>NC_047055.1:114763245-117163245 GCF_011762595.2 Tursiops truncatus | reverse complement strand
GGTGCAGCCACTGTGGAAAAACAGTTTGGCGGTTCCTGAAAACATTAAACATAGAATTACCATGTGACCCAGCAATTCCACTCCTAGGTATATCCCCAAGGGAATTGAAAACATGTCTACACAAAGAGTTGTACACAAATGTTCTTGGTAGCGTTATTCATAATAGTGAAAAGTGGAAACAATCCAAAGTTCATCAGTTGATAAATGGATAAACAAATGTTACATATCCATAAAATGGAAAGTTATTCAGTCATAAAAAGGAATTAAATACTGATACATGCTACATCATAGATAACCTTAACATGCTGAGTGAACAAAGCCAGTATGAAAAAAAACACATGTTGCATGATTCCATTTATACAAAATGAGCAAATCCATAAAGACAGAAACTAGATTAGTGGTTGCCAGGGAATGGGAGAAGGGAGAATAAGGAGAGATTGCCAGTGGGGGCAGATTTCTTTTCGGTGTGATGACAGTGTTCTAAAATTAGATAGTGGTGATGGGTTACACAACTCTGTGAATATACTAAATAAAAAACATTGATGTGTATACTTTAAAAGGGTGAATTTTATGATATGTAAGTTTTATCTCCATAAAGCTGTTATAAAAAGTCAGATTTTGCACTTCAGTTAATTCAAGTAGCATAGCTTCAAACATGTCAACTCAGACTTTTTAAATTGAAATTAATGAAAATGTAAATGTTATGTAAAAAAATTTTAAGCACAATTAGCCAAAGTAAAAATGCAATTTTCTGAACCACTGTTTAATCTTTATCATGCGGTTTTATTTCCTGATTTTTTTTCATTGACATTTCTGAAAATTTAATGCTGGATTTCTCTTTTAATTCCTTTAAAATGTGCTGAGAAAGTCATGATGGAAACGAGGTTTAAAAGTTTAAGTAAATCAGAATGGCATGACAGAACAAAATTGTAATTACTAAACAGCTGTGTTTGATAACAGTTTATTCTTGCGGATTCTATAAGAACGTCACAGTTCTAAGCTGCAGGGCTTGGGAGAAAGGCACAGAAGTTCAGGCTTAGGATGGAAAGTCTGGGTCTGGCTCACGCATAATGAGGAAGCCCGCTTTTTTCTCTTTCTGACTTCTCATTTGAGAAGGTTTTTCAGATTGGGGGTTTATCAGAGAGGCATAAGGCAAACAACTCTTCTCATACTACTGTACATATTAGTGAATCACAATGCTGTTTGATTCATTGTCTGGAAATCTTAGTAGTTGGGATCATTGATGGATTTGTACAGAGGCCAAAACCCTGATAGGTTTATTAATGAACATCAGGATAATTTAATCTTCCTGAATCTTCCTGGAACATTTGAAACCCACAAGGGACAGTCAAAATGTAGATGCCTACAGAGATTAGAGAATGTGAATTAAGTACTGTGCCATGGAAAAATACATATTAACAGATTTTAGCCTGAACTAATTTCAGAGGACGTGGGTTAGCACATACAGTAAGTAAATCGAGAAAGAGAATGAAAGGAATTTAATGAAGTGACTGTTTTTTCTTCAGCTGCTTTCAAAATTGTGAAATCCTGGCTTGGTCCAGAAGCAGTGAGTTTGTTGAAGTTTACAAGTAAAAATGACGTCCAAGACTATGTCAGTGTAGAATACCTGCCTCTTCACATGGGCGGAACTGTAAGTACAGTACTTGAAACCTGTTTCTAAAATAAGACTGGGTCATGGCACATGAGGCTGTATTCTTTCCTCAAGGAAAAAGGAAAAGCAATATCTTACCATCCTAAGAAAAATCATAGATATCGTAAAATAGCAAGCAGTGTTACAGACACTTTTTATTTAAGTTTTCAAGTTGTTAAATGTTTATTTGTGAATAGGTCATGTCTTTACATGGTTCTAAACTGAAACCTATGGAGTAAAAGTATTCAGAAACAAGAAACAAGTATTCAGTAAAAAGTCTTTGGACTGCTATGCCAACCACACTGTTCCCCTTCCTAGTTTCATTTCTTATTTTTATTTCCAGGGATCTTTGTTACCTATATAAGCAACTATAGTAAATATGTAATACATATATAAGCAACTATAGTATATATATAATTCTTTCTCCCTCCCATCTGTTTTAAAAAAGTAGTGTATTTATACACTATTGTGTATCCTGCTTTTTTCTTCACGTCTTACAGATCATTCTAAATTAATATGTGATCAGCTGTCTTACTCTTGTTTATGGCTGCATAGTATTCCAGTGTCTAGAGATGAACCATAAATTGTTTAAGGAATAACCATAAGTTATTTAATTTCCTTTTGATGTGTCTTTAGTTTGCTTCCAGTTGTTTACTGTTGAACAGTTTTTAATATATACTGTCATTTCCATTTTTTGGAAATAATCTTACTACTTAGAAGTAAGAGACCAGGAGTAAGTAGATATATGTTAAATTTTTAATACTCCATAACAATGAAACATATTTGGATAATGACTTTTTTAAATAAACTGTGAAACCTATGGATTTGGTATGCTTTGGGTTAATTTGATTAATATTTCAATTATTTGATTTTTACAATCTACTTTGTACTGGCAAAATTGTATTCAACTAGAACCAAAGGACTAGCAAAATGAAAAGTTTTCGTGTGTGCTTTTCTTTGTTTTCTTTCATTTTAAAAAAGTTGAACCAATATTTTTTGGGGGGAGCTATCAATCTTTTATTTTTATAGTACATATTTTATTTGTACAATACATCTGGAACCTATCAAAGATCATCTCTTAGCGACTGAATAAAATATCTGAACCACAATTTACTCTTTTTTTTTTTTTTTTTTTTGCGGTATGCGGGCCTCTCACTGCTGTGGCCCCTCCCGCCGCGGAGCACAGGCTCCAGACGCGCAGGCTCAGCGGCCATGGCTCACGGGCCCAGCCGCTCCGCGGCACGTGGGATCCTCCCAGACCGGGACACGAACCCGCGTCCCCTGCATCGGCAGGCAGACTCTCAAGCACTGCGCCACCAGGGAAGCCCCACAATTTACTCTTACTCTCCATGAGGATGATGTGTTATACAGAAAGTTCTCAGCAGCTTTTGGCAACCAGCTAAAGATGATTTTAAAAAGGAAAAAAAGAAAAGAAGAAATAGTACAAAGTCCTTAGACAACACTTATGATCTGAGACTCAGATTTATTTTAAAGGATAACAAATATATATTATCCTTAGGTCTAAGATTCTGTTTCCAGACTATCAGAACTCAACATAATCCTCCACAGAACTCCCAACACACTTCAACTCACTGCAAGAGAAACTGGGTGGGGTGGGGGTAACAGAAAATTGAATTTTTCCTATACAGACATGCACAATAATTTCTTCAGCCAAATTGGACCTTAAACTGGTTATGAGTATCTTGATTCCCAGACATCTGAAAAAGCAAATGAAAAGTCTCTATTATTACTGAATGATGGTCATTAAAGGTGGCTGAAAATATGTTTCTTTTTTCCCCCTTAAACATCCAATTATTTCTTTTTTTTTTTAACTTTTATTGGAGTATAGTTGCTTTAAAACGTTGTGTAAGTTTCAGGTGTACAGCCAAGTGAATCAGTTGTACATATATATACATACATATCCATTCTTTTTCAGATTCTTTTCCCATATATTACAGAGTGTTGAGTAGAGTTCCCTGTGCTATACAGTAGGTCCTTGTTACTTATCTGTTTTATGTATAGTAGTGTGTATATGTTAATCCCAATCTCCTAACTTATCACTACCCCCATGTTTCCCCTTTGGTAACCGTAAGTTTGATTTCGAGATCTGTGAGTCTGTTTCTGTTTTGTAAATAAGTTCATTTGTATCATTTTTTATTAGATTCCACATATAAGTGACATCATGTGATTCTTGTCTTTCTCTGTCTGACTTCACTTAGTATGATCATCTCTAAGTCCATCCATGTTGCTGCAAATGGCATTAATTCTTTCCTTTTATGGCTGAGTAATATTCCTTTATATATATGTAGCACATCTTCTTTATCCATTCCTCTCTTGGGCATTTAGGTTGCTTCCATGTCTTGGCTATTGCAAATAGTGCTGCAGTGAACGTTGGGGTACATGTATCTTTTCAAATTATGGTTTTCTCTGGATATATGCCCAGGAAGTGGGATTGCTGGATCATATGGTAGTTCTATTTTTAGTTATGTAAGGAACCTCCATACTATTCTCCATAATGGTTGTACCAACTTTCATTCCCACCAACAGTGCAGGAGGGTTCCCTTTTCTCCACATCCTCTCCAGCATTTATGATTTGTAGATTTTTTTTTAAAAATGATGGCCATTCTGACCAGTGTGAGCTGATACCTCATTGTAGTTTTGATTTGCATTTCTCTAATAATTAGTTATGTTGAGCATCTTTTAATGTACTTCTTGGCCATCTGTATATCTTCTTTGGAGAAATGTCTATTTAGATCTTCTGCCCATTCTTTGATTGGGTTATTTTGTTTGTTTGTTTTTTTAACTGCATGAGCTGTTTGTATATTTTGGACATTAATCCCTTGTTGGTCGCTTTGTTTACAAATATTTTCTCCCAATCTGTGGGTTGTCTTTTTGGTTTTGGTTTCCTTTGTTGTGCAAAAGCTTGTAAGTGTAATCAGGTCCTATTTCTTTATTTTCATTTTTATTACTCTAGGTGGTGGAACAAAAAAGATATCGCTGCAATTTATGTCAGAGAGTGTTCTGCCTATGTTTTCTTCTAAGAGTTTTATGGTATCTGGTCTTACATTTAGGTCTTTGATCCATTTTGAGTTTACTTCTGTGTATGGTGTTAGAGAGTGTTCTAATTTCGTTCTTTTACATGTAGCTGTCCAGTTTTCCCAGCACCATTTACTCAAGAGACTGTCTTGCCTCCTTTGTCCTAGTTTAGTTGACCGTAGGTTGGTGTGTTTATTTCTGGACTTCCTATCCTGTTGCATTGATCTATATTTCTGTTTTTATGCCAGTACCATAGTGTTTTGATTACTGTAGCTTTGTAGTATAGTCTCCAGATTGCTTTGGATATTTGGGGTCTTTTGTGTATCCATACAGATTTTTTAATTTTTTGTTCTACTGTGGAAAATGCCATTGGTAATTTGATATGAATTGCATTGAATCTGTAGATTGCCTTGGGTAGTGTAGTCATTTTGACAGTATTGATTCTTCCAGTCCAAGAACATGGTACATCTTTCCATCTGTTTGTGTCATCTTCAGTTTCTTTTATCAGCGCCTTATAGTTTTCAGAGTACAGGTCTTTTGCTTCCTTACGTAGGTTTATTCCTAGGTATTTTATTCTTTTTGATGTAATGGTGAATGGGATTGTTTCCTTGATTTCTCTTTCTGATCTTTCATTGTTAGTGTATAGGAATGCAAGAGATTTCTGTATATTAATTTTGTATCCTGCACCTTTACTGAATTCATGGATGAGCTCTAGTAAGTTTTCTGGTAGCATCTTTAGGATTCTCTATGTATATTATCATTTCATCTGCAAACAGTTGACAGTTTTACTTCTTTTCCATTTTGGATTCCTTTTATCTTCTCTGATAGTTTTGGAAGTCCTGTACACAGCAGTGTTGTATAAAAGTGGTGAGAGTGCACACGCTTGTCTTGTTCCTGATCTTAGAGGTAATGCTTTCAGCTTTTCACCATTGAGTATGATGTTAGCTGTAGGTTTGTCATAAATGCCTTTTATTATGTGGAGGTATGTTCCCTTTATGCCCACCTTCTGGAGAGTTTTTTATCATAAATGGGTGTTGAATTTTGTCAAAAGCTTTTTCTGCATCTATTGAGGTGATCATATGGTTTTTATTCTTCGGTTTGTCAGTTTGGTGTATCACACTTATTGACTTGTGGATATTAAAAATCCTTGCATCCCTTTGGATAAATCCTACTTGATCTTGCTATATGATCCTTTTAATGTATTGTTGGATTCAGTTTGCTAGTATTTTGTTGAGGATTTTTACATCAATGTTCATCAGTGATATTGGCCTGTGATTTTCTTTTTTTGATATCTTTGTCTGGTTTTGGTACCAGGGTGATGGGGGCCTCATAGAATGAGTTTGGGAGTGTTTTTTACTGTGCAGTATTTTGGAATAGTTTCAGAAGGATAGTTGTTAGCTCTTCTCTAAATGTTTTATAGAATTCACCTATGAAGCCATCTGGTCCTGGAGTTTTGTTTCTTGGGAATTTTTAAATCACAGTTTCCATTTCAGTACTTGTGATTGGTCTGTTTATATTTTCTATTTCTTCCTGGTTCATTCTTTGGAGATTGTACATTTCTAAGAATTTGCCCATTTCTTCTAGGTTGTCCATTTTATTGGCATATAGTTGCTTGTAATAGTCTCTTGTGATCCTTTGTATTTCTGTGGTGTTTGTTGTAATTTCTCCTTTTTCATTTCTAATTTTATTGATCTGAGCCCTCTCCCTTTTTTTCTTGATGAGTCTGGCTAAAGGTTTATCAATTTTGTTTATTTTCTCAAAGAACCATCTTTTAGTTTCATTGATCTTTTCTGTTGTTGTCTTCATCTCTATTTCATTTATTTCTGCTCTGATCTTTATGATTTGTTTCCTTCTGTTAGCTTTGGGTTTTGTTTGTTCTTCTCTTTCTAGTTGCTTTAGGGGTAAGGTTAGGTTGTTCCTTTGAGATTTTTCTTGTTTCATTAAGGTAGGATTGTATTGCTGTAAACTTCCCTCTTAGAATTGCTTTGCCGCTTCCCATGGGTTTTGGATCTTTGTGTTTTCATTGTCATTGTCTCTAGGTATTTTTTGATTGCCTCATTGATTAATTCAGTGATCCATTGGTTGTTTATTAGCATATTTAAATTCCACGTGTTTGTGTTTTTTACGGTTTTTTTCTTGTAGTTGATGTCTGTCTCATAGCATTGTGGTTGGAGAAGATTGTTGATATGATTTCAGTTTTCTTAAATTTACCAAGGCTCACTTTGTGGTCCAGCATGTGATCAATCCTGGAGAGTGTTTCCCGTGTACTTGAGAAGAATGTGTATTCTGCTGCTTTTGGATGGAATGCTCTATAAATATCAGTTAAGTCTATCTGGTCTAATGTGTCATTTAAGGCCTGTGTTTCCTTATTGATTTTCTGTCTGGATGATCTGTCCATTGATGTGAGGTGTTAAAAGTCCCCCATGATTATTGTGTTACTGTCAATTTCCCCTTTTATGTCTGTTACATTTGCCTTATGTATTGAGGTGCTCCTAAGTTGGGTGCATATATATTTACAGTTGTTATATCTTCTTTGATTGATCCCTTGATCATTATGTAGTGTCCTTCTTTGTCTCTTGTAACAGTCTTTAGTTTAAAGTCTATTTTGTCTGATATGAGTATTGGCACTCCAGCTTTCTCTTGATTTCCATTTGCATGGAATACCTTTTTCAGTCCCCTGACTTTCAGTCTGTATGTCCCTAGATTTGAAGTGGGTCTCTTGTAGACAGCATATATATGGGTTTGTATCCATTCAGCCAGTCTATGTCTTTTGGTTTGAGCATTTAATCCATTTACATTTAAAGTAATTATCTGTATGTATGTTCTTATTGCCATTTTTTATTTTATTTTTTTGGCCATGCTGCATCACTTGCAGGATCTTAGTTCCCCAACCAGGGATTGAACCCAGGCCATGACAGTGAAAGCACCAAGTCCTATGCACTCGACCGTCAGGGAATTCCCTTCTTAATGCCATTTTGTTAATTGTTTTTTCCATTTGTTTTTGTATGTCTTTTTTCTCCCCTTCCTCTTTTGTTCTCTTGTGATATGGTGACTTACTTTAGTGTTGTGTTTGGATTCCTTTTTCCTTTGTGTGTGTCTATTGCAGATTTTTGGTTTGCGGTTAACCATGTTTTGATATAGCAGTCTATATACGAATAAGATTGTTTTAAGTTGCTGGTCTTTTAATTTCAAATGCATTTCCAATATCCTGCGTTTGTACTTCCCTCTTCTCATGATTGATGGTTTTGATAGCATATTTGTGTGTGGATTATTTCCTACCTTTACTGTTAGTTTGCCTTTACCAGTGAGCTTTTCCATTCATAATTTTCTTGTTTCTAGTTGTGGCCTTTTTTTCCCCCATCTAGAGAAGTTCCTTTAGCATTTGTTGCAAAGCTGGTCTGCTGGTGCAGAATTCTCTTAGCTTTTGCTTGTCTGTAATGCTTTTGATTTCTCCGTTGAATCTGAATGAGATCCTTGCTGGATAGAGTAATCTTGGTTGTAGGTTTTTCCCTTTCATCTCTTTAAATATATCGTGCCACTCCCTTCTGGTCTGCAGAGTTTCTGCTGAAAAATCAGCTGATAACCTTCTGGGAGTTCCCTTGTATGTTATTCATTGCTTTTAATATTTTGTCTTTGTGTTTAATTTTTGTCAGCTTCATTAATATGTGTCTCGGGGTGTTCCTCCTTGGGTTTATCCTGCGTGGGACTCTCGGCACTTCCTGGACATGGGTGACTATTTCCTTTCCCATGTTAGGGAAGTTTTCAGCTATTATTTCTTCAAACATTTTCTCAGGTCCTTTCTCGTCCTTCTGGCACCCCTTTAATGTGAATGTTGGTGCATTTAATGTTGTCACAGAGGTCTCGCAGACTGTCCTCATTTCTTTTCTTTTTTCTCTATTCTGTTTCGTGGCAGTGATTTCCACCATTCTGTCTTCCACTTCATCTGTTCTTCTGCCTCATTTATTCCACTCTTCATTCCTTCTAGTGTATTTTTCATTTCAGTTATCATATTGTTCATCTGTGTTTGTTTTTTCTTTAGGTATTCTAGCTCTTTATTAAACATTTCTTGTGTCTTCTTGGTCTGTGCTTCCATTATTTTTCCGAGATCTTGGATCGACTTTACTGTCATTACTCTGCATTCTTTTTCGGGTAGATTGCCTATCTCCACTTCATGTAGTTGTTTTTCTGGGGTTTTTATCTTGTTCCTTCATCTGGGACATAATCCTCTGCTGGTCTCATTTTGTCTAACATGCTGTGATTGTGATTTCTGTTCCACAGCCTACAGGGTTGTAGTTCTCCTTGCTTCTTCTGTCTGCCCCCTGGTGGATGAGGCCAGTCTAAGAGGCTTTTGCAGGGAATTCCCTGGCGGTCCAGTGGTTAGGAGTCCATGCTTTCACTATTGAGGGTGCACATTCAGTCCCTGGTTGGGGAAACTAAGATCCTTCAAGCCACACGGTGCGGCCAAAAAAAAAAAAACCATTTATTTAAGAGGCTTGTGCAGGTTTCCTGTTGGGAGGTACTGGTTCCTGCCCATTGGTATACAAAGCTGGGTCTTGTCCCTCTGGTGAGCAGCTGTGGGCTCAGGAAGACTTTAGGCAGAATGTCTGCTGATGGGTGGGGCTGTGTTCCCACTGTGTTGGTTGTTAGGCCTGAGGCATCCCAGCACTGGACCCTGCAGGGTGTTGGGTGGGGCCAGGTCTTGGTGAGAAAATGGCAGCCTCCAGGAGAGCTCACGCCAATGAGCACTCCCCAGAACTACCACCAGTAGTGTCTTTGTCCCCACAGTGAGCCACAGCTACCCCCCCACCTCATAAGGAGACCCTCCAGTACTAGGAGGTAGGTCTGGCCCAGGCTCCTATGAGGTCACTGCTTTTACCTGTGGGTCCTGGTGCTCATCAGACCTTATGTGCGTCCTCCAAGAGTGGAGTTTCTGTTTCCCCCAGTCCTGTGGATTCCTGTGATCAAACCCTGTTGGCCTTCAAAGCCAGATGCTTTTGGGGGCTCCTCCTGATGCCAGACCCTCAGGCTGGGCAGCCTGATGTGGGGCTCGGGACTTTCACTCCTGTGGGAGAACCTCTGCTATCTAATTATTTTCCGGTTTGTGGGTAGCCCACCCAGCAGGTATGGAATTTGATTTTATCGTGATTGCACCCCTCCTATTGTCTCGTTATGGCTTCTTGGTTTTGGATGTAGAATATCTTTTTTGGTAGGTTCCAGTGTTTTTTTGTCAATGTTTGTTTAGCAGTTAGTTGTGATTTTGGCGTTTTCATGAGAGGAGGTGAGCTCATGTCCTTCTACTCTGCCATCTTGTCTCGGTCCTCAATCACAAACGTTTCATTTTGGCGTGCTCATTTTTTGTCCATATTTTTATGCCTTCTGGGTTTCATGTTTTACTTAGAAAAGGCCTTCCCTTACTTAGTTTTTGTGTTTTTGGGGTTTTGTTGTTTTTTTAATCCTCCTATGTGTTGTTCTGGAGCTTATGTCGTTTTTTTTAAAAATACACATATACATTTAAAGCTTTCATACATCTGAAATTCTTTTTGGTATAAAGAATGAGCTAGGGACTTCCCTGGTGGTCCAGTGGTAAAGAATCCACCTTCCAACGCAGGGGACACGGGTTCGATCCCTGCTCGGGGGACTAAGATCCCATGTGCTGCGGGGCACCTAAGCCCACGCGCCACAACTACTGAGCTCGTGTGCCTCGATGAGAGAGCCCACATGCCGCAAATTACAGAGCCCATGCACTCTGGAGCCCGCGCACCACAACTGCAGAGCCCGTGCACCCTGGAGCCCGTGTACAACAGCTAGAGAGAGAAAACCCGCACGTCACAACTAGAGATAAGTCCGTGCACTGCAACGAAAGATCCCACATGCCACAACTAGGACCCGACACAGCCAAAAAAATAAAAAGTAAATTTTTTTTTTAAAAAAGAATGAGCTGAAGATCCAATTTCGTTCTTTTACAGATGGCTGGCCAGTTGTCCCACACCACATCCTGCTTTTACCCTTGCTGTTTCAAAATGCTTGCTTTGTTTTAAATTTCACTATCTAATTAGCTCTGTTTTCTTGGCCAGAGGAATGGATTTTAACTTTTACTAAGAGAATTATTTCTCCACCCACCTCTTAGCAAGCTGATACAAAATTCTTTTCTCTCAGGATCCTTTCAAGTATAGCTATCCACCACTTGTAGATGATGACTTCCAGACACCATTGTGTGAAAATGGGCCTATTGCCAGTGAGGATGAAGCTTCAAGTAAAGAAGATATAGAAAGTGATGGCAAAGAAACCTTGGAAACAATTCCTAATGAAGAACAAACAGCTCTTCTTAAAAAGGTAAGTTTTTTAACATCTTTATTGGAGTATAATTGCTTTACAATGGTGTGTTAGTTTCTGCTTTATAACAAAGTGAATCAGTTATACATATACATATGTTCCCATATCTCTTCCCTCTTGCGTCTCCCTCCCTCCCACCCTTCATATCCCACCCCTCTAGGTGGTTACAAAGCACTGAGTTGATCTCCCTGTGCTATGCGGCTGCTTCCCACTAGCTATCTTTTTACGTTTGGTAGTGTATATATGTCCATGCCTCTCTCTCACTTTGTCACAGCTTACTCTTCCCCCTCCCCATGTCCTCAAGTCCATTCTCTAGTAGGTCTGTGTCTTTATTCCCGTCTTACCCCTAGGTTCTTCATGAACTTTTTTTTTTCTTTTTAGATTCCATATATATGTGTTAGCAAACGGTATTTGTTTTTCTCTTTCTGACTTACATCACTCTATATGACAGACTCTAGGTCCGTACACCTCACTACAGATAACTCAATTTTGTATCTTTTATGGGTGCGTAATATTCCATTGTATATATGTGCCACATCTTCTTTATCCATTCATCTGTCGATGGACACTTAGGTTGCTGCCATGTCCTGGCTATTGTAAATAGAGCTGCAATGAACATTTTGGTGCATGACTCTTTTTGAATTATGGTTTTCTCAGGGTATGTGCCCAGTAGTGGGATTGCTGGGTCATATGGTAGTTCTATTTTTAGTTTTTTAAGGAACCTCCATACTTTACTCCATAGTGGCTGTATCAATTTACATTCCCACCAACAGTGCAAGAGGGTTCCCTTTTCTCCACACCCTCTCCAGCATTTATTGTTTCTAGATTTTTTGATGATGGCCATTCTGACTGGTGTGAGGTGATACCTCATTGTAGTTTTGACTTGCATTTCTCTCATGATTAGTGATGTTGAGCATTCTTTCATGTGTTTGTTGGTAATCTGTATATCTTCTTTGGAGAAATGTCTCTTTAGGTCTTCTGCCCATTTTTGGATTGGGTTGTTTGTTTTTTTGTTATTGAGCTGCATGAGCTGCTTGTAAATTTTGGAGATTAATCCTTTGTCAGTTGCTTCATTTGCAAATATTTTCTCCCATTCTGAGGGTTGTCTTTTGGTCTTATTTATGGTTTCCTTTGCTGTGCAAAAGCTTTGAAGTTTCATTAGGTCCCATTTGTTTATTTTTCTTTTTATTTCCATTTCTGTAGGAGATGGGTCAAAAAGGATCTTGCTGTGATTTATGTCATAGAGTGTTCTGCCTATGCTTTCCTCTAATAGTTTGATAGTTTCTGGCCTTACATTTAGGTCTTCAATCCATTTTGAGCTTATTATTGTGTATGGTGTTAGGGAGTGATCTAATCTCATACTTTTACATGTACCTGTCCAGTTTTCCCAGCACCACTTATTGAAGAGGCTGTCCTTTCTCCACTGTACATTCCTGCCTCCTTTATCAAAGATAAGGTGACCATATGTGTGTGGGTTTATCTCTGGGCTTTCTATCCTGTTCCATTGATCTATCTTTCTGTTTTTGTGCCAGTACCATACTGTCTTGATTACTGTAGCTTTGTAGTATAGTCTGAAGTCAGGGAGCCTGATTCCTCCAGCTCCGTTTTTCTTTCTCAAGATTGCTTTGGCTATTCGGGGTCTTTTGTGTTTCCATACAAATTGTGAAATTTTTTGTTCTAGTTCTGTGAAAAACACCAGTGGTAGTTTGATAGGGATTGCATTGAATCTGTAGATTGCTTTGGGTAGTACAGTCATTTTCACAATGTTGATTTTTCCAATTCAAGAAATGGTATATCTCTCCATCTATTTGTATCATCTTTAATTTCTTTCATCAGTGTCAAAATTTTCTGCATACAGCTCTTTTGTCTCCTTAGGTAGGTTTATTCCTAGATATTTTATTCTTTTTGTTGTAATGGTAAATGGGAGTATTTTCTTGATTTCACTTTCAGATTTTTCATCATTAGTGTATAGGAATGCAAGAGATTTCTGTGAATTAATTTTGTATCCTGCTACTTTACCAAATTCATTGATTAGCTCTAGTAGTTTTCTGGTAGCATCTTTAGGATTCTCTATGTATAGTATCATGTCATCTGCAAACAGTGACAGCTTTACTTCTTCTTTTCCGATTTGGATTCCTTTCATTTCCTTTTCTTCTCTGATTGCTGTGGCTACAACTTCCAAAACTATATTGAATAAGAGTGGTGAGAGTGGGCAACCTTGTCTTGTTCCTGATATTAGTGGAAATGCTTTCAGTTTTTCACCATTGAGGATGATGCTGGCTGTGAGTTTGTCATATATGGCCTTTATTATGTTGAGGAAAGTTCCCTGTATGCCTACTTTCTGCAGGGTTTCTATCATAAATGGGTGTTGAATTTTGTCAAAAGCTTTCTCTGCATCTATTGAGATGATAATATGGGTTTTCTCCTTCAATTTATTAATATGGTTTATCCCACTGATTGATTTGCGTATATTGAAGAATCCTTGCATTCCTGGGATAAACCCCTCTTGATCATGGTGTATGATCCTTTTAATGTGCTGTTGGATTCTGTTTGCTTGTATTTTGTTGAGGATTTTTTCATCTATGTTCATCAGTGATATTGGCCTGTAGTTTTCTTGCTTTGTGACATCCTTGTCTGGTTTTGGTGTCAGGGTGATTGTGGTGTCATAGAAGGAGTTTGGGAGTGTTCCTCCCTCTGCTATGTTTTGGAAGAGTTTGAGAAGGATAGGTGTTAGCTCTTCTCTAGATGTTTGGTAGAAGTCGCCTGTGAAGCCATCTGGTCCTGGGCTTTTGTTTGTTGGAAGATTTTTAATCACCATTTCAATTTCAGTGCTTGTGATTGGTCTGTTCATATTTTGTATTTCTCCCTGATTCAGTCTTGGCAGGTTGTGCATTTCTAAGAATTTATCCATTTCTTCCAGGTTGTCCATTTTATTGGCATGTAGTTGCTTGTAGTAATCTCTCATAATCTTTTGTATTTCTGCAGTCAGTTGTTATTTCTCCTTTTTCGTTTTGAATTCTATTGATTTGAGTCTTCTCTGTTTTCTTTTTTTGATGAGTCTGATTGAGATGAGTCTAATTGATTAATGGTTAATCAATTTTGTTTATCTTCTCAAAGAACCAGCTTTTAATTTTTTCGATCTTTGCTGTCATTTCCTTCATTTCTTTTTCATTTATTTCTGATTGGATTTTTATGATTTCTTTCCTTCTGCTAACTTTGGGGGGTTTTTTGTTCTTCTTTCTCTAATTGCTTTAGGTCCAAGGTTAGGGTGTTTATTTGAGTTGGTTCCTGTTTCTTAAGGTAAGATTGTATTGCTATAAACTTCCCTCTTAGAACTGCTTTTGCTGCATCTCATAGGTTTTTGGTCATCGTGTCTCCATTGTCGTTTGTTTCTAGGTATGTTTTGATTTTTTCTTTGATTTCTTCAGTGATCACTTGGTTATTAAGTAGTTTATTGTTTTGCTTCCATGTGTTTGTATTTTTTAGAGACCTTTTCCTGTAATTGATACCTAGTCTCATAGCATTGTGGTCAGAAAAGATACTTGGTACCATTTCAATTTTCTTAAATTTACCAAGGCTTGATTTGTGACCCAAGATATGATCTGTCCTGGAGAATGTTCCATGAGCAGCTGAGAAAAATGTGTATTCTGTTGTTTTTGGATGATGTGTCCATTGGTGAAAGTGGGGTGTTAAAGTCCCCGACTATGATTATGTTAGTGTCTATTTCCCCTGAAAAAGGTATTTTTCACAAAAAAATGAAATTGAGACAGAAGCTGTGACATAGCCCCAATTCTACCATAGCTGGCTATGTAATTTTAGGTAATGCACTTAACTTGCTGCCCTTCCATATCTTTGTACGTAAAAAGAAAGAGGAAGGATGGCACTAGTTGACTGGTAGTGTGCTACAGTATATAAAAGGTTGATTCCTTGCTTTTGTATAGAAATTGGCTAAACACATCTTACAAGAGTCCTTTTTTTCTAAAGTATTTTTTATCTATCTAAAATAAGTAAAAGTAATTAACTCAGAACATTACCTTGATCTACTTTCTCTTTTTCATTTTTAAAGAACACTTAGTTATGTTTTTATGAGATATCAGGGACTTGATAGAGGGATAAATATATTGCAATGTAGAACAGATTTTAAAACGCTTAAAAGGGAGGGGAATTCCCGGGTGGTCAAGTGGTTAGGACTCTGCGCTCTCACTGCTGAGAGCCTGGGTTCAATCCCTGGCTGGGGAACTAAGATCCCACAAGCCATGTGGGGTGGCCAAAAAAATAAAAACTCTTAAGGGAATGACCATGTTACATTTTCTAAAAGGGCCTATTTACATAGTAGGCACTCAAATATAGGTCAATCATCAGGTTACTATATGTTAAATATATAATTTAGATATAATAAACCCATGTTAAAGATTGCAATTTGGATTGAGTCACTACAATGCTTACTTTTTGACCTAACGAACTGCCTGTCAGTGTGAAATTCAATTTATCTGTTTTTCTTCATATATATATATATGTATTTTTTGTCTTTAGGTTAACATAAATGAACCTACTTTCAAAGCAGAAGAGAATGAAAAAGTTGATTCCAAAATGAAAGCTTTCAAGAAACCATTGAGTGTGTTTAAAGGGCCCTTATTACACATCAGGTACTAGTTGAGGATTTTATTAACTATGCTTTCATAATATATCTTGATCCTTTTGAGGGAACTGCAAAATTAAGAAAACTTCTGGCCTGTTTTTGAAACTGTGGAAATATAAAATTAAGGGTTATCTGAAGACTCACATTGGTTTCCAGATATAGTGGGTATTTGTAGCTACCTTTTTGTTATTTATTCTGTTGAGTGTGTTTAAAGGGCCTTTATCCCGCATCAGGTAATAAGAGTGAATATTCATATATTAACAACAAATCTGAATGACATATATTTTTCTCATTTTACTGATAGTGTTTGACTTGCACAAGTCTGAGGTTGCCAGAAATGACACTGAAGTAGCCATTTATCAGTTTGACCTTCCAAAAGCTAAAGCTGAACCAGAAAAATAGGGTTTTTACCAAAGCCGAATTACAGCACATCTCTCTTTTTCTGTCTAGGTTGTTCAATCCAAAAAATTCAGTATTGTTTCCTTATCATGATGTAAAGACCTTTCTCACTAATGATGCTTTTGGTTGGTAAATCTGTACAGCCTTATGTTAATACTGCTTTACCAACTTTATTTAGTAATGGCCTACTGTATCATTTTCTATCCCTTTACTTGAAACCTTTGTATGTTACTGTTAAAGACTCATGAACAACAGAGCCAGACATTTTAAACATCAAATCTGAAATTCTCCGACAGGATTGGTTTGTTTACATATATTTTGAAAACTGTTCTATTTGGATTTATCTTCACCATCTGCAGGAGTCTGTGTGTGAGAGGGAAGGAGGGAAACACACGTGCATGTTCTTTTCCGTGGTTTTTCTTTGTAGTTTCCCCCACTTTGGAATTTGTTTCCCATTTTTCCCTCTACTAGTTTGGAAGTTAGTTTTTTCTCTGGAGGCCTGTCAAAACCATAGGTCCTGGCTTGTAACTATCAAGGTATGGCTAGAAGATCCGGCTAGGGAGAAAGCCAACTCTGCAGTGCCCACCCATCTCTCCAGAAAATCAGCACTCCCTCCCTCTCCCTCCCTCTCCCTCTCCCTCTCCCTCTCCCTCCCTCTCCCTCCCTCTCCCTCTCCCTCCCTCCCTCCCTCTCCCTCCCTCTCCCTCTCTCCCTCTCCCTCCCTCCCTCCCTCCCTCCCTCTCTCTCTCTCTCTCTCTCTCTCTCACACACACACACACACACACACCACACACCACACACCACACACCCCTAACCAACCTCTGTCTCCCTAGAGCTTTTCATGGTTTTTGTGCTGGATACTGAGAGCAGTTCTGAGATCCATTAACCTTCCTGTTTTTTCTGTGGTATATTTCAGATTGGGTTTTAAAAAGATGCCAGCAACCATGCTAATTTATGTCTTGTCCAAAGCTGGGCACAGCTCTCCTGGGAGAGCACTTTTTTAAAATGTGTGTTCTTTACATGAATAAATATCTCTGATAACGCACATATTCCTGATATTAAATGAATCTATTTAAAGGTGGAGCTTATAGTCAAGGGCTATCTGAAGAATTCACCTTTTTATCTAAAAATCACAGTCTGGGCTTCCCTGGTGGTGCAGTGGTTAAGAATCCACCTGCCAATGCAGGGGACACGGGTTCGAGCCCTGCTCCGGTAAGATCCCACGTGCTGCGGAGCAACTAAGCCCGTGTGCCACAACTACTGGGCCTGCGCTCTAGAGCCCGAGAGCCACAACTACTGAAGCCCGTGCGCCTAGAGCCCCTGCTCTGCAACAAGAGAAGCCACCCAATGAGAAGCCCACGCACCGCAACAAAGAGTAGCCCCAGCTCGCTGCAACTAGAGAAAAGCCCACGTGCAGCAACAAAGACCCAATGCAGCCAAAAATAAAAATAAATTTTTTTTAAAAGTAAGTAAACAAATAAAAATCACAGTCTTCTGCATCATTTGGAGGCACCCGATTTGGCTCATGTAATTAAACTACACAAACTTTGCTTGAGTCTTTTTATTTTTAAAATACAGTGGCCAGTAACAGTAAAATTTGCATTTGAGCCTCACTGATTTTTTGACAGTTTTTTCCTGTAATTCCTGCCCCATATTTTGTGTTTTTCTCCTTCCATATTATTTAGAAAAAACCTTTCTATAGTCAGGACTTATTCTGTTACTTAAATATATCCCTGATGACCATTTTGAGTTATACTCTTTTCTCTTGATGTATAAAAATGTGCCCCATTCTAATGTTTGTAATTAGGTAAAGTTGAAGCAGCAGTTTCTTCTCTGATTTTTATCTTTCACCTACCAAAGAGGTTTAATAAAGAAACCTTAAGATGGTGCTGATTATAGGACTAATTCAGAATCTTCCTAATTCGCTCCTGTACGTCCCTATTTTGCTTTTAGATCTAGGGGGAAACCATAGGACTTTTTAGTGTGCATTGAATCAGTAAGATTAAAATACAAAATATATTAGGTATTGTTTTGTAATCTCCTTTGATGAAATCTCTTTATACAAATGAGTGTAAAGTATTAACCAAATGTTTTTCTTCAAGCTGATGATTAGATTGTCATTTATCCTGAGCAATACCATTGGCTTATGCTTTTGTTGTCACCTAGCCCAGCGGAAGAACTGTATTTTGGAAGTACAGAATCTGAAGAAAAGAAAGCTTTAATAACGTTGACAAATGTAACGAAAAACATAGTGGCATTTAAGGTAAATACCTGAAAGATATAAATTGTGTGTGAAAATTGAAAGACTGATGATAATTTTGAACTTGCACAGTGGTTTTATTTCTGTTTTTAGGCTTGTCATACTGCCTTCTATCTCTGTGTGTCACAGCTTATCTAAAATTTTCCCTAAGGTCTGTATCTTAGTCTTTAATGTGCAGTAATAGGGTACTGTCCAAATTAGTCCCAGGGTTTGTTTGTTTAAAAAAAAAAAAGACACTTTTCATTGTATGAATAATTTAATTCATAGAGAGTGAAAAAATAAAACTATAAAATCTAAAGTGCAGTTTCCCCCAAGTGTAGTATATTCTGGAGTATAGTTTATACTGGATACTAACCTGACACTGAGCATTAAGTATAACAGGACTGACTCCACCACTGCCCCTTATTGTAGGGTATTACCTTCCTTAAATCACCTACTTCCTAGATGTCCTTTGATTGCTGCTTTTAAATTTCTGGACACTATTGTAACATGTGTTCTAATGTGTGTTGTTTTTGAACATGAATTATTAAATTCAGGTGATTAACAGAATAAATATGTAACAGTTTTTAGTTTAAGAGGAAGGCTAAGTAACAGACTGATGAGTGTTTTTTTCTAGTAGATTGAGATGCTTTTTTCCTGCAGATGGGGAAAGATATATTCTATATATGTAACCACCAAGATTGTTTTATAGACTTTATTAATGATTTTTAAGTCATTTTAAAGCCATTTCCCCCCAAAGAGCATAAAGGTTATGTGACTACTGTTTTTTTGTAAACAGGTGAGAACAACTGCTCCAGAAAAGTACAGAGTCAAGCCCAGCAACAGCAGTTGTGACCCGGGTGCATCAGTTGATATAGTCGTGTCTCCCCACGGGGGTGAGTTGTCACCTGGCTGGCCACAGTGGGGTGTTATGGGAGGCCTGGGGCTGGGTGATGACTCAGCAAAGCTGGACTGGAATCTAGAAATTAGCAGGGTATCAGCAAGTCACCTCGCCACACTCTGGGCATCTGTTTTCTCACCTGTAAAATGAGACGGGTGAATGGCTCTCATTAGAACAAAATTTTTTTAAGAAGTAAAATTGTTTAAACTGATGCCAGTTAAAATTGAATTTCAAACAAAAAAATTATTCATCTTTAGGAGAACTTTGTCCTTTTTTAAGATAGTTCCGGGCTTCCCTGGTGGTGCAGTGGTTGAGAGTCCGCCTGCCGATGCGGGGGACACGGGTTCATGCCCCGGTCCGGGAAGATCCCACATGCCACGGAGCGGCTGGGCCCGTGAGCCATGGCCGCTGAGCCTGCACGTCCGGAGCCTGTGCTCCGCAACGGGAGAGGCCACAACAGTGAGAGGCCCACGTACCACAAAAAAAAAAAAATAATAAGATAGTTCCATATTATTCGTTTTCCTTAGTGTTTTCTAGAATAATGCTTAAGCCACATAGCCAACCCTTTGTCCCTTTGTAAAGGTTCCTGTTTATTATATAATAAGTTACCCTTTTGGAATGCAGGTTTAACAGTCTCTGCCCAAGACCGTTTTCTGATAATGGCTGCAGAAATGGAACAGTCATCTGGCACAGGCCCAGCAGAATTGACTCAGTTCTGGAAAGAAGTTCCCAGAAACAAAGTAATGGAGCATAGGTATGCTTTTCCCTTACAGGCTCTCAAATTGCAATGGGAAAAATCCCAAAGAGGAATGCACCTACATGGGCTAATAAGCAGGCATCCCTTCCTCCTGGCATTTGGCAGACATCTAGGCTTACACTGTTGGCCCCAACCCCTACAAGGCTCAGGTACAAGACCTGGAGTTTCTCTAGGAGATTGCTAATAGCAGAGATTTGTTTGCTGGCCAATGCAAGAATCTGAATGTGTCAAAATTACAAACAGATTTTCTCTTACAACAGTTACCTTTGTAGGAATGCTCACCTTATGTACTTGAATGTTTGCTGCAGTGAAACATTGTTTCACAAAAATTGTCTAGTAGTGGAAAATGGAAAAGAGCCTAAATGTTCATCCGTAAAGTAATAGTGAAATGCATTTGAGAAGTACTCTGAAGCCATTCAAGAGTGTAGTGCATCTGTTTGTTCTGATACCTGTGACATACTATTAGGAAAAGAAAAAAACCTACTCACAGAAAAGTATGTATGACAATTATCCTATTTAAGAGAAAACCCTGTGACTATATAGGCATATACACGTATGTCTGTGCATGTGTGCAAAAAAGATGTATAGGAAAGAGGAGGAGAATAGAGAAGAAGGTTGTGGGGTTTTTTTGGAGTGTGCCCAGTCTTGCTCCCCAAGGGACGCAATACCTGGAGACATTGTTGGTTGTCATAACTGGACAGTGGGGTGCTGTGGAGACATTGTTGGTTGTCATAACTGGACAGTGGGGTGCTGTGGGCATCTAATAGGTAGAGACCAGGATGCTACTCAATATCCCACCATGCACAAGACAGCACCCCATGACAAAGAATGATCCAGCCCAAAATGTCAGTGGTGCCAAGATTGAGAAAGCTCAGTTGAGGGTAGTTAAGGATGGCCACACTGATGACATTTGAGTAGGACCTGAAGGAAATGAGAGTAGGCCACATAGATAACAGGGAAAAGAGCTTTGCAGGTAGAGCGAACCATAAATGAAAAAGATGTGTGCTTGGCCTGGGTGAGGAACAGCAAGGAGGTCAGTGTAACCTGAATCCAGTACGGGATGCCAGATCATTGCCATAGTGAGAACTTCTGGTTTTGAGAGGAGAAACCATTAGTTGGTGCTGAGCAGAGCCATGAGGTGATCGGCTTGTTTTTTTTTAAAGGATTACTCTGGGAGGCTTTGTAGAAAAATAGACTGTGGGCAGACATAGATGAACGAGTGATACTGAGTTAACAACACTTAGACTAGCGCTGGCATATAGCAAGTTCTATTTAAGTGCGGTACTCTCCTTTATTCATTTAGTCACTAAAACAACCCTAGGTCATAGGTAGTTATTTTTCCCTTTTTATAGACGAGAAGCTGAGAAACCTAGTAAGGGTTGTAGTTGAGTTCAATCTTCAAATAAGGAGTTGAAAGAATACAGATGTGGCTGGAACAGGGTGTGAGAGGATCCATAGTAAGAAAGCATGTTGGAGGCAGACAGGGCCCAGAGGAGCAGCTTGGGCACCACTGTAAAACCACTGGGAGAACGTCGACCTGCTCTGAAATGCCTTGGGCAAGATTACCCTTTGCGGGCAATTCATAGAGGGTGGGAGAACAAGAATAAGAATGGGCCTGGGAAGACGAGCTTTATTTCCTCTAGGCTAGGTCTAACTTGTACCCAGCGAGAGAGGGTGAAAGTTAGACACAGCTCAGAGGAATATTTAGTAGCCAAATGAAGGAGAACAATACAGGGCGTCAGGAGGGAAAGCAGTAGGTGAGCTGTGTCAGTAAGGCCCGGGGTAGAGTGTGTTTCACAGAGGAGGAACAAAGTGCTACCAACGTCAGTCAAGGATGAGGTGTGAGACGTGGCCGTTGCTGGTGACGTGATGGAGGTTAACTGACGACCTCACGGGGAACACTGTGAGTTGGTAGGAGCCAGATGCCAAAGAAACACAGGCAGTAAGACTTCTGGACGTTGGGCTTGTCGGGGAGGGACCAGGGTCATAGTTGGAAGGAAGACTGTGTTGTTGAGAAGGGGTTGTTTGGGATTTTGTAACGGGAGATATTTGAGCGTTGTTTAAAACCATAGTAAGGACCATTTCCGAAGGAGAGGCTGACCTTACAGAATAAACCATTGACAGTGAAATTCCTGAGAAAGTTAGAAGGAACAGAACCTAAAGCCGAGGTAGGAACACGGATCTAGATAAGGCTCATTGTGACAGTTGTGGTGACAGTTGTGACATGTTTTTAGATGGAGAAGATGTTTAAATTTTCAAGTTACTTTTCAGGAGGGCCTACTTTTGAAGTTCTTATCAAACAGTACCTCAAAATTATGGGGTTTTTTCTTTCTTTTTGGGTTGCTTTGTAAATCAGTTTCTAATGGCTTTCTGTTCTATAACTGTCAAAAGAGAATGAAGCACTTACCTCACAGAAACAGGGGGACTTGGTGGTTTGGTACCGAAGGCCCAGGTGAAAGCACTGCCTCCCATCTAGAAAGGGTGGCTTCCTGCAAATCGGAAGATCAGGTGAATTCTACTGAATATCATATAAAAAACTTCTCTTAGGTTATTGAGCACTGTGTGTAATTTATACCTGCATTAAGAAGCTGGAGGATGTAGGAAAGGGAAAATAATTCTCCCTCTACCCTTCCAAGTTCTTGGCTGAGACCCACTGTAATAAGAGACAGACGAACAGGAGAGAAACAGAAGTTTCATAACATGGACGCCTCCTGTATACGTGGGAGAGACCCAGGAAAACTGAGTAACTCTCCCAAATGGCCCAAGCCACCACCTTCACTACCATCTCCAGTGAAAGACAAAAGAAAGATGTTGTGGGGTGGAGGAAGGCTATCACGAAAAGCACGGTAAACAAGGATAAAGTTATTATGCTAATTTAGGCAAATTCCTGTCTTCTTGAGGTCCCCAAAATATTCTGAGGTTCCTGAGCTTGCCAGGAAGTGACTTTCCTTACTCACCTAGTAAGGCTGTCTGGAACCCTGTAAGCAAGGTACCAGGTCAGTTGTTTCCAAGGGTCTTTAGTTCCTTAAAGCCATCTGGTCATATCCGACTTCATGCATTTCATTTTCAAATATGACATTCAAGTCAAAAGCTTGATAATACAACCATATTTCCAACTGTGTCCTGTTACAAGGAGAACAGATTCTCATTGAACTTGTGCAAATAACTATATCACCATGAAAATGAGAACATTCACTAAGAGTTTCTAAATTCTGGAGGGATCAGGTATGGAGAAAAATTGTCTCAATTCTGCTTACAAAGGTATAATTCACCAAATTGCAGTAAATCATAGATAGCTTAAGAGGAAAAGTTCTCCTTAAATCTGGAGAAACAAAACGTGTTTCAATCATTCTCATCAATTCATTCAATCCCACGTTATTAATTTTTGTTCTGCCTGAATTCAGTTTTTTCCATTAGTTCTGGAAATTCTTACCCAGCTCAGTTTTACGGTCTTAAAAGTTATCAGAAACCTGTGTTCTAGAGTACTTGTCAGAGTCCTTTTTGTGAATCTCTTTGAAGGTGAAACATGTATCTATACAAGTACAATCAAGAAGGTTTAGTATTCTTATTTGACAATGTGTCGCACATAATTTAACATATCAAATAAGCCTAAGTGGTTTAGTATCTTTTTATAAAGAGAACACATCTTTTGAGATGTTCCAGGGGCCGTGGGGAAAATCCCAAAGTTAGTTTGAGGTCAAAAAGACTTCATTTAGAATTTGATTTGGGGACGTTTGTCAAAAATATCAAAAGGTTTTGGACACTTGGCTAAATAGAACCATATATCATTATGAAACAATACTTAATTAACCAAAGTGACAGTTAAAAACATTTCAAAGGCAAATACAGAAGGTCACATAGTTGCGAGCAAAACGTAGCTCCTAATCTTAAAACTGAGTTTTAATTAAAGACCTGCTGATAAAGATAAGATGAAGCACAGGAAATTATTTTGATAAAATGCAAAATCTTTTCTTTCTAGGCAGATTACTTAAAAAGGTAAAGAAAAACCTTTCACAATCTCTTATCAGGAGCAGACCACACCACACCAAGAGCCCAATAAAACTGTCCCTTTAGCAAAAAAAGAAAATTTAGTTTCATGTAATTACACTGTTGATGTTAAGCTTATTTTTAAAACCCTTAAAACAAATTTATTCAATTTTAGCCAGCTTGACTACACAAGGTAAAATTTTCTCTTTCTGTCTCTTCCCAACTTTCTGTATCCATTTATTCTCCTACTTTCTACTCTGAAATAACTATAGCTTTACTTTAGGATAAAATCACTTTCACTTCCCTTAACAAAAATGCACCTCCCTACTTCTCTTGGCCAAAAACACATCCTAATTCTTATGTACAGGGTTGATATACTTATTTCTAGTCGTTTTAATAATCCTTAGAAATGTTACTTTCTAGTGAAAACTGATAAATAAGCACTTGCAGTCTGTTACACCAGCATTCTTTGGATTGGCAAATTTATGAATATATTTCATAATTTCTAGAAATAGATACTTCCTCACAGTATAGTTTTTCATTGTGGCACAAGATATGTTTACTAATATACCCAAATACCTTTCATTCTGTAATAAGAAGCCAGAAGTAGATAAACCTATGTGTAGTAAGTAGTAATTAATGTTTCACTATTTTATCTTATTTGGAAATGATCTAGATATTCAGTGAATTTCCTGTCATTTAACTTAGCAAAACTCTAAAGTTTCAAGTTACCAAAGACATTTGGAAAACTGTTTATAAGAGATATACCATAAAATATACTCATTGCTGATAAGTTCACCTAACGTTTATCTCGCTGACATTTATCTAAATTACTTGCTACCAACAATTGTTTAGACTCTTCACACAAACACCAGGAGACATTACACAAAATCAGCCATCATGCCAAGGTGTTCTTGCTGACAAATTTTGTAACAGAGATAACATGAACTTACTTATTTGAATAGTAAGCCCAGGTAGAATAAAGGTTGCATGTCTCTATTATATCAAGACCTGTATAATTAAACCAACCAGTTAACCCAGTTTGTTTGTTTTGTATTGAAGTATAATTGATCTCCATTGTATATTCTTGCCTCCTTTATCAAAAATAAGGTGACCACAGGTGCGTGGGTGCATCTCTGGGCTTTCTATCCTGTTCCATTGATCCATATTTCTTTTTTTGTGCCAGTACCATACTGTCTTGATTTAACCCAGCTTTTATTTACCAAAGATTATCCCAGATCCTGTGAACTTGAAAAAAATTTGGGGTTAGTTTCTCTATTTCTGAGTTTTAGGAATATTCAATTTGAAAAGCACTTATTTTTCTTTAAGCCAGTTGAATAGTTTTTATGAATTAATCTTGGCAGTACCATTCAGAAGTAGGAAAATATCACACATTTAGAACATATATATATACACACATGTAAACATACAGATGCAAACCAGAGACCTTATAGCTTTGGTTCCAGAATTTTAGCCATGAATTAAGGTACAGTGACACAAAACTCACTAGCTTATTAAAGAACAGTTGGATCCGAACTGTGTTTCTGGCAGTTGGAATAAGTTTACCTGCTCAGAGTGCTAAAGCTTTTTTTTTTTTAAAACTAATATTTGTGGGGGTTTTTGTTTTGCTTTTTTCATTTGCCCAATTTCAAAATAGCTCCTTTTCTTTAACTTCTGATGAGCTTCATTTTCCTAAAGTTTGCATTTCTATGAGCTGGCTATCAGGTCCTACAGAAGGTGGGGTAGAAAATTTACACCTCAAAGGGACAGAGAAAGTAAGGGTTTTTTTCCTGGAGTTTTGGGGGTACTTTACCTATTATCAGAGGTTTAGCGAAATTACCGTTTAAATGTTTTCTTACTTTTCTAAGTACAGAACAGTTCTGTTTCCAGTGATGTGGTCTTTTATAATACCTGCAAGTATTTTGAGATAAACAGGGCAGGTTTTGGAATGGTTAGAATAGGTGAACTTTGAATTGCTTCTAGAGCCGAATTTCTGGTTTTGTGAAGATTTGCAAGACAAAGACAGTTGCTTTTAATTCCTCAAAAAATTGGATTGCAGCCTGAATGGCATCCAGCTACATTTTCTTCAGTTTGCTTTATATCAGGGAGATTTCCAATTACGACGGAAATCAAATGATTTCTATGTTCTGGAGTTTCAGGGCTTAACGCAGCATCTGTACAAAGTCTGTAGAAAGCGTCCAACAAAGGCCTTTGAATGCTCTCCTTTTTCTGAGTGCACAATTCAACCTTGGACCAATTCACCTTAGGGGAAAAAGCCCCTACTTCTGTCAGCCCCTGAATATTGGCCTTCAGCTGATCCATTTCCTGATAATTTGGGAGGAATTCTGGTCATATGCTGCCCGTGTGAGTGTGCCTGTTTTCCCTAGGGGGGCCATCGGGCTTGTCTGATAACTACAGTATAATCATGGGTGTGAAGAACACCCCTTAGCAGCCAATCAAGGTCCCTATGAGTGGGGAACTGAATGGCCACTAGTCTTTTTTAACTCTTCTCTAAATTCGGTAGATGTCTTCTGAAAGTGGAGGTAAAAAGAGCTTTGTAATTTCATCTTACTAAGGACGTCCCTAAGGCTGGCCCCCATACTCCTTCACGTCCTCCTTTCAAGTTGGTCTTTCCATAGATACCAAGAAAAACAATTGTTTAGGCTGAGAGCTCTCTAAAAAATGTTTAAACACAGAAGTTTTTCCAATTCAAAAGATCCATCTTTTGGCCATTGCTGCGTAGTATGATCTTATATTAATCTCAATAGCAACTCAAACTTATAAGCCTTTTTATGGCTTAGCCATGGATGCAAGAGGCATCCCGAAACGGGGTGCAAAAGATGCAGCCCTCACACGATTCAGAAAGCTCACTCCCAGAGTTAGCCTAAGGAAGCAAAGACCTTCATTGTCACACGTGGTTAGAATGGGGTCGTGAAAAGTGTCTCCCGTTTCCCATAAGAATGATATGCCTTCAGTTACAAACCTGCGACACGGGGTAAGCACTACTGGAACAGGACTTTTCCAGCCCTAAATAAGACAAGAAGGTGGAGACCACAAGGGGCCCTTATGACCGTCGCCCACGAGAGCCGGTAGCATCAGAGAATGCTGCTTATCAGTTAGTGTCCCGGATCCCCAGCCTATTGAGGTGGTCGCCAGATGCACGCAGACACATGCATCATCCCTCTGGCAGAGACCAGAGAGACTGTTCTCCCTGGTCATAAAGCCAAGCTCTCAAGACAGAGTAAAACGAAAGGAAAAGCTCATCTGTCCTGTGGTTCTCCTTCTGACAACACAAGAGACAGAGATAAAAGAGAACAATGACCATCTGTGGGAGGAAAGAGGACCAGTAGAAGACAAAAATACTCATAACAAAAATCTCTACCAAAGTCACAATACTAAGGAACTGGCTGACACAAATATTTTCTCCTGCTAATCTCAATTTGGAAAAGAAGGGACAAGGTGAAATTTTTACCTTCCTCTCTCAACTGCACCAGACTGAGATCCAGGAGAGCTGACTTTAGTAAGAATTCTTACCCTTCTCGGGCTTCTGCCCGTTTTCCAGAATCCCATCTGCAGGCTCCCAAGTGAGTATGGTATCTCAGCAGCTCCCAGGGTAGGTTGCCAAACTGTAGGAGAGGAAAAATAATTTTCCCTTTATTTTTCTACGTTCTTGCCTAAGATCCCCATCCCACCCCCCGCCATACCCCCGTAATCACAGACAGGTGAAAAGAAGAAAACAGGAAAAAAACAGAAGTTTACTAGCATGTATACCTCCTGTATACTTTGAGAGACCCAGGAAAACAGTAAAACTTCCCGCAATGGCCCATGACACCACCTTAAATACCACCTCCAGCTAAAGAGAAAAGATGATGTTGTGGGCGAGGGAGCCAGTTCTGGGAGGATGGTGGGAAAAGCACAACATACACGGCTAAGGTTGTCCTGCGGATTTAAGTCTCTGCCTTCTCCATTGATAAGAGTCTCGAGAGATACAAAGTCATCCTCCTGTACCTGGCAGAGAGGGAGACACCCTTACAAATGGAGATTTCCCTTGTAACTGTGCATGTCTCACAAAAAGGTAGCTTCTCTTCACTTTTCAGAGCTTCTACTGAAAAGTGAAAAAGCTTTCCACTTTTGTCTGCTTTTTCTTAAAAAATAACCAGCTCAAGATAAACCTTGTGCCCCAGAGGCACGTTTTGGGGTGGCAAATTCTGCTCCCCTTCAAAGATAAACACACGTTGAGCTAGCTGCTCCCTTAGGTATATCTGGGGAGAGGAATGAGTACTTTCACCTCTGTTACATACACTTCTGTGTTTAACTGTTTTCATTTTACACTTTACTTTTCAAAAATTCATTAAAAACTTTAAGAAGTTATGTTTCCTTTGTACTTTCATAGGTTAAGATGCCATATTGTTGAGAGCATTAAGCCAACCACTCTTACATTAAAACACCATGCCTTTAACATGTCAGATAAAACCAGTGAAGAGCTCTATCTACAGGTAAGTGTTCTTTCTTCCTAACTATAAGTCTTTAGTGTTAATCAATATTAGAAATCCATTTTTTCCCCACTGACATAAAGCAGACCTTTGGCATAGCCACGACAGAAATGCTCTCTTCTTTGTGAAGGGAAGCCAGATCAGAAATGGTAAGTGGTGCGTTACTTTTGGAGATCTTCTAACTAACTTTCTGAAAGCTCTGGCTATTTCAATTTGGACTAGGGACCTTATAGCAAAGCGCATGGTATTTTGGGGGGTATCGAAGAACTTGATCTCATGGAAAAGGTACCATGTAGTGCATTTAAATTTGAAAAAGGTGGAGGGGCTCTCTTTCTGAATAGCTGGTTTCAGTACCTCCAGGAAATGATTGCTTTGTTCCTTTCTCAACTAGAGAATTAGACCTTTTCAAAATGAGAACAGATACACATCCGTTCAGCAACCAAATTGCATTCCCAGCTCCCAGCCTTTCAGAGTAGATGGACTCTATCCCATAAATGTTTGTGGGATTTCTAATATTCCCATTTGTCATGCACTTGATTATTGTACTGTTTTATTGATACAAACCTTTCATCCTTTTCTCCCCTCTTTAGCTCAATCGTTTACTAGAAAGCAATAGGAAGCTTGAAGACCAAGTTCAGCATTGTATCTGGTTCCAGCAATGGCTGCTTTCCTTAACAGTGGTCTCGCTTGCTTTTGTCATCTCTCTCTTCTATTTGTTGTACAGTTAAAGAAGTGGTGCTCGGTAGGAAACATGGCTTTTCCGTTCATTAGTTGGAAAAAGTACCTCCCAGAACTTCTCCACCATGCTGAAAGTGTCACACATCTGTGCTTCCTTCCTCCAAGGAAATGTACGGCATTTGGGGGGGGGGGGGACTGAAACATGTCTTGAAAATAAACTGTTAACAATAAGGAAACGCTGAAGATACTGATTACAAGAAACTATAGGTAGTTAGTCAAGTAAGTAAAGGTATATCTGTTGTGTGACTTAATAGAGATAATTTATTTTTCCCTTTTGATTTAATACTTTTAAAGCTTGTTTTATCATGTATATATGTTAGCTGAACGGAAAAGTAACATGCTTTGTTGCAGCCAAAAACTGTCATCTGCTTTTTTTTTGACAGAATTATTATAGCTGAGCCAACTTACTAGCTTTTCTATACTATGTATATAGAAGAACATGTATATTGAAAAAACATACAGAGTAATTTCTGTAACCATGACTTTGTAATTTTGAGAACTACTAACAGATGCTAGTCGATGTTCTTTTGGAATGTACAACTACTTAATGCCAAACCACCTTTAGCCTTTGTTTCTTATCCGTCTTCCTTAACGGCCTGCCTGCCTTTTATTAATCTCAGACTTTTTAATGAACACTCACACTCTCATTTAGCTAGGATTTGGGGAACTAAGTCTGGTTGGATTTTCTCTAAATTCTGTCCGTCAGTAACGTCCAGAAGAAGAACCTCTCCTGTCTTTTTTTACGCAGTTTCACGTTGCTCTCTCTGGCTGGACAGGGACCCTTTTGCTTCACTTATTATAAAGGCCTGATCCTCCATTGGACCATCTTCACCCTCCTTTCTAAACGAAAGGAGTTAGATAAAATTTTTTTGAAAAGTTAGTTTTTGAGATGCAGAGCAGTATAATTCATTTACATTTCAATTCCTTGCTAAAATCAGCCACGAGAAGGGAACTTTCGGTAAGGGTGAAAAAATAAATCGAAAGTGTCACTTCTCGGTTTAAGAGTGAAAAATACTGTAAAAACTTCAGACCAGGGTTAATTGACTCACTTGATATATTCTGCCTTTGTCACAGCAATACTGAGGACGGTTCCTCAATTCGTAACATGATACACCTCGCAGGAGCAGAGCCTAATGCAAGTAGTTTGTTTTCTCATTTAATATAAACAGTTTTGGTCCATGTTGGTTCACATATAAATCTACTTTATATGAAAGAAAAAAATAGTCTGCCTGTAAAATAAATTTTGAGTTTTGATTGAGCCATGTTTGCAGAATGTTTTATTCTGAGGTTGTAGTGTTGGCGGCTTTCATTTTGAGAATGTGATGATTCCCAAATGGCATTATGAAGAATGAAAAAATAGAGTTCCTTCAAAATTGGCCTAGGAAATAAAACCTTAAATGGACACTGGTCTGATACTTCGTCTTAATTTGGGTTTTTCTGTTTCAGTTTGCCACCTCCAGACGTGAAACTGACTGCAGCCCACCCTAAGTACTGTCCATAGTATCTCCCTGTGTGTGTGCACAGCGATTTCCCCTTATATGTTAGATTCCTGGCTTTGTTATAATCTAATCCCGAAGTATCTGTGTATGTGTTTTGTTCTTCAGCAAATAAGCGAGGAAATAGTCAAAATTGGAAATGTATTGTCCTGACGGTGTCCCTTTAATGTTTCACATGAAAATTACATTGACTCACTAAAATGTTTTTCCCTGATGTCTGGCCAGTTGAATTTAATAACATTTCTTGTTAACATTTGTGTGTCTATTAAATGTGACTAAGCAAAATATATTGAAAATTAACCATAAAATCAAAGGCATCTAAACTTCTGTACTTGTCTTAATTGATCACATATATTTACATTTGATTTTATTGTGTCTTTGTTTGATTTTATTTAATCACGTCTGTATGACTGAGTACGCTATAATTAATAATTTTATTTTTTAATATGTCATTACCTGTTCATGACCAAATTACCAAGGACCAACATTCAGATTTAAATTATCTTCACTGGGAATGGAAATTCATAGAGTTTCCATGAAAACATTAATGAAATATCATTATAGGCAAGTAGCCTAAAGATACAATTGCTGGTAAACCTAGCCTCAAATTTCATAATATACCATAACTGTTTTTATATCTTGCCACTAATTTTGACTGGATTTAATAGCACTTTATTGTACAATTGCAAAAAACAAAAATATATTCCTAGAATTGTTGCCGGTGTAATTTCTCTAATGTTCTGGTGCTTTTCATATATTTTCAGTATTTTTATTACTATATTGGTATTTTCTTTGTATAAACTGATCAAAAGAACATGTTTTCTATTTTAATATGTTTTAGAAAAATAATTACATTTATGCAATAAATATCATCAGGAAAAACCTCTGGTCTCTAATTGATAAAGCATCTTAAAAATCAAAGCTCAGGTTCACTCTGACCTTCCAAAGATCACATTAATTTCTTCTGCGCCTACTTACCTTTTTATAAGGATGGCATCACAAACTTCCAAAGGCACAATTGTGTCATCAGGTGAACCCGTCCCTAGTGTGTCCCGTTTCTCCTCACCCCTGGGTCAGGGTCTGGCTGCTCTTCAGGGGATCTCTCCATTTTCCGGACCTAGCGTTGGCCTCACTGTCACAGCTGGGGGCTCCATCACAGAACCTATCACTAGAGTGGCCACACATGTCAGAATTGCCCTACATCCCTCAATCCTAGTACCTATACACCTGCCTGCTGACAGGAACCTGCGGGAAGCAGGCTGACAAGAAATCCTACCTGGCTGCCGGGCGCATGGCAGGTGGTCCCGGCGAGAAGGCACCGGAGCACGGCACGTGGGTGTGGTTCAGGAGGGGCGGCCCCGGATAGTGATGGCAAAGGCCCTGGGGATTGTTTGTGTGGTTCCCCTCGCCACTGGAAGACACAGCTCCCAAGTGCAGCTCCATAAAATAGAACGAAAAGGACAGGTCCATCTTCTAAACTGCAAAAGAGGTCGAGATACAAAACCATGGGAGAAATTCAAAACAGAGCCACAAAGACAGACCGGTAACCTACCAAGGAGCCCCACACCTACCCAGGACTCTGAGGGTGTGGCCTCCTTTCCCAAAAGATGCAACTTTCTAGGGAAGAGCTCCTGTGCGGGGAAGGCTCCAGCTAGGAAAGGATCAGTTACTTTACAGCGACCCGGCTCTTCTCTAAATTCTACCAGCAACTCAAGGTTTCTTGATGTCAGAACAACGTGGGTCCCCAGAAGCACAGGACTCCCCTTTTCTTCCTGGCCCGAGGGCACGGAATGGAAGTCCTCCCATTTGTCCCAGCTGACGGAGTGGTGGTCAGGAGTGAGGGCTCTGAATGAAGACTGCCCGGGTTCAAGTCCCCTCTCTGACATTTGCTACCTGTGTGACCCGGGAATGTTAATTAACCTCTTTCAGCCTCAGTTTCCTCATCCCTAAGTGCCTCTGATATCAAAGTACAACTTCGCAGGATGAGTGTGAGAGTGAGAGGAAATCTTGCATTTAAAAGCAGCCCCGGAGAGGCTAGCCCGGCTTTGTTGATGTTGCCTCCACCACCTTCCACTCCAGCTCCCTAGAACTTTTCACACTTGGGTTGATGTCCTGAATATCCCATCTCACTCAAAGCCAAATGTCAGTTCTCTAAACGTTTCCCTGCTCTGTACTCCCATCCTTGCCTTCTTGGTACTTCACTCTGAATTCTGGTGCCCAGGTCAAGGGACGCATGTAGATGGCCAGTGATGATCAACTGCCTTGAATCCTGTAAAGGAGTATCCCTTACCAGTCTGAGGAAGACTTGGTTTGATGCTTCTTCCTTCCACCACTGCACCCACACCCCGTCATAACAGCACACCCACACCTGGAATTCATCTTGCAATATTCCACCCATAACAGGTTCCCGTTACATTTGTAACAATTCCATCAAAATATCACATAGGCTCTTTCACATCTTCATAACAATTTCATCCTTAACACTGAATATAATTACTTCCCTCTAATGTCCAAAGATTCTCTTCCCTACCCTACTCATGTCCCCTGCCATGCAAAGTAAAGCCAATCTCTTGCACATGTTAAAATATTTGAGACAGCTGGTTCAACGGGCAAGAATACAGAATCCTTGAAATGACCAGTTGTTCGTGTTCCTTTGTCTGAACAATGTGAGAATACATGATAAGACCTTGTGTTTTACAGATAAGGAAACCAAGAGCCTGAGAAATAATTCTTTTTCCCAAGGTCACAGGCTAGTTGGTTTCAGAGCCAAGAGTTGAACTAGTCTAGTCTCCCAAGTCCACTGCTTGTTACAACCACTCAGAACTGCCACATCCGAGTAATAGGTTACAATGTTGAAAGGACAGCTGAGAACTTCACCTACCCTAAACAGCAGGAGACGAAAAAGAGAAGATAGAATACTTGAGAAGCAGAGGTGACAAAACACAAATAACCACTCAAGACCCTTGGTTGGAAACGTACTTGGAATTCTAAGCTACAGACAGAACTTACTTTGTGAAAGGTTTGAAACGTACAGGTTAATGTACTGTTTACTTTGATGGAGGGCTGTGCTGTGCAGCATCAACCTTCTGAGAGGTTTATCCATCACTCTGTAGAAGGGCACCTAGTAGGGTGTGCAGCTACTAGTTGTCTCCGCCATAGTCTAGTCACCTCAAGGAGTCATGTGTTTAATACCATCAGATCATAGACGTTTTCTATTGCCAAGTAACAAATTACCACAAAGTTAGCATCTTAAAACCACCCGAATTATTTCATAGTTTGTGTGGGCTGAGTCTGGTACAGCATGGCTGGGTTCCCTGGTCAAGGTCTCACAAGACTGTCAGCCAATGACATCCTCCATGGAGGCTCAACTGGATAAAGATCCACTTCCAAGGGCTCACCTGATTAGATCAGATCCAGCCAGGACAAATCTCCCTTCTGATGAACTCAAAGATAACTGATTAGAAACTTTACATCTGACAAATCCCTCCTGCCGTGTAAGCTTACCTAAATCATGGGAGTGTTAGCCCATCCCATTCACTAGCCCCAGCCCCCACTCAATGGAAAGGGTTATACAGAGTGTGTATTGGGTAGAACCTGCAAGCTCATCCGATCTGGTCCCCTCACTTTGCAGACCAGGAGACAGAGGGTCAGAAAGCTGAACCCAATCTTACCCAGTCTGACTGACTGCTTTGAATTCACAGATGTCCTCACATGAAAAGAAACAGACTACAACTTCTGTGTCAGGCATCAAATGATAGTCGAGGAGGACAGTATATCTCTATCCCGGTTGTCTTTCTCCAGTCTCATAACTTCAGTGCACACAAATATTCAAACTTTTATAAATCATTTGTTAAGGGAAAGTATGTCTCCACTATTTTAAACATTGACTCGATCATAAACACTCAAGAAACATTCTCATGATGAGTTAATGAGCTAGGGCAAAGAGGACTTCCAGTAATTGTGTGCTTTTGTAAATGAAGCTGTAGTGAAAAACAACTAGTTTTTTTAAACTTTCCTTTTTTTTCCGAAGAATCCATTTCAGTTAGTTTATTTAAATTAGTGTTCTCGGACATACATATGCTCTGTTAAGGTAGCTATGAGAAAAGATTAAAACTAAGAAAGGAAAAAAATCATTTTCTTATGGAGACTTGCATCATGATTCCCAGTATATTTACTATCTAATTTACTTTGTATCAAAGTCCAGTGCCTTGAATTCTAATTATTCCAAAAAGTCCCCTGCAAATTTTCAGGTCATTATAGAGCAGTGCATGTATGTGTGTGTTGAAAATGTCACTAGCTTTTTTAAGTCACCCAAAACTCCTTCTGCATGGATTTGCTGTTGCCCCATGAATTCAAACTTGATTTTACCTTCTATGTATGTTCGTTTCTGACTGCAAGAAACTTTAAAACTACTAATATTATGACTGTCCCCTTTTGCAGGATCTGGGACTATAACAAACTAAGACGTGAATCATTTGTCTTTCCCATTCCAATATTCCTCTCTCTTTTCTGCAGCAAACCCTCACCCTAATATTGTCATACAGATTCATTCAGTACAACTTACTATTTGCAGTTAAATTTGCCCTGAACTGTTTTCACCCACTAACAGGCAAATGGGCTTGAGTCAAATACCAAATCACTGTTCTCAGTCATAAACTAAATGTCAAAAATGTGTTTTAGGTACTTTTCCAATACTCTGTGACTCCAGCTACTTCCTTTTGCAGGGGTGGAGAGGGAGAAGGTTATAATTAGGGGAAATAACAATAGTATGATGCAGTCTACCAAGATTTAAATTTTTTTCATGTGGCTGAACTGATAAGTTGCTTAAAAGGAAACTGATGTAAAAAGCAAAGCTTCCTTGTAAACCCAGTATTTACTGCTCTGAGATCTCTGAAACCACTTAAGATCTTAGTCATTAAAGGTGGAGGTGTATGTTATAGAGAAATTATATCCTCAACTCAGTGCTTAGGGTAGAATTGAGTATAGTCAGAATTTTCTTTCCTAAATTCATTGGGAAGGTGCCAAAATAGAGATGGATATAGTAACCATATCTTGGTGAGTCCAAACCTTTCTAACACCAGATAAAGCATTTGGTTTGCTTAATAGTGTGTGTGTGGGGGGTCATGTAGTATAATAAATATATGTATTGTCTTTAAAACTAGAATCACCATCAGCAAGATTCTCTTAAGAGACACAAGAGAACTGAGAATGAATGAAAGGAAAACGTTCATATTTACCATTCTATATACAGTGGAAGAGACCATCTTGATTCTAAGAGTTGAGAGCCAGATATAAGTGAGGTTGCTCACATAGTTAAGGCCAAAATCAGAAGGAAAATATGGGCTTCCTCTTAGACAAACCTCTTTAAGAAGGGTCCTCACCACATCTCCACTTCCACCTTGCTCCCTGCTATCTCACTCCATTCTAGTGTCTATTCCCATCATTCTAGCAAAACGGTACTTGCTACGATCCAGCAACGACCTCCTTACCACTTCTTCCATTGGACTTGCTTCAGCCTGAAACTGAAGTGAGTTCCTGCAGCAGCATTTGGCTGTACCAACCACTAGGTTTCTGAGACAACAAACTCCTGCTTTTCTTTTCTCCCACTTTAGTGTCCTTTACTGGCCAAGTCCTCCACCAAGTCTTCAAGACGTTAAAGTTAGAACTGGACTCTTTCCTTTCTCTCCATAGGTGATCTCCTCCACACCCAGGGCTGCAATTAGCAACAGCAAGCCATTAACCCTTCGATATTCTAACCATACCTCCTGTTCTAGGTCTAGATATATGTATCCACCATCAACTCAGCAGTTCCAGGTGTCCATCACAAAATGTCAACAACAACTCATGATCCTCCCCCAGACCTAGTTGTCCAGTTTCTATCTCAATGGATGGTACCACCCTCCATCCATGTAAAACCAAGTACCCCTAAAACTGAGTTCCTCTGCTGAGTTTATAATTAACCTCTCTATCCAAAACTTTATTCCCTTTCTTGTTCCACACCTATTCCCCCTCAAGATTTAGGAGTATCAAGGAAAAGGGAGGATTGTAATCAAGCAGGACCCTATGGGGCCTTGCTGGGACAGACCTTTCCCCTGCCAGGTCCTCTGCCTGCCTCCTGTTTACAGGAAAACTTTAGCCTTTTAGGCCTTCCCCGAGTTACAAAGAGCAAATTTAATCATAGGAATGAGAAAAAGCAGAAACAAAGGAAAACAAGCAAGACAAAATAACAATAGTTTAGCTACGGAACCAATTTAGTTCCTCCTCAAGGACTACAGATAATATTCTGAGCCATATCCTTGAGCTGTTTTGCAAATACTGAAACTCCCACCAGGTGGAAGAAGTTAACTGCATGTTAGCCACAAGCACATAGACCACAAGGACAGATGGAACCAGAAGGTTGATGATGCTGAGTCCCAATTACCTCACCACCAACCAATCAGAAGAATGTCCACGAGCTGATCACACACCCTAGAACCTTCTCCCTCGCCTCATCTTTAAAAACCTTTCCCTGAAAGCCAACAGGTCTTTTGAGCCTTAGCCACCCATACTCCCTGCTTGGCCTTGCAATAAATGCTGCACTTTCCTTCACCACACCCAGTGTCAATAGATCGGCTTTACTGCACGTGAGAGAGCAGAACCCAGTTTGGTTCAGTAACACATTTACACCAGCTAGAAACCTGACCTTCATCCTTGACCGTACAGGGCCTCTCCCCTTTCCACTGCCATCCCCCTTCTTCAATCCACAGCATCTCTCACCTGGACTTCTGCAACAATCTCAGGCAGTGTCTGGGCCTCCCCTCTGACTCTCTGCAGTCATTCTTTCATACTGTAGTCAGGGACATTGAGGACTCTTTGAAAATGCACATCCTATCATATCACTCCCCAGGTCCTATCATATCACTCCCCAGGTTAAAACCTTAAGTGTCTTCCATGGCTCTCAGCCTGTGATTAAATTTCCTAACTTGGCCTACAAGCTGCTGAAGGACGACCTTCCCAGCCTCATTTTCCCCCTCTCTCTCCCTCTAAATAGTCTGGTTCTATCTCTATGCCTGGAACTTCCCCCCATCTCAACCTCCCACCTTCATCTCTTCAAGGTGGCTCTCAGCTCCTCATCTGTTCATAAAAGATACCTCTCTGCACACCCTCACCACTTTTCTTCAACATGGTATTGGAAGTCCTAGCCAGAGCAATTAGGCCAAAAATTAAATAAAGTAAAAGGTATCCAAGTTGTAAATGAAGAATAAAACTGTCAGATGACATGATATTATATATAGAAAACCCTAAAGACCCCACCAAAAACTGTTAGAACATATGAATTCAATAAACTGGCAGGATACAAAATCAATATACAAAAATATGTTGCATTTCTATACACTAATAATGAACTATCAGAGAAATTAAGAAAATAATCTCATACACAAGGTGCATCAAAAAGAATAAAATACCAAGGAATAAGTTTAACCAAGGAGGTGAAAGACATGTACAGTGAAGCAATATTAGTGAAAGAAACTGAAGAAGACACAAATAAATGAAAAGATATTCTGTGCTCATGGATTAGAAGAATTAATACTGTTAAAATGGTCCATATTGCCCAAAGCAACCTACAGATTCAATGTAATCCCTACCAAAATTCCAGTCCATTTTTTCACAGAAATTGAACAAGCAATCCTAAAATTATGGAACCACAAAGACCCTGAGTAGCCAAAGCAATCCTGAGAACAAAGAACAAAGCGGAGGCATCATGCTTCCCGATTTCAAACTCTACTATAAAGCTACAGTAATCAAAACAGTAGAGTATTGGCATAAAAACAGACATATAGATCAATGGAAAAGAATAGAGAGCCCAGAAAAAAACCCATGCATATATGGTCAATTAATTTATGACAAAGAAACCAAGAATATGTAATGGGAAAAGGATAGTCTCTTCAGTAGATTGTGCTGGAAAAACTAGATAGGCACATGCAAAAGACTGAGACTGGACCACTATCTTATACCATACACAAAAGTTAACTCCAAAATGAATGTAAGACCTGAAGGACTTGAATGTAAGACCTGAAATCATAAAACTCTTAGAATACATGAGGGTAAGCTCCTTGACAGTGGTCTTCGCTATGATTTTTTGATTTAACACCAAAAATCAAAGGCAATAAAAGTAAAAATGAGCAAGTGGGACAACATCAAGCTAAAAAGCTTCTTTCTGCACAGACAACAACAACAAAAAAGGCAACTAGAAGAATGGGAGAAAATATTTGCAAATCATATATGTGATAAGGGGCTAATATCCAAAATACATAAAGAACTCATATAACTCAATAGCAAACAAACAAACAAAAAAAAACAATACAGTTAAAAAACAGGCAGAAGACCTAAAGAGACATTTTTTCAAAGATGACATACAGATGGCCAGTAAGCAAGGTACCTTAGGTCAACTGTATAAGGCACATGAAAAGCTGATCAACATCACTAATCATCAGGGACATGCAAATCAAAACCACAATGAGACATCACCTCACACCTGTCAGAATGGCCATCACCAAAAAGACAAGTAATAACTTGTGTTATTACAAGTTATTAGCGAGGATAATAACACAAGTAATAACTTGTGTTATTACAAGTTATTAGTGTTAGCGAGGATGTAGAGAAAAGAGAACACTTGTGCACCGTTGGTGGGAATGTAAATTAGTGCAACCACTACGGAAAACAGTACGGAGGTTCCTCAAAAAGACTAAAAACAGAACTACCATATGATCCAGCAATTCCTCTCCTGGGTATTTATCCAAAGAGAATGAAAATACTAATTCAAAAAGATATACACACCCCCATGTTCACTGCAGCATTATTTACAATAGCCAAGACATGGAAACAACCTGTGTCCACTGATGGATGAATGGATAAAACACAATATATACACAACAGAATATTATTTAACCATAAAAAAATAAGAAATCTTGCTATTAATGACAACCTTGAGGACATTATGCTAAGTGAAATAAATCAGATAGAGAAAGACAAATACCATATGATCTCACTTATTTCTTGACTCTTAAAGAATCACCAAGAAATGAGCTCATAGCTACAGAGCATGGAGGTGGAGGGTGGGGGGTGGGCGAAATGGGTGCAGGGGTCAAAAGGCACAAAGTTCTAGTTATAAAATAAGTTCTGGGGATGTAATGTACAACATGGTGACTACAGTCAATAATACTGTATTGGATATTTGAAAGTTGCTAAGAGAGTAGATCTTAAAAGTTCTCAACACAAGAAAAAAAATTCTGTAACTACATGTGGTGATAGATGTTAACTAGATTTGTTGTGATCACTTTGCAATATATATCAATATTTATTGAATCCTTATGTTTTACACCTAAAACTAATATAATGTTCTATATCAATGATATCTCAAGAAGAAAAGGCCTCTCTCTCTCCAAGGACGTGGTTGATCAGTTTCCGCTATCAGATGTTCCCATGATACCACCATGTTTTCTTCATAGTACTTATTGCTGTTTATATTTAGATATTTATGTGTTTTTTAATTGAAGTATATTTAATTTACAATGCTATGTTAGTTTCAAATGTACAGCAAAGGGATTCAGTTACAAATATATATATGCACATATATTCTTTTTCAGATTCTTTTCTATAGGTTATTACAAGATACTGAGTATAGTTCTCTGTGCTATACAGTAGGTCCTTGTTGTGTATCTATTTTATATATATTAGTGTGTATATTTTTTTGTTGTTTTTTTTAATTTTTGGCTGTTTTGGGCCTTCGTTGATGCGCACGGGCTTTCTTCTAGTTGCCGCAAGAGGAGCCTACTCTTCGTTGCAGTGCGCAGGCTTCTCACTGCAGTGGCTTCTCTTGTTGCAGAGCACGGGCTCTAGGCACGTGAGCTTCAGTAGTTGTGGCTCGCGGGCTCTAGAGCGCAGGCTCAGTAGTTGTGGTGCACGGGCTTAGTTGCTCTGCGGCATGTGGGATCTTCCTGGACCAGGGCTCAAACCCTTGTCCCCTGCATTGGCAGGCAGATTCTTAACCACTGCACCACCAGGGAAACCCTATAGTACTGTGCCTATGTTAATCCCAAACTCCTAATTTATCTCCCCCCCACCACTTTGGTAACCATAAATCTGTTTTCTATGTCTTTGAATCCATTTCTGTTTGATAAATAAGTTCATTTGTATCATTCTTTTAGATTCCACATATAAGTGATATCATATGATATTTGTCTTTCTCTCATTTACTTCACTTAATATGATAATCCCTAGGTCCATCCATGTTGCTGCTTGTGTGACATTTATTAATGCCTTTCTCCCCATTAGACTATAAACTCCACAAGGGGAAGGGATGACATTCGCCATCGAGTCCCTAGCGCCTAGCACATACCTGCCACACGGGTGGAGCCTACTTGATGAAGGAATTAATTCCTTAGTTTTAAAAAATAGACTCTTCTGAAGTTCAAGGTTAGCCTTCCCCTTCCTCGTTTCTAGCTTTTGTTAATTAAGAATTAATTAATTGTTAATGTCAATTAATTAACATTTACCAAGCACAGCTTTAGGCAAAGCATGTAACTTGGTGGCATAGGAACAATATCAAGTAAAAGAGACAGCGGCTGTTCTCGAAGAACCTAGAATAGCTGGTTTGCAGCCCTGAGGGGAATTATAGGTCAGCAAGGCCTCACAATGATGGAATTCCTTCCGTCATTCGTCATGTTCAGGCTCACCCAGATGTTGAGTGAGCAGGGAGCTTCCCCCAGCTTTTCTTACCCTACTCGCATCTCAGCAAAAATGACTATAGCTTCATTAATATCATGCCCGAGCAGTTTCTTAAGTGCTGCTTTCTCTCTCCATAGGCCGGCATTTCCCCCCAAGGAGATCCTTCAGAATACTAACTCTACAGTTTACTCTGGGCCAAAAGGCTTCCATCGTCATACAATTTTGAGAAACACTGTACTAAACCAGCCTGAAGTTTCCCCCCATAAACTTCCTCAGACTCTTCAGTGTACTAACGTGCCTGACAAATCTGAGAATATTATGTGTTTCCCCAGTTTTTATAAAGCACGGAAGCCTCTTTTCAAGCAATGTATTTTGGGACTCAGTCTCCTAAGAATACACTCGGGACAACATCGTGTTAGGAGTATTAACACATGCTGAAGGGATCCCGTATGCCTGCAAGCCCAGCCTGCAACAGAAATTTGTCAGTGCCAAAGGTGATGCTTCCAAGTTAAAATGCCATGACGCATGTAAATAATAAGATCTATACTGTTCAGCCTGGTATAGCTCTTTAGACTCTCATTTTCTAAATTCCATTTGTAAAAGTAACTGAATACGGCAGAAAGTCTGTTTTAACTCAATGCTACCTGCACGCTCCAAGACCTTCCTGTGGATTTGCATTTCGATGTCCACTTCCCCCCCTAGAGCCAGTTTATATTTTAGTCATGACCAGACTGCCTATGTCTGACTCTCCCTTCCTTCCTAACCCTATCTGGACCAATATTTGTCTGCAACCTTTCTGTGGATCAAATATGTGAAACGTGTCTGGGACTCCCTTAGATGGAAGCTTATGAATGGCAGCCATTGCTGCTCTCTGCTCCACAGGACCTCAGCCAACCCATGCATGACTTTGGGCCGCAGCTCACAGCCCATAGGCAGCTATGACCTCCGGGAAACACACCCGCTTTTGTTGGCTTTCCTTCACTAAGGGCAAATCCAAATAGACCTCAAGGCCGTTATGAGAATCCTAATTTAGGGGATTTCATTACAGCCATTCAATGTAAGTATGTTTCAAGTTAATGGCATTTTCTAAGTATTGGCAGACTTGGATATAACTGCATATAATCCTATCATCTCAGCCTGCCTCTCTCCCTGTGTTAATGGCATTTCCTTTTTGAGTCTTCTTTTCCATCTTGATGTCTCTCTGAAGACAGAAATTCTGCTGAGTACTTCACTTCATGCCAGTAGTAGTTTCTTCTTCACTTACATCTTTGAATTTCAAAGGTTCTGGCACCGATCTTTGGCTACTTGTACCTATTAACCCTTCCATTTCATGGCTTAAAAATCAGTATACAGGGGCTTCCCTGGTGGCGCAGTGGTTGGGAGTCTGCCTGCCAATGCAGGGGTCATGGGTTCGAGCCCGGGTCCAGGAGGATCCCACATGCCGCAGAGCAACTAGGCTCATGTGCCACAACTACTGAGCCTGCGCTCTAGAGCCCGCGAGCCACAGCTACTGAAGCCCACGCACCTAGAGCCCACGCTCCGCAACAAGAGAAGCCACTGCAATAACCCTGTGCACTAAAACGAAGAGCAGCCCCCGCTCGCCGCAGCTAGAGAAATCCCGTGTGCAGCAACGAAGACCTAACTCAGCCAAAATAAATAAATATGTAAAAAAACAAAAATCAGTATACATTTTTTGTTCAAGGTTCAGGGGAGAAAAGGTGACTGACTCCTGTGAGGTACCTAAGTACAAATGCATTTTATTTACTCCAGGTACATTTTTCTCTAGCTATTGAATCTAATGTTCTTTGACTCAATTATAGGTGAAATTTCCACGTGCCTTCCCTTGCCCACAGGACTCATCATTCAATATTGGATTTACCTGTCCTCCAGTAAAGAGCATGCGTAAAAGTATTAGACTGTTTGCCAGGCACCCCCTAAACAAACACGGCTTGAATCAAACGGACTGCAAGTTCAAAGTTTTATGGTTTCAGGAAGTTACAAGAGATAGAAATCTGCTTTGTTGTCCCTCAAACATAAGCTTGGAAAAGCCAATCAATTATGAAGGAGCTATAGAGGCACCAAAGAAATTATCACTTCTCAAGAAGGACCTGGTAACCTGAGAGAGAGAGAGAGACAGAGACAGAGAGAGAGACAGAGAGAGAGACAGAGACAGCAAGCACAACAGAGAGTCCTTGGCCCTTTTCAAAGAGTGAGTTTGAAGGAATCAAGAACCTATGAAGACACAGACCTACTAGAGAATGGACTTGAGGATATGGGGAGGGGGAAGGGTAAGCTGGGACAAAGTGAGAGAGTGGCATGGACATATATACACTACCAAACGTAAAATAGATAGCTAGTGGGAAGCAGCACAGGGAGATCAGCTCGGTGATTTGTGACCACCTAGAGGGGTGGGATGGGGGGGGTGGGATAGGGAGGGTGGGAGGGAGGGAGACGCAAGAGGGAAGAGATATGGGAACATATGTATATGTATAGCTGATTCGCTTTGTTATAAAGCAGAAACTAACACACCATTGTAAAGCAATTATACTCCAATAAAGATGTTAAAAAAAAAAAAAAAGAACTTATGAAAAAAGAGCCAGAATCTGATTAAGAAAGGCTGGGCGGGGCTGAAGATTCTGCATTTCTAACAAGCATCTAGGTCATGCTGACGCTGAAGCTCCCGACCACAAGGCTTTAGAAATGTTAGAAAAGCCCATCTCAGGGCCTACAGCAGATCCCCTGCATTAGAAATTGCATATAAAATAGATAGCTAGTGGGAAGCAGCCGCATAGCACACGGATATCAGCTTGGTGCTTTGTGACCACCTAGAGGGGTGGGATAGGGAGGGTGGGAGGGAGGGAGATGCAAGAGGGAAGAGATATGGGAACATATGTATATGTATAACTGATTCGCTTTGTTATAAAGCAGAAACTAACACACCATTGTAAAGCAATTATACCCCAATAAAGATGTTAAAAAAAAAAAAGAAATTGCATATAGACACCATCCCAGGTGGTTCATATGCACATTAAAGTTTAAAGAACACTGATCTAAACAACTCCTTCGTTTTGCTCCAAAGTCCTTTTTCCTAAGGGCCTTCCCATTTTATCTGAATTTCCATCATTCCCTTGGCTGCAGCAGTTTTGGTTAGAAGGTGTTATGCTCTTTTTATGGATTTTGCTCGCTAAAGAGTTTGTGGCCATTTATAAGTGGGCTACGTATGTATATTCTTTAAAATAAGTTAAACATTTATTGACTGTTCTCTAGGTACTGGGTACTGTGCTGGACGCAGTGTTACAGAGAGGAATAAGATGCGGGCTCTATATCCTCAGGGAATCACAGCCTTCGGATGGGGTGGCCCTGGCCCAGGTTTAACACATGGGGTATCACTTACACAAAAGGAGCTATTTTTGTCATGAAACTTATTCATTGTATACTCTGATAATTAAAAGGATGACACTGACATTTTCCAGCTGGCCATGAAATCCATAGATTCCAGGTACATTTACCATAAGTAATCCTATACAAACTTGATATATCCTGACAAAAACTTTCCATAGGTAAGGACTCCCCATTAGCAAATACCATCATGAAGTCCAGCTAGCAGATCTACAAGATTTGCTCAGGTCATTTTCCCAGGGTGTGACCTCAAGGCGGGAAAAGCTGGATTGCAGATCAGCTGTTAACTCTTTCCTTCCCACTTATACAGCTGTGTCATGCTGGGAGCTGGCAATGAAGCTGTTTAGAGACTGTGGGCTTTTCAGAAGCAGAAGGACAGGAGAGGCAAATTTCTAAAAGACTTATGTGGAAAATAGTTGCCCTTATTCTAAGGAAACTCATCCTGGAAATGTCGCATCTGAAGCAGGGGAGGCATTCAATAAATATTTGCTGAATGAATGAAAATGTAAATCTGCCTTAGGGGAAACAGCTTAGAACACTAACCATAACACATCCCTGCACTGGTCTTGAGGCAATTAATGTTTACCCTCTTCCACACTCGTGAAAGCATACCCCTTGTGCAGGGTTCATCTTGCACAGTAAAAAAAAAAAAAAAAAAAAAAAAAAAAAAAAGGCAGGGTATGGCCTGACCTCTATTTGGTTGGGTCTAGTTGTTAGAACTGCTGGTGCAATCACTAGTAATAAATGGCTCTAGGTTTATTCTCATTTCAAAAATTACTTTGATATTCAGCTTTGCAAAACGAATTCAGATGTTTAATGCTCCACTGAGAATTAATGGATTCGTTTAATGTTCGAAATCCATTAGCTAAACAATTTATTCTGGGGACCAATTATTCAACATTCTGAGGCTCTCCAAAGCACCTATAAAAGACACACCTTAACAGATGCCATTAACAACTTTCTACCCTCTAAGATGGTCCTCAGAAACAGAAAATACTAAATGAATCCTCTCCTAGCAATCGCTCCTATGAAGTATGTTTTCTTTGGGTACTAATTAAATGGATTTTTGTTTTGCTGGATCTGTGAAATTACTCCATTTCTTACTTAGCTCCTTTAGATAGCCCGTAACCCCACTACTTTGTCTCCTTTTTCTTTATATCAAAAAGGGATTCCCAGGGACTTCCCTGGTGGTCCAGTGGTAAAGAATCCGCCTTCCAATGAAGGGGATGCAGGCTCGATACCTTGCCGGGAAACTAAGATCCCACATGCTTCGGGGCAACTAAGCTCGCGTGCCACGACTATAGAGCCCACGCGCCCTGGAGCTCTCGCGCCACAACTAGTGAAGAGAAAACCCGCACACCACAACTAGAGAGAAAGCCACATGCCGCAATTAAGACCTGAGCTGCAACTAAGATCCAAAAAATAAATAAATAAATAATAAAATGTTTTTTAAAAGGGGGGATTCCTGAATCTAGGGCTAGCTACCAAGCATTGCCAGGACTGGAGAGAAGGGCAGGGCTTTTAGATTATGATTAGAGCCAAGAAATGTCACTGGAAGGCAGATGGGCAAAGAAGAGTTGTTTTGCATACTATAGCAACCCTTCCTGTCACTCTTAAGGAGAGAGTAAAAGGGCAAGTTTGCACCTACAAACAGGTTCTACAAATAGCCACTGAACAAAAGCAGCAACTCCCAGGCTTTGCTGCCAACACAACGATTAGATTCCTTCTTCCCCACTGAGGAAAGTGCTTGGTTGTACTGGAAAGGGCTCTTGGCTCAAAAAGCCCTTTGAGTAGATGGTGGGATGTTCAGGATATTATGTGGGGGACGTGTCTCTCCAGGTTAGGAAATATAGGACCTTTGAAATTCACATGGGTCTGTGCAAATCCAGGCACCTCCCATAAATCCTCAGAATGGTTTTGAACTGTTCAAAACAAGACAGCAGGCCCCAAACGGAACTGCTTATGCTAAGCCTCATGTCACCAAACCAAGACTTAATTACATTTTCGGCTCTCCCAGAAACGGAAACTTAAACCAGTCGATAAGAAAATCACCTGATCAGCAAGTTAGGTAATCCACCTGATAGACCCCTGCCATCCCCTGAAGGAAAGGAACCTTGCAATAACCAACCTGCTTTTTTGTCCACAATGACTTCCTTGTCCCTGCTTCCGTCTGCCTATAAAAACTCTTTCTCTTAGTACAGCTCCTCAGAGCTCCTTTCTATCTGCTAGACTGGATGCTGCCCTTCATGAATCGTTGAATAAAGCCAGTAAGATCTTTCAAATTTACTCACTTGAATTTTGTTTTTTAACAGACTCAAAACAAGGCAAAGATCACACAATGACAAAAAATAAAGATACAGGACAAAATAAAAACAAATTCTGACTTATGTTAGTTATATGATTTTTTGACACTTTAAAAATGCTAACTATCAATCATCAAAAAACAAAATTAAAAAGAACTGTCACTGGGGCTTCCCTGGTGGCGCAGTGGTTAAGAATCCGCCTGCCAATGCAGAGGACACGGGTTCGAACCCTGGTCCAGATCCCACATGCCGCAGAACAACTAAGCCCGTGTGCCACAACTACTGAGCCTGTGCTCTAGAGCCCGTGAGCCACAACTACTGAGCCCATGTGCCACAACTACCGAAGCCTGCGCGCCTAGAGCCCGTGCTCTGCAACAAGAGAAGCCACCGCAGTGAGAAGCCTGCGCACAGCAACGAAGAGTAGCCCCCGCTCACTGCAACTAGAGAAAGCCCGCGCAGCAACGAAGACCCAATGCAGCCAAAATAAATAAATTAAAAAAAAAAAGAACTGTCACTGGGTATTAACAAGCAGCATAAACACAATTCTAGCACAGTCTGTGACATGTTGTAGACACTTCGTGTTTCCATGGCCGTTCAAGCACTAGGGCCCTTTCATTTTTTATTCATTATAGCCAAGATCTCAAAACTTGAATTACTTTTCTGGTTCTTTAGTTAACGGACCATAAATAATGATACATCTCAAGTCTCTGTAGAAACTACTCAACTCTGCTGTCATAGAAAGCACCTGAAGGGGAGCAGAATATGCCGCCCCAAAATGTGCCTCTTTGGCCTGAGGATTATTTTGAGCTGATTTTCTTTTTTTTTCTTTTTTTTTTTTTTTGTGGTACGCGGGCCTCTCACTGCTGTGGCCTCTCCCGCCGCGGAGCACAGGCTCCGGACGCGCAGGCCCAGCGGCCATGCCTCACGGGCCCAGCCGCTCCACGGCATGTGGGATCTTCCCAGACCAGTGCACAAACCCATGTCCCCTGCATCGGCAGGCGGACTCTCAACCACTGCGCCACCAGGGAAGCCCTAGCTGATTATTTTTAAGAAACAAAACATTCAGCAGACACAGGAGACTCTGCAGAAACATGGTAGAAGCTACTCTTTTGTAAAGGCTATTTACATTTTTAAGGGAAATCTCTATTGGTTAACATCTCCCTCTCTGTACCAGGAAGAGAAGGATGACACTACATCTCCAGAAACTCTTCTCCATGGAGAAGGCACCCACTTAAATCTGCATAACCTGACCCTTGGTGACCATGCTTCCTTTCCTGCTAACCTTCCAGAACTGGCTCCCTCCCCTCTCCAACATCTGTCTTCTGTCTTTAACTAAACAGAAGACATTTAAAGTGGTGGCTTGGGGCCATTTCAGGGACTCTTGCTCAATTTTTCTGGGTCTCTCCCATATATACAGGAGGTATACGTTATTATTAAACTGTCTTTGATTACAAGGTTCCCAGCTGAGAACTCAGAAGGATACAGGGAGAAAACGATTGTTTCCCTCTACACAACTATATCTAAGTGTGTGACCTCACCATGATGCAATAAAACTTTCTTTACAAAAACAAGTAGGAGGCCACATTTATTTATTTGTTTGGGGTTTCTTTTGGGGTTTTTTTGTTTTTTGTTTCTGGCCGCGCGCAGCATGCAGGATCTTAGTTCCCCGACCAGGGATTGAACCCATGCCCCCTGCAGTGGAAGTGCAGAGTCTTAAGCACTGGACCGCCAGGGAAGTCCCAGGAGGCCAAATTCAGCTTATGGCCAGTAGTTTGTCACCCCCTGCCTTCGAGTATTCCACTGCCTAATCCATCGTTCTGCCCACCTCCAATGTTCTTTCCCTACAACCTGTTCTCCTCACTGCTAGCAGAATGGTCTTCCTGAACTGTCAACCTGACTGTGATGGAATTTTCCAGAGAGGTATGGATATCAAACATCTTCTTCCTCCCACTTACTATGTCATACAGTTGTAGTCTTTAGTTTAGTACATGGCAACCCAGGAAAACAAATACATCACCTAGCCTCCTTCACAGTCAAGTGTAAATACACAGCAAGTCCTGGCCAATGAACTGTATGTAGAAGTATGGTGTGGGATTTCAAGGAAGACTCCTGACAAATTAGGAAATGGTTCACTGACCTGGAGGGGAGATGTGATGGGTGGAATGTCAGCAACTATCATGAGGATAGAAGTCAAGCAGGGAAAAAGACAAATAAACAGAGTTCCTGGTGTTTTGTGGTAAGGAACTGCCATTCTAGTCTAGACTGCATATGGCTCTTTTCTCTATGTGAGAGCGGTAAAGATATATCTCGCTTAAGCAAATGTTGTTTTGGATTTTGTGTATGTACAAACACAACACCAACTGATATATTAATGATGTGTCATTCTAGGCTAGTCATAGGAGGGCTTTCAGTTGCAAGTAACAACAACAAAAAAAACAAATAGTACCTGGAGGAAGCGTCTCCTCACTTCGATTCCACAGTCCAAGAGATCAAGGCTCGCCTAACACTGGCCTTTCTCTCATAGTCAAGATGGCTGCCACAGCTCCAGGAATACAACCTCATTAAAGGCAGAAAGAAACAGCCAAGGGACCTGCCGGCCACACGTTATTTTAATCAGGAAAGCAGTAGCTTTCGTAAAGATCTCCACTGAGGTGCTCTGCCCTTCCTCCAGCAGCAAGGGAGTCTGGGAAAGTCAATATTAAGCTACGTGCACATCTACCTGGCACCTATGGTAAAGGCAGGCAGGAGTGCCTGGGGATACTAGTTTAGCCAACCTCCAGTGCCTAAAAACCTTGTAATCGTTACCTGTATCCCTGAGGATAAAGGCTCAATAAAAAATTCAGCCTTCCTATGTCTTAGAAGTGCTTCTCAGGCTCTACTGAGAATCCCCTGGGGTTCTTATCAAAACACAGATTCTGAATCAGCCGATCCGGGGGCAGGGCCTGAAAGTCTGCATTTCCAGAAAGTTCCCAGGGGATGCCAGTGCTACTGGTCCTTGGCACCATACCTGGCATAGCAAGGGCTGACAAGGACTTCATGATCTGATGCCTGCATTATTTCTACAGCATCATCTTTTTTGCCTCTTCCCCTTCTACTCTCAACTCCAGCCATGTTTTACTTTCAGTTCCCTGGAAGAGTGGTGACTAACTGCTGACTGCCTCGCATGCGGTACCCTCTGCCTGAAACACTCCCTGCCTCCTCTGCTTCGTCCTGTGAATTGTTAGTCATGCATTGGGTCCTGCTGGACATCACTTCCTCCAGGAAGGTTCTCTGAATGCCACTACCCTCCCCTCAGAGGTGGAATTTCTTCCTCACTTATCTTTGGATCCCCAGTGCCCAACCCAATGCCTGGTACACTGTGGATTGTTGAACAAATACATGTTGAATTAATGAATCAATGAATGAATCAAAGAAATGATGTACTATCTACAAGACAAATGCTGTATTTCAGCGGGAGTCTTCATAGCCAGCTTTCTGGTGGATAACAGCTATAAATTATCATGCCAAAAAAACAAAACAAACAAAATTATCATGCTTTTCCAAAGGCATGTATTCCTTTTAAAAATTAAATAGAAGTCACCAACAAAACCACTAAAGCTAACCTAAATCATCTTATTTATTTATATATTTTTATAAATTTATTATTTTGTTTTATTTATTTTTTTTGGCCGCATTGGGCCTTCGTTGCTGCACACAGACTTTTCTCTGGTTGCAGTGAGCGGGGGCTATTCTTCGTTGCAGCGCGCGGGCTCTAGGGCACAGGCTTCAGTGGTTGTGGCATGCGGGTTCAGCAGTTGTGGCTCACGGGCTCTAGAGCACAGGCTCAGTAGTTGTGGCGCACGGGCTTAGTTGCTCGGGGGCCTGTGGGATCTTGCCGGACCGGGGCTCGAGCCCATGTCCCCTGCACTGGCAGGCGGATTCTTAACCACTGCGCCACCAGGGAAGCCCTAAATCATCTAATTTAAAGGTGACGAAATGTTGAACATGATATAGAGACTTCAGAACAATTTCTTACTATGCTGCAATTACTTGATTCAATGCATTTTTTCTTAGTCGAACTTGCTCCAAATGAGTACTGCTGAGGACTGAAGCCAGTCTACTGGTCATTACTCATCCATATAAGTACAGAAATGGAGAGTAAGCATTTGGAAACCTTTTTGCCAACTTCATAGAGTAATTTTGTTTCATTTGAATCTAACCATTAAAAAATTGTTTGTATTTTACGTCCTTTTGTTACTTTACTTTTTTTAAGTAATTCATTTTTATCGTGTTTCAGAATGTCTTGGTTCACAATGGATTGGAAATGTTTTCAAAACCGGTTTTCTCTGCAGATCATTTGGGGGCCACTTCGAAGTTTTCTCATCTGGGTCAGATCTAAAGCAGTGGTTCTCAACTTGGGGGTCACCCTGCCTCCCAGGGAACACCAGTCAATATCTGTAGACATTGCTGATCCTCACAACTGCAGAGGAGGGGCAAGTTCTACTAGCATGTAGTGGAGAGAGACCAGGGACGCTGTTCAACGGCATCCCACAATGCACAGGACAGAGGGCCCCCCCGCCCCCCAAGAATGACCCAGCCCCAAATGTCAGTAGTGTGAGGTTGAGAAACCCTGATCTAAAGATCTAAACCCACAATCTGAAGCCAGTTTAGGGCCCAAGACGTTTTTTTCCTGTGCCTCTTCTCAGTTGGTGAGTTGCTTCTTCCCATCAGAACCACCAACGGAAAAGTCACATGCTCACAGGGTTAGATTTGATAATGATCTTCTGCCCTTCTTCTTCTTTGTGTCAAAGATTCTTCCCTCTTCCTGACACCCTTGATTCCTTCGAGGCAGAGCAAAAAGAGAAGCACAGTCTGATGATTTTGCTGCAACAGAGCCTCGTGACTCTTTTCCCCTCTCATCGGTGTTTTTTTTTGTTTTTTGACAGCTGGCTCCTTGGTTTCTCAATCTTGCACTTAGAATGTGTGCGAGCGCTAATGTGAACGCAATGCTTAGATGTCCATGTTACACAAAATTCTCTGCTGACCCTTCTGGCAACCATCTCGAACAGGACTAAATGAAAACTCTTTTCTTGTTGGACTTGTAGTTGCTGTTTAAGCTTCGTTGAATATAACTTTCCAAACACATGTCAATAGGCTCTCACAAGTTTTGCTGAAGAAAAATAGGAAGCGATGGATCTAAAGTTGTTCATGCTTATTTGCACTGCTCCGAGAAATCATTTGATTTCAGAGAGTTTTCATTCAATGACCTGATCCTTTTTTCACTCTGGCAGGGTCAATGACTCTGGCGATAAACATGCTCACTGGCAACTGGGCCAATGCATGTGAACAACTCAACCTAACAGATTTCCTGAAGTTCTTGGAAACGAGGTCTTTGCAATCTTTACTGAAGCTCTTCTTAAAAGTAATCTGCCCTCTGCTATTGCCTGGTATTTTTTTTTAAAATAAAGAACATGGTTGATTTTACTTTGTTGATTTATTACAATGCTGCTTATAAAGCTTATATTCCATAATAAGAGTTCTGACTGGGATGCTATAATAATAAGAACTAATACTTTGGGAGAGCTCACTATGTGTGGGTTACAGTGCTAAGCACTTTAAATGTATTATCTCACTTAATCATTGTGACCAACCTACACAAGATGTACTATCATTGTTCCCTCTTTACCGTTGAAGAAAGTGAGGCACACAGAGATGACAATAGTTGGCCAAGCCTATAAAAGTAGTGAGCGACCGGGCTAAGATTCCAAGCCAGGCGCAATGGATCCAAAACTGCAATTTTACCCATCTCCCCTGTCTTGCAAGGTGAGAGTCACTTAAACAAGAAATGCCAGTAGAATAAGAAATTGGAAGGTATGATTTGTGTGCTCTCAGGCTGGTCATGAGAAGCACCATGAAGAAACTAATGTAAATAAGTTCCGTACCTTTAGGAAATGCATCTTACCCATCCTTGTTTCTCCCACAGCCTTGTTGGGTACCATAAGAGTGCCTCTCACAGAATGAGCGGGCAGTCAGTACTGGGAGCGTTGCCCCACACTAGAAGCTGGTCACTCACATCCTTGCTCTCCACTCACTCCATCTTCACCCCTCTGTAATTTGCAAGTCTGGTCTGGAACCAGTAGCTACGAAACCGGGCATTCTCTCCCCAGGCACACCCTGAGGACAACCCATGAGCCACAGTCACACATCTGTGCTACGCTCTGTCACTATCTCTAGCTGCCCGTTCATCCTCAGCAGGGATCGTGGAAGCTGATGTTCAAGGTAGATTAAAAGACAAAATCTTAAGCACCTTTGCTGTTCAGCCGTGGGATGGGCAGTCTCAGGCCCCTTTCCGCAGAAGGGGGAAGGGATGCTGAACAATGGTTAGGATTGCCTCCCCTCTGTCCTGGTGAGCTTTTCATTCCTTCAAGTCAACGTATCTAAAGTTTTTTGCTTTTTTGGTCTTTATTTTACTTATTTAAAAAAATTTTTTTAATTTTATATTGGACTACAGTTGATTAACAATGCTGTGTTAGTTTCAGGTGTACAGCAAAGTGATTCAGTTATACATACACATGTATCTATTCTTTTTCAGATTCTTTTCCCATTTAGGTCATTACAGAGTACTGAGCAGAGTTCTCTGTGCTGTACAGTAGTTCCTTGTTGGTTACCCATTTAAAATATAGCAGTGTGGGGCTTCCCTGGTGGCGCAGTGGTTGGGAGTCCGCCTGCCGATGCAGGGAACGCGGGTTCGTGCCCCGGTCTGGGAAGATCCCACATGCCGCGGAGCGGCTGGGCCCGTGAGCCATGGCCGCTGAGCCTGCACGTCCGGAGCCTGTGCTCCGCGACGGGAGAGGCCACAGCAGTGAGAGGCCCGGGTAACGCAAAAAAAAAAAAAAAAAAAAAACTGAGTAAAATATAGCAGTGTGTACATGTCAATTAAAGTTTCTTCCTCTCTTCTTCATGTCGTCAGGACTATTTGTACCTTAGCAGTCTCAAAATTAAAATCGCAGATCAGAATGAGACCAAAGAGTGAGAATTACTTTTCAATGCCTCCCAGGACAGCAGAACTTGGGAACTTGCAGAAATGCAGATTCTCAGATCCCACCCAAGACCTACTGAATCAGACCCACTAAGGGTGGAGGCCTGCAATCTCTGTTTTTAATGTTCTCCTGGTGATTCTGGCATGGATTCATGATTCTCAACCCCGATTGCATATTAAAAATCACCTTGGGAGTTTTAAAAGTCCCAAATTCCAGGCTACATGACAGAGTAATCAGACTTTCTGGGGCTGAGACATATGCGTAAGAATCTCTTAAAGCTCTCCAGGTAATTCCAGTATGGAGCCGAGGTTCAGAACCAGTGGGTTTGCACAGGGTTCCTCAACTGGGACAACACTGACATTTTGAGGCAGATCATTCTTTATTGTCGGGGCTCTTCTGTTCGTTGTAGGATGTTTAGGAGCATCCCAGGGCTCTGTGCAACAGCACCCCTCTCTCAGCTGTTACAGCCAAAAGTATATCCAGACATTAGCAAACGCCCCTGGTGGAGGAATGGGGGTGGGGGCAAAATCACCCCCCGCTGAGAATCACTGGGTTGGAGGTCATCATTCTCTCTGCAAGAACGATTATAGGCCAATGCACAACACAATTATCTGCAGGGCTTATTTAAAAAGCAGATTATTAAGCCCCAGCAGGCCTCCTGAATCAGAATCCTCCAGGAAATCAGGCAGCTTGAGCGTCTGAAATTCTCAAGTACCTTCAAGGTGGAGAACGACTGAACTGAGTATTTCTTCTTAAAGGCAAATTGAATTTGATGTCGGTACTTAGGAAAGCAAAATTCGGCGTGTTTGGAATCCTTGTTCTTGATCACAGGTGGAAGTGAATTGATTTATGTTTCTTCCAAACATTCCAGCTTAGCCAGACAGAACTACTTGGAGAGTTTAGCCATGTCTCTGATGTGCAGTGAGATAAAGTAAAACTCTAAAATTTCCATCTGGGCTTCCCTGGTGGTGCAGTGGTTAAGAATCCGCCTGCCAATGCAGGGGACACGGGTTTGAGCCCTGGACCAGGAACATCCCACATGCTGTGGAACAACTAAGCCCGTGCGCCACAACTACTGAGTCTGCGTTCCAGAGCCCCCGAGCCACTACTACTGAGCCTGAGTGCCACTGCTACTGAAGCCCGCACGCCTAGAGCCCGTGCTCCGCAACAAGAGAAGCCACCGCAATGAGAAGCCTGCACACCGCAACCAAGAGTAGCCCCCATTTGCCGCAACTAGAGAAAAGCCCACGCACAGCAACGAAGACCCAACACAGCCAAAAATAAATAAAATTTATTTTAAAAAAATTTCCATCCAGTGACAGTAGTGTCATGTTTTGTGTAAATGAGTATTTCAGCATCTGCACAGTAACTTTTTATAGAGATTCTTGACTGTTAAAGGACATTTACTGTGAATGTCGATTCAGACATCTTGAAAGTCACAAATTACAGGGCGAGAGGAGTTTGCAACACTGATTCCAGTTTACTTAAGGGTATGAACAGCACTGATGACCATTTTTCTTAACAATTCTGGTCCTGGGTGTTCTCTTTATGGATGCTATCACCCCCTTAATTAATTTTTTAATATGTTTGGAGATCTTCTCGGCCATGTTCCAAGCACGCATCTACTTCTGATTACTTTTGCTCTGTCCATTGACTGTGGGTGCATGAAACATGCTTCTTGGTTTAATAAGAGTTGGCTAGGCCTCATCCTCCAGCTTCTGCCCATAATGTCACTTGGAATCATTCCTTCATTCACTCACTATGCAGGGATAACTGTAATAACAAATAGATGCTTTTAGCGGAGCTTCAGACCTCTGACAAAGGCGTCATTTTTCTTTGGAAATTACCAAAGACTTTACAAATGAGGCGGCATTTAGGCTGGCCTTACAGGATGAGCGAGAATTCATCAAGCAGCCAATAGAGGTCTTTTTCGAAGATAAATCTTACATCATAGAGTAGATGAGAATCTGTTTTTGTGTCTCAAAGAGTCCACAGTACCGTGGCCTGAAACTAAGGGGGCCATTTTCCCAACGATTAAAGCCTCTTATAGGTACATTTAGAAACATAATTTCTCCCAAAGAAGAAAACCAACCGGAGAATGAAATATTCCATAATTTGAAGTGTTACAAAACCAGACAACAGGCCCCAAATGAAGTGGCTTATGCTAAGCTCCACATCACCAACCCAAGAGTTAATTACAGTTTTAGTTCTCCCCAAAATGGAATCTTAAACCAATCAGGAATCACCTGATCAGCACTAGTGAGGTCATCTGCCCGAAAGGAAAGTCACCTTGCAGTAACCTGCCTGCTTTTTTCCCCTACGTAACTTCCTTGTTTCCACTCCCTTCTTTCTGTAAGAGTCATTTTTTCATTTTGTACAGCTCCTCAGAGTTTTCTATCTGCTAAATTGGACGCTCAGTTTGAATCATTGTTGCTTAAATAAACTCAAATTCTTTAATAAGCCTCAGTTTATCTTTTAAGAGTTCGAACACAGTCATGTAAAATTTCAAATTAGGCCAGAAAAACGCCAAATAAAACCAAATCCACCAAAAAGGCCATATATGACTCAGAAATTCATTTCATTCCAGCCCAGTGATTCTCAGCAGGGGGCGACTGTGATCCCTAGGGAACATCTGGTAATGTCCGGAGACACTGCATGCATTCACACCTGTGGAATGTGTGGATCCTAGAGACGCTGCTAAACATCCTCCGGTGCAGAGAAGAGCCCCACCAGCCCCCATACAAAGAGCGCTCCAATCCAAACGGTCAACAGTGCCGAGGATGAGAAACTCGGCTCTAGCCCACACCGTATGGCAAAGGGGACATTTATTTAAACTGCCGTGCTTGGTCGAATGGAAATCAGTCCGGCTCTGCTCTTTGTCCCTTAGACGATTTAAATGATGACATGCAAAATTTACCTTGTTCCGCCCTCACGGCTGCACAGTTCCATCTATAAACAGGGTCCTCGTGAACTTAGGACACTGCACACTCATGTGAACTTACTAATTTGAGTCGAGGAAAAATAAAATAAGAATCCAAGGGTGGGGGGGAGAGCATCGTGACTGCAAGGCTGGGGGCCCATCACTGTTGGCGCAACATAAATATTTTTGAAAGTACATTCCACCGCGAGTGCATGTGTCTAGAAGAGAACTGTTTCATGCGGCTGTAAGAAGAAGCAAAGTTTTCTAAACACAGCCTGTATTATTTGAAATGAGTAGCCTTACATTTGTGCCAGGTAGAAAGAGCGCAAGAATTTCATATTCAGTCAGCAAACGTGCAAAGAACGGGGTGGGGGGGGAGAACAAGAGTGTCCCTGTCTAAAATTCTATTTTTCCGTTTAGTAGTCGCTAACCACATGTGGCTGTTGAGTACTTAGAATGTGGTGAGTCCAGCTTAGATGTACTATAAATATAAAATACATACCGGCTTTCAAAGACTTAGTCCAGAAAAAAGAATGCAAAATATCTCAACAATATTCAGTTTGATTACAAGTTGAAGTAATTTTTCAATATACTGGGTTAAATAAAATATATTATTAAAATTACTTTGGCCTACTTTTTAATGGGGCTACTAGAAAATTTTTACTTTTGTATATATATATAAAATATACTAAGAAATTATGTATTTCTATTGGACAGCACTGTTCTAAAAGCACACATTTCTTCCTGCCGTTGCTTCTAAATCCTATTGTGACGCTGCTCCTGAAAAATCTGAGAGTTCAGATTTCTAACAGGTGTGTCCTTCAATCACCAGGCCACTGGTTCTCAACCCTGGTTGCACATGGAAATCACGCTGGAGACCTGTTAAAAATTACTGATGCTTGGACATCCATCGGCAAAAACAAAGCAACAAAACTCTAGACCTAAATCCCACATCTTATACAAAAATTGACTCAAAATGGATCAACAGGGTTCAATGTAAAATGTCAAACTATAAACTTGTAGAAGAAAACATAGGGGAAGAGCTTCAGGATCTAGCGCTAGGCAGCAAGTTCTTAGACTTTATACCGTAAGCGCCATCCATAAAGGGAAAAATGGATAAATTGGACTCATGAAAATTAAAAGCTTTTGCTCTGTGAAAGCCCACTGAAGAAGACAAACTACAGACTGGGAGAAAATGCTGGCAAACCGCATATCTAGACTAGCCAGAGAAGACGCAAACTCAACAGTAAAAACACAAATCATCTAATGAGAATATGGGCAAAAGACATGAACAGATATTTCAATGAAGGAGGATACAGAGACGGCAAATCAGCACATGAAAAGACATTCAACAACATCAGCCATTAGCGAAATGCAAACTAAAACCATTGCGCTGGGATCTACAATGATCTCAATACAAATTTCAATTGTAAAAAGTACTACCACCCGCCTTCCCATCCTCCCACTCCTCTAGACTCTGATACTCTAGAGTATGGCCCGGGCATTGAGAGTTTCAAATCTCCCCTCGTGATCTTAACGTGTGGCTAAGGCTAAGGACAATTCTTCGGGGATGAAGAATGTCGCTTAATAGGAATTGATAAAATAGAGCCTGAAGGGAGGTGAGGGAAGGTGCTGACTTGGAGCTTTCTGATTGAGGGTTATCTTCACACTGAGTCCCCGAATACGAGAACGCGGCTTGTTCTCAGGATGTTTTATGTTCCAGCATTAATGTCTAGCCAGAGACACAGCTATTTCTATCCACTGGAAAGAACAGGATTTGGGCAAACTGACCAGGTGGGATTAAATTGTGATGCCTTCTTATATTCTCTCACCTTCTGAAACCGAGCGGGGCCCTGTGAGGCTCCCAGGCATGGAGGCCTCTTTTTGGTCCCCCTTTCTTGTAGGCAAGACACCAGCCTCCATGACCTTCCCTGAGTTCCAAAGGACACATTAGAACAGTTCCTAATCGAGAGAGGGACAGCCAGGAAAACACCTGAGGCAAGATTAAAGGGACCAGAGAAGCTCATCCAGGTTAGAAGACCCACCACCTGAGACCCTGCACACACCCTCATCTTGTCAGCAACCCTACCCTTGGGAAGCATTGCTATAAAACTCCTCCTCAAATCCTCCTGGGTTGGGACACATAGGTTTTCGAGGCAGGAGCCTGCTGTGTCCCCCTTTGCCTGGCAAAGCAATAAAGCCATCCTTTACTACTTCACCCAAACCTCTGTCTCCAAGATTCGACGCGGCACCGGTGTACAGAGAGGCTGTACTCTTTGGCACAAAGATTATTTTGAGAGACAGCAGGCACAGGAGGCGTTCTGAAGACACAGTAGAAGTTACCTTCTCGTAAGGGGCATTTACATTTACAAGGGAAGTCTCTATTTGTAAGGGGGTCTCCCTCTGTCTACCAGGAAGAGAAAGATGACTAAATCACCAGAAACTCATCAATGGAGAAGGCACTGCCTTAGTAACAAAACTTACCCTTGTTTACCGTGCTTTTCCTGGTCACCTCCCATAACTGGACTCCCTCTCCCACCACTTTTCTTTTGTCTTTAGCGGAAGGTGGTATTTAAGGTGGTGACTTAGGCCATCTCGAGGCCACCTCAAGGAGTTAGTCATCCTCCTTGGGTATTTCCCATGTATACGTGAGGTATACATGTCAATAAACTTCTCTTGGTATTTCTCTTGTTAATCTTTTATCACAGGGTCTCAGCTAAGAACTCGGAAGGGTTGAGGGAAATTATTTTTCCTCCCCTACAGCAAGGAAATTTGAGGATCACTGTTTTAGGCCACTGGCTCTCAACCTTGCCTGCAAGTTGGAATGACTTATGGGACCTTTTCAGTATCCTGACGCCTGAAAGCCAAAGACCCTGATTTAATTGCTCTGGGGTGCGGTCAGGTCAGCTGGAGTTTTAAAGCTCCCCGAGGGCTTCTAACATGGAGTCAAAATCGAAAACCACTAGTTTAGGTATTCATCTTCGCTTATCTTCAACAACTACATCCTTACGGAGCAGGACCCTGTGGAGCTCCTGGGCACGAAAGCCCTTCCGTGTCCCCCATTTCTTGATTACAGGCAATAGGCTTCATTCAGCCCCCCTGACCTTCCCTGAGTTCCACCAGGTCGGTGCTAATTAGGGAAGGAAGGGGATGCGGAGACAAGGCAGGAACAATCAAGAGAAACAACAGTGCAGCCTTGGGGCAGGGTCCTGGTTCCCCTCAAGGGACACACACACATAACAATATCTTTGAGCTGTTTTGCAGATGCTGAAACTCCACCAGGTGAGAGAAGTTAACTGCATGCTGCCCACAAGCACGTAGACCCCAGACCAGCTGGAACCAGAAGGTTGATGATGCTGCCGCCCACTTACCTCCCCACCAGCCAATCAGAAGAACGTCCACGAGCTGATCACGCCCTCTGTGAACCATTACTATCAAACTTCTGACTACCCCCTCCAGGTGGGGACACACAGTTTTGAGGGCATTAGCCTGCTGTGGCCCCCTTTGCCTGGCAAAGCCATAAAGCTATTCTTTTCTACTTCACCCAAAACTCTGCCTCCAAGATTTAATTCAGTGTTGGGGTACAGAGGCTGGATTTGGCTTCAATATCAGCTGTGTTTAGGCACACAGGATTCAAGAGTGAATGCTTTCATAGGTAGGAGAAAACTTTACAGGCTGGGGGGCGGGAGAGAACCCTGTCTGTTCCTCCAAAATCACTGATGACCTGTTTTTAAGGCTGGGCAACTTTTGCCACTTAGCCTCATTACCAGAGCATAGCACAATATCCCCTTTCCCTTGTGAAATGGATTCACCTATCCTGAGCTCACAAGACCCTTCCCAACCACCCATCCAATGGCCGTGTAAATTGCCTAAGTCAGTGGTTCTCAATTTGCTGCGTTTTAGAATCTCCTGGAGACTTTTAAAAAATACCGATGCCTGGCCCCCACCCACAGATGGCCTGATGTAACTGGTCTGGGGCACAACCTGGGCCTTGGGTTTTTGTTTTTGTTTTTTTTTTTGCCGTGCCGCAAGGCTTGTGGGATCTTCGTTCCCCAGCCAGGGATTGAACCCAGGCCCTCGACAGTGGGAACGTGGAGTCCTAACCATTGGACCGCCAGGGAATTCCCAGGGCCTTGGGATTTTTAAGAGTCTCCACGGATCCTAAGGTTCAGCTAAGTTTGAAAACAACTGATCCAACTGAGATTTGATTTAGTGTTGGGAAACTGACTTTGCACCAAAAGATCCTACCAAAAATAGTCAACAAGGCAAGCAGGCATGCAGAACGTGTCGTATGTTCAAGCTAAGGACTCCTAAACAATGTGGTGAAGCGTTCATAAACGCAACAGAGAATGCTTGTAGGCGAATCATTCCTGGGAACACCGTATTCCAAACCTAAATCGCCCCCTCCCACAGCTAAGAGCCCTACAGTGTGTCAGAGTCTCTGGCATGATCTATGCAGAGTTCACGTGCATGCCCAGTTCTACAGATGTGAAGGCAAAGTAGTTCTTCTGCAAAACAGTGACTCTCAACTCATCAACTCTCTACCTCCTGGTGGGCCAATGTTATACCAACATCAAATGCAAATTAGAGATAAACAAATTTAAGTCCTAACTGCCTCTACCTCATCTCCCGAGGGGGGCTGGTGTTTGTGATCACACGTCCAAAGCGGTGTGCCACCTGCGGACTGTCATTTTCATCAGACGTGCCTAATGACAGCTTCATTTTGAAGCTGTCTGCCGGCATTCACTCCTAGGTTCCACAGTAGTGGAAGACATTTTCCCCAGTTAAAATATCCTCTCTGCCCCTTTTCAGAGGACACTTTCAGTTTCCAGATGAGCATCCGAGAGAAGATGCCACCCCTGGCAGCAATCTTTAGGGAGATTTGGAAGAGAAGTTTAACTAAATGTCATAAGAGAGAATCGGGTGTTTTGCACTGTGGTTAAAAGTCCATCCTCTGCCTGCAAGGGATGAATGCCAGAAGATGAGTCACACCGAGTGGGATGTGAATGTGAATAGCAAGGAACAGCATGTAACAGGGGCCTTCTGAACCATGGCTAAAGGCAGACAAGTGGGATGAAATCTCGCTGCCTCAGATTTTCTTGGGCTGAGCCATCTGGAAGCAAACACACAGAACATCTGGGAGACACTGTGGTGGTTCCGCCCAGCTGAGCCCCCTGGAAGCTCTCACCACATGCAGATGGAGATGTGGACTCGAGGAAAATGCGGGTTAGAAGGAAAATGTTACTTCTAAACGTCCCACTGGTTTGACATGGTCCTCTTCCCACACAAAGGGCAGTCTGTCCTGGGGTAAACAGATGACTCAACCAGGGAATAGAATGACTCTGTTAGGTTCAGCCGGGAAGCTCAGGAGATTCTGCTGGCAAACCTGTGTCTCCAGGTTACAGCCAGAAATAGAGAGACGAGAAGCAATTGCATTTCATGAAGCCCACTGGCTTTTCCGTACTGAGTTTCAAATTCCAGTACAATTAAAAATCTATACAAGTGGTTCTCACACTTCAGCGTGCATCAGAATCCCCTGGAGAGCCTGTTAAGATGCACCCCCAGTGTCTCAGTGTTTCTGGTTCTGCAGGTCTGTGCTAGAGCCTGAGAATTTGCATCTCTAACAAGCCCCCAGAAGATGCTGATGGCCCAGGGATCATACTCTTCGAGCCACTGCTCTGAGGACAGCTCTGGGTATTTCTTATCCACAAAGGATGACTTACACATGACTCTGAGCGCTTACACCCAAGTACCTCTTTCTTTGTAGATATTTGGGACCCCAGCAGGTCAAGTGAGCACAGGATTTGGAGTCACATGGAAGATGCTGACTGTGGATGCCCGTGATGTGACTGGTGCGACAGCAACTTCTGGTTTCATATACAAAACAGCAGCTGACTGCAAAACAAGAAAAATAACATTAAACAACTGCTGGGAGCATAAAGGGAAATACCAAACCCCACATGCAGAATGCAGAGTGTGTGTGGGACTGGGGAAGGACTCAGAAGATGAAGGGATGTTATTTTGTGGATGAGATGCTCATCTTTTATATGGAAGACAGAGCAGCCTTGAGAGATGCAGCAGGAGGGTTTTGGTTATTTATTTACTAATTCCATGATTATTGATGCCCGCTGGGTGCACAGGGTTGTGCTGAGTTACACATCTGAAAGAATATCATAGTTGGGAGGTTTGTGATGTTGGGATATGGTGCCAGTGGAAGTGGAGTTCATCTTCCCTGAAGATTTAAATTTGGGACTTGACCACTGTTTATTGGTCAGCCAGAGCTGGTTTTAGTCAGACTGGCCTAGATGCAGGAGAATGGATTTAATGATGTCTCGAGTGCTATTTCTTCTTTAGGTAAAGAGAGCATGTAATGGAAAGTCAGCGCTTCAAGGGGAAGCTCTGCTATGTCCATAGCTCACCTTTCCCCATGATCTCATTCTGAGTCTATGAAAGCCATTTAACAACTCTGTAAGCTGGAGGTAACTGATAGCAAAACAATTATTGCCTATAGAAATGCAAATGGAGGGTCCATCAACTTCCCTCCCCCACGGGAAGAAGGAAGAAGCTGGTTTGATCTCTACCATTCAGCAATACCATTCTGATGCTAGCCACCTGGAGTTAGGGTGGACTCAGCAGGCTAAGGGCACGGTCCGCAACAAGACTGCCCTCGTTTCAGATGCCAGCTGCAAGGCTGGGGGTCCTCAAGCTACCAGCGCTTCTGACTAACTGGCTACAAATTCAGGGAGGCCCACTACTCCTTCATGTTTGAGAATTCATGAGAATGACTCATGGAACTCGGGAAACCTCTATACCTAAGATTACAGTTTTATGATAAAGGATACAAATGAGGACCAGTCAAATGAAGAGACACATAGGGTGAGGTCCGAGAGGGTCTCAAACACAGAGCTACTGTGTCCTCTTCCCGTGGAACCAGGGCATGCCACACTCAGCACACGTGTGTTCACTCACCAGGAAGCTCACTGGAGCCTGGTGTCCTGAGTTTTTACTGGGGTCTCATGACATAGGCATGATTAATTGGATAATTGGCTACATGATTGGACTCAATATCCAGTCCCCCTCCTCTCCCTGAAGGTCCAGCTGACATCACCTGGCTCAAAGCCCCAACCCTCTAATTACCAGGTTGTGTAACCTGGTAATTGGAAGAGCCAATTCTGACTGCATATTGGATCTGTTTCTTTGACTTGAACCTTTGCTTCTCGTTGCTTTTGTTATTATAATCACTGTCTATAGCTGCAAGCATACATAATACCCTGTCACAGGGAACCCTGCCCCTCTGCCTGACTGTTAAACCAAAAGGCCTTTGTTCAACTCACACAAGAGACATTTTGACCCTGCCCACCTGTGAATGGCTGCAGAAAAGAAAAAAATTAACACATCCCCTCCTAGTTCGCAAGATAAACGGCCTTTTTACTTTACTTCCCCACCTCCTCCCCCTCTCTGTTCTATAAAAGAAACTGGTGTCCAGACCCCAATAAGACGATTTTTGGGGGACCCTAGTCCGCCATCTCTCGATCTGCCGGCTTTCCGAATAAAGTCGCTATTCCTTGCCTCAGCACCTCGTCTCTCCATTTATTGGCCTGTCGTGCAGCGAGCAGAGCGGGCCTGGATTCGCTAACGGTTGGTCTAATCACATGAGTCGTCTCCTTAGCATAAACCCAGTTGTGGTCCAAGGACCCACCATGAATAACAGATGCTTCTATCACTCAGGAAATTCCAAGGATTAAAATTTCCCTCCCAGGAACTATAGGGAGTCAGTCCCCATTTGCATGTTCATTTTAATATTCTTGATCCATAAACGTGTCTGTTTTTCAGATGGGTGGTTTAAGTGGTTACAACATCACTGGGTTCCTTTGTTTTTAGTTTTAAAACTTAGATATCTGTAGCGGGAGGACACTTGGAACTGATCTTGGATCACCCTATCATTTTGTGGTTAAGTACCCAATGCCAAGAGATAAGTGACATGCCCTGGGGCCTCACAGCCAGGCGGAGCTGACCTGGTGTTACCGAGACCAGGCTCTCTCTGCCCGCCAAGGAAGACGACTTTATCCAGCTTTGGAAAGCCGGCAGACCGAGAAGATGGCAGACTACAGTCTCAAAATAACCGTCTTATCAGGGTTTGGATGCCAGTTTCTTTTATAGCAGAGAGGGGGAGGAGATGAGGAAGTAAAGTAAAAAGACTATAAGATTTGCAAATATCTCCTGGAATAGCCAGCCTCGGGGAGGGGATGTGTTAATTTCTTCTTGCCTGTAGCCATTCACAGGTGGACAGGGTCCGGATGCTTCCCTGAACAAAGGCACTTTGGTTTAACATTCAGGCAGAGGGGAAGAGTTCTCCGAGGCAGCCATTATGTACAGACAGTATCCTTTTAGTGAACCAAAGCGATGGGAAGCACAGGTGAAAGTAAAAGAAACAGATCCAACACGTAGTCAGATCTGTCTCTTCCCTGTTACACTGGGATTGGAATTTCTGCTTCCAGACTCAGACTCTAAGTTGTGTTTGTAGAAGGGAAAAATAATTTTCCCTCTGCCCTTCTAGGTATTGATTCTTGGCTGACAGCCCCGTAATAAAAGACAGATTAACAGGATAAAAACAAACAGCAGTTTAACAGCATGTATACACCTCCTGTGTACATGGGTGAGACCCAGCAAAACTGAGTATCTCCCCGAAAGGGCCCGAGCCACCACTTTAAATACCATCTTCAGCTAAAGACAGAAGATGTCGGGTTGAGGGGAGTGAGTTAAGGGGAGGTTTTCAGGCAAAGCACAGTAAACAAGGGTAAAGCTGTTACGCAGATTTAAATTGATGCCTTCGCCACTGATAGTTTCTAGAGATTTAGTCACCCTTCTCTTCCTGGTACAGAGGGAGACACCTTAACAAATGGAGGTTTCCCTTATAAATGTTAACGTCTCTAATAAAGGGGTAACTTCTACTCTGTTTTCAGAGCTTCTCCTGTGTCAGCTGTTTCTTAACAATAATCAGCTCAAAGTAATCCTTATGCCAAAGAGGCATATTTTGGGGTGGCATATTCTGCTCTCCATGTTCCTCATGAACAAAGTGTTCCCCTCTCTACCCTCCCCCAGACTCCCTGAAGAGACCACCCAAGGCCTGATGTACTCCAGTTAGGAACTCTGTTCGTCCTGACTCTTCCTTTACATCAAGAACTTGTAACTGAGCAGGACCCCATGGGGGCCTTCCCCCACGTCCTGTGCCTTAGCTCCTCTCTGAAGTACCTAGAAAATAGCATTTGATGCACATTCCCTGAGTTGTTTTGCAGATGTAAAAGAACCCTCCCCCTCTCCAACAAATGGAAGAACTACTTGACGACCATGGGCACAGAGCCCCAGGCCTCCTGGAGCCTAAGGACCGATAATGTTAACCCCTGTGACACCGCCCTGCTACTGCACCATCAGCCAATCAGAGAACTGTGCACAAGCTGATCACAGACCCTGCGACACCACCCCTCACCCGGCTTTTAAAAGTGCTTTGCCGAAACCCTTCGGGGAGCTCAGGGCTTTTTAGGGCATAAGTCACCTGTCTCCTTGCATGGCCTTGCAATAAACCTCTCTCTGCTCCGAACTCCTACGTTTCAGTTTGTTTGGCGTCACTGTGTCTCTCGGACGCACGTTAACAAACCCCTTGGGGGTGAGTGTGGGACCTCGTCCCAATTGGCATCTACATTACCTAAGACAATTGCACTGGCACGTGGAATGTACTTAAAACTGTTTACAAATATATAAATGATACTTAATACAAAAGCACGTAAGTGAATAATAGCAAACAATGATGATTACCATTCATAGGACATTGGCTATCTGCATGCAAATAACTTTCCTTGCACTAACACATTTAAAACTCACATCAACTCCACAGATTAGGTACCATTATTATTATCGCTACTTTACAGTTGAGAAAACTGGTTCACAAAGTTTGAAAAACTTACGGAGACAGAAGATGGCAGAGCACGGTCTGTTTGCTTCTCGAGTTGAACTCAACCTCTAGCCCAGCAGTTCTCAAACTTGAGTGTTCATTAGGGTCAGCTGGAGGGCTTGTTAAAACACCTGGGGTGGGTTGTGGAATTTGCATTTCTAGCAAGTTCTCAAGGGATAATGACGATGCAGGCTTAGAGTCCACAGGTGAGCCACTGCTCTAGGCTTTGCCCGCCAACCCTGAATAAAAATAAACACAAGGCAACACAATCTAGGAAGAAATGCAGGCCAAGTTTTATACACCGCGAGCGATCTTCTTGTACATTTTACATTTTTCCCAAGCAGACAGGAGCGACCCAGGTCTACTCTTTCATTGTTTTTTAAGCATATGATGGGATTGGGGCGGAGCGTGAAATTAAAGGAAGGGATGTCTTCTAGTGTTATTAGGATCTTTCAAGAAATGGGGAAAATGCCAGTAACCTATTTCTGTGCAGATTTCAAACCTGAAATACAGGACTGCCTTCAAATCACAACATTATATCAATTATGTGTTCTGAGAAAATGATACAGAGGAACAGAAAAAAATTTGAAACTCTTTTTCTTCTATCCAAGCCTGTGCCAAACAGGAAGAAGGTGCTGGTGGCGGTCCTGGGTACCTGCAGTGGCCTTTAGGGGAAAAAATAGTCATTGTTCATCAGCCCAAGCCTTTTGTAACATAGCCCCCAGCTGTGACATCGGGGTCAGCTGCTGCTCTGCTGACCACGGTCCACACAATACCCCTAGTCTTTTTCAGTTTCAGGTGAATGGATCTGGACTGTTGGATTAGCTATCAAACACGCACTGGAACAATCCTTTGAACAAGCGCCCACACTGACCAAGGAGGAATCTTTGGAGGGAAGAGTGGGCCGTTTAAAGTGGTGGTTCTCGAACTTCACTGCAAAATGGCATCACTTGGGGAGCTTTTATAAATCCAAAGCCCAGGCCCTAGCCCAGACCTATTACAATACAGTCTCTGCAGGTGGATGCAAGCATTAGCTTTTTTTTTTTTTTTTTTTTTGCTTGCGGTACTCGGGCCTCTCGCTGTTGTGGCCTCTCCCGTTGCGGAGCACAGGCTCCGGACGCGCAGGCTCAGTGGCCACGGCTCACGGGCCCAGCCGCTCCGCGGCATGTGGGATCTTCCCGGACCGGGGCACGAACTCGTGTCCCCTGCATCGGCAGGCAGACTCTCAACCACTGCGCCACCAGGGAAGCCCAAGCATTAGCATTTTTGAAGCTGCCCAGGTGATGCCAATGTGCACCCAAGCTCAAGAGTGTCCTGAAGGGCACTTCTAACATTTTACATTGCATAGGATTCCCCTGGGGATCTTGCTAAAATGCAGATTCCAACTTAGTAGGCCTGGGGTGGGGCCTGAGATTCTGCATTTCTAGCAAGCTCCTAGATGGAGCTGATGCCGCAATGTATCTCAAGTGCAAGAAAAGCAGCAAAATGACCGGCAAAGTTGTGCTCCATTGAATGCAAAGATCTCCTGTTGCTGAGACCCTCCTGCTTGCCTGGAGTCAGAGCAAACCCCAGATAATGTCAGGAGGATGTCTGCTGTTCAGCCCCATTGAGCGTGTTAATATCCTGTCTTTGGCGAGGAGGCAAGGAAACTCCAGTAACAGCTGAAATGCTAATTTCTCTTACCTAGCCTCACTGCATGAAATGCTCCGGATTTCCTGGTATAGAATATGGTGCCCCTCTGGATAGACTGATGGATTCAATGAGCCCTTAGCAACCCTATGTTTAGCACTGCTCAGTGAAATCAGATTTCAGAGGACATGATATTCTTCCACATGATGTGCATCGGCCTAAGCCTTGCAAATGAATTTCTAAGTCGTCAGGCATTCCCCTTTCCCTCCACCACCCAAATTCTGTGAAATGTGTGATTTGCATTGGACATGTTATTCAGTGACATCCCCCCCTTTCCTTCCCACACTAGCTGTTCACCAAATGCCATCATCTTCTTCCCTACTGGTCTACCAGTCACAGCCTCCTTTGCTCTTAGGTATGGTCATGTGGCTGGATTGTAGCCAATGGAATGTAAGTAGAAATAATGTGCATGGCATGCAGACCGGGCCTATAAAAATCTCTCCCCATGTGATCTTCTAAGTGCTCTCCCCTCTGCCAACTTTGTGCAAATGAGTTCAGCAACTTGGAAGCCATGTGTTGCAGATGGCAGACCCACAAGATGGAAAGGGAGCTTCCTGCCGATTAGGAACGCTTCTTTTTGACTTTATGGAGAAATACAGTTCTTTTGTGTTTGAATCATTCCACCTTTTGTAATTCTTTACAGCAGCTAGCCATATTTTAATTAGTATACCTTGCAACCAACACGGTCTACCTTCCATGGAGAAGAACTTGGGGATGTGGAGAGAGAACCATGGGTCACCCAGGTCACAGCATAGCCCCCATCCCATCCTAGAGAGCAAGGTATTTGTCGCAGGACTGGAAGAGGGTCTCTTCCTCCTTGTGGACCCCTCTTGCTATGCCTCTCTGCTGCTAGACTGTTGCAGTAGGGCTTGGGAGAGTCCCTCTACTAAGAGGAGAGTATGGGGAGCCAAAGAAGGAGCAAGGAGAAGCTGATTGCTTAGGTCTACTGCTTGTGTTGGTTTTAAGAATGAGAATGATGATACATGCACCAACAATGTCCACAGCAGCACTATTTACAGTAGCCAAGACATGGAAGCAACCTAAATGCCCATCAACAGATGAATGGATAAAGAAGCTGTGGTACACACACACAATGGAATACTACTCAGCCATGAAAAAGAATGAAATAATGCCATTTGCAGCAACACAGATGAACCTAGAGATTAATCACCACACTAAGTGAAGTCAGTCAGACAAAGACAAATATCATATATCTTTTATAGGTGGAATCTAAAAAAAATGATACAAATGAGCTTATTTACAAAATAGAAATAGACTCACAGATATAGAAAACAAGCTTACGGTTGACAAAGGGGAAAGGTGGGGGGATAAATTAGGAGTTTGGGATTAGCATATACAAACTATTATATATAAAATACATGAACAACAAGGTCCTACTGTATAGCACAGGGAACTATACTCACTCTCCTGTAATAACCTATAATGGAAAAGAATCTGGAAAAGAATATCAATATAAATAATTAATATATATTAGTTAATAATTAATATATTAATTTTAATTGATTGATAGAATGATAATTAATATATCATTTATTAATATATTAAGAATATGTTAGTAATATTATAACTATAGTATTATAATTTATAATTATTAATTATACAGCAAACAATAATAGTAATTATATAATTAACAAGGAGCAGTGATTAATTATTAACAAATAATATTACTAGATAGTTAATATTAATTATATAATTAACATATGGTTAATTAATATATATTTATATATTCTTTTTCAGATTCTTTTCCATATATAATATATATATTATATATATATAACTGAATCACTTCACTGTACACTTGAAACTAATATGACATTACAAATCAACTATACTTCAATTAAAAAAAAGAGGGCTTCCCTGGTGGCGCACTGGTTGAGAGTCCGCCTGCCGATGCAGGGGACACGGGTTCGTGCCCCGGTCCGGGAAGATCCCACGTGCCGCGGAGCGGCTGTGCCCGTGAGCCACGGCCGCTGAGCCTGCGCGTCTGGAGCCTGTGCTCCGCGACAGGAGAGGCCACAACAGTGAGAGGCCCGCGTACCGCAAAAAAATAAAAATAAAATAAAAATTAAAAAAAAGAATGAGAATGATGAAAAGACGATTCACAGACTGTCCAAGTAACCTCACCAGAGGAGACAAGGCAGGGGTAATAACAGTGATGGTGATGATGATGATGATGACGATGATAACTAACACTATTAAGGGGTTATCACGTGCCACCACTGTTATACAGTTTTACACAGGTTGCCTCATTTACTCTCCACAACAACCCGATTATTAAGTACTATTAATATTCTCCTTTTGCAAGGGCAAAAACAGAGGCCCAGAGAAATGAACTTGACCACTCTGCAAGTGGCAGAGCTAAGAGCGAAGGCAGTCTCCCTCCAGATCTCAGGCTTGTATCCACTGAACTAGGCAGTTTCAGGGTCTGGGAGAGGAGATCCAACCACCAGTGGAAGGTAGAGTGTGTGTGTGTGTGTGTGTGCGCGTGCGCGCGCGTGCGTGTGCGTGCGTGTGTGTGTGTGCTTTCTCTTCTCTCTCAGGAATGAAACTGCAGCTGAACAGAGCAGGTATCTGGCAGAATCAGGGAACCCCAACAACTGGGGAACCCTCAACACATGTGGCACAGTCATAAGAAGAAGCTCTGAGGGAGCTCACACCTGGCCAACTACGTGGTCTATTTTTCACGACTGCTCCTGGCTGAGACCCAAAATAACACCTTCAAACACCTTATGGGAACCTTAAATGAATTAATGCATGCAGGCATCCGAAGAGGCTCATTTTCTTCTATGCCTGTTTCCTTACACTTATAACTTATCTGTATCCTCATAATTCTTGAATTTTAGTATCTTGTAAAAATTTAATTATACAGGCAAAAAGTGTATGCAATATATAAGCATCTTTGAGGATTATAAAATGTACATCTGTGTACCTACCACCAAGCTGAAGCTAGAAGACATTCCAGGATCTTTGAAGTACCTTCCCTAGTCTCATATTTTTACTCCCCCACCCCCAAAAGGTATTCAAAAGTATTTCAGTCATTCCCTTGCTTTCTTTTTTGCCGTACTCCAGGGTTCCTCAGTAGCAGCACTATTGGCATTTTTGATGGGATAATCTTTTGTTGTGGGGCGCTGGCCTATGCTGTTATGAGTTGAATTACACCTCCCCAAGGATATACTGAAGTCCTAACTCCCAGTACCTCAAATGCGACCTTGTTTGAAAATAGGGTGGTAGTAGATGTAATTAGTTAAGATGAGATTATACTGGAGTAGGGTGGGTCTTTAATCCAGTATGACTGGGGTCATATAACTCTACATACATGGAATCATACGTGTGCTCTTCTGTGACTTGCTGCTTTTTTGATCAGTGTTATGTGTCTGAGATTTACCCAGGCTGGTGCATGGAGCTGTCTATAGTGTATTCATTTTCTCTGCTGTATAGTATTCCACAGCATCAATATGCCTGGTTCCCCATTCCTTCCATCTGGGGAAAAGGTGGAGACAGGGAAGTTTCTGAGCTCTCTCCTCTGCATTATGGGTGGATTTCTTGTTCACTCTAACCCTAAGGGTGAAACTCTTCATGATCCTAGCCTTATGGAGGGTTCTCCTATTAAAGTCTCTACCTTAGTATTTCCTAAGCTTTATTTTCTGCTCCCTGGGCCCCATGAAGCCTCTAAAACAGAGCTTGGGGGTCATCAGACACCCTCAGGATGAAAACCAGGTAGAGCCCGCCTCAATTCTTGAGATTCCCACTTTCCCTTCCCCTTTGACCTTTATAGATTTCCTTCTTTCTTGCCAGCCTAGGAAGTGCATTTGAAAAGCTCATTTTTCCAGAACTATGATCAGGACTCTTAGAACTGAAGAAGTGTGGTTCTTCTCTTCCAAGAAAGAAGAAAAGCAATTCTTGGAAATGAACTCATCCGTCTGGTAAACCATAAGAAGTCTTGGAGTTGAACACTGAAACACAAGAAATGGTATGTTTACAGCAAACCATCATTGTTCCTGTCGCATAACGAGATCTTGGGCCATCTATGGAAGACTGATCCTCTAGCATTTCCCTCACCCATTGCATTCCCGTTCATTACTTAACTGCATAATTCCACCATTAAGCACACATCCATCCCTGAGCCTAGTTCCAGACAAATCCCCTTTGCTTTACGTAGAGAATCAGAAACATTGAGTTAGAAGCATCATCTGCATTCTTAGCCCGAATTTACAGAGGTCACATGCCCCCTCCTCTGCATTCTCTTGAGATTTCTAGGGTCATTCCATACTTTCCGGGTCCAGTCATTCTCCTGTAGAAATTTCACTACGATGACTATGAGACCTGCCTTGCAAAAGCCGCACAATCACGCCAGAAGCCAGTTCTGGGGCATCCTTTCCTATCAAGAGATTTAAATGCAAAGCCAGAGGCAAACTTTTACGCAAAATGAATAAAACAAAACCAGGCTGGGGAACAGCAGGGCATGATTGCAAATATTCTGACATATTCCAAATGCCAAAAGCCCACAAGTCTAATTTCTACTCCACTGGTTTATGTGTCTTTCTGTGAGAGGTCAGCTGCTTAATAAACACCTGCTACCTGGCCGCGGATTCTCAGAGATCTCTTTTGGAGTTGATTAGACCTCACGGGAATTCAGACACACTCTCAAGTTGAATTCAAGGCCGTGTTTAACTCCTTTCCTCCCTCTCTTCCTCGAACGCCAGCGAGCAAGCAGGTGACAGATATCCTTTTATTCCCACAGCTTTACTGAAGTACAATTGACAAATAAAATTGTCAACTATTTAAGGTGTACATCACGATGATCTGATACACGTATATACTGTGAAAGGATTCCCCCTATCTAATTAATGAACATGGCCAAGGTGATGGACATCTTGACGCGGCCACGCATGCTTCTGCTGCCTTGATCAGCTGCAAAGCACCACTAGGGCCGTTCCCTGTGGCTCAGGTCGCCCTTCAACCAGCTGCTCTCCACGGATGTTGGAAATAGGCAGAAATCACTATACAATCACACACCATAATTCCTCTCTCTGATACTGCACTCAAGAATGACTTTGCTTTACACACCAAGAATAACCAAAGCAAGACTCTAATCTCATGGAAAATCTGTTAGGACAGACTTCTGCACCCGTGAAACAAAACTGATCCTTTATTAAAGTTGGAGTGGGAAAGATGTTACGGGCAAAAGCTGAGCAAGGTTAAAATGATGTCATTCTCCCGCAGACAAGCCTCCATGATTTCCGGGAGCACGTATAATAAAGCCCTTACCATGCCTTACGTGCTACGTCTCAGGTTGGGGCATCACCCAGGTCTTATCCTGCTGCCTTCACTCGCTTTTCTCAGACTTCTGTTTTCTGGTCCTTCTCCCTGGAATGCTCTCCTTCCAGGTCTTTCCATTGCTGCCTCCTTCTGTGGGACTCGAGGGACATTGTTCCAGCTAATGATTAAGAACTCTCCAGACAATAGGGGCTTCTTAGACAATGGGTGAATTTCCAGGATGTCCGGCCCCCTTCTGAGAAGGAGGGAGATAACAAAATGTAAAAAAGGTGTCTGTCAAAGACCAATCAGGCAGCTGGGGAGAAGGAGGGAGATAACAAAATGTAAAAAAGGTGTCTGTCAAAGACCAATCAGGCAGCTGGGGAGAAGGAGGGAGATAACAAAATGTAAAAAAGGTGTCTGTCAAAGACCAATCAGGCAGCTGGGGAGAAGGAGGGAGATAACAAAATGTAAAAAAGGTGTCTGTCAAAGACCAATCAGGCAGCTGGGGACAAGTTCCCTCTCTGGTCCGAGCCTAAGCCGGGACCAATCAGCAGGAGAACACAACCAAATCTATAATTTACATACGGGGAAGTGGGAACCTATAAAACTGACATATTCGCGCCCAAAAGGGTTCCTTCTTCGACCTCCTGCGTGAGGACCAAGGAACCCCGGTGCACCGGCCTTCAATAAACCTCTTGCGTTTTGCGTCGACTTCCGACTCTTGTTTCCTGGGCGAGTCGAAACTCCTAGGAGACCGCGCAGGTCTAACACTTCCTCCTTATAATTCAGGTCTCTGACCAACAGTGATCCACAGAAAGGCCTTCCTAGACCACCCCTTGTCAATTGCTTCCACCCCTGTCATCTGTCTCTCTCCACACCTTTACCTTGCTTTATTGTCCTCAGAGCACTGAACTCCACTTAAAATACATTATTTACTTATTCTCATAATATTATAATAAAATCATTATATTATGATATAATGATTAAATCATTATATTTTCATAATAATAATATATGTATAAATTATTTATTTTAACCTACTTACATTCTGTCTTCTGCACAAGAAGATCTTGGTTACCTCTGTATCCAGGCTTCGCTCAGAGTCTGGCACATAGTACATGCTCAATAAATATTTGCTGAATAGTAAGATATGGAGAATTGGAATTAGAAATAATATATATATATATATATTTTTTTTTTTTACTAGAAAGTATGTGCTATTGTTTAACTATTCTTTTAAAAAAAATTTTTGGATATACCGCACAGCATGCGGGATCTTAGTTCCCCAACCAGGGATCAAACCCGTGCCCCCTGCAGTGGAAGCGCAGAGTCTTAACCACGGGACCGCCAGGGAAGCCCCCTATTTAACTATTTCAACCCATTTTCTGCATTCGTAATTAAGGACCAGGTGACATTAATCTAGCATTTAGGGGGAACCAGTGTTCCCCACGTGAATAAGACGGTATTAAAATTAGAAGGCAGCTGACTTTTGAGCAAAGAACCTTTCTATTAGGTTTTGATCATGATCAAGTCTCTCTCATCTGGATAAAAAGAAAGAAAACCTCCTTCGAGTCCATTTCGACCCCACCTCCCACCCCCAGAAAGTGCTCGCCTTTCCCTCTCCCTTTAAACTACACTTTGTGTCTGAACTTTCAGCATTTATTCACTTCCCAACAAGGCTTTCACCAAACAACTCCCTCTCGTGTCATCAGGATTTCCAAGCCACTAAATCCCAGAAAAACTCTTCTGCTTCCATCCTTCCTGAGCTCTTGGCGTCATTAAACACAGGTGACTGCTCCCTTTCCAAAAGCAACCTCTTCATGGTGCTGGCACGACACCAGTTTTTCTGGTTGTCTTCCTAAGGCTCAGGATGCTCCCTCGGAATCCCCTTGTCTCTCCTATTTGACCTTGAAGCCTAGTCCTTCCCCTTTGTTTCTCCCCTTTCTTCTTCCGATTTTCTACCCGTGTCATTCACTCTCTGGCTTCATTTACCCATGGTACCCCTCTCAGCCACAGGTTAAAGACGTGTATGCCTAACTCTTAACTTGCCATCTTCACCCAGTTATTGCAGAAGCGTCTCCATCTCAACATGCTGCAAACTGGACATGCACCCTTTCTCCCACCCTAGGGATGCTCCTCTCTGGGAATGGCCCCATCACCTACCCACAGTTTAGAAAAGTCAGAGGCCCAGGAATCACTCCTGATACGTCCTTCTTCATGTCTACATCCCAAATCCAGACAGTTAAACATCTGACACTCTGTACTTTGCTCCATCCCCATGGCCCCAGCCTAGCCCTGGCTTGCTACAACAATGCTGTCTTCCTTAAAAGCAATTTGTCCCCTTCAATCAGTTTACTAATAATAACCTTTTAAAACACAAATCTGCCCATATTTAAGCATTTCAATTTCTTCCACTTGCTCCTTAGTATAAAGTTCAAAATTCTTACCGGGGTATTTCACGTTCTCATTCCTTCCGCCAATCCTCCACCCCCAACATAGAAAACTTTCTGCTCATTATGTAGCTCTCAGTTTATTTTCCACCAAAAAACCTCTTTCCTGATTCCCAGGTAGGTGAGACCTCCGTTATAAGATTTCTTAGCATCTAGTACTTCTTCTTAGCACTTATCACAAAGGTAATGAAGTAATCATAAATAATAACTATACAAACTATTGTTTTATGTATGTATGGTCTTGTAATAGGATGAAAACTCAACGAGGTTAGGGGTTTGCCTATGGTTTTTAATTGCTTCCTAACCTTTTCCCACATCATGGCACAAGGAGAAAAATGATATTTATAAGGGAAACGGGAATAACCAGGGGAAGAGGCCACTTCTGGCCAGAGGCCACCAACCTGTGGTCTCTGGCTGTCCTAGACTCTGCCCTCCACCTTGGAGGCTGGGGGAATAAATGTGTTAGCACACGTGGGTACTGGGCTAGTTAGGAAAGTCTGCTTTACATTGACACTACATCCCTAGGACTTGCATGACTTTTCTACTCTAACACATTGCTCTCTAGTCGCTACAGCTTCCCCCCACTCCCGCAGAGATATTTAAGACAGAGTCTGGAGGAAATTTATTCAAAGTAAAAAGGCTACCCAAGTCATCCAGCAAGGCCTTGGATACTTCACTAGCTTAGATGAACAAGGAGACTGGAGGTACAAGTCAACATAGGAAGGGAGGAGGGGGCACCTACAGAAACACCATTGAATACAGGCATTACAAAGGAGCTCCAGCACACAGAAGCCTGGACTTACGGTGCCTAGTTTTTTTTTGGTTTTGTTTTGTTTTTTTCCGGTACGCGGGCCTCTCACTGTTGTGGCCTCTCCCGTTGCGGAGCACAGGCTCCGGACGCGCAGGCCCAGTGGCCCTGGCTCACGGGCCTAGCTGCTCCCCGGCATGTGGGATCTTCCCGGACCGGGGCACGAACCCGTGTCCCCTGCATCGGCAGGCGGTCTCTCAACCACTGCGCCACCAGGGAAGCCCCTGGTGCCTAGTTTTGATGTATTGTACACTGCTCTAAGGGGAAATAAAGGGAAATTTGAGTACCTACGTACTGTTACATGCTTGGTTGTATAGTTTTTAATTATATGCATATATTATAGTTGATACAGTACCTAGATTGTAAAAGAAAGCAAATTTGCAAACTTAATGTGATACAGATGAAATAAAAGAGATCTTAAAAGTCTGAAACACAACAGATACTTAATGTGAATTTTTTTCTTTTTTTAAAAATGTTTATTGGAGTAGAGTTGATTTACAATGTTGTGTTAGTTTCAGGTGAATTTTATTCTTAATTGCACTGCATGAGAAACTTTATTTCAAGTAAACTTCTTGATCATTTTGAATTTCCCTTAGCGGACCTTTTAAAGTTAGATTTGATTGGTTTTCATTCCTAACATGACTGATACACATCTCATTCCCCCCCCCCCCCGGGGCTGGCATTATTAGTGTTATTAATATTATTGTTGTTTACTGGTATTTTTAAAAGTCATTTGTCCATTTGGGGGGTTCAAGTTAGTCACCACTCGATAATACAATCTGGAGACGCACTGCATGGGCATTTGTAAAGTCCACTATTTCACGATACACTGACAGCCAGAAAATGAAGGCAAAGAGGCCACTGGCCACTCCTCCCTACTATGAGATGCCAGTGCTTTCTCCAGATGCATGAGCCCATATGGGGACATACTAGAAGATCTAAGTGTTCCCTTTTATTAATAATGAGAAAAATAACTGTAAAGAAAAGTTTTCTTTCCCCTGTACTACACTAGAACATCTTGTCCCTAAAAGGTGTGGACTCTATTTTTTTTTTTACAGATCTTTAGTCTCGACCAGGGGGCAGCAAACTTCCTCTGTAAAGGGGCAGAGAGTAAATATTTTCTACTTTGTGAACCACACAGTGTTTGCAGCTACACAACTCTGCTGTTACTGTGCAGAAGCAGCGACAGACAATACATGAATGAATGAGCAGAGCTGTGTTCCAAAAGAACTTTATTTACAAAACCATGCGGCAGCCCATTTGGCCCATGGCTGTAGTTTGCCCACCCCTTGATGAGGGCAGCAAAAGCCCAGGTCCTCACAAGGGGAATTTGACACGAAGAGCCTTACTCACAAGAAATAGTACAAGGTGATAAATATTTTTAGGCTCTAAGAATTCTAAATGTAGCTAAGGGTCAGGAAAGCAGGTGCCGGCTTCTAGGTCACTGAATCAAAGCCTTAAAGGGTAAACCGACAGATCCCAAGATCAGAGGGGCTCTCATGGTGTGTGTTAGGTTGAACTGTATGAAAGTGCTGATAGTTGACCGTTTTCTGGCTGCACCACGTGGCTTGCGGGATTTTAGTTCCCCGACTAGGGATTGAACCCAGGTCCTCGGCAGTGAAAGTGTGGAGTCCTAACCACTGGACCACCAGGGAAGTCCCTGATAGTTGGCCATTATTGACAAGCAAAGATGGCAGCTCCCTAACTTATCTATATGTAAAAATATGAATAATAATGGTTAGAGGTTTTTAAAATAAATTTATGTATTTATTTATTTTTGGTTGCGTTGGGTCTTCGTTGCTGCGTGTGGGCTTCCTCTAGTTGTGGTGAGCGGGCGCTACTCTTTGTTGCGGTGCGTGGGCTTCTCATTGCGGTGGCTTCTCTTGTTGTGGAGCACGGGCTCTAGGCACGTGAGCTTCAGTAGTTGCAGCAAGCAGGCTCAGTAGTTGTGGCTCGTGGGCTCTAGAGCACAGAGCTCGGTAGTTGTGGGATAGGGGCTTAGTAGTTCTGCGGCATGTGGGATCTTCCCGGAGAAGGGATCGAACTCATGTTCCCTGCATTGGCAAGCAGGTTCTTAACCACTGCACCATCAGGGAAGTCCCTCCTCTTTTTTTTTTTTTAAGATGTGGACACTCCCAGGCATGTTTTTGTTTGTTTGTTTGTTTGTTTGTTTTGCGGTACACGGGCCTCTCACTGTCGTGGCCTCTCCCGTTGTGGAGCACAGGCTCCGGACGCGCAGGCTCAGCGGCCATGGCTCAGGGGCCCAGCCGCACCGCAGCATGTGGGATCTTCCCGGACCGGGGCACGAACCCATGTCCCCTGCATCGGCAGGCGGACTCTCAACCACTGCGCCACCAGGGAAGCCCCCAGGCATGTTTTGTAGGCAGGCTTTCTGTGCTTTTTAGTAAAAGGGACCTTGATACATGCCATTAGCGGTCAGTGGTGTAGGTGAGTTATTTACCACGAAATACCTAATTTTTTTTTTTTTACAAAGCACCCCTGCTTAAATCAATAATCTCAGTGTTCCATTTCCATGTTCACTTGGTAATTCATGAATGCTATGGGCAGAACGTATTTAGGTCATTACATTTTTTTTCGTTATTAAAAAATCATACCTACACCTAGAATAGTAATGCAAATTCAGCAGAGATAGCTTCTCACAGTTCAGTCATTTCTTAGTAGAGGGTCTGTATCCTCTTAGAGTCTGGCCCAATATAATCACAGTATACAGACTCCAGCTCCAAGCAGAAATATAGATTATGCTGCTAACATCCCGTTCCATCAGGTTCATGAAAGGATCCCATCAAATTCGAAGCCTTCAAAGAGTCTCTATACATTTTCTGTCATGCTGAATTTGTATGAGAGCATAATATTTAAATCCATTGTAAAATGTGTTCTCTGAAAAGGAGGAGAAATCACAATTCTGGTGCCCTAGAGCTAAAGTAGTAAGTTAGAAGAAGTTACAAAAGCACTTCAGATGTTAGTCTCATGGGTCTTCACATTGAGGATGGGGAACCTTTGATTTTCAAAGACCATTTATGATGAAAGGATCCTGCACTGCTCTAAGACTGAGGGTGTCTATCAAAGCATTGAGCATTTACGTCTTGTAAAATACCTAAGAGGGCCACTTAGGCTGTAACTGCTAAAGAGGGAGGTTCTGGAGTCCGTAAGTTTCCTCCAGCACAGTTTCCAATGATGCCAAGGAGACATTGATCACTGGAGCCCTTGGTGTCTTTCTGTCCCAAGTGGGTTCTAAAGCAAACAGAAATTCTTCAGAAAGTAGCAGAAGAAATATTTTTCTCTGTTAGAATTCTTTTTCTTCAGGGAGACTTGCCAGAAATTGCCTTCTACAGCTAATACTAAAATTTCTCACTTAGTCTTACAATTTTTAGGCCCAATGAGTTGCAAAATGATGAGAAATTTGTAATGTATTGGAATTTGAGTTATGTTTTCATTTATGCAAATATCCTTTTGCAATTTGTTACGTAACCACAGGAGGCAGGGTTCCATATTAAACCAAGCTCTCTAGAGAACTGATACTGTTCTCAGATAAATGCTTCCTCTTTTGGTAGAGCTCAGGAGGAGGAAAAATAGAAAGAATGTTTGCAAAGATACAGGATAGTTGAAGGTGTATTAAAATGAAATATTGTAAGTCAGATATAAAAGACTATTTTTCTCTTCTAGATTTTGAATGAGAGTGCAGTTATGCAATATTTTAGATGAAATAAAGTATTCTGGTTAATCAAAGTTCTGTTTCCTAAAACTTTCACGAGATATAGGTTATCTGCTTTTAAGGAATCAGGATTTAGGAAGGTAATATTAACGCTATTCTTAAATAGAATCTAATAACTAGTGCAATTGAGCTCATACAGTGTGCTAATCACTTTAGAATACTATCACTTTCAGTTTATTATTACACGTATTAGTAAACATGGTTCCATTGAGAAATATACTTTAATTTGTCCTGTACTTGGGAAAGATTAGTTGGACTGATTGATAGACACTTCCAAGTGATAAAATGGTTGCTAAGTAAACCATTTCATTATAAATAATGAAAACGAAAGGAAAATATTGACAATAGAACTGTGTAAGAATTAAAATGGAAGGTATGTTGAAAATTAAGTAGATTTTAGCTTAATTATCTTAATCTTTTTCAACTTTACAGATAGCCCACTATGAACCATCAAGGAAATTAATACCATAAAGTACATACAGATAAAATGTAAACATTAGCACGTCCAGTGCCTGGTGAGGGCAAATTAGAAGATTAAGATCAACCTTCCTATTGCTATATAAAGACCTCTTACAAATGAATAAGAAAAAGACAGACAATGCAAGGGGAAAATAGGAAAACCACCTGAAGAGGCACATTCCAATATCATATGGAAAGGTGTTCAACCTCATTGGCTACTAGGTAAATGCAAGTTCAAACTACAGCAAGATGTCACTACATACACATCAGAGTGGCATCTGATAATACGCGTGTATCAGAATGGCAAGACTTTTTTACATATATGCGTTTGGTAGATATTAACAAGGATGTGGAGCAATGAGAACTCTCATGCACCGTTGATGGGACTAAACAGTGTAAACTCACATTTAAGTAGTGTCTGACAATAACGTTGAAAATGTGTACAGACTATGACCTAGCGATTCTGTTTCTGGCTCTCTATAGCCCACAGAAATGCGTGCTTATGCGCACCAGGAAACATGCCCTAGCATGTTCCCAACAGCACTGTTAGTAGATGCTCCAAATAAGAACAACTCAACAGAACTGGTAAGCAAATGGAGGCAGGTCCACACCATACTCTACAGCAAGAAAATGAATGAGCTACACCTCCATATGACAGCATGGATAAATCTTAAGCACAGAAGACTGAGCTAAGGAAGCCAGACTACCTACTGCATGATCCTATTAATATATTTACATTTCAAATCCTGGCCAAATTAAATTATTATTATACAATACAATAATGATAATATAACTATATAATAATTATGCACAACTCCAAAGGAAGCAAAACAATACAGTGGAAGTCAGGATAACAGTCTCCAGTAGGAGGTAGTTCGGGATTGTGATCAGGAAGAAACAGGTGGAGGCCTTCTAGGGGGCAGATGCCATTCTATGTTTTGACCTGCAGGGAGGACACATGGGTGTTTTTCAATAATTTGTTAAACTAAATATTTATGTCTTATGCACATGTTGTATCACAAGATAAAACATTAAAGAAACTTATTTCACTGGTATTTCAGAAAGATGAGTTTATTTATGCCATAAATATTTAATGGACGCCTAGGGTACTTGGGCTTGTGCTAGAGAGAGCTCATGATTTAAACCAGGTGAGGCAGAAGAGAACCAAGGGAGACTAAGGGAATTTCACTGCTTTTATTTAGTTAGAGTTATCAACAGAGGATGATTGGAAGATGCTCCAGTTAGGGATGAAAGGAACAGAAAAACTGGTGTCTGAATAGAGCCAGAAGACTGTAAATGGTCCCAGAAACCTCTTACATCTGGGAGGAAGTTTATTCTCTAATGAATTTCCTCCTCAGGGTTGAGCTCTATCCTCAAGCTTATTTGAAAACTGCTTGACTTCTCTCTCTGGTTCTTTGTGCTCTTTCTGCATTGCCTGTAAGACTTTTTTTCTTAATTTCCTTAAACTACTGACCAAGCGCCTATGACATTCATTATTTGGAGGAAAATAAATCAAATTCCATCAATTTGAAAGCCCCTGACGAAGTGTTGGAACCTATGGGGTAAATACAAAAATCAAACTTGAGAACTTCTGACCTTCCTCTTACTGATGTACGTTGAAAGCAATTACATGAATGTGTATTTCTGCCCTGGGAAAAGAACAAAACAAAACACGCGGCCATGACTAAATTTCCCACAAACAGCTTACTGTGCCATGTTTTGACAGCTTCCTCTACTACCATAATTAATAACCTTGACTGTGACAGGAGATTTTTCAACAAAGTTTGTGGCTCTTGAGTTAAGAAGTGTAGAGGTTGAATCCCAAACAAGGGAGTGAGTCTTTAGTCAGAATGTACTTGTGCACCAACCAGTATAGTGGCTAGAAAAACACAGTGTTGTAACGAATAACAATTTACTAACATTTTATTGTGAGTGGCACAGAAGACCAAATTTGAATGCAAATCCCTGAATTAGAGCAAGCCAACGTGTTCTACCACTGTAGCCAGGTAAGAGTGGGAAGTCAAGAAACTTGGAGTAGATTTGTCATGAAGATTATGTATAAGGTATGACTACTGACATGAAAGTACTCTTATCTCTGTTAAAATACCTTGCTCTATCCTGTTTAAATACATGTTAAAAACATTCTCTGTGAAGTTTAGGTAGTAACTTCAAATCTTTCCAGAAAAGCACATGTACTATCCACGCTAAGTGTTTGAATCAGCTATGGTTGCTAAGACACCAGAGCTTTGAAATTAGTTCTATCTTCAATGGGCAAGGTTAGGAGGAAAAAAAAATCATTTTCTCCTAACTGGGAAAAAAGAAGTATGCAGTTTAATGTTTACCTGTATAGAATGTCTCTATTTGTCTCAGAATTCGTTTGCATGTTGCTGCAAATCATTTAGAACCACGTGTCCACTAACTGCTGGCAAAACAATTTGCACTGAGGGAATGTTAATTAAGAAAAACTAATGCTTGTTTTTAATTAAATGTATGCAGATATTTAAGCTTTTTCTAGAATGATGTAGAAACTTCCAACATGTTAATGTCATAGCTGCCTTAACCTTCTCAATCTGTGATCTTCACTTCCCCATCCACTTAAGGCTTCTACACTCCTAGGCACCTTTTGGAACATAACATTGCCTGAAAATTTTCCACCTCTAAAATCGTGGACTCTGAAGCACTGCTCTCAGTTCATAACCTCGTATGGTATGGTTATCTCATTCTCTTACTCCTATGATAGGACTTGATAGAGGATGAGGTGGTCATCAACTTTTGACTCTCAGGTTTCTGCTTTTAGCATTGGACAACATTATGGAAGGCTATCTACTAAGATACAAACCCTGAAGGTGAAGCAGGTTTTGGAAGCAAAAATGATGAGTTCAAGTTTAGATACAATTAGCCTAACATGCCCCAGAGATAATAAATGTATCTAGAGTTCATGAGAGAGAACCAGTCTGAAGCCACTGACACACTGACAATAATGAGGCCATGGCAAGAGGTGAGATCATTCAGGTAGAGGGTAAGAATGAAGAAGAGAAGCAGGCTTAGGGTCAGTGTCTCAGTTGATTAAAAGAAGAGGGCCTTAGAGCGGCCAGAAAGGCATGGTGTATGTAAACCACAGAGAGAGAGAGTTTCAAGGAAGAGACAGAGAGCACAATATTGTCAAAGGTATTGAGATGTTAAGTCAGAAGTCTGAAGATTGTCCATTGGATTTAGCAACATGGAGGTCACCAATGATCTTGGTAAAAGCAGTTTTGATCACATGGAAGTTGTAGAATCAGAACGTGAGGTGTGAGAGGAAAGTGAAGAAATGGAAAGTATTGAGCATCCTTCTGTGACGTTTGGGTGAGAAGAGGGAGAAAAAAAAGACCATCTGTTTGATGAAAATTGGATAGAGTGAGGGATTTTTAACTGGGAGAAGTGTAAGTGACTTTGAATGTTAACGGAGAGAGAGAAAGACCTGGGATCCAAAGCATGGGAGACACCTGAGGCTTAGAAAAGAAAAGACATTCCACCACTGTAAATTTGGTTTGCAAATCTGGTGATGGGCTGTTTAATAATTTCTTCTTCCTCCTTGAAATAAAAGGAAAAATTATCTGCTGAATTTGCGGTAGAGATAGAGAGCTCACCTAAATGTCATGCTTCTGGTGTGGTCTGAGCAGGGCTCTGGTTCCATTTCTTTGTCATCCCCTCAGCCCTTCCCTTTTTCAGGAGTCAGCGCTCTTCCAAGACAGGCTTTCACCATAAGGGTAAACTGTGGAAGAAGATCCAGTCTTCACGTTTGCATACCACTGTGGTATGCAAAGGAGAAAGGGTTTGTGTTTCAGAGTTCCCCCCAAAAGTCCTGAGATTCAGTCCATTGGACAGGCATAGGAGATGCGCCTGCCCATGAGTAGATGGCCAGAAAGATGAAATGTTCTGACTAGCTTGTCTGAATTCATGTTTGACTCACGGGCCTGAGAGACAAGTGCGTGCACCTAAAACCCATGGGTCTCCAATGGAAATAGAGGGTTGCTTGAAACGTGGGACATGAGAAATAGGTGGTGAGAAGGAAAAGAAAGTGGCTACTACAAAAGAACAAAGAAGGGATCCTGGATTCCTTCACAGCACTGAGAAGGAAGCAACCTTGCTACAACTTGATTTTGGACTTCTAGACTCCAAAACGGTGAGACAATAAATTTCTCTTGTTTAAGCCACACAGTTTTCGTTTTTGTTGTTGTCATTGTTGTTACAACAGCCCTGGCAAACTAATGCATTTAGTTTCTAAATATTTGGGGGATTTTTCCAGATATATTTAGTTATTTCTCATTTAATTCCATCGTGACCAGATGATACACTTTGTACAATTTAAATCCTTTAAAATCTGTTGACACTTGTTTTCTGGCCCCAAATATTATCTATCTTGGTCAATGTTTCATATGCACTTTTTGTTTTTCACTAGTTTGTTCTATAACTGTCAACGGGTCAAGTTGGTTGATCATGTTATGTCTTCCGTGTCCTTGTGGATTTTCTTCTTGTTCTAATCAATTACTGAGAAAGATATGTTAGAATCTCTGACTATAATTGTGGGAATTTATTTCTCCATGGAGTTCTATCAAGTTTTGCTTTATGCATTTTGAAGCTGTTTTAGGTCTAAGGTCATTTAGAACTATGATGTCCTTTTGATTAATTAATGTCTTTGTCATTTTGAAACTTGTCTTTTTATCATTGGTAATATGCTTCGTTCTGAAATCTACTTTGTTTGATATTAATATAGCCACTCCAGATTTCTTTTGATTAGGGTTATCATGAAATATCTTTTCCATCCTTCTACTTCTAAGCTATCTGTATTTTAATATTTAAAGTGATGTTTTTGTAGGCAATATATAGTTGGGTCTTTTTTTTAACTTTTTATTTTATATTGGAGTATAGTTGATTAACAATGTTGTGATAGTTTCAGGTGTACAGCAAAGTGATTCAGTTATACATATACATGTATCTATTCTTTTTCAAATTCTTTTCCCATTTAGGTTGTTACATAATGTTGAGCATATATAGCAGTGAGTACATGGAAATCACAGACTCCCTAACTATCCTTTCCCGCAGTTGGGTATTGATTGTTTATTTAATCTCATGATTTCTGCCTTTTAATTGGAGTGTTTACACCATTTACATTTACTGTGCTTATTTATTTATTTATTTATTTGGCTGCACCGGGTCTTAGTTGCGGCATGCGGGATCTTTAGTTGTGGCATGCGGGCTCTTAGTTGCGGCATGCATGCAGGATCTAGTTCCCTGACCAGGGATCAAACCCAGGCCCCCTGCATTGGGAGCACTGAGTCTTAACCACTGGACCACCAGGGAAGTCACATACTGTGATTATTTTTATGTGTGGGGTTAAATCTATCATTTTTCTACTTTTTAATGTTTATTTGTTTTCTGTTGCTAATTTCCCCTTTTTCAGGAACATAATAGTGTTATCTTACATCAAGTTTGGAATCGATGGAACAAGAACAGGGATATAAATACATTATTTAAAATTACAAAAGTAACCAAATAACGTAACTATAAACATTGGATGTAGGATATGGGAAACAGGTGGAAGAAAGTATATAATGAGCTAATTCTCACATTTCCTACAGGTATCAGTAAAATTATCATAACTGATAAGTCAAGAATATTATTTAGAATTATAGAAATCATCACTAGAAGAACTAAAAATAGAAATGGTTAAAGAGTCCCATCAAGGAATATCACTGGATGGTAGTATGGGGTGAAGTAAGAGATTATTCTTTTTCTTCATAAGCTCTCCAGTCCTCTTTGCTTTTTACCATGCAGATGCTTCAGTTTAATCATTTTTAAAATGAAAACTAGACATTGTAGAGAGTAGGAGAGTTGACTAGGAAATATTAGTGGGACTTTCAACTAATATTAAGGGCCTTTCTAAAATTGTTATCTGTTAGAAAAATAAATGGGAGGGAACCTTACTTTGGGAAGCAGAGGTGGAAGGTATGCCCTTGTGACCTGAGTGTTCTCTTAGACCAACTTTCATACACTGGGTTAACAAAAGGGGTACCATATAACAGAAGGATTCTTAGAATCATCCCCATCAATATTTAAGCTGGAGCACACAACTGTCACCAGGTGATGTTAAACCAGAGCAAGGACAAGAATGAGTTTGTGAAATAGATAACTAATAAGGACAGGGAACTCTAATAGTACAGGAACTCTACTCACTACTCTGTAATGACCTATATGGAAAAGAATCTAAAAAAGACTGCATATATGTACATGTATAACTGATTCACTTTGCTGTACACCTGAAACTAATGCAACATTGTAAATCAACTACACTCCAATAAAAATTAATTAAAAAAAAAAGAATGGGTTTGTGGTCAGCTAGCTGCACAGGCTTGCAGCAAATGATTCATTCATCATGCAGTAACACAATTCAGCTTTTTGGACTCACTTATTGCTTTACGCTGGGGAAGAGTTCCTGTATTTTTTTATCCTTGACTGTAATTGTGTGTCCTTCTCGTAAACACTGTGATTTGTAGTGTTTCTTACAATTGATATGCTATGCTTAATTGATTACTGCCATATTATTTCCAGTATCCTACCACCAGTTAGTATACTATTTTTCTATGAGAAGTTTTGCGTTTTTAGATTATAAGACATTATTATCTACCTGATCAAATACAGAAATAACTAGAACAGGGACTTCCCTGGTGGCGCAGTGGTTAAGAATCCGCCTGCCAGTGCAGGGGACACTGGTTTGAGCCCTGGTCCGGGAAGATCCCACGTGCTGCAGAGCAACCAAGACCGTTGAGCCACAACTACTGAGCCTGCACTCTAGAGCCCTCAAGCCACAACTACTGAAGCCCATGAACCACAACTACTGAGCCTGCGTGCCTAGAGCCTGTGCTCTGCAACAAGAGAAACCACTGCAATGAGAAGCCTGCGCACCGCAACAAAGAGTAGCCTCCGCTCATCGCAACTAGAGAAAGCCATGCGCGGCAACGAAGACCCAAGCAGCCAAAAATAAATAAATTTTTTAAAAAAAGAAAAAGGGAAAATTTTTTTTTGCATAGATCAGTATCTAGCCAAATTTAAATCTTCAAAGCAAAAGGAAATTCCATTGTATTACCAGTCCCTGCCTTAGTACAGCTTATCTTTACTCTTCACTCATCTCTTTCACTTTATGAGTATTTGAATAGTACATAAAGTAACCATGGTTACTGGAAGAAAACTCCTTTCAGGTGTGAAGGCAGAGGCTGAATATGTTTGAACTTTTACTTCTACATCTTAAGATTGTTTAACAAGTTGGACTTGTCTCTATTGTTCTGCTTCATGTGGCTTTTGTCATTATTTGAAAAGCGTGTACTTCTTCATCGGAAGTACCTGCTGGTTCAATACTCGTCACACTTCCTTGATATCACATTTAGAGAAAATTCTCCTCCTGCCCTATTGCCTGATGTTTTCCCCTCCACGGAATTCATTTCCAAGTAAATAGAATAAGAAGTGGTTTTATGAGCATTAAACAAGTAATTCTCTGGCACATTAATTTTGAAAGCATTGGATGGTAGCAACTATGGAGAAAGAACAAATCTCAAGGCTGACATTTTCTATTCCAGGCAAAAGAAAGCTTTTATTCATAGATTACCTAAATCAGGTAGCTGGACATTCAATGATTTAATAAAAATATAAACAAAAATATGATTATTGAGTGCCAGATAGTGTCTTAGGCAAGGGAAATAAAATTTCTCATTTCTAATACAACAACCTTGCAAGGAAGATTCTATCATCCCTATTAAACATCCCAACTAATAAGTCCCAGAGGCTGGAGTCCAAGACTGAAGATCCCACCCTCACCATGCATCACTTACTATTTTTTAAAAATAATTACTGAATATCAATTTTTATGCTAGGTATTTTTAAGGCACTGTGATCTTTCCTTTTACAAAATGTATCTTTGAGAGATTTGATCTGTTATCTCACTATGTTATGGTAGACATTTGCTTCACAATGACTTTTTAAATTCCCACTTCTGAAATGTGGGTAAAATCATAATAAATGGCCACTACTGATCTTGATTTTATTTCATCCTCTATTACCATAATAAACTAGTGAATGTTGGTTGTCATTTTGACGAAAGTGGCATCTCTAAGAAGAATGAATTAATACGTAGTACTTTTCAAAGCAATGATTATTGACATGTTGCCAAGATTTTGCCTTACTATAATGCTCTCTCTTTAAGGACTCAAGGTAACATGAAATGATGGTATCTCAGCTTAGCCCACAACTAGCTGAGTGAACTTGGGTCATTTCTTCACTTATAAAAAGAAAGGCAATAATGCCAACTTCACTGGGTTTTGTGAGACTCCAGGGAAAAAACACGAATAAGAACATTTTGGAAATGGAAATGCCCTTTACAAATTTTATGTTTATTACAATTGCTGCTAAATTTGGAAATGCTTTTCTTCAGTTTGATTATTTTCAGACCATAATACAATTAAATCATGAATCCGAGTGGTAATTTTCTCAATTAAGAGTTTCAACCCACTTTCCATGAAAATCCAAGAAACCCTGAGATACTGACATATTTTTAAAGAAAATATGATCACCGTTAGTATTCCGCAATCTTTCAGCGTCAATCTGAATACTACAGCAGGAAAGATAGTTTCAAGGTTTGGAAAAAATCTTAACCACATTCCCAAAGCCTATAAACCTTGAAAGACATTCTTCCTTTTTTTTTTTTTTTTTTTTTTTTTTTTTTTTTTGCGGTACGCGGGCCTCTCACTGTTGTGGCCTCTCCCATTGCGGAGCACAGGCTCTGGACGCGCAGGCTCAGCGGCCATGGCTCACGGGCCCAGCCGCTCCGTGGCATGTGGGATCTTCCTGGACCGGGGCACGAACCCGTATCCCCTGCATCGGCAGGCGGACTCTCAACCACTGCGCCACCAAGGAAGGCCCCATTCTTCCATTTTAAAATGAAATATTTTAAAGAGCACAACTGGTGATAATCAACACTACTATCCAACTACAGAGAACATATACGAAGGTAACACTCCCAAGGGTGCCAAAAGATATTAATGATAAAGTCAGTGTAAACAAAGGTAAACCTCAAGGATCAAAAAAAAGTCAAGAACGGTCAGGACAATATCTGCAAAGCCTAAGAAATTTTGAATTGTCATCAGCTCTGAGACAATCATCAGAATCCTGTCGGGAAACTAAACCAGTGACAAAGTTTTTCTCTCTATTCGACTTTCAACCTGGGACCACAAATATATGTAATTGAGACTTCTTACCTATTTTTGAGTTATTCAGGTAGAGTGAAGGTCAAAGAATTCTTTTCTCCCCAATTTATTTATTTCGTCCGTCATTTACAGATATTAGTGTTGATGCATCCCTATTTATCTTATACTTTGGGTTATAATCCAATACTACTTTATTTTGTTGCTCAAATGGTTCCTGAGAGCATGTTCAGATTAGCTCCTGACATTCCAAGAGTTTCACTGTGCTTTGGAAAAGGAACAACGAGTGTGGATGGTGGTGCCTGGAAACAGGGGTGAAGCACTGAACCGGAAACGAGGAGACTTCAATTCTAGTCTCAGTCCTGAAATAACTGGTTTCGTGACTTTGAGCCAATCACTTAGGCTCTCTGAGCCCCAAAGACCTAAAGCACTGTAGCTTAGTGGTTACGGGCAAGACTTGGAGCCAACCCTTCTGCTCAGTCAGGCTCCTCCACTTACTGTGTTAACTTGGGAAAGTCAATTAACCTCTCTGTGCCTCCGTGTCCTCCTCTGGAAAACGGGGATGAAAATAGTAACTACCCTCTAGGGTTGCTGTAAGGATTAAACAAGTTACATGATGTTATAATCTAATCTGTTTAGAACTGTGCCCAATAAATTGGGAGCACTGAATTATATGGTAAAATGAGGACAATATATAACAACATTGTAAATCAACTATATTCCAATAAAAATTTTTTAAAAAAACAAAAAATAATGAGCACAATATAATCTGCCTAACTTTACCTCTTCAGGTGCTGTGACACATGGGAAAGAGCAATAGATTCCATCAAATTGTTGTTGCTTTGTAATGAAGAATAATAAACACCAACACAGTGTTTTATAACCACAGTTCATCTTTCTTCAGACCACCAACTTCCCACACACTCCCGTTTTGCTTTTTCTTATCTTTTTTTTTTTACTTTATTTGGATTTCACCAGTGTTTGCACTAATGTCTTTGTTGTGTTCCAGGATCCTGTCCAATATACTACATTGAATTAGCTGTCAGTAGCCTAGTCTCCCTAGGCTCTTTGGTCTGTGACTGTTTCTCACACCTACCTTGATCTTAATGATTCTGAAGACTGGTTTTAGAATGTGCCTCGATTTGGGTTTGTCTGACGTTTTCTCATAATTTGGACTGGAGATACGGATTTTGGAGGAAAGAACCAAGCAGGTGAAGTACCCTTCTCATCACATCAATTCAGGGCATACATAATGTCCACATGACTTATCGCTGGTATGTTAACTTTGACCACTTGGATACGGTACTGTCCACCAGGCTTCTCCACTGTAAAGTTACCACTTTTCCCTGTCCATCCTCTGTTCCTTAGAATGAGTCACTAAACCTAGTCCACACTGGGGTGGGGGATTAAACTCCACCTCCAGGAGGGGGTGGGTATTTAAATGTATTATTTGGAACCCTTTATAAGGAAGGTATATCCTTTCTCCCCTATTTATTTACTTGATCATTTATTTCTATTTGTATGGGTGCCTGGCTATTTAGTTTCTCCTTTGGGTTATAACCCAATACTACTTAATTTTGTGGCTCAAATTGTTCCACCTTTGGCCATTGGGAGCATGTTCAGGTTGGCTCCCGTGGCCCTTTGACATGCCGCCATCTTTGTTTTTCTGAGTACTTCCTTGCTCCCTGGCACCGCAAGACGCTTGAGGCTCATCTCGTCTCACCTTGTCTTCCCTGCTCCAGTTCTAGAAGCAGCAATTTCCCTAAGAGGCTCTGGTGCATTTTAGTGGAGAACAGTACGGCTCTGATTCTTAACAGGATGGGAACAATATGCGGTCCGAAGTCCAGATCTGAGTCCTGACTTCCAGCACATAACACCCGTGTAGCTGGGGACAAGCTCCCTGATTATAACACGGGAGAAGGAGACAGGACACCTCATAGCACTTAGCACAGTGCCTGGCACACAGGGAGCACCCAATAAGTGCTGCTTATTGGATTCGTTTCTTAGGGCTGCTGGAATAAATGACCACAAACTTAGTGGCTTAAAAGAATACAAACTTCTTCTCTTACAGTTCTGGCGGTCAGAAGTCTGAAACAAGTTAAAAGGGGCTGAAATGAGGTGCTGACAGGGCTGGGCCTTCTGGAGGCTCCAGGGGAGAATCTGTTCCCCACCTGTTACAGCTTCGGGAAGCTGTCCTCATTCATTGGCTCCTGGCTGCATCTCTCCTATCTCTCCTCCACCTTCTTCACGTAAACTCCTCCTCCTCCTATCTCCCCCTTATAAGGACCCTTGCGATTACATCAAGTCCACCTGTAGAATCCAAGACAATCTCCACACTCGAGAGCTTTAACTTAATCACACCTGCAAGATTGCTTTTTAACGTAAGGTAAGATATTCTCAGTTTCCAGGGATTAGGATATGGGCATCTTTGGGAGCCGCTATGCAGCTTATTATCTTTATTCTTATTATTTCAGGTCTTGATTTGTTTAATTAAGGGTGTAGGAGAAGAGAACACTGAAAATAAAGGGAGTGAAAATACCAGATATTCATTTTCATGACAAAATTAACGACGGTTAATAATTGTTATCTTAACTAATAATTAGTTTGGAATCTTACCCCAAAGGCCTTAGAAATATATTTTTTTGAAGTTGTTAACCACATTTGGCATTCTCTTTCTGGCCTCACAGGTCTCTTTGCCAAAATGAACTCCCACCTACTTAGGAAATGTTCCTTTGCAGTTAACCCCTCTCTTTTTGTCTTCATAATGTTTTTTCTTCTTTTCCATCAAAAAGTCCCATGTCTTTTCTGTGATATTCTCTGAATCTCTCCTCTGGCTCTTACCCGATCTTCTCATTTTTCTCTCTGCAAAGCTCTAAGAAAGAGTTCCATACACCAGCTGCCTCGGTTATCACTTCTTAATATTTTACTCTAACGAATACATCAATTATTATAATGCTATATTATAAAAGTACTTATTATTTATTAATAAATTAAAATTATTTTAAAATTTCTAATAACTACCTAAAATCTTAGTTCGGTCTCCTCTTTTCTGGTGAAAATATACATCTGAAGGTAATCAGGACTTCCCTGGTGGCGCAGTGGTTAAGAATCCGCCTGCCAAAGCAAGGGACATGGGTTCAAGCCCTGATCTGGGAAGATCCCACATGCCACAGAGCAACTAAGCCCGTGCGCCACAACTACTGAGCCTGCGCTCTAGAGCCCGCGAGCCACAGCTACTGAGCCCATGTGCCACAACTACTGAAGCTGGTGTGCCTAGAGCCCACGCTCTGCAACAAGAGAAGCCACCGCAATGAGAAGTCCACGCACCGCAACGAAGAGTAGCCCCCGCTCGCTGCAACTAGAGAAAGCCCACATGCAGCAACAAAGATCCAATGCGGCCAAAATAATAATAATAATAAAATTTTTTTAAAAAGAAGATAAGCAATAGCATCTTTAACCACCAAGCACAATAGCCATTTCTTTGTTCTCTCTGGACATTTGTTACTATCCGCTTTGAGATTCTTAAATCTTTTCCATGCTTGGAAACTATATGTGGTAGATGGCATTACTGTTTACCAAGCAGTCACCTCCCCTGCTCCCTGCTCTGTTTCCATGGGAGAAACAGTATTCTTCCCATCTCCCTATGAATACTGGACTTGACCATTGAAGTGACAGGGGGGATTTCAAAGGCTAGTCCTTAAAAAGCCTTGCGTGCTTTCTCCCACCTCTCTGGGAGTCTGCACCTCCTGCCGTGGGGAGAATGCACCACCTAGTCTCTGTCCCTCTCGCCTGAGTCAGGGAGTGAGGCCTGTGTCATAGATCTGCATCCTAAAGCAGTGCAGGCCTGGCCAGTTGTAGACCTGTGGGCATGAGACTGGAGATGGCTCCATGAAGGGGACCACCAACTTCTAGCATGTGTCTCTTTGCCAAAGAGCTTCCTCTGGCCACTGGAGCCCACCCTGCCCGTGCTCACACAGGCCAAAAATGCTGTGAAGTTTACATCCTTGACAATAACTCTCAACTCGTGACTGACAAAGATGTCTGTATAGCATCCGTCTCCCTTCCTCCTTGGGCAGGATAACTCTAAGACCCGCATTCTATATTAGCTCCTGGGGTTTCCCAGGGAACTGAGCTCCAGCTTCCCTAAGGGGTAAGTTGCTTGCTGATACACTCTTCACTGGCTGGCTTCCTTTCTCTGTCTCACTTCCTACTCCTTTTCTGCATTTCTTGTCTGACAGTATGCTTTTGGGGACCCGAACTAAGGCAGTAAAGGGATTCAATTCATCCTGTTGATATGCCAGCCAAGATGGCTGCCTACTCAGTGAGATAACCTCAGTAATGAGAAGCTGTGGAGGATGAGAGGCTGGAAGGGGCCAAAGCTGAATGTCTCAACCTCTTCAGGGTCTTGGGCAGCAGAGAGACCCCCTGTCTCTCTGGTACGCGGACAATGAGAAGCCCGCGTACCACAATGAAGAGTAGCCCCCGCTCGCCGCAAGTAGGGACAGCCCACGCGCAGCAACGAAGACCTAACGCAGACAAAAATAAATAAATTTATAAAAAAAAAAAACAAAATAAGGCTTTTTTTCCCCTTCAAAATGAAAAGATGAAGAGAGAAAATTCTTCCAAGAGGGCACAGCCATATTGATCTAGAACATAAAATGTTACAGCTGGAAAAGACCTTAATGATCTAATCTAAATTTTATAAATCCAGAGGCACAGCACACAGTCACTTCAGGGAAAACATATACTTAGGATCGTAGCCTTATCATCATGTAACCAGAAACCTTCTAACTTTGGGCCGCTAGGACCAATGACAATGACATTGGTATAGATGAATCTGCTCCTTTTGCACAGCCAGATTTCATGGACACTTCATTTTCTAAACATAAGAAATTTCACACTGCTTTATAGATCAAACTCTATAATACTCTTCCACTGGCTGGAGAAAGAAGAAGGTGTGAATTTTAAAGAAACGCCTCCTTGTCCCACCTTTTGGATATTTTCCAGGTGGAAGGAGGTACTTTCCAGAATCCTTGAAAAAAGGTAATGGAAACTTTTAGACTGGGTCTGTCTCCATTATTAAAATTTTGTATGTGCTCATGTATCATTCTTTATTTGTTCCACTGTAGTGATACTAGCAAGTTGTCCTTAAATTAGGGTGCATGGTGTATTTGCCTCCAGATCAAATGACTGAAAAGCTAACAAGTATTTTAAAATCAGACAAGGCCCAAAGGAAAAATAATCAGACTGGTTTATCTGTGGAGTCATATCTTGGGAGAGAGAGTGAATAGAAATATTCAAAATGGAAAAATTGGCAAAATGTAAAAAGAAAAAAAGTGAGATTGAGTCATGGATCCCATAGAAAAAAAGGGGGTAAGAGGGGAGACAGGCAAGGATTGAAGGGTCCTCTTGGGGCCTTAACTATCACATGGTGATGTTTGAGGGACACCTGGTCCTTCTCTCCAGCGTCTCTAAGCGCACTGCCTCTTTTCAGTGATGCCCAGTTCCTTATTTTAAAATTCTGGCCCTATAAGCAACTCCTGGCGCTGAGATAAGAGCATATTTCTTGTTTTTATTACACTTACTCTTAGAGCATGAAACTTAATGAATGATTGTCTTGTTTTCCTCCAGCCCCAGGATCTTATAAGCATGCCCAGAGGCTCATGAGTGATGGAATCGACTAATAAATATGCTAAACACCACTTTACCAGTGTTTTCAGAATCAAGAACATTGATTAAACAAAGCACTAAAAATATTTTTGACAGGAAAAACTGTTTCCAAGTAAAATTAGTCATTATTATGAGGCTTTCCTTTTTTTTTTTTTTTTTTTGCGATACGCGGGCCTCTCACTGTTGTGGCCTCTCCCGTTGCGGAGCACAGGCTCCGGACGCGCATGCTCAGCGGCCATGGCTCACGGGCCCAGCCGCTCTGCGGCATGTGGGATCCTCCCGGACCGGGGCACGAACCCGTGTCCCCTGCATCGGCAGGCGGACTCTCAACCACTGCGCCACCAGGGAAGCCCATGAGGCTTTTTTTTTATGGATGTAGAAAATGCATTAGGTGTTGTGGATACAGCAGTGTGAGACACAGACTCTCAATTGCTTTCCAAAGCAACCTGATTTTGCAGGAATATGAAGTTTATGACAGCTATCTTTAGAAGCACTGGAAAGCTAAAGGTATTTCACATTCAGACATGGTTCAACTAAAAAAAGTATGATTATGATAGGCTAAATTCTCATTTATCTTAGAGGAATCTAAACCAGAATTTGCTAAATAATAGACGTACTTCCCAAATTGAGAAGTTAACTCTCACCTTCCAAAAGGAGTAACTGGAAATTGTGTAAGAAATCTGAGTTTTAAAGTGGTAATATAAACATGTTCAAGATCAAGCGTAGTTGCATCTGGGAAATAAGGACATTATGAATAAGGAATGTTGACACTATTCTCACAAACAAGCTAAACGAGGAAAAACTCTAAGAAAGAGGCATTAATACATATGCCATCAAGAGGAAATCAGAAAGCGTGAAAAATAAGAAATCAGAGAACAATACTTGGCACAATTTCTCCCTATCTAAATAGCCTGGAACCGAATGAGATCTTTGAGGGAGAGGAGATGGCCCTCAGAGAAAATGTGAATTGATCATCACTGTTACTTACAGATGATATTTTTGTGTCTGTTCCCATACATCCATTCTCACTGTTGCTATATTGGACACTGGATGACACACTGGGACTCACAGGATATATGAGCCATTATGAGAAAGCTGAAGTGAAATGATGGATAGTTGATGACCCTTGGCATTTGTAGGTGCGTAAATTGCATTCTTTTCAGGCAGACAGATAAACATTGTGAAAAGACATTGTATCTGTCAAAAAACTTGCAGTTGAAAGTCATAGAAACCCAACTCAAAATAATTTAAGCAGGAAAAAGCTGAACTTAAGGAGAAGTTAAAGGATGTGATTAATCAGACCCAGCGCTTCAAGTGATGTCATCTAGCAACACATTCTGTCTCTCCATCTCTTGAAATCTCTCTCCATGCATCGGGCAAGATCACACCAGTAAATCAAGACTCATGTCCTGCTAGCTTAGTAACACCAGGAATAGGAAGTCGTTTTTTCCTAATCGTCCAAAGAGGATACGTATTAACCCAGCCTGGAGCAATATGCTCATCCCCGAATTAATCACTCATTCAGGGGGATGAGAGACTCTGATTGGCCAGAGTTTCTAACAAGATATTTAATCTCACAATCCTAAATACGAGCAGACACCAAGGATTACCAGATATCTGAAGAAAGCGTCTAACACAGCCTACCAGAAAAAACGCCAGTTAGATATTACAGTGGCTATGCAGGGAGAGGACAATTCAAAACCCAAAAACCGGGCTTCCCTGGTGGCGCAGTGGTCGAGAGTCCGCCTGCCGATGCAGGGGACGCGGGTTCGTGCCCCGGTCCGGGAAGATCCCACATGCCGCGGAGCGGCTGGGCCCGTGAGCCATGGCCGCTGAGCCTGCGCGTCCGGAGCCTGTGCTCCGCAACGGGAGAGGCCACAACAGGGAGAGGCCCGTGTACCGCAAAAAAAGAAAAAAAAAAAGATTTCCCACCTAGAATTCTATATTCAACCAAATTTATGTCAAATGAGAAGATATATAAGGTGTCAAAAACTTACTTACCATCTTATATTCGTTATTAGGAAGCCACTTCAGGGTGTGCTTTACCAATGAAGAAACCCCTGAAGAGACCAGAAACCCCAGGAGATCCAACACAGGAGAGAGGTAGCAATTCTCTAGCACGGCAGCAGTGCAAAAGGCACAGAAGACAATGCAGCTGGAGTAGCACAGATGGGAAAGCGCTGAGAGAGGTTTCTAAAAGAAAAGTAAACATTGTAGAACAATGAGTGTGAGGGGACCTCTTGAAAAGAGATTCAGACATTTGTTAAAAAGTATGGTATTTAATTAATGTTTAAAGCTAAAAACATAGGAAACAGCATTCCTATGCAAATTCCTATGCAATTATCAATCACAGGAGAATCAAAAGTGTATGAAAGGAAAAGTAACCGCATTTTACTACAAAGCTCACCAGTATATAGTATTTATATAGCCATCATGAGGTAAACAACAATATTAGCCTACCTGGAATTAAGATATAAGAACATTGGGGAAAGGGGAGGATGTTAAATGCTCATTTTCCACAGTGGGAAATCAACTAATGATACCTGAGCTGAAAAATCAAGAAGCAGTGATTATCGAGAGAAATGTCCTATTTAGAGAAATAGAATAGTTAAGTAAAAATAAATCATCTAAGAAAAGGAGAAAGTGATTTTTCTCTGGAAGGGGGCAAATGGCAGGGCAGACATTTGGTTTTTATATAAACCAGTAAAAACATTATACGCACACTGTAACTTCACACATAGAAATATAACTTTGATAAATGTAGGAGTTAAAGAAACAAAAACAAATCTTGTGTTCTATCTAGTTCATTCTCTATTCTTAGAAACCCTAAGCTCTAAATTTCTTTGGAACTGATGGTTTTCACGTCAACAATTAGCTAAAAGAAGGTGACAGCAAATAGATTTGGTTTTCTTTCTTTTGAGATGTAAATTTAGTAAGAGTGACATAAATAAAAAGGAGACTGAATGAGGCATGTTCACAGTAAAAGAAATCATTTTTATGCCACAGTCCATTTATTTACACTAACATCAAGATTTTATTTTTTAAAAGACCTATTTTTCCATAGTAGATAAATATTGGAAGACTATTACACTTTTCCCGTGGGGGGAAATCAATGAAATTATCTTATAGCAATTATTTAATAACTTTTATACTTTTATGATACGTAAAATCAGAACAATGTCTTCTAAAATTGCTATGTGCTCAATCAGTAACAAAATCTCTCTCAAACCAAATTTTTTCTCAGAAGCAACTCAATTTTATCAGGACAATCAAAAACTGTGAAATTAAAAACAAGCTCTGCTATTAAAAATAAAATAGCTTTCTAGTCAGCTATATACTGGTTGCAGCCCTCAAGTTGCTCACAGTCTGGTATTGACTGGAGAGACAGAAGCGTAAGCAGATACAATGTGAATGGACAATTAAAAGACAACATGGCCAGGGTCCAAATGGGGTTGTGGGAAGAAAATTAGAGAGGGGTATGTCTAACTTCCTGAATATGAAGAGGGCACATTTCAGGCAGAGAACTCCCTTCTGAAAGACCAGGAGGCTGGAAGCACCAGAGCATGAGCTGCTGGTAGCCTCTGGTTCAGTACACAGAGGGACGCCTGGATAAGGGGATCCAATACAAAGTAGGTGCCCGCCCTAGAGGAGGCCATTCACCAGGGAGGGAACACATTTAATGGGGTGCAGAGGTGCAGGGTGGTCCTGAGAGAGTGAACAAGAACAGCTGAGGTACAGGCTTGGGAACCAAGGTCAGAAGATCAGAAGATTAGGAAGAAGAGTGGGTCTGGGAGAAACATCTCAAGAGAGTGGAGTCAGTTCAGACCTCTGAGGTTTTTTCTACAGGCCTCCTGCTAGGATCAGGTCTGAGCTGCAAGCAGAACCAGTAAGTCAGTCATTCGCTACTTCAGTCTTGGCCTAGAATGCCCCACTATCTTTTTTTTTTAATTGCAGTAAAAAATCACATAATAGAAAAATTAGCCTTTTAATATTTTTTTAACTGTACAATTAAGTAGTGTTAATCTTATTCACATTGTTCTATAACAGATCTCTAGAACTTTCATCTGGCAAAACTGAAATTCTCCACCCATCTGGTTCTCTTCCTAGATTTTCCCTCCATGTTGGGAGACCCACCAGATATTTAAAGGATCAGCATCGCCCACTTGACTTCTCCCACTTGGAGGAGGTCAGAACCCCAAGCCAGGCACTTTGAAGCTCTAAGTGTTGGGATTTTCCAAAATCTGTTAGCGTACTAGGGTGGAATTTTCAAGTTTATTCCTTTTCTAGAAGCAGTTCAGCAAAGATCTGCAAGGGGCTGCATGAATCAGCATCTGGTTTGAAAGAAGATCGATATAGCTTAGTGTTCTCAATAAAATAAAAACAGACAGCCAATTTAATTATTATGTTTCTATTGAGTTTTCTAACCCCAAAGCTAATTATTTTTTGCTGAGGATCTCTACCTTGATTATAGCCCACGTTATACAAAATTTAGAATTCAATCATGTTGCACCAGCTTTAGGGAGTCCGGCTCAGCAAACACATTATTATTAGCTAAAAGTTTTGGTAAAGGCAGAAACCCTGACAAAGACAGAGAAAGATAAATATTATATGATATCACTTATATGCAGAATATTAAAAAATGATACAAATGAACTTATTCACAAAACAGAAACAGACTCACAGACTTAGAAAACAAACTTTACCAAAGGGGAAAGATAGGTGGGGGAAGGGATAAATGAGGAGCTTGGGATTAACATATACACACTATTATGTATAAAATAGATAACCAACAAGGACCTACTGTATAGCACAGGGAACTCTACGCAATACTCTGTAATAACCTATATGGGAAAAGAATCTGCAAGAGAATTGATACATGTATACGTATAACTGAATCACTTTGCTGTATACCTGAAACTAACACAACATTGTAAATCAACTACACTCTGATATAAAATAAAAATTAAAAAAAAAAAAGCAAAAGGGAGTGGTGGGGAAGAAAGACAGACAGACCAGACTTTGGGGTAGAGAGTCTTTAAGAATTTCTTTCAATATGAACAGATTTTCCCACAAATTCAAATTAGAAGGTGCGTTATAGCGCACAGTTAGATTTACTCTACTGTTTCAGATACTGTGACCTCATCTCTGATAAACGGATTTCAACTACTGGAGATGCTGAGTGAATTCAATATCTGGCTGTGATCCCAGTTAGCTTCATTTGGTCCATCATCTTTGGCACCATCTCTCCAGACCCTTCCTATGAGTCCTTCAGCAGGTGAGGGAAGGAGTAATTATGGGAGGTGGCCATCCCCTAGTCTGGTGTCACAGATGTTAAGGGAAACCCGTCAGGTTTTAAGTCTGAAAAGCAGACTCAGATGGGGATTAGCATGAGGGAAATCTATTGGGAGATGGTCTTGGAATCAACACCTATGAGGGAAGGGAAGGGAAGGAAGCAGGCTTGGGCAGAAGGAGAAGATAGGCCTCAGACAATCACAAGGGGACCTCTTAGGGTGATCAACTTGTCCCAGTTTGCCTGAGTCTTAGCACTGAAGTCTCGAGTCCTGGGAAACCCTTCAGTCCCAGGCAAGCGAGGAGGGCTGGTCACCCTCGGGCCTCTAGAGCTGGGATGGCCCTGCAGAAATATCCTGACTGCAACCAGGTGGCTGGGCCTTTATGTTCCTGTATCAACCAGTCATTGGATAGGGGATGTCCTCTTAGCTCCCAAAGAGGCATAACCTTGGACGAGGTGACTCTCTTCAGCCAAGGGCAATTTCTAGAGAGGGACTCAGCTGTGAGCTGTCCTTGACCAAACTTTCCAGCAGCTGAAGAATGAGTGTTTCAGTCCTGAAGGGGGCAGTATTGGGAGATGCCTGATTTTGCAATAAGTTACATTCTGGGCTCTTAGAAAGTCCCTGAATATTGATGGATCCAAATGTGGGTCCAGTTGGTCCCTTACAGAGCAGCCATCTTAATCTGGAGAACCAAGGGCCCCACACTGAATGGCCTTTCCCCCCAACTGTTTCTGCTGAGTTCTTGGCACTTAGGGCAATTCTGGCCAACCTTCTGTCTATATGAGAAGCTATTCTAGCCCTCTGATGTGAGTACATCAACATGCGGGTGCTATAAATCCTGGTGGCCCCAATTCATCTTCCCCATTCATTTCAGCCGCTTTGGAGAGGGGCTCTGGCCAGGTCAAGGGCTGCCAATGAGCATTGGGAGGACAATGGCTGGTCCTACCTGCTTAAGCAAATATAATCTTCTATGCACCAGAAGCACGTGCTCAGGAGTCAGCCAGCCTGCATTCCCACCCACCCCTGACCTTGTGGGCAAGTTGTTAATGTTTCTAAACTTCAGTTGCCTCATCTATAGATGAGGCTACAATGTTCACTTTTTAAGGTTCTTGGGAAGATTAAATGGAATTTAGATAGAGACAGATAGACAGACAGACAGGTAGACAGACAGGGCTACAGACATAGGTTAAAAGGTACTATATCTTAATGGTTAAGACTCACATTTTCTTAGTTTCATATTTTTGGCTCCACTATTCAGTAGCTATACATCATATATCGCTGGGTAAGTTATTAGCTTCTATATACCTCAGTTTCCTCATATGTACAATGAGCTATAGTGAAAATCAAATGAAACAATCTATTGAAATGACCATGACTACAGCTTAACCCACAGGTAAGCACTCAGTGTATGCTAACTCACTATTATTCAAAGTCCTACCACAGTGTTTGACATATACTAAGTGTTCAACAAATTGTCTGTTATTGATTGAGGTACAATTCCTGCAAATAGCAATGAAGCAATGATAGAAGACCTCCTCCTTCTGATGATGCTTCTCTTTTCCTTTTTGAATGGGGCATCTTGGGTGGTGAAACTTGGAGGTCCATGTGCCTTCTTGGAAGGTGCCTTTGGGACAGAAGAGCTGAGAGGGCCTAGAGTGGTATCCGGGTGAGAATAACAGGGGCTCTGGTTGCTTGGGGCTGGCTATGTCTTGGCCCAGTGGTTCTAAAAGTCTGGTTCTGAGACCAACTCTATCATCAACTGGGAATATATTAGAAATGCAAATTCTCAGCCTTCACCCGCAAACTACTGAATCCAAAACTCTGGGGCTGAGGCCCCGTAATCTGGTTTTTAACAAGTCCTTCAGGTGATTCTGATGCGCATTCAAGTTTTAGAGCTGATATGCTAGGCTTTGAAAAAGAGATGAAAGGGACCTTGATTTTTTCATGTTAGATGGGGAGCAGTACCTCTGGAGGCAAGAAACTTCCAGAAAATTCCTTCATGGATGTCCATAAATGGACATCAACCCTTAGAGTTGGCCTTCCATGGAGCAAGCAGTAAGAGAGGACCACTACCACCTCTCTGTATGCCACATCATAATGTGTAGATGCAGCTCAGCTACTCTGTGTGTGCTTGGACCACTGGCCCATAGTAGGTGTTCAATGAGTAGTTACTGAAGAAGGGAAGATATGCCAAGGACAAAAGTCCTCAATGTGTTCCAGTGCTTAAGCTACCATAATCTCTTCTTCACACAAATCCTAGAATAAGCAACTTCCTGTCTGTGGGCCGCCTTATGCCATACCTGTGTACCTGGCTCAGCATAGCCGTTGAGTTGAATAAGCACAGGATTTCTTTCAGGCTATGGATATGGCCATCCATCACCTAAACTACCCATGTGGCCAGGCCCCCTGTCCACACACTCAAATCTCTAAAATATTAGAGATTTATGGAACCAGGAGAAAACCCCCTGAAAAATATCCCTCCATTCAAAGGTTCTGATGTTCAGTGTAAACTCACTGCTATTAATCACGTACACTTTGGAATCTTGCTGTAATCAGAGACATGAAAATTGTGATAGTTGAGAAAAAGTTGAAACACTTGTTTCTGTATTTTTGTTTTAAGATAAGAAAGCATATGGGAGTCCTGTTGGACACAAATGGCTCCATATTTTCTAAATTTCTAAAACAAAATGCCTAAGTTAGAATCTTCTGCTCTAAATTCCATATGGCATTAATTAATTCACAAAGTGAGTAAATGTATTTTCCATTTAATGGAAAAGGCTTTTGGCAGTAGGACTACTTACTATGCAGTAGTTAATGGAGCATTAAGAAAAAGACAGAGAAGTATTAATCACATTTGAAAATATGGCTAGCTTCAGGGTTAGGCTATTAACCAGGTATAGTGCCACTGATAGAAACGATACAACATATTCAAAGGAAATGATTATCCTACTATTAATAGTATCTTGTAAGAATGAATAAACCAAGATGTAATATTTTGTAAAAATAAATAGAAAACATTATATCTCCTGCAACTGAATAATGCCATCTTCCCAGTTAAAGTGTCTTATCATTTCAAACATGAGACTTTATCATTTGTCACATCTGCTCTAAGAAAAACGAATAGCAAGAGTAGAAATATTAGAATTCTTGGTCATAAGATTTGCAGGGAATGTTGTTCTTCAAAAAGAGAGGGAAACTGTAGATTCCCCAACAACAAAGGTGTCATGAAAAGCTCGAAGTCAGCTTCCTTAAAAAGTACAGCCTTTTGCTTCTAAAAAGGCTGTCTTTCGTATTATTGATTTCTACCCACAGAGTGAGGGTACTACGCATAACACCAAGGTCATTTAATCCCCCAATTTATAAAAACTGGCTTTCAAGCTGAACACATGCAACAATGATGAATGCTGCTTCATTTAGAGCAGATGGGAATATCCTGGCAGCATCAAAAACTGTATTTGGCAAAGTGGCAAAGTATGTGAGAACAGTTCTTGAGGAATAAGATGGTGTTGGATGTATTCCAAGATAGTATACACCAACCCATTGAGATAACCAAGATATATAACCAAGATATATTAGTTTGCTAGGGCTGCCATAATAAAATACCACAGACTGAGTGGCTTTAACAATAGAAATTAATTTTCTCACACTTCTGGAGGCTGGAAGTGCAAGATCAAGAGGTGAGCAGGTTTAGTTTCTTCTGAGGCCTCTCTCCTTGGCTTGCAGGTGGCTGCCTTCTCGCTGGGTCGTTACATGGCTGCTCTTCTGTTTGTGTTTTCTGTGTCCTAATCTACTCTTCTTATAAGGACACCAGTCATATTGGTATAGGGCCACCCTAATGACCCAATTTTAACTTAATTACCTCTTTAAAGGCCCCATTTCCAAATACAGCCACATTCTGAGATACTGGGGGTTAGGGCTTCAGTATATGAATTTTGAGGCAGGTGGGGCACAATTCAGCCCATAACAGAAGAGAACAAAATTCTTCTAGCTTTGAGACTGCAGTTTTTCTTCATTCACTAGTTCAACACAGTTATTCATTTAATGAACAAATAACTGTGAATCTCAACTGTAATTCAAGCGAGATACGTAGGGTGATGAAAGCTTATATTAGGAAGAATCAGCCTGGTCAGAGATGTGAATGAAAACCATCCTTAAGGAAGTAACAATTCAACCAAGGTCTGAAACATTATTAGTTATGGAAAAAATGAAGGAGAGAAGGAAGTGTTTTAGAAGACAGTGTACACAAAGACCCCCCATGTCACGGGAGGATGTGTGAAGGAGTAAAAGAGGGTCACTATAGCCAGATCAGGAGGATGGAGGGGAAGTCTGGGATAAGACGAGGCTGGATAAATGGGTAGAGGCCATACAGGAAGGATCTTGTGGCACAGACTAACGATTTTGTGGCTATTTGATGAGTAAACATTTTAAAGTGTTTTAAACCTAGGGACGAGGATGAGGGTGGAAATAATCCTACCAGTTGGATCATAGTGTTAAGAATGAATCATAGAGGTAGAGAAGAAGTGGGCAAGCAAGTGAGGAGGTGTTTGTAGAGGTTCAGGAGATGGTGGAGAGGCAAAAGAAGTGGACAGATTTTTATTTTTTATTTTTAAAAATGTTTTGAACAGGTTAAAAAATATTTAAGAAGTAAAACCAAAAGGATCCAATTAATGATGGATTAGACATGTGCTGGGGAATGGCGATAAAGAAGAGAGACGAATTGAGAATGATTACTAGGTTTCAGCCTTTCAAAACTTGATGAATGGTGTTAACATTCCCTGAAGTAGAGATCAACAGGACAGTACAGGGTGTGGGAGGAAAGGTCGTATCTTCCGTTGGATCCTGTTGAGTTTGAGCTGCCTTCAACAGATCAAAGAGGTATAAAGTAGATAATTAGATATGCAGGTCTGGAGTGCAGACTAAAGGTTTGGGCTAAAGATACAAATGTGTGATTTATTTCTTTATGGGTGGCAACTGAAAGTGAAAATGTAGATGAAATTATCCAGAGAGAGAGTCTAGATTGAGAAGAGGAGTGGGTGTAGAATTGAGCCTTGGAGAACCTTCACATTTAATCTTTAGTTAGAGACAGATGGGCCTGTGAGGGAGACCAGGCAGGAAGAAGCAGAGAAATAAAAAGAGAACCAGTGGTACAAAAATAGTGTCAAGGTGTCAAGAGAGTATTGCAAGAGGTGTATGCAGTCAATTTGTGTAATGTCGCTCAGAGACTAAGTAAGTAAGGACTGAAAATGCCCTTTGCATTCATTAACACAGCAGTCTTCAGTGACACGATGGGGCAGAACCCACATGGCAGTGACTGGAGAGTGGTAAGAGGTGGTGAAATAGAAATGGGTTGTCTGAGGTCCGGCTCCCCCAGAAACAGATCCTGAGACAAGAGTTTGACATAAAGTGGTTTATTTGGGAGACGATCTCAGTAAGGGAGAGAGAGGGGAAGTGAGAACAAAAGGGAAAGAAGCAATCGAAGGGTAAGATACTGAGCATATTAATGCTGTGGGCAACTGTCGTTCAGCCCTGCTGGGGATCTCTGGGAGACGATGTAGAACGTAACTCAAAGTCATGCTCATTTCACCCAGTTGCTGGGAAGTTTGCATTTTTCCTCCAACCCCCACCCATCACTGGCTGAGGCATATTCCCAAGGGCACGAATTTCCCAGTTCTTCTGGTGTGCCCTGCACTAGACTGGAGAGAAGTCTCAAGATGGGTATCCAAGGTGCTTAAAGTAGGATGCCACTGGCCTGTACGAGGAGCTGAGTGTTGAGTGGAGCTGAGGGGGTCACTGACTGCATCTGCCTCAGCGTAGTACGGATAACTCAAGAAATTTGGAGATGACGAATAGGAGGGAGATTTGGACTTGGCTGGAGCGAGATATAAGGTTAAGAGAGATTATTTTGTTGTCTTAAACGGAGAGATTTAAAAGTTCACGGGAAGGCAATAATGACAGGGAGAGAGTAAGCATACCAAAAAAAAAAAAGGATAATCATTTAGACAAGCTGACTCCTCATAACTTGTACCATTGTTGATAGATACGTCAAGTTGTGTACTCCATAATTTCTTCATTTCCACACCACCTGTAATCATGATTACTACCTATACTGACCAGCTGGCAGAAATTTCTGTAAATAAGATCAAAATCATGACATGCATTAAGTGACTTCCGGTACAGTTTTTAATCTAAGACGATCTGCTGAGAGGCTAACTGGGAAGGACTGAAGGATGAGGCATGTTGAGCTGCTTTAGTGGGTATTTCTGTGGGAGAATTTCATTTTCAAATGGAAGTGATAGATCAACATATTCCATACAATGCTATATATATTCTTCTGGGTGACTGAAATATATTAAAGGATGATGTAAGCTGAATCTTTAAATTAGCCTCTTCAATTTACACCGAATTCTTTATTCTAGTTCCACTATTGGGTTGCTCCCCTGCCAAAGTACCTTATGACAGAGCCAGGAAAAGCTTTTAGTCTCTGCTTATTTGCATTCCACTTCTTAAAGTTAGCATATATCTAACCAAATCAAATATGAGATTGGCAATTTGCACCATCTCCAACTACTGGCTGAGCTTCAGCATTAAGGTATATTGTTTTACGGAACAATCATCAAAGTGTGTCCACTAGGGTTTATCTTGGATTTTGATTTTTGTATTTTCATCTCTCTCCTTCCTTCCTTCCTTCCTCCCTCCCTCCCTCCCTCCCTCCCTTCCTTCCTTTCTTCAATAATTGTAATAATTATTTGTTGAGTGCTAGTCAATATGATGTGTTCTTTGGATATAAGAGTGAATAACAAAAATACAGTAAGTGATTGTATGAATGTAGATCAGCATTCATTCATTCACTTATTATGTCTTCTTTATGTGATCCAAGTCACAGAAAACCTAACTAACATAAAGATCTTGTTTACTACATGAAGTCTGTTGGTAGGTGGTCTAGGATTAGCTCAGCAGGGCAATGGTGTCATCAAGGACCATGCTTCTAAACCTTCTTGTTCTTATTGGCCCAGCTCTAAATAGAACATCTTCCCAAGACAGTGTTCAAAGCACTAAGTGGAGGAAGAGGGAAAAGGGCTTTCTCTTTGTGCAGATTTTAACTTCTTTGCTTCCCCAGAATCTCCCCAACAGGGTTCCCATTCCATTTCTTTTGCCAGAACTGTGTCACACTCACACATCAACAGATTGCTAAGCAAAGGAGAACAGGACTGCTGTTATGGTTTAGATTCGTCATGGTTCACCCTCTAGTTCCAGATCCATTTTTTCCCAAGTAAAATTAGGGTTATGATAGCTACGAATAAGGGAGAATGGTGCTGGGTAGACAGCCAAAGATGTCTATCACAGGTTTCATCTTATAAATAGTCTTCTAAACATCGTAGTCAATATTTACTGAGAACATTCTACACACACACACACACACACACACACACACACACACACACACAGAGGTTCCATAGAGAGATTACTCCTGTGATTGCCATGGATGTTGTCAGCTGCTTCCAACAAAGGAATAGAACCATGGCCTCCTCCTTAGTTAGACTACCCTCTGGGGAATACAGTCCTGTTGTGGAGTCCATTGAACAATATTTTCATTGTTGAATCATTGACATGAATAGTAGAGCTCAGCCAAATATCTAGAATATAAGGTCCATTTGACCACAGGGTTAGGAATCTTTGTCTATAAAATGTCTATACAAAACAACTACACAGTACCATTATGTGGCATGAGGAAGATTTGAAATCCCCTTTTCTCTGCTGTCTTTGACTCTCTGAGAAACTGTGTAGTCACCACCTCACTGCATCTTCTGTTGTTTCCATGCTTATCATGGTGTGTACACATTTAATTCTCTAATCATCTTTCTTCATTTTAGTTTTCCCTGGTCATTTCTCCCTTGCTCATCCTTGCATTTTTCTCATCTTTTATCAACCATCTTGGAGCTCCATTTTGTGCCTCATCTTTTTTCATTTTCCATTTACCAACTTCTAATATGTCAAAAAAGAGTAAGTACAAACACCCACATATATGCTTAATGCAAGGGGGTCTGTGTTTGTTACAGGAACGGAGAGGATTCATGTTAATGGAAAAGTGCAACTGAATTTAGTAGCAAGTGTCCTGCAATCAGACTGCCCAGATTTCGATCCCCTCCCTACCACTTATGAGTCCTACGATCACGGGAAAATTTCTTAACTTCTCTGGCACTCAGTTTCTTTATCTGAAAAATAGGAATACTACCACTACCAACCACAGAGGGTAGGTGTAATCAAATATGAAAACACAAAAGCCCTTAGCATAATCTCCGACACATAAGTTCTCAATCCTAACTTTTATTATTATGTCTATTAGATAGGAGTGGGATGAGAATTAATGAGGTGTTTTATTTGTTCAGTATTGCTTTATTTTGTTCACAAAGAATGAATTCACATATTACTTGTGGAAAAAATTAAGATAAAGAAGAATGAATTTTTAAATAAGTTTTTAAGAACCTGAGAGTTGGATTTAAAATAAATAAATGGTATTCCTTTGAAGAGATTGCAGTTGATAATAAACTATCTCCCATGACCTCAATATTTTCCATATGTTCTATGCCATTAGTATTACCTTTACTCTTATTTTAAGGCATGGATAGATGTAGGCTCTGGCTTCCACTGGGCTAAGACTTGAAATAACAAAGCAATTATCTCTTAGAGGAATTTCAATAAGGAACGTATTCTTACATATACAAGTATAATAAAATCGAAACAGTCCTGAGCACTTGATAACATGGAGCTTTTGCTCCAAAAGGGTGTCCCTTCTTGGACTCTCACCCTCAGGACTATCATTAAGCCAGAATATCTTATACATTTTTTATTACCCATGGTTAGGATAAAACTAATATATAAAATTACTTGATAAGCTCTTTGGTCCTAAGAGAGTGGCACTACTTTCTGACCAGTGCTAAATTCTCATTGGAGTGACCTTGGTCTCAGAATGATTCAAATATGTTGCAAATTGTAAGGGGAACACAGCGTTACAAAGGACTACCAAACTTTTTGGTTTTCCTTCCTTATGTTGTTGGCCTGGAAAGTACCTCTGTCAAGTGTTGTGTTTTTATAGCCCACAGTAGACTGGATGGGAGAAGTGAGACCTGAGAGACAGCGATATACTGGCTCTTCTGATCTGGGTTAGATCAGAAGATACTAACTATAGCCTCTATGGTTAATGTACTCTTTTAAAAATATTTCTATTAAATATTGAGTAGATAGAAAATAATTTTAAAATTACGTGTGTATGATAAAGAAAAGTCCCCATTCACCCATTCTCATCCCGTCCTGCCCCTCAGAGATAACCACTGTCTTGAATTCTGTGTTTAACTTTCTCTTGCTTTTCTTTATAATTATTTTTTCTTTATAACTGTTTAATTTCACATGCTTTTGAACTCTTAAAAATACAATCATCACACTGTATCCATCCTCCTGGGACAAATATTTTCACTTGACATTATGTTTTGAGATTCATTCACACTTTTATGTGTAGCTGTAACTAATTCCCCTTTGACAGCTCTACAGGGATCCAAACAAGTGTTAATTATATGGGTGTTGACTGTGCAATACTTTTTTAAAAGTTCTATATTAGTATTTTAGCCTACTTTCCTGGATGTGTATTACATTTCACAATAAGAAGTTTTAACGGTTTGGGGGTAACAAAAAGCAGAACCCAGAGAGATGGGCAGGAGGCACTGGGGAAGGAGGGAAAGAGGGGGCGCAGCTATGGCTTGTGTGGTGGGAGGACCCAGTCCACTCTCCCTGACCTGGACCCAAGTGCCTCAAGTTTCCTAGGTACCCAAGACAAGGGGGAGAAATTGTCTCAACATAGGACCCCAGCAATAATCACCCCTGTCCATTCCAGGACAGTGACTCACGCCTGTCTTTTGGTGGTACTACCTGGTGGTCCCAAGGTCTCTGCAGGGTGGAGAGTAACAGTAGCCTCAACTCAAGCACAAAGGGGCCCTGGGTGGCTGCCACAGACCTAGGGCTAAAATAAGCTCTAAAATGGGAAAGCCGCATCGTCAGGGATGGAAACAAAATGAAAGGCAGCGATCGATGGGCAACGTCTCCCTGATAAAGAAATGTAGAGGTTTTAATATGCTAGTGGGTAAAGCCAGAAGGGAGAAGCCCCACACCTCTGCTTGTGTAATTTTGTTACACCGCCCACCTTCTGTAATTGTCCTTCCTCAGACTTCTGGCCTGGAAAGCAGCTTTTCCTGGTATTGTGGTCTTCTAGCTCACAGCAGATTGAATGTGAGAAGTGAGACCACACAGATAGCCACGTGTGGCATTGACTCATTGCCTGACATTTAGCAAGAAGGTAGAAAATGAAGGGTCAAAGCATTCCCTGAGTGGCATGACCTGGGGCAACTGTCACCTATATCAATACTCATAGAAGTTATCTCTGCTTGATTACACAGTGTAAAGATAGATGTTCTCACTGAACCTGACCCTTAATGGAAGCTTAAACCATGTCTGTTACAGTCTACATAAGAAGAGAAGAAAATATATACCTTATTTTATTGATCCCAAGATTTCCCCTCATTTCACATCCCCGAACCCGGATGTAACTGTCCATTTGTGACATAGTTTTATGTGCCCAAGCACGCTCAGATTTGGTTGTGACTATTGATATTGTTATCACTTCAACAGTCACATACATGGATCGTTGGTGTCTCACTTGTATAGTTGCCATTTTTAAAATGGCTTCCAAAGATTCCATTGTGATTTGGGATTGAAATGAACAGTGACTGGGTTCACAGAAAGGCATAAAACTATATAGGGATATGACTTTAATAGTAGAGAAGCAGGGGGAGACCTTCAAGATGACAGAGGAGTAAGATGGGGAGATCACCTTCCTCCCCACAAATACATCACAAATACATCTACGTGTGGAAAAACTCCTACAGAACAACTACTGAACGCTGGCAGAAGACCTCAGACTTCCCAAAAGGCAAGAAACTCCCCACGTACCTGAGTAGGGCAAAAGAAAAAAAGAATAAACAGAGACAAAAGGATAGGGACGGGACCTGCACCAGTGGGGGGGAGCAGTGAAGGAGGAAAGGTTTCCACACACCAGAAGCCCCTTCGCGGGCGGAGACTGCAGGTGGAGGAGGGGGTAAGCTTTGGAGCCGCGTAGGAGAGTGCAGCCACAGGGGTGCGGAGGGCAAAGCGGAGAGATTCCCGCACAGAGGATCAGTGCCGACCAGCACTCACCAGCCCGAGAGGCTTGTCTGCTCACCTGCTGGAACGGGCGGGGGCTGGGAGCTGAGGCTCAGGCTTCGGAGGTCAGATCCCAGGGAAAGGACTGGTGTTGGCTGCGTGAACACAGCCTAAAGGGGGCTAGTGCGCCACGGCTAGCCGGGAGGGAGTATGGGAAAAAGTCTGGAACTGCCGAAGAGGCAAGAGACCACTGTTTCGGGGTGCGTGAGGAGAGGGGATTCAGAGCACCACCTAAACAAGCCCCAAGGATGGGCACAAGCTGTGGCTATCAGTGTGACACCAAAACACACCACTGGATGCGGTCCTACCCACCAAAAAGACAAGATCCAGCCTCATCCACCAGAACACCGGGACCAGTCCCCTCCACAACCCACTGAACCAACCTTAGCCACTGGGGACAGACACCAAAAACAACAGGAACTACAAACCTGCAGCCTGTAAAAAGGAGACCCCAAACACAGTAAGTTAAGCAAAATGAGAAGACAGAGAAACACACAGCAGATGAAGGAGCAAGGTAAAAACCCACCAGACCAAACAAATGAAGAGGAAATAGGCAGTGTACCTGAAAAAGAATTCAGAGTAATGATAGTAAAGATGATCCAAAATCTTGGAAATAGAATAGACAAAATGCAAGAAACATTTAACAAGGACCTAGAAGAACTAAACAGCAAACAAACAATGATGAACAACACAACAAATGAAATTAAAAATTCTCTAGGAGGAAACAATAGCAGAATAACTGAGGCAGAAGAACGGATAAGTGACCTGGAAGATAAAATAGTGGAAATAACTACTGCAGAGCAGAATAAAGAAAAAAGAATGAAAAGAACGGAGAACAGTCTCAGAGACCTCTGGGACAACATTAAACGCACCAACATTCGAATTATAGGGGTCCCAGAAGAAGAAGAGAAAAATAAAGGGACTGAGAAAATACTTGAAGAGATTATAGTTGAAACCTTCCCTGATATGGGAAAGGAAATAGTCAATCAAGTCCAGGAAGCACAGAGAGTCCCATACAAGATAAATTGAAGGAGAAACAAGGCAAGACACATATTAATCAAACTATCAAAAATTAAATACATAGAAAAAATATTAAAAGCAGCAAGGGTAAAATAACAAACAAGGGAATCCCCATAAGGTTAACAGCTGATCTTTCACCAGAAACTCTGCAAGCCACAAGAGAGTAGCAGGACATATTGAAAGTGATGAAAGGGAAAAACTTACAACCAAGATTACTCTACCCAGCAAGGATCTCATTCAGATTCAACGGAGAAATTGAAACCATTACAGACAAGCAAAAGCTAAGAGAATTCAGCACCACCAAACCAGCTTTACAACAAATGCTAAAGGAACTTCTCTAGGCAAGAAACACAAGAGAAGGAAAAGACCTCCAAAAACAAACCCAAAACAATTAAGAAAATGGTAACAGGAACATACATATCAATAACTACCTTAAATGTAAATGGATTAAATGCTCCCACCAAAAGACATAGACTGGCTGAATGGATACAAAAACAAGACCCGTATATATGCTGGCTACAAGAGACCCACTGCAGACCTAGGGACACATACAGACTGAAAGTGAGGGGATGGAAAAAGATATTCCATGCAAATGGAAACTAAAAGAAAGCTGGAGTAGAAATTCTCCTATCAGACAAAATAGACTTTAAAAGAAAGACTATTAGAAGAGACAAAGAAGGAAACTAAATAATGATCAAGGGATCCATCCAAGAAGAAGACATAACAATTGTAAATATTTATGCACCCAACACAGGAGCACCTCAATACATAAGGCAAATGCTAACAGCCATAAAAGGGGAAATCAACACAGTAACACAATCATAGTAGGGGACTTTAACACCCCACTTTCACCAATGGACAGATCATCCAAAATGAAAATAAGTAAGGAAACACAAGCTTTAAATGACATATTAAACAAGATGGACTTAATTGATATTTATAGGACATTCCATCCAAGAACAACAGAATACACTTTCTTCTGAAGTGCTCATGGAACATTCGCCAGTATAGATCATATTTTGGGTCACAAATCAAGCCTTGGTAAATTTAAGAAAATTGAAATCATATCAAGTATCATTTCTGACCACAACGCTATGAGACTAGATATCAATTACAGGGAAGAAAACTGTAAAAAATTCAAACACATGGAGGCTAAACAATATGCTACTGAAAAACCAAGTGATCACTGAAGAAATCAAAGAGGAAATCAAAAAATACCTAGAAACAAATGACAATGAAAACATGATGACCCAAAATCTATGCGATGCGGCAAAAGCAGTTTTAAGAGGGAAGTTTACAGCAATACAATCCTACCTCAATAAACAAGAAAAAAGTAAAAAAAAAAACAAAAAACCTAACCTTACACCTAAAGCAATTAGAGAAAGAAGAACAAAAAAAACTCCTAAGTTAGCAGAAGGAAAGAAATCATAAAGATCAGATAGGAAATAATGAAAAAGAAATTAAGAAAACAATAGCAAACATCAATAAAACTAAAATCCGGTTCTTTGAGAAGAAAAACAAAATTGAAAAACCATTAGCCAGACTCATCAAAAAAAAAAGGGAGAAAATTCAAAACAACAGAATTAGAAATGAAAAAGGAGAAGCAACAACTGACACTGCAGAAATACAAAGGATCATGAGAGATTACTACAAGCAACAATATGTCAATAAAATGGATAACCTGGAAGAAATGGGCAAATTCTTAGAGAGGCACAACCTTCCGAGACTGAACCAGGAAGAAATAGAAAATATAAACAGACCAATCACAAGCACTGAAATTGAAACTGTGGTTAAAAATCTTCCAACAAACAAAAGCCCAGGACCAGATGGCTTCACAGGCAAATTCTATCAAACATTTAGAGAAGAGCTAATACTCTTCTTCTCAAACTCTTCCAAAATATAGCAGAGGGAGGAACACTCCCAAACTCATTCTACGAGGCCACCATCACTCTGACACCAAAACTGGACAAAGATGTCACAAAGAAAGAAAACTACAGGCCAATATCACTGATGAACATAGATGCAAAAATCCTCAACAAAATACTAGCAAACAAAATCCAACAGCACATTAAAAGGATCATACACCATAATCAAGTGGGGTTTATCCCAAGAATGCAAGGATTCTTCAATATATGCAAATCAATCAATTTGATACACCATATTAACAAATTAAAGAGAAAAACCATATGATCATCTCAATAGATGCAGAAAAAGCTTTCGACAATATTCAACACCCATTTATGATAAAAACCCTCCAGAAAGTAGGCATACAGGGAACTTTCCTCAACATAATAAAGGCCATATATGACAAACCCACAGCCAACATCGTTCTCAGTGATGAAAAACTGAAACCATTTCCTCTAAGATCAGGAACAAGACAAGGTTGTCCACTCTCACTACTATTATTCAACATAGTTTTGGAAGTTTTAGCCACAGCAATCAGAGAAGAAAAAGGAATCCAAATTGGAAAAGAAGAAGTAAAACTGTCACTGTTTGCAGATGACATGATACTATATATAGAGAATCCTAAATATGCTACTGGAAAACTAGTGGAGTTAATCAATGAATTTAGTAAAGTAGCAGGATACAAAATTAATGCACAGAAATCTCTTGCATTCGTATACACTAATCATGAAAAATCTGAAAGAGAAATTAAGGAAACACTCCCATTTACCACTGCAACGAAAAGAACAAAATACCTAGGAATAAACCTACTCAAGGAGATAAAAGACCTGCATGCAGAAAACTATAGGACACTGCTGAAAGAAATTAAAGATGATACCAACAGATGGAGAGATACACCATGTTTTTGGATTGGAAGAATCAACACTGTGAAAATGACTATACTACCCAAAGCAATCTACAGATTCAATGTAATCCCTATCAAACTACCACTGGCATTGTTCACAGAAGAAGAACAAAAAATTTCACAATCTGTATGGAAACACAAACGACCCCAAAGAGCCAAGGCAATCTTGAGAAAGAAAAACAGAGCTGGAGGAATCAGGCTCCCTGACTTCAGACTATACTACAAAGCTACAGTTATCAAGACAGAAGGGTACTGGCACAAAAATAGAAATAAAGATCAATGGAACAGGATAAAAACCCAGACATAAACCACACACATATGGTCACCTTATCTTTCATAAAGGAGTCAAGAATATACCACGGAGAAAAGACAGCCTCTTCAATAAGTGGTGCTGGGAAAACTGGACAGTTACATGTAAAAGAATGAAATTAGAACACTCCCTAACATCATACACAAAAATAAACTCAAAATGGATTAAATACCTAAACGTAAGGCCAGACACTATAAAATTCTCAGAGGAAAACAGAGGCAGAACACTCTATGACATAAATCACAGCAAGGTCCTTTTTGACCCACCTCCTAGAGGAATAGAAATAAAAACAAAAAAAAACAAATGGGACCAAATGACACTTAAAAGCTTTTGCACAGCAAATGAAACCGTAAGACCAAAAGACAACCCTCAGAATGGGAGAAAATATTTGCAAACAAAGGAACTGACAAAGGATTAATCTCCGAAATATACAAGCAGCTCATGCAGCTCAATATCAACAAAACAAACAACCCAATCCAAAAATGGACAGAAGACCTAAATAGACATTTCTCCAAAGAAGATATACAGATTGCCAACAAACTCATGAAACGATGCTCAACATCACTAATCATTAGAGAAATGCAAATCAAAACTACAATGAGGTATCACCTCACTCCGGTCAGAAGGGCCATGATCAAAAAATCTGCAAACAGTAAATGCTGGAGAGGGTGTGGAGAAAAGGGAACACTCTTGCACTGTTGGTGGGAATGTAAATTGATACAGCCACTATGGAGAACAGTATGGAGGTTCCTTAAAAACCTAAAAATAGAACTACCATACAACCCAGCAATCCCACTACTGGGCTTATAGCCTGAGAAAACCATAATTCAAAGTGAGTCTTGTACCACAATGTTCATTGCAGCTCTATTTACAATAGCCAGGACATGGAAGCAACCTAAGTGTCTATCGACAGATAAATGGATAAAGAAGGTGTGGCACATATATACAATGGAATATTGCTCAGCCATAAAAAGAAACGAAATTGAGTTATTTGTAGTGAGGTGGATGGATCTAGAGTCTGTCATACAGAGTGAAGTCAGAAAGAGAAATACAAATATCTTATGCTAACACATATATATGGAATCTAAAAAAAAAAAAAGTTCTGAGGAACCTAGAGGCAGGACAGGAATACAGACGCAGACGTAGAGAATGGACTTGAGGACATGGGGAGGGGAAAGGGTAAACTGGGACGATGTGAGAGAGTGGCATGGACATATATACACTACCAAACGTAAAGTAGGTAGTGGGAAGCAGCCGCATAGCAGAGGGAGATCAGTTCGGTGCTTTGTGTCCACCTAGAGGGGTGGGATAGGGAGGGTGAGAGGGAGGGAGGCGCAAGAGGGAAGAGATATGGGAACATATGTATACGTATAACTGATTCACTTTGTTATACAGCAGAAACTAACACACCATTGTAAAGCAATTATACTCCAATAAAGATGTTAAGAAAAAAATAGTAGAGAAGCAAACGTTCATCACCACTGGAGGAATAACTACCTGTTCCATGCTTCACACAGAGCTTTGTGGGATTAAAAAGGAAGATGCTCACAAATGAGTGAAACTGCATTACATTTTGCTGTTGAGATACAAGGAAAAGTACTGCCTCTCAACACCCAGCCTTGAGACGGAGACTGGAGAAAATGCCAAATTTCTTGGAAAACATGAAAAAGGTTTCGAAGAAACGAGCGCCCACTGTGACCAATTCATGCAGCACTATCATTAAGGAGCAGAATATCAACATGTCAGAAACTCTTTGCTGACTCTGAACAGAAGCTGATGCTAAACTTGCAGCTACGTTTAGTTTAATAGAGGAAATATAAGAGAATGAGGCAAGTAGGCAGTAGTCACAAAACGCAGTGTTCTTCAACGTGCCACAAAATTATACTGTCAATATTAAAGGTCAAAGAAAGTCCTTACTGCCAGCACAAGCTTAAATTCAATTCATGAGAAAGCACTGTAGCAGTTTAATTGGCAGGGATTTTTCCTCCTTAGTGGCATGTAACGGCGAGTCTTGGTATCTTTGACTTATCACAATACAGTACATCCAGAAAATGTTCCCTAAAAACTTCTATATATATTATAAAAAAGATTTCAACAAGTTTTGATAGACAAACAAGAGACTTGGAAAAATATTTCTAACACAGAGAACAGACAGTGGGTTAGTAAAAATAATGCACAAAGCACTCTTAAAAATTGCCCAAAAGGGAAAAACAACCTACCAAAAACAATGGATGAAGAATCTGAAGAGAGATTTTCCAGAAGAGTAAATCCATTTGGCCGACGAACAAAAATACTAATCTGGATAATACTTTTTAAAGTAACAAGACATCATGTTACACTTACCAGACTGGCAAAAATTTGGAAGAATCATAACATTCATTGCTAACAGGCGGAAAGAGTACTTTCAAAATTTGCTTGTGGAAATCTGAATTATGACATTTCTTTTGGAAAGCAATTAGGTAGCATCTATTGTAACTAATATAAATATATACTTTAACCCAGCAGTCCCTTTATTAAAAGACTATCGTGCAGAAATAAGAGTACTACAAATAACGGAAGATATGTTTGTCAAGGATTGAGGCAGACTGTCAGCAGTGTCCAGCCCCTATATGCTCACTTTATTGCATCACTGCCCACCAGTCTGCCTTGCAACCAACAGACAGTACATACATTTCTTTGCCTGAGAGTGTTGCTGGAGCCTGCTTGGCCATACTTACAAAGTACTAGGGAGTAAATGTTCCCCAGCGGTAGCCCACAACCAATCACTGCTGTGAACTGGTATAAATACTCCAGCTCCCTAACCCTTGGATAGAAAAATCCAGAAGCACGTTTTCTATTACTGGCTCTGAGAGCTCCGCAATGGGATTAGGTTCCAATTGTCCACAGGGACTGCAGTCTTCATAATGCACCATTCGTGGCTGTCTTCCCTCCCCTGTCTCATTTTCCCGCTCCCCTGCCGGGAGTGCCTTCCCACTTTCAAAAAACGATCACGCTTAAATCCTAAGGAAGCATGGCGTTTTGGTCACATGTTATATGCTGTGGTGGCCAGCAGTTTCACACAGATGCAACCTGACAGTGCTTTGCCACGTGTCACACCTCTTACTTCTTCTTCGTGCCCCAAGGTTTCTGCAACACCACAGCATGAGCCACTCAGAGGAACCCACTTGGCCCTCATGCAAATACAAGGAGAAAGTATGTGTGGGGATGAACACGTGCAGATCCACCCTTGGCCAGTGGGGTTGGCAACTGAAGGATAAAGGCTCCCTTCTTTGTGCCCTGGGCAGACAGTTCTGAGATGCACCTCCTAAGTCTCCTGGGAGGGGCCTGGGTCATCAAGTACAAGTAGCCTAGAGCAGGAGCTGACTCAATGACACATCTTTGCATTGGCTTTCCTACTTCCCTGATTTACCAACTGACCCCCTCGCCCCGGCCCCAGTCTTCCTCTCCTACATCCTTGGATCAGGTCTCAAATAAACGCTCTTGCACACAAGTCTTCTTCTAAGGCTCTGCTTTTGGAAAATCACAGGCTAAAAGATATAGATACCTGTAAATTCTCTCAACTCTGTGATACCTCCATCCCATCCATAAAATGTTTCGACAGCATTTCTTTAGCACTGAGAAGAGAAAAAAAGAAATCCACAGGAGCACTTTTACTTTAACCTTGCAGAAGAGAAGGATTAACTAGATGGTGTGGAAGAGGTGCCTGTTGCAGAATTAGAGGAGAGGTCTTTGCCAATGGCGCTGAGGTTAACTGAGTGATGCAAGTCTCCTGCATGACTGGACTTCCGGTGAAATGGTGCGTTCGAAAGGAAAATACAAGTTCTGATAGGGAGCCTGGGGAAAGGCCCCCAGGAAACCTGAAACCTTGTCCATGAGGAAATACAGTGTGGATACATTAGGCTAGTGATTTTTACTAAATATAAGGAACTTTCAGAAAAGGCTAGATTTACTTTGATTGATGCATTTGGGAAAGAAATGCGTGTTTCCCGACGTGCAGTCTCGCCCCTACCTGAAAATCATACTTGGGCCAACTTCATGAAACCTTCCTTCTCACCTGAATGGCATGCTTCCAGTCGAGTGCTAAGTGCCAAGGATGGGGCTGTGACTCAGCATGGGAGAAGTGTTCCAGAAAGGGAGAGGGGAATTATGAATTCCAACTTTGCCTTTTTGGGGGGTTCCTGCTGTGTGTGTTTGTTCTGTGGACTCGGTAAGACAACCTCTGTACAAGAGAAGCTGGTTGTAGAGCAGGAGAGCAGGAGGCTGGTAGGCAACAATGTCCTTTCCCTTCCCTTTCCTCTGGAGTTCTGCTGGGAGGATCTCAATGAGATTATGTCATAACTGGGTCTTAAGATGGCGTAAGTCTACAGCTATCTCTCACCTAAATTTCATTTTTCCTCGATATTACAGAGGTACATACCTCTATGTATACCTCTGTGTATTCGGGTACATACACAACACACCAGTAAGGGTAAATTTCAACAGTTTTCACTTCAGAGAAATCAAAATAGTGATTCTTTTTGTTTTAGTTTTTAACCCCAAATCATCATTCTATGGATGTTAGAGTAGATTCCATAAAAGCCTGAATTTGTCTATTTCCCTACCTTATATTTTGCATCAAGTAGAAATGTAAAATACTGAATAGATACAATGTATAGGTTGGAAAGAATTAGAAGAGTTCATACAAGGATATGAGAAATTTAAATCTCAAAAATGCATTTGAAAGCGGTACTTCTTAACTAATACATTGATGTAGCCATGATAATAGCAAATATATTTCTCTCTTTTCATTTAAGCACATTGTATGTGTTCAGATTATAAGAAAAAAACTGATGGAAAATTGTTAACCTATATTTGATTCCTTTAAGTAAAGTTATTTCCTCTAGAAGGGAGATAGGATAATCTGAAGGAGGTAATTTTGGAAATTTTCATTAAAACAGCATGGTATATGTCTTCCTATACAACATTATCCGAAGAAAACATTCAATTTAAATGAAATAAGATAATACTACTACACTTTTTCTTGGAAAGATATAAATGCAATCAACAAAATTGAAACGAATTTTTTTCTGTTTTGCAGACTATCTATAGGTAAGAAAACAAACGTTCCTGTTGAGGGCTGACTGAAACCATAATTAAGATGAGCAAAAATTACAAATATACTATATGTTTGCACAGCTAATTTGGCTCTGCATAAAAATTTAATTGAGAAGTTGAATTCAGATCCCGAAGGTGAATATTTGCACATAAATGTAAAACCCCAAAGAGGTATCCTGTGAAGGAAATGCCACGTAATTTTTCACCTCCCAAAAATTCAGAGTAATACAGAAGTTATCATGGAATGACCCTTTTTTTGGTTGTTTTCTCGGCCGCATTGCGCCACATGCGGGATCTTGGTTCCCTGACCAGGGATTGAACCCGCGCCCTCTGCAATGGAAGTGTGGAGTCTTAACCACTGGACTGCCAGGGAAGTCCTGGAATGACACTTTTAATTCAGAAAGAGAACAATCTTTCCCAAGAGGCTTCAAAGCTGCCACAACCTTCTGGAATTTTGAGGGCTTCACCACAACATGCTCCTGGAAGCATCTACATATTTCCAACAGAGGTACTGGGGAGCAGAGAGCAGACAGAGAAAGAAGAGATGACTGATGTATTTTTAATTGACTCCTATGGCTACAGAGAGAATTCACCCAATACTGGTAATTCAGTAGACTCTGGAAGTCCTACTCATCCTGAATCCCAGCCCATATGCCATTTTCCCAGTGATCCCAGGCCATGACAATCAGTGTCACTCTCTTCCCTGCCCACAACCGCCAGGGTGCTAACTTTCAAAACCACTTAATGAGGCCTGGGGGTTTACACAAACCACACCAGGCAGATTCTGTGGTAGGGGTAGACGCTGGGGCCTGGCACTAAATCTGGTCAGGTACAGGAGTGCTCGACTGAGCTGTCAGAAGAGATTTGGCCACCAGGCATGGACGGCGTTCAAGGGCAAGATGACCTCCAGCTTTAGTTCAGGCAAATGTTCACACCCAGGGAAGAGGTGAAGTAATCTGTGCTCTCCCTGGTGGATGGAGCCCTTCTTGCGTGACCCTGGCCCTTGGTCTTTGCAAGAGCCCATGGTCAAGCATCTGAGAGTATGTTCACGGTAACTGTGCCTTATCCAATGACAAGAAACGTGGTTTAGTGAGTATTGTCAGGGACGACAAGACCAGGCTCTGGTTTTTAAAGAAAAGCTGAGAACCAGACAGACTACTGGCAGAGGAACTGTAGATAGACAGCAAAGCAGAAGCACAGCACTGCTCTGAGATGTGCAGAACATAGAGGCTGGGGAGAAGGAGGAACTCAGGTCAGGAACTCAGCTGCCAACAGTTAGACAACAATGGGGGAGGAGGAGTGAGCCACCACAGAGAGGAAGGGGGCCCTGTGATCTGCACTCATTCAATAATAGCAGAGGCTTTACAGGGACAATGATGGAACCTGCAGGGAACTTCCAGATCAGCCTCATGACTCAGGTGCCTAAGTATTTCCCCTCTGAGCCTGGATCACTCTGGGAAGCAGGACCGAGATGATCAGCCCACAGACCAGTGCATAAAGCTTCCAGGGAGATGGGGAAGATGGAGGCAGGTCATCAATTATACTTCAGTTCTACCCCATGTTAAAGCTTTTCATGTATGTCTCATCTACAATGATTAGTTCACGGAGGGAAGGAGGAGCACCCGGCCTAACTCATGTGTGCATCTCTCCATGGCATCTACCATGGTACAGGCTCTATGCACAGTAGGTGCTCCAAGGATATTTATAGTGGCAGGTTTAATTTTGAGTGGGATTATGCAGATTTCTTGTCTGTAGCAGCCCATCAATCAGGATGACAGGTGTTAAGATGGAGGAGCAGGTAAAAGGTGCTTAGGACCAGAACCTCTTCCACCCAGTGGAGTACTTATGAGACTGTCCACTCTATCACCCACTGGGGTCACCATCCAGGGCCCAAGAGTAAGCTCCTTCTTACGTCATCAGCATCTACTGCACAGCAATGGCAACTAACACACATTCCTTCTCTCAGTACATGTTGACACAGCTGAACTCTAGGGCTACAGTAGTGAAGACGACAAAATCCTGCTCTTGTAGAACTTAGTTTAATGAAGGGAAATAAGGGCATTAAAAATAATCACAAAATAATTGATGGTGCTTGTGAAGAGGGCTGCAAAGTAGAGATGCAAGGTCATACGGAATCTCTCACAGGGCATTTTCGGAAGCTGTGAGGGGTTGCTTGGCCCAAACAGGAGAGTGCTGGAGAGTCAGTTTCCCAGGGCAACCTTCAGAAGGGATGCTCCAGCCTCACCATCCATGGAAAGGGCAATTGTGAGCCTTATTCTGCATGGTCCCTCAGAGGGCCCTTGGTGGGACTGGGCCTCCGTGGCCTCCCAGGGGTCTAATGACTCATTAACACGCCATTTGGATTTTTCTCCCTCTGTCTTGCTGCTCATTTTTTCCATGATGCCTCCTGGGATAGGGTTGCCAGATAAAACACAGGACAGTTCAATTTTTTTCTTTTTTTACTAAAAATACTTTAAAAAGTATTCACTGTTTATCTGAAATGCAAATTGAATGGGGCATTCCATATTTATTTGCTAAATCTGGAAACCCTAACCTGGGAACCAGTCTCCAATCAACAACCTCTTTCTCAAGTTCTTGGTTTGAGCTCTATTTTGAGGGGGAACACAAACTAAGACAAGCACTGACATCTAAAGAAAGGTCAGCAAAAGAAACAGAGTGGCCTGGCAGCCGGGAGGAAACACAGGAGAGTGATGGTCTGGAAGCGAAGTGGACACTGTTTCACGGAGGCATGCTTATCATTTGCCAGGATTCGTCAGTGATGCCAGGCTCTGCCAGGATGCTAAGAATTTTCATGGCTTATCTCAGTTCCTCCCACACAGGCCCGTGGGATAGGTAATGTTCTCACCCCCCTCTTCAGAGGTGAGGACCAAAGTGCACAGAGGTTAATTAACTGGGCATGAGTCGCATAGTTGCGCAGGAGAGAAAAGTCATTCTGGTCCCCCGATCTAAGCTGATATCCCTCCAACGTGCTCCTAGGTGGCCCCAGGCCTTTATTAAGGACTCATCCCTCCAGCCTTCAGCTCTTAACTCACAGTACGAGGTAGTTCACTCAGGGGAATATGGAGGCAACAGGACTTGTAATTAATAATACAATTAAGAATAGTCAACCTCTGAATAGTCATGCCACAGGGAAAGAGGTCTGTTTGTTTGTTTATTTACTTGTCTTAAAACTTTTTATTGGAAAATTTCAAATATATCCAAAAGTAGAGAAAATAATATAAGCCCTCACGTCTCTCACTCGGCTTCAAAAATTATCATCGTTCTGTCCTTTCATCCCTCCCCTCGCTCAAATATTTTAAAGCAAATCTCAGTCAACGTACTATTTCACAGGCGAATACCTCACTGGGAATTTCTAACAGATAAGGACTTTTGAAACAAAAACATAGCCATAATGCCAGTCTCAAACTCAACAAAATAGAAAATTTCTTCATATCATCTGTAGTAGGCTAAATAATGGCCCCAAAGATATTAGGTCTTTATCCCTACAACTTGTAAATGTTACCTCATAAGGGAAAAAGGTCTTTGCAGATGTGATTAAGTTAAGGATCTTGAGATGGGGGAGGATCCTGGGTGAACTGGATCAGCCCTTACTGTAATCACAATTGTCAGTAGAAGAGGAAGGCGGAGGGAGATTTGACACGGAAGGCGGAAGGCGGAAGGCTACGTGACAATGGAAGCAGAGATTTGAAGATGCTACACTGTTGGCTTTGAAGATGGAGGAAAGGGGCCATGAAGGTATATAGCTCTAGAATCTGGAAAATGCAAGAAAACAGATTTTCCCCTAGAACTTCCAGAGGGAGCCTGGTCCTGCTGACATTTTGGTTTAAGTTCAGTGAAGATGACCTCGGACTAGCTAATTTTAGAACATTTTCATCACCCCTCCCCCCCGCAAAGAAACCTTATAAACCATTATTTTAAACGCAATTTTTGTCAAATCTACAGAGTAAGGCATACTTACAGGAGCGTAGCTTACAGTTCTGCCCCTTACATCTTTCCCCCACTCTTCCTATAGGTAACCTCCTTTGTAAAAGTTTTTGTTTAAACACTGTTTTTCTTACTATAAACAAATATGTGTAGATATTCTTCTCATCCTTTTTAGTTAAAATTTATTATTTATATTTTAGTTATATATATATTTTTTTTTTACACCATGCTTTTTTCACTTGATAATATACCCTGGCAGTCATTCCAAAGTAATACTAGAGATATACCATGTTCGTTTTCACAGCTGTACTGTTCTCTGTTATGTGGGTGTATCCTAGTTTACTCTACCAATCTCCTAATGATGGGCATTTGGATGTTTCTAAGTTTTTTGCTATTATAAACAGAGCTGCAATAAATAGTCTTGGGCACATATTTTTTTCATATTTTTGCTAGTGTATACATGAGACAGATTCTTAGAAGTGGGGTTGCTGAGCCCTATTTAAACAACACAAAACTTCTACTCTTGTCAAAGCTAGTTTATTTAGTTTTTCCATGCTCACTCAACTTCCTTTGGAGATCTTACTGAAAGGCTGTTTATGGACAAATAATATGTGAATACACAGCATTTGAATACTAGTTTCAAATCACAGCAAAATCTGGGCTTACATTGTTCTATATTAAAACAGAGTCATGTTCATTAGTGATGGTGCTGGCCATTCTAAAAATGACATATCATGGAGGATTTGGGGTTTGAATATTCCAAGGATACCATGGGTTTACTTTGACTTGTTTTTTCTGGAAAAGAGAGAATGTCCTGGTATGAGGAGCTGATCTAAAGTTCTATGGGGATTCCCTGGAGGTCGAGTGGTTAGGACCCCGTGCTGTCACTGCTGAGGGCCCGGGTTCGATCCCAGGTCGGGGAACTAAGACCTCGCGAGCTGTGTGGTGAGGCCAAAAAAAAAAAAAAAAAAGGCACTTCTGCTACAATTGTCAGTGAATCTCCTCCACATGCATGTCTTTGGATTAGAAAACAAAAAAACAAACAAAAAATAAAGTTCCGATAGCATTTGTATCACGTCCGTAAGTGGCACTTAAAGAAAGTCTGAGCTTTCTTCATTTCTTATCTATTCTTATGGATACACAACTCATTAGCCTGCCTGTTCACATGATTTCTTTTCTAGAAATGGAAAACATTTCATTCCTTTACAACTCTCAGATACACAACTGTGCAGACAACAGAAGTACCAAAATCAGGTATCATTCAGATGACATTCAAAGGGACCCTGTAGCAAAATCATTCCACTAGCCCGCGAACTAGTGGAGCAAATTCACCTTTGAGCAACACGCACATTTACAAGTTCCTCTGAGAACACTTTGTTCTCATTCCTCACCTTTATGAACAATAGCTATGAGCTCTTTCAAATCACACTGTTATTTCTCATAACCTCCCTGTACAGCTTTGGCAGGTGAAAATTACAATACTGAAATTTCCCAAATGGAGACAGACAAATGCCCACTACATTAACCATGCAAGATAGATTAGATTTCAACTTCTTCGTAATGACTAAGACTCTGCCAACAGCTTAGGAAAAAAGAAAAAAATTCCCCCACCCCCATGCTTTCCTCACCTCTCCTCGCAAGGCTGATGTTTCGATGCCTAATAGCTTCCTTTGTTGCCCCAGGCAAAAGTAGTGAGCGATCAACCATCCTCTCTCCACTTCAGTGTTGATAGGATATAAGAAGCCATTTTACCAGTATGATTACTTAGTTTTTTAAAATCTATTTTATGCCAACACTTTGGCCTGAATTATTTCATTCAAAGCACACTAACTAGAGGGCATGAAGTCTTATGGCTAAAAAGAAGGGCTTGGAGTCTGTCCGACAAAGGCTGGAATTTAACTCAATCAATGCCTCTGAGTCCCTGCTAAATTCCCCCAACTCTCTGAGTGTCACTGTCTTATGCATAAATCAGGGCTAACGGGGCCCACCTCACAGGATATAATGATATGACCCAAGATGGAATAATACAATGTATGTAAAAGTCTTAACTCTAGGCATCACACTTGGTAGGCACTCAGTATGTGAGAGTGTTTCATGTTGTTATTCATATTTGTAATTTGCAGACCTGAGGGTTAAATTAGTTTAAAGAATTTGGTTAGGGACCCCCTGCGTAGTGAAGAATTAACCTTACCCAAAAGAAGTCTTACCTTTACCCTTGACTACTGGGAAGTGATCTCTACCCCTTGGAATGTCATGCCTGGTTGGAATATCTTTGTTTGCTTTGGGACGTTGGTCACAAGATAGTCAAATAATAAGATTTATGATGGGAGCTTTGGACCATGAGGTATCAATTCTACCTCTGGAAGGGCTCTCAAAAATAAGGACAGCCACATGGGTAGTAACTGATCAGGCCCAAATAAAAACTCTGGACACTAAAGCTTGAGTGAGCTTCCCTGGTTGGTAATACTTCATATGTATTGTCATACATTAATGCCAGGAAAGTAACACTGTCAATGACTCCATGAGGAGAGAACAAAGGAAGCTCGACATGTGGTACGTTCCCTGATCTCTGCCCTATGCAATCAAAACCACAATGAACTATCACCTCTCACCTGTTAGGATTGCTATTATGAAAAGACAACAAGTGTTGGCAAGGATATAGAGAAATTGGAAGCCTTATACACTCTTTGTGGGAATGCAAAATGATGTAACCATTACGGAAAACATTATGGAGGTTCTGCAAAAAATTAAAAATAGTACTACCGTATGATCTAGAAATTCTACTTCCAGATATATAACCAAAAGAATTGAAATTGGGGCTTCCCTGGTGGCGCAGTGGTTGAGAGTCCGCCTGCCAATGCAGGGGACATGGGTTCTTGCCCCAGTCCGGGAAGATCCCACATGCTGCGGAGCGGCTGGGCCCGTGAGCCATGGCCGCTGAGCCTGCGCGTCCGGAGCCTGTGCTCCGCAACGGGAGAGGCCACAACAGTGAGAGGCCCGCGTACCACAAAAAAAAAAAAAAAAAGAATTGAAATTGGGATCTCGTAGAGATATTAATACTCTCATGTTCTTTTTTTTAAAGTATTTTTTTTCAAATTAATTTTGTTTTTTGGCTGCATTGGGTCTTTGTTGCTGCGCGTGGGCTTTCTCTAGTTGTGGCAAGTGGTGGCTACTCTTCGTTGCGGTGCGCAGACTCCTCATTGCAGTGGCTTCTCTTTGTTGCAGAGCATGGGCTCATGGCACGTGGGCTTCAGTAGTTGTGGCACGCAGGCTCAGTAGTTGTGGCTCATGGGCTCTAGAGCACAGGCTCAGTTGTTGTGGCGCACTGGCTTAGTTGCTCCGCGGCATGTGGGATCCTCCTGGACCAGGGATCAAACCCGTGTCCCCTGCACTGGCAGGCAGTTTCTTAACCACTGCGCCACGAGGGAAGTCCCAATACTCTCATGTTCTTTGCAGCACTATTCACAACAGCCAAGAGGTAGAAACAACCTAAATGTTGACTGACAGATGAATAGATTTTAAAATGTGGCATATACATACAATGGAATATTATTCAATCTTAAAAAAGAAGGAAATTCTGCGATATGTGACAACATGGATAAGCACTGAGGATACTATGCTGAGTGAAGTAAGCCGGTCACAGAAGGACAAACTCTGTATGATTCCACTTATATGAGGTGTATAAGATAACCAAACTCACAGAGTCAGGGAATGGAATGGTGGTTGCCTGGGGCTGGAGGGAAGCTAGGAATTGGTAATCAATGGGTATAGTTTCAGCTATGCAAAATGAGTAAGTTCTAGAGATCTGCTATACAACACTGTGCCCATAGTTAATAATACTGTACTGTACTCTTAAATTTTTGTTAAAAGTATAGATTTTATGTTTTCTTACTATAATAAAATACTATTTTAAAAAATTGTAGAAAAATATTGTGTTTCAATGAACAACGATGCATGGTCTAGAGCTCCCCCTGCCCAGGTATCAGATTCTAGCCTTTCGCTGTCTGAGCTATTTCACAATTCTGTAAACCATAGTTAAGTGATACCGATGTAAAATCATTCTTATAGGCGTGCAAATTCTGTCCTCTCTGATAGAGGTCTGACTTCTTTGACCCTTGTGGAAAAACCAGTTTTGTGTCCATTTGCACACTCAATTAAATATTTCTTTTTTGCATATAAATTTGTGCTTTTTTTTTTACTTTGCCCTTGAAATGGCTTTCTCATGAGTTAAATAATACCTTTAGCACATGTTTATTTTTATATCTGTATGGGAGTCATGATTTTACCATTTTCTGAAAATTATCTTTGAGTATGCAGAGTATGCTTTTGGGGGGGTACCCCTAAAGGGGAGTGACTATCATTCTTATTGATGGTAACACACACCTTATGGTGCGTTGATTGGGGAAAAATGAGAACTTGACCTTAGCAATATATCATAACTTGTTCAAGTGGAAATTTACTGATTACAGCTGGCAGCCATCCAATTTCAATTCTTTTCGGTAACAATTTCTGACATTTTCTGTGGTGAGTACCCTTCTGCCATTCCAAGCCCATTGATTTTTATGTGAAGGTGACTCCACCCCAGTTCCAGAGATCGACATGGGAATGCAGGTCTAAGCCAGATAGAGAACAGAGTATAGTGGTTTCTACTGGGGGCTGGAGCAAAACTACCTAAGTTTGACTTTCAATTCTACCACTTATTAGCTCTGGGACATAGTCTTTCTATGTCTCATTTTTTTCCCTCAGTGAAGTAGACAAAATAATAATGCCTATCACATGAGAAAAGTGCTTGGAACCAAGCCTGACACAAACTGAGTACTCAATAAATGTTCATTTTTATTATTCTTCCATAAACGCCCACAGTGCTTGCGTCCGGGATGAGCCCATGACTCTCACTAGAAGTTGAGTCAGTGAGAATGAGCGCTAAGGCTTCTGTTAAGGTTTTTGGAAAAGACTCTCTCTCTCTTTCTTGCTGATCTTAAATCAGGAGGATGTAGGTCTGAAGCCTTCATCTTGGTCCCCTATGGGAGCCTGAGCACGAGCCAATACAGAGAAGAACGGATCAAAGAGATACAAAAAGAACAACTCCTGCGGATAAGGCTGGACTTCCTGGATTTACCAGCTGACTGACTGTGAAGCCAAACTGACCTTTGCACTTTTCATCTTCATGAGTCAGTTTAGTCCCTTTTTGGTACTAAGCCAGCTCGACTTGGGTTTTCTATCACTTGCAATCAGAAGATCCTAACTGATTCAGGAGCCACAGATGAAATATCTTTGGGATCCATATCGTAAAATCTTTTCTAGTATCTCTGCAACTGCATTACTGAGGGGATTACTCGCATGTAAAGCCTGGTCCACTCACCACTTTCCATTGCTGGGGAGCACAGGAGGGAGGGAGACTGCATCAATGACCCAATAGGAAATCCAACTCTCAATTTAGGATAATTTGAGAAAATCTGTTACAAAGAGATTATATATAAAGCTGTGGAGAGAGTGTCACAGGACCACAAGGAACAGGCAGAGCACTGGGCTGGGTGCAGGGCAGCCCCTGCCACTCACAGGCCTACAGGATGCGTGAGATTTAGAATACAGAAAGCTGAGAGAGCCGTATGGAGAAAGCCACTTATGAAAGAACACTGACCTTCAGTGGAGGTCCAGGAGAGAACCAGAGGAAAAACAAAACCAAACGCCGATTTCATTCGCCTCCTTCCCCCAGCCTCTTGCCAAGCTCCTCATTAACTAAATTGGAAGAAAGATGGCAGAAAGCAGAGGAGGAAAAGATGGAGTATGGATCTGGAAAGGCAACGAGAAGATTCCAGTCCAAGGACCCTGGTGAAGCTGTCCTGGTTCAGACTCTCTCAACAACTCAAAAAAAGTTAAGCTCTACCATACTTGATTCTATGATAAGATTTCCTGATGAGTTCATTGAAACTGCCAATTTGGGGGGCCTACAGGGATCACGTTTTAGACTAACCATCCCCTAGAAAACAATGATGAACTTGAAGTTGTCCAAAGGGAAACAGTGATCATAAAAATAACTTCAGTAAATGAAAAGTTTTATCCCTGCAAATGCTTTATAAGGAAACCAGTTAAATTAAGTATGGTATACAGTATAAGCAAAACTGAATACCATGCAGCCATGCAGAAGACTGAGATGGATTTATGTGCTAATGGGGCTATCGCTAAACTATGCTGTCGTGTGTAAAAGCTATGTCCATGAAAATCTACACAGTACGGTCCCTTTTGGGTAAAAACAAAGAATAAAAAAGAATTTGATATATTTTCACTACATTTTCTTTTGTCCTATTTGAAATTTTTTCTACATTCAAGTCTTACCACTTCCACAAACTAAAACAAAAAACATGGAAAAAACCCTAAAGACTGATAAGAACCAATTGTGAGTCATTAAAAGATCATCTGTACATCAGTGCTTTTCAAACATAAATGTTCATACAAATTATCTGCGGATCTTGCTAAAATGCAGGTTCTAATATAATACAGTAGGTTTGAGATGGGACCTGAGATGTTACATCCCTAACAAGCTTCCACAAGACCCTGATGCTTCTTATCTGTGGAGCATACTTTAAGGAACAAGGTTCTAGACCAAGGATCGGCAAACTTCCTCTGTAAAGGGCCAGACAGTGAAAACTTCAGGCTTTGCAGACTGAAGTGTGAAGTCTCTGTCACAACTCTGCCTTTGTAGCACAAATGCAGCCACAGACAATATGAAGACAAATGGGTGGCAGCCGGATTTGGCCCACAGTCCAGTGTGTTAAACCCTGCTCTAGACTATTAATAATAGCAATAATATTTATTGTGTCATGGGTTTTCTGCAAAATGCCTGTTATGGGTTAAATTCTGTCTTCCCTAAAATATATGTTGAATTTCTAACCCTCGTACCTGTGAATGTGACCTTATTTAGAACTAGGGTCTTTGCAGATGTAAAGGATTAGGGTGGGCCCACCCTAGTCCAATATGACTGGTTTCTTGTAAGAGGAAAATTTGGACACAGACACAGATGGAAGATGGCCACGTGAAGATGGAGTTCCATTGCCATAAGCCAAGGAATGCCTGGGGCAACCAGAAGCTGGAAGACGAGGAAGGATGCTTCCCTAGAAGATTCGGGGAGGGGGAGCATGGCCCTACCAACACCTTGATTTCAGACTTCCAGCCTCAGAAATGTGACAGAATAAATTTGTTATTTTAAGCCTTCCAGTTTGTAGTACTTTGTTACGGTAGCCCTAGGAAACTGATACTACGCTTAAAACAAATTATTTAAGGCTTACAAGTACCTTATACGTCATACACAGTTATTACCTCTATTTTAAAGATGAAGAAACTGAGACTTAGGGAAATTAACTTACTCTTTTAGGACAGGACTACCATTTGAATCTTCTTCAGTTCCAGAAGGAGCACCATGTATCTTTTTATTTATGCGAGACATTACTACGGAAGACACAAAGCTGAGTAAGATATTCAGGGCTTGAGGGCTTCCAATGACACCGTGGGGTAGGTAAAAGAGAGAATATGAACTGTTTCAGAACGGGTAGCAACTTTCCCACGGTCATACAGTTTCCTAGAGTATTACAGTTAAGAAGGAGTAACTCGGGTCTCCTAATTACTAGTCCAATGATCTCTCCCCTGCTTCTTCAAACACAAGTAAGGCACTGACCCCATTTTTCTTCCTTTAAAATTCTTAAAGGGTACCCTAGTTTTATTAGACATAGATTTATTTATATAGTTATATGTTTATGATTTATTATACATAAAAACAGGATCAATTAACGTCCCTCTTCCACTGTGAAGAATGACTGCTACATAAATCAAAACTATGATCAACTGTTTAATATTTTTTGGCTCAGTTTAAAAAACCTTGCCGATATTCTTTTTCCCCTTTTGGATATAACAGCTCACTTGCCATTCTTCAGCGCAGCAATGTCTGATAGGAATATGTGAGCACGGAGGTAATTTTAAAATTTCTAGTAGCCATGTTAAAAAGGAGTAAAAAGAAATGGGTGAAATTAATTTTACTGATAAGATCCCAAATACTACCATTTCAAAACATAATCCATAAAAACAAGTATTAATGAGATATTTTACATTTTTTTCTTACTATGTCTTCGAAATCTGGTGTGTATTTTACATTTATGACACATCTCATTTTGAATTAGCCACATTTCAAGTGCTTCATACCCATGTGTATCGGGGGCTACCAAATTGGACAGCATGGCTTCAGCAAGTCTTGGTGCAAATGTCAAGATCTACCATCCTGAATCTGAACAGTTCTCCCCACCTTGATCAATACGTTCTGGGTCTAAACTACCATTCTCTTCTCCCTGGATCATTTTGAAAGCCTCAAAGTCGACCTCCCTGATGAACCCTTAGCTCAAAATACTCTAATCTTACCTTAATAAATTCAAATCCTTAAAGACCCAGAAGGATCTTTAGAAAACAGAAATTATTTCAAGACCCTCCCCTGACTTTCAAGCAGTCTGTGGGAGAATTAGCACATGTAGTGTAAAACATGAAGTCCTCACCAATGATTCCAAGGCCCTCATTATCTGGCCCCTGACTAGCTCTGACTCAATTTCCTACCAGCTTCTCCTTCATTGGCCCTATTCCACACACTTCTTCCTCTGTTTCTCAAAAGAGCCAAGGTTACACTTCAGGGTTTTTCTACTTGCTTATGTTAAACTTGCTTGTGTTGAAGGACAATTTTCAAAAAAATAGTAAAATCATGACTCATATAGCTATAAGATGAACATGTGTTACGGATTTAACTCATTATCAATGAAGGAACCAGTAGCATGTTACAGTCAATTCAAAGGACAGACACATTTATAGATTAGAGATATTGAAATGAATGTGCAAATGGCAGCAAAATCAGCCCCTTCCCCAGTGTGGGGAGGGACGTTAATTGAACCTCCAAGGGAAAATTTATTACATGTCCACAGAGCACTATTATTTTGCATTCCTATCACTTACCGGCAACTTACTGAGTTGTACGGTAACTCGAAGGTAACGAAAGGCGCAGAGCCGTCACAGAACCAGAATCAAATAATCTGGAAGGGCGTGCTTTAAACCAGGATTTCTCAACCTCAGCACTATTGGCATTATGGGCTAAATAATTCTTGGTTGGGGTGTGGGGAGAGGGGGGGAACCTTTCTGCACACTATGGGATGCTGAACAGCATCCCTGGCATCTACCGATGAGATGCTAATAGCAACTTCCCCCCAAAGTTGTGACAACCAAAAATGTCTCCAGGTATTACTGGACATCATGGGGTGGTGGGAGGGGTTATGCAAGTCACCACCAGCTGAGAATCATTGCTCTAAACAATGTAGAGCTTTCCAGTGAAACACGTTTTCCCCTACTCTTGTTCCTGTATCTGGAATGTTCGTCCCGTATCTTTTCTTGGCTCTCTCCTTCACTTCATTCAAATCTTTGCTCAAATGTTATGTCTTCCAAGAGGCCTGCCTTGCTACCCTCTCATACGTGTTCTCAGTGAGGGGCTGACTGAGCACACAGCTCAGTTGCTAAGTGATGGCTCTGGTTTCTCTCACTGAGTGCTCATCTTATCACAGCAGTAAACTGGCCATTTCTTTACCAAGTGGCACGGGTCAATATTTAGGGCATAGGGTCTTTAGGATCATCTTTCCATAACTGCTACACATGTATGAAATAACAGGTAATATGCATGAGATGTAAGCAATAAGCCACTTATCTATGGTATCACTTAGGTGTACCAAGCAACAAAGGTCGTATCCCCTGACAGAGGCAATTAGCACAATGGCACCAAACAGTACCAAGCAAAAATCAACCAACGTAGACAAAGGTCCTGCTTTTCCTCCAAGCAGCTATTAGCAGATTTCTCTAGCAATCAAAGACAACTGAACACTCAGTTTGCTTAATTCTCAATTTGGAGATAAACCTTTTCTCTTAGGAGTCACTAAATTTTCCACTGCACATCAGTGCACACTGAGACATAATCAGCCTTTATTCAAGTGTAATTGATTTATGTTCTGAAGTCTCTGCTTTGGCTCATTAGTCTGAGACAACTGAAGTTGGCACGAAAACACTGTCGAGATTAGCTTACTAATGGTGCCTCCTCCTTTTACTAACCCAAAGCAGGTTAGCTCACCTCTCTGTGCAAACCTTAATTATCTTCAAAGCAGGGATAAAAATAAACTCACTTCACTGAATTTCCATGACTACCAAAATAAAATAACTCCAAGCAGTAAGAGCTCAACACATTTCTTAAAGGTGATCATCTTGATAATCTATATTGTGCCTAAATTAATTTTCAGATTTTCACCAAAAATAGGGCCAAAGTTTAATAAGTTAGTAAGAACTTAACTCCCCTGAGAGGCCAATATTAGAATCCCAGACATCTAAAAACCACAACTTGGGAAAAGAATATGAAAAAGAATTATGTATATATACATATATATAACTGAATCACTTTGCTGTACACCAGAAACTGATGCACCATTGTAAATCAACTATACTTGAAAGAAAGAAAGAAAGAAAGAAAATTCCCAAAAAAAAAAAAAAAATCCCAACTAGAAAAATACTGTCCTTCAGGATAGAAAGCCCAGAGATAAACCCATGCACCTATGGTCACCTAATCTATGACAAAGGAGGCAAGGATACACAATGGAGAACAGACAGTCTCTTCAATAAGTGGTGCTGGGAAAACTAGAAAGCTACATGTAAAAGAACGAAATTAGAACATTCTCTAACACCATGCAAAAATATAAACTCAAAATGGATCAAAGACCTAAATGTAAGGCTGGACACTATAAAACTCTTAGAGGAAAACATAGGCAGAACACTCTCTGACATAAATCGCAGCAAGATCTTTTTCAATCTACCTCCCAGAGAAATGAAAATAAAGACAAAAATAAACAAATGGGACCTAATGAAACTTAAAAGCTTTTACACATCAAAGGAAACCATAAACAAGACGAAAAGACAACCCTCAGAAAGGGAGAAAATATTTGCAAATGAAACAACCGACAAGGGATTAATCTCCAAAATATACAAGTAGCTCATGCAGCTCAATATCAAAAAACAAACAACCCAATCCAAAAATGGGCAGAAGACCTAAATAGACATTTCTCCAAAGAAGACAAACAGATGGCCACGAAGCACATGAAAAGCTGCTCAACATCACTAATTATTAGAGAAATGCAAATCACAACTACAATGAGGTATCACCTCACACCCGTTAGAATGGGCATCATCAGAAAATCTACAAACAACAAATGCTGGAGAGGGTGTGGAGAAAAGGGAACCCTCTTGCACTGCTGGTGGGAATGTAAACTGGTACAGCCACTATGGAGAACAGTATGACGGTTCCTTAAAAAACTAAAAGTAGAGCTACCATATGATCCAGCAATCCCACTCCTGGGCATATACCTGGAGAAAACCATAATTCGAAAAGATACATGCACCCCAATGTCCACTGCAGCACTATTTACAATAGCCAGGACATGGAAGCAACCTAAATGTCCATCAACAGAGGAATGGATAAAGAAGATGTGGTACATATATATACCATGGAATATTACTCAGCCATAAAAAAGAACGAAATAATGCCGTTTGCAGCAATGTGGGTGGACCTAGAGATTATCACGCTGAGCGAAGTAAGTCAGACACAGAAAGACAAATATCGTATGATATCGCTTATACATGGAATCTAAAATAAGGCTACAAATGAACTTACCTACAAACCAGAAATAGAGTTACAGATATAGAAAATAAACTTATGGTTACCAGGGGATAATGGGGGGAGGGATAAATTGGAAGATCAGGATTGACACATACACACTACTATATTTAAAATAGATAACTAATAAGGACCTACTGTATAGCACAGGAAACTCTAATCAATACTCTGTCATGGCCTATATGGGAAAAGAATCTAAAAAAGAGTGGATATATGTATATGTGTAACAGATTCACTTTGCTGTACACCTGAAACTAACACAACATTGTAAATCAACTATATCCCAACAAAAAATTTTTTTAAATATATGAATAAAAATAAAAGATATTGGTTCTGGGGGAAAAAAAAGAAAAGAAAAAAATACTGTTGTTTACCAAAATGCCATGCCACGGATATAGTGCTGACAGGTGAATAAAGAAAGGAAAATGCCATAATTACAATAAGTTTAATGCAAAGGTGCAACTAGAGATTTAATAGCAAATTCCCAAGACTCCTTTAACAAGGGGAATCACCACCCCCAAAGAGCACTGTTCAGCCGTTTCTATGTCCATTTTCCACGTGCTGCCGTGGAGAAAGCAGTGCTTATTCTGGGTTCATAACACCGCTAGCAGTGACCATTCTCTCAAAACATGACACAAATCTCTGTAGGCATGTTCCCAAAAGAACTTCCCCAGAGAACACAGACCACTGTTTTGCCTGGCAACGGGAGCCCCAGGGAACAGGCTTCCAGGAAGAGCAGCTGCCGCCATCTGAGGTAGCACTGGGTTGGAGAGTATCTCATCTCCGTCTCACGCTCCTTTGCGCCCCCATCCTCCCCGTCCCCCTGGTACAGGGGTCCCCAACCTCCGGGCCGCAGACCAGGGTGCTCAGCAGGAGGTGAGCGGCGGGCGAGCAAGTGAAGCTTCATCTGCCGCTCCCCATTGCCCGCATTACCGCCTGAACCGTCCCCCCCGCTCCGTGGAAAAACTGTCTTCCACGAAACCAGTCCCTGGTGCCAAAAAGGTTGGGGACCGCTGCCCTAGTACCTCGCTTTCCACATTGGAGTGGCCCTTGGCCATCAGCTGGACCTGAACAAAATTGCATAGTAAGGCGACATCTGCTTCTGGTCCTGCCTCTGCTGCCTTCCAGCCTCCACCCACCATCACAGGTGATGCGAGCTCAGTCCCAGATATGTTGACGGCTGACAGTTTAAGGGTTCACTCTTACTCTAGGCACTTGCATTTTCATTAGTCATTTTTGAAGGCTGCCCAGGGAGTGATAGACCTAAGGCTTGGAAGCGTGGAGACCTTGCATTAGACGTGGCCCTTCCTAAGGAGGCAAGAATATACAATGGGAGAAAGACCAGCCTCTTCAGTAAATGGTGTTTGGAAAACTGGATAGCTATATGCAAAAGAATCAAACTGAACCATTTTCTCACAGCACAGACAAAAATAAAATCAAAGTGGATGACAGACTTAAATGTAAGGCCTGAAACCATAAAACTTCTAGAAGAAAACATAACACACTGTTTGACATCTGTCTCCTCAGGCAAGGGAAAGAATGACAAATTAGTAGCTTTTATGATTACGCCACGCCCTTGCTAGGCCTGCCTTTCCGGTGCATTTTCTACAACTGCTACCTAAAACCTTCTGGTACCTCAAGGCAGTGGACCCAATGGTGGACTGACCTGGGTGGAAAGGAGGAGAAGCCGATGGACCCAGGTATAACACCTGCCTAGGCACAGTCACAGCCTCAAATGGAGCTGAGTGAGATCTGAGTCCTGGGCACAGGTTTTCCAACCCTAGGGAAATATATTGAAATCAACTGAAAGATTTTTAAGACAGCCCGATGTGTACCCTACATCCGGACCCAAGGTTCTCAACTGTTAGCCACCCACTGGAATCACGTAGGAACTTTAAAAAACACTGGGGTGCCGACCCCAGAGATTCTGATACAATTGGTCTAGATGTGGTCTGGGCATGGGGATTTGTCAAACCACCCCAGGAGATTCTACTGTTCACTCAAGGCTGAAAAAGCCTTGTCCAAATCAACTCTTCATGACGCATCCACCACCCCCGACCATGTTTCTAAAACCCCCCAGGGATTCTAATCCACAGCAGGGCTGAGAACGGCTACTTTATGCGGGAAAACAAACAAACCAAAAAAAACAGATCATAAGATAGCAGTCACGACATTATTATAAGTTTTTTTTAAAGTCTATGTTTGCATAGGGGAAAAAAGGCGGAAACGATAGGCTCCAAAATGTTAACAGAATTCTTTCTGGGAGATGGGATTACAAGTCATTTTCTACTTATGTTTTCCTTGACTTTCCTAAGTTTTCCACATAATTATCCTTGAAATCAGTGAGGAAAACATCCCAGCGAAATTGTTTTATAGTCAATACTAGAGTTTTATAGTCAATACTAGAAATATCAAAGTGGAAAAATATGGTACCGTATTTTGCCCAAAGTAATGAATCTCTAAGCGTACAACTTCATCAGGATATCAAATTAAATCCTATAAACTGACTCACTGTTTGATACATAAGGCTGGCTTCATTTGCTATCTTTGTCTTCTTTATTAGACCCTCCAACATTATTCTGTTGATCGTGCCCTTCTTCTGCAGAGATTCTCTGAAAGCTATTACTTGAAGGCATCCTCAGTCACTTACTGCTAAGGGACTTTATGACATTACATAAATATGCATTTCCCTGCAAAGATAGACACTTACCTCTGAAATGCAAGCATCGTCACTTCCCAGAAGAGCACAGCTAATGTGGGGATTTTACAAATGGCATTTCCTTTATGTCAACACAACCTCCAGCTTCCTTTTCTGAAAGATAGTCTAAGCTCCAAGCTGAAAAGCGGGCAGTGCTCTGAGACTGACTTCAGTACGGAGAGTTTACGGTGTAATGCTAAACGATTGCGACGGCATAGATTGAAATCATAGAATTTTCTCCCTCTGGCTTAAAAAAACTACTCAATAGGGCACAAACAAATAACTCCAGACAGCACAGTGTGTCGGATACTTGATGATTCTAGGTAAGGGAGCAATTTATTTCATTATCACTATAATGTTTTTATTGGAACAGAAAGTACCGTCTTTCATCAAAAGGAGTTGGTCATGGAAAGTTGGATACCTTCTATTTTGTACTTAAACCGCATTTAAAAAGAATTAAAAATTGCTTTGCTCTTGCGCCAGGCCTCAGAAACTTTTCTAAATATCGGCATGCCTTTAGCGAGGTGGTTTCTGTTATTGTTTTGGTCCCTGATACATAACACAGGAGAACAGCTACATGAAGTTAGGCCGTCTCAAAGGTATGTGTTACAGTTTAATTCAATTACTTAGCACGCGTCAGGGACTGAGTCCGTCTGAGATGACTCCTGGATCCCTGAGATACGGGAATCCAGAAGTCCTTTTTAAGGAACTTACAGGTTGCAGGGGAGATGCACATACATCACTAAAAATGCAAATCATTAAATGCGAAACCCAAAGAGGCCACGCTATATAAACCAAAATGCCATGCAAACACAGAAAAAAAAAAATGGATAAAGTAATCTAAGCCAGAGAGAAGTACAGAGTTGAATGGATACTGCCGGCAGCTCTGGGGCTACCTCTGAAGGGAAGACTGGATTTCAGTAGTCAAGAAAGGGGGGGCGGTGGGAAGTGCGGAGAAAGGGCAGGAAGATATCCCACTTAGACTGAACACGGGAAATAACGGTTCATGGGCAGAAAAGTACACAACATGTTCAGACCTAAGTAGACAGTTAGATGGAGCTGGTATCCTGAGGCATGGAAGGATTTGGACCAGCTGTGGACGGTCTTCAGGAGTGTGGGGAAGCTGAGTGTTAATCTGTGGGCAGTGGGGAGCTGTTGAGGGTTTCTGAGCATGAAGAGGGTGTGATCAGGATTCAGCTGCATTAGTTGTGCTCTGGCAATGGCGTGAAGGCTGGGCTGCAGCGAGGAGAGACGGGAGGCAGGGAGACCAGGTAAGAAGCTGCTGCCATGGATGGATGTGAGGCGATGAGGCTCTGGGTTTGGGAAGAGCAGTAGAGATGTGACCATACATGCAGTCGGAAAAAGATGCCCACAACTGGCTCTTGTGACAACTGCAGCACTCTCCCGGTGACACTTCACTCGGTCTCTTCTCATTTCCTGTTTCACTTACTTTTTCCCTTCACTCTCGCTGCCCTGGAATTGTACCCCGTACAGACTGTAAACCGTCTATGGCATACAGCTCATAGACTATTTTCTGGAGAACTTGAGCTAAAACGAGTAGCTTGTGATTACTATTTCTGTGTTACATCTACAAAACAGAACCCAACTCCTTTCTCATTGCACAAAAAAATTCAAGTTGATAAACAGCAAAGACCTACTGCATAGCACAAGGAACTATATTCAATATCTTGTAATATCCTATAGTGGAAAAGAATCTGAACAAGAACAGATATACATATATATTTGTATAACTGAATCACTTTGCTGTAACCTGAAACTAATACCACATTATAAGTCCACTATACTGCAATAAAAAAAATTTTTCAAGTTGAAAAATTTGACCCAAAAGTACACAGAAATATCCCTTTTAGGATAAAGGACAAATAACATGACTTTTTACACTGTTACAACTTAGCTGGCAAGAGGAACTGAACCGAAAGGGATAAAATGCATTGGCTCCCCCATAATGCCTGTCCCACAGAACATTACCTTCCCCAGGCGCCATCCCCCAACGTACAGCCCTCCAACTGAGTTCCAGAGTGCTGAGAGGGGCCAGAGCCTCAGTTAGAGCAGGGCAGGCTGGCACTGAAGTGGCTCAACTTCCCTGCAAGTGGGACTGAGAGGGTGCTGGAACACGAGGCAGACACGATGGCCTTCAACCTCTCCATTAGGCTCTTAGCCAAGGACCAGTGAGGCAGGAGGGGTCAAGAGAAAGTGAGGAGGTCCATAAATTAGGTGAGACACATCACCTTTCACCCAAGAATACATTTTAGTCCAGAATCTTAACTCTTTACCAAACTTCACGCTGTCTTCAAATAACGCAAAAATCGATGATCAAAATTCTGCTTGGTCAGAGAAAAAGAAGGGGTAGGAGATTCTAAATCTTGGGCAACCTTGTGAAAACTGGATACATCATGTACCACACCATTTCCAAATTTCAGAAATGGTTTTCTCATCTGTCGCTTGCAGCACCTGTGCTGCATGGTAAAAAGCTAGGATTGAGGTCTCTTCTCCGGGACCTATCGTATTTCATGGATTCTGGACTGCATGCACAGAGTCACTTACTTTGTGTGAAGAGCAAACACTTTACATATATGTATTCAAATTCTTCCCAGACCCCCATGTTAGGTACTATTTATCACTCCTATTTTACAGATGAGGAAACTGAGGTTTAAGGTGATTAAGAAATATATACAAAGTCACATAGTAAGTAGCATAGTGGACCTCTGAACCCAGATCCTATTACTCTAAAGTCTGTGTGGTCTGCAGATTGGCTGCCTTTTAGCAAACTGTTATTGATCTACGATGAGATCAGGAGCTTGAACCAGAATGTAAGTTCAATACATGAATAAGAACATTGTTTAATTCATCTAAATTTTTGGGTATCAAAATTTTCTCAATAAAGTAAGCAGAGCACTGATTTACATTCTGGTGCCTGTTTCTTATCTTGCCATGAATCAGCACATTGCACTAAAACTACAATGACTCCTAGAAAGACAGTGTCTTAGTTTACTGTAGAGCCTTTCTTCTTTCACATCTATGGGGGAAGGGTATTAAAGTGCACTTAGTTTGTCTTGAGACAGAAGTAACTCAGAGGATCCCAGCTACTACTCTAGGCAGTCTGCTCCACGTTTTTCAAACCTCCTGGTCATTTTGAATATTCTTCTTTCTGACTCCCAAAGAAACATACATTTTAGAGGAAACTGGCAGCCTTAAAATTGGCCCAGGGAATTTTTTGTATGGTATCACTGCCCAGGACAACCGAGGTGATCGGGACCAGCTCTTCCTCTCTATTGGCACCTGTCAGCATCCATTCCTATATTCAGGGGCTTAACCGATTGCTTCCTTTCCTCACATGATTTTCTGCCCTCATTTAAGAAAACATATTTCTAAACATATGCCTGCTCTGTGATACAGCAATTCCAAGAGAAATGAGTGTGTATGTCCAAGAAAAGATGTGTATAAGAATGTTCGTAGCCACTTCATTCATGGTAGCCCAAACTGGAAACAACCCAATGGCCATCAGAAGGACAGTGGATATGTAAATGGTACATAAATTCAGACAACAGACTACTATATAGCAGTTATAAAGAACAAAGTACTGATATATACACAACATGGGTGAATTTCACAGACGTGATGATGACTACGAGTAGCCATACACACAGAATTATGAATCTATTCATAAGAAGTTTAAGAACAGGAAAACGAATTTGTGGTGATGGAAACTGGGGTAAAAGTTACTTGTAGGGTGTGTGGGGTGGGTAGAAATTGGTAAGAGGCACAAAGCAGCCTTCTGGAGGGCTGGAAATGGTCTATATCTTGATCTGGAAACTTCGAAATGTGAAGAAACCTTTGAAAAATACTCCAAAGGGAAGAAATATTTAAAGGATTTGGGGATTCAGTTAAACTCAAAATGTACACATCCACTGACTCAGCAATTCCACTTCGAGAAATTTCTCCTAAGGAAACTGCCATGAATATGCACAGATTTAGCATCAACATACTTGCAGAGCCCTGTTTATAACTGGGAAAAAATGGAAATGACCTCAATTTTCAACAATAGGGACTTGGTTAAAGAAATTATGATTAAAGAGGAAAACAATAAATTATGATATGGTCATATAGTGAACTATTAGGAAGAAATAAAAGATGAGGCTGTAGACTGGTGGTTACCGGTGGGAGAGGGAAGGGGTGAGGGGCAAGATAGGGGTAGGGGATTAAGAGATACAAACTATGTGCAAAATAGATAAGCTACAAGGATATATTGTACAGCACGGGGAAATATAGCCATTATTTTGTAATAACTTTAAATGCAGTATAATCTATAAAAATATTGGATCACTATGTTGTACACCTGAAACTAATATAATATTGTTAATCTACTATACTTCAATTAAAAAAGTAAAAACAAAGAAATTTTAAATCCTTTTAAAAAAAAGATGAGGTTGTAGAAAATATTCAATGTCATGAAAAATGTTAATACTTTGTTAAGTGAAAAGTGGTAGGTTACAGAACAGCATGTAAAGTATAAATCTATTTGTATTTTAAAAGTTTGTATGTATACGTACATTGTAACATATATAAAATACGTATATGTGTATTATGAATATATATTGATATTATATATAAAATGCTGGATATAGATTCACCCACATGTTAAACCCTGAGGTTATATTGATAGTATGGATAATAGCTCATTTTCATCTTTGGACTTTTAAAATTTTTTTCACATATTTTCAATAATGAATATTTATTACTCATGTCATGAGAAAAACATTAAAGTCTGTGGGCTGTGTGTCCATTAAATGAAGTCTGTAGGTTTCTAGCAATATGAAATGCAAGTGAGGTTATCAGACAAAAACAAAATTGCATCATTATTTGTGAAAGAATGTAAATCCATCAGCCAAATATCAAATGCGTAAATTAAACCACTGTGAAACCAGCGATTATACCCTGAGTGACCTCACAGTAGCATACCTTCACCAGTTAGGAATAATAATAAATATCTAGCCTGGTGTCAGTAATTCTCTGTTAGAGGAACCTGGAGCTGAACTCACTTACTGAAAAAACTTAGTTTTCTGGTAGCATCTTTAGGATTCTCTATGTATAGTATCATGTCATCTGCAAACAGTGACAGCTTTACTTCTTCTTTTCTGATTTGGATTCCTTTCATTTTTTTTTTCTTCTCTGATTGCTGTGGCTAAAACTTCCAAAACGATGTTGAATAATAGTGGTGAGAGTTGGCAACCTAGTCTCGTGTCTCATCTTAGTGGAAATGGTTTCAGTTTTTTACCATTGAGAGTGATGCTGGCTGTGGGTTTGTCAAATATGGCTTTTATTATGTTGAGGTAGGTTCCCTCTATGCCCACTTTCTGGAGAGTTTTTTTTTTTTTTATCATAAATGGGTGTTGAATTTTGTCAAAAGCTTTTTCTGCATCCATTGAGATGATCATATGGTTTTTATCCTTCAGTTTGTTTATATGGTGTATCACATTGATTGATTTGCATATATTGAAGAATCCTTGCATTCCTGGGATAAACCCCACTTGATCATGGTGTATGATCTTTTAACGTGCTGTTGGATTCTGTTTGCTAGATTTTGTTGAGGATTTTCGCATCTATGTTCATCAGCGATATTGGCCTGTACTTTTCTTTCTTTGTGACACCTTTGTCTGGTTTTGGTATCAGGGTGATGGTGGCCTGTAGAATGAGTTTGGGAGTGTTCCTCCCTCTGCTATATTTTGGAAGAGTCTGAGGATAGGTATTAGCTCTCCTCTAAATGTTTGATAGAATTCACCTGTGAAGCCATCTGGTCCTGGGCTTTTGTTTGTTGGAAGATTTTTAATCACAGTCTCAATTTCAGTGCTTGTGATTGGTCTGTTTATATTTTCTATTTCTTCCTGGTTCAGTCCTGGAAGGTTGTGCTTTTCTAAGAATTTGGCCATTTCTTCCAGGTTGTCCTTTTACTGGCATATAGTTGCTTGTAGTAATCTCTCATGATCCTTTGTATTTCTGCAGTGTCAGTTGTTACTTCTCCTTTTTCATTTCTAATTCTGTTGATTTGAGTCATCTCCCTTTTTTTCTGGATGAGTCTGGCTAATGGTTTATCAATTTTGTTTTTCTTCTCAAAGAACCAGCTTTTAGCTTTATTGATGTTTGCTATTGTTTTCTTCATTTCTTTTTCATTATTTCTGATCTGATCTTTATTATTTCTTTCCTTCTGCTAACTTAGGAGTTTTTTTGTTCCTCTTTCTCTAATTGCTTTAGGTGTAAGTTTAGGGGTTTTTTTTTTTGACATTTTTCTTGTTTCTTGAGGTAGGATTGTATTACTATAAACTTCCCTCTTAGAACTGCTTCTGCTGCATCCCACAGATTTTGGGTCATCATGTTTTCATTGTCATTTGTTTCTAGGTATTTTTTGATTTCCTCTTTGATTTCTTCAGTGATCTCTTGGTTATTCAGTAGCATATTGTTTAGCCTCCATGTGTTTGAATTTTTTAGTTTTTTTCCCTGTAATCGATACCTAGTCTCATAGCGTTGTGGTAGGAAATGATACTTGATACGATTTCAATTTTCTTAAATTTACCAAGGCTTGATTTGTGACCCAAAATATGATCTATACTGGCGAATGTTCCATGAGCACTTGAGTAGAAAGTGTATTCTGCTGTTTTTGGATGGAATGTCCTATAAATATCAATTAAGTCCATCTTGTTCAAGGTATCATTTAAAGCTTGTGTTTCCTTATTTATTTTCATTTTGGATGATCTGTCCATTGGTGAAAGTGGGGTGTTAAAGTCCCCTAATATTATTGTGTTACTGGGGATTTCCCATTTTATGGCTGTTAGCATTTGCCTTATGTATTGAGGTGCTCCTATGTTAGGTGCATAAATATTTACAATTGTTATATCTTCTTCTTGGATGGATCCCTTGATCATTATGTAGTGTCCTTCTATGTCTCTTCTAATAGTCTTTATTTTAAAGTCTATTTTGTCTGATATGAGAATTGCTACTCCAGCTTTCTTTTGATTTCCATTTGCATGGAATATCTTTTTCCATCCCCTCACTTTCAGTCTGTATGTGTCCCTAGGGCTGAAGTGGGTCTCTTGTAGACAGCATATGTACGGGTCTTGTTTTTGTATCATGGAAGCAATGTAAATGTCCATCGAAAGATGAATGAAAAAAGAAGATGTGGTACATACATACAATGGAGTATTACTCAGCCATAAAAAGGAATGACATAATGCCATTTGCAGCAACATGGGTGGACCTAGAGATTATCATATTAAGTGAAGTATGTCAGACAGAGAAAGAGCAATATCATATGCTGTCACCTGTATGTGGAATCTAAGAAAATGATACAAACGAACTTATTTACAAAACAGAAGCCAACTCACAGACATAGAAAACAAACTTATGGTTCCCAAAGGGGATAGCGGCAGGGGGCAGAGATAAATTAGGAGTTTGGGATTAACATATATACAGTACTATATATAAAATATATAACCAGAAAGGATTCCTGTATAGCACAGGGAACTATACTCAATATCTTGTAATAACCTATAATGGAAGAGAATCTGAGAAAGTACACACACACACACGTATATAACTGAATCACTTTGCTGTACACTTGAAAGTAACACAACAATGTAACTTTACTATGCTTCAGTTAAAAAAAAAGAGAGTTAAATACAGGCACTTCAGGCACTAGTGTGACTAAAAACACAAATGCAAATGTGGACTGGGCTCATTTATAACGTGATCACAGACATCGGGGATCAGCAAACATTTTCTGTAAAGGACCAGATAATAAATATTGTCCACTCTCTGGGCCACAGAGTCTCTGTTACAACTACTGAACTCTATCAGTGTAGCACAAAAATAACCATACATGGTACACATATGAATAATATGTGGCTGGGTTCTAACACAACTTTATTTACAAAACCAATAGCATTTCAGTTTCTAATACTGCTATGAATAAACTTTAAATTCTTTTTGTGTTCACTATTATATTTTCTACTTTGTTGTGGATGATTTGAAGGAAAGCTACTGATTTGCATATGTTGATCTTACATTTGGTTACTTACTGAACTCCAATATTCTGTTAGAGTTTGAGTTGACTGAATAGGCTTTTCTAGGTGGATAATGATAATAACTCCAAATCGTGACAGTTTCTAATATTCATATATGTATGTTATTTATTTTTCTTGTCTAAATGTCCTGTCTAGGGATCCCAGGATAATGTTGATTGAGTGAATGAAAACAGCCAAACTTGTCTTGCTCCTTTTTCAGTATTTTGCTTAGTTTTTTTCTTTGTAAGAAACTTTATTAAAGTTTTCAAAAATTCTTCTCTGTCTTTGATATGAAGCAGACAATAAGGGCTCAAATTTGCTACTTGTCAGCTCTCTGGATCTAAGCCCTAATGCCAGTGGTTGTGGCTTATTAAAAATACTGGCACTGGACCAATTTAATTAATTTGCTGAAGGGCATATAAAACTCTTAAGTTACACATAAAATATGAGAAACTCATTTCTATATCAGTCACTAGCAAGGGGTATGGGTTTCGGCTCAGATAAATCACTAGGGACCATTGAATGATGTGGAGTCAATTAGCACGGCCATCCAAGTGATCTATAGGCAGTACTTTATAATTTCATAACCAGCTCACACCGTAGATGGGGTTACTTCTGCAAACTTAAGTGCCAGTTGTTAAACTACTGTCCCCCAGTTCCAAACCTGCCCTTGTATACTCGGCTCTTTGATGCTGGGGCTGGGAGTCTGCAAAACACATTTTTAAGTTGCCAGCTAACGCCTGTTAGGCTCTCACTAGGGGATGCCAGTAATAGAGTGTAAGGCCAGAGAAGGAAGAGGGGCTTATTTGTTCCTGTTTCCTCTTTGTTTTCTATGGGCTTCCTGTTGGACTCTTGTTTCTATCATCACCCCAGTCTCACTTCTTTACCCTGGCTGTGGCAAGTCCTTAGCAGCAGCTGAATTCAAATTTCACTTTGTTGTTTTTTTTTTAACACGGGCACAGGCAGCCTCACTGCACTCCACCACCGGCCAAGCAGTGTGCCTTTCTCAGGGCTCAGAGTTTTAAATCCATGGGCCCCTCCTCCTTCAACCTTCTAAAACAGCGGTCCTCAACCTTTTTAGCACCAGGGATCAGTCTTGTGGAAGACAATTTTTCCGGGACCAGGGATGGGGGGGGATGGTTCAGGCGGTAATGCGAGCGATGGGGAGCGGCAGATGAAGCTTCGCTCACTGGACCACCGCTCACCTCCTGCTGCGGGGCCGGTTCCTAACACGCCTCGGACCAGTGCTGGTCCACGGCCCGGGGGTTGGGGACCCCTGTTCTAGAACATTACAATCCCAACCTCTTCCCTTTGTTTCCCCAGGCGTAATAGCTGCTTCCTGTAGTTGCTACTTCTACAATGCCCTTTTCAGTTACCTAGTTAACACTTTATACCTAGTTAACAGTTCTTTATATTAAATTCTCTTTATTAAGAAAGACAAATACTGCATACCACTTATATATAGAATCTAAAAAAATGCAACAAACTAGTGAATATAATAAAAAACAAGCAGACTCACAGTGATAGAAAACAAACTACTGGGTGCGAGATAGACTCAAGGATGTGTTGCACAACCTGGTGAATAACAGCCAATATTTTGTAATAACTGTAAATGGAAAGTAACCTTTAAAATTGTATAAATTTTTAAAATTAATTTTAAAAGACAATAATAAAAAGAAGTTCTCTCTATTAAAATTGCTGGTGTGATTTTTGTCTTCTGACTGAGCCCTGATTGATACTTACCTACAGAGAAAGACTTCCTTACTGGTTGCATGGATTCATATTAACTCTCATACCAAAGGGCTTTTCCTGACATTGCCCCTCGTTTGGAGGATCATTTTACTTTTTGAGAACAGAAGGTTCTAGCTGAGGATCACAAGTTACCCACGATTAAAACAGATAGATACATAGATATCCTTATTCAAAAATTAGTTTCATTTCTATCATGTTCTCCCCATTACTTTTAAGACTTTTCTGCCTTCTAGAAATCTGAACCTCAAATCAAATTCTATAAAGTGCTCCTTTGAACAGCAATTGGAAAGCAAAACCAGGTTAGGCTGAAGGCAAATAAATACCAAAGTTTGCAGAGTATGAAAACTCAAAGACTGCTTTCATCAACATAATTAAGTTTTGTCCACCAGAGAACATCATTTGAGGAGAAAGGAAAATGAAGATCCAGGACAGAACACATTACATTAGTGATCAAGAAGGCAAAACGCTGGAAACGAGAGAATTTTTTTTACCCTGCAGAAGTAAAAGTTCTTATAGTTATATATATCATTGTCAACATATCTAATAATAAATACGTTGAGTAAAATCACCTTTGTGTGCAAAAGAAAATACTCTGCTCCCATGGGGTCGGGAGTATGGAGAAATCATTGAAAAATAATGCAATTAAGTTGGATGAGAATGAAACATCAGCGCCCTGGTGGGTGTTCCCAGCTTGCCTCAGGCACCACGACACAGGATGAAATTTGAAAGTAATCAACTTAACAGTTAGAAAGACTTGGCATCGGGAGCAGTCAATACTTCTAACAAGTTTAGGTTCCCACAGGGAAACCCGGCACACGTTTAAGTTGATGGGGAAGGGAGAATTTCCTTCCCCCTGTACACTGACATAATATCTGAGCCTGTAGACCTAGCGTCTCCTAATTCTCAGTGTCATAAAGCATCTAAATTGGATGGGAGGACCTAGAAAATTGAGCAATGTCCATCTTACCTCCATGCAGTAAAGTAAATAAGAATTTAGTTTGTGCTTGTTAATTAGTGGCTCGATTCAATTCAACAAGCCTTCTAGATAGATATTATATACAGATATAGATATGTGTGTGTTCGTACACACGAATACACTTCTGTCTTCTAAGCCTTTCTGTCCACCCATTCATCCATCCATCATCCATCCATGAGCCAGGCACTGAAGTGCCAAAAAAAATGTGTCCACCCTCATTGCCTTGTCCCCTTCCTTATACTTTGCTTGTGGCACCAGGGATAAGAGGGAGAGTAAACTGCATGGAAACACAAATATTCTGCAAAAAGTGTTTTGGAGCATTCTCCTCTCCACTTTAAGAATCACTGTTTAGGGACTTCCCTGGTGGTCCAGTGGATAAGACTCCGCGCTCCCAATGCAGGGACCTGGGTTCAATCCCTGGTCAGGGAAAAAGATCCCACATGCATGCCGCAACTAAGAGTTCACATGCCGCAACTAAGGAGCCCAAGTGCTGCAACTAAGGAGGCTGCAGGCCGCAACTAAGGAGCCCGCCTGCCGCAACTAAGACCTGGCGCAACCAAAAATAAATAAATACTAAAACAAACAGAAAAAAGAATCACTGTTTAAAACTCAGGTGAAAGAAAAAAAAAAAAGACGATACGCTTTCAAACTACATGAAATTCCCCTCCTCAGAACCTTTAGCTCATACTTTTAATTGTGCCTAGAATAATCTTCTTTGCCTGGCTAATGATTACTTTTGACTCAAGATTCCATCCATCCTGTGCCCCACCAGGTCTTTCTTATAGCACATTTCATACTGGAATAATCCATTATTTATATATTAGAATAATCCTTTTATATTAGTCCATTTAATTGTTGTCTTCACCTATAGACCAAGGCAAGGACTTTGTCTGACTTGATTTTATATTTCTTGTGCTTAACTCAACCCTTGGCACATAATGGGTGCACAATTAGTGTTTGCTGTTCTGAACAAGTTCACTGGCAAGTTGGAGATTAACACATGCAAACATGAGGATGTTATGAGAGTTTTCTGCCCGTTCTTCTGTTTTACAAACCTATGTCCTCTTTTGCCAACTAGATTTAAAAGTGCTCCATGACAGAGACCCTATCTAGTCATTACATTATTCAACATTTTTCTTCCCTATTTCTTGCCAGTGCTAGTACATTGTCTTTCTAGAAACTGAGCAAATTTGAGATTTACAATTTTTCATTGAGATAACATGGTTGTAAGCTTTTTTTTCCCCAATCATACCCAAAGATGAACACTTTTATTTCCCTAAAGCAAATACCTCGCATTGTATAATGAAATACGCTGTTGAAGCCTCTTTCTCATCCAATGGTCCAGGTCCTTATTCATACTCATTTTTGAATTTCAACAGGTTCCTAGAAACAACAGCTAATGTTCCCTTCTGGGATATAGCAAAGTCTTCAAGGCGGTTTCAAACTGCCACTGTGTGCACAGAACAGGCTCTTTAGCATAGAAAAAGTTAGAAACAGAAATTCAATGAGCTCAGTTCAATCGACCTTTCTAACTTTTATGGAAGCAAAGGAGTTCATAAGAACTCATGTATTTCCTTTGGTTGCAGGTGGATTTCCTTCTACATTTCTTTCTCTTGAATTAGCGTCACCAGCCAGTACTTTAATAGGAAAGGAAAGGTCTGGAAAGCCAGCAGCCAGAATAAATAACAACAAGGAGTGTCTCAGGGGGAAAAGTGGAAACATGATAACTGTGTGGCCTCCTTTAAGCTTCTTAAGGGGCCATACAGCAAGCAGGTGGCATAGTCTCACAGGAAACATTTATTGTCAGACGCTCATTCTCAAATTCAAGGCTAACCATTTCCATCCCTACTTATATCCCAGAGGGCAGGAAGCAGGTTTAAAACAGCCCTGAATACCAATATGTGTAATGTAAATTTTATGCATGATAAAACTGTTTAGAAATCCATCTGGCTGTCCTATTCCTCTGCTACAGGTATAAAAAATAATAAGAATGTAATCCCCAGGAAAAATATTTTGATGATTTATAAAAACATACTGGTCTTATTTTGTCTAGAAGTATAAGGCATTTTCAAACATAACAGTTACAGTACAGAAACTCATCTAATATACCTTTGTTTCTACACCAATATTAAATAAACGCAAATGTCTTACCTTTTTAAAATCTTTTTTTATAAAGTGTTAAGAGATACGGCAGTAACCACTGCATTTTGTCCTCATTCAGCCGGAAGCCGATGTGTATTCTTCTGTATGTTTTTAACTTTAATAAACATATATCCATAGGAAATTACATTGTTTTCCTTTGTTTTTAATTTTTACATAAATGATATAATGATGCATACTGTATTCCTTGCTACTTTCATTCAATGTTACGCTCTTTAGATTTATCCAGATAATACATGCAGACTTAGTCCATGCATCTTCACTGTCGTGCGATAGCCATTTTCTGAATATTACAGCTCCCCATTATTCTATTGAGGGATAGAGCTAGATTATCTCCAGTGTTCCACTAAATTATCTTGTATTTGTCTTCGGGTGCACATGTGTGAAAGTTTCTAGAAATGGAATTGCCCAGTTGATGTGTATGTTTATGTACACCTCTATTAAATGTTGCAAAAATGCTTCCCAAAGTAAGTAATCCAATTTATAGCCTACCACCAATGCCTTTGACTTCCTATTTCTCTATATTCAACTCTTGCCAACATTTGGTGTTTTCAGACTTGAATAATATGTGCCAACCTGAGAGTGGTGGAATGATATTTCATTATTATTTGAATTTTCATACGTCTGATTATAAATGAGGCTGGAGAACTTTCTACAGGGCTTGTCAGCCATTGAGAATTTCTCCTCTGACTTAGCTGTTCATCCTTTGCCCGTTTCTCTTTCGGGTTGTTTCCCTTTTTAGTAAAACTTGCCTGTAAAACCACCTGGGCCTAATGCTCATTTTATAAACGGATTTTAGATTACTGATTCTATTTCTTTAGTGGTTATGTTTTAATTTTTTTTCTTTTGGTCTATTTTATAACTTAAATGTTTGAGTAAGAAATGAACCATTTTTTTCCCTAAGTCTTCATTCTGTCCTTTATTTTGAATGCTATTTTAGCTGGGTGTGAAATTATAGGTGACAGTTAATTTCTCTCATTATTTTGAAGATATCCTTCCAGTGTTACTAGGTCTATATTACTGCGCTGCAAAACCTACTGTCTGACTGTTAGTATAGTGGATAATCTGGTGTTTCTTTTCGGCTGCTTTTCAAATGTTTTCTTTGTTACTTTGCCTGCAGTTTCACTTCCTATGTCTAGATGTAGGCATGTTTGCTTAATCCTACTCAGGACGTGTTGTATTTTAAAATTTTTAGGAATTATGTCATTAATCCATTATGAAAAATTATCAGTTATTATCCTGCAAGTATTGCCTCTCTGCCAATCTCTTAATGTCTCTTAACCCTTCTTTCATATTTTCCATCCCTTTACCTCTTCATACTTCATTCTGACCAACATATTCAGATCCACCTTCTTGGTGACTAAATCTCTCTTTAGCTACGCATAATCCAGTGTTTAATGTGTCCAATAGTTTTAAAATTTCAATAACCATTTTTTTTACTTCTACAAATGCTATTTGGCTATTTTTCAAATGTCTATTCTTTCATTGTAATTTTATTTCTTCTGCACCACACGGCATGTGATATCCTAGTTCCCCCACCAGGGATCGCACCTGCACCCCCCGCATTGGAAGCGCAGACTCGCAACCACTGGACCGCCAGGGAAGTCCCTCATTGTATTTTTTATGATTTTGATTACTTCTTTTATGTCTTTAATTATGCTAAACATATTTTTTATAGTCTCCACTAAATTGTTCTATTTTTAAACTTATTTTATATTGGAGTGTAGTTGATTAACAATGTTGTGTTAGTTTCAGGTGTAAAGCAAAGGGATGCAGTTATATATACACATGTATCTGTTCTTTTTCAAATTCTTTTCCCATTTAGGTTGTTACATATTGGGTTGGCCAAAAAGTTCATTCAGGCCTTTCTGTAAGCTGTTACAGAGAAACCTGAATGAACTTCCCGGCCAGCTCAATAATACTGACCAGAGTTCCCTGTGTTACACAGTAGGTCCTTGTTGCTTATCCATTTTAAATATAGCAGTGTGTACGTGTAAACTGTTCTATTATTTCAAGTTCTTTGAGTTCTAATTATTCTATTTGTTAGGTCCATGGACTCTTGGATCATGGTGGATTTTGTCCTCAATTATTATCACGAATATTAAGTTTTAAAATTATCAATAATGTATCAGTCAAATTCCTGGCAGGAAACAGATGGCATATCAAATAGAGTAATTGTGGACAGTTTAATGAAAGGACTATTTCAAAGGTGTGGGAAGTGCTAACAGAAGCCAAAAGGTAGTGAAACACGAAGCTTTTGCTACCCCAAACCTGAGTGGCACAAGGAGGAAGTGAATATCAGACATGTAGTTGGAGGCCAGGGTTGCCTGACAGGAACCATGTGGTCTTTGGTAGAGGCTGGCTGACGCTGCCAACCAGCAGCCCAGTAGCTGGTGGAACTAATATCATGACCTTACTAATCTATTGTTTTTCCATATCCTGCCATTACCTCCCACTGGCTGAACACAGTGAAAAGCCAGGAACCAGATTTTTTAAATGGACAGAAGACCTGAATACACATTTTCCCAAAGAAGACATACAGATGGTCAATAGGCACATGAAAAGAGGCTCAGCATCACTAATCATCAGAGAAATGCTAATCAAAACCAAAACGAGGTATCACCTCACATCCGTCAGAATGGCCATCATCAAGAAGTCTACACATAACAAATGCTGGCAAGGATGGGGAGAAAACGGAACCCTCAAACACTGTTGGTGGGAATGTAAATTTGTGCAGCCACCATGGTAAACAGCAAGGAGGTTCCTCAAAAAACTAAAAATAGAACTACCATAGGATCCAACAGTTCCACTTCAGGGTATGTATCTGAAGAAAATGAAAACGTTAATTCTAAAAGATACATGCACCCCAATGTTCATAGCAGCACTATTTACAATAGCTAAGATGTGGAAACAACCTAAGTGTCCATCAACAGATGAATGGATAAAGAAGATGTGGTACGTATATACAATGGAATACTACTTAGCCATAAAAAAGAATGAAAATTTGCCATTTGTAGCAACATGGAGGACCTAGAGGCCATTATGCTGAGTGAAATACGTCACACAGAGAAAGACAAATACTGTATGTTATGACTTATATGTGGAATCTAAAAAATAAAACACAGAGATGAATATAACAAAACAGATTCACAGATACAGAGAATGAATGAGTGGTTACCAGTAGGGAGGGTAAATATAGGGGTAGGGAAAAAAGAGGTACAAACTACTACGTATAAAATAAGTAGACTACAAGGTTATATTATACAGTACGAGGAAATATAGCCATCATTTTGTAATAGCTTGAAATGGAGTATAATGTATAAAAATATTGAATCACTATGTTGTACACCTGAAACTAATAAAACATTGCAAATCAACTACACTTCAATAAAAAAGAAAGAAAGAAAGAAAAGCCGGGAAGCCCCGCTGATTCAGTATATACAGGTCGATCTGCTGGGGGATCAAAGCAGAGTGGAGAAGGATGGAACAAAGATCTGCAGGGCCAACTGGAGAACGTTCTGCACAACTGTAAGCTCATGATCACCGTTGCCTTATCTGTTAGAAGCCCCTATTGCTTAGCGGGGGAGGGCAACCCCAGCCAGAGAAATTTTATATTTGCTTCCCAATACCTTAAGTTTATCACTAGCTTGGACTCAAGTTCTGTGTCAATTTCCAGCTCAAGCATTCCTGATCCAGAAGCATAGCTTAAAGTCTAACCCTAAATCACGTGAAACACACATCCATAATGATAAAACCTAAAAGGAGTCCATTTTTATTTCTACCCAAAGCCCATTCATGGGTAGAAAAGTTTTGTTGCTGCCTTATTATACTAATGGATGAAACTTTTCAACTCTTGCCCTATATATGCAGCACGTTAAGAATCTTGGCTTTTTGCAAGGATCTTGGTTCCTATTATCTGCCTTGCATCAACTGAAGACCTTGTGTCCAGTCCCTGCATGTGTGGTAAAACCCAACCTCCCAGCTTACCACAACTGAAAAGCGTCACTAACATTTTATACAAATACTGACACTGGCATGTTCTCTCAACTGTATGTCAGATGGTCACAATTAGTCCATCAGATGTCCCAAAGGAAGAGGGGGCCATCAGAATGTGGAGGGATTGACACTCTCATCCAGCATTGGCACTTTGTGACATTTCAATTCACATACGACAAGATGTCATCAAGTTTTCTTTTATAAGACCTTTACACAGTAGATTCTTTAGAAAGCCTTGTAACAAGATGGTATACCATTCCACGGTGTTTGCTACAGAATTTTCTGGCTATCTTGTGGCAAAGTACTTAAAATAGTTATTGACTTAAAGATAAGTTAAATATTTTTCTTTCGTAAGAAGGCTAGTTTCCTAGTTTTCTGGCAAGGAAGAGACGTTTTGCATAAGGACAAGCGGCTGTCAGTAGTTGGCTACTTAGACTGAAACAAAATTAATGCATTTATGTGTCTCCAAGGTGCATATTAACATTTTAGCAAAGTTTGCAAAAGTAACATTTTTCGAAGAGAGCATTTTCAAAATAAATGTTTGGGAAATTTTCCAGCATTACGTAATTTCTTGCCAAAAATGATGTAAGTATATCATTTATAAAAATATTATCATAAATATATACAGAAAAGCCTTGAAATTGAATATTCTAAACTGAAAACTCTATTTAAATGCAAAGGCCTACTGGCTTCTAAACCCATTAAAATAGATTTAAATGCGAATGTTGCATCAGTTTGCAAGAACAACTGATGTGTATCATGAAAAATGGAAATTAATAACCAAATGTCAAACAGAAACTTTGGCATACATGGTGAGTGGGATTTTAAAAAACGAGAATCATGAAACAGACGCAGTACACAATGAAGCTCTTCTTATAAAATGTGGTGATGCATTTCAGAGAGCAGAAGCTGGGGCCATCACCCTCTGCAGTTGAAGATCTATCTAAGAGGAGTACCTTCATGGTCGCTACAGCAGTACAATAGGCAAAGCTGCCAGGTTCTATGTTAGGTTGAGCGCCACCAGGACAAGTGAAGTCATTCCTGCCTTTCATCCAATTCTAAATAAGCTTGCCGACACCAGCCTGCGTCAGCATCTCCAGTGCATACACACCAGCCCACCTAACCCATCTGCTGAGTATGGAGGGATAGAGCCCACCACACAGTCTATCCACAGTGAAGCCTGACAGGGCACATCATTAGCCCGTGGGATCTGTACAACAAAATCCAGTTGTACAGATACTTTCTCAGATAGAATGCTCTCTTATAGCAGACTGGGCTGTCTTCCAAATCCTTGACCAAACACGATGCTTGAAATAATGAAGTCAGCTCTACGAGGTGTTTCTGCTGGGAAAAGGTTGTTTGTTGCTACATGCCACAGTTGAATTTTTATTAAATTTTATCCCACAGGCTATGCTCTAATTAGCTCCCACACAAATTTCCTAGCTCTAACTTCATTTTGTTGATTAATGATTCCAACTTTCAATTTAATTATCAAGTGTCTTGATATGAGACTTAAAAAACACACACAGAAGAAAGTCTAAAAATCGTTAGCATCAACCATATGCTAAAGTAGAGATTGCCAAACTTTATGAAATACTGACAGGTCCTAATACTGTAAGGATGCTGGATTTCCTAATACATAGCCTCTACTCGCCCTCTCCACCATTTAAAAAAAACTGTTTTGTGTTAGCATACGGTATTTTTCTCTTTCTGACTTACTTCACTCTGTATGACAGTCTCTAGGTCCATCCACCTCACTACAAATAACTCAATTTCATTTCTTTTCACGGCTGAGTAATATTCCAGGGTATACACGTGCCACATCTCCTTTATCCATTCATCTGTCAATGGACACTTAGGTTGCTTCCATGTCCTGGCTATTGTAAATAGAGCTGCGATGAACATTGTGCTACATGACTCTTTTTGAATTACGGAATCTAAAAAAAAAAAAAAATGGTTCTGAAGAACCTAGGGCAGGACAGGAATGAAGACGCACACATAGAGAATGGACTTGAGGACACGGGGAGGGGGAAGGGTAAGCTGGGACGAAGTGAGAGAGTGGCATGGACATATACACACGACCAAACGTAAAATAGCTAGCTAGTGGGAAGCAGCCACATAGCACAGGGAGATCAGCTCGGTGCTTTGTGACCACCTAGAGGGGTGGGATAGGGAGGGTGGGAGGGAGGGAGACGCAAGAGGGAGGGGATATGGGGATATATGCATATGTATAGCTGATTCACTTTGTTATACAGCAGAAACTAACACACCAGTGTAAAGCAATTATACTCCAATAAAGATGTTAAAAAAAACTATTTTGTGATACCTATTTATTTTGAAAAGTAAATTTATTTTAGTTTTTAACATTTGATTAAACCTTAAAATAATCAAAGATAAATGAAGATATATAAAAAACAAAGGCCTAAATTAAAGGACAGGTACACTTATGTTGCTTTCTTGTGTCAAGTGTAGTATAGTACTAAGGTAACCCTATACTACACTAAACTATTAACCTACTATTATAACTCTATACTACATGGACTCATATAGGGTCCATATGTTAGTTAATATAATGCCAGCTACTGAAACAAATAAATGTTTAAACTGTCAAAGGCATAAAAATCAGACATTTATTTTTTACTCAGGTACAGTCCAGTCAATGGCCAAAAGGAAACTTAGGCCAATGATATAGTGATTAAGAAAGTGGTTTTTACAGGGGGACCTCTGTGTTCAAAACCTCAACAATATCATTTAATAAGCGTATAACCTTTGGCACGTTACTTAACCATTCATTCTGTGTCACAGATTGGCAGAGACTAAGGAGCTACAATTAAATCTAATGTGAGATCCAGGACCAGAAAAAGGACAGTAGTGGGGAAATTGGAGAAAGTCACAAAAGAGCTGTAGCTTGGTGAATAGTGCTGTCAAGGTTAATTTCCCGGTTTTAATCATTGTACTATGGCCCTGCAATATGTAATCATTAGGGGAAGCTGGGTAAGGTCTTTATCTGGAAACTCTCTACTATTTTAGCAGCTCTTCTCTATGTTGAAGACTTTTTTAAAGTAAGTTTCAAAAATAAACATTTAAAAGACGTTTTTGTGTAGTGGCATTTTATCTGACATTGGCCTTGTAATCTGGTAGCAATGCTATGGGCATGATACCTAACCTATGATTATCACTTAGTCTAGTTATTGGTTAGTTCACAAGAAGTGGTCTCGGTTACTCTGGCATTTCCAAGCTTTGCAACTGTTATCCTCAGGCATGGAAAGATCTTCAGAATACGTGAAGGAAGAGGGGCGAATGGCAGAAAATTTGCGAAGAAAGAAATGATGGCTAACTCCTGTCCCCTCACAATCCCCCAGGACAAAGAGGATATAGAGGACATCTAGTTTCTTTCACAGCAGGGATTAGAATTTGATGGGACTGAATTTGATGCCACCATCATTATTATTAACAACAGCAAAAACAAGAAAACGCCTAGATCCCCCAGGGAGATATTTTGAAAAGGTACTTCTGCATTCACAGTTGAAGCGACTTGACCCGGCTGGTGACCCGTAGAGTTCTCTTCCCCTTCTCCTTTTATGCCATCTGCCTGGCATGTCCTGAATACCTGGGCTCTGGAGTGCTGCCTGGGCTGCTCTGGTGTCACTGCTGTGTGGCTTTCAACAGAACAATGGAAAGGGACAGGCAGAAGTAATTGGTTTGTCTCACGTTTTGACAGAGACAGATCTATTCTCTGCTCTTGTCCACGTGAGGTTTCTCCAAAATGTGTGGCTTTGATGTGAGATTCATCGGGCAGCACAGCGAAGACTCCAGGGCGGCTGGAATTTATCAGCACAAAAGGAACTGACACGAAAGCGTGAGTAGAGAAAGAAGGGATGCAGTCAGAATACAAAGCCAGGCTGGGGCTTAACTGCTTCTCTAGACCACCAAGGTTTTTCTTCCTCTTTTGACACCAGAAAATGAAGAAAGCATTTCCTGCCTAGTCTGTTTCCACTTGGAGTGAGTGATGCTTTCTGACTCTAGGAATTGCCTGGAGATGTGTTATTTGGGTCATCATCTGCGCCTCAGTTTCCTAATCTAGAAAATGGGGATGGCAAGAGGATGCAGGCCCGTTGGAAGGATAAGTGAGTTCACTTAAAGCAGCGCCAGCCACCTTGTAAACTCAATCGCCATTAGCTGTTGTTCATGGGGAGGGGGCTTTCGAGGTGAAAAGAATATAGGTTTGCATTCAGAATACGTGGGTGTGAGTACCAATTCCACCACTCACTAGTTGAGTGATTTGGGGAAAAATAAGTCTCAGTGGCCTTAACTGTGAAGGGATCAGAGTGTCTTACATCATGAGGTTTACAGGAGAAAAAGGACAGATGTCTCAATAGAAAGTAATCATTATTTTTACTAGCATTAAATCAGTGACTGGTAGGACTTAGTGATGTTTTGAGTGTGGTCACCTTAAAGGCCACATTTGTACCTGCTGAATGAGCAGATGGCCTTAGACTGCTGTTGGCCAGTAAGCCACACCCAAACTTCACTGAGGTCAAGTTTCTCCCAGTTTCTGAGATGAGGCTGAACCCTAGTAAACAAGGACTGGCCAGGTGGTTGAAGTCATTTGGGGTCCAACTAATAGGATTTGCCCAGCTGTGTTTGTTTACACAAACTAACCACTCTTATTTAGAGACTGTCATCTGACACCTTTGAAGGGCACACACAAATGAAGAGTGGAATTAGTACCCTGACACTGTGAAGCCAAGATTATAGCCTTTCTCGTATGATTTCATGCCAGGGGTCAGCAAACTATAGCTCTGCAGGCCAAATCTGGTCCACCTTCTATTTTTGTGAATAAAGGTCTATTGGAACACCAGCAGTATGCTTATTCATTTACGTACTGCCTACGACTGCTTTCATGCTATAACAGAGTTGAGTAGCTGCAGCGGACACTGTACGGCCGGTAAGGCCTGAAATATTTACTATCTGGCATTTTCATAGGAAAAGTTTGCTGACCCCTGGCCTTTGCAGTCTCAGTCCACAAACTAATGTACTGATAGTACACAATGGCATTAAACACACCATTTACTCAAATGAGTGCCATTAAAAAAAAAATGCGGACACCAGGCTTAGAGAAAGTAGCATAAAAATCATAATTCCCGATTCATCTTAAAAGATGAATACCACTTGGTAAATTTTTTTCTAACATCTGTGCAATAAAAAGAAAATCTGAAACAGCTCAAATATTTCTGTCCAGGGCTTCCCTGGTGGCGCAGTGGTTGAGAGTCCGCCTGCCAATGCAGGGGATACGGGTTCGTGCCCCGGTCCGGGAGGATCCCGCATACCGCGGAGCGGCTGGGCCCATGGGCCATGGCCGCTGAGCCTGCGCGTCCGGAGCCTGTGCTCCGCAACGGGAGAGGCCACAGCAGTGAGAGGACCGCATACCGCAAAAAAAAAAAAAAAAAAAAAAAAAAGATCATTAAATATTTCTGTCCATTCTGAACACCCCCAAAATGTAATAAAAATAAAATAAATAGTTGTGAAGTATTTCACACTCCTTGCAAAAAAAAGATACTATAAAGAAGCACAGAGAAATAGGTCAACAGGCCACGTGTCATGTGCTTCAAAGTAAAGTGTCAAATGCCAGTAAAGGTATTCTCTCTATTAACTAAACATCAAAAGATAGTGGAAACTTATGAGCATAATGGGATGGTGTAGATGCCTGGAAACTCATGTCAGAGAAACAAGGTAGGTGTTTCCCCTCCTCAAATTTACACAGAAATTTTAATAAATAAACGATTACAATCCTCAATTTAGCTACTAAAAAGATAGCTAAATAAAACAACATAGGGCTTCCCTGGTGGCGCAGTGGTTGAGAGTCCACCTGCCGATGCAGGGGACACGGGTTCGTGCCCCGGCCCGGGAAGATCCCACATGCCGTGGAGCGGCTGGGCCCGTGAGCCATGGCCGCTGAGTCTGCGCGTCCGGAGCCTGTGCTCCGCAACGGGAGGGGCCACAACAGTGAGAGGCCCGCGTACCGCCAAAAAAAAAAAAAAAAAAAACATAATCTCCTAAAGCATTCTAAAACTCTACCCAAACCATCAGTCTTTCTCAGATAAGCTCTGAGTTAAGTGCTCCACTTTGAATTTGAGAGAGCAAAAATATTTTTGTATGTTTGTACAGTTATGAAGGTAATGGTCATTTTCTATCCTGATCAGGTCGAATCCTTCTGATTTGTGTGACCTGTAGAAAAGGTCCTGGTTACCACTTAGATTTTAAAATGCTGCATTTTCTCCCTCAAGCTTCTCATCCACATGCTAATTTCCCAATAAACTTGGGGCAAAATGAGGAAATGAGACTAACCATCTAGTGCCATGGTTGACAGGTTGGGCTCTAGAGTGAGGCAGCCCTGGTGCCACATACCAGATTTCATGCAAACCAAACTCCCCGACGCTCAGCTGCTCTATCAGTAAAATGGATACAATAATAGCACTAACTCCTAAGGTTTTTGTGAAGATTAAATGAGATCAAGTATAAGAAGTGTGTAGAAAAGTATCTGGACAAAGGAAGACAGTTCATACAATACTTTAAACCGTTCAAGCATTATCTTTAGCTTCATTTTAATAAAGTTAAACTTAATACCATGGCCATATTTGTAGTAGGAAAGTATGAGATGAAATGTTGAGGGGTGTGTATGTGTTTGTGCATGCACATGTGTGTGGGTGTGGGTGTGGGTGTGAGAGAGAGATAGAAATCCTCTCTCTAAACAATTTCTCTAATCTTGTTAAATGTTACTTGATTTTTGGGCTTCCCTGGTGGCGCAGTGGTTGAGAGTCCACCTGCCGATGCAGGGGACGCGGGTTCGTGCCCCGGTCCGGGAGGATCTCCCATACTGCGGAGCGGCTGGGCCCGTGAGCCATGGCCGCTGAGCCTGCGCGTCCGGAGCCTGTGCTCTGCAACGGGAGAGGCCAGAGCAGTGAGAGGCCCGCATACAGCAAAAAAAAAATTTTTTTTACTGGATTTTTGACTACACATTGGGATCACCTGGGGAGCCTTAAATATCCTGAGACCACACCCCAGACCAACTCAATCAAGGACTCTGAGTGTGGAGTCTGAAGCATCAGAATCTGTTAAAGTTCTCAAGTGATGCCAGTGTGAATCCCAAGATTCAGACCAACTGCTCTAAAGTGACCTTTGTCCCGGGGAGTTAGGGGGATGTCGACATTACAGTAGGGCTCTTAGCTGAGAAACAACATGGAATCCAACTCCTCCATCTTCTCACAAAGCCCCTAAAAAACCACCCCAGACTTTATTATAAAATCCCGCTCTTACTTCTGGAATTCCTGTCATTGAGTGACACCACCAGGGTCATGCTACATTTCTTCTTCTTCCTCACTCCTCACTCTTTGAGGCTCCAGGTTCCATCAGCTGGTGTCTATCTTGGTATCTCGTATGCATCTCTCCCACTCTACCACCTCAGCCTCATGCGAGGTTCAGATATCATCCTCTCTGTCTCAGACTGACACGATTATCTCCCAATTCGTCTCCATATCCCTGGTGTGTCCCTCTTCAGCTCCTCTTAGTTTAGGTTCCTCAGAAGCACATCCAGAGACAAGGATTGAAAGGCAAGTCGCAGGAAATATCAGTAGGGCAGTAGTTTTAACCCGTAGGGAGCGACAATTGAGTCCCCCAGGGATATCCGGCAATAGATGGAGATATTTTTGGTTGGTACAGTTTGGGGGGGGCGGGTCAACGGACTCTAGTGGATAGAAATCAGGGATGTTGCTAAGCATTCTACAAGGTACAGGACACCCTCCCCTGGGCACACACACAACAACAGTGAGGTATTAGTCAGCTCTGAATGCCAGTAGTGCCCACGTTGAGAAACCCTGCAATGGAGAAGTACAGAAGTGAGACAGTGAAGAGAAAGAAGCCCAATAAAGGTACATTATCAAGCTAGTTAGCACTGTGGGCAACCACAGCTCAGTTCTGCCACTTTAGGAGAGAGAACAGACCACACGTCTCAGAGTTATCCCATCTAAGGGGTGTGGGAACTAGGGTATTTAAACAACGTCCTCTGTAAGTCAGTAGTAGCTGCTACAGCAGTGGAACTGTGAGTTGCCTAATTATCCCATACTTCTAGTCTGCTGTACACAGGAGCGGAGAAAGAATACACTTCCATCACTCAGAGAATGCCAACAGGCAGTTGGTAGCAAGTCTACAATGGTAAATTCCAAGATATTGGACTATATGGGTGGAACAGCATCTGCTAAACATCCTTCACATATATGCCAGAGGAATCATTCTAGAGCTTAATCAGCTCATTCTTTCATTGGTTTCCCAACATCTTTAAGATAAAAGCCACGTTCTATAACATGATGTATATATAAGACACTTCATGATTGAGCCCTATCCATTCCACTGGCCCTGAATCCGCAGTATCACACAGAATTGGACTTTATGACTCTAGGTTTCACATTAGAATTACCTCTAGAACAGTGATTCTCAAGTTGGATGCATGTTAGAGTTACCTAGGATAATAGGTAATTAGAAATACTTTTACTGAGGCGCCACCCCTAGAGATTCTGATATAACTGACCTGGGGCGTGGCCTGGACATCGGCATTCTTTACAGCTCCCCTGGTAATTCTAAAGTGCAGCTAAGGTTGAGAAACAATGTATTATACTAGAATGCTGTTTCCTGGGGACAGGACTGTCTTATTCACCTTTGTATTCTCCCCATGACCTTCCACAGAGTGAATCCCATAACAGATGGGCAACCAATGTTTGTTGAATAATATAATAAAGAGTAAGAGAGACAAGGCTTGTGTGAAGAGGGGCAAAGCTTAGAATCAACACTGGCTGAGCATCTACTATGATTATTAGTGCTTTACTTGTTTTAGTACTTTTATTCATTGCAGCAGCTTTGTGTGAGATAGGTGTTACTCTGCTTTATTTTTTCAGAGGGGAAAACTGGTATTCAGAAAAGTTAAGTTGACTCACTCCAGATCGGAGAGCAGAGACTTGACTCAAACATTGACCTCCCTGACTCCAGAGACCTGGTCCTTTTCAGTACACGATCCTGTCTGAAATAGGAAATGGGAAGTGGGAATCCCATAAGAGTGTGATTCCTTTCCTATTACAAGGATCTGAATGGAGTTCCCAGGAGACTCCTGGAAGCAGCAGAGAAGCATCAGGAGGCCCCTGTGGTTCTGCTACCGTAAGCCACTCCTACTGACACCCTATGTATTTGAAGGTACAGATTATACATTGAGCACTAGTGCCATGGTAGGCAATGGAAAATCAGAAACCACCGTCTCCAACAGAAGCCACTTCAGCATTACTGAGATATGACCATAGGATCTTCTTTAGTGAAACCCAAGTCTTCTTGTGCAATTGCTTTCTTATGGTTTGGGCCATGGCAAATGCTGGGATGGACCAGTAAGCAAGAGGGAGGCCAAATAAGTCTATGGCTTCAAGCCTGTGAATCAGAAATAATACAAGGAAAAGCCTCATCAACCAGAAATAAGTTTGCAATGATTGACAGGTAGGCTGAGAGAATGCCTAAATAAACAGGTGATGTTTCCTTTTCGGAACATCAACAGTTTAAAAAATAAAAACAGGATGGAGACTGTTATGCCTCTGGCTCTTCCCATTCCAGAAAAGATGGTGAGGAAAAAAGCTACTCATCGGGGTTTCCCTGGTGGCGCAGTGGTTGGGAGTCCACCTGCCAATGCAGGGGACACGGGTTCAAGCCCTGGCCCGGGAAGATCCCACATGCCGCGGAGAAACTAAGCCGGTGCACCGCAAAAAAAAAAAAAAAAAAGCTACTCATCTACATTCATACAATTAAACTACAGGTTTCTATCAGTCTTGGCATTAATTTTTCCCCCATCACATCCCCAGAAGAATTCATATTAATGGATAGGGCTTGAGTAGCATGGTGCAAGTCAAAAACGTAAACTCTAAGTGTATTCACTGGGTTACAAATTTCCAGCCATTGTTCAATACATTTTGGGGGGAAGGCGAACAACAGTGAAAGGGTGCTGCCTTTGGTTTCAGAGACTAAATATTGTGACGTACAAATGCAGACATTTTGAACAACATAAACACAGCCTGGCTGTTAAGTGTAATACTGGAAAACACTGCTATACCTTTAAATACAGAGACTTCTCCCCACGGACACTGCTAAGCTTTTCTTCCTACAAAGTCTGGGAAACAAAAGACTTGACATGTCTGAGAGGGACTCAGAAATGCTATGTTCCATCTCCAAATTTCTGTGTCTCCTGACTTGCTGACAAACTTTTGATGATGTGTGAAGTATCAAATCTAAAATGCATGGTGGATTTCACAAATGCAAGGATGCTCTCAATTTGGCCCACTTTCAGGGGAATATATCTATATGAGAGCTGCAAGGGCAACTGGATTTGTATGTGTACTTCAATAATGTTGTGTTACAGAAAGAAATGTAAAGTTTCATGTTATGACACTGTCATTATCTTAATGAAATGAGAAATACAGGGCTTCCCTGGTGGCGCAGTGGTTGAGAGTCCGCCTGCCGATACAGGGGACACGGGTTCGTGCCCCGGTCCGGGAGGATCCCACATGCTGCGGAGCGGCTGGGACCGTGAGCCATGGCCAGTGAGCCTGCGCGTCCGGAGCCTGTGCTCCGCAACGGGAGAGGCCACGACAGTGAGAGGCCCGCGTACCGCAAAAAAAAAAAAAAAAAAAAAAAAAAAAAAAAAAAAAAAGAGAAATACAATGTTTAAAAAAAAAGAAGATAAAAAAGAATGTATATATATATGTGTGTGTGTGTGTATAACTGAATCACTTTGCTGTACAGCAGAAATTAACAGAACATTGTAAATCAACTACACTTCCACAAAAAAAAACATTAACACATAACCAAGAAAATGGTAACTTTTAGGTCAATGCATAAACATGTGTCCCAATTCAGCGTTAATTTGTCCATGAGAAAATCCTCACATCTAAGGTTACTTGTCCTGTGCTTGCTGGCCCACTACATACCATGAAATCCAAAGAATTCAGGCATGGTCATCAACACATGTTGGGCTTCCTGATCAGGCTTTCAGTGAAGACCAAACTCTACCCATGTCTCTACTTACGTCTATTTCTGGTGGCAAAATCCAAAGACAAAAATGCTGTAAACAAGTTTTTTAGTCTCTCCCAGCACAAATGGAACACAGAGGACATTTATCATAACAGATATGAATAAATCACTCCCAACTGTCTCAGGTAGGCAAGCCAAAAAGAACTTCACTTTCCAGTACTAAAATGTCTGCTATGAGGGATTTCTTTTTTCCCCATTTTCCCAATCTGTATTTTTAATGCTCTTTCACTGAAAGAAAATATCTATGGGAGGTAAGAATAGCAATCAGTCATAAAGTATAAAAGAATACTTATGCTAGAAAATTCTTGGTGTTTGGAGCCAATTTTTTTTTTTTTTTTTTGCGGTACGTGGGCCTCTCACTGTTGTGGCCTCTCCCGTTGCGGAGCACAGGCTCCAGACGCGCAGGCTCAGCAGCCATGGCTCACGGGCCCAGCCGCTCCGCGGCATGTGGGATCTTCCCAGACCGGGGCACGAACCCGTGTTCCCTGCATCGGCAGGCAGACTCTCAACCACTGCGCCACCAGGGAAGCCCTGGAGTCAAATTTTTGAAAATTAAATTTCACAGGGAAAATGTGAGTATGAATATAAAAATTACTTTGTTCATTTGTGACACTATTTAAATAGAAAAACTGATGTTTCTAGCCCAATAGATTCTGGAGAAAGGAGAACAGAAGACTCCAGCTTGGTCATTTGGGAACACAAAATCAGTAAGAAAAGGAAAATTGGGAATCAGGAAGGTATTCAGAAAAAAGAGGCTGGGAAGCAAGGCAACATGCCCTTTGGATGCCATTAGCCTACCTGGGAGTTTTGTGGAGAGCACAGGGCTGCCCTTTCCCAAGGACCCACATCACCTCACTCCTTGCTTTCCCTCCAACTCTTGTTCTCCTTCTTATCCGGCAAGTCTTTATCTAGTCTGCTTGGCAGGAAGCCTGGCTCTGTCTTACCACAGTTTATTTTGTCTGTGCTCTGAGTCCTCTCAGGACCTAAGCTTATGAAACTCATCTTTCTTTCTATTCCACACCCCTCGCTGTAACATCCCTTTCCATATGATGTAGTTGCTCAAAGGATCAAGATCGCCAAAGAAGATAAGGAATAGACATGAAAAAGGAGGGGATAAGCTGGGATCCTGGAGCACAGGTGCCTCCGTTAACTCTATCCCTGGACGTCTGGCCACCGCCTCAATCATGTCCCATGTGAAATCTGGGAGACTCACTGGATACCCCTGGTCTCTCTCCGGGTCTGTCCCTGGTAGTAAGAAGAAGGGCTTCCCTTGTAAAATTTTATTTATGGATTTATATCTTTGTTGGCTTTTACTGGGATGTAAGAGCTCGCACACTAAGCTGTATAAAGTGTACAAAATGTATCATTCAAAGACGTTTTACCAGTGCATGCACCGTGAGATCACCACCCAAATCAATTTCTGTAACACTTCCAGCACCCCGTGAGGCTCCTTCATGCCCCTCCGCCATCAATACCCCCTTCCCTTCCCACACCCCAGAGCAGGAACCACTATTCTGACTGCCATCACTGTAGCTTATTGTGACCTCATCTTGAACATCACATACAGCTTGCACCCTCTGTCTGGCTTCTTTCATTCACCATAATGTGTGGGAGAGTTATCCATGTGGCTGCATATACGGGCAGTCTTTTTTTTTTTTTTTTCCCCATTGCTGAGGGGCATTCCATTGTATGAATACGCCACAATTTATTTTCCATTCTACTCCTGATGGACATTTGTGTCGTTTCCAAGTTGCTGCTATTATAAATGAAGCTGCTATGAACCTTCTCGGCCATGGTTTTTTTTTTTTTTTTGATTGGCATAATAAGCATTCATTTCTCTCAGGGATATACCTGGGGGTATAGAATTGCTGGGTCATAGGATAGGCATTTGTTTACAGTTAGTAGACACTACAGGGCTCCCTTCTGAGAAGTTCAGACACCTTTGTACTGAAAGGTTGTATCTCTTTACAAACCTCTGGGTCATTTGACTTCATAACGCTACTGACAACAGTAAAGACTTAGATAGTTATGGAGAAACCTATTAAATAGAAACCAAGCAAGAGTATCATGCATGTTTCTTCCAGAAAGTAAGCGCTGCTTACTGTCCACCAATGGCACACATCTATAGGTTTATCCCCAAGAAGAAAAATTAGAATCTTAGGCATGGGGGATTTTATGCTCCCCAAATTTCCAACTAATTATGCAGTATACCAAGCTTGTAAACAAGTTCCAGCTACTTGCCAGTTCACCAAGACATTTAATTAGCTGTTTCTGTTCTCATTGCCCTAGTCCCTCTGGAGATACAGAGGTAATAAAATAAATGAATTAAACATTTTTTTAACATTCACTTGGCAACATGTGTCATTCAGCCCGTAATTAAGTGAATGGTTACATCTGAGACTGGCCAGCTTATACATATTTAAATTATTCCCCCCAATCAGTTGTTTCCTAGCACTATGGAGTACAGACTTCTCGCTGCTGCTGGTCTCATGTTTACGTATTTGTTTTAGGTTTCTGTAATCCTATGTGGGATGGAGGCAGGAAGGAAGAAAAGGAGGAAGGAAGGGGGAAGATAGAGGGAGGAAGAAAGGAGCCATTTTTCATGGAGCCATTTTACACTCACATTCCAGCCCAGGCTGCCTCCACCCTCACTGCATCAGTGTAACGACCCACGTGATCACAAAGGTTGAAAAGACCAAGTTTGTCATTTCAGGTATCCCCCGTCTTTCGAAAATTCCCTTTACGGCCACTTTGCTTTTACAAAAGACCTACAATAGCACCTGTTTTTGCTAACTAAAAGAAATCTGAAGAGGACCTTCGCTTTTACAAGAAAAGGCGAAAACTGAAAATAGCACTCAGCATTTGTTTTGCAAGAAGCTGGTTACAGAGGCAGCGCACATCCCAAGAAGCGAGAGTAGCCCCGCCAAGCTCCTTCCTGGGGACTGAGTTCGGCATCTCAGCATCCAGCTGCCATAGCTTTGACCTGTGTCTGTGAGCACCTGTGCTTTATTTCCATTTATTTTGTGCATCCCTTAGCAAGATGTGTCCTAAGGTAATTGCTTCTTTATTCCATTTCAGCTTCTCAAAGGTTTCACAGGAATCACTCTACTTTCAAATAGTGGGGGAAACCTGTAATAAACCTTATCCTCAGAAATCTCAATGGCTTTTGACACATTGTGAGCAGAATCACCTCCCCCATGAATTCTAAAAATATTGCTCGATGGATATTAGTCATCTCAAAATATGGAAGAAATACATCAACAGATTAGACAAATACTTGACTTAAATCCTATACATATCCACCCAGGGAAAGTGAAGAAATGTTTCTATGTAGAGGTGGTGTTGATTTTCGCAGGCTCACACTGTTCAACAGATGCAGAAATACAGGAAGCTCATAGAGATAACAGCTGCAACTCACGTAATAAAAAGCGATATCCTAGAAGCTGTGTCAATTTCATAAGCCAAACAACAAGAAATACTATAAGCCAGGTGATTATTAGAGCTGGGTTTGCATACGGTAGGATACAGAAAAAAATGTCAAACCATAGGGCTCAGAAAGACTTCAGACATCACCAGAGATGAGAAAATTCTTGGCTGGAAGGTAAAATAACTTGCCTAAGAGAACAGGGAGAAGAAAATTAATAAGAATTGAGCAGCTATAACGGCTATTATATATCACACATGATACGTGTTAAATATTTCTGCATATATGTGGAGGTGTGCGTGTGTATCCTGCTGTACAGGTATATGATTATTCCCAGCTTACAAACTAAGAGACATTTAACAATAGTTACTCCAGAGAACAGGGGGCAGGACTGGGGTATGTAATATTAATTTTTACTTTATAAACCTATTCATTTTTGAATTGTTTTTTTAAAATGATTGCTGGAGGACAATAATAATGTATTATTTTTAAGGTAAAAAATGAGCTTGAAAGAAAGATACAAAATAAAAAATTGTTAAATTTGCCTATTAAAAAAATCTTCATGGGAAAATTACCAAAAGATAGTTTTGTTGAAGATTTTTACATCTACATGCATCAGAGATACTGGCCTGTAATTATCTTTGTTGATAGTATCTTTGTCTGGCTTTGGTAACAGGGTAATCGTGGCCTCATAGAATGAATTTGGGAGTGTTCCCTCCTCTTCAGTTTTTTATAACAGTTTGAGAAGGATAAGTGTTAGTTCTTCTTTATATGTTTGGTAGAATTCCCTTGTGAAGCCATCTGGTCCTGGATTTTTGTTTGCTGGGAGTTTTTTTTTAATTACAAATTCAATTTCACTACTAGTGATCAGACTGTTCAGATAGTCTATTTCTAACTGATTCAGTCCTAAAAGGTTGCATATTTCTAGAAATTTATCCATTTCTTCTAGGGTGCCCAGTGTTTTGGCATATAACTATTTGTAGTATTCTCTTATGTTTTTTTGTATCTCTGTGGTTTTATTTCTCCTCTTTCATTTCTTATTTTGTTTATTTGGGTCCTCTCTCTTTTCTTCTTGATGAGCCTGGCTAGAGGTTTATCAATTTTGTTTATGTTTTCAAAAAAACAGCTCTTAGTTTCATTGATCTTTTTTTCTATCATTTTTTGGGGTTTTTTGGGGGGGGGACATCTGTATTTTATTTATTTCCTCTTGGATCTTTATTATTTCCTTCCTTCTGCTGACTTTGGGCTTTGTCTATTCTTTTGCCAATTCCTTTAGATGGTAGGTTAGGTTGTTTGAGATGTTACTTGTTTCTTGAGGAAGGCCTGTATTGCTATAAACTTCCCTCTTAGAACTGCTTTTGCCGTATGCCACAGATTTTGGCAAGTTGTGTTTCCATTTTCACTTGCCTTGATGTACCTTCTTCTTTTTTTTTTTTGGCTGAGTTGGGTCTTTGTTGCTGCGCGTGGGCTACTCTTCATTGCAGTGTGCAGGCTTCTCATTGCGGTGGCTTTTCTTGTTGCAGAGCATGGGCCCTAGGCACACGGGCTTCAGTAGTTGTGGCACGCAGGCTCAGTAGTCGTGGAGCACAGGCTTAGTAATCATGGCACACAGGCTTAGTTGCTCCGTGGCATGTGGAAACTTCCTGGACCAGGGGTTGAACCCGTGTCCCCTGCATTGGCAGGCAGATTCTTAACCACTGTGCCACCAGGGAAGTCCTTGATGTATCTTCTGAGTTCCTCTTTGATTTCTTCATTGATCCATTGGTTTTTTAGCAGCGTGTTGTTCAGTCTCCGCATGTTTGTGCTTTTCCCATTTTTCTTCCTGTAATTCATTTCTAGTTTCATACCAGTGTGGTCAGGAAAAATGCTTGACATAATTTCTATTCTCTTAAATATCTTTTTTTTTTTTTTTGCGGTACGCGGGCCTCTCACTGTTGTGGCCTCTCCCGTTGCGGAGCAGCAGGCTCCGGACGCGCAGGCTCAGCGGCCATGGCTCACGGGCACAGCCGCTCCATGGCATGTGGGATCTTCCCGGACCGGGGCACGAACCCGCGTCCCCCGCATCGCCAGGCGGACTCTCAACCACTGTGCCACCAGGGAAGCCCCCTCTTAAATATCTTGAGACTTGTTTTGTGACCTAGCATGTGATCCATCCTGGAGAACATCTCATGTGCACTTAAAAAGACTGAATTCTGCTGTTTTTGGATGAAATGTCCTGTAGATATCTACTAAAACCAACTGGCCTACTGTGTCACTAAGACCACTGTTTCCTTGTTGATTTTCTGTCTGGATGATCCACCCGTTGATGTAAGTGGAGCGTTTAAGTCCCCTGCTATTATTGTATTATTGTTAACGAAGTGAATATTTTAATGCAGTATTTTGAAAAATCAAAATAAATGCCAAAAAATCCATGATGAAAAAATATCAAAATTTTAAATAAAGACAGGCTGTTGTTTGTCTCATGACCTGTCATATTGGGCAATATTGTTTTTATAGCCTTGGAAGATAGAGATAGTGTCTCCCTCCAGAACAGGTAGCAAGTTTGCTTGCTGTCCAATATAATGAAGATCATGTCTCCATCTGGGGCAAAGTTCAGGCAGGTTTCCTTGCAGCCCATTATAAAATATTTTAGTTTCCAAGATTGCAGTTCTTCAGCCGTGACACAAACCTACTTTGTGGGCAGCATCCACCTGGGCCGCTCCATGTTGCCTTTGTGGGACTTGGCAGGCAAGGGAAAGTGGCACAAACATGAACCTCATGCTTCTTGTTGTGCCGTAAGTAATAAAGATCTTTGTCTCTGACTCAGGTTATTTTGTCCTGATTGCATCCATGAAATCCACGCTAACTTGTTAGGTTGTTAGTAGGGTAAAAATTACAGACCCTTTGCAATTCTTGACAAGAAGAAGGTTTCTTTTCTCCCATTTCAGGAAAAAGGAATAGTTCATGTAAACATTTGGGGTTCCACGAGAAGCAAAAGCTGGGGTTAACTTCAAAGGTAGAGTGCATAAACAGAAATAGCTGGAGATAAAGACAGAGAAGGCGATTGAGGCTGGCCCTTAAAGAGTCTTATGTGCCAGGCAAATGATTTGAAATTTGAGCCACAGGCTTCAAGCAGCCAGGAGAATGTTTTAAGCCAAAATACAAGTTTCACATTTGTTTATTAGAAAGATCACTCAATAGCAAAGTGAGGTGTTGATAGAAGTCAGGAGGAACCATGAGGAGGCTGTTGAAACAGTAATAAAAATAATTAAAAGTGCAAACATGTATTGGTCCCTGAGTGCCAGACACTGTTCAGGATCCCCAGCTAGTGTTATATTCTTTATTCCTGTTAGAAAAGAAATTATTATCTACATTTTATACATGAGGGAAATGAAGCGTACAGAAGTAAATTAACTTGTCCAAGTAAATGGCAGAAACAAGATTGAGATCTCAAGTCTTAAACACAATCTGAATAGGGTTTTGATTAAATATATTCAACTACTGACACTTAAATTCTTATGTGGTGATCTTCTGTCCAATATGGACTATAAGCTCTTTATATCACACTGAATGTTTACTTCTGCCTACATTTACCCCATAATTTCTAGCTATCTTTGGCCACACTACCTTTCAAGTAAATTTTGTCATAGTTATTTTATCTCCTCCAAATACCTCACCTTGTCATTTAACAGGTTAAATTCCCCATAGTTTGATTCTTGCCCATATCAAATCAAATTCTCTGGATCTATTTTTAAAACTTTATCGGCCTTCCTAGTGTGGGAAAACTTTCGAATTGGGTATCAGTGTAAAATTTAATGAGCCTGTTTATTCTCTCTTCCAGGCCACTAATGAAGACTTAAAATAAAATTTCTTCTCTTTCTGTGCCATCATGTGTTACAAATTAATGCAATCCTCAGAATGCTAGGAGATTCTATTGTTATTAAGAAATGTAAGTAGAAAATGCTAATTAGGCATGCCTGTAAAAGATCACCAAACCTAACACACATTGATTGTTTCATACGGAGTGTTCTATTAATGAATGATATCAATCATCCTTACATAATCTGAAATTCCTAGCATAATATGAATGCAAAAATGGAGAAATGGTTTAAAATTCAGTTCATTTTTGTCAACTCATTATGATTTATTACTTTTATTATTTTTTTTCATACAAGAGGAAGTTTCCATGATACAGAACAACCTACTTTAATAAGAAACAAAATGGGGTGGGGGAGGAAAATGAGATGGAGATACTCAAATCTTCATGGAAGAAAATATCAAATGGACTATTTTATGAATACATAACTCCATTTTCTACTTCATGGCTGGGACTGTGAACCATCAGTTTATTTGAGAAATCTGACTATTTGATGTTGGTAGATATTCACTCTTCTTTTATAACAGCTTTATTTAGATACAACGAAATTCACCCCCTTTAAAGTGTACAATGCAGTAGTTTTTAGTACATTCACAGAGTTGTGCAACCATCACCACAATTTTAGAACACTGTCATCACTCCAAAAAGAAACCCCATACCTTTTAATCACCTCTTGATCCCCACATGTCCTTCAGCCCTAGCTAATCACTACTACTTTCTGCCTCTACAGATTTGCCTGTTCATGACATTTTATATAAATAGAATCACATAATATGTGATATTCTATGACCAGCTTCTTTCGCTTAGCATGATGTTTTCAAGGTTCATCCATGTTGTAGCATGTATCACTGCTTCATTTCTTTCTGTGGTAAAATAATATTCCATTGTATGGATGTGCCACATTTTGTTTATTCATTCATCAGTTGTTTATTCATTCATCAGTTTATTCATTCATCATCACTTCTTGGCTATTATAAATAATGGTGCTATGAACAGTTGTGTATAGATTTTTGTGTGGATGTGTTTTCATTTTTCTTGGGTGTATATGTAGGAGTGGAACAGCTGAGTCAAAAGGCAACTCTGTATTTAACTTTTTGAGGAACTACCATACTGTTTTCCACAGTGGCTGCACCATTTTACATCCCCACCAGCAGTGTATAAAGGTTCCAGTCTTTCCACATCTGTGCCAACATTTGATTTTTCTTTTTATTACACCCATCCTAGTGGGTATGAAGTGGTATCTAATTGTGGTTTTGATTTCCATTTCTCTAATGACTACTGATGTTGAGTTTCTTTTCATGTGCTGTTGCCCATTTGTATACCTTCTTTGAAGAAATGTCTATTCAGATCCATTGCCCATTTTTTAACTGGGTTATTTGTCTTTTTACTATTGAGTTGCAAGAGTTATTCTAGATATAAGTCCTTTATCAGAAATGTGATTTGCAAATATTATCTCCCATTCTGTAGGTTGTCTTTTGACTTTCTTGACGGTGCCCTTTGAAGCACGAAAGTTTTTAACTTTAAGTCTAATTTATCTTATTTTCTTCTGTGTTTGTGCTTTTGGTATCATATCTAAGAATTCACTGGCAAATCCAAGATCACAAAGATTTGCTTCTATGTGTTCTTCTAAGAATTTTTCTAGTTTTTGCTCTTACATTCAGGTCTTTGGTCCAATTACTTTTTATATGGTAGGGGTCCAACTTCATTCTGTTACATGTAGCATCCTTGTCAAAAATCACAACACCTACATATTTACTTTTAAAGTAAACTACCTATACTTATTTTTCTTTTTTGTCCATAAAGCTTTCTTTCACCTTATTTCTGGTAACATTACTTTGATTTTTTCTTTCCTTCTTCGCTTGTGGCCTTTTAAGGGAAGGAGGCACAATCATGATACATAATTGATCCCTGGCCAATCAAAACATTTCATTTCTTCAACCACAATGATGGGTTCAGGGATAGGCATGTGACTGAAATGACGCCGATAGTTCCAGTCAGAGTCAATCCCTGGACTTGGTGGGAGCTATGGAAAAAATGTTTTCCTTTGGATTTGAACCTGGGATGATGAAAACGTGGAGTTTTTGACTGCCACAAGAACTCTGGAAATAAAGCCAACACAAAAAATTGTTCAGTCAATGGAGAGAAAGAAAGAAAGTCCTAATGATATGACTTGAACCCCTGGGTCAATCTTTTCCTAGTGCCAGTTCTCTGGACTTTTCAGTTAGGTGACTAATAGGCTTCTTCTTAGGCTTACGCCACTTTGAGTTGGCTTTTTGCCTCTCACAGAAAGAGTCCTAACTGATACATAAGCCAAGTGGCCTTTGAAACACAGAGAGGAAAGAGCTTTTGTCCATCCCTTCTTCCCTATAAAAAGGCCAGTGGAAAATCTCAGGGGCTTCGTATGTCCCTTAACAGAGAGAATATAGGCAGGCACCACAGATATTCAGAACCACCATGACTCAAGCTCCTTATATGAAAGCAGATTAATGGTCCTTTAAATTAAAGAGTAGAATTTTGGTTTTCAACGCCAGGTAGTATTTGCATATTTTGCAGAGCGTCTACCACGTGATAGGCTCTTGATAAAGATAATGGATGGGTGAGTTAGTTGAATTAATTAATTGAATCCTCTCTCTGTGTAATTTCTTGGCACAAAGGTACTAATCCCATCCAGTTCTTCCCAGGACCATGACCCTGTATATGGCCCCATTTTGGTTGTATTAGTCAGTTATTGCTGCATAACAAACAACCACACTCACGTGTCTATGAGTTGACTGAGTTTGCATGTTCTCGGTTTGCTTCTAATAGGTTGTTCTGCTTCACAGGCTTGCCTTGCTGTGGGCTGGGTTCTGTTCTGCTCAATGTGCCTCATCCTTCAGCCCAGGCTGAAGAGGTAGCAACTTCCCTGGAGAAGCTTTTCTCATGGTGACAGCACAGACACAAGCATGCATGCCCAACTTCCAAGTATGCCTGAACACTTTGCTTGCATCATGCTTGCTAACATCTCATTGGCCAAAGTAAGTCACACGACTGAACACAACATCAACAGAATAGGAAAATGTATTCCTCTAGTGGAGATGGGGAAAAGGAAGACTATGTTATGAACAGTAATTCCACTACAGTGTTGACAACCATATTCACGTCAAGAGTTAGATAGTTCTTTTTCTTGGAAAAAAACCCACCTTTGATTAAGTCAAATTGTTTCATTCATTTATTTGTTCATTCATTAAAAAACAATTTACTAAAAAAAAAAACAATTTACTGAACATCTACTAATGCTGTATGTGTGTGAAATGGGAAGGCAGAAAGGACTTCTCAGAATAAATCTACAACTATATTCCGAGGCTGACCTTTTTTCTCAAGGACAGTTCCAACACATCCTGTACCATCCTCTCCTGGACAATGATTCAGCATCCTGATGACCCTCAAGGAAGAATATAAGGAAAGCAGGGGAAAACATGGGTGGGATGACAACACGCTTTGTTTCCCCATCATTATACATTTGAATTATCCCAGTGTTGATAAAGCACTACCTAAATTCCCAAACTAAGCCCTTATTGTGTTCAACTGTGCGGCCAACATAATCCAGTGTGGCTCCTTTGTGTTCCACAATAAAGAAAGGCTTCCACAAATCCACCCTCTTGCAGGGGGAAGCTGCAAGAGCAGATGTGCGGTCTGGGATGGCTTCCAGGAGTTGACAGTGCTGAGTCGGCAGCAGCTCCTGCTGCCACCAGGAGAGGTCCACCTAATAGATGCAGTCGCCTGTACTCCCACATCTTAACCACTGTTCGTGTCCACTGAAGCACAGGGGTTTGACTCTTCTACCTAGCAACTCGTCCTGCAAATCTCTCCTCTGCCATGAAGACTGGAGTTTCCAAATTATGTGCCACTAAGTACATGCTGAATTTGCCTTATACCTGCTTGTGAGGGTCAATTGTTAAAATGTCAGGAATTGAGAATTGTTAAACGTAGCCTATATTAGAAATTAAGTTACCTAAACTTGCAATTAAATTATTTTAAAAACAAAGGTAATACTCAAAACTCATCACTTTCTAATTATTTGGTACATTATATGATCATGCTCTTGAGATCCATCACATCTATTCTATCTGTACGTTAGAAATACCATATAATGCGGGGCTACTGCTCCTATCTCTTCCCAATTTTGCATTCAATGACGCTACATCAGTAGCTTGAAAGCTGCCACGGTAGGAGTGTTTACATCACAAGAAATCAGACCTTTTTAAACATTTTTTCCCTAGAGAACTGGTTATTCAATGTTTACAAGCATGTAACTAATGATCTCCATCATCTACTTTACTTAATAAAGGCATATTTGTATTTTACAAATATTAACCCCTTTTAATCTTCAGAGCAATCCTATGAAATAGGTACTATTGTTGGCCCTATTTTGCTGAGGCACAGAGAGGTTAAGTGACTTTGCCAAGCTCACACAGCTACTAGGTGGGCATTTTGGTTCCAGGCTCCATGTTCTTAATCACTGTGTGTGCAGCCTTTCCTTTTGTGAAAATACAATACATTCTAGGGAACACTCTACCTCCACCCAGAATTAGAGCTTGAGTTGTTTTCATCATCTCCAATCTCCTTAATATGCTCACCCCTTGGTCCCAGGCCCACTCTGGGAGCCGGCATCAACCTACAGAGTTCAAGGCCCAGATCCAGGTGTGGCCACCTGGGTTCCTACGTGCAGTGGAATTCCTCCACCACCTCCCTCTTCCCCTTCTCATCCCTTGATGTCTGTCTAGTTTGCCAACATTGCTACTTTCTGTTACTTTCACTTACTAGCATTGTGATCCTTGAAAACATGTGAAAACTGCCTGGAGTCTTAGTTTCTCTATCCAGACATTGGGGCTCAGAATGGCTGGTAACATATATGCAAAAACCTTGCTCCGTATCAAACGAATGTGAGCTGAATTTGAATGAGCTCCCGCCTACCTTCACGCCCACTCCCCTCTGTAGCTTGTGCTGCAGGGGTCCATCCTGCTGACTTCACCCTGCCTAGAATGCTTTCTCGAGTCATCAGGAAAGTGATGGAGACCTGCTTCTAGGAAGGATTTCTTAGAGAGTAATAATTCCTGCTAAAATGCAGGATCACTAGATGGGTCTGCATGATCAATAGCAAGCCTTGCTCCCAGCAGGAATTCAATCCATTTTGGCTGCTTCAATGGGGCCTCTGGGGCTTAGACACTATGGAAATGCAATTACTGACTTTCATTTATTGTAGCTCTCTGAGTTCCTGGCTGGCTCAGTCTATCCCCGCCTCTCCAAGTTCCTTCTGCTGCAAATCAGCCTCTTCCTGCCTCTTAGCGACAAAAACTGCCTGTGGGTCTTTCAAGGCTGCAATGCCCCTTTTTCTCACTGTGGGTTTTTGGGGTTTTTTTTGTTTTGCTTTTGCGGTACGCGGGCCTCTCACTGTTGTGGCCTCTCCCGTTGCGGAGCACAGGCTCCGGACGGGCAGGCTCAGCGGCCACGGCTCACGGGCCCAGCCGCTCCGCGGCATGTGGGATCTTCCCGGACTGGGACACAAACCCGCGTCCCCTGCATCAGCAGGAGGATTCTCGACCACTGCGCCACCAGGGAAGCCTCACTGTGGGTTTTTAACCTCCGATTCAGGGCTCCCTCCCCCGCTGGCCACACACACAACGACTCCCTTGTGTTCTGCTCAACTCAAACTTGGTAGCCCAGAAAAAGATCTTGGAACAGCTGGAATTAGCTACTCAGCGGGAACTCAAACAGATCAGGACTTGAGCCCCTCAATTCGTCTACGGCACAAGTCAGCGAACTTTCTCTGGAAAGGCAGAGAGTAATTATTTCATGCTCTGCAGGCCACACAGTCTCTGTTCCAACTACTCCACTCTGCTGTTGTAGTGGGAAAACAGCCACAGACAACATGTAAACAAATGGGCGTGGCTGGGCGCCAATCAAACTGTATGGACACTACAATTTGAATTATATATGATGTTCACATGCCACCAATATCATTCTTCTTTTGATTTTTTTTTTTGAGCTATCAAAAAATATAAAACCCTTCTTAGCCTGTGGGTTATAGCAAAATGGGCTACAGGCCACATTTGCCCCTCGGGCCGTAGTTTGCTGACCCGCTGCTCTGAAGGAAATCTTCAGTGGAGCTGGAGTCTGGAGGGGCTTAACATCGCCATCCCAGGGTACAAGGCATTGGGATTTAACATCTGTGCCTGAGCCAACCTCAGCGGATGTCCTTATTCATTGGATGGCGTCAGTTTTGGGCAAGTACCTCTTCATGGCCCTTTTAAGTGTTTGAAGGGCAGAGCAGGTATTTTTACCAGATTTAAGTTAATCAGTTAATTATTCTTAAAATGTTTACAGAACAGAGATAGACTCACAGACATAGAGGGCAGACTTGTGATTACCAAGGGGGTAGGCAGGGGAGGGAGAAACTAGGAGTTTGGGGTTAACATATACACACTACTATATATAAAATAGATAACCAGCAAGGACCTACTGTATAGCCCAGGGAACTGTATTCAATATCTTGTAATAACCTATATGGAATAGGATCTGAAAAAAATATGTGTGTGTGTGTGTGTGTGTGTGTGTGTGTGTGTGTGTGTGTGTAACTCGATCACTTTGCTGTACACCTGAAACTAAGACAACATTGTAAATCAACTACACTGCAATAAAAGTTTAAAAAAAAAGTTTTACTAACTGGTTGGTCACTGCCAAGCTGCAATCTTAGGGTGGATTCCCTAGAAGTCAAGCCTGAAACACAGTTTTGGAGGTATGTGACTTATCGAGGAAGAGCTCTCAAGAGGAAGGGAAGGATGGAGACAGGATGGGGCAGGGGGAACGGAGAGACAGCGCAGGCTTGGCTAGAGACCAGCTTCAATCGGATGCCATGTGAGGCTCCAGAGAGGAGCCTGGAGGAATTATGCACTCGAGATGCCTAAATAGCACCTTGAGGCAAGGGGACTGGCCTTCTGTGTTCCCCGTGACAAAAAGTCATTAGCTCTGGAACTCCCCGGGCGGGGGAGAGGGCCAGCTTAACTCCTAGGTGAGGCAGCCGCCGTTCAATTGAGGACAAATCTTCCGAGAAAGGGGCAGCCGTGAGCTGTTAGGGGTCAAGAGGCACTGCATCTGGGGGACTGGAGCCCGAGCCCAGGAAAAGGGATCTGGCTAGGGCACCTGCAGCGTTACAGCACCAAGAACACATAGGTTGCCTTTCCATCCTGGCTCCTTCCTCGCCACAGACTGCTCTCCTGAAGTTCTCACTGCAACTCCCAGGAATGAGAATGGATGGGCTTGGATGGAAGTGCTGTACCCCTCACACGCCCGAGAGCTGCTGGCTACCTCATCTGCGGGAAGACCTCTCCCCTTCTGAAGTAGGCGGCTCACAGGCCAAGGTGGGGGGGAAATCAATTCTCCATTTCAGCTGCCACTCCTGCCACCCACCGCCAACTTACAGAAGATGCCATGTTGCCCGACCTCCTGCTCCAGCTGTCTTTACCTCCAGCCTTTCCTGGGAGCTGTTTCTAGCCACTCAGCCTAACTCTGAGACACTCAGATGTCTCTCTTAGGTCCCCCATAATGCCTTTTTTGGATGAGTGACTCTTCTGTTTAGCCTCTTATTGGGGACATACTTAATGATTCTCTTGGGAGTAGGGAATGGTTCAGCCACAATGAATGACAGATGCTTAAACTTTTCTTGTAAACAGAAAATGAGTCGAGGTGCCACAGAAGGTTTCAAAACCCCGAGAACATAATAACTGACTTAGAATTACAGCTGAATGTCATTTTTCTAACTTGCTAAGTGCAAAATCACAACCCCAATAGGTTTATCTTAAGAAGAAAATCTTGTCATGCATGTAAAAGCAAATTAAAAGTATAGAACACAATCCCTAACCCACCCCTGGGGTGGGGGGGTGGGGGGAAGCCCAATGCCTGTCCTCTCCTCAAGCCTAAGGGCACAGTGTGAACATTCCTAGAATGTGAATGCTACAACCTCTGCCTTAGATTCTAGCGTAAGAGTTACAGGAAATGTTTACAAGACATTGGCAAACCTATGTTTGCTATAGAATTTCTCTAAACATGCACTAAGGGATGTTTACAGAACTTACAAAAAAAGACAATAAAAATCTTTTGACTGGTTTTCCCTTCTGCCCTCTCATCCCCCCACCTCTGTACTTGCAGCCACAAGGGGCCTCTGAGTACACAAATCTGGTCATGCCACTTGTCTATTTAGCATCATTTAGTGGCTTCCTCTGCCTCTTAAAATGAAGGCCTGAATCTGCCCCCATGAATCCCAAGCCTCGATCTAGTTCAGCCCAGCCCTCCTTTTTGCTTTTATCTCTCACTTCTCTTCCCCTCACTCTCTACACTCCAGCTACAATGACCATAAAAGAGACACAGGGCCTTTGCACATGCTTCATACTGCTCCAGATACATTTGCCGCCATGTTTCTCCTAATTGCTTACTCATCTTTCAGATATCAGCTCAAATGTCACATCTATTAGGAAACCTGCCCACATAAACTATGCTCTCTCAGACAAGATCAGATCCCTATTGTATATACTCTTATAGTCCTGTGTATCTTTCCTTCATAGAGCACTTATTACCGTGTGTATTTACATTTTTGTTTCTGTGATCATTTGATTCTTGGCCTCCCTCACCAGATGGTTGGGATTATGTCTGCTTTAATCACCATTATTCCCAGCACCTAGCACGATGAAATAATTTGGGGAAACACAGAGTGAAAGGGGAAGATGTGAGTCACATGGAGCAGAAGCAAATCATCCTAGCCAAGCCCATTCTACATCTGCAAAGCCGCAGAAACCAGCTAAATAAATGTTTATTTTTTTATGCCATCGAGATTCTGTGGATGTTTGTAACCCAGTATAGTCATGGCCACAGAAGACAAACATGCAGACATTTTCAGAATTTTTACTATACTCGTGAGCATAGTAAATCCCCAGGAAGGAATTAAAATATATGGCATTCTCCACTTATTTGACCATGAACTCCTTTTTTTTTCCATAGACCATGTTATGGGACTACTTTCCTGAGAACATGATATGGGAAATGCTGCTACAAGGATTTTCCCAGCTCTAACATTAATTCTGTGATTAACAGAGACCGCATAGCTGAGTTCTTGGGCTTAACCTCTGGTCCTTTTCTATTTGGATAGTTGTAGACGCACGTGAAACTAGAAGAAATAATACAGCGAGATCCCATGTATACTTCACCCGTTTTCCCCAATGTCAATATTTTGCAAAACTATAATTTAATATGATAACCAGGATATTGAAAGTGATACAGTCTACTGATCTCATTCAGATTTCCCGAGTTTTACTTAGAGTCGCGTATGTGTATTAATTCTATACAACTGATCACAAATGGAGGTCCACCACCACAGTCAAGATGCAGCATGGTTCCAACAACACAAGCGCAAGGATCCCTTGCGCTGCCCTTTTATAACCACATCCAAAATTCAGTTAACTCAAAATGGATCACAGACCTAGATGTAAAACACGAAACTATTAAACTTCCAAAGACAACATAGGAGAAAATCTGGATGCCCTTGGGTTTGGCAATGACTTTTTAGATACAGCACCAAGGGCATGATCCAACAAAGAAACAACTGATAAGCAGGACTTCATTCAAACTAAAAATTTCTGCTCTGCGAAAGACACTTTAAGAGAATGAGAAGACAAGCTATAGACTGGGAGAAAATATTTGCTGAAGACACATCTGATAAAGAACTGCTCTCCAAAATATACAAAGAAGTCTTAAAACTCCGCTATAAGAAAACAAACAACCCGGTTTAAAAATGGGCCAAAGACCTTAACAGACACTCACTAAAGCAGACAGACAAATGTCAAATAAGCATATGAAAAGATGCCCCACATCATATGTCATCAGGAAAATGCAAATTAAAACAGCAACGAAATACTACTACACAGCTATCAGAATGGCCAAAATCCAGAAACTGACAACATCAAATGCCGGCAAAGATGTGGAAAAACAGGAACTCTCATTCACTGCTGGTGAGAATGCAAAATGATACAGCCGCTTTGGAAGACAGTTCAGCAGTTGCTTAGAAAACCGAACACACTCTTAGCATACAATCCAGCAATCACGCTCTTTGGTATTTAGCCAAAGGAGTTGAAAACTTATGTCCACACAAAATCCTATAAACATGGATGTTTACAGCAGCTTTATCCATAACTGCCGAAACTTGGAAGCAACCAGAATGTCCTTCAAGGGTTGAACGGACAAATTAACGGTGGTACGTACAGACAATGGAATATTATTCAGTGCTGAAAAGAAATGAGGCATCAAGCCATGAAGAAACACGGTAGAAACTTAAATGCATATTAATAAGTGAAAGAAACCAATCTGAAAAGGCTGCATATGGTTTAATTCCAACTATACGACACTGTGGTAAAGGCAAAGCTATGGAGATAGTAAAAAGATCAGTGGTTGCCAGGAGTTGGGGGAAGGGAAGGGTGAATCAGCAGAGCACAGGGGATTTTCAGGGCAGTAAAACTACTCTATATGATACTATAATGGTGGATACGTGTCATTATACATTTGTCCAAACCCACAGAAATGCAGTCTATCTCTCCCTTCCTCTCTCTCTCCTACCATAGGATACCTGTGGTCTCTCAGCACTGCTTCTCTGTGCTCATGTATTTTATTCTTTTCTTAGTTATCTTTGTTTCTTTATGCTTAGGGCTACCCCTTCACAAACCCTAAATTTCCATATCTTCAGTTCAAGCCAGACACGGAGGATTCCTATCATTCTCTGAACCCTGATTCTCAAATCCTGTGACAGAGAATCTGGTTGCCCTAGCTTGGAGCATATGCTGTCCTCTAATAGTCAGCAGTGCCAGTGGCTGGCACTGACAATAAGGGACTTGTCACATAGAACTGATATGGCTGTCTCCCTCGTGGGGTGGATCTTCACCGGGCAGGTCAAATCGACCATAAGCCGTCCCCTAATTGGGTCATTTTATGGCATTTTGTTAAAACATGATCATCTCTCCTCTAGTGGATTTAAATGTTGAATTTCAAGTTGAAATGAGGATGTATTTGTGTTACAGCTTAAAGTGATGAAATCCACATAGATACATTGTACTGACATTACGCTTAGAATCTACCTGTATCCAATTTGGGCCTTTGGGAGGGTGGCAACAACAAAGCAGAACGAGGTTAGGACAGCCCCACAATCTATCCCGACCCTCGATATTATTGCCAATACATCTTTGGCCCACACATTTTGGGACATCTTTGGATAAGGATGGGGTATTTCAGTTTAGTGCACACCTCGCTTAACGATTTGTAAAAGACAAGAAACAGCTGGAGAAGGGCATCCAGAAACATTTGCTTCCTATCGCCTAAGCTTTTAACCATGTATGAGTTCCCCAAATAAATAGATTTAATAATAATAATAATAATACATAGCTATAGTTTTTCCTGAAGACTAAATGAGATGACACACGTAAAACACTTAGATCGATGCCTGGCACTGAGTAAGAATTCCATAAATGTTAGCCAGCTATCATGTGGAAACTTAGCACCATCAGTCACCGAGTGGAGCAGCTGAAGTTTTCAAGGAGCAAACTGGACTGGACTTGGAAGGGGTCCGTAAAGAGCCACACTGACTTGTATTGCTGTGCAGTGTGGTTTGGTCATAGGTAGAAGTGGTCTCACTGAAGAAGTGACAGGCTTCCATATATGTGGCTATGTTAAACATATATTTAAGGACCAGTCATTGGCTTCCTTTACATCATAAAAAGGAAACAAAGATATTGAGAACTGACCACGAATCCAAACTCCAAAATAAAATAAAATGAATGTCAGTAAAATTCCTGGGCCTCTTCATTTTCTTTCCTAATAAATGGATGAAAACATTTTTAGAGAGCGCCGCCAATTTTAAAAATTTGGTCTATTAGCATGTTGGTAAAAGTGTTCTTTCTTATTCACTTTAATTTTCAGGTTGTAGTTTTGGCCCTAATTTATATATTCTGACAAGAGAAATCTGTATCTGATTAAGTAATTTTAATTTGATGGGACCCTAGGCAAGAAGACACCGCATGTGAATGGTATTTTTTTCAGAGTGTAGTTATCAGTGTTTACCTAAAAAAGAAATGAGAAAATCAATCTTTTCTCCACAAGTAAATGGAAATAGATTCTGGTTGTATAATGAGGGTCAGGCAAAAGGCTTTTGGGTATAGATGTAGGTACTGTTAGTTAAAATTGAGTCTTGCTTTTCATTGTTTGCTATTTGGGGAGCTCAATAATAGCCCAATTATATCCCAAAGGGAGAGCCACAGCCAATTTCATTCCAGTTGGATATTCTAAGTTCACTGCTGACTTTTAAAAAGAAAGGCTCTGGATTCTTTTCTTGTCCGTTCAGTTACCCAAAATAATTACATCATTTCCTCATTGTTATGGTTATACTATAGTTCCTGGGATAATAATCACTAAAACAAACCAAAAAATGAAAAACAAAATCCCATAGTGGTGGGAAAACTCTACTTAACTCATAAGCCCACAGAAGCTTTAAGCCAGGCCCTCTCTGAAAAAAGAGGTCAATATCTCCCTTCTTCAATGAATCTAGGAATTTGCAAAACCGTTAGGAGGGCCTAAAGTTAGGGTAATGCAGCCCTGAAACAATCTCTCAGAACAGTGAATAAAGTATGGCAGATGGTGTCATTGGTACACAATAGCCATCCCAACCCTCTCCTCCCTTGCCACTTTCTATTAAAGACGTTAAAAAAAATACTGACATTCTTGGTCTCTCCTATAGCTACAGGTGTCCATGTGACACAGTTCCAGTCAGCTGGATGGAAGAGGAAGTCTGCTGGGAACTTCTGGAGAGGATCTTTTTTCCTTATAAAGGGACAAATGTGCAAAGAGTACTCTCTGGTACAGCTCCTTCACTCTTGTTACTGCCTTGAATGTGGACGTGGGATGCTCTGATGCCTAGAACTGCAGCAGCCATCTCGTGACCTAAGGCAGAAAAGCCAACAGGCTGACGATGACAGAACAGCATGATAGACCTTGCATCTTTGAAGGTTTCAGCAAGCCATCACATCAAGCCTGGAACCACCAAACTTCTTGTTGTATAATATAGCTGAATTTCCTTATTGTTTAAACTACTGTTAGCTGTGAATTCTCTTACTACAGCCAAAAGTACTCCTAGCTGATACAAAGGGCATAGAACTAAGATCTTGTAATATACTAGCCCTGGTTATATTCAGAGACTAGGAGACTACAGTAATGCCTTTCAATCCCTTGTGCATAAAATTGAAGAAGAAGAAATAATTTTATCCGTTCATAAAAGTGGGGGAGAGGATATTCTACAGAAACTCTGCTGAGCTCTAAGAATGAGTAATAATCCTGAAACATACTGGAAGCAGTATCAGCACGATGCTTGTAACAGATTGCATCATGGGCCCCAATCACCCTACTATATCCGCATCTTACACCCTGTGTCTTTGTAGTAACCCTCACCTCCTTCCCCAGCCCTTGACATCAGGCTTTACAGAAAATGCATCCTGTGTCATTAATTATTCTTCTATAATTTTTATTAGCTGCATAGTATTGAGTTTAATACATATGACAATTACTTCATCCCTCTCATTGGCTATCTAAGGTATTTTAAATTTTTAGATATAATCTAAAGAACCTATATAGAACACCTTGAGCATTATATGGCTAAATATTTGTGAAGATTAATAATTATTTCCTCAGGAAAAAGCCCTGGAAATTGAATTGTTAGGTCAACATATATAAATGTTTAACAAATTTCCCATACACAAAAGTTGCATTAATTTTCACTCTCACCAGCAGTGTATGAAAATATCTTTTTCCACACTGTCCTTACCACTGAAAATTACTAATCCTTTCAATCTTTTCCAATCTGATGGGTGAAAAATAGTATCTTTCCATAGATGCAATTTGCATTTTTTAAAATTTGGCAAAGGTGACCTTTTAAAATAGAGGTACATCTTTTTGGTGACTTTCGTATTCATGTCTTTTGTCCTAATTTTCATTAAAATTGTTTTGGTAGTGTTCTTTATATGTTAATACTATTAATCCCTCTATTATACATGTTGCAAATATGTTTCCTAATTGATCAAATGCTTTAAAAATTTGCTTTAGCATTTCTTCACAAAGCAAAGGTTTCTTTTAAATTTCTTTTTCTTTATGAAGTTAAATTAATCTATGTTTTAAAATTTTATAGCTTCTATCTTTGCTTTCATAGATAAAAATGCAACGGAACCTGTAATTTTTTTATGTCTTACGTAGAATAGCAGAGTGAAACTTCTCATGTAATAAACAAGTCAAAGAAGGAAAAACAGAAAGTATTACATGTACCTTAAATGTTGTGCACACTTCTAGATACTTTCTTATTCTTTAACATATTTAACCCTTACACTTTAGAGTGTGCTATGATTGGCCCCTTTTTACAGATAAGAAAACTGGGGCTCAGGAAAAACATATGTATTCATCTTATAGGATCTGGAAATGAATTTTCTATTTTCTATTATCCTAGAAATTTAAATCTGTTTCTTAATTTTTTTTTTTTTTTTTTGCAGTACGCGGGCCTCTCACTGTTGTGGCCTCTCCCGTTGCGGAGCACAGGCTCCGGACGCGCAGGCTCAGCGGCCATGGCTCACGGGCCCAGCCGCTCCGCGGCATGTGGGATCTTCCCAGACCGGGGCACGAACCCGCGTCCCCTGCGTCGGCAGGCGGACTCTCAACCACTGCGCCACCAGGGAAGCCCCTGTTTCTTAATTTTGATGGCACTTTTCCAGTCATATTTATTTGATAACATGGGTTTGATCACAGATCTGAGCCCAGCTATAAAGTTATCTCTTAGAACGAAGCTGGCCTCCTGGACTTCTAAGGGAGCTGAAGAACACAATAACACAAAAACAGCAGAATACACCTTCTTTTCAAGAGCACATGGAACATTCTCCAGGATAGATCACATGCTGGGCCACAAAGCAAGTCTTGGTAAGTTTAAGAAAACTGAAATTGTATCAAGCATCTTTTCCAACCACAGTGCTATGATATTAGAAATCAACTACAGGAAAAATTGCAAAAAAACACAATAACAGAATCTTCCCATCTATGGAGAAGTTACCTCAGTGCTTAACATAAATGCACATTCTTAGGGATGGGCAGCAAAACTCCAGGTATCTCTAATTGCAACATCAACGTCTACCACTGAGATGGAGAGAACTGGGTTTAAATGCGTTTCTTTTACGAAGTTAGGACAGAATAACACTCTAGGGAAACCCCAGAAGAAAACATCTGGTATTTCAAAGTTCTAAAAAGTTTGTCCTCTGCTGAGTTCATCTATAAAGAGCAACCTGGAAGCAAAGTGCCTACCTTAACCAAGAAGTCAATGTTTATACCACGTGATGGAGCCCCTCTGCCCTCAGTAGTCCTGAGATGCCAGGGCCTCAGTCAACGGCAAAACAATCAACAGGTTCTGCACAGCTGCTCAGTGTGAAAGGTTGTGCTGATGAGGAAAGCTGCTAAGTGTCAAAATGGCAAGTGCAAGGAAGGCGTGTGTTCTCTGAAAAGCAAAGGCCTCTGGAATTCCCTGGACTGACTGAGCCTGCATTTTGAGCAGTGTAACTGTGCCCAAATCTCAGAATTCTAGTTTCACAGAATCTTAGGCTTGGCAGATGCCTTAAAAAGTAATGTAAGCAGATTAACGTTTGCTTGGCACTTGGGCTGGGTAACTAGGACTGACTGCATATGGGCATGGGGGATACTTTGGAGGTGATGAAAATGTTCTAAAACTGAATTGTGGTGGTAGTTGCTCCATTCTATAAATTTGCTAAAAATTCAAAGAAGACACACAGACGGCCAACAGGCACATGAAAAGATGGTCAATATTGCTAATGATTAGAGAAATGCAAATCAAACCTACAATGACGTTATTGCCTCACACCAGTCAGAAGGGTCATCATCAAAAGTTTACGAACAGTAAATGCTGGAGAGGGTGTGGAGGAAAGGGAACCCTCCTCCACTGTTGGTGGGAATGTAAATTGATACAGCCACTATGGAGAACAGTATGGAGGTTCCTTAAAAAACTACAAATAGAGTTACCATATGATCCAGCAATCCCACTCCTGGGCATATATCCAGAAAAGAGGAAAACTCTAATTTGAAAACATACATGCACCCCAATGTTCACAGCAGCACTATTCACAATAGCTAAGACATGGAAGCAACCTAAATGTTCATTGACAGATGAATGGAAAAAGAAGGTGTGGTATACATATATACAATGGAATAATACTCGGCTGTAAAAGGAATGAAATAATGCCATTTGCAGCAACATGGATGGACCTAGAGATTATCATACTAAGTGAAGTAACTCAGACAGAGGAGGACAAATCTCATATGATATCACTTATATGTGGAATCTAAAAAAATGATACAAACAAACTTTTTTACAAAACAAAAATAGACTCACAGACATAGAAAACAAACTTATGGTTACCAAAGGGGAAAGTGGGCAGGGATAAATTAGGAGCTTGGGATTAACAGATACACATGACTATATATAAAATAGACAACTAACAAGGACCTACTGTATAGCACAGAGAACTATATTCAATATCTTGTAATAACCAATAGTGAAAACGAATTTGAAAAAGAATGTATAAAACTGAATCACTGTGTAGTATCCAGAAACGAACACAACGTTGTAAAACAACTATACTTCAATAAAAAAAAAAGAAAGAAAAAAGGCCGGGAGGTACTCAGCAAGTGATAATGATTATTAACAGAACTAGTTAAAGGCAGTCTAGATGTTAGCTCAAAGTTATGAAATTTCTCTACAGCCCCTCTTATTGCCTACCATTTAAATCATGGTAGGTTAAGCTATACACCAGTAATAAAATAACCCTAAAATCTCAGTGCCCTATTGCAACAAAAGTTTACTTTTTGCGGTTATCACATTCTGATGATGGCTGCGGGGGGCACTCTCTTTGTTGGTTCTTGTCAGAGAAAAGGGGACTGAGTGGAAGATTGCATAGCAAGATTTACATCCAAGCCAGTAAGTAATATGCATCCTTATGCCTACATCCCATTGGCCAGAACCTAGTCAGATGTCTTCCAGAGAGCGCTAAGGAAGGCTGTGTACCGAGAAAGTGAAACAGGATTTGGTTAAGAGAGCATTTTCTCTGCCACAGTTCATACACCTACTACTAGAAACTCATGAGTTTTTGTTTTGGCTCAGTAACATCACCTTGTTTTTCTACCTTGTTTGCATCTGTTCTATTCAAATGCGACACTTACAGATACGCCTCAACGTCCTTCAATATTGAGAATGTTCTTTCAGTCAACAACCACGTGTCTGTCCCTATAAACTTGGCGTATGGTCTCTGCCCCTTTTCATACTGGAAGGTGTAATTTATTCCAGTTCAGTCTTTATTGACTGATTCTTCTGGTGCTGGTTACAGGATACACAACCGCCCACATTCCCCACTTAGCAGCCTGCACGCTGCCAAATGTCCCATTTTTCTGTCACTCTGAGTCACTTCACTGCTGTTCACATTCATTGGTCCTACTGTTATTTCAAAATTCAAAATCTAATTCCACTTCTATGTTTATTCCCAACAGAAATGTATATATAGTCACGAAAAGATGTCTCTGAGCGTGTTCATGGAATACTATTTGTAATCAGCAAAAACTGGAAGCCACGCAAAGGCCCATCAACACGAGAACGGATAAGTTGTGGAAGACTCACACGATGGAATACTATATGGCAATGAGAATAACGGATCCACAACTACGTGCAACGATATGGAGGAATCTTACCCACACGATGTTGAACAGAAGAAGCCAGAAAGGAAAAAAGAGGACATATTGTGTGATTCCATTTATATGAAGTTCAAAAACATGCAAAGCTAGTCTGTGGTTTGAGAAGTCAAGAGAACGGTTGCCTTTGAGTAGTTACTTCTGTGGGTTGCAAGGTGGAGGCTGCTGGCTGCTGGTAATGTTCTGTTTTCTTCAGCTGGGTGCCAGTTACATGGAAATTTGTTCAAATTCGTTTTCAGCTGTACAGTTAGGATTTGTGCAGTTTTACGCATGTACGCTATGTTTCAGTAAGTAATTTTGAAAGAAAAAAAAGCTCAGCATGTATGCTACCCTGCTTAACATTTTTCTTCAATAAGTTCTCACCATATGCTCCTTAAGGGCAAGGATTCTGTTTTATTCATCTTCCTCTCCCAAGCATACAGTACATATCTAATGAATTTTCATAAAACTGAACATAAAATTGGTCCATTCTGCTTGGGTCAGCCCATCATAGCTCACTACTGCAAAAAAAAAATCAATTAGATTCAGTTTTACTTAATTCAATATCTAATTGTTATGCTGTCAAGATAACTTACAACCTAGCAAAGAACTATACAGTAAAAATAATGTCATAATAATATCGTAACAATAGCTGACTTAGTTGAGCGCTGGCTTAATGCCAGGCACTGAATTTAAAACATAAAAATTATGTAAATTGTATTTTAATTCTCATTTTATAGTTGAGGAAACTGAGGCACACAAATTCTCAGCCCAAGGTCCTTGATTAAAACAAAGCGAGTGGAATTCCAGAACTCCTTTTTATCACTACCTATATTAGTTTTCTATCATTGTATAATAAATTACCACAAAGTTGGTGGCTTCGAACAACATGCATTGATTATTTTGCAATTTCCATGGCTCATGAGTCTAGGCATGGCCTAGCTGGGTCCTCTGGAGTCTTCAAAGGATGCAATCAAGGTGTTAGCCAGGCTACATTCCTACCTGGAGGCTTGACTGGGAAAGGAAATATCCAAGATCTTTCACATTGTTAGAATTCACTTCCTTGCTGTCATATGACTGAGGTCCCCATTTTCTTGCTAGCTGTTAGCCGGGGACCACGCTCAGCTCCTCAAGGCTGCTCTCAGGTCGTTGCCACATGGTCACCTCCTCACCTCCAAAGGCCCTCTCACAACATGCCGGTTCACTTGCTCAAGGCCAGCAGTAGAACCTCTCTGACCTCTAGACCCTTTTTTTTTTTTTTTTTTTTGCGGTACGCGGGCCTCTCACTGCCGTGTCCTCTCCTGTTGCGGAGCACAGGCTCCGGACGCGCAGGCTCAGCGGCCATGGCTCACGGGCCCAGCCGCTCCGCGGCATGTGGGATCTTCCCGGACGGGGGCACGAACCCGTGTCCCCTGCATCGGCAGGCGGACTCTCAACCACTGCGCCACCAGGGAAGCCCTAGACCCTCTTTTAAAGGGCTCACCTGATTAGTTGAGGCCCGCTCAGGGTAACGATCCTTGTAATTAATTCAAAGTTAACTGAGTAGGGGCCTTACCTTGGTTACATGCACAAAATCTCTCTACCTTTGCCATGCGATGTAAGCTAATCGTGGAAGCGATAGACCATTATATTCACAAGTCTGTCCCATTCTCAAGAAGGGGGGCGGGGTGGTGGTTATACAGGACATGTACACCAGGTTCCAGAAATCCTGGGGGCCATTTTAGAATTCTGTGTACCATGCCACCCTATTTAAGTACAAGCATGTTGCATGTTAGGAAAGAAGATGCTGGAGTATCCAATACTAGTTCATCCTGGAATCACCTCATCACATCCCATGGCGAGAGTTTGGTAATGAGGGCATGGAGGTCAAGAGAGAGTCTCTGTTCTGGAATGATACCATTGCCCAGTTGGCCCTCGTACGTCCACTGTGTAGCAAGGGAGACACGGGTGAAAATGCAGAAGTGGGTCATGGCATCTGCTCTTAAGTTCTCCCCATCTTTTATATCCGCCCCCCGCTCAGGGCTAAAGCAACATTCTGGGAATCTGGAAGTGTTTTTAGAAACAGGTGGAACAGATGCAGTCAATGCCCTGCTCTATATCCCTAAGTGCTGCCGCTGAGGGAGCGAGTTCCTGGCTGGCTGACAAGTTCTCTCCTTGAGCACTTGCATCTCACTTCTACGTCTGAGCACTTTCTCTGACCGTAGAGGAGCTCACTCAGCCACGAGCGCCTAACAAAGATGCACAGGGGAGCTAGTGGTCCCAGGGAAAACTCTACAAGGAATGGAGCTGGTGAATAAACGCTCTGCCTTCTCATCCAATGAGACCATTGTGAGGTGTGTTCCACACAGTTCCTCAGAAGGCCCCAATGGTGTTGAGTCCGCGCTGCTCCCCCGGCAGTAACCCGGCCATTAGCTCACCCCGTATTGGCTCTTCTTTCTGCCCAGGGTCGTATCCCCCTTTCTTCACTCATACTTTCTGGGACTACCTCCCAAATAACTGCCAACGCCCAAGGCTTTGTCTGCCCTGGGGGATGGGGAGAAAAACTGAGACACCCCTTCCCCCCCTCATGCCGCATATTTAAATAATACCCAACCTCCTAAGTTCTTCTTGCATCCGTAACACTTTCCCATCATTTAGGCCTGCACTGTTCATTGCTAGAAAGAATGCACTAAACTTCCAATCTCTCTCTCTCTCCCCCTCCCTCCCTCTCCCTCTCTCCCCTCCCCCTCCCCCTCTCCCTCTCTCTCTCTCTCTCCCTCCCCCTCTTGGTTCTTTGCATCCATCCTGCCTTTGGTTGCCAGCAGGCTCTTTCTAAAATGCAAAATTGATTTCGTCAGTTTCCTTGCCCACAATTCTGCAAGGGCTCTTCTTTGTCTAATACTTAGAATCTAGATTCCTTAGAGAAATATACAAAGTGACTCATCCATTTATTCAGCGAGTAGTTACTGAGTATCTCTTTGCTGCCAGACACTCTGCAAAATGCTGGTGATGAAAGAGGCAAACATGGTTCTCCCATCATGGAGCTTATAGAGTTTCAGGCAATGGGCATTAAACAACCGCCCATACAAGTAAATACGTAAGGACCATGGTAAGAAGTGGTTTGAAGGACAAGGTTTGAAGGCCCACACAGTAGCCACAGGGCCCATGTGACTCTTTAAACCAATTAAAATTAAAAATTCAGTCCTTCGGTCTCACTAGCCACATTTCAAGCGCTCATTAGTCACATGTGGTGTATTGAGTGGCATATATATAGAACATTTCCATCATCACAGAAAGTTCTACTGGACAGTGCTACTAAAGGCCTATCTGAACAGGCGACCTCATCAAGACTTGGAGGTGGGGAGACCTGTGCCTTTTATTAGAGCTGAGTATCGAAGGACTGCAGGAACTGGCCAGGTTTGGGGGGATGAGGGGAGAAGCAGGCAGCGAGGAGCCCGGAGAATCCACAGAACGGATGGAGCCTGATGACTGAGGGGCAGCGTGGAAACATAGACAAAGGCTGGAGAGCAAGCTGGGAGCCAGGTAGGAAGGGTCTGTGTGGGCCAGGCCAAGGATTCTGAACTGTTTCCTAAGAGCAACATGAAGACATGTCCCCATTCTAAAGCATGGCCAGGTTCTTGTTTTTAAAAGGCCACCTACTCTATGTGCCTATGGGGGAATGACAGAAAACCATAAACGTTCTTTTTCAGTGTATTTTCTTAACTTAATATTGCATTTTCAAATATATATCAATAAATATAGATTACATTTACTCATTTTAACTACAATAAGGACTCCATTGTATGAATAAACCACAGTTGGTGTACATTTTAAAATATGCAAAGCAATATATTATGTTAAGCCTGTATTCATAGAAATAAAAGCATACATGCACTTATAGAAATAATATACACCACCTTCAGGGAAAAGAGGAAGGAGAAAAGGATGGGGGGGGGAAGGAGATTTCATCCCATTTATACTTTTTTATTTCTTTTAAAAGAGATCAGTTACACACTACTGTATATAAAATAGGTAAACAAGGACCTACTGTATAGCACACGAAACTATATTCAATATCTTGTAATATATAATAGAAAAGAATCTGAAAAAGAATATATATACATATATATATACATACATATATATATATATATATAAAACTGAACTACTTTGCCGTACACCTGAAACTAACAAATTGTAAATAATCTATACTTCAATTTAAAAGAGGTCTGAATCAACAAATGAAAAATGTTTATCTCTGTAAAATCTCTGTGAAAATATATTTATCCCTGTAAAAGAGTGGTGAGTTATATTTTTCTGAGTTATTTACAGAAGTGTCTGTTACCTTCTCTTTATTAAATAGTTCATAATTAATATTTTAACAAATTAAAGATAGACTTGGTGTAAGGAATGGTCCTGGACACCCAGTAAGGAGGGTATTGCAATGGTTCAAGCAAGAGTTGATGGGCACTTAGACAAGATACTGAAGCTAGAGAGGGAAAGAAGTAGGTGGACTCCAAAAACAGAGTCAACAGAACATGATCGATTGAATGCAAGATGGCAGGAAGGAAGGAGCTAGCAAAAATGAATCTCAGGTTCATAGGATGAGAACTGGGTAGATGGCAATGACACGGCTCTAGACTCGTGATATTAGAGAAGTTGCAGAAGGGGGTGGAGGTAGTGAGAAAGACTGATGATTCACTTTTGGAAATGTGAGGTTTCTAATCCCTCTGAAGTAGCTCAATTGAGATGACAGGTGTCAGATGTCAGCATGAATTTGGATCTTAACAGAAAGGTCTAAGCTGGAGATATAAATGTGGGAGTTATTAGATTGATAGATAGATAAATGCATCTTAGGTTAGGATGAAATAACTTATAGAGAAAACATGGGGTAAAAATAATTAGGGGCGGGCTTCCCTGGTGGCATAGTGGTTAAGAATCCACCTGCCAATGCAGGGGACACAGGTTCGAGCCCTGGTCCAGGAAGATCCCACATGCCACAGAGCAATTAAGCCCATTCGCCACAACTACTGAGCCTGCGCTCTAGAGCCTGCGAGCCACAACTACTGAGGCCCGCACACCTAGAGCCCGTGCTCCACAACAAGGGAAGCCACCGCAATGAGAAGCCTGCACACCACAACGAAGTGTAGCCCCCGCTCGCCGCAACTAGAGAAAGCCCGCGCGCAGCAACGAAGACCCAACACAGCCAAAAATAAATAAATAAAATAAATGTATTTTTAAAAATTAGGGGCAATTGAACCTATACAGGATTACTTCTCCATTGCTCCAGCCATACTACTTTGTTCTACAGTGAATAATATTAAAATAATTATACTATTGAGAATGCTAATTATTAGTTTCTAACTCTTAGAATTAACCTGTAGATAAAGGTTCTCAAATATTTAAATCAGCCATTTAAAACAGGTAAAGGATTCTTTTTTTGGATTTGAATATCGGCTCTGCCACTTACATGCCACATGATTTATGATGAATTACTTTACTATTGTGACGCTCAATGTCTTCATCTATAAAGTGGACATGACCAGAGTACCCCTCCTCACAACATTTTGGTTATGTGAGCTAACGCACATGACTTGGTATACTAATAAGTTCTCAATAAAATGACATAATAATAACAATAGCAGTAATGATAAACTTACTGCATGGTGGAATGACATCAGCAGAAAATATCTACCAAATATATCCTAGACATTCATATACACAAGAGATATTTCTAGATGGGATGTCAAGTGCAACAGTAGAAGTATTACTTTCATAAGCCTTAAAATGATCGGATTTTGGTCATTTACTATTTTAAAACGGAACTACTAACATTTTGCAACTAAACTATTACAACCCTGATATAAGTAATGGTCCTCATTCTGAAATTTATTTTTTGATATGAAAAATTCCTTATAAAAACAGCAATTCTACCGCTCAGAGCAAAAACCATACTCTTGTTGCCATTTCCTTTTTCTGATAAGATGAAGTAGTTGGATTCTTGAGAGGGGAAGATGGCGGAAGACTAAGACGTGGAGATCACCTTCCTCCCCACAGATACACCAGAAATACATCTACACGTGGAACAACTCCTACAGAACACCTACTGAACGCTGGCAGAAGACCTCAGACCTCCCAAAAGGCAAGAAACTCCCCACGTACCTGGGTAGGGCAAAAGAAAAAAAGAAAAAACAGAGAGAAAAGAATAGGGACGGGACCTGCACCAGTGGGAGGGAGCCGAGAAGGAGGAAAGGTTTCCACGCACTAGGAAGCCCCTTCGCGGGCGGAGACTGCAGGTGGCGGAAGGGGGAACTTCGGCGCCCCGGAGGAGAGCACAGCCACAGGGGTGCGGAGGGCAAAGCGGAGAGATTCCCACAAAGAGGATCGGCGCCTACCGGCACTCACCAGCCCAAGAGGCTTCTCTGCTCACCCGCCGGGGTGGGCGGGGGCTGGGAGCTGAGGCTTGGGCTTCGGTCGGAGCGCAGGGAGAGGACTGGGGTTGGCGGTGTGACCACAGCCTGAAGGGGGCTAGTGCGCCATGGCTAGCCGGGAGGGAGTCCGGGAAAAGTCTGGAGCTGCCGAAGAGGCAAGAGACTTTTTCTTCCCTCTTTGTTTCCTGGTGCGCGAGGAGAGGGGATTAAGAGCGCTGCTTAAAGGAGCTCCAGAGATGGGCGTGAGCCGCGGCTAAAAGCGCGGACCCCAGAGACGGGCAGGAGACGCTAAGGCCGCCTTTGCCGTCACCAAGAAGCCTGTGTGCAAGCACAGGTCACTCTCCACACCTCCCCTCCCGGGAGCCTGTGCAGCCCGCCACTGCCAGGGTCCCAGGATCCAGGGACAGCTTACCACGGAGAATGTGCGGCGACCTCAGGCTGGTGCAACGTCCCGCTGGCCTCTGCCGCCACAGGCTCGCCCCGCATCTGTGCCCCTCCCTCCCCCCCGGCCTGAGTGCGCCAGAGCCTCCGAATCAGCTGCTCCTTTAACCCCGTTCTGTCTGAGCGAAGAACAGACGCCCTCCGGCGACCTACATGCAGAGGCGGGGCCAAATCCAAAGCTGAGCCCCGGGAGCTGTGCGAACAAAGAAGAGAAAGGGAAATCTCTCCCAGCAGCCTCAGGAGCAGCGGATTAAATCTCCACAATCAACTTGATGTACCTGCATCTGTGGAATACATGAACAGACAACAAATCATCCCAAATTGAGGACGTGGACTTTGAGAGCAAGATTTATGATTTTTCCCCCTTTTCCCCTTTTTGTGAGTGTGTATGTGTATGCTTCTGTGTGAGATTTCGTCTGTATAGCACTGCTTTCACCATTTGTCCTAGGGTTCTATCTGTCTGTTTTTTTTTTGGTTGTTTTCTTTTTGTTTTTTTACTTTAAAAAAATTTTTTCTTAATAATTATTTTTTATTTCAATAACTTTATTTTATTTTATCTTACTTTATTTTATATCCTCTTGTTTTCTTTCCTTCTACTTTTTCTCCCTTTTATTCTGAGCCATGTGGATGAAAGCCTGTTGGTGCTGCAGCCAGGCATCAGGGCTGTGCCTCTGAGGTGGGAGAGCCACCTTCAGGACACTGGTCCACATGAGACCTCCCAGCTCCACAGAATATCAAATGGCGAAAATCTCCCAGAGATCTCCATCTCAACACCAACACCCAGCTTCACTCAAAACCAGCAAGCTACACTGCTGGACACCCTATGCCAAACAACTAGCAAGACAGGAACACAACCCCACCCATTAGCTGAAAGACTGCCTAAAATCATAATAAGTCCACAGACACCCCAAAACACACCACCAGATGTGGACCTGCCCACCAGACAGACAAGATCCAGCCTCATCCACCAGAACACAGGGACTAGTCCCCTCCACCAGGAAGCCTACACAACCCACTGAACCAACCTTAGCTACTGGGGACAGACACCAAAAACAACGGGAACTACGAACCTGCAGCCTGCAAAAAGGAGACCCCAAACACAGTAAGATAAGCAAAATGAGAAGACAGAAAAACACACAGCAGATGAAGAAGCAAGATAAAAACCCACCAGACCTAACAAATGAAGAGGAAATAGGCAGTGTACCTGAAAAAGAATTCAGAATAATGATAGTAAAGATGATCCAAAATCTTGGAAACAGAATAAAGAAAATGCAAGAAACATTTAACAAGGACTTAGAAGAACTAAAGATGAAACAAGCAATGATGAACAACACAATACATGAAATTAAAAATACTCTAGAAGGGATGAATAGCAGAATAACTGAGGCAGAAGAACGGATAAGTGACCTGGAAGATAAAATAGTGGAAATAACTACTGCAGAGCAGAATAAAGAAAAAAGAATGAAAAGAACGGAGGACAGTCTCAGAGACCTCTGGGACAACATTAAACGCATCAACTTTCGAATTATAGGGGTTCCAGAAGAAGAAGAGAAAAAGAAATGGACTGAGAAAATATTTGAAGAGTTTATAGTTGAAAACTTCCCTAACATGGGAAAGAAAATAGTTAATCAAGTCCAGGAAGCACAGAGAGTCCCATACAGGATAAATCCAAGGAGAAACACGCCAAGACATATTAATCAAACTGTCAAAAATTAAATACAAAGAAAACATATTAAAAGCAGCAAGGGAAAAACAACAAATAACACACAAGGGAATCCCCATAAGGTTAACAGCTGATCTCTCAGCAGAAACTCTGCAAGCCAGAAGGGACTGGCGGGACATATTTAAAGTGTTGAAGGAGAAAAACCTACAACCAAGATTACTCTACCCAGCAAGGACCTCATTCAGATTTGACGGAGAAATTAAAACCTTTACAGACAAGCAAAAGCTGAGAGAGTTCAGCACCACCAAACCAGCTTTACAACAAATGCTAAAGAATCTTCTCTAGGCAAGAAACACAAGAGAAGGAAAAGACCTACAATAACAAACCCAAAACAATTAAGAAAATGGGAATAGGAACATACATATCGATAATTAGCATAAATGTAAATGGATTAAATGCTCCCACCAAAAGACACAGACTGGCTGAATGGATACAAAAACAAGACCCATATATATGCTGTCTACAAGAGACCCACTTCAGACCTAGTGACACATACAGACTGAAAGTGAGGGGATGGAAAAAGATATTCCATGCAAATGGAAACCAAAAGAAAGCTGGAGTAGCAATTCTCATATCAGACAAAATAGACTTTAAAATAAAGACTATTAGAAGAGACAAAGAAGGACACTACATAAGGATGAAGGGATCAATCCAAGAAGAAGATATAACAATTGTAAATATTTATGCACCCAACATAGGAGCACCTCAATACATAAGGCAAATACTAACAGCCATAAAAGGGGAAATCGACAGTAACCCATACATAGTAGGGGACTTTAACACCCCACTTTTGGAACTTTTGGAAGTTTTAGCCACAGCAATCAGAGAAGAAACCTAAATAAAAGGAACCCAAATCAGAAAAGAAGAAGTAAAACTGTCACTGTTTGCAGATGACATGATACTATAAATAGAGAATCCTAAAGATGCTACCAGAAAACTACTAGAGCTAATCAATGAATTTGGTAAAGTAGCAGGATACAAATTTAATGCACAGAAATCTCTGGCATTCCTATACACTAATGATGAAAAATCTGAAAGTGAAATCAAGAAAACACTCCCATTTACCACTGCAACAAAAAGAATAAAATATCTAGGAATAAACCTACCTACGAAAGACCTGTATGCAGAAAGTTATAAGACACTGATAAAGGAAATTGAAGATGATACAAATAGATGGAGAGATATACCGTGTTCTTGGATTGGAAGAATCAACATTTTGAAAATGACTCTAGTACCCGAAGCAATCTACAGATTCAATGCAATCCCTATCAAACTACCACTGGCATTTTTCACAGAACTAGAACAAAAAATTTCACAATTTGTATGGAAACACAAAAGATCCCGAATAGCCAAAGCAATCTTGAAAACGAAAAACGGAGCTGGAGGAATCAGGCTCCCTGACTTCAGAATATACTACAAAGCTACAGTAATCAAGACAGTATGGTACTGTCACAAAAACAGAAATACAGATCAATGGAACAGGATAGAAAGCCCAGAGATAACCCCACGCGCATATGGTCACCCTATCTTTGATAAAGGAGGCAGGAATGTACAGTGGAGAGAGGACAGCCTCTTCCATAAGTGGTGCTGGGAAAACTGGACAGGTACATGTAAAAGTATGAGATTAGAACACTCCCTAACACCATATACAAAAATAAGCTCAAAATGGATTGAAGACCTAAATGTAAGGCCAGAAACTATCAAAAACTTAGAGGAAAACATAGGCAGAACACTCTATGACATAAATCACAGCAAGATCCTTTTTGACCCATCTCCTAGAGGAATGGAAATAAAAAGAAAAATAAACAAATGGGACCTAATGAAACTTCAAAGCTTTTGCACAGCAAAGGAAACCATAAATAAGACCAAAAGACAACCCTCAGAGTGGGAGAAAATATTTCTAAATGAAGCAACTGACAAAGGATTAATCTCCAAAATTTACAAGCAGCTCATGCAGCTTAATAACAAAAAAACCAACAACCCAATCCAAAAATGGGCAGAAGACCTAAACAGACATTTCTCCAAAGAAGATATACAGATTGCCAACAGACACATGAAAGAATGCTCAACATCATTAATCATTAGAGAAATGCAAATCAAAACTACAATGCGATATCATCTCACACCGGTCAGAATGGCCATCATCAAAAAATCTAGAAACAATAAATGCTGGAGAGGGTGTGGAGAAAAGGGAACACTCTTGCACTGCTGGTGGGAATGTGAATTGGTACAGCCACTATGGAGAACAGTATGGAGGTTCCTTAAAAAACTACAAATAGAACTACCATATGACCCAGCAATCCCACTACTGGGCATATACCCTGAGAAAACCATAATTCAAAAAGAGTCAGGCACCAAAATGTTCATTGCAGCTCTATTTAAAATAGCCAGGACATGGAAGCAACCTAAGTGTCCATCATCGGATGAATGGATAAAGAAGATGTGGCACATATATACAATGGAATATTACTCAGCCATAAAAAGAAACGAAATTTAGTTATTTGTAGTGAGGTGGATGGACCTAGAGTCTGTCATACAGAGTAAAGTAAGTCAGAAAGAGAGAGACAAATACCGTATGCTGACACATATATATGGAATCCAAGAAAAAACAAAGTCATGAAGAACCTAGGGGTAAGAGAGGAATAAAGACACAGACCTACTAGAGAATGGACTTGAGGATATGGGGAGGGGGAAGGGTAAGCTGTGACAAAGTGAGAGAGTGGCACGGACATATATACACTACCAAAGGTAAAATAGCTAGCTAGTGGGAAGCAGCCGCATAGCACAGGGAGATCAGCTAGGTGGTTTGTGACCACCTAGAGGGGTCGGATAGGGAGGATGGGAGGGAGGGAGATGCAAGAGGGAAGAAATATGGGAACATATGTATAACTGATTCACTTTGTTATAAAGCAGAAACTAACACACCGTTGTAAAGCAATTATACTCCAATAAAGATGTAAAAAAAAAAAGATGAAGTAGTTGGAGTCATGGCGGTTAAGCTTGCTTTCTCTGAATGATGCTGGAACACTCCATGCCCCTTGCTCCATAGCATGAGTACTCCTGCATCACGGACATTAAAGACTCAAACAATAGGCACTGTACTTTTGAATGTAGCATTTGGATTGCCTGAGATAGGAGGTGGGATATAACCATGAATGTCCACAACCTCTAAGTTATTAATATGCAACTGTGAATGTCCATAATCTCTACATTATTAACATTAACAGACTGGCTTTTTAAAAAATTTTTTAAATGTTTTTTAGACACGCCACGCAGCTTGTGGGATCTTAGTTCCCCGACCAGGGATCAAACCTGGGCCCTCGGCAGTGAAAGCGCAGAGTCCTAACCACTGGACAACCAGGGAATTCCCCCCGGTCCAATATTAGAATGTGCCTATGAACCTCTCCATTTTGTTTGCTTGCAAAATGATTTTCACAAAACTCAGAATATTACACTTATTTTGCCTATTTATTTCACTTGAAATTATCTTTTGTTCTCCTGTTGACCTACGAAGAAAATAACACCCATGCATGGTGCTTCTGATTCTAAAGGTCCCTAGAAAATCTCATGGGATATGTGAGTATCACAGGATGAATGAGCAAATTTTTAAATTAGTTAATTATTTCCTCTTCAAGAGCTCCAATTACTCTTATCATTCTACACTTTCCTATTTATCAGAATTTTTACCGATAAAAACTTGCTCTCTCTTCTAAAAATATCAGAAAGACTTTCTGTATTTTTTGGCCATGGCACACGGCATGCAGGATCTTAGTTCCCCAACCAGGGATCAAACCGGTATCCCCTGCAGTGGAAGGGCGCAGTCGTAACCACTGGACCGCCAGGGAAGTCCCTTAAAAATACCAAAAACACTTTACTGAAGCCCCTCCATCTCTATCAGAGAGGGCCCCAAGCATACATCCAGCTGGGCTCTCAGGGATGTCAGATCAAGCTGTTTCCCAGCCATTCTTTCCTTCCCACCACAGCAATTCTCCGGCCATGTGTGTGGGTATCCTAGGCTGTGTTCTCAATAAATGGACCCTGAGACAAGTAACACATTGGGGAGGCATTCCCCAGAAGCGCTAGTAGGCCAAGTAGAGAAGTGTGACAGGAAAGGGGAGGAAGCCGATGCAGGGTGGCCCACTGGGGGGATGACTGCTATGGGCAACTGGTCTCACTCCAGCTGCAGACTGCTGGAGACGGCCTAGGACATGCCTCAGAGTTGCCCCAGCTGAGGGGCCAGGGAGCAAGCACGTTCATCCTATCCGTCAACGGTCGCGGGTGCTCCTAGGGGCTGGATTGCTTGGCACACGTGGCCTGCCCAGTGCATGAACAAGCCTGCTTCCACAGCCAGAGAAAGCTCTCAGGCCTCTAGGGAGTTTAGTATCTGCAGTAGAAAGCCTTTAGGAGGTGTACTAGTTTCCTATTCTCACCACCTTCGTGGTTTAAAACAACACACCTTTAAAATCTTATGTTGGAGAGCAGAAGTTTAAAATTTGTTGGTAGGGCTGCATCCCTCCTAGAAGCTCTAGGGAAGAACCCATTTCCTTGACTTTCTGAGCTTCCAGAAGCCACCTGGATTCCTTGGCGCAGAGCCTCTTCTATCTTCAAAGCCAACAGCATAACATCTCCAACCTCTGCTTCTGTCACCGTATCACCTTCTCTGATTCTGACTCCTTATTCTCTCCCAAGGACCTTTGTGATTACATCAAGCCGCACAGATAGTCCAGAATAATGCCCTCATCTCAAGATTATTAACCTCATCGAATCTGCAAAATCCCTTTATCCATGTAAGGTAACATATTCACAGGTTCTGGGGAGTAGGACATGGACATATTTGAGGACCCATCATTCTATGCCTACCACAGAGGATGTGCAGCGCATGTCATGACAGTGTTTCCTTCCAGCTAAGGTAGGCCTTGGCAAGATAAATGTGGTTCATTAGTCTTCAAATACTTTATGGAAAGAAAAAGTAGGTGCTGCGTAAATAACTGTTCCTTTTATTCAACTAATAAAGACTGATGTCCTGTGTTGCAAAACCCTAATACACGTAATATCAAGGGAGATAACAAGTTGTTATTTTAGCATTAGAGTTAACAGGTTTGGAGGGCCAAGATCACAGAGGAAAAGAGAATGCCTGAATTTCTATTTCTTGTCAGTTTCGGGGGGGACAAAAAGCCTCAAGATAATCTCATCTTATTTTAGGCGCCCAACTAATTTCAAGAAGTTTCATCAAAAGCCAAAAAAAAAAAAAATGTGTTCTCCTGGGGAATGTTTCTTGTTCTGTTTATGAAAACAAAACCAGCAAGTGTCCACACAGGTGTTGGGAAATACAGAGAGATGAAAATCGGAGTAAAGACGTTGCCTGCCATGGTGGCCTTTTGCAAGAGGAGCCAATAGCTTCAAAACCAAGAAAACTTAACACTTGCCAAAAAGAATGAGGCTGAGTAAAGGAGGAGGGGAAGAAACCCTACAAGAGCCACCAACAGAAAAGGACGGCTGTCCCTTGCTGGTCTTTCTCTCTCTTTTGAAATGGGGCTTTGAGAGAATTATGTCTATCTTTTTGTTGTTGTTGTTCCAAAATAATTTACTAATTTATTTCTAGAATAACTTATTGAGTACCTCAGATAAATGCAGGTCTTATGCTAGATGTGGAAATACAGAGGCAAATAAGAATTGGGCTCTGTCCTCAAGCTGATCAGTCCAGTTTGGGTGGATACAGGTAAGCAAACAATACAGTACACTGTGATACTTCCTACTTGTGGAAGATTGAGCTCTTTGCCCCTAATTCTTCACTCAGCTGCAGGCACATTAAGTATCCACATCCTTCTCAGATCTTCTTAAAGGACGAGTTACTTCTCTGACCCCTTGACTTTGAGTTTGGCTAAGTGATTTGCTTTGGACAGTAGGATGTGAGTGGACATGGTACAATCAGAGGCATGAAGTGCACTTACTCTTGTCCTTTTTTAGTATGGTGCAGTGCCATGAGAAGTACGTACCCCACATAGATAACTGCCTCTTCATTCTGGGCCCCTGAATGGGACACGTTGAGTTCACCACATGCCCTGGGTAGCCTCTGGACCACAGAAGAAGAGGCATGCCAAACAGAACTGTATTCAACCTGGAGTCTGGAACCTGAAATCTAGATCCTAGAGCCTGGATACCAGCCTAGCTCCATGTAGATGGACTCAAACCACAGACCTGTGAGCACCAGAATAAATGACTGTTGCTAAGAGTCACTGAGTTTGGGGATTGTTTGTTATGAAGCATTATTGTGGTAAGAGCTGACTAATACACTGTTATAGAAGCTGGGGATAGGGGATCCCACTAGGTGGAAGAAGGGAAAACCAATGCTCAATACTTAGAGGGTCAAAGAGGTAGGTGAGAAACAAAAACAAAAAGAAGGCCAAAAATAGAACAGAAAATAAGTAATTTTCCCATGGTAATGCCTTTCCTTTTTAATAAGCAGAAGATGTCTTCCAAGTGCCAGGTCACCCTGGGCACTGCTGATGTGGAAGTCAAGATGTAGTCATGATTTGTGCTCCCAGGGCCTCTCAGTGCGACCTCCTTCCTTCCACCTCTGCTCTGGCTCCCGAAGGCCTTTTGCAGAAATGAACTGTAAAGAATTACAATCTCTAAACTATACTTAAAGAAAGCCAAAAGTCATAGCTTTTTTATCCTTTAGCATCTTACGTGGTAATTTTCTCCTTATGAAATTTGAAAAAAAAATGGCTCCTAACGAGAAAACTAGTTTGCTATGGCAACTTGAGTCCCATATTAGGCACAGATAGGGGATCATATATTTTTGCTGCAATGAAGGATTCTCCATCTCTCTGGACTCACCAGTTTCAATTTAAGATGTGGAAACTAAGATGGCAACCACTAAGAGAGAAAATGTTATATAGTCTTATGACTGGGTATAACCTCAAAAAAATTTGGAAATCTCTTCCAAAGGCTCCTCAAACACAGTATGTAGGGATCTGTCATCCTTTTACAGGTTTTCTGCTGATTAGATTTCCAAGCGTCCATGAGGTAAGTATATAAAAATTCTTCTCAGGTAAATGTAAGTTCGTGCAGCCACCACAGAAAACTAGAAATAGTGATACCATATGATCCAGCAAAAAACTAAAAACAGAGCTACCATATGATCCAGCAATCCCACTCCTGGGCATTTACCCTGACAAAACTATAATTTAAAAAGATACATGCACCCCAATGTTCATAGCATCACTATTCACAATAGCCAAGACATGGAAGCAACCTAAGTGTCCATCGACAGAAGAATGGATAAAGAAGATGTGGTACATATATACAATGGAATACTACTCAGCCATAAAAAAGAATGAAATAATGCCATTTGCAGCAACATGGATGGACCTGGAGATTATCATACTAAGTGAAGTACGTCAGACAGAGAAAGACAAATACCATATGATATCACTTATATGTGGAATCTAAAATACGACACAAATGAACATATCTATGAAACAGAAACAGACTCACAGACATAGAGAACAGACTGGTGGTTGCCAAGGGGGAGGAGGGCAGGTTGGATTGGGAGCTTGGGGTTAGCAGATGCAAACCATTATGTCAATATATAGAATGGATAAACAATAAGGTCCTACTCTATAGCACGGGGAACAATATTCAATATCCTGTGATAAAGCATAATGGAAAAGAATCACTTTGCTGTACAGCAGAAATTAACATGACATTGTAAATCAACTACACTCCAGTAAAAAAGAATTCTTCCCAGGTAATAATTCTGAAATACTCACCTTCTTCAAACCCACATTGCAAATACATCAAAAAATAAGTAAAGATGCCCATGCTAAGGTTGGCATGCAAATATGAAGATGGGAGACTACGTGTATATTAAAGTAAATCTATGTGCTGGGATTCCTGAAATATTTTTCTGTCCTAAGAGTTGAGTCTTTTTAAGCTCAAATTATAGTTTGTGTGTGTGTTTGATGCCTTGGGATGACCAGCTTTTATCCCTTGAGAGTAAGGTAGAGATTAAGAAAGTCTCCTCTATGACCCCCTCCCCAAAACACACACACACACACACACACACACAGGAGTTGGACAAGAAGTCGCAGAGAGAGTACTGGAAAAACTCAGCCTGATCAGCCTGAAGATTTTTTGGTGGTTGTTGCGATTTCCGCTCTACTCAGTGCCTTCCAAGCCCTGCACCAGAGGTCTGAACGCTTAACAAGTTTATCACACTCTGAAAGAGGTGTCAAGCCTTGCCCTTTCTTATCAAGCCGTCCAGCTCAGGTTCAGAAAGATGCATAGTACAGGTGAGTGGAGAAAAGGTCATTTTGGCAAGGGTTTTAATCAAATATGCTACAGCAACCACCTAGAGTCAAGTTGATTCCTGCGGGTGGATTACACAACCTTTTCTTTAGTCCTTTCCATTCCTCTTTTTTTTTTTTTTCCAATAACCTCTTTGGAGCTCCAGCTGAGACCTTCAAGATGAGCCTTCGCTATTTAATCTAGCCTCTGACCACAACCGATTATCAACAGGCAGAAAAATAGAAGCAGCAGAACGGACTCGACCTGAATTGACTAAATCTCTGGGAGGAAAGGTACTTTGGTTTTGTCTTATAAGAAAAATCAAACTTGGAAACGAAAAGCTGTTCTCAGCTGTGAAGGCAGCCCGAGGAAAGTTCAGGAGACTAGCCAAATTCGTATACAATTTAATATAAAGGGTGACTCCTCTCTGCCCTTTCTCACTTGCGTTCTTTGCTTCTGAATGAAAGCGCCTCTATTCTGAGAGGTGAGGCCAGACCCCCAGGGTTTAAATAACCGAAAGTTGCTTGGGTGACCTCAGACAACCGTCTGTGCAGTATCTTCATTTGCTGTGGAGCCCACGGAGCCTGGTTTCAGTGTAAGCAAATAAAGCCCAATATGTAGCGAGCACATTTGGATGGGCAGAGTCTTGTATCACTGCAGGACGACGGCGCTCAGACCATGAAGAGGGAGATTCGCCCTTTAGCAAGGTCCCTGCCCCCTCGGCACCAGTCCGCATCCCTCCAAGTGCCCCCCAGCAGCCCCCTCCAGGAAGCGAGATCCCGAAGCTCCCTCCTGTTTCTGCTCTCAGGGATTTCTCTCCATTTTATTTTTAACCCAGGTCTATAAAATGTATCCTTAACTGAAATGCACCAGGGTCTCTCTCCCTCACTACCTTCTTATTCTGCATTTTCTCCCACTTCCAATCCACAAATTTTCATATTTTGTAATACCCTATAAGGGAAAAGAAACTGAATACACACACGCACGTATGTATAACTGAATCACTTTGCTATATAACTGAAACTACCACATTGTACATCAACTATACTTCAATTTTTAAAAATAAGATACTTAAAAACAAAAAATAACCCATCACCCTGGGAGTGGCGAGGAGGTCTAGTAGACCCACAGATCCAAAGCCTCGCTCTAAATCTCACTGCGCCACCTAGTGGCCATGTGGTCCTGGGCAACTCACCTTCGGAATTGCAATTTTCCGTTGAAATACTGGGAGAACAAATGTTGCCTAAGAGGATTATTTGAGGATAAAGTGAAATAATACATGTGGAATTGTTTTGTAAATTGTCGATTATTAATTTGTGATAACCAGTAAACCTCCTTTTTATTGCCAGTTTGGTTTGGGGCTTCTCTGACCTGAAAATGTAAACATCTCAAACACTGCTTCTAATTGACATTCTCTAATCTGCAGCTGCTTCCACCCACACTTTCCACCTTCCCCAGCTAACCAGGGCTTAGCTCAGACCAAGATTCTAGAACAGAGCAAAGTCCCTAAATGGTAAAGACAAATCAGCAAATTGACTAACATTAGGAAGTGGGAACAATCACCTGCTACCACTGAACTTAGCAGTAAATCCAAAGAAAAGGTCTATTTAAAGGATTCGAGACTTAAGGATCCAGGAGCCAAAACAACCAACTGAAACAACGGGCATGGGAAATATAGTTTCAAACAGAGCCGTGTGGTGTGTGTAAGACCAACCCCGAAGACCCTGTTTTCTTAAGGACATCAGACTGGAAATTTATTTAGACTCCGAATGTTCTGTGCAAGTAAGAACAGAAATGAATTTCTATTGAGGAAGGAGTACAATTCTGTAATTTTGTTCTGAATATGTTTTCTACCCTGAGATTCCTTACCCATCGGGGAAATAGATTCCTGTACTTTGAACAGCTGGCTGAGAGTCTGATGGAAAATTTATATAAAGCTGGGGCTCTGAGGAGACCTCAGGGAGAAAGTTATATCCCCAAGCCTGTAGTTTTATCAATTTTTATCTCTTGTCTGGTGGTTACGGATGCAACCAGCCATGAATACAGAAAGGCTTCTGTTTGGAGGTGCTGCTGGTACTTTCTCATAGAACAATTTTCTTTTTAAAAAATGGCTGACTGGTCTTCCCTGGTGGCGCAGTGGTTAAGAATCCGCCTGCCAATGCAGGGGACAGGGGTTCGAGCCCTGGTCCGGGAAGATCGCACATGCCGCGGAGCAACTAAGCCCGTGCGCCACAACTGCTGAGCCTGTGCTCTAAAGCCTGCGAGCCACAACTACTGAGCCCGCGTGCTGCAACTACTGAAGCCCACGCGCCTAGAGCCTGTGCTCCACAACAAGAGAAGCCACCACAACGAGAAGGCCCGCGCAACGCAATGAAGAGTAGCCCCCGCTCACCGAAACTAGAGAAAGCCTGTGCACGGCAACAAAGACCCGACATAGCCAAAAATAAATACAATTTAAAAGAAAAAGAATTGCTGACTACTCACAAAGTTAGAATGTATCTGGTCATGGCCCTAGCCATTTGAGTCAAAGGGGTATGCTTCTGAAAGTCTCTCCATGTCACTTATGCAGATGCTCCTGGTTTGGTACACAATTGATTTGACCAAGTGAAGAGAATTGTTTTTAAGGACACCAACAGCACTGTCTGTTTCCATAGCCAGGCAAAACGTGTCCCTGGTCTTGGTGCCTCCAGGGCAATGCAGCTGTACGTATTTTTAAATCACCTAGGAACTTCCTTACACGTGGGCTAGCAGTCAAGAAATAATGTGATTTCTGGTTTATAGATTGGGAACATGATAATTAGAGGGTTTTGTTTTTTTTTCTTAATCAGGGGATCATAGCAAATTATTTGCAAGGGAATTGAACAGTCTATCTTTCTTGAAGTAGAAATGTTTTCAGACAAAAATACTATTATGGTCTATTTGGGTAAAAATCCCATTTTCCTTCTCTCTAACCAAGATACCTTATTTAGAGTTTTAGCAGTAATTTTAGTTTCTAAGCCCCACCACCACCAAAAATGTAAGCTGATAGACTCTCAACATCTCAAAAATACGAATTTATTGACTTTCAAGCAGCCACATCCTATGCTAACCTAACTTGGGGTGATTTCAAAGTATCTATCTTCAATTTACATACGTAGAAAAGCACAAAATCAACAGCAGCACGAAGATCAACTGGAAAAGAACAAAATCACCTAGTGTTGTGCAATTTCTCTTGATGATGATATCGGGCTAAGTTATACCTAAATCAAGTAGAGATGAGAAACATCAACTATGCCATCAATCTGCTCTCCTCCTTTACACAGTAAAGTGTGCCCTTGGGCCAACCAGGAATTTATTCAATAGGTGATATGTGCCTGGCCCTGGAGAGGAAAAAAACAGTGTCTTCTCAAGAAATGTACAGCCAAGCAGACAGCCTTAACTGGACTTCATCTGTAAAGTGGAGACAATATAACCTGCTTTAAAGGTATCATAGGAAGATAAAATTAAACAATATGAAATGTAACCAAATGAAATAATATGAATAAACAAAATAATGTGACATTAAAAACTAATGTGAAATCTTGTAAATTCTTCAGCTTAACAAGCTTAACACTTAACAGTGCTGGGTATCACTCCTGCCTCTGGGTGATGTTATGAAGAAACCTGGCTGGCGTTCCGGAATGGATTACAGGTGGTGAGGTTAGGAGGTTATTCTCTGTAAGGAGAATCTCCACTTGGCTTGTTTCTGTGAAGCTGTGATGACTGTATTAGGACAAGTCAGTGGGTTAACGTTATCTACACTGAAGTAAGTTCCAGCTAGATGTAAAGGATTAAATGTAAAACAAACTGACAAACAGACCCCAAAGAAATTGGGAGAAGACTAGAAGAAAACCTAGGGATATATTTTTATACTCTTGGGGTGGGGAAAGCATTTCTAAACATGACATAAACTCCAGAAGGAAATATCTGAATAAGGATAAATTTACCTTTATAAAAATGTAACGCTTCCACATCTCCAAAAATTATTAATGTTGAAAGACAAACAATAAACTAGGGAAAAACATTTGTAACATGTATGAGACAAAGTTCTTTCAAATCAAGGAGATAAAGATAACCAACTCAATAGAAATGTTATCAAGGACATGAACAGACAGTGCACAAAAGAAAAAAAGACCAATAACATTTGAAAAGGTGGTTAAGCTATGACTGATGAAGGGTGAATATTCAACAAACAGTTCATACAACTCAACATCAAAAAAAAATTTTTAAATGGGCAGAAGAACTGAATAAACATTTTTCTAAAGAGGACATACAAATGGCCAACAGGCATATGAAAAGATGCTCAACACTGCTAATCATCAGGGAAATGCAAATCAAAAACTACAGTGAGGTATCACCTCACACCTGTCAAAATGGCTACCATCAAAGAGAACACAAATAACAAATGATGGCGAGGATGTGGAGAAAAGGGAACCCTCCTGCACTGTTGGTGGGAATGTAAATTGGTGCAGCCAATGTGGAAAACTGTACGGAGGTTTCTCAAAAAACTAAAAATAGAACTACCTTATGACCTAGCAATTCCACTCTTGGGTATATATCCCAGAAAAACAAAAACACTAATTCGAAAAGATACATGCACCCCCATGTCCCTAGCAGGATTGTTGACAATTGCCAAGATATGAAAGCAACCTAAGTGTCCATCAACAGATGAATGGATAAAGAAGATGTGGTACATAGATACAACAGAATACTACTCAGCCATGAAAAAGAATGAAATTTTGCCACTTGCAGCAACATGGATGGACTTGGAGGGCATTATGCTAAGTGAAATAAGTCACACAGAGAAAGACAAATACTGTATGATACCACTTATATGTGGAATCCAGAAAAACAACAAACTAGTGAATAAAACAAAAAAGAGGCATACTCACAGATACAGAGAATGAACTAGTGGTTACCAGTCGGGGGAGGGGCAATATAGGGGTAGGGGATTAAGAGGTACAAACTATTAGGTATAAAATAAGCTACAAGGATATATTGTACAACATGGGGAATATAGCAAATATTTTATAATAACTATAAATGGAGTATAACCTTTAAAAATTGTGAATCACCATATTGTACGCCTGTAACTTATATAATATTATACATCAACTATACTTCAATAAAAACATTTTAAAAAGAAAAGATGATTAAGCACACTAACAATTACTAAATTTGAAATAACAGTAAGGAAGTAGAATGCCATATATCAAAAAGCCATATATAGCTTAAAGAGGTAGATAATGTCCCCTGGCAGTTGAACAGCGTTTGGGAAACCACACACCTTCACGTATTCTTGGAAGAAACGTAAATTCATATAGCCTTTAGTAGTTCAAGATGGCAACATATATAACCCCTTGGTGGCATAGTCTTTGACCACGAAATGATCCTTCTAGGTACTTATCCTAAAGTAATATTTGGAATAATGCAGAGAGATTCTTGAATAGTCAATGCTACCATAGTAGATAAAACTGGGAATACTCCAAACGTCCGCCAAGAGAATTTGTTAAGTAAGTTGTGGTACATCTAGTTCCAGGCTTTCGCAGCCTTGGCATTGTTGACATTTGGGCCAGATCCTTCTTGGTTCGGAGGCTGTCCTGTGCATTGGAGGGTGTTGAGCAGCACCCCTGGCCTCCACCCATTAGATGCCACTAACATGTTCTGCTCAATTGTGACAAACAAAAATGTCTCCAGACATTGCCAACTGTCCCCTGGGGAGCAAAACTGCCCCCCCTCCCCTTATGAACCACTGATTTAATATGACATGGTCTTTAAAAAGAATGCATCAGAGATGCACTTACTGACATGGAAAGACAAGCATGGTATATTGTTCAATTAGATAAGTGATTGTGGAATTATATGTACTGTGTAATCCGATTTACATAAATAAAAATAATTTTGCATAATTATCTGTACATAATGCTAATATGTCCATAAGAAAAAATCCCGGCAAATCATTGGTCGACAATGACAATCCTGAACCTCTAATCCTGGACACAGAAGAATGTGTTTAATATGAACGACCTCTCTGATTCTCAGGATCTCTGCACAACGTCATTCAAATGATAAAGGACTCCTGAGGAAGACATTTAAAAAATAACAGAGAATCATTTTGTGAAAATACTCTATCTCTGAAAAGGAGCTAATTTTGGCTTTGAGGCCACTGTTTTTAAGCTTTTGCAAAATAGATTTATAATGATTTCAAGAAGAATCTTCATGAGCGTGAAATTCCTATTTCAGACCCCACCAACTGATACTCAGCTCACCCCTCACCCCTGACCTTTCCCCAATGCCCTAGGCTTCCCTTCTGCTGTATTTACTTGGTATTTCTCTTTGTGGCAATTCATTTATTTTTGCACTGACTTTTTATTTTTTTTAAAAAAAAAACAAAGAAAATGTGTCCTTGAAACTTTGGAGAGACAAGCCATTTAAAACATGAAGTTCTTTAGTGTTTTTTTTTTTTTGGTCCTGCACTGATATCTATCTTAGGGACCATAAAGAAGAATAATTTTCCAGCCTTTCGCTGTTTAAAAATAGGCAACGATGATCAGAGGTCTTGGAATTAAAATGTCTAAAGCTCAGAGAATGATGGAAGTTGGGCAGCAAATATGCATTGTCCTTGCTGAACTTTCTCTAAATGAAAATAGAGAGGTGACCACATTAGCTGTCTAATTCTCTAGGTCTTCAGTGTCTAGTAATAGAGTTTATTTGATTGAGAGATTTCTTTAACAGGAGACCCCATCTGTGACAGAAAGAACAAAATGAACTGTTATGCTTCATTTGTTTTCATTCTCCACAAAACAGCATGTCGCTGAGATCAAACAGATTTCAGCCTTTCCTTCTTAGTGCAGCTATATGGCAATCGTCACTGAGGAGAGAAAAATCTACTTCCTCCTGCAGGCCAGAGAGCCTACAGGAAGTAAGGTAAGGAGTGCATCGGATTTGGGATTTTAACACAAATTAGAGAATAGGATTGTATTTAAAGGAGAAATTGGGACTTCCCTGGTGGTCCAGTGGTTAAGACTCCACGCTTCCACTGCAGGGGGTGCAGGTTTGATCCCTTATCAGGGAACTAAGATCCCGCGAAGCCAAAAAAAAGGCGGGGAAGGGGGAAATTGTTCAGTAGATATCACACAAACTTCTAGAAATGTCGAATGTAGAAGAGGCATTCCTGGTAATGATGAAAGATTAGGCTATTGAATGGAGGGAGATGAGACAAAAACTCCAATTACGTTCAAAGCAGGAGAGCTATATTCTGCTGAAGTACATGCTCTCTGTACAAGCAATTGGGAATTAATTTCAGACTGCCTTCCTTCAGTAAGTTGTGTTATTTCATACCAGAAGCAATTCAGAATAATTCGAAAGTGAGTTATAAAATAAGTAGCATATAGTAGATTTTTACTAAGAGGAGCTACCTTGAATAATAACCAGCACTAGGGGGTTCATCCTCTGTTCCCCTGACCCTCTGCAGCATTGAACTTCCCTGTGAAATCCTGTCTGCTCACTTCTGTGAAGTCTCCTCAGCCACCTGGGTGGGCTGCAGGGGTTTTCACCTCCACTTTTTCCATCAATCCAACTCTATTTTTTAAACTTCCACATTCCTCAAAATGTCTGATCTCACGGTAGCACCCAAGTCTCTTTCCAGACCTGCCATGAGCTTATCAAAATTCTTGCAATTCTTTTGACACATCCAAGGAACTATCGAGTGCAGAAGAGGGTAAAATTTGCCCTCTTGACACAGAAAAAAGAAATTAGTATTTTGCTTAGCGCTCCCTTTCATAGAATAGACAAAGTCAACTGTGCTTTCCTAGTCCCCATAAACCTACAGAGCTCTGGTAAGCATGTCCCACGTAGATTTAAATATTTAGTATTTCCTCCTTTTTTATTTCTTATCCTTTTTGTTTTCTCCTATATGAAAATTTCAAAATCCTCTATAGTACTTTAATTTTGAAGCTCCTTGTGGTAGGAAGAGAAGGTCATCTGTTTAGATTAATAAAAACTGTGTACAACTCTAACGATATTTTTCTATTAATCTTTAGCAAAGCATGAAATTTAATCTCTTCAGTGTGATAAACATATGGAATTGATGAGCTCTGTCTGTGGGCCACATAACAAGACATAGGCCTCTATAAGCCATTATTCTGTGTGGAGAGTTCCACATTCATTTCTGAATTACTTGGGTTAGTGATAGTTCATTAAGAAACCCTTAACAAATGCAAAGTGTTCACTTTCATGGAGAGAGTTAATGGGAACTTAATGGATTTATTCTATCACTTTGCTCCTTTAAAAATACTCTTTAATTAAATGTTACTATTAATAGAACTATTATGCACATTTCAAGGAGTCTCTTCAATTTTTCAGAATTTAATCATTAAGATTTATCAAATCAGATGGAGGAAGCAAAGATAAAGACAGTTACATTTTAGATAAGCACCCTTGAATTTAAGACTGATGTTACAAACCAACAGCTGAGATTTTATGAGGGGATATTCCAAATATATTTGTAAATGAAAAACTGATCCTCCAAATTTTTCTTTTTTATATACAAGGGGTTACTTATTCATTCATTTATTAAACAAACATTTTTTAGTACTAATGATATGTGAGCTACAGTGAGTTAAAAAAAAAGACAGAATTTCAGAATCAAATGAAAGCAGAAATAGACAACTTAAATCAGTAACTACACTACAGTGTGGTGTGGGCTAAAATAATGGTAAGAACAGCGTGCCAAGGAGCAAAGGGAACCTCACCTGATGGGAATGAGAAGGGAGGAAGAGGTGTCAGAAGGCGACATTTGAGTTGAGTCTTAAAAGTTGATTTAAACACTAACCAGGCACACAAGATGCGGAAGGATACCGTAGGCAAAGAAGATATCCTTCCGCACCTTGAAACTTGGAACACTGTGTGTTTCGGGAGGTCGTGGTACACAGCAGGATGCTGTGATAGCTTGAATGAATGTCGTGGCAGTGAGGATAAAGAGAAGATGAATTAGAGAACTATTTCGGAAAGCTTGACATGCCCTAGATAACTTATCATATGCAGAATGGGTTGACGGAGAGGGCTGTGGCGTCTGCCGGATTTCTGACTTGGGTGATGGTACGTACGGTGGTACCATCTACCCATGGAGGGAATGCCGGCGTAAGGGCGTCTACGACTATGATGAGCGTCATCTTGGACAGGCTTTTTAGAGACGCGCGTAGGAAATTCAGACGTTCCAAGCAACCAGATACATTTGACACTCTGGGAAGAGATCTGTACCGAAAGTAAAGAGTTGAGATCATTATGACCTGATCAAACTGTTGGGAGAGGTACAACTTTAGTTTTGTTGTTGGTGAAAAAAAAAAGTGCTATTTTCAAAATTAGTATCTGGCATCACCACCTGCCGTAAAACATGCAGACCTAGTGTGTAACTGGAGCTTGATCACCTGCACACACCCCTGAATTAGAGCCTCTAATGTTCTGTTGAGGACGGCATTCCTGGAACATGATGTATAGAAGAGGATTTAGTTGGACTTGGTATGGTTGGAGAAGAGGAGGGGGAGGGGAGAAAAGGGGAGAGGCAGGTGAGGAGGGAGGGGAGGAAGGAGAGGAGGGAGGGGAGGAGGGGGAGGAGGGAGGGGAGGAGGGGGAGGAGGGAGGGGAGGAGGGGGAGGAGGGAGGGGAGGAGGGGGAGGAGGAAGAAGAGAAAAAAGAAGAGAAATAGCAATCACGAGGTATTTGGAGATATTGTCAAGTACCTACCCTGTGTCTGGAACTTTATATCCACCTCTAATTATTATTTTTTTTTTCTTACGCGGGCCTCTCACCGCTGTGGCCTCTCCCACTGCGGAGCACAGGCTCCCGACGCGCAGGCTCCCGACGCGCAGGCTCAGCGGCCATGGCTCACGGGCCCAACCGCTCCGCGGCATGTGGGATCTTCCCGGACCGGGGCACGAACCCGCGTCCCCTGCATCAGCAGGCGGACTCTCAACCACTGCGCCACCAGGGAAGCCCATATCCACCTCTACTTTAAAGCTCATAACAAACCTAGGAAGTAGGTATTCTTATCTGCACTAAACTTACAGAGATGCTCAGACTCGGGAAAGTTAAGTAATTCACCAAGGTCACATTGCTAAGGAATTAGAAGGCTATGTCTGCCTGGATCTTTCCAAAATTTCCACAAGCTTTATCTGTCAAGGAGCTTTGAGTCCCTGATGCTATTCAGAAGAGAGGTGCAAAACCAAGCCTCAGGTAAAGAAACTAGATCAAGTAATATGGGGGTAGTAGTGTCCCTTAACAATAAGGTGGGGTCCTAGCCAGAATCAAGGGGAAGAAACTCAGTCCTTCGGGTTGGGGCAACATGGAGAAATGTAGGGTGGAAAGATCAAAGACCAAGACAAACAACCCGAGTCTGAAATAGCTTAGAGTTCAGGAGGATCAGGGGAAACATGAAGTTAATATTAAAGGGGCTGGGGACATCCCTAGTGGTCCAGTGGGTAAGACTCTGTGCTCCCAATGCAAGGGGCCCGGGGTTCGATCCCTGGTCTGAGGCGGGGGGGTCGGGGGAGGGGGAGCTAGATCCCGCACGCATGCCACAATTAAAAAAAAAAGATCCCCTGTGCCACATCTAAAACCTGGTGCAGCCTAAATAAATATTTTTTTTTAATTAAAAAATAAAGGGGCTGTAACTTTGCGGAACGTTTGAGTATTTCAGTCTTTTCTCTTAGGATACTGAGGTCTAGACCCAGTTTGCAGTGAAAGCAGTTTCTGTGAAAGAAATGCACAAGAGACCTATAGTCATATCTGGAGTATCAGGGAAGCGATTTAATTCCATGCCCCAGCAGACAGAGGTGAATTTCAGTGCAGAGGACGTAATGAGGTTCCAGCTAGTCCAGGCTGGGATTCACATTGTGCTGCGTCTTCTGGGCTACTGGCCCTCCAAACAATGGTATGCCGGAGCCAGCCTGTATCAGCTTGCAAAGAGCTGACTGCACACATCTCTTCCCAACTCCACATTCCTCGATGTCACATTTGTAGTTTGTAATCACCCATGGTGGGAGCATTTATACCATGGAAACTGGCAAATGCTCTAAATCAGGGCTTCTCTTTTAAAGAGCAAGTTGTTAAACATTTACAGCTGCCTCTAGGTATTAGCACAGATGGGAAAGGGTGAGGGGACCTATGAGGAGGTTTTGAGCATCTGGGAGCGGAGATGAGAGCGATCAAGAGGCAAAGAAGATGGTATTATATCCATTCCCCAACCTGACCTGAGCGAGGAGATGTGAACCGATAGAGGGAGCTCTACACAGCAGGGACACTGGGAGACAAGCAGCCCCATGTGAATCTAAGCTGCGACCTAGAGCAGGGGGGGAGTATTTGTCAAGTGTTTCTGTCTGTTTTGTAGGAGATGCCTTCAAGAGGGCCAGGAGGACCGGAGGAAACTCCATCACTGGGAATCCTTCTGACAAAGAGCACCGGTAGTAACGTCAGTGCCTCGGTACATTTCCTAAAAGCTGCAGCCGAAGTCCAGGGTGGGCTGATGCATGAGGCTATGTAAGATACTCTTTGTGGACTCTCAGAACTAAACAGAGTCGACTTTGAGGGAAAGCCTGGAGACATGGTGTTAGCAGGTGGGGCCTATGATCCAGCTATATCTGGGCATTAACCACAATGTCACCTCATTCGTACCCCTGTTTGTGAGACTTGGGGGATTGGGGTTATGGCTATTTTGTCTGCCCCATCCGATTTGGTTCACATTTGTCTGTGTGATAGGCAGACTTCTAAGATGACCCCTGATGATTCCCACATCCTGGTATTCACGGTCCTGCATAACCCCTTCCTGTTAAGTGTGGGCAGGACCTAGTGACACGCTCCTAATGAGTAAAATATGGTAACGTCATAGGATGTCGCTTTGGTGATTAAGTTATAAAAGACTGTGAACCCATCCTGCTAGTAGACTGTCTTCATTGCCTTCTTAGCTCACACGCTTTCATAAAGCAAGTTGCCAGGTTGGAGAGGTCCACAGTGCAAGGAACTGAGGGCAGCCTCCAGCCAACAACCAGCAGGGAACTGACCCCTCAGTCCAAGAGCCCTTGAGAAACGGAATCTTGACAACCACCAGGTGAGCGAATTTGGAAGTTGATCCTTCCACAGTTGAGCTTGATAGGAGACCATAGCCTTGGTGATACATTTCTCACAGTACCGTAAGAGCCTCAGAGCCGGAGGACCAACACATCTCAGCTATGCCTGAATTCGTAACCCACATAAACTGTGAGATAATGAACGTGTGTTGTTTTAAGCTGCTAAGTTTGGGGATAATGTGCTATGCAGCAGTAGATAACTAGTACAGGTTGGGATAATACGGGCTGGGAGACCACAGATGTTTGTACAATCAGTTTCAGGTGGGCATTAACACTCAATCATAAATCCTACTGCAAAAAAATAAAAATAAAAAGCGTAGTTAAAAGATGGCAGGCCATTAACAAAAATAATACCCAAGGGTGTAAAGAGATACAGTAACAAGCAGATAGAAAGTCCTTTGGAAAGTCAGGTAAATCTATTATAATTTCAAATTCTGGTTGTCAAGCATAAGGCAAGGGCAAGCCATGACAGATCTGGCCAGTAAAGAAACATGAATCCTTTTCAGATTCAGACAATTTATTACATAGACACTGAAAGGAAGACTAGCCAAAGATGTCAGCTCCCCAAGGTTCTCACTCAGGGAAACACTGAAATAAAAGGGGCTACATGGCTACGACATCAATGATTGGACATTTTCGTGTCTGTAGACGAGAATTCTTTTGCACTGCTCTCAGTTATCTACAAGTTAGAGTTGTACATCTCTCCCACAGCACCAGAAGCAAATAAAGGGGGAGAGTATAGATCTACACTAAAACACACATTTCTCATTACATCACTGTTCCAAGTACTGTGAGGGTACTGACTCATTTAAGATCGACAGTAACGATGTAAGAATGGTAATATGATTATCAGCGTTTCGTAAAGAAGAAATCCAAGGCAACCAGGAGTTAAGCTGAGCCATTCAAAGTCACACAAAGTGAGTGGCAGAACCAAACTCTGAAGGGAGTCTATGCTCTTAGCCACCGTGCTCTCCTGCCTCTCTGTGGTAAACCAATTAGTTAGGTTGGACAAAGGTCCCAGGGAAGGAACTACTGAAAAAGTGAAACTCCTGAGGTCAGGAGCTCTGGAGAACAGAGAAAGGATGAAATTTAGAGATCAGGTTGTTCTTCATCTTCCAGAAGCTGCAATACTTCTTGTCCTCTAAGAAGGCCAAAAGAAACTAAAAGCAAAACAAAAGGAAGCTTCTGTGAGGGACAGTGTTCTCTTCCTTGTATGGACAAGAAAACCAAGGCACAGATCAGGCACTGTTCCTGAGATGCTGGCGACTTGAGAATAGTTCAATAAACTACTGAGAAGAACCTCTGTCATACGGTAGCCACATTCCCTCTTAGGACGACCAAGTGGGCATCCTCAGTGGCACACTGGGGCTGGCCTGGAAGCTTAGAGACCAGGAAACACTGGAAACCTCCACTTGGCACAGAATACACCTTCTCTCTCTAAAGCAGTGCTTCTCAGCGTGGCAATTCCACTCCCCACCCCAGGGGACTTTTGACAGTGTCTGGAGTTTCGCGGTTACTATGGCTGGAGCAGGGGGTGCTACCGGCATCTAACGGGTAGAGGTCAAGGATACTGCTCTACATCCTAGCGTGCACAGCACAGCCCCACAACGAAGAATAGTTGGGAAATTCTGCCCTAGAGGAAAGAGTGTGTCGAGTCTCTGACCACCCTGAACATCTGCAGGAAAAGGAGAGCATGGAGAGAGAGGGAACACAATGGCGAGTATAAAAGCAAGCAGGACCTGCATTATCCTCTGGTGAAATGGGTCCCTTAAAAAGCCAATGAAATGGATCAATGGAGCCCTAAACTGGTTTCTATTTTCAGTTCTTGGTTTTATACATCTCCTAGAAAATCATATATCTGGCTCATAGCTGGAGCCAATAACTGAGAATCACGCCCTGAAATTTAGTCTAAGTAACCTTTTTCCCATGCCTGCAACATACTCAGTCAAAAATTAGGGTCATCAGGCACCTTGTAAAATGCCTGGCTGTCCATTTTTCTGGTTTCCAAGTCAATACAGAAATACGGAAAACCTGAAGTGCTTCATTTTTCAGCAACAAAATTGATTCACTGAGAGTCCATAAGCATAACCACTTTAACTTAACTGGTGCATTAGTATAATTTGAACTGCGTAATGGCAAAGCCAAAAAGCCATTTGGTCATTGACAGATACAAACAAGCCCAAGAAACTTAAAAACAACAGCCTTCCCAGAATAAAACCCAAGCATATGGTGGAGAAATAAAATACCCCAACCAACAAAACACCCTTCTGTATCAATATAGAAAAGAGACGGAACACCATTTATTAAAGGGCAAGGCACCACCAGATTTACGTGCATGTAAGTGAGCTCAAAAGTATCTGCAAAGCCCAGACAGAATTTTATCCAAGTTTCTACAGTGAAGTAGAAGAAGGAATAATTCAACCTTCTCTTATCTTGTTGAGAGGTAAATGCATTCACCTTGTGATAGTCTCCTGTACACCTCAGGAGAGAGTTAATTTTGGAGGTGCGTGTATACGACGCCAAGGATCAGGAAGCCTCCTGACGTTCCGTTATAAAATTAAAATGTCAATATCATATGGTATCACTTATATGTGGAATCTTAAAAAAAGATATAAATGAACTTATTTACAAAACAGAAACAGACTCACAGACATAGAAAACAAACTTATGGCTACCAGAAGGGATGGGGGGGTGATAAATTAGGAGTTTGGGATTAACATATAAACATTACTATGTATAAAATAGATCAACAACAAGGACACCTACTGTACAGCACACGGAACGATATTCCATGTCTTGCAATAACCTGTAAGGGAAAACAGTCTGAAAAAGAATATATAAAAGTTATATATATATAACTGCATCACTTCGCTGTACACCTGAAGCTAACACAACACTGTAAATTGTACTTCAATTAAAAAATGGTTATTAAAAAAATTAAAATGTTAGCCCTCTTATTGGGACTATAATGTTTTCCAGGAAACACTCTAAGGAGAGGAGGGTGGAAAAGCAGCCACCCCTCCTCCATCCAAGAAAATTCATCATTTTACCCTTATTCACACAGAGAGAAGACCAAGGAATAAGTATTTGTTTAGCTCCAACTAAATACCAGGCCTTTAAAGTACAGTCAACTCTTGTTATTCATGGTAGTTTCGGTCTATACAGTCACCTAAACAGTGGATTAGCAAACACTGAACCTCTGCTCCTGGGGAAATACAGGGTTAGGTTCCTGCGAGCCTCCGGTCACAACCAAGAACCTAAATGTCCATCATCGGATGAATGGATAAAGAAGATGTGGCACAGATATACAATGGAATATTACTCAGCCATAAAAAGAAACGAAATTGAGCTATTTGTAATGAGGTGGATGGACCTAGAGTCTGTCATACAGAGTGAAGTAAGTCAGAAAGAGAAAGACAAATACCGTATGCTAACACATATATATGGAATCTAAGAAAAAAAATGTCATGAAGAACCTAGGGGTAAGACAGGAATAAAGACACAGCCCTACTAGAGAATGGACTTGAGGATATGGGGAGGGGGAAGGGTAAGCTGTGACAAAGTGAGAGAGAGGCATGGACATATATACACTACCAAACGTAAGGTAGATAGCTAGTGGGAAGCAGCCGCATAGCACAGGGAGATCAGCTCGCTGCTTTGTGACCGCCTAGAGGCGTGGGATAGGAAGGGTGGGAGGGAGGGAGGGAGACGCAAGAGGGAAGAGATATGGGAACATATGTATATGTATAACTGATTCACTTTGTTATAAAGCAGAAACTAACACACCACTGTAAAGCAATTATACCCCAATAAAAATGTAAAAAAATATATAAAGAATCAATCAATACGTAACCTTGTTTTATGTGTGCTTCTGTTTAAAGACACCTTATTGAATATATATCGCTGATTCTTTAACACTGAACTCACGGCGAGCAGCAGTGTAACTCACGCCTGAAAGAAGCGTCTCTGACACACGCATTTTCTCCATAAGGCCCCTCACAGCCTTCTTGCGCTTAGGAACACTGGACAGCACTTCAGCACTATGCCTGGGGGGCATTTAAAACAGCAAGATCACCAACAGTACAGCTGACTCTTGAACAACACAAGTGTAAACTGCACAGGTGCACTTATATGTAGATGGTTTTCAAGAGTAAATAATCTAGTACTACCCCATCCTCGGTTGTATCTGCGGATGCAGAACTGCAGATCCAGAGGGCCAACGTTTTTTATATGCAGATTTTCAACTGTGCAGGGGTCGGAACCCCAACCCCCTTATTGTTCAAGGGTCAATTGTACAAAAATGCCAAACCTGTGGCACTAAAGAGACCAAAACAGGGACAATTTTTTGCCACTCTGCCCATCTCTGTGAATGACTGCGAAAGAGACCTAAGTATTAATTTGGGGTTACAAATACATTTCAGCAAGTGGGCATATTCACGAATATGGAACTGCACAGAGTGAGGATCGACTGTGTATTACCCTGTTTAAATCGGACTATGACCTTGCAAAGTAAGCATTGTAATCTCTATTTTACATAAAAAGAGCAGGTTCAGAAAGGCCAAGTAACTTGTCCAAGATTGCAAACTAAGAAGTGATCAATCTGTGGTGAACAATTCTTGGGTTTCCATTTGCCCCGTGCTAAGACTTGAAGTCCACCGAAGGTCATCCAACAACAATAGTCAAGCAAAGCAGAAAAGACCAGTGGACTTAAAAGTCAAGACACATTCAGGAGCTGTCCTTCAGCTCCTAGTAAGGCTCCTTCTGAAGTAATGCAGTCAAACTCACCCGAAAGTTACCACCTTTGCGTGCTCTTACCTACCCAAAGGAGCAGGTACATGGGCGCTGCCTTTCTGGAAAAAGAGTGAAACGACACCTAAATAGGAACATTGAGGCCCTGCCGGAAAAGAACTACTTCACAAAAACTGTAAATGCGGGGTCAGAAACTCCTCCTCCTTAGCCAAACCTCCCAGGTACCAATGTGGTGACTCTGAAGCTTTCACTGTTATTAGATCAGCTGGCAGAAAGGTGAGCAGTGTTCTCTAACTTAACGCTTCCCTTAACTCATACCAGTGGGTCAACTCTCAGCCTGACAATGGCATATTTACCTAGTCTGACTTTTCTGAAACTTCCACTGAGGGTCTCTGATGTCCCAGGGAGCATTTTTCAAAGACCTCATGTCTTGCGGCCCGTTGCATCAGTGGTCCAACAACTGCTTTCCCTTGTATGTGGAGTCGCAGTCTCTCCTGCTCTGAAGGTCAATCCATTGGTCCTCTATCTTCTACAACCTTCCTCTCATCTCTCCTCCCACTGTACTAATTCTCAGGCATGTAAACCCCCCAGAGACTTCCTCTACACTCCCAAATGAAATAATAAGCGTAGTATCACTGAGGCTACTGCGGTCCTGTGCTCCAGCCCTTGCACCCTCCCTCCCCTCCTCTCAGTGAGGTGACTGCTGGTGATGCTGGCCCCCAGCTTGAGAAGACTCACAGTCACCTGAGGCTGGCCCCTCCCATACAAGGGTAACAGGAAACTTCAGGACAGCAGCCTAGAGCCCAAGGAGTCAGCAGGTGAAATGGCAATTTGAGGGAAGAATTGGTTTTGTCACTTCTGGGTGTGGGATGAAGAAATACTGCTTTATAATTACTACTGAGACCCTATTTGGGGACCAGGCCTGGTGAAACATGCAACACGTGAATTGGGTCAATAATTTACTGGCCAGAGCTCATAGAAAGGTGTTCTGTTATACTAAGTCTAAATACGGCACCATGTCTTTTCTCTCCTCTAGAGAGGACTGTGGCCGTGTACATCAGCGCTGAGTTCTATGAGTGATATATTCCCATGGGCACTTGGGGATATCTTAACATTATGATACCTGGCCTTAGTTTAGGGGCATGGAAAATAATTAGTATTGGCATTTGATGCCCACATTTCAGATGAGACTTCTTATAACTTATAAAAGCATTCGTAGTTTAAAGGAAACTGGGGCTAATGGAGACGATGGCTGCAAGGAAATAAATTCAAAAGACTTCTTAATATCCTTCAGATATTCCTGTTTGACACCTGGCTGAGAGTAAATTATACTTTTTTATTTTAAATCCTGTAATTTAGAGAGTAAGAAGTTTCCATAAACACCTACTGCAGATCTTTAAGAACGTTTTGAAGCAACTTCAGTGACAAATAAAATAAAAACATTCAGAAGGAACTAAATAAACCTTATTTTTTCAAATGTTGATGTTTCCAACTAGATCACTGTCTACAAATTCCAAGCTTAAAAAGCAGAAGATTTAAGAAAAGAGGTCTTATTCTTCATTTTTCAAAGAAATCAATTTTTTTCAGGAGTGGCAATAAAATGAGATATTTTTAAAGTGGGTAGGGTTAAGTATCACGTAATGGTTTCCCCATAGCACACAGTGGCTCTTGTTAGGTATCATCCTTTGAGGAACTGCTGTAATTGAGATCACGATAAAATAAGGTTTTCATTTTGTTTCGTTTTTAGAATATAGAAACTAAGCCAGCTTTACTGGCTCCTAGGAAAATTTCATGCTTTGTTTAAATACCTGCCTATGAGCTATTTGGTTCCCTTTAAAAACCTGTAATCACTAGAAAGAGACATGTTCCCTTTTGAAGCTCTAACTCTGGCTTATTAGGGCCACGTCTTATTTGTGAATCAACTACGGTGCCTAGAGCAACATTTTACTCCTAAGCGGTGTATGATAATTCTTGCCGAGTGAATTAATGAATAGGTGATTGCACTGGAGATGCGTGCTGGGAGGGCGGGGGTAGAGGGGGCAGATGAGGCAGTGAGTGACAAGCTCACCAATGAAAACCCACAGGGATATGGAGCTCAGTGAAGTTACTACTGCCTCCCTTGAATCTGACCTTTTCAGAAAAATTCGACCATTTCACCTCTTCACTTTCTTCTATTACAGATTTACTGTCTCCTTTCTTAAATAGGTATGCCAATAAGGCAGATTCATTTTTATCTGGGAGAAGGATAATCTCTATGGGAGGTAAGAACTGGGGCAGTGAAAATCTGTGTTGCCGAGTTGTCTTAACAAAGCTGGTCATGGATAAGTAACTATGATATGTCACTATATGCTAGGATATTCTACCACTGTGCCAACATTGACTATACCTGAATATGACGACACCATTACCTTATCTCTCTATGTACAGTAGTACAGATACTCAGAAGAGGAGTTTAAGACAACTCTTTCATGATGCCCTTAACGTGCCATAAATTTGACTATACGGCTTAAAGCTCGATGTTTTCCTGTTTCTAAAAAGCTTTTTTTTTTTTTTTTTGCAGTACGCGGGCCTCTCCCGTTGCGGAGCACAGGCTCCGGACGCGCAGGCTCAGCGGCCATGGCTCACGGGCCCAGCCACTCCACGGCATGTGGGATCTTCCCGGACCGGGGCACGAACCCGTGTCCCCTGCGTCAGCAGGCGGACTCTCAACCACTGCGCCACCAGGGAAGCCCTCTAAAAAGCTTTTAAGCTATGGCGGATGAAGTACCTTGTGCTTTTCCAGTGTGATGGCTAACCCTTGAAGGGAAATCTGAAAGGCAGGAGAATATCATTGCTGTTACCACCCATCGATTCAGCAAACATTTGCTGGGCTCCTGGTATGTGACTGGTTGTGAGCTTGGTGCTAAGGATACAGATGAATAAGCTAAAGGCCCCACTCATAAGCACTTTTAGTCTAGAAATCATAAACAAACATCAATGTGAACAAATAACTCTATAAAGAAGCGACATAGGCTGTGATAAATGCACGCACAGTGTATAATGAGGCCCAAAGGAGACCATCATCAATTCTTCCTAGAAGATTAAGGAAAGCCTTCACAGCAGAGATGAGATTGAAGCAAGCCCTGAGTAATGGGTTGGTACCAAGGTAGCTCAGCCTCTTACAGTGAAGCGGTATTTTTCAAACTTGAGAGATAAAGCGATAGAAAAAAATGGCTTGGCCTCTCAGAATTGACTTTCAGCATTGTTTACTCTAATGATATTTTGAAATGTACACACATAAAACTAGATATAAAATCTTTATGCTTTTATTCTATTATAAAATCGGAACAAATTTACAAAATAAATATGATCAAAGCTCCAATACCAATAGACTCCAAATGAGCCACATTTCACTTAATATCATGGATGATGTTGTTTTCCTGAAACCGAGCTGATGTTGCATCTTCTGTTTCTCTGGCTTACCAAACTGTTTAATATGTGCAAAGTAATATACTTAAAAACACAGGAGTAGAAAAGAATTTATGATGAAAAACTGCAGCTGCCTACCTTGGGAGAAACCATTATTTCTAATTATGTTTCTATGATAGGCACTGCTTTCTCAATAATTTGCTTATACTGATATTTAATTTATGTATAACCTTAAGCATTTTGCATCGATGTCTCGATATTTAGATGTAGACTTAACCCACTTATCTACTCTTCACTTCTCCTCTATATTCCAGCCAATAAACTGACAAGAGTGATCACCTCTGCAACATGAAATAGCATTTTAAATCTCCATGTCTACAACTATCAAACATAGGCTCTCTTTCTCTCATTGTTAGTCAAGGATAGTACTAACCCATCTTTCTTTCTTTTTTAATCTTCTTTTTTTTTCGGGGGGGGCACACGGCATGTGGGATCTTTAGTTCTCCGACCAGGGACCGAACCTGTGACCCCTGGGGTGGAAGCACGGAGTCTTGACCACTGGACCGCCAGGGAAGTCCCCCCATCCTTCTTTCTATGTCTCCTCCCTCCCTTCAATCTCCCAGCTACTGTCAATTATGTCTTTCTTTGCATGACAACATGTATATCCTGACTTGTAACCATAGTCCAGTCTCTCGTGATCTGTCTACAGATTGATCCTAAAGGCTAAAAACCTATAAGCTGAGTTAACATAGGTCTGACCAAACGTTGTTCACCCTAGAACCGAACGATGTTCTCTGGAGGCAGACTGCCAGAGACAGTTGAAATCCCAGTCTGCTTGTACTATCTGTGTAACCTTGGATAAGCAATTTCACTGTGCTTTCATTACACCATCTGAAAAATATGGAATAATAATTTTATCTACCTCATAGGTTTGGTATGAATACCTAAGTGAATTAGTATATGTAAAATATATAGTGCCTACAGACACTTGTAGTTGCCAAGGGGCAGGGGGAGGGATGGATTGGGAGTTTGGGATTAGTGGATGCAAACTATTATATGTAGAATGGATAAACAACAAGGTCATACTGTATAGCACAGGGAACTGTATTCAATATCCTCTGATAAACCATAATGGAAAAGGATATGAAAAAGAATGTGTGTGTATATATGTGTGTGTAACTGAATCACTTTGCTGTATAGCAGAAATTAACACAACACTGTAAATCAACTTTACTTCAATAAAATAAATTTTAAAATATATATATAGTTGGGCTTCCCTGGTGGCGCAGTGGTTGAGAGTCCGCCTGCCGATGCAGGGGACGTGGGTTCGTGCCCCGGTCCGGGAGGATCCCACGTGCCGCGGAGCGGCTGGGCCCGTGAGCCATGGCCGCTGAGCCTGCGCGTCCGGAGCCTGTGCTCCGTAACGGGAGAGGCCACGGCAGTGAGACGCCCGCATACCACAAAAAAAAAAAAAAAAAAAAAAATATATATATATATATATATATATATAGTGACTATACATAGTTACTCCTCAATAAATGTCTGCTTTTATTATAATACAATTTCTTCCCGTGGCTTTCAGAGGAGAATGTTCCTAGTGTCAGGTTTAAAAAACTTCCTGCTCTCCATTTTCCCTATCCTCAATTTCTTTAATTCCTAAGTTTCTGATTTAGGTGACTGAGAGGATATTTGGGTTACTTACCAGAACATGGAATACAGAAGGAGAAGCAGATATAGAAGAAATCAATTTTGGACAAATGTTCTGCCTGTGGGACATCTAGGTAGAGATCAAATTACATGCTCTCTACTCAGAAGCTTTTCCTCCCCTTTTAATCTATAATTCTCTAAGAATTAGGAGTATGTCTTACTTGTAGTGTTTTGGGGGAAAATATTCACTTGAGAAATTATCTGAGGAAAGAATATTTACCAAAAATCTCACGAGTCAAAAATATGTTTTCTCAGTTATACCAAAGGTCTCAGTACAGGTTAACATTTTCCACTTCCTAGAATAACCAAACAATAACATTCATGATAGGTAGGGAAAAATTAATTCTGATTCCAAAGGGACAAAACTAGCAGCTGGGAAGTAGAACTGAACAACATGTTTAAAAAGCATATCTCTTCCATCCTTTTCCTTTCTTTCCCTAGTTTCTTCCTTCTTAATCACGCATTACCAAAACATTTCAGCTCTCACATGCCAGGGTAACTTGTAAGGCTTGGAGTATGGTACAAAAACACTTTCAAGATCAGAAGACATTTCCAGTTGATTGTGTCACTTGAAAGAGAGAAGAGGCTTGAGAAAATGAAATATTAAAACGCCTCTCCTGAAACTCTCTTGGAATCCTGTGGCTGCCACTGAACAAAATGTTCCCTTTTAGCACAGGAAATTGGAGCCTTGGGGACCCCAGCGGGTGTTCAGTTCATTTAAGCATTTAGCCCACAGGCATTTTCAGATGGTTCCTGAGGGATTCTCCTTAGTTCCTTCCCACTGTTATTTCTTTGACACAGTCTGGTCAGACATATATGCTAGAGAGGTAAAGCAGGCGCCGATCTGGCCAAGGAATCAGTGGGTATTAGGAGGACCTAGACAACGGGTTGATTCAAGAGACTGTTGAGAGTTAGAAGTAGGATACTGATAGCAGAACACCAACTATCTTGCATGAGACAGAACCGCTGACCCACAAGAAAGATTTAGAAGTCAAAAAGGAAGACATGGTTTCCTTTGTGTGATGGAAAAACTTCTTATTGTACATCCACAAAGGTCAGGAATATTGGTGAACACTATCATGGACTGCCCAGATGCCCCTTCAGGGATGAAGGGCTTACACCTCAAGCTGCTGGGAGTGTTCACCAGGGAACGCCTCAGTTGAATCTAGCAAACTGGATCAAGCTATGTTCTCTTGCCAGGTCAGCCTCATCCAATCATTAGCAATACAAGTGGCATAAAGGCCTAGACCCTGGGACATCCCTGGACAAGTCTGAAGGGCCATCCTAGCTCCAAAGTCCCCATGGGATCTGCTGAGGCCTTTTTTTCTTTTAGCAAGCAACCCAGCTCAACTTCTCCCTAGCCCAATCATGCTTCTTTCCCCTCCCTTCCATAGCTGCTAACCCCAAACACTTTCTAATAAATGCCTCAAATCTTAACTCTAAGTACCATCTCCAAGTCTGCTTCCTAGGCAACCCAACTTGTAACAAATGGAAACTGCTTAAGAGCGAGCGCCTTGCCAAAATGCATCTTAAAACCTCCAAATCTATGGGAACAACATCTAGATGTTTGTGTGGTGTTTCAAAGATCCAATAGTGGGACTTCGCTGGCAGTCCAGTGGTTAAGACTCTGCGCTTCCAATGCCGTGCAGCGCGGCCAAAAAAAAAAAAGATCCAGTAGTGCTTTCATCTCATTAGAGTCTCAAATCTACTTTGTGAGATACGGATAATTTCACCTCTATTTTACAGGTCAGGAATGTAAGTCTCAGATAAAGGTAACCAGTACATAGTTCGATTCACTAAACCATTGGTGGGAATCCTAATGATGATGGTGTAAAGAGTGGCCTTAAGGTTGGGAGCGGCTATGTTTGACTGTTACCTCCCGTATTCGTTTTCCATTGCTGCCATAACAAATCACTGCAAACCTAGTGGCTTAAGACAACACAAACTTATTATCTCACAATTCTGTAGGTCAGAAGCCCTGGTGGGCTTCGCTGGTTTCCCAGCTTCATGTTTCACGAGACCAAATCAATGTGTTGGCTCACTGGGTGCTTTTTGGGGGACTCTAGGAAAAGTCGGTTTTCAAGCATATTGAAGTTGTTGGCTGAATTCAGTTCCTTGGGGTTATAGGACTGCAGTTCTCATTTCCTTACTGGCTGTCTTTGCTCCTAGAGGCTGCCCACATTCTTTCTTACGCTTTCTGGGTGCCTCCCCCGACTCCCGCCAGTAGGTCAAGTCCTTCTCATGCCTCAAATATCTACAACTGTGTTTCTGCTGCATCTCTCTGTCTCTTCTGGCGTCCTCTTCTGTCACATCTCTCTTCTGATTCTGGTCAGAGAAATTGCTTTGTTTGTAAGGGCTCATGTGACTAGATCGGACCCATCAGAGTGATCCAGGTTAATATCCCTATTCTAAGGTTCAGTAACCAGAATTAGATCGGCAAAATCCCTTCACTGCAATATCTAGATTAGTACTTGATTGAATAACCAGGGGATGGGAATCCTGGGGGCACATCTTTGGAATTCTGCCTACCAAATTTCATGACTTATATACCTAAAGCAGATGGCAGCCTCGGGGCCCAGAGAGTAGACTGTGTCTGGTACATTTGAGCTTGCTAACTTTGATCATGGCTTCTGAGAGGCTGACACTGCTGAAATGGGGAATGGTGGAAAAACCAACAAAATTACACAGCACCCTTTACACTCAGCCCCCATCTCCTTCACCACTCTATGGTCCAAATACCACTGTTAGTTCTTTATGGGCAGGATTTCCCAAATGTTTCTAATGATAGCATTTACCTGTTTCCCAGGACTCTCCTCTCTAGATCCCACCCCGGAAATTCACACTTTTTGAAGTACCCCCAGGTCATCTTATCCTAAAGGAAGATGCAGACACACTGTCATAAGAATCAGGCCCTTTCCTTCCACTAGGCCTTTGCATTTGCTCTTCCCTCTGCCTGGGTTACGCCGCCCCATCACTCAGGTCTTGATTTTCATGTTCTCGTCTCAAAAGGATCTTCCCTGACCACCCCATCTGCTTGAGACTGTTTATCTGTAGTTATATTTCAGCCCCTCACTGTTTTCATTTCCTGTACAGTGCTGATCATAATCTGTACATATTTTATGAAAGAATTTACTCATTTCTTATCTCCTAAACTAGCGTGTAATACTGAACAAGGCAAGGACCATTTTGAAATCTCTCATGCTGCGTACACTGCTAGATGCCCAACAGGTGTTCATTGAATAAATGGATGAACGAACTTCAGCAAACTCACGAGCACGGAGCCACTCTCCAATAAAAGCCAACGTCCCCTAGGGCAAAAACATTCCCCGGAGGCTCATCTGGTGATCTCTCCATTTTCCCAAAAAGAATATGTGGAAAAATATTTTTGTCCAATTTGAAGAGCTTAAATATGTACCCAAATGTGTACAGACTTTCATATAAACACTAGTGGATAATCTAAACTTTAGGCTAAAAGCTACTTTAAGTGTGCCTCAACTGTAAGTGCGGGGTCCAAGTCCCATCTTTTGGGGAGCTAAAGCTCCCTTGAAACTGATTTTGCTTGTGTATATTTCAGAAATGATTCACGAGTGAGTAAGCAAAGTGAGGACCTCCCTCTTCCTTTACCAGCCCTTAGATCTCTCCTACATCTCTCTCTGTCCCTCTATGTGCCCCAGGAGGCTGACTTCTACGGACTGCATTACTCGGACCTCTGGACCACTGGCTTCTGGTTGCGTTTAGCTAATGGGGGCCACGTGGAGAGTGATCACAGCACAGGAGATTTGAAAAAAGGTGCAAGTGATTATTCCCCTGGCTTTGTCTTACCTCCATACAATTCTTCTGTGATGACATTTCTTGTGGGGGGCAGAAGCGGGGGTGGCTCTTCCAGGGTTCCAACTATCACTGTACCTGGTAGCTCTGTTTCTTCTCTTGCCTCATCAGGCCTGATGTTCTACTCTGGTGCTGCAATGTCCCTTAATGGTTCTCTTAACTCTACCTGTGCCTCTAAATAGTTCCTTCACTAAAAAGATCTCTTCAAAACTCCCAACTGAGTATCCTGTTTTCTTCTGGGACTCTGACCTATATACTCATTTTCCTTGGCCAATTTCCCATTTCACTTGTGTGATTACAAAGCTAGAGAAGCTGAGAAAGCATTCCTAGGACATCTCTGGCTCCTGCCTGTTATTTATGACTATTCCAGATACTACGCAAATTTCTTCCACCAGTCTTTTTTTCTGCCTTCGTACTTCTGATGTCTTAAAAGACTGAGAAAGGCAAAATAAAAATAGCTCACAATTGGACAGGGATTTTCTTTTCTGCTTAGTAGAAATGAGAGCTAAAACTTTAAAGCTAATTTGAATTTTTTTTTAATGAGGAAGCCGACCTTGAGTAGTTATATTTGAAAGTTTAACTGTTCAGCTTTGGAGCATTTCCATTAATTTATGAATGATAATAAATCATTTGAGTGGCCTATTTTGTTTATAAAGTGCTTCATTTGGCTGTATTTCAAGAAATGCAGTATTGGCAAACTACTTGTAATATGAATGGTTCGGAAAACAAAGAGCTAATAAAGTCTCCATTCTTTGACTCACCGTAAATGGGTCCTCGCACTTGAACAAAGCTCATCTAAAGAATGTTTACCATTTTGACTAACTGCAAAGGGGCCACTTTCTACAAACGGGTTGTAAAATGCCCTATGCCTAACTATGCCACTGAATTTTTACACAAATACTTAAGGTATTACAAGGAAAATGCTTTGGATCTTAGGTGGAAAGGAGACACTGGCGTTGTGGACACAGTGGACCGGGATGTATTCCTAGCTAGGACACATCCTAGAAATAAAACTTTCAACAGGCTACTTCACCCATCCATGCTTCAGCTTTCACATCTTTAAAGCAATAGTAATAAAACCTTCTAACTTCATAAATAATGAGTAAATATATTAGTTTGTGTTCCCCCCAAAGCACAGCCCAAGACAAGAACTAGAGAGCAGGTGGTTTCCTTGGAAGGTAGTCCCAGAAAGCAGGGGTGAGAGAGCAGGAAGAAAGAGACAGGGAAGGAGAAAAATATAATTAAAAACTTCAGGAATGAGCTTGTTACCACCATGAGTAACTTGAACTCAAGCCCACCGGGGACTCTCTGAGCACCCACAGAGAATTATCCTCCGAGTTGTTTCTCTGAAAGAAGAGACGGGCAGTGACTAAAGCATTCAACCAGACGCTCTCCACTTGTTGGCGGCTGCCACCAGATGTGAGTCCCCTAGCACTTCCAGCTGTGCCTGTCCAGAAGTTAAGAGGGCCTCTGGGGCCCTGGGGCAGAAAAGAAAAGCAATTGTTTGTCTTGGAGGTTGGATAACTTTAGGGTATGTGAAACTGTCTGCCTCAGAGGTGCTGAAATCAGAGGGATGTGACATGGGACAAAAAGCTGTCTGTTACGGAAAATATACTTCAAATGCTTTTTGTTCATGGCCTGAATTAAGGCAGTTGTGGTGGGAAGAAGGAGGGAGTAAGGTTTCAAGAGACATCGGAGGTAGAAATGACCAGGGTCGTGACTAGTCAAATAGAAAAATCCTGAATGAACTTGATACTGCAAGCATGGAAGTCTGGATAGATAATTGAGTTAATCACTGAGGCAGTAATATGGGGCCAGGTAGTAATATGGTTTGGTTTCCTTTTGTTAAAGGAAAATAAAGAGATCGGTGATACCCAATACCTGGTTGAAGATAAGGAATCAGCTAGCTTTCTAGTTTCCACAGTGTTTGGAGAGGCAACTCTCTTACCATCATGAGGTCATTCCAGACTTCTGTAATTCCTTGTGGTAACAGCATTCTCAACCCAGGAAAGTAAGTGGGAAACTAAGGGAGCTTCCTTTTCTGCAGCAAAGTAGGCAGTTAAGATGAATTAATGAAGAGGTTTCACACTAAGTGATACTGGGGTTGGGAGTATTCAGTCCTGTCTGTGTCTCATGTTTCCTTCCACATGGAAAGATATCCCTCTGAGAATGACTTACCTATTTGGTACGGGACTATAAAACAGGCTTCCATAACTCTGTTCTTCCCTCCCCCTCCTCTCTCAAGTCAGCCTACCTGCAGAGTACAGGCTTTTGCTTTCTCTCAGCCCTCCCCTTGTATAAGAGGCTTGCGGTTTTCTCCGGATGCTGGTGACCTGATACAGTAAGTCTGATTGATTCTGGAGATCAGTGTTAAGAAACCCACTTGTCCACAAATATAAATCACATTCCCCAATATCCTAAATGTTGGCTTTCCTTGTGATTTTAGAGCCCAGATAGTAAAGAAGAACCACCAAAGTCCTGCCCACAAACCGCAGCTCATTCCAGAAAGGCCTTTGTGGTAAACGGAGACACTTAACAATGACTTAGGAGTAGACTAGGTTCTGGAAATGAAATAAGAGAGCACACATTTCCAGGAATTTAACAAAGGGATAAGCCAGAAATCTGGACAGAGTTTTGACTCTGAATGATCTCAACTGACCCAACATACAACTATATATGTAATCAGAGTGCATAGGTGCGATACCCTGGAATATTAGAAGTATAAGGGATGAAAAAATGGAAATATTTCCTTTCAGAACAGAATGTCTTTAGAGAACATACTGATCTAATTTACCAGAAGGGACAGCGTTCTCTGGTTATTTCTCTTTCAGGGTCAGACAGCCAATTTTCCCCGTTACCAAGCATCTTGGCAGAATTATTATTTTTTTGTGCTCGAAAGAGCCTTAGCAAATTAATCCAGCTCTCTTATTTTGTGTCCCCTCTAAACCAGGATGTACAATTTTTTTCATAAAGGGCCAGACAGTACATTCTTTGGATGCTACATGGTCTTTGTCACAACAACTCAGCTCTGCCACTGTGGCCCTGAAAGCAGCCGTAGACAATATGTAAGCAAATGGTACACAGCCATACCTGCTCTAAACCAGTGACATTTAAAATACGGTCTGACACCCAACGCCCAGCCAAAGCGCATGTTTGCCACGAGTCCACAATGAGATAGGCAGAGAAATCGACAGTGAGCATTTCGAAACCCATACTGCTGTTAGACGTTGTCAATATCCAAGCACACGATTATTTTCAGCAATTCATTCTTATTGTATTTAACAAAAGCATCAATTGATGATGAAATGGAAATAAAACACCTGATCCTTCACCCATACAGTTTGAGAAGCAAGGCTCTAAATTCCAAGCTTGTCCTCATTTTCCAGATAGGTAAGGAGACTCAGAGAACGGCGCTGTTCAGTGTCATCTAGCCAGGTAGGGGAAGAGCCAGGATACACACCCACGTTTCCTGATCCCTAGTCCAGTGATGTTTCCTGATACGGTACAAATTTCACGGTCTGTGTTAATGACTTCACACCTTAAAAGTTTCCCGCAAAGCTACAGCTATAGCTTTGAGCCCTTTTGTCTGCTCAGCAGGTTAGATGATCACAGGCCAAGTGCTTTTCTGTTCAAGGTAGAGAACAGAGCCCTTCAGCTTTCGAACCCCTGATCCTGTGTCTGATGTAACCTGGGCCGAGGCTGTTGCTCCAGGCTGGGCTGCCCTTTCTCAATTATTTAATGAAGATTCTCACTTCCAGGCTAAATGGCTATAAGAAAACCTCTCTTTCACGCACTTTCATAACCCATAACCCAGCCACTTTGCACTTTCATGCAAAGTGGCTGGGTTATGAGGAGGGCTTTATGGTTCTCAATCAAACCAAAAGCCACATTATTCCAAATATTCTGCCCCCCTCTTATTCCCTACCATCCACCTAGAAGATTTTCAACGCTTACTTACACAGGAAAAAATAATAGCTACTTGTATACCCCCAGAGAGTCCAGATACCTATTAACAATACAGCGAGTAATAAGGGCCAAATGCACTGTCGGTGGAGGATGGAGCAGCTGACATCATTTGTGGAGGGCTCTTTAAAGGCCTACAAATCTAGACGACGTTAAGGATCCAGCGCCCGTGTCGGCAAGATCAGCTTAAAGAATGGTTACTTAAAAACGAATGAAAAATATTGATTCAGAAATGAAAAAAAATGACTCCGGCTAACATAACTCAAGGATAAGATGGCCACGCTATGGTAGGTCAAGGATCAGTTTTAGACACAACTGCTTGAACTTTATTTAGAGGACATTTAAATGCGTAACAGTCTCAATTTCAGATTGCATTGACTTAACGTCATTGGTGAATGATTTAAGACTTGGGCCAAAGTTTGCCTCTTCTGAATAAACTCTACATAGGTTGGAGACAATTAACATCAGATACTTCTTATGGACTTGATTCATACTTATAGACTTATTTCTAGTTTGATGCCATTTTTCTCTGTTCCTTAAACAGAACCCTGAAGAGTCTTCACTAGGTGATATAGCAAGCTGATTTGTTTTATTTTGTTTCTAAATATCTGTATGAAACAAAAGGCATTTATTTTAAAATATCCTATAATTCATATGTTCTAATGGTTCTGATGGGACTTTTCTTTTAATTAATCCAGATTAGTGTTGACTGGGACTTTTAGAATCGCTATATCATTGATCTACCCAGAGCAATGAAAACATTTAGGCTTATATTCATTCAAAAATGCTCACCAAGAGGGAATGTAAAATGGTGCAGCTGCTATGGAGAACAGCATGGAGATTCCTCAAAAATTATAAGTGCAATTACCATATGATCCAGCACTCCCACTTCCGAATACGTATCCAAAAGAACTGAAAGCAGAATCTCAGAGATATTTCCATACCCATGTTCATAGCAGCATTATTCACAATAGCCAAAAGGTGGAAGTAACCCATCGATGGATAAATGGATAAAGAAAATGTAGTATCAATAGTCTTACAAACTGAGTATATCATAGATGAGGGAGCTGAAGCTTAGAACCTTACCTTGCCTGACACAGCAGAGCTGGAAATGAACCAAGGGCTGGATTTGAACCTTGGTCTACCACGTTGTCTGTCCACTATAGCACACTGCCTCTTCAGCCTTCGTGATGACATATGTAAAGATTAGGAAGTATTTTTTTTAACTAAAATTTTAAATTGTGGTAGAACACACACAAAAGTTATAGGCTTAACCATTTTTAAGTATACAGTTCAGTATTGCTAACCGTTCTCTTGTCACTATTCTACTTTCTGTTTCGATGAGTTTGACTACTTTAGATACATACAATGGAATATTATTCAGCCTTTTAAAAGAAAGAAATCTTGTCATGTGCTACATCATAGATGAACTTTGAGGACATTATGCTAAATGAAATAAGCAACTCACAAAAATACAAATACTGTATGATTCGACTTATATGAGGTACCTAAAGCAGTCAAACTCATAGAAACAGAATAGTGGTTGCCAGGGGCTGGCAGGAGGCAGGCAGGAAAGGGGGAGCTGGTGTTCAGTGGGTGTAGAGTTTCCATCTTACAAGATGAAAAAGTTCTAGAGATCTGTTGCCCGACAATGTGAATAAAGCTAACACTGCCGAACTGTACACTTAAAAACTGTTAAGACGGCCAATTGTGTGTGTGTTCTACCGCAAGTTTTTAAATTAATTTTTAAAATATTCACTACTCTTTACGTATGTTGTCACAGAGGCTGAAGAGGCAGTGTGCTGTAGTGAGAAGACAACACGGATTGTGACATTGGTGGACCAAGGTTCAAATCCAGCCCTGCCCTTTACCAGTTCTGCTGTGTCAGGCAAGTTGAGGTTCTAAGCTTCAGCTCCCTCATCTATGATATATACACTCAGCTTGTAACACCGTTGATCAGACTAAAGGTCATCATCGATGTAAAGCTTCTATTCTGCTCAAAAAAATAATGGCTATAATGCTGGTAATGATGACAGTGATGACGGTGATACTGCCGTTGTTGCAAGGTACCACAGGAGGGGAGAAGAAGAAAAGAGAATTTCTAACCCTGAGGGCCTTTCTGTGATACTTTGGTTTTTCTCTGATTTTCTCCTATCCAGAAGATAAGCAACACCGTCCAGTTTTTCTTAGGATGTTGTAGGAAGCCAGGAGAAGTGGCAGACTTATTCACTTATTTTATAACAGAGTCATTTAAATGATGGGCCCGCAACCTCTCATTATTCCAAACTCTTCATTTCCCAGGAGCAAAATAACCTTCTCAAGTAACGCTCTGCACCTGGCTGCCACTAAGTTTTGCAGGCATTGACTAGGAAAGAGTCTGTGCTCAAATGCCAGGAGGAAAGCACTGCACAGCACACTTCACCTGCTCTGTCCTTGGATGAATTCACTGTGGGCACATACACGTTCACTGTCATGCAGCCTATATATTTTATGACTGGGAGTCACAGATTATAATGCCACGTATCATAGCTACTCCAGCATTTGTCTGCAGTGTGGATTAGTTTTAGGGCCCTCTTTTTGAAATTTTCATCTTAGGAAAACCTTGCCATGAAGCGTTATGATTTGGGCTGTAAAGAATTTTTAATACAGCATACTGGGTTCTCATGAAATGTTAATGAGTAGAAAATAAAAAGGGCCTGACAGCTGAAGAGTTGTCGGGGTTTTTTCAGGTTAAGTGATCAATAAAAACAAATGAAGTTCTTAAACAGGTTTCAGATTTTGATTATCTAGGCCAGGGGCTGGCAAACTGCTTCGGTGAAGAGCCAGATAGTAAATGTTTCAGGTTTTGCGGGCCACACTGCCTCTGCCACAACTATTCAGCTCTGCTGTTGTAGCATGAAACAAGCAGACACAATACGTGACTAAATTAGTGTGGTTGTATTTATGGTCACTGAAATGTGTTCCAATAGAAAGGTATTTATGGATACTGAAATGTGAATTTCAAATAATTTTCACTTGCCATGAGACACTATTCTTCTTTTGATTTTTTCAACCATTGGAAAATGTAAAAAATCATTCTTAGCTTACAGGCTGTATAAAGATAGGCCACAGGCCGGATTTGTCCCATGGGCTATCGTTTGCTGATCCCAATCTAGGTAAATTGTCCTTTGGAATGTTGTCACTATCAACAGGGGTCCTAAATGTCCACAAAATAAAATCCAAACATCTTACTCTAGCATACCAAGGCTTTTGTTACCTGACCTTAACCTCTTCTCCCACTACCATGCTCCAGCCATCTTCCATCCAGGGGTATCCAGTTTTTCGTCATTCCAGAATATACCACGGACTGGCATATTACCATGCATTTTCCTCTCCCTGCTCTTAAACGGTTCTACATGGTAAAACCCATCCATGTCCTAAGGTACAGCTCCTGTGCCATGTTCTCCATGAGAAATTCCTTGAAGACTCTTCCCCTAGTCAGAAAAAATCACTCACGTCCTTCTGATTCACGGCCTTTTTTGTATGTCTCTCCTGTGCCATATAGGTCAAAGTCATCATATTTTTGTCTATATTCTAACCACATGATCATCTCTGTGAGGACAGAAAAATGTGTTTTATTCATGGCTGTGTATTCCCTCAAAGCCAATTCTTAGCACAACGCCTTATATGCAGCAGGTGTTTAATAAATACTTGTTGGTGAATGGATTTCTTAGTGTATTCAGACACAAGATCAGGGCTTCCCTGGTGGCACAGTGGTTGAGAGTCCGCCTACCGATGCAGGGGACACGGGTTCGTGCCCCGGTCCGGGAAGATCCCATGTGCCGCGAAGCGGCTGGGCCCGTGAGCCATGGCCGCTGAGTCTGCGCGTCTGGAGCCTGTGCTCCGCAACGGGAGAGGCCACAACAGTGAGAGGCCCGCGTACCGCAAAAAAAAAAAAAAAAAAAAAAAAAAAAAAAAAAGGTCCCCCTCTCTTAAAGGGGGTGGGGGCCCATGTCAGACACAAGATCAGAGCAACTTCAAAATATGCCAACACACCTCTGTCTCTATTCCCTTTGAGCCCTGATGGGGAGGAGATGGGGAAGAGTCTTGCTCTGAAAAGGGGACAATTCCTGAAGAGCTATCAAACCTTTTGGACTACTTGCCATCTGAGCCCATACACATGCCGGCACCAGGGTGGCAGCGCCTTCATGGCTCTGAAGGTAAGAACCATATCACAGGGGAGTATTTCATAGACTCTTATAAGTAGCGCTTCTAAGGAAACTGAGAAACCACCTCATCTCACCAATCCTTGTAAACTGAGAAGGTGGCGCTCAGAAAGATGACAGAACCCACTGAAACCCCCAGAGAGTCAAGGCTGAGACATAGCTCTGAGTCACAGTTGGTTCAACTCCACTTTGCTGAATATACATTTTCATTCCTTGTGGGTAAATACCTAGAAGCAGAATTGCTGGGACAAAAGTAGGTGTGTGCTCAACTGTTTAAGAAAAGGAAACTTTTCCCAAGTGTTCATAGCATTTCACATTTCCACCAGTAATGTCTGAGAGAATTCAGTGCTTCCACCTCCTTGCCAACACATGGTATGTACGGTCAGTGTTTTTAATTTTAAGCGTTCAGTGGGTAGCAGTATTTCCTGGAACCATCTCAGAGGTTCCAGAAAGCAACTCACACGTTTAAAACTTGTATATAATTTGCATTTTCTTGTTGACTAATGATGTTGAAAACTTTCTCATGTGCTCATTGACCCCTCATATATCACCCTCATTGAAATGTCTGTTCAAGTCTTTTGCCCACATTTTACTGAGCTCTGTGTCTTTTTACTAGGCTACAGGAGGTCTGGAGCCTTCTGTACTTTAAAAAGAGCCTTAAAAATAGTTTTTAGGACATTTGACCAGAATAGATGTATTTGGGCTCACAGTGTTTCATTGAGGCCTCACCCAGGTATACCATTTATACCCCACATCATATTCCTAAGCAGTGATACAACTTGTATTTCTTTGCTCACTAAACTGACTCATACCTTCAACTTGCAGATGAAACACTCAATTTCTGCTGCAGATGCACACAAAAAGCCAGAATATTCCAATCCAGTATATGAAAATAGATGTGGAGTAAATTGAATTTCTCATATTGTCATCAAGCCTGTTGACCAAAAAGCTAGTTGATTTGCAAAGCCCTTCCTGGGTAGATGGGTCAGTGTTTATTTTCACGGATTTTGCTGTTCTAAATCAAATCAACCAACCAACAGCCCTTCATAGAGTGCTCTAAGTCATCTCTGTAAGGCATTTCATGCATTTCACATTAAATTCCAGTTCACAAATCCAGTTCCTCTTTTTTGACCTAAGTTTTATTTGCTTTCTTTTGACAGTCTGTATTAAGCCTTTTCATCATTTTTAGCAACCAGATATCCAGTTGGGAAAGCAAATTATTTCCCTAAAACTTCACATCATCATGATTCCAGTACAAATAACAATAATAACACTAATAAAACCTGAAGTTTTCAAAACTCAGAGCATGTGCACACAATTGATTGATACCTCACTACCACTCCATAGGGTGGAAATTACCGCTCTCCTTCACTGATAAGGAAATAGTTTCAAGAAGTAAAGAAACTCATCTGAGGTCACATAGTTGTTGAATAGGAAGGAAAAAAAAACTGAACCCTTGTCTCGTCAAAGAGCTCACGGATTTTGCTACATTGTGAGGAATATTTTCCAAAGGTGAAGTCCATTCCAAAATTAAACATGAAATAGCAAATGTAATTCCTGCTAAGTGCTGCTATAAATCAGGTAACCTGGGAACCTGGCTCCTTTTTCAGCCCATGTAAAAATATTTTAACAACGTATTTTCATTATTTAAAAAGAAAAGTCAAAGAATCAGAAAAGCACAAAGAAGAAATGAAAAATCAGCTGAAGTCACACCACAATTATTTGGAACATTTAAACATCCTTCCAAACTGCTTGCTGTCAATTTCTCCTCTACTTTGTCTCTCACGGTCCACAGACACACACACACACACACACACACACACACACACACACACACCCGATGTGGAATTATTGGGATCACGCGCCTATGTATCTTTAGTGTCAACAGCTCTCCACCAGTCTTACGAGAGGTTCTAGGGAGCACCTCACACATGCTGGGGAGCACACTCCACTCCAGCAGACCTGTTACATGGCCAACCCGCCGCCTCCACCCCGACCCCCTGCAACAGAGCACTGTGCACTGGGTCCCAGCTCTGCTGCAGGACACTGCTATCCCTGCCAGGTGACTGCTGCTGCTACGTCCCTCTACCTTCTCACAAGGGACACTACTATCCCATCACTGTCTTCATCACAAGTGAGGGATATATCCTCTTCCATATCTCTCATCAGCATAACACAAACCAGGGTATGCCTTTTTACAAGACTTTCCTGTGAAGCTGGTGATAATAATTTTTTAAAAAATAAAAAAAAACATACCATATGACCCAGCAATCCCACTACTGGGCATATACCCTGAAAAAACCATAATTCAAAAACAGTCATGTACCAAAATGTTCATTGCAGCTCTATTTACAATAGCCAGGACATGGAAGCAACCTAAGTGTCTATTGACAGATAAATGGATAAAGAAGATGTGGCACATATATATACAATGGAATATTACTCAGCCATAAAAAGAAACGAAATTGAGATATTTGTAGTGAAGTGGATGGACCTAGAGTCTGTCATACAGAGTGAAGTAAGTCAGAAAGAGAAAAACAAATACCGTATGCTAACATATATATATGGAATCTAAGAAAAAAAAAAGAAATGGTCATGAAGAACCTAGGGGCAAATACGGGAACAAAGACGCAGACCTACTAGAGAATGGACTTGAGGATATGGGGAGGGGGAAGGGTAAGCTGTGACAAAGTGAGACAGTGGCATGGACATATATACACTACCAAACGTAAAATAGATAGCTAGTGGGAAGCAGCCGCATAGCACAGGGAGATCAGCTCGGTGCTTTGTGACCGCCTAGAGGGGTGGGAGAGGGAGGGTGGGAGGGAGGGAGACGCAAGAGGGAAGAGATATGGGAACATATGTATAACTGATTCACTTTGTTATAAAGCAGAAACTAACACACCATTGTAAAGCAATTATACTCCAATAAAGATGTTAAAAAAAAACAAAAATAAAAACAGGATGGTCTGATAACAAGACCCAAACGAAGACCCATCTTTAGGGTCCCTTGGAAGAGGATTTCTCAGCCTTGCTCCCAGGCTCCTCGTGGCAGACTAGCTCCCACTCTTAAGCACTCATTGGGCTTCCTGTCATCCTGACTCTGAGTTCCAGAAAGAGAAGAATTCCTTGCTCCGTTATAGTGGCCACCTTACCAGCCCGCATTTCACACGCCAAACTAACCTCTTCACAGGGCGATCAAGAGGGAGAATGATGACAAGCTGTCTAGGTACAAACGCTTATTCAACTACAAAGCTGTGGTCCAGTCTTATGGCCTCCACAGAGGTCAGATGACAACTAGTAATGGAACAGTTTATTAGGCACTGAGTGTGAGAATAACAGCGCATCCTCTGATTGACCCTGGGCCCGTTAGAATCTTAAACAACCCATCCCAAACTTGTTTGAAACCAGCTTCCTGGCATCAGTGACACAAAACTTAAAGACAACTTATCACGAGCCTCCTCCTGCGTCAGCCAGAGAACTCTACTCATGACTTGCCCAATGTGGTGTACATATTCCTTTTTGCCGTGTCTCACTCTTCTCATTTCTGTTCAGAGAGATGCACTGAACTCACACCTGAGTGACACAGCTTTCCTTTTATACGCAAACAAAAAATTCACTTCCCAGACTACTTTGATTTTTTTTTACGATTTATCACGTAAGTTCAATTCCCAACATTCCCATTACTCAGTCTTAAATAACATCGTACGGAAGAACAAAACTCAACAATGCATTTCCTGCCTGCTTCACCAGACTTCTCAGGTGAGTTGTTTTTTTAAACACTTTCTCACTGGTCATTAAAGATTATACCTGTATATATACACATATATAGTTGATCCTTGAACATGGGTTTGAACTATACGGGTCCATTTATAAATGTTTTATTTTTCCAGTAAATATACAGCGAGCCCTCTGAATTTGCAGGTTTCACAACTGTAGACTCAACCAACCGGGGAACTGAAATGTCCATCCGCAGCTGGCTGAATCCATGGACGCGAAACCCAGGGACTTGGAGGACCAACTGTACCATGCCATTTTCTATAAGGTACTGAGCGTCCGCAGACTTTGGTATATGCGGGGGGGCGGGGGCTCCTGAAACCAATCCCCTATGGTCCTCAGGATGGCTCCAATACATATAAATCTATGTATATATGTTATTTTAGTTCAATGGAATCATACTACAAATGCTGATTATTCTCACTCAATAACGTGTCATGAACATCTTTCCATATCAATAAACATAAATTTATAATATCCTTTCTAAAAGCTGAACAATTCTCTATTGCACATGTCTGCCATAATAGTTTTAATCAGTTCCAGTCAATGTACATCGAGGCTGTATATCAGGATTCTTTTGGCCACAAGTGACAAAACCAAATTCAAATTAGTTTATGCAAAATGGAGAATCTGTTGGATAATATAACTGAAAAGTTAATGGCTAGATCAAGAATGACTGGATCCTCAGTTGAACTATCACCAAGGATTGACCTCTATCCATCTCTCACTTCTACTCATCTCTGCTTCCTGGATTTATTCTCTCTTCTCCCATGTTGCTAACAAAGCAGTGCCAATATGTTGAATCTTAGGAAGATGATGATTGGCTTATTTGGGGTCATATATTGGCCTATAATCACGGTGGTCAGAAGAATAGATTAATATGATTGATTACCCTGAGTCTCTTTCTCACTGAGGTGGAAGAAAAGGATGGAGAACCATGATAGAGAGCCCTTCTAGAATCTTATGGCATGGGGGAAGGGAGTTTGCCAAGATAAGATCATACTGCGCTTACCAGATAAAGATAAAATGATGATACCATAAGCTGAAAAAGAAAGCACTGTAAAACTATGGCTAAACCTCTTCAAATACCAATGTAAAAATATTAAATAAAGTGTCCTCAAAAAATCTACCAGTATGTCTAGAAATATGCCATCTTAACCAGTTTCATTCATTCTAGAAATTTGTTTTTTCAATATTTGGATATCAACAATTATGTTACAATTATCTTATTGATAAGTCAAAGAAGAAAAATACCTATTAGGTCAAGAAGGAGGAGAAAAACAGGACAAGAAAAGGGCACTGGCCTCCTATCTGAGTCAATTCCCTTTAAAAAAAAAATAACTTTCCTGGGAAACTGGGACCCATGCACACTGTTGGTGGGAATACAAAATGGTGCAGCCACTATGAAAACAGTATGGAGGTTCCTCAAATAATTAAAAATAGAACTACCATATGACCCAGCAATCCCACTACTGGGTATTTATCCAAAAGAATTGAAATCAGGATCTCAAAGAGAGATTAGCACTCTCATGTTCATTATAGCACTATTCATAATAGCTAAGATATAGAAACAACATAAATGTCCATCAACAGATTATTGGATAAAGAAAATGTGGTCTGCACATACAAGGGAATACTATTCAGCCTTGTTACAGTAATTAAATAAAGAGGCAGACTTGGCAGCCTACATAAGCAGACTGAAACCTAAACCAGAGTTAATGCCTGTAAATGCTTCAAGGTTAAGAATTCAAAACTTAAGAACCATCAATCACAAATAGCCAACTAGGCTTTCCCAAATAAGGCAACTGCTTAAGCTAAAGCCAATCAAATAATTTCCTTGCTTTGTTTCCATGTCCGCTCTATAAAAGCCTTTCCCTTAGCTCCTGCTGGTGGAGTGCCCCCAACCACTTTCACTTTGACACTGCCTGCTTCAAATCAATGTTTGCTCAAATAAGTCTTCAAAATTTTATTGTGCCTCAGTTTATCTTTTAACAAGAAATTCTGCAATATGTGACAACATGGATGGACCTTGAGGACACTATGATCAGTGAAAATAAGCCAGATACAGAAAGACAAATACTGCATGATTCCATTTACATGGGATAATTAAAATCGTCAAATTCATAAAATCAAAGACTGGAATGGTGGTTGCCAGGAGTTGGAGTGAGGGGGGAATGGGGAGTTATTGATCAACAGGCATAAAGTTTGTTAAGTAACATAAATAAGCTCTAGAGATCTGCTATACAACATTGTACCTAGAGCCAACAATAATGTATTGTACACTTAAAATACGTTAAGAGGATAGATCTCATGTTAAGTGTTCTTACCACAATAAAATTTAAAAAATATCTTTTTTAACTTTCCAGGAAATCTGACCCAACAATTTCTGCTTATCTCTCATTAAGTCTTCCTCATCTTCAAGGAACACTGAAAATACAATTTCCTTGAGAGTCTGGGCACATTGGTGCTCCCAATAAGAAGAGGGTTCTGTTACTAAGAAAGATAGCAGACTAGGCACCAGCAGATGGCTGCCCTTAATTTCTTTTTATGTACTTTATCTGTCAGAGACAGAGATGTATGGGACACTATTACTCCATTTCTTGCAAAACATTTTCTGTCATATTTCTTATTATGTTCATTGGGATTTAACGGCTTCTGACAGTTACATCTTTGTTGTGGATTTTACCCTTCACTGTTTTAATGTGACACTTTCTGTCCTACTTGATGCTTTTTAATCTCTAAGCCCTTATTTGTTTTTATTTGCCTAATATATTTCCCATATTATTTTAATCATTCTAAGTCTTTCTCTTATTTTCAGCATATATTTGTATCATTGTTTTTTTGTACAGAGCATGCACTTTTGTTTTTGAAATACCTATCTTAGAGCTTTGTCTTTTAATGTATAAATTTACTCTTTTCCATTTAATAATAAAACATGCTTGATTATGAATAATCTTTCCATAGTATTTATTTTTTAAATGCTTTTGTGAGGTTTCCTTTATTTTTTCTTTTTTACACAAATGTTTCATCAACTCTCAGCTCCTCTCTGGTAAATTTATAATTGTGTACCTTATTTTAAATTGTAATTTTGATTAGCATAAACACATATCATTATTTAAAATATATTAATTTAAAAATTTTTAAGTGGAAATGGAACAATATCTACTAACAATTGTATGGGAGATGAGAGAAAATTCTGACTTTCCTCATCTCCCAGTTCTGTGACCGTGTCTGTGATTTTTAATCCAATTACTTACATTAAAATTGTTTATATCACTGTATCAGGTAAGTTTAGATTCAGTTGCAAACTACAGACTCCCAAATAATGGCTTAAACAAATTATGCTCATCAGTCATTCTTGCTAAAGCCCACTCACACCTCGGCCCTGCCCTGGTCCTCCGAATCTTTCTCGCTCACCTCCAGGAACTTTGCACCTGCCTCACACGCAGAAAAGTTGCTGTGAGCTGCAAAGTCCTCTCTCAACTTTGACTAATTTTATTGTGCCTCATCATTGTTTTCCAGAGACTTGGTAAAAAGTGAGAGTCTTTCCTAGCTTCCTTGTAAGCTTTTTTTAAAAAATATAAATTTATTTATTTATTTATTTTGGCTGCGTTGGGTCTTCATCGCCACACACGGGCTTTTCTCTAGCTGCGGTGAGCGGGGGCTACTCTTCGTTGCTGTGTGCGGGCTTCTCATTGCGGTGGCTTCTCTTGTTGCAGAGCACGGGCTCTAGCCGTGCGGGCTTCAGTAGTTGTGGCACGCGGGCTCAGTACCGTGGCACGTGGGCTCAGTAGGGCTCAGACTTAGCTGCTCTGCGGCATGTGGGAATCTTCCCGGGACAGGGATCGAACCTGTGTCCCCTGCACTGGCAGGCAGATTCTTAACCACTGCACCACCACGGAAGTCCTCCTTGTAAGGTTTTGAATTAAAATTTTGTTCTCTGGGTACATTTTGGTAGGCATCGATTGGAAGGTGGAGGTATACATGCTTATCCTAATGCATGTTCTTGACATCAAACTCAGTTTATTTTTTATAGAGTAAGGTATCTTTCTTGTTAAAAATTTGGGAAATACTAAAGTCATACAAAAGAATATCAAATTATTTTTGCACCTTAGTATATTTCCTTCCAGTAATTCATATATGCGTGTGTAAGTGTGAGGGAAGGAGGGGGGATGGAGTGTTTGGTTTTTGCTATTTGTTTTTCTTTACAAAATTGTGATCATAATTTATATCTTCCTTTTTTCACTTAATTCAATTGAAAATTTCCTGTGCCATCATATATTTCAAAATTTTTAAAAGCTACATAGGATTTTATTATATAGATGACCATAATTCATATAACCAGTTTGTCTTTAAAGCTCTCTTTTATTTCTAATTCTTTGTCATAATAAACAGTGCTACAGTGAATATTATTTCCCATAAATCTGTGCTCACATCCCAATCATGTCCTTAGGATATATCCTTGGGAACTGAATATCTAGCTTTGTGATGCGCATTTCCAATCTGTCCTCCAGAAAGGCTGACGAATTTGGACTCCCAACGTCTATTTCGTTAAGTGATCATTTAACCACACCCTTACCACTACCAAGTACTGTGTGTTAGGGGAACAAAAAAATCACATTTTTAGATAGGCAAAAACTTCATTATTGCCTAAATTTCATTTATAGCACTTAACCACTAATAATGTACATATTTGCCATTTGTATTTCTTGTTTTCTGATGTTTTTATTTCTAGTGCCCATATTTTCTATAGGGATTTTAATGATTCATTGATTTCTTTCTTTGGTCTTTTCCACCTTCACTCTTCAAAGGTAAAGTACATCCAAATTGCATGGTGCAAGAAAACCTTCAGTATTTTATTTTTTAATCTAAAGAGGGAACAGAAAGCAATCAATTTTTCAACAGCAACTTTTCTTATTCTTTTCCAGAGCCGGAGGCATATTACCATGAAAACTGTGTAGTTAGTCTTTATGAAAGCAAAATGTGTTCCATCAGTGGACACAAGGGAGAAGCTAATTAGCTTGCGCTAGAAAACAACTATATTCAATCTTCTCGGATAAAATTATGTGAACTAAAGTCAATCAGTTCATATTTGCTCAGAAGACTCCTTGTGAAGTTTTTAAATCACATAAGAAGTTTGTTCTTGCTTATCTTTATTTGAAAGGGATTCCAACATGAACAGGGATTGACTTGGGAAATGAAATCCTATGCCTTCAAACAGGAATGATAGTAAAAATATTTCATGACTGGTCAGGCATGGGGACCAACCGATCAAGATGGATGCCAGCTGTAAGTAATGTTCCCAGCCACGTGGGTGTGCAGCAGCTGAACAAAGGGTCCCGCCAATGAGAAGACTTCTCTCATAGAATGAGACACATCCAGAGGCCTTTAGCTCCTTTCTCTTTCTTTACATCCTATGATTCTTCTTCCAGTTGGTATTCTACCATCACTTTTAAACTCCCTAAGCAAATATAAAGAAAAATAACTGGAATTTGTGGGGAAGAAATTAAAAGGATGGAAAGAGAGGAAATAATTTCACACAATTATCCAAATTCAAAAAGTATCTACAACTGAAGATCTGTACGTGTATAATTATTATAAAAGTTTACACAGAGGCTATTACCTAGAGACTGGAGAACCAGTTGAAAAATTCAAGGATTACAAGCTCTGTGTAGTGGTCCATTAGGGGAGATTAACTATTTAAGAGTTGGCTAAGGACTCATGGCCATGAAAACTAATGGGTTCCTCTGCAATTAAAATAAGAAAAATTTCAGATTGTCAAAGAAAAAAAATTTCCTGCTTGAAAACAAACTGAAACAAATGAACCTAATTATGTATCAAATTGGCAATATAACCAGAGAAAATTATTATTTCAGTTGTCTCTAAAACACAGCATGTTAACTTTGCATCCTTAGAGCAAACATTACAAGGAAAAAAGAAATGCAAAAAAAACCCTTTAAATTGTATTCAGTAGTTTTATGGTTAGTGGTAATACTGTATTGTCATTTTGAAACCATTTTTATATATTAAAGAATAAAGTAAGTAAATGATACAGGCCAAGACTTTGCAGGGTAAGAGAAAAGAGCTGTAAGTATAAAACCAAATAAGTGAGAATGCTGTACAAAAATCAATATAAACTCAGTGTGTGTGTGTGTGTGTGTGTGTGTGTGTGTTCTAAGCCTGTCTGCCTATGGCACCTGGAAACAATGACATGCCAGAAACTGATTCCTAAGTGCCATTAACTACTAAAAAAAAAGCAGGGGTCTTTGGAGAAACAGCTGTTATTAGATACGGGATATGGAAAATGCTAGGTGAACATGGGACGACCTGTTGAGCCAGAAAGCAAGGAAGGACACAAAGACTATTGGGATTCAGCTAAAAGAAGCTAGCTCAAAGGAGTTCCCACTGTCCAAATTTGGGGCTATTTAAGAATCTAACAGTACAATAAAGGATTATACTTAAAGAATGCAAACTAATTTTCATAATATTCCAATCAAAATTAGCTGGCAAGTTTATAAATCTCTGCTGCAATAAAGAAAAATCACATGCCTTCCAAAAAATACGTATATGACTACTGTTAACTGAAATTCATTAACTAAGAAGAAAACAACAACAAAATACTCATCTGCCATCAGTGGAGGAGATTATTACACCTACTCTTTACCCTAGAATATGTACTGAAGAAAAAGAAACGTTTATCCTGGTTTGCAAAAGGAATTATATTTCAGAGTAACTGAATTGACGCAGCTGATGGGAAGGCTCTTTCTCAAAGTAGAATGACAGCTGATAAAAGTAGAACAAATGATAGAATTAGAAAACCACCAATCAGTAGCCTCTTACGTAGTCCTTCATTAGGGCAAGGATTATCCACAGATGTTAAAAACATTAGGCACGCCTTCCCTGGTGGCACAGTGGTTAAGAATCCACCTGCCAATGCAGGGGACACAGGTTCGAGCCCTGGTCCGGGAAGATCCCACATGCCATAGAGCAACTAAGCCTCTGAGCCACAACTACTGAGCCTGTGCTCTAGAGCCCGCGAGTCACAACTACTGAAGCCCGCACACCTAGAGCCTGTTCTCCCCAACAAGAGAAGCCACTGCAATGAGAAGCCCGCATACCGCAATGAAGAGTAGCCCCCGCTCCCCTCAATTAGATAAAGCCCTCGTGCAGCAACAAAGACCCAACGCAGCCAAAACATTTAAAATTTTTTTTAAATTAAAAAAAAAAATCATTAGGTAAATTGTTGATGCGGAACTGGATAATCACATGGTATCAAAGAACCACCCCCAGAGATTACGCACTGCGTGCCAGGGGGCAAAATCTAACTTTATAAGAGGAGATCAGGCTGTCACCACTTTAACTCAGTGATCAATCAGCATTTTCGCTACTAATGGAACAATCAGACCTTATGAGGCGCCTGAGGCGATATGGTAGGAAAGACACACCATAGTGATGAAGTACTCCTTCCAAGGAATGTTTAATGTGAACTAAAGTGAGCCTGGAGATCTGTCTTCCACTTTACAGAAAATTCAGGGCATATCAGGAGAAGAAAATGACCCCACAAGGTAACACTTGAACACGTCCAGGAAGTGGAACAGTTATGGAGTTATGGTTTGAAGCAGAGCTTCATGTTGGGTCCCACTGACTGTCAAAGGCTTTGAACAAACAACAACAATCTTTGCATAGTGTAGGCCGGAACTCATAGGTAGAAGTTTCTACAGTAGGATGCACGCTTTCTACAGAAAGCATCATGGGGGATATTACTAAAGATGGACTTTCACAAGTGACTTTGCAGACAGGGGAATCCTGGACTCAGGAAAGTAGTAAACAACTACTGTGTAGTTGGATGTCTCTGTGGATAACACCTGGCAGTCTTGTGGGAAGGTGGGGCTATGTACAGCAATACTTGCTGTGGGGGGGTGGGGGGGGGGAGGGAGAGCCACCCATCCCGGGTAGCAAGAAACCTGGAGAGAACCAACAAATGCCATTCAGTGGACAATTCTACTTGTCTCCTTACAGGGATAATCCCCTATGGGGACTTCAACAGGTCAATATCGGGGCCGTGGGTGTTGGGCGAGGATGGGACTTCCAGTTTCTGGTTCTGTGTTTGAGGAGCTTGGAAGTCATCAATCTATCCTAAAAACAAGTACGAAACGGAACAAACTTTAAAATCAATAACTCTCCTTAGATCCCTAAGAGAACTGAGGTCACAAGGCAAACTGCTGCCCCCCCAAACTGGAGAGACAGACTGACACGCAAACACAGAGAATCACGGCTTACCGGAGCAGAAGTGGAAGAGCTGCAGCCTCCGAGGGAGCCAGAACCGTAATGGAGGAATTGCTCTGGGCTCAAACTGGACAAGCCTCGGGCTCCAAGTGGACCGGGTCATAGAAGGGCCTCCACACTTCTGTGAGCTTTAACTCCAGGAGCTCCACCAGGATTTCAGGAAGTACCGGAGACAAATCCCCTCGTGCTGCTGACGGAGGCGGGGATAGAGGAGCCATTTTGATAGGCAGCAGCGCACTCTTTTCCTTAACAAGGTCGACCCCCAGGAGAAACTATTTAAGCAGAGCCTAAGTGCCGTGGAGGAAGGGAAACACGCAGCCCCAGCCCACTCTAGCCGTCCTGTTCCACCTGAGAGGGGAGAGGGAAACTGAGGGGCGCCTGTGAAATTCACAATCCAGAGGCGTAGGCTCCATGAAAACTGAGACCTTTTTTTTTTTAGGTGGGGTGGTACGGATTTAATATTTTTTAGTATTACAATATATTCTTATTAAAAAAGGTGCAGGCAAAAAGGACGCTGCAGACTTTGCACATGAGCCTCATTTGTCATCTGAAACAGCTGGTGAGAACGCCCTTGGCGTGGAGGCGTGGGGTGGGGGGAGATGGTCACGGCTCCCCCAGTGGGTGGAAAGGGGATGGGGGTGGGAAGAGCCCGGACCAGACCCTTTCCCGTCCACCTGGAGAATTTTCTCCTCCCACCGCCCTAAATACACGCCACTTCCATCGCAGGGGAGGCAAAGCGGGTGGTCCTGCTGAGAAGGGGACAAATTGCATTAGGTTAACTGAAGGTTAACTCTCTACCCCCTCCCCAAAACGCCTTATCACCACATTGCCAAAGGCCTATTTATAGCAGTAACTTTTACCCCATACATCCCCGTCTGGCTGTCAAGAAAAAATAACAAGGTATACTGAAAGGCAAAAAAAAAACCCCCACAATTTGAAGAGACAGAGCAAGCATCAGAACCAGACATAGCAGGAATTTCGGAATTAGCAGCCCATTTAAAACAATCATGATTAATATGCTAAGGGCTCTCATGCATAAAGTAGGCAGCATGTAACAATAGCTGGGCAGTGGAAGCTGAGAGATGGTAATGCTAAAGAGAACCAAAAACAAATGCTAGCGGTCAAAACCACCACAGCAGAAATGAAGAAAGCCTCTGATGGGCTTATTAGTAGACTGAACACAGCTGAGAGATGCATACTGCGCTATTTAGGGGTGAGTTATCACGATGTCTGTACGTTACTTTACAATACTTCAGACAAAATAGATGAAGCAAATATGGGAAAATCTAGACAATGGATGTCCATTTATTTCTATTTATTTGAAAAGTTGATATGCATGCCAATAAATGTTGAATGAATTAAACCAAACCTGCAGATTTAGTTATATGTTTTAATTAAATATACATCCAATACAGGCATACCTCGTTTTATCACAGATGCTGTGTTTTTTACAAACTGAACTCTGCATCGAGCAAGTCTATCGGCGCTATTTTTCTGACAGCGTTATGTTTAAATTAAGGCATGTACGTTGCTTTTTTTTTTTTTTTTTTTTTACCACATCCGCGGCATGCAGGATCTTAGTTCCCCGACTAGGGATCAAACCCATGCCCCCTGCAGTGGAAGTGTGGAGTCTCAACCACTGGACAGCCAGGGAAGTCCCTACATTGCTTTTTTAGACATAATTCTATTGCACACTTAGTAAACTACAGTATAGTGTAAACATAACTTTTATATGCACCGGGGAACCAAAAAATTCATGTGACTCGCTTTATTGCAACGGTCTGGAACCAAACCCACAATATCTCTGAAGTATGCCTGCATATATTAAATATATTTTAATTATATTTATATTATATTTAATTATATATAAATAAATATGAAAGGATAGTGTTTACTATATTACCCTATTCTACCAAGTACTAAATGACTGCCAGAGAACTGAAGAGTTTAATTAAATCAATTAACATATTAGTAGAAGTCTAAGCAGGACCTGAATTAAATGTGCTAATTGGATAGGCCTGCTGAAGCCTTACCTCATTTGCATTTAACTGTGGCATACATTATTTCTAATAGGAGATTTAATATTTGTACAGCACTTCGTTTTTATTGCTTTGTTTTAAAACATTATCAAAATACTGAAAAGAAAGTATTCCTTCTATCTTAGGCCCCCATTAGCCCTCCCAAGAAGGAAAAAATCATCAGCAAGGTTTTTTTGGGTTTTTTTTTGTTTTTTTTTTTTTTTTGCGGTATGCAGGCCTCTCACCGTTGCGGCCTCAGCAAGGTTTTTTTCCAGAATTTTTCTATGCAGATTCATTGTTAGATTACTACACTTATAATTATCCACCTTACATTTTCATGTTTGCTCTATTTAGTTTTTAACTTTTTAACTGAACGTTTCTAGCTTCAGTTTTTAACTCTCAGTTTTGACTTTTTCTTAGGGGAAATTTCACACACTGGTGTAGTGAAAGAATAGTATCACTATACGATTCTTCTCATTAAACTCTGTGTTTCCATCACTCATCTACAGGGCCAGTCTTGTCTTACCCATACTCTCCTTCCTTCCCACAGATTAACAGACTGGTAATCTTCATAATCCATAGATTATTATGAAGCAAATCCCAAACACCATATCATTTCACCCAGAATGTTCCATTATGTATCTTTGTAATATAACGGCTCTTCTTTAAATTAAACTTCAACATCATTATCAAACCTAAAAACATACAATAACTATTTAGTATCATCAAAATAGCCAGTGTTCAAATTTCCCCAAATGGCTCATAAATGCACTTTTTTTTTTTTTTTTTTTGCGGTACGCGGGCCTCTCACTGTTGTGGCCTCTCCCGTTGTGGAGCACAGGCTCCGGACGTGCAGGCTCAGCGGCCATGGCTCACGGGCCCAGCCGCTCCACGGCATGTGGGATCTTCCCGGACTGGGGCACGAACCCGTGTCCCGTGCATCGGCAGGCGGACTCTCAACCACTGCGCCACCAGGGAAGTCCATAAATGCACTTTTAAAGTTGATTTGCTGTAAGGATTCAAACGAGGTCCACACATTGCATTTGGTTGAAATGTCCCTTAGCCCCATCCAATCTATATGCTGTTTCTAATTAATAATGCCTCATAGAGATCATTCCAATGACCTATTTTTTCTTGCCTGCATAGTTTGCCATTGTACCGGTGTCCCATAATGTATTTTATCCAGTCCCCAGTGATGGATGGTGAGGCTTTTTTTCAGCTTCTTACTGTTATAAACTATGCTGCAATAGTCTCAAATATATGGCTTTGTACATATATGCAAATGTATATGTAAGACAGATTCCTATGCAAGGGATTGTTGGGTTAAATGGCATAGGACTTTGTAATTTTGACAGAAACTAACAAATTGTCTTCCAAAGAGATTGTCCAAGCGTATATCTGTTTCCCCATACCACACACACCAAAACTGCGTACCATGTTGTGTGCCAACATAACAGATGAAAAATGGTGACTGATCGTTGTTTTATTCTCATTTTCTTAACTCGGAGCAAAACCGATTATTGTATGCCTTCTGCATATGTTATCTCATTTGTAACAAAAAAGAGTAGCAACAGTTGGGTAAGTAACTCCACTCACATCTTTCATCTTTATTGCGACCACTTGCCTGGTAAACACTATTAATATACTATCATGTGTTTCCCCCTGAATTCATCTCAGATGTGTTCCACAGCAAACGAACACTCTGGTCAAATAACTTTTAGAAATACTGGATAACTTCCTGGATGGTCTCTATTTTCCCTTATTACATTCGGTGATGTCACTGAGAGAAACTGAAAGAATTGGTGAGTAGGGGTATTTTCTCCGAATATTAATAGAATTTCCAACAGTGGTTAATTGAGTAAGGCATTCAATGGAATTGGTTACCTAAAAAGTCTTTCTGAAACAAAAGCAAAAACAGTTTTTAATGGGAGAAGCTACAAGTCAAGCTTGTTTAGCCCCTTAACGTATAATACTGGATAATGGAAGAGATAATGTGGTCCCTTTTGCTGAAAAAATGCTGCTGAGAAAAAATGAGAAGTTAGTCAGAAGTTAAATGAGTTGCTCAAGGTCACCCAGGGAGTAAGTGGTGGAGCTAGAATTCATACCTAAATGTCACAGTTTGGACTGCAGCCACTATGCTGTGTTTTCCCGAAAGAATAATTCAGAAATGAGAGAGGATATTAACGTGAGGCAACTATACAGTGAAAGTAAATTTGGGGTGTTACTGCTTCTGATTTATCTTGAAAGACGATAGCTTCTGCCTGTAATATAAACTACCTTGCCTATACAACCCATGAAGCATTTATTTATAAAAATTTGCTGGTTTTTTCCATGTCCTCCTCCTCCTTTCCACAGTTGTCAAGGGGTCACACCATAGCCTTTAAGCAACAGATGCTTGGTATCTACTTGTCCATTTGTTGAATAGACTCTTACTGCTACTCAAAATCTCAAAGGAAATCCAGCGGCTGGTTGTCATTTATGAATCTTGATTCTACATGCATACATATACGTAAGATGCCCGCATCAGGAAAATAGCCTTTTTACTGGGAAGATATCAAGTGATTTGATTAAGGAAAAGTTTCCATCATTATATATGAAACTCAGAGCCTGAGTTGAGTCAAGGGAATAAAACACAGAATTTGTTTTTTAATAAGCAAAATTACGGCAATGTATAAATAAAAAGTAGAATTCTGCACCCCCAAAGTATATTTATCTCTGCCCACTGAAATCTCATATGCAAACTATAATTATAACAACTTTTATTGAACATTCTCCACGCGTTAGGCACTGGATTAAGGCATTATTTGGATTATCTCATTTCATCCTTAGAACAACTTTTTGAGTTATATGCTTTCAATTTCCCCATTTTTCAGAGGAGAATACTGAGGCTCAGAAGCCAGGATAGACCTAGAACTCAGAACTGGGGTTATGCAATATTGACTGTCTAATCTGTCTCCACTGCTGAGTGCTGAAATGATCTGCTGGAACTCAAAGACCCAGCTTTGTCAATATGGTACCTGCTTATCCTCCAATCCATGGCATAACTCAGAGAAGGTTTAAAGAAGGAATTTACTTGAACTAAGTCTTAAAAATCCAGGGAGGGACTTCCCTGGTGGCACAGTGGTTAAGAATCCGCCTGCCAATGCAGGGGACACGGGTTCGATCCCCATGCGCTGTGGGCTTCTACGGCCCACGTGCTGCAACGACTGAGCCTGTGAGCCTAGAGCCCGTGCTCCACAACAAGAGAAGCCACTGCAATGAGAAGCCCGCGCACCACAACGAAGAGTAGCCCCGCTCGCCGCAACTAGAGAAAGCCTGTGCACAGCAACGAAGCCAAAGGCAGCCAAAAAAAATGAATAAATAAAAATTAAAATAAAATAAATAAAACTACTGTCTTTAAAAAAAATTCAGGGGATAGTTAAGATTTGAATTAGCAGAGAAAATAAGGAAGGGCTATCTGAGGGAAGAGAACTAATATATGGGGAATTCTGCACATTAATATTTGACAAGTGGCTTATGTATTGACTTCAAAACTGTGATGCACTGGCTTTTTTTTTTTTTTTTTTAGGAATAATGGCTGCAGACTTTCATTTCCATCCCTAACAGATCTAATCAGTTACCAGCTTGCCAAGATACCTCGAAAACTCACCTTCTTCCCTGAGATGCAAATTCCAGACATGTTGAGACATGGGGTACTGGTTAAAGGTAGAGATAATAAAATGTAAAACTGAGACCAGTTTTGAGATTTTCAAGTGAAAACAGTGAGAGCCTTCCCACAGAGTCGACTCAATACATACGGTCTAAAAGTTGAAATGCAATTAGCATGTTAATGTTCTTCATGATGCAATCAGTCTTATCAGTTACAGCGACAGCAGCCCTGAGCACCTTGTGAAGAACTGCCAATAAAAATACTAAAATAAGCTTTGCACAAGATGGGAGTATTATGACATCTGTTTTCAAAATTACTCTGCTGTGATTGTTGAATATTATTAGTTGGTAAAAATTGTATTCTTTCACCTGGGATAAGTGCCTGTGATTTTAAGTAGCATCGCTTCAGAAATGACGCCTGTGAATCCATGCTGATTATGCCATTGTGCTGTGCTTTCCATAAAGAGAGGACTCTTACCGATGATTTGTATCAGCAAGGATGTTTATGGCTGTGGGCAGCAATGAACCTCGCATCAAACCGACTTACGCAGGGAGGTAATGTAATAACACGTGCAACAGGAAGTCGAGCAGTAGGGTTAGCTTCAGGGATTCCATAGTGACAATAGAGACTGAGTTCTTTCTGTTTCTCCCCTCTGAGGATTTTAAATTTGCAAAAAATAAGAAATAGTATCTTCTCAAGTCTGTAGGGTTGGCTTCATCCTAAGACATGCTCCCCTTGTAGTTACAGGATAGCTAGAGGTAGTAACTTGCACCCCATCCACCCTTGTTCATGTCTATCAAGTGAGGGGAGGCCTCTCCTAACACTGAGGAAGCTTCTTTCCCAGATGCCCTCAGCAAGCCTCCCCTAGCATGTCTCTTTGGTCCAGACTAGCTTACGCCTGCCCAGCCCTGAACTAAATTACTGGCAAGAGAGATGGAATTTCTATGATTGCCTTGGAGACTCATTGGCTGGAGTGGAGTGGATTGTGGAGAATTAAGCACAAGAGACACCATACCATAGTACTTTTTAGTTCACTATTAAACCTTCTTAGGACATCCAGGAAGCCCTCTCTGAGAAACTCAGTCTCAGGAAGTATGATTTAATTTAGCAAAGTCAGTTTCCTTTAATGCATTGAAAATCATCAACACTAAAAGTGAGAGTACCTACCCTTCCATCATTTTCTGTAGTCCCAAAGATTTTTGTGACACAATAGGCCATGCCCTGAGAAGTAGCCCCTTAAGAAAACCCCTTGGTAGGTTCTCTGATCTCATTCTCTCTCTCTCGGTTCAAAATTTGCAAAAACGAAGGAGTAGTATCTTCTTAAAACTACTGCACAGTTCCTAAGCTTTCTCTCCACTCTGGTGTCCAGCAACACATCTTTCATCTTTACCACCATGGTCCACTCTGTTCAGGTACATAACTAGATTTTGTAACTTTGGAAAAGTTTGGGTTCAGAATAACATCTGCTTATTGGTTGGTTGCTGTATAGTTAAGCTAATTCACAAATGCAGTCCTGATTTGGGCCAAGACTATAAATCCTTAAGGCAATGCATACAAATGACCATGATCTTGTTAAAGGACAGATTCTGATATCGTAAGTCCTCAAAAAGGATTATGACAATGCCGGCAAGAGCAAGAAGGCCTCCAGGAGGGCATGGAGAGATGGTGGACCGCTAGGACGAGAGATGGTGGACCTCTAGGACGAGAGAGAAATGGTGGACCTTTAGGACGAGAGATGGTGGACCTCTAGGACAAGAGTGCGAGAAGAAAACTAAGCCTTCTAGGGAGATTGTGTTGCAATTTTGTATTGTACTCCTAGAGAAGATGGAGGACTGAAATGGAGGTACTGGATCTGCTCTCTGTTATCCACAAGACTTAGCCCAGCCCACTATTCTTCCCACACAAGCCTCCAGATATCAGATGACCTCGGGTATCCAAGTTGCTTTGACTTATTTCCCTCTTGCACTTCTCAATTCTGGATCTCATATTAAGTAATATACTGATTCATGATACCACGACTAGACAACCTACATGCCAGATTCTGCACACAGTTTCCCAGTCGGCCATGTAGCCTCAATTCATTGCAGTTGTCAACTTGCTTATGTATGTATGTACCTGCCAAGCCCTGGAGCTCCCATGAAAGATGATACCCATCTGTTCCTCTGTCTTCGCATGTGACATTCTTAGTGACATACTTGACCTCAGCCTTGAAGACCCCACAAGAGTAGGTTTGGATGACAAAGCCAGAAGGCACACCCCTCTCCAAGGTCTGAAGTGTACTGTCTCACAAAACCTAGTCAGCAGAAGGAAGGAAATAATAAAGATCAGGGAGGAGATTTAAAAAACAATAGAAAAAAATCAATAAAACCAAGAGCTGGTTCTTTGAAAGGATAAACAAAATTGACGAACCTCTGGCCAGGCTCACCAAGAAGAAAAGAGAGAGAATCCAAATAAAATAAGAGATGAAAAAAAGAAATCTCAACTGATACCTCAGAAATACAAAAAAAAAGAGAATACTATGAACAATTAGATGCCAACAAATCTGACAACCTAGAAGAAATGGACAACTTTCTAGAAACATACAGCCCACTGAAACTGAATCAAAAGGAAATAGATAATTTGAACAGACTGATCATTAGAAGTGAAATAGAATCTGTAATAAAAAAAAAAATCCCTACAGTCAAAAGTCCAGGACCAGGGCTTCCCTGGTGGTGCAGTGGTTGAGAGTCCGCCTGCCGATGCAGGGGACACGGGTTCGTGCCCCGGTCCGGGAAGATCCCACGTGCGGCGGAGCGGCTGGGCCCGTGAGCCATGGCCGCTGAGCCTGCGCGTCCGGAGCCTGTGCTCCGCAACGGGAGAGGCCACAACAGTGAGAGGCCCGCGTACCGCAAAAAAAAAAAAGAAAGAAAACTGTCCAACATATATTGTCTTTTAGCTGAGTTTTTAAAAGAAACCTATCAGCTGGGTAAGGCATATCTTTTGAACAGTTCTGTTTTCCAGGTCAAAAAATGGAGGCCTAGAGAGGACAGTGAGTTATTCACGGTTGGCAAGTGGCAAGAACAAGAGGTTGTTATTCCTGCCACTTACGCATGTTTTCTGGTTCGAAGTACCATGCTTTTTGTATTAGACCAACTACCTCCTGGGATGAGAAATGGCTGATTTAATAGCTGTTCCTGTAAAAAAACAAAAAACCCTAGATGTTCTAGTTGACCCAAGTGCCATACAAGTCTGTGCTGTGAACTTGCTGCTTAAACAAGCAAGCAAACATACAAACAAGCAAATGATTCTTATTCTGGGTTAATATCTAGTACAGTATTCACATCACAGGAGGGACTTGTAATGTTTAAACTTTATTGGGTAAAGTCCCAGGCAAGCAATATGAAGATGGATACTGGTAAAAGAGAAACAAGCAACGGTTATTAAGGTAATAAAGTATAGAAATCATGTTAAATTTGGAATTGTTAAAGGAACCAGTCATATGTCACCGCGAAAAGAGAAAACTTAGGGGAAGTGATACCTCCCTTTAACTTTTTGATCTCCAAGCCATCTGATTTCCAAGTAGAAGAGGAATGAAAAAAAAATTAGTCAAACCAAAGTGAGGAAGTAATACAGTGATGCCCGTTCTCAGCTAAGAATATGGAACTTCTAAAATACAGATCTGTCAAAAAAGAAAAAAAAAAGGAATGGGCTGCCTCAGAGGAGTTCAAGCACAAACTGGATGAATGATTTTCAGTGATGCTTAAAAGGAAATTCTTATTTTGGAAGAGATGCTGAACTAGGTGAGAGAAATAGAATCACTCTCTGTCTATCGTTCTCCCTAACACTGGCCTAATAAGGGGAGGCAAGACTCTACTCATCCAGTTCTGGTAGCCCCTCCAGCAAGGAGCATTGAAGCAATAGAGACTCCCTCCAGGTCTTACAAACATCATGAGTGTGGCTGTGTGTCTCAAAAAGATTGTGGAGACGATACACTTAATTTTGTCAAATGCTTTTTCTGCATCTTTTGAGATGACCATGTGGTTTTTGTCTTTTGTTGATGTGGTGTATCACATTGATTGATCTGCATATGTTGAACCATCCTTGTGAACTTGGGATGAATCCCACTTGGTCGTGCTGTATGATCTGTTTTACGTGTTGTTGGATTCAGTTTGCTAGTATTTTGTTGAGAATTTTTGCATCTATATTTATCAAAGATATTGGCCTGTAATTTTCTTTTTTGGTGGTGTCTTAGTCTGGTTTTGGTATCAGGGTGATGGTGGCTTCATAGAATGTCTTTGGGAGTGTTCCCTCTCAAAGAGGGAGTGTTCCCTCCTCTTCAATCTTTGGGAAGAGTTTAGAAGGATCGGTATAAGTTCTTTGTGTGTTTGGTAGAATTCACCTGTGAAGCCATCTGGTCCTGGACTTTTTTTTTTTTTTGCGGTACGCGGGCCTCTCACTGTTGTGGCCTCTCCCGCTGGGGAGCACAGGCTCCGGACACGCAGGCTCAGTGGCCATGGCTCACAGGCCCAGCCCGTTTCCTGTTCTGTAAATTGCCTTTTCCTATACGTATTATTTTCCTAATGCTACGGTATCAAATCACCACAAACTTAGTGGCTTAAAACAACACAAATTTATTACCTTGCAGTTTTGGAGGTCAGAAATGCAAAATGGTTCTCACTAGGTTAAAATCAAGGTGAGAGCAGGGCTGCACTTATGGAAGCTTTAGGGAAGAATCAAGTTCCTTGTTGTTCTATATATTGTAGGATGTTTAGCAACATCCTTGGCCTCTATCCACTAGAGTGAAAGCAACTAGAGCCACCCCCCCACCAGCTGTGACAACCAAAAACGTCTTCAGACATTGCACATGTACCCCGGGGGCCAAATTACCCCTGGTTGAGAACCACTGGTTCAGAAGCTGCCTGCATTCCATGGCTTCTGGCACCCTTCCATTTCCCAAGCCAGCAACTGCATCACTCTGCTGTCTCCTTCCATCCTCACGTCTCCATCTCTGATTCTGATCCTTCTGCTTCCCTCTAAGACACACGACACCTGTGATTTCATTGATCCCACCCAGATCACCCAGGATCCTCTCCGCATCTCATGATGCCTAACGTAATCACATCTGCAAAGCCCCTTTTGCCATGTAAAGTAACATATTTACAGACTGAAGGGGTTAGGACATTGACAGTTTTGAGTGAGCCACTATCCTGCTTATCACAATATCCTCTGCCCATTTTTCTAGTGGGACACTTCACTTATTCTCATTTATTTATAGGCATTCTGTGTGCATCACTGATATTAATGCTTTGTCTACTGTATGTATCGCAAATGTCTTTTTCAGTCTGTTATTTGTCTCTTAACTTTGGTTAAGGGGTATTTTTTATATGGACGTTTTAGACTTTATTATGGTCAAAATTATCCATGTTTTCTTTCTGGTTTGTGCTTTTTGTATCTGGTTTAAGATGTCTTGCTTCAAAACCTCACACTGTTACTTATAATCTGTTGAGCCAAAATAAGTCACTTAAATTCTGTAAGCCTCAATTTTCTTGTTCGTAAAATGGAAAAAAATAATTGCTACATATAGGCTCTTCTTTCCACTTAATTTGTAATTCTCCCTTAATCGCATATCAAGTTGGTATTTCTGTGAGAGTCTTTACTGGGGCTTTCTCTCCCATCTTCTATGTGCCATAACGATATTTTCTTTCAGTAGTTCCAAAGTTTTACTTTCCACATTTACATTTTCTATGTACCTGGATCATATGTACCGTGAGACAGTAATGTAATCTTAATTTTTTGCATGTAAAAAGCCTATAACCATGGTCCTAGATCAGAGTTTTTGCACCTTGGCACTACTGACATTTTGGGCTAAATAACTCTTCACTGTGGGACCTGCCCTGTACACTGTAGGACGTTTAGCAGTATCTCTGATCTCTACCCACTAGAGCCGCCAGTAACACCCTACCTCCCTAGCTGTGACAGCCAAAAATATCTTTAGACATTACACATATCCCCTGGGGGCAGGGGGGCAAAATCACGCCTGGCGGAGAACCACTGATCTAGAGCCTGATATTTTGAATCATTCTCCTTTGCCTCCTATCATACTAACTGAAGGTCCTGCTAGATATAAGCCTGGATACAGAGAATGGAAAGAAAGACCCCCTATTATCTGGAAGTTAGAGTCATAGAGGTAAGTTAGACAAGTATAGGTAAGCCTTCAAGCCTTAGCAAAATGAGATAACCTGCCAAAAAAAAATTATAAAGGCAACAAAAACTTAAAACAAGTATGATGTTTATATTCTAGATCATTTTATACTTGAGAACATGAGTGGAGATATTTCTAGCTATGCTTGGGAATAAGATTTCTACCAATACTTACGTTTACTAAGTTATTTATAGGTGAGCATTGTCTCAATATACAAACTGAAGTAAAAGCCTCTTTTCCATTTTAATCTACTCTCGTTTATATTAAAAAGAAACCATAATCACTTATGATGCTTACTGGACTAAATTAGGTTCTTCCAGATGTCACCATGGACCTGAAATTTAATGGAGAAAACAATTATGATTTGAACAGCAATTTCCATATAATTATGGGATATTTCTATAACCACCAAACTTTTTCCTTTTAAGAAAGCCCAAAACCTCTTCCCTGGTGGTGCAGTGGTTGGGAATCCGCCTGCCAATGCAGGGGACATGGGTTCGAGCCCTGGTCCGGGAAGATCCCCCATGCCGTGGGGCGACTAAGCCCATGCGCCACAACTACTGAGCCTGCGCTCTAGAGCCCGTGAGCCACAACTACTGAGCCCGTGAGCCACAACTACTGAGACCGTGTGCCTCGAGCCCGTGCTCCACAACAAGAGAAGCCACAGCAATGAGAAGCCCGCACACCGCAAGGAAGAGTAGCCCCGCTCGCCGCAACTAAAGAAAGCCCGCACGCAGCAACGAGGACCCAACACAGCCAAAAATAAAATAAATAAATAAATATTTTAAATCAAAACCTTAGTTTGGTTTATATTATTAAATTGCCCTCAAGATCCGGGACATTTGTAGTTAGAATTCCTTCTGTCAGTTTATTCCCTCCCACACTTGAGTTGATCTGAAGGACCTAAATTGAGTCTCCCAGATAAATCTTTCTTTTCTAGGTCAAACTGATTGAATATTTTATGATTGTAAGATGTGTCCAGATAAGCCGTAGCCAATGTAATTACATGCCCCATTCATGAACTCTTTGGCCATTCCTATCGATCACAAAGATACAAATTAACCCTAGGCAGTAGGAAAGGCAGGGCCTTAGTTTGAGGAGCAAGCTCGAGCATGCCTGGGAGGAAGCCAGGACTGAAGGGTGCTGGGACGGGGAGCACAAGCCTCGGCTTATGGGTGAAGCCAGCAACTCCAGCTCCTCTCGGTTCCCACTCTTGAGAAATGCGGGACGAAAGGCCATGGAAAGGCATGGATTCCATACTGTTTGGCTGCGTGCACAGACTTGCCAGAGGACAGGCGCCCAGACTGCAAATACCCCCAGATGTACCTTCTCTGAGAATCAGAGACGCCCTCATGTTGGGAAGAGGATGAAGAAGTTGGAGAGAGCAGACATGTCTTTGAAGAGCTTTTTGGTTTTCCAATTCACAAAGGGTGAAAGATCCTTTCTGAAATGTTGGCTCCAAGGTTAAAATTTAAACGTACTCCACTGGCAGAAACTATAACTCTTGCAAGGCCGAGTTATAGCATCTACCCAGAGCAATAATGTTTAATACATGTTAAATATTAATAATGTCTGATTTTGCCAAGGACTTCTGCCCAAGTTTCATTGCCTGATGAAACTACCCATTTCTCAAAGTCCACAGAGACAATTAAAATACGTGTTGAATGCCGCAAGGTTACATGAAGAGGGCAGGAAGAAAAGAGACCATGATGCTTTAGAGAAGGTTAAAATATACATATACATTTTATTATGGATTATTTTATCATATAAGTTGCTATAACTTATATTGTGATTTCTAATAGCCTTTTTTTTAAGAGCAGTTTTAGGTCCACAGAAAAACTGAGCAGAAGGTACAGAGATTTCCCATATATCCCCTCCCCCACACATGCCCAGCCTCCCCCATTATCAACATCCCCACCCAAGTGGTACATTTGTGACAACTGATGAACCTACACTGACACATCATTATCACCCAAGTCCATAGTTTACATTAGGGTTCACTCTTGGTGATGGACCTTCTGTGGGTTTGGACAAATGTATAATGACATGTATCCATTACTATAGCATCATACAGAGTAGTTTCACTGCCCTAAAAATCCTCTGTGCTCTGCCTGTTCATCCCTCCCTACACCTAACCCCTGGCAACCACTGATCTCTTTACTGTCTCCGCAGATCTGCCTTTTCCAGAATGTCATATAGTTGGAATCATACAGTATAGAGCCTTTTCAGATTGCTTGCTTTCACTCAGTAATACCCCATTTAAGTTTCTTCCACGTCTTTTCACAGATTGATAGCTCACTTCTTTTCATCACTGAATAATATTCCATTGTCTGGATGTACCACAGTTTATTTATCCATTCACCTACTGAAGGACATCTTGCGTACTTCCAAGTTTTGGCAATTACAAGTAAAGCTGTTATAAACATCCAAGTACAGGTTTTTGTATGGACACAGGTATTTAACTCCTTTGGGTGAAGACCAGGAATCACAATCGCTTAATCATATGGTAAGAGTATGTTTAGTTTTGTAAGGAACTGCCTAAGTGGTGTCTCCCAAAGTGGCTGTACCATTTTGCATTCCCACCAGCAATGAATCAGAGTTCCTGTCATTGCTCTACCTCCTTGTCAGCTTTTGGCGATGTCAGTGTTTTGGATTTTGGCCATTCTGATAGGTAGACAGTGGTATCTCATTGCTGTTTTAATTCACATTTCCCTAATGAGACACGATGCAGAGTCTGTTTTGGCTGAAATATGTTTCAGTAAGGACGGAACATAGGGGTAGTGGAGAGAGGCGGGTCTTGATAAAGGAGCACAGGCCAGAACTTAAGGAGTGTAACTGCTGTGGAGGAGGTTGGCTTGATTTGGAGGGGATGAAGAGTCAGGGAACGGATGAGGGTGGAAGAGGGGATGGGAGGGATATGATCAGATTTGTTTCTTAGACTAATCATTATGACTGCATGTAGAGCGTGTATTGACCAGTCAGAAGATAGGACTCCAGATAAGAGATGATGGAGGACATGGAAGCGGGGGTTGGAATTAAATGAATGGATTCCAAAACTCTTTGGAGAAGGAATAGAAAAGGACTTAGACTGGAGTCTTCTCTTCCAACAGGCCCTCCCTGATGGCCCCTGCCTGTAAGACAACAGGCCTCCTTCCACTGTGCTTCCCAGAACCCCACTTATGCTTCCAGCATCCTTCCTCCCGCATTCAGCTTCAGCCGTACGTGGTGAGTGGAGTGCAAAGAAAGAGTCACAGATCGGGAGTCAGAATCCCCGGTTTTGAATTGCAGTTCCACTCATCAGCTCTGCCATCTAAACTTATTGCTTAACTTTTCTATTGTCTAGCTATAAAATGGAAAAGTTTTAACCTTATACCATAAAGTTGTTTTGAGATTCAAATATGATAGTGCTATAAAAGTGATATGAAAATCATAAACAACTGTGTTTTACTATTATTGCTTTCACGTTCCTCTCTCACCTCCCCCAGTTCATACATGTACAGAGATGCATTACATGGAAGAGAACAGCTTGACGTAAAAGTAAATGATGTCACAGCTTACCCTTCCCTGTCTTGTCCCTAGGTTCTTCACAACCTTTTTTTTTTTTCTTAGATTCCATATATATGTGTTAGCATATGGTATTTGTTTTTCTCTTTCTGACTTACTTCACTCTGTATGACAGACTCTAGGTCTATCCACCTCATTACAAATAACTCAATTTCGTTTCTTTTTATGGCTGAGTAATATTCCATTGTATATATGTGCCACAGCTGCTTTATCCATTCATCTGTTGATGGACACTTAGGTTGCTTCCATGTCCTGGCTATTGTAAATAGAGCTGCAATGAACATTGGGGTACATGACTCTTTTTGAATTATGGTTTTCTCAGGGTATATGCCCAGTAGTGGGATTGCTGGGTCGTAGGGTAGTTCTATTTTTAGTTTCTTAAGGAACCTCCATACTGTTCTCCATAGTGGCTGTATCAATTTACATTCCTACCAACAGTGCAAGAGTGTTCCCTTTTCTCCACACCCTCTCCAGCATTTATTGTTTCTAGATTTTTTGATGATGGCCATTCTGACTGGTGTGAGATGATATCTCATTGTAGTTTTGATTTGCATTTCTCTAATGATTAATGTGACAAAGTGAGAGAGAGGCATGGACATATATACACTACCAAACGTAAGGTAGATAGCTAGTGGGAAGCAGCCGCATAGCACAAGGAGGTCAGCTCAGTGCTTTGTGACCACCTAGAGGGGTGCGATAGGGAGAGTGGGAGGGAGGGAGACGCAAGAGCAAAGAGATATGGGAACATATGTATATGTATAACTGATTCACTTTGTTATAAAGCAGAAACTAACACACCATTGTAAAGCAATTATACTCCAATAAAGATGTTAAAAAAAAAAAAAAAAGTAAATGATGTGAACTGAGAGTCCAAGGCCTAGCTCTGTACCTGGCTAGATCGATGACTATGGGCAAGTCATGGTCCCCTTGAGCCTTGATTAATAATAATAGTTAACATTTCCTATGGAGATTAAAGCTAACATTTTCTAAATAGAAGAAACAAGTTGTAACTCCTCTGCAATGGTTTAACTTACTTAATCCCCACAACAATCCTATAAGGTAGGTATCGCTATTATTCTTCCCATTTTACAAATGAAGACACTGAGGCACAGAGAAAGTAAGTATTGTACTCAAGGCTATACAGCTACTAAGGGGTAGAGCTGGGATCCGATCCCAGCCAGTCCGTTTCAAGAGCTCACATCCCCAACCCCTACAGGGCCCTTCCAGCCATGAAAGGATGATTCCATGTTAGCACTCTGCAGGGTGATCTGTGCGTGGGTGTTCCATTCTTCTCTAGAGAATGGCTTATTTGTATTCTCCATTTTCATCTTTCGTTGTCTTCGGTAATTTGGCAACGTGTACATTTATCTCACTAATTTCCTGGACTAATCTTCCCATCAGTATTTCAAGGCTAGACAAACTCTCCTAAGACATGCTGTGAGTCTCCCTATTTCAAATTACTTGATGCTTGGTGACTTCAGCTATTTCTCTAGGGAGCCTCGTTCCTCATTTCATATCCCAGTAATTCTTTAAATGAAAGTCATTTCTAAAACCATCCTCTCAATTTCCTTTATCACTTGTTTTTGGTCACAAATGTTATTTGGCCCTTCCTACGTGTTCTTAAACACAATCACGTGGCCTAAGTCAGCAGCCCTTCATCCTGGTAATCCACAGCATTTCTCAATCCCTGTTCTAATAGCCAAAGGTAAATAGAAAAAGCAAACTTGTCTTTAATGAATATTTCATTCAATGAATATTTATTTTTTCATGCTCTGTCACATGCATAAAATACATTGAATTCTGAGACGTTTCCAAGCTCTTCCAAAACTAGATCTTGAGGCTCTCCCTCCTGTTCTCGTTCTCTCTCTAACACACAAACACACAGACACACACACACACCTTTTAAACTCTTTCACCCTCATCAGAGACCAGTGAATGATTTTCTAAAACTCAACTAACACCTCTGACATCTCACCCCAGTGTTCACTCACAGCTTCAGCCATGATGGAAACCACAGGATAATGTATCCAAAAGTCTTCCTATTGGGCTGGTGTGGAGCTCTGAACCGATTTATAAATAGCCTATCTTCTAACTGGGCACAATTTTTAAAGTAAGAAACAGTTAAAAATCTGTCCAATAGTCACTTTCAAAAACAGTGTTTAGGGGCTTCCCTGGTGGCGCAGTGGTTGAGAGTCCGCCTGCCGATGCGGGGGACGTGGGTTCGTGCCCTGGTCCGGGAAGATCCCACATGCCGCGGAGCGGCTGGGCCCGTGAGCCATGGCCGCTGAGCCTGCGCGTCCGGAGCCTGTGCTCCGCAACGGGAGAGGCCACAACGGTGAGAGGCCTGAGTACCGCAAAAAAAAAAAAAAAAAAAAGCCAAGTTTAAAAGCAAGGCAAATTTCTTCTTGTAATTTAATTTCCTGTCCTCAGAATTTCAAGATTCTAAGACCTAGTGTCAATCTGATCTCACTTTTGCCTTAATTTTGTTTTCCTATGAAAGGCTACATGATATCAGCCCTCTTGAACTTCTACATGAGAGAATCCAATGTTCTGACATGTGACATAGCCTCAAAGTGCACCTCCAGATGAGATCCAAATCTGAGTAAGTAGAGAGAGGCTATGCTGGAAAGGGTTGTGTCTTTTTAGTTTTCATACAGAAAAATTCTATTTATTCTTATCAATCTCATTTCCACAATGAGTCACCATTGAAAAAAATGGCATCCCCCTTAGCTACTCATGGCCACAGTCTTCTAAACCCAGCCTAATGGCCCTTCTTTGCCTTGGCCCAGTGCCACCAAGGACTGTTGGCTTGCCCCAAAATCAATCCTCTCGGCTACTCTCTAATTTTCATTTAGTAAATTTAGAATTTTATGAAGAGCCCTTCTAACCTCTCTCTGGGATGATGTCCAGGAGCCACTATGCCTAAACAAAGTCATTGATTTTAATGGAACAAATGAGACAGCCAGTTTGTATTGTGTGGCACACTGACAAAGATGGAAAAATGCTAGGACTCATTTGCCCCAAATTCTATCCCCAATTATGATAACAAGTCTGCAACCAAAGTGATCTTTCAAAAAGTAAATTAGATCATGTCAGTCCCAGGTTAAACCTCTTTCGTAGCTTTCCATTATTGTTAGGATAAATTCCCAAATCTGCCGTACAGCCTGCGGGCCTGAGTATTTTCCAGTCCCTGCCTTTCTCACCAGGCTTAATGCACTCCCTTCTCCATCAAATTCTGTGCTCCCCTCTGCTGGATCTCTTTAGTACTCTTCTGTCTTCCTGGAAAGCTCCTCCCCAAGCCTGCCCCCTTCCTTTGTTTAGGTAACCCCTTCTCATCTTTTAGATCTTGGTTTTGATTCATTTCCTCAAAGAGGTCTTTTCTGCTTATATTACATCTGCTAAAAATTCCATCAGTCAAAGCAAGTCATATGGCCAAGTCTCAAGTCAAAATGGGAGGATATATACTATGATAAGGCCAAGGCATGAGTATGGATGTAGGGAAGGGGGAAGAATTGGGGCTGAGAAAGCAATCACCACATTCCTCTTCCATGCGTGCACAGGTGATGATTAGGTATGGGCCAGTGCTCACCCGCATGGTCAACTCATTTCTAGACTTGAATAGCTGTCTCTTTCGGGTTCCTTGTCTATGCTTGCTCTCCACCTGAAGTTCTATCACACCCTACAACACCCTAGGAAGAGCTGGTGAAGTTCTTCTTTCCTCCAAAGACCTCAACAGCTCCTTCTTCCTTTGAAATTCTACTGAAATTCAATCTAATGGAGTAATTAAATACAGGAAGCTAGGGACAAGTCCTAAAGCCATCCTGAGCAAGGAGGCAGCCATGTGCCTGAGAAAATGAAAAGCAGCCCTATTGGAACCAACCCTGCTCTTCTCAACTGACCAGAAGCAAGGCTGAACGAAAATGAACTATGCCCTGACAAGGCCACCCTGTGGCCATGTCTGGAACAAGGCCAATCCACAACCACAAAAATGATGAAACACCCTTATCTTATGATCAGCATGAGTACCTGCTGCTTCTTTACCAATGACCACTCAAGCCTGGCTTTAACCCTCCTGCCTCCTAGATAAATATTATTAAGATACCCAATCACCAAATTGTTCCAGCTCAGTGATAACAGACATGTTAGAAGAGGCCCTGATTTCTTAAATCCTCCTTAGAGGATTTAACTCAAGCCTGCGCCCTGTAAGGAGGCCCCCCCAGATCCCTCTTACTGAGGTGTCCATGGTCTTCTGAGAGACGGTATTCCTTGTGGCAACGATCTCAATAAAACTAACTTTGGCTGAATACAGGTATATTCTTGGGGTGTTCGTTCAGTGGCTTCACCTCACTCCTTTTGCTAGCTCATTCCTATTCAAAAGGGTAAGTGCTCTGACATGGGTTTGAAACACACTGAATTTCAAGCCCAGCTAAGCAGCATTAAGGAGCCTTAAATGATATCACCAGATGAATTTAGGATTTACCCAAGCTAGGCAATGAGCTAGGTTCTAGACAGATGCAGGAAGCAGTCACTGATAAAGTACAATGTTCCTTTTCTACAACTTCTGAATAGGATAGTAATGTATTCAGAGCAACTGAATTTATTCTCCCATTAGTGCCTAGACTCCAACAAGAAAAAGTGAGGTTCTGTAGGATAAAATGGGTCCCCCTCACCCACATTAGCTCCTTATCAGACTCAAACCTGCGCAGACTAAGCAAAACTATTTCTTACAGGGATCCAGAGATTCATTCTTTAGAGTTAGTGTGGCTCGAATTCCTGCCTCATTTACCTTCACTTTTTTTCCAATGAGTATTTTATACTGTCTTATATGACATTGCTTTCATTTGCAGTCACTGAATAGTGGAAATGAGCAGTAAATTCTCACTTCTACCAATTTTCCAGATGCCATCAAAATCATACACTATCATATTACTAGAAGACACATGCACACCACTGTAAAAATACCATTAATCACAGTATTATCAGTAATTGGTATACTTTCTTGAAATAAATTATTATTTGGCAAAAAATAGATGTATTCAGTGTCAGCCTGAATACTTTACTGGATAACAAATGTTAAATCCTACTGAAATATTTCCCCAGGTATTCAGCCAAAACAGCTGTAGAAGCAACAACCTACTTTTTCAGTGTATTATAAGTTCTCCAGTTCTATAAATGAAGAGGAACGTTTTTTACTCAAATGAGGGACAGGGTAGCTGAATAACTGTTGAATATTGATTAAGCTTTGATGAGGTCTGAGCTCCAGTTTTCTCATTTCACTTTTCCTTTGTCCTTTCTTCATTAAAAAGAAAATTATGCAAATGTGGTAGATATTGGGCTGTATGTATGCAAATTCTCCTCTCTCTGGGCACATGCTCTGTTTGTATTTCCCCGCCCCCTTGGACTCAGGGTGGCCATGAGACTCACTTAGGCCAATGAAATTCAAAAAGGGATATGTGTTAATTCCTTCCTGGAGAAAGCCTTTATATTGCTACCATGAGACCCTGTATCTCTCTTTCCTCTTGCCATGGTCACCAGTGAAGCTCAGGTGTAAGCTTCATCAGCCTGGGTCCTAGGATGGCAAGACATGGAGCAGAGCCCACCAGCCAACTCATGATGAACATGTGCAATATGAGAAAGAAATAAGCATTTGTTAAGTCACAGATTTGTTTTAGGGCAGTCTGTCATCACAGCGTGACCTAAACCATAATAGAGGTAGGCATTTTTATTGTTAAACAAACAAGTTTTTTTCCAAACAATACAAAAATATATAAAGCTGCACTGTCTGACACAGTAGCCACTAGTCATATGTGGCTATTTAAATTATTTATTTACTTATTATTTATTGATTGATTTTTGGCTGCGTTGGGTCTTCATTGCTGCACGCGGGCTCTCTCTAGTTCTGGCGAGCGGGGGCTCTTTGCGGGCTTTGTTGCGGTGCGCGGGCTTCTCATTGCGGTGACTTATCCTGTTGCGGAGCACGGGCTCTAGGCACACGGGCTTCAGTAGTTGTGGCACGTGGGCTCAGTAATTGTGGCTCGCGGGCTCTAGAATGCAGGCTCAGTAGTTGTGGCGCATGGGCTTAGTTGCTCTGCAGCATGTGGGATCTTCCCCAACCAGGGCTTGAACCCGTGTCCCCTACATTGGGAGGTGGATTCTTAACCACTGCGCCACCAGGGAAGTTCCCTGGCTATTTAAAATAAAAATTAAGCAAAATTAAAGATTCATTTCCTCAGTCACACTAGCCATATTTCAAGTGCTCAACAGCTACATATCACTAATGGCTACTGAAAAGGATAGCACAGACACAGAACCTTTCCCTCATCACGGAAAGTTATATTGGACAGCACTGAAGAGTTAACCAGCAAAATACATGCACCCCTATGTTCACAGCAGCACTATTCACAATAGCCAAGACATGGAAGCACCTAAGTGCCTGTCCACAGATGAATGGATAAAGAAGATGTGGTATGTATATATAATGCAATATTACTCAGCCATAAAAAAAGAATGAAATAATGCCATTTGCAGCAACATGGACGGACCTAGAGATTATCTCTGCCTGACTAACTGAAGTCAGGCAGAGAAAGATAAATATCATATGATATCACTTATGTGGGGAATCTAAAGAATAATATAAATCAATCTATTTACAAAACAGAAACAGAAGGGCTTCCCTGGCGGCGCAGTGGTTAGGAATCCGCCTGCCGATGCAGGGCACACGGGTTTGAGCCCTGGTCCAGGAAGATCCCACGTGCCTCGGAGCAACTAAGCCCGTGCACCACAACTACTGAGCCTGCACTCTAGAGCCCACGAGCCACAACTACTGAGTCTGTGTGCCACAACTACTGAAGCCCGTGCGCCTAGAGCCCGTGCTCCGCAACAAGAGAAGCTGCTGCAATGAAAAGCCTGCACACCACAAGGAAGAGAAGCCCGCGCACAGCAACAAAGAGTAGCCCCCGCTCGCCGCAACTAGAGAAAGCCCGCGTGCAGCAACAAAGACCCAACGCAGCCAAAAATAAATAAATTTAAAATAAATAAATAAATAAATAAAAGAAATAGAAACAGACTCACAGATAAAGAAAACAAACTTACAATTACCAAAGGGAAAAGGGGGGAACAGGGATAAATTAGGAGTATGGGATTAACAGAAACACAGGGCTGTGTATAGAATAAACAACAAGGATTTACTGTATAACGCTGGGAACAATATACAATATCTTATAATAACCTATAATGGAAAATAATCTGAAAAAGTATTTATATATACACATAATACATATATATATATAGCTGAGTCACTTCGCTGTACACCTGAAACTAACACAATATTGTAAATCAACTATACTTCCATTTAAAAAAAAGCATCAACTAGCAAAATACCCAAATCACTGCCTATACCCCTTCACCACCACCTCCCTAAAGGTCGTCACTCCTGACGAATTGCTATATATATCATTCCAGTCCTTCTTCTATCTTATATTACTTTTTCTATGGTTTTAATTATAAATATAAACACATATACATATATACATATACATATTGCTTGGTGACTTGCCTTTTTAATTCAACTAACAAAACATCCTAGAGGTCATTCCATGTAAGTAAATGTAGATACCCTTAATTCTTATTTCATGGCTGAATAATATTGCTTTTAAGGAATTTTCATAATTTATTTACCTATTTTTCTCCTGTTGGACATTTAAGTGGCTTCTAGAAGTAACCACTCTTAGCATATATATATATTTTTTTTTTTTAATTTTATTTTATTATTATTTTTTTTTACGGTACGTGGGCCTCTCACTGTTGTGGCCTCTCCCGTCGCGGAGCACAGGCTCCGGACGCGCAGGCCCAGCGGCCATGGCTCACGGACCCAGCCGCTTCGCGGCATGGGATCTTCCCAGACGGGGGTACGAACCCGTGTCCCCTGCATCGGCAGGCGGACCCCAACCACTGAGCCACCAGGGAAGCCCACTCTTAGCATATTGATATGGATCCTTCCAGTTCTTTGTCCGGGTTTTTTTTTTTTTTTCCACTTTGACATGACACATGGCACGTATTATGCTGTAATTTCTCTTTTTCCATTTAAATAACAATAAAGTTTGGAGATTATTTTGTCATTTGTACTCTCCTAAACCTTTTCTAATCCTTTCAAAATTTTGATTTTACATTTAGCTCTTGAATCCAACTGCAATTTATTTCTTAGTAAATGGATAAACAATTTAACTAGAGATACCAAAAAAATGCCATGGTGTGAATTAATCACAAATAAACATTCATCAGATTCTGAATTCCCTTTTCTCTTCTATTAATCCTCTTCTGTTAGTTTTACGTACTACAGGTTTTATTTCAAGTCCTGTGGCCTCACAGAGTACTTATAGAATATTTCGTTTCTGATATGGCAAGTTATCCTCAATATTCTTTTTAAAAACTCTCTTGGTTCTTTTTAACACATTTTCACTTTTATGTGAATTTTATGGTTGTATTGTCAACTTCCTTTTAAAATTTCATGTTGGAATTTTGAGTTGGAAAGCACTGACCTTATAAATGAGTTTGACAACAGCTGACATTTTTACATTTGAGTTTTATCATCCAGAAACATAACTTCATTTTTCAGATATTATTTAATATCATTCAGTAATTATTTCTTCTTTTATTTTCCTCATAAATATCTTACAAATTGTATTAGGTTTAGTCTTGTTTTTTTTTTTTTTTTTTTTTTTTTTTGCGGTACGCGGGCCTCTCACTGTTGTGGCCTCTCCTGTTGCAGAGCACAGGCTCCGGATGCGCCGGCTCAGCGGCCACGGCTCACGGGCCCAGCCGCTCCGCGGCATGTGGGGTCCCCCCGGACCGGGGCACAAAGCCGCGCCCACTGCATCGGCAAGCGGACTCTCAACCACTGCGCCACCAGGGAAGCCCTAGTCTTGTTTTTTTAATGTGTATTTGCTATTGTTGTTGATAACGTGAATATAATCTTTTTAAAATTCCATTTTCAAATACGTTGCTAATGTAAGAAGATTATTAATGTTTGTATTTTTTAATATCTCCTTAATTATATGAACATTATTAACAGTTTTAATCATTTTTCAGAGAAATCTTTTGGATTTTCAAGGCAGATAATCAGTATTATCTTCAGGAAAAGATACTTTTCTCTCTTCTTTCCAATATTTATGCCTCTAGTGTCTTTTCCCTGTCCTCCTGCTTTGGAAGTACAGCAGTACTTCCAAATGAGCATGTTGTATTCTTCCTGGATTTAATAAAAATGCATCTTACATTTCTCTAGTAAGCACAGGAGACATCAGTCTTAAATTTAATTATCAACTGATTTTTTCAGTATGCATGAGATGATTAATAAATTTGATTCCTTTAATCTGTTGCCGTCATAAATAACATATATAAACATCCAAATTCTAAACCATTCTTGCATCCCTTGGATAAACCTTAAATGATCATTATGTAATACTGATTTAATACACTGCTGGATCTCAGATGCTAAATTTACTTAGGACTTCTGCATATGAGCTCAAAGGCGAGACTGGCCAATTGGTGTGTGTGTAGGGGGCGATAGTTTTCTGATTTTTCTATCAGTATACTCGCCTCAAAAACGTGAGCTTGGAAGCTTTTCAAATTGTTATACAATCTGCAATAGTTTACAAAGCATGGAAGGTATCCGAGCTTGAGAATTTTGGAGAAATTACTCAAAAAATGGCAGCTGTGTGTAAAATTATTTATGTCTTCTTTATTTTTCTTGACATCAAACTTATCAAAGGATAGACTATTTGGGGGATCTTTTAAAAGAATCGGGTTTGTGTTCTCGAGCAATTTTTAGAAAAATACCATTAACATCTCCTTTACCATTACATTTATTCCTACTTTTGGGGGGGGTTTTCTGTTGTTCTTTTATTGCATTTTACATTTCACTGCTCATTTCATTTTCTCTGCTCCTCTGGGAAATATATTTATAACTATATATTTTTCTTCAAGCATGTTTTTGGCTGTACCCCACATTTTGTTTTCTGTAGGGCTCTCATTGACTTTGACCTTATCATCTTCTTTCTTTTTGTCTTCATTGCAAGAGTAATTTGGGTTATTTTGGCTTTTGTCATTAGTTTCTAATTTTACTACACTGTGATTAGAAAAATATGGCCTGTGACTTCTGCTTTGGAGAATTTGTTATGATACGTGTTTGGAAAGAATATTATCTTCAGTCTGTTGGTTATAAAAATATATCAAGTTAAGCTTCAAAAATGTGCAGTTAAAAGCTCTACACACCAATGCTTTTGCGGGTTGTTTTATAATTTTTTTATAGATTTATTTTTATTTATTTTTGGCACCTTTGTATTTTTGATATCGGTCTCTGAGAAGTATTAAATTCTACTAATGTGTTTGGAAATTTGTCTATTCTCCTTTACATATTTCAAAATTCTGTTGTTCATAGCTGTTATATCTTCTTAAAGAAATGTCTCTATTGTCAATATGAACTCTTTTTCTCTTTTACTGCTTTTGACTTTCACTTTTATTTTAACAATATTAATATTTCTGCCCTTTCTTTTCAATTTTTCTATGTTATTTCATTTTAAGGTTATTTCTTGTAAAACAAAATATGGCTGGATATTTTAAATTGTTCAACCAATCTAAGTTTTTCCTTTTCTATTTTTAAAGGTATAATAACCTATTTATATTTAATGTGATTATTAATATTCTTGAATTTATTCGTGCCATCTAATTTCATTTTTTTCTGTTTGCCATGACTTTTCCTCATTTATTCTTTTTACTTCCTGCCTACTGTGTTGATTGACTGTTTTTTGTTCCATTTAATTTTCCTCTAGTAATCTGGAACTAGTCATCATTTTTCTATCTTGCTACTTGATAGTCTTAAATTCTTAACATAAGTATATTTTATAGTATTTTAGTTGTATTGAAAGGCAATCAGTATCTAAATCCTCCTCCTGAACAAAGCAGAAATCTCACTTCCTTCTCTCCCTTTTATCTCCCTTTTATATTTAGGATTTTAGATCCTGGATTATATTATTAGTATTATTATTATCATTTTAGTTTTGATTCTATAATCATGTGCAATTATCAATAGTTTTTTCTGGGTTTTGTGCTTACCACTGTTACTCTCATACGTTCTCTCTCTCTCTCTCTCTCTGCTTACATTTTCATTCTGTTGACATCTTTTTTTTTTTTTTTTTTTTTTTGCGGTACATGGGCCTCTCACTGCTGCGGCCTCTCCCATTGCGGAGCACAGGCTCCGGACGCACAGGCTCAGCGGCCATGGCTCACGGGCCCAGCCGCTCCGCGGCATGTGGGATCTTCCCAGGCTGGGGCACGAACCCGTGTCCCCCGCATCAGCAGGCGGACTCTCAACCACTGCACCACCAGGGAAGCCCTGATGACATCTTTAAGTAACGCTTTCAAACTGCCTCTATGAGTCTCTGAATATCCAAAAAGTCTTTATTTGTCTTTACACTTGAATGGTAGTCTGCCAGAAGATAGAATTCAAAATTCAAAATCATATCCCTCAAGTTTAAAATATATGTGGCAAGAGGGAAGGGAAGAAGAAAATGAATATTTATCTAGCGTGGGCTGTTCCGCCAGCCACTTTCAATATGCTCATTACTTTACCATCATAATAACCCTAAAGTAGAGGTAGTAGTTGGCCACTTCACATAAGTAGAAACTGAAGCTCAGAAAGGTGTTCTCCTGCCAGAGTTACCCAGCAAGTGAGTGGCAGAGATACTTTTAGTCCAATGTTGTTGGACCCCAAAGCCCGTGCTCAGAGTCTAGATGACTGCCTTCCAATAGAAATATAATGCGAGCCACATATGTAATTTCAAATTTTCTAGTAGTCAAATTCTAAAATGTAAAAAGGTGGAATTCATTTTAAGAACACATTTTATTTAGTGTAATATATCCAAAATATTATCATGTTGGCATGTAATCAGTGTAAAAAACGGATCAAGGAGCTATCTGGCTTTCCTTCTTCCTACTCAGTCTTTGAAATCTGGTATGTCTTTTACCCTTACGGCACATCTCAATTTGAACTGGCCACATTTCACACGCTCCCTGGCAACATGGGGCTAATAGGCACTGAATCGGACAGCCCAGCTCTACCCCATGCTGCTTTTGAAAGCAAATACTTTCCAACACTGATAGAAAGGATCCCATGTGGGTGATTTTTTTTCCATCCCATTTTGACATGTGGAAGTCTGGGTCTCCATGGAAATCACTTTATGGCTTTTTTGTTTTTTGTTCTGCTGATTGCAGATACACCGCTAATTCCCCCTTGGTTCTCATCCTCACCATGTAGCACAGCCTCTCCTCCTGGTCTATGCAGCCAAAAGTCAGAAGCGCCTTCTTGAAGCCAACTGTTAATCCATTCAAAAGACAGATTAAACAGTTCCCCATCTGATGCCAGCTGTGTGTATTTCTACACACGCCTAACTTCCTTTCTCAGGCAAGTACCTGGCCCCAGTTCAGGCAAGGCTTTTTATCGCCCTTGGGACAGCACTGGGGCTGGGGTGAACATTTGATAGCTTTCCTTTAGCCAATCCCCAACAGTGATATGAGAAGGAAATAACACACACAGAGCAATTTCTTTTAAATCTCCGAAGCATACACCATTTCACGTCTGTCTGCCAGCATTTCCACCAAAATTAATCTCCCAGGCCCCTCACACGAGCTCCCCAGAGCCTCCTAAGTCCAGAGTATCAACAACTTAGAAACTGGAGTTTTAAATAATAAAGGATACCTTCCCTCGATGGTGCATATAACAGGTTGACAGGCTGGAACAGTGGAGACTGGATCTCAGCATTTGAGAGCTCCAAAATGCAGCCTGACTTACATGTCAGCGGGCAGAGAAGAGCTGGGAAAAGCCCAGCCAGAAACCCTTGGGATCAACAGAGCACAGCTCTGTCTTCCTTAAGAGTTGTATGATCTCTGGCGAGTCACCCAGTGTCTCTACCCCTTACTTCCTTCATTTCAACCTGAGGACCAGAATGCCTACTCCATGGGGCTGTTGGGAAGATTAAAGGATCTGATATATGTATAAAGGTTCATTATATCCTCCCCCAATAAAAGTAAGCTGAAAAATAGCTTTTAAAGCGCTTACATTTTCTTTTCTTCACCTTTAGTGAGGTGTGACTGACAGATGAAATTATATATATTCAAAGTGTACAATGTGACGATTTGACATCCATATACCTGGTGAAAGGATCACCACAATCAAGTTAATTAACACATCCATCACCTCACGTAATTATCGTGTGTGTGTGGTGAGAATGCTTAAGGTGTACTCTCTAGCTGATTTCAAGTACATGACACAGTGTTATTAACCAGAGTCACAACGCTGTACATTAGAGCTCCAGACTTACTCATCTTGTAACTGAAGCCTGTTCCCTTTGACCAGCATCTCCCGATCTCCCCTCACCCCTCAGTCCCTGGTAGCCAGCATTCTACTCTCTATTTCTACGACTGGCTTCTTCCTTTAGATTCCACATATAAGAGATACACAGTATTCGTCCTTCTCTGTCTGGCTAATTTCACTTAGCGTGATGTAATTTTTAAAAAAAATATGTTGATGCGAAAACAATTATCTTCAGGCTTACGTTCAAATGCTGGCTCTGCTGCTTAGTAGGTTGGAGACCTTGGACATGTTTCTTACTTCTCTAAGACTCAGTCTCCTGGACTCTAACCTGACAGTCAAGGTCTTGGTCTCACAAGGTTGTCATTAGAACTGAATAAGGCAACATATGTAAAGTACTTTGCACAATATGAACCACACACTGAGAGTTCCATAAATCGAAGCTCTTGTTATAATGGATGCATGGGATGTTATAATGATAATATTTCCTTCATAATGTTTTAAGAAGCAAAGATTAATTCTAACTGATGTTCCTGGAGGAATACTGACGTCACACACCAGCATACCTCAAACTCTTAGAGATACAATATTAATAATCAACTGGCGACCTTTGGATATAAAGGCATTTCATTTCTTTTGAAAGGAACTTATTAGGACATTGGTACCTGACACATGAGACCTTTAAGACAGCCTGACTGGAACGATGTAGATAGCACAATGCCTGGGTGGCCAGAGCAGCAGACAAGCAGCCTGCTGGAGTGGTCAGTGCACGTGGCACACCCTGTCCACATTCTCCATCCTCACAACCTGTCATTTGTCTCTATCTCTTCTAGTCTCTGAGTGGCATCTGCTCACATCGCTCAAGGTACGTTTCATCCTGACCCCTTAGCTCCTGATGCCAGCTGAACCCGTTTGCTCTGACCCTGCTTGGCCATTAGCACCATATGAGTCCTGGGTGGATTTCCCTTCAGCCTCCTTATTGACAAAATGGTATTTATTTCAGCAAATCAGAGGAAGGTTTCTTATTACCTGGGCATGCGGAAAGCAAGATGAAGGTGCTGCAGAACCAGAGAGATCTCATCACTCTGGCTTAAATTAAATTTGTGCAGCAAAGGAGCAGAAGCTGGCATGTGGCAACTGATTTCAATCTCTCTATCTACCCGGTGTTTTTCTGTTGCCCCCAGAAGCTCCGAAAAAAAAGTCAATGCCATTAGCCATGAAAATGTCTCTAGCAGAGGAGCAGCTTGTTAGGGGACAGTGACAGCAGGATGTACATAAAACGCCTGATAAAAAGCAGGCTCCTCAAAACAGAGGGCTTCCCCCGGGAAATTAGGGCTGGCACGCGCAGGAGTACGCTCCATCTGCCTCTGCTACTATCGCCTGCTGCAGCCACCTGTGACCCAACGTCCCTACCTTCTAATGTGCCTCAGGGCTAGGCTCTCGCAGCTGTTTACTTCTCTTTCACATCTCCTCACGTGTAATCTCACTTTTGTTCTCTCTTCTCCTGCCCCTTGTTCATTTAATTATTCAGTTGACAAATATCTCCTTTGCACGGAGAGACCCTGTTCTCCCCATTTCTCAAAACAGCCTTCTTGGTGTACCTGCATCAAAATCACGGAAGCTGGGCTTCCCTGGTGGCGCACTGGTTGAGAGTCCGCCTGCCGATGCAGGGGACATGGGTTCGTGCCCCGGTCCGGGAAGATCCCACATGCCGCGGAACAGCTGGGCCCGTGAGCCATGGCCGCTGAGCCTGCGCGTCTGGAGCCTGTGCTCCGCAACGGGAGAGGACACAACAGTGAGAGGCCCGCGTACCGCAGGAAAAAAAAAAATCACGGGAGCTAATAATCAAAGTGCATATTCCTAGGCCTCTTCCAAGCTCTGCTGAATGTGCGGAGCTCAGGGACTTGAATTTGTGACCAGACTTCCAGGCCGCGCTGCGATACGCGGGCAAGTGGGTAAACCATTCACGTGGAACTCTCTAGCCACGGAATTCCTTCCTCCTACAGCAGAATCCCTCCCAGCGTCAATGAAGCCTCCATAACGCCCAGTCCCTCACACCGTAAATGAGACAGGGGAATACTAGCTGCTTTAACAGACACATCCCTAAATTTGTGGCTTAACACGGTAATAGTTTACTTCTCACTCAGACAACATTTCAATGTACTATAACCAGTCATGTGGCTTTTCTCAAAGGGGTGATTCAGGGCTCAGACCCCTTCCATCTTGTGGCTGCACCGTCTTCCAGGTACAGCTCCCAAAGTGCCCTCCACGGGGTACCCTCCATTGCAACCCGCTAGAGGAGGAGTACGGAGGACCACAGTGGGGCTTCTCCTGAGCCAGGCCGGATGTGGCATTTCCCAGGAACACTGGGAAGTGGTCTGACCACGTGCACAGAGAGCAGGAGATTTTGAAGAAAAGTTATCAGTCTCTACTTCATCCAGCTCATGTCAAGACAAAAGTTCTTTTCAGCACCAGTTGACGATTGCCATAAGCCTGCCAAGCGGAAGGAGCTACCCAAAGACTTGAGAACTTCAGCAAAATGGGTGGTAACTGCTGACACCGGCAGTATCCTCGCCAAAGAAGAGAAAGGAATCCATCGATTCAATCCATTCTCCCTCTACCTCAACCTCCTGCAGGTTACTGGGACCGTGCTGGGGCCTAAAGGTGAGGTGCAGTCTTAAGGTAAAGCTCAGGATCAGACATGTCAGGTGGCCTGAAAAAAGTGACCAGCTGGAAACCTGACCATAGCTAATCGATAGGCTAGGATAGAATATTCTTGACAGACAGGAGTATTCCGGCGAGGCCTGGTCACCAAACGCGTACAATCAAGAGTCTGTCACACTGATAGAGACTCCAGAGCAAATGCAAAGGCTAGCGCCTTGAAGGCTGTGATAACATGAGCAGATATAGTAACCGAACAATCGAAACTCATTATCTGAGCCCCTTCACTCTGGGGCTGTAAAAGGACTGGGAGAGACGTGAGACCTTGGGACACTGTGATTTCAAGGAAAGAAAGAAACCTGCGCTGGATGACTTTTCATCATGAGATGGGCACGTGGAAACAATGAGAAAGGCACCAGGGTGCGGCTGTTTGATGACATTACACACTAGTGTCTTCTGGGAGGAGTCTGTTTACAGTTTCACTGGACTCAAAAAGATGCTACGGCTCCATTTTGGCAAGAAACAGGGGAAAATGGGCTTTATTTAAACCCCAGATGCGGTCCACATGTATAAAGATTAACAAACCATGCTCCACAGCTACATTTTGCCAGAAATGCAGAAACAGCAAAATATAATTAAAGCCTCAGACACACGTAAATCAGCATTGCCAGCTACTCAATTTCTTGGTCAACCTATGGTTCAAGACCTAAGAGTCCTTGGCCGTAGAGATGTATGAGACAAAGAAGGTGACCTTGGACCCTTCTCTGTAACAATACCTTACATTTACAAAGAACGCTACTGTTTTTAGAGCATTATCACTTTACTTAGCAGGGTGGTTGTAAGAACAAAATCAGAAGAGGTGAGAAGTAAAGTTTTATCTTCATCTTCTGTATCACCAGCATCACTATAATCCACAACAACGCCTCCATTTCACACATACATTTGTCCTTGATAATCTTTGCTGGAAATGCCCCTTCTTATTCTCCACTTCACCCCAAACTTTCAAAATCATATCCGTATTTAAACTTCCATTAAAACTTCCCTGATCCATTCAACCTAATTATTTCCCATGAAGCTTTTGATATTATATGGCTACCTGCTTATTTCTTTGCACCTTTAACGCTTTTATTGGAATATGATAATGGATGATTGAATAGATGGATGGATTTTTGAATGGATGGATGGAGGGGCAGGTCGATGGAGGAATGGGTAGGACAGATAGAAGAGAAAGAGCTATGGAAAGGTAGAAGGATAGGTAGTGTAATATTACAGTTAAATATGTGGGCTCTGGAGTCACTGTGAGTTCCAATTTCAGCTCTTTTATTTACTTGCTATGGGACCTTGGTCTAGTTACTCAACCACTCAAGTCCTTGGTTTCCTCATCTGTATAATGGGACTAGTAATATCCTCCTCTAATATTATGATTTGGATTAATTGAATTCATTCATGTAAAGTGCTTAGAATAGCATTTGGTATAGAAAGCCCTCAATAAACACTAGGTGCTTTTATTTTGATACATAAATAGTGAGTTTAAAACAAAACCTACATACTTGGTTTTTTCCCGTTTACCAGTCTATAAACATCATGAGGACTCACTCATGCTTTGTGTAAAATTTCAAACACACCCATGAGGCTATGAGCTCCTTGAAGCAGGGACTATGTTCTGTTCATCTTTTTATAGCCAGCACTGTGTCTTACACAGAAGAGAACTGATAGGTATTTCTCAAAAACAGGATGGAATGAATGACTATTTGTTAGATTTAACTCTTAGCTGACCTAAAGAGTACCAAAAGTAAATTTAAATTGTCAACTCTCTTCACTTTCCTTCCTTAGGAATACCACTAAAAAAAACGATCTAGGGAATATGTGGTATTTGTGGAAATTAATGCCTTTTACTCCAAAAACTACTAAAACTGGTTAATATTAACTAGGAATGAACAATATTGTTGCATCCTGAAGTAGATTCCCCGAAATAGCAGATGAAGCTCCCTGATGGCTTCTTGGAACTGGTCCTATTTCCCACAAGGTGTCACTGCAGGGTGAGGGCTCTCAGGAGGAAGGGCTATGAAGCCAGGATCTAGTACTAACTAGTCCTGACTCTTCTCTTCTGAAAAAGAATGAGCTCCTTTACTGGTCAATGGGCAGATGCTCAGATGTTCCCTGAAATTACTCACCACCCCTTTCCAACTGGACAAATGAACCATGTGGTTAAGAGATGAAACACGGATGTCTGGCTTTGATAGGATGAAGTTCAGGAAATCCCAGAGCTGTCAGGACTCAGGAGGGGATGTCTCAGTTGGGACCCCATGAAATCAGGGACTGAGACAGCTTATTTGAATGAGTGAATGGGAAGAGTGAGACATGGAAGGAGGAAAAGCCAATATTGGGGTGCCTTATCAAAGTCACTGCTGTGAGGAATGGGGGCTCCATTCCACCCCAAATCAGAGAAAATGACCGCCCTGAAGAGGAAGAGGTTAGAGGATTTACACATTAGCTTCCTTCCCTCATAGTATGGGTAGTCCCTGGGGGTACTTCCCTCATATTTCTGGGCTGTGCTTGTACAAGGGCTTATTCAGCTTCCAAGGTGTCAGAAGAGACCTTGAAGCAGTATATAGAAAGGTGTGTGCTTGAGGTGAGGCCTTGTAAGGGCAAGCTGAGTCTAGATTTGCAAGGAACATTCCAACTCAACTGCAGCTGAAATCAGTGGTAGGTCAAGGAATATGACACAGGTTGCAGAGGCATCTTCCTTTTTTGTTGTTGTTAAATTAATTTATTTTTGGCTGCGTTGGGTCTTCATTGCTGCGCGCGGGCTTCCTCTAGTTGCGGCGAGCGGGGGCTACTCTTTGTTGCGGTGCGCGGGCTTCTCACTGCGGTGACTTCTCTTGTTGCGGAGCATGGGCCCTAGGAGCGCGGGCTTCAGTAGTTGTGGCACGTGGGCTCAGTAGTTGTGGCGCACGGGCTTAGCAGCTCTGCGGCACGTGGGATCTTCCCAGACCAGGGCTTGAACTTGTGTCCCCTGCATTGGCAGGTGGATTCTTAACCAGTGTGCCAACTCAGTTGGACGTCCCCAGCTCAGTTCTTTGACAGCCAAAAATTTGACAGCCAAAAATTTCAGGCAACTGTGCTAAGATGCTTCATAAATGGATCATTTCAGTGCTAATACAAACAGCGGTGCTCTTAAAGGAGGAGAAATTATTTGAATTACAGTGATTGCTTCATTCCTGTGAATTCCCTTAGCAGCGACACAATCTGTTCACCTAAAAGGGACTTTTGAAAAGCATCCCACGTTGCAAGGCTATGCTCGATATGATGAATAAATTCACCCAGAAACATCTGTTAAGGTGCAGCTTCTACAAGGAGGCAATGATTTCTTTAAGTGTAGTGAATTACATGGAAGTACTTATACAAATACTGTCCGACATTTGAAAATCTTATCGTCCCCCTAAAGAATAAATGGCAGCAATAAGGGAAACACGGAAAGCAGACAAGGATTAACATTTACTCAAGTATTAGATATTGGTGCTTAGAGCTGTTATTTCATTGGTGCTTAAAGGGTTATTTCATTTCATCCACATGATGACTGTTTGTAATTTCCTGAATGTGCTGTTCTCTTTCTTGTCTCTGTCATTTAACATTTCCTTTTCAACCTCTCCTCTGCCTAGCTAAATGTTGCTCGTCCTTTAAGACACAGATCAGATATCTCTTCCAAGAACCCATCTCCAACTCCCTCCAGGCACCTTGTTGGAGCTCCCTCCACATCCGGTACATACCTCTGTCTATCGCACTGCAATGCACAGTTTTCCAGACCTTGTCTGCTCCCCAAAGTGGACTAGGGGATCCTTGAAAATAGGGTCATTGTCTCTGTATCTCTAGCAACTAAAACAGGAGCTCTTCCTGAGTTTGGACCTGGAAATATCTGTTAGATAGATAGATAGATAGACAGATTAGATAGATAGAAAGATAGATTAGATAGATAGATTAGATAGATAGATAGATAGATAGATAGATAATCTCTGCTCTGGGTGTTCTTAGCCAGAAATCATGTGTTCCCTTTCACAGCAGTGCGATGGATAATTTTATGTGTTGACTTGACTGGGCCACAGGTAGGATGCCCAGGCATTTGAGTAAACATTATCCTGGGTGTGTCTGTGAGAGTGTTTCTGGATGAGATTAACATTTGAATGGGGAAACTGAGTTAAGCAGATTGCCCTCTATAACGTGAGTGGGCCTCATCCAATCAGTTGAAGACATAATACAACAAAAAGGCTGACTCTCTTGCAAGCCAGACAAAACTTCTCCTATCTGGCTCCCTTTAAGCTGGAACATTGGTTTTTTCCTGCCTTCAGACTTGAATTAAAACACTGGCTCTTCCTGGGCCTCAAGTCTGCAGGCCTCTGGACCGGAACTACACTATCAACTCTCTTGGTTCTCAAGTTTTCAGACTCAGACTAGAACTACAATATCAGCTCCCCTGGGCCTCTGGCTTGCCTATACAACCAAGTGAGCCAATTTCTTGAAATATATATGTGCATACACATCCTATTGGTTCTGTTTCTCTGGAGAACCCTGACTAATCCACATAGCTTTTTATTGGAGTCTTTTTAAAATGTAAGTCTACCACCAATATTTTACCAAAATCATAGACTATAAATTAAGATCACTGGCTAAGAAAATTCTGTCCCAAATCTCTAGGCAAATAGTGCAAAAATGCTATATATAGAAAATGTTAACCCTGGAGACACATTCACTTAAGTATTCATTTCTTATATGACTCAGGCGTTTTGGACTCATGAGTAGAGCACTACTGTACTCCCCAAAACTTCACCGTATTCTCCAGCATGCCGAAGAGCTACAAACCAAACCCCAAAAAAACCCCGAAACCCGAAAAACGTCTTTAAAAATGCCACCTTCCTGAGCCATTAAGGAAGCATTATACGACAGATTATGAGCTGCAGTGTCACCTATAATCCTTAATTTTTTCAGTAAATTGTACTTTCCACTTCACAGCACCACACAGTACACAATTCCCAGCATCACTGCATCAGCGCCTGTGAGAATTCAGATAACACGGCCACCGCGTGCGTGTTAATGAGGTATTTATGGTTGGCTCATCCTTCCTTCTTTATTTACTTGCACTGACTTACAGAGGGTTTCAATTCCATGACTTTAAAAACTGCATTGTTTTGTGTCCGTCGGCTTGATACAGGCTGGCATCTCTCGGGAGACAAGAGGATATTCATCATCAAGGATCCCTTTTCAGGACTTCCCTGGTGGTCCAATGGTAAGACTCCACACTCCCAATGCAGGGGGCCCGGGTTCAATGCCTGGCCGGGGAACTAGGTCCCACATGCCACAACTAAGACCCCGCACAGCACGCATGCGTGCATAAATGCATAAGTAAATAAATAAATAAATGATCCCCTTTCTCTTGGAATGATTTTCACCTTGACTTCTAATGTAATATATTTGCTTCATTGTTCTAACATCTCTAAAAATACAGTTGCTTTCCTGTCTGAGATGGATCTCGTTACCTTCCTCTCACCTATTAACCATCAACAATGGCAAATCAAATTCTTAGATCTTTTCTCTCAATAAAATTAGATTATATGTGTATCAGTCAGGGTTTGGCCACAAAAACAGAAACCACTCTACGTATTTTGAACAGGAAGGGATTTTTTCTTTGAATTTTATTTTTATACAGCAGGTTCTTATTAGTTATCTATTTTATACATATTGGTGTACATATGTCAATCCCAATCTCCCAATTCATCCCACCACCACCGCCTCCCCACCACTTTCCCCCCTTGGTGTCCATACGTTTGTTCTCTACATCTGTGTCTCAATTTCGGCCCTGCAAACTGGTTCATCTGTACCATTTTTCTAGATTCCACATATATGCGTTAATATACGATATTTGTTTTTCTCTTTCTGACTTGCTTCACTCTGTATGACAGTCTCTAGGTCCATTCACATCTCTACAAATGACACAATTTCGTTCCTTTCTATGGCTGAGTAATATTCCATTGTATATATGTACCACGTCTTCTTTATCCATTTGTCTGTCGATGGGCATTTAGGTTGCTTCAGTGACCTGGCGGTTGTAAGCAGTGCTGCAGTGAACACTGGGGTGCATGTGTCTTTATGAGCAAGAAGGGATTTGCCATAGGGAATTAGAGGCTTACACAGCTCCTGGAAGGGTCGTAGGAATGAAAGTCAGGGAAACTGATCAGGAAGTACAGAAGTCACAGGAACTGCCACCAATGACCTCAGATGCCTGCAGTCTTAAAGCGGGCAGTTTTCAGGAGCTCATCTACAGCTCTTGTCACCTGCTTCCAACCACCACAGAAAGATAATGGCTTTCCAAACTGTGCTCTCGTTAACAGAATGAAACTGGAACCCTCATGGCAAGGGATCTGGGAGATGTAGTTTCTAATCTACGGGAGAGGGGAGAGCTCAGAAGGCCTGAGACCCTACTCCGTATCCACAGAGGATATTTGATACACTACGTGAACACGTGCAGTAAAACAGTGAAGTGCCAAGGCTGCAGAGCCAAGAGTTCGCTCAGCGCTGGTAATACAAGATCTGAGCAAGAGCATTTGGCAATAATAAGCAGGAATGAATGAGTGGGAAGAGTGGGACAGGGAGGGAGGAAAAGCCAACATCAGAGTACCTTTCCAAAGTCACTGCTGTGAGAAACGAGGGCACCATGTTACAACAAAAGCAGAAAAAAGTGACCACCCTAAAGATGGCGGGTTGGAGCATTTATACATTAGCTTCCTTCTGTCATAGTGAGGGTAGATCCTGAGGGTACTTCCCTCATATTTCTGGCCTATGCTCGTACAAGAGCCTACTGAATTTCCAAGGTGTCAGAAGAGATCTTGAAGCAGAATGCAGAAAGGTGTGTGCTTGAGGTGGGGCCTTGTAATTGCAAGCTAAGTCTAGATTTTCAAGAACTGTCCAACTTGGCTGCAGCTGAAATCAGTGGTAGCCCAAGGAACATGACACAGGTTCCAGAGGCATCTTCCTTAAGAGATCAACCCAAAGCTTCCCCTTCCCTTCACTGGTTTCTTCCTAAAAGAGTGGCCATCTCCACTTCCTCACCTACCATTTGTTGCCAACCTCCATGATCAAATTTCAAACTCGATTAAGCCAAGTTACTGTTTGATTGTCGTACTGATGACTGCCATATCAGATGGTCACTTCTCAGTTCTTATGTTTGGGAGTTGTTGGTATAAAGATGGCATTTACAGCCATGAGGCTGGGTAAGGCCACCTGTAGCTTTATGGATCATTAGGAGTGTGGTGTCATTTTGCTTAAGAGGACAGAGACAGTGGACACCCTAGGTGGTGATTGATGGGATTCTCTGAACGTCCCCCTGAGCTCCACCGTCTGTTCTTCCAACCTAGAGAAGAATGACATTGGAAGCTGCTATTTTGTGTTCTGAGGACTCTTCTGTTTCCCAGAATCTCCAAATACTTTGCTAGAGGGTACCCTGGGCTTTCATGAACAAACGTCCGAGCACAAACAGTTAGCAGCTAGTAGACTCCAAGATGGTTGCATAAACGGATCATGGTTTCTATGGTGGGAAAAGGGACCACAAGAGGTGATTAAGGAGCGCCACTCATTACAAGTTTGCCCTACTTCACAATCTGCTGTAGGTCTGGTCGGAGTCCCAATACCATCTCCCACAACCCTGTAAAATGCGCTCCCTTACTCCTCTCCCATCATTTTCACTGTCCCAACATGGCCTTTCCTTTCCACAAGGCAAGACAGATCAGAGTTGGAATATTGTTTGAAGACCCATTTATCGAGCTGCGCCCAAGCCCTGAGAATCCGCCGCCACTGCGCAGGTTCCTGCGGCCGCCCTCGCCCCACAGATAGTTAAGACTTTATTGTTGATGTTTTCGTTAGGCAAGTAAAGAGTTTTTAGGCCCATCAGTAACTACGAACTCATCAAAGATAACAGAACTTAAGATCTGCTTTTAAAACTAATGATGTGAATGTTTTAAGACAAATGAAGAATTTGAAAAACTCATTTCTACTGTCTGACGTAAATTCATGTGAAAACAGAGAGACCTTCAAGATGGCGGAGGAGTAAGACATGGAGATCACCTTCCTCCCCACAAATACATCAGAAATACATCTACATGTGGAACAACTCCTACAGAACACTTACTGAACGCTGGCAGAAGACCTCAGACTTCCCAAAAGGCAAGAAACTCCCCACGTACCTGGCCGTGTGCCTGACAGGGTCTTGGTGCTCCGGCCGGGTGTCAGGCCTGTGCCTCTGAAGTGGGAGAGCCGAGTTCAGGACACTGGTCCACCAGAATCCTCCCAGCTCCACATAATATCAAATGCCGAAAGCTCTCCCAGACATGTCCATCTCAACACTAAGAGCCAGCTCCACTCAACAACCAGCAAGCTACAGTGCTGGACACCCCATGCCAAACAACTAGCAAGACAGGAACACAACCTCACCCATTAGCAGAGAGGCTGCTTAAAATCATAATAAGGTCACAGACACCCCAAAACACACCATTGGACGTGGTCCTGCCCACCAGAAAGACAAGATCCAGTCTCATCCACCAGAACAAAGGCAGTAGTCCCCTCCACCAGGAAGCCTACACAACCCACTGAACCAACCTTAGCCACTGGGGACAGACACCAAAAACAACGGGAACTACGAACCTGCAGCCTGCAAAAAGGAGACCCTAAACACAGTAAGTTAAGCAAAATGAGAAGACAGAGAAACACACAGCAGATGAAGGAGCAAGGTAAAAACCCACCAGACCAAACAAATGAAGAGGAAATAGGCAGTCTACCTCAAAAACAATTCACAGTATTGATAGTAAAGATGATCCAAAATCTTGGAAATAGAATGGAGAAAATACAAGAAACATTTAACAAGGACCTAGAAGAACTAAACAGCAAACACCAATGATGAACAGCACAATAAATGAAATTAAAAATTCTCTAGAAGGGATCAATAGCAGAATAACTGAGGGAGAAGAACGGATAAGTGACCTGGAAGATAAAATAGTGGAAATAGCTACTGCAGAGCAGAATAAAGAAAAAAGAATGAAAAGAACGGAGGACAGTCTCAGAGACCTCTGGGACAACATTAAACGCACCAACATTCGAATTATAGGGGTCCCAGAAGAAGAAGACAAAAACAAAGGTTCTGAGAAAATATTTGAAGAGATTATAGTTGAAAACTTCCCTAATATGGGAAAGGAAACAGTCAATCAAGTCGAGGAAGCACAGAGTCCCATACAGGAAAAATCCAAGGAGAAACACGCCACGACACATATTAATCAAACTATCAAAAATTAAATACAAAGAAAAAATATTAAAAGCAGCAAGGGAAAAAACAACAAATAACATACAAAGGAATCCCTATAAGGTTAACAGCTGATCTTTCAGCAGAAACTCTGCAAGCCAGAAGGGAGTGGCAGGATATATTTAAAGTGATGAAAGGGAAAAACCTACAACCAAGATTACTCTACCCAGCAAGGATCTCACTCAGATTCAACGGAGAAATTAAAACCTTTACAGACAAGCAAAAGCTAAGAGAATTCAGCACCACCAAACCAGCTTTACAACAAATGCTAAAGGAACTTCTCTAGACAAGAAACACAAGAGAAGGAAAAGACCTCCAAAACCAAACCCAAAACAATTAAGAAAATGGTAATAGGAACATACATATCGATAACTATCTTACATGTAAATGGATTAAATACTCCCACCAAAAGACGTAGACTGGCTGAATGGATACAAAAACAAGACCCATATATATGCTGTCTACAAGAGACCCACTTCAGACCTAGGGACACATACAGACTGAAAGTAAGGGGATGGAAAAAGATATTCCATGCAAATGGAAATCAAAAGAAAGCTGGAGTAGCAATTCTCATATCAGACAAAATAGACTTTAAACTAAAGACTATTACAAGAGACAAAGAAGGACACTACATAATGATCAAGGGATCAATCCAAGAAGAAGATATAACAATTGTAAATATTTATGCACCCAACACAGGAGCACCTCAATACATAAGGCAAACACTAACAGCCATAAAAGGGGAAATCGACAGTAACACAATCATAGTAGGGGACTTTAACACCCCACTTTCACCAATGGACACATCATCCAATATGAAAATAAATAAGGAAACACAAGCTTTAAATGATACATTAAACAGATGGACTTAATTGATATTTATAGGACATTCCATCCAAAAACAACAGAATACACTTTCTGCTCAAGTGCTCATGGAACATTCTCCAGGATAGATCATATCTTGGGTCACAAATCAAGCCTTGGTAAATTTAAGAAAACTGAAATCATACCAAGTATCTTTTCTGACCACAACACTATGAGACTAGATATCAATTACAGGAGAAAATCTGTAGAAAATACAAACACATGGAGGCTAAACAATATACTACTTAATAACCAAGAGATCACTGAAGAAATCAGAGGAAATCAAAAAATACCTAGAAACAAATGACAATGAAAACACGACAACCCAAAACCTATGGTATGCAGCAAAAGCAGTTCTAAGAGGGAAGCTTATAACAATAAATCCTACCTCAAGAAACAAGAAACATCTCAAATAAACAACCTAACCTTACACCTAAAGCAATTAGAGAAAGAAGAACAAAAATACCCCAAAGTTAGCAGAAGGAAAAATATCATAAAGATCAGATCACAAATAAATGAAAATGAAACGAAGGAAACAACAGCAAAGATCAATAAAACTAAATGTTGGTTCTTTGAGAAGATAAACAAAATTGATAAACCATTAGGCAGACGCATCAAGAAAAAAGGGAGAAGACTCAAATCAACAGAATTAGAAATGAAAACGGAGAAGTAACAACTGACACTGCAGAAATACAAAGGATCATGAGAGATTACTACAAATATATGCCAATAAAAGGGACAACCTGGAAGAAATGGACAAATTCTTAGAAAAGCACAACCTTCCAAGACTGAACCAGGAAGAAATAGAAAATATAAACAGACCGATCACAAGCATCACATCTCTGAAATTGAGACTGTGATTAAAAATCTTCCAACAAACAAAAGCCCAGGACCAGATGGCTTCACAGGCGAATTCTATCAAACATTTACAGAAGAGCTAACACCTATCCTTCTCAAACTCTTCCAAAATATAGCAGAGGGAGGAACATTCCCAAACTCATTCTACGAGGCCACCATCACCCTGATACCAAAATCAGACAAGGATGTCACAAAGGAAGGAAACTACAGGCCAATATCACTGATGAACATAGATGCAAAAATCCTCAACAAAATACTAGCAAAAAGAATCCAACAGCACTTTAAAAGAATCATACACCATGATCAAGTGGGGTTTACCCCAGGAATGCAAGGATTCTTCAATATATGCCAATCAATCAATGTGATACACCATATTAACAAATTGAAGGAGAAAAACCATATGATCATCTCAATAGATGCAGAGAAAGCTTTCCACAAAATTCAACACCTACCTATGATAAAAAAAAAAAACCCACAAAGTAGGCATAGAGAGAACTTACCTCAACATAATAAAGGTCATATATGACAAACCCACAGCCAACACTATTCTCAATGATGAAAAACTGAAACCATTTCCTCTAAGATCAGGAACAAGAAACGCTGTCCACTCTCACCACTATTATTCAACATAGTTTTGGAAGTTTTAGCCACAGCAATCAGAGAAGAAAAAAAAAAATGAAAGGAAAGCAAATCGGAAAACAAGAAGTAAAGCTGTCACTGTTTGCAGATGACATGATACTATACATAGAGAATCCTAAAGATGCTACCAGAAAACTACTAGAGCTAATCAATGAATTTGGTAAAGTAGCAGGATACAAAATTAATTCACAGAAATCTCTTGCATTCCTATACACTAATGCTGAAAAATCTGAAAGAGAAATTAAGGAAAAACTCCCATTTACCACTGCAACAAAAAGAATAAAATACCTAGGAATAGACCTACCTAAGGAGACAAAAGACCTGTATGCATAAAACTATAAGACACTGATGAAAGAAATTAAAGATGATACAAACAGGGCCTTCCCTGGTGGCGTAGTGGTTAAGAATCTGCCTGCCAATGCAGGGGACACAGGTTCGAGCCCTGGTCTGGGAAGATCCCACATGCCGCGGAGCAACTAGGCCCATGAGCCACAACCACTGAGCCTGCGCGTCTGGAGCCTGTGCTCTGCAACAAGAGAGGCCTCGATAGTGAGAGGCCCGCGTACCGCGATGAAGAGTGGCCCCCGCTTGCCGCAACTAGAGAAGGCCCTCACACAGAAACGAAGTCTCAACACAGCCATAAATAAATAAATAAATAATTTTTAAAAAAGAAATTGAATACAATATTTTTTTTAAAAAAGATGATACAAACAGACGGAGAGATATACCATGTTCTTGGATTGGAAGAATCAACATTGTGAAAATGACTATACTACCCAAAGCAATCTACAGATTCAATGCAATCCCTATCAAACTACCAATGGCATTTTTCACGGAATTACAACAAAAAAATTCACAATTTGTACGGAAACACATAAGACCCTGAATAGCCAAAGCAATCTTGAGAAAGAAAAACGGAGCTGGAGGAATCAGGCTCCCGGACTTCAGACTATACTACAAAGCTACAGTAATCAAGACAGTATGGTACTGGCAGAAAAACAGAAATATATATCAATGGAACAGGATAGAAAGCCCAGAGATAATCCCACACACATATGGTCACCTTATTTTTGATAAAGGAGGCAAGAATACACAATGGAGAAAAGACAGCTTCTTCAAAAAGTGGTGCTGGGAAAACTGGACAGCTACATGTAAAAGAATGAAATTAGAACACTCCCTAACACCATACACAAAAATAAACTCCAAGTGGATTACAGACTTAAATATAAGACCAGACACTATAAAACTTTTAGAGGAAAACCACTGTTTGACATAAACCATAGCCAGATCTTTTTTGACCCACCTCCTAGAGTAACAGAAATAAAAACAAAAATAAACAAATGGGACTTAATTAAACTTAAAAGCTTTGGCACAGCAAAGGAAACCATAAACAATACAAAAAGATAGCCCTCAGAATGGAAGAAAATATTTTCAAATGAAGCAACTGACAAAGGATTAATCTCCAAAATTTACAAGCAGCTCATGCAGCTCAATATCAAAAAACCAAACAACCCAATCCAAAAATGGGCAGAAGACCTAAATAGACATTTCTCCAAAGAAGATATACAGATTGCCAACAGACACATGAAAGGATGCTCAACATCACTAATCATTAGAGAAATGCAATCAAAACTACAATGAGGTATCACCTCACACCGGTCAGAATGGCCATCATCAAAAAAACTACAAACAATAAATGCTGGAGAGGATGTGGAGAAAAGGGAACCCTCTTGCACTATTTGTGGGAATGTAAATTGATACAGCCACTATGGAGAACAGTATGGAGGTTCCTTAAAAAGCTAAAAATAGAACTACCATACGACCCAGCGATCCCACTACTGGGCATATACCCTGAGAAAACCATAATTCAAAAAGAGTCATGTACCACAATGTTCATTGCAGCTCTATTTACAATAGCCAGGACATAGAAGCAACCTAAGTGTCCACTGACAGATGAATGGTTAAAGAAGATGTGGCACATATACACGATGGAATATTAGTCAACCACAAAAAGAAACGATATTGAGTTATTTGTAGTGAAGTGTATGGACCTAGAGTCTGTCATACAGAGTGAAGTAAGTGAGAAAGAGAAAAACAAATACCGTATGCTAACACATATATATGGAATCTAAAAAAAAAAAACTTGGTTCTGAAGAATCTAGGGGCAGGACAGGAATAAAGACGCAGATGTAGAGAATGGACTTGAGGACATGGGGAAGGGGAAGGGTAAGCTGGGACGAAGTGAGAGAGTGGCATGGACACATATACACTACCAAATGTAAAATAGCTAGCTAGTGAGAAGCAGCCGCATAGCACAGGGAGATCAGCTCAGTGCTGTGTGACCACCTAGAGGGGTGGGGTAGGGAGGGTGGGAGGGAGGGAGATGCAAGAGGGAGGAGATACGGGGATGTTTGTATATGTATGGCTGATTCACTTTATTATAAAGCAGAAACTAGCACATCATTGTAAAGCAATTATAGTGCAATAAAGATGTTAAAAGAAAAAACAACATTTATCACCCAGTCGCTTTACCGTGTGAGTTATGACTGCATTCAAGTTCCTTATTTGGATAAGAGCTAAAAATAGTATTAACTAGGAGGATGACATAGGCACAATATATTATGATTGATATATGATAGATCACTATTCGGTGATAGTGTATCAATATTTTAGCATAAGATAACTGAACGAAGGAGTTCCAAGTGTGGACGCTTTCCTGGGTGGTACCAGAGCCTTGCTAGCCTTCCCTGATCCTGGCTGCCCCTTTTTATGCACAGGAACCATGAAAACAGGAGAGAAGCGAGTAGCTTCCATGAAGCAATCTTAAGTCCAAAGCAGAGTCGTGTTTGGAAAATGCGTCAGAACAGACAAAATGGTATACCTTTCCTTCCCTTCTTTCCCTGGCCACTTTGGTCCTCCTTTGAGACGCTCGTCTCTGCAAGCCTGACGCTACCAGGCAGTTCTGTGCACCCTTCTCTACGCCAGGGTTTCACACTGTTGGCTGCTCACGGTCTAGGCCAGGGTTCCCTGTGGTGAGTGCTGTCCTGAACCCTGTAGAATGTTTAGCAGTATCTTCAGCCTCTACCCCTCAGACGGCAGTAAGTATCTTCAGACATTGTCAAACGTCCCCTGGGAAGGGCCTAAATACCCGCCAATGAAGGACACCCACAGGCCCAAGACGTCAGCGAACCCAAGAGGACTCCAGAAGATTCTAGTGCATTGCAAAGGATGGAGGAAGGGCTGCTGGATTAGATGTTGGATATAAGCACTGAATTTAGATGATTGCCAGATGCGGTTAGAACCCAGATCAATAACTGAAACAGAACCTGAGGGGTGCATAGTTCTCAGCCTAGAGGGTACGGCTGAGCAAGCCTTTTCTCTTTCTTTTTTTTTTTTTAATTTTTTTTTGCGGTACGCGGGCCTCTCACTGTCGTGGCCTCTCCCGTTGCGGAGCACAGGCTCCGGACGCGCAGGCTCCGCGGCCATGGCTCACGGGCCCAGCTGCTCCGCGTCATGTGGATCTTCCCGGACCGCGGCACGAACCCGCGCCCCCCGCATCGGCAGGCGGACTCTCAACCACTGCGCCACCAGGGAAGCCCTTTTCTCTTTCTTTAAGTGGAGGCTTCAGCCAAAAGCATTTCTGAATAGCCGAGCCCTATAAACAAATCTCTGGTTACCTGAGAAGCGAAAATCAGCAGAGGTGCAGGTTCCCTGCTGTGTTCACGCATCTCCTTAAGCTTTCATTTTACCCTCAGCAATAATGTGCCCAATGCCAGTCCATTTGCGACCTGCTCATGGGGTGCAGTTTCAGATTCTTCTGCCTTCACGTTGTCTGTGGCTTCTTTGGGAACGCTCCCTGATTGCTCTCCAATCATTTCCCACCCCTTTCGAGAACATTAGGTATTAATTCAAGCTTGTCAAATCTTATATGATATATTCCATTCAGGAGATAATACCTCATCAACCTTACCTGGCACTGGAAAATTCAGCTTCTCAAGATACCAGCTGTTATCCTGGAGACCTCGCATATCTGTTTGGAACAGCTAATAGCAAATGTTCTTGCTGAGCTCATTTTTTATTTTTTGCAGCCAGTAAAGTTCTATCAATTATACGTAAAGTCTACCTCAGTGAATCTTACAAAATAAAGAAAATGAATCAATTTATGACGTGTAAGTCAAGTGCTTCTCTGTCATCGCCCTAAATAACAACAAATACAGTAACACTACCGCACATACATGCAAGTTACAGGATTTTTTGGAAGACGTTTTCGTGTGAAGGCTATTGTTGCTTGGTTTCCAAAAAAGAAAACACTGGACTGTGGAGTAGTCTTTGATAAGGCTGGGGGCCCATCTTTTTGGATATCTAATCAACATGACACACATCCTTTTCGTTTGTTTTAATGGTTACCGGTGTTGAAAAGTCAATCCACAGAGGCACATTGTTACAAATGGAATTAAACTTCCACAGCTCATTTTACAAGGCGCAGATAATCTTCTCTCAAAGACATCAGAATTCTCCCGAGCTGTTTGTTTGTTTGGCTTTGTTTTGGTGGTGGTGCTGCTGGGTTTTTTTTTTTGTTTAATTGAGGTGTACTTGACATATAACCTTATATTAGTTTCCAGTGTACAACATAATGATTCCATATTTGTATATACTGCAAAATGATCACCACTACAAATCTAGTTAACACTCATCATCATACATAGTTACAGAATTTTTCTTGTGGTGAGAACTTCTGAGATCTGCTCTCTTAGCAACTTTCAAATCTACTCCCTTAGAACTTTCTGAGTTCAACTCCAGTTATGAAAATAATCAACAGACAGGAAGATCGTGGTCATGCGCAATCTAGCAGCAGGTTAATAACTACAGGAATTTCAGAAAAGTGAGGAACAGAAAAGGTATTTCAGAATATTTGCAAGAACTACAGTGTGATACAAAAACATCTGGGAGATCTATGGATAGCAGTGTTAACAAGTACTGCAAATACTACTCTGGTTGCCTGGTTTGTTTGATTTTTTTTTTTTTTCATTCAGTGCTGACCTTTTACTTGACATTTTATTTTCTTTTATATTAGAGTATAGTTGATTTACAATGTTGTGTTAGTTTCAGGTGTACAGCAAAGTGATTCAGTTATACATATACATATATGCCTGAATCCTTAATTGAAAGAAATGCTCAACTTCAGTTAGAGGTTAATGAAAATATAGATTTTTTAAAATTCAAATTTACAGGTCTCTTGAATTATATCCAGAGACTCCTAGGTTAAGAATTCCTATTCTGGGGACTTCCCTGGTGGTCCGGTGGTTAAGACTTTGCCTTCCAACGCAGGGAGTGCGGTTTCGATCCCTGGTCAGGGAACTAAAATCCCACATGCCTCAGGGCCAAGAAACCAAAACACAGAACAGAAGCAATGTTGTAACAAATTCAATAAAGACTTTAAAAATGGTTCACAGCAAAAAACTCTAAAAAAAAAAAAAGAATTCCTGTTCTAATGGACTGACAGAGTCCATTGCAACATGAAGGGAAAAACAAAGCAAAGTCCAGAAACGTTTCAAAGGCAACATGATTCAGATTTCCACCTGGTATCTGCTCCTTACCTCTTTGAGATCATCTACTAAGTTTTTCCCCATCATTTATTCAGCCTTGACCTCAGAGACCCCCTTGTGTTCCCCCTGAATACAATCCTGCCCCAGGGCCTTGGCATTTGCTGATCTCCCTGCCAGGGGCGGTGCGGGGAGCTGCCTTCAGATTTCTACATAGCTGCTTCTGTCACCACCCGGAGATTTTGGCTTAAATGTCACACTCTCAGTTAAGCTCTCCCTGACTTAATATTTAGAATTGCAGTCTGTTATAGGTTATTACAAGATATTGAATATAGTTATATAGTGCCCTGTGCTATACAGTCTTTATCTACTATATATATAGTAGTGTGTATCTGTTAATCTTAAACTCCTAATTTATCCCTTTTGTAATAACCTATGATGGAAAAGAATGTGAAAAAGAATATATATATGGATATAGACATATAGATAGATAGATAGATCTGAATCACTTTGCTGTACACCTGAAACTAACACAATACTATAAAATCAACTAGAGTTCAATTAAAAAAAAAGAATTGCAATCTGTGCTATGGGAGTTAATTGCAGCATGCCTATAACTAGCCTAAGCTGTTCTTTTGAAATAAGAAATGCATCTGTATGGCACTGACCTCTGACCAAGGCATAAAACCTATTAATTAATCATGCTGCTGTGTGACCATGGGTTTGAGGACTTTGGGAAGGTTTGTACCAGCTTGTCAGCACTGTTTATTGACAATAGACAGATTAACGATCTGCGTCTGGTCAGGGTGAGACCCTCAGAAGTCTCTGTTGTTAAAGCTGGTTACACAGCAGAAATATGCATAGGGAACCAGAAAAATATGAATAACCCCAGCCAAGACTCCGTTTGGGGTTCCCTGATTCCCAGGGGTGCCATGTACACATCTATGGCTCCTGATCAGAAAGCAAGAGTGCATCGTGCTACAGCCCTTACAGACAGAGGACGATAGATCCCTATGAATGCTCTTTTCTCTAGTGGCTATTCTTCTCCTGTAATAAACTCCAGATTTGTAAGCATTTCACCGAAGTTCCTACGTGTCTTCTTCAGCAATCAAACCCTGTTGAACTGTCACCATTAGTGCGTAATTCTGACCACGACTCTCCCTCCTGCTTGTCTGGTTTTCCTGTCTCCATGGCACTTAGCGTCCTCTGACATACTATATATTTTACTTATTGACTGTGTTTATCACATTAACATATTCATTGACGGTTCCTTTAGTATTAATTTTTACAGTCCTCTCGCTGGGGAACTCCATGAGGGTAGGGTTTCTGGTCCATGTTTTTTTTTTTTTTACTGCAGTATCTCTGAACCATAACACAGCAACTGTATTTATTATTTGATGAATAAAAGAATGAACTGAAGGGGACTTCCCTGGTGGCGCAGTGGTTAAGAATCCGCCTGCCAATGCAGGGGACACGGGTTCAAGCAAGCCCTGGTCCGGGAAGATCCCACACGCCATGAAGCAACTAAGCCCGTGCGCCACAACTACTGAGCCTGCGCTCTAGAGCCTGTGAGCCACAACAACTGAAGCCCGCGCACCTAAAGCCCGTGCTCCGCAACAAGAGAAGCCACCGCAATGAGAAGCCCACTCACTGTGATAAAGAGTAGACGCCGGTCACTGCAACTAGAGAAAGCCCGCACGCAGCAACAAAGACCCAACGCAGCCAAAAATTATAAATAAATAAAATTAAATAAAATAATTTTTAAAAAAATAAGATATATCTATATACCATATCTTCTCTACCATATCTACAATATTCCATTGTATATATATACAGAATGGAATACTCCTCAACCGTAAAAAAGAATGAAATAATGCCATTTGCAGCAACATGGATGAACCTACAGATTATCATACTAAGTGAAGTAAGTCAGACAGAGAAAGACAAATACCATATGATATCACTTATATGTGGAATCTAAAAAAATAGTACAAATGAATTTATTTACAAAAGAGAAACAAGCTCACAGACACAGAAAACAAACTAATGGTTACCAAAGGGGAAGGGCGTGGGGGACGGATGGATTGGGAGTTTGGGGTTAGCACATGCAAACTATTATATAGAGAATGGATAAACAACAAGGTCTTACTCTATAGCACAGGGAACTATATTCAATATCCTATGATAAACCATAATGGAAAGGAACATAAAAAAGAATGCGTATATATGTATAACTGAATCACTTTGCTGTACAGCAGAAACTAACACAACATTGTAAATCTACTCTACTTCAACCAAATAAATTTTTTTTAAAAAAATAATGAGCTTCCCTGGTGGCGCAGTGGTTGGGAGTCCGCCTGCCGATGCAGGGGACGCGGGTTCGTGCCCCGGTCCGGGAGGATCCCACATGTCGCAGGGCGGCTGGGCCCGTGAGCCATGTCTGCTGAGCCTGCGCGTCCGGAGCCAGCCTGTACTCCGCAACGGGAGAGGCCACAACAGTGAGAGGTCCGCGTACCGCAAAAAATATATATAAAAAAATAAGCTATTGTCATTATGTTGCCTCCACTAGGTCAGGTAAAGCGTTTGCTGAAAGGCTCCTCTAAACTGAGCACAGCCAAACGTCCAATACTGTCCTGTTAGTCCACATCAGATGAAAACAAGCTTCCTAACTAATTCCTGAGTCATTCTTTTCATGACTAACCAGCTTATTCAGAGAAGCTCATTATGCCACGACTCTCCACTTAAAGACAGACCTTTGCTCACTGTGACAAACCTAAGACGATGAAAGTTTACAGGGAAAGTCATCTGTTTGGATGAGTTCTTCGAGCATGCTAGAGTTGGAAGTCTCACATCAAACGAACGTTTTTCTCCCTTCTAAAGTAGCTGTCTCCACAGATGTAGAAAACAGGCTTATGGTTACCAGAGGGGAGAGGGGAGGGATAAACTGGGAGACTGGGATTGGCATATACACACTACTATATATAAAATAGATAACTGATAAGGACCTACTGTAGAGCACAGGGAACTCTACTCAATACTCTGTACTGACCTATATGGGAAAAGAATCTAAAAAAGAGTGGACATATGCATATGTATAACTGACTCACTTTGCTGTACGCCTGAAACTAACACAATATTGTAAATCAGCTATACTTCAATAAAATTTTTTTAAATAAAAATAAAAAACTTAGGGAATATAAAATCCATGATGCTAAAAAATAAACAAATAAATAAAAATAAGGTAGCTGTCTCCAATCCGGACCTAGAGTGGAAATCCCATGAGACACAGAAACCCACAGCATCAGGAAACTATCTACCAGCCTCATTGAACAACCAATTTGGCATCACTACCATGGTGGGGGATGCCTAGTAGAATGGCTGCCTTCCATCCACCGTTTATTGAACTAAAGACAGAGAGCTGCTTATTCATTCATCAGAGGGAAAGGAGTCATCATTGATCAGGCGTGGAAAAGAGAGTCCGCGTAGAGCCTTGGAATCTGAGACATCAGGATTTTCAATGATCAAAAGCTTTCCACAGCTCTGGGGTAGTGTTTTCATAGTAGCTGGTACTAGTACACATGCTTTGTTCTTCCTTTCTTCTGCTGCTAAATCCCCCAACAGCAGAATACATTTTCACTAAACCCAATTAACATAGGAAGTGATTGGATCAGAAGAACTTATTAATAAGCCAAAGGGCACAACAGGGCCTGTCTCCATCAGTAACTGCCAGTAGTAGCTAGGGGCTCTGGAGGAATTTTTTTTCTTAACTTTTTTCCATCACTGCAGTTTGACAGGTTCGGAGCATAACTGATGCAACCACATTTGAAATACGTTTCTACAAACACCACGGTTAATGTCAGTTCTGGAAAACGTAGGGAGGAAAACGACCAAGGTGATGTTCTAGTTAATAAAAACCTTCTGAGGAAACCATGTGCACCTCAAATGATCACTCTTAGCTTTGTCTGCAAGTATCCCTAGGCTATCTTTGGGTGGCAAATAACCCCAGGGGCTCTTGCTATTCAAGTGTCAGTCCTTCCTAGTAAGACGAGAAAAGTGTATCTGTTACAGAAAGTGTACCTATTGACTCGCCTTAGTGCTGTTTGTTGACCGTCGTCCCAAGGGTAAAGACTGATCTGCATTTGAGCTGCTCCCTCCATATTGTTTTCTCCTTATGACAAAGGGTACAAAGGACGACTGGCCTGGGGAACACATCTTAATCCTAAAAGAGACAAGACAATGGACCCCCTTATGACCAAGAATCTGGCACTCAAGACTGTTTCAGTAATCATTTGGTTCTAAGGAATAGAATCTACTCAAGCTAGTTTAAGTGAAAGGACAAACATCTCATGGAAGAAGAAGCCGTATAGATTTCAGGTTCCACAAAGAGAAGGAATAAAAAAGATAATTTCAAGAAGCTTAACAAAAGGCACACATGAATATTTATTTAGTCCGGTGCCCCACCATTCACTTGACACAGATGACCATTCTCTGAGTCTTTGTTTTGCTTGATTCAAACTTTCCAGAGAAGGAATGTGAGTGACCCCTGGCAAACCTCAGATCGACTATTCTAGGAATGCTATGTTTGCCTGTCTCATTACACCGGGCAAAGCCATGTAGGCCAGTTTGCCATTCTTAAGACTAATAGCAAGGAACAAGGTAAGCTAGAACAGGAAATTGGTTGTGGCAGTCAGATCCACTAGCATCTTTGCTCAGTACCCTAACAAGCCACAGGGTAGTGCTATAGCCTGCGGTTTATGTTTGAGTAATTGGCAATCTGGATTTGCAACCTGATGAAATTTACCTCAGTACATTTCATACATTATAATCACCTACGCTGGCTCTGGCTTACATGGAAATATATATCCACGCGCAGAGTTAAAGTGGCCAGTCGTTCTGTCATTTCAACCATCCAATGGGTTGATTTCACTGTGGAAAAAAAATATCTATTGAGTCAAACTGTTTGATCTGGTGACCAAGAGCAGACCCAAACTGAAAGGAACAGAAAGATTTGACGTGTGTATGGCAAGATAAGTTATTGTGATATTAATTGTGCTTTCTTTTCACTGTGAGGTTAATATTCTTCACTGCTAATTCGAGTTCAGGGGTCGGCAAACTTTTTTCTGTGAAGGACCTGACAGTAAGTGATTTAGGCTTTGCAGGCCTTATGGTCTCTGTCACAACTACTCAACTTTGACATAGTGCCAAAGCAGACATTGAGGATATGTAAATGAATGGGTGTCACTCTGTTCCAATAAAACTTTATTTACAAAAACAGGAGGCAAGATGGATTGGGTCTGCTAAGCATTCTTTACCAGCCTCTGTTCTAGATCATTTCTATTCCTCCTCCCTCAAACCTCTAACTCCTTTTAAAGGAATATCGCCAGAGGATACAACCCCCCACCCCTCCTTGCTACGGTCATCAACAAATGTCTGGCTTTTAGACCTAGCTCTCTGTCTCCCTCTGAATCTTTTATGCTTGTCGTTGTTCTTGGCAATTTTCCCGCTCATGGAGAAGGTAACTCACCCTGTGTCCTCACTTCTCTGTTCCTTGCAGCCTTCAGTGCCAATGATCTTTTCCTTAACCCACCCACTTAATGCGCTCACTTTTTCATAGGTCTGTCATCTCCAATAACCAAACTACCTCCAAAATCTCGATTTCCAGCCTCTCACTAACAATCAATCCCTCTTGCTCTACATACCAATAGCTCTTTGACTCACTGAGGTCACTGGGACTTCCAACCCACTGGCCGTACCACTTTTTTACTGTCTACCAGCCCTGTCCTCCTATCCCTCCTTGCCCAGTTTACACAGCAACCATACCACTGTGTACTCCTTTTTTTTTTTTTAACATCTTTATTGGAGTATAATTGCTTTACAATGTTGGGTTAGTTGCTGCTGTATACCAAAGTGAATCAGCTATACGTATACACATATCTCCATATTCCCTCCCTCTTGCGTCTCCCTCCCACCCTCCCTATCCCACCCCTCTAGGTGGTCACAAAGCACCGAGCTGATCTCCCTGTGCTATGCGGCTGCTTCCCACTAGCTATTTTATATTTCGTAGTGTATATATGTCCATGCCACTCTCTCACTTTGTCTCAGCTTACCCTTCCCCCTCCCCGTGTCCTCAAGTCCATTCTCTACGTCTGCATCTTTATTCCTGTCCTGCCCCTAGGATCTTCAGAACCATTTTTTTTTTTTTAGATTCCACATATATGTGGAATCGAAACAGCATACGGTATTTGTCTTTCTCTTTCTGACTTACTTCACTCTGTATGACAGACTCTAGGTCCATCCACCTCACTATAAATAACTCAATTTCGTTTCTTTTTATGGCTGAGTAATATTCCATCGTGTATATGTGCCACATCTTCTTTATCCATTCATCTGTCGATGGACACTTAGGTTGCTTCCACATCCTGGCTATTGTAAATAGAGCTGCAGTGAACATTGTGTGTGTACTCCTCTTAACTCCCTTGTCCCCCTTTCCCAGCAGGTCACCCATGCCAGGGCTGCACCTGAGCGCTGAGTGTGGCTGGAGGAGAAACACAATCATGACGACAGATCTCAGGTGGGTACTCTGCATACCCAACTATCCTACCATGGTTCTCTGGTACAGTTAACTTTTCCACTCTTGGAGACAATCACTTCACATCTTTTCCACCCTCTGACCTACAAAGTCGCCTTCTCCTACTCACTCTTCCTGTTTCATTGGAATAATAGAAACTACCTGAGCCTGGACTTCCCTGGGCTCTCGAACATTTATGATTCGGGACTGGAGGCTGGGATTCCCTAAAGGCAGCCACCTTTTGTGTTAAGTGCCCACTTTCCTGGCTTGCATTTCTGAAACTCACTGAGGGGATCATGTTAAGTTTTCCCAGAGCTTGAAGGCAGAAGACCTAGGGTGGAATCTGTTAACATGGGGAGACATTAATTCCCCCGAGCCTGAAAGGGGACTGTGGTCTGGGGGTGGGTGCCAGAAGTGTGTGCTCACGCCCTCTTCCCACACAACAGCTTGCTGAAGTGGCACAGCGTTGAGAGAGAATCGCTACAGGGTGTCTCGAGGGAGGCCGGCTCTCAGGCACCAGGGCTCCCAGCCGCCATCTGAGCGTTAGGTCACCTGGTTGCCACAGAGCCTCCTGTATCCAAGAAACCACGTGGGACTGGACAACAAACATCATCAGCGCCCACCTCGACCTAAGACCAGGAGGCCCTCCTTGCATGTTCCGGGTACCATAAGATGCTTGAGATCTCTGCTTAACCCTTCAGTGGGGTCCATATTATGACTGATGCTGAATTTCCAGCCAGGATGAGAGTGGTTTGGAACCAATTCACTTGAGAATTAAAAGAAATGGGACATTTCTTATATCCTATGTAGAAGGGTAAAACGCAGACCCACTACATTTGAGCCTGTACAATGCAACTCAGAGGAAGAAATTTCCACCTGAGGCTTTCGGAAGTGCATTCTTAAGTCAAACACACAACATGTGAATTGATCAAAAAGCAGGATGCTACCGCCCCCAGTTTTCATGGTCCTAGCCCAATGTTTACAACGTAAATACTCAGGCATCCAGCACTTATCTTCTAACAGAAGTATCTTCCAACAGAGGTATCTTCTAAGCCAATGAAGCTTAAACACTTAAAACATCCCATTAAAATTCCCACAGAGGCCTGGAGAACCACCTGATTTCACTGTACTTTAAAAATGAAAAAGCTTTTCAAAAGAGCATAGAAAGTTGGAAAAAAAATCTCATATCGCCTGGAGCGAGCAAAGAGACCTTGGGTGGGGAGGAGAGTGAGCGGAAATCAATTTCACTTGCTTCGGCCTCACAGTGGATTTTGTGAAGTAAAGGGTAGAAAATCAATCTTGGCAAATCAGTGAGAATTTATACACTTGACGGAGTCCAAAGGTCTCGTAGGGTGTATTAGACAGGAGGACGTTCTCCTCCAGCACATCATGGGGGATACGGCGTGAAGGTTGGGCCCTTTTCTGTACTGAGGAGAGCGTGCTAAGAATGCCTGCCGCATTCCTCGTCAAGACAAGTCCGTGGCGGAAGCCAAACCGGAGCGCAACCTCCTCAGCCCACACACTCTGAAGGGTGGGACCAGAGAAAGACACAGGAAGGCCTGGAAGCTCCTGTTCCCGACTCACCAAAACAAGCCTCCAGGTTACATCCAACAGAAGTCCCCCTTATCCTGCCTCTGATGGTGAGTGCCTCTGGCATTTGGGGGCTGCCAGGCCATCTGATAGAAGAGACTTCCTGTGACATCCCCAAGGAATCAGACAGGAAAGTAGAGTATGCAAGGGAAGTTGGCCAGGGGCCAGGAGGTGGACCAGTAGCAAACATAGCTGCGTGTTATAAGCATGTTACTTGGTTTCCCTTCTGGTTTCTATAAACGGTAGTGAAGTCTCCTGTAAAACATCTGCCTGGTTGCAACTGTCCTTCCTTGTCTTGGTCCCATTCGAGCTGCCATCACAAAAACACCATAGCCTGGGCGGCTTAAACAACAAGTATTTATTCCTCACACTTCTGGAGGCTGGGAAGTCTAAGATCAAGGCAGCAGTAGATGTGGTGTCTGGTGAGGACCAGCTTTTGGCTCTTAGATGGCCATCTTCTCACTGTGTCCTCACATGGTGGAAGAGGCAATAGAATGCTCTGGGGTCTCCATTATAAGGGCACTAATCCAATCATGAGGGCCCCATCTTTATGACCTAATCACCTCCCAAAGACATCACCTCAAATACCATCACATTGGGGGTTAGGATTTCAACATATGAATTTTGGTGGGACACATTCAGTCCACAACATACCGAGATTTATAGAAGCATCGTGACAGCCAGTACAAGGGAGAGCCGCACTCACCCACAGGCAGGCATGCCAGTGACCTTGTACTTAGTGAGCAGGCTCCAGAGGGAATGGAGGCAAGGCTGAGAAGTCCCACTTCTTGGCCCCACCTAGCCCTTCCTTCATCATTGCCAAACTTGTTGATCTAGGCTTGATGTGATTAAAGGAATTATGTGGTCCCTGACAGTCCTGTATGACCTGGGGGAAGTTACCTGACCTCCCTGTGGCTGTCTCCTTAGCTGTAAAATGTATATCACAGGATTACTGTAAGTATTAAATGACTTGATGCTTGTGAAATTCTTAGAGCCACGCCTGATATAGAGTAAGCACTATATACATGTTTGATTATATAACAAAAACAATCATTATCATGTTATTATATATCGGACCTCAGATAAATTGACACAACATTGATGGTTATTAGCCATTAGTAGGTATGGTAGCCAGAATTCTGAAATGGCCCCCAAGATTCTGGGCCCCTGGTGTACACACTCCTTCTGCTAGTTATTAAATTAAACACTAATCTAGGTGCTCATTTGAAGGGATTTTTCACGTGTAATTAAGGTCCCAAATCAGGAGATTATCCAGGTAGGCCTGACCTCATCAGGTGGGCCCTTTAGAAGCAGAGAATTTCCTCCAGCTGCTCACAGCATAGGAATGCAGGGAGATGCACTCCACGGCCTGGAAGAAAGCCAGAATCCATGTTGTGCACTTCCTACGGAGGGGACCACATGGCAGGGAACTGTGGGTGGTCTCTAGATGCTGAGAGCAGTCCTCAGCTGACAGCTAGCAGGCATGAAAACAGGGACCTGAGTTCCACAGGTGCAAGATACTGAATTCTACCAACAACCAGTCATCTTGGAGGAAGACCCCTGAGCCCTGGATGAGAACTGTGGCCTTAGCCAGTACCTTGATTTCAGCCCTGTGAGTCCCTGAGCAGAGAATGCAGTCACGCCATGCCTGGACCTCTGACCTACAGAAACTATGAGATAATAAATTCATGTTGCTTTAAGCCACTAAGTTTGTGATACTTTGTTATGCGGCAATAGAACACTAATACAGCGAGAGAAAAAAAACATGCAGAACTCGCAAATGCACAGCCAGACGATGTTGTTCAAAGCCCAGACAGCTTCCCCTCCACCCTGCCCATTCCAGATAACGATTTTTCACTGACGAAATCAGTACCAAATACTCTCAGTTCGAAAAAAATTTCCTTTGCCACGCGGGGTTTGGTCCCCCGGGAAGGCATTGTTCGCCAGCATCACTGGCAGGGCAAGGCTGACCCACCTGCTTCAAGACGCAGCAAGTCTGGGGGCTCCCAGGCTGGTTCCCGTGGCTGGGGTAAGAGTTGGGTGATGTTCGATCTAAACCCGACACAGCCTCCTGACCTCATGCCGAGACCTTTGACCTAAGGACGTGGCTCCGCCTCCACTTCCAAGGCCTTCTGGGAAACTAAGCAGGGGCTTTAGGACCCAGGAACCAGAGCTCTGGGATTTCCTGAAGAAAATAGAAGGCAGGGCGTATAATGGGTAAGAGCTCTGGCTTCTGCATTGAAGTCTGGCTTCAGGCTTCCCTGGTGGCGCAGTGGTTGAGAGTCGGCCTGCTGATGCGGGGGGCGCGGGTTCATGCCCGGGTCCGCGAGGATCCCACGTGCCGCGGAGCGGCTGCGCCCGTGAGCTATGGCCGCCGAGCCTGCGCGTCCGGAGCCTGTTACTCCGCAACGGGAGAGGCTGCAGCTGTGAGAGGCCCGCGTACCGCAAAAAAAAAAAAATCTGCCTTCACCACCTGTGACTTTTTGCAAATTCCTTTCCCCCTGTGCACCCCCATCTGTAAAATGGGGATACCAGAGTTGTGAAGGTTGGAAGGTAAGGCTTCTAAAACACTGGTGCGAGGGGTCTAGCCCTTAGCAAGCCCTCCAAAACGCGAGCTGTTGTTTAGCTGATTTTGTTGCTGATCAGGTCTTCTAAACTAGCCCTAATGCTGGGCTTTCATCACATTGTAAATGTCCACCCCGTGCCCCAGATCAGACAGCAGAGCACATCTCGTTCCATTGTTTCTGAGCCCGAGTGACTGCTTAATGATTAACTACTCCAGCCTGGAACATGGAGTATCAAACCATGTCAATTAGCCCCAATATAAACGCAGAATAAAACAATCATCCTACGCTGGCCTCTTCTTGCCTTCTTCTTGTACCAAGTGGTCAGTGTTTCTACTGGATAAAACCAAGAGAATGTGGTAAACTTCCAATATGAGACTGGGCTACAAGAAATGTGTGGGAAGTTTGCACTCTTAAAACAGACAAAGTAATTAGCATTTTTAAAAGATGGTTTCACGATGCTAAAAATTTACATCCCTCATTCAAAAAGGTGGGGTTCTATTAAATGTCACCGAACCAGCTTTGATGATGGAATTTATGAGGCTGTGCCAGGTCGTGATGATAAAGCGTTCAAAGGTGTATATCACTTACAAATATAACCACATCTAGACTCATAAAAATAGACTTCCTATTTGAACAGCATCTTCTTTCTGAGCACTGCTAAGTGAAGTAATTTGAAATTTTCCTAAGTTGCAATGAGGCAGGTGGTGGTGGTATTTTTCCCATTTGTGCAGATGACCATCTATTATATGGATGTGCAAATTGGTTAACTGGCTGGAAGATCTGAGAAGAAAAATGCTGTTCTAGTACTTTTGTACAGTCCTGGGTTAAACTCAGAGAATTTGGCCAAGAGTAGATTAACATAAGCAACATTCTGTCCGATACATTTTCTATGAGAAACCAGGCTATTTAAAAAACAAACAAAAACAAACCTAGTGTTTTCAAAAAGAAAACTATAGCACAATGCCTAAGCTCCTTACTCCTTAGCAAATGATTCTCCCGGGGCTTCTCTGGTGGCGCAGTGGTTGAGAGTCCGCCTTGCAATGCAGGGGACACGGGTTCGAACCCTGGTCTGGGAAGATCCCACATGCCGCGGAGCAACTAAGCCTGTGGGCCACAACTACTGAGCTCGTATGCCACAACTACTGAAGCCTGCATACCGCAGCAAGAGAAGCCACCTCAATGAGAAGCCCGCGCATCTCAACGGAGACCCAGTGCAGCCAAAATTAAAAAAAAAAAGTTAAAAAAAAAATGATTCTCCCGACTAGAGTGTGAGATCCAGAAAGTCAGAACCTTTGCCCACATCTCCTTCACTGTGGCTACCCTGGTGCCTAGAATAGTGCCTGGCACTCACTAAATATGTCCTGAACAAATGAACTAATGAAATTAACTGAACTAGCAAGTGGTATGCTGTTGGTGTTCGTTTTCTGTCTAAATTCTGAGCAGTTAAAAATGTAAACATGATCAGACCAAGAAAGAAAAAAAAAAAAGCAGGGAGGTGATATAAATTCACATTTGAATTTCTGAGCACACTGGAAGAGAAGAAAACCCAGTGTCAATGGAATTTACCACTACGAAGTTTTCATCCCTGCATGGAAATTTCCAGAGCCTATGTTGTAAACCATCTTACAATGGGTCATTTATGAGGAGGAACTGTTTTGCTTAAATGATTGTGTGCCAGCAGCGCCATCTTCTGGGTAACTAGTTGGGCATTTTAGAACAAAATTCTGGAGTCTTCTTTTTCATATAGCAAACTGAATTTAGAATCACAAAAAAATTACATAGGAAATATCCTTACAGGTCATCTAGGCCATATGTCATCTTACAGGTAACGATTTGCCTTCAGTGGGTACAACATTTTCTTACTTTCTCTTGATCCAACGGAGCACCAAATTCATGTCTCAGCGAGAAGACAAACTACAGCCATCATTACTAAATTATATCACAGGTCTCATATAAACCAGAAACTGAAAGGCAGTTAAAATCCATTTGTCGAGCATCTGAACAGTGCTGTCGAATAGGAATTTCTGCAACAAAGGAACAACAGAACTTTCTGCGATGATCTATACGTATCTGTGCTGTCCAATACAGTAGTCACTGGCCATGTGTGGTTATTAAACGTCTGAAATGTGGCTAATGACTCTGAGGAACTGGATTTTTAATTGTATCTAATTTTAATTAATTTACATTTTTAAAATAGCCACATACGGCTAGTGTAGGGTTTCTCAACCTTGGCACTATTGACATTTTGGGCTGGATCATGCTTTGCTGTGGTGGCTGTCTTGTGCACTGTAGGGTACTTAGCAACACCCCTGGCCTCTACCCACTGGCCAGGCATACCCTCGCCCTCAGTTGTGACCATCATAAAAGTCTTCAGACATTGACAAATACCCCCTAAGGGGAAAAATCACCCCTGGTTGAGAACCACTGGGCTAGTAGCTATTGCACTGAACAGCGCGGTTCTAGAAGATGCATGATGTGTCCTGAACAAGTGAACTAATGAAATTAACTGAACTAGCAAGTGGTATGCTGTTGGTGTTCGTCTGGTTGCCTGTCCTCACTGGGGGTAATGGGACAAACTGACTTCCCTGAGTCTCAGGGTCTCACCTGGAGAAGGGGAGAGCATAGGACCCACCTGGTGGGGTTGCTGTGAGAGCTAAATTAGGTGAAGCGTAAAGCGTTCCCAGCTCAGGGCTTGGCACGATCAACACCATAGTTGTTATCTTAACCACCCTCTTCCAGGCGGCAGGGGGGCGGAGGGGTGTGGTGGAATTTTTCATGCCCTCCAACCAATAACACAAAAGTACTCAGTATGTTCCTTTACAAATAAAAATCTCCTTGAAAAAAAAATCTAGCCAAACTCTAATCAACCTGACTTTATTTTAAAATCCCAGTGGCCTCAACACTCGATAACGTTTGTCTGTCGTTTGTGATGCCATTCCCTTGACACATTTAAATGTGGAGGAGAAACCATTTCAGCTCCTCAGGGAGGCTGAGTCCGGTGATCTTATGATGCTGCTTGATCCCAAAGCACTTCCAAATTCTAAGGCGGCATAACTGCATCAAAGAAGGGGGCCCTGGAGAAAGATGATAAGACAAGTCACCCATGGGTTTCACTGATCTAAGACTTTTCCCTTCCTTCGTTGAAAGCATACAAGCTATGACACTATTATAAGGAAATAATATGGTGCAGCTTAAGACCATGTTCTGCTTTTTGTAGGAGGCATTTTTAGGCCATGTTCTCTCTTTTCTGGTATCTCACTGAAATGAGTTTGCTAGGTTTTGATTTAGAACAAAGACCTTCAAAGCTCAGTCTCACCAATGGAGGCTTATGGGAGCTAATTTTGGAATTACAAAAGTATGGAAATCCCAGCAATGACACGAAAATCCATGTTTAATGCCTTTCTTGTCTTTACCTTTAAAAAAAATAAGGTCATATTTCTGGATGCAAATACTTTTATAATTTAGCAGTTTTAAGATATTCAAATATAAGAAGCTATCAGTGAAGCATTAATGTTACCTGAAGTCATATTTTTTTGTTTTTAACATCTTTATTGGAGTTTAATTGGAGTTTACAATGGTGTGTTAGTTTCTGCTTTATAACAAAATGAATCAGCTATACATATTCATATATCCCCATATCCCCTCCCTCTTGCGTCTCCCTCCCACCCTCCCTATCCCACCCCTCTAGGTGGTCACAAGGCACCGAGCTGATCCCTCTGTGCTATGCAGCTGCTTCCCACTAGCTATCTACCTTACGTTTGGTAGTGTATATATGTCCATGCCACTCTCTCACTTCGTCCCAGCTTACCCTTCCCCCTCCCCATATCCTCAAGTCCATTATCTAGGTCTGCATCTTTATTCCTGTCCTGCCCCTAGGTGCTTCAGAACCATTTTTTCTTGTTTTTTTTAGATTCCATAAATAGGTGTTAGCATACGGTATTTGTTTTTCTTTTTCTGACTTAACGTTACTCTGTATGACAGACTCTAGGTCCATCCACCTCACTACAAATAACTCAATTTCGTTTCTTTTTATGGCTGAGCAATATTCCATTGTGTATATGTGCCACACCTTCTTTATCCATTCATCTGTCGATGGACACTTAGGTTGCTTCCATGTCCTGGCTATTGTAAATAGAGCCGCAGTGAACACTGTGGTACATGACTCCTTTTGAATTATGGTTTTCTCAGGGTATATGCCCAGTAGTGGGATTGCTGGGTCATATGGTAGTTCTATTTTTAGTTTTTTAAGGAACCTCCATACTGTTCTCCATAGCGGCTGTATCAATTTACATTCCCACCAACAGTGCAAGAGGGTTCCCTTTTCTCCACACCCTCTCCAGCATTTATTGTTTCTAGATTTTTTGATGATGGCCATTCTGACTGGTGTGAGGTGATACCTCATTGTAGTTTTGATTTGCATTTCTCTAATGATTAGTGATGTTGAGCATCCTTTCATGTGTTTGTTGGCAATCTGTATATCTTCTTTGGAGAAATGTCTATTTAGGTCTTCTGCCCATTTTTGGATTGGACTGTTTGTTTTTTTGATATTGAGCTGCATGAGCTGCTTGTAAATTTTGGAGATTAATCCTTTGTCAGTTGCTTCATTTGCAAATATTTTCTCCCATTCTGAGGGCTGTCTTTTCGTCTTGTTTATGGTTTCCGTTGCTGTGCAAAAGCTTTTAAGTTTCATTTGGTCCCATTTGTTTATTTTTGTTTTTATTTGCATTTCTCTAGGAGGTGGGTCAAAAAGGACCTTGCTGTGATTTATGGGTCAAAAAGGACCTTGCTGTGATTTATGTCATAGAGTGTTCTGCCTATGTTTTCCTCTAAGAGTTTGATAGTGTCTGGCCTTACATTTAGGTCTTTAATCCATTTTGAGTTTATTTTTGTGTATGGTGTTAGGGAGTGTTCTAATTTCATTCTTTTACATGTAGCTGTCCAGTTTTCCCAGCACCACTTATTGAAGAGGCTGTCCTTTCTCCATTGTATGTTCTTGCCTCCTTTGTCATAAATTAGGTGCCCATATGTGCGTGGGTTTATCTCTGGGCTTTCTATCCTGTCCCATTGATCTATACTTCTGTTTTTCTGCCAGTACCATACTGTCTTGATTACTGTCGCTTTGTAGTATAGTCTGAAGTCCAGGAGCCTGATTCCTCCAGCTCTGTTTTTCTTTCTCAAGATTGCTTTGGCTATTCAGGGTCTTTTGTGTTTCCATATAAATTGAGAAATTTTTTGTTCTAGTTCTGTGAAAAATGCCAGTGGTAGTTTGATGGGGATTGCACTGAATCTGTAGATTGCTTTGGGTAGTATAGTCGTTTTCACAATGTTGATTCTTCCATTCCAAGAATATGGTATATCTCTCCATCTGTTTGTATCATCTTTAATTTCTTTCATCAGTGTCTTATAGTTTTGTGCATACAGGTCTTTTCATATTTGTTTTTATATTGTGCATTCAGAGTTGTCCCAGTGCTTCAACTCACAGGTGAAAAGTGAACTAGCACAAACCTTGCATGGGGATCCAGCCAAGTGTTTACATCTTAAGACAGCGATTCTCAAGAGGGGGGAGGGAGTATTTTGCTCCCTAGGGACACTTGGCAATATCTGGAGCTAATTTTGTTTGTCACAACTTGTGGGGGGGTGTTGCTACTACCATCTAGTGGGTGGATGACAGGGATGCTGCTAAACATCCTACAGGGCACAGGACAGGATGGCCCCCATCTGGCCCAAAATGAGCTTGAAAAAGCCTGTCATAGGGTAAAGAGATGGGAAATGATTTCCCATCCCCAGCCCCTGCACTAAATTGTAATGGGAATTCCCTTTTGGTTATTAAAAACTTTTTAAAAGGCAAAGCTGTATACCTTCAAGAATCCCATAAAGCAGTAGCCCTCAAGCCTGACTTGGGGGGGGGGGGCGGGGAGGGCTTTAAACTCCACCCCAGGCATGTTGCTTCAGTTACTGTTGGGTGGGGCCTGTGCATCTGGTTTTTGTAAAGGCATGTGTCCCAGGTCACTGTATTGTGTGGCCAGGGTTGAGAATGCAACCAAAAGGGTACTGTGGCCTCTAACTTTGATACCAAGCAGGACCCTGTGGGACTCCAGGGCACAAAAGCCCTTCCGTGTCCCCCTTTTTTTTTTCCGGTACGCGGGCCTCTCACCGTCGTGGCCTCTCCCGTTGCAGAGCACAGGCTCCGGACGCGCAGGCTCAGCGGCCATGGCTCACGGGCCCAGCCGCTCCGCGGCATGTGGGATCTTCCCAGACCGGGGCACGAACCCGTGTCCCCTGCATCGGCAGGGAGACTCTCAACCACTGCGCTACCAGGTAAGCCCCCCCATTTCTTGATTACAGGAAATAGGCTTCATTCCGCCTCCCTGACCTTCCCTGAGTTCCAAGAAGCAGGTTCAAACCGATGCTAATTAGGGAATGGAGGGGATGCAGAGACAAGGGAGGAACAGTCAAGAGAAACAACAGTGCAGACTTGGGGCAGGGTCCTGGTTCCCCTCAAGGGACCCATATAACAATATATTTGAGCTGTTTAGCAGATGCTGAAGCCCCCACCAGGTGGGAGAAGTTAACTGCATGCTGCCCACAAGCACAGAGACCCCAGACCAGCTGGAACCAGACGGTTCCAACTTCACCACCAACCAATCAGAAGAATGTCCACGAGCTGATCACACCCTCCTTGAACCATTACTATAAAACTCCTCACCACCCCCTCCAGGTCGGGACACAGTTGTGAGGGCATTAGCCCGCCGTGGCCCCCTTTCCCTGGCAAAGTAATAAAGCTATTCTTTTCTACTTCACCCAAAACTCTGTCTCCGAGATTTAATTCAGTGTCAGGGTACAGAGGCCGGACTTGGCTTCAATTTCCTATAGCATCACCGCAAGCTACAGGATAAACTGGGTTGCCTCCTTCTCAGGTGATGGAAAACAAGGAGAGGTAGAAACAGACATATATACAAGGAAAGAAAGAAAGGAAATATTTTCAATCAGGTCCTCAGAGCACAATCACAAGGTCCCTGTTGAAATTTAGGGCACCTTCCAGATACGTTCAGTGTACTCAAGGCATATATTAATGAAGGATTTCCCAGTGTGCTCAAAGCATTTATTAACGAGCTGCAAAAGGCATAGTGTGGGGCAACTGAACTTAATCTCCTCTCACTAAGGCACCTTGAAGGAAGTTACTAATCACATGTGCTAGATACAATGTCAGGGTCAAGTGCCAGTATAAAGATGACTATAACCCAGGTTGAGTTTTATTCATTGTTTTTCCTTCTGATTTTAAAAGAAATTAAAACATTTCTGCGGGCCCCTAAAAACATGGTGGACCCCACGCATTGTGCCATCTGTGCCCCGTCTATAGAGATACAATTTTTTGAAAACAAGAAATTGTCAAAGTACGGGCAGAGTTGCCCAGGGGTGACCCCACTGCTTCTCATAAAGGGGTTTCTATTGGACTGTTCCTTGTGCCTCGGCTCAGGGAGCACAGGCCTTGTTTGGGGGGCCCCAAGGCAGGCTATGGCCACAAGGACGCTGGGGCAGTGGGTGTAGCAAGGATTCAGGGGCCACTTTACAATTCTGCCCAGAGCCCTAATTCTCAGCATGTGGGGAGAAAATAACCAGATTACATGACATCAGAATCCTTCTGGGACTTCCCTGGTGGTGCAGTGGTTAAGAATCCGTCTGCCAGTGCAGGGGATACGGGTTCGAGCCCTGGTCTGGGAAGATCCCACATGCCACAGAGTCACTAACTAAGCCCGTGCGCCACAACGACTGAGCCACGCACCTAAGCCCGTGCTCCACAACAAGAGAAGCCACCGCAATGAGAAGCCCGCGCACCGCAACGAAGAGTAGCCCCCGCTCGCCGCAACTACAGAAAGCCCGTGTTCAGCAACGAAGACCCGATGCAGCCAAAAATAAATAAATTAAATCAAATTAAAAATAAAAAAGAATCCTTCTGGTAGGGAAGCCTGCTTCAAACTCCCACAACCCCTAAGACTCAACAAAGTCCACACTCTGGTAAAAAAAAAAGCAGGTCCTGAGCTGGCTGCTCTCCACCTCTAGGGACAATCAAGAATGCAATCTGAGGGGTCTTTGCTCCCCACCCCAGCCCACCCGTGACCTCGCAGCCCAGGGAAGTGCCCCTATCCCCTTGCACACTGCTCAACCCCAGTGTTTAGTGGTTTGGGTCAGGAGTGTCAGTTTTTATTTATAGAGGAGTGTGGACTCAGTGTTGATTAACTTATTATATTGGATTGGCCAAAAAGTTCGTCCGGATTTTTCCATAAGATGGCACGGAAAACCCGAACGAACTTTTTGGCCAAGCCGATAGTAAATGTCTCCCGATTGCTGTGCATCATGAAAGTAATACCGTGTAATACTCAGTGAGTTGCATTCTTACCCACCATCCCAGAAGCCAAATGCCCAGTAGTTCAGCCCATCTGTACTGCAGTAAGACATCCTGGGGCACTGTACAACCCCAAAGACCCTTCTGCTGCATCTCTCTAAAGCACGGCTTACAAATACCCTATCAGATCACTTATATGTGGAATCTCAAATATGACACAAGTGAACTTATCTACAAAACAGAAACAGACTCACAGGCATAGAGAACAGCCTTGTGGTTGCCAAGGGGGAGGGGGGTGGGGGAGGGATGGATTGGGAGTTTGGGGTTAGCAGATGCAAACTAGTATATATAGAATGGATAAACAAGGTCCTACTGTAGAGCACAGGGAACTATATTCGGTATCCTGTGATAAACCATAACGGAAAAGAATACGAAAAAGAATGTATAAGTGAATCACTTTGCTGTACAGCAGAAATAAACGTAACATTATAAAATCAGCTATACTTCAATAAAATAAGTTTAAAAAAAAATAAAGCATGTCGTACACCTGAAACTAACACAACATTGTAAATCAACTATACCCCAATAAAATTTTTTTAAATACAGCATGTCTTAGGTAACATTAACATTTAACATTTTAAAACAATATCTGAATTCTTTGAGAGCTGGCCTATCCCACAGATGAACATTAGATCATCCAAACAGCCTGTCTCCAACATGCCAAAGAGCAGGATGGTTATTTATTATATAACCAGTACTGTACCTTGCTGAATACTAAACTATCTCAGCTCCCCACGTTTCGTGAAGGCAGAGAACAATCTTTTTCATAAGACCCGAAGTCAGAACTCAGTAAGTACCTGCCTCCTGCTAGAGCCCACAGGAGTCTATGGATTAGGGCTTAGATTCAGGCAAAGGAGAAGCACCTTCTCTCTGCAAGAAGAGCTGGCTCAGGGGGCTCTCTGGAGGCACCAGCTCCAAGGGACGGTGGCCTTCAGCATCCCTGGCCTGGGTGTCTGCTCCAAAGTCCATGAGCAGGCAGGCCAGCTCGCCACTGGACGCCCTGGCCACCGCGTGCAGAGGGGAATCCAGCCCCCGGCCTTGGTTCACGCTCGCTCCTAAACAGTCACGAGAACAACAGAGTCAGAGTCAGCAGAGTGCAAGCGCCCCCTTCTCAAAGCACTGCACCTCAAAATTCCCTAACAAAAGGGCGTCCATAGCAGGCACAGTAGTTCTCCTGAGAAAACAGGAGACGACTTGATTCCATTGAATAATATGGAGAAAATGCCACTTGACAGTGTGACTGAACGTACCACGGGAGCTCTGTGACATATGAGGTTGGAAAGCTTGCCTTTGAGCACTCCACACAGGTGTGACACATGCAAGAAGAATCCTGGTGGCATGAAAGCTGCACATTCATTATTAACGGAGCCCAAATATTAGCCGGTACAGGCCGGAGGTGAGGCTAGATGGTGAAATCTCACCTATGGCGATTATCCACATTTACACGCCGAGCGACTGCCGTGAGGTTTAAACCAGAGACTTGGGACCCTGTGATGTGGACTGTGAAGGGCAATCCATTATGGCAGCATTGTCTAGATTGGGGTGGCCAATCCCAAGATCACGGGGGAGGGGGCAAAGCCCTCCTCTTCGGGGATAAGGTAGAATTCGAGGACCACCCCCACCCAGTTCCATCCTTACACGCTCAGCAAATCCCTACCCCAGTCCAGATGCTGGTTCCCGCTGTGATGTGTGGGGACATAGGACTTTGCCTGGGCTGCTGTCCCTCTAGTAAAATGGGAATCTATGTCCAGTCAACAAATGTTAACTGAATTGTTCTTGTATTGGTCTTGGCTTTGTGAGGGGTGGCAAACATGGCCCTTTCCTGACTAGGAGCTTAAAATCCACCTAGGGTAATAGAAAAAAGAGAGGGAGAGAAGGAGAGAGAGAACCACTCTCCTAACTCATGGTAATGGCTGTCAAGTGAGTAGAAGGCAATGGGAACTGTAAGAGCATTCAGTGCAGGGCAAGATTACTGGGTTTTTAAAGAATAACCAGGACTCAAATAATTAAAGAGGTGTTGAAGTGGTATCCCAAGTGTTGAAGAAGGGGCTGGATAACAGCAGGAAGGTGAAAAAGAATGATGCGACCTACGACTTTTCAAAAATATAATATTTACAATGGACTAAAACTGGGGCAAGTTCTATTTCCAAATCAAAGAGAACTGGTGAAGGCGGCCCCAAACCTGAAGATTCAGCCCTAATCCAGCAGCTGTGCAAGTTACTCAGGGCCTAATAGTATCAATGGCCAGACGGAGGGAGGAGAAACTAAGAATCACTGAGGACCATCCTGGGAGATGTCATCATCATTATCATTACTATTCTCATTACAAGTGAGAGAACTAAAGTTGAAACAGTTTAAACTAATTCCCCGTGGAAACACAGTCCATATGAACTCTGATCCTGTGCGACTCCATTGCCCGCGCTCTTTCCTCTGCTACAATAGAAAGAGCTTTCAGAGACCTTTAATTTGCTTTTCATTTACTTTCCTTGTTATGTTTTGCTTTTGGTTTTACCTGATTCCAGAAGCTTCTTGGCACAGGCCACCTGCAGGTTTTCACAAGCCAAATATAACGGGGTGCCCAGGTGGCTGATGTTACGGTCAACGTCGCCCCCATGAGCCACAAGAGACTCAATGCACTCCACGTGGCCTGCAGCCCAAAGAGGGAGAAAACAGTTACAGCACAAATTCTCGTAGCTAGGGAAACACCACCTCGCCCATGTTTTGTGTGCTTAAATTTTCCAACAACTTCTCCAGCGACCAAAAGCTATTTCCTCTATTTAGAATAGGGAATGATCTTCAACACTGTCACCAGTTAATGGGTTGACTATAAGATGGCACCTGTAGCTCTGGGTGGAACTCCACTTGAGTTTACCAGCCACGGTAAGCAGAAGCAGCCAGCCACCTTTTTCAATTGTTGGTGGCTCTGTAATCAGTCTGATTATCGAAATCAAAGTGAGCGCTGAGGAGAGATATGAAACAACAGGGACTAAAGGTGGACATGGAGAAGAAAGGGCACAGAGCAGACCGTGGAACAGGGAAGGAAAGTTACAACCTCACCAAGGGCAGGCCCTGGGACAAACAGGCCACGGTGGGCACAGGCGAGGCTTAGAAGAAGGTGCCAAATCCAGCGTGAGTGAGGCCCAGTGTGGCCAGCTAGGTTTGGTGAAAGCGGAATCACTCTTCCTTGGTCTAGGACATCATACTTGAAACATTGCTCCTTTGCATCTATCTTGTTATACCATTTTAGCTCTATGTGTCCAGTGAATATGATAACATGTCTCCTCGTGAAGAAATGCCAGTGCTTTGGGAGATAATTATAAAACGGGTGGATCCTGGGGCTGCTGTAAAGATGAGGGGAAGCTATTTTGTGAAGCCACTGTGGAAATAGCCCTCGGGGCAAGGTACGGTCATCATGATGTCAAGGAGGAGGAGAAATATCAGAGAAAAGCAAAACTTACAATTTTATTTTTTGTCTCAGTGTTAAGAATAGCAGGAAAACTGTGACTTTACAAAAAGAATTATCCCAGATGAATAAGTTCTGGGGATCTGATATACAGCATGGTGACTACAGTTAATATATATACTGGGCTTCCCTGGTGGTGCAGCGGTTGAGAGTCCTCCTGCCGATGCAGGGGACACGGGTTCGTGCCCTGGTCTGGGAAGATCCCACATGCCGCGGAGCGGCTGGGCCCGTGAGCCATGGCCGCTGAGCCTGCGCGTCCGGAGCCTGTGCTCCGCAACGGGAGAGGCCACAACAGTGAGAGGCCCGTGTACAGCAAAAAATAATAATAAAAAAATAATAATAATATATATACTGTACTTTAAATTTGCTACAGGAATAGATCTTAAATGTTCTCACCACAAAAAAAGGTAACTATATGAGGCAATGGCTGTGTTAATTAACTTGACTACGGTTATCCTTTCACAATGTATATGTATATCAAGTTATCACACTGTACACCTTAAATATATACAATCTTATTTGTCAATTATACCTCAACAAACATGGGGATGGGGAGACTTACCCCAAACTGTATATAACATCTTATATTTCCAAAAATTGAAAGTTTGTTTCACTTAGCAAACTTAGGTGGCCCTGAGACAATATTCTTTAAGGCCTTAAAACAGAAGACTATAATTTGTTTTATAAAATGACTTGACTTTACGGGGTCATGGGTTCAACAACACATTCCACACATTCTGATGGATAGTCTATTATATGCCAGGCCCTGTTCCGGAAACACAGCAGTGAACAATATTCCAAATGTTCTAAAAGGGTTCTTCTCAAACTTACTTGCATCATAAATCACCTGGAGGGCTTGTTAAACAAAGCACAGATGGCTGGACCCCACCCCCAAAGTTACTGATTCACTGGGTCTGGAATGGGGCCCAAGAATCTGTATTTGCGTGCCAGGTCAGGCTGACGCTTCTGGTCCCAGGATCCACACATTGAGAACAACTTCTCCATATACCTCCTTTTCCCTCTTCCCTTCCACAACAAGATGTCCCTTGGAGGAGGGGGTGGAAAACTTAAATTCTCAGCAGATTTACCTCTCTTAGCAGCTTCGTGCATGGGGGACGCCAGATCACTCTCAGGGTGGGGACTGGCTCCATGCTGCAGAAGCAAATTCACGCAGTCCAGGCTGCCGCTGACACAAGCATTAAACAAGGGAGTATGCCAGTCTGTGGTAACACCATTCACCTAGAAAGAAAAGCTCCAGCGTGAAGGCGGGCAGTGGGGTGTCCTGGATTCAGACCTAAGCTCCACCATTTTCAAGCTATTATTTCACTTGTCTGAGCCTTAAATTCCACAGCTACAAAATGGGGACAAAAAATAACAGATTCCCCAAGGTTGTTGTGAAAAACCGGATGAGGTATAGAATGTAATGCCAAGAACGTTCCCAGACCAGGGATTGAACCCGTGCCCCCTGCAGCGGGAGCGCGCAGTCCTAACCACTGGACGGCCAGGAAATTCCCACTAATCACCTTATTGTAAACATGCCATCCTAGACCCATCCCACACCAATCCAATTTCCCCACAGAAGTTAGAGTAACCTTTTAAAATTGTTAATGTATTATTTTTTTTTAATTTAAAAATATCACTTTCGGGACTTCCCTGGTGACACAGTGGTTGGGGGTCCACCTGCCGATGCAGGGGACATGGGTTCGATCTCTGGTCCGGGAAGATCTCACATGCTGCAGAGCAACTAAGCCCATGCGCCACAGCTACTGAGCCTGCACTCTAGAGCCCGCGAGCCACAACTACTGAGCCCGTAAGCCACAACTACTGAGCCCGTGTGGCACAACTACTGAAGTCCACGCGCCTAGAGCCCGTGCTCCACAGCAAGAGAAGCCACCACAATGAGAAGCTCGCGCACCGCAACAAAGAGTAGCCCCCGCTCGCCACAACTAGAGGAAGCCCATGCACAGCAACGAAGACCCAACACAGCCAAAAATAAATAAATAAATAAATTTAAAAACATCACTTTCATCCAAATATAGAGTGAACACAAGCCAAAGATTTTATTCAGCTCATTCATTAATGAGGGAACCAGTAAAATGGCAAGGATGGCTAAAAGGAGAATTTATATAGTCAGTCAATGCAATGCTGAAATAAATTTGCTAATAGATACAAAACTGGTTAATATCCTATAGGGCCATAAAACTATAATCGTTGGGCTATCTTTTCTAACACTGGAAATCAGACTGAAACTTACAAGTTAACATCTAACTTCACAGTGTTTGGGCTATAATTGAATGGCAAAGAGCAAAGGCAAATGCACATGCACTTTCCTCTATCAAGGAATTCTTTGGTGAACCTGTTAAACGATGATACTGTGAAGACAGGGACGTCATTCTCAGGCCCTATTTCCACGCAAGGCCAGAACTAGTGATGCATGAAAGATGTCCAGGGTGCAAAGTTTAAGGAGACACTCGCTCCCAGGGTTACAAAAGTGCTGAACGACCCTGCGAGTGAGCAGAGTTTAGAGTTTGCACCCCAGGCTCCTTTCTCGCCTCTGCTTAGTCCTGGGCCTGTTTCCAAGTTTGGGGTAAGTTTTCTTAAGCAAAATATAAACCTCTTGATGCACTCATCTATGGCTCTCAGCTGCTCTCACGACAAAGCCCATTTTCTTGGCCTGGTCGGCAAGCTTGTTTGTGTTCTGACCCCTCTCACCTGCTCTACTCTGCTGCCATAAGGAATTATTTTTTTCAGTTTTTTAAAAATTTATTTATTTTATATATTTTTGGCTGTGTTGGGTCTTCGTTGCTGCGCGGGCTTTCTCTAGTTGCAGCGAGCGGGGGCTACTCTTCGTTGCGGTGCACAGGCTTCTCATTGCGGTGGCTTCTCTAGTGGCGGAGTACAGGCTATAGGCGCGCGGGCTCAGTAGTTGTGGCTCGCAGGCTCTAGAGCGCAGGCTCAGTAGTTGTGCACATGGGCTTAGTTGCTCCGCGGCATGTGCGATCTTCCCGGACCAGGGCTCGAACCCGTGTCCCCTGCATTGGCAGGCGGATTCTTAACCACTGCACCACCAGGGAGGTCTCTAAGGAATGATTTGAAGGAACGATTTGAAGCCCCCACTTTCACTTCTAGGCCTTTGCGTTTGTTGTTCACAGGGGGTGGGAAGTCCATCATTTCCCCCAACCCCCTGTTGAGCTGACTAACTCCAACAGGTCCTTTAGGTTTCAACTGTAACGTCATTTCCTGTAGGAAGCATCTTTTGACTCCCCCTCTCCATCAGAAATAAATGGGTTAGGAACACTTCTACGTGTTCCCAACAATCCCCTTACTATTGATACTTATTACATTGTAGTGGTTTGCAAAATATGGCCACAGATTCTCTGCCCAGGATGCATATCCCTTTGCAGAGTGGCTTAGTAACTCCTCCCATCCCAAGACGGAGACTATATCTTTTCAATCCTTGAATCTGGGCTTGCCCACGTGAATTGCTTTGGTCAGTGGGACAGTTAACAAGTGTGACGCAAAGCAGAGAGCTTGCCCTCTGTTGCTGCTCTTGGAATCCCTGCTACCATGTGAACAGGCCCGGGTCGCCTGCTAAAGGATGAGAGACCACGTAGAGATTTTCTGTCTCTCCAGACCTCCCAGCCATCCCAGCCAAGGTCATCATGAAGTAGCCTGCCCCAGCCCATCTATCAGCTAGCCTGAAATGCCTCAGTAAGCCCAGCTGAGGTTAGCTGAAGCAGCCAGACCAGACGAGCTGTCCAGAGAACACAAGGAACTGTGAGATCAATGGCTACTGTCTTAAGTCATTAAGTCAGGGCGGTTTGTTACACAGAAGAAACTCACAGATAAAAACAGCTATTGTAATTGCCTGCTGTGGCTGAGATACTATGCGTTAAACAAACTCATTTCCTCTCTCTTGGGCGCAGAGGCATACTACACTTGCCCTCCTCCCTGGCAGTTAGACATGGCCTGAATTCTGGCCAATGGGATACGAGCAAAAGTGACATATGTCACTGCCAAGACTGGCCCTTAAAAAGCTTCCATTCACAACCCTCCGTGTCGTTTCCCCTTCTAGCCATCTAGCATGCAGCACACGTGGGAGCCACTTGTTGAAGACAGTGGGGCAACAGGATGAAAGGAGCCTGCGTCCTTGAATCACCCTCGGAAAACAGCCACCCAACTGGGAACACCCACACTGGATTCTGAGTTGAACAAGAAATAAACTTTTATTATATGAGGCTACTGAGATTTCAGGGTTTATCTTTTGAAGCAGTTAGTGTTACATGCCGCCATTTACCTGTTTATCTGGTCGTCTCCTCATTTAGTTTAGAAGTTCCTGAAAATCTTTATCTAGAGTTAGGCACATAATAAATGCTCAGTACAGACTGGTTGAGAAAAGATGAGAAACCCATACAGAATTTCCTGATCAGATTTTCCCATCACTCCTGAGCAAGAGGGTACTTAAGTTAATGGAAGATCTACTGGTCCCTGCTTTCAAATGCAATGATTTCGTATCTTCCTTCTCTAGAATCTCATTATGTCATCCCGATTCCCATTCTCCAAATAATAATCACATGCCTTATCCCTCTCAGTCCTCACAATACCACAAAATATGCTACATAATTTTTTTTGGTATTTTCCCTGTTTGTTTTTTTTTCTCATATATAGACTCTAAAGCTTACAGGCTAAGTAACCTGTCCAAGTTTCCAATGTTAGTAAATGGTACAGATGGTCTGGAACCATTATTCAGGTCTTATGGAGACAAACGTTATGTGTTTTCTACAATATGTCACTACCTTCCAGCCACAGAAATGAAGGCAGAAATCTAACAGTTATTTATTAATAGTGACAGTCAAAGAAAATGATAGATAGTCAGACCATGACTTTCTAGCTAAAAATGCAGTATTTCATCTACCACTAAAGTAAATAAGCTTAATAGACATAATACTTTTGAAAAAGAAAAACCTTCATATTTCAAATCAGGCTAATCAAAAACGCTAGAAAGTATTCAGAAGGGATAGAAATCGTCATTTTTCAGTCATGGTGTCTAAGGTGTGATTTGAGCTGCACTTACCTGAGCTCCATGCTTTAATAAAATGTTTGCACAGGAGGGATGACCTCCGAGACAGGCTTCATGGAGCGGGGACACACGATCTGCCGTGACGAGGTTCACGAGCCACCCCTGGAGGAGGGGAAATGGGCAGAGTAAGGGATGCAAAGCAACAGTTCTGTAGGATTGGGTTTCAGTCATGAAGTCAGTACAAGACAATTCTTTTAAAAGTTGACCTGGCTCACCTATGATAAACCATAATGGAAAAGAAGATTAAAAAAAGAATGTATATATATATATATTAATATATATATATAACTGAATCACTTTGCTGTACAGCAGAAATTAACAAACACAACATTATAAATCAATTATACATCAATTAAAAATTTACAAAAATAGTTAATCTGGCTCATAAAAAAGAATGAAATAATGCCATTTGCAGCAACATGGATGGACCCAGAGATTAGCATACTAAGCAAAGTAAGTCAGACAGAGAAAGAAATACCATACGATACCACTTATATATGGAATATAAAATAGGATACAAATGGACTTATCTACGAAACAGAAACAGACTCAGAGAACTATTACAGACTTGTGGCTGCCAAGGGGGAGGGGACTGAGGAAGGGATGGATTGGGAGTTTGGGACTAATAGATGCAAACTATTATATATAGGATGGATAAGCAACAAGGTTCTACTGTAGAGCACAGGGAACTATATTCAATATCCTGTGATAAACCATAATGGAAAAGAACATATAAAAGAATGTATATATATGTGTAACTGAATCACTTTGCTGTATAGCAGAAATTAACACAATGCTGTAAATCAACTATACCTCAATTAAAAAATAAAATAAAAATAAAAAAAAAAACCCCAACAACTTAAAAAAAAAAGTTAACCTGGCTCAAAATCTGACAGTACACTAAGGTGTTGACAGTGATGTAAAAAAAGAAACAAAAAAAGGAAGCATCATACTGCTGGCGGGGGTGTAAAATTATACAAGCACTCAGGATAACAGTTTGACAGTATCTATTAGAGTTGATGACACACATACCTATGACCTAGCCATGTGACTCTTAGGTGTACACACTCAAGACTGACTTTCAACTTGCTCTCACTCTCTCCTGTTCTCTCACTTATTGGCTCATTGTTTTGATGAGGGCCATGACAAGGAACTTAGGGCAGTCTCCAGGCAACAGCCAGCCAGGAATTGAAGCTTTTAGTCAAAAAACCCAGAAGGGGGCTTCCCCGGTGGCGCAGTGGTTGAGAATCCAATGCAGGGGACACGGGTTCGATCCCTGGTCCAGGAAGATCCCACATGCCGTGGAGCAACTAAGCTCGTGTGCCACAACTACTGAGACTGTGCTCTAGAGCCCGTGAGCCACAACTACTGAGCTCGCGTGCCGCAACTACTGAAGCGCACGTGCCGCAACTACTGAAGCCCACGCGCCTAGAGCCCGTGCTCCACAATGAGAGAAGCCACTGCAATGAGAAGCCCGCGCACCACAACAAAGAGGAGCCCCCGCTCGCCACAACTAGAGAAAGCCCGCGCGCAGCACCGAAGACCCAACACAGCCAAAAATAAATAAATAAATAAAATAAATTTTTAAAAAAAGATAAAAGAAAAAGGGCAGTTTCTAGTGTGTGTTTAAAAAAAAAAAAAACCCAGAAGGAATTGAATCTTGCCAACAGCCATGTAAGAGAATTTGGACTGAGGTCCATCCTTAGTCAAGCCTCAAGATGCCTGAAGTTCTGGTCCACACTCTTATAACTGCAGATTCATAAGTGTCCCTGACCCAGCTAAACTGTGTCTAGATTCCTGACCCATAGACACTGGGAACCAATACATGTCTGTTACATTAAGCTGCTAAGTTCGGGATTTCTTATATACCTACAGGTATATATAAGAAATACGTATACGTTATTTCTTATATACGTACAGGTATATATGAGCGCACTCCAATAGCCCTGGACTAACACAGGCCAAAGCATTAGGTGAACCTCCACAGACTGAGAGGCAGAAAGTCCCGAGGCTGAGGAGCAATTACCTTCTCACTCTAGCACGCTAGGGCTGAAGAAGCAAGAAAGTGTCTGAAAGGCCCTGGGATTCTTCATCCTCTGGGAAAATGTGCTCTCCAGGAGATGGATCACGAGCCAAACATCAAAGAGCTCCAGGAGAGGCTCCACAGACGCCCCCCGATCTTGGACCATATCATCTATCCCTAACAGGAAGAAATCAGGTACAATAAAAGTTCTTTTCCTTAGGCCATGTCAATTAAGAGCACGGATAGTTTAATTAACATCTTGGTAATATATTATACCTTTTCTTCCCAGAAGAGTTTAAATTTGCCTAAAATCATTCCAATAAATTACTTCACTCACCATCATTCCTAACATACATTCTTCTACTTCCGTGGACATGTACAAGTCAGCCCCCTAGTCATGCTGTCCTTTGGACTTCTACCCTCTGACTGGCAAGCTCGTGCATTTTGAGATACACCTGGACATACACCTGAGTCTACAGGATCTCAAACGCAGAGCCTTTTTAGGTGGGTCTGCAAAGGGGTTCTGGGAGACTCAAAATCATCTGCTTAAAAATTAAAATTCCAATATCCTTTATACTACTTTGTCATCCCAGCTCTGCTGTTTGCAGGGAGGGATAGGACTGTATCTTCCCTTCCTTCATAACCTCAAAGTCCATCTGTATTCAGTAAATGCTTCCTGACCCTCTGACTCGAGAAGAATTCGAGTTACAGCATTTATTCCCTTCACAAGCACTGCCCATGGACTTCACAGTGTGGCATCTGCTGTCTTATTATTGTCATTATTATTTTATTACAGGCATCCCCTCAAAGATCTGTTCTCAAATCCTTTTTTTCCCCACTCTCAATGTTCTATATTTGTCCAATCTCTTCCCCACACACTGCTAGAGGACACAAGAAATTCACAGCAAAATGTTAACTGCATTTTGCGCTGTGCAACAGATCCTGAGCTGAAAGAAGGCTGTCCTTTAAAGGAATTCTTTATTGTGTTCCGTTAACTGCAGTCACCACTGCTATTTCTAAATCATCATTTAGGTGCTTATACATAAATCCAGGTAAATGAAAATGTAAAAGAGGAATTATTCACAGTACAAAAGTGTTCACCACTCATTACACATTCACATTACAACGAAGTTCCTTTAAATTAAGTTTCCCTTTGCAAACTGCGGACTGTATTTATAGGTACAAGTATGACTTTAAATGAACGGTGGCATTTTGTTTGAATTATTGACAAGGCTGAATCATATACTATTATAAGGCAAATTCTAACCCGTTACTTCAGAGAGGGTCCAATCTACAGTGGGTTCTCAGTTAAAAAAATGAATAGCTTATCTTTAATTGTTCTATCATCACTTGTCTGTCCCCTAGTCTCAGCCTATATTCAGAAGCTCTTTCTGATGGGTCCTTGGGGTTGTATAATATCAGGGCACCCATGGGTGACAAAGTGCTTAGTACCTGGCAACTTTCTGTCCCAGCCCCAAATCATATGCCTACCCGGGCTGAACCAACTGACTACAAGAAACTGAGGCTTTATCCTTTGTCCTTCCCACAGTTATCACTTCCTTCTCTACACTCAGCAGAAAAGAAAATCATGAACACCTATGGTACTCACGTTCATCAGAACACATCACTTCCTTCCTACTTTACCAAGGTCAAAGCCATCTGATGTGAGAACTTTCTACATTCCCTTTCTCCCCACACCTAAAATCTCTCTGCATCCCTCCAGTCTTCTTTTCTCCCATTGCTCCTTTCTTTGAAGAAGAAATACATGAGTGCAGTCCAATAGCCCATGACTGCACCCGGGCCCCCCCAGCTCCCGCCACACCTGTGACATTCCTTCATCCACCTTCTCACATGCGTCCCCTGCTCTCTCGAGATACACTTTCTTTTTGCTTTCAAAGTCTCCCCATCCCTCAGTCCTGACCCTCGGCCAACCATCCATCCATGTGCTTCTTCCCTTTGCTGCCCCCTCCTTTTTTTTTTTTTTTTTTTTTGAAAATAGTCTATCCCCATCGTCTCTACTTTTACCCCTTCTCTCATTTTCTACCAACACAATCCTGCTGATACTGCTTTTAAAGACCATCTGTGACTTCCGGAAACCAGTTTGCACTGCTCTGTCCCCCACCTCCTTCCACCTCTAAATTTGCCACATGTTCATCCTGACCTCGTGAAACCTCTGCCCTGGCTTCTAAAACAGAGTTCTACCTGGAATTATCTCCGACCTCTGACTGCCTTTTTTTCTGTCTCTTTCACTAACTCTGTCCTTTTCATCCTTAATCTCCTAATGCAGGCATTTCCTCCAGGATTTGCCCTCAAATCCTTTTCTTTTTCTCTCATATATTATACATGGCTTTCAAATTTAAATCTCGGGACTTCCCTGGTGGCGCAGTGGTTAAGAATCCGCCTGCCAATGCAGGGGACACGGGTTCGAGCCCTGGTCTGGGAAGATCCCACATGCTGCGGAGCAACTAATCCCGTGTGCCACAACTACTGAAGCCCGCGCACCTAGAGCCCACGTTCTGCAACAAGAGAAGCCACCACGATGAGAAGCCCATGCACTGCAACAAAGACCCAATGCAGCCATAAATAAATTTATTTATTTTTAAAAATAAAAAGTCTGACTCTCCATCCCCAGTACATGTTTCTAATTCCCTGCTAAGACATAACCACCCAGAGACCCAGCTCACCACATAAATTCAGCCTTTGCCAACCAAGCTCCCCTGAAAGGAGCTCCTTGTCTTGCCAGACCCGATTCTCTGAGTGGTGCCACTATCTTCATTTCATACCTAGGACTGAGACCTCAGAGAGAGGATAGCAGAGTGATTCCCGAGTTCAAATGCTGGTACCATCACCTAACAAGCAGTGTGACCTTGCGCCAGCTACTTCCCTCTTGAAGCCTCAATTTCCATCTGTAAAATGGGGACAATTTCACCTACCCTACAGATTGTTATGAAGACTAAAAAATGAGGTATGCAAAATGCTTAGCGCTCGGTAACTTCTAGGCAGTTATTATCTGAGATTTCTTTTCATTCTTTATTACTTAGCCTTCAACGTGCTGCCACATCCTAAAGGTCCGATGTTTCAGATGCTCAGGATCTTTCCTAGTATCCACACCCTGAGAGCGGCTTAGCTCTTTAAAGATTGCAGGGAGCAGCATAAAACGTTTTATTCAAGAAACAGAAAAGCCAGTCCTTACCCGCTGCATGCAGTGGGACTCTACTGGGAAGGTTTATAGGGTTGTGCATTCAAATCTCCAGAGGAGCTTTAAAAAAAAAAAGGCCAGATACCCAGGCTGCATCTCAGAGCAACTGCAGTACCATCAAAGGTAGTCGACAGAGATGCAAAGGCAATTAAATAGAAAAAGGTTAGAGTTTTTAGCAACGGTGCCAGAACAAAGGGACATCAATATACAACAAAAACATGAATCTTGACCAACACCTCACACCTTGTACAAAATTGAACAAAATGGATTATAGACATAAATGTAAAATTAGAAAACTTTTAGAAGAAAATATTTGTGACCTTGGCCATATGTGGTCTTTTTTTCTGGCCTCTCTATTCTGTTTCATTCATCTATCTTATCTTCATTATCACCTGGTCTTGATTTTAGTAAGTTCTTATATTTTTGTCCCTCCCAGAATGACATACAAATGGAATCATATAGTGTATAAAATATGAGTATGGCTTGCTTCGCTTAGAATGAAGAATGTCTTTGAGATTCATTAAAAAAAAAAAAAAGGTAGTTGAATTCAGGCGTCAGCATTTTTAGGAACCCCTACCCGATCCCAGCCCAAGGGGATCCTAATGGGCACCAAATTAAGGGCACAAGATGCCCAAAGGATGCCTTAATTGCTTCCCGCTGGCCTAACAAATTGTCATTGCTTTTTAAAAAATAAATTACTATTGAAGTGCAACAGATATAAAGAAAGGTTCATAGATCCTTAATGTAAACCTCAGTGAATTATCACAAAGAAAATCTATCTGCGTAATCACTGTACAGGTAAAGGGAGAAAGGAAAAAAATTACCAGAAACCTATGTATGTCCTACCCGAATTACTACCCACCTCTCATCGGCAAAGGCATATAGAATACTAACATCATAGAATCGTTTTCCTTGGTTTTGAACGTTATATTAATTGAACCATGAAGTATGTATTTTTGTGTTTGCTCAGCTACTTTCACTTACCTGTTTTTTCAAATTCATCCATTTTCATTGCTGTATAGGGTTCCACTGAGTAATATACCAAAATATATGTACCCATCTTACTTTTGATGGACACTTAGGCTGTTTTCAAGGTGTTTTTTTTTTGCTGTTATGAATAAGGCTGCTATGAATATACCTGTACGTGTCTTTTGATGAACACGTGTATACATATCTGTTGCATATAAACCTAGAAATGAAACTGCGGGGTTGTAGCATAGAGATATTTTTAGCTTTAGTAGATATTCCTTAACAATTTCCCAAAGTGGTTTATACAAATTTATACTCCCACCAGCAATGTATGATAGTTCCAGTTGCTCCACACTCTTGCTGACACTTGGTGTTTTCTGTCTTTCCAAATTTAATCCTTCTCATGGGAGGAACTGGTAATATAATTTCTTATTCATAATTTAAATTACTCCAATTACTATTAGCACAGGTTGATATATTTACTGAACATCTGAATATCCTCTTTTATGAAATACCAGTCCAAGTCTTTTGCTGATTTTTCTGTTAGGTTGCCAATCTTTTGTGTATTGATTTTAGGCTAAGAATATGAGTTCTTTGTGAGATATACACATAGCACAAATATTTTCTCATGTGTGGCTTGACTCATTGCTTTCAAAAATACTACCTTTGATGAACAAGCCCTTAACTTTAATCAAATCCAACCTATCAGTCTTTTTGTTCCTTTCCACATACTCTTTTTTTTTTTAAGAAGATGTTGGGGGTAGGAGTTTATTAATTAATTTATTTATTTTTGCTGTGTTCGGTCTTCATTTCTGTGCCAGGGCTTTCTCTAGTTGTGGCAAGCAGGGGCCACTCTTCATCGCGGTGTGCGGGCCCGTCACTATCGCGGCCTCTCTTGTTGCGGAGCACAGGCTCCAGACGCGCAGGCTCAGTAGTTGTGGCTCACGGGTCTAGTTGCTCCGCGGCATGTGGGATCTTCCTGGACCAGGGCTCGAACCCGTGTCCCCTGCATCGGCAGGCAGATTCTCAATGGCCTTTTTAAAAAAATTCCTCGGCTTCCCTGGTGGCGCAATGGTTAAGAATCTGTCTGCCATTGCAGGGGACACGGGTTCAAGCCCTGGTCTGGGAAGATCCCACATGCCGCAGAGCAACTAAGCCCGTGCGCCACAACTACTGAGCCTGCGTGCCTGGAGCCCATGCTCCGCAACAAGAGAAGCCACCGCAAGGAGAAGCCCACGCACCGCAACGAAGAGTAGCCCCCGCTCGCCGCAACTAGAGAAAGCCTGTGCACAGCAATGAAGACCCAATGCAGCTAGAAATAAGTGAAATAAATAAATTTATTTTTTAAAAAATCCCTGAATGTACTGGTCCTACAGGAGCTTAAAAAATACCAACGCATGAAGCCTGCCCTAGGCTAAATCAGAATATCTACAGTGAAGCCCAGGCATTGTTATTTTTTTTAAAATCTCACATTATTTTAATGTGAAGTCTCGGTAAAGAATAATTAGCTACAGTTTCAGTTTCTCCCTTCTTGGACCAAGTGAGAATTATTTTTTGTAATTTTCTTTTCTCTTTGTTATAGCCGTTTGAATGTTTGGTCTTACTCGCCTTACTAAAATATGTTTGTTTAGTTTAGCAGGAGCGTTTTCCAGTATGCTTTGATCACCTGAAGCGCTACGTAGATTGTAATAAGAAAATAGATACTCCTCATTTATGAGGATTAACTGGAGCAGGTAATTTACACAATGTCACCTTAGTTAATTCTCTCAAACTCATACAAGGTAACATAATAGATTGAATTTTTGGTCTCAATTCTTCACTCTCCTGTAGCAGTGTGATACAGTCACACCCTCATAGTTGACCTCATAGTTGACAAAATGTATCAATACTTCCTTGATCCTTGAATTTGGACCTGGTCATCTGACTTGCTCTGACCAATGGGGTGTTAGCAGATGTGACATAAGCAGACTGGAGGTATTCTTTCATGGTGGAGCTTGCCCTGCTGTGCTTCAGCCTTTTGCCACGAGGAGAAAATTCCTCAGGTAGCTACTGGTGAAATGAGGATGGGAGGCGTGTGCAGCAGAGCTGTACCCAACCCACAGCTTGGAGCCAAGCTCAGTCCAGATCAGCTGATCCAAAGTCTCATTAGCAAGAAATAAATGTTAATTGTATTATGCCACTGAGTTTGGGGTGTTTTGTTACACAGCAAGATCTGACTAATACAGGTAGGTATTGGAACACTCATTTTATAAAGGCAGAAATTGAGGTTCCATGAAAATAACTTGCTTAAATAATGCAAAAGAGCTTAGATAAAGACGTGATTCCAGCTGATATTCAGTAAACACGTAAATACTAAACATAAATGAATATCAGTCCAATTTAATAAGTCATATATAAAAGCTGCAATGATCATTTTTCACCCTATCAAAAAAAGGTAAATGCTTCATTTTATCTGAGAAGCAGCTTAGCTTCATTTAGCTAGAGTTACATGTTACTATCTGTATTTCTATTTATAAGAGGCTGCTGCTACCAAAAACAGCTTAAGATAGTGGCTTACAGTAGTCTGAAAATCGTCTTTAGAAACTGTTTTCTCATGGGAGGATTTCTTAGTCTATATAGGTCCGTGAAATTGGAATTTTTTCAAAGCACATTTCCACGAACTACCACCTGAAATTTATCATGTCTTTTGATTGTGAATTTAGATCACAGACCACAGTAGTAACAGCAGTATATAGGACTATCACAGAGAGGAATCTCAGATATTTTTAATTGCAGTATGAATATTGCAGATATCTAAAATATCTCAAAATATACATTCATCCTACTTAGAAATTACGGTAGTAATTAGAATCACCACTAAATCTTCTTATTGAATGCATTAATAAAGAAGTTCATATATTACAACGTCACACATTTGTTTATAGAGTTCCTCTATATTGTGTTTTATGCTTTTAAAACATTAGTCTGAGAAGGGGTCCATAGGCTTTGCCAGACTATCGAAGGGGTCCGTGAACGGGCCAAGAGCGTCTAACCTAAAAGGTCTATATTGTCTCTTCAGAGAACAAAACACTATGAATAAAAACTTCACTGGAATTTTGAATGGCGATTGAAACCGCTTTCTTAAAAGCGCCTTTGCTTAAATTCCCAATAATTTCAAAACATCAAAACTCAAATTAATGTGTACTTGAAATGACACCCAAGGAGCAGAGACACTAATATGAAACTGGGCAGAGCCATTTCTACTGGAGATTCAACAGAACTGAACAAGTCTTTGAAATTATACGATGTCGGGTTTTTTTTGTTTTTTTTTTTTGTTTGTTTTTTGCGGTACGCGGGCCTCTCACTGTTGTGGCCTCTCCCGTGGCGGAGCACAGGCTCCGGACGCGCAGGCCCAGCGGCCATGGCTCACGGGCCCAGCCGCTCCGTGGCATGTGGGATCTTCCCGGACCGGGGCACGAACCCGCGTCCCCTGCATCAGCAGGCGGACTCCCAACCACTGCGCCACCAGGGAAGCCCGATGTCATATTTTAAAAGACATTTTCAAGCATTTATTTTACATGAGAGGTTTTCAACCTCTTTCAGCACTACAGACGTTCAGGGCTGGATAATTTTTTAATGTGGAGAGCCGTCCTGTGCAGTGTCAGATGCTTAATTACTTCCTTAGTCTCTAGCTACTAGATGCCAATATCACCACCACCCCACCTCATCCCTGCTCCTGCTTCCAGTCGTGACAACCGAAAATGTCTCCAGACATTGTCAAATGTCCCCTTTGGGGCAAAACTGCCCCAGCTGAAAACCACTTTTTACATGATAATTTTCAAGAACATAGTCTATTGAATAAAGTGACAGCAACTTGAATGCACTAATTTGCCCGCTATTCATTCAATAGATATTTAGTATAGAATCTATTCTGTGCGTAGAATTGTACCATACTCTACTATTATGCCAGCCTGCAAATAAAGGACAGGATTCATCTCCTTCTGCTAAAGAGGAAATTTATATCTTAATATCTGACTGTGATGTCTTTTCCTCAATGTGGTGAGCAGTAGAATGTGCTTAGTATTCACCTTTTTTTTTTTTTTTTTTTTTTTTTTTTGCGGTACACGGGCCTCTCACCATTGTGGCCTCTCCCGTTGCGGAGCACAGGCTCCGGACGCGCAGGCTCAGCGGCCATGGCTCACGGGCCCAGCCGCTCCGCGGCATGTGGGATCTTCCCAGACCAGGGCACGAACCCGTGTCCCCTGCATCGGCAGGCGGACTCTCAACCACTGCGCCACCAGGGAAGCCCAGTATTCATCTTTTTTTCCCAAAAAACTTACTTACCTGGCTGATGAGGTTCCTCAAAGACAGCAGACGTCCATGAATGGCTGCTTCATGTACAGGAGACCAATCAGACACAGTATCTGTATGGAAAAGGGAGGAGCAGGTGACATCCCGCTAATGCACTTTAGACCCAGAGGCTCATCCTTGCCCATCAGTAGAGTCTAACCGGTCTTACTGGAGGGAGACATTGGAGTCAATCAACCAAAACTCCACCAGGACTTCAGAATTTCTCCCCACTATAGATGTTTTTTGAACACCGTTTATTTGAAATGTCTAGCTAGCTAAAGAAATAACTACAGCCAGTGTCCAAACTGAGGACAAAGTGGTGGACTGGGATGACAGATTACTGTACTTCCATTTAGACGCTGGTTTCAAAGGCAAATGGTCCATTTAGTTAAATGAGAGCTTCGCTAATTACCAGCATTAGTGCGTTAAGTGGTGGTTGCCAGTCTAGTTTCCTGTGCGAAATACAAACTCTGGCCATATACTAATAGTAGTAATCATGTCATTACATACGCCATTAGGTTCGGAATCAAATCTAAACAAAACCATATTTATGGATTACCTCCCGTCCCCATATCAAGCACAAATCAGGGCTCAGTCTGACCTTGTAACAGGGACGTGATTTACCCCCAAAGGCAATGCGCCAATGTGATTAAGAGAAAGCTGTGAATTCAGAACCGCTTGACTGCTTCTGAGCTGTGGGTCCCTGGGCAGACCCCGAGCTTCAGTTTCCTTCCCTGTAAAGTCAGGACAGCAATATTCTTACCTATGGCTCAACCCCTATTAGCTACTATTATTATCCTGCCCTAACATTAACCAGAGAGTCTTGATTAGACCCCCCCCAGTCACTGCTATTTAAAAAATAGCAAATGTCTTCTCCAACCATTTGGAAAGAATACACTTTCTTAGGAAGGAAGCTTGTAAAACCCACCCCAACACGTTAAATGCTTTCCTCTCTTTCTAACTGACTGGATGTCAACTGACTGCGGCGCAGACCTGAATTTTTCTCATCTCCAGCTGCATCTGGTTTCTAGAACAAACAAAGGCAGGAAGTCAGAACGTGAGGAGGCTGGTCTGAGCTGCAGCTCCAGCTCTGCCTCTGCTCAAGTAAACACACTACACACTAACGAGGCAGGATGGTCCGATACCAGTCATGCCTCGTAGACGAACTGGTATCTCCGAAAAGCCCAGAAGACCTGGAGAACCAGGGTAAGTTTCCAAAGCCTGGCCAACACCAGCCCATCAAGGAGGACGCTAGAATGCTTTGGACTTAACACGTGTTGGCCGACGTGGGCCTGCCACCTGGAGCTATCAGTGTCCCAGAAAACCTGTCCCAGTGAGCAAATTACCATCCTTCCAGATGGATTCATGAGGCATTTAATAGAGAAGAACAAGCTGAATGAGCCTGTCTACACGCTGCCCTTCCAAGGCTTCCCTTCCGGGCTCACCAACATGCTCGACGTACCTTCAGTGACATGGCTTCTTCTAACCTCCAAAACCTGACGCTCAATAGAAAATTAGTGTCCTCACAGTATTCTCTGAGGGCCCTAGTGCTTTCAGGAAAAATACTGCTGCTTCTAGGGCTTGGAGCCTACAATCCAAACAGCAGCTCTGGAAGATTGATCTCCAAATTAGCATTAAAAGGACGACTGATTCCACCCTGTTGCTGCTAAGGCACGAGCCCATCCACACGAAATCCCGAGTGAGAAGAACCAAACGCTGGGAAAGGTCTTGAAAATCATGTGTGGGATGATTAAGCCATTTTTTCCAGCCAAGTGCTCAGCTGCTCAGAAGTATCGCTGCCACACTCAACCTTTGTGAAAGCTACCTCAGATAATTAGAGCTGACAGCCGGGCAGGTAATTTGGGCCCTAAGTTGTTAACTGTTTAGATTTCATAAAAGCGATGCAATTATCTTATCAAGTGTAGACCAAAATGGGCTTTGCTTTCCGTGCATTCATCATGGAAACATGACTCCTTCTATTTGGAGTAAATAAAGAATTATGTACTTCTCCAAGAGAGAAAAAAAAAAAAGACTACCTGAGGTTTTTGCACTCATGCATTAGGACATAGTATTTACAAAGCAGAGATGGCCTGTGTCTTCGAGAAGCATAGGATATTGTCCTGGGACACGTGGTGGGTGGCTACCCATCTATCTACCAGCTTTAATGATTTATCATTCACATACTACACAATCCACCTCTTTCAAGTGTACAACTCAATGGTTTTCAGTAGATTTCACAGTTGTACATCCATCATCACAATCAATTTTAGAACATTTTCATCATCCCAGAAAGAAACCCCTTGCCCATCAGCTGTCACTCCCCCCATTTCCACTTCCCCCAACCCCTGGCAACCACTGATCTACTTTCCATCCCTCTGGACTTGCCTGTTCTGGACTTTTCACACAAATGGAATCATACGATATGCGGTCCTTTGTGACGGCTCCTTTCACTGAGTGTAACGTTTCAAGGTTCACCACATTGTAGTATGTATCAGTATTTCATTCCTTTTTATGGCCAAATATTTGTATCGATAGACCAAAAAGTTCATAGACATTTGTGGTGTTTCCACTTCTTGGCTGTTATTGATAATGCTGCTCTGATTTGCGTGTACAAATTTGAGTGGCTGTATGTCTTCAGTTTTCTTGGGTAGACACCTAGGAGTGGAATTGCTGTATGACATGGTAACCCAGTGTTTAGCCTTTTGAGAAACGGCCAGACTATTTTCCAAAGCAGCTGTACCACTTTATATTCCATCAGCAGTACGAGACTTCCTTTCCTAATTGAAAGCCCTTTCAGACTAGGATTTGGTGAATATATCATAGCTTGCCAATACTCCAGGCCAGAAGAAAAGCTTAGGTGCTTCTAAAGCCAAAAGTCATCTCAAATTTATACAAAGACCTGAGCCTCAGCTGGTCTCTGAACACTTGAGTGATTAGCTAAAGACTTTAAACTGTGAAAGGTTGACATTTTTCTAGCACTGAGAGCATGAACTTTATATATAGCTCATTTAGCGAACGCCATAATTTGCAACATGGATTAATCCACACACTCTCTTTGGCTCTTGAAAACACTGACGAGATATCCAGGAGATGTTTCTCCAGGGTTTCCAGAGCCCACATCACAAGCAGGCAGTGAGCTACAAGCTCAACACATGAGCAATTAAACCCCAAAGCAGCTTTGCCTGCCTTCCTGCTGACAACTGGAGGGAACAGAATAAGCAGGAAAGGGGACCTGTTCCTGCCAGAACATGGACGCTGCTCATAGAAGGAGGCTATGGATGAAGGGAAAACTCCAGGTCACATGCCCTTTTCCACTGACCCCAATGAAGTCTTTGAAACTCAAGGGCCATTCTATCTATACAACACATCATCCAAGCGCTTGGTACATGTTAAGGATCCTTCCGCAGTACTTTTTGAACCAAGATCCATTGGTTTAACTGCCAAGAAACAGACACCAAATGGGGGTCATGGGCAGCGCCACAGATCCGTTAGTGTAGCTCATGGTTAACATGGGGCAGGGAGCTCTCCTAAGGAAACGACCCCACAAGTCCTCCAATCGGGGCCATTCAACTTACATTTCTTTTAAACTGAGTCTCCATCGAACCGTGCAGCACATTAGGAAGGGTGCCGTTTCATTTTTACTGAAATTTCTGGAATGACTTTTTAAATGTCCATTATTTCAGAAGAGATTTCAAATGCACTAATTGGTACATTCTGCAAAGAGCTATTCACGAAGCTCCGGGAGCCTGCAGTGGATGCTGGGAGTAGCACCAATCTATTCCTCCTGGGAAACATTTTGCAAGGTCAAGGAGGGAGAAGAGAGCTTGGGTTGCTCTCAGAGTGTTGGAACACTTGCTTTCAGTCTTTGGGACGTGATGGGGTGGGTTCAGTGGAGATCCTCTCCAACATTGGAAAGAGGATCTGGGTACTGTGTGAACAATTACAGTGTTGGTTGGATTCCAGGACAAATCAAAAAAGGAGGAAGAGAAACAGAGGCTCACGGCAAACAGATAAACAGAAAGGTCCATTGAGGCAACTGTTGGGCACATTGGCCCTGTCTACTGCAATTCTTTCTCCACTGCTAAAAATCCACCCTAAGAGAATGAAATGATTTCCTTTCCATGCCTGTTCTTGCCTGTCTTCTGTTTAAATGTGAATACTCCCTACAGGGTGGGCTCAATTTTGTGAAGAAGAAAATCTCCCTACAGGTGTGAGCCTGCAGGCAAAAACCTGAAGGAGAGACGCTAAAAACAAGAACTCAGCGTGATTACGGGAGATTGAGAGTTTATCCTTCGATGTATTTTCCAAAGTTTCTCTGACTAGGTGTGAATTAGTTTCCTAGGGCTGCCATAACAAGGTACCACAATCTGGGGGGCTGAAAACAGTAGAAATTCATTGTCTCACAGTGCTGAAGGCTAGAAGTCTGAAATGGAGGTGTCATCGGGGCCAGGCTCTTTCCAAAGCCTCTAGGGACGAATCCTTCCTTACCTCTGCTGGTGGTGGGGGTCCATCTTTGCTGTTTCTTGCTTATCAGATGCATGCTTCCAATCTCTGCGTCTGTCATCGCATGGCATTCTCCCTGTGTGCCTCTTCTCCTCTTCTTATAAGGACCAGTCATTGGATTAAGGGACCCTCCTACTCCACTAGGGCCTCATCTTAACTAATTACACCTGCAATGACTCTATTTCCAATCAGGTGGCATCCTGAGGTACTGGGGGTTAGGACTTCAGCCTGTCTTTTGGTGGTGGGGGGGGACACAATTCAATCCATGACAAGGTATTTTCAGGAAAACAAAGACATTCTTTTCCTGCTCCTGGGGCAGAAGAGTCAAGAATTAAATCTCTGTAAAGAGTTGGGGGCTTCCCTGGTGGCGCAGTGGTTGAGAGTCCGCCTGCCGAGGCAGGGGACGCGGGTTCGTGTCCCCGTCCGGGAGGATCCCACATGCCGCGGAGCGGCTGGGCCCGTGAGCCATGGCCGCTGAGCCTGCGCGTCCGGAGCCTGTGCTCCGCAACGGGAGAGGCCACAGCAGTGAGAGGCCCGCGTACCGCAAAAAAAAAAAAAAAAATTACAGTTTATAAAGAGTTGGTTGCCACTGTCATACCCTTTCCACCCTTCCTCCGAAGAGAGAGGCAAAGAAAAGCCTGCAAGTGCGGGTGGGAGCAGCAAAGTTCCCCAAGAGCAACCACACCTGGGCCCTGGCTTGCCCCTGGCCCTGGCCCTGTGCCAGGGGATACGCTTCACCTGAGCTGAGTTTCCTGTCAGCGCCATCCAGAAACACTCTGAGTGTTGCACATTCCACACTTCACCAAGGGCAAGCCTCCTGAAGCATAAACAAAGGCAATCCAGCTATCAGCGAGGTTCTGCCCAAGGGGCAGGACTGACACACAGTAGGGAGAGAGAGCCTCCACTTGGGTAAGGAGGGGCAGGAAGCCTGGGAGGGCTCTATGGGGGCAGTGGCTTGGCCGGGTGGAAGGAAGGATGCAGGAGTTTGCGGGTCAGATGTAGAGAAGAAGGACTTAGGAGAGTGGTAGGGTCCTGGCACCCACCCTTGGGACTCCTGCTTCTTGGAAAACTTCTCTTCCTTTAGTCCCTGTGAAATGACAGCATCTGAGTCTCTTCTTGCTTCTCTGTCCAACTTACTGGTCCTACGTCCTCAACTGGAGGCCTGTCCCAGGGCTCCATCCTTGGCTCTCATAAATCAGCCATCAGACAATGTCTCCTTCTCCAGGATTTCAGCCCAGCCCCTCTGCAGAACAGCCTGAGGTGTGATTCCCAACCCGTATTCATTCCCCAGCCGGTGTCCCACCCATCATGCCGGGCCCTGGGCACTTTCACGTTCAAAACAGAAGTCCTTCTCCTCCCTCCCTCACTCTGCCCGCAAGCCAGCTCCCCTTCCCAACTTCTCTCTTGTGTAGCCCTCTGATCTGACATTTGAAAACTTGGCACATTTGGCCACCTTCTCTCCTTTAGCCCCAATATTTAATCAAGCAACATAGCTTGATTTCTCTTTCCTTTGAAGTTATCAGCCATATTTTCCCTTTCTCTGTCATTTCTGAGGCTTGACCCAGATGTCAGCTTCATGCAGTGGTTCTCAAAGTGTGGTCCCCAACCGGCACCATCCACATCACCCGGGAGCGTGTTATACAGATTCCCAGGCCTCGCCCAGGCCTAGCCTCAGAAGGGGTGGGGCTCAGCCAGCTGCATTTTAACAATCCATCCAGGTGATGCTGATGTATCCGAGTTGGAGAAGCAGCGGATTAGTGCAAGAGTATCTCGTAACTCCGCCATAATCCATCCTGAATGTGGCTATCAGATTAACTACTTGCAGTCTTCATTATGGCCAAGTCTCCGCTCCAGAACCAACAGTGGCTCCCAACTGCCTGGCTCATGAAGGCTAAGCTCCTCCACTTAGCTTCTGAAGCTTCATTTTCGGGTTCCATCTCTCCCAACTTGTTCTCACTAGACTGGCCAAGACACTGCACTCCAGTTGTGACTGTCCGCTATATACTGGGTTGGCCAAACCGTTCGTTTAGGTTTTTCCATCAGATCATATGGAGAGGCCCGAACGAACTTTATGGCCACCCAATATATGCCCGGCTGCCGCTGCCCACCCACCCGGCCCTAACCAGGGTTGGATTAGGACCTTTAGAAGCCCGAAATGGTGAAAAGCGGCTGGCGCCCCGCTCTCAGGGCAAAATAAAAATAAACATAAAACTACTCAGCACTAAAATAATCATGGAGAAGTCAACCGCATTACTGATTCTTCCCCGTATTGATTGGTTTGCTGCTTTAAAAATGTATTTATCAAATCCATTTTTTAAAGTTAAATTTGGTGCCACTCTGCCTTCTGCTGCTCCAAGTTCATGCTCAATATCTCTGATGACTCCAGGTCTGCCTCTGGAGATCCAAATTCTACTCGCTGCTGAGGGCTCGTCTCATTTTACGAGCCAAAGTGGATAAACGAAGGAATAAATGAGCAGTCTTGTCTGCTCAGTGAGCCAGAGAGAAGGAATTTTGTTTTTGTTTTTGTTTTGGCGGTACGCGGGCCTCTCACCGCCGCGGCCTCTCCCGTTGCGGAGCACAGGCTCCGGACGCACAGGCTCAGCGGCCATGGCTCACGGGCCCAGCCGCTCCGCGGCATGTGGAATCTTCCCGGACCGGGGCACGAACCCGTGTGCCCTGCATCGGCAGGCGGACTCTAGACCACTGCGCCACCAGGGAAACCCGAGAGAAGGCATTTTGTATTTTATTTCTCCTGTCTTTTCCCCCTTCAACACCTAAACAGTAGGAGAGTAGTAAGTCCTAGCTGACTGCAGAGTCCCTGCTTTTTGTCCCTTTGACCGCTGAATGTAATCATCCCTCCTCTAATGCCTAGACCCATTTTTTCAGAATCCTTTCAGTCAGCAGGTACCTGCTAAGTGCTCAGAGGAAATGACAGTTTCCCGGAGGCGTGAGGCTCTATACATTAGCAAAGATACCACGAGACAGGTGAGAATCATACCTGTACGACACTTCCCCAAAGTGTAAAAGGCTCCTTTTAAAGTGAATCAATCAGTGCTCAACGTTCGAACATCATTTATAAACCCAGCCCCACCTAAATGCCAAATACCTAAGACCTTTTAATAAATGTTTTAGCAATAAAGATGTTCCTATTTAGAAAGAACTGTAATGTAAATGATACATTTGACCCACAAAGAATAATTCTTTGGAGCTGAAGCTTTTCCTGGAGAGTAAATGGTGATCATTGACTTGGTACGGTCCACAGGACCCTGCGGAAAGAGGTGTACACATTTCTGAACAACCGTGTGAAAGATCCCAGCAAGCTGTGGACATCTGTCCAGTTACTGCCCCGTGGCCACGTCTCAGATGGAGTCACTGAAATTGCCCCACCCTTTTCTCTCCTCTCTCCTAAGCACGTTAACCGACCTCCCCAGCAGGCTGACTCCACAGCCCCTAGACTCACCCCCCATCAATGGGTTGGAAAGGAGCCTGACGTCCGGAGAGTCTCCCAGCCTCGGGGGCTTACTGCCGTTGCTGCCCCGTGGTTCACCATCCATGGTGCTCTCCTGGGCTGGGCAAGCTCCGCTTCAGTTGTTCAGGAAAAGTCCAAATTCCATGCTCCCCCAGCTCCTGGGAAATTCCAGGGCTTTGACTGGCTGGGCAGCACCGTCCTGGTCAGATGGCAGAGAACAGAACAGGGCAGGGTAATCTGAATACTACCTGTGGTCAGACACACACACGTACACACACGCTCTCTCTCCACCTAACTGGCTAGAGGCTGCCCAAAGCCCACAGCAGCCCCCCAGCCCCAAGTCTGCAAAGTTGCTGATGTCACGTCCTTTCCAAAACTGAGACCAATCAGGGAGGAAGCCTTGAGGTTCCTCAGGAAGGAAACACAGTATGTAACTCTGGGAGAGCCCAGGGTTGGGGTGTGCGGGGGCGGGGAGAAAAGCACTGGTCTGCTGCAACGTTGTTCCCCCTGCTGGGATCCGGTTGTTGTTTGGGGGTTTCTTGTTGTTGAGACAAGCCCCAGAACCCAGGAGCTGAGAAAGCTGGTTTTGCTGCAGCCCTGCTGAACTGCTTGCACAGCAACTTACACAGCACGCCCTGGCCATCTGCACATGTGGTTTCAATTTTTCTGGGAGTTGCTTATAGGAAAAAGTCTCTATATGTTACAAAAATGCACGTTTGGAAAGAACTTCTATTTTCTTCCTCTGACTGCCAGGGTTGTGCTAAATGTCCCGTTCACCCTCCTCCAAAATAATTCAGGGTTGCTATCGCAAAAACAAAAATGGATTGCTGGGCGGCAGGGAGCGCTGGAGGAGAGCTGCTATCTTTCAATGATTCGTTATAAAAGGTTTTACTTTGTGAAGATTCCGCCTATTTGCCTTTACAAAACATTTGGGGTTTTGTCTGTGTGTTTTCAGATAAACCCTGTTTCCCCGCACCACTTGGTGCTGGTTCAGGCTGATGGCCACCCCCGGACTACCCCCCTCCTCCCCGCACCCAGCTCCTCTCTTCCAGGTAGAAAGGGATTTTTCTTCCCTATTCAGGAAGTCTCTGAGTTCTTCTCAAGCATAGCCTGGCTATGCAATAATTACAGATTATTTTTAACGCCAAAGATACAGCCTTACTGTTTTGGATTTATGAAGCCTCAGTTGACGCACGTGGTAGCCACTGTTTACAGTCTGAGGAATGTCCTTCATGTTTTAAAATGCATTTCCACGCACACGTGTATGTGGACACACATTTACTCCTTTACATTTTCCACATAATTGTAATTAGATTATCCTATATGCTTTTTACACTTGTCTTGGAGATCTTTCCATTTCAGCAGAATAGCTCTGTCCCTTTATTTACTACTGCATAGCATTCCATAAATATTTCATGCCAAAAGTATTTCATTATTCCCCTAACGATGGAGGCAGAATGTTACCATTTTCTTTTACTACTACAAAAATACTGCAGTCCCTAGATCTCTCCATATGGCTTCCTGCACATATTGAAACCAAGTCCCCCTAAAACTGAGTTCCTCCACCAAGTTTATGATTAACCTCTGTCCAAAATTTTATTCCCTTTCTTGTCCTGAACCTGTTCCCCTCAGACTGAGGGGTATCAAAGACAAGGGGGGATTCAAGCCATGTACAAGCCCCTGTGTCCCTGTCCTTTGAAGTAAAAGCCTTTTGCTTTAGTCTCCCAGGCCTCCCTGAGTCTCAAAAGACTGTCTCAAGAGTTAACGATTGGGAAATGTGAAGATGTAGAAACAAAGAATATTATAATGTTGCGTGGGAAAACTGGTGACACTTTAGACTATAAACCAGCTACCAGCAGAATCACTGAACTCCCAGCTCCCTAAAAGATACAGCTAAAGGTCTGACACACGTGCCTAAGCTGTTTTTACAGGAAGCAGACCTGCACCAGATGAAAACTGCTAACTGCAAGCATGTAGACCCTAGACTGGTCAAAACCTGAAGGTTGATGATGCTTGAAACTTCATCTTGATGCCAACCAATCCAAGAATTGTGCACGAGCTCATCAGGCAACCTGCAGCGCCCTCCCTCACACTGCCTTTAAAACCCCTCCCCTGAAGGCCATTGGAGAGTTTGGGTCATTTGAGCATGAGCTACCCGTTCCCCTTGCTTGGTGCCCCGCAATAAACGCTATACTTTCCTTCACCACAACCTGGTGTCAGTAGATTGGCTTTACTGTACAGGCGAGTGGACCCAAATTTGGTTCAGTGACAATATGCAAATATTTCTGGAGGCGAGATTCCTAAGAGTGGACATGCTGGGTCCAAGTTGTGCTCATACACACTTGATCATTTCTATGGAACTAAAGACACACACAAGAGTGGGTACAGGGCTTCCCTGGTGGCGCAGTGGTTGAGAATCCGCCTGCCGATGCAGGGGACACGGGTTCGTGCCCCGGTCCGGGAAGATCCCACATGCCGCGGAGCGGCTGGGCCCGTGAGCCATGGCCGCTGAGCCTGTGCGTCCGGAGCCTGTGCTCCACAACGGGAGGGCCACAACAGTGAGAGGCCCGCGTACCGCAAAAAAAAAAAAAAAAAAGAGTGGGTACAAGTCAAACAAGAATCCCAAATGAGATCAATGGATGGTCTCAATGTTGATTTCCTGGTTGTGATATCGTACTACAGTTTTTTTGTTTTTTTAAATTTATTTTTGGCTTGTTGGGTCTTCGTTGCTGAGCACGGGCTTTCTCTAGTTGCAGAGAGCGGGGGCTACTCTTCGTTGCAGTGCACAGGCTTCTCATTGCAGCGGTTTCTCTTGCTGTGGAGCACGGGCTCTAGGCACACTGTCTTCAGTAGTTGTGGCTCACAGGCTCTAGAGCACAGGCTCAGTAGCTGTGGCACACAGGCTTAGCTGCTCCGTGGCATGTGGGATCTTCCCGCACCAGGGCTTAAACCCGTGTCCCCTGCATTGGCAGGCGGATTCTTAACCACTGTGCAACAAGGGAAGTCCTGTACTACAGTTTTGCACAAAGTTATCATTGGGGGAAACTGGGCAAAGCTATAGGAGATCTTTCTGTATTATTTCTTGCAACTGCATGTGAATCTATAATTATTAATTAATTAAGCTGTTCACTTAAAATTGAAACACTGCCAAACTGCCCTCCGGCTCTATTATTTGCCGAATTAACCGAGAAGGCCATAAGCATATACATTGTTCACTACTGCGTCAGGAAAGATTTGAAGAACAATGCAGCTTGTATTTGGCAGAGAGGGAGAAATTTACTCCCAATGTAGACTGCTGACAAGGAGTTAAACAGAGGGGTGCAGTGGGAAAGCTAGATACCATTCCATTCTTTCTGAGCAAAATCTTCATAGTAGAGATTTTATTTACTTTTCATTAAATTCCAAGAAGATAAGGTTTTTGCATATTCAAATTTAACTTGATTGCCCGAAATGACAATAAAGAAGATTGCCAGGTTGTTGCCTTAGTACCTGGGAGGGAATTAATCACCATTTTATCTTCTCATTATATTTATAATGTTGATCAACACCTGTGGACATTGGAGGATGGGAACTGATTTTTTTTAAACTATTTAACAGCAGTTCTAGTCAGGAATTAGAAAACCACTACAAGGGAAGTTCATGCATTTTTAAGGATCTACATAGGGATAAAGTTGAATTACATGTATATGAGCTGGGATTATAGAGAAATAGGTTGGCTTACAAAAAGCCACAAGAGCAGAACAATCTTACCAGCTTCGAGTCAGTCTCTGTGTGTGTCTGCATGTTCAGGAAACTTGGCCCAGGTTAGGTAAGAAAAAAGAATTCTGGCCTGTAGCAGCAGTAAGGCCATAACCCTCTTTATCACGTGCAGACTTAACACTAGCCACTGCCCCACCCCTAGATGTCCATGGCTGACATCATTCATGGATTATAAGACTTTCCTCCCGAGGCCTTGGGGAGCCTTGACAGTCACCTCCAATCAGTCGAAGTCGGCCCAGGAGCTGAAACCTCTTGTCAATCCAGCTGGCAATCTTTCTAGCACAAAACCTTTAAAAACCTAAAGGTGCACGTCTCCTCTGGTCATTTGGAATGATCTGCTTTTCCTGCGAAACTCCTATCTGAGTTGTGCTCGCCTAACTGGCTCTGCATATGCTGAGCTGGCTGATGTCGTGACTTTAGAAAGCTGTCACTCACTCTTACTCCATCGACCAGCGCAGTAAGATTCAAACAAGGGTGTGTTTTTAAAAAAACTGGCATAATGCAGTATTCTTGAGGAAACAATTGGGCAAATCGAAATTGAGAGAGGGTCTCCGTAACAGTAAGTCTGAACTCTTCAAAAATGCCAGTGGGGTGGGGTAAAAGACAAAAGTGGTGGAGGAGGTTTCCAGATGAAAGGAGAATGAAGACACTTGATCGTTAAATGACATGATCCTTGACTGGGTCCTGATTGCGGACGACAAGACATAAAAGACATCAAAGCCACAACCGTGGAAATTTAAATACAGACGTTTATCGGATACTCATAGTGCATCAATATCAAATTTCCTGTGTGTGATCACTGCATCACCCGCAGTTATGTCAAAGAAGCTGTGTCCTTAGGAGATGCTCGCTGAAGGGGTCAGTACGGAGACGCGCGGGAGCGTGACGCAGGGGGAGAAATGCATGCCCCTATGTACACGTTTTGCACCAAATAGAAAAAGTTAACGCAAGCCCTACAGTCAAAAAGCTTGAGTATATATAAAGCCCACATTGCCCACTCTGCTTACAAGCCATTGTCATTCCTCATAAACCCAGCAGTCCCATGTCCCAGGACCTTGGGCTGATGGGGAACACTGTTCTCATTGCACAATTATGCAGGGTCCTAAAACAAACAAACCACAGCCTGTCTTTATCAAAATTTTTGATATTTTGGTCATCAGGGGATTTTTTCCCTTAACATTTGTATTTTCTAATATTGCACTAAAATTTTTCTCCCAATGATCACATTTTTGGTGCCCCCTTAAATTTTTTGCCTCACTCACTTCCTCCTAATCCTAGCCCCGGTGAAGAATGACGATGTCGACAGTTTACTCACAAATGATTCATTAAAAAAAATATATGTGTATAGGTATTCATTATACATGGGCTTACTCATATACATATATATTATATAGGTGTGTGTACGCACCTGCACACATACATACGTACACACACACACAAAGACATAAGCAAATGTGGCAAAATCCTATCAATTGACGAACTGAAGCGACAGATGTACAAATATTCATTGTATTATTCTTGTAATTTTTCTGTAAGCAGAAAGATTTTCAAGATATAACAATGGCAGGGGAAGAAATTAATAAATGAAAATAAAAACCTGATATACATTTTTTTATAGGTTAAACTCATGTTGAAAAATGAAGCTGCTATTTTGAGCATGACCTGGGTCTTGTCCTGGTACTGACTCTGCTAAAGGAAGGAGATGATGTATTTCACATGCAAACGTCCCTGCAGGAGCGGCCCCTGGCGAGGATTTGTGATGGGAGGAAACGTGAGGTCCTCCAGCGCCGCCCCCCCCCCCAGAGCGCCCTTCCCTGACAAGGATTCATCCCTCAGGCAATGTCTCTGAAGCGTCAGCTCTCCTCTTTGTGTTAAGCGCATAAAACTGTCTCAGCAATGAGCGTTGTTACTGAAAAAAGTATTATCTGTAAACCTCAGGTTTGTTTGACATGGCAATATTAGAAATATCAGGGAGGAGGATTACTTTGGGAGAAATGGTTCCTTAATAAAATATGAACAAAAACTTAGAGATGTTGAATGACGTACCCAACCTTTTAAATAATTTATGGGCTTTTCAAAGAGTTGAGGTTTACATCTTCAAGTGACACAGGCAAGCTTATTTTTTTTTAAATAATGGGTCAAGGCAGATGATGGATACAGTTAGATAAATGATGGATGGACAGACAGACGACAGACAGACACATGGTATGTAGATAGATATATTAGATGTCTATATAGAGAGACAGATGGCGTATGAACAGATAATATGTGGTATTTGGCTATGCAAATACTTTTCCCTTAAAATGATTCATTATATATATATTTAAAATTATTTTATATTATTTGAAATAGTTTTCTTAATCAGTAAATATCACTTCTGAACATCTAAGAAATAATTCAAACATTTTAAAAGATTTGTAAAAAATGAAGTTCAGGGCTTCCCTGGTGGTGCAGTGGTTGAGAGTCTGCCTGCCGATGCAGGGGACACAGGTTCATGCCCCGGTCCGGGAAGATCCCACATGCCTCGGAGCGGCTGGGCCCGTGAGCCATGGCCGCTGAGCCTGCGCGTCCGGAGCCTGTGCTCCGCAAAGGGAGAGGCCACAACAGTGAGAGGCCCGCGTACCCAAAAAAAAAAAAAAAAAAAAAAAAAAAAAAAATGAAGTTCACACTAGTATTATTTAAAATAGCAAGAAATTAGAAATAATCTAAGTATCCAACAATATGGAAATAGCTAAGAAATATGATACAGCCATTTTGAAGGGTAGTTTCAAAGGGTTTGAAACTTAGAAAATCATTACAACATACTTTGTGGGGAAAGCAGGAATGAAAACATACTTTTATAGCAAAAATAAACAAATGAGACCCAGTCAAACTTATAAGCTTTTGCACAGCAAAGGAAACAAAACAAAAAGACAACCTACAGGATGGGAAAAAATATTTGCAAACGATGCAACCGACAAGTGCTTAATTTCCAAAATATACAAACAGCTCATACAACTCAGTATCAAAAAAACAAACAACCCAATCAAAAAATGGGCAGAGGGGGCTTCCCTGGTGGTGCAGTGGTTGAGAGTCCACCTGCTGATGCAGGGGACACAGGTTGGTGCCCTGGTCTGGGAGGATCCCACATGCCGCAGAGCGGCTGGGCCTGTGAGCCATGGCCGCTGGACCTGCACGTCCAGAACAGTATGTAGGTTCTTTAAAAAACTAAAACTAGAGTTGCCGTATGACCCAGCAATCCCACTCCTGGGCATATATCTGAAGAAAACTCTGATTTAAAAAGATACATGCAACCCAGTGTTCACTGCAGCTCTATTTACAATAGCCAAGACATGGAAGCAACCTAAATGTCCATCGACAGATGAATGGATAAAGAAGATGTGGTACGTATATACAAAGGAATACTACTCAGCCATAAAGAAGAATGAAATAATGCCATTTGCAGCCACATGGATGGACCTAGAGATGATCATACTAAGAAAGACAGAGAAAGACAAATACCATATGATATCACTTGTATGTGGAATATAAAATATGACACAAATGAACTTACGAAACAGAAACAGACTCAGACACAGAAAACAAACTTACGGTTACCAAAGGGGAAAGGGTGTGGGGGAGGGATAAAGTAGGAGTTTGAGATTAGCAGATACACACTACTATATATAAAATAGATAATAAACAAGGACCCACTGTAGAGCCCAGGGAACTATATTCAATATCCTGTAATAAACCATAATGGAAAAGAATATGGAAAACAATAGACATATGTATGTATCACTGGATCACTTTGCTGTACACCAGAAACAAACACAACAATGTAAATCAACTATACTTCAATTAAAAAAATACTTTTGTAATAGGATTGCTACATATATATATATATATATATATATATATTTTTTTTTTTTTTTTTTTTTTTTTTTTTTGCAGTACGCAGGCCTCTCACTGTTGTGGCCTCTCCCGTTGTGGAGCACAGGCTCCGGACGCACAGGCTCAGTGGCCACGGCTCACGGGCCCAGCCGCTCTGCAGCATGTGGGATCTTCCCGGACTGGGGCACGAACCCGTGTCCCCTGCATCGGCAGGCGGACTCTCAACCACTGCGCCACCAGGGAAGCCCAGGATTGCTATATTAAATCAGTCAAAGAAACAAACAGAAAACCATCATGATGTACTGAAAATACACTGGAAAAAAGTCACTAAAACCTTAATAGTAAAAATTAAATAATAAATGTTAGATACACACATGAATAGTTCTTTTAAAATCCTGTCACCCAGCCAGGGACCTTGCCTAATCAACTTATCTAAAATAGTGGCTCTCACCATCACTCTTTACCCTAATCTCCTTCATTTTTCTTCTTATTTCCTGACATGATGACACGTGTATGCTTATTCCTTGTTGCCTCCACTAACACATAAGCTTTTCGAGGGCAAGGACCTTGTCTTTTTCACAGCCTCAAACCATGTCTGGCACATAACAGATACTGAGTAAAAATGTGTGAATGAATGAATGGAGAAGTTACCCTAGAGCACTTCAAATATGACTGAAATTGTGAGAAATCACACCACTTTGGGAATAAAACATTCCACATCCTGTGAAAAAAATGAAATAATCTATATTAGTGCTCAGAACCCCCCAAAGCAAGCCTTATAATCTCATCTAAACTAGATGATTCATCTGAGGGTCTAACTCTAGCTTGATGGACTGGAAGGCTCAGAGGGAATCTAAAGACTATCTCATGCCCAATCACAAATGCTAAAACATCACAACCCCAAGATGCAGGGATCTGGACTTGTTCTGCATCCGTTCTGGATCCAGAAGGCTCGGTTCTGGTGAGTGATTCACACACGCACACACCCCTACCAGAGTTCGGAGGTTCGTACAAACGATTCGTGAAATCCATGGTCCGACGTTTCAGAAAGTGAATGCCACAGCAGGATTCTAGACAGACTGAACCCCCTAGGACATCCTGGGGCTTAACACAGACTTCAGACATTCAGCAAGATGCAGGTTGACCACAAAATGCACTCTCGAGAACACTTTGAAGATAGAAAGCCTCCAATTCCTGCATATTCTATCATATGTATTTTAATTTAGCAGTATTTTCCTTTAAAGTTTCTGCCTTTGATATTATGATTAGAAAAGAGCTTCCCTCTCATGTACGTTCACGAAAATTTTATTCCAGTATTTTATACTATCGTTTAAAATGTTTTAACATTTTTCAAAAACCAAAATTCGTTTTTAGATGATTATGTGAAATAAGAATTTAATCTTTATCCCCAAATAGTTAACTAATTAAGATTAACTTATGTGATATTCCAGAGTTGTGAAAATCAGAAAAGGTCCTGAACAGTATTAACAGAAATATAATGCTAGCTACATGTGTAATTGAAAATTGGACTGTAGTCACGCTTAAAAAGTAAAAAGAAGTGAAATTAATAATGAAATATACCTAATATATTCAAAATATTATCATTTCCATGCGTAATCAACATCAACCAGGACCTCAGTAAGTGCAAGTCTCAATTAACTGTGATGGTTTAAAGTATTTGGCTTTTTTATATATAAAATAAAACACAAGAAAATAAAATTTTAGCAGAGATTTATTCATGGAAGGAAAGAAAGAAAGGGGGAAGAAGGGAAGAACTAAATCAGGAACCCATCTTCGAATACTCATATTCATCCTAATCTTACCCACCCAGATTTATATGTGTCTACACGCTATTCAGAATGGTGATCCTTAATCAAAGATCATGAATCTTGAAAAACAGCCTATTAATTTCACCCTACTTCACAATTTTTTAAAGTTTCTTAACAGCAAGAGCTAAAAACAGAAAAGTTCCTGATTGCCCCTTGGTTAAAGAGAACATTAAACTAACCAGGAGTTTTCATTCCCCACGTGTGCCAGTCCATCAGGGATGTGCTCTAACTAGCTTAGCTCATTTGAGAGTCTAGCTGTTGGGTGTTACACTAGGGAGTCTAGCTGTTGGGTGTCTATACTAGGTACTCTGGGTACAGCAGGCAACAACCTGTTTATTTCCAAGTATCTTCCCGTGGACAGTTGGGACTACTGGTATAGGAGGAATTTTTCCAGTGGCTCCGGCAGATACAGTTTGTGGATGGTCTGATGACAGGTGCGACCCAAGCACTTCCGGACACACAGGCGGCACAGCTGGGAAAGAGCAGGCGGGCCTGAGGGAGGAATTAAAACGCGCGGTCACAGAGGCGGTGTCAGGAGATGTGCTGGGGCCTGACAGTCAGGCCACAGGGACCTCCTGGCTCTAGCTGCCCATGCGGCGGTGCTGGCTGGGTCCCCACTCACACTCGGCAGGGACCTCCATTCTCGCAAGGATCCCAGCTCAGCAGAGGATCTGGAGAAAGGATCCAACTCACTTAGACCCCATTGTACCCTGAACCTCAGTCTCATGGGGTCTCATGGAGTCACCGTGCCCAACCAAGGCTTTGAGTCCCGAAGGAGAGCAAACTAACCAGTGTCCAAAATATGGGTGAATAGGCTGACTGAACATTTGGCTGGGATCCGTGTCACACAGGGGCATTTGTAATAATGCCCCATTATTTCCTTACCTGACTGTATCAATAAAGATGGATGCAAGTAGACGCATGTGATTACTGGACTAGACAAAGTTTTCCTTTTCAAGAAAATCCTATTGTCACAGCGTCTAGCACCCCATGAGAAACGGTGACTACACAGGCAAGTAAGTAGCTGCATGACACGTGGGTTGATATTGCCAAGGAGCACCCACGTGACAGAACGCTACCTGGAGGAGCAGACCATCGCCCTTCCTTAAAACCTTGGGAAGCGAGAATGCAAAGTGTCTCTCCTGTCACACAACTGAGTGACCTCTGACATAGCTGCTGTTCATCCTTCTAGAGCAAGCAGCTGTATTTATGAAGACAGAGACAGAGGAACTTGTTTACAAGAAATATGAATCCTGGACCTGGAAACATTTTTGATGCAAGCAAACAGGAAACGTGACAACTGCTATAAACCATATTCTCGGCTAACAGTTGTTAAGTGTCCCGTCTTTCCAAACTGGGAGCCGGTAAGGAAGGTCCTAATTCTTCCAGTAGAGGTTCAAATCAAAGAACAATCATTAATGACACAGACTACTGGAAATAAGCTAGACCCATCTTACTCAAAGTGACCTCAGACTGGCAGCATCAGCTTCACCTGAGAGCCTGGTGGCCGTGCAGCGTCTGGGACCCCACCCCAGAGCTCCAGAATCAGAATCTGCGTTTTAAGGAGACCCCCAGGTGATTCATATGCACTTTGAAGCTTAAGAAGCACTTGTCTGGAGAGTATTCCTAAAACTATTGAACCAAGCATCCCACCTGGAAGGTATACAAGACGTGGGGGCATTTTCACAAGATGGAACTGGTGAGTGAAATTAAACTCTTCCTCATTAGAAACTGTTTCAGAAGATTCAGGATTGGGGCATCAGAACATTAAGAGTGCACATTGGGGCTTCCCTGGTGGCGCAGTGGTTGAGAGTCCGCCTGCCGATGCGGGGGACGCGGGCTCGTGCCCCGGTCCGGGAAGATCCCACATGCCGCGGAGCGGCTGGGCCCGTGAGCCATGGCCGCTGAGCCTGGGCGTCCGGAGCCTGTGCTCCGCAACGGGAGAGGCCCGCATACCGCAAAAAGACAACAAAACAAAACAAAACAAAACAAAGAGTGCACATTGGAAACTTATAGTTACCAAAGGGGAAGAAAGGGAGGGATAAATTAGGACTGCGGGGTTAACAGATACACACTACTATATATAAAATAGATAAACTACAAGGACCTACTATATAGCACAGGGACCTACACTCAATATTTTGTAATAAACTATAAGGGAAAAGAATCTGAAAAAGGATATCTATACACACACACATAATACTTCATATATAGCTGAATCACTGTGCTGTACGCCTGCAACACATTATAAATCAAGTATACTCCAATAATAAAAAAAGACAGTGCAAGTTGGAATCCTATTCCTTGGTTAGCATCCTAGACCTACTTTTTAGTAGCCGTGTAACCTTCTGAAAGCCCATCTCTTCATGCCCCTCATTTCCCGCTTGCAGCTGGGATAGCACCAGTTACTATAAAGTTCTCATGGCTTTAAAGTTTTGAGAATTCAGTGAGATGAATCTATGTTTCAGACCTAGCTCAGCGTCTGACACGTGGAAAGCTGAATAATTATTATTACTTTAATAGTCTCCCGAGCATACAAACGCTCAGAAGAGGCTCAGATAGTGTTCTCTTTCTGTAGGGACACAGCACGGTTCTCTTTAGAATCTGGGATATGAAGCCTTGTAGACGCCACCTTCCCTCCTCTAGCGTCTAGAGATGCTTTAGCCCATGTGGACATGGGCGTGGGGCAATGCAGAGCGCAAACCCACCTACTCCCTGAGCTGGAGAACAGGCAAACAACCTCACCGCTTAGTTCAGTTTCTGAAAGACACACTCCGTGTCCACCCGACCATCTCTACTCAAGTATTTTTCATTTTCCCTGAACTGCCTCCAAAAATTACAAAGCAGAGTTTTGGTCTGCTCAATCACGTGCTTATGCCAGGATAGATAAGACAGCCCAGCCCTTTCACCAAAGTTCTCTGATTATTTTCTTGTTAATGCAAACACAAAGCAACATACCAGTGGTATGTAAATGTCCCTTTGTTATAAGTGAATACGCCCAGCGGACAAAAATCCCATCTCTGAGATGCTAGGACTTGCCCCCTCCCACGTGCCACTCCCAATTAAAAAGACGCAAAGGAAAGGGTAAGAGAGTCTAGAGGGGAGACTGGAAGGAGAGAGGGCGAATGTGCCTGTGGAAGAGAAGCGGACGCCCAGCCCTTCCTTACCTTCCCGGAGCAGAAGCGCCTGCTGCGCGCCGCTTTTCGGAGCTGCCAGATCAAGTGCACTCTTGCCCTGAGCGTTTTTGCACTTGAGGCTGGCCCCGTAGTCTATCAGCAGGTGGATGATTTCCACGCTGTTCTGCTTCGCAGCAGCATGGAGGGGGGTGTCCAGCCACTGGCCGTGGTCAACATTGGCTCCTTAACAAAGCAGATGACCACAAGTCAACACCCAGGGTTAATGGAGAAACACTACGAGCCTGAGATGCGCTAGCCATCGATAAAGACATCTTAAACGTCATGACATATGTGACAAATCTTTGAAAATATATGACTGAAGCTCAGACCCCCAGCAACGCCTACTGTTTCCAAACACCCTGATGAGAAAAGTATCGAATAAAGATATTTTTAGTTATTTTAAATGCTTCACTTGCCTTCCCACAGGAACTGTGTGACAGAGAAAATTAAATCTTTGCAGCTCCTTTTACATAGTTATTTTGTTTTTTGGCAAAGGACACAGCTAGGTTTACTGGGTATTTACATTATTCTGGGCTCGAAAAAAAAGTTTTCTGAATTACTATAGGGAGTGGTAAATGATAGGGGATAAAAAAAAGACAAAAAAAATCTTAGAGACAAAAATTCTTATTTAAAGTTTCTTAATACAATCTCGACCTTTACGTCAGTGGCTAAGTTTGGGGAATCTTTAACCAAATAATACTTTCAAGACCTTTCACTTTTCCCTGGACTCTCAGTTTCTGTACATGCCTCTGAGAATTAAGCAACTAATTTTGCAGGGTTGATCTAAAGTACTCTATGACAAATGTCTGCTGTTTTTACTAGCCAGCATCTTCCTGGTAACCACACCTAGATTTCCCTCTGGGGAACCATCTCTCGTGATTCCCAGCTCATGTGCTTCCAGTGAAGCCCAACAACTGCAGTGTACACTGAAATCTAGGCCTAAGCCAGTCTGTATATTGTATTCCCTTGGCCACCATGATTGGTTCAGAAATGGGCATGTGACTTAAAAAGAGCCAGTGAAATACAATTGGTTGTTTTCCCCTAGGATTTATGGGAAAGAGACTCTTGCTCTCTCTTCAGACCACCAAGGAGAACCATACCAGGTAAATGGAGCCAATATCAAAAGAAGCAGAACTGAGAACTACAGACACTCATCTCTGAAGTTGTTTTAACCATTTAGATATCAAATGCTGTCAGAATTTTGTCCAGCCTGACAAGCACTTCGCCTCTGAAGCCATGGAAAACCAACGAGGTTAACTGGTTCTTCTCATGAGAAGACTTCTGGAAGTTACCTAATTCTAGAAGCTTCTTCACACAGTCTAGCCTCTGATAGGTGCAAGCCACATACAGGGGAGTTCCAAGGTGAGGCACTTCCTGGTCAATGTTAACGTTATTTGCCAGCAGAATCTCCATGCACTCTCTATTACCTGGTGGAACACAAGACAAGCTCACTCAAGTAAGGGAAATATTAACGATTCACAGAATTATAAGATTGCTTATCTGGAATGGGCTTTAGAAACAACCTAGATTTTTTTTTTCAGCAGGAAAAAAATTTGGGAGGTGGGGGAAATCTTAGAAATCTCCAAAATAAAAAGATTAGAAAGAAGAGCATGCCCATGCACCACCCCCTGCCCCGCTGACATTCTTCCCTGCAGCCTTGAGGTACCTCCAACCAAACTAAGGGTTCCAAGGAACACGGCTGAAATCACTCTCTATGAGTCACCGGATTACAGGCAGAGGTTACAAGACCCAGGGGAATAAATGACTCGTGCTCTTATTACCCTGAAAAGCCAGTGCTCAAATCCAAGGCCCAGCCCTGATCCATCCATCTCCATTACAAATCTCTCCTTCTCTTCCTGGCCCATGCATGTAAGATTGGGTGGATGGTCACGCCATGCACCTCCTTATTTTGGTCAACTTGTAAGACTCCTGTGAGAATTAATAAAAAGCCTCAAGTATAGAATCTATTTAAATGCACTTTCAAGTTTAGTGGCCAACAAGAACTAGATAAGTAAGCATTCTCCTTGGAGAGTTCACCCAGTGAAGAGACAGACGTGATTAATTTGCAGAATATGAATGATTTGTTTGGGAGCAAATGCTTCTGAGGTATTGATGGGAGTTTTATAGAGAGTTGGTTCTTATTTGAAGGTTGAAATGTTTCCTAAAAAAAACAAAATCTTATCATCACTGATTAGCTTAACCAACCTTTTTTTCAGAGATGACACCAAACTAAGCTTCATCTCAGCCTGCTTGATTCATCACAAATTCTGAATTAAGCACAATTATGCATTAAAATCTACAAGGCTTCCGTGAACTCCAACTACTTTACTATTGTTCACATAAGTAAATTTTATATTATAGCATTAATCTGTCAAAGTATTGACTCAGACTGACCCCTCTTATTCCTAGAGGTTTAAAGCTGTAAGAATCCAGAAATATCTAATCAGGACCTAAAACTGCCTGGTAAATTCAGTGTATCTAATAAACATTTAAAAGCATAATTCCTGGGCTTCCCTGGTGGCGCAGTGGTTGAGAGTCCGCCTGCTGATGCAGGGGACACGGGTTCGTGCCCCGGTCCGGGAAGATCCCACATGCCGCGGAGCAGCTGGGCCCATGAGCCATGGCCGCTGAGCCTGCGCGTCCGGAGCCTGTGCTCCGCAACGAGAAAGGCCACAACAGTGAGAGGCCCGCGCACTGTAAAAAAAAAAAAAAAAAAAAAAAAAAAAAAAAAAAAAAGCGTAATTCCTGTCTTTCTTTTTTCCAAAAGAAACTGAGCCTAGCTTGAGTTAAATTTAAGTGTTCTCAGGAAGTTTTAAAAAAATGAATATATAAAAGTCAAATGATTGGCACTAATATAATAGTATCTAAAATAATGAATTTGCTATTCATCCTTCCACTCTGTGGACATTGGTCCCTCACATGTTTTTATGATACAGAAAAAAATATGTAGAGACACATGAATTCATCTGTTTATGATAAGCATGTATATACTGGAGGTATATAGATACCAAACACTCCATATATAACCATCCAAGCACTGCAGAATTACTTAATTCAAATCATTACCAACGTTCATCCATTTTTAAGCATTTGGATGGAAATACAGATAATAGATTTTTACTTCAAATCAATATTTTAAAAATTTTAAACACTTTTATACCATTTCCAAAGTAGACTATTTCCCTACAACTTAAAGGGCTTACTTGAAGTCTGGGAAATAATCAGCATCAATTATTAATTAATAAATGTTTGGTAAATATGTACAGGACATCAAAACCATAGATACACAGAGATTTGGGGGTTTTGTATCAGTTATAGTAATCCACTGCAAAAAAAAATTACCAAGTGACATGTTTAACAACCTGGGACAAAACTTTCACTATTGCCTTTTGAAATAAAGACTTTAATTCTCATTATGCCAGTGAAGATCACTGTTCTACAGTGTTCTAACTTCTCCACGGTATTTCTATTTTTTTAATTAAAAAAATTTTTTTTTCTGTTTTGGCCGTGCTATGCAGCTTGCAGGATCTCAGTTCCCCGACCAGGGATTGAACCCGGGCCGTAGCAGTGAAAGCACCGAATCCTAACCACCAGACCCACCAGGGAACTCTCTCCACTGTATTTCTGATCTCAATATAAGAGAATAACTCCACCGCTGGGTAACACAGAAAATGTTGCTCTTTGGGTGTGACCTTTGACAAATGGCGTTGGCCTTTCAATGGCTCTTCTTGTTCATGTCTAGTCTATGCATACAGTTTTAAAATTCCTTAATTTTACTCTTTCCCATCATTTCAAAAGCAACTGAGAACACAGAAATCTAGAATTCACCTCAAGGTTTCCAATGCCACGGTTTTTACAGTTGCAACTTTTTTTCAATAACTAATGACCTTGAGAGCTATCAGCTCATCTAGAGTATATTGCTTGTTGTGCAGTTACCTTTAATCCTCCATTAGAGACACTATCGGTCTGGGCTTTCAAACACTTTCACCACTTATTTTATGGCGGTGGTTGATGTTTTATGGGCTTTGGGGCATGAACTGTTCTTTTCTAGTAAGAACAGAGACATAAACACAGTACAGCTCATGGAAGTTACCCCTGCACTCCTGACTCCACCAGCTGCCGCCCAAACACCAGCAAGGAGCCTCAAGCAAGGCGTGTCGGGAGACTGAGCCCAGGAAAGAGGACATCTGAGGCAGACAGCCATTCCGTGATTCTAAGAGCTGTGTCATGCCCCAGTGGTATTTCCTAAAGATTGAGGTATATTCAAGTTACTGCTGTGGGATTTCTAAGCCACAGCTAGTCTACTGGGGGAAAAGATTTGGGCGATCCTTGCAAAGAAAACCCTCGATGACTGATTCATGCAGGTAGGAGGGAGCCCACCAACGTTCTGTGTGCGACGCGATGCCTCGTTTACCTCTCTTCACTGCCTCGTGGATGGGTGAAGCCAGGTGCACCTCAAGCTGGGCCTTGGCTCCAAACTCCAGCAGCACGTTGACACACGCAGCGCTGCCACTGCAGCAAGCATTGAAGAGGGGCGTGGCTCCGTGAACTGTCACCCCGTTGACCTAACGATGGGCAAAGAGAGAACCAGAGGGTTTGCTATTTCTTTCTCACCATCTCCAAGTGTGCATTCCTATGTATCTGCCTGGAGAAACTTCCCACGCCAGTGAATGAACGAGGGAAGCCCGCATCCTTACAGTATTGTGGGGTTCTTTTAGGTACCAGTAGCCTATCAACTCTCACCTATAAATAGCAATAGTAGCAGAAATGAGGCCAAATAGGACAGTTTTTAAGATGTACTCAGGGGTATTCTAGAGCTTCCTAGCAGCCTCCTAGCTGTGAGGAGTGGTCCTGTATGGTGGATCAGAACATGGTCTCTGGAACAATTAGCTTGCGTTCAAATCCCAGCTCTCTCTCCTTTATGTGCTCAGAGATCTGGTTGGGATACTAACTTTCTGTACCTGGGTTTCCTTATCTGTAAAATGAGGATCATAAAAGAATCGACCTCAGGAGGTTATTGGGCGGATGAGGTGAGTTACTATATGGTAAACACCTAGAACGTTGCCTGGTGCCCAGTAAGCGTTCAAGAGACATTTGCAGGGGCTTCCCTGGTGGCGCAGTGGTTGAGAGTCCGCCTGCCGATGCAGGGGACACGGGTTCGTGACCCGGTCCGGAAGATCCCACATGCCGCGGAGCGGCTGGGCCCGTGAGCCATGGCTGCTGAGCCTGCGCGTCCGGAGCCTGTGCTCCGCAACGGGAGAGGCCACAACAGTGAGAGGCCCGCGTACCGCAAAAAAAAAAAAAAAAAAAAAAAAAAAAAAGAGAGACATTTGCAACAATTATCTCCATGATCTCCATTTTCCATTCATATGGAGCCGACTCCCCGTGCCAATCATGAACAAACATGTCAGGAGCAAAAAGTATTGGAGAAACCATCTAGCCACAAATTTCCTTTCTGGTCCAGTACCATCCACAGAAACTGCATATGCCAAAAGGGAATCCCAAAGAGATCATGACCAGGCGAAATACACAAAGAAAATAGTCATCAACATGGTGTCTCTAACCACCCTCAGTGCCTTCTAGGGATCTGAGGGGCAGGGGAGAACCAGCACAGCTGGGAGGCATCTTTGAGTATTAGCACCAGATTGAAAAGAACATCCTGGAACCAAGGCATTCTGGTGGGGAGGCTCTGGCAGGACATGTAGGACAACGAAGGTTTGATGTCAAGCCATTCTGCCTCAACAACTAAGGACATACGCTTGTGATCACCAGGATACTAAATTTTCTTGTTTCAGAAACAAGATCTATCTCCACAATGCCAGGATAGCCCCCATTCAACTGGAAAGTTAAAGATGAGATGCTAAGATGGCAGAGACGGACAGGGACAAATATGTGTAAATTCATAAACTCTAAGGATTTCTAGGAGGTTGTGATTAATTAGATGGGGAGATGGAAGAAACAGGATGATTCCAGGCTTGGGGCTGGGGAAACCTGGAATATGTTTCACCTGGTCTCTGAGGCTGGGAATCCAAGAGAGGAGCCGCTCCCAGAGGGAAGAACACGATAAGCAGTTTCAGATGCACTGAGTTCGAAGCACCCACGGGACTGCCAATTTTGAGGAATTTTCTACTGATTGATCAACTTTCTTCTATTCCTTCTCTCACTCTGATTTGAAATTTAAATAGTATAATATTTAGTGACTGTTCCCTCATAAGATTGCCAAAGACAAGGGACTACGTCATACTCTCTGTCCCCCACGGAACCTCCCAGAGGCTCCTCTATTTCCCACCTGTGCTACACATAGAAACCCAACTTCCATATAAAATGCAAAGAAGAATCTTCGTTAGGCACTTAAAAACATTATAGCTCGTGAAACAAAGAATACAAGGACTGAGTTCAAAAACGAAAGTAATGGGCTTCTCTGGTGGCGCAGTGGTTGGAAGTCCGCCTGCCGAGGCACGGGACACGGGTTCGTGCCCCAGTCCGGGAAGATCCCACATGCCGCGGAGCGGCTGGGCCCGTGAGCCATGGCCGCTGAGCCTGCACGTCCGGAGCCTGCGCGTCCGGAGCCTGTGCTCCGCAACGGGAGAGGCCGCGACAGTGAGAGGCCCGCGCACCGCGATGAAGAGTGGCCCCCGCTTGCCACAACTAGAGAAAGCCCTTGCACAGAAACGAAGACCCAACACGGCCAAAAATAAATAAATAAAAAATAAAAATAAAGGAATTCCCTTAAAAAAATTTTAAAAAACCAAAGTAACATCACAACAATATCTGGTGACTAAATAAAAGTCCTTGAGATTTTCAAAAGTATTAATTTCAGAATTCTATGCTGATATCTGTACGACATACAGCAGCTCAGTCACTCCTTGAAAAGGAGAGAATTTAAAAATAAGATAAAGTTCATTGCGTAGTGTTTTTCCAATGTATTATTTATTACAAGCTCATTTAGTTTGATAATTTTGCTCAACAAAAATCGTTGTGGGTGTAGCGTGTTGAATTAAGAGTGGTTTTTGATTGCTGTTCTTTTATATTTTTTTTTCATAGTTTTTAAAATTTAATTAAATTTTTTTGGCCGCGTTGCACGGCATGCAGGATCTTCCCCGCCCAGGGATGGAACCCATGCCCCCTTCAGTGGAAGCGCCGAGTCTTAACCACTGGTCCACCAGGGAAGTCCCCTGTTCTTTTTTTTTTTTTTCTTTGCTGTACGTGGGCCTCACTGCTGTGGCCTCTCCCGCCGCGGAGCACAGGCTCCGGACGCGCAGGCCCAGCGGCCATGGCCCACGGGCCCAGCCGCTCCGCGGCATGCGGGATCCTCCCAGACCGGGGCACGAACCCGCGTCCCCTGCATCAGCAGGCGGACTCTCAACCACTGCACCACCAGGGAAGCCCCCCCTGTTGTTCTTTTTAAATGTGTTCTTCTAAATGTCTTAAAATAAATTTTCCCAGATCAGTGTTCAAATTACTTTAGCTCAAGCTGTTTTTTTTCAAGTTAGTATCACAGTTCTGAACGAATTCCGTAAATTACCTTATCTGAACGTTGGCACGGGGACATAGAGGCTGAAGAGAGGGGTAACCAGCAGTGTCTTCCCGACCATCCAAGAATATGAGCGCCGATGGGGCCAGGCCTGCGCACCCCACCGCGGGAAAGGGTTCTGGAAGGTGATGTGTCTTTACACGTTAGCGGTTGCACCTGGGCAGCCAGACCCGCGGGCGGGGATGGTACTCACGTGGGCGCCATTCTCCAATAGGGCCTTAGCGCAGGCCACGTGGCCTCCCAGGCACGCCTCATGGAGAGAAGAGACCCGGTTAATTGTTACCAGGTTCACGTTGACGCCCTACAATTTGGAGAGAAGTAGATTAAAGGCTGCATCAGCAATAAGAATAAACGACAAGGTTGTCGGACGTGTTTGTGAAGTGTTCACAGCCTGCGGGCACCACCTAGAGAGGAGTAGAGGCCATGACTAGGGGAATCCAAACACAGCTGGGAGCCTCGGCTTCACTGATTCAGCAAAAGCTCATTCGGTATCCTGGGCCAGGCCATGTGCCAGCACCTGGGGCTTCAAAGCTTCTGACATGGGTCTCTCTCCTCTAAGAGCTTAGTGGGGAGACAGAAATGGTGGCGGGAAGTGGGGTGGGGTACGGTGGGGAGGAACCCAGCCAGAATACTGCCATACTGGAAGCATGTTCACATTTTAATTGGGGACATAGGGTATCCTTGAATCTGCCTTGGGGAGTAAGAGGAAACTTTGCAAATGAGCTAGTATTTAGCTACGGCTTGAAGCATAAAAAATTTCAAACTAGGCCGCATAGCACAGGGAGATCAGCTCGGTGCTTTGTGACCACCTAGAGGGGTGGGAGAGGGAGGGTGGGAGGGACACGCAAGAGGGAGGAGATGTGGGGATATATGTATATGTATAGCTGATTCACTTTGTTATACAGCAGAAACTAACACACCATTGTAAAGCAATTATACTCCAATAAAGATGTTAAAAAAAAACTAGGAAGGCAAAAAAAAAAGGCATTCCCTTAGGAGGGAACAGGATATGCAAATGTGGGACGCGGAGGAGGGCGAGGCAGGGCACGGAGGTGGATAGTTGCCAAATCTCTGGATCAGAAAGAGCCCACACGTGACAGAGGAGGAAGAAAAAAGGGGAAGTGGGGGGAGGGGGAAGATGAAAGGGGACGGTAGGCTAGAGACAGATCGTGAAAGGCCTTGGTTTCCGAACGGGGGTGGAGGTGGGGTGCATGTGTTATAGGGAATGAGGCGCCTTTCGAGTCTGTTAGTCCGTAGAAGGTCTGGAGCTAATACGTAGGACGTTTTCGGAAAAGCACACTGGCAGCACCAAGGAGGGCTGCTCGGAGAGGTAGGGATGTGACACTGGAGGAAGGAGCGTCATGAAGACGTGGCGATGAGTCAGGCACAGGCTGATATAGGTGTGAACAGCAGTGGGTACGGGGAGCGGGTGACAGAGTCCAGGGTTGGGGGTGTTAGAAGTGGATGTGGCACAGAAGGATGACGCCCAGGCTCAAGAGTAGAAAGTAAAGGGCTTCCCTGGTGGCGCAGTAACCTGGGAGTCCGCCTGCCGATGCAGGGGACGCGGGTTCGTGCCCCGGTCCGGGAAGATCCCACATGCCGCGGAGCGGCTGGGCCCGTGAGCCATGGCCGCTGAGCCTGCGCGTCCGGAGCCTGCGCTCCGCGGCGGGAGAGACCACAAGAGTGACAGGCCCGCGTACCGCAAAAAAAGAGTAGAAAGTAAAATAGATGATGCTCCTAGGGTTCCTGTGCCTGAGTAGCCGTGATGCTGACTGCCAGACCTCCACTGCCTGCCGAGCTCTCCGCAGGAGCAGAGTCTGGAGCCGGGGGCTAACGCTCCTCTCCTTCCCCAGATCCGAGCGTCTCCGCCCAGTCCTGGCACACTTGCCCTCCCCATCGTGCCGTGCTCCACCTTCCTCGCCTTGGAGTCCATTTGACAGGTGCCAGGCTCAGCCTAGCTGCCGGCCAACTTCATGCCCTGACTCTACTTTGCCCTTACCGCTTGCCCCCATGATCACCACTTTCTATCTGTGAAAGGATTTAGGTTCTGCCAGGACCCAGCCGAGTTCTGCTTTTGATTCTCTGCCTCGTAACTACCTGCTGAAACGCTCCAAAACCTAGTGCAAGACCCTGGACCCCAAACCCCAACCTAAGTTCCCAACCCCTCCCACCAGACCTCCATGGTGCTGGCCGCATCCCTCCTGTGGCCAGCAGCTGGGACTACCCACTATTGCCAGTCCCATCGTCATCTTAGGGCCTGTTTGTGCCTCCTTGGTCCTGTCCATGTTTATATCCTGAATATGACGTCATTACTCCAGAGCCGTGCTGTATATTTACAATTGGATATCTAATACAAGGAGGTTTCTTTTCCTCTTCCCATTTATAATTTCATTTTAAGAAAATAAAGAAAAAATAAGAGCATTTTAAAAAATAGTCCACAAGGAATTCCCTGGCGGTCCAGTGGTTCGGACTTGGCGCTTTCACTGCCGAGGGCCCGGGGTTCAATCCCTGGTCCGGGAACTAAGATCCTGCAAGCCCGGCGGCGTGGCCCCCCCAAAAAAAGTCCACAAGGTGGCAGCAGTGTGCTAAAGAAAAACATTGACCCGATGCAAACTCTCAAGAATCCCTGAAACTGTACAAATGTAATGTGGGACAGGCCTGAAAGCTCAGCTAGAGTGACTCACTGTCATTGCGGGTGAGAACATGGGGGAGCAGAGAGTTCAAATTATTAAGATTTGAGGTTCCCCTGCTGTCGGTGACAGCCAGTGTGATCGGCAGAAGCTCCTGACCCTTGGTTTAATGTTTTGCTCACAGCACACCACACTGTCTACACGTAAAATAGAGTAGAAAATAAAGGAGAATAATCCATTTTTTACCAGTGTGTAAGGGTAAAAAAGTGGGGAGGTACTAAGAAAAGGCTGAAGAATTCTCCATGAAGAATGCTCTTTACACGTTGAAGGACACTATAGAAACCAACATGCTTACAAAATACAGTTAAAAATAAAGAAGTGCTAAAAGCAATGCGATATCCTGGACTGGATCCTGGAAGAGAAAAAGGACCCTAGTGGGAAGACTGGTGTCGTCTCAGTAGTCTGTAGTTTAGTTAATGGTGTTGTACCAATGTTAATTTCTTATTTTTGACTAAAGTACCATGGTTATGTATGATATTAACACGAGGGGAAGTTGGGTGAAGAGTATGCTGCAACTCTGTGTATTATCTTTGCAACTCTTCTTTAAAAGTATTCTAAAATTAAAAATTTTAAATACTAATAAAAGTATTGAGGTCGGGGGCCAAGAAGAAGGAGCTGAAAGCAAGACTTTTCACTGTGTACCTTTTTCTATCATTTTAATTTGGAAACTATGTGAATATGTCACATATTAAAAATAATCAAATCAAATAACAGTTTAAGTGCTTCAAGACAGAGGAGGAGGAGGTCGGAGGAGGAGGGAAATAGATGAGGGAGATTAAGAGGTACAAACTTTCGGTTGCAAAACAAATGAGTCACGGGCATGAAATATACAGTGTGGGGAAGATAGTCAATAACTATGTAATCTCTTTGGTGACAGATAGTAACTAGACCTATCATGGTGATTATTTGGAAATGTATAGAAATATCGAATCACTATGTTGTATAACAGGAACTAACATAGTGTTGTAGGTCAATTATACTTCAAAAGCAAACTCATAGAAAAAGAGATCAGATTTGTGGTTACCAGAGGTCGGGTGGGGGCAGTGGGGAGAAGGAATTGGATGGAGGGAGTCAAAAGGTACAAACTTCCAGTAGAAGATACTAGGGATGTAACACAGCATGATACAGCATGATAGATATAATTAACACAGCTGTATGTTATATTATGAAAGTTAAGAGAGTAAATCCTGAAAGTTCTAATCACAAGGAAAAACCTTTTTTCTATTTCTTTACTGTTAAATCTATACGAGACAATGGATGGTCACTATATTGTGATAATCCTTCCATGATGTATGTAAGTCAAATCATTATGCTGTACATCTTAAACTTATACAGTGCTGTAGGCCAATTATATCTCAATAAAACTGGAAGGACAAAAATCAAACCAAATAAAATTTTAAGTGCTTACAAATAAATAAGCAAGTGATAAAATCAAGTGCAAAGTCCATTTGATTATTACTGGCAGTACTGTTTTCCTTTTGCCTCCACTTTTTAAAGAAGTAACACAACTCATAAAGGAGAAAGAAAGAAAAGGCACACACAGAGAGAAAAAGAGCAGTGTGTCCAGCTGTTTAAATTTCAAATAAGGAAGCCAGGTTGGGTGGTAGCTAGGCTGTGGAAAAAAGATCTAATGACTTACCTCCTCTGTACACACACAGACTCTAAAACAAAGTAAATGCACTGTGTACACTTTCATTCATCTCACAAATATTTACTAGGCCTCTAGTCATTATTCATGGTGCTAGGGATACAGTCATAAGTAAAAATAAATTAGCTTTAATAACTAAGACTTGAAGAAATCTTCCCAAAGGAGTAAGATTTACCCATTTGTCAACCTATTTCAATGTTTGCTTTTGAAACAGTGGATCACCAGGGTAGGCAGCCTCTAAGATGGTTCCCAGGGATCAAGATGGGTCCTGACTCCTGGTATTGGCTCACTGGTGTAATCCCCTCCCCTTGGACATGGGCGGGATTTACTGACTCCCGTCTAATTAATAGAATACGGCAGAAGCAATCAGATGTCACTTTGGAGACAGGTTATGTACTGAGACTTCCTTCTTAGGCCCTTTCTCATGCTGTCTGTGGAGGAAGCCAGCTACCATCTTGTGACACAGCCCTATGGAGAGGCCCAGGCATCAAGGCACTGAAAATGGCCAACAACCTCATGAGTGAGATTAGAAGCAGATCCTTCCCCTGCTCAAGCTGTAAGATGACTGCAGCCCTGGCTGATACTTTGAAGCCTGCAAGAGACTCGGAGCCAGAACCACCCAGCTAAGCTGCTCCTTGGCCTACAGAAACCATGAGACTCTAAGTGTTTGTCTCCAGCCACTGTGTTTCAAGGTAATTTGTTACAGAGCAATAGCTGACTTATGCAACTTCAGGGCTGCTGTTACTAAGGCACACTGGGAGAGAGCAAGGTGAGTTAGTGCAACACAGGTTTGAGGGCATCCCCCATCAGCCTCATAGGGAAACTTTTTATGAAGCAAAGGGAAACCTAGAAGGGGAAGGTTGGAATTGGACAGAAAACCAGCCAGCTCCCCAAGGAGGGAGAGGCAGGAGGAACAAATACCTGGGAGAGGATGCATCCACGTAGAATGGCTGTGCTGGGAACCAGATGGGGCCAGCAAGACCCCTGCTGCAGTCAAAGCTGATCAAGAATGATGCTTGGTTATAGCACAAGCACCAAGGATCAAGTCTTTCGTTTACTCACCTGTGCAATTAAAGTTTTCAGGGCCAGTAGGCGCCCCTGAGCTGCCGCTTCATGAAGTGGAGACCGATCGGCCCAGCAATCTGAAACACACATCAAGCTCAGAGTCAAGGTCAGGAGTCTTCTTCCTCCAGCTTGTTCATGTGCCCGCCCACTGTGAGAGGAGGTCTGGCGGAAGGGGAGGGGAGCCGGCACCACGCATCAGGTTCTCCGGTCTGCCACCCGCAGGGTGACCAGCCACTGAGGATACAGTCCATGGGCGTGGAGCGGGAGCACAGACCATCTCTCTGGCTTTAGGGGGCAGTTTTCATAAGGAATACATTTCATTCAAATAAATACTGCCCAGTGATTGAATCCGATAACTCTGAATAGGCAAAATGAAGGGCAAAGCTGGTCGATGAACTTCCCCACTTTCTTCTTTCCCCTGCCTCTCCCCCTTCACCCCTACCCTAAGACATCCTATAAGCCAGGAAGGAGACCCTAAGGGCTCAGGGAAAATGGTTTTGTTCGAAACTCCCTAGATAATTCTTTGATTTTGGTAATGAAGCCGGTCTGTTATCATAATGCAGAATGTTGTTTTTCAGATGACATAATCCTCCAACAGTTTTTGGTGGGCAGTTAGAATGTGATGGCTAAGCACTGGGCCAGTCCTGCCTCAACCACTATCTCTGCCAAAATGGGCAAGTTACTAACATCATTTGAACCTCAATTTCTTGATCTGTAAAGTGGGGGAATCGTGATCTAGTATTTAGCAGGTTCTTTGGTCTCTAAGTAGGCCAATAAAGTATATCCATGATGTTAGGTGCTCAAGAGAAGTTATGATTAATAAGTACACGTGGTAGGGTAGTGCTCTAAGGAACAGCCTTAGAACTGCCTTACAGATGTATATTTCTTGTTAATTGCTTGTCAGGAAACAAGACTAACAAGCTTAAGTGTGCATTTGAGAAGTAAGCTTCTATTAAACATGCCAAAGGGCAATCATTTGTTTTGGAAGAAAACCTACACTGGTTTGCAAAATTGGGGCATTCTTCAAAGTATAACTGTGCTCTTCATACATTGACGAGCACGTCATACAGTTTGGGTTTAACACAAAAGGCCCATCTTGTCACCTTTTTCTAGGTGATTTGGATGGTGCTAAGAATTCAGGTTTTCCCATACCTACAACCTTGACAAAAACAATCCCAACAAATATGGAATTATGTGAACTTGAAGTAGTGTATCCTCATGGAGAGACTGAAATTTTCCAGTGGATGAGAACCAGGGCTCTAAACATTTCCATAAAAGCTCTTCTTACATTGAAACTCAATTTTTATCTTCTCTAACCCTCTGGGTTTTGAAAAGGGAGAAAGCTAGAATGAATTCTACAGGGTTGGATTGAAATTGGAACAATTAGAACAACTGGTATGAAAATGTGATTTTCAATATATGTGTGTATATGGAAAGATGGTGCCTACAGAAACATCTATGGGCTGAAGGTGGGATCTGGTGACCCATCTGGTTCTCTCTCTACAGATATATCTATATATCTCTACCTATAGACAGATATATAGATATATCTAGATAGACAGAATAGCACTGTATACTGAGAAAACCTAAACCAAGGCTGCTTAGAGAAATGGCTGACTCTGAGGCTGAAATGCCAGGACAAATGTAAGATGGGCCGCAAACATCTTGCCAGAAAGTAAGGAAGTGCTCAATGAACGATGGGAAATGTCAAAAAGTACAGAAGCTGCCTTGAAGGGGCTTCCACTGGCCAAATACGGGACGATTTGAGCATGAAAATAAATCATGATTATACCCTAGCAAATAAAACAGGAATCTATAAGGCCTCACTGATACAAATGAATATATAAACAGGGAGAAGAGAAAGCTCTTCCTCATAGTAGAACACCAACTTCAGACACGTAGGAGAAATAATAGAATCGGCCTCAAATTATCTCCCCACAAAATAATTACATAGTTATCAAGGGAACAGGGGTAATCGTACAGTGGAACGAAATGGTAGGCACCACCTTACCCCGGGGATCAAAATTAACCTCAGAAGCGATGGAACCAATTGACACAGTGTGCCATCTGTTGGAACACAATGAGCCACATCACATACTACCGGAGGGAACGCGGTGAAAAGAACACAGCGTTGCTGGGAATATTCCTGCTCAAAATGCATAGCCTGAATCTAATCGTGAGGACACCTCAAACCAACTCAAACTGAGGGATGTTCTCAAAACTAATTGGTCTGTAACCAGATTGAAGGAGGCTGACGAGACACAACATCTAAAGGCAACATGTGCCCGGACTGGATCCTTTTGCTATCAAGGATGTTAACTGGACAGTTGGATAGACATGAATGGAGTCTGGGCAAAGAGAAGTGGGAATTCTTTGTACCACTTTAGTTCCAAAATAAAAAGTGTGTATGTATCTATATCTAACTATATCTGTCCATCTTTTAATCTATCAATCAATCTATCTATCTAATCACTGGTGAAATGCATACTTCTGATATGTAGAATACTTTTTCTAGTAAGAAAAACAGACAATTTTAACCTGAAAATATATTGCGTTTGTATGTCCACTTGTTCCTGAGTCAGTTAAAAGCTGATGAGTGGAGGATTTTTCAACCTCTTTGGACATTGATCATTTGCATAAGTTAGGAATAATGAGATAACGTACGCACAGAATCCTCAGTAGTCAGCCTTGGTTTTCTTCGACCACATCTCCATCCCATTCAATATGAAGTGTGCGCCAGACGCGTCGCCCTCTCGCCTCATCAGGCTTGGAGAGGGACAAGCACCCAGTTTGGAAGGACGGTCTTCCCCCATGGATGGCAACTCAGCGCCCTGACCAACCTAAGAAGCAAGCCCACAGCTGTGGCTTTGCTATTCTTTTGTTCTAACAATAGCCAGCCAACTGAGTCACCTGAAGGTACTCTAAGTATTTGCTTCACACCAGGATTTAAATGGCAACTTGCTATTATTAACTTAGAGCAGCAACATGAAATGGCTTTATTATTTCTAAAACTTGCCTCCAAGCGGGCCGCGGTGTCCCCTTTCCTGCTGGGAAGCAGGCACCTTAACCACGATTTCATCCTGTTTCTAGTAACTTTCTGTTACCCCTCAGCCCCCTAAGACCCACGCCATCCGTACACACGGCCTGGACAGATCTCTCAAACATCACGCTGATAAAGGCGGCCCTGCACAGAAGAGGATGTGCCAGATGACTCCCTTTCCATAAAGTACAAAAGGGCCAGACTCACTTCGGGCGTTAGGAGTCAAAAGTACCATGAGAAGGGGCAGGGACTGACTGGAGGTGGGTGGGGTGAGGGTCATGCTGATAACGGGCGGTTTCTTGTTCTTGGGAGCTGGCACTCCATGGTGAAAACTCACCCAGCTGTCCGCTTTGGGGTTTGTGCACTTATCTGTATTTATGGCATACTTCAAGAAAGACATTTCAAGGCCACCAGTCTACTGGTCAGTCCGCTTTAAAACTGTTATCTCCACTCCTCTGCCCACTCTCAGGGCAGGGGATGGCCCCCTCTCCGCCCGAGGAAGGGCAGCACGTTCTCAGTTCCTTCTTGAGGTGCCAACAGCCCCTCTGGTGCCGTGGGGGTGGGGAGAAGCGAGAGGGATGGGGAGAGTCTCCCTAGCGGCCTGGAAGAGGGGACCAGTCCTGTGCACTCGGCCTCAACTGCATGTCTCACACCCAGTGCCTTTCCTACGCACTGGCACTTGGCCACCTCTCCTAGTGTCCCCCATCAGTGCAGCATCGTCTGATACCCCCAACTCCCACCCCAGGCTTCCGAGGTGGACGCAAGCGTGCAGGCCATCTTCTGATCCAGGGAGGAAGAGGGAAGGGTGGGTGGTCCTGGGCTTCTATTTCCTCGCCACTGCTTTCCAGCTCTCTTTCTCCCTATTTGAGGAGTCACTTTGAGAACGCACCCCGTTCTGGTTTTAAGAACTACTGGTTTTTCTATCCTGCCCATCCTCCTGGTAGATTGACTTGTTGGGGGGGGTGCCTTCCTACATCCCCCTTATCTCTGTAAATAACATGAAATAAATCAATTGGATTGCCTTAAATGTGGAAGTCATTTCGGTTTCCCAACTGGAAATAAAGCCACTCTCCTGGAAGTCACCTTTCCGGTCAGTATGTTCCCCAGCACTTGCTTCAAAGGACCTTGAAGGGTTTTCACACAAAACGCTTTTCCAGAAACTCTGCCACGGTGGGCTCTTCTGTTTTTCTATTCTGATTCCCAACACACAGCCTCTTGCTCTTATCATTCTTGTTTTGCAAATTGGAGCTAATTGCGAGAAACTGAGGATAAAAGTTATTTGGCGGCTAGGGAGTTTTTCCATTCCTTTCAGGAAATCTGTACCTAAGATCTCCAAATAAATGAATGCTGAAGTAGCAATCAATCCTTCGCTCCTAAGGCAGTCTATTTTCAGTTATTTGGCACGCTGCCTGCGCCACAGGGCTGCAGGCACATGTTGAAGATTGTTTACTGTACAAATAGGTCTACTTGTTCCTGATGAGGTGTATGGAAAATGTTCAAGTACATTTTCATTCCCCCCTTTGACTTTTTCTCAGAATGTGATTTGTATCTCTAGTGCTCAGGCTCTCTGAATAACAAATTCACGACAATGTCTAAAACCACAGATTTCAATAACAAAATGGGTTCAGATGGAATATGGGTGTCTGAGCTCCAAGAATTCAAGATAAAAATCAATTATTATTTTTATTTTTATTTTTTGCAATTTTTACCCTGCCAAATTCCAACAAGTATTTGAGACGACTGGTTTACTTATTTTTTTAACTGCCTGACTGGTTATTATCTCCAGTGCCTATGAAACAATCTTTATTCGCTTTATTCAAGTTCCAAAATCATATGAAGGAATATCTTCTCCTGTAGCACTTATCAAAAAAATATAGAAAATTCAAATTTGAACCAAAATATAGGCAAGAGCCTAACAGAGTTAATGATATCTTAAGTAAAATAAAGGTAACTGGAAAAAAAACATATTACAAGAAATTTCCCAAGGTATCAAAAGTATTCTAATACAATTGAGTTAAAACGCGTACCCTCTACAACACTCAGCTCTGGCCAGGAGATGAACTACAGTCAATGAACATCTCTTTGTAATGTGTTAGAAAGAAGCTTCCTTTGAACCCATTAGGAGCAGGAGAGCTGAGCTGAAGATGACAGGTCGGGTGGCAGAGCCCCTGCTGAGTGCTGTGTGTCCCAACTTGGGAAAGCCAGCAGGCACCTGTGATATATAACCACTCAGAGGATGGGGGGACCAAGGCTTGAGGAGACAAGCACCAACACTGAACAAGGCGAGGTGGAGGACCGGGCAGGAATGGACCGAAGGAGGGAAAAAAACTGTTGACATGGCAAGGATAGAGAAAAGGAGTCAGGATGGTGAGTCAGGCAGAGGCGTGGCCATCAAATCAAGGTCAGTCCTTTGAATTTAGAAAAACAAGGACAATTGATTTTAGGCAAAACACTTAGAATAGAACACATTTTTTTTTTTTTTTGGTATGCGGGCCCCTCACTGTTGTGGCGCCTCCCGTTGTGGAGCACAGGCTCTGGACGCGCAGGCTCAGCGGCCATGGCTCACGGGCCCAGCCGCTCCGCGGCATGTGGGATCTTCCCGGACCGGGGCACGAACCCGTGTCCCCTGCATCGGCAGGCGGACTCTCAACCACTGCGCCACCAGGGAAGCAAAGAACTCATTTTTTTAAAGGGTACAGTAACTCCACAATCTCTTACCTGCAATTGTAAATTTCCCCCAGTTCTGAAAACCAAGTTGGAAACAAGCTCTTCTGGCAGCAAAACATGGTCAGGACTCAGGTTTAGCAAACTATTATTTTTAATTTGTATTTTCACTTAGTGTGAATATTCATATTTTTCACTATAGAAATATCAAAACGTTTGATTACAGGAGGAAGCTCCAGGTCCTGCCGGGAGTGCCACATCATATACGGTATACACGCTGCATAATGATTCTAGTATCCTCCAGACTCCTGAATCCTAAAACATCTGGCCCAAGGGTTGTCAATAAGAGATTATCAACCTGCATCTACACTTTATTTTTATCAAGTGTGATGACCAAGTCACTGTACTAAATATAGCTTCAGTTCTGGCCAAATTAGCAAAGGTTGAAAAATCATACCCCACGTCTCTCGGGAGAGAGAGTGCCTGCAGAAATATGTATGGCCTGAAGGCGGGGGCCAGTGATACATCTGGTGCTCTAGATAGAAGAATATCAAGGGCCAATGACAATGTTTCAAACTTAAAAATATATATATATTATTGACAAATTACACAAAGAAGCCAGAAAAAACTAAGTACAGCCAACCAAACATAGCTGAACTCAATTCTGATCAGTTATTTACAAAAGTAATAGTTTAAACCACAAAGAAAGTATCGAATGATGTACTCCAGAATATGAAAAAAAACTTTCCAAAAAATTTTACAGCCAAAAAAAAAAAAAAAGATATTTAATGAGGGATGTGATGCTAGGTGCAGCTTCTAAAAGAAAAGTGCCAGGACCTATGACAGGCTAAACTCTGCCCTGGCTGAGTTTTTTACTACCTCCCCTTGTTTTTTACAACACTGACGATAGTTACAGGAACGGAATATGCTACTGGACTCAAGAAAGTTCTGAGATTTTAGTAAGTCGATTAGCTGACTTACTGATTAAATGTCACACATTTTCCCAACAAACATTTGTCTGACCAACAAGCAGCAAAGGTAATTTCTGGTTTGAGTTGAACACTTAGACAAAATTTTGTTCTTGGTTTTTAAAATGTCTAGCTTTAAATATATATAGTATCTGTTAACAGTGTCAAAAGAAAAATCGCTGTGGGAATCATGTAAAAACCACTGTTTCTGGCGTATTACTGCCTATTTACAGAAAGCCTTATTTACCGAATCTGGATATACTCTCTACTATATACGTGTGTGGGTGTGTCAGTGGTGTGTAGACGTATACGCAGCCGTCCTCACACACATACACATGTATACAGGAAATTAAACTGAGAAATTAACAGGCACTATTCACCCCACTGCTTCTTGTTAGTGATCATTGAAAAACACATTTTTGACTTTAGAACACCATGCCATTTGCGATAGAGCACCATGCCATTTGCAAATTAAATGATTATCCTAGGAGCTTCAACAAGATACTTGAGCTAAAAAATGAGGGCGCTCTATTTATGAGAATTGCATTATGGCTCCAGGTTTTGACTCTTATAAAACTTGCTTACGAGTACTTCCTTAAGGACCACAAGGGCAGAAATAATGCACACGAGCACCAGGAGAAAACGTTTTGAACACACTCTTGCTGATGCTGACTGTCGGACTTTACTAATTTAAGCCATGAGGATGATGTATCTATGAGAACGTTAAAACTGTGATGGAAACGTCTAGAAAGCCCCTGCCCCTATTTACAAATTAAATTAGAAAACAGCTTTTCAGATTATGCTTAACTTGAAATTAAGGTTACTTTAAGTCTTTTTCAAAAACCAAGTCAAAGCGACATACCTCCCTGAAACGTGTGACAAATGTAATCCCCAAAAGAAACCTCTTTCCACACTCCGAGCCTTCTGCCACTTCCCGAAACTTCGAGATTCTTCTCATTTTCCCCTGTTAATTGAAGCATTCTGATGCTCTGTCTTTGGAGGTCTTAACTCTTCGGATAAGACTGCTGTTCCCTAGTGTCCTTAAAGTTGTCTGGTGTATTGGAATCACATAACAGAAGTCTATTTTGAAAGAGAATCCAGGGTGCAAGGTGAAATGGATACTAGATAAAGAATGAGGTAACCCTGGAACCCCTGCGAACACTAAAAATACACAGGGAAATTTGGAACTCTGTTTATGAATAAATACTCCTCTATCCAGTGGCAGTCCCAGCAGTAACCAAGATATCTGATTCATTTACTTTCGTAGCCTCTCCCTACAATTAACGTGAATCATTTCTTGAAAGAAATGGAGACTGAATTCTACAAAGCAGGAGACTTTAAAACGTTTGGACCAAAGGTTGGCATTTCATATTACAATAACCTTTGTCTGCTGTGCTTTGCATGGTGCTGGGCATAAATGGATTCAGTGAAGGGTTTTTTCCTGACAGTGACAAGTGGCTAAGCAATTCGAATTGCAGATGACAGCACACACACACACACACACACACACACACACACACACACACAAATACATATATATATAGCATATATATTGCTGCTTGAAATCAAATTTATTGGTCATTCCATTTCCTGGGGAAAACAGTTTTGTTAGAATGCACTGCTAACATTTGATTACAAATATTCAAGAAGATAATCCTATAAAGTAATTCTTTTGTTAGCAGAAATGAGTTTTCCCAAAATACTCTTAGAAAGCCACTAGTCTATTCACTTCTTAAATAATAACTGCTAATGAAACTACTAATTTGCAGAAAAGAAAGCTGAAAATCCTTCACAAATTGGTGCAGTCAACACCATTTGCTACTTTAAATGATAATTTTTTAAAACTACCCACTCAAAGCCAAAGTTTAAATAAAATCTGCCTTCTAGAAATATTATTCATATGAATTATCTAGGAGGTTTCTTTTAAAGTATTGGGAACAAATTCATGTATTTTTACCTGAAATTTCACCATAGATCTCTTCTGCTATCCTAGCCGCTTCTTTTCTATTTCCTTTGACGATATAGAAATGGGTTAGGAGCGCCAAGAACACTTTAATTAAAAGCTTGAAGAAAAAAAAAGTAGCAAACATTGTAATAAAAATGTTTTTAAAGCCAAAGGAAACAGGACCGTCCTCCATTTTGGTTCACACTCTGTATAGGTTCTTGGGACTGCAAAATTTCACTGAGTTATAATCGGTATCATATGACATCTATTTTAAACCTTCTAGCTCTCCGTGTTCCTGTTACAGAGAACTGAGTTTGTAGATTCTAAGCTAACTGTGATTTGGCGACTGCATGCACTGACATTCATGGCAATGTTAAATGAACTAAAGAAACTTCCTTCAAACCAGAAACACCCAATAGTTCTGGACCTACATTCCTCAGTGTTGTTTAACAAACAGGATTCATGTCCGAAACGTTTCTACTCCTAAATCCCAGTTTTTGCTACATTATGTTGGAAGGCAGGATTGGAAAGATAGAACAAACCTTTCAGATCCCATGGGGACGAAGCAAGTTATTTGAAGCTCATGGAAAGAAGTACTAATACATTCTATGCTCTTGGTGGGAAGTACCAGCCCCTGGAACGTTTCATTTCCTCTGCATTCTGAGGTTTACGGGAGATAAAGCCCAAATCTAAAATATGACCAGTTAAGAAAGATGATTTACTCTAAGGCAGTATTTAATAAAAGGCCCAGCTTGATGTTTTTCTTTTGGCTGCACCACACGGCATGTGGGATCTTAGTTCTCCAACCAGGGATTGAACCCGTGCCCCCTGCAGTGGAAGTGTGGAGTCTTGACCACTGGACCGCCAGGGAAGCCCCTAAAAGGCCCAGCTTGGAGGCCTCTCCAGACTGGAAGCATTAGACCACTGCCTGTAATAGTTTCATCCATGACAAAGTCCTCCGGCAACATTCCTGGTCTTTTGCTTCCCATTGTAGGTGTCAGTAAAGGTGGTGCCTCGTTCTGGAAAATGTGGGCTATAGTCGATCATGGAGGGCTTGCAATGAAATGGATGAAGATGATCTAGGTTCTGGGTGAAGTACCCAAAGATTCTGTGAATCAGTACCTTCCCTCGCTGGACAATATTCTCTTGTAACCCTGATTCTTTGACATGCATCAGCTGGCCAATACCGGTAAAATTGATTTATGTGTAATTTTCCTCACCTGGGAAGGAATAGATGAGGAAACTCTAGGTCTCCTGTTTCATTCTTGGCTATATTAGATTTTCTAAATTTCTACAACCTATTGGAAAAAACAAGCCCAAACAAAATTATAGGAGACAACTAAATCAATCTTATTTAATAAATGCTTCATGCAAAAATACGGGAGTTTCTCCTAGCACTCAGGCAAAATAGAATGACTCCCTATGTAAGAACCGCCTCCCTGTACTCTGTGAAAAGGGTAAGGCATGAGAATCAGCCTTGAGTCACAATATACAACATACCCATTTCTGTGTATCACCACGCCATCACGAGCTTGTGCGGTTTCCATTCTCAAGGACGTATATTATATAAGGTTACTTTACCAAGCTTAGATTACCTGGTAGCGTGCCAGTGTATGAAAATACATCAACACAAGTATTTCAGTTCTTTTCATGTCTCTTTCTCCAATTGTTCTGTAAGAAGGTGATCATTTACTCACGTCAGCCCAGTGGTGTATCTAGAATTACATAACACCATTCAATCTTGTTTTCGCCCTAATTTTCATTTAAAACCTCGTTGTTCTTTTTGTTTTACATACCAGAAAAGCTGGCCATGAGGGCTTCCCTGGTGGCGCAGTGGTTGAGAGTCCGCCTGCCGATGCAGGGGACACGGGTTCGTGCCCCAGTCCGGGAAGATCCCACATGCCGTGGAGCGGCTGGGCCCGTGAGCCATGGCTGCTGAGCCTGCGCGTCCGGAGCCTGTGCTCCGCAGCGGGAGAGGCTACAACAGTGAGAGGCCCGCGTACCGCAAAAAAAAAAAAAAAAAAAAAAGCTGGCCATGAGAAGGTCAACTTTTGTACTCTTTCAGAGAGACCATCTTTAGCACGTTTGAGCACTACATTTGAGATGCACGTAAAAGGCTACTGAAGTAAGGAGTTAACTCATGGTATCTTTGAAGGAGGCGAAACCATCTAGAGCTCCAGGGTTTCTCAGCCTTGGCACTACCGGCATTTTGGGCCAGATCATTCTTTGGTGTGGGAGGCAGTCCAAAAGCATCATAGGACATTTAGCAGCATCCCACCTGATGCCACTGCCCCACTCCTATCCAGCTGGAACAAACAGAAATGTCTCCAGGCACTGCCAGATGTCCCCCAGGGGGCAAAATCACCACTGCCACATCCAGTTGAGAATCACTGAGCCACAACCAAATATGAAGGATAAAGGAAAATCAACTCCCCAAAGTACTGTGAATACAAATCAAAATCTGTAGAGAACTTTAATTCTCAGAATTTCAGATTTTAAGGATCCAGCCATAGAATGATACAATTTAACATCTAGCCAGATTCTTTTGCGAATGCAGAGAAGGATAAAGAGGCCTTTAAAAATCCTTCACGAAACTAAACACAGACCTAGGATACCCTGACTGAGCCAAAAATGTTTTGGTGGAAGATAAATCAGAACATATCAACGTAGGGGACTGCTTCCAACAAAGTGGGTTGGAGAAGCTGGGCATTGGGCTGCACCCCGCAGGCCTGCAAGCCCTATACTTGCCCAGCCTCAAGACCGAAGAGTCTACAGTCAGCGACAGAGATAGCAGTGGTTTGATAGATGGGGGATCTTACACATTTGAAGCAAGGTCCTGGAGCGACACCCCACGGCGTGCGGCAGACAGCAGCTGGCAGGATGGCGGGACATGGCAGGAGTCTTCGCTACCCAGGGAAGGGGCAGATTTACCAGTTATAGGGGAATTGACGTCAGGTGGGCTCATCAGTTACCAGGGAAACCAGCAGAGGGGCACGCCCCTCACGGCTCCTTTGATAAGCTATCAGGTGAAGATGTTCTGATCTAAAGATTAGAATAATCGCTAGCTCAGGTCGGGGCAGGAACGTAGCAAGGTCAGTCATGTGAGTAGGGTAGAGGTGAAGCAGGCACTGGTCCGGCAGGGGATGGACAGAGAGCATGAGAACAGCCATCTTGGGGGGCCTGATCATACACTGGGCTTCTGTAAATGAAGTCAAAATTCCAATTTCTCTTAAAATAGCTTGCAAGATATAATGCATAATTATGTAGCTCACATGCACAGTACTGTACAGACGTATTCATTTGTCTCACGCAGTGCACTGAAAAACTCTAGTGCACTGAAAAACAAGAGTTCGGATTAGGAAACAAAGGCACAATTGAACTTGCTATTCCATGAGTAAAAGAGAGAATATTGTAGAAAGAAAAGATGACAGAGTAATTCATCAACTGAAGGATATTTCCTGTTTTTCTAACAGACTAAGCAAAACATCAAATTGCACTGAAAAAAAAAAAACATGGGAGGTAGGGGCTGGGGGCAGTGTTGCTCAACTAGTAAATAATATTCTGTTCTTCAAACAAGACAAACTCAAGAAAAATGTCAAAATGTCATTTTGGTCTTTATTTTTGGACATGTAGCATGTTTCCATAAATCAGTTTTACATGTGCTACTTTTTGGAACATCCAAAGAAATACAATATATTTTTCATAAATTCCTCATCACTGCAAGTTCACTTTCAAATAAATGTAAGTAGCAGGGCAGAACAATATGTTTCCACATATTGACCAGTGCAACAATGACAGTTACAATTTAGGTATTCAGGAAGCCTGAAAATTAAGATTTACTAGAACAAGCAAATTTACTTCCATTTGCTAAAGGGGAAAAAAAAAGGAAAATATGCAAATTACATGTTTCATGCAAGAACTTTAAATCCTATTTATTTTCCATCTGAACTAAATGGCAATTTAATAGACAATTCTGAAAAAAAAGCTAAGAAACAAAAATAACATACAAGAAAAAACAGCAGTATGCCTTTAAAAATTGCTGAACAGAATAAATTAAACCAAATGTTACAGTTTCTTGCTTTATCATGAATATTGGCACTGTTTATTTCATATTTATATAAGTCAGTTTCTACGCATAAAAATCCCAGTAAGATTTAATGGTTTGGGTCAGTCTGTTTTTCTTTAACAAAAGAACCCCTAACTTCTAGATTTTAAAAACTGCACTCTTGCATTTGTGTTTTAGTACAAAACACAAATATATTTCTTATGTATCAGTGGCAACCAATTAGTAGGTACGTTAAGATACTTTTTCAAAAGAAGTTCTGTGAATGTTGTCATTAAAAAAAAAAATCCTGTACAGAATCGCAATACTGCCAGCATCTAACTAGCGCGCCCCCAGTGCCTCATTCTTGTGACTTCACGGTCCTTAATCACAAAAACTTATTCTAAGGAGTTCAAAGAATTAATAAGACACACCATGTGGATAACTGGGGGTTTAAAAACCCATGGCTATGGGCCACAACGATTACAGTTAACAACATCCATCCACAAAGAGACTGTGTTCCTAAAATTTTCAGACTCAATTGGCTATAAACAAAACATTCTGGGGTCAAGACTTCTGCACACTGACAATACTTATCAGGCATCAGCTAGGCCACAAGTGAAGGGAAGTGACTTCTATCAAAGGGACAGGGTAGCAGCTGATTTTGAGATGGCACACCTCGTACACTGCGCTCGGAAAACAAGAAGGCATTGACAGGACTCAATTATGCACTGCGAGATGTGGAGGGTTTCTCTGCACTATCATCAACAGTGGTATCGGTCCCTAGTATTTAAAAAGCAAAAAGTATTTTCATACACACAAGCGAAGATGAAGGCTCGACCTAGGAGAATGCATCCAACAGGATTAAAGAAGAACTGAGAGTACGCCGGCGATTTTTTCCCGGCATTAAAAGCATGAGCATTTTCGGCACGGCGGATATCTTAGCACTTCATGTCAAACCTGACTATGACGAAGTGAGCCATCTGACTGATCAACAAAGAGCGAATGCACCCCCCCACCCCCCACCCCCGGTCCTTACCGCAGGAAGCATCTAGTTCAACATTCTATGCCTGGTAGGTGCTTAAAACATGCTGGTCGCTGACAGCCCATTTTACTCAAGAAACCTGCTGATCATATGGAACACTTACTGAGCATACCCAATAAAAGTTTAAGAACACGACTTAAGTGTCTAATAAATGTAGTATGAACACAACTTAAAACAGTTCACAGAGTTGTTGTACTTCCCTAAAGAAAACTTGTAAACATCTGGTGAATGTCTAATTAATGGTAGAACATTTAAAATTGGCCAAAAAATGCCCAGAAAACGTTTGGCCCTTCAGCACCCAAAGCTCCCAAAATATAACGTTAAAACATCTCTGCTAGAGGGATTTCAGTAGTCTGAAAAATTGCATACCTGAGTGGCTTCAATGTTCTCTCCTAAATTTTAAATAAGTGCAAGGAGTTTCTACACTCAGGAATTGCATAAGTGTTTATCTTTCCTCAAAATAAAACACGAATGATAAAGAGGTAGCGTAACTTACTATTAACTTTACAAAGAAAAAAAGCAAGGTTATTTTCAATAGTCTTAATAGAACTATTACAAGTGTTTCAAATCTCACAATCCAGGCTTTCTTCTACCTGGTTTTAGATACCTCGTTGTTCTCGTCCACCTTTTTCCTGTAAGGATACTGATGAGTCCAGGCACCCTTTGGCCCTGTGGCATCTACTGCAACATCGATGATAGAATCCGGAGTCACCCATCTCAGGAAAATGAGGAAGAAAAAGCTGAATACAGCCAACAAAGCAAAAATGCAGCCTGTCAAGGGGCCACACTGAGAGATGAGTCTGTCCAGTCGTTTGTCCATCGATAACACAGCTTCTCCTGCCACTTGGTCGTACACCTGGCGGGAGAGAGCCGAGAATGAGCACCGTGAGCCACAATAAACAACGACCTGCACAGACCAGGAGTGCTTTAGAGATGTCAACAGAAGGCGCGTACATTTCACTGTTGTTACAGAAATGATGTGACGAATGAAACTGATTACACTACGTATTGCCATTTGAGACAACACTTATGGAGTGCCTATTCTGGACGAAACACTGGGGTATGTATACCGTGTGGTACAAAGATGAATCTACCACGGCTCCTGTCCCCTAGGGGATCCCCATCAATATTTAACCAACTATGAGAATTCCAAAGTCCTGAGACGCTGGAGCGGCTTTGCGGGCCACCTGTCGAGGCCATATTTACTTCAGCAGTGACTCCCCAAGCAGGGAGGAAGGACTGGCCCTTTAAGATTCCTTGACTCAACTACCATCAGAGAGTTAACAATCTAGTGTGCTTCTGGGTACAGAGAGGCTCCTCTTTCCACACCCAAGTGACGCCGTGTTGCTGAGCACAAACGGGGAGAATATACAGAGACATTTCACGGATTCCAAGTAAAAGGAGCAGAAAGAGATGGGGGAAATTTTGGTAGATAGTATAGGTCAAACAGTGGCAAACAAAATAAAGTTTACTGCTGAGCATTGGTAGTAGGTGGCTTGCTTTTTTAAAGTATTGCTAAGCACTAAACTCTGAAATATTAAAGAAAAAAACAAAGGTCCTTGAATATACTTATTTCAAACTCATAAAATGGGCCGGCATTCACGTTTTTTAACTGCATTTGGGCATTACCTGTGGTCACGCTCACGTTATCAGACCTGTAAACCATCTCCTTTTGAACTCAAGAAAGTTCTGACGTGCAGAGCAAGTTCTAAAGGTCAACGGCCTCTGAAAGGTACGGGCTGTTTTCATCTAGCTCCTCTACCCCGAGGACATTGGGAATACACTGTAGTCAGAATTATATCGAGCGGTATGCTGAGACTGGCGAATTATACATGAAAAAGTATGTTTCCAGCATGAATGCTGATTTAATTTCTTGATCAATTTTTCTAAATAGCAGTTAAACTAAGGAGTTGAAAGGGATCAAACATCCTGTGTGGAACAGGTAGAATTAAAAGAGCAACTACAAACTCACCCGTGCGTCCACCTTTATTTCTAAGTCAGTTAATTCATGATCTCAAGTGACAAAATAACAATTTGCTACTAGGGAGAGAATGACAGGGAGGACAATCCATTAGGGACAAGGATTAACGTCTTTTTCGGAATGTGTACTGTAAACTGCCAGGCTGTAAAACTGAAAACAATACAGACGTCCTACTGTTACTTTAAGCCTAAATAAAAGAAAATTCGTGGTTTTTAAAAAAACCCTAATGCACTCCTTTAACACAAGCTGACAAACTGTCACCGTAGTTCTCTGCCCCAAACTTATTATGTACAACAGCGCAAACTTCTGAGATTTACACGACATTGATCAAGAAGGTAAAGGCACAATTACAGAGATGTGGTCCTCAATCAGGGTGGGTTTCACTGAAAAAACCTGCCTAACCAAATATCCCTGCCCACCATTCCCATATCCCCTCTGCTCCTAAAGGGTCACTTTAGAATCCAGCAGTGGGCACAGGAAGATGAACCGGACAGAGCCCGAAAAGGCTCCCGGGGCGATTCTGCCACGCGCTCCCAGCAGGTAATCAGTGCTGCACCCCAACTTCCAAAGGAAAACAAGGAAATGTACTTAATTCATACGGGTGGCGCGACTGCAAAACTTCTAGAAAGTGGCTATCTCAGAGCTATTTCAGTCAAAACTGTTTGTTAGTTGAAACTTCTCATGTTTCAATGCAAACTGTGTATGACGATTTTTAGAGATAAAAAGAGTTTTGTTGCATTTCCATTCAAATCGGGGCTCACCTTACGTAGGGGAATTTACAATTTAAACCAAGCAAGAAAGCCTTTCTGCTTACTCGGCTCCATCTTGCTCTCTACTTTGGGCTAGAAACTAGTTGCTCCACTGAACATAAGGAGAGTATAAAGCACTACCTTCTCCACGCTCCCAACTGTCTTTCTGGGTCACAATTTCTAAGAAGCACAGCGTTTCCATCCAGCTTGCTATGTGATAATAAGAGGCAGGAGGTAGACGAAGTCATGAGAGGTACTTAAACAAAGGGCACAACTGAGTAGAATAAATGAAGTCCTGACCTCGAAATAAGGAAGCATTTCCTACAACTGTACTCTCCCACCTAAGGGCATTAACCTATTTCCTGCACCTGTCCTTTTACCAATTTTCTACTGCTGCTTTTTATTTGTGGTCCTATTGCCAACATTTGTCACGTGCTTTTTGAATTCTAACTTACTATGTTCTCAATCAGCCCAAAGATGCAAAAATCCCTCTCCTGTAGAATAATCACAGCAGCTAGCAAAAGTGACACGGGAGTTTTAGGAAGTAGCCTGGATTAACTATTTGTAACTTATAAGTTGCCACAATCGGGCTAAGCAAAACCGTATATTTTCTAATAGACTTATATGCTTTAGAATTATAAAGAGCCTCAAGAAAATGTCTAAGAGTAGATCTTAATATTAGTTTTGCCTCTAATTGTTGTGACTTCTAGAAAATTTTGTAACTCCTGCATGCCCAGTTTAATGAAAGGTCTAGATACTGCATTACTGCTATTTTCAGATGTCAAATGCAATGATTTGACTAGAAACTTAGCCTAACATATACCAGAAGTAATACAGAATTCACTTCTTTTCACTTGGAAGAGACTTCATAAACTTAAGCAATAGAGCAGAAATGGTAAACCTATATAAAAGCAGCAAGTGTGTATGTGAAACATCAAGTAAGAATTCAAGACACAATCTTCAAATACCCTTCTCTTAGCATGTGACATACTTTTTCAGTTCTCTCCGCAACATTCCTCCAGGTGTAGAAAGTCTTTACGATGTTGTGGATATTTTCTGGAGGCGGCAATGCTCCTGACTTCAGTTGGGAAACAGCTTTTTCCAATCCCTCACACAAAGATTTTACAGAAGGCTCACATAAAATGATAAGATTTTCTGGAAGTACTTCAGGAATTCCACCAACCCTGGTACTTACAACCTTAAAAAGGAAAAAAGAACATGTGATCCTCCATAATTCATCTCTCAGGAAAATAAACAATACCAATTTAAAAAAATATTACAGACTGCATCTGATTATTTTTCAAAATACAAATACAGAGACCCCAACAGTGTAATAAGCCCTCAAAGCTTTTTACCTGTAAACCACAACTGGCTGCTTCCACAATTGCCATGCAGAATGCTTCAGTAAGGGAAGTATTAAGAAAGATATGTCCTTGAACTAAGACATTTCTGACATCTTTGTGTTCTAAGGCTCCCAAGAGACGCACTCTGATTTTTGAAACGAGAGAAAAAAGAGGGGAGTAAAAATCATGCTACAAAAGAAATACCATTTATAAGCCAAGTGTGCTACTCATATTATACTTAGAATCTTACTGCTTCTAATGTTTTCCATCTCCAAAGATTAATATCACCCAACTCTGATCTAAAAGGAAGTCATATAAAGCTGTTTGGTTAAAGCTTGTACAGCTAACATATTTCTAACTTTTGTCACACAGATCAAATTTCATCTTCTCCAAAATCAGTCTGCATTCAATGAAAATGTTAATACACTTTGATGAGTAAATGTTAAAGTGTCGTTTCTAAACAGGAAAATGTTCCTTTTAAATTGATGCCTCACATGCACACAGCTCACATGTTAACTAAGTTACCGAGGAAGAGAAATGTTCGAATCTGTACATGCAGAGCAATTTACATGATTTGGGCCGTGCTATTTAAATCACAACTCAGTATGGCTTGAGAATCTGCAAACGTTTCCAATCAAATAGCTGTTTTTTTGTGCATTCTCGGGTGCCCCAACCAGGGCCCCCTAAAGTCAGATAATGTTGGGCTAACAGAAAAAATAAAATTATGAATTCCTTAACTAGGGTTCCCCATTTTATATAATTTTTCTTAAATAGGCCTTGCATTACATTTTTATGTCAAGTACATGTAGGAGAAGCAGCCCACTTAATGCAGGCATGTAGCCAAAACCAATTTTAGGTAACTGATATTTTCTCACCCAAGACAATATGGAATCCATCAATACCTGTCATGGAGCTGGTATCTTTCCCGTACTTCTTCCAAAATGACTCTCTTTGGTCCCTCTCCTCCAATTATGAAATTTAAATTGGGATATTTCTGACAGAGTTCAGGTATTATACCACTAAGCAAATCGGTCCCTGAAAACATCAAGTTGAATGTTTGAGTTATCAATAATTAACCTTAAAAAAAATTTTATCAGAACTTCTGAGAATCCACTCACTTTGAAAAGTAATATTAGCTATGCCTCCCTTACTTAAGGAGAGAAACAAATTCTCTCAAACCTTTCCTGGAATGGTGGAATCGTTCAAACTGCCAGGGGTCCCCCAAGAGTTCTTGAGGATATATACACTGACACCCATGGGTACCTTCCACACACCCAGTTCGTGGACTATTCTGTTCCGTTTCAACATTGTGTTGTAGGTTATTCACCTGTGTTTACACACCTACTGCTAAAAAATGGCATTTGAGGTAGCTTACATTTCAGTTAAAACTTTCTGCAGAGCAGGAGAGCTGACTGGAGATCTGGGTCTTGACCCAGCCTTTTTATGAGCAAACTCTGATAATGGGACTTTCCTGATAAGAGAAAATGAACAGACCGACGTACCTGAAGTCCAAGGTCTCTTTCACCTACAAAATTCTACCAGCGTTATGATTCTACTTCCTACTATAGGAAAGGGCTAAGGAGCAAAATATGACTGCTGCCTCCATTGTGTTGAGAATGCAGTTTGTACAGAGGACTTTGCAGCGAACACTAGGGTATTAGCAAAATTTGTAAGAGTCCATCCAAATCTGCTACAGCCCACTTCCCCCGAATGACAGTGAATGAAGGTGGCAGGACTTCCACTGCCAGATCATTACAGTCTGCAGAACAAAAGGGTGCATCTTGGTCCTTTTTTTTCTTTTTAATGAAACTTTCTTATGTTTATACAACCTTAGGTAATATAAAGCAGCAAAATAAATCATGCCCTACTAGTCTGAAAGTAGCAATCCAAAGTGACAGTAGTGTTGATGTTTAAGAATTTAGCTCATTAACAAGTACAAATCATACACATTCAAAAGTAAATGTAAAATAAGCCAGTTAAAGAAATGCATACACATACATACGCAAGAACTGCACTTCTATCAATCTTCCCAAATACAGGCAGATCAATTATTAAAAAGATGGTAGGAGAAATAATATATATAGGGTCATTTTTATTAAATAATTCCAAGTAGGATTTATTACGTAAACTCTGCTAGTATTTTCAAAATATGACTGCATTAGCAAACATAAATTCACATGTGGCTTTTTTTTGTTATTGTTTTTGCAGTACGCGGGCCTCTCACTGTTGTGGCCTCTCCCGTTGCTGAGCACAGGCTCCAGACGCGCAGGCTCAGCAGCCATGGCTCACGGGCCTAGCCGCTCCGAGGCATGTGGGATCTTCCCGGACCGGGCACGAACCCACGTCCCCTGCACCGGCAGGCGAATTCTCAAACACTGCACCACCAGGGAAGCCCCACATGTGGCTTTTCTGAATTATGAAAGCTTCTCATTAAAATCTTACCTATCTTTGTTTCAAGTTTATTACCAAGTCCATCAACTGGATTTTTAGATAAACCAGAAGGTGTCTTAATGACTTTTAACAAGTTACCTCGTATAATTGTTTCCTTCCCCTCCCTCCTTGCCCTCTCTCCCTTCTAATACAAAGGTTAAGAATCCATTCTTTAAATGAAAAAAGCCCAAAACCCCACATCTAGAGCAATAATCATAATTAGTAACAATAGCTACAATTACTGAGGGCTTACTATACCAGGCGGTGGGCTTTAAATGCATTGTTGTTTAATTCTGACAAGTACTTTAAAAGAAACGGAAACGATTAATATTATCAACGATCTATATTATTATTCTAAGAATAAAGGTTTTTTCCCCATAATAAGAAATGTTCTCGTGCCTCTAGCAAGCGTCCAACACAATGAAACATACCAAAGGACTTTCAATTGCCATATTCTCACAAAATGGACAAGAAAAGCTCTGATCTGAAGTGCTTCTAAAGCACAGTCTAATAGAATCTTCTGAATCTATACCTAGGATAATGGTGGCTGGGCTGAGGGTGGAGGGAACAGGAGACCTTAACTGCAGAAGAGCTCAACTCAGGCTTGTCATCTCTGTTACTTACTGTGTAACCTGGGTGAGTTACTTACCCCCTCTGAGACTCAGTTTCTTTGTCTGTTACATGCAGAAAACATCTACCCTACAGTTGCTGGGAGGGTCAAGTTAGGTACTGTATCATGTACAGGCTTTATCAACTGCAGAATATAAATGTAAGTCATCATTAGCACTAGAGCAGAAGTGGGGCATGTCTGCACATGCACGTGAGCACTACTAAACCCTGCCTGAGAGCAAAACAGGCTCAATGGAAGAGGGAAGAGGCCAGGGATCCTGGGTAATAGGACTTCTGATTTATTCTCTCTTACTTAATATGTTCCAGTGGCCTTTGATATCTGGTCCAAATGAACACCTCCTAAGGAAATTAATTTATTAATAATTAATGGACCATTAATACAACTACTCACGTTTGAACTACAGATGTGGCCATTCCTTCTCAGAATGTTACTTTTTGCACAGTGCCTGACATACGGAAAGGGTTTGATAAATATTTGTTAAATGACTGAACTGAGAACAGGAAAGGCTGTACCTTCACTCTTTGGTGGTTAGCTCAGCTGGTTAAAATACCATAGTTAGTGAAGTAAAGGTAAAGGTTCAATCTTTGAACAGGTAAGTTAATTTTGCTCTGATCCTTGACCATGCACGCATCATATGCTTTCTCAGCTAGCTATCTCACAAAGGTATATTATTTGGTGAAAAAACAAAATAGGCACATTTCTTAAGTTACAACAAACACATTACCAATATCCCAAGAGGGCTTCAGAACACAGAATGCTGCTCCATTCACATCTTCTTCAAGTAAGGAATGGAAGCATTTCATTGCCTTCACCCCCAAAAACGCAGTTCAGTAGAAGTTTTCTCACCAACCTCCGCTTAGTGGATCACTGCATGGACCAAGGCTCTCCATTCCAAAGGTAAAACATCGTGGCCAAGGCCCACATCTGGATTTTAGGCCACTCCCTAGTACACTGGGACACTTCTGATCCCACCGCTGAGCTTCATGCTTACCAAGAATCAGCTGCATTTGTCCACAAATCTGTCTGATGCCTATTTTATTATATTTGTTACAGTATTTAAATAGCACAAAAATGGACAAAATGAGTTTCTGTGGAACTAAGCTGAACGGTTTGAAAAATTCAATAAAGACACAGTAAAAAAAAAAAAACCTTGTCAGATTAGGGGATATCCTGAACCACTGTATAAGGTCAAAAACAAATGAAAAATCCAGAAGTACATGACTTCATGTGCCTTTAGGTTCTCACCACATTTAAGAGACCCAAACTGGCAACTGTAAGTTATACTTTTTAAAGGTGACTGTGCAAGAAGGAAGATGCAGCTCAAATCAGTGGACCAGTACTCTTAAGCCTGCAGGCCTAAACCAAATTATTGGTGATTCAGTGCATGGTAATAATATTTTGAGTAAATTAAAATATTTTAAAGGGGGGCGTTTACATATTATCTTTTTAACAATTCCCCACTTTTAGTGACAATTTTGATTGCTGGACAGGTTTTCAAATACCATCCAGAAAACCATTTATGTTTTGAATAACTGGACTGCTTCAGACTTTTAGTCAGCAAGGCTCTACAAATTCTACTGTGGCATCCATAAAGTGCTGCAGAGGCACTAAAACAATCCTCCTTGTGCACAGCAGACACATACCGAGTACAAATTGGGCTAAGTACTGTACAGGAACCATCACTGAACCTCACAAGATTACCAATGTTGCCCAAATCACACAATAGAAAAAAATTGAGACTCGGAGATGTCAAGTAGCTTGTCTTTGATCACACAGGAGGATGGAGCCAGGATCAGACTCTGGGCTATCTGACCCCCCTTTAGCACTTACGTGCCAATTCATTATTAACGTCTTATCTACGATTAAAGGAAATAAGCAAGCTACAAAACAGTAACGTGCAGAACAAGCTCACTGACTTTGAGTGTATGCATAAAAACGACAGGAAAGCTATAAATCAAACGTTCATTAGGGTCATCCCTAAATAATACAGTTACAGCTGATTTTAGTTTTCACCCTTGCGATTTTCTTAGTTTTCAAAATATCTGCAATGAAAAGAAAGGGTTATGTGATGGTCTGGGCCCTGTACTTGCTACTGCATGTGTACAGAAATTTTTAAAAGACCTGACCTATTAAACAACATCAGGTTATTGTTTTTCCTTTTAAATAACTATGAAAACATCGGGGGGGTGGGGTGGGGGGGGGCTGGGGCTGCGGATAGCATTTACCACTGTTCCAGAAATTTCTCCTTTAAGATGTATAAAACGTTATTAGACCCTTCTTTGCTGTATTTAACGCAGAAGTTGTTATGAAACCATACAACAAAACAAAAAGCCCAACAGTCATTATAACACAAATACTCAACAGCTTTCTGCAAGGAAAGAAAGGCTGTGCAGTGCATTTGTAGCTATCATTTCATTACCTTTTCTGTAAACAAGTCTGCTGACAACAACAACAGTTATTACACTATCATGCCTCCTAAATGGGTCTGGAGTGAAGTCAGTAGGATCTACAGCATTAGGAATGACGGACACTATTTCAGGATTCAGTGCTGCTCTTAGCACAGTGTTTTCCTTACTAGTGTAAGAGACACAAATTATGTGGTTTGTGTCACAAAGAGACACAGTTAGAAGCTTGTTTGTAAGCACCGAGCTGACATCAGCAAATCCAAAAAGGGAATGGTCCGTGAAGACTGTCTGGAGGCCCATTGTCTTGGCGTGGAAGAGGGCATCATGGGCCATGGCGGAAAAGGAACTATGTGAATGGATTATCGTGACTCTCTCCCGAACAAATATGTACCTGAGCAATGGCAGACTGTGAAAGAGGGTCGTGGCTGTAGATTGGTTGTACATGACTTTCAGAGGCAAGTAATAGACTTTGAGGCCATTAGTGAGGTAACGGATGCCTTTGCGATTTCCATAAGCATGGGTGACAATTATGACCTTGTGCCCTCTTTCAATCAGGCACTGAGAGAGCTGGTAAATGTGGCCTTCCACGCCTCCCATATTTGGGTAGAAAAAGTCCGACACCATGCATATATTATGGGTACAGGTTCTACACGTGGAAAGACGTCCAGGGCTGACATGGGAGAGTGAAGCTGAGGGACGCTGGCCATGCCCACCTCCTCCTCTACAGGCCATGCTGAGATGGTTTAGGCATTAGTCCTTAGAGCAACCCAGTTAAGATATGTGTCCTCTAGTACCTGAAAGAGAGAGTAAACAAGGATCTAAGCTCAGAGACAAAATACATTCCACACTCCAAATCCAGACATAAATATTCTTTTAATGTTAATCTGTTAGCTTTTCCCCTAGAAATAAAACAAAGCGTATGATGAATTCATGCATTTGACAGCATTTACTTGCTTAGTACTTACTGTGTGTCATACAACAAAACTAGACTCTGCATGTCCTTATATCTTAATTTTGCTCTAAAAATACTGTTACACATAATCGTAAACAATGTTTGTCACACCAAAGTATAGAATACTTTGCCAGGTTAACAAACCAGTTCATTCACATAATAAAACATATGGATCTTGACAGAAAAGGTTTGCTAACCCCACTTCAGAGCTTAGCCATTGACTCAATGAATCTCATCAAGTTCGCTAGCATTAAGTCTGTGGTTTACACTAAAATATACCTGGAGTTAGAACTGTCTTTTGAGAGCAGCTTTTTAAAGTGTCACCTGTAGCACATGCCACACACCTTATTTTCTCCTTCCCTGTTCAACAATGGTGATAATCAAACCATTCCCCTCATTTTCTTAAACTTTCAGTTATGTATATCTTCCCTCCATGAGTATCCCTCCCTTCAGTTTGGAATCGAAAGATAAAAACTAAACTAGAGACGGGCTGGATCTGGGGCCATTTTATACCTCTAAAGTAGGAAATGTTCAGCTCAGGGGTCCCCGAGATCATCAGCGCAAAAATCATCAACTCAATATTCAGTATGATTACAGATTCTTAGACATTTAAAGCTAAAGAGAATCTTGGAAAGTGAGTGAAACTCCTTCTCAGCTTCACAAATGAGATTTCCATGCCTCCAGAAACTCAACTATACAATGGGAAGCCATCCTAAAGGTCTGAGTTTCTGATGTCACCGCAAACTCAGAAAATGCAAAGTAACAGCTTGTGCAAAGTCTATTCTCTCCAACAAAGTCATGTTTATTTTAAATATTGTCTCAGAAATACTCAATGACTGTTTGTTGAGCTGAATTTGCTAACTACAATTCAATATTACCAAATCATAAGATTCTTCAAGTCTGTACTTTTAAGTGGCTTCACGAACATTTTCTTACCGTGGTTTGTCACCTAAACCCGAATTGCCAGTTCCATTCAATTTTAACAGATGAATGGTAACGAAAACAGTGAGTAAAGCACCAAATGAAATCATTTAAAGTTCTGTCATTAGCCTGCAATGTTCTGTGAGAAATGTGCCTATCACGGTTATCACGCCTAACACTTTCATAAGGGCACAATCACAGAATCTTAAAATTTTAAAGTTGAAGAAAGGCTTGGAGATCTAGTGAATACCTCTCTCATTTTACGAATGAGAAACCAGACAAGTTGAGCGATCGGTCCAAGGTCCCCACCCAGCCACTTGAGCGGCAAATGCGAGACGGCCGTAAAGTCCACGGTCAACAAGTTCCTAGACAGTTATTATCAGCAGAGACTCCAGAGAAGCCTTAGGGTGACCCGGCGGGGGCTTGGGGTCAAAAGGACGGTGCTTCCACCCACCCGCCGAGCGCCGTTCCAGCTTCACTCGCTGAGGGGTCGCTGGGGAGCGCCAGGGCCAAGGAAGGGATGACCCCGCTCAGTCAGCGACCCCGGCGCAGTCAGGCGGGGTCTCGCCAGGCCCAAAGGGAGGAAAACGGCCAAAGAGCGAGCAGGAGGTCGAGGCCGGGAGTCCCAGAGCCGTTCGCCCCGCCCGCCTTAGCCGACGCGGAACCGGCTACAGCTCGGCGGCCCCAGCGCTCCCTCAGCCCCACTCGACTCCGGAGACCCTCGACCCCGACCTCCGACCCTCAAGCCGGCTCGGCTTCGCCCCCTGCATCATCGGCCACGCTCCCCTGAGGGCAGCTCAGTCCCATCTGGAAGCGGCAAGGAGTACCGGCGCGGGAAGCTCAGACACGCACTTACCAGCGAGTCCCATGGCCGCCAGTGTCCGGACCTCCCGCGGCTGCAGCCGGAGTCCCGCCCCGCTGCCCCGAAGCACCAATCAGGGGCGTCCGCGCCCGAGCGCCGCGCCCCCGGAACAGCCAATCACAAAGAGGCGCTGGGGTCACATGCAGGAGTGACGCTCGGTCCCCACCCTTCAGCGCGGGGTGTAACGTCAGCGGGCGCCTGCACAGTTGCCACTATGTTCCGGAAGACTTGTTTTCTCTGTATTGAAAGCACTAATCCTCGGTTTAACCTTTTATATGAATTCTGAATATTGAGATTCTCTAAAAATCGGCCTTGGGCTCTTGTTACACAAGCAGCCCACCGGGACCCTTCGACGGGGTAAAACCGGTACTCCCAGCGTGCCTCGCAGCAACTCTTTGGCGCTCCTGGGAGTTGTAGTCCCGTGGCCTTCGGAGGCGAATCCGAACTTAGAAAACTCACTCCCAGGATGCACCGCACTTCTAAACGCGGGTCTTGCGGACCGTCGGGTGGGTTCGCGCCTTGGTTGTCTAGGTACAGCGTCTCTTTTCTGGAAGCTTGTTCTCTGGCTTCCAATCGGAGAGACTTTTGGCTGGGAAGGCCACAGAAAGCTGGGGTCATGGTGGGGTTTTGTTTGTTATTTATTATCTGTGCCACAGCAGACCTGCCAGTTTCTTACCATTCTGGTAGGATTGCTTGATGTAGTAAATAAAATACACAAATAAAAAGTCAAGTCAAAGTTTTTAGTAATTTGAATTTCAAATAAATATTTTTTAATATGTGTGTCCCAAATATTGGGGTCTTTACTAAAAAAATATTCGTTGTTTATCTGAAATTCAGATTTAACTGGGCACGTTTCATTCTACCTGGCAACCCTCCACTCTGGAGGAAAAAAACCTGAGGTCTGACCTGAAATATCAACTCCCATTCAAACTGGTTCAGCTGGCTATGGTGGTGCTTGGCCAAGAGGCTAATGAATCACTGGAAGTGGTCTGATGGTCATCCAGCCCTCACAGTGGGTACACAGGGTTCCCCAGCCGAGCAAATGCCTTCCTGAGCGCCATCACCACCATCGTTGCCAGCACCCATCTTAAGCCTGTAGAAAGCCTGTTCATCCCTGAAGATTTCGGCTCCTTTCTGATGCCCTACCCGAACTTCCAGAGAGAATTAAATCCTCCCTCTTTTGTATTTTGACAGCACTTTGGCCATATGCTGGTATAGCATTTATCAGGTGATATTCAATTTGTTTGCCTGTTCCCCCTCACACCCCCTCCCCCGCCTTCTTCCTCAACCTGATCCTTGGAGACTTGTGTTTTCTTGGGATCTCACATGGACTGCTTTCTGAAAATTGGCATTTGTATTTGCTTGTTAAATGTCTGCCTTCCCAGCCAGGGAGTAAGCAGAAGCAGGGTCTGTTCCTGGTACTAGACACTGAATACGTTTTAGCTGTATTAATGCCCGTGCTCCGCAACGGGAGAGGCCACAACAGTGAGAGGCCCATGTACCACCAAAAAAATAATAATAATAAAATAAAATAAAACTAGATATCACCTTCCCTTGAAATTCAACTCTTTGCAAATTCATACGTAAATTAGCTCCTGGATAATTTTGGAGTGGGAAGGCAATGAATTTGTATGGAGAACCCACTATCTATATATATACAAGGCACAAGGCAGGGGAAAACTGGCATGAGCTTTACCAGCAAGGAAACAAGGCAAAGTTAAGGCATATGTAAATATCTATGATAAAAGGTAGGAAGCGATAAATGTCACAAAAGAAATACAAGAAAAATACTGGGAGTTCAGAGGGAAAGAGTATTTCTGGCTGCCAGCATTTAGCTCCTGGAAGTAAAGAGTGCTCATGCAACTGCTGGGAGCAAGATTATTCCAAGAACAACGTGACCGGGGTACAGAGACAGATGCTGACTGTCCAGTGAATGCTGTTGTGCAATTTCACAGCGGGAGAGAAGGGGAAGGGTTCAGATAGGAGAAGGGCGGTATTTCCAGGGAAGGTTGGAGAAAACTGATAAGAGGATCTTACTATGGAAAATGGATTTGATGCTGAGCCAGACTTCCAGCCAAGATGACATTTTCATTTAATATTTTGAGATTCCTCTCTTCTCATTGTGCTTCAAAAAGAAAAACAAGAGACATAAATGAGAAAATTCATGTTATAGCTGTGATTAAGATCCTAAATATTTCCATGTATCAGAAACAGAACCAAAGTGCAAAACGGTGATCAGAACCAAGCCACACAGGTCCTGTACTCTGTATGTGGAAGCAGGAAGACACTGACGAGGGTTCAGCTCTTGTAAAACAATAGAGACTAAAAGGTCTCCATGTGTGGCTAGAGACAGGAACCAACCCTGTGGGAGACTGTTACATGGTGGCCTTCAATGAACCATTTTCCTATGTTCACACCGTTGTCTAATCCCTTCCCACATCAACTCTAGGCTTGGCCACGTGACTCACTTGGCCAATGGGACATCAGTAAATGAGATACAGCAGAAGCTTAATATGTGCTTATGCACTGAGGCATGTCCTGTTGGAAGCTCTCCTCTTGAAAGCCAGTGGCTATGCTGTGAAGAAACTCAGGCAAGATACTGAATGATGAAAAGCCACCTGGAGAGAAGCCCTGGAGAATAAGAGTTCGTCTTGGGCATTCCAGTGGCAGATGAGTTCCCATTCACTGGTCACAGAATCAATACTTCACTATTAACTAAATAATTATTTATTAGGCACCCACTACATGCCAAGACATTGTTCCCACTCTGAGGATTATGAGTAAATGAGACGAAGTCCAGCTCTTGTTGAGCAAATGACCAAATCCATTAAGCTCACAATTTTCACCCAACTCTTCCTTTCCTTAAAAGTCTTAAAATGGATTATTTGTGTCATCTCCTTTATCAAGTATCTCAGGCAGTATTTTAATCTCATCCAACTCTGACCATTATACCATCCAATCTGTTTCCACCTCCAAAGGGTCTCCCACCACGCTGCTGTAGTCACAGATTTATGATCTGTGCTGTCCTATTAATGCATTTTCTGGCCTTGTGGCTTAGATAATCAGGGACATCATGCATCGCTGGCATTTATCGTGTTTGCTTTAAGCTCTCGGGGCTTTCTCACATATTTTTATTTTGCAACACAATTTTGTGGGTTGAAAAATTGCAGCTCACGTTCCAAAGCTATTAGTATGACAAATATTCCTGTACGATGACCAGTGAACTCTAACAAGGCAATAGGCCAGTTCCGCCACCTCCACCCTAAGGACCCGCTCCATCCCAGCCGAGACCTAGCCTCAGGGAATCCAAGTCCAAGTCTCCTGGTGCTTGGAGATGGTTGGGGAGAAAACAGGGGGGCCAGGTTTTGGAAGTGGAAAGCCGGATCTCGTATAGTTTTGTCCAGAGTTCCCTATAACATCTCCATCTAAATGGCAATTGGGAAGCCAGAGCCACTAACCAAAATGTGGCTTGAGTTGGTTTTAGGGCAGATCCAGGAATCCAGTATAAGCCAAGAATTTTGCTCACAGTCATGCTTCTCTTTTGGCGGATAATCCCTTTAATATGTAAAGTACATTGTATTTTTCAAATTGTTTTCATTTATGGAGTGAAATTAACAACTCTGAGATACAGGGAGATGAGATTATCATTCATGCCTTTAGCAGGAGAGGAAGGGAAGGCACCATGAGGTGGCTTGGCCTCATAATGCAATTAAGTGGCAGAGCCTGTCCTTCAACTCAACTCTTTTCTCCTTGTCTGGGATTCGACCTCTCTTTTTAACCAATCAAGATGAGCAAAGTGACTCTAATTGAGCAGTGTCCCTTGGACCGGCTGCTGCCCCAGCTCTCAAGGGAATTTAACCAAATACTATTGAGGAGGAGAGAGTGGTAGAAACTGAATGAAGGGACAGAGCGAGAAGCTGAATGCTAATACATTTAAGAAACTAAGTTACCTGTGAGCCCTTTCAGAAGCCTGAGAATCAAACAGTACAACTAGAAGAAAGAAGGCCCATTGACATAAAGGTCATAAAGTGAGGACAAAAGGGACAGTGACAGGACAGGAGTGACTGGGCCAACACCAGTAAATGATGAGGCCATGGTAATGGCTGCACTGTGGGGACTGGTCCCAGGCAAGGTCAAGATCAGCTGTGTCCCCAGGGTAGGGGCTGAGAGCTAAGGCAAGGAAGGAAGGAAGGAAGCAGAGGGCCCAGAGCCACAGCCTCCGAGAGAACTTCAGCAAAGGACGGGAGAACCTGGGAACTGCTTAGGAACCCTGAGAGAGGAAGGGCAGGGATTTGGGACAGGATCCAACCATTCTACCACTCGGCTCTAGGAGAAATAATACAGTTTTTTGCTATGTTTATCATTCTTTATCTCCTTATTATTGTACTGCTCCAGATGGTCTGGCCTGAGAAACTTGGGTTACACAAGTTTGATCAGGACACAGTTCCAATCGCAAAGAGGTCACAGAGTAGTGGGGAGATAACGTGAACATAACTATTTACAAAAGTGTGCAATAAATGTAATAGATTATGTGTGTATCTATCATCTATCTACCTACCTACCTACCTACCTACCTACCTATCTATGCAAGATGCTTGGGAGAGCATCAATTTTTAAGTTATTTGCTAAGTAACTTCGTTCCGCTAGAGCTGCTAAATTCCCTGTTTTACCAAACTTTTCAGTAAATCTACACCATCAACAAGTTATTTGTGGGAGTATTTGAGCAAAAAAGCAAAGGAAAAAGGCTTGTGCTCCCTTCCTGGGTAGCTGTGGAAAAGAGAGATGAATCATGAGGCCCTGAGAACTGAGATGTGAATGAGACTGATAGTTGAATAAGCGCAGAAACGTGGAGCTGGAGGTGGCCGGAAGAAATATACAGCCGCAAAGATGTCAGGGGCACCAGTGGGCTCTCCTCCATCAAGTCAAGTTCAACTGGGGGTCAAGTCAAGGTCAACTGAATCTCAAAGGAAAGACTGATGTCCAGCTGATTTGGGGGTCACATTTATTTAACCTCGTTTAGAACCTTAAACCTTCTGAGACCTATTCTTTCTGTTTCCCAAAAGTGGAGTCTAGTTTTCTTGTGTTCATGTCTCTCCCACACCTCGCACTTCTGAATTCCTTTCTCTCTGTAAAATATTTTTTTATTTAGCATAAAATTTAGAGCGGTAGCATAGTCAATAACACACGAAATTCTCTGGCTTGAATGATGTGTTTATTTTCTTTAAATACACATAAATATGAAACAACAGACAGTAGTTTGGTAAACTCAAAACTACAAGCTGGACAGTAATCAGATAATCAGTGCTGATCATACAAATCAAAATCGGCATAAGAAAGAATCAGAATAATTCACAAGAGAGTTGCAATTAGCAAAGGACTCGAAGACTATGCGAACTGCCTCATCTGCTCTGAGTAATTAATCACATGGTACCTGTCATTCCACGATGATCAAACCTTTTTCACTCTCCATTCCTTGGTGTGCAGAGCACCTTCAGTTAGAAGACATCTGTCAGAGAGCCAGGGGATCCTCAGCTGGTGTTTAATGGAAGGTCCATCTGGATTCACCATAGTACTATGTAACGCGGATTTTTTTTCTAACACCTGGAACAGTGACAGCAACTTGGCAAAGCAGCATGCTGTTTAAAACGACAGGGATGGGGAACTGGGTGGGGATCAAGGCTGAATCAAGGATTTTCTCGATCGTGGAGCCCATGGGCGGCCCTTCTCTCCTTTGGAAAGCGGCAATGCTTTGGACATGCTGGTTTTCCATTTGCACAGGTTCTCATGTGAAAGGGGCATCTGTCCTCACAGCTGTTACAAAAGAAAATAAACATGAGAATTCAGAATCAAGGACTAAATTCCAACGAAAAACTCTGATCTGATTTGATTACGTTTTCAAAGTAAATTTTCCAGATACATATTTGCAATGTCAATATAAAATCCTGATGGTTACCCCACATGGTTTCAAAATCTATTAAAGCACAATTGCTAACTTCTAAGCGGTCTATTCATCAGTGAAGTTCTTGCTATATAAATCCAATGACATCCCCTTCCTCAAAGAAAAAAAGCAAACATATGTGGATATATACTGAGAGAGAGATTGAGCTAAAGAGTCAGCTGATCTGAAATAATAATTGTTGAAATTTCATCAACTTTAGTTTTTGCTTAAGATCCATAAGCCAACAACAGTAGGCAGGATTTTCTGGATTTTACAGTCAATCATCACTCTATATACTTATTCCGTAGTTGCCAAACCTCTGTTTTACTATCAAAAAGGGGGCTTGGCACTGAACAGTAAAATTGGCTTAATAAGGAATCCCACCAAATCTAAATGGTATTTACATTAAATGTCAATGGGCCAAATTTAGGCAAAAGTGCAAAAGTCATTCACCTGCAGGTGTCTGGGTGAAATATCTTGTGCTTCTGGCAGCAGCTCTCCAGAGTTTCTCTGCACTCAATGCAACTGCAGTTTTCTGGGTGCTGGATGAGATCTCTGGGACATGGCGTTTTACAGACACACTCACAACGATCTTCATCAAACTTCATGTGTGGACCGCAGAGAGCCAGCTCCTGGAGATGAGTGTGATCTAAACGGAAAAAGTGTTGGTCAAAAAATACACCTCACACCTTCCAGGCTATGGGTAGAAACAGTGATGTATTTCCCCACGGCAGATCATAATACTAATATAAAGGATACAGCAGTGACAATGAACTTTGATTCCACAGACATCTGTCGGAAAACGTGATCAGCTGAGAGAGGAGGGTCTGAGAGGTCTTTGACACACTTAGCTGACCGATATTTCTTCTAAAAATATACAAAACAACTGGATAACTACTACCCCATGTCCAATTCTGATCATCGAGTTGAAATTCATTGCAAAAAACAGAGGAGACAGAAACTTTGGAAGAACTTGACAATGTCACCTTAGCATTCTTGAAAGGCTCGGAGGAAAGTTAAGTGTTGAGTTTCTTCCCCAAACCTGCTTCTCTCCCAGTGTGCCTCACTTAGTGAATGGTACCATCACTCTTGACTCACCCGCCATGTTGAATCTAATTACCATGTCCACCCAGTTCTGCCTCCCTGAATTTATTCTTTTGTATCATCACTGCCACTGCCTCAATTCAGTCAGTACCTTGTACTTTTTGTGCAGATGGCACTCATTCACTTCAACACAAGTTTTATCCTTTCAATCCATTCTCCACAATATCAAATGCAAATCTAATCATGTCACTCTACTGCTTTATTTTTTTTAATTTATTTATTTTTGGCTGTGTTGGGTCTTTCGTTGCTGCACGCGGGCTTTCTCTAGTTGCTGTGAGCGGGGGCTACTCTTCGTTGTGGTGGGCGGGCTTCTCATTGTGGTGGCTTCTCTTGCTGCGGAGCACGGGCTCTAGGCATGAGGGCTCAGTAGTTGTGGCTCGTGGGCTCTAAAGCGCAGGCTCAGTAGTTGTGGCGCACGGGCTTAGTTGCTCCGCGTCATGTAGGATCTTCCCGGACCAGGAATCAAACCCGTGTCCCCTGCATTGGCAGGCGGATTCTCAAGCACTGCGCCACCAGGGAAGTCCCTGCTCTACTGCTTTAACTACCTTAAAAGGTTCTCTCTTCCCCAATAAGAGTCAATTTCCCCACCAAGACATAAGAGACCCTCCATGAGCTGGACCCTATTAACCTCCCAGACTCATCTTCTGTCTCTCTCTCACGTATCCTATGTTCCTCCATACCAAATTATAGTACTTTCAGTTCTCGTGATATGTCAGGGTCTCTCAACCCCATGCTTTTCGCCTTGTCGTTCCCTTTGCTAGTCATCCTTTCCCCCGATACCTTTCCCAACTTCAAATTTAGTTAAGTGCCCTACCCTGTGCATATTTCCATTCTGTCCTTTCTGGTACTGCTTACATTTGTCTGTTTATTTCTCTGTTTCCTCTATTAATGAAAAACTCCTAAAGGTTATAGGGATCAGGTCTCATCGTTCTGGCATAAAATAGGCACTTGAAAAACATTTGCTGAGTTTATCTGTTGTAATAAAAGGGTCCTGAAGCAGGCCGATATATGGAGATTCTGAAGAATCCCATCTAGCATTCCAAGACATTGGGTTAAGGCATATGGTCTTGCCAATATCTGGCCCTTAAAGATATATCAAAATGGCAGTCTCATGTCATCCAATCTCACAGTCTTAACTGCTCTGTGACTGATGATCTTTAAGGGCTCCTGTGGAATGCGTATTGAAAGGCTAGATCTGAGGATCCTCCATTCTGAATTGTGTGAAGAGGAAGAGGGTAAGCTTTGTAAGCCATATGCAGATGCCAGATGTCACTTTGGGGCAAGACGAGACTAGACAGAAGCGCCTAAAAGATTTGCATGGATCACTAGGTGGCAGTAGAGATTCACTTAGAACACTTCAGGCTGTCCCAACTCCATTCTTAGAGCCGTGGTTTAGGGAAACACAGTCTACCGGGTATTTGCTGAACTTCAGCAAGGTAGCTGGCAGTGGCTGACCTCGATCCTTATAGATAAGTTGAAAGTGACAGAGAATGGACGTAGGAGAGCTGAGTGAAGCGGTAACTAGCTAAGGGTGATACCCCATGTATTGTGTATCAATTTCAATCCTAGGGAAGTTGATGATGGGGTACCGACGTGTTAGGTCCTCAGCCTTGTTCCATTTATCATTCTAAATCAATAAACTGATGGAATTTTTCCAAGTAAATTCTTGAATTTGTGGGTATCTTGAAGAATTTAAAATCCAGAATCAGGACTCCCTAATTTTTTTTCTTTTTTTGGTATTGTTACTTTTCTTGTTTGTTTTTTAAAACAGTTTAGAGCAATGGCCTGAATCTAACAAGATGAAGTTAAATTGGACTTGGATTCACTAACTCACATATGCTCATCCAGGGAAGAGAAGTTATTATAGAAAAGGCAGCTGGCTTAATAGCCACGTGTGTGGGAAGAAAAAGTATTTAGTGAACAGTAAGCTCAATATATGTCATCAGTTTGATGAAGCCACTGGAGAAGTGACCATGAACTTGGCCCATATTAACTGAGTTGCAAGAGATGAAAATGAGAAGTGATCCAGGCTACCCCATGCCTCTCACTTCCATCATTGCCACAACTTCCTAAAAGGTCCCCTTCCTCCTTGCCTGCCCCAAGCCAACCCATCCTCTTGTACACTGTCACTCGGTTGATTTTGTTAAAATTCTAACTGGTGCTGTCACTGTCCACTTAAACCAGTTGAGTGGTTTCCTTTTGCGTTTAGCATCACGTCCAAGCTCTGGGACACGCTTTACAAGGGTCCCCTGTGAACCTCTCCAGCTTCCTCTCTCACATCTACCCAGCCCCCTCCTGTAACGTCCCCACCATGCTGACCGTCTTCCAGCAGCCTGACGCGCTGCGGTCTTTCACTTCCAGCTCTGAGCGCTCATTTTTCCCTGGCTCAGAGCACTCCTCTCTTTCTCCACTACTCTTCCCGCCCTCAACACACATGGGCGCCGGCTAAGTCCCTCCCCAGGAATTACCTTCAGCAGAAAGAAGCTGCCTCACCCAAGGTTATATCTCCTCTCTGAGGCAGCCCACATCCAGTGACGAGTCCATAGGACCCAGCCCCTTTGCCTCAATTTGAGGCGTCCCCCCACGGGCTGTCCCAGTTTCAGCTCCCCACAGGCTTGGCTAATGCGTCTCAGCAACTGCAACACGGTTCACCTTCTCCCTCTGCCCAGTCCTGCCCCCGACCCTTCACCTTTGAAAGCAGTCCTGCATGTAAACCTCCAAAGTACAAATCTCTCTCCCAGGAGCTGTGTACCAGGAGAAGCTTGATTAGAACAGCCTTTAAGCTCTATGTATACAGCTTTCCACGATAACTTCCTTTTTAAAAAAATTTTTATTGGAGAATAGTTGATTTACAATGTTGTGTTAGTTTCAGGTGTACAGCAAAGTGAATCAGTTATACATATACCTATATCTACTCTTTTTTAGATTCTTTTTCCATATAGGTCATTACAGAGTATTGAGTAGAGTTCCCTGTGCTGTACAGTAGGTCCTTATCAGTTATCTATTTTATGTATAATACTGTGTATATGCCAATCCCAATCTCCCAATTTATCCCTCCCCCCCTTCCCCCTTGGTAACCGTAAGTTCGTTTTCTACATCTGTGACTCTATTTCTGTTTTGTAAATAAGTTCATTTGTGCCGTTTTTTGGATTCCACACAATAACTGTCTAACACATTTAAAAATGGGTCACATGGAGAAAGAATCAGATTGGTTTTACATGGTTCTATAGGGTAAAGCTGAACTAACAAGTTGATGCTCTAGAGCTGGGCTGTCCAACATGCTGGCTACGGGCCCGAATGAGCATGAAATGGCAAGTGTGAATTGAGACGTGCTCTAAGTGTAAAACACACACTGGATTTCAAAGACTCAGCACAAAGAATGAAGGGTATATCCTTGATAAATTTTATATTGCCTGCATGTTGAAATGAGAGTATTTTTTATATATTAGATTAAGTAAAACATTAACATTAATTTCATCTGTTTCTTTTAACCTTTTTAATGTGAGTACTATAAAATGTAAGTTGCATATGTGACTCTCACTGTAATTCCACTGGACAGCACTCTTCTAGACAGAGAGAGAGACAGATTCAGGTTCAATATAGTTTATTAGCAACAAGAGTGTGCCCAGCGTAACTGAGCTGCCTCAGTGGGTTTGTCAAGTTTCCCCATGACTGATGCATCTTCTAGCAGGGGATGGCTGAAGACTTGGTGGGAAGGATGTACATGGCATTCAAGATTGGCATGGGCATTTACAGAGTTACTGTATGACCCAGCAATCCCACTCCTGGGCATATATCCAGAAAAGACAAAAACTCTAATTTGCAAAGGTACATGCACCCCGATGTTAGCACTACTTACAATAGCCAAGACATGGAAGCAACCTAAATGTCCATCAACAGAGGAATGGATAAAGAAGATGTGGCACATGTATACAATGGAATACTACTCAGTCATAAAAGAGAATGAAAGAATGCCATTTGCAGCAACATGGATGGACCCAGAGATTATCATACTCAGTGAAGTAAGTCAGAGAAAGACAAATATCATGATATCACTTATATGTGGAATCTAAAAAAATGATACAAATGAACTTATTTACAAAACAGAAACAGACTCACAGACATAGAAAACAAACTTATGGTTACCAAAAGGAAAGGGGCGAGAGGATAAATTAGGAGTTTCGGATTAACATAAACACACTACTATATATAAAATAGATAAACAACAAGGACTTACTGTATAGCACAGGGAACTATATTCAATAACTTATAATGGAAAATAATCTGAAAAAGAATATATATATAAAACTGAACCACTTTGCTCTATACCTGAAACATTGTAAGTCAACTATACTTCAATTTTTAAAAAAGATCTGCATGGGCATTTAAGCTACATGAACTTTAAGATTCCCTCAAACCCTGGGCTGAGCTTTCATGAAAACACTTGGAAGCTGAGAGACTGAAGCACAGGGAGTAGCTTGTTATTTACAGTTTCTAGGACAGATTCCTTAGAGCTTAATCCTTACTAATCTTGCTTGTAGATCATAGTTGGAAACAAGCAAGGTTCAAATTGCATGATTCCTTACTATCTTTACAGTGGAATCACGTCAAGTTCTCTCAGAAGTCAATAAAAAGTGGATTCACTTTCAGCCAGATGTTCGTAATCAAAAATCAGAGCATTGTGAGTTATGTGCAGTGACGAGAGCCTAGCTCATCTGGTTCCCAACTCCCCTGAGCCCAACAGCTGTGTTTTGCTTTACTTTGCCCTCGTTTCAGAAGAATTCTTCTCTTATTCCCCATTTTTTTCAAATTATTGGCATGTTTTCCCATGACACAGTTGAAAGAAACCAACACGTCCAAAATGACCTTACATTCCTGTAGGACTTTTTATATAAATAACTTAGTAAAACGTGGTTGACTCGTGTTTCATTCTGAAGTGGCTTTCATTAAAGTTTATCATCCCCTTTCAAATTCAATGTTTTGGGATGCTCTAATCATTTGGGTCTTTAAGATTAAAAAGCAGAATGATGCATTGGTAGACTTACTATATAATTATAGCACAGAGGTCTCTGGAATCTCACTGCTTCTATCACTCTTAGCCGTGTGTCTAGAAAGTTACTAGACATTTTGGTGTGTCCATTTTGTAATTGTAAAAAAAAAAAGGGATACTAATCATACATTAGGATTATTGGGAGGATTAAATGAGTTGATACATATAAAAGGCTTACAAGATCGCTTGGTCAGTAAATACTAGCTGCTATTGTTGTTATTATCATTATTACTATTATCATTTCACCACTGCTATGATTACCTTCCATGCCGGCGAGTGGATTCTCCTCCTGTAAAACACATTTACACTTGTTGCTGTCCCAGAGCATGTCAACAGGACAGAGTTTCTTGGAATGGGAACAGCTAGGAGGAGAAAACAATAAATCAGATTTTAAAGCTTTCGAGAGCAGTCATACCTTTGGAACAGTTTCTAAGAAACGTTGAATACATTTCTGAGTGGAGAACAGTGAAGATTTTTAAGGAGCTTAATTCATATTGATGAACAGCATGTTATTAGATAGTAATTCTGTAATTACAAATATTCTCTGTGGAAACGTTTGGAAACCAAACTGTAATTTTGGAAAGGTATAATCTTTTTAAGAGGATTGGTGTTAAAAACTATGTAAATTAGCTGTCAACAGAGCTTATTTACCCCAAGTGAATAGTGTTCTAACATAGCTCCTGAGCAGTATGTCTGTAACACGGAGATAAGAACATTGGCCAGGACAGCAGGAAAATCTTGAGGATAAATGTTCCTTTATTACGAGCTTTCTTTTCTACTTGGCACTCACACAGTGCGTTTACTCCTTTACTTGTGCAAGATCTAAGTATCCAACTCAATTACTCTGTATTTTTATTCAAGAGTTGTGATTTGCCCTTTGTTTCTCTGTAGTAAATTCTTTTCCCCCAAATCAATGATTCTTACCTTTGATTTCAGAACACTTGAGGGTGTCATAATTTGTCTCATAAAGAATCACAAAATACTCACAAAATGTCTAGTCAAATTAAATTTAAGTCATTTTTCATTTAAAATAATATTTCCCATTTGGTCAACTTAAGAGGAAGGCTTAAAAAACTACCAGAATCAGATGCACACCGTTGTGCCGCTCCCCAGTGACTCCAGGAGCCTACTTTCCCCCTCCTAACTTCGGGACTTAAAGATGTAAACAGCCTGAAATGGGTTTTATCTAATGCTTGTTCTGGAATGAGGGAACAGATGCCAAATCTGAGTCTGGAGTAGAGTTTTACAGCTGCATCAGACTAGGCATATTAAGAACAAACGTGCCCACAGCTTGACATGCTGAGTTCAAAACCACTGAACTTTCTGATCCTACTGCAATATACATGTAACACCTCATAAAAAATATACTTGCCAAACAGTTATTACCCGTAGATCTGGGTTAGAACCTAAAAGACAAAGAGCTTGAGGAGAGAGCGATGACTCTGTAATTAATGAACTATGCTCCACACACAGCTTTAGCCAAGGCAAGAACAAGCATAAAGAAGTGTAAGAAATGCTTACCGATCTTCTTCGGGGATCTGGACGGATCTTCTAATAATCGAGTACGGATGGCGGGGAGCTGTTGGCAAGCACTTACAACCTGTATGGTTGGCAACTTTAACAGGCACTAATTCAGGTACTGATGTCAAAGGTACTGATATCTCAAAGAGCTAGAGCAGAGAAAGAGAACTATAATACATATTTAAAAAAATAAGAATAATTTCTACAGTCCGCATTTTTGCCTTTGTCCTGTACGGTAATGACATTAGCAAAGTCGTCCATTAAGAATACACTACCAAACGTAAAACAGATAGCTAGTGGGAAGCAGCCGCATAGCACAGGGAGATCAGCTCGGTGCTTTGTGACCACCTAGAGGGGTGGGATAGGGAGGATGGGAGGGAGGGAGACGCAAGAGGGAAGAGATATGGGAACATATGTATATGTATAACTGATTCACTTTGTTATAAAGCAGAAACTAACACACCACTGTAAAGCAATTATACTCCAACAAAGATGTTAAAAAAAAAAGAATAGAGCTAATATGCAAACTATTATATATAGGATGGATAAACAACAAGGTCTTACTGTACAGCACAGGGAACTATATTCAATGACCTGTAATAAACCATAATGGAAAAGAATATGAAGAAGAATATATATGTGTATAACTGAGTCGCTTTGCTGTACAACCGAAATTAACACAACATTGTAAATCAGCTATACTTCAATAAAATTAAAAAAAAAACAGAACTAATAAGGCTAAGGGCTGGCATGAAGGAAAGAATTCTGGGCTGGGTGTCAGAAGACCAGGGCCTTAACCAACTTTATCAAGTATTTAAGTTCTGTCAAATCTCTTAAATTTTTGGTGCCCCTAGAACGCTTGTAAAATGGTAACCTTGTAAAATGTTCCCTGCTCCTGCTTTAAGTCTGAGTGTGAATTGTAAGGATTAAATGAAATTATAGCTATGAAGTTTCTTTGCAACCATGGTGAACAGATTACTGTTCAAAACTATTTACTTATCTCTTCCCATGCCATCTCCATTGGAGGAATACAGTTTTCTGTTCCTTGACTTTGGACTTGGCCATGTGACTTGCTTTGGTTGACAGGACATTAGCAGACATGACACAAGCACAGACTTGAACTGTGCGTGCATGCATTTGCTCTAGCCATGTGAAGAGCATGAGCTGGCAGGCTTGCTGGTCTAAGGGATACGAGACACAGGGACCAGACCGGGACTCAACCTGCAGCTTGCCACCAAGCCCAACTGAGCCCACTCTAAACTAAAGGAATCTCAGATATACGAATGAGAAAAAGCCATCGTTGTTTGAAGCCACTAAGTTTTAGGGTGTTTATTATGCAGCATTATATAGTAATAACTGACTGATACAAGACCATCATGCCCAAACAATGAGAGGTAACATGAATATCATTCCATGTTTCTATATGCTAGCCCCTGTTGTAAACACTTTTATATTAATTCATTTACCTTTGTAACAACATAATAGGGAGGGTTTTTTAAATTACCCCCCTCCAACTCTACAGGGGAAGAAACAGATGTACAGAGAGGTTATATAACTTGCCTAAGGCCATATAACTATTGATCGGAAGAGTGGGGATTTGAACCCAGGCAGTCTACTCTAGAGCTAGAGGGGATATTCTTAAGAATATGCCTTATTACTTTTTGCAATGAAATTGCTGTGACCAGAGGAAGCAAGATGGGATCTCCATAAGTAAAATTTACTTGCTGAGAATATCAGTTACTTTGTTTCTAGAGAGGCTCTCTGATGTATGGATGCATTTCAACTTGATTTGAATGCTCTGTCCATTCAATCAGCATTCCATGTAGTCCTTACTACATAGAGTCTTCATTTTATTCACTTAGTTTCTAAGATGTATTTCACTGAACAGTCCATAACTTTGGGATGAGAGGTAGTTTTTCTTTAAAAGAAAAACCACTATTACAATGTTCAAATATGCATATTTGGAAAGAAAAACTGCTGTACATTTACACTTAAGCACATTCTTTAAAACTACTCATTTGTTGAGGACAGCAGTCAAAATACTCAATTATCCATTGTTAAGTGGAAGCAATCCATTAAAGTTGTGTTGAGCCTGACCTTTTTATATGTAATGGCACGTCCATGAGTCTAAGTAAGCGGGTGTTTTTAGGAGTGTTTATTTTGCATGAACTTCATCTTCTTGCGAAATTTTTCAGCTATACTCTAGGGTATAACACGGTCATGAACTAAAGTCTCTTACGTTAACGTTATGCAAGCTTTGTTTCCACTCACAGTTGATGCTTAGCCATACTTATGTCATTTTTTCCCCTGACTGTCAAACAGCAGAGGTCAGAATTTTTACAAGTTCCAAGATTCTCTAAAAGAATTTAGAAAAAGAAACTCTTCAGTTTAAGGGATATTTTAAGTAGGGGGGAAAATTAAGGATAAGTTAACCTAGTATCAAACAAATCAGGATTCCATTCTTTCCATCCAGTTAAGATAATTACCTAACATGGGTATATTCGGTGCATGGCTAATTTTATTGTGCTACCTCTTTTCACGATCATGAGGCTAGATTGTAGAGGCAAATGTGACAATTAAATGAATATACCGATATGCGTGAGGAATTTGCGACACAGAACCAAAAGGAATGTAGTTTGACTTACAGCTTTTTAATGTTTTGCTAAGTTTGTTATTACTGCTCTTCTATGCCACGTTTATTACATTTCCCAACAATATGGTAGCGACAGAATCAAAAACTTATCTACTGAGCAAAAGGAATTTTATAAGATGGAGAGGGAAGAATTATTTCTTTCATGGGAACTGGAGGATTATTTTCAAAGGTCTTTTGTGCTAGGTATTTTCCATTTGCGCCTCCGGAGACGCCATCCTCTTTCCTTCCTTCCCCACTGGGCTGTACCCCAGGATGCTGACCTCCATGGAATGCATCCATAGGCCCTCTTGCCCCCCACCCGCTTGCCGGGCTAAGGGCTGGCAGGGGCTGCCCCTCCTCCAGCCAGTCCTGCAGCCCGCTTCTCCATTTCCTCTCTCGGTTCCCATAACCGCTCCATCCTCTTGCCTCTTCAGTCTAAGGGTGGGAACAGCTCTCCCTTTCTGCCAGCTCTGGGTACTTCACCAGCCCTTTCTCCTTCCCCCACCCTTCACTGAACTCTTCTCAATCACTCCATTTGAACAACACGGAACCTAATGAATACACAAGTCAGTGTGGCTATCTTCGTTCCTTTAAACGTCTGTTCTAGTAACTTCTATATGATTTTCTGATCCTTGACATTATAGCATCAGAGAGACAGCAACTGACAAGGGTCCAGGCTTTGGAGTCAACTGGATTTGAATCCCAGCTCTGCCACAAGCTATCTCTTTGAGCCTCCATTTCCTCATCTATAAAGGAAGATGATAAGCTACCCATTTAGCTTATCTCAGGGTTCAATGAGATGACACACATAAAGCATTGAGACAGCGCTTGGCAATCAGCTGAGCTGTAGCTGTCGACACGATCAGCGTCAGGGCTCCGGGGAGGGCTGATGTCCTCATACCTGTTTGGAAACGTACGAGGTGCTGCTGTTGACACAGACGAGGCTCTCTTCATTGCAGCAGCCGCCACACCGGAACACGTTCACGCAGGGGGGCTTGAAGAACGTGTCAGTGCTTCTCCCCAGCTCGCCGGCCACTTCCACGCACGTCTCTCGAGGGCTGCACTGCGTCCTTTGCCATTCCTCATCTATAACTGCGGAGAGGCAGCTCGTTGGGCCAGTGGAACAAAGGGCCCTGACATGCCCACGTGTGCCAGGGTTACACTCAACACCGTCATTCTCACACGTGCAGCGCTTGGTGATTTCACCAGACGGGTATTTGGGGTCAATCCTTTAACCAAGGATTGTCTGCAGAAAATTTACAACCAAAATCTGCGTTCCTTCCCATTTATACGATCCCTTCGTAGACTCTAATTCTACCTTCCGTTGGTGATGAACACCATGTTCTGGATATGACTACACTGGGTACATCTGGAGAAGCCTGCTAATAAGGAAGTAAATAGAGGCACGTAAAGCAATGACATGTAAGCATTATTTATTAAGCAATTTACAGGACACAGCTGGATGGCATTTCTGCTCCTTGAAGCCAGGTGTGGGCAGGTTTTTGCACCATTAAGAAATACGTTTCGGGAATTCCCTGGCGGTCCAGTGGTTAGGGCTCCATGCTTTCACTGCCGAGGGTGCGGGTTCAATCCCTGGTCGGGGAACTTAAGATCCCACAAGCCGTGCAGTGCAGCCAAAAAAATAAAAAATAAAATTAAAAAAAAAGAAATACCTTTCTATTGGTTGCTTAACTAACTATATACGGCAAACACATGAATGAAAAGTTAAGTGGGGGCTTCCCTGGTGGCACAGTGATGAGTCCGCCTGCCGATGCAGGGGACACGGGTTCGTGCCCCGGTCCGGGAAGATCCCACATGCCACAGAGCGGCTGGGCCCGTGAGCCACGGCCGCCGAGCCTGCACATCCGGAGCCTTGCTCTGCAACGGGAGAGGCCACAACAGTGAGATGCCCGTGTACTGCAAAAAAAAAAAAAAAAAACTTAAGTGGAGCTAATCTTTCCTCAAGTCAGAGTGTTCTTATTTGCAAATGCCTGATACTGATGTTTCTATCAAATGATGAAATAAGCTGGTTCATTTTTTTAAAAATAAATTTATTTATTTCTGGCTGCGTTGGGTCTTCATTGCTGCGTGCGGGCTTTCTCCAGTTGCGTTGAGCGGGGACTGCTCTTCGTTGCAGTGCGTGGGCCTCTCACCATGTTGGCCTCTCTTGTTGCGGAGCTCGGGCTCTAGGCACACGGGCTTCAGTAGTTGTGGCACGCGGGCTCAGTAGTTGTGGCTCACGGGCTCTAGAGCGCAGGCTCAGTAGTTGTGGCGCACAGGCTTAGCTGCTCCGCGGCACGTGGGATCCTCCCGGACCAGGGCTCAAACCCATGTCCCCTGCATTGGCAGGCGGACTCCTAACCACTGCGCCACCAGGGAAGCCCAAGCTGCTTCACTTTGATGAAAGGAGCAATATTCTGGCCATTCTAGCTAATTTGTGGGAAACAGGAAAAAGAAACAATCCTCGGGGAATCAAAAAAGATTACATACATTCTTGTAAAACATACTCGCCTTTCTCTCAAAGGTTATTTTTTTAAATTAGATTTTGATGCTATGATACTTAATGCTGCATAGCCTTTCTATGGACGTTTTTGGGAAATGATTCAATATTATGATAAAGACAATATTTAAAGACTTTCTTTTAGTTTGTCATGGAATTGTAGAGTTGATTATACACTGGGGTGGAGGGGAGTGGTGAAAACCCTTAGTGGTTGGCAGCTTCTCATCTGACCCTCCATCACGCCCACCTCCTGGTGTTCACACCCTGTATAGTCCCCTCCTCTGCTTGTGGGCTGGACCTAGTGACCCGAATGTTATGAAGAGAACACAGCAAGAGCGATGGGGTGGCACTGCCACGATTAGGTTAACAAAGACTGATTTCCATCTTGCTGGCAATCACCAACTCTCGCTGGCACTCTTTTGCCTTCTCAGCTTGCAGGCTTGGATGAAGCAAGCCATCATGTTGGAAAGGCCCACATGGCAGGGAACTGAGGGTGGCCTCTACCTAACCGCCAGTGTGAAGCTGGGACCCTCAGTCCAACAGCCTGTCTGGAACTGAATCTTGCCAACAACCTCTGAGTGAACTTGGAGGCACATTCGGCCCCAACTGAACCTTGGGATGCTGCCCGTGACCCAAGATGACACCTTGACTGCAGCCTCCGGAGAGACCCTGAAGGAGAGATACCAGTTGAGGCTATGTCTGCAATTCTGACCCACCGAAACTGTGCGATAAAAAATGTTGTCTGAAGCAGCTAAGTTTTGGGGTAATGTGTTACACAGTGATAGATAAACTCTTCTCCATTTTTACCCCATCTTCAAAAATTTGTAAATGGTCTCTGCCCAGATTCTGAATTCCCATATATGTGAACGTGTTTCTACCAGAAGGGATAGAGAGAACTTCTATCTGGAGGATACAGATAAAACATTATTGTTGCAGATCTGACGCTAGTCTCTAAATTATTCTCTTAAAACATCTTTTCCACAGCCTTCTTCCTTTTCCGCCCATTAATCTCAGATTTCCTCATATGATGCTTTCTTCAATCACTGAAAACACAAAATACGTTTGGCTGGCTGAAAAGCACTGCATATACTATACAATTTACCTAAACTCTGTTTTTTCATCATAAAATCTACTAGTCCAAGAAACCGCTTAAAATGCCTGATTATGAATATTTATATACAGAGTCTGAAGGTTGTAAACATGGGAGATAAATTACCCAGTTAGGTACTATTTAATTCACTATTATTCATCATAAATCCTTGAAAAAACAAGTACTCAAGTTATAAAAACATTCCTTGCTTAAAATGCTATTTAAATGTTGCTTTCTATTTTCTTTTTTATAAAACTAAGTTTTCAAAGTCAGAACATTGTGTGGAACTATGACCAATGACACCGAGCAAAGGCTTCGTATCTCTACTGTCATTACTACTGCCCAGCAGGACTGTTCTTCCTCAGGGAATTACCCTGAAATCCATGAGGGAGAGTTAGAGCAAATTATAATTGGGATACCACACCGATTTAATTATTTGCTGCTTCTAACTCACTAAGTAACTTTAGATGATTCCCCCCCCCCCCCCCCACGTAACAAGAGACATTTCAGAGTTGGCAAATTCCATATTATTTATGTTTTTTAAAAATATTTTTAAAAACTTTTTATGGTTTCCTTCTTAGAAAATGTCAATTTCGACATGAATGACTTTTTAAAATCACCTCCTCTTGGTTTTATGGTAATGCTTCTCTATCTCCATCTTCACAGAGCATCTCCAGGCTTGCCTCAGGCCTTCAAACACGTAATCTGGTTAAGGCCCTGAATCTCCAGATGAGGTCTGATCCCTTTACTTTCATGAAGTCCGTGCTCATTCACCACACAGAAACAACTAGAGCTTCAGACCTCTGGCTAAATTGGGTTCTAGGCCATGGTTCCAACCATCTCAACTCATTTAGACACAGTCATACAGACGCACACCAAGCACCCTCTTCACTCCCGGACTCTGGTGCTGCTAAGGTATCGATCCCACCTAGGCACAGCCTTCCCCGCAGCCAACAATATCGTCCTTTTACAAACGGAAGAAAATAAAGGTAACTCTACAGAGAAAGAAAAGAATAATTTTGGCTGAGCAGTCAATTTAAATTATGCAATAGCTACAATCCGATACCAGGTAATCATATGTTCATCAAATCTAAAAGGCTAAATCATCAATGCCACGGTGGTTTCTTGTGCTGTTTTGACACATCATCAAAAAAGTTAAATGCCTAATTGGAGGCCGCACAACTGTATTTGGCAAGCATGTCATTCATCATAGGACAGTACATACAGACAATAGTTTGCTTGTAAACATCCTCCAAACCTTACTACGGAAGAGTCATTCTCTTTATTTCAAATCATGTTATTTTCTACTCCAGCGTCTGGATTCTTTTGTCTAGAGAATTTCCCCCTCCGTTATTCTCCTAGTAATACCAATATGCATTATTCCAACTCAGCTTTTAAATTCTACTTTTCATTTTTACTTTAAAAAAAATCACAGAATTTTGAAGCCATAAAAAAGCTATACCTAATCTATTGGTTTTTATCCATGTATGTATGGCCGTAGAATGCTCCTTATTAATGAATACCCAGGTTGTTTTATTTTTTAAGTAAACTCAATTTTTTTTTTTTCTATTAAGAACAGGCTTTCTGGGTTCCTTTTGCCCTCACATCTCTGAGTTAAATATATTTCCATATTGGGAAGTGTTATGTGGTGTTGAATTTTTGATCTCAAAATCATATTGGGTATATTTCTCTGTGGAGTAAACCCAGGAAACCAGGACTCTCCGGTAACACTGAAGCTATGAAACCAAAGACCCCCTTGTTTTTTTCTCCCAGACACGTGCCCGCCCTACTCAAACTTTTACAAGAAGTTGGCGCATTTGTTACTATCTGATAAAGAGGAAGAATTGGCCTCCGCACGCACACACCTACCTTTTAGCGTCTCAATGTCATAGAAAGTGGCCGCAAACCTGGTGGACCGATGGGATGCTGAGCGAGAGTCCGCGCTGGTGAGACTTTTGAGCTTCAGTCGGCATCTCCACAGCTTCCAGTCCTCGAAGTGGGTGATCTGCAGTAGTTCCTCCAAACCCGAAGCCGCCCTAATCTGCTGCTCAGATCGTTCTAACATTGACCGGGATGCCCGCTTAAAGCGAAACAAAACAAAAAAACTGGCTTACAGGCAACTTACTCAAGTTCTAGTTTGTCTTGATAATATTCATTGCTAACACTTACAAATGTAAGTAGAGCTAAGAAGAAACTAGATTATTCAAATGGACACCAGTACCTAGGAAAAATGACATCTAGTAGTTTTGATTCACATTCTGTTCATTTATGATTGATGGAATGACTTATTCCCCCTGGGTTCTCAGAACACTTAAAGACAGTATCGTAGTGGGTTGAATGGTGGACATTTAAATGACATGTCCACGTCCTAACCCCCAGAACCTGCAAAGATGACTTTTTTTTCGGAAAAGGATCTTTGTAGATGTAATGAAGTTAAAAGGATCCTGAGATGAGGTCATCCTGGATTATCTGGGTGGACCTTAAATACAAAGATAAGCATCCTTATAAAAGACAGGCGAGGGAAGACACTGACACAGAGGAGAAGGATTTGTGAAGCCAGAGGCAGAGACTAAGGTAACGCAGCCACAAGCCAGGGGTCGCCTGAAGCCACCAGAAGCTGGAAGACTCAAGGAATGATTCTTTCCAAGAGCCGATGGAGGGAGGATGGCCCTGCTGACACCTTGATTTTGCAACTGGATTCCAGAACCGCGAGAGAATAAATTTCTGTTGTCTTCGCCATCAAGTCTGTGGTAGTTCAGTATGGCAGCCACAGGAAACTAATATAGATTTTTAAATCACACTACTTTGTGCAGGAGCCAATGACAATTGTTTTCATCTGTTATTTGGGACACTGACCCACAAAGTCTTGGGGACCCTGCCTACAGTCACACAAGAAGGAAAGATTTTAAGAACCTGATAATCTGAATTTGCTGACTTCTAACCCTCTGAACTTTTTTTTTCCTTTTTAAACCTGTTTACTATTCCAAACACATGATTTTTTTTTCTGAAAAAATACACTTCTAGAGCTTATGTTGAAAACTTCCTTCCCACACAGTTGCATGAACTGTACTGACTGATACAACCCATGGATTTATGAGGAAAAAAAAGACTTGGCTGATAAAAGATTTTCAGTATGCAGTCGAATTGTTCAAAATTAGGGACTTGGTTACATAATGATATATGCATACAATGAATACTATGATACAATGATCGTCAAAACCAATGATGCAGATGTATACTGGACAGAAGGAATTGAGTCCTCCCTGGAATGTGCTGGAGAGACAATAATGTAGTCTGTCTATGGTTAGGGACGTGGATTTTCTCCTGCTGAGCCTGTGGTTACTGAGTTTACGTTCTGCTGTGTGGTTTGCATACGCATGCTGAGGACTTTTTGTTTTTAGAGCTGGGGTGAGGGAAGGGAGAGAGGGAAGAAACAGTGTAGCTGCAGGACGGTGCTGAGACAGGAAGGTGGAGCGAGAGGTGAATGTCAGCTGACAGGGGGAGGGGCAGAGGGGGAAAACGGAGATGCGCAAATGGGACTTCCATCTGGACACTGGGTGGTGTGATGTACATCCTCCTCCACTGCCCCTCAAAAACTTTAGTTAAAATCTGTATCATTTAGCAGTGTTTTGGGAGTGGGTTTTTTTTTTTTCTTCCTTTAAAATTTGTATTGGAGTATAGTTGCTTTACAGTGTTGTGCTAGTTTCTGCTGTACAGCAAAGTGAATCAGGTATACGTATACATATATCCCCTCCTTTTTGGATTTCCTTCCTATTTAGGTCACCACAGAGCACTGAGTAGAGTTCCCTGTGCTATACAGCAGGTTCTCATGAGTCATCTGTTTTATACATGGTAGTGTATGTATGTCAATCCCAATCTCCCAATTCATCCCAACCCCCTCTTTCTCTCCTTGGTATCCATACGCTTGTTCTCTACATCTGTGTCTCTATTACTGCTTTGCAAATAAGTTCATCTATATCATTTTTCTAGATTCCACATATATTGTTAATATACGATACTTGTTTTTCTCTTTCTGACTTACTTCACTCTATATGACAGTCTCCAGGTCCATCCATGTCTCTGCAAATGGCACAATTTCATTCCTTTTTATGGCTGAGTAATATTCCATTGTATACATGTACATCTTCTTTATCCATTCCTCTGTTGGGGATTTTTTTTTTAAGCTATGATGATGGATACCGAGAGTTGTCCAAAAGTGGGTGTTCAAAAGAGCAAGTGTGGTCCCAGTCATGTATGATACAGTTATATGTCTTTAAAAATTATGTGTGTGTAATGTACATTATATATACATATATATAATTAACTATGGTTGATCATATATATCAAATTAAATATATACGTAATATCTGGAGGAATATACATGAAAATATAAACAATGGTTAATTTTCTAGATCAACGGTTGTCAAACTACAGCCCCCTGGCATAATTTAGTCTGCTGCCTGCCTGTCTTTATAAATAAAGTTTTACTGGAACACAGCCATGTCCATTTACTTACATATTGTCCACAGCTGCTTTTATTCTAGAATGGGAGAGTTGAGAAGTTGCAATAGAGACTTTCATAGCAGTTTCAATCTGAAGCCACCTGTCCTTTTCTGGAACAATTCCTTAATGCTCTCCGTTGTTGTATTTTTCATTATTCCATGTATTATATTGTCTCTATTCTCTTCTTTGAAACATTTATCAGACATGTATTGGAGCCTTTTAATGACCTTACATGTGCTTTCTTATTTATCTATTTTTTCCTCTTCATGTTTTTAACGTGACAGGTAATTTAATTGGTTTCTCTTCCCAATCACCAATTCTCCAATTGTGTGAGTCTAGAGTTTAAGTTTTTAATTTCAATGACCACATTTCTAATGTCAAATATTTCTACTTTATTCTCCTTCCCGTCTGCTTTTTGTTTCATTTCTGTACGTTTTTCCTAATTTGTCATTTTTGTTTTATGAATATTAGTCCTTTATCTCTTTGAGGGTTGTAAATAGACTTAAGTATTCAAATTGTTTTATATTTTAACTTCATATATATGAGTTCTTTCCCGATTATTCATTTTATTGGCTGTCTTTCTCAGTAATCATTGCCTCTACGTGCTTTGGAATTTTGTTTAGTAGTTCATCTTCATCGGGGGATTCGTTTTTTCTTTCTTCATTTAAAGGTCTGTGGGGCTTCCCTGGTGGCGCAGTGGTTGAGAGTCCGCCTGCCGATGCAGGGGACACGGGTTTGGGACGCGGGTTCGTGCCCCGGTCCAGGAGGATCCCACATGCCGCAGAGCGGCTGGGCCCGTGAGCCATGGCCGCTGAGCCTGCACGTCCGGAGCCTGTGCTCCGCAGCGGGAGAGGCCGCGGCAGTGAGAGGCCTGCGTACCACACACACACAAAAAAAGGTCTGTGGTTGCGTCCCCTGACACTCAGGGCCCTGGGTCCAGAATCTTACTGAGTGCTTATGACTCAGGGGTCAGCTCAGTTCAAGCCCTGCCTCGTCCTCTGGCTCATGTTAAGCAGTTTCATAGACGACACGGCTCCAGGCAGCCAAGAGCAGTAACTGTTCCTCTTTCATGGATCTGCTGGACTGCACTCATGGAGCCCATTACCCACTGGAACTCAACTTGTGGTGGCCTCCACCTTCCAGAACAGTCCATCAGTTCTGTAGCTTCAGCTTCATGGTTTTTTTAAAATTTATTTTTCTTGAGATACAGTTGACAGCGTGGTGTAAGTTTAAGGTATACGACATGTTGATTTCTTCAGCTTCATGTTTTTGGTACCATTTCTGCAAACGTTTGCCATTTGCAGATGTTTACCATCCTGTGATAAATTTTACATTTTATCGATCATTGCTACGGACTATAAACCATCTCAAAACATGAATGTAGACGGTCATCTTGCTTGGAAGTCCAGATGTGAATGTGAATGTGTGTGTGTACATGTGTGCATGTTTTAATAAAGGTGGGGAAATCTTGAACATGTTTATGACCTGAAGGAAAGAACCAACAGAGAGGAAGAAACAGAACATATGCATGAGAAAGCAGGGACCTAGAGGGGTTGGTGTGACATAAGTTCCAGAGACAGGTGGACAGAAGATGAATGAATGAGAGGGTCTGGAAGAGGAGGCTCATAGAGATGATGCGGGTCTGTAGATCGCAGGACTGCTTGGGACCTATGATTTCTCACTTCTTTGAGAAGCTGGAATCAAGGCAATTTTCTGGGAGCAAGGGCTGGAGGAAGCTTGAAGAGCATAGACAGGGTTTGGGGAACAGGCACTGAATCTCAGGAGCGTGCCACAGCTGCTTCATCTAAGAAATCCGGGGATGAAATTGAATAACTGCCGATCTCTCCAGTGACTCAAATTCAATGATGTGCCAACAAGGCTCGTTTTTCAATAGTTTCTCTTTTCATGATTATTCATTCCCTCTTCTAATTGGACGCCACGACTACTTCATATTCAATCCACTCTGCGAAATAAAATTTTGTTACAACACTGCTTCCCCATCAAAATAATGAAAACAATCAAATGGCTTTTTATACGTTTTAAAAATTGTACTCTACTGAGAGGATTTTTATTGAGGCAAATCCATAAATACGGAATGATGAGGCTTCATAGCTCTTACAGGTTTCAATTCAATCTGAGAAATATTCTTACACTATCCAACCATGAGAGCTCAGAGGGAAAAAAACCTCTGGATTGAATTTAAGCCATTGAATGGCTCATACGACTTACCTCATCATAAAAAATGAAGTGTTTACTGAAGTACAAGTTATTTAAGCATACTTTAAGCCTCATAATTTAAAACCTAGTTTGAAATAACTGAGAAATTGCAGTTTATTTTGCTCTTACAAGTGGAGGTATTGAAAATTCGGAATAAGCAGAGACCTGACAACCAATTCATCCCGGGGTGGGCGTATGTTTACAAAGGGTCAAGAATAACTGTTTGTTTCCAAGAGGCTTTCTGCACTAGTTGATTTCTGTATAATTAACTTTATCTACTTGAGCAAGACGAACATTAAAATTAGAAAGCGTAAGTATAGGCCCCAGTACATATTTAAACCATGGATTTCAACGGTTTTAACTACCAAACGTTTGCCAAGTAAGTTGCTCCTAATTTCTTCCTATATTCTAATGGAAGTGCTAATCAAAACTAAGATAATTAGAAAGCACTCAGCAAAAGGAAGTGAGGCATGGTTACCAGATCTCTGCTTTTTGTTACAGCAACATCTTTTTATGTGTCTGTGGTAATGAATCCAAGACTGTTAGTAATTTCCCTCCTAAATAACAAATCATTCTCTGACGTCTTGACTGCCACAAGCCAGTTTCCAAATTGTGAGGTTGAAGGTCTTTGTAACAAGATTTTGCCATTATTTCAATGCATACTGCTTCCTGAGGTACAGAATGAAGGGTAGCCACTTTCTCTTTTGTTAATTTCTAAGTTCACATGGTGTTCTCCCCGAGGAAGCGTGAGCATCTCCATAGCTCAGGCCCAGACAGTCATCTACACCAAGTGTGACTAAGATATTTGGAAAGGTATGGTGGCTGGGTTTGGAGGAGGAATTTGCAAGTATCCACGCTGTGGGGAAATCAAAGGCCTTCTGTACTCCTAATAATTTGAGCTCTCAATTTGAATGCCCTCTTCCTCCAAAAAATATCTAGTCAAGGAACATATTCAAAGAGTGAACAAAGGCATAATTTGGGGATATCAAGGAGCCTCACTGAAGAAAACAGCAGGAGGTTGGCTTTGGTGGCGGCACAGAGCAGGTTTGAGAGTGGGAGGGCTGACAAATAAGACTTGGAAAAGAGGTTGGTGCAGTGAGGTACCACTCGACATCCACTAGGATGGCCACAGTCAAGAAGACACCACCAAGTGTTGATGGGACTGTGAAATGGTGCTGTCACTTTGGCAAAGAGTTCAGCAGTTCTTTAGAAAGTTAAACATAAACTCACCAAACAGTCAACCGATTCCACTCCTAAGGATTACCCAAGAGACAGAAAATCGATTATTGGCTGCCCGGGGCTCGGAGTGGGAATGAAGGTTAATTGTGAAAGGGCACAAGGGATCTTATACGGAAGATGGCTGCACCACTCAGTAGGTTTACTAAACACCACTGAATTTTACTTCCAACAGGTGAATGGGCAAATTTTACAGTATGTAACTTGTATGACAATGTAGTTGTTTAAAACAAAAAAGAGGAAGGATTGGAAGCTTAAAGGCCAGGCTACTTATTTCGGAGGCAATGAAAAATATCAGAGAGTTGAACAATGGGATGTCACTGGACACCCATTTCATTGGTTTGCTCTTTTGTTCATTTCTTTTTTTTTTTTTTTAAATTTTTTTTTTTTGATGATGAGAAACAATGCCGTATTTTTTTTTTTTTTTTTTTTTATTTTCCTTTGCGGTGCGGGCCACTGTTGTGGCCTCTCCCGTCGCGGAGCACAGGCTCCGGACGCGCAGGCCCAGCGGCCATGGCTCACGGTCCCAGCCGCTCTGCGGCATGTGGGATCCTCCCGGACCGGGGCACGAACCCGTGTGCCCTGCATCGGCAGGCGGACTCCCAACCACTGCGCCACCAGGGAAGCCCCTGTTCATTTCTTTTTTAAAAAAAAAAATTTATTTATTTATTTTTGGCTGAGTTGGGGCTTCGTTGCTGTGCGCAGGCTTCCTCTAGTTGCGGCGGGTGGGGGCTACTCTTCGTTACGGCTTCCCATCGTGGTGGCTTCTCTTGTTGTGGAGCACAGGCTCTAGGCACGCGGGCTCAGTAGTTGTGGCACATGGGCTTCAGTAGTTGTGGCTCGCGGGCTCTAGAACGCAGGCTCAGTAGTTGTGGCGTGTGGGCTTAGCTGCTCCATGGCATGTGGGATCTTCCCGGACCAGGGCCCGAACCCGTGTCCCCTGCATTGGCAGGCGGATTCTTAACCACTGCGCCACCAGGGAAGCCCTGTTCATTTCTTCTTGCTTTGGCCTTAGTCCATGCTGTTCCCTCTGCTGGGAATGCCCTCTACTCTGTCTAGCTAAGCCTTTCTCAGCCAGGTGTTACCTGCATAGGGAAGCCTCCCCCACTACTCCCACCCTTGCCTAGGTCTGATCTGTCAGTCACATGGATTCCAAGCTCCCCACCCTTCTCCCCAGCGCTTATCACCACTGACGCTAATGAATTATTTGTGTCATTACTTACTAAATGCTTGTCTTCCCCACTGGGTCCTTCAGGACCACTGGAGTAGTAATGATATGTTTTATTCAGATAGCAGTAGTAAGAGCTATGAATTAGGAGGTTGGGATTAACAACATATACACACTACTATATATAAAATAGATAACCAACAAGGACCTACCGTATAGCACAGGGAACTCTACTCAATATTTTGTAATAACCTATAAAGGAAAAGAATTTTTAAAAGAATATATATATACATAGGGACTTCCCTGGTGGTCCGGTAGCTAAGGCTCCACGCTCCCAATGCAGGGGGCCCGGGTTTGATCCCTGGTCAGGGAACTAGATGCCACAGGCCACAACCAAGAGTTCGCACACCACAGCTGAGATTCCGCACGCCGCAATGAAGAGCCTGTGTGCTGCAACCAACACCCGGTGCAGCCAAACGAATAAATAAGTAAATAAATATTTTAAAATAAATAAGTAAATAACTTAAAGAAAGAATATATATACACATATATGTATATATATAACTGGATCACTTTGCTGTACACCTGAAACTAACACATTATAAATCAACTATACTTAAATTAAAAAAATAGTAAGAGCTAAATATTTATTAAATGTAAGAATAAATAGATTCATCAAATGCTATAGAAAATTTAACCCTGAGATTATTCACTTATTCAAACTGCATCACTTACTTTTCAAGGATCTTCCTCTGAGTATCCTCCTTCCAGGTCCAAATGAAATGCCACTTTTTCCATGAAGCTTTCTATGAAGTCCCTAACTTAGACTATATTTTTAATGAGCACATTGCAGTTCCCTTACTATACTGTGATCTCCTTGAGGGTAGATCCTCCTAGAGGGTCAGGCTCACCTTTTTACATAATAAGTACTTAATGCATATCTGAAGAAGGAATTTATGAGTAATAAATTAACACATACACGCATTTGAAAAGGAGTGATCAGGGCCAGGTTTGTGCGGTCTCTTTAATCTTTTGTATAGAGCGATGCTTCTCAAAACTTCCTGTGCATACCAATCACCTGGCAATCTTGCCAGGATGCAGATGCTGATGGAGTAGGTTTGGGGTGAGACCTGGGATGGCGCATTTTTAACAAGCACCCAGGTGATGGTGATACTGCTGGTTGGCTGGCCACACTTTGAGAAGGGTTTGTAGCAGAGGTTCTCAACCTTGGCCTCACCTTGAACCTGCCTGGGAAGAAGCCTCACAGAGACACTGATGCTTGGATCCCATCCTCAGAGATTCTCATTTTCTGGTTCTGGGCTACAGCTTTGCCACGAGGATTGTGAAAAACTTCGTAAGTGGTTGCTAGTCTTAGGAGAAGCTGGGTGAGAGACATACAGGCTATTCTCTCCGCTTGCTTTGCAACTTTTCTGTAAATCTAAAATTATTTCAAAATAAAAAGTTTCTTTAAAAAATCTATATACACTACCAAATGTAAGGTAGATAGCTAGTGGGAAGCAGCCGCATAGCACAGGGAGATCAGCTCGGTGCTTTGTGACCACCTAGAGGGGTGGGATAGGGAGGGTAGGAGGGAGGGAGACGCCAGAGGGAAGAGATATGGGAACATATGTATATGTATAACTGATTCACTTTGTTATAAAGCAGAAACTAACACACCATTGTAAAGCAATTATACTCCAATAAAGATGTAAAAAAAAATCTTTCCAAGCGATTTGAATGAGAAACACTCATCTTGGGAATGGTGCATGCTGGTTTAAGTTCAAAAGGCCGGACTGAGTGCCTGAGCCCCGTACAAGCCCACTGAGTGGGGAATAAATGGTAGATGTAAGCTGAGAAATAGTCTTATTCTTTAAACCCCTCTGAGTTATACCGCGGATTCAAAACACTTGGATGAGTATCTTGCTGAACTGGATTTTCTAAGCCTTTTCTTAACTCAAGTCACCGGACTGACTGTTTGTGGCCCACTTCCCAATCTGTATGACTTTTTCAAGATTGAAGACCAACAAAACTGTTTTCCAGGCTAAACAGCACGAGGAGAGCAGCTGCCTTATGTGAGACCATCCTAGATGACAGGAAAAAAATTCCCAAGGAGCCAAAACAACCCACTTCTCCCAAACAGAATTAAAGATAATAGGTACTGCTTTAACTTACTGGGACTTAATTGGGAAGAGTAAATTCTAATCCTTTCACACGGCAGTCTAGAAAATATGTGAAGGCACACAGAAATTAGGACAGAAACACAAGGCCAAGGGGAAGGGGCGTGGCTTAGGAGTACATGGCTCAGATCCATCCTGCCTCTGAGCTGTTAGAAGTTACGAGTTGCAAAAAGCTGTTCTTGGGTCATTCAAGTCCTTTGCCCTTAAGAATCCTCCTGCTCTAGACATGAAAAAGGAGACCAGCTTTGCAAAATTCCCCACTGGACCTCTCGAGAACTGTGGGTCGATGTTTCCAAGCCTTTCAAAACTGATGATTCTATTCTGTCAAACTGTTGGCAATGTGTCTTCAGGAAGTTTAGTGATAAGGGGGTGGGGTGAAGAGAATTTGTATATCTGGAAGATCCAGAAGCTTCGGCGTGTGCTGTGGACGGAACACATTTCACACAACGTTCCCTAGATTTGCTTAGGGATTTACAAGTGTTGCCTGGGGAACCAGTCCTCTGATTACTGGGCCCTGGAGTTCAGGAAACCAGTCAGCAATTTGTTTCCCTTTGCAGTGGGTCTAGGGAGTGGATCATGTTGCAAGACAAATAATTCCATGCTCCCTCTACCTCTTAGCAACTTCTGTTTCACTGGAAATGCATTTTGCATTTCATCTTTAGCTGGATGTTTAAGGCTGAGCCCAAACCACCAACTTTTCCCTGGTTTGGGATCCAAGTTGTACCGCCACGTTCCCAGCTGTCCACAGATACCGTTCCCCCACCCCTGCTTCCCCTTTCTCACTCTCCCACCTGTCAAGGAACCCACGCAGGCCATGTTAGACTCACGAGGCCAAACTGAAGTTTTGTGCCTTTGCCTCTTGTGACTCTCAAGTGGAAATTACATCCCCCGAAAGGAAGCTTTGCCCGATACTGGAAACCACTCTGTGGTCTGGACAGACGGCTGATTGGCGCGGGAAGAGCATGGATGAGAATTGTCCAAAACTGGTTTTGAATGGTAGAGCATTCTGGGAAATGTGTTGGCGGTTTCTTATAAAGTTCAACAGACGCTCCCCACGTGACCCAGCAGTCCCACTTCTGAGAGTTTACCCTTGATAAGCAAGGACGTAGGTTCATTCGAAAACCTTGACGTGAATGTTTCTATCAATACTAGCTTTCTTCGTAAGAACTAAAAACCTGGAAACAACTGTCACGTCATTCAATATATGAATGGTTGCTTAGGCAAACCGTGCCACGTCCATCCCATGGAATACAACTCAGCCGTCAAAAGGAATGAATGCCTGGTATGCACAGCAACTTGGGTGGATCTCAAAGGCATAGGGAGTGAAAGAAGCCAATCTCAAAAGGTTACTGACTGTATGATTCCATTAATAACATTCTCGAAAAACCAGAAAGATAGTGATGGAGAACAGAGCAGAGGTTGCCAGAGGCTGGGAGGAGGGTGTGACTATAAATGGGTAGCAGAAAGGAATGTTTTTTCTGTATCCTGATTATGCTGGTGGTTACAGAAATCTCTGTGCTAAAATTCACAGAACTGCACATCAAATGGGAAAAATGATAATTTTACCGTATAGTACCTTTAAAAAAATAAAGTAAGCTGGCTTTGAATCCAGGCACTGCTCCCTTTTAGCTATTTGACTGTGGGCCAATTATTTAATTTCCTTAAGCCATGGTATCCTCATTTCAGAAGGCACTGCTAACAATACCTCATAGAGCTGCTGTGGAGATGACCCAAGGTCATACATGGGAACGGGTCAGATATAGGGGAGGCATTCAATAATGTTCATTTCCTTTCTTTCCTCTCTCAGGGGTGGAGCATCTGGTCCTGGGTTGGGGTTTAGAGGTGCTTTACGGCTTTGATTTCCCTTAGCAACCAGAAAGGTGAGTTTGAAAAGAGCAAGATAGGACACCTCCAACCACAGTAAATAAAAGTTAATGAGAAAACCTTTTCCAGGGTAAATCAAGGACAAACTTTCTCTTTTTCTTCTTTCTTTTTCTTAACATTTCTTGGAGGTATTTTCAGATGAAAGGCCAATTTTAAAGTGTCTACCCAAGCTTTACATACGTCTTTATAGGTGGGTGAGGGAAAAGCACCCACTTCTTCAACCTTTGTGTTTTGTCATTAGGGTCCAGCCATCCCCAGAACAGATGGTACCTAATAGTATGGGCCGTACCAACTGAGGGCAGGGAGGAGAACACACGTTGCTGATGATGATTCACATGGAGCCAACCGAAGGCCTGGTCCTACTGCTCTGAAATCCAGAAACCTGGCCATCTGGGGGCCCTCACACTCTCAGTGGCTCTTCTACTCAGGCAGTTCTATGTTTAAATGTGTATATATGAGAAACTCAGGGTGTTGAGTTCATCTTAAGACTAAGGAAAGGAATTAGAGATGCAGAGAAAGTGTGTGTGTGTGTGTGTGCATTTGTGTGAGTGTGTGTGGCACAGCTGTCTGGGTATTTTAAGGGGATACTAGACGGCTAGGATGTCTGGGACCTCCACATGCTCTAATTTGATGAATATTGTGGGTGGGTTTCTCCCCAGCCAAATTGTCTAGCATGTGGGGAGAGGTCTATGCCTGCCTTTACGTGTTTTAAATCCGTGCTCCACTCAAATGCCTCTGCTCCCGTCGGATGCATCTATGCTTAGGAAATGTGGGGACAGATGAGTGCGGAATGGGCTCGAGCGGCAAAACTCTAAAAGGATGCTCTGAATAACCCCAGGAGAATATATTCCTAAGGTCTGTTACAGTCTTTTGTTTTTAATTTATTTATTCTCATTTTTATTTATTTTTGGCTGTGTTGGGTCTTTGTTGCTGCGTGCGGGCTTGCTCACGGGCTCAAGAGCACAGGCTCAGTAGTTGTGCTGCATGGGATTAGCTGCTCCGCGGCATGTGGGATCTTCCCGGACCAGGGCTTGAACCCGTGTCTCCTGCATTGGCAGGTGGACTCTCAACCACTGCGCCACCAGGGAAGTAAGCCTCTGTTACAGTCTCTTTAACACTGATCTCAAAGATCAAGGGCCCAACGTCTAAGGAAACCATCCAAAGCCTTTATGGTAATTAGGTTATTGTTAAAAACAATTCCACCGCCTCCATGCCTCCACCCGTCCTCTCCCTGCCCAAGACAGGAGTGTATTTCTCAGTCCCAATGATGTTGGGCCACGTGGCCTGCTTTGACCAATGGGATATTATGACATGATGCAAGCAGAGGACTGAAATGTATTAATGACCGCACAGCCCTCCATCACCGTAAGCACCTGCCCCTGCTGGCTCACTGATCCGAGGCAGATGAGAGGCATGTGGAGCAGACCCAGACTCAACCTATGGCTCCAGCCTTGACCCTCTGCCTTCCAGCTGACCAACAGGAACGTCAGTGAAAACAGGTTATCGATGTTTCGAGCCACTGAAATTTGGACTGGATTGTCATACTGCATTATTGTTGTAATAGTTAACTGCTACAGCCCTATCTCAGCCGAAGTGTAACACAATCCATTGGGTGGACAGAGGATCTTTATGCCAAACCTCATCCTCTTTTTTACAAGGCAACCCTGCCGTGCCACTGGCAGTCAGCCCAGAACGCCCGTTTCCACCTTTCTTCCTAAAGATGCAGTGGTCCCGTGCCAGCATCCACTGCTCTCCTCTCCCTCACCCATAACCACTGCACTGTCTAAGATGCGCAATGATCCCCAGTCTTGCTGTGACAGTATCGTTATGAACCAAGTTATGAACTGTTCTTTTCGGAGGGTGTCTTATATAGGATGAACTCAGGGTATTCCTTCAATCAAAATCACACTCTTCCTAACTCCCTTCAGAATGGAACAGTAAGTAACAACAAAACCTTTGCCATAGCAACATTCGACACATGTCATTTTCTTTCTCCAGAAATTATTTTAGGCAAACCTAGATTTCAGGAAAGCAATACTTTTCTCAAAGATGTGAGTGGTATAATTATTTATATGACAATGAAAGACAAAAAAGAGACTCATTGGGCTTCCCTGGTGGCGCAGTAGTTGAGAATCCACCTGCTGATGCAGCGGATACGGGTTCGTGCCCCGGTCCGGGAAGATCCCACATGCCGCGGAGTGGCTGGGCCCGTGAGCCATGGCCGCTGAGCCTGCGCATCTGGAGCCTGTGCTCCGCAACGGGAGAGGCCACAGCAGTGAGAGGCCCGCGTACCGCGAAAAAAAAAAAAAAAAAAAAAGAGACTCATTAGAATTTTCATTATTACTTAAAGTTTCAGGCATTAAAATTATCCTTCTCACAGGCCAAGCTGAGCTCCTTGGCTGCTGGTAAGATATGCAAATAACTGAGACATCTTTATTTTATAAACATGTCATTTCCACTCATGTGCCCGGCACATGGTGGACATTCCACAAATGTTCACTGAACTGAATGTACAGCTTTCCTTTTCCCAAGAAAAAGGAGCCTCCTGAGCAGCAGAAAGAAACCCGAATGTCTTCCTTCCATGATTCTACCCCAGTGTCCAACCACAGTCACCTCCCATCTCAATGGTGAGTTCAGAAACATTTAGAAGTGACCAAAGTTGTGTGTAGTATAGTCATTAATACTATTCACCAGAGTTCCAGCCTTCTACCTTCCGAGCACATGGAAGGCTTGCACTTCCTGGCCCCTGGTGGTTGGATGGGGCAGGGGGTCAAGGGGCTGTGACCGGAAGTGATGTGTGTCACTTCCAGGCCAGAGAATTTAACTGCCAGGGTGGGGCTCTCCAGGGCTTTCCTTCCCTCTGTCATGGTGACTAATGGCATTCAAGAAGGAGATGCCCAGCCAGCTTCATCCTGATGTGGAGCTCACCCTGGACAAACCAGGAGGGTCACGTGGTACAGGCAATAACTACCCCTTCTGCTGTTTAGGAGCCCCCAAGAGATACGGAGTTTGTTTGCTACCTGTTACAGCAGATCCTGGCCTAGCCTGACTGACTGAGCATCTGCCCAGAGCCCTTTGCCGTAATTTACCACATCTTCACAAACCACGTGGTGTAGGATGGAAACACAGCACTTTTCAAGGATCTCAAAGATGAAGGAAGTCATCCAGGTGTCCAAGTTTTATCCATATCTGCTGTGTGGCCAGACGCTGCTTTGCCAACTCTTTCTGTGACCACCAAGCTGGAAAAATGGGCTAAGGTGACTTCCTTCTATAACTAGCTCCTAGAAGTAAACACCTTCTAGGATAGCTTATGGCTGAAAAAATACTGCAGGATTCTTTGATACCTCCAGCCAAATCCTGTCTAATCTCCACAGGAAAATAGCACAGGGGGAATATACTGCCTGGGTATCTCAAAGCCTAGATGCCCAGTCCATCAGTCAGTAACAAATACTTTTTTAGTATCCATTCTATTCCACCTTTGCACTAGGTGACTGGGAAGCTGAAGTAAACAATGAAAATCCCTGTCCTCAAAAACCTTTCATGCTAGTGGACGGTGACAAAGCAATAAACCTATACACAAGCAAATAAAAAATGTCAGGTACTGATACGTCCCATGAATAGGATAAAACAGCGTAACGATACAGATCAGGGTTGGCCAACTCTGACCTGTGGGCCAAATCCAGCCTGCGGCCTCTTTTTATATGGCCTGTGGGCCAAGAAATCCTTCCTACAATTTTAAATGGTTGCAACAAATGGCAAGAAGCCTATTTCGTGATGCATGAAAATGATGCACAATTCAAATTTCACTGTGCAAGAGGTTTTCCTGGAACGCAGCCACTCTACGTGATCTGCCCTGGCTATTTCTCCAAGCTCCGGAAGTACAGCTCTGGCCTCTGCTCTCCCTACTGCAGCCACACTGGCCCCTCCGCACGGCCACTGCACAAAGTAAACGGAATCAGAGGGGTCCCCCGCACCCATCCCTCTGTGTCTCCGCCCCCTTCTTGATCCTCTTCGTGGCACTTTTCACCCGCCACACATGGAATATGAGTTCCATGAGGGCTGAAACACTGCCTTATTTCCTGCTGCATTCGACACGGTACGTGCTCAATAAATAAACAAATGAACTGTCAGATGTTGGGAAGTTCTAAGGAGAGGCAAGGGAGAGCCTTTAGGAACAGGACATCACAACCAGTCAAGACTTTCATGAGGCACGGGGGCCTCAGAGAGGCTTTGCTTTATAATGTCCTAGTATCTTGGTAGAGACTGTAAGATCGAGTGGTAAGAGAGAGAAAAGAGGACTTCCGGACTTCCCTGGTGGCGCAGTGATTAAGAATCCGCCTGCCAATGCAGGGGACACAGGTTCGAGCCCTGGTCTGGGAAGATCCCACATGCCACGGAGCAACTAAGCCCACACACCACAACTACTGAGCCTGAGCTCTAGAGCCCACGAGCCACAACTACTGAAGCTTGCACGCCTACAGCCTGCGCTCCACAACAAGAGAAGCCACCGCACCGCAGTGAAAAGTAGCCCCCGCTCGCCGCAACCAGAGAAAGCCTGCGCACAGCAACGAAGACCCAACACAGCCAAAAATAAATGAATTAAATAAATAAATTTATATAAATTTTAAAAAAGGGGACTTCCCACCATAAAAGCAACCTAAGAAGAAATAGGGAGATTGGGATTGACATGTACACACTGCTATATTTAAAATAGATAACCAACAAGGACCTACTGTATAGCACAGGGAACTCTATTCAATATTATGTAATGACCTAAATGGGAAAAGAATCTGAAAAAGAATAGATATATGGATATGTATAACTGAATCACTTTGCTGTACACCTGAAACTAACACAACATTGTTAATCACCTATTCTCCAATATAAAATACAAAGTTAAAAAAAAAGAAATGTCTCATCTCACCTCATCTCAATCACTTTCCCAATTGTGGATAGTTTCCCGCCCTCTCTGTTAATCTCAAGTGGTGGGAAAGAGCTGAGCTTAGAAAGGTGCTCAGAAACAATTTACTGTCACTTGTGTCCCTCTTCCTCTACTACCTCTAGGCCACTGTGGTAATGAGAAAGGTGCCTGGGAGTTCCAGATCGTCCTACGTTACCTCCTACATGGAAGCATCTGTGTGTCCAAATACTGCATTTTCATTCCATAAATTGTCTTTATAAGACTGTCCGAAGAGCAGTTCCTTAACGAAACTCGCTCAACATACAGCTTTAATGTGATCTTTTTTCTAGAGCTTTTAGGGGTCTAAAGGCTAATCCGCCAAGTCCAAATCAGGTGGTTGTTTTTTTTGGCCACACCACGCGGCCTGTGGGATCCTAGTTCCCTGACCGGGGAGTGAACCCGGGCCTTGGGCAGTGAGAGCGTGGAGTCCTAACCACTGGACTTCCCGGGAATTCCCCAAATCAGGGGTTGTAAATTAAAAAATAAGTCATACAAGGAAGTAGTATATTCAAGCTATAAGATACAGAGGGTCCTACTGTACCCTGAATAGCAATAATAGGCTAAAGTGATATAAGAGCTTCAACCACCCGTTAAGGATAGAAAAGATCTGTGTACAGAAGCATGTAACGCAACGCATTTACCTATAAGGTCATAAATGAAGAAGAAATTAATGGAAAACATTTCAAATGTATTTTGTGCCAAGGATGGTGCCTGATACGAAAGTGGGCACGAGCTCGTTGGGCCATCTGACTAGCAACGAAGTCAATGGACTTCCCTGTGCACGACCGTAGGGAGAGCAGTGGGGGCGGGTCTGCTTCCTGGAATTAAATATGGAAGGTGCATCTTAGTCCTTGTTATTCAATTCCCTTTAGAGACAATTTCAGGAGAAGGCAAGTGACACAAAGGTTATGAAGTCTCGTGAGCCATGTGGCTTCTCACGGTACTTAGAGGTGTGGATCTTGGATTTATTCCAGTCCCAGGCCGAGTTTGAACGACTCCACCACTCAGCAACAGTCTTCCACCACTGAAGTGATGAAAGAGGGGGCTGAAAGGTCGTGTGGGGAAGAAGGAGACAAATTCCGTCAGAGAAGAGTGGGGCAAGCCTACCAGGACCCGGAATTAATCCTTCGTCACTCTCCTGGTATGTCTGCATCAGTGACTTTGAAGAGATTTAGGGCAATGGCTTCCCCTAGTGACTTAAGGGGGTGCCAGGGTTCCTGGTGACAAACAATGCTTATCAAATACACCAGAAACAGTGCTGGTCAGAAGGTCGACGTGAATGACAGGACAGTGAGGTTGCAGGTATTTACTTATCAAACGCCCAGAATGTCTACGCCATTGTACTCAGGGCTGTCACATACAGACGTGAGACTATGTGGATGGAGCATCCTAGAGTTGTGCAGTGCACGCTCTGTGCAACAGTATATGATTACCCCAACATATATAAAAGCTGGATAAAACAGACACAGAAATAAATCCCATATCTAGGTGGTTAATCTGATTATACTAGTGAGCCAGAAAGAGGCACTGGGTTAATCTTATTTCTAGAAGAAAACACATTCTGCTTAGATGATTGAAAAACTTAGCAGCTAAACAGTACGCACAGTAGATCTGAGTTGAGATTTTCCAACAGATTTATCTCAGTTCACAAATTCCATGCACTACTGACCCCAAACAGCTGTCCTAAGTACAGCTGGCAAGACTAATGAAATCAGGATGCCTTACACTCAAATGGCTTTGAGAGCAATTCTGCAGGGTATTGGTAGCCTTTTGCATGGTTACTGCAGAAAAAAAATGTTCACAGACTTGTGTAACTGTACTAGAGGCACTACTAGTCTAAGCTGAAAAAATAGGAGGATGTTCAAGGCTAGAAAGTGACCACTGTGGAGGAAGGGCAACCTCGTGATAGAATTGGCATCATTGCCATCCTTTTGGGAAAAGAGGTGGTTAGAAGAGGGGAGGGTGGAGAGAGGAACACGCTCACGAACCTACCACCATGGAGGACCCTGGACACGTCTTACAATAAATGAAACACTTTTATCTCAAAATGCACAAAATACATTCATATCCCAGTGTCCAAACCATTACCATCTTGAATATGCTTTCATACTCAATTTTGATTTAAACAAGAAGAACATTAAGAAACACATATCTTCTTGGATTTTTCTCTTAAGAGAAAGTTACGGGGGAAAAGAAAATGTGTAATAACCAATATGATATACCTCCTTAGCCCTCACCACCCACTCGTATCTACACCCGAACTTCTGTTTAACTGTATGCACGTCTTTCCTTCGCATCGGAAAGATTTAATTGAGCCAGGGGTTGGGTGGACTTAAAGACAGCTGTACAGCCTGAAAAGCCTTACTTACTTCAAACAAGTCTGATTTTTTTTTCTCCTGTCCCCTAGGCTCAAAATGAGATTCCCTTTTACCTGCGATCTGGCATTGAGATCCCACATCCAGGCTGGTGGCAATGAAGTGGAGCTGAACGACGGTGATCTCTCTCGTGTCCGTTTGGAATTTGGAAAGTTAGAAAGGTGTCGCTTGCTGGACAAGGTGACTCTCTACACCTAACACAGAGTTCAACCTTCGCAGAAATACTGTGTATCTCTTTCTGTAGTGTAAGTACATCTGTGCTTTATACATAAGAGTAAGACGTTTTCACCCCCAAGGACCAATTTTCCCCTGTTGGGGGCGATATCAACCTTGTTGAAAATGCATTTCCTAACGACAGCTACAAAATCTCAAGTCCACTTTGATTGCTCACGGCCAGAAATTCCAAAATCAATAATGATTTCGCACCACTTCAGTCAAAACAATTATATCTGAATCATTTTCAAAATCAAAAGCTGAGAAAAACACTACAGTCTATGAAATACAATAAAACTGGGCGAAACAGTGCTCAGACAGTAACATCCCAGTTAATCTTTTTTCATTACTCTCAATTCATTGGGCTCTGACGCCTGCTCATAGAATCAAAGATTTGATTATGGTTGAGTTTTACACACGTTTCAAAAAGCAAAGGACCAAAACGACTTCAGAGAAAAGATTTTTCTAGATGGTGGCAATGGGTAATTTGGAAAACCAGATAGAAAACATCTGTAGAAAGCATGGCAGTTTTCAGTTCCCAGAAGAAATTAACTAACTAAACTAGCTCACAGATGACCTGAAAATAAACAGCCCCCAAAGTTATCTGTGTCATAAAAACAAGTCAATGCTTCATGAGAAGATCACTGTGGTACAGCAGAAAGTAACACAACCCTGTAAGTCAATTTGTTTCAAATAAAAAAAAATCACTCTGCTATCTGCACATACAGTTGAAGGGAAACTTTCATGTCCTTTTACATCTCCAAAAGCCCCCACCCCCAGCGTTTTCAAAAACTCATGGCAAGAATCTTAGTAAGCCTAAGAAACAGAATACTCATTAACAAGTACAGAATATATCCTGCCCACTACGAGGAGTGTTATGCATTTTTATATTGTCTCAAAAACAGTGGCGGCAAAGAAAGAACATCCTCTGTATAAGCCAACTTAAAAATCTGCATCACATGAAAAATTGAGCTCACCTACCTTCACTGGTCCATGTTCATAACTGGAGCTCTGCACCAACTGCAGAGAAGACATCATGAAAATATTCACCACTGCCCACTGTCTGTACATTTTGAATATTCTAATATCCACTGATTACCAAGCAGTTGACCTCAGGCAGCTAGAGCAAACTGGTTCAAAAGGCATATTCTCCAGAAGGAAAGTTCGAAACCCCAGGAGTTCACAGGGAAAAACAAATAATCAGTTGTGATCAAAATCAATTAGTCAAGGTACGTTTCTGTACAATCTTATGGGGGGGAGAGAACTGAAAAAAAGTTTAAATGTTCGAACGCTCCAAAAATAATCAGGAAGTGGATATGTCTTCTACTTGAAATAAGAAAGCCTCTAAGTCCATTTCATTTCCAGCAAACTAAAAAAAAAAAAAATCTTCCCCCCCTGTGCCCCAGGTTTGAGTTGTTTTAGAAGGAGGTGGTTTGGCCACCAATGTTTGCAGCTACAGAAGGCTGGGACCCAGTTGTGGATTCAAACTTTTTTCACAACCCTCATGGAAGCTTGCAGGAGCATGTGTCTTAAATCCGACACACATTTTGGCAGAAAAAGCAGGGAAGTCTTGGCCGTAATCCTGTCGTGTCCCTACCAATAGCAGGGCAGTTTTGAAAACTGACTGAAACGCTCAGAACTGCTGTTACTTTACCCACGGAGATAACCTGTAACATGAAACCCCAGCACATAGGCATCGAAACTGCGTTGCTCAGAAAGAGACCTCAGATGCTCACGCACCTCCATCAGTGACACACAGAAAGTAATCAAACGTGCTTTAAAAAACACACAGGCACAAAGACGACAAAATGTCCACATGCCCATGAAAAGGAAAACATAGACAAAATAACTTTTTTAACAGAAGTAACTTAGATTGAAATGAAGAACACTGATTTTTAAAGAAGCAACAATTAGGTTTATTTGCTTGGGCCAGGAAATATCTCACAGACGTGGCTATAGAAAACATGTCATCACTTGAGTGTGGAATTCTTGAGAGCACTGGCGAAGTCAGCTTTGGAAACTGGATGCACTGAACGGGTGGATGCCACAAAGGGCAAAATTCTAGAAGGCAGCCAGACCTGCCCTTGCGCTTGTCACTAGTTTCCAATCTTTGATTTCCAGGTTTTGGCTCTTTCAAAGCCGTTTTTGCATTTCTGAAATCAAGAATGGCCTGAGAAATCTCTTCATCTGTGTTCATCACAAATGGACCTAGAGCAGAAAGAGACATTCAGAAAGTTCTGGGTGATGAGAATAATTTCTTCTACCATGAAAATGGTATGTATTTCTGTAGTTCTTAATTTGAGACAAACTCAGGCATATCTGAACAGCAGAAGGTTATTTTTGCAGCATCCAATCTCCGAGGACTGTAATACAAGTTTCTTGACTACGATTGTGTATGATTATAAAGACCAAACTTCAGATAAACAAATGCAATTATATCTCACTCATCCATTGCAGGCTGCCATCAGCAATGGCAATCTCTTTATTCAAAACATTCTTAAGTTTGGTTCTATTACGACCATTTTTGTAGCTGTCAGTTCTTTTTTTTTTTTTTTTTTTTTTTTGCGGTACACGGGCCTCTCACTGTTGTGGCCTCTCCCGTTGCGGAGCACAGGCTCCGGACGCGCAGGCTCAGCGGCCATGGCTCACGGGCCCAGCTGCTCCGCGGCATGTGGGATCTTCCCGGACTGGGGCACGAACCCGTGTCCCCTGCATCGGCAGGCGGACTCTCAACCACTGCGCCACCAAGGAAGCCTGCTGTTTGTTAGTTCTTTTTATCGTTACTTTTTATTGAGGTATAAATGACTTACAACCTTATATTAGTTTCAGGTGAACAATATAATGATTCAGTATTTGCATATATTGGGGAATGATCGTCACAATAGGTCTAGTTAACATCTGTCGCTATACATAGTTACAGAACTTTTTTTTCTTGTGATGAGAACTTTTAAGATTTATTGTAGTTGTCAGTTGCACTAGCATTGGCTGATGTCAAGAATTTAACTGATCTGATTTTTTAAATTGGCAAATCTTGTCACAGTGTTGGTATCTCCACAGTATATGAGGCTGTGTCCTTGCATGAGGGGTCTAAGTCATTTTTGACAATTAGTAGCATCTCACTGACAATAAAAAGGAGATTATAAAAATGTCAAGTCAAGAAAGCATCACATTTTGGATTCTCTAGGGGTCAGTGCACTTTTCCTGTAAAGGGCCAGACAGTATATATTTTAGATTTTGTGTGTCAAACGGTGTCTGTCTCAACTACTCAACTCTTCTACTGAAGCGCAAAGCAGCCACAGACAATACAGAAGTGACTAGGGATGGCTGTGTTCCAATAAAACTTCATTTACAAAGACATGCAGTGGACAGATTTGGCCCATGGTCACTGTTTGTCTAATTCCTAGGGCTGAACTTGGCATTTGCTAAAAGTGTAGAAGAAGTCCTCCCCTAATCAACCAGGAGGCAAAATGTCTGTCTCTTCCCTCTCTTCACATACTGTAGGAGCATCCACCTGTTGGATAAACAAGGCCAGCTCTTATATGCCATTGGCAGTGTCTTGAAAGCGGTTGAGAGATTTGTCCATTCTGTCAGTATATTTCTTCCCCCAGTCTTCAGAGGTGCCGTCAGGAACCTTTTACAAAGTGCCTCCTCTAAGAGGCTTTCTCTGAGAGACCCGGATTAAAATATAACTTAAAACTTGGAATAACACAGGCAAACTTCTTAACTACTCTTGGTGTATCAGCACAGATTCGGCACCCACTTTAGTGCTTGAGAAGGAAGACCCAGGATCACATGCTTTGATGACGCTGACGCCTTTTGGGAGATTTCAGGGAATAGGATGGCAAGAGAAAGGGAAAACAGGTAGCAGGTGTGTAAATTCATTCATTCACTCAGTGACCTATCTATCCAGGATTTATTGCGTGCTTACTGAATGACGAACATGGTGCTAGGAGCTAGAGACATAAAGCTGAAAGACAACTTAATGACAGACTCCCTCCCCTCAAGGACCTCAAATCTATAACACAAACAGATATGAAAACAAATTATTACAAAACAGTGTGATACACAGAACGATAAAAGTATGGAAAATGCAAAGAATCAGCACAGAAGGGGAGAAGGAGGTAATGTCTGCACAGGCAGACGTGGCAGAACGGCATTTTCGGGACCGGCCTGCAGGAGGACTTGAGGGTGCGGAAAAGGAGGAGGGTGGAGTCGGATATGTAGCAAGGGGCCTGAGCCCTCTGGGTTTTGGACGCCATCTATGGGAAGAAGTTTGGACATAATTCTGCAGGTGATCTGGAATCACTGAAGCGTTAAGGACAGAACAATGTAATCTGATCTGCAGTTTTTAGAAGAAAACTTTGGCATCAGGGTAGAGAAGACGCCTGGCCTGGGAGGCTGAGTTGATGGTGGAATTGTTTAAGGGTAACTGAGACACAAGACACAGGAAGCTGTGGGTAGAGCAAGGAACTCAGTCCTGGATATTCTGACATGAAGGCGCTGGAGACAATCAGATAGCTGCCTGGCAGAGGTGCTCGGTATTGTTGGAAATAGGGGTCTGGGGCTCGCAAGAGAAATTTCACCTGGAGATGGAGATGTGGACTGTACTAGGTAGGAAACAATGAGAGGGCCCTCATATGCAAAAAAAAAATCGTAAATTCAAGAGGGCATCCTGGAAAAGCCACCTTTTTAAAGGACCCAGAGAGGAAAGGGAGACGGAACAGAGAAAATGCGAGCAGGTGCTGGGCCAAGGACTGACTTCCTGCGCGTCATAATTTTGCTATAGATGAGACTTGCGGAGCACCTCTCCCCTCCCTCAATTACTTTTCTGTACAAACAGTACACTTCCGGGCTTCCATCTTGACACTTCTCTGGGGTATTCTGCTGTGATTCTCAAATCATAATGTGCACATAAATCACGTGGGAATCTTATTAAAATGTACATTCTGAGTCAAGAGGTCTGGAGTGGGGTCTGAAGCTCTGCATTTCTAACTATCTCTCCAGTGATGCCATTGCTGCTGGTCCATGGACCACTTTGAGAAACAAGGGAAGCGCTGGAAGTGTGAGTCCTCCAAAGCCAGGGGAGGAAGCTCATCTCCTCAGATCCTCAACAAGAAGAAAACCCAAACCAGAAAGTATATGTTTTTGTTTTTCTTCTTTTTTGGGGGGGGGTAATATATAACCAAATTGATTTATTTTTTTTTGAAATTGAGGTATAACCGACATACAGCATTATATTAGTCTCCGGTGTACAACATAATGATTTCGTATTTGTATATACTGGGAAATGATCACCACAATAAGTCTAGTTAACATCTGTCACCATACATAGTTACAGAATTTGTTTTCTTGTGATAAGAACTTTTTTTTTTTGATGAGAACTTTTTTTTTTTTGTGGTACGCGGGCCTCTCACTGTTGTGGCCTCTACCATTGCGGAGCACAGGCTCCGGACATGCAGACCCAGCGGCCATGGCTCACGGACCCAGCCACTCCGTGGCATGTGGGATCCTCCCGGACTGGGGCACGAACCTGTGTCCCCTGCATCGGCAGGCGGACTCTCAACCACTGCGCCACCAGGGAAGCCCCCGATGAGAACTTTTAAGATCTATTCTCTTAGCAGCTTTCAAATATGCAGTACAATGTTATTGACTATCATCACCATGCTGTACATTATTTCTCCCAGAAAGCATGTTTCTTAATTGAATAAGAAAATTATTTGCTAGTTATCAATAATCCCACAAACCCTCTTTTAAACTACACTATTCATCCCTTCTCTAATTAAAGCTTTGAATTCCCTCCCTCTCCTGTAATAAAAATGGTGTGAGTTGAATCTCTCATTGTGTAGAAACTTCCTATAGTGGAGAGAGCACAAGACAAGGGTTTAGGAGACTAGGGTTCAAATCCCAGCTCCACCACCAACAATTACTTCCCAGCAGAGAAGCCACAGGGCAGAGCAAGGGGCAACCGGGCACGGTGAGAGGCGGAAGGGCAGGGTGGGTAGAAACCAGACAGCCTGAGTGTGAACCCAGCTATGTGGCCAACGAACCTCTGCACCTCCGCTTCCTCATCCATAAAGTGGGGATGAGAGTACATACCTTGTCAGGTTGTTCTCAAGCTTAAATGAATCAATATTTGGAAAGCACTCCGACCAATCCTAGTAGACAGTATATGCTACCGAGGTATCTGTTAGGTAAATAAGTGGAACATCTGGATTCCGTTTTCCTCAACAACTAGTACTGGTTCCCAAATAGTCGAGAGATGGCTGTGGTGGCCTTCAAACATGCACAGGTAAAAGAAAAACTTAAACGTCTGGGTTTGAAAGAGTTAGCAAAATAAAATTAATAAATAAAACAAACAAGCAGAATGCTTTGCCTCTCATTAACTGAGGTTTCAGGGGCCATCTCTATGTTGTCTGGTTAATCCGAATTTGTGTGTGCTGGCACACCCAGTGTCCCCGAGTTGCAAGCCTCTGGGAGAAGATTCACAGGGGATGAATGTCGCCTATTGTAGTTGGAGTCTTGGTTTTCATCACTGATGCAGAGGACATCGCTTAACTGAAAAGGTTTCCATCCCACTCATCTTTTTCCCACCTAAATTCTATTAATAAAGATGCTATTAATAAAGATGATGACCCTACTCAATCTGTCGGCAGGCTTCTTCCAGAAGAACAAACTACTTCAGGGCTGTTCAACCAAAAGAAAGTGACAACTATGAACCTCTGGAGTGGAAATCAGAAGTCTGCAAAATGGAGGCAAACGCTATGGGCTAGGTGGAGTATAATTTAATGGTTTTCCCTTAAGCTACTAATAAAACAAAAAAGACTATTTTAAAAATAATCAGTGCTCTATAGAGCAGATAGATCTAATTGATATTTACAGAACATTCCACCCAAAAGTGGCAGAATACACTTTCTTCTCAAGTGCACATGGAGCATTCTCCAGGACAGATCACATCTTGGGTCACAAATCAAGCCTCAGAAAATTTAAGAAAACGGAAGTCGTATCAAGCATGTTTTCTGACCACAACGCTATGAGAATGGAAATCAACTACAGGAAAAGAAATTATAAAAAACACAAATACATGGAGGCTAAACAGTGTGCTACTAAATAACCAAGGGATCACTGAAGAAATCAAAGAAGAAATTAAAAGATACATAGAAACAAATGACAACAAAAACACTACGACCCATAACCTATGGGACACAGCAAAAGCAGTTCTAAGAGGTAAGTTTATAGCAATACAATCTCACCTCAAGAAACAAGAAAAACCTCAAATAAACAACCTAACCCTACACTTAAAACAACTAGAGGAAGAACATACGTATATGTATAACTGATTCACTTTGTTATAAAGCAGAAACTAACACACCACTGTAAAGCAACTATACTCCAATAAAGATGTTAAGTAAATAAATAAATAAATAAAAAGGTCCAGCTAAAAAAAAAAAAAAAAGAACAAAGAAAACCCAAACTCAGTAGAAGGAAATAAATCATAAAGATCAGAGGAGAAAAAAATGAAATAGAAATGAAGAAAATAATAACAAAGATCAATAAGACTAAAAGCTGGTTCTTTGAGAAGATAAACAAGATTGATAAACCCATAGCCAGACTCATCAAGAAAAAAAGGAAGAGGACACAAATCAATAAAATTAGAAATGAAAAAGGAGAAATCACAACTGACACTGCAGAAATACAAAGGATTATAAGAGACTACTACAACTATATGCCAATAAAATGGACAACCATGAAGAAATGGACAAATTCTTGGAAAGGTACAATTTTCCAAGACTGAACCAGGAAGAATTAGAAAATATAAACAGACCCATCACAAGTAATGAAATTGAAACCGTAATTAAAAATCTTCCAACAAACAAAAGCCCAGGACCAGATGGCTTCACAGGCAAATTCTATCAAACATTTAGAGAAGAGCTAACACTGATCCTTCTCAAACTTCCAAAAAAATTGCAGGGGAAGGAATACTCCCAAATTCATTCTATGAAGTCACTGTCACCCTGATACCAAAACCAGAAAAAGATATCACAAAAACAGAAAATTATAGACCAATATCACTGATGAACATAGATGCAAAAATCCTGAACAAAACACTAGCAAACAGAATCCAACAGCACATTAAAAGGATCACACACCATGAACAAGTGGGATTTATCCCAGGGATGCAAGGATTCTTCAATATATGCAAATCAATCAATGTGATACAAAACATTAACAAATTAAGGAATAAAAACCATATAATCGGGTTTCCCTGGTGGCGCAGTGGTTGGGAGTCCGCCTGCCAATGCAGGGGACATGGGTTCGTGCTCCGGTCCAGGGAGATCCCACATGCCGCGGGGAGGCTAGGCCCACGAGCCATGGCCGCTGAGCCTGCGCGTCCGGAGCCTGTGCTCCGCAACGGGAGAGGCCACAACAGTAAGAGGCCCGTGTACCGCAAAAAAACCAAAAACGCAAAAAAAACAATAAAAGAAAACCATATGATCATCTCAACAGATGCAGAAAAAGCTTGTGACAAAATTCAACACCCATTTATGATAAAAAAAAAACTCTCCAGAAAACGGGCACAGAGGGACCCTACCTCAATATAATAAAGGTCATATATGACAAACCCACAGCAAGCATCATACTCAATGGTGAAAAACTGAAAGCATTTCCACTAGGATCAGGAACAAGACAAGGATGCCCACTCTCGCCACTATTATTCAAAATAGTTTTGGAAGTCCTAGCCACAGCAATCAGAGAAGAAAAAGAAATAAAAGGAATACAAATTGGAAAAGAAGAAGTAAAACTGTCACTGTCTGCAGATGACATGATACTCTACATAGAAAATCCTAAAGATGCCACCAGAAAACTACTAGAACTAACCAATGAATTTGGTAAGGTTGCAGGATACAAAATTAATGCACAGAAATCGCTGGCATTCCTATACACCAACAATGAAGAAACAGAAAGAGAAATTAAGGAAACACTCCCATTTACCATTGCAACAAAAATACCTAAAATACCTAAGAATAAACCTGCCTAAGGAGGCGAAAGACTTGTACTCAGAAAACTATAAAACACTGATGAAAGAAATCAAAGATGACATAAACAGATAGAGAAATATACCATGTTCTTGGATTGGAAGAATCAATACTGTGAAAATGGCTATACTACCCAAAGCAATCTACAGATTCAATGCAATCCTTATGAAACTACCAATGGCATCTTCACAGAATTAGAACAAAAAACCTTACAATTCGTATGGAAACACAAAAGACCCCGAATAGCCAAAGCAATCTTGAGAAAGAAAAACGGAGCTGGAGGAGTCAGGCTCCCCGACTTCAAACTATACCACAAAGGTACAGTAATCAAGACAGTATGGTACTGGCACAAAAACAGAAATATAGATCAGTGGTACAGGATAGAATGCCCAGAGATAAACCCATGCACATATGGTCACCTAATTTACGTCAAAGGAGGCAAGAACATATAATGGAGAAAAGACAGCCTCTTCAGTAAGTGGTGCTGGGAAAACTGGACAGCTACATGTAAAAGAATGAAATTAGAACACTACCTAACACCGTACACAAAAATAAACTCCAAATGGATTAGAGACTTAGATATAAGACCAGACACTATAAATCTTTTAGAGGAAAACCACTCTTTGACATAAACCATAGCAAGATCTTTTTTGACCCACCTCCTGGAGTAACAGAAATAAAAAGAAAAATAAACAGATGGGACTTAATTAAACTTAAAAGCTTTTGCACAGCAAAGGGAACCATAAACAAGACAAAAAGACAACCCTCAGAATGGGAGAAAATATTTGCAAATGAAACAAATTAATTAATCTCCAAAATGTACAAACAGCTCATGGAGCTCAATATCAAAAAAACAAACAATACAGTTAAAAAATGGGGTGAAGACCTCAATAGACATTTCACCAAGGAAGACATACAGATGGCCAAGAGGCACATGAAAAGATGCTCAGCACCACTAATTATTAGAGAAATGCAAATCAAAACTGCAATGAGGTATCACCTCATGCCGGTCAGAATGGCCATTATCAAAAAAGCTAGAAAAACAATAAATGCTGGAAAGGCTGTGGAGAAAAGGGAACCCTCCTACACTGTTGGTGGGAGTGTAAATTGATACAACCACTATGGAAAACAGTATGGAGGTTCCTTAAAAAACTAAAAATAGAACTGCCATATGACCCAGCAATCCCACTACTGGGCATATACCCTGAGAAAACCATAATTCAGAAAGAGACATGCACCACAATGTTCACTGCAGCACTATTTACAATTGCCAGGACATGGAAGCAACCTAAATGTCCATCGACAGATGAATGGATAAAGATGTGGCACATATATACAATGGAATATTACTCAGCCATAAAAAGAGATGGAATTGAGTTATTTGTAGTGAGGTGGATGGACCTAGAGTCTGTCATACAGAGTGAAGTAAGTCAGAAAGAGAAAAACAAATACTGTATGCTAACACATACATATGGAATCTAAAAAAAAAATGGTACTGAAGAACCTAGATGCAAGGCAGGAATGAAGATTTAGACATAGAGAATGGACTTGAGGACACGGGTGGGAGGGGGAAGCTGGGGCGAAGTGAGAGTAGCATCAACATATATAGACTACCGAATGTAAAATGGTTGGTGGGAAGCAGCCGCATAGCACAGGGAGATCGGCTCAGGGCTTTGTGATGACCTAGAGGGGTGGGACAGGGAGGGTGGGAGGGAGACGCAAGAGGGAGAGGATATGGGGACATGTGTATGCATATGGCTGATTCGCTTTGTTGTGCAACAGAAACTAATACGGTATTGTGAAGCAATTATACTCCAATAAAGTTCTATAAAAATAATAAATAAATAAAATAAAAATAATCAGTGTTCTTTAAATTTATGATCAGCCAGGTTTTTTTTTTCCGAAATCACTGTGCATTACCTGTAGGCAAGGCAAGGTAGTGTAATGGGATTTTAATGCATGTTAAATTTAATAATCAGATAAGCGGACATACACTATGTTTTGTAGCATTTATCTAAGTAATAGGTTGGGTTCTGGATGCTTTTAGACGTTTTTCATTCAATCAAACAACAGTATTTTGAGGAAGTCAAGACAAAGAATTGAAGTGACTATTATGAGTCCTTATTCCAGGATTTTCTGCCTCCAAGTACAGTTATCTCTATTTGTTTTGTTTTTATTGACATATAGTTGATTTACAATGTGGTGTTAATTTCTGCTGTACGGCAAAGTGATTCAGTTATACATATGTATACACATACACCCATGTATATTCTTTTCCATTACGGTCTATTATAGAATATTGAATATAGTTCGCTGTGCTATACAGTAAGACCTTTTTGTTTACCTGTTTTACATCTTCGGGTTTTTTTCTTTTATTTTTTTTGGCTGTGCCATGCAGCTTCCGGGATCTTAGTTCCCCGACCAGGGATTGAACTCGGGGCCACGACAGTGAAAGCACCGAGTCCTAACCACTGGACCACCAGGGAAGTCCCTCTATTTGTTTTTTAAAATAAACTAAGAGTGACTCAAATATTTTAGAAACTTCCAAAGAAATATTCCTAAGAGGTCGCCAGTTTTCACTAAAAATACAATAGACTACAAGGACAGTACTGAAATCACTGTTATTTATGGGAATTCCCTGCAGTCCAGTGGTTGGGACTCGGCGCTTTCACTGCCATGGGCCTGGGTTCAATCTCTGGCAACTAAGATCCTGCTAGTAGTACAGCGCGGCCAAAAAAAAAAAAAAAAAAAGAAAGAAAGAAAGAAATCACTGTTATTTTTGGTAAAAATAAAAACTATATTCAAGTCCCCAGTAGACCACAAAATCTTTTTTAAGTTGAAATTCCCTATGACACTATGTAAAAAACACTATTTTTGTTTTCCCCACAGTTCAAACCTCAATGTCCTACATGTGGTAGATACTCAAGAAATGCTTCCTTAAAGGAAAGAGAATGAATGTAGAAGTGAAAACCACGTATATATTTTCCTTTCACAATGGAGAAATGAAACAAAATCCTCAACTTTGTAGATGGAGAGAGGACAAAAATCCAGCTTTCTTCCCGGTGACCCTATATATGGACACTACTTTCAAAGGAAAGGAAAACCAACCAAAGAACTCGCCATCACGTGGGGCTTACCATGTTGGACAACTGGTTCTCTTAATGGCTCCCCAGCAATCAGGACGAAGTGGTTTCTCTCAGGATCCTAAAGTCAAGAAAGAGACCATCAAACAATAAACAGCCTTATTTTTGAATGTCTGATTAGGAATGATTTGAAGTTGACATTCGGGCCAAAGGGATGATGCCCCTAATTCTAAAGATAAATTCCAGAAATATTTTCTGTGCAACGCATGATATGGAAATGCTTATTCTTTAAGACATTTGGTAGCAATCAGAACTCAAGAATATGTCCCGAACACCAAAATAATAACCTTCTCTAATAAAGACGGAGAATTTAAATTAAGATTTTTCTTTAACTAGAAACATCTTTATGACAAACTATGTGATTGACTTGGCCTATTATAGAGCTTATAATTTCCTGCTAAAAATTTAATTTTTAAAAGTGAAGATTATTTATGCAAATCCAAAAGTAACATTTTATTACTTTTGACATTTATTACTATTAATGTAAAATATGCCCCAGAAATGTTGCACTAAATGGAACCTTACAAAAACATCCCAGGAGGCTTCCGTGGTGGCGCAGTCGTTAAAAATCTGCCTGCCAATGCAGGGGACACGGGTTCGAGCCCTGGTCCGGGAAGATCCCACATGCCGCGGAGCAACTAAGCCTGTGCGCCACAACTACTGAGCCTGCGCTCTAGAGCCCCCGAGCCACAACTACTGAGCCCACGTGCCACAACTACTGAAGCCCGTGTGCCTAGAGCCCATGCTCTGAGAAGCCACTGCAATGAGAAGCCTGCGGACTGCAACGAAGAGTAGCCCCCGCTCGCTGCAACTAGAGAAACCCTGCGCACAGCAATGAAGACCCAATGCAGCCAAAAATAAACAAAAAAAATAAATAAATTTATTTTTTAAAAAAGTCCCCGAGATACCTGCTCAGGCAAATTTCTCTCCAAAAGGGTCCTATTGTGTTAAAGTCTCTAAAAGTTTTTGTTTAGAATTAAGATTAGGTTTTTTTTCCCTGAAACTGAAAAAAAATATTAATTATTAAATCCAGTGCTAGTGTGGATGCAGGGAAATATACACTTTTCTATACATCATTTGGGAGATTTTAAGTGGGTGCTGTAGTCCTTCTAGAGAGCACTTTGACAACATGACTTCAAGCCCTCCTGTCGCTGACGCCCTCTGACCCAGTAATGCCAGAGAAACCAGCAGAAGAACCTCCCATCACACTTGTGATAATATAACTATGTGATAATATATTATATGCTCCTACTCATATAAAGCTCTTTAATTAGAAATAATTCTAATGTTACTAGTACCAGAAGATTTATCACTGGATTCAACTAACATGAAGCATATGAAGAACGAAGTCTTTAATCTTCCATGTAGTTAGAAATATTTGTATCTTACAGAACCGACATTTATTTCCCCTTCTGCCTCTAACTTTAAAAAATTAAAAGGGAATTTAGGGTCGAATGGTTTCTGCAAAAGTCTTAATTTACTCCCTACAGTCCCAGGGCTGTCCATTTAGCACATCCACCCAGTGGATGCTTTAATCATTTCTTCATGTTTAAAAAACATCTGTTTAACCATTCCCAGGCCTGTATTTATTTACACATCACCTTATGTATCCATAACCCAATTTGCTGTCAAAATATGCCAATGTGAACTCAGCTGAGACTCAGAGTAAGCTAAAAAACCCCTCTCTGCCAGTCACCTGCACGCCAACATAGTTTTCATCCCTACTTTTCAAAATTCATCTTTGCAGGAGCTTCTGCACAACTGTCTCTTCAGTTCTCCTTATTGGAATGTCACGAAGTGGCCAGACGGGTTTAATAGGCTCACAAGACGGTAAGCGAACAATCCAAGGGAATGAAGGAAGGAACATAAGGAAGAAACCTGGCAACCTGGATTAAAAAAAGCTCCTTGGACTCCTAAAATATCAGAAACTTTACTTAAAAAGCAAGGACTCAACACAAAAGGACTACAAAATGGATCATATGTTCCTCTCAGTTCAACGTGGGGCTGACTTTCAGAGGGCTCCATGGGAATATGTGTGTAGATCTATATTTATACCCCTAAAGGGCTGATCCATTTTCACTTATGCTAACAATAAAATCAATCAATTGCATAAAGAAAGAAAAAGTGAGAGACAAGGAAGAGCTGCCTTCAGATTCAAGTTTCTAGGGGTGAACAATACGGACTTTCAGTGATTCCTAAAGATGACGAATCAGTGTAGATAAAACCTTAAAATAAACCAGTAGAAATAACAGAAATTAATGAAAGGGGTTGATAAACTTGTGGCATAGTTTCTTTCCCGGAGGAAGAGAAAAAATTTTCCACGTACACAGGAGATTTCGGCATTTTCCTGGGAACTAGTAGAAAGTACAAGTTAAGAAAATTAAAGCAACCTAAGTGTCCATCAACAGATGAACGGATAAAGAAAGAAGATGCAGTACATATATACAATGGAATATTACTCAGCCATAAAAAGAAACAATATTGAGTTATTTGTAGTGAGACGGATGGACTTGGAGGGCATTATGCTAAGTGAAGTAAGTCAGAGAAAGACAAATACTGTATATCACTTATATGTGGAATCTAAAATATACAACAAACTAGTGACAAAAAAGAAGCAGACTCAAAGATACAGAGAACAACTAGTGGTTACCAGTGCTGGGGGAGGGGCAAGACAGGGGTGAGGGATTAGGAGGTACAAACCATTGGGTGTGAGGTAGGCTCAAAAGTGTATTATACAACACGGGGAATAGAGCCAATATTTTTTAATAACTGTTAATGGAAAGTAACCTTTAAAAATTACATTAGGGCTTCCCTGGTGGCGCAGCGGTTGAGAGTCCGCCTGCCGATGCAGGGGACGCGGGTTCGTGCCCCGGTCCGGGAAGATCCCACATGCCGTGAAGCGGCTGGGCCCATGAGCCATGGCCGCTGAGCCTGCGCGTCCGGAGCCTGTGCTCCGCAACGGGAGAGGCCACAACAGTGAGAGGCCCGCGTACCGCAAAAAAAAAAAAAAAAAAAAATTACATTAAAATTTTTAAATGCAAAAAAAAATGTTTGAAAAAAGAGAATTAAAGATTTTTAATACTTAACCTTGTTCTCCACCTGGACACTGTCACCTTCCCCAAGCACGGCTGTGTGATGAGGTTCTATTTTTTGTTGCGAGTCATCAGGTCCTACAAAAAAGACGACCCACTCAATTCAGTCCTCATGGTAGTACATTTCTCATACGATTACAAACTTGGTTAACTACACGGCACCACAATATGAATTTCAAGTTCAGAAACAACCAACTTAGGAATCTCCTGAAATCTCTTGTTGATGGTATTTGCTACTATTAAAGTCCAAAACTGGCTGCTTTCCAATGTAGAAAAGGACAAGGAAGTGAATCCTGTATTATGTTTCCACTTACACTTTCAATGTCATGCCTAATAGGTTAATTAATAAGCAAAGTCCTTGGCATTACATGCTAATAAGAGTGTTTCCTTGGGTCAATTATAAACCTCAAAAGATTTAAGCATGCTTAGGAAAATTAGTAAATTCCATCATTAATTCCTTTCCACAAGTATTTACTGAACACCTACAACTAACTGCCCAGCACTGTGAGAAAATGCAAAGAAGTGCAAAGCCGATTCCTCACATACAAATAACTCAAAATCTCACTGAGAGAAAGTAAATATATATTCATAAAACAGAGACTAATTCAACTGGGAAGCAGGTAAGTTGGAGAGCTAGTGAACAACAGCTGTGGAACTATGTACAAGGACCTCTGCTAAATGCTGCGGGAGTGGGGAGGTTTCAGGATAGATGTATTTCCATCCCTCCTATATTAAGGCTCACAGATGAAACAGAAAAAATAATACAAATGAAATTGTGTGTTAAAGGCAACAAGAAAGGAATAAACGAAGTTCAAAGAGAGAACAGGGACTGCAGAGCTCTGCAGGATCAGATAGACCGATAAAAGGCAAAGCTAGGATAAAGGGTGCTCTAGACAAGAGGACAGACTGTGCAAAGGTGAGGGGCTGGCAATGTGCAGGGCATGCCCGGGTGAACCTTCTATCATTGCTGGAACATTCTTCTGGGAGGAATGATGGCAATGCACACTTGCTTCAGGTCAAGGGAAGACATGAAGGCCATGCTTATCCGTATAAAACGGAGGACCTCTGAGGAGAGGGTGTGTGTGGGAAATGGTTAGATCTGCGTCTTGGAGAAATAACTGAAAGCAGAGCACAGAATAAATTGGAGAGGGCACGACTGAAGTTAGGATGACCTGTTAGGAGTTTATTCTAACAGTCTCAGCGGAAATGAATTCCAGTCTGAACTGGGAGAGTGGACACAGAAAGAAAGGAATGGGTTTGAGAGGTGGAGTGGAGAAAGAAAGATTGGGCAACAATGGGAGAGAGAAGAGCCGAAGGACACGATTCTCCCTAGAAGCAGCATCATGCAGCGGCCTGAACGGCCACAGCAGGCGGCGGGTGGGACGTGGCTGGGCCTTTCAGCTGACTGAAAACCAGACACGTGAACACACAACAGAGGGAAGACTCCGGGCAGGCTGAGAAGCCCGTTAACGATGTCTGCATGACATTCTGGACTATAAAAAGAAAAGGGCAATCACCTGACACGATACAGCTAAAGCTGAATAATCAACGTGGAAGCACTTATTTAAGCAAAAGCAGTAGCTTGAGGAATTACCATGTAAACATAACTTGTGAATTTTGTGAATACTGACTGGAGTTCAACCATACTCATATTTTCTAGAGAAGGCCTCCCTTTCACCTCCACTTTGGAGATGACCTACACGAAGCAGCAGGGTTCATTCTGATGCTTGCAAACGTGAAATAGGATTCTAACAGAGAACTTCTTAACCTGGAGTCAATGTGTTCCCAAGGGGTCCATGCATAGAATTCAGAGCAATCATGGACTTGCATGGGAGACAAATGACATCTTTATTTTCACGAACACCTAACTGAAACGTGGCCTTTCTTTCAGTCATGACTGTAGCCAGAAAACCACAGCAGTATTAGCTGGACCAATGATTTTGTTTCCAGTAGAAATCATGGATATTTTCATACCACATTAGCATTGTAAAGATCTCAAAATAAGTTTATGTTAATCACTACTTAACAATTTAAAGTAGATCTGCTTCTGGATCACGTTATTTCAAATGTCATCAGAGAAGCACACGTGGAACTGTATCACAGACTTGTTCTTTTAACCTTTTAATGACACCATTGAATTAAAAAAAAAACCAAAAAACGTTGTTCAGAGGTGGGGCCTTGGCAAATGTCCAAAGGGTTCATGGCACAAAAAGCTTAGGAACTTCTGTCTCAGAGGCAGTGGTGTGCTGGTTAATGTTTACCAACCGGCTTTCGGGGACAAGGGGAAAAACAAACCTGATTTGTACTGTGTGCCAATTTCCATGGTTTAAATGCTCCCGTTGTGGCCAATTTCAAGCTACCAATCTGAGGCCAGGGAAGAGGTACACAACCTGCTCCAGCAAGAGCGAGCCCCAGCACGTCGCTGAAGGCTTCTTCTCCCCCAAGAAGTTAGGTTAACAGATGTCACGGCAGTGAATGATAGAACTCCGCTGATTTTCCACTCATGCAAGGATGTGGCCATAGAAAGAGGGGTCTCGGAGTCTAAGAATAATCTCATTTAGATTGGGGTAATATTTTAAACTGTGAGATAAAGCAGCATTAAGTGTGCTTTACTGAGATTCCCTGGGAGCAATGAACCATGTCTTTATCTTCAATGAATTCATATGTAACACCCATTACCCATGTGGTCTACCCCTGACCCCTAATTTTATCATGTAGGATGTTTTATGATACAGAGAGCAAAATGATTTATAAAACCCCTTCACTATGTTTTAATGGAGTGAGCTGGCAAGAGACAGCTCTCAAAAATCATGCTGAACTGGGATTTCTCTGCACCTCCTATCAGGGTAGCTTGCTCGACTGCCAGTCATTGTCTATGAGAAAATCTTAATTTAGAAACAGAGTTCATATTTCCCTAAGAGCTCTCATTCTAATTTTATATGGAATGCAATTTCCGCTCATTCTACTTGCTGATCTAGGAGAGGAATCACGGTATTGATTCTGAAGAGGCCATTTGAAATGCTGCACCATAAGGCAAACTTTTTTTTTTTTTTTTTTTTTTTTTGCAGTACACGGGCCTCTCACTGTTGTGACCTCTCCCGTTGTGGAGCGCAGGCTCCGGATGCGCAGGCTCAGCGGCCATGGCTCATGGGCCCAGCCGCTCTGCGGCATGTGGATCTTCCCGGACCGGGGCATGAACCCGTGTCTCCTGCATCAGCAGGCAGACTCTCAACCACTGCGCCACCATGGAAGCCCGGCAAACCTTTTTTATAGACACTGGAAAGTCAGGTTTTTAAGATTAATCATTCTAAGTGTACCTTTAGCTTCTGTATTATTTTATAAAATGTTTAAAGCAGGATCACATAAAGCAAAGATTGATTCCATCTTCATGTTATTTCTATGCTGTTTCACCCATCTGGTTTATCTCCTGAACCGAAAATAAGTCTCAAAGAAAATATATTTTATTGGTTCTGACTACTTTCAATTATAAATCGAGCCAAATCAGATAATAAATAGTTTCCACTGGGAAGCTTCGCCAAGATATCTAATAGCGCAGTTAAGGAAAATTTAACTGAAAACGAATTGCAAATATTTTTGTTTGCGTAAACAGTCATGAAAGGGCAAAATACTTTAAAACATTTTAAAGTTAGTGCTGCATCTTCAGTGTGCGGTTTATTGCTGTGAAACTTCTCCCCATACACAAGATTTCCTTTTTCTTCTTCTCTTTACAAGAACTACTGTCCCATTTACCCTCTGTTCCGTACATTCTGGTACTTCTATCACAGATTTTGATATCATCAATTTTGTATGTATAGTTGAAGCCTTCTTATCTGATGCAATCCGGATCATTAATTGAAAAAGATTAAGCTGCCTCCAACATTGTACTTTAAATTAAATTGTAAATGTGCATCCATTTGCCAATTTTTAGAAATTGGATTGAAGCACTGCCTTTCTTTATAAAGCATACCCATAATGCACCACTGAAATCCTTCTAGATTTTCAGTTTCCCCTAATCTTTTACTGTCATCTCTGCCATACTAATTCTAAGAGTTTTCTTTAGCAATATACTTTTACAAAGCACGTGACTTCGGTTGCTCTAGAAATACAAACTCTTTTCAAGCTTATTTCGTTAATTTAAGTATTATTTAATTAAATCGCATAATTGCAATCACTGGTGCAACTGGCATAAACAGATTAGAGAACAATCACACCTGCCTTTAAGTCCACTTCAACTTGCCAGGCGGAGTAGCAGGGGGCAAGTGGACCAGGGGAGCCGATCATCCTGGGCGTTCAGGCACCTCATTCAACGTATTCCGCATGGAATGAGGTGCACTGCTTAGTCCAATTCATTTTGGGTAAGTGGAGGTCAGCTCGGAGGGCTCCTAGTGTGTTTCCCCACCTTTATTGAGATCCAGGGGCTGTGTCAAACTTTTTAATACCCCCCAGAACCAGAAGCAAAGCGCAGAGCACAGTGAGCATGAATAATTACTTATTCAAATAAGTTTGAAACATTTTACTATCCACATAAACCAGTTAGTTGTCATCTCAATAACCACAAATATTTTTAGATTTCTAAATATATTTTCTAAGCCCCAACAGTATATTTGATACTGGTTCTTCTAAGGGACTGGCATGCAAGCTGATAAACTGCCCCAAGCTTCAGGGACACAGGATACAAACTCCTGTAACCTGTTGATCTCTGTGTTGATGTGTAATGTCATTGTCATCTCAGCTGCAGGGAAGGGGTTTAGAGCTAATATCCTTGGGATCTGTTGGTTTTCTGACCATGTTGTTTTATTTTGTTTTTTTTTAAATCATATACTGCATAAGATTTCAGCCGGGGGCTGGTCAAAGGACTTGTTGCCTCAGAAAAAGACTGCTGTCAAAGATCTTTCTCCTGCACAATTTTTAAAGCTACTATTCAACAGTCAGAAGGCTTGAAAAAAAACACAATGTATCAAAAATTAAGAAGATCCTGGAAATCCATAAAACATCTCAAATAAGTACTCTTAAATAAGGAAGTACTAATTCTATTTGTCTTATTTTAGTTCTGTTAATTCCTTCTCTTCTTCAGGGTGTCGTTAGTGGGCAATTACATGACTTCACTATACTCACCATGAACTTTAAAATATCTAACTTAGGCAAATAGTTAACGTCCAGCATTTTCTAACGTTCAAAACTCCACCTGTCCTTACAAAACTAAATCTACTGATGTCCATCTTTTAAGTACTTCCTGCGTCAATTAATATTTTTTTTAATTTATTATTTATTTGGCTGCGCCGGGTCTTAGCTGTGGCACATGGGATCTTCATTGCCGCGCGGGGGACCTTCATTGTGGCACGCGGGATCTTTAGTTACGGCATGCGGGATCTTTTTCTTTGTTGTTGTGGCATGTGGACTCTTAGTTGAGGCATGTGGGATCTAGTTTCCTGACCAGGAATCAAACCCAGGGCCCCTGCACTGGGAGCATGGAGTCTTAACCACTGGACCACCAGGGAAGCCCCAATTAATATTTTTAACAGTCATCCTAATCTCCACTTATGGAATCTCCCCAGACTACTTTCTCAAGCCAAACTGCAGTCTCTTTATTCCAGCCCCATACATTAAGTACATATTTATAACATCTATTTCAACAGAATGGAGGTACATGACATTTAAGACAATTACTTGCTTATCAGTTCCTGCCATCTGTGGTTGCCTGCTGCCATCCTGGTTTTATAAGCAAGATAAAACTGAGGCAATAAAGTCAGAGAGCATTTTTTGGATTCTCTCTATAGATAGGTCAGTACACATTCAATAGCTATTTCTGCTTTGTTGTTTCTTTTTTTCTGGTGATGTGTTCTTGCCCTTTTGTTTTTCTCATTAATATCTCCATTCGGGGGTCAAGAGGAGGAAGGGAAGGAGATGAAATTCAAATGAGGTCACCTGGCCAGCTATTCGTTGGCTGAAGCAGGTTCCCAAGAGGGCAGTTTCGCGAGCTAGATTCTCTCCATGGTCCACTTTACCCTGGACAGATGCAAGTTCGCTCCAGCACTACAGACCGTGACCCCATTTCCTGCCAGATGTTTTGCACTTGTGGCTCATGGTCATGAGAGGTGACCAGGCCAGTGAATAGGGATGACTCAGGAAAATCCTGCCTCACCTCGAGAAAAACAAGTGGATGTGTAAGTCATTCTTACCCCTCGAACCACTGACCTTTTCACTTGTTAAATTCTTGGACTAAAGGTCTGTCAGGAAACAAGGCTCTAACTACTGATTCAAAGAGGGTTTGAAGATTATTTGTTAATCTTTCTCCCCTTCAACCTCTACAATGTCATTTAAACTGAAGGGGTTCAGAATGAGACTCCCCAAGATGTGCCCCTTTGGCACGCAGATTGTTTTGAGCTGAAGACAGTCAAGGCCCAAAAGACTCAGGAAGAGCTTCCAACCACTCTCTTAACTACCTTAAAGAATTTAGCTAAGGGGCCTGGTTCAAAGAGAGAGCTATTACCAGAGATAACTTTCATCTGAATGACCTACCTGGATGGCAGGGCAAACATCTAATTACCAAACATCTGCTCTTCTTATCGTCCTGTGAATTACTCTCCTCCCCTTTGAAGCCCCAGGTTCCTATCTCATTCTTTGGCTCAGGATGGCATCTGCCCAACTTGCCCTTGGGTCTCTCATTTTACGGGACCCCTGTGCCTATGTAATTAAGTTTGTTTTTCTCCTGTTAACCTGTCTCATGTCAATCTAACTCATAGCCCAGCCAAAAAGAACCTAGAAGAGTAGAGGAAAAATTTGTCCTTGCCTATAAAACCAAAGTCAAATGTGAGCTTTTGTAGAGCCCAGAAGCTAAGAAAGGTTTTTATGTTTTCAAATGGCTAAAAACAATCCCAAGAGTAGTAGTTCATGACACGTGAAAAATATATGAAATTCACATTTCAGTGGCCATAAATCAACTTCTTTTGGAACAACCATCCCAATTATTTATGTATGACCTGTGACTGCTTTTGTGCTACAAAGGCAGGAATGAGTCACTGCAAGAGAAACCGTACGGCCCGCAATGATGAAGAGAGCTGCTATGTGGCCCTGTCCTTTCTCATTCTACACATTTCTGGTATCCTTAGCACCTCAGAATCCATGTGCTTTATTACTTTCCATTTGTGCAGATTATTTTATTTCTCCTGAAATCCTAAGTCAGGGGTGCTACCTCCATAAAAATGGCTTTTACTCCATTTTAGAAAGTACTATGTGATAACCAAGATTTTCAAAAGATCATAAAAACAAATGACGCTTCATCCCTTCCAGATGGTTAATATAGTTTAATGTGTGTGCCCACGGACTTGTGATACGACTACTAAATTGTTTTCACACTTTCTCAAATGCTGAAATAAATGAATTTTGCTTCTGAATCATAATTGAAATGCTAATCAATGAAAGAGGAACTAAGCCCATTTCTGTGGTATAAAATCAAAATACACGAGCTTGTGGTACCACTATTTTTCAGAAGATTAATTTCAGGCAATTAAACTGCCCTTCTGGAGAATATAAAGAATGCTTTAAATGGCTTTGGGTGTAGCCTTCAAGCCCTCAGCAGACAGCATCAGTGAGCCAGCTGTCTGGGGCTGGGAGTGTGTTGTCCAAGGAGTAGCCGTGCTAGGGCAGCAAGCTCACTGCAGAGGAGGCTACCCTACAGGTTGGGGTAAAGAGCTCCAACCACAGAGGGCCTCAGAAATGGGATTCTTGGCCTGTAGCTTGGAGCGGTCAGATGCTCTGCTCCATCCCCCTCACCCCGTCCACACCACCCATCAGGGCCATGAGGGGCAGGGAAGGGGAGAAGGGAGGCTGGTTCTCCTACTGTAGGTTTTCCCAGAAGCACTGCCTGAGGTGCATATTTGAGTCCAAGGAGTCTATCTGGGAGGCAGTCCCAGGAAACACCAGTCCAGGAATCGGGAGAGTTAGACAGGAAAGGGAAGGCAGACGATGAAGGATGTGTTACCAAGGACGCTCACATGGGTTGCTTGAACATAACGCCTCCAGGAGACTCTAGGAAAAGGCGTCACACACAGGCCTCAGCGCTAACCCACCTGAGGGGCAAGGCAGCTTCCTTAGCACCTTCATCCTGCCCTGACTGGGGCAGAGTAGCCTTCCCAGGATTCAGAGAAAGCCTCAGGCCAAGAAACACAGGTACTACTGGCAGTTGGAAGTTGGTCAGTGGGCCCTGACAAACCTACAGCGACCTTTCCTGGCCTCCATGCTGCTTCTAGGAGGATGGGGAGAGTGGGAGTAGATACAGGCAGGAGCCAGCCTACTCTACAAGCTCCACTCTCCCACCACTCCTGGCTCTTCTACTACTGGGTTGGCTAAAGGCTTTAGACTGGAAAAGACAAGTTAGATGGTGTGGTTCCTGTGCTGTCACTGTACAAAGGATATGGGGTGGGGCACAGGGAGTGGAATTGACAAGCCCTTGGTTCTGGTCCCAGGTCTACCAATGCATAATTCTGGCAAGTTTAATAGCTCTCTAGACTTTACATACCTCATCTATAAAATGAGAGTTGATTGGGTCTCAAACATCCCTTCTAGACTAGACTCAACAAGTGACACATGCACAGCCCCTCGGAATAAAAGAAAACCGACTTAGACATTTCTCAGAAGCACCTGGGACTGCAAATTCACCTCCTTCCACCTCCCAGGAGATAGTGTCCTGCTCCCCTTGCAGCCCATTAAAGCTTTATCAGTATGGGGCTTGCCAACATCCTAGCAAGGTGTCAACCCACATAATTGCGCCTGGACCTTACATTTGCACACAGGCCACAGTAAAATGGCTGCTGTCATGTCTGGTGTTCCTGTTCTCCTCCCTCACTGAATATACTGGAAGCTGAGAGGTGCCCTGCCCTGGGTGTACCAGGATGTACCAGGATGTACAGGGGGCTGGTGCCGAACAGGAGGAAACACAGTATTCAATCACACGAAAGGTTTCATCTTACCTTTCCTTCCTGGCAGTAGTTTAAATGATATTGCAATTGAACCCAAAGCAACACACTCATCACTTACCAATATACACATTTCCAGATATGGTATAAATGAAGCTTGTCCACCCTGAAAAAGGACCAGCGACATTAAAAGGTTAGTGTCCATAATGCCAAAAGGAACAAAGAGATAACGATATCAAATATTTAATACTCTACATATGACATACAAATATATAAACTTATATAAGTTACAGATACAAAAGGTTTGAAAATGAAATCTCTTAGATATAAATACATTTTAAAACTTAAGTTCTGTAAACAGTTTTAAGCACAGTCCCACATGCATGCATTCACACACAAACACACACACCCCCCAAAACCTAAATGAACTGGCCTCAAGTATTTAATAGCCACCCAAGCAGGCAGTGCGCTATTCACTGGCTATATATCTATATGCCAACAGCTGTACTAACAAACAAGCTGTTCCTTCCGGGTTGAACATCATGTTAAGAACTACAGCACACCAGTCTGGCTTATCTTCAGTTCCTTGGGCCTCCAAACAGTTTTTTTGTTTTTTTTGTTTGTTTGTTTTTGGCTGTGTTGCGTCTTCGTTGCTGTGCGCGGGCTTCTCATCGTGGTGGCTTCTCTTGTTGCGGAGCACGGGCTCTAGGTGTGCGGGATTCAGTAGTTGCGGCACGCGGGCCCTAGAGCACACAGGTGGGATTCAGTAGTTGCGGCACGTGGGCTCGGTAGTTCTGGCTCGTGTGCACCAGAGTGCAGGCTCCTTAGATGTGGCGCACGGGCTTAGCTGCTCCATGGCATGTGGGATCTTCCCGGACCAGGGCTTGAACCTGAGTCTCCTGCATTGGCAGGCAGACTCCTAACACTGCGCCACCAGGGAAGTCCCCTCCAAACAGTTTTAAGTGACAACCCACTATCTGCCCTCTTGGACCGAGCACTGGATTTCCACGGATATTTACGTATTGTCCCTATGGCCCACAGGGGACGCTGCAGCGCCACTGAGGGACATGAATGTAGGAGTGGCCAGCTCAAAACAGAATCAGAACATCACTCCGTGTGCCTCTGGGAGAAAAGAAGATCTGCGAAGGGAATGCAGGGCCGAGTCCAAGGTACAAGGGCAGGACCCACACTGGAGCCTGTGAGAGAGTCAACGTGGTGGCAGAGTAAACAAAACCAAGGCAGGCATGGAAGAATCACAGAGGACAAAGTAGACTCTAGGGATGTGGCTGTGCTGGCAGGTGGGTTGAAAAGTGCAAGAGAGGCCCACGTGATAAGGCATGACTGATCAAACTTAACATAAACTGAGTCTGGTTTGGAAAGCCTGAAGGATGGCAAAACAAAGACAGACACTCAGGTGGACGCCAGACGATATTTTTTTCATCCTCCTATTTCACACTTTTTCCTCCCCGAGATTTTACGAGAATGAGTGTAAGGGCTCTGGAATTAAGTCTAACTGCTCAGAGCACACTCGCTCTTTTGCTCCCTTACTGACCCACTTGTTCAGTCTTCCGAGCTCGGCCTCCCATCATCCAGTGACCAGCTACCACTCAGGTGTACTTGCTGTGGGTGGAGACAGAAAGACGAAGGCACAGCCAGGGGTCTTCATATTGTCCAATCTGGGGGGACGGAGGTTCGTGCTAGATGCTGAAAACACATGCTAACTGTTCCCGGCCCATAAATATCATTAGCAATTCGGTATTTGTGTTTTCAGTTTCTTTTCTCTTTTATGCACTATATATTATTTGCTTAAAAACTAGAACTCAGTGTTCTATTTTGGATAGCTTTCCAAAACACAGAGAAATAATTCATCCTTGGGAAAGACTGCAAAGCATTCCATTGCAAGGACGTGTTGTGATTGACATAATCGATCCTCTCCTCGTGGTTGAAAGGTATTAAAAAATTAATGGTTTCCAAGTTTGACAGAACGTCAAAGCTCTCAATTGTTCAAGTGGGTTTTTATTTGGAATCATTTTGATTGTTCTAAACTCATTTCTCCTCCACCACCTTTGCTTCATTCCTACTCACCCTTCAAGCAGAAAACTAGTCTACACATAATTGCCTCGGTCTGTTTTCTTTCTCTTTTTATCTTTTGAAATCTTTTATCCAGAAGGACCAAACGTTTGCTTAAAGGAATGGCCAAGTCAATGTATTATGTGCATTCCCCTGTTGTTGTTCCTTGCGAAAGTCTTCCATTAGGATACAGACTCCACCTTCACCATCAATAACACAATTCATGCTACTGGCTAGAAGGCACAGTGTTACAGGGAATAAAATAGGAACAGAGGGCAATTTCCTTTTTTCCTTCTTTTTATCATGTTGTCTATCTGCACTGCACTTGCTTCTACTGAACCTAGTTTAATTCCCACTAAGCATTTTTTCTTAAAACTATAGCAAAACAACACTCAAATCGTGTGAATGCTTACTATATGTTTATGAACTACCACATTTTTTTGGAATTCCTTCTCTGCCAAGAGCAGGATTGTATCATCAAAGAGTTCTCTTGTGAGATTTTCAGGTCCCTCTCATCTTTCTTTGTTCCCCTATCTTTCCCCCCACTTTTCTGTCCTGCACCAGGAATGGATACCATCCTGGCATTTTTATTTCTGTCTGAGGTCACAGGCCCTGCAACTGTGGTCTCCAAGCTACTGGCTCTTCACAGCTGGGAAGCTCTTTCCCCTCCCTCCCTCAGTCAATGACAACGAACAGGAGCTGGGATGAAGGTCACATTAACCCCTGGTCCTGTAGCTTGGGTTAATCGGCAACACATTTATGTCAGCCCTTCTTCAGTCCAACAGAAGACGTGGAAAACTTTTCTTTTAAACACAAATCATTTTCTGTGGCATTTGCTCTCATTTCCAGGGAGGTTCCCAATTCTTGCAAACATCCCTAGTGAGAGCGTTTCTTGGCCTACATTCCTTGCCTTAACCCAGCTCATTTTCCTTCCCCCTCAGTCTTAAGTTCATTATTTCAAAGAACTTTCCAATGGCTGCTTATACATGAATGTGTAGAGAAAGCAGAAAAACATGACTTGGTGGCATGCCACATCCATGACAAAGGTCAGCTCTGGGTTCGAAAGGGGAGAGGGGAACAGGGCTAAGGAGAGAAGAAACCTCTACCCAAACTCTGGGCCACACCAGATGCCACACCTCAAAGCAGTGCTGGTTCCTAAGAGCCTCCCCCCAGATGGCTCTGCATTCAGCTTGGGTAGGCAGCTCACTCACCATGGACCTCATGCCTGGCCTCCTGGACAGGAGGCAGACCCACCGGCTCTTCCCTTCCCCCTCCTCATTCCACCAAATTATTTGTTAATTTTTCCTTTGAAATAATTTCAGACATACAGAAAAGTTACAAAAATAGTATAGAGAATTACCATACACCACTCACCCAGATTCTCCAAAAGCTAACCTGTTATCACATATGGTTTAACATTCTCTCTAGAAATATACATCATTCTTTACTTTCTGAAATATTTGCGAGTAATCTTGGAGACATGATACCCCGTTACCTTGAAATAATTTCCTAAAAACAAGGATATTTTCCAACGTAACCCTAGTGCACTTATAAAAATTATGAAATACAGTATCAGTTTAAAAATTATGACCATTAATACAATACTATTAGCTATGTACAGATATTCAAATTGAGCTAGTTGTCTCAGTAATGCTTTTTAGGGCAAAAAGAAAAAAACATGTCTAGGCCAGGATGGAATCCGGGTTCACATGCGGCATTTAGTTGTCATGTCTAATCTCCTTTCATCTGAAATAGCTCCTCAGTCGTTTTCTTCATTAAAAGTACAGACCCATTATTTTGTAGAATGTCCCTCAGTTTGGGTGTCTGTGATGTGTCCTCATCATTAGACCACATTGTTTGTTAATCCCTTTCCCTCTCAACTTTAGAGACTGGTTTTTGTTTATTTTCAATACTTTAATATTTTAGTTCAGAAGAGCACAAAGGATGAAACAATGAACATAGACATTGGCATATTTATTTCATATCTTTCTTCTCTTTTAGGTGAGAGAAACAGCCCCTAACTGGTTACCTCCGATCAGTTTTCTACACGCAGAGAACGTGACTTTGTTGCAGGAGAAGGGGGCACGAAAGAATGGTCACGTCCCAGGTCTCATCCGAGCCCCTGGGACGGGCTGCCAAGTGAGGGTCCTTGGCTTCACAAAGGAAGGAATTCAAGAGGAAGCTGAAGTAGAGTGAAAGCAAATTTATCCAGGGAGATATGTGCTCCATAGACAGAGTGCGGTCCATCTCAGAAGGCAAGAGAGGCCTCTAGGGTGTGGGGACGTTAGATTTTATGGGCTGGGTAATAGGCTAACGAGTGGGAGGAGTATTCCAGCTAATTTGGGGAAGGGGCGGGGATTGCCAGGAATTGGGCCACGGGCCATTTTTCTGGCCTTTTATGGTCCGCCTGGGAACTGTCGTGGCAACTGTGGGTGTGTCATAAACATGCTAACGTATTACAAGGAGCGTATGATGAGGCTCAAGGTCTACAGGAAGTCAAACCTTCGGCCATCTTGGGCCTAGTAGGTTCTAACCAGTTTTTGTTGTACGTATCTGCTTCGACTGTCACATCTCTCTCTCTCACTCTGACTCCCATCTCCCTCTTTCATTTATACAGATCCTTAGGATTACATCAGCCCACCTGGATCACCCAGGCTAATCTCCCCATCTCAAGATCCTTAATTTAATCACACCTGCAGCATCCCCTATACCATGTAAGGTAACACATTCAAAGGTTCCAGGATTAGGTCGTGGACATCTTCGTGGGGCCATTATTCTGCTTACCACAGAATAATGCGATAAGCTATATGTTCTCTAAAGAAATTTTGTGGACTGATGTACATATACTCTAAAGAAAAGTTAAAAGTTGAGGGAAGCAAAATTAAGTTTTTCGATACCATAACATCCTCCATTTTTTAACACTCCAGATCATGCTTTTAAATGCCAAGTAGCAGGGATACTGTGAAGGAAGATGGAGAAAACAGAGTGCTTGTTGAGGGCCCAACTTTGATGCAGTCAGTCAGAAGACAAAGGGGACAGGAGGACCAGAAGGCGCAAGTTTCTCGGCAAAGATTGATATTTTCCTAGAAATACAGATTTACGTCCTTCTCAATGAATGGTAACACATGGTGCTATCTGTATATCAGTTTGCAGCGAGGGAAATCAGACTGCTTTGCAAGAGATGGTAAAAGTCACTGCAAAAAAACACAAAACACGAAACACAACTACTTATTCTTACTTTAGCCAAGAACCAACATGAAAAATGTGAGAGGAATCTGGTACCGTCAGGGACTCAACAGATTGGATTCTTTGTGAGTGATGCACCATCTAGCTCAATTTCTGATATCAAGTGCCTTCCAAATCATCACTGCATGAAACATCTGTTTTCCGCAAGATTAGCACAGCCCCACAGAAATGTGCCTTGCCCAAAGGAAATAAAGAGATGGTAAAAATCGATTCCAATATTATTTATGGGATGGAATTCAGATAAAACCTGTCCGACTCATGAGAAATGTTGCCAGTCTCCCTTAACTGGATGTCCCTTGGGACATATGCTTTTTTCTGGTGTCAGAAATGGGATGGTAGCAGTGTATGCCTCTATTTCTATCCCTTTAGTTTGGTGATGATACAAGAAAGTCAACATTAAATTAGTTAGATTGCAAAGCTTATGCCAAAAGCCAAACAAAACCCAGACATCCACGTCAAATCCCTTTACCGTGAGTAGCAAAACAATCAAAATATTATAAACAAAACACGATCAGGACCCAGCCAATGGGCTACACATTTCAAGGAATATTTGATGCAACAAAGCACTCAAATAAAATGAATTTAGACAGTCCTTGAATTTTATACTGGAATTTGACTTGGAAAGGCGGATAAAAAAAAAAAAGACAAAAGGTGAGCTTGACTTGAATGGTTTGATAATAAAACTTGTACAGTATAATTTTACTAGCCAGTTTGTTGGATTACAGGCAGCCAGTACTATTGAGTCTGTAAATAGTAAGTGCTTTATAATACCTGAATTAATTGTTTGTCTGGCACTGGACAGGGAAGCCTCAAACGTTAGACTTGTCACCTAACGCAATGAAGGCCGTGTATGACTGTATACGGGGGGTGAGGGCACGGTGGGGGGGGAGAACACACTGTAACTGGAAGTGACATATTGGAAAAGAAAGGTTCTTCTGCATAACTGGGTTTATAACAGACTCGTTTAAAGTGGGTTTAGAGCGACTCAGTGATATACATTCATTTCTAAGCTACTTGTTTTTGTATGCATTCCAAAACAGTTTTGAAAACAAATCTCAGGTTTAAAATTCATAATGACAAGATAATCTAGAAGTACAGCTTTGTAAACTGACAGATACACATTCTCTTATGAGGCAATATATAGGGTGGCAGCGGAGTGCAGAGTCAAAATTAACATGAACCACACACGCAAGTGTTGGTGGGGTCATGGAGAAACTGCAGACCACTGTGCAGTAGCCAGGCGCAGGGAACAAGGGGAGCACCCGCTGACAGGGAAGAGCTAAATGCATCGTAGTCAACCCATGGCGTAGAACGTCGCCGTTCAACCAAGCCATACGAGCAGACTCGGAGGAACTTCCATGAGGTATTGTCTGGTCACAAAAGCAAGATGCAAAAAATATATTTCTGGTATGATTCCATTTTAGTAAAACAAGGACAAAATAACCTTGTATGTGTGTATATTTACATGCACATAAATGAAAGTGGAGAAGAGTAAGCGTCGAGAAAAACACTGTAAGATCTAATTCAAGGATATATCTGGCATCTACTGCAGATCTGGGATATACAGGGAGGATACTGCTATGGGTGGATGAGGGACGGAAAGGGTTTAGAGGAAAGCAAACTCGAAAGTAAAAGAAAAACCCACAGCACTAAAACTGCAAGCACACGTGCTATCACATTTATTGTTATAAAAATTATGTATGAAGGTAGACATATGCATTCATGTAAAAAATCTTCCTGTACTTAAAAATGCCCAGAATGAAAGAAACCAAAGAAGAAAACAATGGGTCTGAGGTTGATGCCTAATGACCTCAGGGGTGGCCATTTTTAAAAATAAAACTGGCCTTAAACACTTGGGAGTTTTCTAACTGTTCTTTGGATTTAAACGACGACTTAAAAGTAAATCCTCCATAACCAAAGCTGTACCTCAATCAAGAATGCACTTGTTCATAACTAACACAGATTGGATTGCCCTCCAGGAACTCTGTGAGTCAAAGGTGGCCTAGAAGTCAGGAGACCTGGGTAAACGTCCTGCCGTGTCCAGTGAGTCCTCACGTGGCCTTGAGCAAGGAGCGCATGTGTTGGGTCTCAGCGTTCACAATGACAAAATGAGGGGCGGCCCCAACGGTTCAGCCCTAACATTCTCTGAATTCCTCCTGATTTTCTTAACTTGAAAAGCTCAAGCAGTATTTGCTAATTTAAACATAATTAAACGTAAACAAGGTTCATAGAACTTTGTGTTGAGGTTCAGAAACAAGTCCATTCCAGAGAAAGCAGCCCCTTGTGGGTTTTTTTCCCCCTGAAATGATCACTAAACTGCAGAGCCCATCATACCTTTAGGAATAGGCTGGGAATGCTTTGCTCCTTGGCCCAATCTGAAGTCCAAATATAAAGTTGGTGTGTGAGTGTAACTCTTGGACCGCAAAGAAAAAGGAAATCATCACCATCTTTCCAAGAATAAGGTTCATCTTTACCTCAGCTGGACCCTCTGTCATGGGCCTGGAGTCTGGATCCATTAACATATACAATTCCTCCTTGGGAGATGCTGTTAGAGCAGGGAGGATGGGCTGCCAATATAGCCCCCTTCTAAGGGTCGCAGTCTAAAAGTTAGCCCTCCTAGCTTGACAAGCTAATTTCCAGATGACAGCTGTCTCCCTACAGCCATTTCTCAAATATGATCCAATGTCAATAGTTTACTGCCTAATAGCTGCTCCAACTTTCTCACTTCTACCCTTCTACTAATGTGGTAGGTTAATGCACATCAGATGCATCTTTCTTCCCCAGGTCTCAATAAAGCCATGTCTATTTTGAAATTCAAAGAGGGCAGCCTGTAAATATTTTGATTTGTTCTAACTTGGCCCTCTTGCATAAAAAGGTGGTCCAACACTGCTGGTCTGAAAAAGCCACAGCTCAAAATGTAAGAAAGACCCACTTTTGCAGGATTTTCCATTGTAAACAGTGGCTTTGATTCGATCAACAGTTCAGCAGAGTTTGTAATTCAATATAACACCATTCTGAATCACTGGCACAGACCAAAATCTGAGGGATTATCACTGTTGCCATAAACTTTATGATGTTTCATTGTTTACCCCAAAGTCCCAGTGGTTCTGTTCTACTTATTTTTTTTAACTTAAAAAACACACAGAGATGAAAAAGTACATAACGCCAGATTCGGCAAGGATGTGGAGTAACTGGAACTTTCATACGCTGCTGGTGGGACTATCACTTGATATAAACACTTGAGAAAACTGTATGGCAGTACATAGTACAGATGAATACATGCATAATCTATGACCCAGCATTCCAACTCAATAGGCGTGTCCCCAACAGACATGTCCACCTGAAGACATGTACTCAAATCTTGATAGTGACACTGTCAGCAATAGCCCCAAGCTGGAAATATTCCCAATGTCTTTAATGATAGAATGGATAAATGAACTGTGATATATACAAGGGACTACAATACAGCAAAGAGAATGAAGGAACCCAGCTATATGCAACAACTCAGATGAATCTCACAAGCACAATGTTGAACAAACGAAGGCAGACACAGATTGTATAACATATGATTCCACTTCTATAAAGTTCAAAACAAGGCAAAACTAATCTATCGTATCAGAAGTCAGAAAAGTGGTTACCTTGGGAAGGTCAGTAACTGAATGGGGTTTAAAAGGGCGCTTCTGGAGCCTGGCAATGTTCTGTTTCATGATTTCACGGATGAGTTCACTTGGTGAAAATCCTCTGAGCTGTACACATGATTTGTGCACTTTTCTGTGTATGTTATATTTTAACAAAAAGCTTACACTCGTTAAAAACATGCATGTGTAAATAGACCACAAAAGAAAATCCAGAGCCCAGAATTATTTACTATCCTTGATAAAGGCATCATTTGGCAGAGAATAACTATGTAAACTCCATGAGGACATGGACACATCTGCCCTTTTCACCCGGGGCCAATGCACAGGGCCTGTCACATAGTAGGTGTTGAATAAATATTTACCAAATGATGTTTCATAATGGAAAATCTCATGTATAATAACAAATTTATTTAAAAAAAATAACCAATTTATTTACAGTATACATAGCATATTCATCAATTGCTTTACCAACACGTAGCAAAATGCCTCTCTTCAGGACAAGTGACTAGGTATGGCCCAAGTGTATGTCTGTACTTTAAGTTTTAGAATAGAGAATTGTAAATAATGCTATCGGAAGATTGTTCCCTTTCCTGTAAAAGTCTCATGTATAGAAGCTTTGGGCTTTAAGTGGTCTGGTACGTGGTTTTATGTGGCTTAGGAGGACAAGCTGCATCTATACAGCTCCAAAAGCTGGAAAGGCAAATTCCCCTGCGCATACATAAATGAAAGCAGAAAGACCTGTGACATCAAGGGCAACCTGAGGCCAAAGATTCCCAATCAACCTGAAGAGCCTGGATCACACATGAAACGAGGGCAGCACCCGCGGGATGCAGGGTCTGATCCTCTAGCATCATGAAGTGTGTAAGGCACCATCTGGAAAGGATCTGGTTTTGCCTGATGAAGACTTCTAAAATTACTTCTAAAAAGATCAAGGGGAAACTTCACTTAGTATCGGATGACTCCTCTTCCTGGGCAATATTTTGCTCTCTTCCAGAAAAAGAAGGTTCAAGCATCTTTCCCAACCTCTGCTTCCAGGGCCGCTGCAGTATCCCTGCCTACAGCAAGGACATGAATCAAAAAGAGGCTCTCGGTTTAACTTTTACTAGAATTCTCCCAGAACGTAGTCATAAAAATCATTCCAACCTGGAAACCAGGAGCCTCTGATGCTGGTATTGCTTTTCCTGCTGACTAGCAAAGCCTTTATCTTCTTCTGGGCTTAGTTCACTCAATCTGAAAATCTGGTGTTGGGACTTCACTGATGTTGAAGTGTATTTCTGCTTCTGAAATCTGAAGTCAGAAAATTTTAATGTCTCCCTCCACTTTTTAATATTGTAAATTCCCTTCTGATTTCTCAGACTAGAGCTGTAGAGAAGTGAGAACGTGGCTGGGGCGAGGGAGAGCCATGAGGGCTGTGGGGAGTGAATAGGGGGCTGCTGGCTAACTGCACTACTCTTGCCCTCAAGCTCGGCCATCAGTTTTGCCCTCCTGGTGAGCTCTTTTCTTCCTGCCTCTAGCTTCTCAACCTAATCCATATTGTCCCCAAAACAGTAACCTCTCTCTCTAATGCTGCAAGGACACAGATATGCGTATGCACACACAGACACAGAATTCTGTACTTACGTATTCGTTTACAAAATTGTAAACAAACCAACGAGAGACATTATAAAGCCACAAATATATCCTCCTGCCTTACAGTGTGCAAAGGGCTACAGGGAAATATGAAATTCATTTTGAAGGTGTTTTTCACAACATCTATAGCCAAAAACAGAATTCGGATTCTACTCTCCTTTTTGTACTGAAAATCAGATCATTGACAGTTTCAATATAACACGTCCTGAATAAGCAACTACCCAAAACCTATATGTACATTATTCTATTTCAGTTAATCCATCCTGAGATAAAATTCAATTTGAAAGCTGTTCCCATGAGTGTGTGTATACATATATGTATGGATACACACACACACACACACACACAGTTTTTGAAAAGCAAAAAGGTATTGCTTTTTAAGATTTTGATCTTCCTTGGTAACTGCTGGAATAGCAAATGTAAATTCTGTTCATTTAACTCAAAGATGATAATGCCAGGCTCAAATGCACTTTGAGCAAATCTGGACTTAATTTTTCCATCACACACACTGCTGCTTTGCAACTATAAAGAAATGTCGCCATTAGGCACACTCTTTCCTGAGTTCTGTTTTGTTTCTTTTCATGTATAGTATTAAACTATTAATAGGCCCTCAAAACAGAATGAAACTTTAATTAAGCAAATCATTCCTTTTTGTCCTCAATCTATCCATTTCCACAGGATTAAAATAAATTGGTCCAAGGCAACCCAGAATAAAACATTTCTCTATAAATCTGTTTCAGCATGTACCGAACTAATGCACCTGAATTCCATCAGTGAAATTACTTTCTTTCCCTTTTTCTTTTGGTCCTGATTAACATGCCTGCACACGTACTAAAATCCCAAGCTATTCCTCTCTTGTCTTTCTTTTCTTCTCATTTCTTAATTCTCTCTTTAAAGCATTTGGGAAACTTATCTTTAAAGGTTTTAGTCTGGGGCTTCCCTGGTGGCGCAGTGGTTGAGAGTCCGCCTGCCGATGCAGGGGACGGGGGTTCATACCCCCGTCTGGGAAGATCCCACATGCCGCGAAGCGGCTGGGCCCGTGAGCCACGGCCGCTGAGCCTGCGCGTCTGGAGCCTGTGCTCCGCAACGGGAGAGGCCACAACAATGAGAGGCCCGCGTACCACAAAAAAAAAAAAAAAAAAAAAAAGTTTTAGTCTGTATTTTAAAAGCCCAACGGCTTAAAATCTTACAGTTCAAATACCATGTAAGCAAGCCCTCTAGAAGTGAAGTAACAGAACTCTTTATGAGATGTGAAGGGTAAATTTTGGCTAACCTCTAACAACAGGGGTGCTACCAAACCCAGACAAGCCCTGTCTCTCTTCATAAATATGTCAGAATTAAACCCTAAATGAGTCTAAGACACCACTCCAATAATGACCACAGAACAAGCAAGACAAAAAAACAAGGTCTACAAAACCACTTCCTTCTGAACCCGAACTACCTTCATCTTCTATCCTTCAAAGACCTCCCGCTTCCCCGGGCTTTTGGTATGATACCCGTGTTAACCTGGTTTCCTTCCTCTGCTTTTATTCTTAAATGTGATCTTAATTAGAAGATGAAATCACTTCCACATGGAAGCTATGTGGCTTAGTACGTCTTCCCAAGAAAAAGAGTGCTATGTTGCTTGCTACGTATAAGCATGGTAAAGAAAATAAAGTCTCTTTCATCTTGCCGCTGCTCCTTTCACAGATAACTGCCACCCGTTTATCCCTGAATGCTGCTCATTTTGCCATCATGCTGGCTTTCCCTAAAAGCACGGGGCAGCAAGTTGTTACATGTCAGAGCTGTAATAAATACTTTCACATCTTTTTTTTTTTTTTTTTTTTAATTTATTTATTTATTTATTTATTTTTGGCTGTGTTGGGTCTTCGTTTCCGTGCGAGGGCTTTCTCTAGTTGTGGCAAGCGGGGACCACTCTTCATCGCGGTGCACGGGCCTCTCACTATCGCGGCCTCTCTGGTTGCGGAGCACAGGCTCCAGACGCGCAGGCTCAGTAGCTGTGGCTCACGGGCCTAGTCGCTCCGCGGCATGTGGGATCTTCCCAGACCAGGTCTCGAACCCATGTCCCCTGCATTAGTAGGCAGATGCTCACCCACTGCGCCACCAGGGAAGCCCTTTCACATCTTTTTGAGAAGTATTTCGAAAACCCTTGATGATTCAGTGATTTATTCAGGAAATGCACTTGAATTCTCAATCTTACTAGACGTTGCTTAAGCAAATTACTCTAAGGTAACAAGTGCAAATCCTCAGTATTGTATAAAAGAAAGAAACAGTGCATATACCTATTCCTGGATCCTTACTCTCATGTTGGATCATGCCCCTAACGTTGGGCATTTCGTTTTACAGTTGTTTTTTGGCATCACTGTTAACTTTTTTTTTTTTTTTTTTTTTTTTTTTTTTGCAGTACGTGGGCCTCTCACTGTTGTGGCCTCTCCCGTTGCTGAACACAGGCTCTGGATGCACAGGCTCAGCGGCCATGGCTCACAGGCCCAGGTGCTCCGCGGCATGTGGGATCCTCCCGGACCGGGGCACGAACCCATGTCCCCTGCATCGGCAGGCGGACTCTCAACCACTGTGCCACCAGGGAAGCCCCCACTGTTAACTTTTGATGAATATCTTTGCACATAAAATTTTGACCACATTTCTATTTTTTTCCTTCACACTGAAATTGTACATCTAAAAGTCCAGACATTTTAATAGGGCTCTTGAGATATCTACAGGTTTATGGCCAAATGCAATGTGGCTAAAAGTGAGCTAGCTGGTCAACACGATGACATGACTGAACAGCAATTTTCCTGAACAAGTCTACTGCTAGTCATTGGCTTTTCTGGTCTCTGTAATTTTGCTATACCACAGGGCCGTTTTCCAACTCATTAGGTTCTCCAAATAGTGACTTTTTTTCACTCATCTAATCTCCTATTGTTAGAAAGTTAACTCATTCCAACAAATTCCCTGTTGTTACACATTAAATTTTTTTCCCCCAATACATCCTTGTCCAAAAATAGAATAGAGGGATTAATTGCTGGGGGAAAAAAAAGGAAAAGAAAAAAACATACCTGGAAATGCCTGAAAAAAGACAAAAAGAAAAAAAATCAGGAAAAAATTTAACCTAAAAAAAGTTTAAAGGCACAACCTCCACAGTACAGATACCAATATTTGAACAACCAGCGTCTAGCAGCATGTTTCTGAACAAAAAGATCACTTTTATCAATTGTTACACTAACTGAAATGCTTTCATCCAAATTGTTTTTGGTCATATCAGTTGGTAATTACCTGTAAAAAGTGCCCATCTCATCAAATAAGTGACCATCTTATCTTTTTTTAATCTTAGCTTATTTAAGAAGCAGAAATCGATATCTCGTTACTCTTTTACTTTGACTATTAGTTTGGGTCATATTATTATTTTAACAAGTGCTACTAAATATTATTAACACAAGAATAACAATAACTAAATATATTGAGGGCTTAGTATATACCAGGCACGATTCTTTTTTAATTTATTTATTTATTTTATTTTTGGCTGTGTTGGGTCTTTGTCGCTGCGCGTGGGATCTTCTCTAGTTGCGGCGAGCGGGGGCTACTCCTGTGGTACGCGGGCTTCTCATTGCGGTGGCTTCTCTTGTTGCAGAGCACGGGCTCTAGGCACGTGGGTTTCAGAAGTTGCAGCACATGGGCTCAGTAGTTGCGGCTCGCGGCTCTAGAGTGCAGGCTCAGTAGTTGTGGCGCACGGGCTTAGCTGCTCCGCAGCGTGTGGTGTCTTCCCGGACCAGGGCTCCGTGTCCCCTGCACTGGCAAGTGGATTCTTAACCACTGCGTCACCAGGGAAGCCCCAGGCACTATTCTGTATGCTTCATGTGTATTAATTTGGCCACTTGTATTTCCCGTTTTATAAAATATATAAACCTATTTTATATATATATTTTATATAAACCTATTTTATAAACCTCATTAACCTATTTATGTTTTCATTCATTACTTAGCTCCCTCATTTAAGAAATACTGACTGAAAGTCTGGAGTGTGCTAGTCATTGGATACGTATATCGGTGAATAACAGATCTGCTCAGCCTTTGTGGTTTACATCCTAGTAAGGAAGACAATTTAACAAATTAAATATAAAATTACACATGCCGTAAGTGAAATAAACAGGGCAGAGGGGAGAAAATAAAATGGGGGAGGAATGGAAGGCATCGAACGAGAAGAGTTGGGGGTGAGAGGTTTCTGGGCAGAGAACGGAGCACAGCATGTGCAAAGGCCCTGAGGCAGTGAAGAGCCTGGAGGATCTGGACACTGACAGGAGAACCACGTGCAGACAGCAGGAGGAGGCTGCAGAGAATGGCATGAGATGAGTTTAGAGAGTTAGAAAAGACCCAGGCAGGATTTCTTTAAAGTACAATGGGAACACATTGATCCAATTTTTATCGTGAAGAGATGTCTTGAGCTGCTATGTGGAGAGCTGGAAGGGAGTAAATAAGAGAGGGGAGACCCCTGAAGAAGCTGCTGCAGCGGGCCTGGCCAAGGCTGGGCAGGGGATGGGAGAGAAGTAGATTTAAAATATATTTCGGACTAGATGTAGGTAGGGGAGGAGATGGAATAAGGATGACCGCCATGTTTCCACTCTGAGCAGTGAGTGGTGGTACCATTCACTCATTCAGACGGAGAAGCCTGGAAGGGAAACGAGTTTGTGTGTGTTTGCTGTCAAGGCAGGTGTGGGTAGGGAAGCAAGACTTCAACTTTTGCCATTTTAAATTCGACGTGCCTGGGAACCATGCAAATGGAGATGGCAAGTAGGTAGCTGAATATATGAGTCCACACAGAGCTCAGAGGTGAGGCTTCTGCTATAGATATGAATGTGGGAGTCGTTCGAAAGTGGGAGACATTTGAAACTGACCAAGAGAATAAAAAGCCTTATCACACACACAAAATTCTGTAATTCTGTACGGTGACGGATGTTAACTAGGCTTACTGTGTATCGTGGTGATTATTTCACAATATACAAATATCAAACCGCTATGCTGTACACCTGAAACTAACATAATGTTACATATAAATTACAATCCGATAAAAATATAAAATAAATGTGGGAGTTGTAAGACTATAAATGGTATCTAAGTCCATGGGATGGGCGAGATCATCCAGGGAGACGACACTCAATGAGAGAAGAGGACTCAGGACTGAGATCCAGGGAAGCTGGGTGTTTAGGGGTCTAGTAGAGGAAATGGTACCTACCTGAGAAGTGACACTGAGAAGGAGCAAAGAGCATCCAGAGACACAAGAACGTATTATCTCAGAGGCCAAAGGAAGGAAAGACAGTGTGGAGGAGGAAGCGTGCAACCCGTGCAAAGGAAGGAAAACAAAGACCTCTGGGTTTGGCCACATGGAGTAGTGACTCAGTGCGCTGATGGGGGTGGCCGCCAGGCAGAGGGCCTCGACGAGGTGGGGAAGTGGAGAGAACACGTGCCGACAAATCTTCCGTGCAGTGTGACTCAGAGAGGGGGCAGAGAACTGCAGGGTGTGGGGTTAAGGGAGTTTGGCGCTTCTCTTCTCAATTTATATGAGAGGGTTTCTTAAAAATAAATTTGAGCTATTTGTCCTTAATACTATTTGTTGGAAAAACCTTGCTTTGGCCTTTCATTTCATTTATGGCATTTCTGACATGGATTAGATCTATCCAGCTTTTCCTTCCAATGCTTTTAAACTTCGAAAGTCTTTCCCAAGCAAAGATCATGTTAAATGTTTGCCTTTTTCTAGTTCAAATTTTTTAACATTTAATTCTTTGATCTACGTCAAATTTATTTTCCTACGAGGGATGGGATCATGAGCAAAACTGGTTTCTTTTTATGAATGTTTAACCAATTGTCCCAGTTGACTCATTCTTCTCTTTTCCCCAGTTGTTGACCATCTTCTGTATCGCTAAGTTCGCACCTATACTTGCGTCTATTTTGGGTAGGTTCTCCTTCTGCCAATCACAAAAAAAGAGGCTCAGTGGAAAAAACTTCACTGACGAGCTCAGGAGACTCAACTAAGAGAGGACGATCTAGTCCATAGGAGTTCTGGGCATCACCCAGGCCATGGCCCATGGGGCTTCCCAATCTCACCTTCCTGCTGCCACTTTCCTGCTCTCACAGACCCATTCTCTCCACCACTTACACCTCTGCACACACTCAAGAAACTCACTGGCAGATCCATGGTCCCAGTGTGGAGAACCATACCTTCCCCTTTCTTCGGGAGATCTTACTATTTGAGGAAATGAAAAGTAGATTTACCACGTTATTTAAAGCCAAGTTCCAACTCTTGTTGACAATAGGCTGATGCTCTTCAACCAAAGGGTAAATGTCTTCTGTCTCCAATCCAAAGCACTCTGATTTCTGAATTCTTGATTATTTTAAAGAATTCTGATAGGGATCGGGAGAGATTAGTCTCCATCCTCAGTGCCAAAGGCATTACGGGAAGGATTAAAACCCTGTAATCACATTTAGACATATACATGAGGTGCTACGCAAAAAGAAGACAAGAAACTCTTGTGCAAAATGCCACTGATTCTGTATAGGGTGAGAGCTAGAGAGGGCCAGACCACATTTTTTTTTTTTTTTTACATCTTTATTGGAGTATAATTGCCTTGCAATGGTGTGTTAGTTTCTGCTTTATGACAAAGTGAATCGGTTATACATATACATATGTTCCCATATCTCTTCCCTCTTGCGTCTCCCTCCCTCCCTCCCACCCTCCCTATCCCACCCCTCTAGGTCAGACCACATTTTTAACTTCTATCTGCCATAAAGGATTGCGGAAAATCTTGACCATCAAGCTGTCCAGCTGACCAGAAATTGTGGACATTTTAGCCAAATTATTCTACAGTCTAGTCTCAAGAGTATCCTTTTTCAAGAAGCATTTTAATCAATAGTAACACTTGAGTCCCTCTCTTCTCACCTTGTATTTGGGGTACAGGTAGTGAGGAGAGAAGAGCTAAGGGGGAAGGGAATAAAGATGCTGACAGGACTCATGGGCCTGAAATTTAATCAGAGACATGTTAATTGTGAAAGTAGAGACTTTGATTTCTTCACCCTTTGAGTCAGCATCCTTGCCTGAAATTGGGTTACAGATGTTCAGTTTTTTTTTGGAAAATTAAAACCAGAGAAAGAACAAATGCCCACCCCTTATATGAATAATTCATCCATAATCCTACAAAGGCAACAGTACAATAAAATCACAAATGACCCCCAAATATGCCAACTGGGAGCCTTCCGGTCGTTTATCTCCCATCCATGGGTAATGTTTTTCAAGGCTGAGTCAGTAAATCTAGTAACAGATGCTAGAATATTCCTTACAGGGCTTTATAACACTTTTAATCTCTAATAGTTACCCTTGGTATTTACTAAGGGTCTTTAAGAGTTCTTGGAAGAAAGTGCATCGACATGGGAGACTATTTGGCAAAGACATGATTTCACAGGGCTCTGGGGACAGACGATTGTGTAGACATGAACCTTCTATTTCGTGTCTAAGGGGGAATCTATTATGGCACAAGGCTTCTCCTGTGTGATTGTCTGCAGGATGTTCTGACACAGTCGAGGCATCTGAAGACAAGTAAGTGGCTGAAGGTACCCTTTTGGTGTAGAAAGAGATGGAGGTTCATTCTGAAGCTTCCTTCCATGAAAATGAGCTAAGGCATTCCCAAACTGGAGAGAGACATACTCGGCAAGTTTATGTACAAGGGCTGAATGGTGTGATAAGGCAGAGCTACTGTGCACATCAAATGGGACAAAACTCAGGAGACCTGAGTTTCGGTCTGGGTTCTTTCCACAACGAGATGTGTGACCTTTGGCCCAGCTGAGTTGCCGCGTTCTCATCTACAACGTGGCGGAGGTGGAGAGCTGCTCTCTCACGTCTACTGCTGCCTGACGCTCTGATTCAAATCATGCCAGAAGAAAAAGGGAGAGTAGGTCTTGCCTGGCTGGAAAAGCATCTCATACTATCAGGAATTCTAGACTCTTGCTTCCCTAAGAACTTCACTCACGTCTTAATAGCTCATAACAGCAATGAAAGAGGTGAATGAATGGAAAGCTTCCTGTCCAGCTGTTATATAAATGGGCCTGACGTGGCCCCTGTGTATGAAGTAAAAAGGGCACCCATCTTCTTTACTTCTTCACAGCAAGCTAGGACCTTTAGCTCAAAGCCCGCTGGAGCCCAACTCAAATTTTCACACATCCAATCACTTTAAATATATTCCAAAGAAACACATTTTTAGCCACTTAGAGCCTACCTACTTTCCATATCCTGTGGAACTGCCCCCAACATCTGCCGCAAATAAGGACGAACTCTCCAGCTACAAAAGACCCCGCACTGCAGTTGCCTTTTGGAGCTCTCTGACCCAGAGACTCTCCACCCTGTTGCTGAGTGACATCACCTAAACACGTAAGCCCCCTCTCCAATTCCTCTGACTCCCCAGGGAGCTCCCTCATCCTAGCCCCCTTCTGGGTGGTGGCCTTGCGCCACTGTCTCTGGAAGGTCTCTGACCGTGATGGACTCCCTTCTCAGGCCACCCCGTCCAAGCACCACCTAAACAGAGCCTGTGTGTCACTGCCTCTCAGGAACCTGTCTCTTCCTTGATCAACCCCCAGGACCCCAAACTTACTACACCAAGCCATCCGACTGAAGTAAGTACACAAACAGGCTCCCAAAGTATCAGATGTGGGTCTCCCTTCTACCCAGAAATAAGAAGAGTGTAAGTTCCCTGCTACTCAGCAACAATTCTGAGAAACTGAAGAGTTGACAAGTCTGCTGAAGGGCTGGAGACCTAGGGAAGGGTTGGCACTTATCCCCCATCCAGGGCAGGGGATTGTTCATGAATTCCTGGGCGAGGAGGAAGGGGTCAGCTCCTTAGCAAAATGACTGATGGGTCAAGAATTCCCTTGTCAACGTCCATCTCTCCTCTTAGGCCCTCTCTGTCTTTAAAGTTTCCATGGGAAAGAAACCCGCTCTCAGCAGAAAATCTCATTTCTATTGGGTTGTGCTGAACTGGTAAGGACGTGTGTAGGCTTGTGGTTAAGAGCCCAGAGTCAGGGGCCAGACATCCAGTTAGAAGGCCAGCTCTGTCACTCACTACATGCATAACCCTGGGCAAGTGGCTCATCTCGCGATCTCAGTTCTCTCCCTCAGCAGGCTGTCGTGAGAATCTGACTGGACACAGTCAGCTTCCCTGGCTTCTGAGGCCTCGGCCACTTATGGAGACCCCTAGGTGCCATGGCTGCTGCCGCCTCAGCCCCTCCTGGCTGACTGTCAAGTTCTGAATGGCTTCCATCACCCCCCCAGAGTGGCGGGAGCTCCAGGACCTCCAGAGCCTGGCCTGACAGACCTCCACGCCCAGACAGGAGAGAAGATCCGAGCCACCAGATGTGGTGTGTGGCCTCCACAGAGGCTGCCGCAGGGGGCTGGTGACACAATCAAGAAGGGCAGGGAATTAGCGTCCACACGCTGACTTTGGCCAAAGCAGGATGGAAGGTGTAGGATGACAGAAAAATTCTTCCCGTTTCTTCCTTCGTTAGAAAGTCCTGAGCCACAGTTTGCTGAACAGGCCTCCTGTGTCACCAAGCATCTGTCTTGCTTCCCCTCTCCCTCACTCTCACTGCCCGGGGGTGCCCTGCCTTAGGCTCTGTTTTCCAGAGAACCCAAGTGAAATCACAAGTAAAAGAACCGATACAGGTAAAACACTCAGAACTTCACTGTCCAATACAGTTGCCATCACCCATTTGTAACTACGGAGCACAGCAGATGTGGTGAGTGTGAACTGAGATGTGCTGTGAGTGTAAAAAAAAAAAAAAGACACAGTGGATTTTAAAGACTTGGTACAAAAAAAATTAAAAACCTCATTATAATTTTATATTGATTATATATTGAAATGATAATATTTTGGATAATTGGCTGAAGTATACTATTAAAATTAATTTCAGCTGTTTGTTTTTACTTTTTGAGTGTGTCTACTGAAAATTTGAAATGACATACGGCTCCCATTATATTTTCACTGGACAGCTCTGACTTAGAATTTGGTACCTTGTAAACCTACACAAGATGTCAGCCATTTTCAATTCTCATCCCAAGAAATTCTAGAGATTTACTGTCAGTAAAGTCTAATGATAAAAAGGGAATGTGGGAGCGGAAACGGAGACAGATAAGGGAAAGGGAACAAATATTTATGAATTACACTCTTTGTTGCTAGGCCCATTATACACCATGCACTATGCGTCATTCTCCCTATTCAGCAGATGAGGAAATAAAGGTGCAAAAATAAACTTTCCTAAGGCCACAGAGGTATTAAACAACAGAGCTGAAATGTGGACCCGGGTCTACTGGACTCCATAGTCCATGCTCTTTTCCATCTATAGTACTGTCAAAGGATTGACTTTCTTTTTTTTTTTTTCATTTTAACATCTTTATTGGAGTATAATTGCTTTACAATGGTATGTTAGTTTCAGCTTCACAACAAAATGAATCAGTTATATATACACATACGTTCCCATATCTCCTCCCTCTTGCATTTTGTCGAAAGCTTTCTCTGAATCTATTGAGATGATCATATGGTTTTTCTCCTTCAATTTGTTAATATGGTGTATCACGTTGATTGATTTGCGTATATTGAAGAATCCTTGCATTCCTGGAATAAACCCCACTTGATCATGGTGTATGATCCGTTTAATGTGCTGTTGGATTCTGTTTGCTAGTATTTTGTTGAGGATTTTTGCATCTATGTTCATCAGTGATATTGGCCTGTAGTTTTCTTTCTTTGTGACATCCTTGTCTGGTTTTGGTATCAGGGTGATGGTGGCCTCGTAGAATGAGTTGGGGAGTGTTCCTCCCTCTGCTATATTTTTGGAAGAGTCTGAGAAGGATAGGTGATAGCTCTTCTCTAAATGTTTGATAGAATTCGCCTGTGAAGCCATCTGGTCCCGGGCTTTTGCTTGTTGGAAGATTTTTAATCACAGTTTCAATTTCAGTGTTTGTGACTGGTCTGTTCATATTTTCTATTTCTTCCTGATTCAGTCTTGGCAGGTTGTGCCTTTCTAAGAATTTGTCCATTTCCTCCAGGTTGTCCATTTTATTGGCATAGAGTTGCTTGTAGTAATCTCTCATGATCTTTTGTATTTCTGCAGTGTCAGTTGTTACTTTTCCTTTTTCATTTCTAATTCTATTGATTTCAGTCTTCTCCCTTTTTTTCTTGATGAGTCTGGCTAATGGTTTATCAATTTTGTTTATCCTTTCAAAGAACCAGCTTTTAGTTTTATTGATCTTTGCTATCGTTTCCTTCATTTCTTTTTCATTTATTTCTGATCTGATTTTTATTTCTTTCCTTCCGCTAACTTTGGGGTTTTTTTGTTCTTGTTTCTCTAATTGCTTTAGGTACAAGATTAGGTTGTTTATTCGAGATGTTTCCTGTTTCTTAAGGTAGGATTGTATTGCTATAAACTTCCCACTTAGAACTGCTTTTGCTGTATCCCATAGATTTTGAGTCGTCGTGTCTCCATTGTCATTTGTTTCTAGGTATTTTTTGATTTCCTCTTTGATTTCTTCAGTGATCACTTCGTTATTAAGTAGTGTATTGTTTAGTCTCCATGTGTTTGTATTTTTTACAGATCTTTTCCTGTAACTGATATCTAGTCTCATAGCGTTGTGGTCGGAAAAGATACTTGATACAATTTCAATTTTCTTAAATTTACCAAGGCTTGATTGGTGACCCAAGATATGATCTATCCTGGAGAATCTTCCATGAGCACTTGAGAAAAATGTGTATTCTGTTGTTTTTGGATGGAATGTCCTATAAATACCAATTAAGTCCATCTTGTTTAATGCATCATTTAAAGCTTGTGTTTCCTTATTTATTTTCATTTTGGATGATCTGTCCACTGGTGAAAGTGGGGTGTTAAAGTCCCCTACTATGAATGCGTTACTGTCGATTTCCCCCTTTATGGCTGTTACTATTTGCCTTATGTATTGAGGTGCTCCTATGTTGGGTGCATAAATATTTACAATTGTCATATCTTCTTCTTGGATCGATCCCTTGATCATTATGTAGTGTCCTTCTTTGTCTCTTCTAATAGTCTTTATTTTAAAGTCTATTTTGTCTGATATGAGAATTGCTACTCCAGCTTTCTTTTGGTTTCCATTTGCATGAAATACCTTTTTCCATCCCCTTACTTTCAGTCTGTATGTGTCTCTAGGTCTGAAGTGGGTCTCTTGTAGACAGCAAATATATGCGTCTTGTTTTTGTATCCATTCAGCCAATCTGTGTCTTTTGGTGGGAGCATTTAGTCCATTTACATTTAAGGTAATTATCGATATGTATGTTCCCATTCCCATTTTCTTAATTGTTTTGAGTTCGTTATCGTAGGTCTTTTCCTTCTTTTGTGTTTCTTGCCTAGAGAAGTTCCTTTAGTAGTTGTTGTAGAGCTGGTTTGGTGGTGCTGAACTCTCTCAGCTTTTGCTTGTCTGTAAAGGTTTTAATTTCTCCATCAAATCTGAATGAGATCCTTGCTGGGTAGAGTAATCTTGGTTGCAGGTTTTTCTCCTTCAACACTTTCAATATGTCCTGCCACTCCCTTCTGGCTTGCAGACTTTCTGCTGAGAGATCAGCTGTTAACCTTATGGGGATTCCCTTGTGTGTTATTTGTTGTTTTTCCCTTGCTGCTTTTAATATGCTTTCTTTGTATTTAATTTTTGACAGTTTGATTAATATGTGTCTTGGTGTATTTCTCCTTGGATTTATCCTGTATGGGACTCTCTGTGCTTCCTGGACTTGATTAACTATTTCCTTGCCCATATTAGGGAAGTTTTCAACTATAATCTCTTCAAATATTTTCTCAGTCCCTTTCTTTTTCTCTTCTTCTTCTGGGACCCCTATAATTCGAATGTTGGTGCGTTTAATGTTGTCCCAGAGGTCTCTGAGACTATCCTCAGTTCTTTTCATTCTTTTTTCTTTATTCTGCTCTGCAGTAGTTATTTCCACTATTTTATCTTCCAGGTCACTTATCCGTTCTTCTGCCTCAGTTATTCTGCTATTGATCCCATCTACAGTATTTTTCTTTTCATTTATTGTGTTGTTCATCATTGTTTGTTTCATCTTTAGTTCTTCTAGGTCCTTGTTAACTGTTTCTTGCATTTTGTCTATTCTATTTCCAAGATTTTGGATCATCTTTACTATCATTATTCTGAATTCTTTTTCAGGTAGACTGCCTATTTCCTCTTCATTTGTTAGGTCTGGTGGGTTTTTATCTTGTTCCTTCATCTGCTGTGTGTTTTTCTGTCTTTTCATTTTGCTTATCTTACTGTGTTTGGGGTCTCCTTTTTGCAGGCTGAAGGTTCGTAGTTCCTGTTGTTTTTGGTGTCTGTCCCCAGTGGCTAACGTTGGTTCAGTGGGTTGTGTAGGCTTCCTGGTGGAGGGGACTAGTGCCTGTGTTCTGGTGGATGAGGCTGGATCTTGTCTTTCTGGTGGGCAGGTCCACATCTGGTGGTGTGTTTTGGGGTGTCTGTAGACTTATTATGATTTTGGGCAGCCTCTCTGCTAATGGGTGGGGTTGTGTTCCTGTCTTGCTAGTTGTTTGGCATAGGGTGTCCAGCACTGTAGCTTGCTGGTCGTTGAGTGAAGCTGGGTGCTGGTGTTGAGATGGAGATCTCTGGGAGATTTTCGCCGTTTGATATTATGTGCAGCTGGGAGGCCTCTTGTGGACCAGTGTCCTGAAGTTGGCTCTCCCACCTCAGAGGCACAGCACTAACTCCTGGCTGCAGCACCAAGAGACTTTCATCCACACGGCTCCTTAATTTGGGATGATTCGTTGTCTATTCATGTATTCCACAGATGCAGGGTACATCAAGTTGATTGTGGAGCTTTAATCCGCTGCTTCTGAGGCTGCTGGGAGGGATTTCCCTTTCTCTTCTTTGTTCTCACAGCTCCCAGGGGCTCTGCTTTGGATTTGGCCCCGCCTGTGCGTGTAGGTCGCTGGAGGGCATCTGTTCTTAGCTGAGACAGGACGGGGTTAAAGGAGCCGCTGATTCGGAGGCTCTGGCTCACTCAGGCCGGGGGGGGGGGGGGTAGGGAGGGTAACGGAGTGCGGGGCGGGCCTGCGGCGGCAGAGGCCGGCATGACATTGCCAGCCTGAGGCGCGCCGTGCGTTCTCCCGGGGGAGTTGTCCCTGGATCCTGGGAACCTGGCCGTGGCGGGCTGCACAGGCTCCCCGGAAGAGGGGTGTGGAGAGTGACCTGTGCTCGCACACAGGTTTCTTGGTGGCAGCAGCAGCGGCCTTAGCGTCTCATGCCCGTCTCTGGGGTCCACGCTTTTAGCCGCGGCTCGCGCCCGTCTCTGGAGCTCCTTTAAACAGCGTTCTTAATCCCCTCTCCTCGCGCACCAGGAAATAAAGAGGGGAGAAAAAGTCTCTTGCCTCTTCGGCAGCTCCAGACTTTTCCCCGGACTCCCTCCCGTCTAGCCGCGGTGCACTAACGCCCTGCAGGCTATGTTCACGCCGCCACCCCAGTCCTCTCCAACCCAGTCCTCTCCCTGCGCTCCGACTGGAGCCGGAGCCTCAGCTCCCAGCCCCGCCCGCCCCGGCGGGGGAGCAGACAAGCCTCTCGGCTGGTGAGTGCCGGTCGGCCCTGACCCTCTGCGCTGGAATCTCCCCGCTTTGCCCTCCGCACCCCTGTTGCTGTGCTCTCCTCCGCGGCTCCGAAGCTCCCCCACTCCGCCACCCGCAGTCTCCACCCGCGAAGGGGCCTCCTAGTGTGTGGACACTTTTCCTCCTTCACGGCTCCCTCCCGCTGGTGCAGGACCCGTCCCTATCCTTTTGTCTGTTTATTTTTTTCTTTTGCCCTAACCAGGTACGTGGGGGGTTTCTTGCCTTTTGGGAGGTCTGAGGTCTTCTGCCAGCGTTCAGTAGGTGTTCTGTAGGAGTTGTTCCACGTGTAGATGTATTTCTGGTGTATCTGTGGGGAGGAAGGTGATCTCCACGTCTTTCTCTTCCGCCATCTTCCCGGAAGTAGGATTGACTTTCTAATGGTACAGTTTAGATAATGTAACCGAAATTTTTTTGGCGTGGGTGAGGGCATCCTCGAATCCTGTAAATCACCCACACAGGAGATCACCTACACTAAAAAACCTAAAAGCTGCTGCTGGACACAAATCAATCAAACACACACACACACACACACCCCTGCCGTGGGTACATGGGAATGAAGTGGTCAGACACCACGGTCTATGGCATGTGGTCACAGACACCCATGAAAGCCCCTCATTTTGTATTTTTTCTCCATCATCCTCTGCCTCAATCCCATTCCCCCACTGGCTCTCAGTCAAGCATACCTAATGAACATTCCTCCAACCTACCCTCTGTATGTTGATTTAGAAAGACAGATGGCCTTAAAAAATAAAGTGGTATTGTGTGCAAAACTGCTTTCTTGTTCTTATTTATTTCACATTATTTCCTGAGATCTAATAAAACAGCTGTAAGTAAACATAATCCATTCCTTCTAGCAGCTGTACCATATTCCATAATACGTAACCTCCAAATTCTACTTATCTTTTCCCTAAGTGGTCGCCACCTACATCATCTCATGACCACCATCATATGTCTACTTGGTGAAGCTTTGCTGGAGTAAATATCTATGAGTGGAATGGCTGGGGCATACCCTACATGCAGCGCTAGCTTCACTAAGCAATGCCGGCTTGCTCTCCACAAGGAATACAGTTACACTCACTGGCCACGCAGGAAGTTTCTATCTCCTCCTGTCCTTCCCAGCACTTGATAATACCCACCTTCCTGATTTTTGTCAACTTAAAAGGTACCAAGTGGTAGTTTATTAGAATTCACATTTCTCTGTGTATTGGTCAGAAGAATACCTCTTCATATTCTTCTTAGCCTTCAACAGTTGGGTGGAAGATATTCTAAGACCTGGTGTCTGGAGTTGCCACCAATACAAGCATCTAAATTTCAAGAAGGCACAAACGTCTCACCTCAGAGGATGGAGAACTATGGGTACATGCTTTGTTCTCCCAACTATGTTAATGTTCTGGCCTCACCGCGTACATCGATTTCCTGCAGATGTAACTGCTCTAGGGCTCAGAGGTTTGCTTGTGCAACAAAATCTCATGGAACCAGGGCTGGTATTGCAGTAAATGTGTGTCCTATTATCTTTGGGGATATTTTTTAAGTGAGACAAATGAGAACTGGGGTGGAATGAATTCCAGTTTGGCAGTCCTGATGGAGCCACAACCAGTCCAGTGGAGGCAGCCCAGCCTACTGCACTTACAAAGGAAAAGAAAATCCATATTCTACCCCAGCAAAGCAGAATTTAAATTGGGTGAGGACACTCTGGAATTTCATTTAGAATATAATTTTTAATTATAATTTCTTTTGACTTGGTTTATAAAGGCAACGAGTTTTAGATCAGAACCTTATTCTCTTCTTAGAGATTTGATGATGGGAACTTAGAGCCTAGGAAGGTGAGGAAAACTGAGCCAGGCAGGTGTCTGAAGGTGGTGGGAAAGGGCCCTGTTCTGAGTTTCAAAATGGTTGCCTTTAAAAGGAAGCATTTAAATTTCTCCAATTGCTATTTATAGTTGGACCAGGAAAAGAAAATTTGGGGCCGTCATGGTTTCCTTCCATAATGTTAAAAACGATCATCTACATGGAAGCAAAGAGAGCAAGGGGGCCTTCATGAGGGCTTCAGGTTTCATGAAAAAGAGGCAAATTATCATTATTTTATTCGTCAATGAACCTGGTGCTCAATCACCCCATGTTGCGTTCCAAATGGAACCACTCTAGTCTCCACATGGGTGACCCCTTCAGACAGTGACGTGAGAGCTGTACCTTTGGAATTTTGCACTGTTTTGGTTTGGGTCATGCAGAGAGGGAGAGAAAAGGCAGAGGAGGCAGAAGAGCAATAACACCAGGAGAAACATCATCAGTATATTCATGATTTTCTTGAAGACACAAGAGAATGAAATTGACAAGTTAAACAAAAAAAGAGAGAGAAAGAGAAATTACCGAATTACCACAAAAGTTTTACACGGTAAAGATGATTAACAATTTTCATGCTTAAAACAATGGACATACGTTTTGAAGGCCTCCTGAAAGTACTGAGTTATTCCACTGGACAACTCTGACACCTACAAACAGAATCGCTTTCACTCGTGCTGTCTCCTTCACACTGTCTAGACTCTTTCCACCCTTTGCCAGGCCAGTTTCCTCCTAGATTCAGACCTGCTTCTCCTGACGCTTCCAGACTGGGCTGAGCCCCCCATCTGTTCTGCCCTCCCCTAATCCCGCCGTGTTTACTAGCCCAGTGACTCAGCAGAGCATACTCGTGTTACCAGTGGATGTGTCTGTTCCTCCGATGGTGCACTTCCAGCTCTCTGATTTTTTTCCTCTTTTTCCCTTACATCTTCACACAGTCTTGCACATAGGTATCCCTCAGTACACATCTGCTGAGCTCAACTGACCTACAGTGGCATAAATACCTTCCTGGAAAATCCTCCCAGTTCCCCAATGGCCAGTGCGGGAGTCCTTCCAGCAACGGCTGGCTCTGACCACGTCCTCATCTCGTTTTACTAAGGGTATACACTCAACGGCCCGTGGCCTGCAACACATGGTGAAAAGGACTCCCTGCGGTCAGAACATCACAACATGCCCCTTCTTTACAAAGTCATCCCCATCCATGATTTAGAGCCCATTAGAGTGGAAAACTTTTAATGCTTATCTCTCTTGGAGTACCTATACCTGACCACAGGACAATTCTTACTGAAGCTTCAAGTAATCAGAATACTACCTGACACCAAATTTACTCATCACATTTTAGTGTAAGTTTGGTCAAACTGTTCAAAAGCCACATGATCCCAAAGATTTGTGCTTCGGGCAAAATAAAGTATGGTGTTCGTAGCTCTCAACAGTGTGGCTCTTTATGTGCCAGTGCCAGTTTTTAAAATACCAATATCCACTTCATTTATATCCACAGGAGCTCAGTTTTTAATGCAACAGGCAAGAGCCTCTGAAGCTCTCTGAAGCTGTCCTGTGTTTTCTCACTGTGGTCAGAAAAAAAATCTGTTATGTGTTCCTGGGGAAAGGCTTCTTATATCCTAAAAGGACAAGCCTTGACAGTCACAGAAGTGATTATAATGATATGTAAAGTGTCCGCTCACCTTTACTGAAGGTGATACCTTGCTTTTTATAGCTTTCATTATGCTCTTAGTCTAAATCTGCTAATTTGTAACCCTGATTAGTAATGGCCAACGATGTATGAATGACTCAGGATGTAACTTCTGATTTAAAAGTGCACTTATCCAATCTTCATTTACTGGCAGACGAGGGCTCGTCGACACCACTGGAATGTTCTTCCTAGGTGATTGGGTCGACAGGGACATCTTGAAGGCATAAGAACATCTGGCACCCTTCGTGCGCACCAGGAATGGTATTTCTGGGGTGAGCAGGCTGCCCTGGGCAAGAGCAGCCTTCTGTAGAGCTGATGTGAGCAGATCCTGACCACTGTTTATTTGAACATTCCTAACTGCAGATGAAGTGCAACTACGGCTGCCAACTCAGGACAAGGACAAGCTCTTTGGTGTCTTCCTACTTAGTGAACGACACTAACAGACCTAACTGTGCCTGGTCTCACACTCAATCAGAACCAAGATTTGCACTTGTCTGTGCAACGAGGCTGATCATTTGCTCGGGCTACCCAGCCTGTGATGGGGCGGGTCCTATAGAATGAACTGCTTTGTGAAATTCGAGATGAGACAGGGCTGCACACAGCACCCCACCTGACCTTACCCTCAAACTATGCTACTGAAAAGCCCTGGGAGAGAGAGGGATGCAGGAATTTATATACAACCAAGGTCAGCCTTAGGTAAAATCCAGGAGTAGGCAAACTTGGCCTCGGGTCTCCCTCCTCCCCAGAACTCTGCATCATCTCCTTTCACGCTGTCACAACCCCACCAGCATCTGGTTGCTTCTGCTTGCCTACGCAGCCCCCCATCATGATCCCCAAACGGCCACTGCACCCCTACTAGCCAAGCCTTTGTATAAGCCATTACAACACATGACCCCTGTCCCCATCTCTTTTCTTTGTTTCCTTTCCTACCTCCATCCACACAAGGAAAATTACTTCTCCATCCTCCGGACCACCACGGAAGTTTTACACAACCGCTGTTTTAGCATTTCCTGTATCACAGGATACTTCTAACGTTGGCCCGTTTCTCCCCGCCCCCGGCTAGACTGTGACCTTATCTGAGGACAGAGGCTGTATTTTATTCACATCGTATCTCTAGGGCTCTGCACACTGTACCCACAGCAAGTATCTAATGACTGAATGAAAAGAGCTTGTAGAGAAATGGGACGCGTGAATCAAATGATAATTGTCAGTCCAAAGATCTCATGGATGGTGAAGACAGGATGGCTTTGTGGATCTAGGGCAGCTGAGAAGGCTTCACTAAAGAGAGGGGACTGGGCTGGGCCTTGGTGATGACTAGCAAGGAGATGCAGATGGTGAATTCCTCGGCTCCACATTTCTACAGGACTTCGCACCTGACAATAACCTTTCCTCCAACTGCTCTGTTTCCCTCTTGCCCTGTGTCAGAGGAAGACCAGGAGGCTCTCTGCCTTGTGTGATATTTCCCTGCCTCTCGCCCCACACCCACCCATTAAAATACATTTATTTAAAATCTGAAAAGGGAAATTCAGCGTGAATTCGTTTGGGTGATTGTGAATTTCTCAGGAGGGACTTTTTAAAAGCATTCCTCATAGCATTTAATTAAACATGGACCATAAAAGAAAAATCAATGGAAATAAAACCCAGTGGAAAATGACATTGTTGTCACAAAGAAAGATAAAATTGCATCATTAAAAATCTTGAATTCCTAAAATGATCAAACTATATTAGGTTTCCAGAAACTGCCTCTTCGAGACAATGGCCATCCATTAAAAAAATATTTAGGGGCTTCCCTGGTGGCGCAGTGGTTGAGAGTCTGCCTACCGATGCAGGGGACACGGGTTCGTGCCCCGGTCCGGGAAGATCCCACATGCCGCGGAGCGGCTGGGCCCGTGAGCCATGGCCGCTGAGCCTGCGCGTCCGGAGCCTGTGCTCCGCAACGGGAGAGGCCACAACAGTGAGAGGCCCGCGTACCGCAAAAAACCAAAAAACAAAAAAAACAACAACAAAAAAAATTTAGTATTTAATATAACACTGAATACTCCAGTATTTTTTTAAGCTCTTTTATATTTGTACCTATTTTTCTTACACTGAAAAATCTTGATTCCTAAAAATGTTAACAAACTTACTCATTTGTTTTATTTCATAATATGTACAAAACTGTTTTAAAATTGTAGTGCCAACATTAACAATACAAACACAAGACGAAGTTTAAAATTTTATGTTTTTGCCTGTAGAATATATCCCACTCAAACTGTACAGTCAGAGAACTATGTTTAAAAGCCCTTAAAATAAATATTTTCTCTGTATGGTTATGATGCTGAGATCTTTACACGAATTTTTCGGTTCTTCATTTGTTTCCGTTCGGTTTTCATTTTAAGCTTTGGGTTTTTTTTTCCTTTTCTGGTTTTAAATACGTAAACATTTACATCTTTCAAAATTAAAAATAAGAAGACATAGTGAGAGAAGTCCCAGGTCCATCCTTATCCCCCTCCATCCCAAAGGGAATGTTTTTTTAAATATCCAGTTTTAAAATCTATCACAGAGCGCTCCGATTTATAAATAGAAACAATGAACAGAGAGGCCTTTGGAAGAGAGGAGTCCTTTCTGAGCAGGTGCTGTTTTCCCTCTGCTTGCTCTCGGGGCCAGCTGAAGCCTGTTACCCGAGCTCCCTTCGTCAGAAACCCACGGCTCCACTCGCAACCTCTGCCACTGGGAGACTAGCCATGATTCTTTTTCAAGCTAGACTCATGAACCTGCTGGAATACTTCAAAGGAAAAACAAGTGTCTGTGCTACCTGCTTTCAAGATTTATTGTTTTTTAAATGCTACCTTGAGAAGTTGTTCTTCTGGGCTTGGGAAGGAAAGAGAGGCCTCCTGTGGGAGGGGGTCAGCTTTCCCCACATCCCCAAGTGAACAGAAGCCAGCTCAGAAAGGCCAGGGAAATGGCGGGGGGAGCGGGGGAGCGGAGAACCTGGAGCCAACTGTAAAGTCGGCAAGGTCCAGTTCACATTGCCAGATCCAATTTAAAAAAATTCAGACTGCCCCTGAAAGAGCAAAATGGGTACAATGTAAAAATGTTCTAAGTTTACTGTCCAGTGTTACTGCCAAAAACCCACTGCCATTTGGACGTGCTGTGAGAGCATTTCCTCGAAAGCCACATAAACTACATATTTTTTTCATCAAATTAAGGTAGGGGGATACTGACAAAATTCTATATTGATGATAAAGTGTTTCAAATGACATTTGGCCCTTGGAGTTTCCCGGATAAAAACAAAAGCTGCGAAATGTGGTCCAGGCAGCTGTTTCTCTAGTTCTGGTGTAAGAAAAGGCGTGTGTGGGTACCAACGACCTGCCACAGCCTGGAGACACCCCCAGTTCTCCGAATCGGAGGTGACAATCACAGGCTTGGCTACAAATCACATGCTAGCCCACAACCAACACAGGCTGATGAGTGGGCACGTTGGGTTTTGGTGCAAGGCACACGAGCTCTCCCAATGCCTGCTGGAGCTAAATCGGGGCCAAGAAGGGGGACGGCCCGCAGGGACGCACTGAAAGCCAGTATGTTCGCTACTGCAGATCAAGCCACGCCCTGAAACCCACAGGAAAGACGCTACCAAAGACAAGGAGACACCTGTCTGTGGACCCCCAAAGGGAAGCACGAACCTCCAAACCTCTGCTCAGTGGTTGGTGTCACTGCTTGAATTTAAGAAACCTGCAAGGAACAATGTGGGTCTTGAAAAACAGCCTAGTATTCATATTTAAAGAAAAGAATCAATCTGGTTTTTATTTCCCTGCTTCCGAATCCCTTATAGTTTATTTCATTTGAAAACGGAAATTAGCTAATTCCATTGTTCTCTCAACTTTTTAGTTAGCTTGTATGAAGCTTACTGCAGTCATTCTTAATCCCTATATTGTCGATCTTATTACTTCACCCTACTTTCTTATTCCAGCATTCGTTTACATTTTAACGATTTCACTTATCCACCCAGCAAATATTTACTGATTGCCCTGTATGTATCAGCCACTGTTTCAGGTGCTGGGGGCACAGTGGTAAACAAGATCTGAGCAAATTACATGACACGCTTGGCAAACTCTTTTGGAAACTGAATTTTTTAAATTTTGGTTATCCAATACATGAATATACAGTCTGCTCATCAGAAGGAAGCTTCTTCTTGTTATGACTGTGGGACACATGAACACTGCACAAAGCTTCTGCAAAGAAGTAAAAGTAGGACTTCCCTGGTGGCGCAGTGGTTAAGAATCTGCCTGCCAATGCAGGGGACACGGGTTCGAGCCCTGGTCTGGGAAGATCCCACATGCCACGGAGCAACTAAGCCCGTGCACCACAACTACTGAGCCTGTGCTCCAGAGCCTGAGGCCACAACTACTGAGCCCACGTGCCACAACTACTGAGCCAATGTGCTACAACTACTGAAGACGGTGTGCCTAGAGCCCATGCTCCACAACAAGAGAAGCCACCGCAATGAGAAGCCCGTGGACCACAACGAAGAGTAGCCCCCGCTCACCAAAACCAGAGAAAGCCCGCGTGCAGCAACGAAGACCCAATGCAGCCAAAGATAAAATAAATAAAATAATTTTTAAAAAAAGTAAAAGTAGCAACCACTTATAGAGGGCTTACTCGACGCCAGGGATTGTTCTAAGTTCTTTACCCATATTAACCAAGTTAATCCTCCCAATGACCCTCTGGGTCATTATAATTATCTCCATTTTACAGATGAGAAAACTGAGGCCCAGCAAGCCTAAATGACTTCTCTAAAGGCAGTCAGTGGTGGAGCTGGCCTTGAACTCAGCAGTCTGGCTCAAGGTAGCCTTTTTCTGACCCCGGTGGGGCTGAGGCCTCCTTAAGGTTTGCTTCTGACATAATGTAATTTAAAACAGCAGGAGGCAAGAAGAGGCGTTTGTTGGGAAAAGAATCATGTTGCAGAGAGAACTGGCAATAAATATTCCTGATTGGCTGCCTGATAAGGATGGAATGGGGTTTGGAGAATTTCATACTCTCATGAAATAAACATGTGATTTTTGACCTTCCAGAAGTGACAGAAACTATTCAAAGTATCCCATTTTTATCTCTTCCCCCTTTCAGCCTTCACTTTACACTGTGCTGTCCTGGCAGAATCTTGCTCACAGTTGGCTGTGGCTTCCCAAGGGCTAAAGAAATGCCCAGACACATATAACCTGGGGAACAGGGACACATCTAGCTTTGGGAATATCAAAGGTCAGTCGCGCTGCGTGCAAAAGCTTATAGCGTTCTGCACAAAAACCCCCTCACTACATAAAGGTTGAAGATTTGCCAAAAGCCACAGAATTGGACCTTAACATCTTCTATAGGTACCTAATCAAACTGTCCCTCCTGATAAGTGAACTCCCATGTCTTGAATCCCAGGAACATTACACATATTACAAACTGTGGTCCCCAGACCACAGCAACATCATCACCTGGGAGCCGGTTAGAAATGGAGACCCTCAGGCCTCACCCAGACCTGCTGAATCGGAGTCTGCATTTTAACAAGAGCCCCAAGTGATCCATGTGAATATTAAAATCGGAGAAGCGCTGGAATGGTCACTAATTCCATTTTCTAGCTATTTAAGGTGCTGGGAGGGGAGCTGTTGGTGAGTCTCTATTGGTTATAAATACATCAATCTCTTGAAAGGTATATTCTCAGCCTCACCTCGTGATTTAACTTAAAACTACCTTCCTGATGCAATAGAATCTTCAGTTCGTTTTTATGGTAGATCTAGACTTTTTACAATCCAATCATTCCTGTGTGAGCAGACATTAAGGCTTCAGATGTGCAAAACTACGTTTCTTATGACACCCAGAAAGAAATGGTCAAGAGCCCCCCGTGTGGACAATGACTCACACTGGTGTCTTTTCTTCAGAGCAGGTTAATTGCCTTTCCCAAATCCCAGCAAGTCCCTTTAGCATAGACCACAAACATAAATCTCAGCCCAGCTCCTGCCCAAGTTAACACGAAGTAATCAAAATAATAATAACAGCTACCGTTCGTGTGGTGCTTACAACACGTCTGATGCTGTTTTGACAACTTACAAGTGTAAAAAAAAAAAATCACTTAATCCTCACAGCAACCTTATTTTACACATGAGGACAACGAAGGACAGAGAGGTTCAATGGTCTGCCCTAAGCCACACAGCTAGTTCATGGTGGTGATTCTAATCCAGGCCAGCTGTCTCCAGAGTCCACACTGGTAACCACAGCACCACATGGCCTCTCAGAGCCCAAATTAATGCTGCCCAGGCTTCCAAGAGTCCCTTATTCAAATGCTCTCATAATAAAGACTGATCGGGCTTCCCTGGTGGTGCAGTGGTTAAGAATCCGCCTGCCAGTGCAGGAGACACGGGTTTGAGTCCTGGTCCGGGAAGATCCCGCATGCCGCGGAGCAACTGGGCCTGCGCGCCACGACTACTGAGCCTGGGCTCTAGAGCCTGTGAACCACAACTTCTGAGCCCGCGTGCCACAACTACTGAAGCCCGCCCACCTAGAGCCCGAGCTCCGCAACAAGAGAAGCCACCGCAATGAGAAGCCTGCGCACCGCAACGAAGAGTAGCCCCCGCTCACCACAACTAGAAAAAAGCCTGCGTGCAGCAGCGAAGACCCAATGCAGCAAAAAGTAAATATAATTTATTAATTAATTAATTTTAAAAAATAAAGACTGATCAGTTATTTAGGAGAATGTAATTCACTTCAGAGGTTTCAGTTGACAAAAAGAGAGAGGCTGGCAGCTACTAAGACATTATTTCACTAAGTTAAAACATTATTAACCTCTGGTTTCTAATTCTTAGTTGGGATTGCAAGAGCACGTGGTCTGCTGCTTGGAAGTGCTTTAAAATGTCCTCCTGCCTGTAACTGGTACCAGCTCTGACATTAAAACTGCACTGTATTTTCTATAAATGAGAAGCAGTTCTAAATGTTAAGGATTCATGATATTGCTGGCTTTGATTATGCATTAAATCAGTGGTCTAATTTCTCTTTTTAGCTGCAGATAACTCTTTTTGTAAGTGAAATCTTAAAGACAATACCAATACATGTGACTGGGTAAAGCCTTGGGCTTTGGTTGAAGTGGAGAGAAGGAAATCTCTTGACCTTTACCATCTGCCTCAGTATCCCAAGAAGACCCGTCCCTAGAGTCCTGAAAACACAGAATGAAAAACGCCAAGGGCAACACAGTGAGCCGCCTCTCCTCTGCACCAATTCAGCTCTCCTTAGACCCTCCCTGCCTGACTCTACACAAGGTGAGGTCCTCTGCCTTATACCTGAAAGACCTCACAGGACCTGTATTCTCCCCTGTGAAGCTGAAGAGAAGGAAACTAGACGCACAGTTGAAAAGCGCACTGCCCAATGCTTGGCGAAACACGAATGGGTCACAGAAACAATGAAGGGTGACGTTTCCAACTGCAAAGTAACGTGGAGGCCTGCCAGGGCGTAGATAGCAGTCAGCTATATATGCTTATTAGGGAGTGAATTTTGATATTTTTTTTCTTCAATCACTTCTGTTTGCACTGGAAGCAAAGCAAAATAACACATACTCCTAGGCACAGTACAGGAAAAGAACTGCGGGTTACGGTGCAGGAAATACAAAAACCAGTGAAGTCCTAACCAGTAATCGTGACCAACCTCTTAACCATGAATGTATCCCACTGCCTGGCCATCATCCCTGTGGGTGCATATAAACAAAATTTAAATTTACATAAATTAGTGTTTAAAATAGTTTTAAGTGCTCTTTGCACGAAGAGAATGGCAAAGTGGTTCCCAATATATTGATACCACTCAACAACAGGTAACAGACAACAGGTAGCACGTGTGGAACTGGAGGTGGGGGGGGCCCTCCCAGATCCCCCCTTCCCATCCCTTTTGATCATTTCCGCCTAAGAGACCACATTACCGAGCTCACCACCAGAAGCCTGGGCTCCAGGCAAGCAGTTCTGGTGCGCAATTAACACAGTACTGGCCATACCCTTTTCCTACCAAAATCTCTTCACAAAGTTTAGCCAAAATTGATCTCATTTGATTAAAAGGTGGGACCTGGAACCGAAATATTATAAAGTCTCAGTTAAGAAGAATGTACAGGGCGTGGCGTGTATGGATTAAATACATGTTCAAGTTAATTTTTTTAAAAACCTCTCTATGACGTCGTAGTGTGCTGTCCTTACTAAGTTGAGCATAAATAATTAAATCAATCTTCGGGGAGTGGAGTCAGTTCTGGTTTTTGTTTCTTAAACGAGGCACTCTAAAACTGCACGATAAACAAAAGGAAACAGGCTCAATCTGCACACATATTAAGATGAATCTTGAAAACTGCTTTTTTACCAAATTCTTTACATGGGCTTGCTCTCCTGTAATTTTCCTAACTCTAAAGGTTTGCACGTGGCAAAATAAATTCTGGGTTCCCTTAGGTTGCATTTATTCTGACACCTTTGAAGCAAGTCCATCCCCTGGGACTTGAACCGTGACAAACCCGGTGAGAGTTGTCGACCCAGAGCGGGCCAGCCTCGTGTCGCCGCATACCTCAGCTTTCACAAACACACCACAGCGCGGCTTACCTTGACTCCCAGGGCTTCTCCAGAAATGACAGCAACGGTCACGGCCTCCTTACTGGGTTTAGGGATTTCGCTGCTTTTCAGTTCCTGGTACCGAGGCTCCACCATCTTCTGTGGGCTCCTCAAGTTAACCCACAGCTGTAGGCCGTGGACTGGCTCCTCCGAGCAAGGCATCTCGGCGTGCACGATGCCCCGGCCCGCGGTCATCCACTGCAAACACCAGACCGGCAAGAAGGAAGTGCGACCCGGCCTCTAATGAGTCCACAGGTGGGACGATTACCACTTGGTAACTAAGTCAGGCACCTTACAAGTCTGCTTTCCGAGGAATAACAAAACGACAGAGACGACTGCTGCGGCCCTTTCCAGTTTTCCAAACATGTCCCATGCTTCCGCGTGTGCGATCAAATCATCAGCTCTGGAATTCACACAAATGGAAGAACCCCCTCTTTGGCATCCCTGAGTCTTAGATTGCGCCCCTAGATGGGGAGTTGCGGGCAGAGAGTAAACTGAGAAGTGCTCTCGGGAGACGCATCTTAACAAGTGAAGAAAGCAGGATTGGGCAGGGGGAGAAGCCAATCACCAATGCAGTTATTGTACAACGGAGGCCTTAGCCGAGCCAACAGGGAGCTCTGGAGTCGGATGAAACTTCAGAATTGTCCCAAATTGAGGCTTTCCTATCCCCACATCAGCAAACCCTTGACTGTGGGCCACCCTGCAGTAGCGAGCACAACCTTGGGAGAGGCGGTTCCCGGGACAGAGGGCAGCGCCCAGAGTGGGATGCAGCTGAGAGCCATCAACAGCCGGTATTCGCAGCAGCTGGAGGACACGAGGTGGGCCTACTGGTACCCGTGGAGGCCCACGGGACCCACCACACCATAGGCAGCTGACTTCAACACGGGGAACGGAGCCCTCACCACTTGGAGGAAGTTACTGCCTCCGCTCTTCTGCAGACTTTTCAAGCGTTCATTTATTTCTTTACTAAGAGCACATGAGGGGCCAGCCCCAGATGCCAACCTCGGGATCTGAGGATAAAGGGATAGAACACAATAGGTAGGTTTCTTGCCCGTCTCAGCTTGGGTTCTCCCATAGAAGATGCTGAGACAAGGGCTCGAGTGCAGGGAGTATATTTGCCAAGTGGTACAGAAAGCACAAGTAGGGAAGAGCAGGAAGGGTGAGCCAGGCAAGGGAGAAAGCCACAAAGGGGGGTTAACGAGCAGGTTACACCTGTGGGCATCTGGGGCTCAATCCTACTGGGAACCATGCCGAGGCACGTTAGAATTGATGCATGGAGGACGGAAGAATCCACTTCCGGGGTCACAAGCAGTCGAAGCTACGCTTTACACTCTGCTCCGGGGACAGGTTACTGTTGACTTTTGGGCACGACTCTTTGCCCTTTTGCTTTTCTGTCTCTCAATCTCCTGTTCACTGAAACACCACGATTCAAATATTTGCAGATGTCATCCCCCCAAATATGTAAATGATCCCAGAAACTACCTGTACAGAGTCCACACTTATAAAAACTGGCAAAGATGAACCAAGCACTTCCTGGGGATTTTAATGGTAACACGTCTCAGACAGGACTAGGATGGTGGCCGGGTTTGGGTCATGCTCTTTAAGTCACAACACCTACCCCTGCAGATGGACTGGAAGATAAATAGAAAATTGTCTCAAAGGCAGCAGAGAGATCTAGAAAGATGAGGCCGGAAACTGGCGCCGTGAATGTGGCAGCAACTGGGACATCATGAGTGACCGTGACCTGAACAGCTTCAGGAAAGGTTTGGGGGGGCAGTGCTGAGAGGCCAACCCTGATTTCAGTGACTGGAGGATGGGACGGAAGAGAAGGAAGCCGAGACAGTGACTTGTGAGTACTTTTTTCAGAAACATCAGGAAAAGCCCTACGTGGGAGCTAAAAACTGATTGTGAGGGCCCAGGGAAGCATGAGAGAGGAATACAAGGGACCTGTGCAGGTTTTCAGGCGGAGTGCAAGAAGCCATAGAAAAGGACAAGTCCAAGGTGTAACAGACAGAGCAGGGGACGCGGGAAGCTACCAGAAGTGGGTGGGACGGAGCAGCCTCACCCAAAGACTATGAAACCATCAGCCATTCCTCATCTCGGCCATACCTGCAGGTCTCCTGGGTTCAACTGACCAGTGTGTCCACAGAAGTCTTCATGGGCCATGCTGCCCCCTTCCAGGAGGTAAGATACCTTTGGGGAAAAAAAAAAAGAAAAAAAAACAGAAGAAAAAGTAGGTGTTGGAGGGCTGTGAAGAGTTGTTCACTTTTTCCACTGAAAATGTGTTGACCAAAGTGTCGGGAGCAACTAAGATGGTTGAGCGAGCTGAGGGGATGAACCTCAGTGACAGGGCCACGCTAGCCTGAGCAACATCTTCTTTGAGAGAATTTCAAGTGGGAGCCCCTTCCTCCGGGCAGATGCAGCCCTGAGCAAGCAGAGCTCCCAGCTGGGTGAGAGGGACCGCCACTCATACCCTCAGCCCGCCGGGACGAGGCCCTGCCACGGTGGGTCCCAGAGCCCAGGGTGAAAGAGAGGCAGCTCCTGTTGAAACAGCAGGAGCCTTGTTACCAAGGCCACGTTCACCCAGGTGTGTGGGACGACAGATCTCAGGCCTCCACACCTTCCTTCACAGGCTGATAGGAGAAATCCAAAGGACGTATGTCTTTCCAACACCAGGCACACACACTCCTGAAGTGCTCAATAAATGCTGGCGAGATGTATCAGATGAATTCATAGAAATTAAAGTCAACTTTTCCAGAGGCAAGCCCGTACTAAATCTAAAAGCATTGTCCGTCCGTGTTGACATTCTGTGTTGTCCGTCACAGTAGCCACTAGCCACAAGTGGCTACGTTTAAAATAATTAAACAAAATAATAAATTCAGCTGCACTAGTCACATTTCGCAGGTTCAACGGCCCCATGTGCCTAGTGGCCACCGCAGTGGACAGCGCAGATTATGACGCATTTCCATCTTTAAAGAAAGTTCTATTTGACGACACTGATCTTGGTAAATAAATCTGCGCAGCAGCAGCCATCTATGGGAGGCATTCTGTGCAGGGGGCAAAACCCTCCTGGGAGCGTCTGCAATCACAGTACCTCTTGGCAGAACGAAATTTCACCGATTCTAAACAGCACTAGAAAATCGAGCCCTTCTTATTTCATGATTTCACTAAACGGAAAAGTCAAGCAGCTCTACAATTCTCATTTTAAAAACGACTGTGATTATCCTAACTAACAAAAACGAAAAAGACACCCAACTACTTAGCGTTTTAAACTACCCCAGGGACATGGTAACATTTGAAATGTAAGGCTTAACACCGAAAGCTTAAGACGCCGTTCGTACGTTGGTGCTGGGGTCCTCTCTGTACCCCTCTATTTAGATTCGACTTTCCATTTTGCTCATTTTGTACACACTTATGAAATTCATCTGTAATGCCAACAAGAAATACCAATCAGCCACAACAGCTCTGAAAGGTGTCTGCAAAACCATGTTTACTGGCGAACCACGCGTGGCTCCCCGCCTCAGGCTTACGGGTGACAACTCCGATCGTTTGCATCACTGGATGAAGTTTTCACATTCTAGCTATCCAAATGCTTTCTTTAAAGCTTAATGTGTTTATCCGTTTTAACCTTGGAAACTGTACTTCAAAACTCTCTTTAACCATTATTAAACGAGCAAACCAGAAAATGCAGTCTGCAATTAAAATCCCAACATCTCTTGTAATTATGTAAGCCAGATCTAATTTTTGCTCAAAGACTCATTCCACCAAATATAGCAATTTAAGTCACTACTTAAAAAGAGTAAATAATACTTTTTAAGGAACAAATCACGAATCTCTAAAACCACAAAAAAGAAAGAGTAGAAATATTATATTTCAACAGGAAAGAAAATCAAAAAAAAATACACCCAAGAGGTAATAAGAGAAGAGAAAATATCTATGAAGGTTTCAGCATATATATCAGATACTACTGTTTTACACAAATAAGATTATTTCCTCCTCCATACAAAAACGCATTATATATGTCTAGACCAGATTGTTTTTGCAGTCTGTTTTTGCTGTATCCTAAGGCATAAAAAGTAGATCTAACTTTTTTTAATATGAAAATTCAAAAAGTTGTTTCATAACCTATAAGTGGCAATGGGTTTCTGATCATTCTCCTATACATTTGTGTATTTAGGAACTAGCCAAAAGATTATCAATTCATAGATGTAAAACTTACAACAGAATACTTTTTAAATAATAAAGATTTATGAATTCATTGAACAAATAGTCATTGAGGTCTTCCAATGGAAACGACACAGAAAATATCAATAATTGTTTTCATGAAGCTCATATTCTCATGCAGAAGAGAGTAACTGGGAATAAAATACGGAGTAAGGGTCCTGCTGGGTAAGTACACGGTCGTGTGAGGAGCACAGGAAGGATTTAGCTCACACTTGGGCGCCAGATAAAGCTTCTCGGAGGAAGTGAGTCCTAAGGAGGGAAGGGAGTAAGCCAGACAAAAAAAGATGGCAGTGAAGGTGGGCCAGGAGTGTGTTTCAGGCACGTGTGAAGACCAAGAAGTGAGGGAGATCATGACTCACGCAAGGAGCACGAATGGCAAGACATAAGCCTAGAGACAAGAAGGGGCCACAAAATAAAACCAAGATTGCACTAACACTAGATTCAGCCATGACCTTGGTGTCCTATATCAGTGTGACCCCTGCTCCATCAGCAGGGCAGGACCTTCCACACAGTGTTAGGGAAAACCTCCGCTGCCCTTGGTGATATCTCCCTCCCCATGGAGGGTACTCCATTAACATTAACACTCCTCAACTCTTGCTGTATCTCACCCACCCCTCCATAGTGGGAAGGAAACAGCTTGATCTGATTGGTGGACTTGAAAGAAGCAGCTGCGCTCGCATAGCTGAACCCCGCTTCTCCTCTTCCTCTTTGGGAATCAGCCTGCCACAGGTCAGGGTCCTCTTCCACTCTTTGCCTCTGTGAGAAGGGCCAGCCCCCATGGCAGTGGCCTGCAGGGCTCCAGCACAGCCAGTGAGGTCTGAATGGAGTCTGCCTCAGTTTCAGGTGCTGTATTCAGAAGCCCAGCTGCCTGCAGATATAAGCCACATTCGACAGTATCAGCTTTATTGGAAATAAAGGTCTATTTTTGTCCTCTATCTTTCTTACTCTTTCATCTCAACTGGTTCGGAATTCAGGCTAGGAAAGCAGGCCATCGTTTATTCTGCCTCTTCATATTCCCACCTCAGGGCAACTTAAGACCTGGTCCTGTCATGCTCTTGAAATCTTATACTACAGCCTTATAAAAAACCCACCTCTTCTGGAGCAAATTTTATTTTATTTTATTTTTATTTTATTTTATTGAGTGCCGGATCTTGAAACCAAGTATTTGTAGAGCACTTACTCCAGCGCAAGTCGAGCTGGCTGACACGAGGACTCTTCGTGTGTCATCCTACAGAACAATGTCACCGAGGTATACTGTGTACAGAATGGCCTTGGTAGCAACCTTTATCCCAGCAAGTGACAGGCAGATGGCTACAGACACTGGAGGGTCTAGACTGTGGTTAACTTTATGTGTCAACTTGGCTGGGCTAAGGGATGCCCAGATAGCTGGTAAAACATTTCTGGGTGTGTCTGTGAAGGTGTTTCTGGATGAGATTAGTATTTGCATCAGCAGACTGAGGAAAGAGGATCCAGCATCGCCAGTGTGGGTGGGGCACGATCCAATCTGTTGAGGGCTCGAATAGAACACAAAGGTGGAGGAAGGATGAGCCGTTGCTCTGTCTTCTTCAGCTGGGACGACAATCTTCTCCTGCCCTCAGACATCAAAACTCCCGATTCTCAGCCTTCCGATTCTGGGCCTTGGTCTGAATTATACCGCCACCTTTCCTGGTTCACCAGCTGGTAGACAGTAGACTGTGACATTTCCCCACCTTCCTTAATCACACGAGCCAATTCCTATAATAAATCTCCTCTCACATAATCTCTATATATCCAATTGGTTCTGTTTCTCTGGAAAACCCTGACTAGATTTTAAGTCTAAAACCCCCTCCTGGAAACTTGCTATCCTAATGGCAACAGTGCAACATTGGCTCGGGAACAAAGGAGATCCATTTGTAGGGGAAATTAACATATAATGACAGCAATTTCACATCGGTGGGGCAAGGATGCCTTTTCCAATAAACGGTATTGGAACAAGTGACTGACCAAATGAGACATGACTAAAAGAATGTTCACAACCTAAAAGTTGAGAGCTATATTGTATTCGGCGGGCATACTAAGGACCTCAAGCCCGCGAGGCAGCATCTCAAGTAAACCTGAGAAACTGCTCCGAGGAGGCCAGGGGGAGGCAGGATATATAGGGGTTTTGCAGCAAAGGGCAGGTAGTCTGTAGGTCGAAAGATTACTGTTAATTAAAGAAAACCAGATATCTCACGTTAAGGAATTTAGGGCTTTTCTACGAATGGGAAGATGCAGGAGTCTGGGCTCACTGAAACCATTCCTTTGATATGCACCTCAGCTATCTGGGGCCAGGATCCTGTGTTTTCACATCCTGAGTCTCCTCAGGGCTCACTGTGGGGAGTGGCTGCAGTCTGACCGCTGCTAGATGGCAGGTATTCTTTCATCCCTGAGTTCCCTCAGGGCTCTCCAGCTCACCAAGTCGGTGGCTGCAATCCCTGAGGATTGTGACATCCTTTGTTTACAGATATGGCAGGAAGTATTTTATTTCTCAGAGAAAAGAGAGTAAGCCCCCACTACATGCAGAAACGTGTTCCAAATGGATTAAGGATTTTAAAAATACACTTAGAAGATTTAAATCTAAGGAGACAACAAAAATCCAAAATGTCTGCACAAATCTATCTCAGCAATGTTTATTATGATGGCAAAAAGACAGGAACAATCTGGACGATGGGTTAATAGGGTACACTTAGCTAAATAATGGTACAGCCATACAAGAGGATATTATTATGCACCTGTTAAAAAGTGATACAGATCTCTATTCACTGATACAGAAAAATGAAATATTATTTAATCAAAAAAGCAGGCTACAGAGCAGTAATTGTATTTAAAGGGTCAAAGGCAACGATGCATTTAAATGGGTTCATTCAAATAAAACTGTAGCCCGTCATGCTGTCTACGCGTGTCAGTGCCTGGATGGACACGTGTCAAAATGTGAACAAAGGTCATCTCCAAAGGGTGGAAATGCAAGTACGTTTTATTATCTGCTTTCTCTTCTGCTGGTCTACGTTTTCTGCAATGAGTAGTTTACTTTTTTACAATGGAAACTTTTTTTATTTGGGGAAAATAAAAAGATGTTGCCACTAATCAGTGAATGAAAGTAAGTGATATGCTTTATCGTGCACAGATGCTGGCGAATATTGGTTCCCTGTGTGCGTAAACTGGGGCTGGAAGGAAGGCAATAAGACATAAGGCAAAACACTAAGCATCAGAATAACTCCCTATTACCTGTGAGGACCACATAGGTACCTCTGCCTTTAATATGCTGCTAGATGGGAAAGAGCTGGAATTCTTATAGAGGGCACTCATGCCAAAATAAGAATTAAGCACTTAGGACTCCATACCGAGCTTAAGAATTTCAGAGGACAAATAAAAAGCTTCCAAACTTCATACAACCAGCCAAACTACACTGAGCAGTGTCTAGAATTGCTTTCCTTTTCCTGTTATTCATGTACTTTTAATTAAAATAACTGCATAATAAAGGCAAATTTCTTTCTGTTTGGGCTGAAGCTCCCCTTTGGCTTCTCAAAGGAGTCTCTTTCAAATCATGTTCTTTCCCTCCCCCAAGATCTTTCAATTATCCAAGCCTAGGGACTTTCAAGTTGTTAATCATCTAAAACTATGTCAGGCAACTTGCAAAAGTAAACTGTCGGGAACATGAGTCACTTAAAGATGAAAATTTACATGGATATCAAAAGAGGGTTTTGGTTTTTTTTTTGCAAATTTTATTTTAGGGAGCAGTTCCAACACTGTTTCTAAAAGACTGACGAGACCATTACTGCTGCCTTTTTCCCCTACCTTTGCCGTGTGGATGTGCTCTTTTCTCTGGCAGTACACAAGTAAACAGCATCTCCCCTATCCTAAATAAAATCTGAATTAGAGAAGTCTGGCCAACGACGCTTTACTGAGTCTGTAATGCCAACCTTTTACTACTTAAAGCAAAAAACATGCTTTTAGCCTTTGGGGAAAGAAAAATCAGAAACCCAGGAAATTTTATTTACTATCTTTTATTTATTTATTTATTTTTGCTAAGTGCTGTAAATGTTACACTGAGACCTTAAGGATAAATTAAGGGCTGCAGAGGATTAAAAAACAAACAAACCTCAGGCAGTACTTTGAGAACTGACATGATCCAGATGATTTTTTAGGCCATTACATAATCGCAAACACCTGGAGAATTGCCGTGGGTGGTTGAGGGGATTGGGAGTGTTATGTTTAAACTGGAGACTTGCATGTGTCTAATTAAGTAAGAAATCTGTAATTTGAAACAGGTGTTTTCTTAAAGGACTTGCCGTGCTTCCTGGTCCTGCTGCATCCTTTCCTGGTCCTAAACTTTCCACGGGTCTTTACGAAATATTTGTGCTTCCTTGTCAGTTCTTATTTGTTTCTGTGTTTGTTTGTATTTGGAAAGAGAAAGACACAAACCCGCAACAGTAATGAAAGTAAAGCATTACCTGCAATATGAAGTTTAGAGAAGGTGTACCTCAAGGAGCTATAAATGAATCCTGAAGAACTACAGCACTGAACAGAGTTTGTTGTTTCTGGTTGGTATTTAGGAAGAAGAGTGTCATGCCCTCATTCCCTGTTACAGATGCAAAACACACTCTTTAAAAGAAAAAGGTTATATTATAGATTAAACTCTATTTTCTTTTAATTTCCATTTGCCCTAAAATGGTGCCCTTTTCTCTATTGGTAGCTGAGTAGGAAAAAGAGAAAAACAAAACAAAAACACGGGTTGAGGTCATGGCTGATGAGAGAGGCCGGCAGGGAACATCTTGCGTAATCGAAGCGGCTAACTGGTCTTCAAGGACAGAAACAGCATGTTTGAATCCATACAATCCAGGACCCGACTTATTTTACAAGAATGTCTTAATTTCTTGAGTAATCACTGAGAAACCTAGAAATTCACACCCCGCCCCCAAGTTGGCTCATCCAATCACGACCCCACAAAAACACCTTCACAAGTGCCAGAAGGTCGTTTGCACAAAAGAGGAAAAGAGAAGCAACACGGTTTAGGTATTCAGCCAAGGGGCAAACCCAAACCTTTTAACGCTCTGCCACAACCCCCGGAGACGCCCCCTGCTGGTGAAGCCCTGCCTCGGGAGCCACTCGGGCACTGGAGCCTGGGTGGGAACCTGGGCTTTGCCACTTACTTGCCAGGTGTGAGATGTGGGGTGAAGGCCTTAACTTCTCGGAGGCTCAGTTTCTTCACTTACAACAGGGACCTAGGCAATGAGCTCACCGAGCATGGTGAGGGATAACCCAGGTGACGTGTGCAAAGCACATAACAAGTGTTCAGTAAGTTCTAGAATCAGCACGTTTGCCACATTCCTCGAGCAGAGATCCTGTTCATGGGTCCTCCCTCTGGTCCTCACTGGAGCTTCCTGGAATGATTTCCCCCAATATTCTCATGGTTTGCGTCCTTACTTCGTTCAGGCCTCTGCTCAAATATCACTGCCTAGAGACTTCCCTTGCACTCCAGTGGTTAAGACTTAGCCTTCCAATGCAGGGGGTGTGGATTCGATCCCTGGTCGGGGAGCTAAGATCCCACATGCCTCACGGCCAGAAAACCAAAACAGAAAACAGAAGCAATACTGTAACAAATTCAATAAAGACTTTAAAAATGATCCACATCAAAAAAAAAAAAAAAATGTCACTGCCTAAGAGAGGCCACCCCCAACCAGGTCATCTAACTGGTCAATCTATTCTCAATCCTCCGACTCTGTTTCTTCTTCCTAGCTTTTTCATGAAGGGCACTATATTATGTAATTATTTGGTTATTCATTTATTGTCTGTCTTCCCTAAGAAAATGCAACCTCCCTGAAGGCTAGAACATATAGCTGACACTGAAGATGGATGGATGGATGGATGGATGGATGGATGGATGGAAGGAAGGAAGGAAGGAAGGAAGGAAGGAAGGAAGGAAGGAAGGAAGGAAGGAAGGGCAGCATCTTGTATTTGCGTAGCATTTCAGCACTTAAAAAGCATATGATCCTGGGAATATATTATCACCTACACGATACTGATGAAAACATTGTGGCTTAGTGTGATTAAGTTTACACCATTAATAGTAGCAGAGAAAGGACTTAACATTTTCTGTCTCTGAGAATAAAACTATTTTCACTCTCCCACAATGTCCCACGGATGCTGGCGCCATCTTGGCAGTAACACAGGTGTTGTGAGCACAGCACCTGCCTTGGAGGAGACGGCTGATGGGAGCTGCAAGGGGAGCCAGCGCTGCCAACTGCGAGGGCTTCAGGCAACCTGGCACCTCTGGCAAAGAAAGGGTCCTTGCTATTGTATACAAAGCTGAAAACAGGCCTCGGGATTCCCAGGTGAAGTGGAGAAGAGGTTGATGGAGGGCCAGGCAGCCCCGTGATCCCGCGATGAGGTGATCACGGGATCCTTCTTTGGTGTGGACGTTGACAAGTTCTACCCAACAACGTCTAACTACAGAGCAATGAACAAATGACTTGAAAGCAACTCTCCTTTTCTATTTTTCTGTTGCTCCCCTCACAAAAGTCTCCCAAATTTACTAATTTTCCTTTCACCCTGAATAAAATTTCAGACATGCACATCGAGGTTCTATGATGATCACATTCCCAAATCTACTCAGGCTGAATTGCAAACTTCCTGAGAATCTTCCAGCTGCTTCTAGAACCCCAGATTCAGACATGCCCTTCCTCTTCAAACTCCACTCAGGAGTCAACCCTTTGGGGGAATCTCTTCAGACAAACTACCCCTGGCTCCCCATGTCGTCAGGCCAGCCTCTTAACTGATACCACCTACATCTTGTAAAACTGTGGTCAAGGCGTTCACGTCCATTGTTTCATTTCCCATGTTATACTGAAGGGGCTTCTAGGGAATGGTGTGCCAGCTTCTACAATTACCCCAATTTCCCACATACAAAAGCACTATGTCGGGCTTCCCTGGTGGCGCAGTGGTTGAGAATCTGCCTGCTAACGCAGGGGACACGGGTTTGAGCCCTGGTCTGGGAGGATCCCGCATGCCGCGGAGCAACTAGGCCCGTGCGCCACAACTACTGAGCCTGCGCATCTGGAGCCTGTGCTCCGCAACAATAGAGGCCGCGATAGTGAGAGGCCCGCGCACCGCGATGAAGAGTGGCCCCCGCTTGCCACAACTAGAGAAAGCCCTCGCACAGAAACGAGGACCCAACACAGCAAAAATTAATTAATTAATTAAAAAAAAAAAAAGCACTATGTCTGTACCCAGCGGGAAAGTGGGTACTTCGAAGCACTGTTGCTTAAGAGTGCCCTCTGCTGCTCCTTATGATGTGTGCTCACTGTTTTTCTAAAATCAGTTCTCGCCAAACCAGGGAGCTGTCTGGCTAAAAGATTCACCAACGACTAAGTATGTCTTCCAGCCCAAGCGCGTTGTCTCTGCTCAAAGAACACGTGTCCATGGGGCAGGCTGCCCTCTATTCATCAAGGGAGGGGATGTGCTGTGGTGTAGAAGTGAGTTTTCCTCTAGTTAAAAGCTGTCAAGGTCAACACCCAAGAAAGAAAGGCCTGAAACGCTCCTCCGCACACATGGTCCTAGGCAGGCTTGGGGCTCACAGGGCTCTTACAGAGACAGAGTTAAGGGAATCATGTCGATTTCCCTCGTTTTAATATTTTGTTAAAATTTCATTATAATAATATTTAATTTAATTAAGCAGGTGACACCTTTTGGTGGGTGATTTCTTATTATTCCTGATTCAATTCATTGTAAGGATCTAATTTCTGAATGTTTCAGTGAATGTGTTCATTGCACTTGATGTTATCGGGCCACAGTTCTCGGGATTTTGGACTTCAAGAAGCAATAAAACACTTTATAATAAGGGGGTGTGATACAGGGATGCCAATTTTTGTCTTTCTTTTGTCTTTTTTTTTTTTTTTTTTTTGGCAGTACGCAGGCCTCTCACTGCTGTGGCCTCTCCCATTGAGGAGCACAGGCTCCGGACGCGCAGGCTCAGCGGCCATGGCTCACGGGCCCAGCCGCTCCGCGGCATATGGGATCTTCCCGGACCGGAGCACGAACCCATGTCCCCTGCATCAGCAGGTGGACTCTCAACCACTGCGCCACCAGGGAAGCCCTTTCTTTTGTCTTTTTAAATAATCCTTTAATTTTGGAATATTTTTTAATCTCATTTTCTTTTTATTTCATTTCAGCCTGCACAAGAGAAAATGTCATCACAAACTCATAAACAGGAAGTTAGAAAGCACCCAAGGGGAACACAATGATTATCCCTTCCCTACCTTCAGGGAGCTACTGGTAATTCCAGCAGGGAGGACACTACGAAAACATGTAGCTAAGAGAAGCGAATGCTGCAGAGAAGTACAATTAGTCCCACTGGACACAGAAGAAAGATCAATCCTGATGAGGATGAATCTAGAGGAATGGGGGAGTAACTCATGGAGAAGGCAGCCCCCTCAGCTGGTCCCTAAAGGACTGAAATATTGGGGAAAAGCTGGGGTGGGTGGGGCAAAACGGTACAGAGAAGGAGGAAAAGAATCTTTAGGTTGTAATAAAAGGTCATAAGCAACTAAAGCACCATTTTGTTAATTATCATGTTATTCCTCATCATGAATGGTCTCCTTGTGGCTACAAGAAGTTCAATGATTGGTCCTTAAATATCCCAGCAGTCAACCAACCCAATCCATTTCCTCATTATACTGGAAGTTCAGAGAAGTGAGAGCATTACTTTGAACTTATGGGCAGGAAAATCCAGGTCCCTGAACCATGAGAGCAGTGGGTCCCACACTAAGTTACAGAAGAAGTATGAGGTGCTCACAGTTTGAGCATCTGTGCCACCTGCGCAACCTCACTTCAAATGCTATGAACGTGTCTACGTATTGAAACACCATCAGATGTACAGAATGGGAACTTTGTTCCAGGAGTGGGAGCATGGAAGAGTGGACCGGTGTGGGCCTGGGATCAGAGGGGCCCACCTGCCGTGTACAGGCCGTGAGCTTGACAAGTCACCACTTCTCTGGCCTCTGTTTCCTCATCTGTAAAATGGGGGGTGGGCATGTGTGCGAACAATTCCTGCCTTTCAGGGTTGCTGTGAGGTTTAGAGCTAAAGCAGACACAGCACGTGAAGCGTCTCATACAACAGGGAGCTAATATTACTGCGCAGCAAATTTCCTTTGCATTTACTCCTGCATGTTCAGGCATTTCACTTGAAAAGAGTGTACTGACGGGTAACTCTGAAGAAGCTTTGCTAATGGTGCTCAACATTTGGAAGAAGCTTTTTGTCACGTAATCATCTATGTTAATTTATTTTAGACTTATCTTTGGTCTCACTTAAGAAGCATTATTTTATATTTGGTAACATAAAAGAATGTTTAACGACTAGTATATAGTCTCTATTACATCCCGCTTCAATTTGTCTACTTAAGAACTCTAGGAATGTAGTCTCTCAGACACGAATGGTTTCTGTTTGTAACTGGAATCGGGTGGGGGAGTGGGGCAGATGGGGAAATTGGTTGGGAAAATATTTTGACTACTTTCAAAGAATATTTCCATTAAACTGCTTCTTTCCCTCATATGACCTATGCTGGGAGCCGTCCTGAGCACTGCAGGGTATTCAGCGGCATTCCTGGCCTCTACCCACTAGATAGCAGTAGCACCCTCCAGTTGGTATAACCAGCATGGTCTCCAGACATTGCCACAAGACCCCGTGCGGACAAAATCACCCCCAGTTGAGAACCACTGACACAGTCTAAAAGCCAGGCTTTTAGACTAAAGATCTTCCCTGAAACCCTCCCAGACTTGTTAGAAGTGCTAGCTTCTCCCTCAGAATGCAAAACTACATCAGTTGGACCTCTCTGGTTCCTCCTTAATCATTTTCTAACTTTCCTACAAACTGGAAGTCCTCTGCCCCCACTTGTAAACTCATGCACACGCATCCGTGTATACACACACACGCAATTATAGTTTCCTTTCGGACAGGGAACACGTTGAGGAGGAGAAAGTTATGCTTTTTAATTTGAGGCCCTTTTAAATTTCATGGGCACCCCAATGGTGCATAAATGTTTCCTAGAGGAAGCTGCCCCTAGATCACACCCCACCCACCTTCCACTCTGGCGTATGTTATTAACTTAGCTGGTTGACTGGAACAGAACACAAACGAGCTCGATTTCATGTGGAGAAGGCCGCCCCAAGGTGAAGGCCTCAGCAAGAGTTCCTGGAGAGCAAGTGAGCGCCAGGACCTTCATCGACCATGACAGAGAACACGGTTTATCTTCAAATGTGGCGTGTGAAGAGGGAATTTTGAAAATATATTTTAAACAACCAATATACATGCTCCAAATTCTAATGGTACAAAGAGAAAAAGAGGGTTAGAGTGAAAATTAACTCTTTCCCACTCTCCCTCATCACCCAGTAACCTTCCCTGGAAGGTACATTATCAGCTTCTTGGGTGTCCTTTGAAGAGAGAATCTAGGCACTCCCAAGAATCAAAGTATGAGTGGAAACAACCCGAATGTCCATCATGAGATGACTGGATAAACAAAATGTCACACAGCCATACAATGGACTATTAGCCATAAAGGAATACGGTTCTGACACATGCTACAACATGGATGAAGCTTGAAAACATTATGCTAAGTGAAAGAAGCCAGTCACAAAAGACCACATACTGTAAGATTCCTTTTATATGAAGTGTCCGGAACAGGCAAATCCATAGAAACACAAAGTTTCAGATGTTGTCAGAGGTTGGGGGACATGGTGATGCGATTGACTGCTAATGGGTGACGGCTTTCTTTTGAGGGGTGATGAAAATGTCTAGAATCAGTGGTGAGACTTGCACAATCTTATGAATATACTAAAAACCACTAAATTTTCAAAAAAGCTTTGTGAATATATATTTTTATCTGCCGTTATATGTCTTCTCTCTAAGCACCATCTTCTTTCGGTATTGTTACATGAATTCTGTAATTCTGTTTTCTTTGCATCAACGTAATCTGTGGAAGTCATCATTCATTCAGAGAGTCCCCCTTCCCCACAATAAATAATAAACCATTTTGGGGAAAGAATAAAGGTACAGTCTTTGCTCTTTATACAAATCCCACATTATGCCGTAACAATTTTGTACCTTGCCTCTGTCACTTTCCAACTATCATGGACATGATTCTTTATCAGGCCCTATCAAGCTGTGACATTCTTCTACCAGCTGCGTAGTATGTCATCATATGCACACATGTATGTAAACCACTAGTTCTCAACTGGCGGCAATGTGGTGGCCTCCCTGCCCAAAGTGCACAACTGGCAATAATACCTGGAGACATTTTTTCTTGTCGCCACTGGAGGTAAGGGGGGTGCTATCGGTATCCGGTGAGAAGGGGACGGCATGCAGCGGAACAACCTACAATGCACAGACCCCCACAGCAAAGAATGATCCAACCAAAATGTCAATAGCGCCAAGGGTGAGAAACCTTGATTTAAACAGACCACGATTCATGAAAATTTAAATTATTTATAATATCTGCTTTTATACATAATGTTGCATAATATTCCACCTTCCAGACATACAAAAATTTCCTTACGTATAATCTCCACATATATAATCATTTCCCTTTTATTTTGGATACTTACTCTGTGCCTTTTTTTCTTTTTTTGACTTTTTAATATTGCACTGGAAGAAACATTTGTGTAACAAGCCTCTGTTCTTATGTTGGTTTTGTTTTTGTTTTTTTCAGGAAATTATTAGACTCCTAGAAGTAGGATAATTGGATTAAAGGAGAAGAACTTTCTGCCCTGGAATTATAAGGGGTCTTATTGCTACTATGAATGGGACTGCCCCCCCCATTATATCTGGCTATTGCCTTTGGGCAGGAAAGTGGGTGATTTTTGCATAGTTATTTTCTATCCATTTCTATCCATTCTATTAAAAAATTAATATTTTCTATTAATAAGAGGTTTTGGTTGATGTTCTTAGCATGGTGGTGCCGAGGGGTGTCCTGGGGGTGAGGGTGGCTTTAGCTTCCTATCATCTGTTAGTGTCACCCCCAATTCACGCCAAATAAACGTATACGCTAAAATCCATACGCTGCACTGTAACGGTAACTTCAGAACACGTCCTGTGCCCTCCAACGTGCTCCAATCACATCACCACCCAAAGCTGGATGCAGCCACCGTGGGGTTTCATTTTATTAGCATATTACCTACAAATAAATAATTTGTCCTCCTCCTTTCCAATAGCTCTCTTATTAATAGCGTCAAAGCTTCCAGAACCATATTCAATCATGGTGGTGCTGGTAGACATTCTCATCTTTTTTCTCACAGTGACAGGAACGTGTCAATATCTCCATGTTAGAGATGAAAGAGGATGTTCCTTGAACAACAGTCTGATGCTCAGAAAATATCCTTCTTTCCTACCTTTCCTAGAGTATTTTTTTTTCTTTCCAGAATGGATTTTTTTAAACGTTATGTTTTTATAATTAAATTTATTTACTTATTTATTTTTGGCTGTGTTGGGTCTTCTTTGCTTTGCACAGGCTTTCTGTACTTGCAGCGAGCAGGGGCTACTCTTCGTTGCGGTGCATGGGCTTCTCATTGCGGTGGTTTCTCTTGTTGTGGACCACGGGCTCTAAGTGCACAGGCTTCAGTAGTTGTGGCTCGCAGGCTCAGTAGTTGTGGCGCACAGGCTGTAGAGCGCAGGCTCAGTAGTTGTGATGCACAGGCTTAGTCACTCCACGGCATGTGGGATCTTCCTGGACCAGGGCTCAAACCCGTGTCCCCTGCATTGGCAGGCGGATTCTTAACCACTGCACCAGCGAAGTCCCTCCAGAATGGATTTTGAATTCAATCAAGCTTTTTTTTTCCCCCAGCTTTGATTCAACGATGGTATGGCCTGAGTTTGAAAGTGCAACGCAAACTAGAAAAAACAGGCCGCGTGGGAGATGGGAGGTTTGGGTCCAGTTTTAAGTTTTAGGTGTGAATCAACAGAACCCTACCCTTCCTCTAGAGGTATTGTTCAGAGGTTGCATGCAAACGCTGCTGGCTGCCAACCAGTAAATGCCAGTCTGGCTTTTCTGATGGGCACACCCTTGGAAACAGAGCGGGTTTGTTCTCCTGAACAAAATCAAAGAATCTGCTGAGGCTTGTGGTGAAAAACTTGATAAAACATTTCTAAGCCCAACTAAGGACAGAATGGAGACCATCCTAAAACATTCCTGCGAAGCAGGCAGGACGGTTCCTCCTAACGTTCTTCAACTGAAGCAGAAATGGTCAACCACGTTGGTTTCCCCAGGACAGAGGGGTTCCTAGGAAAAGGGGCCTTTCAGTGCTAAAACCTGGAAAGTCCTGAGGCTATAATTTAAAGGATGATTTTGAAAGGTACAAAATGGTAGGTGAAGGGTTCATCAACAGTGTGTGAACTTGAAGCACTTCTCTTTCAGGCAAAATTAAACTTGGGCAGGGCGTGGATTAAAAAGGAAGAGTGTTGCGCATTTTTTCAGATGGTTCTTTGTTCTGAGCATATAGAGTTGCCCTAAACAAATCAAGATATCAGGTCTGACCAGAAATAGGTAACTGCAAAATCATTCCACCCTTTACCACTTGGCCTTTCAAAACAATGCTCCCCGGAGTCCAAACTACAGGCAGGAAATACTGCGTGCGTTTTCCCCTTTGTCTTGGTACCACCAGCTGTGCCTCCTCCAGGGCCTTCCTTCTTCCTCAACTTTTATGCAAGTTTTTAACAGAATATATTTCGCTATCTAAACCAAAGAGTTAAGTTTTAGAAAATGATTAGCCATTAACTCAGTAAAATCAGGTTCTTGTTCCTAGCTCATAGAGTTATAATATTTCTTGGATAAAGAAGATGTGGTACATATATACAACGGAATACTACTCAGCCATAAAGAAGAATGAAATAATGTCGTTTGCAGTAACATGGATAGACCTAGAGATTATCATACTAAGTGAAGTAAGTCAGGAAGAGAAAGACAAATACCATATGATATCACTTATATGTGGAATCTAAAATATGACACAAATGAACTTATCTATGAAACAGAAACAGACTCACAGATATAGAAAACAGACTTGTGGTTGCCAAGGTGGGGGTGGGGGAGGGACGGATTGGGAGTTTGGGATTAGCAGATGCAAACTACTATATATAGGATGGATAAACAACAAGCACCTACTGTATAGCACAGGAAACTATATTCAATATCCTGTGATAAACCACAATGGAAGAGAAAATGAAAAAGTATATATATATATATATATTTATAGACACACACACACACATATATATATATAACTGAATCACTTTGCTGTACAGCAGAAATTAACACAACATTGTAAATCAACTATACTTCAATTAAAAAATAATATTTCTGGTTTGGAGGGTCATCTAGATAAGTGACTCCTAGGTTGAGTTGGCACCTGAAGTTCCAGGTGATACCACTGCTGGTTCACGGATCACACTTGGGGTAATAAGAATTTTGCAGGATAATATTCTCCACATTTCTTTGATCATGTATCACTATTAGTTTAAAAAATTATGAGCAGGGACTAAACAACATATATTTAGTTCTATTTTATATTCATGTGTTAGTCCAGCATAATTTCAGTTTTCTTTAAAAATATAAACATGAGTTCTAATATTTTATTTCAGCACAGCACTGACTCATCTCGCACAAAGCCTATTTTGAGGGCCATTTATCTTGATAACATACCCATTATGTTAACATGCAGTGCATGCTTGTATTTCTCCAGGCATAAAAAAATCACTAATCCAGGGGACCTATTCCATCTTTGCATAAGGAATTGTTAAAAAGGGCTTCCTTCTATTGGGTTGTATCTATGCTTTGTAACTAAAGGTCTACCTTTGGGGGCGTGCAAAACAAGCCAAATCCTTGTTAACACTATTTCAACTCCTATCATCGAAAAGGGCCTGATTTCCTTAATATGCAAAGAGCATTTATAAAGCAATAAGAATAATACCACCAACCCAACAGAACAAAATAGGCCAAGAATATAAACATGTATGGTAAAAAGATGCTTAAAAATGCAAAGAAGGGCTTCCCTGGTGGCACAGTGGTTAAGAATCTGCCTGCCAATGCAGGGAACATGGGTTCAAGCCCTGGTCTGGGAAGATCCCACAGGCCACGGAGCAACTAAGCCCGTGCACCACAACTACTGAGCCTGCGCTCTAGAGCCTGCGAGCCACAACTACTGAGCCCACAGGCCACAACTATTGAAGCCCGCACGCCTAGAGCCTGTGCTCCACAACAAGACAAGCCACTGCAATGAGAAGCCCATGCACCGCAACAAAGAGTAGCCCCCGCTCACCACAACTAGAGAAAGCCCACGCACAGCAACGAGGACCCAATGCAGCCAAGAATGAATGAAAAGATATCCAACCTTGCTCAGATAAGAAAAATTCAAATTAAAACTGATGAAGTATTATTTTTCACTTGTCAAAATGGCAAAGATAAAGAAAAGTTGGGTAAATTTATTGTGTTGGTGATGCTGAAGGAAAACAAGTACCCTCATACATTGCTCTGGCAATGTCAACTGGTGCAATTTCATGGCAGATGCTTAATGAAGCCATCAAAGATTAGTCTTTTTTTAAATATTGGGAAAATGTTAACAGTATAATGTTAGGAAATAAAAAAGACACAAAACATATACAGCATACCAGAAAAAAAAAGTACTGGAAGAACAATAGCAATGCCTATTTCTGGATGGTAAGATAACAGGTGATTCTAACTCTGTTCTTTATACTAATTAGCATTTTCAAAATTTACAACAAGCCTGTAGAAAATGCTCCAGGGAGGAGGTGAGGAGAGCCTAGAAGTGCACCTGGTTTTGAACTGCAGACTATTGAAGTTCACAGTAAGAGACAGCTGGGTCCTTAGCTTACCTACACTCCTGGGGGAAACTGGTACAGTCGATTCTAGTTATTTACAGTAGCGATGTTCTATAAAGTTGCCATGATCACTGAATGAGCCAACACTGAACCTCTGCTCCTGGGGAAATAAAGGGTTATGTTCCTGCGAGCCTCAAGTCACAACCAAGAATCAATACGTAACCTCCTGTTATGTGTGCTTCTGTTTAAAGACACCTTACTGAATATATATCACTGATTCATTAACACTGAACTCACGGCCAGCAGCAGTGTAACTCACGCCTGAAGGAAGTGTCTCTGACACACGTATTTTCTCCATGAGGCCCCTCACAGCCTTCTTGCACTTAGGATCACTGGACAGCACTTAAAACAGCGAGATCACCAACAAAAAGCACAAAAATGTGGCACTAAATAGACCTCAAGAAGGACACCTGTTTGCAGTATGAGAGCTGAAACAAGAAGGCAGAGCATCGTCTTGCTGACCCTCAGCTGAGAGCATGTGCACATTGGGCTGCTCTGCGCATGCCCGTCAATGACGGCGCAAGCACCACAGTTACAAATACATTTAGTGAGTAGGTGAATGCACGAATATAGAATCTACAGACGATGAGGGCTGGCTATAGCTACAATTACACTTTTCAGGAAAATGCTTTACTCAAAAGTAAAGAGCCGAAAATCGATATTCTACAGCTGGACCCCTTCCCAGAGTAGTTTAACATTGAGCACTGTACAATTTATAAATTGTAACTTAGAAAGGAAATTAGGGACTTCCCTGGAGCGGGTTTGATCCCTGCTCAGAGAACTAAGATCCCGCATGCAGCGTGGTGTGGCAAAAAAAAAAAAGAAAGAAAGAAAGGAAATTAAATTTTCTTTCAATAATGGAAAGGAAAGCAACGTGTTTCATCATTCATTTTATTTAATATATTTGTCGTCTTCAGCAGAAGCCTTCTCTTTTTACTATTCAATTAAATTCAGCCAGGAGTGACTGAGAATCTCCACCAGGAGAACATGGAGATGGGCGGGATGATGTGAGCTGAAGAAACTTACAGTCCTCTTGGGTGTGGGAGGGGGAGGTTGAGGCAATTCCTCATTTTAATACAAAACAGAATATGATCAAGGCCACCATAAATATCTAACATGTATGAGTGGAAAAATCTAATGCTATGGCGGCCAAACGAAGGAGAAAGGGTATCCTCTCGGGACTGTCTGGAAAACATGATGGAGACAGTAATATCTGAAAAGATCTTGAAGGATTAGTAAAATGGTAGCTGGAGCTGTGGGATGGAGTGGTGAGAATGTCCTGATACCAGAGGCAGAAGAGCACAGTCAGAACTCAGCATGAGTGTAGGTGAGGTGAAAGGCATGCCTTCCATTACTGCTGTAAAGCAAGGCACAGTGGCCCCGAAGTGGTCACAGAGAAGAGAACCGGAAGGCAAATGGCTAAGTGACAAATGGAAACCAGTCCAACAACCTTAATCCTTCATACTGTTTCCAGAAGCTTCCAGGCTTATTCTATGTTCACACTGCAGAGGTTAACTCTTTACCTGTCCATCTTTTACATCCTTAACTAAACCCCATACTGGAGGCAAGCAGGGGTCATGCCTCATTCTTCATTAGCCTCCCCTTCCTCTGCCTCTGCCCAGTTCCCCCAACACACAAACACACACATCCCAACATACAAAAGATCACCTGACACCATGCTTCATGTCACCAGACATCAATAAATATTTGCTCATTCAATAGTGGACTTGACAAACACACTAAGCCCTGGTCTGTTTCCTTAGAATACAGGTTTTCCTCAGGGAGCAAGTGACTGAACTTGGCTGGGAACTGTCCCTGCATCTTTCCCCACAATATCTGTGTGTGTGGAGAATGGGAATCTTGGAAAGGGCCCCAATATTATATTACACATTCTTATTTTCTCATTGAACTAAAACTGAAAATAAGTGTTCAGCAGAATCTATAGACTTTACAGTTAAATTTGTAAATGTATATATTTGGCCTTAAAATTCTAATTTTTAGGCCACGTTCTGTTTTAGCCCCTTGATTCTGTAACTCTTTAGAACTGAGTTAAATACTAACAGTGTTCTTGGATTGTCTTTTGGGGTGTAAAATATTACACTACATGAGATTAAACATTTCTGAAAATTCTTGAAGAGAAGCAGGTTTTCATATAAAAGTATTTTAATCACACCTTAAATTGTTTCTTCTACCTCCAATAAATTATTTTAATTATATAAATACTTTAAGAAGCCAATTCTTGCCTTTTTTAACTGCTCAGACAGGAATATATCCAGTGGCACAAATTCAAACGAATTCAAAGAAGATTAAACACAGTAAATATTTAAATTTGAGTATATTTCATGTAAAATAGATATTACAATTCTGTTAACAACCAGTCTATAGCCAGGAACTTATAAATTAATTTTTGCCTATTATTCATTGCTCTTAAATTTGAATTTTCTATTAGAAGTGATTACTAATTTTAAGAACAGAGGTAAATTTTAAAATACACAATTCTGTGGTCAAATTCTTTTACTTACTATTTCAAAACCTCGGTGCGGGTGATCAGGAAATCCACCTGGTCTACCGCCTTTAAATTCATCAAACAGTAAAAATGGATCCAGATGTTTTAACTGAAAAAAAAAAAAAATCCAGCAGATTAGATGTGCCTTTTAAGCCACGCTACTCGGGGCTACATTCAAGAAGAGGTCTAGCAAACCTAATTAAAAATGATTTGACTAATGAGCAACTTTTTGCAATGCTAGTTGCTTTCAGGAAAGAACTCCTTACACACCCACACACACATACACACACACACACACACACACACGGATTCACTAAGTTAAACAGTTGACATTTTATGAGAAGTGGACAATTTATGATTGTCTAAGATCTGAATAGTCAAGCACAATTGAGATACAGTCTATATATAAACAGATTCATCACAGGGGAACAGACTAGAACATCAATTACTGTGCTGTGATGATAAATGCTCTGGAGAAAGATAACGCATAGGAGCGTAGGGTGGGATCAGGGAAGGTTCTACCAGGGAGGTGTCACTTGAGCTGGGTCTTGAAGTACATGTAGAAGTTAATCAAGAAGTGGGAGAAGGAAGAATATTCTAAATGAAAGAGCAGAGAAGCAGCTCGGCAAACTTGAAAAACTGCGAGGAAACGACTGAAGCAAAAGAAGCACATGGATTTATGATGAGAGATGGGCTGAGGATACAGGCCAAATCTTAAAGGAGTTTGGGTTTTATCCTGAAGGTGATGGGTTTTCATCAGGTTGACACGATCAGATCTAGAAAGACCACCCTAGCATACATGTGGAAGATGGTCTGGAAAAGGAAGAGACGTGAGGCAAAGAATATTCAGAAGGTGATTTCAACAGTCCAGGCAAGGACAAAGGCCAGAACTAAGGCAATGGCAGTAGTGATGGAGAATGGGAAAAACGAAGAGCATGAGGTCTTCCCTGGTGGCGCAGCGGTTGAGAGTCCGCCTGCCGATGCAGGGGACACGGGTTCGTGCCCCGGTCCGGGAAGATCCCACATGCCGCGGAGCGGCTGGGCCCGTGAGCCATGGCCACTGAGCCTGCACGTCCGGAGCCTGTGCTCCGCAATGGGAGAGGCCACAACAGTGAGAGGCCCGCGTACCACAAAAAAAAAAAAAAAAAAGAGCATAAGATCCCTCCCAAATTTCTAGCTATGGGGCCTGGGAGGACAGTAGGGCCATCCAGAAGCACAAGAAACATAACAGAAGCAGCAGCCTTGAAGTAGTCAAGGTGACTTCATTCTAGGTCACGTTGAGTTTGAGATATGTATATAAATATTTATATAAATAGAACTATGAATATTCAGTGTCCAGTATATTATGCAAAAGCTAGATGGCAACTGAAGATAAATCTTGAGCCCAAATTAGAGGCAGAAACAGATTTGGCTGTCATCAGCGTATCTTTATGTTCATCTTGGTTATTCTTGGCCATTTGTTAGTCTACACAAATTTTAGAAAACTTAAAAACATATACAAACAAAAATGTTAGACTTTTGATTGGACTTGCTTTGAATCTATGGATCAATTTGGGAAGAAATGACATTTATATAATACTGAGTTTTCCTACTCATAAACATGGTTATCTCCATTTATTCAGGTCTTTGAAAATGTCTTTCAATAGGATTTATAATTTTCTCCATACAGATTTTGCATATATTAAACATTTTTTCTAACATACTTTTATAGCATTGTAAATAGTATTTTCATTGAGGTATAACTGACATACAACATTATATTAGTTTCAGATGTGGAAGGTAATTTTTTTTTTTTTTTTTTTGTGGTATGTGGGCCTCTCACTGCTGTGGTCTCTCCCGTTGCGGAGCACAGGCTCCAGACGCGCAGGCTCAGCGGCCATGGCTCACGGGCCCAGCCGCTCCACAGCATGTGGGATCCTCCCGGACCGGGGCACGAACCCGTGTCCCCTGCATCGGCAGGCGGACTCTCAACCACTGCACCACCAGGGAAGCCCCGAAGGTAATGATTTGATATTTGTAAATACTGCAAAATGATCACCATACTAAGTCTAATTACCATCTGTCACTACACAAAGGTACTCTCTTAGCAACTTTCAGATATGCACTACCATAACCTGTTCAGTTGCTATGTACTAACAACAAACTATTAGAAAGAGAAATTAAAAAAAAATCCCATTTACAATTGCATCAAAAAGAATAAAATTCCTAGAAATAAATTATCCAAGGAGGTGAAAGACCTATACACTAAAAACTATAAGACACTGATGAAACGAAGTGCAGATGACACAAATAAAAGGAAATACATTCTGTGCTCATGTCCTGGAAGAATTAATATTGTTAAAATGCCTATATTACCCAAAGTATTCAATACAATCCCTATTAAAATCCCAATAACATTCTTCATAGAAATAGAACAAACAATCCTAAAGTGGGTACGGAACCACATAAGACCCTGAATAGAACCAAGCTGGAGGCATCACACTCCCTGATTTCAAACTATATCACAAAGCTACAGGAATGTAAACAGCATTTTTAACTAATGTTTTTGAACAGTCTGCTGCTGGGGATTAGAAATGTGAATAGAGGGACTTCCCTGGTGGTAAGTGGTTAACACTCCGTGCTTTCACTGCAGGGGGCACGGGTTCAATCCCTGGTCAGGGAACTAAGACCCTGCAAGCCACGCGGTGCAGCCAAAAAATGTTAAAAAAAAAAAAAAGAAAAGAAAAAGAAAGAAACGTGAATACAAAGGCGATTTTGAACACTGCTAAGCTCTTATTAATTTTAATAATTCATCTGTAGCTTCCTTTGGGTTTTCTTTGCAGACATTCATCACCAGTATATTTATCAATAAGCTTTTGGCCAATAGTTCACAAAGGATTTTTTGCTTGCATTAGATTAAAGCTGAGGCAGGCTGCCATTTCTCTGGGTTTTGCTGGGCCAGGCTGGCCTCTACATGTCTTCTCATTCTGGGTCCCAAGATGAAACAGTGGCCACTCTCTAGGACGTGCTGTTCTCATAGCCAAGGGCAGGAGCCAAATGGTGCACAATCCCAGTTACATTGTCCCATTGGTCAAAGCACGTGACGTGGTCGAGCCCAAAGGCAGATAGGAGGGCACTTAAACCCGCCCTGTGGACTCATGGGTAACGCACCCAAAAGTGGGTGGGAGTGTATAATCTATTACAGGGAGGGAGTGAATATTTGGGAGTAATATTCCAACCAACAGCCATCAGCAAATAACTGTTTTCCGCCCTTTATTTTCAACCCTTATACTTTCTATTTCTTTTTCTGTCTTCTTTCAAGCTGGCCCCTCTACAAGGATGCTGAGTAGAATAGATGGTAATAGGCAACCTTGCCTAGTCCCTAATGTTACACAGATTGCTTTTTAAAGTTTCACTGGTAAGCAGGTTGTTTAATGTGGGTTTTCTGTAGATTCCTGTCGTAATGTTAAGGAATTTCCCTTTTATTCCTAGTTTACTGATTTTTTCTTTAGCATAAATGGATGCTGACTTCCAGTGAATGTGCTTTCTGCACTGATTGAGACATTATATGTTTTTTCTCCTTTAATCTCTTAGTGTTGGTAAGTTATATAAATAGATTTTCCAACATTAAACCAAATTTGCTTTCTTCAGACAATCCAAACTTGGTCATGACATAATACCTTTTTATACATTGCTGTATTTGGTTGGTTAATATTTTGCTTATGAGTCCTGCAAAAATGTTTCTAAACGAGAGGCAATTGTCCCTTCATTTGCTGTCCTTGCCTGGTCTTGATAGCAAGGTAACGGGACTTCATAACGTGATTTGTTGAGGACCCCCTGGAGCTTCATCTCCTGGAGAGTTTGTGTATTAGTGGAATTATCTGTACCTTAAATATCTGGTAAAATCTGTCTGTAACATCTGGACCTGTTGCTTTGTAATAAACTTTCAAAATACTGATTCAATTACCCTACTAGCTATGAAACTATTCAGATTTCCTATTTTTCCTTTCTTCCTCATTGTTTTTAGACTCTAAGAATTGCTCTAACTTCCTGTCAGCTCAGCTAATTAATTTTTAGGTTATTTATTTGTTTGTTTGCTTCTTTGTTTCAGGGTATCTACTCTGTCCTATTGCTGGAAATGAAGGTACCAAACCCTCCCTGTCTCTTGTCTTGACTCTTATTTTCACTTTCTGTGGAAAAAATATGCATACACACTTGCACACACATGTAACACACATAGTACATACACACACACGCACACAAATGCAACAAGTTACTACAAGTTTTTTAGCCTAATCAAGTCTCAATTTCTTCACTTTAAAATACGGGCTGTAAGCCATATATAGCTGGGCCACTTTGTAACCCATCTTAGCCCAGTGTTTCATCCAGTCCAATATTTAAAAGTAACTGGAAAACAATTCAAATATCTATTGAAGTCTCTCAAAAATGCCAAAAGGGGCTTCGGCTTAAAGATTTCAAATCAGCCCTCCTCCTCTCCAATAAATGTCTCCAATATTTCCATCGTCTCTCACTCTAACCCTTCAAATCTCCTCCACCCATGTGGAGGCAGCTCTTCCCTTTCCTCCTTCTCCCCCTCACCTTCTGAATTTATTCTTTTTCTCTCCAACCAGTAGTTCTCTGTCCTTTCCAGTGAAAATCAGATCTCAGATCCTCTCGGTCTCACCCTGTCTCTCATAATTCCATTTCAGCTCAGTGAAAGCCCAGGAATGGAACTGGGGTTGGGAGGAGGAGAGGCTGAAAATTCTCATACCTTATTATACACTGCTTCTTCTCACAGGATAATACACAGCTTGAAGGCCTGGAAACAATGAATGGAGAACACCTGGTCCAGAGCCTAAAGCAGGGCAGGTTCTACATAGATGGGTGGATCTGTTACGTTGTACCAGTTCCATAAATCTCTGAAACACAACTACTTGCCAAACAAAGGGTCTAGAGCCTCAAGATGGCTTTTTACTTCTACATTATTGTGGTTCTATGGTATTAAAATGTGGGTAAAGATGAGATCAAGAGATGTGCATTGCTTCTTGGGATCAGTTTCCTATGAGCAAATATGTCCTGCTGTTAACTAAATCATGGAAAGAAGAGGTTCCCTCTTTCCAGTACTACCCTCATCACCATCTGCCACTTAGAGACCAGTAGGTATTCATTGTTTGGAAAGTCCTATTTGTGACATCTGGATCGCATATCCAACCCTTCTGTCACCAGTCCATGACATATGGACACACACACAAAGAAAGGCAGCACAAGAAGCCTGCAGAAGCCAGGGGGCTGGATGTGGTGAAAGTCAGAGGGATGAACTGTTTATCTGGCTAAAGGATGGGGCACGTGTGTAAGAGACACTCTTCCTCCGACAAGCAAGAGTATCTGCATCAGACTATTGTCCTAAAGTGTTATATGCAGGTTAGGTATTAGCCCTCACCAAAGTTCCTCACATTCTCTAAACAGTCAGCATGTATCCAAGAACATGTTAGAGAGACACCTGTTATCTGCAAGACAAGCTCTGAGATATATACGAACTCTGACTTTTTTAAATGTCTTGACTTGGTCCCCAACTCAGTAAACTGATGATCTTTCAAAGTTTTTGAACGATATGAGAATTTCCTTTCCTTCAAACACTTCCAAATCTTTTAGCTGCCACCTTCGGTTGGCAGCTTCCAAGCTATTTCTTTGGATCTCTTGAGAAGGCCAGTTGAAACCTGTGGCCACCACCCCTCCGGCCTGTGGTGCTCCTTTAACAAAGCTTCAGCAGCCTGGCATTTTACTGAAATCAGGAAGCACCGGAAGTAACCAGGAATATCACTTCCTTGGGGACGGGGCCAACGTTATGCTTTTCTATGATGCTCCACTGAATCTAGAATAATTCTGTGTACACAGAAGGTACTCCACCGACATCCCAAGTGGTACTTGTGCTAGGTCCCTAGCTTCCCTTGTAGGTAGGTGTGGTCATATGACCAAATCTGGCTAATGAGAGGAACTGGGTGGGACTTTTAGGGAAATCCCTTACAAAAGGAGATAGACAGCTGGCATATATCGTTTTGCCTTTCCCCTCCTTCCTCCTTTCTGCCCCCAAGGGCAAATGGTTGCTACTGCTCTGACAGCGTCTTGGACCATAACGGGATACAGTAAGAATGCAGTAAGAAGGATGAACTAAGATAGAACGAGCATGGGTCTCTGGTAAGTGTGAAGCTTCCAGGCCCACCCTGGACCACCTACGTTTGGATTTTCAAAAGAGAAACACAAATCCTTACATACATAAACCACTGGTTTCGGAGGATGCTTTCTGTTATACACAACTGAGCCTAACCTAACTGATATAAGGGCAATGCCTGTTTTTTACATTATTTTTTCTTCTTTTAAATTATTGTCTCCGGAGAGGACCCCCCCCAACCCTCCCAACACCTGACAAAAGGCCAGGCTACATCAAGATAATATGGCAGCAAAAAAAGGCAGAGGCCCCCAAAGGTAGACTCCCAACACCTCAGACTATCCCCTGGGCCTAACTCAGCCTCTAGACTGGAGCCTGAGGGTAACAATGAGAAGGTAGAAGGAAACTGCCAACACGTAGTCCAGACTGAGGTCGAAATATGGCCTTGAATGGACTTGACCTGTGACTCTGTGCTCCTCTACCTTGACTCAAGGTCTACAGACACTGCTAATGGAGAGCGCCATCTACAAGTCCTGCATCAACTAGGACCAAGGTGGTTTGATATTAAGAGACTCTTACAATTTTAACTGTGATAATGGGATTACAGTTATATTTTTTAAGTAAAAACTGAAATATTTCTGAATGAAATGAAATGATTCACTTCAAAATACTCTGACGGAAGAAATGGATGGGGACCAAGATTGGAAACAAGACTGCCCATGAGTTGATCACTGTGGATGCTGGGTACCTGGAGAGTCATTATACTATTTTCTACTTTTCTACGTTAGAAATTCTTCCTAATAAAAAACATATACAGGCATACCTTGTTTTATTGCACTTAGAGGTATTGCGCTTTGCAGATACTGTGGTTTTTACAAATTGAAGGTTTGTGGCAGCCCTGCGTCAAGTGTCTATCGGTGGCATTTTTCCAACAGCGTTTGCTCACTTTGTATCTCTGTGTCACACTTTGGTAATTCTCACAATATTTCACACTTTTCCACTGTTACTCTATTCGTTATGGTGATCTGTGATCAGTGATTTTTGACGTTACCACTACAACTCACTGAAGGCTCAGATAACAGTTCACATTTTTTAGCAATAAAGTATTTTTTTAATTAAGGTGTGTACATTGTTTTTGGACACAATGCTATCGCACACTTAGTAGACTATAGTATAGTTTAAACGTTAAGTAATTTCTGTATGCACTGAGAAACCAAGATAATCACGTGACCTGCTTTACTGCAATATTCGCTTTATTGCAGTGGCCTGGAATGGAACCCGCAACATCTCTGAGGTGTCACTGCATGACAGTGGTCCAAGGAAAATCACATCAGCAAGGACTGTCTGGTGGAAGGGGAAGTGGGGCATAGAGGCAAATGCAGGTGATGGGTGGGTTTCCCTCCTGCTGGAAGCATAGAGGAACCACCCGTCAGCATCATGCTGTGCGATCATTTCAATTCCAGCTTGGGGCTGTCCCGGCCCACACACAACTTTAATGGAAGGTGCCAGGCAGCCCAACTCCATCCTGTTTACCATTCATCACCGAAAGAGCACTGTGAATTCCTCCACCTCCACATTTACAGTCACAGGGAATGTGTCACCTAGGGCCACTAACATCAAACACTGTTGTAAATTCTACACTAAAATAGCTCTGGGCTCCAGATTTCTTATGAGATTTTATTTTCTACTGACAGAGCCTTGGTGCAAAAAGTTTGAAAAGTAACCACCTTGAAGTGAGAGTGATGCTTTCCTCCTCTGCTGATGGGAGGGTTGGGGTCCATCTTTCTGGCAAGCTGGCAGTGTGCGGAGTGCTAACAAATAGGGTAACAATCTAAATGGTCAAATGCAGGGCCAGCATCATCAAAAAATCTACAAATAATAAATGCTGGAGAGGGTGTGGAGAAAAGGGAACCCTCCTACACTGTTGGTGGGAACGTAAGCTGGTGCAGCCACTGTGGAAAACAGTATGGAGGTTCCTCTGAAAACTAAAAACAGAGTTGCCATAAACGTCCCTCGACAGAAGAATGGATAAAGATGTGGTACATACATACAAGGGAATATTACTCAGCCATTAAAAATAATGAAATAATGCCATTTGCAGCAACATGGGTGGACCTAGAGATTATCATACTAAGTGAAGTAAATCAGACCAAGAAAGACAAATATCATGATTCCACTTACACGTGGAATCTAAAATATGACACAAATGAACCTGTCTATGAAATAGAAACAGAATCACGGACATAGTTAAGAGACTGGTGGTTGCCAAGGGGGAGGAGGTCGGGGTTAGCAGATGTAAGGTTTTATATATACAGAATGGATAAACAACAAGGTCCTACAACATAGCACAGGGAACTATATTCAATATCCTATGATAAACCATAATGGAAAAGAATATAAAAAAAGAATATATATATATATATGTATGTGTAACTGAATCACTTTGCTGCAGAGCAGTAATTAACACATTGTAAATCAACTATCCTTCAATAAAATTTTTTTTAAAAATTAAAAAATAAAAAATGTAGGGCCAGGAGTAAGAGAATAATGGTATGCTCATACACTGGAATATGTCATAACTACTTAAATGGTGTTTACGAAGAATTTATAATAACATGGGAAGTCCTTTTGCTACCCTCTTAAATGAAAAACTAAGGACACAAAATTCTTTATTCTGTACAACTAAAATATTTAACTATACACAGACAAAAGGAAACACGCTTTGTCTTAACAGTGATTAAACCAGAGTGATGGCATTAGGAATGATTCCTATCCATTTATTTTTCTTGAGGATAGAGGCACACCTGGGGCATGGCATTAGTAAAATGCAGAGGTCTTTAAAGCATAGGTTTTCAGCCAGGGACTCTTTTTTTTTTTTTTTTTTTTTTTTTTTTTGCGGTACGCGGGGCCTCTCCCGTTGCGGAGCACAGGCTCCAGACGTGCAGGCTCAGCGGCCATGGCCCACAGGCCCAGCCGCTCTGCGGCATGTGGGATCTTCCCGAACCGGGGCATGAACCCGCGTCCCCTGCATCGGCAAGTGGACTCTCAACCACTGTGCTAACAGGGAAGCCCAGCCAGGGACTCTTAACTGGGAACCATGGATACAATTCAGGTAAACTTGGCTGGGGGAAAAAAACAAACACACACACACACACACATTTTTGTTTTCACTAACCTCTAACTGGAAATTTTTTTCTTCTGAATTTTTTTGTAGTAAAACAAACATAACATGGAATTTACCGTTTTAACCGTTTGTAAGTATACAGTTTAGTGGCATGAAGTACATTCACGCTGGTGCGCAACAAGTCACCACCACCCAGCTCCAAAGTAAAATGTAACATTGCCTTTAATTATGGACATAGTCAAAGAACCACAGTAATTTACCAGGACCTGTGACTTTGCCCCCAACCGAAATCAAAGCTCCTTTCATATCACATCGTAGCTGTTGCAGGTATACCGAACTACTGTTCATGCCCCTCACAGATTTGAAATTAGGTAGTTATGAGAACTGCCACCAGATCTCCTTATTGAATGTCACTAGAGTTGTTATTTAAGTTACTAGCTTACAGATTTGTTCTGTAATATTTTGCTAACCATATTTCAATACAAAGGTTTTCCTTTGTATGTAATACCATGCCTAAGCCCCACCCCACACAGCCCCCAGGGCCTTTTCCAGCCCTGTGGGTCCTGAGCATTGGCCCCGCCCACCACCCAAACTTTGCCCTTGCTTAGGCCCTGCCCTCCACAGCTAAGGCCTTCCCCCCACCCTGCCTTTTTTTTTTTCTTCTCCCACCTCCTCTTTTTTACTATTATGGTACTGATTTACCTTCCAGCTGTTGATTCATCTATATTTTTATTTTTACAGTCTTTCTAACATACCTGTTAGCTTCCTAGTCTAATTTTATCTTTTACTTTGTCATTGTTCTTTTTTTGCTGCCCCACGCAGCTTGCGGGATCTTGATTCGCAAGCCTGGGGTCAGGCGGAAGCTCCTGTGGTGGGAGCTCTGAGTCCAATCCACTGGACTAACAGAGAACCTCAGACCCCAGGGAATATTCATCAGAGTGAGGCCTCACAGAATTCCTCATCTCAGCACCAACACCCAGCTCTACCCAATAGCCTACAAACTCCAGTGTGGAAAGCATCAGGCCAAACAACCAGTAAAACAGGAACACAATCCCACTCATAAAAAAAAAATGAGACAGCAAAAAAATATGTCACAGACGAAGGAGAAAGGTAAAAACCTGCAAGACCAAATAAATGAAGAGGAAATAGGCAATCTACCTGAAGAAGAATTCAGAGTAACGATAGTAAAGATGATCCAGAATCTCGGAAACAGAATGGAAGCACGGACTGAGAAAGCACAAGAAATGTTTAACAAAGGTCTAGAAGAACTAAAGAACAAACAAACAGAGATGAACAACACAATAACCAAAATGAAAAATACACTAGAAGGAATCAATAACAGAGGCAGAAGAACGAAAAAGTGAGCTGGAAGACAAAATGGTGGAAATAACTGCTGAGGAGCAGAATAAAGAAAAAAGAATGAAAAGAATTGAAGACAGTCTCAGAGACCTCTGGGACAACATTAAACGCACCAACATTCGAATTATAGGGGGTCCCAGAAGAAGAAGAGAAACAGAAAGGGACCAGGAAATTTTTGAAGAGATAATAGTTGCAAACTTCCCTAACATGTTAGGGGAAGGAAATAGTCAATCAAGTCCAGGAAGTGCAGAGAATCCCATACAGAATAAATTCAAGGAGAAACACGACAAGACACATATTAATCAAACTATCAAAAATTAAATACAAAGAAAAAATATTAAAAGCAGCAAGGGAAGAGCAACAAATAACATACAAGGGAATCCCCATAAGGTTAACAGCTGATCTTTCAGCAGAAACTGTGCAAGCCAGAAGGGAGAGGCAGGACATATTTAAACTGATGAAAGGGAAAAACCTACAACCAAGAATACTCTACCCAGCAAGGATCTTTCAGATTCAATGGAGAAGTCAAAAGCTTTTCAGACAAACAAAAGCTAAGAGAATTCAGCACCACCAAACCAGCTTTACAACAAATGCTAAAGAAACTTCTCTAAGCAGGAAACACAGGAGAAGAAAAAGACCCACAAAAACAAACCAAGAACAATTAAAAAATGGTAACAGGAACATACATATCGATAATAACTTTGAATGTAAATGGATTAAATGCCCCAACCAAAAGACACAGGCTGGCTTAATGGATACAAAAACAAGACCCATATATATACGCTGTCTACAAGAGACCCACTTCAGATCTAGGGACACATACAGACTGAAAGCAAAGGGATGGAAAAAGATATTCCATGCAAATGGAAATCAAAAGAAAGCTGGAGTAGCAATACTCGTATCAGATAAAATAGACTTTAACATAAAGACTGTTACAAGAGACAAAGAAGGACACTACATAATGATCAAGGGATCAATCCCAGAAGAAGATATAACAATTATAAATGTTTATGCATCCAACATAGGAGCACCTCAATACATAAGGCAAATGCTAACAACCATGAAAGGAGAAATTGACAGTAACAAAATAATAGTACGGGACTTTAACACCCCACTTACGCCAATGGACAGATCATCCAAACAGAAAATAAATAAGGAAACACAAGCTTTAAATGACACAACAGACAGATCTAATCGAAAATTATACAACATTCCACCAAAAGTGGCAGAATACACTTTCTTCTCAAGTGCACATGGAACATTCTCCAGGACAGATCACATCCTGGGTCACAAAGCAAGCCTCAGTAAATTTAAGAAAACTGAAATCGTATCAAGCATCTTTTCTGACCAAAATGCTATGAGATTGGAAATCAATTACAGGGAAAAAAAACTGTAAAAAACACAAATACAAGGAGGCTAAACAATACATTACTAAATAACCAAGAGATCACTGAAGAAATCAAAGGGGAAATCAAAAAATACCTGGAGACAAATGACAATGAAAACACGACGATCCAAAACCTATGGGATGCAGCAAAAGCAGTTCTAAGAGGGAAGTTTATAGCTATACAAGCCTACCTCAAGAAACAAGAAAAATCTTAAATAAACAATCTAACGTTACACCTAAAGGAACTAGAGAAGAAGAATAAACAAAACCCAAAGTTAGTACAAGGAAAGAAATCATAAAGATCAGAGCAGAAATAAATGAAATGGAAACAAAGAAAACAATAGCAAAGATCAACAAACCTAAAAGCTGGTTCTTTGAGAAGATAAATCAAATTGATAAACCATTAGCCAGACTCATGATGAAGAAGAGGGAGAGGACTCAAATGAATAAAATTAGAAATTAAAAAGGAGAAGTTACAACAGACACGGCAGAAATACAGAGCATCCTATGAGACTACTACAAGCAACTCTATGCCAATAAAATGGACAACCTGGAAGAAATGGACAAATTCTTAGAAAGGTATAACCTTCCAAGACTGAACCAGGAAGAAATAGAAAATAGGAACAGACCAATCACAAGAAAGAAATCGAAACTGTGATTAAAAATCTTCCAACAAACAAAAGTCCAGGATCACATGGCTTCACAGGTGAATTCTTTCAAACATTTAGAGAAAAGCTAACACCCATCCTTCTCAAACTCTTCCAAAAAATTTCAGAGGAAGGAACACTCCCAAACTCATTCTATGAGGCCACCATCACCCTGATACCAAAACCAGACAAAGATACTACAAAAAAAGAAAATTACAGACCAATATCACTCATGAATATAGATGCAAAAATCCTCAACAAAACACTAGCAAATAGAATCCAAAAACACAATAAAAGGATCATACACCATGATCAAGTGGGATTTATCCCAGGGATGCAAGGATTCTTCAATGTATGCAAATCAATCAATGTGATACACCATATTAACAAATTGAAGAATAAAAACCATAACATCTCAATAGATGCAGAAAAAGCTTTTGACAAAATTCAACACCCATTTATGATAAAAACTCTCCAGAAAATGGGCACAGAGGGAACCTACCTCAACAAAATAAAGGCCATATACAACAAACCCACAGCAAACATCATTCTCAATGGTGAAAAACTGAAAACATTTCCTCTAGGATCAGGAACAAGACAAGGATGTCCACTCTTGCCACTATTATTATTCAACACAATTTTGGAAGTCCTAGCCACAGCAGTCAGAGAAGAAAAATAAATAAAAGGGATACAATTTGGAAAAGAAGAAGTAAAACTGTCACTGTTTGCAGATGATATGATACTATACATACAGAATCCTAAAGATGACACCAGAAAACTACTAGAGCTAATCAGTGAATTTGGTAAAGTTGCAGGATACAAAATTGACGCACAGAAATCTCTTGCATTCCTATACACTAATGATGAAAAACCTGAAAGAGAAATTAAGGAAACACTCCCATTTACCACTGCAACACAAAGAATAAAATACCGAGGAATAAACCTCCCTAGGGAGACAAAAGACATGTATGCAGAAAACTCTAAGACACTGATGAACGAAATTAAAGATGATATAAACAGATGGAGAGAGAGACCGTGTTCCTAGATTGGAAGAATCAATATTGTATGTTGACTATAGTAAAATGACTATACTACCCAAAGCAATCTACAGATTCAATGCAATCCCTATCAAATTACCAACGGCATTTTTTACAGAACTAGAACAAAAAATCTTAAAATTTGTATGGAGACACAAAAGACCCCTAATAGCCAAAGCAGTCTTGAGGGAAAAAAACAGAGCTGGAGGAATCTGACTCTCTGACTTCAGACTATACTACAAAGCTACAGTAATCAAGACAATATGGTATTGGCACAACAACAAAAATATAGATCAATGGAACAGGATAGAAAGCCCAGAGATAAACCCACACACCTATGGTCAACTAATCTATGACAAATGAGGCAAGGATATACAATGGAGAAAAGACAGTTTCTTCAATAAGTGGTGCTGGGAAAACTGGACAGCTACATGTAAAAGAATGAAATTAGAACACTCCCTAACACCATACACAAAAATAAACTCAAAATGGATTAGAGACCTAAATGTAAGACTGGACACTATAAAACTCTTAGAGGAAAACATAGGAAGAACACTCTTTCACATAAATCACAGCAAGATCCTTTTTGACCCATCTCCTAGAGTAACAGAAATTAAAACAAATAAATGGGACATAATTAAACTTAAAAGCTTTTGCACATCAAATTAAAACATGAACAAGACAAAAAGACAACCCTCAAAATGGGAGAAAATATTTGCAAATGAAACAACAAAGGATTAATCTCTAAAATACACAAACAGCTCATGGAGCTCAATATCAAAAAAACAAACAATCCAGTTAAAAAATGGGCGGAAGACCTAAATAGACATTTCACCAAGGAAGACTTAGAGATGGCCAAGAGGCACATGAAAAGATGCTCATCATCACTAATTATTAGAGAAATTCAAATCAAAACTACAATGGGGTATCACCTCATGAAGGTCAGAATGGCCATTATCAAAAAAGCTAGAAACAATAAATGCTGGAGAGGCTGTGGAGAAAAGGAAACCCTCCTACACTGTCGGTGGGAATGTAAATTGATACAACCACTATGGAAAACAGTATCGAGGTTCCTTAGAAAACTAAAAATAGAACTACCAAACTACCCAGCAATCCCACTACTGGGCATATACCCTGAGAAAACCATAATTCAAAAAGAGTCATGTACCACAATGTTCACTGCAGCTCTATTTACAACAGCCAGGACATGGAACCAACCTAAATGTCCATCGACAGATGAATGGATAAAGAAGATGTGGCACATACATACAATGTAATATTACTCAACCATAAAAGGAAATGCAACTGAGTTATTTGTAGTGAGGTGGATGGACCTAGAGTCTGTCATACAGAGTGAAGTAAATGAGAAAAACAAATACTGTATGCTAACACATATATATGGAATCTAAAAAAAAAAAATGGTACTGATGAACCTAGTTGCAGGGCAGGAATAAAGAGGTAGACATAGAGAATGGACTTGCTGACATGGGGTGGGAAAGCGAAGCTGGGGTGAAGTGAGAGTAACATCGACGTATATACACTACCGAATATAAAATAGTTGGCTGGTGGGAAGCAGCAGCATAGCACAGGGAGATCAGCTCGGTGCTCTGTGGTGACCTAGAGGGGTGGGATAGGGAGGGTGGGAGGGAGGCTCAAGAGGGAGGGGATATGTGTATGCCTATGGCTGATTCGCTTTGCTGTGCAACAGAAACTAACACAGTGTTGTGAGGCAATTATACTCCGATAAAGATGTATTAGAAAATAAATAAAAGTAAAAAACATTTTTCTGAGAAGGAATGGATAAAACATTATTCTGAGAATGAACTGATGGTTTTCAGCAGACCTCCAAAGGGGTTCACAAGACCAGAAAAATTGAGAACTCCTCAGCAGATGTGTTTCTGACAGATGGAGTAATTAAAGTATTAGCTACCCTCAACATACAATAGTGGGTTTGCTGATGGGTATTCGAATTCCCCTGTTGGCGATGTGGCCTAGTATAAAATGACACCATGCCCACCTGCATCTTCCCAACATCCACTGTGCATTTAGCCCTTAGAATAATCCTGTTTGCGTGTGTCCCTTCGGAAAAACCATGTTTGACAGACCTCAAGAGACATTCTCAGATGAATAGGAACCTAACGGTGGGAAGAGTATGAGAATATCAGAGCAGAATTTAAGAAGAGGAACAAACCAGCCTCACTTTTCAAAAAGAATCCATTTCCCTAATATACTTCTTCCTTTATTCAAAAATATTTTTTGGAAGATAAGCTCAGCATCACTAATTAGGGAAATGCAAATCAAAACCACACTGAGATATCACCTCACATGTATTAGGAAGGCTATTATCAAAAAGACAAGAAATGACAGTGTTGGTGAGTGTGTGGAGAAAAGAGAACCTTCGTGCACTGTTGGTGGGAATGTAAATTGGTGCAGCCACTATAGAAAACAGTATGGAAGTTCCCCCCAAAATTAAACGTATAACTACCATACGATCCAGCAATTTCACTTCTGGGTATTTATCCAAAGAAAACGAAAACACTAACTTGAAAAGCTGTATGCTCCCCCATGTTCATTGCAGCATCATTTACAATAATCAAGACATAGAAACAACCTAGGTGTCCACCAACAGATGAACGGATAAAGAAAATGTGGTGTAAATATACAACGGAATATTATTCAACTACAAAAAAGAATGAAATCTTGCTGTTTGCAACAACATGGATGGAGCTTGAGGGCATTCTGCTGAGTGAAATAAGTCAGAGAGGGAAACACAAATACTGTATGATCTCATATGTGGAAACTAAAAACAAGCTCATAGATACAGAGAACAGACTGGTGGTTGCCAGATGTGGGGGTGGGGTGAGCAAAATGGATGAAGGAGGTCAAAAGGTACAAACTTTAAGTTACAAAATAAATGAGTCATGAGGATGGAATATACAACATGGTGACTATAGTTAATACTGTACTGCATATTTGAAAGTTGCTAAGAGAGTAGATCTTAAAAGTTCTCATCACGAGAAAAATAATTATGTATGATGACAGAAGTTAACTAGACTCGTGATCATTTTGCAATATATACAAATACTGAATCATTGTGTTGTACACCTGAAAGTAATGTTATATGTCGATCATACCTCAATAAAAAGAAATCTGTTTTTGGAATCTGGGGCTGGGCACTGTATTCCTTGGGCGATAACCACCATTTGATGACCTTTCTATGCGAATAAGATTTTCTTTTCCGCCAAGTCTCATGTCTCCCATAATTTTCAAATAAAACTGCTCTCTAATGTGGAAAGATATCTGCCTCACCTACAATCACCTTCTCTGAGGGAAGCCCCCACTTACCTCCCACCAAGAGGTCCACAAAGTTGGGTCTCAGGGGTCTCTCTAAGAATTCAGATCCCTGGCAATGGCTGACTGGTCCAGGGTAGAGACCTGACCCAAGCCGAGCCGGTCGGATTCTCTCTCCTGGGAATTTGGGATGGGGCCCCAGTGTCTCTCCTTGGTGCTTTGACCTGTGGGCATGTAAACCCGGGGGTATCACGTGGGTGAGCCTGGTGGAGTGCCCACAGAGGCTGACAGATAAACCCAGGATGGGACATGGGTGTGCAGAGAGGGGCACAGAGGTTTCACCTCAGGACCACCGGATCCATATTACAGAAACCCCCTTGGGACTGGGGCTGCTCCAGGGAGGACCCCAATTGCTAAGTTTAGAGTTGGTTCCCAAGGCACCCAACAGGGCGGCTCGTGATTGTCTCATGCCCTCTCTTCCCAAGTTTATCCTCAGGGTCCCACCAGTCCTTTCTGCTAAAAAGCAGGAAACAGCCATCCAACTAGCCAGCGTACCTCAGGTCTGCCGATGCTTCTGCGGACCCGCGCTCCAACCCCTTCCGACTGCTCACGGCTGAGCGGTGAGAGGGTAACCTTTTTGGACCACGCCATGCCCAAGGCTAAAAAGAGAGCGTTCTGAGGCTGAGCTGTAGACGACTGAGGGCAAGAGGAGGAACAACAAAACAGAGAAATCATCAAGGAGGGACCACCCAAGGACTATAAAATATAGGATACGAAATTCACACCTGCCCCAAGTATTAACAGCTACAATCGTTAAATTGCTTACTCTGCACAAGACCTGGGCTAGGTGCTTTAAAACAAGCATAATGATGGTGAACGCGTGGGAGTACTAACTAGCTCCCCAGCACCCTACTAATGATTTACAATGTTTAGCGGGTGTAGTCCTACGACCACCTTTGGCGAGGGTTAGTGATAACAGCTCCGCTGGGCATTGACTAAGGACCTCGAACGCTCACTTTACCTGCTTTACATGATTGAAGTCCCTCGACCTCCCCCCCACCCCGCGCTGCCCCATGACGGAGGTGCTACCTTGAGCTGAGAGAGATCTGTGTGGCGACACAGGGAACACGGAGAAAAAACAACAGGTCTGGGACTCTCACCTGAACATGCCAAAGACCTTGACATTGAAAGGGATCTTTGAGGGTCATCAAATTCAAAGACCCATCTATCCCTGAAGCTCAGGGTCAACTTAAGTAGCAAGAAATCTTGGAGCTTTCATGTGAAGTAGAGCACAGGAAACTCATGGAGGAGGCACCCTTGACAGTGCTATCCGTATTTCGGCCCCCATCCACAGCCCCAATCCAAAAGTGTTTCCTCTTTGTGGGTCGAAAGCCTACTCAACGGCATATCACAAAACAGGTATAATCAACCCCCTTTCCAGTTCAAATGCTTGCATACAATACCCGCAATTCCTAACGCTCTTCTGCAAACTGCGTATAATCCTTTCCTTCAAAGATTCCCACTCAAACCAAGAGAGATGCTTCAGCAAGAAGCATACTCTGGAGCCACACAGCCTGGGTCTGCATCCCAAGTTCACCAACGTACCAGCTGTGTGACCTGAGGCCAACTGCTAAGCCTCTCTGTTCCTCAGTTTTTCCACCTGCGAAATAGGAGTAATAAGACTGCCTACCGCAAAGGAGTGTAGTCAGCGCTCTAAGAACGTGAGCTGCTGCTACTCAGAGCACTGTGCGGGGCAAAGACCTCCAGGCAGGCAAGCGAGGCTCACCCTAAATGTGCCCTCCCCGAGGCAGGCAATCAATAAATATTTACTGGGTGCTGGGCTGTGGGGCACCTAAAATGAGCTCAATCCTCCACGCCGTACGTAACTGTCATCACCTACCTACACCCATCTTGAAAGTACTGGTATTTTACGCCCCGCCCCCTCAATTTGGACTATTTCTGGGTCTTTCCAGACTCCTACAATTAAATTCTATGCACGTGAATCACTGATGAGGTACTTACCAGATCAAAGTGGTCTGCAGAAAGAAAAGTTGTCTACCACTTGCACCCAATTGCAGAGGACTATTTAAGCATCTCTGGCCATCTCCCTAGGAGATTCCCCTGGGAGTCTGAGACGGGCCGGAGAGGGCGGGGTCCTGCTAACTGATAGCCGGCACCCGCCCGGCCCCGCGGGCGTTCTGTAGTCCCGCCCGGTGAGGGCGGCTGCTGCAGCCCGTGCGGCGGGGGAGGCGTGGGGAAGGTGGGCTCGGAGGGCGCCGCGCACCTGCCTCACGGTGACTCAGCACTTCGCTGCCGGCGGCCGCAGGGAGGCGGGAGGCGGGAGGCGGGAGGCGGGAGGCGGGAGGCGGGAGGCGGGAGGCGGGAGGCGGGAGGCGGGAGGCGGGAGTGTGTGGGTCTCTGGGGCCCTGGGCGGGGTTGATACTCCTTGATTGACAGTCCGCCGCCGCGCGGATCCTCTCGCTCCGCCCCCCGCCGCTCCCCCGCCCCCGCCTGACCTCGACGCCCCTCCCGCCCCCTAGAGCTGCGCGCTGGGCCCTGGGAGCGGGGGTTGGACCTGGCAGGTGTTCTGTTCAGGGCGAAGGCCCCAGTCGACCTTCTAGGACACCTGTCTCTACCTGGAGTGCGCTGGTGACGCAATCCGAGGAGCTTGGCGGCACGGGTTTCAATCCTGCCTCCACCACTTCTAGCTGTGTGACCTTGGGCAGATGGCTCAGCCTCTTTGTGCCTCCGGTTCCTCCATTGTAAAATGGACATGGTGATAATACCACCTGATGGGGTTGTGATGAGAATGAAATGAGCTGGGCAGGTGCTAAGCATTACACAACTGTTGGCTACATAAATAAGTTGCTTGCTGCTCTCTCCTTGCAAGGGGGTGAGGGAATTGGAGAGTTCCCAGGGGAGTGCGGAGTTGCAGAAGCCTCCGCGGGTTTCTGTTCTGTAAATACAAGAAAGCTCACTGCCTGGTTTTGAAGAAGGAAAGAAAGTGCTGGATAGTAAATGTTTTCGATTTTGCACGTGTTCTCTGCGGCTACCAAGCCAGTTGGTCTTTGTAGCAACAAAACAGCCAGAGGCAACAAGTAAATGGGCGTGGCTGTGTTTCAATAAAACTTTAATTATGGCTACTGACATTTGAATTTCATGTAATTTTCACTTGTCAGGAAGTGTTACTCTCCTTTTGGTTTTTTAGTTCAAGTACTTACAAGTGTAAAAACCACTGTTAGCTCGCAGGCTCTAAAAAAACGAGGTAGTGGGCCAGACTTGGCTGCAGGCCTAGTTTGCAGACCCCTGCTTTAAGACAACAGTCCGTAGGCATTCCCCCTGATGCCTTATATGTCAGTGGGGCTCAAGTCCCCCCTTCCCACTTTACTCCGATGAGTGAAAGCTAAATGAGAGGGTCCCCCTGGTGGCGCAGTGGTTAAGAATCCGCCCGCCAACGCGGGGGACATGGATTCGAACCCTGGTCCAGGAAATCCCATATGCCGCGGAGCACATGCACCACAACTGCTGAGCCTGTGCTCTAGAGCCCGCGAGCCACAACTACTGGCCCACGCGCCACAACTACTGAAGCCCACGCACCTAGAGCCTGAGCTCCGCAACAAGAGAAGCCACTGCAATGAGAAGCCCGCGCACCGCAATGAAGAGTAGCCCCCGCTCGCCTCAACTAGAGAAAGCCCACGCGCAGCAATAAAGACCCAATGCAGCCAAAGATAAATAAATAAAAGTTTTAAAAAAGCTAATGAGATAATACACGTGAACCTTAAAAGTACCATGAAATAATATTGTTGCTCATCATCATTCTACCTAACGTCTGCAGGTGTCTCCAAAGAAAATAGAAGCAGGGCTCTCTGTCTGGCACTTGGCAGACCTGGGTAAATACTTCTGCCTTCCCTACCAAAAAGTTCAATGTTTAGCCAATTGCCTGAGCCTGAAACTCAGGATATCACTCTTCCACCTTGAAATCTTGTGGATTCTGCTCCTATGTCTCTTAAGCAGCAATATATCCAGTGCTTCCCATTTTGACTGCCACCATCCATCTTCTCTGATAGCCAAGCCATTCTCCACGTCGCAGGGAAATGGAATAACCGCCTAAAACCTTCATTGCCCTCAAGAGAAAGTCCTGTGATGTCGTTAACCCAGCCTCACCCTCAGCATGCTGACACTTGCTCAAGGATGGACAGACAGACAGACAGACACACACACACACACACACACACACACAGCAGCAGCCCCTCTTTCCATTATGCTCAACTTTTTTAGGCTCTCGAATGTGCATTCACTCTCTTGTCAACTTGCTGTGCCTCTGCCTGGACATCTCTTTCTCCCTGATCTGGCCTATCGCCATTCATCTTTCAGCTCTCAGTTTCCACATCACTCCCTCTAGGAAGCGTTGCCTGTCTGTCCCCTCAAGTCTGGGTGAGAAGTTTGACTTGGCAGTCATCATGACTACACACTGTTGACCAGAGTCATCATTTCTCCTCCTCTGGAAGATTCTATTTTCCTAAGATGGCTCCAACAGTATCTCCCATATACACTTGCCTTCTTCTTCAGTGTGACCCTGACACTCCCCCCATCACAAGTGGAGTTTACTTCTCTTCCTCTTAAGTCTAGGCAGGGCCTTTGGCTGCTCTGACCGATGGAATATGGTGGAAGGGGCAGTGTGCCACTTCTGGGCGTGGCTCTGAAATGGCCTGCCAGCTTCTGCTTCCTGCCTTTGGGAAACCAGCTGCCATGTAGGAAGAGTGAGGACTCTGAGACCAGCTTTGTGGGAGAAGCCCACGCCATGTGGAGGAGAGGTCCTGGAGGAAGAAACGCCACGTGAGGAAGGAGACAGAGGCCAAGGACACTGTGGCGCCAGACATATAGACAAACAAGCCATCTAGGAAGTGGCTCCTCCAGGCCCAGCTGCCCCAGCTGATGCCCCGTGGCTAAGACATGAACACCCACCTGTGTGCTTCCCAACTTCCAGACCCACAGACTTGTGAGCAGATAAACATGGTTGTCTCAAGCCACTCAGTTTCCAGGTCATTTGTTTCATGATAATAGATAACTGGAAAATATGCTTTTATGCTAGAAAACAGATGAGGTGGATTTTCAAAGCTCTGTGGGCTTAAAAAAAAACTCTTACAAATATTTACTCTTTCACTTTGAGAAGATAAACAAAATTGATAAACCATTAGCCAGACTCATCAAGAAAAAAAGGGAGAAGACTCAAATCAACAGAATTAGAAATGAAAAAGGAGAAGTAACAACTGACACTGCAGAAATACAAAGGACCATGAGAGATTACTACAAGCTACTCTATGCCAATAAAATGGACAACCTGGAAGAAATGGACAAATTCTTAGAAAAGCACAACCTTCCAAGACTGAACCAGGAAGAAATAGAAAATATGAACAGACCAATCACAAGCACTGAAATTGAAACTGTGATTAAAAATCTTCCAACAAACAAAAGCCCAGGACCAGATGGCTTCACAGGCGAATTCTATCAAACATTTAGAGAAGAGCTAACACCTATCCTTCTCAAACTCTTCCGAAATATAGCAGAGGGAGGAACACTCCCAAACTCATTCTAGGAGGCCACCATCACCCTGATACCAATACCAGACAAAGATGTCACAAAGAAAGAAAACTACAGACCAATATCACTGATGAACATGGGTGCAAAAATCCTCAACAAAATACTAGCAAACAGAATCCAACAGCACATTAAAAGGATCATACACCATGATCGAGTGGGGTTTATCCCAGGAATGCAAGGATTCCTCAATATATGCAAATCAATCAATGTGATACACCATATTAACAAATTGAAGGAGAAAAACCATATGATCATCTCAATAGATGCAGAAAAGGCTTTCGACAAAATTCAACACCCATTTATGATAAAAACCCTGCAGAAAGTAAGCATAGAGGGAACTTACCTCAACATAATAAAGGCCTATATGACAAACCCACAGCCAGCACTGTTCTCTTTTTTTTTAACATCTTTATTAGGGTATAATTGCTTTACAATGGTGTGTTAGTTTCTGCTTTATAACAAAGTGAATCAGTTATACATATACATATGTTCCCATATCTCTTCCCTCTTGCGTCTCCCTCCCTCCCACCCTCCCTATCCCACCCCTCCAGGCGGTCACAAAGCACCGAGCCGATATCCCTGTGCCATGCGGCTGTTTCCCACTAGCTATCTACCTTACGTTTGTTAGTGTATATATGTCCATGCCTCTCTCTCGCCCTGTCACAGCATCGTTCTTAATGGTGAAAAACTGAAACCATTTCCTCTAAGATCAGGAAGAAAACAAGGTGGTCCACTCTGACCACTATTATTCAACATAGTTTTGGAAGTTTTAGCCACAGCAATCAGAGAAGAAAAAGAAATAAAAGGAATCCAAATCGGAAAACAAGAAGTAAAGCTGTCACTGCTTGCAGATAACATGATACTATACAGAGAGAATCCTAAAGATGCTACCAGAAAACTACTAGAGCTAATCAATGAATTTGGTAAAGTAGCAGGATACAAAATTAATGCACAGAAATCTCTTGCATTCCTAACCACTAATGATGAAAAATCTGAAAGAGAAATTAAGGAAACACTCCCATTTACCACTGCAACAAAAAGAATAAAATATCTAGGAATAAACCTACCTAAGGAGACAAAAGACCTGTATGCAGAAAACTATAAGACACTGATGAAAGAAATTAAAGATGATACAAGCAGAGAGATATACCATGTTCTTGGATTGGAAGAATCAACATTGTGAAAACGACTATACTACCCAAAGCAATCTACAGATTCAGTGCAATCCCTATCAAGCTACCAAAGGTATTTTTCACAGAACTAGAACAAAAAAATTCACAATTTGTATGGAAACACAAAAGACCCTGAATAGCCAAAGCAATCTTGAGAACGAAAAACGGAGCTGGAGGAGTCAGGTTCCTGGACTTCAGACTATACTACAAAGCGACAGTAATCAAGACAGTATGGTACTGGCACAAAAACAGAAATATAGATCAATGGAACAGGATAGAAAGCCCAGAGATAATCCCACACACATATGGTCACCTTATTTTTGACAAAGGAGGCAAAAACATACAATGGAGAAAAGACAGCCTCTTCAATAAGTGGTGCTGGGAAAACTGGACAGGTACACGTAAAAGAATGAAATTAGAACACTCCCTAACACCATACACAAAACTTAACTCAAAATGGATTAAAGACCTAAACGTAAGGCCAGACACTATAAAACTCTTAGAGGAAATAGGCAGAACACTCTATGACATAAATCACAGCAAGATCCTTTTTGACCCATCTCCTAAAGAAATGGAAATAAAAACAAAAATAAACAAATGGGACCTAATGAAACTTAAAAGCTTTTGCACAGCAAAGGAAACCATAAACAAGACGAAAAGACAACCCTCAGAATGGGAGAGAATATTTGCAAATGAAGCAACTGACAAAGGATTAATCTCCAAAATTTACAAGCAGCTCATACAGCTCAATTTCAAAAAAACAAACAGCCCAATCCAAAAATGGGCAGAAGACCTAAACAGACATTTCTCCAAAGAAGATATACAGATTGCCAACAAACACATGAAAGGATGCTCAACATCACTAATCATGAGAGAAATGCAAATCAAAACTACAATGAGGTATCACCTCACACCAGTCAGAATGGCCATCATCAAAATATCTAGAAACAATAAATGCTGGAGAGGGTATGGAGAAAAGGGAACCCTCTTGCACTGTTGGTGTAAATTGATACAGCCACTATGGAGTAAAGTATGGAGGTTCCTTAAAACACTAAAAATAGAACTACCATATGACCCAGCAATCCCACTACTGGGCATATACCCTGAGAAAACCATAATTCAGAAAGAGTCATGTACCACAGTGTTCATTGCAGCACTATTTACAATAGCCCGGAGATGGAAGCAACCTAAGTGTCCATTGACAGATGAATGGATAAAGCAGATGTGGCACATATATACAATGGAATATCACTCAGCCACAAAAAGAAACGAAATTGAGTGTTTTGTAGTGAGGTACATGGACCTAGAGTCTGTCATACAGAGTGAAGTAAGTCAGAGAGATAAAAATATCTTATGCTAACACAAATATATGGAATCTAAAAAACAAAAAAGTTATGAAGAACATAGGGGCAGGACAGGAATAAAGACTCAGACGTAGACAATGGGCTTGAGGACACGGGGAGAGGGAAGGGTAAGGTGGGACGAAGTGAGAGAGTGGCATGGACACATATACACTACCAAACGTAAGGTAGATAGCTAGTGGGAGGCAGCCGCATGGCACAGGGATTTCAGTTCCGCGCTTTGTGACCACCTAGAGGGGTGGGATAGGGAGCGTGGGAGGGAGGGAGACACAAGAGGGAAGAGATATGGGGGTATATGTATACGTATAGCCGATCCACTTTGTTATAAAGCAGAAACTAACACACCATTGTAAAGCAATTATACTCCAATAAAGATGTTTAAAAAAAAATTTACCCTTTCAGAAAGAGATCTGTTCATTTAAATGTTAGTACCAAGGCAAGCAGCCATCCAGTAAGATAAAAATTTATTAAACTAGACTTGAGAGATGAAATGTTGCATCCCACTGGCCAGAGCAGTAACCTCTGATGCACGGATGTCCTGAAAGTTTTCTCTGTTACATGTAGCATTTAGAAGGACAGCTTCCTGATACAAGAAAACAGGAGAGAATGGCATCGCTGTGCATTTTTACCCACTTCTATATTGGACTTGCCATACTCGTGAGGATGCTTTCAGTTTATCACCTTTTCAGAACCTCCCCTGGGACTCAGAATCCCCTCCACCTCTGAAACTGAAACAGGCAGAAGAGCTTCCCTTCCTTCCTGACTTTGGGAAGCCAGTCATGGGGAGAAGCTAAGTCCAAGGGTGTGCATTGTCAGGGTAAGGCAGGGAAGTCTGTTTGTGGGCTGCTGCAGAAAAAAAGAAAAAGAGCAGACCTGAAAAGCTAGAAGACTTAAAATGAGGAAAAACGAAGGTGGGGGCAAATTGTTACAAAGAGAACATGCAGCAAGTAATGTCTCACTGTAACAAGGCTGGCTTTTGAGATGAGAAATGTGACTTCATACATGGAGCTTTGAGCACTTTTCACAGTCATTTGCCATCCAGTTGGAGATGCTAAACAGGCAGCTGGATATATGAGCGTGTAGATACGGCATCAATCGCTCAATGATTCCAAGTAACACCGTTATCCTTGAAGACACTCATATTATCAACATATTTTATGTGACCTTTTTTCCTTTTTCATTCCAAAATTTGATTTTCTTCTCCTGGATGACTGACTGACTTTCTTCTCAAAAATATACTTTACAGAAATATATGGACATCTTATACATTTCATCACTTGCAATTTTTTTTCTCCTTCAAGCAGTCAACTCAAAAAGTCTTTCTTAAAAAAAAATCTTTCTTGCAGATTGATCAGGTTTCGGTAATTTGCCTCCCAGGGCATGGTAAATGCTGTTCATTAAATGACAAATATCTTTAGAATATTCCATATTAGGGATTCAGACTCTCTGGACCCAGGAAATGTCTCCAAGTAAGGGACTGATTATTTTGTAAACATTCATTTATGAAGGGCATTAATGTGCTTGTGGTCAAGGACATCCAAAAATATCCAGAAAAGATGTGTATACGTGACTCCTGCTTCCACCCTCGCGAGAGCAATCTGCATGGATGTGGTCTGGCCCATCGGCCAGGGTTCTGACCCAGAGGCTACACGTGATCAGCCATTGCATGAAACACGTAATTATCTTTCCCATGGGTTTTTGGCAGCGTGCCAGAAAAGAATAGCTTATGACCCTCTCTCTTGAGCCACAGAACTTTCCTAGAATTCATCACATGCAAAACATTCTCAGCCCTGAAAGGCCGATTCATCTCTGAATCAGGGAAATGGAGAAATGTAGGTGAATGATACTTACCTCAGTTATCCTGGTAACTTTTCTCAGTTTTCAGCTTGTGTAAGACTGTGTCTTCTGGCCAAATGAAGGCTGCTTTCAAGATCCCAGGATTGGAGTTAAAAGGCTGAAAAACAAATATCGTATATTAACGCATATATGTGTAATCTAGAACAATGTCACAGATGAACCTATTGGCAGGGTAGGAACCGAAAGGCAGACGTAGAGAACGGACGTATGGACACAGGGTGGGAAGGGGAGGGTGGGATGAACTGGGAGATTAGGTTTGACATAAATACACTACCATGTGTAAAATAGCTAGCTAGTGGGAACCTGCTGCATAGCACAGGGAGCTCAGCTAGGTGCTCTGTGATGGCCTAGATGGGCGGGATGGGGGGGTGGGGATGGGAGGGAGGTCCAAGAGGGAGGGGACGTGTGTATGCGTATGGCTGATTCACTTCGCTGTGTGGCAGAAACTAACACAACATTGTAAAGCAATTATACTCCAATAAAAAGAAAGTAACTAAAAATAAATAAAATAAAAGGCTAATTTGAATTATCCTCGTTGATGTTATGTACTCTGAGGTGTTCACGTATGAAGTCCACTGGTGTCTGTGACTTACTTTGAACGCAGCAAAAAATAACAGTAATAGTAGTAATACCAATAAGGTGGACTGATGGATGGATAGAGGGTGGATAAATAGATGACAAAGCAGATATAATAAAATGTAATTGTAGAGTCTAGTGGTGCATGGGTGTTCACCATACTTTTTAAAAACTTTTCTGTATTTTGAAATTATTCATAATAAAATTTTGGGAAAAAATCATTTGAATCGAAGTGGGAATCGTAGCTGGAAGGGCTCCATAAAGATCTCCCCTCTGCCTACTTCCTTTGCTTCCAACTGGCACCTTGTACACAATACAGTTCAGTGAAAATCTACTGAATTGAGCTGTTGAGCTAAATTCCAAGCTACTAGGTCACTTCCACAGCTGGCAGGATTCTTCTAGAGCATGAGTTGGCAAATTTTTTCTATGTAGGCCAGATAGTAAACATTTGAGACTTTGTGGGCATATGGCCTCTGTCACAACAACTCAACTCTGCCGCTGGAGAAGGAGGGCAGCCTCACACAACACGTGAACGGACGACCGTGGCTGTACTCCAATAAATCTTATTTCCCAAAACAGGTGGTAGAAGTAGTTTGCCAACCCCATCTAGACCTCAAATCCTTACCTTCCGCTAGAAAATAGGAGTGAAATGGATAAAATGCCAACAATCTGTGTAAAGATCTCATGGATGTCGGGAAAGGGCACAACAAAACCACACAACAGGGAATTCCCTGGTGGTTCCTCACGGCCAAGGGCCCAGGTTTGATCCCTGGTCAGGGAACTAAGATCCCATAAGCCGTGCAGCATGGCCAAAAAAAAAGAAAAGAAAAGAAAAACAAACAAACAAAAAACAAACCTTTCTGTGTCCACCCTCACCCTCCACTCACAATCTCCTTTCATGAAGAAAAACCTCGGGTTCCACCATTGAACCTGAGGTTTAATATGCAAGCATCCTTAGGAGAGATGACACATTCATCTTCGATTCCAGTACGTGTAAACTATTCCCATCAGATCCCAACCTCCAAGTACGTTATTTCAGCACCAGGAGACATAAGAGCAGGAGGTGACGGAGTGACGCCCCCAGTGAAGAGATCCCCATGAACAAAGCTCAGGCTGCAGAGCGAAGCTATCAGAGCCCTCGTGGGCTTTACCCCCAGGGAGGAGGGACAGATATTAAAGGTAATAAACAACTACATTATGTAGTCAGTTTTAAGGTGTTAGGTGCTATGAAAAAAAGAAAAAGTAGAACAGAGTAAGGGAGATTGGGAGTGCTGGGTGGAGCGAGCTGTGGTAGTAACAAGATGGTCTAGGTAGGGCTCATTAGGAAGATGCCGTTTGAAGCAGAGCCTGGAGATGAGGAAACGAACCAGTCAGATGCCTGTGATGGTTTGCCAAGTAAAGGAAACAGCCTGGGCAAAGGCCCTGGGGCAGGTGGTGCTCAGAATATTGTAGGAGTGGCAATGTGAGGTAGAAGAATCATAAGATGATGTTAGAGACAGTACTAGGGGACCAGAAGAGGGGGAACCATTGGAGAGTTCAGACAAGAGGAGTGGCCGGCTTTGACTTACACATGAAAGCATCATTCTGGCTAGTCAGTGGGGAACAGACAGCAGGCGGCAAGTGTGGAAGCAGGACGAGCAGGCAGGAGGCGAGCACAATATTCCAGATGACGGATGGTGGCAACTTAGACCAGTAGGTAGCAGTAGAGGTGGTGCAAAGTGGCCAAATTTGGGATATATTTTGACAATATGGCTAACCATATTTCGTGATGGATCAGATGTTGGTTGTGAAAGAAGGGTAAAAGTCAAGGGTGATTCCACATTCTTTGGCCTGAGCAACTGGAAGGCTACATTTGCTCTCAGCTGAGAAGGAAAGCCTATAGGAGGAGCTGGTTTGTGGGGTTAGTCGGGAGGTCACCTTTGGACATGTTACGTTTGACATGGTTATTAGATATTCCAAGTATCGGGCTTCCCTGGTGGCACAGTGGTTGAGAGTCCGCCTGCCAATGCAGGGGACACGGGTTCGTGCCCCGGTCCGGGAAGATCCCACATGCCGTGAAGCGGCTGCACCCGTGAGCCATGGCCGCTGAGCCTGCGTGTCCGGAGCCTGTGCTCCGCAACGGGAGAGGCCACAACAGTGAGAGGCCCGCTTACCGCAAAAAAAAAAAAAAAAAAAAAAAAAAAAAATTTCCCTAGGACTGTGCTGGAGCAGCTCCTCAAAGGAGGTTTTTAGATATTCCAAGTATAGATGGACAAGGTGACAGTCGAATACAAGTCTGGAATTCAGGGGAGAGGACCTGGCTGAAATTTGGAACCATAAGTATATAGATGGTGTTTAAAGCCATGACTCAAATGAATTTTTTTTTTTACATCTTTATTGGAGTATAATTGCTTTACAATGGTGTGTTAGTTTCAGCTTCACAACAAAATGAATCAGTTATACATATACATATGTTCCCATATCTCTTCCCGCTTGCGTCTCCCTCCCTCCCACCCTCCCTATCCCACCCCTCCAGGCGGTCACAAAGCACCGAGCTGATCTCCCTGTGCTATGCGGCTGCTTCCCACTAGCTATCTACCTTACGTTTGGTAGTGTATATATGTCCATGCCTCTCTCTCGCTTTGTCACAGTTTACCCTTCCCCCTCCCCATAGTCTCAAGTCCATTCTCTAGTAAGTCTGTGTCTTTATTCCTGTTTCACCCCTAGGTTTTTCATGACATTTTTTTTTCTTAAAGTCCATATATATGTGTTAGCATACGGTATTTGTCTCTCTCTTTCTGACTTACTTCACTCTGTATGACAGACTCTAGGTCTATCCACCTCATGACAAATAGCTCAATTTCGTCTCTTTTTATGACTAAGTAATATTCCATTGTATATATGTGCCACATCTTCTTTATCCATTCATCCGATGATGGACACTTAGGTTGTTTCCATCTCTGGGCTATTGTAAATAGAGCTGCAATGAACATTTTGGTACATGACTCTTTTTCAATTATGGTTTTCTCAGGGTATATGCCCAGTAGTGGGATTGCTGGGTCATATGGTAGTTCTATTTGTCGTTTTTTAAGGAACCTCCATACTGTTCTCCATAGTGGCTGTACCAATTCACATTCCCACCAGCAGTGCAAGAGTGTTCCCTTTTCTCCACACCCTCTCCAGCATTTATTGTTTCTAGATTTTTTGATGATGGCCATTCTGACTGGTGTGAGATGATATCTCATTGTAGTTTTGATCAAATGAATTTTTTAAAGTAAGAGAAAAATAGACGTCACTCGAAGCCAGAAGAAACACGGACAGACACATTCTCTCTTCCTCCCTCTCCCTCTCTCTCTCTCTCTCTCTCTCTCACACACACACACACACACACACACACACACACACACACACACACACATATAATGGATCCTATCAGGTTCTTTCTTGTTCTAAAAATGTAAGCACTACTGCTCCCAACTGAACAAGCTTGTTTACATCATGAAGCCAAGTCACCCCATGCTGCAGCCCTACACAAACCTGTTGCGCGCTAAAAGCTCACGCAGAGAAGCTCAGAGAAAATTCCTATGGGTCTCCCTGGGTAGAGGTGACAACGCACACCATAATTCGAGCAAATTAAATCACATAACGGAAACAGTAGGTCGCCACAACAAGTTAGAATTGGACTGAAGACATGGAAAATACGAAGCCCAAGAAAAGTTCCGGAGAAGTAGCAGAGGAAGTGAATGAATAGAATAAATACATAAATCTGGGACATTTTGACTCAGAGGAAACCACTCCTCCCAGCTGCCCTTGAGCGTTTCAAGCCGCAAGAAGGGATGAGAATCCCAAGAGGTCGTGCCTAGGTGTTTTCAGCGTTCTGCCACGTCCTCCTCTCCTCCCCTAAACTGACTTTTTATTCTAGAATTGATCTTCAGCCATGCTACCATGTTTAAACCGCAGAGTAAATACAAATCGCCATGTGGGAAAGGTAGTGAATTAGCAGAGTGTAGAATTCATTTATTTGGCCAAGGTGCTTTGCCACTGTCACTCTGCTTCACCATCAATTTCTCGAATGACTGCCTACTTGATTCCTAGAGGATGGAGACCTATGTGGAATCCATCAGTGACTTATTTGCTATCAGGGTGTAATTTCTCCTCTTTTGAATTGTTCTGAAGGACTCTGTCGTCCCCCAAATTCCAGTTTCAAATAATTTATTTTTCAGACACTCTACTGTAATTAAATCTTTATTTGTAGTCCTTCCTCCACTGGACATAAGCCTCCTGAATATGTGCGCTGCCGCTGTTCTGTTTACTGCTGTGTCTCTAGACCTAACAGAATGCTTGGTAGATGGTAGGTTCTCAATAAGACTGAACGAATGAATAGAAATGATGCTCACCCTGTGTCCACTCAAAAGAATACCTCTTTCAAAGTCAGGGGCTTCACCATCCTCTGCCCACCCAAGATTTCATCACAACACAGACGTTTACAAATAAGTTAAAGTAGCCAACAATTTATAAGCTAATATAGTGTGTCAATGCATGCCAAAAGGATGATTTTCTCAGCCATCCATAGCTGAACCCAAAATAAGTCATTAGACTTATTACAGATTACATACAGTCAGTGTGTACTGGAGAAGACGGCAGAATGAATAAAGCCATGATATTATGACTCACAGACACAGGAAACAAACTTATGGTTACCCTAGGGGAAAGGGGGGAGGGATAAATTAGGAGTTTGGGATGAACAGATACACACTACTCTATATAAAATAGATAAACAACAAGGTCCTACTGTAGAGCACAGGGAACTATATTCAATAATAAACTATATTTATTATTATCCTGTAATAAACCATAATGGAAAAGAATTGGAAAAAGAATATATATATATGTATGTATAACTGAATCACTTTGCTGTACACCTGAAACTAACACAACACTGTAAATCAAGTATACTTCAATAAAAAAAATTTTTAATAAAAAATAAAATTTAAAAGTTGTGATGTCATAAATCATTAGAGTGATCATCATAAGTTATTCAAGTGATAATCACATTCTTTCACTGCACTTTTGGTGCCTGGTACGTGAGCCACACCCATCTCTCTTCCATTTCTGGATTTCTTAATTTAAGCTGTGGAAATGTGCTCCTTTTCCATCATTTGACAGTCCTTCTCGCTCATATCCTCTCTGACCTCCCTGGGTCCAGTGTTGAGTTGAAGTTTTCATTGCTTATTCTCTGCACACTTTGGCGTTACCTCATGGTTTCCTGACTCGTGTGAGAGAAGTCAGCATCACAAGCGGGCTTTTGCCGAGATGTTTTCTCGTCCTTTCCAGCGCAGAACTCTCCAAACAAAGAGAGGTTATCACATGTGCCCGAGAGCTGCCTGGGAAAAGCAGGAGCTGTAGTTATCAAAGTTGGAACCTTTATGAAATATGCTTTTGTCTCCGTTTTTGTTGCGCTCAATCAGGTCAACAAGTATTGGCTAAGTGTTGAGCGCGGTTTCCTGTGGGATTGTGTAAGACCTTGCAGGACAATAAACGTTTGGGGGGCACTGAGTAATGCAGCCATTTCTGACCCAGCAGCCGGGAAAATGTGAGGCAATTTGCGGCTGCTGGAAGGAGGACAGCTGCGGCTGAGTCCCTACAAGAGCAGAGCGACCTCACCGCCGTGGACCCGGGCAACAGAGCCAGGCAAAATGGTACGTGGAAGGGCAGGTGGCTCTACAGCGTCACGTCCTACAGGAAAATAGGTTCGGATCTGGGTGTTGTAGAGCCTGAAGTTCACAAACTTGGGGGGAGGGGGGTGCTTTAAGAAAAATAGTGCAAAATTATGAAGGTGAAATTGCTGGGGCTCCTCTGGGGGCTTTGGATGGGACCATGTCATTCGGGGGCCTGCTATAGAAGAGTCACTGGAAATTCCCTCCTAGCTCAAGATCTCGTTCAGGGAACCTGTCAGGTTCTGTGTACATCACCATCAGCTTGATCTAGCTTTGTGTCTATTCCTCTGCTGATTTTCTCCATACTATTCTTAAGCCATTGCCCTTTGAGGACTTTTCTTTATTTCCCCTTTATTTACTTTTTTAATTGAAGTGTAGTCGATTTAGAGTGTTGTGTTAGTTTCAGGCGTACAGTAAAGTGAGTCAGTCATACATATATATATATATACACATATTTACAAAAATCTATCCTTTTTCAGATGATTTTCCATTATAGGTCCTTCTGTGACTTTTCATATTGGCTTTGTAATTGCTCCCCAAAAGACAAAAAAAATGTTAGTCATGCCTTCTTTTACTTATCTGTGCTTTATAATGGGTTTTTTTTTTTTGCTACGAATATTTATTCTTAGCTTCCTGAAGTCTCCCTAAGTCAGGGGCCTGCGGGTATTCTAGATGGAGGTAGAAAGATGGGAGGGAGGTGAACCACACAGTTGCAGCCACATACATAGAATTTTGAAAGTTCTCGCAGACCATGATGGTTTCATTGGATTTAAAAGGTAGTACAACTGTAATGTGCTCTAGGTCATTGCTTTTCCAACTCCCATGTGCACATAAGTCACCTGGGTATCTCACTAAAATGCAGATTCTGATGCACTAGGGCTGGGGTGGGATCTGAGAGTATGAATTTCAAACAAGCTCCCAGGGTATGCTGATACTGCCTGTCCGTGGGCCACACTTGGAGTAACATCCACGTACTTCTTTGTTAGAAATCGGTGGCACAAATACACAGTCAAACTGATTTTAAGGTAACCAGTCCCAGGATTGCAAGGCCGTAACAGAGCCACGGAGCAGGTACTTGTTGACGAGAGAAGGCGTGAGGTGTCTTCCCCTCCCAGTATCTCCTATCCCCAGGGGGCTGGGGGAAGGAGGGTGAGGACTAAACTTTTATGTTGAGGTCATCTCGTTGTCTCCAGTTTTTACACTTTGCTATGGTCTTTTTAAAAACTTCGCCTACAGAGTGATGAGGGGAAGGGGTGCAGGTTTCTGCAACACCTACTAGGGTGCTAGGCCATAGCATAGAGACAGGCCAGGGATCTGAACCCCCCAAAGCTTGGTGCTTTTGTCCACACCAACCTGTATCCTTAGCAGTGTTACGTGTTAAACTAATTCAGCACGATGTATTAGGACGTGAATTTATCACTTTTTGCTTTTCTTCTAAGGAAGGTGCCCAGAGGGGTGCGCTGGGCAGAGGGGAGGGAGCAGAAGGAAAGAGGCTGCTGAAAAGAAGGAAAGGCCTTAGCAAAGCTCTGTGAGGCACTGAAGATGAGCTTCACACCAAAAGCAAATTTTAGCTCTAACAGGAAAGGCATTGGCATTCTCTGTGCAAAAATGGCTTCCTAAAGTGTGTGCTTTCCATAAATTCATTTTGGAGCAACCAAGGTATGGTGTCTCAAAATGCTGGATTCAAGTGTCAACGTTAAAGGATTTCTGTCCGTATCATGCCGAGATCAACTGTAACTTTCTCTCGCCTGCAAAATGTCCTATGAAACGGGGATTCGTCAGCTTCTGTGCAGCTGGTATTTGTCTTTGGCCAGCATCTTAAGAGTCGTATTTTTGAACCACTTTACCTGATTCTGAGTTAAGCTTTCTGTTCCTGTTTAACTTACCATCATATTTTGTTCAGTTATTTAGCAGGAAGATAAGCAGGCCTGACCTTGGGCAAGTATCTGAAGGTCAAGTTTGCCACAGGTCCACCATTTTGGCTTTCGGAGCCCCCAACCCAGTCCGCACTTGGAGCGTCTGCCCTTTCCTTCCCGCCCTCCCCCCTCCACTGCCCTCCCACCACACGTATTATTTTAATATCTTGCCACCTACCAAAATCTTAGGTAAATGATACGTAAAGTAAGGGAGGATAACCAAATCAAATAAAGGGGTAAGGAATTGCTACCCTCATCTCTCAATTCTAAAAAATAAAACTTTAAAGCCACCATCCTGAGCCAGCCAGGGAATATACATTTTAATTGAGGGAGCTATCCAGTGGCCCCCATTAACTATACATACCTTTCTCCCTTCCTGTCCTGACTCCTGCGCCCCTTTTGCACCACTTAGAATTTATTCCAACTTCTGAGATTGTATGTTCTTACCTGTTTTCAAAACGTGGGCTAGAGTTTTGCTATTTAACACTGCTTGAGAGGTTCCTGCTGAAAGAAGGAACCTCTAAAGGTTCCTTATTTATAGGTCACGTCTTTCTGATATTTCCAGTAAAACCTCCCTTGCGTGTACCTGGTCAGGCTCAAATTTATGCCTAGTTCTACCAGACCACAGGCTTTAGCAAGGCTGTCATACATTTAGCTGAACACATAGATCTCTTTTAGTGTATTTATTGCCATGATGGTGTGGGCAAGTGTCCCAGGCAGGACACCAGTGATCTGGCTCCGTGGGCTGTGTCTCTCTAGTCACAGTGTCGTGATTCTGGCTAAGTCACCTAGGCCGCCAGGGCTCAGTGGTGCATCAATAAAATGACTTCTAGGGTTCCTACCACCTTTGATACCCTGTGGCTGCCTTCCTACATTTAGGTTAGAGCCTTCTCTGATTAGGAGCGTTACACAGCTGGCATATCCTTCTCTAACATCTGCGTTGTGGTCAAGAATATGGGCTGGGCACAGACATAGAAAACAAACTTATGCTTACCAAAGGGGAAAGGGCAGGGAGGGCTACACTAGGAGTTTGGGATTAACAGATACACACCACTACATATAAAATAGATAAACAACGAGGACCTACTGTATAGCACAGGGAACTCTACTCAATATTCTGTAATAACCTATGTGGGAAAAGAATCTGAAAAAGAATATATATATATATATATATCTGAATCACTGTGCTCTACACCTGAAACTAACACAATATTGTAAATCAACTATACTTCAATAAAAAAGAATGGATAAGCAACAAGGATATATTGTACAGCACAGGGAAATAGAGCCATTGTTTTCTAATAACTTTAAAAGGAATGTAATCTAAAAAAATATTGAATCAGTATGCTGTACACCTGAAACTAATATTTTAAATCAACTATACTTCAATTAAATTTTTTTTTATATTTCTCCAACATAAAATAAAATGAATATGGGCTATGGAGTTAGACTGCCTGGATTCAGACCCCAGCTCCTGCGCACTTGCAGTGTGGCCTGGTCGGTTTACTTACCTGTGACAGCGTCATCAGCTATAAGCAGGGAATGATGCTGCAACCTACCCCGCAGGGGGGCTTTGTTACAACTTACCCCACAGGATGGGGCTGTTTACGGCCTACCCCATAGGGCCGTTGTGACCAGTAAACAAATGCATCTTTTTAAGGTTCTTTAAAGAGCTCCTGGCACTTCGTGAGCCCTCCTTAAATGTTAGCCAGGATTATCATCACCGCGATCACTCACATCCTTCAAGGTCCAATCTGAATGCCCTCTCTTCCATAATATCTTTCTCAATTATCTTAAGAAAAATAATAAGTTTTCCTTCCTCGGGCCTTTTGTAGCAAAGAGTAAGGACTCCTCTCTAACTTGAGTTGTTTCTCTCCACCTTTTTCTCTTTTAATCATAAATAACTTATGGGTACCCATAGCGTGCCCAGTATTTTCACATAAAGTTCCTCATTTAAGTCACAGAAAGTGAAAGAGCTGTTACCCGTTTCATTTCACAGGTGAGAAAACTAACATTTACAGCACGGAAGGGGCTTGGTCAGGGTGACACAGTGCACGAGTGACACTCCTGTCACCTCTTGGAAGGCTTCTGAGTCTACCAGTCCACAGCAAGCTTGCATATCCCTGAGCTACTGAAACTCTCTCTCAAACCCGTTCATTGTCACTCGAGCACACTGTAGGCTCAACATCAAGTGTGCCGCACAGATGTGCAGGCTTGAACTCCTTACTCTCATGATATCGTTTCCTTAGAAATGCTAAGTAACCATAATGATTCCAAGTCTGGTTAATTCAGCATGCACCTTTTATGTTTAAAACTTACACAGTGGTTGCTGACTTCCTTATAGAAAATACTGTACTGATTTCTGACAGGCTTTTTTTTTTGGCCTCCCCTTCACTTTAATCTTTCTAGTTTCATGTGTTTATGGAAATAGGCAGCCTGAGCTATTTGGTAAGCAAATTGATGTGTCTATTCTATGTAGGTAGTGATATATGAGTGTCCAGCCAAATCGCACCAGCTTCTCTATGGAAATAGATTTCTGGTTTCTAGCTTTAGGATCAAATTTTATTTTGTTTAGTTTAAAAAAAAAAAAAAAAACCTTCCCAACTGAATTTCCCTTAAATGTGGGTAGGCAGAGCCGAGTTTGCTAGTCGCTGGACAGGCGGTTGAGTGAACAGTGGCCCTGGAGCCCCGTTGACTTACTGTCCTAATATGAGGCGAGACGTTCCATTTCTAAAAATTAGTCCTCACCATAGAAATGCCTTCAGTTTAGAATCGAGGCTACTCTAGGAGAAGAGGGAAGTACAAGGAAGGGATAGAAGCAAATAGAAGGAGAAAGGCAGGTCCAAACTTGATCAGGAACCAAGTATTGTCTCAGAAGAAACTGATCGGGAGGTGAAAGAAGTGTGAGTCATCAAAACAGGGTTCTTGAACTTTGTTAAGATGCTCTGGAATCCAGCTTAGGGAGTGGAACTTTGAAGGACTTCAGAGGCAGGTGGCTCCAGGTGTGTGTGACATGAGAACCATAGATTACAGACACGTATGCACAGCATGTGGACTCATTTTTGTGAAAATAAACACCTGCATGTGTAATTTGAAAAAAATCTAAAGGTATGTTCACCAAAAAGTTAAGTTTTCTTTTGCTTGTCTGTAGTTCTTGCTTTTGTCGAATAAACATATATCACATATGATTTTAAAGATGAAAGCCAAAAAATTCACAAAGGGCAGGATTTGGAATAAACATTTTTGTTAAAATTTGACAAATTATATTTCATTAGATGCAACGACGTGTATAAACTCTTGGAGATTTATTAGAAAATGTTCTTGAGGACTTGGTACCTTCCTTTCTACTCGATGTCCTTCTTCCCTTCAACATACAGAAGCGACTGTGAATTTCATTTGTCAGTGGTTTCAGTGGCTCATCATATTCATTTTTTAGATAAAATTCCCCAAGAAACCATTCTTCATGTGATGAATGCGCAAGTTCTATAAACAGAGAAGCATGTGTATCATCATGTAGTACGAGAAGGGCTGTGCTCTACCTTGGACATTGGGATTTGCATTTTTAAAACAGTGCTCTTAATGTTACAAATTGATTCAGCGTCTGAAAATAAGTGTTGAAAAGTTAACTTCGTATTCAACTAACCAGATCTATTTAACTACCACTCTGCTTTGAGGAGGAATGTTTTAGCTGTGGATGTAAAAGACATTTGACAAGAGTTTTCACAGTGTTCTCTTTCTGCTTTGTTAGTTAATTTTTTTCATGGAGAAATTTAAAAGGCGAAAAGTTCCCTACACCTCTGCCCAGTGTGATATGGCTCCTCCAAAGGGAACTTTAACTCACAAAAAGTAGACATTCCAGAGTTTCAGTAAGTCTTCAAGCAAATTCTCTTCCGGCCATAGACTACGGGTGTAGAAAATAATCTTATCTGAACAGGCGTGTGCGCAGAGGTTACCACGGAGGCAAAGGTGAAGGGAGGCGTGCTCCCTGCCTTCCCAGGGCCGGCTGGGTTGACTGTGTCCTGATCTCTGCCTCATCTTTGAGTCCAGGAAAAAGAAACCAGTGGCCATGGAGAATAGCACTCACTGGGCTCAAAAGGAAACCCATTCTACTTTCACAAAAGAATTATACTTTATTTCCAGGTAAAACAATATTCAAAGCAAAAAGTGGCCAAGTCTTTATTATATTCAGTGGCTAAGATTTCTACTACTTCTGCCTAGGAGACGAACAATGCCCTTGGAGAACATGTAGATATGTTCTGACTGTGTAGATAAATAATAAAAGCTGATTTGCTTGATTCCCATCTTTAGAGTGGTGTAGCCTATGTCAGGAGGGAAGCTGGCTGGGCCTGACCATGGTTTATTCAACGCCAAGCAGAGTTTCTTAGTCTCCCTTTCTTCCACTCCTACCATAGTGGGCCCATCATACTCTGCGGCCATGCCCCTTAGTGACTGTGTGGCTGCTTCCTGATCAGGTGATAGATAGGATGCAAATATCTTCTTTTTAATGCACGACCCTGGCATAGCCAGAGGGAAAATGAGTGCGGTGTCTCAGAGCAGTGACTTTTTGCCTAGAGCTTGAGAGTGGAAGACCTACAAGCACACTTCTTCAGCTCTGTGGAAATTAAGGTGAGTGAAGTTAACTGCCTTCAGATTATCAATAAACAAAGAAAGACAGTAATGATGGGGCATCTGACTGCTAATAAGCACGTGATTTCACAAAGCAAAGAGCATAAGGAGGTTGGTCTCTTGTGGCCGACTGCTCAGCATTGCTTTTCATTACTAGACCTGATACCAGACAGAGGGTTGAAGCAACAGTCTTAGTAGAACCAGAAAATGAATGCATTTATTTTCCAGAAATACCTTAACTTTTAATGTTTTATGCAGTTTTGGAAGAAAAAGCAAGAGTGTTTTTAGTTTATGAAGCACCAATTCTTTCAGTTCTTTTAAATCTCTTTTGACAGCTTTTGAAAATGTTTTATGCTCAGAAACAGTGAAAATTATACCCAAGTCCTTTATGCTAAAGATCTGATCATGTTCAGGGACTGTGGTGTCATTTACAACAATATCAGAGTCTCACAGTGGTTTGGATAATTTGATCCAACAATGGGCCACATTAGTGGAGAGAAATTTCAGCTGATCAGTTACTTCAGACACGATGAACTGTCTGGAGTTCAGATTGTTTAAAGTTGGATGATATTCAATTCAATTCAACAGATGTCCCTAAAATGTTTAAGGAAAAAGGAGAATTTTGACATGGTGGTCTGGAAGGTAGTGTGAAGATGGTGAATTTATGATCCAAAGTGGGAGATGAGTACACTGCATAAAATGCTATAAAAATATCAACGTATTTAAACACGTCAAAGCCAAGGCAGTAGGAAAAAAGTGCAGGAATGTGTGTGTTTAAGAGCCTGCTTCAGGGCTTCCCTGCTGGCGCAGTGGTTGGGAGTCCTCCTGCCGATGCAGGGGACACGGGTTCGTGTCCCAGTCTGGGAAGATCCCATATGCCGCGGAGCGGCTGGGCCCGTGAGCCATGGCCGCTGAGCCTTGCTCGTCCGGAGCCCGTGCTCCGCAATGGGAGAGGCCACAACAGTGAGAGGCCCGCGTACCGCAAAAAAAAAAAAAAAGAGCCTGCTTCATTGCATTTTCCTCTATACTGTTAAATCTAATTTAAAAAAACTATTTGTATTATCCGTTAATGAGAAATAGTTGAATAAAAATTATGAAAGCTAAAAGACAACCTAGCTAGATGCTGCCAACATTCATTCTGATCATTTTATTTTATTTAGGACGACAATATGAACACAGAATCCATTCTAGAAGAACTCCTTCTCAAAAGGTCACAGCAAAAGAAGAAAATGTCACCCAATAATTACAAAGAGCGGCTTTTTGTTTTGACCAAAACAAACCTCTCCTACTATGAATATGACAAAATGGTGAGACCCTATTTATTTCATTGTTTTTAATGCTACTTATTTTTCTCAAGTCTCCACAAAGTGCTTAATATAAGGAAACATCAGGTTTCTTAGCAAACACAGTAAAAATCAACTTGTACTCATCACATTGTCTTTTCTTAGCCAAGTTATAATTAATTCAAGATAAAGCATTTTCAAACATTGCTTAACTTTACTAAGGCAAATTGTAACTTTAGAACAGTGGTTCTCAACTGAGGGTGATTTTGCCCTCCAAAGGATACTTGGCAATGGCTGGGGACATTTTTGGTCGTCATCACTGCGGGAGGGGGGCAGTTTGCTACTGGCATCGAGTGGGTGGAGGCCAGGAATGCAGCTAAACATCCTACAGTGCCCAGGCTGGCTCCACCACAAAGAATCATCTGGCCCCGAATAGTGCTGAAGGTGAGAAACCCTGTCTTAACAAATGCTGAAAGTAAGACTATTTCTGTGCAGCTGAGAATTCTATCACAGTAGAAATACTGAAATACTGTCATAAAATTGAAACAAGATGAAGATGCTTAATCTTCCTGAATAGATTAACCATATGGCAGGTGATCTGAAATGTGTTTCAAGATTAACAAAAAAAATTAAGTGCTGCTTGAAGACTTGCTCTTGGAGGAGTTTATGTCCACACTCGAAAAATATATTCTCTCATCATTAGACTTTGACTATTATGGAATAATTGGAGTGATTCTCACGTGCCCATCTCATCTCCCAATCTCCCTCCTAAGTGTAACGTTAACTTGATTCTGTTCTTTGTGCACCACTGTATATCACGCGAGGCATCTTATATTTTCCTTTTAATTCAGAAAAGAGGCAGCAGAAAAGGATCAATTGAGATTAAGAAAATCAGATGTGTGGAGAAAGTAAATCTTGAGGAGCAGACCCCCGTGGAGAGACAGTACCCATTTCAGGTAAGGGGAGGGATAACATTCCATCGGATGGATGACTCTCCTTTTAATATTTGCTATTATGAACTCAGTATTGGAGGGGATAAAGATGTTGCTAAATGATTCATTAAGACGATGGCAGGTGCTTATATCTGTGTAACCATAGAGAGCATTCTCAACCTCTCTCTGAATCTGGAACATCCCCAGATGGGATTGGGGCCGTTTGCTAAAATTCTATCCACCAACCTGCCTTCCCTGGTGGGAGAGAAAGATAGATGAGTGTGTAGGCCTTAGTGCTCTGACTTGCCTTGGGGTCTGATGATCTCTTTCATCAAACATTGCGCAGCATTTCCAATATGCTACAAGGTACTAGGCACACTACCCCTGTCCCCAAGGCATTTACAGAGCATTACGATGCAGGGAGGTGAGTGTTAAGACGAAGGCGGCAGCGTAGCCATGGTGTCCCAGAACGGAGAAGCTGCACTTCTCACTCCCAGAGGTCAGGGAGGTTTCCTGTTGGAGGTGACACTCAGGTCGGTAAGGACAATGGGAGTTTAGCCCAGCAAAAACAGGAAGGGCAGCGAAACCAAAGAAACAGCAGATGTCATGACCCTGGTAGGTGAAACAGTGTGGCATGTTTGGAGAAATCCGGGTGGTGCTCAGAATTAAGGAGCCCCATGAAAGAGTGAGAGACGAGCCTGGAGAGGTAGCCAGGGCCATATCACAAATGGCTTTGCATAGCACGCTAAGGAGTTTGAATTTTACCCTGAAGTATTTCAAACACTGGTCTCCTACGGAGAGGGTGCCTACAGTACCCCATGGAAGTGACTCGATCTAACACCTGCCCCACTTTTATTATATCAAGAAAACTTATCTTTCTGCTCTAGAGACAGACAGACTGTTCTTCCAATGGTCAGACTACCCTGTGCTACTATGAGGGAACAGTGGGCAAAAAATGAAATAAAATAAAATAATCCAGTCAGTGAACAGTCCATAGTTCCCACTTAAAAAAAAGGAACATTGCCCAATTGGGAAAAACCGGAGGATAGTGTGCTCATGGAAGATGCTTCAAATGAGTATCACCATGGCATGGAATACTCAAAAGAACATGAGCTTTGGAACGCCAGAGCTCCCAGCCCCATTGCTTATATTTGCGTAACCACAGACAACCTTCTCAACCTCTGAGTTTGTTTCTTCATTTGCAAAGTGGGCATAATCATATATTTTTATAGACTTGAAAGGGAATTAAAATGTTAAATTATCTAGGAAAGAGCCCAGAAACTAGTTGGTATTTAATAAATGGTCTGTATTGTTTACCCACAAAAGCTGAATAAACTAGAGAAGGATCTGGGCAAGACACTGGAATGTTCAAACATTTCACCAAGTATCATAAGGAATAGAAAATGACTTATACTGGGGATTCCCAGGGTGGGACATGACCCAAGGGAGTATAGTAACAGGGAGACATATTTTCACTCAATATAAGCATGAACCATAAAATGATCAGAATGAGTGGAAATTGGCAAGGATGGCACAGCAAAAGTAAAGGACATTCTATCCCTGAACATATTTTCAAGGATAGAGCAGATAAACATTTTCCAGTGGGCTATAAATACAGTCATGCACTGGGTTGGTGGATAGACCAGAACACTTCTAAGACACCTGTAATGTCTAACATTTTATACTTTTATAATTCTCCATGGTCCAGGGCATTCCTGCTGAGGCCTCAATGTTCACTGCTGTCAGATGCATCATTGCCGTGATTTTCCAAAGCGTAGAGGTGTCTGGGATAATATAAACTGAGGGGTGGAGGATAAAAATAACTAGATTTAAAAAATCTAATTCCAGAGCTAATGTGTATTATATAGGCAAACTCAGTGTTTCTCTTGGATAACAAAAATTTGTAGTTGTACCAGAGTGAACTATAACACAATTATATCTAAATGCACCAAATCTTTTCCTTTCCAGATTGTCTATAAAGATGGGCTTCTCTATGTGTATGCATCAAATGAAGAGAGCCGAAGTCAGTGGTTGAAAGCATTACAAAAAGGTAATTTTTTTAAAATGTCATCAAAGGGAGTCTCTGACTGAGCTCTTTTGAGGCTTAGTGGAGGACAGATATGGCAATAAAAGGGCCTAGCACCAATAGAGAAATCTGTTGATTTTCCTACCAACCTCAGAGAATGTGCTGCACTCATCCTTGTTTTGCATTCGCTTTGTTACCTAGAGGAAGCCTGGGCATCGTGTTCCCTTTCCTGCCCAGCACACACCTGGCTATTGTGCCTTCCCCACAGCTAGGAGGAAGCCAGACCACCTGCTCTCCACCCACTGTGCTTGCCTTTATCAGAGCAAAGTCTAGATCCTCATGGGGCTCTCTCTTGGGTCCCGTAGCTACTGTACTTTGGGTATTTACAGAAAATTATGTCTAATACTTACTAATACTTATCATTTGCCAGCTACTGTGTCAAGTAGTTGGAAACATTTTCTTAGGTAATCCTCTCGACAACTCCACGGCAAGGGGTAATAATACTATTCTCCATTTTTCAGATAAGTGAAATTACACAGACATGGCAAACGTCACATACCTAATTATGGAGAACACATAATTCAATTACCCAAACCCAACTTTTAAACAGTACAGTATAAATGCCAGGCAAAACTGGGAATTTCATGAAACATTTATTTAGTGATTCTTAGGCTGCCCTGGTAACAACCTTTGACAGAAGAGAGAAAATTATTACTAATTTGGCACTATGATGTTTCTCCCTATGATATTTTTATTTTAAAGGTGGGTAATGGTATGAGGACAATATTTAACTCAAACGAGTGACTCTGTTGGTGGAATTTCAGATATTAAGCTCCCAGATGGGGGAAGATTTTACTTCATTTAAGTTTTAGATTCGGGCTCTTCTCACTACCCTTCAAATTACACCACTTAGACAACCACCTCCTCTACTTCAATGCAAATACATCCTTTTTCACTCATAGGGCTTAGTTTTCCCTTTGTATGAAAGGGTTTAGCAACCTATTCTGTAGGAGAATCAAGTGGTCCAGGTAAGAGAAAAGCCTCCCTCTACCTGCCGCCAGCTTGTTGACGTAAGAAGGGCATCCTTCTTAGAGTCACACAAATCTGCGAACAAGTGCTGCTTTGCTGTGTCATCTATAAAACCATCTAACGTCTCTGGGTCTCAGTTTCCTGACCTGTAAAATGGGAGATTAGATTTCTTTATTCCTAGAGCATTCACGAGCCAGCAATGAATGCCTCATAAATACATTAAAGAGTCCGACACACAAACATGAACCACTGTGTTATAGCGGGGCCTCCGGGAGGAGCTCTAAGATGCTGCTTCCCATTCAGTCTCCTTTGGGGGGATTTGCCAGGGGCAGTTGCTATGGAGACACCCCCTGTGTGCAGCTATTTGTCACGCACTAGGGTTCTGTGTGGGTCTTTCTGGAACTATATATGGTAGGCCCTGGGCAGCTCATGTAAAGGCTTATAGAACATAAAAGGAAAGCAGAGAGAGAAGCAGAAGTGAACCTCTTAGCCCCTCATAAGCTGCAGAGAGACCCTATCGCTAAGGCTGCCATATGCATAGTAAGCCATTTGTATCATTTAATAATGCTTTGGGATGCAGGTAAAAAGACACCAAACAGTTGCTGAAACAGATACATGTTTGTTCCTCTTCCATGGCCAGAGGTAAGCAAACCTAGGGCTGGTGCAGCAGCTCAATGAAGTCAGTAGGAACCCTGGCTCCTTCTAGATTCTGCTCTGCCACCCTTAAGAGGTTCCCAGAAAGGCTCTGAGCTTTCCCAGAAGCCCCTCTGCAAACTTTTGCTCGTGTCTCGTTGGCCAGAACTGTGTCTCATGGCCATCTCTGTGTGCAAAGGAAGCTGGAACACAGGATCTGGCTTTTCCAGCCTCTGTGCTGGAAGACAGCAAGAGAGAAGGCGAGTGAGATCAGCTACCATGGCTCTGAATTCAGCTGACCCGATGTGAATAAACTGTATCCTTCTTTCCAAAAAATCAAAACTGTAGGGGGTTTGGCAGGGAAGCTGGCATCTGGGCATTGGAATATAGTAGAAAAAGCCTGGGCCCGAGTCTCAAATACGCTATTGACTAGATTTGTGAACTTGAGCAAGTTGTCTCTGCACCTCAGTTTACTTGACTCTGTAAGAGTCATGATAACAGTAATAGCTCTCCCCAAGGTTGTTGAGTAGGTTCAATGAGATAGTGTGAGGGAAAAATATGCAAATGTAAAGTCCTATACACATAATCAATATATGAGTTCCTCTTATTGTCATTATTAGATGGTGGGAGTGTTGCAATGTGGACTTTTGGACTTGGCTGGAAAACAATTAGTTCCCCAGGAAACCAAATCCATGTAATAGAAAATAATAGGAATTCTGGTACATGGAGACCAGGAGCTTAGAGAGCAGGAAGGCAAGAAATGTGCCCAAGGAACTGCAATGACCATTTGGGACCAAGGTCAGAAACTAGTGTTTTGTAATCTTAACTTCTCTTGCTTTTTGTGACTTTTGTAATAATTTCCCATTAATATTTGGTAAAGTTTTTTTATGCCAGAATTTTCAGCTAAGCTGAGCTGGGTTAAACTAAGGGAATGATATCATTAAAGCCCACTGTTCACTGAGCACCTGCTCTGAGCCAAACACTGTGCTGGATGCTTTACACACATTGGCTCATCTCCTCCCAAGGACCCAGCAAAGTAGATGTTATTATCTCCAAACACTTCCTTGAGTCATGGTTGTAAAGAAGGGGTTTTGTTTGTTTTTTTTGGTTTTTGTTTTGTTTTGTTTTTTACTTTATATTAAAGTTTATTATTCCATTTGGAAAATCTACTGTACAGGGACAAACCCATTGGATTAAGCAGAGTTTTGCTAAAAGCAAAAGACTATCAACTCTTTGGAATATTCCTGATTCCAGCCCAGAGTCGGGCCACAGGACTTTGATCCCAGGAGTTCTCCTGGGATCAAAATAAGGAATCCTCAGGATGAATACAAAATCAAGAAGGAAAGAGTTTAAGTCACACGGAGAACCAGCCCTCCCTACCCGGAGAATCTTCTTGAACTGTTCTCTACTGAGACCTTGTAGGCTTCTATGCTGCATTTCGAGAGAGGTGAATTTGTTGTAGACACAGTATTATACTCCAATATTAGAATTTCGTTTCTTTGGATTCAACATTGCCCTAGTCCCATGGTTTTTTTAAATATGCACATATTTCTAGAAAAGTAGCCCCATAAACCGTTTATTCCTTAGTGGAAACAGGTCAAAAGTCACGGAAGACCAAGAAGGGATGAGGAACTGTTCTAGCTCAGGAAGAACTAGATAACTAAATGCCATGTGTGTTTCTAGATTGGATCCTCGATCAGAAAAAGTGAATGATTACAAAGGGTATTATTGGAATAACTGGAAAAGTTTTGAATACAAAATATATATTAAGTAATAGTATGGTATCAGTGTTAAATTTCTTGAATTTGATAACTGTATTACGGTTATGTAAGGAAATGTCCTTGTTAACAGAAGTTACACGCTCAAGTAGTGATGGATGACATTATTTAGGTCATGATATCTGTGACTTACTCTCAAATGGTTAAGCAAAATACAATAATGATAAAAAATTTTAATAATAATGTGTATGTACAGAGAGAAAATGAGATGAAACAAACAAACAGTTAAAAGCTGGTGACTGTGTGAAGGGTATATGGACATTCACTGCACTATTCTTGCAACTTTTCTGCGATTTGAAATGTTTCAAAATAAAAAGCAGAAGGGGGGGGGGGAGTATATGTTTATTGGAAACTTCTTTTCTTCTTGCTAAGATTTAGTCCTACTCTAAAATCCTAACACCAAGCTGATGCATATATGTAGTTTCTAGCAGTATTTTTTAAAGACTGATAGAAGTTATTGTGTTGTTCTTACTAAAACATGATTAGACTTTTCTTTTTGGCTTTGTAACTTCTGAGGGAAAGACTTATATCCTTTGGGAACCATTTGCCCTTAGGCTGGTTGCTAGCAAAATGAGGTTTTCATTGTTTTCTGATAACAGCACTTACTGAATGTGTTTCTTCTCTCGGGCCAACGTTTACTCATGCTGTGCTTTCTTCCTGTCTGCTCCCCAGAGATAAGGGGCAACCCCCATCTGCTGATCAAGTACCACAGTGGGTTCTTCGCCTACGGGAAGTTCCTGTGCTGCCAGCAGAGCTGCAAAGCGGCCCCAGGATGTACTCTCTGGGAAGCATGTAATGTGACCCCTCTGTTGGGCTGGACCCTGGGTGGACGATGCCCTTTAGGCAAACCTGGCAAATGCCAGAAGAGCTCGCCAGTTCAGGAAAACAAGATGTGCCACATTGGTCAGCATCATGAATATCCAGCTTCGAACATGATATCTAGCAAATGAAATCTAATTCCAGGGTCAACTGAGTCATGTTCCTTAAAATAATAACAATATGAACATCTGCCATTCATTCATGTCATGAGAAATATTTTTAAACGGAAATCATAAATCAAGCAAGGAGCTGTTTATTTCCTCCCAAAATTCTTCCTGGTTGAAGATAAACTCCAGATGGGTAGAACGTGGTGAACATATCACCATGGTGCACAAACTAACATCATAAACTTAAAAAACCAACATTCTTTTCAAAAATATGTCCAAGGATAAAATTTAAGTAACACTTTTAATCACCATATATACCAAAATGATGGATGGCCAAGTTTTCAAAGATATATTTAACGTGGTTTGCCATTCTGTACATGTTTGCTGATTTCTTAATAACATCACAGAAAGTAGTGTAGGGTTTGCTTTACGTGCAATCGGATTCTACCCAGAGTTTTATTCCCAGGGAAATCTGCCTGACACTTTATCCAGGGACAGAAAGCCCACTGAGTGGCTTTGAAGGGCTAACGGAGGGAAAGAATTATGCTGGTTTTTGCTTGTGCCCTACGGGGTCCTACTGTATCACCAGGATACTTACATGAAGCAGTCATATACTTTAGAAGTTTATCATTGTTTAACAACATGAAGTTGTTGATAAATAAGAAGGAGAACTTATTTTGGTAACAGTTTTACCAGCCTGGACAAACTATGCTTGGACTATAATGACTTTAAAGAATTAAATGAGATCAGCTGCATGATAACAACTTCAAGAACTGTAAAACAAGGATGTGAAATATTATTCAAATTCACCCTACAATAGTATTGACCCCCGACAATCGTGTTAATGTTACTATGGGTAATTTTACAACAAAATCAGTGACTAGGGCTTCCCTGGTGGCGCAGTGGTTGAGAGTCCGCCTGCCGATGCAGGGGACACGGGTTCGTGCCCCGGTCCGGGAAGACCCCACATGCCGCGGAGCGGCTAGGCCCGTGAGCCATGGCCGCTGAGCCTGCACGTCCAGAGCCTGTGCTCTGCAACGGGAGAGGCCTCAACAGTGAGAGGCCCGCATACCACACACACACACACAAAAATCAGTGACTAAATATTCATTGTATTTCCCATCTCAATTAAACTATACAATGAATATTTATTCATCTTAATTAGATCCCATTGCCCTTTATACTCATGAATTGTAATGATTTAATGAACTACACAGAACGGACTGTGCATGGATCTTCCCTCCAGTGTGAAGGGCCAGAGAGTAATGTCTCCTTACAGCATTAATCATTTACCCCAATGATTCTGTCTATGGTCAGCATTATTACTCAGCAGGCCAGATTCCAGCTCTGACTCTGCCCTAACTCCCTGGTAAAGAGCAGGAAAACAGGCCAGAGAGAGCACTACCTTGGGATTATCCTCCTGGGCCCTGTCTGGGTGGCACCTGCCATGTGTCCTGAGTGCCAAAGGCTCTCTGCCGGCCTCTGAAGAAAACTACAGAACGTAGTAGAGGTGTCATGGCTTGCAGACAGCTGTGATATTGTCTGTCTGCCTAAGTGTCACTTCTTCCCTCGGCCTCCTCCTCTGCTGAGCTACAAGGCAGCCCGCAGGCACATCTACTAGGAAGGGAACAGTTGGGCATCTTTGCTTCCTTCTGTTTCCAAAATGCCATGGACCATCCTCTGTCCAAGGTATATATGGCCTATAAATAAGCTGACCATACACCCCAATTTGCTTGGGACAGTCCATCCTGCAGCTGGGGACCTGGCATAATTATTAAAAGCCTACCCATCACTGTCAGAAAGGTTCCAGCTGAGTCAATACACCATATGGTGACCCCACTTATAAGACATACAATGGCTTCACCCTCACAACCTGGATGTCTATCTACATGTGTGAGTAGAAAGAAAAACCAGCAAGTATCCTAACAACGGGGTGGTGGGGGGAAGCATAGGATAAGTTTGTTCACTTATAAATCAGCTATTTCTATGCATCTTGTATGAGCTGATCAAAGAAGAATCAGACATGGATTCTGAATCCTAGGCTCGTAGATACTACCCAATGAGATTAGATATCTGTTACTCAGAGACGAGGTAGAAATGTGGCATAAAGTAACAGTTTATAGAATTTAGAGGACCTTGAATTTCTTATCCACTTGGGAAGATACTGATAATCAATGGTGAAGTGGTATCTGAGTTGGGTATTATACAGGAAAGCAACAGAATCACTCCAGATGTTCTAAGTGCATGTAGTCTGGAGTATTGCTCACACAATCTAGTTCACTCTTTTGATTCATAACATTGGGTGTTTTGCTTTGTTTTATTTAAAGTTTTTTCTGCTATTACTTGGTTTTACTCTTCAGATGCTGATCTGCACATTGAACCCAAAGAAGAAAAACACAGAGTTCCCATCTTCCCAGACAGAGTGGTAAGTCAACATTTCAATTTTTTTCATAGTCAAGATATATTAAATAAACCAAGAGTTGCCAAATTCAAGACTGGAATACATGGGCTTCATTCAGAATGCCCAGCAAAGAGAGAGAAGACGTGACCTATCGCCAACAGCCATGGCGGTAGCAAATAATAAATTCAAACAAAGAACCATTTTATGTTTTTTGCATTTAACGACTGGGCCTTTTTCTAACCTGTAAACGCAAAAAATGATGTATGTGGGAGAAGCCCTTAAGATGGCATCGCATATAACAGGCAGCTATATTGGCTGACATTCCTCCCCCACCACCAGCATGGCTAAGTCTGCCTCGTGTACGTATCCTGGCAAAGGAATGGGACCCCATAGGGCACAAGCAGAATATAATTCTTTCCCTCCATTATCCCTTCAGAGCCACTTGGTGGGCTTTCTTCTCTGTCCCTGAGGTATGTCATTACCTCAGATGACATAAAATTTCCCAATTACTAGTAGTCATGAGAACAGCCTCTAAAGTGATCCATCCAATGTTATAATCCCATGACTCGAAACGTCATTTCAAGTTAAAACATCCCCCCCTTCCCTTAGCTCAAGTCTGCATTCAGAGGGCAGCCTGCTTTGGGGGAGAGGTCAGGGAGAGGCTGACCTGGGGGAGAGGTCAGGGAGAGGCTGAGATTTCTGACGCTTTCAGGATTGAGGCCCAGGAAGAGAGGGTATAATGAAAAAGAGACAGTCATACGTGGCCACTCCCATCATGATTTGGTAGTGGTGGCTTCTGGGTGAGACAGTTTTCCAATGCTGATTCTTTATCATACAGGACACTTTCGTGGATTTCCCCCTGGGGTGGAGTTTTACGACAGAGCAAATGTCTTGACCCTTAGCTCTTCCGGTTTCTAGCCCTCAAACTTTCTACTGGGTCCATTCACTCATCTAGGGCAGAGTTCCTTTCAAGGTGGCTCCCAGCCAACCCTCACTCAAGGGTGGAGTTGGCCTGCAGGAAAACAAACAAAACCTTGATTGCTCTGCTTAGTAAAACTGTACGTGGCTCGCGCTCCCTGCTTTTAGGCTTCCCAGGTAGGTGTCAGCCTCCTCAAATGCCAGGAGACACATAAAATGGCCTCCCTGTGGTTTTCTGGAAGCTCACCTGAAAGTAAGGGAGCATCTCCATCCACCCATCAGCTCTGTGGTGTCTTGGGTACTTATTTTCACCTACACACATTCACACGTACTTACTTCTCTCTTTCTATCTAAGTTAAAACCATATAACTTTTGTAAACCAACATGAAGGACAAAAAGAAATCCATTATTGTCATACGTTGAATTTTTGTCTCCCCAGATTCATGTCCACCCAAAACCTCAGAATGTGACCTCATTTGTAAAGAGGGTCTTTGCAGATATAATTAGTTAAGGATCAAGATGAGATCATACTGGATTAGGATAGATCATAAATTCAATGACTGATGTCCTTATAAGATGAGGGGACACAGAGAGATACACAGAGAAGGAGGCCATTTAAAGACCTAAGCAGAGATTGGACTTATGCCGCCACAAGCCAAGAATGCCTAGAACCACCAGAAGCTGGAAGAGGCAAGCAAAGATCCTCCCCCACAGCCTTTAAGTGAAAACTTCATTTTGGACTTTTGACCTCCAGAGCTGTGAGAGAATAAATTTCTGTTGTCTTCAACCACCAGATGTGTAGTAATTTGTTATGGCAGCCCTAGGAAACTGATGGAATTTTTAAGGTTTGGGAGTTTTAGTCTGTTATCAGTGATATTGCTTTTTTTGGTTTGGATACATGCTCCAGCCCTGAAGCTTGAAAATTACGGCTCTGTAAAACACCTAAGAGCAATGTCCAGAATAAGCGAAGGTCAATTAGTGGTTACCTAGGGGCAGGATGGGAATGGGGACTAACTACAAATGGGCCCGAGAGATCTTACAGGGGTGATGGAAAGATGCTAAGACTGGATTGTGGTGATGACTGCTCAACCTGATAAATTTACTAAAAATCACTGAATTCTACACTTACAAAGGGTGAATTTTATAGTATGTGGTATGTAAATTATACGCTAATAAAGTTTATTTTAAACAAATCTAAGAGCAGAGGATAATTTAGGAGCCCAAAACCATGGCATCTAGTCTCTGGCAAGTAATTCCCTCCCCCTCCCTCCCCCGTTTCTCCCTTCCCCATTCTTCCTTCCCCCTCCCTCCCGCCCTCCTCCCTTCCTCCCCTGTCTCCCCTCCCTTCCTCCCTCCCCTCCTTCCTCCCTCCCTGCTCCCTTCCTTCCCTCCTCCCTCCCTCCCCCTCCCCCGCGCTCCTTCTCCTTCCCTCCCCTTCCTTCCTCCCTCCCCCCCTTCCCTCCTCCCTTCCTTCCGATTTTTTAAAATTTAAGAGCTAATATACTGTGGTTGTTAGTCCCCAGTTCATGCATCTGCGCCTCACTGTGATGCACTAAAATCTCTTATCCCCCGAAGCTGAAGGTCCCTCGAGCAGTTCCTGTTCTCAAGATGGATGAACCATCTTCAAGCACCGCTCTAGCTCAGTACGACAGCGACTCCAAGAAAAACTGTGGCTCCCAGTCAAACGTCAACACGTGGTTTATGCCCAGAGAAGACTGCCCTGACTGGTGGCAAGTAAGAGGACTGAAAAGGTAAACCCCAGCTTCCAGTCTGGCTGTGCGGCGCACAGAGCAGACACTGCCCCACTGCCTTGGAGCTGAGCCTCAACTCGGTCCACACAGGCCTCAGCTGACATAGAGATGCCCTCCGAGAAAATGGTCGGTGCCTGAGCCGGAAGCCTGGGTAGCGGTGGCCCTGCTGAGACTCAGTGGCACAGACTTTCCATTTAGATGATCGTATCTAATGATCTAAGTAATACTTGAGCATTTTATTCCCTTTCCTTTCTCTCCCCTCCACCTCCAAATAACCCCATGCTCCAGAACACCAAATCTTTCAACTATATCCTCTGTCTGAGAGAGCTTCGAGTGGGTTACTTTTTAATGCACTTCGGCATCACTGGCCAAATGACTAGTCGATCGAGTGAGGCCATGGCTGCCTTCTCAGGATGTACACCTTCGCCCACACAGTCTTCTTTGCCAGTTCCTCTTTTCACTTAACATCTGGGACATTTTTCCCATTTGAATACATGAGAACATACTAAATTTTTAATTTTTTAAAGTTTTAATTGTGGTAAAACGTCATGTAAAATTTACCACCTTAGTCATTTTGCAGTGTACAGTTCAGTGGTGCCCATTACATTCCCAGTGCTGTGCAACCTGCCTGATTACTTTGAATGTCTGTATAGTATTCCCCCATGTGGATAAACCTAAGCGATGCACAATTGATGGATACTCTCCACGTGCTCTTAAAAACCACAAAAAGGCTAAATAAATCGCTTAGCATTTTTTTTTCACTTAGCATTTTTAAATGAGCGTTTTCTTATGAAGAACTGAAGGGAAAAAGCTATGTTCGTGAGCAAGGCTGTTTGGGAAGCTGGGGAAGGAGGCATTGCTGTGCTGGGGCTTCTCCAGGCATTCACTGAAGTGTGGTTTTGAGAAAGACCCTGGGCTGTGAAGGCAAACAGGAAGTAGGTCCTATATTCCAAATAACACAGCCTTTGGACTTGGAGAAGTCAGTACTTCCCCATGCTCCGCTTTGCACCCCAAATGAGACAGATAAAATGATGGGTGGCAGAGGATGAAGAGAATCCTGCAGATCCATCTGTGTCCACATGGAGTTAAACGGTTTGGTATTTTCAGGACTTTCCTTTGCAATCATAACAGCAAAGAGGAAAATAACTTATTTTAAAATATATCAGCAACAGAACGCTTGCATACATACAAGAAAATCAGGGCAAACCCAGTCAAGATGATTTATTAATCCAAGTTTTCCTTTGTTTGGGGTTATTATGAGCCATTATTAAAAATTCTCTTTTCTTTAGGCATCCTGTCAAACTACTGCTTTTTAGTGGAGTCCCTGCAAGGATGAAAATGTGAAAATGACTCATTAGCTTCCATTTCCAAACCAAGTGACATATATGGGTCAAACTGTGAAAGCTGAAACATATCTAACAAAACTACTTTTGTCATTTAACATTTATAAACAAACATCAATTTATGAAATGCATCCCTCTTTTTTGTAGCAGTGAAGAGCTGGCATGCAGTAACCAAAGGGAAAGAAATGCTGTAGATCACGGCACCCTAAAGATGTCATGGTAAATCACATTCAGATATTCTTTTACACCCAGGATTTCTTCCTTTGGCAGGAAAACTAACCACATTTGGGATAATTTTGCAACTAGCCTTTACTTTTTAAGGTAAATATAAAACAAATCCAGCTAGTTTGCTTCTCTGAACCCTGCAGGTGGTCTGAGTTGATGGCTTCTGGGTCACGCTGAAATTTCCCACCCATGGTTCATGATATACACTGGTGTTCTCGTGAACACGGACACACCGGGCTCAGGCATCTCTAGCAGGAGGGAAACCAACGTAGAGTTGAGTAACTCTTCTCTGAGAATAGCTCTATGCACAACCAAGATTTTCTCTAGCTTTGTATCACGGCTCTCCCGGAAGCATCCTCAGTTATTTCACGAGCCTGCTCTTCTGACAGAGTCCAAGAAATCTACATTCCTGGGGGCCTTCTGTATCAAGGAGCCAACTTCTCATGAAACTGGGCATGAGCTCAACTTTTAAGCAATTCTCTCTTCACTTTGCTGACACCTTCCCAAGTGCAGAAAAGGGAAAGCTAACAGTCCAGATTTTACTCACATGGATGAAAGCAGGGTGGGATCTGATATGGCACTGGGAGGCACCTGGATTATTTCTTGGTGGGTTTTTTTTTTTTTTTTTGTATTCATGTCATTCCCTCTCTTCTTAAGGGGATCCCCTGAGTCAAGTTCATCTGAAGAAGAGGAAAACCTTGATGACTATGAGTGAGTTTTGAAAGTCCTCTGTGTTTCTCTTAAAACTAGACATAGATGTTTCTATTGTTTTCTCCCCCTAAGGTTACAAGCAGATGGTTCAACCTTGCTCAGGAGGCTGTATTTACATGGAGGCACTCATGTGAGGTTCTGGGCCATGTATCTGGAGGATGGGTGACAAGGAACTGGGTTGTTGCTAATGAAAGTATTTTTCCCCAGTCTGGATGATCTAAACCAGCTGCACACATTCCTGGGATCTATCACACACCTGGCCTCCTCTTCATTTCGCTTTGACTTCATAGATGCAGCCCATGACATTTCTGCTGATTATTTCTTCCCTGGAGGCTCCTTGCCAGGATGATGTTTGAAGGCTCTTATTAGCGTTGAGTCCAATTGTGAAGTTAGTTATGATGCAGTAATTTTACAAGGTAGCACAACCGAGCCTTGAATATCACAGCATTTATGTTGAGAGATTCCTATTCCTAGAGTGACCTTATCATTGAACATCCAAACTAGGACACTTTAGAAAGAGAAAGAGTGCACTGCTCAATGTTACATCTGGACATCAGGCATAAACTGGACTCCTCTGGGCAAATAAGAACGTGTGATCGCCCCAATTATACTGAGACAGGGTGGTCTTAAGTGGTTGTTAAGGTCCTTTCCAAAATCTAAGACTCTACCATTCGACAACAAATAGGGACAAAATAATCGTCTCCTGGACTTAAAGTCTGGCATTAAGGAGAGGTGGGAGTAATGGCACAGTGCATCTCTCAGACACCTGCTACCCAACAGCGACCAATTCAGTTGGACACTAGGATAACACATATTTCTAGTTCTGGTTTTGTAGGAGTGCTGTTATTGATTCATTGGCTACGAGCGCAGTGAGAGCATTTACAAAGTACATGTCACTCTTCACCACCTTCTAGTTCCCCTTTAACTGTAGCTTCTTCCCCAACATCTACCCTCTGGAAAGCGACTACTGGAATCATTCAAACTAAGATAAAAATGACTGAGATACAAAATGTAAAACCGACAGCTAGTGGGAAGCAGCCGCATAGCCCAGGGAGATCAGCTCGGTGCTTTGTGACCACCTAGAGGGGTGGGATAGGGAGGGTGAGAGGGAGGGAGACGCAAGAGGGAAGAGATATGGGAACATATGTATACGTATAACTGATTCACTTTGTTATAAAGCAGAAACTAACACACCACTGTAAAGCAACTATACTCCAATAAAGATGTTAAAAAGAAAAATGACTGAGAAATGCTAGCACAAAGATTATTCAAAGATATTTATACTTTAACAGGTGACAAAGGCTTAAACCAAAGGGAGACAACCTCGAATCATGGATTTTAGTCTTTCGCATTTAGATGAATTGGAAGGTTTTCTTTGACTTGGAAAGCCCAGATCTGACCATATAGACAGTCTCCATCTCCATCATTTCTAGATTCCAATGGGGTGTGAGAGGCGTGCATTGGGGAAATGATCAGGAAAGATATGCAGGCCCCACCCCAGAATCATAACTGGGTGGCGGAGACTTAGGAATCTGAGTGTTTAGCAGCTCCTCAAGTGATCCTCTTGAACAGCCAGGTTTGGAAAACCCTGATCTGGGTCAATGCCTCATTTTACAGGTGAGAAACTTAAGTGACAAGTTATGCAATTAAAACCTATTAATTCTCAAAACGGAATTCCTTTCTATTGCAGCTGGTTTGCAGGTAACATCTCCAGGTCACAATCTGAGCAGTTACTGAGACAAAAGGTAAGTAGTCTAGTCTTTAAAATAGCCTCTAAGAATGTCTTTCTATTGTTGGGCGTGGAGGGTAATGCACTGCTCATAGAAATCTTACTGCTAATTATACAGTCAAGACGTCATAGTGTTAATTGCCCACCCTGTGGGTTACCAGGCCCTTCACATCTAGCCACTTCCTCTAAGCCCAGTGCTCTATAATAAACCACTCCAAAATTTAGTGGCTTGAAACAACAAGCTTTATGATTCTTCACCGTTCTGTGAGTCAGCTGGGCCGGCAGTTCTGCAGGTTTTGCTCAGGGCCACTCATGTGGCTGCATTCAGCTGGTGGATTGACTAAGGGTGGGATCAGCTGGGGTAGTCAACCAGGCCATATTCCATCTGCCATATTCCATCTGCATGTGGCTAACTTGGGCTTCCTCACAGCATGGTCATCTCAAGGCAGTGGCTGAAGAGGCCAAGCCCCACAGTTCAGTGCAAGCAATTACAGAGTCTCAGCTTTTGCCATGTCTGCTAATGTCCCACTGGCCAAAGCAAATCACCTGGGCCAGCCCATAGTCGATGTGGGAGGGGACTACACAGGGCAGGAATATACAGAGAGATGATTTACTGGGGGCCACCTGTACCTCATACTTCCAGCCTGTCACTAAAACCATTAGCACCTAAACCGGAGTACAGCAGATGTAATGGGGAATAAATCTATCGGATTTTGGTACTAATTGGTAATGGACTTTCCAATTGCAAACTCTTTTGACCTACAAAAGTGACACTTTGCTATAGTTCAACCTAATACGACACACACCAATTATTTCTTGGAGGGGCCCTAGTGAGAACGTGGTGGTCACTACCTAACTCGCTATTTCGCCACATGCACAGTTTAATATCCACTTCGTCTAAATCTAAACCTGCTTAGAATCGGCACATTACAAAAGACAAGTTGAGCATAAATTTAATAAATGATTTGTTCTGCATCTTTGGTTTTCTAAAACCTTCCAAGGGCATGATATGGTGATATGTGGTTTTAAATTTTATTTCTGAAAGATGAAAACGTTAGGCTTGCACAAACACAAAACAGGGAAAATTATCAGAGAAGGTTAAAAATTAACTGGGGAGGAAGAGTTGAAGCACACAGGGTAGATCTATAAAGACACTGAGTGAGAGAAGGAGGAAAGCTAAACCAGGGGTCCCTTCTGTGCCAACTGGTGAGTAATCTGTACCATCAATGTCTAAAGTGGATCTAAAAGATCTACTTTCCGACCAACCTACCAGGGCAAATCGTTTTCAAGAATAATGAAAATGTTTTCTGTCCCTTCCACACTCTCCTTCCTATTTAGGGAAAAGAAGGAGCATTTATGGTTAGAAATTCCAGCCAGCCGGGAATGTACACAGTGTCCTTGTTTAGTAAGGCTATGAAGTAAGTATGATGCGGACTTCTTTCATCTTCTTGTGTATGCTCTTTGAATATGCTGGTCATTCAGTCACATTTGGGGATAAAATCCCATCTTTAAGCTCTGGAATTTGGGATCAAAGTATTTCTGTGGAATGTGACCATTCGTAGTTGCCTTCCCCCGCCCCACCCCGTACTATCAAGAGGCTGTTTTCTGGGCGATTCTCTCCTGCCCATCCCAGACCGCAGCAGAGCGCCCAGTGCATGGCGAGCCTTTAACATTGGTTAAAGGCATCCTGCGTCATTCCCCCTTGATTCATCCTAAGCCTGGAAAGGGAAAAATAATAGCAATGGTGCCTCTACACTCTTGGCCCTAGCCACCTGCTGAGCTGAGAAACCTAGCCCGGTGTCTGGTTTTTAGTAAGTCTTTCCAGTGCGAGCAGGAGGTTGAATCAGTGTAGCTGTGTTCCCTGCATGGCTTCTTTCTGGGGTGCTGTCCTGTTGGTGTGGTTAAGAGTTCTGGTGTTAAGCTGCACCTCTCAGTCCAAATCCTGACTCTGCCATTTCAAAACGTTATGACACTAGGCAAGTTTCTTAACTTCTGTGCCTCAACTTCCTCATCTGAAAAGTGGACATAATAACCATTATTATGTTCTATGGATGAAGTGGGTTAATTCACAAATTGGATCAGAACAGTGCCTGACACAGAGCACACACTTAATAAAGTAATAGTAATCACTAGCATTGTTGTTGCTGGGAAACAGTAATTCTACCTGCCCTCCTCCCCCGCATGCTTAGGTATATAAGGCCCCACGGTTACCTCAGGCAAGTCACCCTCACCAACATTAGGGTCCCCCTCCAGAGTCTTACAAGCCACTTTCCCATTGGTTGTTAGCCTTTTTGTTCCTTCTAAACATCCTGTGAAGCAAACAGGAAAGCTGTTTTTATTTACACCATTTTACATATGAGAGGACTGAGGTTCAAAGAGAGCTTTTATTTTTTCTTTTTTTAATATCTCTATTGGAGTATAATTGCTTTACAATGGTGTGTTAGTTTCTGCTGTATAACAGAGTGAATCAGCTATACATATACATATATCCCCATATCTCCTCCCTCTTGCGTCTCCCTCCCACCCTCCCTATCCCACCCTCTAGGTGGTCACAAAGCACTGAGCTGATCTCCCTGTGCTATGCGGCTGCTTCCCACTAGCTATTTTACATTTGGTAGAGTATATATGTCCATGCCACTCTCAAAGAGAGCTTATAAAGACCACCCTCAAAACTAATAAATGACAGACTTGAAGCCAGGCCTTCAACAGCCAAGTTCATGTTCCCTCAATCATATCCCTGTATCTATGCTGAAACCACCCAATGTTTTGGAATGAGAATCTGGTCAAATCTCGATTAGGGCCATTTGAAAAAAAAAGTCTATGTGTGCGACCCCTTTTTTAATACTTGGATTGAACGACCTTGAATGACTGAAGGGCCTTGGTGGTTTCTCCATGTGCCCTGCCTTGTGGTGCATATATGTATTTTTTAAATAATTAAGTGATGAAAAAGTTATTTTATTTCGGGAATTTTTTTTACAGCGTACCTACCTCCAATTTGAGATAACAGCATGTACCATAAGCATTCACATGGCATTTTCCAGTGCCAGAAGCCACATCCCCGGTGCACCTCATGTACTAGCTTGCAAACTTGGATGCTGACTAAAGCCAACCCAGTAAGAAGGGGGAGAAGGCTTGGTTCACTGACTATCAAAAGCTCTATGGCTGAATGGAGAACAGTATGGAGGTTCCTTAAAAAACTACAAATAGAACTACCATATGACCCAGCAATCCCACTACTGGGCATATACCCTGAGAAAACCAAAATTCAAAAAGAGTCATGTACCAAAATGTTCATTGCAGCTCTATTTACAACAGCCCGGAGATGGAAACAACCTAAGTGCCCATCATCGGATGAATGGATAAAGAAGATGTGGCACATATATACAATGGAATATTACTCAGCCATAAAAAGAAACGAAATTGAGCTATTTGTAATGAGGTGGATAGACCTAGAGTCTGTCATACAGAGTGAAGTAAGTCAGAAAGAAAAAGACAAATACCGTATGCTAACACATATATATGGAATTTAAGAAAAAAAAAAGTCATGAAGAACCTAGGGGTAAGGCAGGAATAAAGACGCAGACCTCCTAGAGAACGGACTTGAGGTTATGGGGAGGGGGAAGGGTGAGCTGTGACAAGGCGAGAGAGAGGCATGGACATATACACACTACCAAACGTAAGGTAGATAGCTAGTGGGAAGCAGCTGCAAGGCACAGTGATATTGGCTCGGTGCTTTGTGACAGCCTGGAGGGGTGGGATAGGGAGGGTGGGAGGGAGGGAGACGCAAGAGGGAAGAGATATGGGAACATATGTATATGTATAACTGATTCACTTTGTTATAAAGCAGAAACTAACACACCACTGTAAAGCAATTATACCCCAATAAAGATGTTAAAAAACAAAAAATGACTGGGAAAAAAAAACAAAAAAAGCTCTATGGCCCTCAGGGCCTCCAGTTTCAGCCAAACCTGATGTCAGAAGTCCTCTTAGTTAAGCTTCTTGACACCAGAGTCATTTTTGAAGGTGGCTACATAGAAAAAAAAAATCAGCAAATAGATGAGGAATCAAATGAAAAGAATCCCAATGAAAGACTACAGAAGCCTTCTTTAATGAAACACCATCATTCGGCTGGAGTGAATGTGATGCTCAGACCAAGAGCCAATGAGCCATATGCAACAAGAAAGCATCCTTTCTCCTTTTTATAACTGTGATTCTAACGAGGCTGACATTACAGCAACAAGAATATATTAACAGTTTCTTATGTGCCAAGCATAGTGCAACTGATATACACATACTCTCATCTGAGCTTTCCAACAACTGGATGAGGTAGCTAGCCAGCAATAGGAATGCACTCAAAGCCCAGTTCTTGACTGCTACGCTACACTCTAACATCTAAGACAGGCATATCATTCCTGGTTAGCCTAAATCAACGTGCATCAATTCATCACTATTTTCTACAAGTAGAGCAACAGAAAAAAAAAAAAAGTTTTATGGGAAAAAGGCACAAGTTCGCATGAGGAATTTAAGGCTATTCCCACCAACTGCAACCTGTACACTCCACTCCCAAAAGAGCTTCCCATCCACAGCCTAATGACCTTTGCCTCCCACCTTTTAATCTCCATTACTATCCTAAAAGAGAATTAATGTTCAGAATAATGATCCTAAAAACTGCAGGGCTCTCAATCACCAAAGGAAGATGCCGGCTTTATACTTACTAAAGGAAGAACGGTACAGAAAGGGGGGATTTTATTATAGATGAATTCTGTATGAGCACAAAGGATCCACTGAGTTCAGAGAGGACCCCTCTTCCGAACTTATGGATTATCGTGGACACCTCCAGAAACACACTAGATGTCAAGACTCAGAAGCCACCTCTGACTTCCCTTTCTAAACTCTGCAAATGCACATAATGATTTAACCATTATGTAATCAAGCTTCACTTGTTTATTAAAAACATTCTAACATTCTTTCTTCCTTACTAGTGATAAAAAAGGAACCGTCAAACATTACCATGTGCATACAAATGCCGAGAACAAATTGTACCTGGCAGAAAACTACTGTTTTGATTCCATTCCAAAGCTTATTCACTATCATCAACACAATTCAGCAGGTAACTTGGTTCAGTTTTTCTTTTATGGGTCCTTGTTGATAAATATAAATTTTCTTGGATATTACTGACCCTCCTAATACTCTTTCTTTTAAATTGAAGTATAGTTGATTTACAATGTTTTAGGTGTACAGCAAAGTGATTCAGATATATATAATATATATATATTCTTTTTCAGATTCTTTTCCATTATAGGTTATTACAAGATATTGAGTGTAGTTCCCTGTGCTGTACAGTAGGTCCTTGTTGTTTATCATTTTATATACAGTAGTGTGTGTATCTGTTCATCCCAAACTCCTGATTTATCCCTCCCCCCACTCCTAATACTCTTAATTATATAAGGAATCATGAAAGTAGGGGAAAAATGCTCTCAAGCCCTATGACTGTTGTGATTTTTAACCTACATTTCCTGGAATATAACATTATATACTCTATAATGCCAGGAAAAATGAAGTTGAGTGAGTTCAGTGACTTAGAAGTAGAGATTCTCTTTATAAAAATATTTGCAGTTTTTTTCCTGCCTACAGAAGTAAGATGACTGCAAAATTCAAGCAATATAGAAATGTGCATCATCGGAGAGATAACCTTCATGGACAAGCTGGTGTCTATTTTGACAGAATTTTTTTCTATGCTGACACTAACATTTATTATTCATTATATATATGCATATATATAATATATATGTATGTACACACATTATATGTTTACAGATATGAGATCATTCTATACATACTACTTTTCAGCCTGCTTTCTTTACTCTGCATGTCTTAGAAGTCTTTCCATGCACATGTGTATAGCTCACTCTGATCTGTTTAATGGAAATCTATTGTAGAATTACTCCGTAATTCATTCACCGAACCGTATACTGATTAGCAGTTGGATCATGAACAATATTTTCACATAACAATGGCTGTTTCATGCAAACATAGCTCTGTGTACCTGTATGAGTGTCTCTGTAGCCAAATTCCCTAAAAGTGGAATTTGAGATAATGGTTAAGAAGTTTAAAATTCAGACACTGTCAAATGCTATTCAGAAATGTACGCTCCCACTAACAGCAACACTTCATCCTCACTGACCCTGGGTGCTATCACTCTTTTTAAATTTTGCCTAATTGACTGATACAAATAGTATAAAATAATATAAAAATATATAGAAATCCCTTGTAATGGAAGTATTAACTAACCTTATTGTGGCAATCATTTTGCACTGTAGACATGTATCAAATCATCACAGTTGTACTCCTTAAGAGTTACCTATGTTATATGTCAATAAAATCTCAATAAACCTAAAAAAATGAAATTTAAAAATCCACTCTAAATGTCTTATCTAGACTAGTTCCACTTACAGGCAGTGACTGGATGAATTTCCAACAGTTAGTAAAACTAAGCTGTGGGATCAGCATCAAACTTGTGCAACTCTACCTGACCTGATCACAGGCTCTTACTCCTGGTGTTGATTTTAGTTTTTATTTGTATTTTTCCATGGTCCCAATTTCTTCAATTGTGTATTTTAACATGTAGCACCTGAAAAATACACTTTGGAAAAGGTATTGTATAAATAGATGTCTCCAAGTGGAATGATTCCACTCCAGAGGAGACACAAGAAATTCCCCAGGGGATTGGAAGAAAATACTAAAATGTTTATTTAGATTTGTTTCTAAAATCTAATTCTCTTAAGTTTTCTATTTGTGAGTATATTTTATGATTCATATATTGTATCAACACAGCAGCAATTATATATACACATATTTTGGAGGAGTATGTTAATTTTTTTTTTTTTTTTTTGCTAATTAAAGGTGCAGGATTTACAAGAGACCACTCATGTAAAAACTAGATAAGTAATAGAGAAAAAAGGAAGGAGAGAAACGAAACATGTGTGAGAGCTCCCAGGACTTGGAAAACATCACACATTTAAAGCAAGAAACATACATTTTTAAAAATGAGTTATTTTGAACCACTATAAATACTTTATTTTAACCCAGCTTTACCATAACTCCATGTAAACAATTAAAATGACTTGACCGTTAAATGCAATTTAGGAATAAGCTCATTTTTAATTTTTTTTATTTTTATTTTTGCGGTATGTGGGCCTCTCACTGTTGGGGCCTCTCCCGCTGCGGAGCACAGGCTCTGGACGCGCAGCCCCAGCGGCCATGGCTCACACGCCCAGCCGCTCCATGGCATGTGGGATCCTCCCGGACCGGGGCACGAACCCGTGTCCCCTGCATCGGCAGGTGGACTCTCAACCATTGCGCCACCAGGGAAGCCCAAGCTCATTTAAAAAAAAAAAAATTCAAGTGGTTTACTTATCTTGTACCCTTGTGTACTGTTTGGATTTGTTTTTTTTAACCAAATGTATGTGCTGTGTGTATAATACTTAAATATGGGAGTATAAAAAGATAGCAAAATACCTGAATAGCCATTTTTCCAAAGAAGATATACAGATGGCCAAAAGACATATGAAAATATGCTCAAGATCAGTACTCATCAGAGAAATGCAAATCCAAACCACAGTGAGCTATCACCTCACACCTGTCAGAATAGCTACCGTCAAAAAGTCCACAAATAACAAACGTTAATAAGGATGTGCAAAAAAGGGAACCCTAGTACGCTATTGGCGGGAATGTAAATTGGTGCAGCCACTATGGAAAACAGCATGGAGGTTCCTCAAAAAACTCAACATAGCACTGCCATATGACCCAGCAATCCCACTCCTGGGTATATATCTGAAGAAAATGAAAACACTAATTTGAAAAGATATATGCACCCCATGTTCACAGCAGCATTATCTACAATAGCCAAGATATGGAAACAACTTAAGTGTCCATCAACAGATGCATGGATAAAGAAGATGTGGTATATGTATATACAATGGCATATTACTCAGCAATAAAAAATAATGAAATTCTGCCATTTGTAACAACTGGGTAGACCTAGAGGGTTTATGTTTAGTGAAATAAGTCAGTGAAATAAGACTTATATGTGGAATCTAAAAAATAAAATGAATGAATACAACTAAACAGAAACATACTCGCAGATAAAGAGAACAAATTAGTGGCTACCAGTGGGGAGAGGGAAGGGGGGAGGGACAAGATAGAGACAGGGGACTAAGAGATACAAACTACTATGTCTAAAATAAATAAGCAACAAGTATATATTGTACAGCACAGGGGAAAAGAGCCATTATTTTGTGATAACTTTAAGTGGAGTATAATCTATAAAAATATTGAATCACTGTGCTGTACACCTGAAACTAATAAAATATTGTAAATCAACTATACTTCAATTTAAAAAAATAGTTGATGGCTAGCTACAAATGCAATAAAATAATTAAAACAAGAAAAGCTAGCAAAATAAAAATGAGAAACTTTTTAAAATAAAAGATTCCATCAAGCAACTAACTTTGATGAGATTTTTAAAAAATCACATAAAGTATTGATAGCTTTTACTCTTTGAATTTTTGCCTTACATAGAACTAGTTAGTCAAGTCAAGCAAATTAATATAACTACAGGATGAATATGGTTAGAATGGATTCTCTCTCTGCATGACAACATCATGAACTCTGTGCTTTTTCAGCTGCTCTAGAGAGAGCATAAGCAGAGGTGTGAACCAATGTAAGGTAATGTGATGTGATATAATGTCATCATGTGATGATGTGAAGCTGATTCCATTGCAGGCATGATCACACGACTCCGCCACCCTGTGTCAACGAAGGCCAACAAGGTTCCCATCTCCGTGTCCTTGGGAAGTGGTATGGACATGCCCTTGGGTTCTTAAACTCCATTTCCTACCATTTTTCATTTTTTATATATATATATATATATATATATATATGTGTGTGTGTGTGTGTGTGTGTGTGTGTTTGGTTAATTTACTGGAAAAAAAAAGATGGAAGACAGGGAGGAGATCCCTATTCAGCTTGTGTCAGGGAGGGCTTCAGCTCTAATATGTTCATTCGTTTTCTTAAACAAACTGAAACCTTTTCTGTCCTCCCAACCTAACTCTGTAATCTCCCCAGCATTACCAAAAAGACTGACCCAGTCATCAGCCTCTAGAACCCCACTGCCTGTCCTTTCTTCTTCTAGGATTCTCTGCCTGCTCAGGGGAGCCAGTTTGCAACCTGGATCACAGCTTAATTTATTTTATAAGAAAATGTAATGATATTTTACTAAGCTAAGGGCACTGAGCACATTTTGACACCAAGTCTTTCCAAGATGCCTCTGGTTGGCAAAGGTTATTTCACTCTAACTTTTCTTGTCAATAATTGTAGGTGCTTCAGGAACAATATTGTTCTGGTGACATTATCATGTGGTCTAATAGATCATAAGATCATATCACTAAGGATTTTCTTTTTAAGTGATCAACTTAAAATTAAAAGGTCTTGCTGTTCTTCATATTGTCAGTGTTAAACTCTCATTGGAGAGGGAACCACTTGGGAAGCTGTTAGCCCCAAAGCCTTCTATTCTCACCCTAAAGAGGGTCTGTCTTGCCTTATTAGGAATCTGGGAACTGAAAAGAGAAGAGATTATGCTGTTGAAGGAGCTGGGAAGTGGCCAGTTTGGAGTGGTCCATCTGGGCAAGTGGAAGGGGCAGTATGATGTTGCTGTTAAGATGATCAAGGAGGGCTCCATGTCAGAAGATGAATTCTTCCAGGAGGCCCAGACCATGATGTAAGTTTCTCCTGAGGAATGGTTGTTTACCCTCACCATGAGGGGACATTCATGCTAACGGATCTGTCCCTAACATTTGCAAGGCCTGAATCAAGAGTCCACATAGCATAGAATATATAACGGAATATTACTCAGTCATAAAAAAGAATGGAATAATACGATTTGCAGCAACATGGATGGACCTAGAGATGATCATACTAAGTGAACACAGACAAAGACAAATATCATATGATATCACTTATATGTGGAATCTAAAATATGACGCAAATGAACTTATTTACAAAACAGAAATAGACTCAGACATAGAAAACCAACTTATGGTTACCAAAGGGGAGAGGTCGGGGAGGGATAGATTAGGAGTTTGGGATTAACATCTACACACCACTGTATATAAAATAGATAAGCAACAAGGACCTACTGTACAGCACAGGGAACTGTATTCAGTATCTTGTAATAACCTATAATGGAAAAGACTGTGAAAAAGAGTGTGTGTGTGTTTGTGTGTGTGTGTGTATCTGAATCACTTTGCTGTGCACCTGAAACTAACACAACATCGTAAATCAACTATACTTTAATTTAAAAATGCACCATTTTTCAACAGGAAAAAAAGAATCCACAGATCATAGATACAAATATTTAGAAGTTATAAGTCAATTTAACACCCATTACACAAAATTGGTTCTATGCGTCTCCTCTGACAAGTATACCTTCACAACAACCTGAAAGGTCGTATTCAAATTTAGAATTCTCAAGGCTCTTTAGAGAAGTCAGCCTCTGGACCATGCTCCCCACCCCCCGCAAAACTCCACCCCTCCCCTTTCTCTTCCCACCCCCAGCCCCATCCTGTACTCAGTGCCTATGTGCAGACAGAGCATTCAGTACATCCGAGCTCCCTCTGTGTCTCCCACAAGCAACTATCTCGGCTAGGGGTAGGCACACCAACGGCATGGTTCACTCTTGGGGAGATAGACCAGGAAGAGTCTGCAAAGGTCCTGGAAGAGGCCTCAGTACTTTGTGGGCAGGGGATTCCAGAGTCCTGGTACCCCAAGAGTGATAAAGAGATACACTGGTTCTGAGTGGACATGTCTCCTTAGCCCTCTGGCCTCTTTGTCCTGTGGGGAGGGATGCGGTGGAATGAGGAACAGAGTGGGGCCCTGTAAAGCACATGCCCAAGGGCACGAGCTTCTAGTGGCCAGGACTAAGGCACTACTGAAAACTAACGCCCTACAACAATCCCAACACAGTGTGGTACAAGTCCTGTTCTCACCCTACTTCTTTCCTCATCTGATAAATGAAGATACCCTTCCTAATGGACCTCAGCTCCAAGCACAGCTCTCAACTCTTGGCAATTCATATGTGTTCTCTCTCTCTAGCTCTCCCCCTCCCTCTCCCTCTCCCTCCCCCTCCCCTCCCCCCCCCCCCATGTATGTAAGTACAAAGACCTCTTTTAATGATTATACCTCTTGTCAGCATGGTGAATCAGACTTTGAAGGGTGACCAACCATCCATTTTTGCCTGGGACTTCCCTGGTTTCAGCACTGAAAGTCCCACATCCTGGGAAACCCCTCAGTCCCAGGCAAACTGGGACAGTGAGCTGGCCATCCTACTCTAAGGAACCAATCAGCATGGTATGAAAAACAATGCTATAGCAGGCCTTTGGTCAAAGACACTTGAAACCACAAAGCCTAGCCTGCTACAGAGGAATAACATTTTTAAAAAATTTACTTAAACACTTATATACAGTGTTTACAGGCATCTCTCTGAGTGCTTTATAAACATTAATGCATTCAATCCTCATAAGAAGGCTATGAGGGATGTACCATTGTTGTCTTTGGTAGGAAAACATTGTTGTGTTTGGTAGGAAACTAAAGCACAGAAATGTTAAATAACTAGCCCAAGGCCACCAAGCTAGTAAAAGTGGCAGACCAGAGATGCAAACCCAGCAGCCCTTCCAGCGTCCATTTCCTTAGTCATTCTTTTATGAAGACCAAAGGCACCCGGAGAGTCAGAATAACCACTTTTACTGCAATTGCCCAATTGTTTGGAAGCAGAGGTACTATGCAAACAGAAGCCTTTGGCTGGGGCTGGCTTCACGGGCACACAACCTGCACAGTGTCGAGGGCTCCTGCACTTAGAAGGGCTCCGCGCTTGGTTTAATGCTGTGCTGTCACCATTGAAATTCTTAATAATTCTTACACAAGGATCCCTGCATTTTCACTTTGCGCTGATCCCTGCAAATTATGTAGTTCATCCTGTCTCTGGCAATTGTACTGTCATAAAACGGGGGAAGGGGTCCTTGATGTCAGAACAGAAAAATCCGACAGGAACTCCCTTAGGGTCATGGTGTAACCCCTGTGTCATGGTGTAACTTTAAAAGATATTTTTTGCTATTAGAGAGCTGGTAATCCTACAGAATCCTAAAAAGTCATTAACAAATCACCTAGTCATAGAGAACGAGTCCAAACTGTATCATCAGGGGAAACTGTTAAATCTCAAATGTAATGGTCAAACGGAGGCCTGAAATGTGGGAGGTGTCAATTGACATGGTATTCCTACCATGTGCCCCCTGGGCAGTGACTGAATTTGCTCAAGGAACACCTTTTATTGGGTGATAGACCTTGGTCCCACCACAAGCCTTCCCTTTGAAGGGAGCAATGCAGGTCCCTAACACTGCTCAAATATGCATAACCCAGCCTTGAGTAACATGGTAACACATGTCCCTATAGTCAAACTAAGGAGGAAAAAAATAACTGAATATTTAATGAATCCTCATCTGTTAAAAAAATTGTCAAGTTGACATGTTAAATTTAATTTAGTCTACACATCTGAACATTAAAGAATCATCCTGTAATGCTCATCATCATTAATTTTTAGAGAAATGCAAATCAAAACTATGAGGTACCACCCCACACGAGTCAGAATGGCCATTACCAAAAAAATCTACAAATAACAAATGCTGGAGAGGGTGTGGAGAAAAGGGAACCCTCCTACACTGTTGGTGGGAATGTAAATTGGTGCAGCCACTATGGAAAACAGTACGCAGGTTCCTCAAAAAACTAAAAATAGAGCTACCATATGACCCAGCAATCCCACTCCTGGGCCTATACCCTGAGAAAACCATAACTGGAAAAGATACCTGCACCTCTATGTTCATAGCAGGACTATTTTTTTATTGGGGTACAGTTGCTTTACAATGTTCTCTTAGTTTCTGCTGTACAGCAAAGTCAATCAGTTATACATATACATATATTCCCTCCTTTTTAGATTTCCTTCCAATTTAGGTCACCACAGAGCACTGAGTAGAGTTCCCTGTGCTATACAGTAGGTTCTCATTAGTTACCTATTTTATATACAGTAGTGTATATATGTCAGTCCCAATCTCCCAATTCATCCCACTCCCCCTTCCCCCCTTGGAAACCATAAGTTTGTTTTCTACATCTGTGACTCTCTTTCTGATTTGCAAATAAGTTTACCTATAGCAGCACTTTACAGTAGCCAAGACATGGAAGCAACCTAAGTGTCCATCGACTGATGAATGGATAAAGAAGATGTGGAACATATATACAATGGACTATTACTCAGCCATAAAAAGGAACGAAATAATGCCATTTGCAGCAACATGGATGGCCCGAGAGATTATCATACTAAGTGAAGTAAGTCAGACAGAGAAAGACAAATACCATATGATATCACTTAGACGTGGAATCTAAAATATGACACAAATGAACTTATCTACAAAACAGAAACAGACTCACAGACATAGAGAACAGACTTGTGGTTGCCAAGGGGAAGTGGGGTGGAAGAGGGATGGAGTGGGAGTTTGGGGTTAGCAGATGCAAATTATTATATAGAGAATGGATAAACAACAAGGTCCTATTGTATAGCACAGGAAACTATATTCAATATCCTGTAATAAACCATAATGGAAAAGAAAAAGAAGCATCCTGTAAATTGATAAGAATAGATCAACTACATAAGGGCTAGTTGATGAACATCATAATAGCTGTCGTGACCTACTAGAAGTGCTATGTCACGTGGTTATTCTTTTCTAAGTTTATCATCAAAAAAATAACGTCACAATAATGCAAAATGAAATTTTTTTAAAAAGGAAAATCAGAACTAATCTCACTTCTCTAACATGGAAACTATTTTCATTTTACCTACACCCTTCATATTCTATTTTTTTTTTAAGGAAATGTTTAGACAAGAAAGTTGGATGCTTTAACATGGAAATGACTTCTCCTAGGGTATAGCTCCCTCCAAATCAGCCATGGAGTTCTCAAGATGCCACGAGACTAAGCAGGATTTCTGAGGCAACAGACCACTGCTTCCCTGATTCTCTGTAGCAAAGTTGAACAAGCACCCAGAACAGCTTAACGGCTGCTGAGGTTGTCAATATCCAAGAGGAGGCAGCATTTTTCTGCTTCCAAAGGCTAACGCTCCCAGAATCAGACCCTTCCTCCGTTCCACTAGAAGGGGGGAAATTAAAACACACAAAAATCTGACAGTGATTCTTTTTCAGGACATCTGGAAAATGCAGTATGGAAATTCAGTATTGAACTTTGAACATCTGTTGTTTCCAGGAAACTCAACCATCCCAAGCTGGTGAAATTCTATGGAGTGTGTTCAAAGAGATACCCTATATACATAGTGACTGAATATATAACCAATGGCTGCTTGCTGAGTTACCTGAAGAGTCATGGGAAAAGACTTGAGCCCTCCCAGCTCTTAGAAATGTGCTATGATGTTTGTGAAGGCATGGCCTTCTTGGAGAGCCACCAGTTCATACACCGGGACTTGGTAAGGAAAGAAAGCTATCCCCAGCTCCCTCCTCCAGCGATGGGGCCACTGGGAGGGACGGCAAGGAGGGCATCTTCACTTATACTTTGCTCACTTGTGACATGCTTAAGCGCATGACATTTTTGTAATCAAAATCACAATTTCATAATAAAATACTTGAAGTATAGAAAGAGTAGAAGTAGCCATCAAGATCTATGTACTTAGGTTGCGGTATAAAGGAAAACAGATGGAAAGGAAAGACTTTGGTCACTTTACTGTTTCCCGGAACCATTTAACCCAAGGTTACCTTTACTCCAGGAAGGGTTTAGTGCTAAAGGAGTTGTTCAGTACCATAACCAAAAATACAAGAAATGAAATTTGTGTGTGTCTTTGGGTCAGGGTGGGCATGGAGAGTGTTCTGCTTGGTTTGCACTGGTATTGATTGATCTTTTAAGATTTTCTTGTGCTGAACAGCAAACCTGCCATGCACCCTAGGCCAGTGTATTTGGGGTTCCCAGCGCAGCAGTTACGCCTTCAAAGCGCCTGTTAATGCACGGTGCCCTAGCAGTGTGGAGAGGGAACCCCTAGACATGATTTTTGCCTTCTCATTGATGAGCTCATGTTCTGTGTTTAATGTCTAATACCTTTCGTGCTGTTTGACAAGGATGGATGCTTGAGGCAAAATACTTATGGGAGCACATTTTCATTCTGAAAAATGGAAAATTGCGAAGGAAAAAAAACAACTCCTATACTCTAGATATTTCCTTTGAAATAGAGCATTTGGGGTTGTGATAGGCAATCTTCGATTTTGCTGAGAATTCTGCCAAAGAAAAGGAAAATGTCTGATTTTGATGCCAGGGGATTCTTGGTCATCTTTACTACTTGGTAATTTTGCTTTCCCTCTAAAGGCTGCTCGGAACTGCTTGGTGGACAGTGACCTCTCTGTGAAGGTTTCTGACTTTGGGATGACGCGGTAAGCCAATTCCCACAGGGCAGCCAATGCAACAGGGGTTTCCATTCACATCAAAATGCGGATATAGAACCTGCTCTCAATCAGGGGCTTAAAAACCGGGATCCCTCCCCCACTCTACCTCTGCCCACCTCATTTCTCCACCCATAAGATGGGATTGTTCTTCAGAAATTGCCCCAAGTCCTTTTTAGTTCTTTCAACACCTTGATAAATATTTCCTAAACTTAAGAATAAATTCCATGAAAATCTTAAATATTCAAATATAACATGTTACAGCCAGACATACAACCCAGAAAAGCTTAAAAAGCCTTGATTGAGTGAGCGTGTGTGTGTGTTGTGGCTCCTTCACCCCTTCTGGCTGTTTCCTCTTAACACTGTATGTTCAAATGGACAGGGCATTAACACTAGGACAATTTTTCTTGCCATTTTATTAAATTTCCTGTATCATCAGGTAAGGCAGTAGACTCAGATTCTCTCGGTGAGCACTCTAGCAACACTTCAGGATTTGAGAAATTAGTTTGAGTGTGACAGCAGTTTAACAAGAGTCTTCCATTTCCTGAACTCTGAATCCTTATACTATGTAAGCCTCAGAGTCAATTTTCATGGTTTTACATAGGAAATGAAGACATACATGGTAGCCTTTCCATTCAACAAACATTTATTGAGTGCCTACGCAGTGCCTGGGCCTTATGAGAGATACTGAAATGTATGGGATACTCCCTGCCCTCAAACTGCCCATGGTTTAGTCTACAGGGCAAGCAGATGTCCCTGCCATTGAGACAAAATACAGCTATAAAGTTGTGCCCACTCAACATAAACTCATGTCATTCTGAGGAGAGATAACGCAGTTTCAAAGCGATCTGAAGAGGTGACGAAAGCCAGCTCTATGTTTAGCCAGCATGGCCCTAAAACACCATAGGAAGATCTATTTTTTTTTTAAGTCTTCTCCAAATTTCATTAGAGAAGCTGCTCCTCTTCTGGGACCCCTCAGTGTTGCCAGGGTGTCCCTTTAGCTGCGTGCTCCCTGCCACCCTCCTCTGACCATGCACTTCCTCTCCAACGCCCACACTTCGAATGTGCAGCTCGCCTGAGCGCAAGAGAAAAAGCTGCTCACAGCTGCTCAGGACAGGGAGAGGCTCCCAGGCCGAGGGAGCTGATCCCACTTTGTTCTCAAAGCAGAAATATGGGCTGTTACGCCAGCATCCAGGGACTATACTGTCAAGTTCTTTGTAACTTAGGAAAAGGGGGCTGCACGTCTTGCTCTAAATAAGGGATCCTGGAGGCCATGCACCAGGCCCTGTTGGTCATGAAGCTCTGGGGTCACATTAGTCAGATGCCTGTGATTGAACTTGGTCCTGATGATTCGAAGGAAGGTTTAGGTCATGAGCAGAGCCCAGTCAGGGGTGTCAGGGTTGTTTCTGAGTGTCTGGTGGTGTCTGAGGAGCTGAGGGGGCTTGGGAGGGAAGTATGGAAGGTGCTATATGTAATCTTATGGAAGCATTATTTATTATTACTATTATTAATATTTCCCAGAATGATTTGCCACACCAGCTTTTTCAGCTATTTTAAAGTACAATAAACATCTCTAACACATTTTTGTGTGTGAAGTTTTCCTATAAATTATATCCAAAGTTTCAGTCTCCATCATTTTCATTTTTCTATTTTCTTGAGTTAGTAGTCATTATTTACGTGTTTTTTGTGGGCTTCTCCTTTTTTAATTGTACAAATAATATATGCTTATTGTAAGAAATATAGCAATAGTGTATAAAGCAAAAAGTAGAATCTACCCCCCCACCCATTCCCCTTATTTTCAGCACTAGGAGTAACTATGGCTGACACATTCAGTGGATGTCCTTTCAAACCTGATTCCTAAGTGTACCCAATCATAGACACAAATATGGACATTTACTGTTTGTCCCCACAAAAATGGAATCACATTACCTATACATGCTTTTGCACTAACCATAAACCATAGGCATCTTTTTATTTTGGTCAGTGTAGAGTGATCTCTTTTTTCATGGCTGCATACTATTCTATTAATGTACCATATTATATTTAATCACTCCTCAGCCTGGGGACATTGAGGTTGATTGCATTTTTATCGTTATTATAAACAAAAGTGTACTGCATATCTTGAGCATATATTTTTATGGTCTTGATAACTTCATAAGATATTATTGCTGTCCATCATTGTTTACAATAGCAAAAGATTAGAAGTTACACGGTTAAACAAATTACGTTAATCCGTAAGAAGAAAGACTAGTCAGCCATTAAACATGATGCTGTAGGAGAATGTAACCATGGGGAAAATGTTCTTGATATGCCCTTAAAGGAAAAATAAAAGCAAACCTCAATACAACAGAAACCCAATTTTGTTCAAAGTATATATAGAAAAAAAGATTTGAAAGTACAAGTGAAAATGTATCTTGAGTGGTAGTATGTGACAGGTTATCTTTGGGGTGGGATTCGGAGTGATTTTACTTTTACTTGTTTGTGTTTCTTTCTATTCACCAAATATTTTGCATTCAGATTTTGCTATTTTCAAAGTTAGAGATCATTTTTTTAAATGCTTACAAGTCATAAGCAGCCTCTAGCTAAGCTCACACACCGAAAGGAAGCAAAAGGTCTGGAAAACCAAGGCCCTCCGCTGAGACCGGACGGCTGTATGTCCTGCATACTTGGCTGAAGGACTGTGTTGATGTTTTCCTCTGCAGGTATGTTCTTGATGACCAGTATGTCAGTTCGGTAGGAACAAAGTTTCCCGTCAAGTGGTCAGCCCCAGAGGTGTTTCACTACTTCAAATACAGCAGCAAGTCAGACGTATGGGCGTTCGGTAAGAATGTGGCCACGTGGGACCCAGCCCCATTGCATAAGCTGGCTTCCACAACAGGAAACCACAAGAGCAGCAACATCCATTTTCAGCAAAAGCTCTGGGCACTTACAAAATTACATGTATGGTTAGAGACAAGCAAGGGATTGAAGAAGGTGATGGTGACCCTTTCTTGTGCTGGTGTTAGGATGTCTGCCACGTATTGTATAATTGGCATCCTGCTAGCACCTTCTCATAAAATCAAAAGGGATAAAAGCTTTCCCACTGAAGATTTCAGTTTTCAAAAAGGAGTCACCGAAAACTAAAACCCAGTTTGCATGAGGTACAAAACGGTGAAGGGCTTAAAATGAAGTCATCGACTTTCTGCACGGAAGCGGGGTGATAATCATTCCCTTCTGAATTGACCAGTTTGGGGGGCATGCCTGGTGTAAATACCAAACATGACTCAGCACTTTCTTTGGCCCATCCCAACTTCAACTAGTGTCCCTGTTAAAATTCATCATTTAGGTCAGGGGTCAGCAGACCATGGCGCAGGACCAATTCCAGTGGCCTGTTTCTGTAAGGAAAGTTTGATCGGAGCACAGCCATGTCCTTTGTACATATGGTTTATGTATTGTCTGTGGTTGCTTTTGTGCTTGCAACAGTAGCTGTCACAGAGGCTGCATGACCCTCAAAGCCTAGAAAACTTACTTTGTGGCCCTTTATAGAAAGAGTATGCTGACCCCTATTTTACTGAAAGATCTATATTGAAATTTAGTAAACGTAATTAGACAACAGAGACAATTCTTAAATTGTGATTCTGTAGATTTTCTGGTATTTTTCTACATTGGGAGGAATGTCAGGCTTGTTTAAAATCACTGTCAGATGAGCCCAGGATAAATATTCCAAATTATCATAAGGCTATGGAATCTATTAAATACAACTGAGAACTATTTCATGCCTGTCTGAGTCCATAAGCACAATTTGACTTTCTACATGACAGCCTGAAGAAAGGAAAATGTAGTCAGCTGTTTAGTTTTCTATGTGACAATTGTTAAAAATAATTATTCCTTTTGTAAAATTGGTACTGTTCATTGTAAAAAAAATAATAATCCAATGTATACAGAAAAAGGAAAAACCACAGAGAGCATTTTGGTGAATACTTGATGTCATTTTGTGCTGATGAACTTGTCAGAATTAGTTTCAATCTCTTTGTGTCAAATGATATGCCTTATGAAAGATATTTTTAAAAATCGGTATCCTTACTCCACAGTCACAGCTGGGTTTTGACCAAAACATTGCATTACCCAGGCTGACTGCTTACCTTATGTGCCAGAATTTGGCTCCAAATATTTTCTGGCTGTTTCCAAGAACTAAATTCATTCTTAAATAATCTGTCCCCAGTGAAGATACTCAAAATAAACCAGGACCTCTGAAAGCAATTCTCAAAGAGGAGTCCCACAGATATTTTAAGCAATGATATTATTCTTGAGATAAGTGGTTAGCCTTCCAAAGAGACAACTGTGAAAGGGGCAACACGTTTTCTGATGGTTGTTTTAGAATATTTGTTTAAAAAAACCCCACAGCCACCATAACTTGTAACATTGCCTTACTGTAAATATTTTACAAAAAAATCTGTAGCCCTAAAGGTCAAAGAAGTTTTGAAGTTAGTACTTCAGTATGGTTCTAGAACAATTTTCTCCCTTCTTACATATTTCTAGTTTTCCAAGCTTTTGAAGCTGGCTGAGTGCTGGAATTCTCTGGCTTGGCCAGTACATCACAATGGCCACCATTTAGAGAGCATTTAAAATGTCTCCAGTGCCCTTCTAAATGCTCCACGTGTTTCATCCTATTCAATCCTCTCGACAACTCTGTGATGTGCAGATATCCGCATATTACAGAAGGCAAGCAGAGCTGAGAAGGACTAAGAAAGTCGCCCAGCCTGTAAGTGGCAAACCTGGGCCTCAAAAGGCACGTCTGACTGGCCCCAAACGCAACCCTCTTGACCACCATGACCAGAACTCGGTTTCTTAACCTGGAGTCCACCATACACTGGATACTTCCAGAAAATACCCTGTGAACTTCCACACAAGGAGCCCGAAAACGCTGTGCATTCACTTCCCCGAGGAAAAGCTAATGCTTTTAATCAGATCCTTGAAAGGACACCTGACCCACAAAGTATTCTAGAACACTGTGGCAATAGAAAAGGAGGAGCGTTGCCCATGATTTTATCTTAAATTTCCACCAAAAGGTAATTTGATGGTGCAGTGAAGCTGTTGCCAAGGCAAAGAGAAAGGGCGAGGACTCCCATCCATTACTCCTAAGGGCTGGAGTTGGGGCTTGTCACGGTGGGTTGGACCAGGCCTCAGCCGCCTCTCTGAAGCAGCCCAAGGGCCTTGACCCCAGGGAGCTCCCCCTGCAGCTGCCCTGGCGGGTTCCCCGTTTCCCGGCAAGAATGGGCGTCCGGGTCTCAGGGAACAGGGAGAAGAGAGCCTGGGCTCCGTAAGCTATGGTCCAGGCCCGCCCTCCCTACCCCGTCCTCCATGCTTGGACTCATCCCCCAGGGATCCCGGCTCTGACCCAGAGCCTTCCTGACCTGCCGCGTGAAGCTCGTTCGACAAACTGTACCTTTTGACGCTGGCTCTCTCTCCTCTGTCCGCCGCCGCCCTCCCCATGGTGCAGGGATCCTGATGTGGGAAGTGTTCAGCCTGGGGAAGCAGCCTTATGACTTGTACGACAACTCGCAGGTGGTCATGAAGGTCTCCCAGGGCCACCGGCTCTACCGGCCCCAGCTGGCGTGGGACACAGTCTACCAGGTCATGCACAGCTGCTGGCACGAGGCGAGTGATCCACTGGCGGGAGAGGGCACGCGCCGGGCGCATCCGGGCGTGTGGCTGCGTCACCGCCGGAAGAAGCGTTTTTGAGGCGGGGACGGGGGTGGGGGTGGGGGTGGGGGCACCTGCTACAGAGCAGGTGGAAATGGCCCTGGGCCCCTGCCCTCAGGTGTTTGTGATCTGAAACCAGCACTGTAGGCGCCAACAACTTAACAAACAACTTATATCAGCAGTGTTCTAAGGACTTTACGAATATTAACTCATTTATTCAACAGGAAACACACTATGAGTAGGTACTCTTATCATGGCTAAACGAACAGAAGTGGAAACAGAGACCCAGAGAGGTTAAGTGACTCGCCCAAGCTCACACAGCTAGTAAGAGGCAGGCTGGCTAGTGTCAGAGGCCCTGTTCTCAACCACAACACTAGAGGGTCTCTCCTCAAGGAGAAAATGTGTAACAGAGAACAAATAACACGTGTAGAGAGCACAGAATGGACAGCAGTCTGTTCTCCCTTCCCCTGTCTCCCAAGTGCTGAATAAAAGCCTTCCATGCAGGGAGAGAATAAGAGTATCTTTTTTTGTGGGACTGAAAACAGCAAGTAGCTTATAATTATATGTGCAAATTAGAAACATAGACAAGTAAGTACAGGAAGGAAGAGCTCAGAGGACACAGGGAGCCCAGCTTCCGGAACGCATCGTTATCTGAGCCAGGTCTGGAAAGCCCTACAGAGCTTCCCCAACTATGTGGGTGGAGACACAGTTCAAGGGTGTCCAGGTGAGAGCGACCAGCACAAGCACAGGTGGGGAGGCAGGAATGAGCACTGCATGCTTGGCTGGAGCTGTGGTTGGAAGGGCTGGAAATGAGTTTGGAAGAGTACGTCTGGTCCTGTAGCCTGAATGACAAGGAGAGGAGTGTGAGTTTGGCTTTCTATAGGCAACACGGAGCCCCTGAAGACATTTGCGAGTGATGTGATAATAAGAGACTTCTAAGAACATTCATCTAAGAGCCCGCAGCCCATAGCCATTATACGGTGTGGCCTCATTGACAAACGGGCCTAACGCTGCCGTCATGCGTTCACACATTCATTCATTCACTCGTAAGAGACAGATCAGTGTCGTGGTTAAGCGTGTGGACTCTGGAGCCAGAATGCTAGCTCTGGGTTGAATGCTAGCTGTGGGACCTTGCATAAGCCTCCTAACATCTCTGTGCTTCACCATAAAATAGTACTTAACTGATAGGATTATTGTGTGGATTGAATGAGTTAATATTATAAAGTCCTTAGAACAGTGCCCGGTATACAGTAAGTGCTCTAAGTGGTTGTCGTTGTTGTTACATATTAATAGAGCAGCTGTGCACCAGGCACTATGCGGGTGCTAGGAATAAATGACTGCACAGGATTTAAAGAGTTCCTCATCTCTTGTGTTGGAGCCTAGAATTCCACTTTGGAAGAGTTACTGACTGCATCACGTAACATTTTATCTTTTAGCTTAAATTCTTCTTGGAATATGGGCACTTGGTGACTTCCCACCCAATGTCACTTGAAATACTATCTAAGGCTCCCCCACTCTTTTTTACCCCAAATGTAAAGGGGATGAGAGCCTTAGGTGGCACTAGAGGGTCAGACTGGGTCAGAGAAGGGTTAGAGACCTGGCACTGCCCACAACCAGGCAGACTCACTGCTGTCACCTGGCCGACGGAGAAGAGGAGCAGACAAGGGTGTTTGAGTTGAAGCTGGGAACCTCCCTGGCCCTCCCCACTCCAGCTCCTGGGAATGTGCCTGCACCATCAGATGGACAGGGGGCCCTGAACAGGAAGGAACTGCCTTCTTCCTACAGTTGGTCCATGAAAGTGTGAGGATTGGGGCAGAATCCATTGAGAGGGGGTTGCACGGGGGCAGTCCCCAGCTGAAGGTCCTGCTTATAGTGAGTGTTTTGTAGTTTAGTCTCCCTTCTTTTTGGTATTTTATTTCACAATTTTGGGGAGAAAATTCACAATTTTCATTAGATTCCAGTTTAGCTTTCCCGTATTTCTTTGTACAAAAATGAACACGTATGTATAGGTGTGTGGTTTTGTTTCCCTTTCTTTCTTACAAAAAAAAAAAAAAAGAGCATACAAATTCCTCTCCACAGGCATCGGCCCTCTAGCAACACAGACCATTGTTAAGCTTCTGAATTCCTGCCGATCTGATAGACGAGAAATGGCATTTTAGTGCAGCTTTCCTAGGTACATCTTTCATTATGAGTGAGGCATATTTTGAAGAGCATATGTATATCTTTCTGAGAATTATATGTCATATCTTTTCCCTTTTTCTATAAGGTTTTTGTTCCTCCCACCTCAATTTTAAAGATCCCTTTAGAAATTCAGGAGATTAATACTCTATCTCTGACATAAATTGTAATTATTTTCTCCCAGTTTGTCACTTATCTTTGATTTAATTTATGATGTTCTTTGCCATGCAAAACTTTCTTTTTAAAAAAATACAGTTGCGGGGCTTCCCTGGTGGCGCAGTGGTTGAGAGTCCACCTGCCGATGCAGGGGACACGGGTTCGTGCCCCGGTCCGGGAAGATCCCACATGCTGCGGAGCAGCTGGGCCCGTGAGCCATGGCCGCTGAGCCTGCGCGTCTGGAGCCTGTGCTCCGCAACGGGAGAGGCCACAACAGTAAGAGGCCTGCGTACCGCAAAAAAAAAAAAAAAAAAAAAAAAAAAAATACAGTTGACTACATCATTATTTGCTTCTTTTGCTTCTGGAAACTGAGTTATAGTTAGATAGGCTTTGCCACACCCAGATTGCAAAGGCGTTCACTCAGATTTTCCTCTAGTAATTGCATGGTTTCATTCTTTTACATTTAAGTGTCTGATCTAGTCTGTTTGTTTTGGTATATGGAATAAAAAGTATGGATCCAAAGATTTCGTTTTCTAAATGACTACTCAGTTGTTGAGGCACCATTTATTAAAAGACTATGTTATCCCCAGCAATAACATTCTATCGAATGGTGTCAAAATACCCAGTAACAGGATAGTAAATTTGCATAGGCATTTGGATTCATTTTGGGACTTTCTCTTCTATTCTCTGGTCTCTATTCATGTGTTAGCACTGTATTGTTTTAATTACAGAAACTTTATAACACTTTTTTTAATGTCTAATTTTTTGGATTAATTTTTGTTGGAGTATAGTGATTTACAATGTTGTATTAGTTTCTGCTGTATTTAACATGTTTTAATACTAGGTAGGCTAGCACCCCCTCATTGCTCATCTTTCTTTATAGTTTTCTTAGCTATTTTACATATTTAAAAATCCACAAACTAGATAATCAATTTGTTCAGCTTGAAGCCAGCTTGTTCATATTTTGGAGGAGACTGTATTTGGTTTGTATTTTAACTCGGGAAATTGACCATCTTTATGGTATTGGTGCGTCCTATTCAAGGACAAGCAATGTTTTCTTCTATGTGGTCAAGTCTACGTTTGTATTTTTCAGCAGCGTTTTAAAGTTTTCCTCATTTGTGGGGGGTACATTTTTGTTCATATTTTATTGAGGTGTTGTTGCTATTGTAAATGGGGTTTTCTCTTCCATTACATCTTCTAATTGGTTATTGTACACATATAGGAAGGCTACTGGTTTTGTAAGTTAATTTTATATACTGCTCTCCTGGTGAATTCCTTTATTATTTGGGTTGGTTCTATCATTAATTCTCTTGGTTTTCCAAGGTCTGCAGTCGTATCTTATGCAAATAAAGATACTTTTTCTTCCCCAATTCTTAGGGCTCTAATTGTTTTCTCTTTAGAAGAAATGTCTATAGTGTTTCCACATTGTAAAATTTGCTAGTTTTAGGACTGAGGTATAAATATTTTACATAGTTTATTTTTAATCATAGCCCTCATAAACTAAACCATTGGGTTTTTCTTTTATTTAGCTTCCAGAAAAGCGGCCCACATTTCAGCAACTCCTATCTTCCATTGAACCGCTTCGGGAAAAAGACAAACCATGAAGAAGAAATGAGAAGTTCTGATGAGAATGAGTGTAAATGTTGGCCAACATTTTCATTCTTTTTAAGGGATGTAGCAAAGCACAGACATTGTAATTTAGCTAGTTCTTCTTAATGGTATTTTGTGTGCTGTTTGTTCTATTATCTAGAAATGAACAAGGTAGGAAACAAAAGATTTCCTTGAAATTTAGGTCAAATTAGTAATTTTGTTTATGCTGCTCTTAATATTATACTTCCCAGCCTATAGCAGAAGCACATCTTCTGATTGATTGCAAAATAGAGAGGGTGTGTACCATATGTAAAGATTGAACAGAATTGAAAAATTGTTGGATATTTGTTCTTTTCGTAATATCACCACTATCATGATAATTAAATATGCTATTAGCAAGTATGGAAATTGTGACACTTGCCTTCGTGTTTCAATGTTCTCAATCTTTAGCATGTATGAGAATCAAATGGAGAGTTTATTAAAACACAGGTTCCTTAGGAACTACCCCAGAGATTCTGGTACAGCAGGTCTGAGTGCAGCCCAAGAATTTGTATTTTTAACAAGCTCCCAGATGTTTCTGTGCAGTCAGTCCAAACTGCCCTAGGGGACCTCATTATGTAGTGGGCACCGTTAGGTGGTCCATAATTCAATCCAAATGATACAATTCTCATTTGATATCCAAATCAGTAAAATGAATTCATGTCATTATGTACACAAATATAAAACTAAAGTTAAATAACATAATTCAATAATATACTATGTGTCACACAGACACAATTTTTAAAGATGCTAAGGTATAACTTGATGCCTTTTTCCTTACACTTAACTATTTTCAATTTCAACTCAAGTATAACCACGATCTTGTATTAGATTGTTGCTTTGTACAGTACTCCCCGCTTATCTTCAGGGGATACATTCCAAGACCCCCAGTGGATGTCTGAAACTGAGGATAATACCAAACCCCATAGATACTATGTTTTTGCTATACATACATATCTATGATTAAGTTTAATTTATAAATTAGGCACAGTAAGAGATTAACAGCAATAACTAATAATAAAATAGAACAACTAGAACAGAATACTGTAATAAAAGTTATGTGAATGTGGTCTCTCTGTCAGAGTATCTTACTGTACAAATTGAATGCCTTTTCCATTTTAAGTAAGCATTTACACACTGCGGCCATAACTTTTGCAGTTTGAGGTGTGACAGCAAAACTAGTATGAATTTCTTTTTCTTTCTTCGCAATGTCACCGATGGAAGATTCGGTCTTACCGTAGGTTTCAGCCCCCTCAGCGTCTGATTTTTTTCTTTCCTTATTGAGACCTTTCACCTTTTTACTTAAAGGAAGCACTTTAGGTCTTATCTCTGGCATTTCCGAATCACCAGTATCACTCCTCTGGCGCTTTGGAGCCAGGATTAAGTAAAATCAGGGTCACTTGAACACAGTAGTGTGGCACTGCGACAGCAGATCTTATAACCGCAGCCACTAATTGACTAACGGGTGGGACATGCTGGCCAAAGGGATGATTCAGACCCCGGGGGAGCAGAGCTGAAATCGCGAGATTTTATCACGCTACTGAGAACGGCACGCACTTTAAAACATATGAATTCTTTATTTCTGAAATTTTCCATTTAATATTTTCATATAGTGGTTGACCGCGGGTAACTGAAACCGTCAAAAGTGAAACCGCAGATGGGGGGTGGGGGAGGGTGGGCGCTACTGTAATCGTTTAAAATCCTTGAGTTTGGGGCCCTGGGGCTTCTGGCTAGTTTGATAACTGAACTTTCTCTTTCGGTCTTCTATCTTGACACAAAGGTACAGGAGTCCTATTTTACCTTCTTATGGCTATTACTAAAAGGTGCCTTAGCTTTCAAGCTTCCTGGGAATGCCCACCCTCACGGTCTGGTACTGAACCCATAGGTTTTCATCATTTTGGAGTACATCATTGTCATGTCTGTAATGTCAAGAAGGGAAAGAGAAAGGTTATGTGAAGGGCATTATTACAGTGAAAAGACACTAATGAAACCCTGCTACTATTTTCCAGATATAAGTTAACAATCTCCTTTGAGACATTCACACCCTTCCTCATCCCGCTCACTCCTCACCCCCCAGCTATTGTGAATGATCCCTCTTGGTTATTTGTCTCTTGACATTTAAATAATGATTCCTTTATTTTCAGCAGAATCGACTTATGGTAATAGTCTTCTATTTTTTTTTTTTTACCATGGTACGAAAATCTCAATATATAATGAAATGTGCTGCTCTGATTCCGTCCACCAGAGATTTGCACCACAGACTGTTAAAGCCCCCCCCGAGAAAGATTTCTCACGCCCAAACTAGGTCTTCCTGGTCCCCCCCCCCGCCCGCCACTTGAAAGGTGTTTTCCTTTCTTCTTATTTTTACATATTTGATCTTCTAAAAATGAAGCTCAGCAGGACTCTATGGGACCTTCCCAGGAACATGACCCCTCCCCCTGCCTCTTGTCTGTAGAAAATCTTTAGCTCCCTAGGCCTTCCCCAAGTTCCAAAGAGCAAATTTAATAAGAGAAATGAGAAAATGCAGGAACAAAGAAAAACAGTCAATCAAGACAGTAATAGTTTAGCCATAAATCAAAGTCAAGGACCTTTAGTTCCTCCTCAAGGGCTACAGATAATATCCTGAGCCGTATCCTTGAGCTGTTTTGCAGATACTAAAACCCCCACCAGGTGGAAGAACTTAACTGCATCCTGACCACAAGTAGACCCCAGACTGGTTAAAACCAGAAGGTTGATGATGCTGACTCCAGAAATACCACCCAATTACCTCACCACCAATCAATGAGAAGAATGTCCACAAGCTGATCAGGTCCCCTACGACCCTCACCCCTAATGTTGCCTTTAGAAGCCCTTCCCTAAGAGCCATCCGGAAATTCGGGTCTTTTGAGCAGGAGCTGCTAGTTCTCCTTACTTGACAAAGTTACTCTAACAGTATGCTGGTCACTGCGTAAAGTGAATTGATGGGTAGAGTTTGGATATTTCCACCTATTTAATCCATTTTAAATCAGTTTTCAGGTCTGTATTGGATGCTGTGCTCAGAACTGGGCTGGGGGCTCTGAGATATATAAAAGCATTACCAGGTTTGGTTCCTAACCTGATGGTGTAGACGCTCTAACACAACTCTTTTTCGACTGATTTTATAATTGATTTATACAAGAAATATAAAGCAACTGAAGGCATTGGGATACATTCCAAGACATATGGGAGGTCAAGAGTCCTGGACAGTCAGATGGCAACTTTGTCCCTGGAAGTGAAAAGCAGACTGAAGCCACAGAAACCCGAGCACAGAGCACACATAAGACCACACGAGTGTGTAAATCGAGTATTTACTGAGTGTCTGCTTCGTGCTCAGCACTACTCAGACATTGTGGGCAAATACAAAAGATTTAAGAGATTGGGAGCCCACTTCAGAGGGTGGCATTCAGTTGGGATCTCCATGCACTCCACGGTTAGAGAGCAGCGGAAGCGAGTTTCTATCACGGGTGCTCCGGAGGGGGGTTCACAGAGGCCCCTGGGGCTAGTTTGATGTTGTCAGGAAGATGGTGATCAGGCAGCTTGGAAGTGAGAAGGCAATGTCCTCCAATGGCTCTCTGGATTCTTCTCTCTTCTGTAGCCCTGTCACCCTGAAGAAGGCATGTTCCAGTCCAATCATCACTGGGGGAAATCACTAGAGTACTTAGATCAAGTTAATGTGAAGAGAGCATGACATCCTTTACACTTGAATTCAATCCAAGTGAACAGTGTGTGCTGTTCTCCATCCCTGCAGCTCCATGTGTTCACAGGCACCGTCTTTAAGAGTGATCCACCCAGGTTCCACACCAGAGCCCAACACCTGCTCCTGCCACGTCTCCTTTCTTTTCAACTCCAGCAACACAACGGACATTTCCATTTCTATTACCCCTGAACAGCGTGTGAGGCAAAAGACAAACTTTCTCTATTCTCTTAGAGAAACATAGAAACACCTCTTTCAGGAAACAGAAAAGTCAAATCCCGAGGCAGAAACAAATACTAAAGGCGATGCAAGTGAAGATGCCCTCTCCTCAGGCATGTCTTCTTTGGACAACTTTTCCTGAACAGAGACACAGCTTTGACATTTAATGACACCCTTATAATCTCCTATGTTCTGTACTGTGAAATTAACATTTACATACAATAAGATCACCTCAAGAGGAAATAAAAGAGATTTTTCTAAAACGAAGTCTGAACATCATCACTATTTTGGAATCCTGGATTATTTTCTCCTTTACTCAAGCCCACGGAGCCATAAGGATTTTCTTCACTGCTTGCTTGATTTTTCCTGTTAAATAAAGTGAAGTCACCTTAATATTGTGATGTTAGAATGACACGGCCTTCCTTGGACTCCACTGGGCCCAGGCATCTTTTTTGTCTCAGCATCTAATCACCTGTATTCATTTGCATACCAGCCCCCTCTCAATGGACCATAGGCACCCAGAGCGCATCGGATTCACTTCTTTAGGCCCATGATTGGTCGGCACGATGGCTGGCAGAGCACAGGAGATTGGTTAGGGTATAAGCTCTGGAGTCAGAGAGCAGAGGCCTCCGTGTCTCAGTTTGCCTATTTGGCAAATGATGGCAATCATGTGAAGTCAATGAAATAATGCTGGCAGAGTACTCACGGTACTTGGCATGTAATCCTCAATAAATATTGACCATTATTATTATTTTTAGGAACTCAGTGATCATTCAGCCAATCACTTCATTTTAAAAAGCTTCCCCACTAAATTATTAACTTCCAAAGTATAAAGATCAGGGTAGGCCTGCTTTGTAGTACAATAACCAGCTTTAGAAACCAAGCATATATCCTCATGTGTTACTGACTAGCCGTGCAAACTTGAGAAAGTTTCTTGGTCTCTCTGAATCTCAGTTTTATATATACATGAAGATAATTACGTATTTACATCATACAGTCACTGAGAACACTAATGTAAGAAATACATGAGCACGGTTGACAGTCTTATTTTTGTACCTTCTATTAACATAGTGTGTAGCATGAAGGAGGGGCTTCCAAATAAGTTCTTTAGTGAATTAACTTTGGAATAGTGTCTCATGTGCAAGTTTTTAGTATGTAGAGGAGTGCTTGTTAAACTGTAATGTGTGTCCAAGTCTGCAGGTCTTACTAAAACAAAGATTCTGCTTCATTGGGTCTCCAAAAAACTGATCGTTTTTCAGAAATACTCATAGACTTAGAAAACAAACTTATGATTACCAAAGAGGAAAGGGCAGGGAGGGATAAATTAGGAGATTGTGATTAACATATATACACCACTGTATATAAAACAGATAATCGGGCTTCCCTGGTGGCGCAGTGGTTGAGAGTCCGCCTGCCGATGCAGGGGACACGGGTTCGTGCCCCGGTCCGGGAAGATCCCACATGCCGCGGAGCGGCTGGGCCCGTGAGCCATGGCCGCTGAGCCTGCGCGTCCGGAGCCTGTGCTCCGCAACGGGAGAGGCCACAACAGTGAGAGGCCCGCGAACGGCAAAAAAACAAAACAACAACAAAAAAACCCAGATAATCAACAAGGACCTACTGTATAACACAGGGAACTCTATACTCTGTAATAACCTATATGGGAAAAGAATCTGAAAAAGAAGAGATATATGTATAACTAAATCACTTTGCTGTACACCTAAAACTAACAGAACATTGTAAATCGACTATAATATAAAATAAAAATTTTTAAAAAGCCGATCGTTTTTGTTGGCTTTGGGAAGGGAACTTGGAAGCAAAGAGTGACAGAAGACTCTGTGTATCCTTTTGTACTTAAAAAATTTTAACTATATGAATGTATTCTAGTAAATGCCTATTTTAAAAAATGAAGTTACTTGGGAGAATAATATAGTGAAGAAAATTGAGCAAAATAGACTAGTGCATGTCAAAGTTGAAGAACATGTTTAAACAGCCGAAAGTGTGCAAAGAGTTTTGTAAGGTGCTATAAAATATGATTAACTTCAATTATATAAGCCCAACAAACGTAAATGACGTCTCAAGGTCAGAAAACAAATCTAGTGGCAGGGCAAGACTATACATCAGGTCTCTGGTGATTTAAATCCTCCATGAACTTGGATCTTCAACTCAAGAACAAATTAGAGGGTGCCTGACCCATCAACTGAGGGAACAGTAGGGCGTCTGTGCTATCAGAGGAGGGATGAAGAGGACTCGAGTGTAGCAGTTTGGAGCAAATCTCAGAGCTCATTCTCGAATGATTTCACAGTTCAAATCCATCACTAATCCAGCCTCTAAGGTCAGTTCTAGACCGAGGAGGACTCATCAGTAAGGATAACGCCCTGAGCCCACTCACTCCTGCTGGGTTTGGAGTGCCTCTTAGCGGTGGGGGCAATGATGCTGTGGGCCAGGCTGGAGTTTACCAGGGCACACCAGCCAACTCCAGGCTGGACATGTCCTGTATGGTGGGGCTTTGCTAGGGAGGCAAAGTGCTGATGAAATCTGGTAAATTTCTAGGGGATGCGTAAGAATATGTAGCTGCGAAATTGTCCAAATAAGGAATTGGCTTGTACAACCTACCACTCACCGCAAAATTTCCAGTTAGTTTTCCCTAAACCTTTCTGTTTTAGGATAGATAAGTCTAAGAAAGGTCACTTACTTTCTTCGATCTCTGATGCCAGTGAAGATGAGCACAACAATACCAATCACTACCACTCCCATCACGACCCCAAAGATAATCAGCCATACGGTGACAGGTGGCTCGTAAGGGGGTGCCAGCGTCGGCTGAACCCCCAGAAACTCCAGGCTGCTGTCATCCAGGCGGAAAGCATCATTGATACGGCCCCGGGACATCCTATTCCCAAAAGCAAAACACTTAGGCAAAAGAAAACTGTGTGCAATTATTGACTCCCTACATCATTGTTCCCAAACGGATTTGATAAGGCTTATCCTAAAAATGTATACCTAAAAAAGCAATGAAATCAAAGTAAATAACCAGGTTCAGTGAAAGATTTGAGTTTTGACAATTATACATCCTTCCTATCTTGTAACCTAGATTAGGCTTGGAAACAGCTCCATTGGAAAATTAGGCTGCAAGTGTGGAAACGTGCAAATGGTTGGCATTTGTTCATTCGTGACTACTGCGTTGTAAAGGCAAAGTTGGCATGTTTGGTAAGAATTTCCCTTCTGTCAGGGTATGTCTACAATGATGTTATATCAAATAACGGAAAAGGACAACTGCATCCACCTCTTCTACAAATGAAACAGTCCCTCTACACAAGTCTTGACAGTTGTATTTTACAAATGAAAGGTGTTGACATCCAAAATTATCACTAAAAGGCAGCACTGGGGAGGAATACAGGGAAGGAGGCTTTGCCAAAAAAAAGGTGAAGATTATTTTTAAAACAAAAAACAGTGAAATGTTCAATATTCTAGATTGAAAACCAAAGTGTCTGGCATCACATCCTCCTGCCCTTGGGTATAGGGCAGGTCAGGAGGAGGTCAGAGTCCACCCAGAGAGAGAGAGAGAGAGAGAGAGAGAGAGAGAGGTCAAAGCAGCATTAGGCATGTCACCCCTGGCAACCTCTGTCTGAGAGTCTGGGCATTCTGGAAACAGGAAGTTTGAGGACCCCTGTAGCTTGCAGGAGGGCGGGGCTCCTTCATGATGATCTCAGCTGGCGCTTTTCCCCAGGACAAGTCACGCGGAGGCAGCCAGTGAGTCTCCGGGCGTGCTCCGGTTGTAAACCCCACTAAACCAGATTTTCTAGGCCCACTCTGCCCAGCAAGTCTTGTTTCTGCTTCCGAAGATGAACAGCAGCTCAAGAGTGCCACCTAGTGAGCACTTCCTGTAGCAGTGAGCAGCTGAAGCCTCTTTTTTTTTTTTTTAATGACAAGGGTAAACACCTACATCTCTCCATTATTCACTATTGCTGTTTTGGGAAACAGCTGAGGCAAACTGGGAAAACTGTCCCTTCTGAACACTCACCACCAATAGCAAGTCCCTCTTTTGGAATGGAGGCTAACCAGTGTCTAAGGAATCCTATCCTTGCCTACCTTGTTTCGGACTTTGGTTAGTTAAATGGATCCTACATCAAAGTCCCTACAGCAAATGATGGCGACACCTGCCCATGTGCCCTCTGCTCTTACCATTTTCCGGGTGTGCTGGCCAGGCTTCCCTCAGCCAGTATCTGCTGCCTTTTCCCAAGAGCATTCTCAGGCCACAAGATTCGGCCCTGCCTGCAGGCCAGCAATGCTGGGAAGTTAGTCTCCCCTGTAAGCAGTTCTCAACCAGTGACTGATGGGAGGTGGTGAATAAATACCCCAGCTCTGATGGGACAATTGAGGGGCATATTCTACGCCGTCTCCCAGAATTCCCAGCAGAATGGAGCTCTAGCTGCCCACAGTGGTAACCTGCTCATAACGTGTCCTTTATTACCTTCCTTCCATCCTGTCTCCTGTCCACATTCCTCCATCCGTGTTTCTTGAGGTCACCTCCCAAATAAACGACTTACACTCAAATCCTTGTCTAAGGACCTGTATCTGGATAAACCCAATTAAGACAATCCCCTTGCTATGAGATTCTGGAATTAAAACCCAAGTTTTTAAGATGAGGAAAAACATGTAAATGACTCAGAAGAGTGCCTGGCACTGTATAAGCACACCAAATATGCGTTACTGTTGCTGCTGCATTGGGGAACCCCCTGCCCTGCTATCATGCATTAGAAAGTGAAGTATCACCTGATGGCCTCTTCAACTTCAGTTCTAGGAATGATGTCAGACATATTTTTAGGTGAAGTGACAAAGAAGTTGAAGGAGATTCTTGGCTTCAAGTCACTCACCCACACGTCCTTCTCCCTGTGGAGAAACAAAAGAAACATCTTCCCTGGTGGCACAGAGGACACTGTAAAGAGAATGAAAACTTCTCCTGCTGGTGAAAAGGAGATGGGGGGAGGATCACAGGGTAAAGTAGGGAGACGTGGGGCAGGGCCCGTCATGGAAGGATGTAATTGTCCCAACAAGCTTAACAGGGCCCAAAGCACATGAACTCAACTGCATAAGGTGTGGCAGCAAGTCTTGGCGCTGTTAGTTCCGCCACCGTATAAGAACAACAGTTTGGGGTTTTTTTCCAATCATAGAAAAATTTCAAACTGAAAGCAGTAGCAGAATCAGCAAGGAATCGTTGGTGACCCAGACTCGTGCTAAACAACATGGCAGGCAGCAATGGCCCTGTTCCATGGACAGAGGTGGTGCGTTGATATCTTCGAACCTTGCCCCTCCCAGCAAAAACAGTCATGTTACCCCCACCGTGAGGGTGATGAGCGGGGTTGACAGTACGATGTGACAAGACTCTGCTCTCACAGCTGCCAGACTGATCCTAATAAAACCCAAGGCAGATCACAGGGCTCAGAGCCTTCCTCGCCCGGAAGGAAAGCCAGTGGCCTTAGAACAGCTTGGGAGGCACACACGAACTTTCTTCTCGCCTCCCCACCCCCCCGGCCCAGTCCCACCATGACCACATCTCCCACTGGTCTTCTATTAGCTCACTGTGCTCCAGCCACACTAGCCTCCTGGCTGCTCCTTCAACAGGTGAAGGATATTTGTCCCTCGGGATCTTTCCACTTGCTATTTTCCCAGCTGAAACATTTCCCCACAGTCTGCACCTGTGACTCTCTTTCCTGTTTCAGCTATTTGCTCAAATATTAACAAGGCTTTCTCTGACCATTTTAGTTAAAATTGAACCCTACACACACACACACACACACACACACACACACACACACACACACACACACACACACACACACACACACACACACACACACACACCCCAGCACTCCCTAGCTCCTTTCCTGTTGAATTTTTCTCCCTAGCACTTATCACCATCGAATTCTACTACTTACATATTTACATATTTTGTTGACTGTCTATAACACACACACACACAAAACAGATACATTAGAATATAAGCTCATGAATGAAAGCAGAGATTTCTGCCGTTTTTTTTTCAGTGCTGAGGGTGGATGAGAGCATTTGGGGAAAAGAAGGGGAGAGGAAAAGAGGAGAGAGGAGGGAAGGGGGTGGAAAGGGAAGAGAGAGGCGAGGAGAGGGCCATTTAATAATAACAGTGCTCTTGTCACCTACGAGTCAAATAAGTCACAATCATCCCTAAATAGACTGGCCCAAATTCAAGGAGATCAAAGAGATTTAAAAGTTATTAGGAGGTTTTTCTTAATTTCATTTGAATAAAAGTTGAAGCATAATATTTTCTTAGACCCAAGAGTAAGGGAAATACTGATTGACAGCACAGCAAATCAACTCACCCAAAAGGAATGGTCTTGTTTCTGACTTTTGAAAAATACTCTCTCATGGCGTACGCAACAGATGACCGGAACAAGTACATTTCATTGTCATTCCATTCATACTGCAAATTCAAAACAAAAACATTGCTCAGTAGAGATCGTGGGGTACATTAAAACCTGATATTCTAAAAGCTTTTTTTTTTGGTCGCACCGTGCATCTTGTGGGATCTTGTGGGATCTGAGCTCCCCGACCAGGGAATGAATCCACGCCCTTGGCAGTGAGAGCACCAAGTCCTAACCACTGGACCGCCAGGGATTTCCCCACAAGCGTTATTTTTAAATTGTCTAATATGCCAAAGATTCTTGCTCTCCGTGACGTCAGTAACCTCTAACTTGAGTGTGCATCAGCATCACCTGGAGGGCTTGTTAAACCACTGAATCCTGGGCCTGAGCCTCAGAGTTTCTAATTCAGAAGGTCTGGGAGGAGACCCAAGAAATCGCATCTCTAACAAGCTCCCAGATGGTGGGAGCTGGTCCCGCTGCCACGCTTTAAAAACTATGGCGTTCACTGGCCCTTTTAATTTAGTTTGATGCAAGTTGAAATAAACACCCGGAGGGAAGGTTTATAGATGGGAGTCATGTGAGCCATTGGTTTTGGTTAAAATGTCCATATACTGTAAACAAATATGCTGAGTTTTTACTATTTTTATAGTAAATTCTTGGATATGTGTAAGTGTAAAAAAAGAAGAAACTTGAGGTTCAAAGGAAAAAAATTTTTTTTGTAAACAAGGTAATTTGTTCTTGTGTTTCAGTGCTAAACCAATGGCTTGTGTATTTGCATCGTCCAGGAAAAACCTGTTGAAAGAGAAAAAAGCGTTCACTCTTTCCTCCAGTAGATGGCAGTAGAGATCATGAATAGCACGAAGTTTGCATCTCTCCCCCTTCTAGGAAAAACAATTACGAGATGATCATACTAAGTGAAGCAAGCCAGACAGAGAAAGACAAATATCATATGATATCGCTTATATGTGGAATCTAAAAGGATGATACAAATCAACTTATCTACAAAACAAAAACAGACTCACAGACGTAGAAAACAAACTTATGGTTACCAAAGGGGAAGTGGGGGAGGGATAAATTAGGAGATTGGGATTAACATACACACACTACTATATATAAAATAGATAACCAACAAGGACCTACTGTATAGCACAGGGAACTTTACTCAATATTTTGTAATAACCTATATGGGAAAAGAATCTGAAAAAAAAAATGTGTATATGTATAACTGATTCACTTTGCTGTTCACCTGAAACTAACACATTGTAAATCAACTATACTTCAATTTTTAAAAATGTAATTACATTTTCAGAAGTAAATCTAAAATTTTAGCTGTTTAAAGAAAAGATTTCATTGTAAAGCAACTATATTCCAATAAAAATTAATTTAAAAAATAAATAAAATAAATTTTAAAAAGGATTTCAAAGGGTTGCTACATTGACCCCAGCTTGATATCACACAGCTGTTGGAAAAAGTTGCTTTAATAGTAATAATGATATTATTAATATTATTACTAATATTCTGGTTACTATTTCTATATTCAAAAAAAGCAAAGGCCAAGTTCTCAAATTAGTGTCAAAGATCCAGGTGGACTTTGCCATGAAATAGCTTGAACTGGGCAGTTATTCTGGCTAAAAGTATGGTTCTGGTCTCATCAAAGCAGCCTCTCGCTCAGTGAATAGGCCTCAGAACGTTACACCATCAACCTCTCTGAAGACTACCGATCCCTCACTGCATGGAAAGAGAACATGGGGACACATGTCAAGAAAAAAGAAGATAATTGAAAAGGATCCTGACCTACCAGATACTTTAAATTAAAATAATTAAATTTCATTAGTCCAAGGAAGAGCTAATAAAAATATGACAGAAAGAGAAATGATCCCAGAGATACTCAATGATTGTTAAGAAATAGGAACTTGAACTTTTAGAGTTTGAGAAGTGATGCACTTCCATTTTTATTATTTCTTTCTTAAACGTTCCTTTTTTACTCCTACTATGTTATTTATGTTTAAACGTCTTACTTATCTATGAAAGTTACACTACAACTACTGTGGAACCTTGGACAATATTTAACTTACCAGGAAAAGTAAAGGGGTAGAAATGCCATCTTTGGGTCTATCCAGTGCAAAGAACAATTTTCTGTAGCACCCTGGACTGTTTTACCCAATAGTGTCAGGCTGCCCTCTAATCCTGCAAAGCCTGCAGGATGCCACAAGCCCACCCACGCCTTTGATCCCCATCTGCCTGGGGCGACCCTCTCCTCTCCTCTTTCCCAATCAAAGCCACTACTGCTTCAAACTGGATAACCTGAGACAGGTGTTTAGGAGAAAGGAATAGCTGATCAAAGTAATTCACATGAAGGTGTAAGTAATCTGATTTTCTGTAAAACATTCTGTTGTCCTGAAATGCATCTCTACATCAGTGGTTCTCAAACCGTGCCGTAATCAGTCACCTGGGGAGCTTTGATGACTTGATGCCACACCACAGAGCAATTAAGTCAGAATCTCTGGGAGTGGGATTCAAGCACTGATATGTTTCAAAAATCCCAAATGACTCCAGTGTGCAGCTACGTTTGAGAAACTGTGTTCTAAATCAGAGCTTCCCAGTCTTTATTGTGTCTACAGACCCACTGGGGGGGCTTGTTAAAATGCAGATTCCGATTAAGCAGGTCCAGGGCTGAGGTCTAAGATTAAAACAAGCTTCCAGGATATAGATGACTGACTAAGACAAAACAACGCAAAACTGCCTACAGTGCTTCTAAGAACAAAAATCTCTCAAAATATAACCATGTCCTCTTCCTCAAATACAAGTAATGGTGATTAGAGTGAATTGGGAGGGTGGGTATTTGATACTTAACATTGGATGTTTTCTCATTGATCTTCATAACACCTTCAAAGTCACAAGGAAAGAGGAGGCATAGCCAATCCAATAGGGAATGAATGTGTTACTAAAAAAACAAACAACCCAAAAGCCAAAGGGCAGAATCTAGAGCTTTTTAAGAGAACCATGTGTCCTCTCATCTTTAGACCACACTGGAATGGGCTTGTTGTGCCCTATTTAAGGGAACACATTGAAAGTCATAGACGCACTGTGTAGAATACTCACAGCTTTTTCTCCAAGAGCTGATTTGAGGCTTATCCTCACTTTGATGCTTTGGTTAGAATCTGATTAAAGAGAAATAACAGACTGTTGTTACAGATGACAGATTGACCATGTGTGTTTATTTCCTTCCTCTCCCAAGATCCCACTACAGTGATAGTAAAGGAATTTTTTAAGGTATCAACACAATTTTGGAAAATGAGAAGTTATGGAGGAGTGGTAAGTGCTTTTGCAAGGGTCAGGAAGCCATGCCCTAATGTGTACACAGAGGCAGCACAGACCCCCAAAGTCCCACAGAATCCCGGAAAGCCTTGGGATTCAGGTACAGTAGCGGGTGGGAAAAAGATACTGGACGGAAAACAAGGGGAATGAAACTCAAGGTCTGGTTAAAGACACTTTGGGGAACAGTTGGTGTTCCTACCCCATGAGCTCTTGCTTAGAAAGTCACTTGGAGGCTGTGCAGCAAAACAAGAGGTAATTCACGAAAGAAGATATGGCATCCAGGAAGCAGTGGATTCAACCCAGGACAGCAGCAAAGGGATGACTCAGGATGAAAACTGTGGTCCACATTGAGACAGGAGGACTCTAAGTGGGAGTTCTTTAGGAAAAAATGAGACTGAAAAGAATAGATATGTTGGAATAGTTGAAAAAGATGAATGTGACGTACATAGCAAATTAGGCATACAAAAAAAATGAGGCAATAGAAACTCCAGGACAAACAAAAAACCACATAAGAAAGGATATAAAATAGTATATTACTTGGTTCTGCAAGCAAAATGATGCAAATATTGATAATTTCTCTATGAAAAATTATGTTAAACCTAATTGGGAGAATGAGAAAAGGAGGCAGACGAGTAGGCAGAAGTGCATGCCTAAAAGTGAGTGACAGGGGAATGACAATATAAACAAATTGTTTAAAAATATGAAAGTAACTGCCAGAAAGGAGAGGCAATAGCATTAAAATTGTTAAAAGTATTTGTCTTTGACGAGCCGGATTCGAATACAGTGGGTTGGAGACCGTTAGACTCTTTTAAATATGGGGCTAGTAAAGCAGACTTGAAAAAGAGAGAGAGAGGTAGTTTTCACTGTGCCAGGTACATAGTAGCTGCTCAACAAATGTGTCTCCTCCCAGATAAAATGGCAGCTACCACCGTAGTACAGGGGCTAAGTAGAGGGAGAACATATTCAGCTGTGTCCCAGTCCCATGAGACTGGGGCCAGAGAGGACTAGGGGAAGCAGAAAGTGGGCAGTTAGAAATGTGTCAACTCAATGTACTCACATGGAGTCCAGTCTGTTCTCCATCCCACAAATGAATTCCTGTTCTGGCCTTTCAGCCAGGTCAACAACGGCTCAAAGTAGTTGAGCAGTGGTTTTACGTCCATAGTCTTTACTCCCACAATACGTTCCAATGCTGAGGTCCAGGGTTCTGATTTTCCAAGGTGCAGCATTTGGCTACAAGAAAAAAGGGGAGGGTGGGTTCAGAGCCTTTTGAGGGATTCCAGATGTACATCTACTTACATGTACAATCTATACTTTCTCCTCTTTGGCTTGACTAAGTTTGCTCCTGGCAAATAAGAAAAGAAGCCATGTTAACAGATGTATTCATCCTTCAATCTCTCTTCCCCTCCAGTTACTACAAAAAGAGCTCTGTAGTTATGACATGGAGAGAGGAGGTGGCCTGTCCAGCCATCACATGGTCCAGGTTCCTGTGTGACCACGAAACAAACATTTAATTTGTGGATGAGAACATTTTGAGGCCCCCAATTTTCTTTTTAGAGCAAAGAAATCAAATTCAAACCTAGGCGTGGAAATGAGTAACATTAAACAGGAATGAGAGGGTCAATATTTTGAAGCATCTCTTACAGCAGCCTCTGCCCAGCTTCGGTGGAATTCGAGATATCACATTTGTACAGGGGACCTTCATGTTTAGCTGTTTGACAAAGGGCTTCATGAAACTGGAATTGATAAATGGTCCTTGTGTAATATCTGTAAAAGAGATAAAGAAAAGAAGTTGTCCTGTGTTTAGTTTCTGTGCTAGAATCAAAGATTGGGGCATGTATTTAAATGTTGAAGCCCTAGTCACCAAAGAAGTACCAGTTAAACCTCTTTTCCCTCCAGAAAGACCCAAACATGAACCCTACAGACTCATCATACTTGCATTCATGTATCAGCTGACAAAAAGGCAGTATTATTTTGTTAAATGTTAGCTCACATTTGTATTGTGTTTTACAGATTTATAGCCCTTTCACATAAATGATGCCAATCGATACTTATGGCAGATCAACAGTATTATTTCCACTTTACAAATAAAGAAACTGAGGCTCAGGGCTTAGCTGGTGGTCCAGTGGCTAAGGGTCTGTGCTCCCAATGCACGGGGCTCAGGTTCGATCCCTGGTCAGGGAACTAGATCCCACATGCCGCAACTAAGAGTTCACATGCCGTAACTAAAGATCCCACATGCCACAACTAAAGAACCCACATGCCACAACTAAGACCCGGAGCAACCAAATAAGTAAATAAAAAAGAAAGAAAGAAACTGAGACTCAACAAATTCAAGATCTGGAGCTAAGAGGGGAAGAACATAGGTCTTAGGGCTTCAAGTTAAAAATGCTCTATTACAGATATTAGTCGGCCTGCCAGTTCAAGATGGCAGAGTAGAAGGACGTGTGCTCACTCCCTCTTGCGAGAGCACCGGAATCACAACTAACTGCTGAACAATCATCGACAGGAAGACACTGGAACTCACCAGAAAAGATACCCCACATCCGAAGACAAAGGAGAAGCCATAATGAGACAGTAGGAGGGGCGCAATCACAATAAAATCAAATCCTGTAACTGCTGAGTCGGTGACTCACAAACTGGAGAACACTTATACCACAGAAGTCCATCCACTGGAGTGAAGGTTCTGAGCCACACATCAGTCTTCCCAACCTGGGGCCCTGGTAACGGGAGGAGGAATTCCTAGAGAATCAGACTTCGAAGGCTAGCGGGATTTTGACAGGACTGGGGGAAACAGAGAGTCCACTCTTGGAGGGCACACACAAAGTAGTGTGCACATCAGGACCCAGGGGAAGGAGCAGTGACCCCACAGGAGACTGAACCAGACCTACCTGCTAGTATTGGAGGGTCTCCTGCAGAGGCAGGGGGTGGCTGTGGCTCAGCGTGAGGACAAGGACACTGGCAGCAGAAGTTCTGGGAAGTACTGCTTGGCGTAAGTCCTCCCAGAGGCCGCCATTAGCCCCACCAAAGAGCCCAGGTAGGCTCCAGTGTTGGGTCGCCTCAGGCCAAACCAACAAGGAGGGAACCCAGCCCCACCCATCACCAGACAAGCAGATTAAAGTTTTACTGAGCTCTGCCCACCAGAGCAACAGCCAGCTCTACCCACCACCAGTCCCTCCCATCAGGAAACTTGCACAAGCCTCTTAGATAGCCTCATCCACCAGAGGGCAGACAGCAGAAGCAAGAAGAACGACAATCCTGCAGCCTGTGGAACAAAAACCACATTCACAGAAAGACAGACAAGATGAAAAGGCAGAGGGCTATGTACCAGATGAAGGAACAAGATAAAACCCCAGAAAAACAACTAAATGAAGTGGGATAGGCAACCTACCAGAAAAAGAATTCAGAATAATGATAGTGAAGATGATCCAGGACCTTGGAAAAAGAATGGAGGCAAAGATCGAGAAGATGCAAGGAATGTTTAACAAAGACCTAGAAGAATTAAAGAACAAACAAACAGATAAACAATACAATAAATAAAATGAAAAATACACTAGAAGGAACCAATAGTAGAATAACTGAGGCAAAAGAATGGATAAGTGACCTGGAAGACAGAATGGTGGAATTCACTGCCATGGAACAGAATAAATAAAAAAGAATGAAAAGAAATGAAGACAGCCTAAGAGACCTCTGGGACAACATTAAATGCAACAACACTTGCATTATAGAGGTCCCAGAAGGAGAAGAGAGAGAGAAAGGACCCGAAAAAATATTTGAAGAGATTATAGTCGAAAGCTTCCCTAACATGGGAAAGGAAATAGCCACCCAAGTCCAGGAAGAGCAGAGAGTCCCAGGCAGGATAAACCCAAGGAGAAACATGCCGAGACAATAGTAATCAAAATTGACAAAAATTAAAGACAAACAAAAATTATTAAAAGCAACAAGGGAAAAATGACATACGTTTTTCCCTTGACAAGGGAACTCCCATAAGTTTAACAGCTGATTTCTCAACAGAAAATCTACAAGCCAGAAGGGAGTGGCATAATATATTTAAAGTGATGAAAGGGAAGAACCTACAACTAAGATTATTCTACTTGGCAATGATCTGATTCAGATTTGATGGAGAAATCAAAAGCTTTACAGACAAGCAAAAGCTAAGAGAATTCAGCACCACCAAACCAGCTCTACAACAAATGCTAAAGGAACTTCTCTAAGTGGGAAACACAGGAGAAGAAAAGGACCTACAAAAGCAAACCCAAAACACTTAAGAAAATGGTCATAGGAACATACATGTCGATAATTACCTTAAACGTGAATGGATTAAATGCTCCAACCAAAAGACACAGGCTTGCTGAATGGATACAAAAACAAGACCCATATATATGCTGTCTACAAGAGACCCACTTCAGACCTAGGGACACATTCAGACTGAAAGTGAGGGGATGGAAAAAGATATTCCATGCAAATGGAAATCAAAAGAAAGCTGGAGTAGCAATACTCATATCAGATAAAATAGACTTTAAAATAAAGAATGTTACAAGACACAAGGAAGGACACTACATTGATGATCAAGGGATCAATCCAAGAAAAAGATATAACAATTATAAATATATATGCACCCAACATAGGAGCACCTCAATACATAAGGCAACTGCTAACAGCTATAAAAGAGGAAATCGACAGTAACACAATAATAGTGGGGGACTTTAATACCTCACTTACACCAATGGACAGATCATCCAAGATGAAAATAAATAAGGAAACACAAGCTTTAAATAACACAATAGACCAGATAGATTTGATATTTATAGGACATTCCATCCAAAAACAGCAGATTACACTTTCTTCTCGTGTGCATGGAACATCCTCCAGGATACATCACATCTTGGGTCACAAATCAAGCCTCAGTAAATTTAAGAAAATTGAAATCATATCAAGCATCTTTTCTGACCACAACGCTATGAGATTAGAAATGAATTAAAGGGAAAAAAAACGTAAAAAACACAAATACATGGAGGCTAAACAATACGTTACTAAATAACCAAGAGATCACTGAAGAAATCAAAGAAGAAATCAAAAAATACCTAGGGACAAATGACGATGAAAACACAACGACCCAAAACCTATGGGATGCAGCAAAAGCAGTTCTAAGAAGGAAGTTTATAGCTATACAAGCCTACCTCAAGAAACAAGAAAAATCTCAAATAAACAACCTAACCTTACACCTAAAGCAATTAGAGAAAGAAGAACCAAAACCCCCCAAAGTTAGCAGAAGGAAAGAAATCATAAAGATCAGAGCAGAAATAAATGAAATAGAAACAAAGAAAACAATAGCAAAGATCAATAAAACTAAAAGCTGGTTCTTTGAGAAGATAAACAAAATTGATGTGTATAAAATGGGTGACTAATAAGAACCTGCTGTATAAAAAAATAAAATAAAATTCAAAAATTTAAAAAAACCCATACTAGTCACTCAAAATAAATAAATAAATAAATAAAAATACTCTATTACAATCACCCTGCACTCTGTCAGTAACAAGAAGACAAACAAAAATATATTTCTATTTCTACCAAGGATACTATAAATTCCCTGATGGTGGGAGAAAAGATCTCATGTAAGTTTTATTTAACTCAATACATCATGTTGAGTTAAATCGAATTGAAACTGATCATCTATTTTGAGGATCTAAGGGGGAGGTGAATGGAGATAGAAAAAGAAATTAAAGTTGTCACTCTGTCCACAAATCCTAGAAGTGAAATAGAAGAAAACTGTCATTTACCGGATGAATGAGTAATCTTCAGCAACATGGAACAGACACGCGGGGTCACAGTATGTTTCATCATGGGGCAGAGGCTCCACCACCCCGACTATCTCTCGCCTTTGGGGAAAAAAGAAGATACGTTAGCTCTGGGTCACTCATCGTGAGAAAGTATGGATGGTGTCATTAGTGCAGTGTCATCAGCCAATGGCGTTTCTACTGAAATTAGTTGTCAGGTGAAATTGAAACAGTGTAAAGAATTACAGAATAAAGTGCATCGTGTAGTCATCTCTTTATTTTTTAGATTCAGCCAGTCTACAGCATTGGAAAATAGCTGTACCTTCAAAATACTAATTTACTAAAGTGCATTGCGTGGCCAAAAACATACAGTGAAAAGTCCTAATAATTCCTCTCCGGCACTACATATTATGGGCTCCTCGTAGGCGGAATTTTCTAAAATTGAAATCTCACTGATTCTTCAAGGCTAGCTCAAATGTCCCCTCCTCTGTGAGGCCTGCCCCTGATCCCAACCACCTGCCAGCACAGTGAACCCTCCAGCTCCCTTGGCCTTCTCTAGCTCTGCCTCCTTTGCCATTTCTCTCTCCGTTTTATAATTATTCACATACAGCTCCTTCTTGCCCTGGAGACTTGCCCTAGCAGGCGGGGCTGTGTTTTGGTCATCTTTACAGTTCCAGTGTCAGACACGATGGCAATGCTAAGAAAAGACTTCACGTGGATTCACTGAATGCATAGAGTAATTAATGCATTAATGAATCCTTTTAAGGGTCTGATTCCATGTACCTTTGGAAATAAACTAAAAGGGATCAAAAATTAATTTGATCAGAAAAAAAAGGTAGGAAAACCATGTATTTGGCATTGTTTAAAGTGAATACATCCGTCCTTTCTCACTGTGGGATCATGATAGACATAATTTCAGTAATACTCAAATGCTAGCAACAGCTACTACAGATGCTGCCTCCTCCCTCCCAAGGAGGGTTTATGTCACCAGAGAGAATCTTGGCAGAAGAGTGGCACTGACTTCAACTTACGGATATGGGGCTGAATGTTACAATGGTAGATCTTCACCACAGAGAGGAAAAATAAACAAAAATAATTGACAGGAGTCTGACTAATAGATGGTAAGGAGAAGCTTTCTTTCTTTTTTTCCTTCCTTCATTCGTTCATTCATTCATTCCTTCTTTCCTAACTTCCTTCCTTCCATCTTCTTCTGTAATACTTTCATCATTTATTTCATACTTGCATGTGCCAGGCACTGTGCAAGGCACTTGGGATACGGTGAATGAGGTAGCGCTGAAACTACTGAAAGGAATCGCCCTCTGTTGCCCAAATGCAGCAGGCTCTCACTAGCTTGGAATTCTCTCCCTTCCCCTCTACATACCCCTGGTTAAATCCCACATCTTTCTCAAAGCTGTTTGGATGCCTCTCCTCATCTGACCTATCAGCCAGGGTTTTGGATCCCCCCTTGGATGCTCATGGATGCCCACATTCTCCCATCACAACCCAACACGTTGCAGTGGTTTCATTTCCTGCATTCCTCCATAGACTACAAGTTCTTTGAAGTCGAGGAGAACATCAGAAATTATCAGCATCGGATTCCCCAGTGCTTTACCTAAAATGTGGGGTAAATATTTTTGTTTCAAAGAATGGACAAAAGCAAAAATAAAAATGAATAAATTGATCACTTCCGAAATAATATCACAGTTTAATGGGTGCCTCAATACTTAAGATAGAGCATGAGAAATTATGTCACTTGACCCTGCTGGGGGTGGGGCAGAGCCAAGGAAACATTATCTGAGAAAGCTCCCAAATGGAGACTTAAAAAATAAAAAGGAGGCAGTTAATGTGGGGGTGTGTGTGTGTGTGTGTGTGTGTGTGTGTGTGTGCGTGTGTGTGTGTGCGTGTGTGTGTGTGGTATGTGATGGCATTTCCCTAGCCTGAATACACTTCTCTCTCATTTTCACATACTTAGCCCCACATCACTAGATTTCAAGATTTAGCCACTGAAATCCCAGTTATTCTGACTAGGAAGAATTCTCTGAGAACTCCAGTGCCAGTTGTCTTAGGTGGGTTCTCACCCAAACAGACCCTGAGATCAGGCCCTGGGACGTGATCCCAGGAAACACAGGCAAAGGAGTGAGGAAGTGAGACAGGAAAAGGAAAGCAGCCCCCAAAAGGTGTGTTATCAAGCAAGTCACCACAGTGGGTAACTGGAGCCTATTCCCACTGAGGAACTCTAGGATCCCACGTAGAGCACTCACCTCAGAATTCTCCCCGCTGAGGGCGAGGGAGCTGAAGTACTTATCCACCAATTCCCATCACACATAGTTCCTCAGTCTTTTCTCCATAGGAGGGTCCTAGTGACCAGAGGAAGCCCTCAGGCAATAAAATACAGATACTGGTACTAAGTATATGATGTCTGTGTGTGTATGTGAGTGTGTGGACACAGGCCAACCAAATGCTTTTAAATAAACAGCAAACTCAAGAGGAAACATTTTACTGATTGCATATTCATTGACTTACTTCATCTCCCACCACTTTTGCATCCACTGCTCTTTGGGTATTTCACCCTTAAAGACCATCCATCTCCACTTTTCTAACATGTAGGTAAACGGTAGAGTTCCAACAATAGTAAGTGCTTGTTTGAGCAGGAAGTTTATTTCTGTTGCTGAAAATAAAATGGGAAAGGATAAACATTAAGATGAGGGTGACAGCGGACGTTTTGTATTAGATAATTTCCTAACCTCAAGATATTATTCCTCAAGATATACTTACTGTAAGGATGATCACATGAGAAATATTGACAGTGGACATAATAATATGTATATATTCGTTTTCTCAGCTGAGGGATTTGGAGTAGGGTGAAGCCTTGGATAGATCAGGTTAAATAAATCTACAAGGAACCCCTAATCCTTTTTCTTTATTAGTTTCCGTTGCCTTCCTTAAGTACTTCTTATCAGAGCTAATTAGGGATATTTTATCTACTTTCCTAGTCATACTGTTTATCTTTTTTGGTTTATTTATTTATTTATTTTTGGCTGCGTTGGCTCTTCTTTGCTGCATGCAGGCTTTCTCTAGTTGCAGTGAGCGGGGGCTACTCTTCATTGCGGTGCGCGGGCTTCTCATCGCGGTGGCTTCTCTTTGCCGTGGAGCACGGGCTCTAGGCACGCAGGCTTCAGTAGTTGTGGCTCACAGGCTCCAGTAGTTGTGGCTCACGGGCTCTAGAGTGCAGGCTCAGTAGTTGTGGCACATGGGCTTCGTTGCTCTGCGGCATGTGGGACCCTCCCGGACCAGGGCTCGAACCCATGTCCCCTGCACTGGCAGGCGGATTCCCAACCACTGTGCCACCAGGGAAGCCCCACACTGTTTATTGTTGCAAGCTCCATGAAGGAAGTGACTGTCAATTCTCATTCAAGACTGTATACCTAGCCTGGTGTCTGCTACATGATGTCCTCTGTGAGTCTTTGCTAAATAAACAAATATTAAACAGATGTGGCCAAAAGCCAGTAAACCAGGGAAGGGAAAAAACAACAAAAACGAGCCTCCCTAGAGGAAACCATCCACTGGATGATCAGAAGTCCAATGTACTTTAAATTTACTGACATCTTCCTTACCTGAGTTTAAAATGCTTTAACAAATTATGTTATTTCATTTATCCTTTATTAGTGATGTAAAAAGGCAGTGGAGCTCATATCTAGTGCGTAAGTGAAGCTCACTGGAATGTAAGCAGAGGGATATTATCTACTTGGCACACCAATGTATTTAGTGTCTTTTAAAATGCTTTACACATAGTAAGGGCTCAATAAATATTTTTGGAAGAAGAAAGGAAGAGAGGGAGAAGGAGAGAGAGAGAGAGAGAGAGAAGGAATGAAGGACCTTATTTTGTTTAGCATCATTCACAGATCAGGGCCAGAGCCAAGGAAAGAAGCAGGAGTTTTTCAAATCAGTGGTTTAACCATGCCTAATACTGTCTTAGTGATTCAACCATCTTTGACTGCTGTCAAGGAATATTAAAAAATGATAAAACTAATAATGGTCTGTTAATTGACTTGAGAATGATACTTTAAAATTAGGAAACAGGTGTGGTTATTGCGAACCCCCTTTCCTCTGCTGCTCCCTTCATGGGAGGATGCTGCTACTTGTCTATTACCCACTGGGTCTGTGCTCACAGTAAATTTTTCAGACATGATGATGGCTTTACACTGACCTACTCCCAGGTCCTTGTGAGATCATCAAGGTCTGGAGCCAGAAGTCGAGGCAAAGCGAATTGCCCACACAAGGATGGAGCTCATGACCTGGACCTCATCGACTAAATGTACTAGTAGGCAGAGCTGAAGTTTATGTCCCAAATTGCTAAAATGAGGGGAGAGAAATACATAGGAAAGAAGAACATATTTGGCCCTAAGTGTCCTCCTTTTACAAGAAAAAATCCTCACAGAAAAATCTGGATCTCGTGAATATCTGTCGTGTTCCATCAAGTCCAACCCATCCAAAGAGAAACAGGCTGCCTCGGGCAAAGATGCTGAAGGATGGCCTGAATCTGAGGGGATGTTACGGGGCAAATTCATGCTTCGGCCACATGAACAAAACGTTTCAGTCTCCTCCAATCTTGATATTCCACCACCTGTTCCTTAAGAACTCCCAAATTTCAAGTTACACTTTGCTTTGCATAATATTATGGGAAAAGTTATAGATTAGGGCTCTGCTTCCGGTTCTGCCATGTTGCTTCTTGACCTTGGGTTAATTATTTTCCCTCTCATGTCTTCAGTTTGCTTCCTCTGCAAAATGGTTGTTAGAATCTGTTCCAGCTCCACTGTTTTGGTTTTTACCTAGAACCAGGGGATTCAGTCAGAACTCTGACACTAATTAGCTGGGTAACCTTGGATAAGCCATTTCAGTTCTGTGGGCCTGTTTTAGCATCCTTTTAAAAAGCTTCTGTTAGATGGTTCTTAGAGTCCCAAGACCATTCACTTATTTACCTCTCTTATGCCCTTTTCAAAGATACAAAACCAGAAGCTGGCATATTATACTATATACTTAAAATTTTTTTTAACCAGTAGCAATTTCCAGTTACCCATAAATAACTTATATTTTACATGGCAAAAATTAAATATATCCTATGCATGACAATAAATACCTTTGCCCATGTCAGACTAAAGAATACCCAAAACAGGCCATGAAAACATGTCCATACCACTGTCTTCATAAAAATCAGGGGGCAGAAGACCAAGCGCTTTCAGATAGTGAGGTGTAGCTGCAGAAAGTGACATGATTTCCCCAACAGCTTCATGGAAACCTTCATTAGCTCCATTTCTGAACAGGTAGGGCTGTGTGGCATACGCCATGTCATACTGGATGTGCCCCATCTCGTGATGGGCTGTCAGGAAGTCATCCATCGTCACCTTTGTGCACATTTTGATCCTGAACAAAAATGGGCAAGATTAAAATGAATCTCATTGAATTTCATTTAATCATCACAATGGAGTTATATGGGATTTCCATAGCATTCACCTTTCCAAGACTTATTCACCAATGATTCTTGAGGACCTATCTTGTACGTCCTAGAAACTGTACTAGGTGCTCAATATAAAGTGATGGGCAGGGCTGAATCTTGTCCTCCTGATCACAGACTAACAGAAAGGAAGATAAACAGAGTCGTCTACTACAGAAACTCGGAGGCAAGTACTCTACAAGTGATCAGTAGACATGGCCTCGGGCACAACAATGAGTATATGGAGGCATAGTCTTCTGGAAGCCCCCAGGAAGGGCATAACTCAGGATGCAATGAGCAAGCTGGACCTTGATCAACATGCAGGGCTTTGCCAGGCAAATGGCAGGGAGGGACAAGAGACTGACATTCCTAGAAGCGCTCAGTGAGGATGGCTTGAGAAAAGAATGTGGCATTCAGGACACAGCCAGCAGTTTGGTACAGCCAGGACATAGTAGTAGTAGGAGAAAGGGCTAGAAATTGATATTTGGGAATCATTAGCATGTAAGTCAGGGAGTGGATGTGATGGCCCATGAAGCTGTGTAGGATGGCAAGAAAAGAGGGCCAAGGACAAAGCCCCAGGAGGTCCCAGGATGTACAGGGTGGAGAGAGGAAAAGGAGACAGAGAGAGAAGTCAAAGAAGTCCAGAAGGAATGACGATGCAGACATCAGTGAACAAGAGCACTTCAAAGACAACTCCTCAACACGGCCCCATGCTGTTGTGGCCCAATGGTATGAGGATGGCATCTGGCAATTAGGTGCCGGTCCTTTTCAACTTGGCAAGAGCAATTTCATGCAGATGAGTGTAGGGGTCATATTTCAGTAGGTTCAGTCGTCTTCCCACCACTCTGAGCACCACGTCATCCCCCTGACAAATACCCTTTAAGGACTCCCGCTGCTCAGGAACAAACTCAACCTCCTTTATACACCCCAATATGACCTCCTTCTCTAACTTGGTTTTTCTCTATACTCTTTCGGCACAATTATAAGAATAGCTATTATAGAGTTACTATCTACTGTGTGTAAGATCCTGTGCTAGGAAGCTCACATACACTTACTCATTTTTCAGCTTCACCCTAGTACTGGAGTCAGTGAGCTATGGCCTGCAGCTGGCTACCTGCTGTGATAGATCAGGCTTCACTGGGACACAGCCCTAACCATTCGTTTCTGTATTATCTATGGCTGCTTTCATGCCACAAGGGCAGAGATGAGTAGTTGCAACAGAGACCTGCAAAGCCTAAAGAAACTATTTACTATCTGACCTTTTATAGGAAAGGATTGCCAACCCCTACTCTAGCGCATGCGGCTGGGGCCCTGCCTAGATCTGCTTTACCAGAAAGATCCACCCATCTCCCAGTTGTCTGAGTCCTGGCTGTTGGCCAACAGCTGCTTCCTTCTTTAATGTTTTTGGCTAAATGGGAGGTGCCTCAACCAGGAGGTTATGTGGCCCCATACTCTGGGGCAGTCCACAGCCAATGACTGAGTAATATGGGGTACAAAGGGCCAGTCCTCTTGTCTCAAGATGTGACCAACTCTGTGGTACAAATCAGGCTCCAGAGAGCCCCATGGGATCAGGCTGAGGCCAAGTCTCTAGCAGAGACCACCTCCTTACTTAACTCTTTCCCCTGCCCCATCCTGCTTCCCTCACTCCCCTTTGCCTGCAAGCTCTCCCTCGGTGAAACACGTGTACAAGAATCTCCATCTCAAGCCAGGGAACCCAACCTAAGACACTCACAAACCTGCCAACCGGGAATTACGATTCCACTTTATAGATAAAGAAACTGAAACCCAAGCAGGTTAAATACCTTGCCCAAGGTTGCCTATTCATTAAGTGACACAGCTGGGGTTAGAAAGCCTGTGCTCATTCTGCCATTTCACACAGACCCTCCTTCACACGCCCTTTATTCTAGCCTAACCTGCTGACTCCAGTACACAACACTGGTCCTGCCTCTCTGCATCTGATACTGCTATTCTCCCAGCCCCGTGTCCCTCCCAGCTCTGTCTGTCCAAACCCTTCTTGTCTTCCAAGCCCAACTCAAATGCCACCTGAAGAGCCCTGTCTGAGCCAAACCCCTATTCCAGGTGTGGTCACTTATCTTCCAATTCCCATGGAGTGTTCTCTGTGTTTCTCTTAATGACACATACCAGCTTATCTATTCACCTGTCCTAGTTCACTCAGAAGAGGGAAACGGAGGTGGGGATCAATGCCTGACTCACATATCCACCTTCCATAAATCTTGCACCAACCCTTTCCTAATGGGGTCACCACCATACCCATGACCATGCAACTCTAATGGGTGCATATCATCTCAGATGAAGCAAACTGTCTAAAGGTTCAAGTTAGGGCCTGCTGACAATCCCCTTTTCCTTGGAAAGCCCAGATGTGCTCTCATGGACTCCCAGCCTTCATTCAAGGAGAATTCATTCATCTCTTCTGTGCTCAGAGAAGCAGAGAAGGAATCCAAATTCATCCTCATCCCTCCATTGTCTCCCATTTTAGTATCAGCTGTGTACACATCAGCCTCACTACCTGAAGTCACCCTTCCCCAGGTCCCATGCTGTGGGGTGGCAGACCACTTTCCGGCCATCGCCTGGCTCAGTTAGCATGGAGTTATCCCAGAATCCTTGAGTCATATTAGGAAGGCCAATAGACACAAAGAACTTCTCAGCCTCCTTGAATATCCTCTTTGCATCCCAGGACTGGAAGAAAAAAAACAAAAAAAAAACCCAGCATTTAATTCTAGCATTAAAATCACGGCATTCTTTCTGTTGGATGTGTACAAAGGCATAACTGTTCTGGAAGGCAATTTGGCAACATGTATGGACAGCTTTCACAGCGTTTATACTCTTTGGCTCAGTAATCCTGTCTCTAGGGAACTAACCTAGGAAATTCTCAGAAATTAGGTCGAAGAATTATGTTTAAAATGATTTTTATTATTAATTTTCAATTGAAATAATTTGATATATTGTGTAAGTTTAAGGTGTACAACGTGTAAAATGATTTTCTTTTTTTTTTGCAGTACGCGGGCCTCTCACTGTTGTGGCCTCTCGCGTTGCGGAGCACAGGCTCCGGACGCGCAGGCTCAGCGGCCATGGCTCGGGCCCAGCCGCTTCGCGGCATGTGGGATCTTCCCGGACTGGGGACGAACCCGTGTCCCCTGCATCGACAGGCAGTCTCTCAACCACTGCGCCACCAGGGAAGCCCTAAAATGATTTTTAATAGAGGGAAAAGTGGAAACAACCACCAGAATGGTTAAATGAATAATGATGCCTTTGAGGAATGGAAAATCTAAATAAATTAGATTTATAAAGAATTTTTATTGATATTTTTAATAATTTAATAGTGAAAAAGTAAAATATATAAACCACTTATATGGTATAATCTTAATGAGAAAATACATTAAAATGTTAACAGTAGACGGGGTGAGATCATGTGTGAAGTTTTTTGTCTTTATTCTTTATGTTCCAAGTATAAACACAAACGATAATGACCTTCTCTTTGCTAAAAACTGTTCAACTCAAGACAACATCCCTTGATTGATCTCCTTCGATGGGCAAGGCCCTGGCATTAGGCTCATTAGAAGACACAAACAATAAAGCAGACATGAAGTTGCGTGATTTTGGAACCAAAAAGGCCCACATGTGACCCAGCAGCCGATGGGTGGGGGGGGGGCCTTGGCTTCATAGTCTGTATGGGAATCTAAACTTTCAGAATGTTCTGGAACTGGAGAGGGGCAGCAGAAGGTGTCTGCGATTCAGCAAACTCTTCTGGGAACCAGTGTCTCTGGAGCTGACCAAGACTTCTTTGGACATAAGGCCCATATCAGTCAAACTAAGTTTGTATAATTGGCAGATATTTAATGAATCACGTTTTAGTGACACAGAAAACTTCCTTTCATCTTAAAGACCAGTCAAGTTTGTTTTTTCTCCTATGTCAGCCTTGGGGATATGCAACTGGATATAACAGACACTATGGATATTTTCTTTGACCTTTAAAGGCTTAATGTCAGTCAATATTGCTATTGGTGAGTATGGCATTCTTAAGGAGAATGAACATATACTAAAACAGCGTAGACGGGCAAGCACAATTAACATCTGCTGAATGAAGAATGAATGGATAGAAAACCAGGCTGGAAATATTAGGAGTTCTCAGTTCCAACCTTAGTTGTCACTGACTGTCTTTGTGACTTTGAACAAATCATTTACCCAAGCCTCAGTTTCCTCACCTACAACATGGAACTATCACAATACCTGTCCTGGCAGTCCCATAGGTTTGTCGTAAACATAACATTAGGCGAGATGGTGGGTGTGAAAACACCGTAGATAGGCTATGGAGCTACATAAAGATGGGCCTCTGCTGCTGCTCAACTGCAAAGTGGGGCTACAACGGCTGCAGGAGTTTAGGGGCCCTTGCAGCTTCACGTTTTCATTCTGCTATGGACTTTTCCCAGGAGTATGTTACGTAGGTGAAGATGTTCATTGCATTGCTGCTTACAGATTTAAAACTGTTAACAAGCAGTGCATAAATAGCAAACCATGGTGCAACCATCTGAAGAAATTTTACACGGCCAGTAGATGTATGATTATGGCTCCTACCCAGAAATGTAGGCTATTAGCTGAATAAAGAAAAATACACAATTATAACTATAATATTATTTAATCAATGGAAGGGAACATAGAGAATTTAAACAATTATACCAAGATGGTAAAAAAAGTTTATTTAAAAACTATTTTAGACTCTTGTAATATTTTTAACAGTAATGATTTTTAATATGCAAAAATCTTCTAATGATATCCTTGTTTTACTATTCACAGAGATTACTGACTACTTAGCAATGACTAACTTTATTTTTTTTTAACTTTATATTTTTTTAACATCTTTATTGGAGTATAATTGCTTTACAATGTTGAATTCGTTTCTGCTGTATAACAAAGTGAATCAGCTATACATATACATATATCCCCATATCCCCTCCCTCTTGTCTCCCTCCCTCCCATCCTCCCTATCCCACGGCTCTAGGTGGACACAAAGCACCGAGCTGATCTCCCTGTGCTATGCGGCTGCTGCCCACTAGCTATCTATTTTACATTTGGTAGTGTATACATGTCCATGCCTCTCTCTCACTTCATCCCAGCTTACCCTTCCCCCTCCCCATGTCTGCAAGCCCATTCTCTACGTCTGCGTCTTTATCCCTGTCCTGCCTCTAGGTTCCTCAGAACCATTTTTTTTTTTTTAGATTCCATATATATGTGTTAGCTTACCGTATTTGTTTTTCTCTTTCTGACTTACTTCACTCTGTATAACAGACTCTAGGTCCGTCGCAATGACTAACTTTAGAAAGAGTTATGGCAACCAGTTGATAATTCCACATCTTATTGCTTAATGGAAAACTCAGGTCATCTCTACTTTTAATATCTCTCAGCAAGATCAATACCATACTTATTGAAGGTACTTGATGTCACTGACATTGTAAACTACTTTTCCATGAAAAGACAGCTACATAAGAAATAAATTTAAATTAGCTTGAACATTTTCTCATTTACATGTTTTCATAAGACAAGAAGAGAAGGATGGCATAAAAAGAAATGAGGTTGAGGATTTAGATTTGGTTTTCAAGGTGTCTTCTTCCTACCTGGTTCTGCATTTCTTTGGTAACATCTATGCTCGGTCTCTCTCCAAAGGGGACTGTCAAAGGGTACAGATTTGTCCAAAATCTCCCCCACATATCACCTATTTAAAAAAAAGATTTCGTTAATACATGACAAGGACAACAGAAGTATAGACCTGATTTTACATAGTGCATGAGGTGGGATTGGTAAACAGGACACAGAGTATTCTAGATTTAATCTAGTTTCTGTGCTTCCTTTTCACTACCTCTTTTCTTCTTCCCTTATTTTATATTTTCAACATTCCCTTCTTTTTTTACCGCCTCTAAAAGGTTAAAATGGCAGGAGATGATGTGGCTAGACAAAGCTTGTTAGGGAATCATCCCTGTTTCTCACATTTCAAATTACAATTCAAAGGCACAATGTATTAAATGTACAGGACATCACAGCTACTATAGATTAGAAATAGATTTATATAGTCCCTCATCCATGGGACAAAATACTACAAACTAGACTATTAGTAATCTATGATATTGGATTCAAGAGAGATCATATAGACAGACTTGTGGTTGCCAAGGGGGATGGAGGGGGAGGCAGGGATGGATTGGGAGTTTGAGGTTAGCAAATACAAACTATTATATATAGAATGGATAAACAACAAGGTCCTACTGTATAGCACAGGGAACTATATTCAATATCCTGTGATAAACCATAATGGTAAAGAAAAAAAAGAGAGAGATCATATAGGATCATCATTCAGGAATCTCTGCTAACTAACCAGTAACTAAGTTCCACTTTTATTACTATATTATAGGAATCCACTTAACTGGGTGATTTTTCAAACATCTCAAACAAATGTTAAATTGAATTCCAAGGCCAGAAACCCTGAAAGGAAAAAATGGATCTAGAAAAAAATCAATCTCATAATAGGACCAGAATCCTGGCACCAAAGGAATGGGGGAAAATAACTACATAAAGAATATGTCAATGAACTCATGTTTTAAAAGATAAAATTCAGTAGAGATCAATGTAAAGTCCTATGCTTCAATTTTAAAGAAACATCTATCTATTCTAGAAATATGTGATATGTGACATCAGGCTGAAACATATCCCACATGTAAAAGACCAAAAGGGACCCAACAAGCAGTATGATGTGGCTTCCAAAACACAAATGTGACTGTAGGGTAAGCGAGTAGAATTACAGAGTCTAGAACAAAGGAAACCATAGCACCATTTTTACTCCATGTTGGTCAAACTTTATCTGGAGTAACTGTTCAGTTCTGAGCGTGATATTTGAAGAGGGACATCAACAAAGGATAGCTTGTCCAAAGGAGAACAAGTAGAAAAGTGAGATTTTAAAGAATGGTTGAAAAATCTATGTAGGATATTTAACATAAAAGAAGAAAATAGTGTATACGTGATGATAACAGTAATACTCACTAAAATATACTGAGTACGTACTCTTGTGCCAGGTACTACGCTGTGCCTTGACAGTGGTTGTTTATAAATCTCTAGAAGGCCATCTTGTGGAAGAAGAATGGACATATTCTGGGTAACCTCATAGCATGGAATTAGGCAAAATGAATGGAAGGCATTAGAGGGGTGCTGATTCACCTCCACATAAGGTAGGACTTTAGGTTAGTTTACTTTGGAAGGAAGAAGGAGCCACCTGACAACAGACAGGTTTAAGCAGAAAGTGAATTACCAAAGAACACCTGCCAAAGACACTGTAGAGAGTATTTATATATTGCTTTAGAGGAAAAAGTCTCCACTGATCCTTTGTCCAGATTCCCCCCTGCTAAGAGAGAGGCTTGGCTGTGGAGAATCAGCTGTCAGCAACTTAGCTTGGCTAGAGTAGGCATGCTATATATGCAAGACATGAACTTTTCAAACATATATTTTATTTGGCCTCAGCTTCTGGGGTGAGGGAGAGGGGAGGGAGGATGGCCACTCTCTGGTGGGGAATAAGGAGGTTGAATAAAGGGCCCCAGGTCTTGCATGGTCTACAAAAGCTCTATGGCAGGATCCAAAGTTCTTGGAAGATTGATTCTCCTCCTAAGCTAGGCATCTTCCTTCATGATGAAGACTTCATTCATTACTCATATGATTCCAAACCAAGTACTTCTTAGCAAAAGAAATTGTTGCAGTTGAACAATGAACTTAACAAAGCTTTCACTCAGGCTATACCTTAATTCTAGAAAGCCTTTCTCTCACCCCTGACTGCCCCTAGCCAACCAAGCTTCTTTCCTCTGAATATGATGCTAAAATCCCACCTCGAGGATTAGCCAACCAAGTTGATTAATAAAACTTAGTTTCCCCATTTCCACTCTCATTTCTCTAGTGATCTTAAATAACCCCTTTATCCTATGGATTGTGGCCAACATAATAACTCTTTATGTATAAAGTAATGCAACAGAGAACAATTTAAAATGACTTCTCTGTTGAAGATAGTGCTTTCAAACTTTGATTTCTATAATGTTACTAACTTCATTCACAGAATTTTTCAAAAGTTGGGCCTCACTCCAAAAAAACAACTTTATTGGTGGAAATGACAAAGAGCAAAGTACACAAAGAATTCCTGGAGTTTCTTACCAAGCAAATGGGCAGGGAGGCATCCAGTCGGACTGATACGGGAAGGGTAGGCATCCATCAACTTTGCCCTCACATAAGCGTGAAGTTGTTCATATAATGGTTTAATCTGAAAAGCTCAGGAAGAGAGTTTAAGACCAAGAATAGCCTATTTCCAATCCCCAACACTAAAAATAGGAGCTTCTTTAGACAAGTAGAATTTCCCTAAGTTCTAATTTCTTCTCCTCTGAAATATTCTGGAGAGTTTGAAAGCATTCATTCTTCCCAGATATCGATGATGACTAGTTCCACTGCATAAAGCAATTAACACACCTGGAGGGATACAGATCCCAAAAGGAAGGCAGATGCAAAAAAACATTCATACTTCCTTCATTTTTAAACTGAAGTATCATTTACATATAAAATTCAACCATTTTAAAATATATAGTTTCGTGAGTTTTAATAAAAGTATACTGTTGGACAACCATCACTACCGCTTGGTTTTAGAACATTTCCAACATTCCCCAAAGTTTCCTTGCACCCATTTGCAGTCAACTCCATTCCCACCCCAACCCCAGCTGATCACTGAACTGATTTCTTTCTCTATCGTTTTGCCTATTCTGCACATTTCATATAAATGAAACCATACAATATGTGACCTTTCATGTCTGGCTTCCTTCACTTGGCTTAATGTTTTTTAGGTTAATCCATGTTGTTGCATGTATCAGTGTTCATTCCTTTTTATTACTGAGTAGCATTTCATTGTATGAATACATCAGAGTTTGCTTCATTTAGTATCTTAAGGATAAAATTCACCAGCGGAAGGGTGACTAGGTTGTCTCCAGTTTGGGGCTATTATGAGTAATATCTCTATAAACATTCATGCGTAAGTCTTTGTATGGCTATATGTTTTCATTTCTTTCACATAGGTCGCTAAGAGTGAAATACCGTAGTCATATGGTAAGTATGTGCTTAACTTTTTAAGAAAATGCCAAACCATTTTCCAAAATGGCTGTACCATTTTACATTTCTGTCCGTAGCACTTAGTACTGTCAGTCTTTTTTTTTTTTTTTTTCTTATCTTGGCTGTGCCGGGTCTTAGTTGTGGCATGCGGGATCTTGAGTTGCGGCATGCAGACTCCTAAGTGCGGCATGCATGCAGGATCTAGTTCCCCGACCAGGGATCAAACCCCGGCCCCCTGCATTGGGAGCGCAGAGTCTTACCCACTGGACCACCAGGGAAGTCCCTGTTAGTCTGTTTTAATCACAGCCATTCTGGTGGGAATGTAGTGGGCTTTTTTTTTTAAATTGAAGTATAGTTGATTTACACTGTTGTGTTAGTTTCAGGTGTACAGCAAAGTGATTCAGTTGTGTGTGTGTGTGTGTGTGTGTGTGTGTGTGTGTGTGTATATACATGCACATATACATACATATATTATTTTTCAGATTCTTTTCCATTATAGGTTATTATAAGATATTGAATATAGTTCCCTGTGCTATACAGTAGAACCTTGTTGTTTATCTATTTTATATATAGTAGTGTGTATCTGTTAATCTCAAACTCTTAATTTATCCTTCCCCCGCTTCCCCTCTGGTAACCATAAGTTTGTTTTCTATGTCTGTGAGTCTGTTTCTGTTTTGTAGATAAGCTCACTTGTGTCATCTTTTTAGATTCCACATATAAGTGATACCATATGATATTTGTCTTTCTCTGTCTGACTTCACTTAGTATGATAATCTCTAGGTCCATCCATGTTGCTGCAAATGGCATTATTTCATTCATTTTTATGCCTGAGTAATATTCCATTGTGTATATATATATACCACATCTTCTTTTTCCATTCATCTGTCAATGGACACAGGCTGCTTCCATGTCTTGGGTATTGTAAGCAGTGCTGCTATGAACATTGGGGTGCGTGTATCCTTTCAAATCAGTGTTTTCCTCTTTTCCGGATATATGCCCAGGAGTGGGAGCGCTGGATCATATGGTAACTCTGTTTGTGGTGGTTCTTAATCATGGTTTTAATGTGCCTTTCCCTAATAACGTTTTATTTGCTTATTTGCCATTTGTGTAATTTCCTTGATGATGTACTTACTCACATCTCTCGCCCATTTCTTTTTCGGGGGGGTTGTTTGTCCTACTCCCGTTTTTGATAGCTCTGCCCAGCTATGGCTGTGACAGAACAGCTTCACATAAGAAGCTGGAAGGCATGGGGGTGTGGGGGTCAAAATGAAGGAAGAGCGAGACGTTGAGAGGTGTCTATGGGGCACTTCTAATAGGACTCTCCCTTCCCTAGAACATCTTCCTTAGCCAAAGATAAGGAAACAACAGTATCAAGTGTCCTGAGGAAGGAAGCAAAGCCTGTGGCTCTGCTAACAAAGGAAGACAGCACAGGCCCCACCTAGCTCCTGAAACCCATGCCTTCTTATAATGTAAAAGACCGCTCCTTCCTATAGTCTTTCCTTCTCATAATCTTCCTGTTGGTAACTGCTGCTCAATGGCTAAAAGGGAGAGAAAAGCAGAGCAATTCCGATCACCTGCAGCAGTTGCCCTGTGATTCTTTACAATCTTGCCAGGCTCTAATATTCCATAACTCTGAGGCCTGGGAACGACCAGCCAGTGTGTTAAGAACAAGCCAGAATGCTTTTGGTCCCTGTCCCTTCTTCCTGCATGCTGCCCTACGTCTGTCTCTGCAGACAGTTCCTTGTTACCTCTGCAAAGGTACGTTCCACATCTCTGATCAACTGGTCGCGGCTGTAGTCATAGTCACCTGCCCCCGTCACTTCATAATCCCCTCTCCAATAGTCCCCATAGTCCTCATAATCTGTTTTTAAAAAGAAGAAAAATGAGAACATCTGGAAAGAAAGAGATAAAGCACAATATACATAGAATAGCTTTCCTGGGAGGTTAAAAACTCCAAAAACCTGTCACATTTTTATTGCCCTTCTAAATATCAACTCAAAGGGATGCAAATAAATAATAACACTAGCTAATGTGTCCAAATTTTAATTCATTATCTCATCTACTAAGCACAAAAACTCTACAAGACAGACAGTATTATAATCCCCGTGGTGCAGGGTAACAGCCTGCTCTTGGCCGGTTAAACGATTCGTCCAAGGTCACACAACTGGTGAGGGGCAGAGGCGCACTCCGAGTCTCCTAACCCCAGGTCTCTACTCTCTCCATAGGTCAATTTGCATCCTTAGCTTTAAAACGTGTGACTGGATCTTTAAATTCTCATTTTGCTCAGGGCCTTATATTTTCAAATCTAACCCAACTCATCTTGGACATGGCCACAGTGGGCCTGTGTTTGCTGGCAAATTGTACGTATGCTTCATGTAGTGTCTTGTTATCGGGAAATGCAAGCTTGTGTCAGGGTAATGAGTTAGTAAAGTTTGTAAATGTATTTTAGCAACTTTTATTTTTACATGCACGTTGGCAATGGATGATCAGGAAGATGAGGAGACAAGTAAATAATTGGATGGAAGGATGTGGCGATGGGCTCCTGTCTCCAGCTTGCCTGTGGCTTGAGAACATGAGTTTAAGTGGTAGTGAAAGACATTTAGAAAGAACAGATGAAAAATGTTTTTCCTTCCTCAACCCCAGAGCATAAATGAATTCATAATGCCATGGCTTCGGCTCATTATTCAGGCTGGAGGGTAAGTTAAGAGATATGGAAATTCCTCACCATGTTAAGATTTTGATGACCACGTGATTTGAGTTATAATTACAACTACAGAGAATAGTAGGTTTGCAGCCTAAACTACTCTGATTTGTTTCGTTCTGGGATACCACTCTGACATAAACACACAAATGACCTTTGAGAATGAACTGTGGCCAGATGGGAGTTTAGGGGAGAGATGGTGTCTCTGACTCTCATCCTTTCTGGTAAATAGAATCGATCAATCCCCCAGACTACCTCAGGAACCCTCGGGGGCCTGAGCCCTTCCCAGACAACTGATTTGTTTGAGGCCTGGTAACTTAGTCTCACTCTTGAGCCCTTTCAACCGTACAATGTCAATTCACCTTTCCTTACTCCCTGGTGGTCTCCTCTTTGAGACACGTAACCTAATTGTTCAGCAGGTGACTGTTAAATTAGGAATACCCCTTAGATCAAAGGGCAGGCTTGGTGATTCATGAGAAATAGCCCCGAAGCCCTGCAGAGAGCTTCAGAACCGCCACAGCCCAGCAAACTCACTGTTGGCTCTGGCCATCTCATTTTCCAGGACCACATACTCTTCATATAATGGCCTCAGCTGCTTGCCGACCTCAGCCCTCCAGCCTTCCCAAGCCCAGAGTCTCCGATTGTAGTCTTTGCTGTTTTCCATTATGTCATCCAAACCTATTATCGCAAAGTACCCAAAGGGAAATAAACATGCATTTGTAAAGTTTTTATTTGTAAAGACTTATATGAAATTTAAAGAATTAAAAGGCTGGCAGACATCAAGGTCATTAAGTTGTTCAATGAAATCTCATGATTCGTTCATTTCCTCACCCTTATTATAGTTTCAAAAGATTTCTGCAGAGAAAATAAACCACTGAGATCATTGAACTATTAATTTCATTAGATTACTTGAGTGTGACAAAATTCCCAGTGCAGTTTTGTTAAAACTTAAAAGAGCATCTGTGTGCTGAAACACACACATTTGGAATCTTCCCCTCTTTAGATGATCCATCTGAAAGGCACAATGTCGTCATCTAATGTTAATCTCATTTTTAAAGCTTGGAATAAAAAAAGGAAATTTTATAATCACTGCTCAAAATTAATAGCCCACCTGGTTCAAGTACTAAGGACTCCTGTGTATTTGGGTCCAAAACTTTCCCACTACTGTAGATGGTGCTCATTGTACTTAGAATTGCGTTCAACTGCAAATTAAAGATAATAAACAATGTTAAAAGTGGAAGATGTACAAAAGAGAATGCTAATGCAGAGATGTCCTTTCAACCATGTGATTTTTTTATGCCTCAAAATACAGCAGTTCACATCTTCTTGGCTAAGTATCTTCTTTCATGTAGGGTTGGAACACCTCAGTTAAATTTTCCCACCGTCGACTAGCACAGACGGGCCTTCTTATAAGCACATGATAAATATATGTGGAGTGACTAAAAAAACAAAACAGAACAGATCTACCAAAATCCCAAGAATGTTTCTCACCCACACACGCACAGAGCAGTGCGTTTCTTATTCCATTCAGCCTTCACTGAGTGCACATTTATTGAACATCTGCTATGTCCTACACTCTGACAATTATGACATGAACAAGTCACTGGTCCTCAAGGACCCCACAATCATGCGACAGTGAGACAATCATGAAACCAATGATTACATAATAGAGTGACAGGTACTATAACTGTGGCCAAAAAGTGATGTGGCAGCATGGGGGGGTGTGTGGATAAATTAATAACCTGGAGATTCAGGAATGGCTTCAAAGAGGGGGCTTGGAAGAGAGGTAGGAATTGGTCAAGTAGAGAAGGGAAGTAGAGGACAGAGCTTACAAGACAGAAGAAGGTTGAGAAAGACAAGGCATTTTCAGGGAGTGGTGACATGAGAGAGAAAACTGGGGTAGTGGTGTTGATTGAGGGGCATGGAGGATGGGAGAATAGAGAGGGAAGTAGGGGCAGATCATGAGCAGCCTTCTATGCCTTACTGAAGAGTTTAACTTTTACCCTGTAGGTAAAGGAGCATAAAGGTAATAGAGTAAAGCAGTGCTACTCAAAGTATGGTCCATGGACCAGTGCAAGTCAGCAAATAGTTTGTTTCTCGTCTATGAGAAGCACAGGAATTGAGAGAATAAATGTTTATAAACTTTTAAAAACGATTTGATATTTCCATGACAGCTAAGCATGTGATCAATGAAATTAACCAAGCACTGATCTGCAATGGATTGGAAATAAAGAAAGATAGGGAAGAAGGGAGGGAGGAAGGAAGAAAGGAAAGAAGGAAGGAAGGAAGGAAGAAAGGAAGGAAGGAAGGAAGGAAGGGAGGGAGGGAGGGAGGGAGGGAGGGACTGGTTCTCTCCCATAGATGATTTAAGAATCACTGGATGAACGGCCCTGTTTCCCCTTCTCCTATTTCTCTCTTCCGTTATTCCTTCACTCTACTACAAGAGCCATTATCCTAAAACATGAAACAGATCTCATGCTTAAAACTTCAACAAGATCCCACAGTCCAAAGGAATAAACCCAAGTCCCTTACCATGGCACAAAACCCCTCCTGCTCTCTTTCTCTACCTGCTTTTTCCATCTCCCCTCCTTCCTCTCCATTGAATTCATGCATCCTTGAGTCTCCCCTCCTCCCAAACACTTCAAGCTCTTCTTACACGCATTTCAGTGATTTTTAATCCTGGCTGCACATCAGAATTATCTGGGGATCTTTTTAAAATACAATGTCCAGTTTCCACCTAGACTAGACCAAGCTCTAGATTGTAACAGAGCAACGGGCAAGACGGTGTCCTTGTGGAAAAGATGGGGCAGGGCGAAATGGATAAAATAAAGTGGATTAATAACTATTTGAATAATGGGCCCCAAAGAATGCAGAATAATAAACAACAGCTTGTAGGAAGACACAGGCCATATGGTTTGACCTTTGTCCTTATCGTGCATTTTTCTTTTTATAGATGCAGATAAGAACACAGTACCAGAGGGCAAGCAGCTGAGAAAGACTTTGATGTTAAATAGGCAAATCTTTTAGATAAAAATATTTCAATAGATCAAATCAAGGGTCTGTAAATTATGATTTGCAGACCGAATCCTGTCTGCTGCCTGTTTTTGTAAGTTTTATTGGAACACAGCCATGCCCATTTGTTTCTGTGTTAGCTGCGGCTGATTTCCTGCAACAAGAGCAGACTGACTCAGTGGGACAGAGACAGTATGGCCCACTAACCTAAAATATCTACTATCGTTCCCTTTACAGAAAGAAAGTTTGCTGACTCCTGGGCTAGAGAGATAGGATGAGAGATTTTTATTTTAACAGGGGTGAATGTAGGCTTTCTTGAATTTAGACAAACTACCTACATAAGAATAGAATTTTCAAAGGTATTATTTTTGGAGCAACATTGGTGGAAGAGATTTGGAGACTTTCTTGACAGTGATGTTGAGATGAATCAACCATGGAATTTGACTGTCAAAAAACCAAAGCAAGCAAACAGGAGCCTAATGTAATCCTGGGCTGTCCTAGTAGATGTAAAGCACAGGAGGCAGGATGTCGTACCCCTGCTCACCTCCAGGCAGACCCAAACCCACTCGGAGGGCTGTGTTCAGTCCAAGGATACTGACAAAATGAAGCCAGCAACTAGGACTGGTTAGGGAACTTGAAACCATCGTATAAGGAAAAATGGACAGAGTGAAGGATGTTTAGCCTAGAGAAGACAAGACTCAACTAGTTAAAAAAAAAATTACCTGCCTTCCTTTATTTAAAGACCATTATGGGAGAGAGCAATTTGGCTCGAGAAGGCGGTACAGAGTGGAGGAAAAGCACTTTATGCTCAATGGAAGGAGTATCTTGCCATCAGTTAGAGGGACCCACATACGGAACTGGCCTGTTGAAAAGAAGTGAGTCGCCCATCCCTGAAGCAGTTTGAGCTGGGGTGGTTTAGCCATTTGTTAAAGAAGTTGCAGAGGAGAGTCAAGAGTCAAAGGGGTGGGGGAGGATCAGACGACATGCAGGGCTTCTCAAGCTTAGCACCACTGACGCTTTGGACCAGACGACTCTTGTCTTTGGGGGCTTCCTTGCGCCTTGTAGCGTTTAGCAGCATCCCTACCCGCCAGATGCCAACAGCACCCCTCAACAGTTGTAAAAACCAAAAATGTCTCCAGATATTGTCAAATGTCCCTGGCGGGCAAAATCACTCCCGGTTGAGAAGCACGGACATGGACTAAGTGCCTGGTCCTCAGGAAGGTGACCTCTGTCACTGTGTCCATATAGACCACAGCGCCCTTAGAATCGTGCTTTAACAATGTGTCCCAACATACCAGTGTCCTACTTCACTCTCAAAGGATATCGGTTTGGATGATAAGTTACGTGGCCACCCTACCGAGGCACAGAGCTCTTTCTATTGTGAGCATTGCTATCTTGGCAGATAAAGGCAGCAGCCAGGGGTGATATTAATGTTTAAGATTTCCCCAATATTTCAACTCTTGGGGTCAATGCTAGCATGTCACGTACTCGTTTGCTCTTGTCTGCTGAGAGCACTGAGGTCCCACTCTGCTGAAGGACCTGCAATTGACGCTTGAGTGTGAGATTCCGAATTTCTTCTAGTGGATAAGTTTTGGCAATCCTGGATTGTTCTTCATAAAAGGCAGACCATTTGGCCCCGGCTGCATTCTGAAACGACAAAAAAAAAAAAAATAATAATAATAATAAAGTTGAAGTTAGAATGGCACTGCTCGAATAGATAGAACAGAAGATATAGTCCAAAGAGCATCTGGTGGAACATTTAATATTTCCTGAGTGATTTAATTCTCTACTTTGCTGAAGGTCAAAGTTTAGGTTAAGAGTGACCAAGCCACACTTGGTCACACTCTCTTTCTGACCTAGTGCTTAGTTTTCCCAAGGGTCCTGTCCCCAGAACCGGAAGTGAATTCTCACAGATGATTCATGTTGTGAGGCCCTGGGAGGTATGGTCTTAGCACTTGTGACGTGGGCGAGTTGTTCAAGGATTCAAGGACGAGTGCTCTAAAGGGAGAGTCCAGCAGAGCTCAGAGCGGACTTCCTGGGCATACAGCTCCTCATGGCGATGAGAACCGTAAGAAATGAGAACCAGTTTACAGGAAGCTCCATGGTGCCATGATTTACCAGAGATTCTGATCTTAAAGTATGATCCCCAGTCAAGGTTGCCCAGAACATGGCCATTTGGTAGCTGTGGTGATTTTCTACCAGCAAAAGAAACCAATAAGCAGGTGATGATGCCAGGATTCACTTGCCCCCCCATCTTGACCATCAGTAAGCAAGTGGACTTCTCCAGACTTATCCAATGCAGTCTTCTCTCAGCGCACAAGCTCATTTCCATTTATCAAAGACTGAAATGAGCAACTATTTTGTACATTGTACTTCTCCAGACCCTATAAAAGAGGTAGCATATGAGGCAAGTAAGAACTCCATTCCTTGAGTCAGACACTTCTGACTAGCTATTGTGACCCTGAACAAATTACTTAGCCTCTCTGAGTCATGTTACCTTACTCGGAAAATGAGAGTAATAATAGTAGAACTTACCTCAAAGGGTTGCTGTAAAGGCGAGAAAATTTAACAAGCAATATAATGCCTATCAAAGTGCCTGATATATCCCAAGCATTTAAAAATCATAGCTACTTTATCACTTACAGGGAAAAAAGTCCTTGTCCTTAAGTGGCTGACAGTTTTATCAAACAGATAAGATACGCATCGTGAATGTTTCACTACTGAAACAAGAGCATATGATAATGTATAAACTATGAGTGGGGCTAAGCAGTTCCTGTTACAGGGACCAGATTTGGCAAGCCCTCCTGGAGGAGGTGGAACTTAAGACAGACCTTAAAGTAGGTAGGAGATAGATGGGTATAGAGTACTTTGCAAAATAATTTACCTCATTTGGTCTTCTTAACAACCCCACGAGATAGAAAATTATTCTTTTTCCATTTTTCCTATGTGTAGAAAGGGGCTAAGAGAAATAAAAAGTGGAGCTGGTAACTAAATGCTGGCATCTGAATCCTGGATCCTGTGGTGGGCAGACACTAAGATGGCTCCTGTGATCCCTCCTTCCTGCTGGGCACCCTTGTGTGTCCCCCTCCCCCTGAGGGTGAGCAGGACCTGTGCCTCACTTCTAACTGGGAGAATATAGCAAAAGTGACAGGATATACATGTTTATGTTACATAAGGTTGCCATTTTTATCTTGCCAGAAGACTCTCCCTTGCTGATTTTGATGCAGCAAGATGCCATGTTGTGAACTATCCTATGGATAGGGCCACATGGTGAGGAATTGAAGATGGCCTCTGACTGACATCCTAAGGACCTCAGTTCAGCAACATATGAGGATCTAAATGCTACCACTAACCACATTAGCTTGGAAGTGGATTCATCCCCAGTTGAGCTGCAGATGAGACCACAGCTCTAGCCGGGACCTTGATTGTAAGCTTATGAGACTCAGAAGCAGATCCAGCTAAGGTGTGCCTGGAGTCCCGCCCCACAGGAACTGTGAGATAACAAGTGTGTGTTGTTTTAAGCTACTACGCTTGTAGTAATCTCTTACTCAATAGAAAACTAGCACAGATTCCAAAGCAGGACTCCAGACATGACTGCACTCTCTAGACCAAGGAATTTTACTTTTATCCTGTAAATACTAGGGAGTCACTTAGGGGTTGCAAGCAGGTGTGTGACATGATGAAAGTGGTGCAGGAAAGGGACAACAACGGATCAGACAAGAGATGAAGGGAATAGTTGCAGTGAAATGGAAAAAGATTTCTCTCTTTATTGAGCACACACAACCCCTCAGGAACTACTTCTCAGTTAATCTTCACAAACAATCTTGTGAGGTAGTTGTGATTGTCTCCACTTCACAAATGAGGGAAATGAGGCACAGAGCAGGTAAGTAACTTTGCCTAGGTCACACAGCTAGCAACTGGAAGAAACAGGGTGTCAACCCAGAAATGTTTACCTCCAAAGCTAATGCTCTTAACCACTGGCTATAGATTCGACATATTCTGTTCTTGTCTCTAACATGCCCGAATGAGAGGGAGTGAGCTATGGAAAGAGGAGTTCGGTCTACAGCACAAATTCATTCATGCAACCCACCACTCACCTCTCAGTCCCTACCCTTTTTCATCCAATCCAGAATGACTGACAGCAAAATTTCTAGTAAAACTTTGATCCCAAATTAAGGCAATTCTTTTCTTTTCAATCTACTTTGGAAACAGCTCATTATTCCCAAAAGGCCCCAATCTTAAAATATTTTTTAAAAATTATACTGCATGTGGGAACTTTGAAGATATCTGTTTTATTTTATTTATCGCTACCATATACAAGTGTTATACTTTATATCACAAAAAAATTACTTTATGTTGCCTTGAATTTTGGCCCCTGAGGACACACTGTTCCATCCCAAGCTGTTCTTTTTAATACTGCTTACAATCTATTCCATATTCATGCTATAAGGCTCCCAAGCCTACATAAAACTGACAGCTTAGAAGTTATACAGAGAATCAAAGTCAGTTCATACATGCCAACCAAGTAACACAGACAGTGCTTGAGAGCTATATGTCATTTTTGGATTTGAATGATGAACGAATTGAAGCATATACAGTAACCTACATAGTTACAGGGTTCAAAAGGAACCATTACAAATCAAATAAGTGGCATCCCATACTGCCTCTGTGCAAAGGCAGGAGAGCAGCAGCTAACACAGCAAAAGTTTCCACAGCCATTGATGGGGGTTTGGGGTCAAGACACACATTACTCAGTACAATCACAGGAAGTTAGAACCCTCTCTGACTTCCTACATATAACTACAGTGGATACCATATTCTCATCCTACAAGAGATCCTTTGTAATTTCAAGGACTGAAGATGTGAAATCCTAAATTATATTTTAAAACACTCCAAAAGATATCCTGCTCTTTTTGGCCCTAATGATATGCAAGTTAAATATGATTTCATTATGCTTTTAAATGTTTTCATATGAGCTTCGTCTTAAGCCATAGGTCTGTGGTCTCTAACCAAATTATGATAGTTTTATCTAAACAATTAAAATGCTTTTGTGATAAGTTGTTTGAAATGAAAACAATTAAAATCTCATTTTCTTTTTTTCTATAGCTCACTATCAACCCCTAAACCACTTCTTCCCCTGTAGGTATGAGAGTTCCCTGAAGACAGAAGATGAAAAACTGAACGGAACCTTAGCATCCAAACAGTGACTTGGAGCCCAACAGGCTCCCAGGGAACCCTCCACGCTCAGGTCCCATATGCTGGTCCAGTTTCCATATATAGCTCTCAAAACCACATCAGATTCAAAGATGAAAACTGCCTTGGTTACTTTTCAAATATGCCCAGATACTTGCATATTTTTTAAAACAGCTTATTCTATTCAAGGAAGTAGGTAATCTAAATTACAACAATATTGTTTTGCCATGAGAATCAAAAATTTATTTTTTCTTTTTTCAGATGGGAGGAAGGGGTATGGCTGAATTTTATCTCATAGGGAAAAAGAAAAATCCACTCACACCTGAAACTGGGTCCTGCCAGAAAGTGGCCCACTAGATATATATTTGAGATATTTCATAATAACAAATATAATGTAGTATAAGTAACATAGCAACTATCACGAAAACCTCTACTCAGATTTTTTAAACGTTGACACTTTGCAATAGTTGCTTGAGACATATTTATTTAGTGGTTAGAATCAATAATACCGTATTATATACTCAAAAGTTCCTAAGAGAGTAGATCTTAAATGTTCTCACTACAAAAAAGAAATGGTAGGACTTCCCTGGTGGCACGGTGGTTAAGAATCCACCCGCCAATGCAGGGGACACGGGTTCAATCCCTGGTCCAGGAAGATCCCACATGCCGCAGAGCAACTAAGCCCACGTGCCACAACTACTGAGCCTGCGCTCTAGAGCCCGTGAGCCACAACTACTGAGCCCACGTGCCACAACTACTGAAGCCTGCATGTCTAGAGCCCATGCTCCGCAACAAGACAAGCCACCACAATGAGTCCGCACACTGCAACGATGAGTAGCCCCCGCTCGCCACAACTAGAGAAAGCCCTCACGGCAATGAAGACACAACACAGCCAAAAATTAATTAATTAATTTAAAACCCCCCACATATTCTTAGAAGTGGAATTGATGGGTTAAAGCAATTTTCAACTCCTGTAGATATTGCTAAATCTTGGTAAATCTGACTTTATGTCAACTCGGTGTTTCATTATTAATATAATGTTATCCCTCTGATTATTAGTGAGGTTAAACATATATATGAGGTATATAAATATATATATATATTCAAATTTCCTCCTCTATGCATTTGCTGCTCATATCTTTTCCCTATTTTTCTAGTGAATTTCTGTCTTTTTTAACACTTAGTAAAATTTCTTTATAGATTCTGACTGTTAATCTTTTGTTAATTATATGTATCACAAATGTTTTCTCAAGCTCTGCTTCTTGTCCTGTGTGTGTCTGTGTGTGTAGGTTTATGATGTCTTTTAGTGCACAGAAGTTTCTTTCTAATCCTAATGCAACTGATTTGCTCAGTCTTTTCCTTTATAGATTGATCCTTTTGTCTCTTATTTAATAAATCATTCTAAAACAAAAGTCATTTAATAAACCATTCCTGGGCTTCCCTAGTGGCACAGTGGTTAAGAATCCGCCTGCCCTCTCGGACTTCAGACTATACCACAAAGCTACAGTAATCAAGACAGTATGGTACTGGCACAAAAACAGAAATATAGACCAATGGAACAGGATAGAAAGCCCAGAGATAAACTCACGCACATATGGTCACCTTATCTTTGATAAAGGAGGCAAGAATATACAATGGAGAAAAGACAGCCTCTTCAGTAAGTGGTGCTGGGAAAACTGGACAGGTACATGTAAGAGAATGAAATTAGAACACTCCCTAACACCATACACAAAAATAAACTCAAAATGGATTAAAGACCTAAATGTTAAGGCCAGACATTATAAAACTCTTAGAGGAAAACATAGGCAGAACACTCTATGACATAAATCACAGCAAGATCCTTTTTGACCCATCTCCTAGAGAAATGGAAATAAAAACAAAAATCAACAAATGGGACCTAATGAAACTTAAAAGCTTTTGCACAGCAAAGGAAACCATAAACAAGACGGAAAGACAACCCTGAGAATGGGAGAAAATATTTGCAAATGAAGCAACTGACAAAGGATTAATATCCAAAATTTACAAGTAGCTCATGCAGCTCAATATCAAAAAAACAAACAACCCAATCCAAACATGGGCAGAAGACCTAAACAGACATTTCTCCACAGAAGATATACAGATTGCCAACAAACACATGAAAGAATGCTCAACATCATTAATCATTAGAGAAATGCAAATCAAAACTACAATGAGATATCATCTCACACCGGTCAGAATGGCCATCATCAAAAAATCTAGAAACAATAAATGCTGGAGAGGGTGTGGAGAAAAGGGAACACTCTTGCACTGTTGGTGGGAATGTAAATTGATACAGCCACTATGGAGAACAGTATGGAGGTTCCTTAAAAAGCTAAAAATAGAACTACCATACGACTCAGCTATCCCACTACTGGGCATATACCCTGAGAAAACCGTAATTCAAAAAGAGTCATGTACCACAATGTTCATTGCAGCTCTACTTACAATAGCCAGGACATGGAAGCAACCTAAGTGTCCATCAACAGATGAATGGATAAAGAAGATGTGGCATAATATATATACAATGGACTATTACTCAGCCATAAAAAGAAACAAAATTGAGTTATTTGTAGTGAGGTGGATGGACCTAGAGTCTGTCATACAGAGTGAAGTAAGTCAGAAAGAGGAAAAACAAATACCATATGCTAACACATACATATGGAATCTCAAAAACAAACAAACAAAAATGGTCATGAAGAACCTAGGGGCAAGATGGGAATAAAGACGCAGACCTACTGGAGAATGGACTTGAGGATATGGGGAGGGGGAAGGGTAAGATGGGACAAAGTGAGAGAATGGCATGGACATATATACACTACCAAACGTAAAATAGATAGCTAGTGGGAAGCAGCCACATAGCACAGGGAGATCAGCTCGGTGCTTTGTGCCCGCTTGGAGGGGTGGGATAGGGAGGGTGGGAGGGACGGAGACACAAGAGGGAAGAGATATGGGGATATATGCATATGTATAACTGATTCACTTTGTTATAAAGCAGAAACTAACACACCATTGTTATACTCCAATAAAGATGTTAAAAAAACTAAAAAAAAAAAAAAAAAAAAGAATCCGCCTGCCAATGCAGGGGACACGGGTTCAAGCCCTGGTCCGGGAAGATCCCACACGCCATAGAGCAACTAAGTCTGTGCACCACAACTACTCAGCCTGCACTCTAGAGCCCATGAGCCACAACTGCTGAGGCTGCGCACCACAACTACTGAAGCCCGTGCACCTAGAGCCCGTGCTCTGCAACAAGAGAAGCCATCGCAATGAGAAGCCTGCGCTCCCCAATGAAGAGTAGCCCCCGCTCGCCACATCTAGAGAAAGCCCATGCGCAGCAACGAAGACCCAGTGCGGCCAACAATAAATGATAATAAATAAAAAGAAATATAAAAAAGAAATCTTATCTATAAAAAAATAATAATAAACCATGTCCAACCAAGAGTCACCTATATATCCTTATAAAAGTTTGTCTTACTTTTCCTATTTAATTTTTAGTCTATCTTAAATTTATTTGTATCTGTTACATAAAGTAGGAATGCCTTGAGCTTTGGCTCATAAAAGGGTCCCTACAGATTTTCAAATTTGCTTCTTTTTTCCAGAGCTCTAGGAACCTGAACAAGTTTTTTGTTAATTTCTTGGCTCAATATTCCTGCACCCTGCTAGTAGTGTAAATTCATTTTCCACACCTATTAAAAAAATTCACAAGTGAAACCTGATTTTGATCAGGTCTCTAGATCAGGACTCTGCCCACCATTTGTTTTTGTAAATAAAGTTTTATTGCAACATATTCACACCCATTTGTGGGCTGTCTATGGCTGCTTTTGTGCTACAATGGCAGAGTTGACTGGTCTACAATGGCAGAGTTGAATAGAGGCTCACAAAGCCTGAAATATTTACTACCTGGCCTTTTATGGAAAAAGTGTGCTGACCTCTGCCCCGGATCTATACATTTACAGAAAACACAGGGGTCAAAAGAGCATGTTAAGCAATATTATAGGGACATAATCAGCAAATCCAGAAAGTGGGAGTTTCTATAGGACTAACAGTTCAGTACTTCTGCGAATAAACTGCAAAACAAAACAAAACAAACAGAAAAATGATGGAGGGACTCTATAGGCTAAAAAAGACCTAAAGTACATCTGCTAAAATGATCAAGAGAGGACCTTGTTAGATCCTGATTCAAACAAACCAGCTGAAATTTTTTTAAATGAGACATTAGGGTACATTTGAATACTGACTAGATATTTGATGGTATTGAGGAATTATTATCATGTTTTTGACATGGTACTGTTATTAAGGTTGTTTTAAAAATTCTTACTTTGAGAGCTAGAAGGTAAAATATTTACACGTAACATATAGTTATATGATGTTGGGGATTTCCTTCAAAATAATCCAGTAAACATGGGGTTGGGTAGAAAAATAAAACAAGATTGGCCAAAGTGTTGACAATTGCTGAAGCTGGGTGATGGGTATAAGGAGATTCAACATACTAGTCTTTCTTTTATGTGTTTGACAATTTTTACAATGAAAAGTTTAAAAAAAAATCCATATAATGGAATACTATTTGGCAATAAAATGGAACCAAGTAATGATACATGCTACGGCATGCAAAGTGAAAGAAGCCAGTCACGAAAGACCACCTAGTGTATAATTCCATTTATATGACATGTCCAGAATAGGCAGATCTATAGAGACAGAAAGTAGATCAGTGGTTGCTTAGAGCTGGGGACGGGGGAGGAAGAATGATTACTAATGGGCGTGTAGTTTCTTTTGGGATGATGGAAATGTTCTAAAATGAGATGGTGATGACAGTTGTACAATTCTGCAAATATACTAAAAAGCATTGAATTGTAGACTTTAAATTGGTGAATTTTATGGTGCATAATTGTATCTCAACAAAGCTGTTGTTAAAAGCGCTCAATAGTAAAAGCAAAGAAAAAAAACCCCACCTTATTCCCTAGCTCCTATAACTGGCTCTGAAACACCCATGGAACCGCTCCAAACCAAAGGATTTAGCCAAAATTAAATGAATTCTCTTTTGCCCAGTTACCTGGCACACACTAAGAAGCAGCGGCAGTTCCTGACCACCAGGCCGCTTTCCCTGGGTGTAGCTCGTGGCTGCCTGGTGTCCTGTCAGAGTGCTTAGATCAGTGAGTAACTGTGTCAAATTTGGATGGAATTAAACATGTCATTTTGAGTTGCTCAAGTTCAGTTTCACCAAATTACATCACTCAACTGGGACATCATCAAGTTTTCATGACAAAGAAAAACTAGTATGAACAGGCCTCCAATGCACTTGACTCATGTTAATCCTCCACATGTGGAACTTATTCATTCACCAGTTATCCACTGAAAAATCTTGGCTGGGCCCATCCACCCTCTTATGTTTCAAGAGACAAAAAATAAGTGACTTGCCCAAGGTATCACAGCCAGCTCAGGAGAGTCAAGATAGCATCAGATTCCCTGAATTCCACTGTATTTGCATCACACTGACTTTTCCCAACCCCTGTACCTGGGTGTAGGTACTTGTATGTGTTGGGGAGTGTGGGACAGATTCATTGGAGACAGGGTTGGCGTCTACATTCTTTCCTTGGGTACAGAATAGCAGTTTAAAATGACCCTTCTCTGGGTTCACTGTGCCCCCAGCCCTAAAGACAGCGGAAAAGGTTTAGGAAGCAGGTGTGCCCAAGGACTCTAAGGGCCCTGACCACCCAAAGGGTAAGTGTGGGCCTCCTGCTCTCTCTTTACAACTTCTGATAACTCAACAAGAAATATTTATGAAGTGTTTTTGGAGACCTCCAGGGCTCCAACAGGGCAGTCTTCAACACGCCCTTCAGCTGCATGCACAGGAATTTGGGGCAGCTGTAGTAGTTACTGTCAAATACTGGAACAGTGAACCAGGATGCCCCTGCCAGTGACGGGATCCTTTCGCTCTCTTCCAGGGATAAAAAAATTGTCCAGGGACCTCCTATGTTGCTAGAGAGCTTCCGACTTTGCAAAAAAAAAGAAAAGAAAGAAAAAGAAAAAAGAAATCCTTTTGACTGACAAAGGACTCTTTCAAAAATAAAACCAACAATAAACTTACAAAGGGGCAATGCAAAAAAGTAATGTCATTTTACTGAGAAGAGAATTACAGTTTAATTGGTGAATGTTCGATCTCAAACATGAGAACAGTATTTGCTCTAAAGCAAGTATTTGGTAATTAATTTTCAGTGAGTTTCTGAATTCTATGGAAACCTGTTTTGAACCAAGCTTTTTTCCTTATCTCTGTCTGATGGGCCTCTCCTAAGCAGGGAGATTTGGGGACACTATACTGATCAAGTTTTGCTGCCTTCTATTATTTTAAGCTATAGTCTCATGACTTGATCTGAGAATCGCCATACTGCGTCAGACTGATTGGCTGACAAGCCCAATATTCTGACTCTGAAAGTTATGCCAAGGGATAATTAGGAAATGGCAGATTGCCCTCAATAATGTCACCCTGATAGGATATGAACAGACACATGTCATACAGCCCAAATTTCTCTTCCTGTATTACTTACCTATTGTTACAATAATACTACATAACAAACAACCAAAAATCTCAATGGCATGTGTTCATTGTTTACGTGCCTAGAATCACTGAGGGTTACCAGGCAGCTCTGCTGATCTTGGCTGGATTTGCTTACAACTCTGGGGGATTGGTTTCAGACGGGACAACTATTCCACACATTCCCTCACTCTTTAGCTGGCCAACCCAGGCATGTTCTCATAGCAAAGCCAAAGGTGCAAAGAACAAGCCCCACTGTTCAAGTCCCTTCCAAGCCTCTACTTGCATCACATCTGCTAACAGTCCATTGGTCAAAGTAAGTCACATGGCGAAGGACACGATCACATCACCTTCAGTGGGATGGCACTGCAAAGTGACATAACCTTGGGTGTTGATATAGGGAAAGGTAAAGAACTGGGTCCATAAATGCACTTAACCGTACTTCCTTACCCACAGTGGATCTGCAATCCTTACATTCACTTAAATACTACGAAAACCGACTTATAGTTTTCAATGTCTCACTGTTTTAGATTAAAGAATGGCCTAGTTTTACAAGTCTTACCAGTTTTACCACCTGTAACGTAAACAGCACCTCCTCCTATTTATTGTAAATTTCTCCCTTTTGAGCTTTCAAAGGCACCATCTTTCTAGTCTGAAGAGAGTTGGCCGATACAACTGGGAACACTCTATCCTTTCTTGTTCCCGCTCAGACTCAGTTTTTTTTTTCTTTTTGAGTCAGGCTTTGGAGAGCTAACTCTGCTTTCTCTTCTAACTCTCTCTGATCGCCCTAAATCACTCCAGTGGCTCTTGGGGGAACATGCTCCGTTTCTCCAGTTCTTTCTATTGATAGCCACCGGCAGCAGATCATATCTCAGTCTCCTGCTCATTTCGTGCCTCTTGTACCACCAGCTGCAGTGCCCGTTTCATCAGGGGATCTCAATATATGTGATAAGAGAACAGAAGAGCTATTGCTCTCCCTGTGCATTGCCCCCTCCCCAGGTAAATCCACACAGGTGCACTAATGCACTAACGTGCCCTTCACCATTGCTGGAGGAAGGACATATTGGGCCCCCTGCTTGCTTCTTGCATTCAGATATTTTCACTTTTCTTTAAAGGGCCCATACTGTCTGCAGTTCGACCACACTTTGTGGATTTGTGCCCTTTCATTTCTGGCCTTTCCTCTAATCAACAAGTGCAATTCAAAAATGACAGCACTTAAGATCCAAACGTGAATTCAACAAACATCACTACATCTGGGCGTACAACATGCCCTTCTCAGCAAGCGGGCCCTCAACAGAACTGTTACATGTCTCTTGAGCAATTATAACTCCCTTTCACATTCACAGCAATGATATCGTATTGTTCTCCCAGGCTCACAAGCATTGAGCACTATTTTGGTGGTTTTGTGTATTAACTGTCGTCCCAGCAACCCTATGAGGCAAATATGAGTGTTACGCTGTTTTTCACAGGCAGAAAAACTAAGGCGGAGAAAGGTTCATTAACTAGCTCACGTTCACCCAGGTAGAAAGTGGTGGAGCCAGGGTTTGGACCTCAGCAGTCTGACTCCAGACCTCTTAGGCATGATGCCGGTCGAACTTCACCACCACCTGCGGACAATTCGGCTAAGAATGAAAACAGAACCTTTTTTTTTTTTTTTTTTTTAGATTCCATATATACGGTGTTAGCATACCGTATTTGTTTTTCTCTTTCTGGAGGGTGGAAGGGAGACGCCAGAGGGAGGAGATATGGGGATATATGTATAGGTATAGCTGATTCACTTTGTTATAAAGCAGAAACTAACACACCATTGTAAAGCAATTATACTCCAATAAAGATGTTTAAAAAAAAAGAGAATGAAAACAAATGCACAATGCACTTCAGGTACCTCCAACAAAGATCAAATAAAAAGTGAGAAAAAAGCAACAGTGAAGAGGTGAAGAGAGGTAAGACCAAACTATGAGACAAGAAAAATGCTCTCCTATGACAACACTGGGCTGTCAAAATCTCCTGGATCTCTTTAAGCTTTAGAAAACTAGGGGGAAAAAAATCTCCTGAGGAATTCAGATGAGGCAGCAGGTCTCAGATTGGATCTGTCCAGAGAGCAGCAGTAATTTAATTTACATGCAACCGACTGTTTGAAAAAAGAAGCTTCTGAACTGCATTTTTGAAAGCATGTATTGCTGTACAAGTGTCATAAAAACTTTTCTTAAATAATGTCACTCCATTTTCAGCACTGCTTTGGGATCTGTGAGGGAAGAAATCCCCTAAATCCTTGCACTTGTCAAACAAAACATCTTGCTTTCCCAGAGCATTCTGAGATCTGTCAGAATTGGTTTGATTATGGTTTTTCTCAGAGGGCTCTGTGGATCCCGTATGCTCTGGAAGTCCCTCGGAGCTCCGAGACCATTAAGGAAGGAATTCCCAAGTCCAGCCTCACCCGACCCCTGGTAATCTTAATTACTGGCTAGCTCTTTCACTAAGCCTCCAGTTGCATTTTTCTCAGTTAATAGATCATTTGTAGAGAGTCTTTAGACATTCCTGTTGACATTGTAGGCTTGGGAAAATTATTAACTCAATAACTTATGGCATTTCTATGAACTGCTTTGAAAGCCTGACTATGATGAGAATTATGGTGGCAACTTTCTAAAGCATGTTCACTGGTTTCCAAGAATCTGGACTGAGACCAGTGAATTATTTTGTTAACAATTTTCCAAATGAACCAAAGGTCAATTGTTTGGCATCTGGGACTCCAGAATCAGAAATACTGAGGCAAACATCCAACCTCACAGCTCGGAGCATTTCTTTGATTTCCCTTTTCGGTTTCCTGGGCAGTAAGCTGATTTTTAAGAAGCAACTGATATCCTTATGCAGCTATAGGAGAGAACTCACCATCTTTTGGACATTCTCATCGGTAATATTGGTGTTATAATTCCAAGAAGCAAGTGAACTTTGATAAGACAGGTCTTCAGCTTCACGGTCAAACTTCTGCAAAAATGTCTTGGCCCGTTCCTCAGTGGCGGATTGAGCAGCCGTTACAGCAACAAGGCTGAGAAGGAGCCAGAAAGAGCCTGACATCTTGCTCTGTGCGCCAAGATCCCATCCACTGAACAACTTCCCTAGAGTAAAACCTCCTCATGAGATTTTCTCTCTCATCAGCCTTTGAACTTGGGTTGGGCACTGAGCAGGAAGATAAAAAAAAAAAAAAAAAAGGAAGAAGAAGAAAAAACAGTAAACAATCTGCTGAACCAACACAAAATTCATCCTGGAGAGGACAGATATGTAAACAGATTTTAGAATGATTTCTTAAAGGAAATCAAATAAACAAATGTTATTCATTAATCCTAGAGAATCATAGCTCTCAAATTTTATGGCCAAATCAAAACGTGTCCATTTGCTTAGTATGTTCCTTAAAATCTGTTAAAGATACACTGAAGGTGTTATGATTTTACAGTGACCAACGAACTCTAGAATTAGGGGTCACGGGGGTAATGTTGGGACTTACACGTTTTAGAGACAATTCCATTAAGTCACTTCTCTCTCCTTCCTTTTTATTTTACACTCATATTCATAGAAACTCTATTTGGGTAACATTTTCCCTTCCTAAATAAACAATTTTGCCCTTGTCTCTATAGAATTCATTTTTTTCTGATAAATTTTAATTTCCAGGGCCAATTTTTAAAATTATGAGACCACCCTCCACTCCACAAGTTAACTCTCCTGATTTAACTTGGAAAAACTTTCAAAGGCTCCTTTTCTCTTTCTCAGATGATCGTGCTAAACACTGGTTCTATGACTAACTTCACGGTGGGCCTCCATCCCTTTCACTTACCTGTTCAAAGCTTGGTCAAGGTCACAAGGAAGTCAGAATGCCACCACATGGTATGAAATTCAGCGAGTGTCCATCTCAAGTTCTGGTCACCCATAGCCATGTATCATTGCATAGAATTCAAAGAGACTTTAGTGGTTATCCTGTAGAATCTCAGGAGCTGGACCACTGTCCTCATTCCCAGGGTGTAGGTATGAGTGTCATAGGTACAAGAGAGGAGCCACTTTAAATGGCAGGGCTCATGGGCCTGCTTGACTGTGGTTATGAAACCTTCACACAGGGAAGACATTTCTTTACCCAAAAAACAAGTCTTCCAGGTCCAGGTGAAATGGCAGTAACCAAGCCTTTAAAAAAAGTTTCCACTACTTTTCCTTATTCCAAAGTTGTACATGTTATTGTAGAAGAGGAAAAAAATAATAAGTAACTGTTTAAAGTGCTTTGCATTAGAATATCTCATTGAAGCATTACAACAAACCTAGAGGCAAATATTTTTATCATCATTGTACAGATTATGAAACTGAGGCGCAGAGAACTTAAATAAATGACCAAACCTTACTCAGCCAGGAAGTGGTAGAGCCAGGATACGAATGCATGCAGTTTGAATCTAGAGTACAGGCCTTTAAGTTGCTGTCAATAGTCTAAGAGCAATGATGGAGGTGTAGATAAAGAGCAGCACAGGGACATGGGCCTTTGGTGACCATGATGGATTTGGTTCCGCTACATCAAAAAGAGGTGGATTCTGGGACTTCCCTGGTGGTCCAGTGGTTAAGAATCTGCCTTCCAATGCAGGGGACGCAGGTTCGATCCCTGGTCCGATCGCTGGTTGGGGAACTAAGATCCCACATGCCACGAGGCAGCGAAGCCCGCAGGTTCTAGAGCCCACGCGCCACAACTACAGGGCCCTCGTGCCACAACTAGAGAGCCTGCATGCCACAATGAAAGATCTCATGTGCCACAACTAAGATCTGATGCAGCCAAATAAATAAATATTAAAAAAAGAGGTGGATTCTTACTACCCTTGGTATGAATCAAAAGACATGATCCTTCTAAGAAATAAAGTAATTGACACATTTAAGCAATTATGATCAAGAAGGTTAAAAGAAAGTGAGCTGAGGGGATCAGTGCAGTTTCAGTCAGGCTCCTTCCACATTCAAGGAAGCTGAGATCCACTCGCTTTCACAGGCATTAAGAGAAAAACTGGTCAAGAGAAAAGGGGGCAGTGTGTGGGGCTCTGAACCAAGAGGTGGAATGTTACTTTAATAAAAGCTGAAACACAACTCTACTCAGGTTGCTTCCTGAATGAAGCTCTTGGGTTCAGGAAAAAAATGGGAGTAGTCCAACTTCAATACACTGAGGCAGAAAATCAGATTAACGTGATCAAATTGAAATAGGGAAAGCAGGATATGAAATCTGAACGTTAAAACAGATGAACAAGGAGCCTGAGATAACAGTGAGGCAGGAGAAATCTAGAAGCCAAGAAATTTTGAGGAGCGAGAGAAATAGGAGAATTTGGTCACAATAATCCTGTAGGAAAACTAGCTCACAATGGCCAACTGCAAGCGATGACTGAATTATTGGAAGTTTTGTTGACTTTCCACTGAGAAGATGCTGATGTTCTGACAGCTGCCCAGAAGTGTCCTGAGACCATTCTGAGAATGGAAAGAGTCCACTAAAGACCCAGGGGATGGGACCCAGAAAAACAATTGGCCTAAAGGAACAGATCCTCTGTGAAAGAATGAAGAACCAGAAAAACAGGAGAGTGGAAATTGAGGAAACCTGTTCTATTTTTCCGAAGGGTAGATGGAAGACTTTGGTATTGACGCCAGACAAAAACTATGAAATATCATTTTTAGAATGCGGTTTGCACTTGGACAATATATATCTCTGGTCCCAAATATATATCTAGGGATTCACTAGGAACAAATAAGATGTTGTCTGCCTCATTTCCTTTGTATCTTCCATTTCAATAAGGGATTTAACAAAATGTAAAGTTCTACAACTAGCTCTAAATGTCCCTGAAAGAACCACACAGCACAGAAATAAGCAGTCCTCTGATCAACAACAGTTCATGCCCAAAACAACAAAAATCTTGATTCATGTATATAAAATAGATAAACAACAAGGTCCTACTGTATAGCACAGGGAAGTATATTCATCTTGTAATAAGCTATAATGAAAAAGAATCTGAAAAAGAATATATACATATATATGTATAACTGAATCACTTTGCTGTATACCAGAAACTAACACAACATTGTAAATCAACTATATTTCAATTAAAAAAAAGAATCTTGATTCAACAATTATTTATTGGCCACCTACTCTATGCTAGGCACTATTCTAGATACTGGATATACACTAATGAATAAGACAGGAAAAGTTCCCGTGGATATCATATTATACGAGGTGAGGTAGCAGGAAGAAACAAATAGCTAATGGTAAACACTATGGCTTTACAATAAGCAGGAAAGGAGGAGGGTGAATGATGGGGTGGGGATGAGAGGATGACATCTGAGCAAAGACCTGAAGGAAGGGATGAAAGCCACATGAATATCTGAGGGGAGTCTGTTCCAGGCAGAGGGAACAGCAAGTGCAAAGGTCTCAAAAACATCAGAGGCCTTTGTGGCTGGAGCCCAGTGCATGGGGAAAGTGGCAGGAGGTGAAGATGGAGAGGAAACTCTAAGGAGGGCCTTATAGACAACTGTAGGACTTTGGCTTCTACTCTGAGTAATGTGGCAAGACATTGGAGGACTTCAAGCAGAGAAGTGATCCGGCAAACGTTTTAACAGGATCGCTCTCACTGCTGGTTAGAGAACAGACACTGAGGGGTAAGGGTAGAAGCAAGGATGTCAGTCAGCGAGCTACTACAGCTGCCCAGTCAAGCAGGGTTGAATAAAAGCTTAATATGAGAAATCAATCCAACATGGCTGCCACCAGAAAGCAAAGCCATCTTAGACTATCTTAGACTTTGTTACTAGAAGTATTAGATACAAAAGAATTTAGAGCATCACGCTAATTTCTAAGACCCACAAGTTTAGAGAGACACAGGAGAGTATCCAGAGGAAAATAAAGAAGAGAGTAAATAGGTCTCAAATAATGTCATTTGAAGCACAGTGCAGACGTGAGGAAGGACACCCAGCATAGACAGCTCTCCTCCATCATGGGACTGTCATTTAGATGAAGACTTAGGTAGCTTAATGGATTGACTCTGCCGCTGATTAGCTGTGTGGCTTTCAGCAGGTGATATTTCCCTCACATCTAATTTCAAAGCTGATAATCATATTTACCCATCTCACAGGGACGTTGTAAGTATTCTATGAATTAATACATGAGAACACAGAGAAAAATGCTGGGAGCCTAGTAATACAAGCCACTCAAAGTGCGAGGAGCTGTATGATAATTAGTGGACTTTGAGATATGAGGGAGATTGGAGACTCGTCCATAAGCGTTTTGCAGGAAAACTGTCATATTCTGAGAATAAGCAGGCCCCACATAAGCAAGATGAAAATGCACTGCTTTGACTCTACTAGTTTTGCTTTTTTTAATCATTTAAGGAAGACATTTTTCTAAAATACATTCCATCTAATCCGGATGTTGCCTGAACATTATTTTATGTGTTCTTTTTTCTTTCCAGATGACTCAGTGTCATCATCTTGGACAGCGTTTACTGACTAGGCTATAGCGTGATAACATCTTCGGGGCTTCACGTTAAATGGCTCCAAACAGCTTTATTGCTATTAACTGCTGTCTCTGCAGGTTCTGAATTCTGTGCCACTTCTTGAAGAATGCACTTTGAGTGGCCCTGCCCACCACGAATCCCCTCCCTGTTTCTGATTTGCTGTCTGCTAAGAGCTAAATGGAAACCAGATAACCATGGAGTTCAATCAGAACACTCCCTCTTCATAGGCTCAGATCTGAGGGTGGGTCTTCATTCTCCTCGAGCAAAGTACATAGACTTTGAGATCCATTTTTCACTTACTGCTCAACTTTCTATCCACTTCCAACCGAATCATAAATGGTGAGGTTGCTAAATAGCTATAGCAAAAATTTCCTCTAGCTCCCCAAGTTAAGAAGACAACTTCGGTCGGAGCAAAAGAATGTTTTGTGTAACTTCTTATCTTAAAATTGACAGAGTAATGTTTCTGACAGAAATAAGAAAGGAGGGGCTTCCCTGGTGGCGCAGTGGTTGAGAGACTGCCTGCCGATGCAGGGGACACGGGTTCGTGCCCCGGTCCGGGAAGATCCCACATGCCGCGGAGCGGCTGGGCCCGTGAGCCATGGCCGCTGAGCCTGCGCGTCCGGAGCCTGTGCTCCGCAACGGGTGAGGCCACAACAGTGAGAGGCCCGCGTACCGCAGCAAAAAAAAAAAAAAAAAAAAAAAAAAGAAGAAGAAGAAGAAAGGATATCAAGAATATAAAGTAGAGAGAATTTAAAACTCCACATGACCAAGAATGATTTGTCTTTAGTCCAATTGGTTTTGACCACATATTTATCACACAAAGTGAATTTATAAGTACTTTACAGAAAATAAATAAGTTGACTCTTTAGCCCGAAGGAAAAGCTAAAGTTCTTTCCTGTTTACATTTCGAGTTGCATAGCTGCCCCTTTTTCCTACAGATAGAGCAAAGATAATCTTCATTAACCAAGTTGACAAATATTTTCAACAGACAGAGTTCAAGTTTGTGAGGCCAAACTGTGGATTCCAGGGAGGTTGTACGGATTATTATTGCTCTGAATTTATAATAGTACAGTGCTTGCCATGTAAGCCGAATTTATTCCCATGTCCAGACAGTACAAAATAGCAGGTAACACTAGAGTCGCTAGTATAAATTTATATCTCGGGCCTTAGAAGCAAAACTTGAGCCTTTATTCTAAGTGAAATGAGAATCCATGGTAGAGTCTTAAAGGAGGAGTGACATGATCTCATTTACATTTGAAAAGCATCACTCTGGCTGCTGTATCAAGAACAGGTGGCTAGATTTCGAATACAATTTGAAAATGAAACCAGGAGGATTTTCTGCTGAATTAGATGTAGGCTGTGAAAGATAGAGAGAGGCAAGGATTACTCCAGGGTGTTTGGATTGAACAACGAGAAGGATGAGGTTGACGTCAATTTATATGGGGAAAAGGTTGCAGGTAAAACACTTTAGAGGGAAAAGGAGGAGTTCAGTCAAGGTTGTGAGAAATCCAAAAGACGATATATACAAATCTTCAGTTTGGCAGCAAGCTCAGGGATGACGATATAAATTTGAGAGTTCTTAGTCAAATATGCCTTTTCAGTTAAGGCAAAGAGGAAAGGATCTTACTTCTTCAGGATCCCAGTGTGCTGGAAAGTACTACATAGTCCAGACCTCAAAAGGAAAATGGGATGGGATAAGAAGGAAGAAAGTTACTTGAAACAACCCTCCCTAGAGGAGCCATCTGTGCACTGTACAGGGAAGTGATAAAAGGGAATTTCAGGAACTTGGCCAGAGCATCACATTTCTTGACTGGTTTACAGAAAAGCAGACACATCTCAGGAGCACAGGATGGTTGAGTTGAAGCAAGGTGCACGTTAAGAGAACGCAGCTGACATGACATACAGTCAAAGTCAAGCGGCTTAGATCCAGTCCAGGTCAAGGCTGAAACACTGATGGGCATTCAAAGCATAGAAGACTCCTTTTGGAGCTAGCTCCTGCCTGTCAGCTAGAGTCTGTGGGTGACTGAAGACTTTTACACTTTGGTTAATACTTCCTAATTGGCTCTAAATATCTTAGAATAAGCCTTCATCCCTATTGACCTCTACCTCAGTCTGCAGACTGAGTGTAAGAGCCATGTTTTCAGATCCAACTAGAAATGTCCAACAGCAGTTGTCTTCTTGAAGTCCAGCAGGTTCATCCTGGAGACACTGTACCATTCCCTCCTCCACTTCCAAGGGACGTATCTGGTCTGGGTCATTGGTAGGGCTTGGCCAAGGCTACTTACCTTGGCCAAATCAGAGAGATGGGGAATAGATAAATCACATTATAAATCCTCAAGGGCCTAACATAACATCTGAGCTTCAATCTCATGCCCACATGGATACATGCACTTGGAATTATAAGAATTTTCCTGAGACTTCAGAATCTACCATTTTTTAAATCAAAATATCTTGGCTTTTGATGAAATGTCACCACAAATACATAAAAACTAGAAGCTCAGTTGGGTAAGAGTCTTACTACTTCTTCATTCTTTGCCACTGACAACCCTCTTAAGGTTTGCCAGCCTGTCATCAATCTCATCAGGAATCTTCTTTGGCTGAGAAATATGTCAATGCCCAGAAACCAGAAACTATATAACGTAAGTCCCAGGGCAGCCTTGCATCTTTTCTAGGACAGTCAGAATGTGGTAGATATTAATAATATTAATTTGGATTCCATCCAGAAAGGAATCAAGGCCTCATGGCCTTGGAATCTGGATAATGCCATTATGTTACAAGATGTTATTTTTGGAATTCAGTTATTCCCAAAGTTTTGACATTGCTTTACATAAGGTTAGGCAAAGCTTCAGCGATCTCTGCAAGGATGAAATCACTAAGCAATCATGAACGTTGAAAACTTGAGAATACACTTGGAGGAACTCTCATACTGAGTGAGCATGCTTCTCTGCTCAGCCTTTCCCCTGGATTTTGTACCTGGATTGGTACCGTCGCAAGCTTTTTTGCCTCTCCTATTGTAATAGTGGAATCTCTCTAAGATTAGCTGGGGCGCAGGAGTCAGTTATAGCTCGCTGGGATGCTTGATCATCTTTGGAAGCTGATTCAGCATCCTCTCTGAATTTATTTGGTCAAGAAGCCCTTAGGCCCAAGTTCCATACAAATTCAACATGAACCTGAAATTTAGGGATAGCTCCAACTCTTCCATATTATGTTTCTGGAAGATCTAGGACGCTCGGGAGCATGGGGCACTCTAGAGACACTTTTGGTAGTCTAGATCTATACCGACAAGTAACATACTCCTTGGGAAACTGGAAAAGCAGTGGGGGAGGGCAAAAATCTCCATATATTACTCAGGTGGGATTTCAACCTGGCACTCTCCCTAAAGAGAGAGCTGCTGCTTATCAAAAACCAGAAGTCGGGCTTCCCTGGTGGCGCAGTGGTTGAGAGTCCGCCTGCCGATGCAGGGGACATGGGTTCGTGCCCCAGTCCAGGTGGATCCCACATGCCGCAGACCAGCTGGGCCCGTGAGCCATGGCCGCTGAGCCTGCGCGCCCGGAGCCTGTGCTCCGCAACGGAAGAGGCCACAACAGTGAGAGGCCCACGTACCACCAAAAAACCCCAGAAGTAACAAGGCCCAGGACAAGGCAAGGCATTAGGTCAGGCCCCAATACACCCATCAGTGAACATCAGGCATAGGCAAGCCAGCATCCTAAAGAGCTCCACTGGAGGCACAAGCCTCTGACAGGTATGGGGATGCTGTGATGCAGCTGCCAGCTAGAATAGTCATGGGGTAAAGGGGAGTGGCAGAATGGATAAGAAATGACTCACAGTGTTGTTTAACTAAGAAAGGACAGGAGAAGGAGGAAAAGTGAGAGAGAGGAAGAGAGGATTCTAGGGCATTAACCAGAGCATACAAGCCTGTCTTTATAGATTTCAAATCATGGTTAATATTTATATGCCAGGGACTATGTTAAGCACTTTACAAGCAGTATCTTCTGGAATCCTCACTGTCACCCTGTAAGGAATTATGATAATTTCCATCTAATAGGATTATAAATGAAGGCTTAAAGAGGTTAACTAAAGGGCCTAAGTCTGATTAACAAGTACAGGTGTCCACATTTTAACCCACTGTTTACCATGATGCTCAGCTAATCAGGGAGAGGGTTTTTTTATCTTTCACTATAAGATATTTGTAGTAGATTGCAAAACTACTTCTTTACTCCTCTTTGTATCAACACCCTTTATAATGTGACTTTGCAGTTTCTTCCATCAAGATATATAGTCTGGGCTTCCCTGGTGGCGCAGTGGTTGAGAGTCCGCCTGCCGATGCAGGGGACACGGGTTCGTGCCCCGGTCCGGGAGGATCCCACGTGCCGCGGAGCGGCTGGGCCCGTGAGCCATGGCCGCTGAGCCTGTGCGTCCGGAGCCTGTGCTCCACAACGGGAGAGGCCACAACAGTGAGAGGCCCGCGTACCGCAAAAAAAAAAAAAAAAAGATATATAGTCTATTTCCTTCTTCTTGAATCTGCTTTGGCCAATGGCATGTGGCAGAAGTAATAGTGGGCCAGTCCATCCTTTCTTTTTCTCTCTCTCTCCCTCTCTCTCTCTTTCTCTCTCTCTCTCTCTCTCTCTCTCTGAAGGCTGAGTAGCTATCAAGTGAACAAGCCTGAGCAAGGGACCACTGGAGCAGAGATGAGACAACCAAGCTGAGGCCATCCTAGACCAGCCAGCCCCCAGCTTCCCTGGCAACTGACTACAGACGCATAAGTGAGAGCAGCTAAGACCAGAAGAATTTCTCAGGTGAGCCCAGACAAAACTGTCAACCCATAGACTCATGAACTAAACAAATGGCTGTTGTTTCAAGCCACGGAGTTTTAGGCTGGCTTTTTGTGTAGCAAAAAGCTAACTTATACAATCTCTTAATAACTTCACCAAGGTCTTTCCAAATTATCTATTCAGATAGGATGCTCTTGGGTTGCAAGTAAGAAGACACTCTTACTCAACTGGATTAAACAACAAGGAAAACATATTAACTCATGCAAATAAAAGACCATGATATGTTAAATCCAGAGTTAGTTAACTTAGCGCCTTAATGATACCATCAAAGACCCAGGTTTCTTCCATCTTTCTACCGTGCTACCCTTGGCATGTTGGCTCTGCTCTGATTAAAGCTTCCCTTGGGGTCACAAGATGGCTACATTCATTTCAAGCATCACATCTAGAAATGACAACATGGAAAGAGGAGCAGTTTCTTCCTGTGAATCTCTCTCTTTTTTAATGACTTTTTTAAGACTAAGGGAAGCTTTCTCAGGGGACTAGCATAATTGGCTTAGACTAATCAAGATTTACATCTGGTTCATGTTGGAGAATGGTAGACCTCCAGCTAAACCTGGTTTTGCCTTAAGGGAGTAGGAGGGGATGCTTTTCATATATGTAATATAGGTCATGCGTATTCCACCCACTGTAGAATGTCCCACTATTTCTGGGATATTTTCTGTAGAGATTTCATTCCAACCATGAATGTGGGTCCTTATGAATTTCAGGCACAGAAGACAGAGCTTGTAAGATCTTCCTGAATTGTGCCTTGGTCTGGAGGGAGTTTCCACCTCAGTCTCAATAGCATGCTGATGTCTCTACCCACTGAATATATATGATACAACCAAGAAGAGTGGGCAAGGGGAGAAGAAAGTTCTAATAGGAAAGAAAAGATATTTTCCCAAACCACTACCCAACTTTTTCCAGGGATATAGATCCCCTCAACAGTATTAACAACTACTTATCCAATTAAGTGAGATGGATGAGAGAATGCAAATCATATAGAACACATAATCTCTGGCTCATTGCATCCTGTGTTATTGGGAAATTTTACTCAGAAGACACAGATAAAAGATGATGGAACAAATTCTGATTCGTAAGAATATAAAACTTTTCATGATTTCAGAGAAATAGGAGGTCAGAGTGGGCACAAGGAGTCAGTCAGGTAGGCTTTACAAAGGAGATGAGACTCTGAATCATAGAGACTAATACTACTAATAACAGTAACAGTAATAATAAAATCCAAACTCTGTTGAGTGCTTATTATGTGCCAGGCAGAATGTAACTGCTTTACATGTGCCCCCACATTTAATCCTCACAACAACCCTATAAGGTAAGTGCTAGCACCACCCTCAATTTCTAGGTGAGGAAACCGAGGCATGGAATCAAGATCACAAAGCTGGAAATGAACAGAACTGGGGTTGGAACCTCAGCAGCCTGACTTCATGCCCAGACTCTTTGTGGTCAGAAAGGGCTTTTCGAAGGAATTCCTGTTACAGACATGGAAGAGAGGGACAGTCAAGGCATAAAGAAGCATAACAGGTGTAGCTGGACAGCTTGAAAAATGGTCCCACAATGACATCAAACTTGCACAAGTTACAAACACAGTTCCTCCTTGCATTCCTTTTACTGCATTCATCTTCACAATTTTCACTGAAGGGAGGCCATTGGTGCTCTACCCTTTTTCGGTGAAAAGCTGTTTTTCTCAGTAGGGTGAGAATGTTCAGGAATAGAGAGTAATTAGAGATCATAGGTTCACAGATGACAACCTCAGATGGTGTGGCAGTCATTTTGTTCTCTTCAAAGCAAGTCTATATCAGTAACAAACAGCAGCGGCTCTCAACCAGGATGATTTTGCATCCCAGGGGACAAATGACAATGCCTGGAGACATCTGGGGTTGTCACCACTTGGGTGGAGGGTGCTCCTGCATCTAGTGGGTAGAGGTCAGGGATGCTGCTAAACATTGTACAATGCATAGGACAGCTCCCCACAAATAAGAATTATTTGCCCCAAATGTCAAGTGTGAGGTTAAGGGACGCTGACCTAGATAGACGGCACTATGAACATAGTACTCTCAAGAATCATGTGTGCGTGATTCCACCTCTTTACATCTCAGTCAGGGCCAGCAGAATAGTAAATTACCTACTCCCAATAGCAAAGCTGCCAAGACATTTGAGCACAAAGTAACTAATCCTGTTTAGACAAGAATATGCATGCATTTGCACTGGTCTCAATAACAAATAGGAGAAATAAGGAAAAAATAAAACAAAATGTCGATACAAATAATTAGCCCTGACTTTAACATGACAGGGGAGAAAACTAACACTTAAAGCATTTACTGTAGATCACCTTGCTGAGTGTTCACAACCACCTTTGTGGAAGTTGTTACTTTCTAAACACTCAGCATGATCAGTAACTAGCTCTGTGTCACCCAGTAAGAAAACTGGGATTAACCTGTCAGTGTGTTTTCCTTTCAACTCCTGCCTCTTTCCGTAGGATGTGGTCAAGTTCAAAAGAGCTAGTAAGATTGTTGAAGAAGAAGATATTTATGATTTTTAAAAATAGATGAAAATGATATAGTACTTCTGCCTTGAAATTTGTTGACGTCAATATGTAGGAGATATTATCCAGACAGCTCTGTCTCTCCCAAGAAAAGGACAGGATGAAATGGGCTGAAAGGACATGATGGCAAGAATTCAAGTTTAGTCTTAAGGGAGAATCGCTTGACAGTGGTCAACACTGACGTACACTATTGAAGGGTGTTGTGTAATCTTTGTCTCTGGAAGGTTTCATAGGCTGAGGAAGGTTTAGGAGGGTTTGAATTTGGCCTTGACTGACGGGGAGGACATGGCTGGGCACAGCTCCAGTTAAATGCTGCTCTGGGAAAAAGAAAAAATAATGAAAGGGGATAAAGAAAGCCTATGGGACTAATGGGACACCATTAAGAGAAATAATGTCTGTATCATTGGAATTTCAGAAGGAGAAGAGAGGGAGAAAGAGGCAGAAAGACTATTTAAAGAAATAATGGCTGAAAACTTCCCAAACCTGGGGAGAGATTTGGACATCCAAGTTCTCAAAGCTAATAGGTCGCCCCAAAATTTCAATCCAAGACAGTCTTCTCTGTCTTGGATTGAGACACATTATAATAAAACTATCTAAATCAAAGCCAAAGAGAGAATTTTTAAAACAGCTAGAGAAAAAATTTTTCTCTCATACAAGGGAGCCCCCATGAGGCTATAACCATATTTTTCAGCAAAAACCTTGCAAGCTGGGAGAGAAAATGGGATGATATATTTAAAGTGCTGAAAGAAAAAAAACTGTTAGCCAAGAATACCTTACCTAGCAAAGCTGTCCTTCAAAAATGGAGGTGAGATAAAGATTCTTTAACAAACAAAAGTTGAGGGAGTTCATCACCAGTAGACCTGCCTTATAGGAAATGCTGAAAGGAATCTTCAGGCTGAAATGTAAGAGTGCAAATTAACAGCATGAAAACACATGAAAATGTATAACACACTGGTAAAGAATTCAGAATACTCTAATACTGTAATATGGTGGTGTGTTAACCACTTAACTCTAGTATAAAGGTTAAAGGACAGAATTATTTAAAATAGCTATAGCTACAATAATTTGGTTATGAATGCACAATATAAAAAGATGTAGGGCTTCCCTGGTGGCACAGTGGTTGGGAGTCCGCCTGTCGATGCAGGGGACGCCGGTTCGTGCCTTGGTCCGGGGGGTCCCGCATGCCGCGGAGCGGCTGGGCCCGTAAGCCATGGCCGCTGGGCCTGCGCGTCCGGAGCCTGTGCTCCACAGCGGGAGAGGCCACAGCAGTGAGAGGCCCGCGTATTGCAAAAAAAAAAAAAAATTCTGACATCAAAAACATAAAAGGGGAGCGTAAAAGGGGAGAGTTTTTGTATGTGATCAAAGTTAAATTGTTATCAGCATAAAATATTCTGTTATAGCCATACAATGTTTTATGTAAGCCTTGTTGTAACCACAAAACAAAAAGCTACAGTAGATTCACAAAAGATAAAGCAAAGGGAATCAAAGCATACCACTATGGAAAATCATCAATTCATAATGGAAGGTAGCAAGAGTGGAAGAAAGGAACAAGGGAACTACAAAACAGCTAGAAAACAGTGAATAAGATGGCATTAGTAAGTCCTTACCTATCAAGAATTACACTAAATGTAAATAAATTGAATTCTCCAATCAAAAGACATAGAGTAGCTAAAAAACAAGACCCACTATATGCTGCCTACGAGAGACTCACCTCAGCTTTAAAGACACACAAAGTGAAGGGATGAAAAGAGATAATTCATGCAAGTGGAAACGAAAAGAGAGCAGGGGTGGCTATACGTATATCAGAAAAAAGTAGACTTTAACTAAAAAAATGGTAACAAGAGGAAAAGTAGGTCATTATATAATGATAAAAGGGTCAATTCATCAAGAAGATATGACAATTGTAAATATATGTGCACCCAACATTGGAGTACCTATATATATTTAGCAAATACAGATCTGAAGAAAGAAGTAGACAACGATATAATAATAGTAGGGACTTCAATACCCCACTTTCAGCAATGGATAGATTATCCAGACAGACTATCAATAAGGAGACATTAGACTTGAACCATACTTTAGATCAAATGAACCTAACAGACATATATAGAACATTCCATCTAACAGAAGCAGAGTACACATTCTTCTCAAGTGCACATGGAACACTCTCCAGGATATATCATATGATAGGTCACAAAACAAATCTTGGCAAATTTTAAAAGACTGAAATCATACCAAGTACCTTTTCCAACAACAGTGGTATTAAACTAGAATTCAATAACAGGAAGAAAGCTGGAAAATTCATAAGTGTGTGGGAATTAAACAACACACTCCTGAACAACCAATAAGTCAAAGAACAAATCAAAACAGAAATTAAAAAATATCTTGAAACAAATGACAATGGAAACACAACATAGCATTATCTTTTTTAAGACATTTTTCCAAAAAAACCCATACAGATGGCCAATACATACATGAAAAGGTGCTCAACATCACTAACCACCAGGAAAATGCAAATCAAAACCACAATGAGATATCACCTCACACTTCTTTAAATGGGTATCATCAAAAGACAAAAGATAGTGTTGGTGAGGATGGAGAAAAGGGAACCCTTGTGCACTGTTGGTGGGAATGTAAATTGGTACAGCCACTATGGAAATCAATACGGAGGTTCCTCAGAAAGTTAAAAAATAGAACTACCATATGATCCAGCAGCCCCACTTCTGGGTATATATCCAAAGGAAATGAAAACAGGATCTCAAAGAGATATCTGCACTCCTGTGTCTATTACAGCATTATTCACAATAGGCAGGATATGGAAACATCATAAGTGTTTGTCAATGTATGAATGGATAAAGAAGTTCTGGAAATGTAGTGTACAGTATGGCGACTATAGTTAATAGTACTGTATGGTATATTTGGAAGTTGGTAAGAGAGTGGATTTTATAAGTTCTCACCACAAAAAGAAAAATTGTAACTATTTGAGGTGATGGGTGTGTTAACTAACTTTATTGTGGTAATTATTTTGCAGTATATGTATATAAAAAATCAGGGCTTCCCTGGTGGCGCAGTGGTTGAGAGTCCACCCGCCAATGCAGGGGATGCGGGTTCGTGCCCCGGTCCGGGAGGATCCCACATGCCGTGGAGCGGCTGGGCCCGTGAGCCATGGCTACTGGGCCTGCGCGTCCGGAACCTGTGCTCCGCAACGGGGGAGGCCACAGCAGTGAGAGGCCCACGTACTGCAAATAAATAAATAAATAAATAAATAAATAAATAAATAAAAATCATTACCTTGCACACCTTAAACTCACACAGTGTTATATGTCAATTACATCTCAATGAACCTGGAAAAAAACATGGCGTGGAAATATATATATATATATATATATATATATATATATACACACACACACACATATATATTGAACTATTATAAGCCATGAGAAAAAAAAAGAAATTCTGCCATTCATGACAACATGGATTGACCTTGAGGGCATTATGCTAAGGGAAATAAGTCAGATATAGAAAGATGAATACTGTATGATATCACTTCTATGTGGAATCTAAAAAAGCCGAATTCTTAAAAACAGAGAGTAGAGTGGTGGTTGCCAGGGGTTGGGGTGGGGGAAATGGGGAGATGTTGGTCAACAGGTACAAACTTCCAATTATAAGACAACTAAGTTCTGGAGATTTAATGTAAAACATGGTGATTATAATTAATGATACTATATTAAATACTTGAAAGTTGCTAAGAGTAAATCTTAAATGTTCTCACCACAAAAAAGGAGATGGGGGACTTCCCTGGTGGCGCAGTGGTTAAGAATCTGCCTGCCAATGCAGGGGACACGGGTTCAGGCCCTGGTCCGGGAAGATCCCACATGCTGTGGAGCAACTAAGCCCGTGCACCACAACTGCTGAGCCTGCGCTCTAGAGCCCACGAGCCACAACTACTGAGCCCGTGAGCCACAACTACTGAAGTCCGTGCACCTAGAGCCTGTGCTCTGCAACAAGAGAAGCCACCACAATGAGAAGCCCATGCACCGCAACACAGAGTAGCTCCCACTCACCGCAACTGGAGAAAGCCTGCGTGCAGTAATGAAGACCCAATGCAGCCAAAAATAAATAAGTAAATTTATTTTTTAAAAAAAGGAGATGGTAATTATGTGATGTGATAGAGATGTTAGCTAACACTATAGTGGTCATCACTTTGAAATCTATATCAAATCAACATGTTGTACACCTTAAACTTACACAGTGTTATAGGTCAGTTATATCTCTATAAAGCTGGGAAACAAACAAAGGAAAGCAAATGCTGCCCTGAGAATGAGCCCCAACCACAGTCCAAATGGGGCTTCTTCCCCACTCCCCTCCCCACCCCTACCTCCCACTCCCTGTGTAAGGAGCCCAGCCCATCCTCCATTACATCTCTAACAGCCTGACCCGGTGTGTCCTCTCTCCTTTCATTTCCAACCCTCTCAGCACCTCATCTCTCCCAGTCCTTTATAATTCGTTTTGAATGGTTAGATCTAGGTGGTGGATAAGTGGGTGTTCACTATACTACTCCTCCACCTTTCTTTATGCATGATAATGTTTATAATAAAAAGGTAGCAGGAGGTGTACAGGAACCGAAGGCAGATCGTGTAGGGCCCCATCACCATTTAGAGAGGTTGGGTTCTACCTAGAAAGAGATGGGTAGAGAGGAGAGGCTTAAGTAAAGGAATGATATCATGGTTTGAATTTCCATTTGTTTTTTAATTTTTGTTTTGTTTATTTCGGGGTTTTTTGTTTTTTGTTTATTGGGTTTTTTTGGCTGTGCTGTGTGGCTTGTGGAATTTTAGTTCCCTGACCAGGGACTGAACCTGAGCCCTCGGCAGTGAGAGTGTGGAGTCCTAACCACTGGACCACCAGGGAATTCCCTGACTTTCCATGTTAGCAGGATATGTCAGGGTTTTCTTCCTCCATTTAAGTCTGACTCAATATAGGATGAGGAAAGTTGCAGTTCTGATTGCAGTTTTATCACAGCCACTAAAATGTGCCTTTCATTACCCCTGAGCCAAGTATAAATAGCAAATGACCTAAATCAAGCATAGCACAGGAATGGCCAACAATGATCCAAAGAGCTATACAAATGCTGAAGCAAAACTATAATCCTCATTTTAAAAATTTTCCAGCTGTGAAACACATTCAATCTGTTTAAGATTCTGATTTCTCTCTATGCCACTGCCCATGGTACTGTATTTGGTTTGGACCAAGAATAATCCTGGCAACCACCCTGCACATTAGCCAGTCATGGGGTTTCAGGCACCCCAAACCCAGCTCTTCTCCTCCATTGAGGACATGGCTGGCATGGCACTGATGACATGTTTCAAGTCATTCCAGGAAGAGGAGTTGATGACAAAGTCCTTTTTAAACGGAAATAAGCTAAACGTAGAACAGTATAGTTAAAATATGGAAACTAAAGGAATCAGTTGCTCCAAACCCTCTAACAACATGTGAACATCTTTAAATGCTGCATGATTTCAGGTAAGATATTTAAATTCGCTCAGCTGTTTCTTCTTTTGTTAAGTCAGATTAGTAATACTTGCTTTTGAATAAAATAAATAATGAGAAGCAATAAAAATTCATGAATAAAATGGACCTTGTGAATAAAACTTTTATACTCTTTAGAAAAAGTGTTATTGAAACTATTCAACTTGAGTCCACAAAGAGAAGAAAAAAAGACTGATTTAGGGAAACTATTTTACAATACGGATATTCATATCTACAATGACTAAATCTTAACTAAGATAACCTATCTATCTGGAAAGAAACATAAGTCTGACAGGAAGGTGGTGAAAGGGAATACATAGATATTTAAGGCATCTATCTGCACTCGCAACACAAAGTAAAAATGAACTATAAAACTATGAGAAAAATTGCCAGGTACCCTGATTTCTAGCCCCCCACACCCTCAATTCTCCCCCAAAGGACTCCTGTATAATCCTTGGGGAGGTTTTATAAATGGCTTCCCCCCCCACCCCGATCTATTGGAATGTGCTGTGTCAAAGCACTATATTTGAAACTGTAACCTGAGGCTTTCGGCAATCACTGTACTACTAAAATGAACTTTGGTATTCCCCTTTATAGCTAAGCAGATGATAATCTAGCAGACAAACACTATAATATATGATGAGCATTTAATATGAGCTTCAGTCACCCTTGGAATGATGGCAAAGATATTAGCATTGGCAAGCCTCCGTTGCTTTTGAGCAAGCAGATTTTAGTTCTTGCATTCATAGGTTTAAATTTTCTTTAGGTCCTCAGAAAGCACGTTAGATTACCTGGAATTGTGCTAAATAAAAGTCAAAAGGTGGAGGACCTTCCAGATGGCGGAGGAGTAAGACGTGGAGATCACCTTCCTCCCCACAAATACATCAGAAATACATCTATATGTGGAACAACTCCTACAGAACACCCACTGAACACTGGCAGAAGACCTCAGACCTCCCAAAAGGCAAGAAACTCCCCACATACCTGGGCAGGGAAAAAGAAAAAAGAATAAACAGAGACAAAAGAATAGGGACGGGACCTGCACCAGTGGGAGGGAGCTGTGAAGGAGGAAAGGTTTCCACACACTAGGAGCCCCTTCGTGGGCGGATACTGCGGGTGGCGGAGGGGGTAAGCTTCGGAGCCGCGGAGGAGAGCGCAGCCACAGGGGTGCGGAGGGCAAAGCGGAGAGATTCCCGCACAGAGGATCGGCGCCTACCGGCACTCACCAGCCCAAAAGGCTTGTCTGCTCACCCGCCGGGGCGGGGCGGGCGGGGCTGGGAGCTGAGGCTCCGGCTTCGGTCGGATCCCAGGGAGAGGACTGGGGTGGCGGCGTGAACACAGCCTGAAGGGGGCTAGTGCGCCACGGCTAGCCAGGAGGGAGTCCGGGGAAAAGTCTGGAACTGCCGAAGAGGCAAGAGACCATTGTTTCCTGGTGCGCGAGGAGAGGGGATTCAGAGCACCGCCTAAACGAGCTCCAGAGATGGGTGCGAGCTGCGTCTATCAGCGCGGACCCCAGAGACGGGCATGAGACGCTAAGGCTGCTGCTGCTGCCACCAAGAAGCCTGTGTGCGAGCACAGGTCACTCTCCACACGTCCCCTTCCGGGAGCCTGTGCAGCCCACCACTGCCAGGGTCCCGGGATCCATGGGCAACTTCCCCGGGAGAACGCACGGCGGCCTCGGGCTGGTGCCACGTCACGGCGGCCTCTGACGCCGCAGGCTCACCCCGCACTCCGTGCCCCTCCCTCCCCCCGGGCCTGAGTGAGCCAGAGCCCCCGGATCAGCGGCTCCCCGTACTGTCTGAGCGAAGAACAGACGCCCTCAGGCGACCTACACGCAGAGGCGGGGCCACATCCAAAGCTGAGCCCTGGGAGCTGTGCGAACAAAGACGAGAAAGGGAAATTTCTCTGTGCAGCCTCAGGAGCAGTGGATTAAATCCCCACAATCAACTTAGGTACCGTGCATCGGTGGAATACCTGAATAGAAAACGAACCATCTGAAAATTGACGCAGTGGACTTTGGGCAACCGCAGACGTGGGATTTGCTGTATGCGACTGACTAGTTTCTGATTTTTATGTTTATCTTAGTATAGTTTTTAGCACTTGTTATAATTGATGGATTTGTTTATTGGTTGGGTTGCTCTCTTCTTTTTTCCCCTTTTGAAATTTTTTATATTAATAATTTTTTAAAGTTTTATTAACTTTATCTTATTTTATTTTTCTTTCTTTCTTTTATTCTACCTTTTCTTCTGAGCCGTGTGACTGACAGGGTCTTGGTGTTCCGGCCGGGTGTCAGGCCTGAACCTCTGACGTAGGAAAGGCGAGTTCAGGACATTGGACCACAGAGACCTCCCGGCCCCATGTAATATCAATCGGCGAGAACTCTCCTAGAGATCTCTGTCTCAATGCTAAGACCCAGCTCAACTCAATGACCAGCAAGCTCCAGTGCTGGACACCCTACGCCAAACAACTAGCAAGACAGGAACACAACCCCACCCATTAGCAGAGAGGCTGCCTAAAATCATAATAAGTTCACAGACACCCCAAAACACACCACCGGACATGGCCCTGCCCACCAGAAAGACAAGATCCAGCCCCACCTACCAGGACACAGGCACCAGTACCCTCCATCAGGAAGCCTACACAGCCCACTGAACCAACCTTACCCACTGGGGGCAGGCACCAAAAACAACGGGAACTACGAACCTAAAGCCTGAGAAAAGGAGACCCCAAACACAGAAAGTTAAGCAAAATGAGAAGATAGAGAAACACACAGCAGATGAAGGAGCAAGGTAAAAACCCACCAGATGAAACAAATGAAGAGGAAATAGGCAGTCTACCTGAAAAAGAATTCACAGTAATGACAGTAAAGATGATCCAAAATCTTGGAAATAGAATGGAGAAAATACAAGACACGTTTAACAAGGACCTAGAAGAACTAAAGAGCAAACAAACAATGATGAACAACACAATAAATGACATTAAAAATTCTCTAGAAGGAGTCAATAGCAGAATAACTGAGGCAGAAGAATGGATAAGCGACCTGGAAGATAAAATAGTGGCAATAACTACTGCAGAGCAGAATAAAGAAAAAAGCATGAAAAGAATTGAGGACAGTCTCAGAGACCTCTGGGACAACATTAAACACACCAACATTCGAATTATAGGGGGTCCCAGAAGAAGAAGAGAAAAAGAAAGGGACTGAAAAATTCTGATGGGTGGAGTATCAATTCTCATAACAGACAAAATAGACTTTAAAATAAAGACTATTAGAAGAGACAAAGAAGGACACTACATAATGATCAAGGGATCAATCCAAGAAGAAGATATAACAATTGTAAATATTTCTGCACCCAACATAGGAGCGCCTCAATACATAAGGCAAATGCTAACAGCCATACAAGGGGAAATCAACAGTAACACAATCATAGTAGGGGACTTTAACACCCCAGTTTCACCAATGGACAGATCATCCAAAATGAAAATAAATAAGGAAACACCAGCTTTAAATGACACATTAAACAAGATGGACTTGATATTTATAGGACATTCCAACAAGAAACAACAGAATACACTTTCTTCTCAAGTGCTCAAGGAACAGGATAGATCATATCTTGGATCACAAATCAAGCCTTGGTAAATTTAAGAAAATTGAAATCGTATCAAGTAGCTTTTCTGACCACAACGCTATGAGACTAGATATCAATTACAGGAAAAAATGTAAAAAATACAAACACATGGAGGCTAAACAATACACTACTAAATAACCAAGAGATCACTGAAGAAATCAAAGAGGAAATCAAAAAATACCTAGAAACAAATGACAATGAAAACACGAGGACACAAAACCTATGGTATGCAGCAAAAGCAGTTCTAAGAGGGAAGTTTAGAGCAATACAATCCTACCTCAAGAAACAAGAAACATCTCAAATAAACAACCTAACCTTACACCTAAAGCAATTAGAGAAAGAACAACAACAACAACAAAAAAACCCCCAAAAGTTAGCAGAAGGAAAGAAATCATAAAGATCAGATCAGAAATATATGAAAAAGAAATGAAGAAAACGATAGCAAAGATCAATAAAACTAAAAGCTCGTTCTTTGAGAAGATAAACAAAACTGATAAACCATTAGCCAGACTCATCAAGATAAAAAGGGAGAAGACTCAAATCAACAGAATTAGAAATGAAAATGGAGAAGTAACAACTGACACTGTAGAAATACAAAGGACCATGAGAGATTACTACAAGCAACTATATGCCAATAAAATGGACAACCTGGAAAAAATGGACAAATTCTTAGAAAAGCACAACCTTCCGAGACTGAACCAGGAAGAAATAGAAAATATAAACAAACCAATCACAAGCACTGAAATTGAAACTGTGATTAAAAATCTTCCAACAAACAAAAGCCCAGGACCAGATGGCTTCACAGGCAAATTCCATCAAACATTTAGAGAAGAGTTAGCACCTATCCTTCTCAAACTCTTCCAAAATGTAGCAGAGGGAGGAACATTCCCAAACTCATTCTACGAGGCCACCATCACCCTGACACCAAAACCAGACAAAGATGTCAGAAAAAAAGAAAACTACAGGCCAGTATCACTGATCAACATAGATGCAAAAATCCTCAACAAAATACTAGCAAACAGAATCCAACAGTACATTAAAAGGATCACACACCATTATCAAGTGGGGTTTATCCCAGGAATGCAAGGATTCTTTAATATATGCAAATCAATCAATGTGATACACCATATTGACAAACTGAAGGATAAAAACCATATGATACTCTCATTAGATGCAGAAAAAGCTTTCAACAAAATTCAACACCCATTTATGATAAAAACCCTCCAGAAAGTAGGCACGGAGGGAACTTACCTCAACACAATAAAGGCCATATATGACAAACCAACAGCCAACATCGTTCTCAATGGTGAAAAACTGAAACCATATCCTTTAAGATCAGGAACAAGACAAGGTTGCCCACTCTCACCACTATTGTTCAACATAGTTTTGGAAGTTTTAGCCACAGCAATCAGAGAAGAAAAAGAAATAAAAGGAATCCAAATCAGAAAAGAAGAAGTAAAACTGTCACTGCTTGCAGGTGACATATTATATGTAGAGAATCCTAAGGATGCTACCAGAAAACTACTAGAGTTAATCAATGAATTTGGTAAAGTAGCAGGATACGAAATTAATGCACAGAAATCTCTTGCATTTCTATACACTAATGATGAAAAATCTGAAAGAGAAATTAAGGAAACACTCCCATTTACCACTGCAACAAAAAGAATATAATACCTAGGAATAAACCTACCTAAGGAGACAAAAGACCTGCATGCAGAAAACTATAAGACATTGATGAAAAAAATTAAAGATGATACAAACAGATGGAGAGATATACCATGTTCTTGGATTGGAAGAATCAACATTGTGAAAATGACTCTACTACCCAAAGCAATCTACAGATTCAATGCAATCCCTATCAAACTACCAACGGCACTTTTCACAGAACTAGAAGAAAAAAATTCACAATTTGTATGGAAACACAAAAGACCCCGAATAGCCAATCTTGAGAAAGAGAAGACTATACTACAACGCTACAGTAATCAAGACAGTATGGTACTGGCACAAAAACAGAAATATAGATCAATGGAACAGGATAGAAAGCCCAGAGATCAACCCACGCACATATGGTCACCTTATCTTTGATAAAGGAGGTAAGAATATACAATAGAGAAAAGAGAGTCTTCTTCAATAAGTGGTGCTGGGAAAACTGGACAGCTACATGTAAAAGAATGAAATTAGAACACTCCCTAACACCATACACAAAAATAAACTCAAAATGGATTAAAGACCTAAGTGTAAGGCCAGACACTATAAAACTCTTAGAGGAAAACATAGGCAGAACACTCTATGACATAAATCACAGCAAGATCCTTTTTGACCCATTTCCTAGAGAAATGGAAATAAAAACAAAAATAAACAAATGGCACCTAATGAAACTTCAAAGCTTCTGCACAGCAAAGGAAACCATAAACAAGACCAAAAGACAACCCTCAGAATGGGAGAAAATATTTGCAAACGAAGCAACTGACAAAGGATTAATCTCCAAAATATACAAGCAGCTCATGCAGCTCAATATCAAAAAAACAAACAACCCAATCCAAAAATGGGCAGAAGACCTAAATAGACATTTCTCCAAAGAAGATATACAGATTGCCAACAAACACATGAAAGGATGCCCAACATCACTAATCATTAGAGAAACGCAAATCAAAACTACAATGAGGTATCACATCACACCGGTCAGAAGGGCCATCATCAAAAAATCTAGAAACAATAAATGCTGGAGAGGGTGTGGAGAAAAGGGAACACTCTTGCACTGCTGGTGGGAATGTGAATTGATACAGCCACTATGGAGTAAATTATGGAGGTTCCTTAAAAAACTAAAAATAGAACTACCATATGACCCAGCAATCCCACTACTGGGCACATACCCTGAGAAAACCATAATTCAAAAAGAGTCATGTACCACAATGTTCACTGCAGCTCTATTTACAATAGTCAGGACATGGAAGCAACCTAAGTGTCCATCGACAGATGAATGGATAAAGAAGATGTGGTACATATACACAATGGAATATTACTCAGCCATAAAAAGAAATGAAATTGAGTTATTTGTAGTGAGGTGGATGGACCTAGAGTCTGTCATACAGAGTGAAGTAAGTCAGAAAGAGAAAGACAAATATGCTAACACACATATATGGAATCTAAGAAAAAAAAAAAGGTTATGAAGTACCTAGGGGCAGGACAGGAATAAAGACGCAGATGTAGAGAATAGACTTGAGGACATGGGGAGGAGGAAAGGTAAGCTGGGATGAAATGAGAGAGTGGCATTGAGATATATACACTGCCAAATGTAAAATAGCTAGTAGGAAGCAGCTGCATAGCACAGGGAGATCAGCTCGGTGCTTTGTGACCACCTAGAGGGGTGGGATATCGAGGGCGGAAGGGAGACGCAAGAGGGAGGGGATATGGGGATATATGTATACGTATAGCTGATTCACTTTGCTCTACAGCAGAAACTAACACAACATTGTAAAGTAATTATACTCCAATAAAGATGTTAAAAAATAATTAAAAAAATAAAAAATGAAAAAATAAAATTCAAGTAAAATTTAAAAAAAAAAGCCAAAATGCTTATGATATGAAATTTTTCTACTGCTGTCTTGTGGCCCTGTCCTCCCAGGGACCTTTGAGTCTTTGCTTGTAACAGTCCTAACTAATGAAGAAATAGGATGGGTGACTCATCCCCACATACCTGGCAGAAAAGTCACAGGCACCAATCCTCAATATAGGAGAGTCTAAGTATCAGTAGAATTTGACTGGATGCACAAAGTTCTACCATATTAAGTAGTTAATTCAACAAAACAGCTTGCCCATCCAGTCAGGTATAATTTTTAACTCAGTTTATTGGGAGGCCAGTTGATTCAACAAATGTCAACTGGTTCAATGATGATAGTCAAAAAAAAAAGAGTAATTATTTGAAAACATAATCATCATTACCTAACTGAACTGAAGTTTATACTGGGATGATTAGCTGAGTTACCACAAGTTTCCCTCTCTCTGTCTCAATCTGTCTCTCTGTCTCTTCAGGGCTTATATAGAATTATATCCTCTAGGGAAAAATGAAGGCATCGTGGTAGTTAGAAGCAATGTGTACGGACTTGGAAGTTTTTTATTTGCAATTACACTAGTGGAGTTTTGTAGGTTTGTTTTTGTTTTTGTTTTTTTTTAATTTCTTTGGGTTGAAAATTCAAATAGATACTTCATCTGTGTGTAGTTGTGTCTTCCTAGATGGGTAGGTTATCTACTTCTGAGATTAAGCCATTGTAGTTATGAATTATTCATACAGTAAAATATTCTCCTTAAATAAATCCTTATTCCTCTTTATGGCCTCAAGTTGAGAAGTTTCACTATCAATTTTAACAATGAAAAATTTCACTCACAGTGCACACTTTCTTCATTAATTTTGCTGTGTTTATTCTTTATTTCATTCTATTCTCGCAACAACACTTTGGACAAATAGGGCAAGTATTAGTTCCTTTTTAAAGCTAGTCTATTTACATCAAACGGAAATAAGTTATTTCACCAGATTGCTTCCTCTCCGCTTTTATGAAGCCCTACTCACCTGGGGCCACCCACTTAGTAAATGGTGGTGTTAGGATTAGAACTCAGGCGATACTAGTGGTAATACTGTGCATATACCATGTATTAATCTACACCCTGTGAGATCTGGGGCAGCATCCTATCAGTAAACAGTTGAATATTTCTGCATTCAATAAGTACAATAAATAAAGACCACTGAGTACAGTAAAGATCATAAAGAGTATCATATCTGGGCCAGGCTTGCTGCCAAATGGTTTTCAGAGTTTTGGATTTCGGAGTTGCAGATTGTGGATGTGTATTCCCCTAGCCTTGGTGCTCTCCACCACTGTGTGAAGCACTGATTATTTAACATACAATGACTCCTATGCACCTTTTATCTCTTACTCCAAGGCTTCTCTGAAGAGCAACCAACCTGTTGGTGGTCAGCAGAGAGAACCTTCAGGCCCAAGTATTTTCTCCATGACCTTCATTATGCACAAGAGGCAACTCTCTTTTCTTTCACTACTGACAGCTCAACTATACTTTACACAAAATCTCTTAATTTTTCACCCATGTCTTTCTTTCCCTTTCAACTTCTTCTCTGGCTTCTTGGAGAATGATTAGAGAGAGCGGATGAGTAAAAGGATAGGATCATATCACAGAAAAGTCAAGAAGGAAGAGTGTATCAAAGAGGGGGGCAGAGCGCCCTACACTGTCAAGTGTGTCAAAAAGATTCAGGAGGGTGAGGACCAAGATGCCGTGACCTTGGCAACCAGCGATTCCCTAGTGACCTTTGAGGGAGCAGTTTCTTCAGGGTTATGGGAATGGAACCCAGAATGCAAAGAGTTAGGGAGCAAGTGGATATTGGTGAAGCCAAGACAGTAAAGAGAGACCTAACTTTTAATTAGCCAGGATCAACATCCTTTAAAGGTCCTCAGAGTTAAATTCCTTTCACTAGTTCCATGCACTTCCTTATTGTTCCATTAAAACCTGCTTCTCCTCAAGCACTGATAATAAAATACAATCAAAGATGGCTCTTATTAGTCTTCTTTTTTTGTTGTTTGTTTCCATTAAATCGCTGGCATTATAAGTTTGCCTTCTAATACTGTACATCATAAATATACAACATTTCAGCTGCATTATGGGTTAATATGCTCCTGTGAACTGGCCTGAAGGCTGTCTTGCCATATATGACATATTTACATGGGGAACATCTTTCCTAAATTCCAAAGAATTGACTAGCAGCTTGAAGTATAGGAAATTGCCATTTCTGTAGGTCAAAAATGATTGCATAGCAGCAATTTGATCTGGTTCCACCTCCTAAGTTTTCAAATGCTACCCTGGAGCTTCCCTGGTGGCACAGTGGTTGAGAGTCCACCTGCCGATGCAGGGGACACGGGTTCGTGCCCCGGTCCGGGAAGATCCCACATGCCGCGGAGCGGCTGGGCCCATGAGCCATGGCCGCTGAGTCTGCACGTCCGGAGCCTGTGCTCCGCAACGGGAGAGGCCACAACAGTGAGAGGCCCGCGTAAAAAAAAAAAAAAAAAAAAAAAAAGCTACCCTGATACAAACTGAATATTGCCACCCTGATTCACTGTTCACTAATTACGGTGGAGGAGGACAAATGGAATCCAGGAGAGATTAACACGAGTCTTAACTGAACTTTTGCTAAGTTGTGCAAAAGGGGCCACTTGTTTACTGCAGCAAGGCACCTGACAGTGGCACCTTCTAGGCCTGCCTGCCCATGGCGGCTAGTGCTCACTTTTGTTCTACACCAGGCCCAGGAGCTCTTGTTCTACCCTTTCCGATGGTCTTGGATATGACCTAGCCCTGTTGTTCTGGGAACCTACTTTCAGATTGGGCCAAAAGACATCAGACACTTGGGAAAAAACAAACAAACCAACCAACCTAGGATCACTTTCTCTGCATCTGATGAAATCTCTCCCTTCACCCAACACCCCACGCCCATATTATTGTCATATGTTCACTAATTTTCAAAAAATATAAGCAATATCAAGGAGTAACTATGGAAAAATTACTTCTAGGGACACAGTTGTCATTTCTTTACTGGCCAAACTCTCCCCTACTGCCCAGTACCATGATAAAGACTTGTACCAACTATTTGCATCCTACTACTGCCCCTAATGTGTTATAATAAAGAAGAGACTAACACTGTGCTTTATAAACTGGCCCATAGTCTCTGCCCATAACTAATATCAAATCCATTTTCAACCAGTGCTGTGAAAATAAAGAGCAAAATAACTCAGTAAATAACAACTAGAAATTATTCATTCATTCAAACCAAAATTTCCTAAAACAGAATGGTATTCTTGGTAATAAACTGAATCTCGTCATAAATTATGAACAAGTCCCTTCTAGGAAATTATCTCTCTGTTTATATTTCCTGAACCTAGCATCTTATCTTACACAGAGTGCCTCCGCTCAATAAATTCTTCAGGCAAGAAGGAAGGAAGGAAGGAAGGGAGAGAGGGAGGGAGGGAGGGAGGGAGGAAGGGCCAAAGGAAAGTTAGTAAGAAAGAAGGAAAAACTTCCATGCATTTGCTTGTGTAATTGAGGTAACTAGACATGTAATATTTTTTATGAAACAAAACAAGATGTAAAGTGGGAAATAAAATACTATGTTAAGGGGCTCCATAACTTTGAAATAAGGACTGGGAATTTGGACTTTGAGGGATTTTATGCTCTTTCTGGTTCTTCACCTGTGTTCTGTCCTATTCCTTGTTCCTTATCCAGGGATGATAAATGCACATACTTCACTTGGTGATACTAATATCTGGAATCTGATCATGTATCATTCTAAATGCAACAGTTCACTGCATTCTTTTATATAGTGATGTTTTGTATTGGTTAGTCCTTGTGGAAAACATGGTAGATGAAACTACACCCCAAAACCCAAAATCTACCTGCATTTACATTTCTTCTGTGAAACAAGTCCAGATATCACCATCCCAGCTCATTGTTTCTGCAGTGACTTGGTTTTCAGATGCTTCTGTCTTTCCAGTTTCATCACAGTTTTTGCTAAGGACTTGGAGACTGGAGTGACAGCTATATTTCCACTCGCTTTAAAGCATTTTATTTCCAGTACATATCACCTCACAATGTGTTCCCTTGTGGGACATTACAGGATCATTATTTTTAAAATGAAAGGTATGGTTGATGATTGACTGCCCTCTAATTACCCAGAGTGTTTGTCAAAGCCAGTGGGCAGGAGACATAAGCTCTATTTTGCTGTTATATTGACTGTCAAGTTTACAGCGCATCTCTGCTAGCAGGGAAAACTTCCTCAACAAGGATATTTAGTGGAGCAGATCTTTGCCAATGGAACAGATCCCCTCCCCTTCAGGATAAACAGTGAAGAAAATGATCTAATGATCAAATTGGTCCATCCCATGCCTTCAAAATAAGAAGCTTATCTAGGATCAGTGTTTCTCAATTTTTTTTCCCATTATTGAGACTTTTCAGACATCTTCTCCTAAGAGCTCACCCAGGACATTTTAATACCATAGATACACTTTACACCTGTTTACGTACTGTGGTCCTTTGGAGGATTAAAAACCATTGTAATACTGAATTTTTTTTCTCCCCACCAAGAACAATTTCCACCCTCTGGAGAATGAATGTCTTGGATGGTGCCTGCTAGTGCACACTGATGGAATTCAGATGATGTTTCACCAATTCTATATGCAAGGCCACCGTATTACGGAGTACACAACTCAAGAGGATGTAAGATAGAAAATGGTTCTTTAGTAAACCAACTGAAATCTCATTCCTCTCCTAAAAATAAGGAAGCCCTAATAACGTTAAAGAGTACATGGTGCCCAAGTCAAAATGGTGCCCAAGTCAAAAAATTTGCAGCCACCAATTCAAGCTCCTCCGCCTACAGAGAGGGGCCAGGCTTTGCTCCCAGAAGGTATAAGACTATGGCCTTGTGACAGCCACCATCTCATTTGCTTGTTTATTAGCACACATTTATTGAGTTCTGACTATGTAGACTTTCAGCTCCATGAGGGCAGCGACTGTTTTCGATTTTGCTCACCGTTATAGAATAAAGGAAAGAAAGAATGAAGACAGAAAGGGAAGGAAATAGGAAGACAAGGCAGTATGCTAAGTGACTTGAACACTGCCTCTAAGAATATTACATTTAGTGTGAAGGTATATAAACAAATAGTCAAAATAAAATATTGTGATGGTTATAACTGAAAAGATGTGTAGATATGGTGAGGTTACAAAGCAGTGGTTAATTCTATCTGGTTAGAGGCGGGAAGAAAATGAAGTGAGTTATGAAAACCTTTATGGAGACAAGGTTGTATTAGAAGACTTATGTGGGCCCCAGGGCACTCTTGCCTTTGTGGTCTCCTTTTTCTACAAAAGCGCATTTAAGTGTAATATAATTCTAGTACAAGATGAGTATCATTATCTGGGCAGTCTAGGAGCACTTAGCCTGGAGGCCCACGAAAGACGTCTAGGAGGATGAGAGATTTAAGTGAGAGAAACTCTAGGACAAGCTGGAAGAGTGGCTGGAAGATGGGGCAGAGTGTTCCAGGCCTGGAAGTGAGAGATCTATTAGGATTGGATGAGAGAGAGAGAAACAGAGAAACAGAAGGGTAGAAGTATGAGAGATGAAGTTAGAGAAGAAGGTGGGGGTCAAACCGCAGCAGGCTCCATGTTAAGGAGTCTGGCTTTATCGTAAAGAGAATAAGAAACCATTTTTAAAAGCTTTTATGTGAGAAACCAACAGAATCAGGTTTGCATTTTGGATATTCATTCAATCTACATTGCAGCCAAATAACTGGCGAAGGTGTCGTGGATATTCTGGGGGTCCACCCAGGCCCCCTCTTTAGGGCCCACATACCCATCCCCTGCTTCTGGAAATAATGGCTTTTGAAGGTTCATGGCTGAGTCCTTCAGTGGGAATTGCCCTCAGCCACAGGGAACTGCCCTTTCCAAGGGCAGATCCTTTCCCAGAGAGCACCCATGACCGTAACCAGCTAATGCAGAGATACAAAGACCCAGCCACATTATCTCAATCAGGGACAACCTCAGCTCCTAAGATCCCTGAAGGATTGGCTGAGGCCTCTGTTGTAACCATGTTTCTGGTTACTTCTCCCTCTGCTTAATCCTACTCTGTTAGTTTCCTATGGCTGCATAATGCTTTAGCACAAACTTAGTGGCCTAAAAAACACACATTTATCATCTCACAACGTCCATGTGTCAGGAGTCGGGGCACAGCTCAACTGGATCCTCTGCTCAGGCTGCAATCAAAGTGTTGGCCAGACTACATTATCATCTAGAGATTTGACTTTGGAAAAATCCACTTCCAAACTCACTTCAGTTGTTGACAGAATTCATTTCCTTGTGGTTGTAGGACTGAGGATCCCAGCTTCTTGCTGGCTATTGGCTGGAGGCGATCTTTGGTGCTGAGAGGCCACCAGCAATTCCTAGAACCTGCTCACAGTTTCATTTGTGCTTTCCCAACATGCCCACTTACTTAATCAAGCCAGCAAGGAGAGTCTCTGGAACAAGTTTGCTAGCAAGACAGACTCAGATATCATATAAATTAACTGCAGGGGGCTTCCCTGGTGGCACAGTGGTTGAGAGTCCACCTGCCGATGCAGGGGACATGGGTTCGTGCCCCGGTCCGGGAAGATCCCACATGCCGCGGAGCACTTAGGCCCGTGAGCCGTGGCCACTGAGCCTGCGTGTCCGGAGCCTATGCTCCACAACGGGAGAGGCCACAACAGTGAGAAGCCCGTGTACCGCAAAAAAAAAAAAAAAAAAAAAAAATTAACTGCAGGAGTGACATCTCACCAGCTTTGCTGTATTCTATTCATTAGAAGTAAGTCATAGGTCCCCTCCGCACTCACGGAGAGAGGGTTACATGAAGGCGTGAACATCAGGAGATGACAGACACCTTAGTATCTACCACACGTGACTTCCTCACTTCTTACAGGTATATCTCCTGCGAGCACTCCCCAATAAACCTTCTGCATTCCACTACCCCTCTTAGAGTTTGTATCCACTGGAGGCAGGGAAGTGAGTTAGCGACTACTGCCGGAACACCAACTATGGGTGATAGCAGTGGGAGATTGAGCTGCATATTTTCCTTCTATTAATACATGTATAATAATTATTATTAGAATTTAGAATGATACATGGCCTACCTGAAAGTAAAATCAAGTCTAAAAACTACAGTCTTCAAGCAGGGATACACACAACAAAAATAATTCATTTCTAGGACTGGAGAGCAGATTAAACATAACATAAAAATAAGGCTTACTATGTTCCACAGTGTGAAAATAAATTGCAGACTACAATCAGTCACTTAAAAAGAGATGATTAGCACTTTATTAAGTTAGCATAGATTGTACTTCTACAAACTGCAGAAATAATCAATGAATACAGATGCCCTATTAGAGACTGATAGTCAGAAAATATATATAAGCAACTGTTGGTATGATAACAGGATCAAATTCCACCTTGTATATCAACACGCCCATTTTTATCCAACCCATTTACAGTAATTACTTGTTCTTCTTGCTTATCTTGTCATATACAGAGTGATATAAATGATATTCAAAAAGGATCCATTTTCAATGATTTGGACACCATATTATAGGCATTCTCCACTGGAAAAGTATTTTTTCTTAGGTCTTTAAAGTGTGATATATATATACTGGCCTGACCTTATTGCTGGAAATGCTTAAATACTAATGCATTTTAAAATCAGTAACTACAAATGCCACATGACTACACTTACACACTGTGCTGTCAGAGAAATATTTTAGAATATTCTGGATAGTCAACAGCTTATTATTCCAATGGTCTTCATGGGTATAATTCATTGCCTTTCAATTTCATGCACATTCAAAATTTCTTACAAAAGAAGAATGGTGAAACAAAATATATAATCTTCCCTCAATGAATTGTGATGTTCAGCAGTTGCACAGAAACAAGTGTTGAGTTTCAGGGGGAAACAAAACAGCAGCCCTTCAGAGGGGGGTGAGCCGCTCATCCTCTGTCACAAAGGCATCATTAACGTGCCCTCCCTTCATGTCCAGGGGATCGCAGGGGATGCCATTTTCAATTTTGACTGTGTTTTCCCATTTATCTTCAGTGTCTTCCATTTCAGAAGGTCCTTTGTTCTTCCTAAATGCACATAAAAAGAATGATTGGGATCTAGGAAGAGAAAGGATGGTCTTCTGTACAAACATGGAGATCAGGAAAGGGAAGAGGAACCCTAGAATGATGGGGAAAATAGATGACATTGTGTATTTTCAAATAAATTTCAAAGATCATAAAGAGTTGATGAGGTGAAAAGATGCTATCAAGATCAGAAGTCTGCATGGATTATATATATATATGTATATGAATGAATATATATATTTGTATGAATGAATATGTTTGTATACACATACATATACGTATGTACATTCACACACACAAACTGCATGAAGGAATGTGAGGAAAACATATGGTAAATTGGCAAGTTAAAAAATTTAGCTCTAGGAGAACTTCACAAAAATTGAATTTAAAAAAGTAATAAATTCCTCTCACAAGATTTGACAAATTAATGGTCTGCAAATGTTAGGTAAAAATCAGGTTGAAATGAGATACCAAGAAGCAAACTCACATTACTTTGTAGAAAGGATGTAACCATTGTAAACTGCAGGTATCATTCCTTGGCTCTACTCATTACAAAATAGTTGTATTCATTTGTTAAGTCAGGTTTTTGGAACTCCGAACACATTTTACTAATTACAACTCATAGCTATAATCCCAGGTCATTCCAAAAAATTCTATTTAACAGGTAAATTTTTAAGTTATTCATTCTCAGACCCTTTAAGGACCCTGCTACCCCAATCCAAATGGTAACCAGATCCTTAATCTTTCCCTGGAGTGTGGGAAAATGTAGCCTTGAATTCAAACATTCTTCCTGTCCTTTGTGAAAGGCCAAGACACTGAGCCAGTTGTGCTTGATATCATAGAGGTAGGGGGAGAAAAGAGATGTGAGTACCTCTAGGCAATCAGAGGGCAGAAGAGTTTCCCTCAGGATTATCACAAGTTAGATGTTAGGGCACCATGGAGGCATGATGTTAGACACGAGGCTCCCAGACTTGTCAAAGATTCTCTTGTCCCAGAAATCTGTAGAAGCTCCAAAGAGGCAGACCTGAGTGGATCACATGGCTGGGATGGTGGACACTGCTGTGGTGACCAGGATGGACTTCCACCGCTATGGAAGTCCCTTAGAAACTTAGTGAATTTCTAGCGGGTGAGGAGGTGGTGAAGATGCCCCAAAGATGATCAAGGTAGAATTTCCTATTAGTCCTACATGAGAGCTCATTTCAAAGTGCTTTAAAGAATATGGTGGAGGAAGGCAGAGAAAAGAAAGAGCTCTTGTTTACAAAAGAATGACAACCAATATAGAAGATGCAACAGAAAGAGAAAATCACCAAATAATAATAATTGATTCTGATGAGGCTCCTCAATGGATACTAAACCACTGAGTGGGAGATGACTAAGGAACAGGATACTCACAGGGTCTCAATGTAACACCCCTACAAGCAATGTACTAATTATAAAGAGACATTTGTTTTTTGTAAAGGGAGAAATTTGGTGAATATCACCAACAATGAGACAAACTGACAAGTGCCTCTAGATGTGATGCACCGAGAAGACATATTTTTTAAAAATAAAATTCTGTGTTCTGTGTTCCTGCCCTACCCCATCACCAGATTTTTTTGACCTGAATCTCTCAGGAAGAACTAATCAGACAACTCCAAATTAAAAGATATTTTGTAAAACAGCTGACAGCATAGAGTAGGCACTCAACTAATGTGCTTAGAGTTGGATGGACAGACATATGAGTAGCTGGCTAGCTAGTTAGACAGATAAATGGATGGATCAATGAATGTAGATCAATGACTGGTTGGCTGGATGATGAATTAATGATGGATGGATGAATGGGTGGATGGATGATTGGATGGTAGTTGGGTGATGGAACAAACAACTGGATGGAAGAATGGATGGACTAATGCTGTAGGCAAAGTTACTCAGACAGCAGCCCAAGGTAGATTTTGAATGGGCTCTATCAGAAGAAGGAGAAAGAAAGAGGGAAGGAAGGGAAGAAGGGAGGAAGGGACGGAGGAAGGGAGGAAGGAAGGAAGGGAATGTACACGTGATATTTCTTGTATTTATTGAATAGTTATTTTTTCAAATGGATGGAGGAAAGTACTCATTTTCATACCTTAAGAATTAGGAGTGAGTACAGATTTTGCCAGGCTTCACTGATGGTTTATTAGATAATTTCAAATAGGTGGAGTTTATAAAGAAAAGTAAAGTAGCATTTCAATACTGTAGATCCCACTGTCATCACTTGAAAGTATTTTGCCATTGTGCATGCCACTGTCAAATGTCAAAATGTATCACTACAGGCCCAACGCTGGGAGTGGAAGTCGGTGGGTTGTAGTCCCAGAGACCTAGGTAAGGACAGGCTGCTGTGTTTTCCCTTCCTCAGGGTGAAGATACTGCACTGTCCATTCCAAGCATCAGCGGTCAACGATCAGTGCCAGTTGGAGTAGGCATACAATTTCCTGTGATGAGAAGGTCCTCCAGCCAGGTGAAATCACCTATCAGAGGACTAGAATTCTTTGGTCCCTCCTCCTGTAGACAGGGGTATCTTGTCACTTTCCACGTCATCCAGAAAGCAAAGACAACTGACATTCTATAACCATCGAACACATCACTTCCATTCATAGTATCCAACATTCATTCAATAACTATGTTTTGAGTGCCTACTATGTGTTGGAAGGGACACAGTTCTTGTCCTAAAGTGGAAAGAAAGGGCTTAATAAAAAAGAAAAACTCCAAATTTCACTCATCCTCCCCTCCTTTTCATGGATTATAAAAGAGAGGAGTGATGTTTCAGTAAGAATGACACCCTAGCGACAAATGTATATTTATAAATTATCATCAAAAATGCCTAGCTCACGCAATTTCTCCCCAAGTCACTCCTCATTGGGCTTGGAGTGAATAATAATTCTCCATAACAATAAATAGGTTTTTAACAGTGAAGTTTTACCCTGAAATTTGTGTATGTAAGTATGAAACTCATATTACAAAAATCCTGTGGATGGAGCATTCTGAAGTAGGGGGCAATGCAACAGCAGTCTTAGAAGTAATGGTTGCCAGTGTTCATTTGCCAGTTTCTTCAGTTAAAAAAAAAGTTTTTATAGAATTAGAAGCAAAATTGCAGAGAGCTGGACACTTGCAGATCATGGCAAGAAATCCTGCCTCCCCTCCCCCTGCCAACCACAAAGGAAAAATAATCCACCAGGCATCACAAGGAATGGGGAAGAACGAAAAAGGAAGGTGCAGATGGATGAGGACAAGTTTCTCTTCTTTAGAAGAAGGATTTCTTAATCAAAAAGATTCTGAGCAAAATCGCTGTGGAAATTTATCAAAACGAGAGCCGTGTCCATGACAAATTAGGTACATGTTATTTTTTTGTGACCTTAGATCTAGTTGTTCACAGTCTTGGCACTGCCAGGCTTCACAAACTGCAGTGTCAGTAACTTGCTGGCTGGCGGACATGATAAGAAGTTCAAAGGTTATCTAACAGTAATACAGCCCTTTGTCACATTTCATAGTGTGTCCTGTAATAAACTGAGTCACTGCCTGCACATTGCTCTAAGTATAATAAAACTTAACTATCTTTCTGGATCATTCTGATTTGATGTTCTGCTAAAAACATGAATTCTTTTTCCTGAAAAATAAAAATGAGTGTTAATAACTTCCGCTGTTCCTGCATGTCAGGTGGTTCAGGAAGAGGATTAAAAACAAAACAAAACAAAAAAAAAACCCGTGACTAAAACACCTGAAACTAGCTCTTAGAAGCCTTAGTGTGGCTATTTCTCATAAATCCAGAGAGAAGATGGGCAAAAGAGGGGACCAAAAAAGTACAGGCATACCTTGGAGATACAGCAGGTTTGGTTCAACTGCAATAAAGCGAGCCACACTATACTGTAGTCTATTAAATGTGCAATAGCATTATGTCTAAAAAAATCACAGTACATACCTTAATTTAAAAATATTTTGGAGATAAAAAATGCTAACCGTCATCTGAGCCTTCAGCGAATTGGAACATTTCTGTTAGTGGAGGCTCTTGCCTTGACGTCGATGGCTGCTGACTGACCAGGGTGGTGGCTGAAGGCTGGGTGGGTGTGGCAATTACTTAAAATTAGACAAAAGTGACGTTTGCTGCATCGACTGACTCCCTTTCATGAATGATTTCTCTGTATGTAACATGCAATGCTGTTTGATAGCATTTTGCCCACAGAAGAACTTCTTTCAAAATTGGAGTCAATCCTCTCAAACCCTGCTGCTGCTTTATCAACTAAGTTAATGTCATATTCCAATCCCTTGTTGTCATTTTAACCATCTTCACCAGGAGTAGATTCCATCTCAAGAAACCACTTTTTTGGCTCATCCATAAGAAGCAACTCATTTGTTAAGGTTTTGTCATGGGACTGCAACGATTCAGTCACATCTTCAGGCTCCACTTCTAGTTCTAGTTCTCTTGCTTTTTCCACCACATCTGCAGCTGCTTCCTCCACTTAAGCCTTGAACCTCTCAGAGTCATCCGTGATGATTGGAATCAACTTCTTCCAAACTCCTGTGAATGTTGATATTTGGACCCCTTCCTAGGAATCATGAATGTTCTTAATGGCATCTAGAATGGTGAATCCTTTCCAGAAGGTTTTTGACTGACTTTGCCCAGATCCACGACAGGAATCACTATCTATGGTAGCTGTAGCTTTATGAAGTGTATTTCTTAAATAAGACGACTTGAAAGTCTAAATTATTCCTTGATCCACAGGCTGAGGAATGGATGTTGTGTTAGCAGGCATGAAAACAACATTAATCTTGTTATACATCTCCATCAGAGCTCTTGAGTGACTAGGTGCATTGTCAATGGGCAGTAATATTTTAAAAGGGATCTTTTTCTGAGCAGTAGGTCTCAACAGTGGGCTTAAAATATCCAGTGAACCATGTTGTAAACAGATGTGCTGTCATCCAGGCTTTGTTATTCCATTTATAGAGCGCATGTAGAGTAGATTTAGCATAATTCCTAAGGGCCCTGGGATTTTCACAATGGTAAACGAGCACTGGCTTCAACTTTTAGTCACCGGCTGCATTAGCCCCTAACAAGAGAGTCAGCCTGTGCTTTGAAGCTTTGAAGCCAGGCATTGACTTCTCTTCTCTAGCTATGGAAGTCCTGGGGGGTATCTTCTTCCAATAGAAGGCTGTTTCATCTACATTGAAAATCTGTTGTTTAGTGCAGCTTCCATCATGAATTATCTCAGCTAGGTCCTCTGGGTAACTTGCTGCAGCTTCTCCATCAGCACTTGCTGTGTCACCTGGCACTTTTGATGTTATGGAGACGGCTTCTTTCCACAAACCTCATGAACCAGCCTCTGCTGGCTTCAGACTTTTCTTCTGCAGCTTCCTCACCTCTCTTAGCCTTCATAACATTGAATAGAATCAGGGCTTTGCCTGGATTAGGCTTTGGTTTAAGGGAATGTTGTGGCTGGTTTGATATTCTGTCCAGACCACTGAAACTTTCTCCACATCAGCAATAAAGCTGTTTCACTTTCTTACCATTTGTGTGCTCACTGAATTAGCACTTTTTATTTCCTTCAAGAACTTTTCCCTTGCACTCACAACTTGGCTAACTGTTTGATGTAAGAGGCCCAGCTTTCAGCCTGTCTCAGCTTTCAACATGCCTTCCTCACTAAGCTTAATCATTTCTAGCTCTTGATTTAAAGTGAGAGACATGTGACTCTTCCTTTCACTTGAACACTCAGAAGCCACTGTAGGGTTATTAACTGGCCTGATTTCAATACTGTTGTGTCTCAGGGAATAGGGAGGCTGGAGGAGAGGGAGAGAGACGGGGAACATCCTGTTGGTGGAGCAGTCAGAACACTCAATATTCATCATTAAGTTTGCCATCTTATGTGCATGTGCTCTGTGGACCGCCCCCCCAATTCCAATAGTTACATCAAAGATCACTGATCACAGATCACCATAACAAATATAACAATAATGAAAATGTTTGAAATATTGCAAGAATTACCAAAATGTGACGCAGAGACACAAAGTGAGCCAATGCTGTTGGAAAAGTGGTGCTGACAGACTTGCTCAATGCAGGGTTGCCACAAAGCTTCAATTTGTAAAAAACACAGTATCTGCGAAGCACAATAAAGTGAAGCACAATAAAGTGAGGTCTGCCTGTATCGGGTGGCCCACATAGCTAGGGGGTGTTGAGGATCAGGGTTTGCTCAAGATAAAGTAGTGGCAGCTAAAAGCAGAAACAGTATTTTTGTCTCCCTTCAAACAAGACAGGGCTGAAAAGCCAAGGCCCAAGAACAGCCAGACAAACAACAAAGGACAGACAAATATGATTCCAAAACAGGACAGAGTTAATTATTGGGGAACTGGGACTGTCGTCATAATCAGTATGGATGAGTCCTGGGGAAATGGCAGCACTGCTGGAACGATTTTAATGGGTGTTGCAGCACAGTGAGACTGGTGATGTGATAGCAAAACAGTAAGAATTAGTATCTATTACACGGCAGACTAAGTGCTTTGTACACATCATCTCACCTAATTCCTACTGCAATACTATGTAGATTTTATTATTATCACTGTTTTTCAAATGCAGGAGCTGAGACTCAAATATGTAGAGCAACTTGTCTTTCATAATGGAATGAGACTGGTGAAAGGAGTAGACCTAGAACTCTATTTCATCTCCCAAGGCTTCTCTCAAAACACTTTTTTTTTTGCGGTACGTGGGCCTCTCACTGTTGTGGCCTCTCCCGTTGCGGAGCACAGGCTCCGGACGCGCAGGCTCAGCGGCCATGGCTCACGGGCCCAGCCGCTCCGCGGCATGTGGGATCTTCCCGGACCGGGGCACGAACCCGTGTCCCCTGCATCGGCAGGCGGACTCTCAACCACTGCGCCACCAGGGAAGCACACATATTTGACTCCTATTGAGTGTGTACATTTAAGAACAGCAAAGTAAAACAATTATTAGCTCTAACATTTCTGATTTCATTTACATTTCTATTTTCAAGACAATTTATTCACTTAATTGAGACTCTATAAGAAAGTGAAGTTTCAGTATATGAAAATATTGGCTGAGCCCCAGCCCCTTGTGTGAAAAAATTCATAGAAATCCAAATGCACTTCCCTTTACTATTGACCTTATGAGAAGAGAAATATAACCAGAAATAAACCAAGTGAATTTACTAGTGACTCTGCTCAACTGCTAGCATTAGCTAGGGTTCAATGTCCTGAGTCCTTGACCTGGCTTTGTTACAACTACAAGATTATCATCTCCTTATAGGCAAAGACCACCCATGTTATCTATGTACGTCTCTTCCATGATACATTCTAGAGCTCCTATCACATAATGGATGGTCAATAAAGGAATAAGATATTTTTACCTCTCTGGGCCTTGGCTTCTGGAGAGATGGATTCAGATCATTGTTTAAGATCCCTTCCTAAGACAATAACATTATAACAGTCTATTTATATGCAGGACTCATGAATCAATTCTACTATATACATACAAGTCTGAAATTGTGCTGTGTCTGTGACTCTTCTTTTATAGCACAAGGTGCCAGGTTACATAGAATTAGCACTTTGTAACTGCTTTTTGATGATGATGCTTCTTTACATTGATATAGCACTCCCCAGTGGATGAAGCACTTGTGTGTATTCTCCAATTTTGTCTTCCCATCATCGTAACTATTTAAGAAAATATTATCCTCATTTTCCATATATGACTGGATCAAGGTCATTCAGCTAAAAAATGCCAGGGCATGAGACTGGAACCCAAAACCAGGAGTATTGATCCAGTGCTCTTTCAACTAAAACACACATCACATCATCGACTTCACCACCATTAGCATTATCACATCACCCCCACCATTACAGTGATCACTATCACCATCACCATCATCACCATTACCATAAAGCTGACCAGAGAGCTAAAATATCCACTTCCAGGCTGGGGCTAGACACAGATCTAGTACAGACACCACTGTCAAGTATATGCAGTTCATCTTGGTTGTCTTCCCACATACCCAACTCCCTAATTATTCCCCAAAAGAAAAAAAAAATCACTTTTCCAACTTTTTTCCTGCAACAAATCTCTCAATTCTGCAAACTGCTGTTCTCAACTAGATGGTAATAGAGAAGCAACCTCCTCGAATTATTTCACGAAGAGGCGGCAGTTGTAATGGCGTGTTGAAACTGGCTGGCACAGGCTTGCTAGAGGTGACTCAAACATTCAGAAATTTCAGACTGGATAGGAAGTCAGCAAATGCTACAAATCAGGGGATTTTTTTTTTTTTAGAGAGAGCTCATTAGTCAGTCCACCACTATTATAGTAAACAGCAGGCCTAATAAGATCACTTGCCTTTTAAAATAGGTGTTTGACCTATCCTTCTCAAAGTCTTCCACAATACAGCAGAGGGAGGAACACTCCCAAACTCATTCTACGAGGCCACCATCACCCTGATACCAAAACCAGACAAAGATTTAACAAAGAAAGAAAACGACAGGCCAATATCACTGAGGAACATAGATGCAAAAATCCTCAACAAAATACTAGCAAACAGAATCCAACAGTACATTAAAAAGATCATACACCACGATCCAGTGGGGTTTATTCCAGGAATGCAAGGATTCTTCAATAAACGCAAATCAATCAACGTGATACACCATATTAACAAATTGAAGGAGAAAAACCATATGATCATCTCAATAGATGCAGAAAAGCTTTTGACAAAATTCAACACCCATTTATGATAAAAACCCTGCAGAAAGTAGGCATAGAGGGAACTTTCCTCAACATAATAAAGGCCATATATGACAAACCCGCAGCCAACATCGTCGTCAATGGTGAAAAACTGAAACCATTTCCACTAAGATCAGGAACAAGACAAGGTTGATCACTCTCACCACTCTTATTCAACATAGTTTGGAAGTTCTAGCCACAGCAATCAAAGAAGAAAAAGAAATAAAAGGAATCCAAATCGGAAAAGAAGAAGTAAAGCTGTCACTGTTTGCAGATGACATGATACTATACATAGAGAATCCTAAAGGTGCTACTAGAAAACTACTAGAGCTAATCAATGAATTTGGTAAAGTAGCAGGATACGAAATTAATGCACAGAAATCTCTGGCACTCTCATACACTAATGATGAAAAATCTGAAAGTGAAATTAAGAAAACACTCCTATTTACCATTGCAACAAAAAGAATAAAATACCTAGGAATAAACCTACCTGTGGAGACAAAAGACCTGTATGCAGAAAATTTTAAGACACTGATGAAAGAAATTAAAGATGATACAAACAGATGGAAAGATATACCATGTTCTTGGATTGGAAGAATCAACATTGTGAAAATGACTCTACTACCCAAAGCAGTCTACAGATTCAATGCAATGCCTATCAAACTACCACTGGCATTTTTCACAGAACTAGAACAAACTATTTCACAATTTGTATGGAAACACAAAAGACCCTGAAGAGCCAAGCAATCTTGAGAACGAAAAATGGAGCTTGAGGAATCAGGCTCCCTGAATTCAGACTATACTACAAAGCTACAGTAAACAAGACAGTATGGTACTGGCACAAAAACAGAAATATAGATCAGTGGAACAGGATAGAAAGCCCAGAGATAAACCCATGCACATATGGTCACCTTATCTTTGATAAAGGAGGCAAGAACATACACTGGAGAAAAGACAGTCTCTTCGAAAAGTGGTGCTGGGAAAACTGGACAGGTACATGTAAAAGTATGAAATTAGAACACTCCCTAACACCATACACAAAAAGAAACTCAAAATGGATTAAAGACCTAAATGTAAGACCAGACACTATCAAACTCTTAGAGGAAAACATAGGCAGAACAGTGTATGACATAAATCACAGCAAGATCCTTTTTGACCCACCTCCTAGAGAAATGGAAATAAAAACAAAAATAAACAAATGGGACCTAATGAAACTTCAAACCTTTTGCACAGCGAAGGAAACCATAAACAAGACCAAAAGACAACCCTCAGAATGGGAGAAAATGTTTGCAAATGAAGCAACTGACAGAGGATTAATCTCCAAAATTTACAAGCAGCTCACGCAGCTCAATATCAAAAAATCAAACAACCCAATCCAAAACTCGGCAGAAGACCTAAATAGACATTTCTCCAAAGAAGATATACAGACTGCCAACAGACACATGAAAGAATGCTCAACATCATTAATCATTAGAGAAATGCAAATCAAAACTACAGTGAGATATTATCTCACACCGGTCAGAATGCCCATCACCAAAAAATCTAGAAACAATAAATGCTGGAGAGGGTGTGGAGAAAAGGGAACACTCTTGCACTGTTGGTGGGAATGTGAATTGATACAGCCACTATGGAGAACAGTATGGAGGTTCCTTAAAAAACTACAAATAGAACTACCATATGACCCAGCTATCCCACTACTGGGCACATACCCTGAGAAAACCATAATTCAAAAAGAGTCATGTACCACAATGTTCATTGCAGCTCTATTTACAATAGCCAGGACATGGAAGCAACCTAAGTGTCCATCAACAGATGAATGGATAAAGAAGATGTGGCGCATATATACAATGGAATATTACTCAGCCATAAAAAGAAATGAAATTGAGTTATTTGTAGTGAAGTGGATGGACCTAGAGTCTGTCATACAGAGTGAAGTAAGTCAGAAAGAGAAAAACGTAAACCGTATGCTAACACGTATATATGGAATCTAAGGGGAAAAAAAAAAAGGTCATGAAGAACGTAGGGGTAAGACAGGAATAAAGACACAGACCTACTAGAGCATGGACTTGAGGATATGGGGAGGGGGAAGGGTAAGCTGGGACAAAGTGAGAAAGTGGCATGGACATATATACACTATCAAATGTAAAATAGATAGCTAGTGGGAAGCAGCCGCATAGCACAGGGAGATCAGCTAGGTGGTTTGTGACCACCTAGAGGGGTGGGATAGGGAGGGTGGGATGGACGGAGATGCAACAGGGAAAAGATATGGGAACATATGTATATGTATAACTGACTCACTCTGTTATAAAGCAGAAACTAACACACCATTGCAAAGCAATTATACTCCAATAAAGATGGTAAAAAAAAAAAAAAAACAAAAAAAAAAAACAACTCTACCTGAGATTTGAGCCCATGGTCAAGACCACATTCTCCAGAGACCATCTCCAGCCTTGCTTGATCCTTAGGAGTGGGGCTAATTTGTGGGAGAAAATGTCTAGGCACCATGTCAGAATAAATTTCTTAAAATCATGCAGTTGGAATGGCATTGCTGGACCTCATTTGTAGTTATATTGGTTGAGGACATAGTCAAATATTGACTGATAAACTTCCATGGTCAAATAAAATAAAATATTTATGAAAAAAATAATAAAATAAAATAGGTGTTTGTTAACTAATAAAATCTCAAGCAATAAGTCATTGAACTGGAAAATCTTCTGCAGTACGGTGGCAATATCTGGATGGAAAAGAGATCTTTTTCTAGCATCCCTTAATCACAGAAATGGGTTAAGCTCATCTTGGATAATACTAATTACTGTTTATTTAGTACATGCTATAACCTAGGTACTTTATACACATTTTTTCACCCAATCCTCATTTAAGTCCTGTGAGACATTATCTCCCTATAACAGATGGAGAAACAGACCCACAGAAATTACATGATGCAACCAAGGTCACTCAGCTAAAGGGTATAACTAGTATTTGAGTTCACCTAGTTTGGGCCACCAGTGACTGCATACTTTCCACCCAGTGGTTCTGAACAGTCAATGGAATGCTGTTATTGACACAGCTAACAGAATAGTTAAAGCTTTACTTGAGCAATTTCTTCAGTAGTAAGTATAAAGATGCACATGTCTTAGATGACATGGGCACTCTTCTCTGCAGAAGCAGAATGGTGATTCAGATGACCCTGTGGTCCCTCCTGGTCTTCTAGGTTTAAGATTTTGTATCACACAAACTGTGTTCATTATTACCTAATGTATGAATTGGATTCTTGAACAAATCTTTGTCTTCCTCAACAGTAAAGGCTTTCAGGGGCAACTCCTATTTTTCCACAATTAGAAAAGGCTTTCATCACAATGATCAGGGCTCTCCCCACTTCAAACTGCACCCTCGCCCCAACTTTGAAGTGATACTTTGCCCAAGAAAAACCCACCAAATTTTTTCCGTACCAAATGGAAAACCCAACAAATTAATTTCTCTTCAAAAGGTTGTCATAACTGTCCTGACTCTATTTGCTAACTACTGATGCTCTCCAGGTTGACACAGGAGATTTGTCCATCTGTTTCCTGGTTTGAACATGAACTAAATTTGTGAAGGCAAGGTTGTGACAACAGCCTCCCTTCTCCCGGGCAACAGATTATGATGCTACACACTCAGTTTTTATATTACTGCAGAATCTGCTCTGAAGGAAGAGATAGCTGATCCCAGCACTAACGAGCTGAAAGACCAGCAACTGGCAGGATAATAAAATAACAGTAACAGCTAACAGCAGTAGTGCCAGGCACTACTTCAAGAACTCTATTAACTCTTTTGATCCCAGCAAATTAATTCTTTCTAATATACCTCACTGTCACTCGAGCAAAGTTATCTATGCACAGACAGTAAAGAAAAATTTAACCAACTTGACTCGAGCACCACAAACCATATCCTCTTGAGCTTGGTTTCCCTGACTCATTGCCTGTATTTCCTGATATCCATACAGTTAATGGATTACATACAAGAGCAGAGTCTAGGCAATAAATACTTTGAATCCAAGCAGTCTATCTCCAGAGCCCATTCTTCTACCTCCTTCATCATATTGTACTAGTGAGGAAATTGGGAACCAAGGAGATGGCGTGAATTCACAAAGGTTACAGTTGTTGGAAACCATAGAATCCTAGCATTTCAGGATTAATATAAAACTTAAAACTATTAAACATAGGTATTCAAATACTACAAGAGAATATTTCTTAATATTCTGAAAAACAAAACAAAACAGATTAATAAGTTGTACCAAGCCTCTCAGCATTATGTGTCACGCCAAGAGCAATAAAAGCAAGCAAGTACAACTTGATCTTAATCTTTGAGCTTAATTTGGGCACTACACATAAATCACATTTATTCCATAGCATTTCACTTACCATTTGTGAAAAAAATTATAAAGCCCCAAATTTAAAATGATTACCTTCTGCTAATAACCAGGGTGAACAATATGGAAAGTAGAAAGTCTCAGGAGAAACATTTAGTCAAACACACACTTGGCCAAACACAACCTGCATGTCCCGTGTGGGCACCAACCCTTTTGAAAACCAATGTGTGTGCCTGTGATTCCACTTACCAGAATTCCTCTTCCTTGGTATCAGAAGGGAAGGTTTAGAAGCATCAGAGTGTCTACTGAAGAGTTAAGGACTCTCTTCACTTCCCCTCTGGATCAGAGGTGCTTGTAAACAAAATTATTTTCTCCTTTCATTGTGCTAAGAAATCTTGTCTCCTCTCTACCTAAATAACTCTCCCACTGGTCTGAAATTCTCTAATACCAATAATTTTGACAGCAAAGTTTGCATGTGCCCCAGAATCCAGCTAAATGAACTCCAGGAGTGGGAATCTAAATGTAAGTACTTTATTTGGAAGCTCTGAAACTAAGTGAATTAGAATAGCCTAGATATTCATTAAAACATATTTTCTTCAATTGTACATCAACTAAACTTCAGTTAAAAGAATGCACCTCCTTCAGAGAATCAACTTTAGTGGGTCTGTGGTAGGGCAAAGGAACCTATATTTTAAACAAGTGTTCCAGGCAATTCTGATGCAGGAAGTTGATTCAAAGGCCACTGTGAAGAACACGGGTCTATATAAAATCATAGGCACTAGAGGGAGAGCATCCATCAAAGGGAGGGAATATAAAACATCGCAAAAGTGTGTAGTACAAGGTGGAGGCTGCAGGCACTGGAAGAGGCAGGCCAGGGTGAGGAGGCATGAAAAGGACTACGGAACTACTAGTCTTTGGAGGTGGATGACTAGCAAAGATTAACTCTGCCTACCCAAAAAGTCTGCTTAGCTCTGTATATCCAGCTTACAAAATCATAACCCAGATATTAAAACATTCACATGGTGTAGAATAGAAAGAAAGATAGTAATGGAAGGACCCATAGTTAACTAAGGGACACGGACTCCAAAAAGTCTCCAAAAACAAGAGCATAAGTGATATTTTGAAAAATCACCAATTTTTTCAGTTTCAGATATAACACATTTTCTTCATCTAGGGGAAAATCCTCTCCTTGTTTTTCCAAGTCATGAGTAAACAAGAAAATGTTCTTTAAATCACTCCCTTTAAATATCTTACCTTCTATGTTGCCGGATTCCTGACAAAATCAATAGCATGGTTGCCACTATGACGATGCAAAATATCACACCAAATATAATAATCCAGATGGGCACAGATGGGTCAGTAGGTGGTGCAAGAGTGGCAGGAATTCTTAAAAATTCCAGAGTCTGGTCATTCAAAAAGAAGGCATTGTTGATCCGGTTCCTATTCATTCTAAAATACAATGATGATTAAAAACAAACGAAACAAGACAGAAGAAACATTAGAAACAGAAGGTATAACCCTATCTCCCCACGATTATAACTATCTCTATAAACAGAGCATCCCCCTAGCAGGAGACTTCAGGTTGAACAGACAGTTTGATAAGGACAAATCATGCTGTGGTTTTCTGTCTATAAGTGGCAGTGCTGGTTGCCAGAAAGATGCTTCTCTATGAACTACTGCCCTCCATTGTTGATAATGTCCTAGAAGTAACTGGAAGTCTTGAGCTTTGAGCTCTGCCCACCATGTTTTATTTCCTGAGAGGCAGCATCTAGATTAAAATGACAGAACTCTATTTAAGGTGCCTTACATAAATACCAACAGCCTGAAAAGATAAAATAATATGCAAAAAGTAGGTGATAAATATGAGAAGAAAAAACAAAACCAGCAGCAGAAAAGAGAACACGAAGCCAGGAGCAGCTGCAAATCCATCAATTTGATCTTTTTTTTTTCATTCAATTCAACAAACATTTGCTGGAAACTTACTAAGTACCAGATCCTGTGCTAGGTGCTGGAGATACAGAATGAAATAAAAATACCCAAGAAGCTTACAGTCTAGAAGAGTGGCCCTTCAGTCCCTCCACAATCACAGTGCAATCACAGTGCAAGGGGCACAGTGGGAGGGGCACAGTGGGAGCACAGCAGAGGGGTAAGTACATCATAGTAAAATGTCACAGCTGCTTTCCTAAGAAGGCAACTTTTGAGCTGTGCTTTGAGGGACAAGTAGGAGTTCTTTAGACCAAAGTGTGCAGTGAGCATAGGAATTGGAGACATGGTATGTAGTATGATTTGTTGCGTCAGCTGCAAGTAGTTCCATATGACTAAAGTAAATGGTGCTTTAGGAGTACAAAAGTCTAGAAAAATATGAAGGTAAATGCATTGCTTTTCCCAGGGAAAATCTGTATTTTTGGTGGTAGTGGCACCTAGGGAGGGGTTGGTGGCAGTTAGGGAGGGGTTGGTAGCAAAAACTTATTTGACTGAAACTAAATTTCTAACTGGAATTTGCAAATTAGATGAGGAGATTTCTTGGAGATAACTGTGTGGCCTTTACTGAATTCACACTAGGCAAGCTGACTTCAACAACCTCCAGAGCAGCACTGAAACCAGAATATAATGTGAACCTTACGTGTGATGTCAAATTTTCTAGGAGCTGCGTTTAAAAAAAAAAGTAAACAGTAACAGGGAAAATTAATTTTAATAACATATATTTTGGGACTTCCCCGGAAGTCCAGTGGTTACGACTCTGAGCTCCCAATGCAGGGATCCCAGGTTCGATCCCTGGTCAGGGAACTAGATCCCACATGCCGCAACTAAGAATTCGCATGCTGCAACTAAAGATTCCACATGCCACAACTAAAGCTCCCCTGTGCCGCAATTAAGACCCAGCACAGCCAAATAAATATTTTAAAATATATATATATATTGCCCACTATATCCAAGAAAATATAATTTCAACATGTAATCAATTTTAAGTTGGTTCACATTTTATTTTGTGCTCAGTCGCTGAAATTTGGTGTGTACTTTACACTTAGAGCATATCTAACCTTGGACTAACTACATTTCAAGTGCTTGAGAGCCACATGTGGCTGGTGACTACTGATCCTGAACCTGAGAGTAAAAGCTGGAGAATCTCTGCAGACCAGCACCGGGGTATCAGGAAAGACCTCCTTTAGCAAATGAAAATCTGTGGGGAGGCCTGATTGTTCATAAATGGGAAGGAGAATCCCAGCCAGGGAATCTGCAGCAGGGGATAATTTCCATGCAATTTCTGTCAAACTACGGAATGTTTTCTTTTATCGTAACCTAATTTTGCTAACACGGTAACAAAAAGCTTCCCACAAAATAATGAACCCCACTACCAAGGTATAACAGAGTAAAGTGAAAAGTTGCTCTGCATTCTCATTCTGTCTACCTGGTTGGTTAGCACACAGGCTGATAAGAAATTCTAGTTTAGTACAAACTATATCTCCATCTACCACTGAAATCCCCAAGAGGCGTCAATCACCATGGATATCTTCTAGCCAAGATTGGCCTTGAATAAGGCCAGGCCCTCAAAACAGATCAAAAGCAGACATCTTAAAACTGGTCTGTCATCCCCTTGCCTAATTCCATAGGTGTGGATACTCTAGCAGACCGGGAGAAAAAAAAAAATCACTGCATGTGCTGGCAGCATGCCTGCGTTCAAGTCGTCACTCTTTATTTTTCTAGGTGAACTGAGCAAATCAATTAATCTCCCTGAGCCTCAATTTCCTCATTTATAAAGCAGGGATAATAATAATAGCTCACAAATGATTGGTGTTGATACTAAATTCCACAGACGCATCAGAACATGCCTTGTGAACCAGAAAATATTATGCAAGCATTAGGTGGAACTAGCATTATTTTGCCCAACCACATAGGTTCTTCAGCCTTGAAATTCCTACTACCTGCCTTCTAGGTACCATCTCCTTTCTTTTCAGTCTATCCTTCCCTCTTGGTACTGTTTCCTTTATTTTCATACAATTCTGATGAGTCCTATCCATTCCCGGACATAAATTCCCATTCTATTGGCCATCCTCACCCCCTCAATAGTCCTTCTTACTAGGGCCTTTGAAACAGACATTTTGTTGTGAACATATTCCTCTAGATCTTCAACCTTCACCCTAAACACTCACTCCTCCGCCTCACATTAACTGAAGCTTGGTTTAACCACAGGGCCTTCATTTTCCTTGTAGCCCTCCCTCATCACAGGGCTTGAATAAAATCCCTTTTCTCATGAAATACAATATTCCTAATTCTTACTCCCTAAGTAGTGGCTCTTAGCAGTATTCTTACTGGCAAAAGTGCGGAAACAATTTGGCTCAAACCTTCTTGTTAGGGCTTCCCTGGTGGCGCAGTGGTTAAGAAACCGCCTGCCAATGCAGGGGACACGGGTTCGAGCCCTGGTCTGGGAAGATCCCACATACTGCGGAGCAACTAAGCCCGTGTGTCACAGCTACTGAGCCTGTGCTCTAGAGCCCTTGAGCCACAACTACTGAAGCCTGTGCGCCTAGAGCCTGTGCTCCGCAACAAGAGAAGCCACCGCAATGAGAGGTGCACTCACCGCAACGAAGAGCAGCCCCCGCTCACCGCAACTAGAGGAAGCCTGCACACAGCAACGAAGACCCAATGCAGCCAAAATTAATTAATTAATTAATTTATTTATTAAAAAAACAAAACAAAGAAAACCTTGTTAAATCATTTCCCATGGGTATAGAGCCTCAATGCCTTTGCTTCAGCAAGGGAAACAGATGATTATTCACACAAAAACACTTGGCATTTGATTATACACTCATTATCTTAAACATTAATATTTTACAAAGAGCAGATGAGTTCTTTCACTAGACATTTCTCTTTGGTAACGAGAAAAATATGCATTTCAGTAACTTGTAAATAAATCCTTTGTAAGAAGAATGAACTTTGTTTCATTCTTTTTCAGGAAATAGTTTATTTTGTGAACTCATTCTTCCAATATACCTTTGCCCAACACCAATCATGTGTGGGATTTGAAGTTTTGACACACATAAAGTGCACATTAGTTGAAATAAAAACAAACTGCTTCTTCTGCTTCTGTGCAGAAAAGAATACATTTCACTTCTGAAAGTTTGTTATAATCCCAAGGAGAGAAGGAGGGGAACTGTCAGGAAAAAATGGGTAAAACTTCAAATGGGTGAAAAATATGACTGAGTGTCCTGCAAGTCTACCTTTCTGGACAATTTCCACCTTTTACTGTTTTTGAGTTATTTTGCATATGTGTAAGTTGGAGAAAACTGATACAATGTAAATGATTCTTGTCCACAGAAAATCAAGGTGAATTGTGTCTGGTGGAGCACTGCCAATGGATAGACTGGTGTATCTTTTAATAAATAAACATCACCATTCTTCAATTCCTGCATTTGCATGCTGCCTTGAAGTCTCCTTTAAACTGGTTTTAACATCTTACTAGTTCCCTCATTAACTAATAAGATAATAGAATCTTGGATAGCATTTATTTTTGATTTGTATGAAAGTCATGCTTTTACTTTTTTTCAAAAAATTATCTTTTAAAGGTAAAGACTTTCACTTTGCTGTACAGTAGAAACTAACACAACATTGTAAAGCAACTATACTCCCCTAAAACAAAAAACACCTAAGCATTCGGGCTCGAGAAGGCATATGGCAAACCATCACACGATAGTGCCGTACAAGGTGTTCTCGCCAAAAGAAGACAGTACTAAACCTTCTTAGCTAATGTTTAAACCAAGGCTTCTCATCCACAGCACAATGGATATTTGGGGTTGAATAGTTCTTTGCTGTGAAGTGCTATCCTGAGCACAGGAGGATGTTAACTGGCGTCCCTAACTTCTGCCTACTCCGTCACCAGCACTGTACAACAACAATGTCTCCAGACATTGCCTAATGTCTCCTTGGAGGCAAAACTGCCCCTGGATGAGAACCACTGATCTATACTAATCTCTATTCCAAAGTAACGAAATGAAACCTTTGACATCTTAATAAATAAATCACTGTGAACCAGAGAGAGAAGTCTTCAAAATCTATCAAAACAGCTGAATTAATCAATACCTTGATTTACCAGTGGAAGGCATATTTAGCGGTGATTACCTTATGGCTGACTGTACCTCAACAGCAGGAAGGGTGTGATTCCTTGAAGGATCGGTAACCACAAACCAGAATGACACCCGCTGGGTTACATTGCAAAGTAGGACGTGGGAAATTCTGCAGATGATGAGAAGAAAAAAAGTACATTATGAGTGAATAATACCAAATTGCATTAGATATTCCACTCTGGTGTTATTACCGTCTTAAGAGGTGAAGAAATGTCCTACTAAGAAGAAAATAATATAGGAAATTTCCTTTATTTCAAAATCATAGACTTGGGGATCATTCCTAAAATAAGGAATCTACCAAAAAAGAAAGAAAAAACAGAATGGCTCAGTAGAGGGCATTACGTATCTCATTCTTCATCACCTGTTAGCTGACAGCATCCCTGTTTCCTCAACTCTTGGCCTCTCTGACACAAAAGCCTTTTGTGTTTCCTCATCAGGATCTTTTTAGTGTCCTCTTCATTCAGCCTTCCACCTCTCAGAACCAGACAAATCTGTTGATCGAGGACTTGCTTCCTCTGTTGGCCACTGTTTCCACCCCTCTCCTACTCCAGTAACTGGGGTCGGCCCAACAACAGACCCCCAGACTGAAGTGCTGTAACATTTACCAGCAGGCTTTGAACACTGTTTTTGCGAGTACCTGCTTCCAACTATAAATTGGAAATGTGCCTCACTCTACTCTATATACCTGGATCACCAGTAGAAATGACAAGAAAGAAATGGCATTAGTGTTCAGATTAGAGACAATCTATTTATGAATGTATGAAATCTATGAACGCAGAAAATAAAAGGAGAATCCACAACAAACCAACGTTGTCGGAGCTAAAAAATAAGTCCCGAAAGGCTTTCACCAGGTCCTTAAGAATAAAATTACAAAAAGTGACATTAGCAACCATTCTAGAAGAAACACACAGCCTCTGTAGAAATACAAGTAAATTCGCTCTTTTTCCTTAAAGGAGCATTCAAGTGCATTTTGTTCATTTTTACAGTAATGAAAGAGAGCGCCCTTCAGTCAATTTTCAGGGCCTGGTACAAATTATTATATTTTCTCCCTTTAAATGTCAAGGGCAAAAAGTGGAGGGCTCCCCCGCCACCCAGAGCCAAGCGCCTGGGCCAGCAGTGGGAGCTGAAGGATCCCCTGTGCTCAGAACACAGGTGCGCCCCACGAGGCCCCGGGTCCGCGAGGCCCCGGGTCCGTCCGCGAGGCCCCGGGTGCGTCCGCGAGGCCCCGGCCTGGCGCACGCAGGACCTCATGCCCAGAGGTTCCGACGCCCCACGAACCGTCCCACACCCCGATGCCAACGGTCGCCTCAGCGCCGTAAGCTTCGCGTCTACAGACTTCGGGGCCGCCCAGAAGCCAAAGCCCGTCGAAGGTCCGACCCCGCTGACCCGTGAGCATGAGCAGCTACCTGAGCATGTACCTGGGCATGGCCAAGGCCACGCAGCCAGCCCACGCCCGGAAGCGCCGGTCCCCATGGTTCCCATGGACCGGGCCGCCCGCGGAACCTGCCTCCCGATGGGCCGGGACGGGTGCCAAATCCTGTGCTACCGCCGCCGCCGCCGCCGCCGCCAGGATCGCAGGCTCTGGTTCCGCAGCAGGTGGCCGCTTCCCAGTGGGCCGCCCCTCCGCACCTCCTCGGGGCTGGGGTTTTCCGGCCATGGCAACGGTTTCACGATGAGGTCCCAGTGGAACGCCCGCCTCTCCTGCCACACGCAGAGCCTGGTGGACATCCGTACCGCCCCCGTTGAAAGCCTAAGCAGCTTGTCCACGTGTCCGCCCAGCCAGAAGTCGCCGGATCCCTGTGCCAAGGAGACCGCGCTGAGGGCCCTCAGCCGATGCGAGGAAGGACAAAGGCGGCTCGACGGGCCTCTCAGGTCTAAGAGCCCCGAGCCCAGGCTGTCGGCCTTCCGGCCCGTGATGAGGAATGGAGTGGTCCCTGTCTTTGTGCCCAGGCCGGGGCCTCTGAGAAGAAGCATCTGCTCCCGGTGCAAGCGCCTCCGAGAAGAGGACACTGAGCCCCGGCCTGACAGCAGCCCTGCCTGAGCCTTCCCTGCCTGCCACCCACCCTGCTGTGAGGCCACCCCCCACCCCCCACCCGCCCAGGGCACAGTCACAGAGCCTCGCTGGAGAGATGGGGGCAGATCAGCACTCCTGGGCCTGGGCCTCCTGCAGCCTGACGTCCCCCTTGAGTCCTGAGAGCCAAGGCCACCTCCTCCTAACACTCAAACCCACATTTCTTTTACCCAGCTGACACCTGCCCTACCCCTGCCTGAGTCACTGGCACGGAACGCCAGGCCAGCTCCCTCCAGTCCAGCCAGGAGCTGCCAAGCCCCAGAGCCACCTCTCCTACCTGCAGAGGCCGCCCCGAGGAAGCACTGCTGACGTCCAGGCCTGCACTCCCTCCTGCCCACCCACCCTTGCTGCCTTTGCCCCTGAGAAGACCCTTCTCGGAGGACCCTTCTCAGGAAGGTGTGCTTCTCCCCTATTGCCACTTCATACGGTTTAAAGGTTGTTCTTATTTTAAATAATACTAAAATAGCTTCATTATCCTAGAGATTGTCATGGTCTTTCTTTCAAAGATTCAAACATTAGGATTTCATCCACATGATGGTTTCTCCACCCTGGCTCTGTTGGGGCCAGACAAGTCTTTGTGGGGTGCAGACCTCTGCATTGTAGGGTTTTAGCAAAATCCCTGGTCTCTGTCCTCTAGGTGCCAGTAGATAATCCATATTGTAAACATACAACGCGTCTCCAGGCCCTGCCAGATGTTTGGGGGCGAGGGGCGGGGCGCGCGGTGCACAATGACACTGGTGGAGAGCCACTGAGGAACAGTGCCCTCTACTGGCAGAAACAGTCAAGCCCGGTCTCCCAAAATGTGCCTTCTTCAAAGACACAGAGATGAACAACATGAAGTGGTGTGTGCTTGGCAAAAACATATCCCCCACTTTGCAGAATGCTGTGGGGTGCGCATGACTCATGTTTTGGGCCTTATTAACAATCAGACAACGCGGTTTTTTAAAATGAGCTACTCATTTATCATCTTCAGGTTGGCAAAAACTGAAAAGTTAAAAAATATCAAATGCTGGAAATGATGCAGAGAATTGGAATCCCAGGCCGTGCTGTGGGTGTCGATGGGTCCAGCCCTTCTGAAGCGGCATTTGGAAGTGTTTCCTAGAACACAGTACGGCCACCAGAAACACTCTTACACACACACACACACACATACACACACACACATACACACGCACACACACACACTGGTGAGGATGTTCTTCGCAGCCCCCTTTGTCAGCAGAGAATTGGAAGAAGCTAAATGTCCACCAACAGGGGAAGGGATAAAGTGAACATGGTATTGCTATCAAGGGACTACTATTCCACAGATTAAAGGAAAGAAAGAGCCCAGGGTTTCTGCACTGTGCGGTCTGGGCCAGATAATTCTATGATGTGGATGCCCTGTGCGTTGCAGGATGTTTAGAAGCAAACCTGGCCTCTGTGGACTCGATATCATCAGGACCTCCTCCAGTAAAAACAATCAAACATGTCTCCAGCCACTGCCAAACGCTCGCTGAAGGACAAAAATCACCCCCAGTTGGGAACTACGGAACTAGAGTTACACATTTTTTTTTAAAAAGGTATATCTCAAAAATACACTGTCAAATGAAAAAGATGGGAAGTGGCATATTATGGGTAGCACAAGCCATTTATATAAATCAAAAAAAAAACCAAAATAATATTGCTGGCATAATAGAGGGGGCCGGAAACCAAGTAAATGGTCATTTGGACACTTTGCCTGTATTGTTCTTTCCATCTAAAGCCTCTTCAAATACTGTTCAAACATGAATTTCAAGGTTTCCCCTCTAGAGAGTCAGAGAATGAGCTGTAAACATAGCAAAGTCCCTTCTCCCTCCCATGGAGCACGCTTTCTAAGGGGGCGGAGACAGAAGGTAGACATTTAAATAAATGTACACACTGACAGGTGGGGAGATGTGCTATGAAGAAACCAAGGCAGGAGGAGGGATGCACACAGCTGCGTCGACACACTGTGGCCCAAGCGCTTCCTCTGTCCCCATCACCATGGAACCCACTATCCCTTACTACGAATTCAAGTCCTTCATTCCGTGTTTCCACTGGGTGGCAGCTCAGGCTTTAACACAGCACCTCAGCAAATAACAGGAAAATATGTTATCTACTTAGAAATAAAGATGTCCAAAACATTAAAATTGCTGGCTGAAAACATTAAACTCAACATTCTCAATGGAGACAGTTACTGTTACATACAAAACATCCTGGGCTGAAACTCTATAAATCAAGCTTTTATTCTGAAGTTTACTACCTGCCATTTGCTAGACATGAGACAAGGCACTGCACTCTGCGTGAGTTACTAGAAAGGGCTTGAGACCTTCGTGTGTCAGTCAGGGTACGGTTAACTGCTTAGGGTCTTCCTCAGTAGAAGAGTAGTAAGTATCCCTCCTACATGATGGGTTAGCCAGGAAAAGTAAGTCAAAGATTTTAAGCACACAAAACAGTAAGCTTCTGCTCTACAAATATCAACTATAGAAACAGAACTACAGAGATGTGTTTACATTTTGTTCCGATCCAGGCAGTTGAACTGGTAATGAGTAAACCCACTTCCCAAAGTAGCGAGCTTGTGGGGAAAGGGCCAGGGGAAAGCACAGCCCTGCTTCTGGAGCCAGCTGCAAGGCAGAGGCTGCATAGGACGATGGAGACACCCTCGTGGGCTGGGGCTTCCTCCTTGTCTGGATGACCCTTTGGGAAATTAACGGATGTCCTGGGTACCGCAAGAGTAAGACACTGAGGTCCAACAAGAGATAAAATGCAGGCGGCGGGGAGCTCCTTCTACTGTGGCCATTCCCGCCACCTTCACCGTGGGAGTATCCACCCAGGGGACTCAGGTGCAACACGAGGGAGAAATGGTGGGTGGGACACCGTCTGCTTGTGTCCACTGCAGCCCAGTAGACGGGGCCCTGGTTTAAGAGTCAGGACGTTAAGCATGCTTCATTCACTCACAGATGTTTACCAAGAGCTAACAATGATTAGCTACTATGGTTAGGGAGGGTTAGGAAAAGAGTTCTACTGCAGGGGCATTTAGATTGCACGACCTTGCCCATGAGTGCCGGGTCTAGGAGTTTAGTGCTATTAAGACGCTTGAAGATCAAGGTCACAGTGTGAGCTCACCAGAAGATTAAAACCAAAGTGGGAGCCAAAACTCCCGAGATGCCCGGATCTGCCCACAAGACGCCATGCTCCGTCGGAGAACAGACCCAGGACAGAGGGGAGGGCACAGGGCTTCTGGATTCCACGTGGTTTGTCCACAGTCTTTGTCAGGAGGGGCTCTAATTTCTACCCACAGTAGAACTTCATAGTCTCCAAGCTTTGAGCATCGTTTTCAATTTTATCAGCTGAGCGTTCCCTGGGAGCCTATCAAACACTCTGTCCATCTGCAACACAAGACTTCTCTGGGCCCTGGGCCACGAGGCCAAGGCCCAAGCCTACCCTGCACTGTGCGGCCCTGTATTCCTGAAGTGTGGCCCGTGTGGGCGCTCAGTGACTGTGATATGAATAGATGGATGAATGAACTAACAGAACGGAGTAATGAGCTCCACTGTTTTTACTCACTGTTTCTACCTTATTCCAAGAGACAGTAACTGAGAAAGTAAATTGGGCCAGCACGGCCATAACAGAAAAGGGAGGAAGGAAAGGAGGGAGATTACTTCCCTAAAACTTTGTTTCCCCAATCACAAATATTCAGACAACATAACACAGACAACTCTCTAGTATAAGAAGACTCCTGAATATAGTGCAGATAGAGGTAGCCAAGAGGAAGTGTACATATAAGGAAAGTGGGTGCTAAAGGGAGTAACATGAAGAGTGATTTATAGATTTCGGTAGATAATTTACTTAGCGACCAAAAGATGCAGATTCCTTCCAGTGATAGATTATGTCCAACCAGCGTGACTTCTTCCACGCCCTTTCTTCTAAATGTGACCACACTGAATGTCCTCTAAGATTTGCACAAAATGAAAAATTAATCAGCCGACAGCACTTACTGAACTAAACATGTCTTTTAAAGTATGTTTTGATGTAATGAATAAACTGAAATGCCTAAATCTTACAAAGTTCTCCTCACAAGAAAAAAGATTACATCACGATGCACGGTGACGGATGTTAACTAGACTTACTGAGGTGATCATTTCACAATACACACAAATATCAAATCATTATGTCGTGTACCCGCAACTAATATAACGTGATCTGTCCATTATACCTCAATAAAATAAATAAATAATGACTGAAATGGCATCAGCACAGCTAAACAGCAAACCTACACTTTCAAGATTTGTAAATATAGATGGGTCTGATGGAATTCTTTGTATTCACTGGAATAACAATTTTGTCCGACTGCTTCACAAAGCTGTAGTATTTACACATATACAGTCGCTCCTGTCAGCAAATCACTAAAAGGGTAGAAGGGTCCACTCCCATTCCTCAAGTGTGGGGAGCCCTGGTCTGAAGGTAACTGTCTCAGAACTGGCTCCACTGCCACTCCTCATCAGTGGCGCCAGACAGGGCCAACTAGGGTGGGAAGAATCGGGCTCTTGTTTCTGGAAATCAAAGGACTAAACAGGAGCTGGGCTGCTGTTTAACAGGCACGAGACCGTTAATCCCCTTACCGTGGATACAAGAGCATGTTGTTCGTTCTTAGATCACAAGGCTTATCCTTGAATAATTAGGCAGAGGAAGAAATCCATTCCGTGCCCTACAGCATTTTCCTCAGAAAGGGAACGAACGCTAGGCCTGAGTTAGACTTCTGCCTCTCCTGCTAAAAATGATAAATTATTCTAAAAAACCAATATTGGAGGAAACTAGGCAATTAGATTTCTCAGTTTTCCTGGAAAATAGACTAAAGTTTAAACTTAATCATATTTTCCTGAGATAATAATACTTTCAACATTTAAAAATTCCTATGAAACTATTTTAGAAAATCTGGCCTAAACCTTATTATAAAAACTTGAAAACACCTGTTTACCATCTTCAATCAAAGTCCCAAGAAACCTTCAAGTAATCTGATCTAATGAAACCAGAACTTTCTACCACTTAAACTTGTCCTTCCCTCTTCCATTCTACTTTTAAGAAAATCCAGGGAAGAGCAAGAAAACCACTTGATATCAAGATTTGTAAGTAATGCTTCAAAGGAACTGTCTTGTTTCTGTCACATTTCGTCCGTCTTCCATGACTCCCAGGGCCGGCTTCTTGGGTGTGGGCCTGTGCTGTGTGGGACCTGGATTTACCCATCATTTAAATCTCAGGGCCTACCTAGCAGCCTACACAGGAGGCTTCCAACAGAGGTTACTTAATTCTCTGGCCCCCATCCAGCAGTGTAGCGCACAGGCGGCCTCAGGGGAGCACCATGAAGAAGAGGCTTCTGCTTCTCACACCACTGCCGTGGGCGCTCTGTCAGCTTTCTCTCCCTCACTCCCTGACAGCATCTCGAGGAGGCGCGATGGAGCTTGCCTGTCACTTCTGGCCCTTAAAGAGCTCAGGCCGGTCTGGTCTGATCAAAACCTAGACGAACTGTCTTCCCGCCCCTAACACATGGCTTCCCTCGCCCCGGCCCGTGCTGGCCTCAGCGGCCTGCTCTGTTCTTTTACTCTCCTGGCTCCACCCCTCCTGCGCTTCGCCCCTTACCTCCCCGCAGTCCCGCTCACTGGGGGATGGAAAAGGGAGGTGGGAGAGCGCGGGGATCCGACAGCAGAGAAAAAGGGAAGCTTCTTTTTCCCTAGCCAGGCTCCTTGTGCTGCCCTCTGGCCGCTGGTGGCCCCTGCCGGGGCAGGTCCTCGCGTTCTCCACCCAGAGTGCACCCGGGGGGCCTCAGGAGACCGTCTGGGGACCTGTGCACTGCCCCTTCCCCTGACAAGGACGACGCACTCTGGCCAGGGCCGAAGGCTTCCATCTCGCCCCTCCCTGCCCGCTCTGCCGCCTTCCCTTTGCCCTGCACTTGGATCCCGGGCCCCACAGGCAGCAACTCGTGCAGCTCCCTCCGGAGGCCTCTGCTTGGCCCCGGGCCGGGCGGGCAGCCGTCCGAGTGCAGGCTGTTGGCAAAGCCGCCCTCTCTCACCCAGTCATGGAGGCTCAAGCCAGCCTTTGCCTTCAGACTTCTCCAGCTAAGAGGCAGGCGCCAGTTTCTGTTCCACCCACGGGACAGTCTCAGTGGCTGGGGACACCATCACGGTGGCTCACGCTCCAGGTGCTGCTACTCTGGTGGCAGCTGGAAGTGGCCCTGGGAACGTCTGCGAGCTGGGGAGGGATGTGCCCCTCTCTCCTCTCGCAGACGACTCCTCTCTCTACTAGCAGCTCTGCCTGACCTGAGGTGGGCAGGGGAACACGCAAGGGGGCCACTAGTGTGGCCTGGGCGCTAGTGGACGCCCATCACATGGACCCAGCTGTCAGCTCCCAGCGGGCTGCGTGGTGCACACGCACCGGGACCCATCCCCGCCCCTGTCCTGCGGGGAAGGCCGTGGACACGCCGCACCCTCCCTGCAGGGCCTCGCCCTCTGCCTCTCGGACCCTCGACCTTCTCTTCCACTGCCCGCTTGGGGTCATGGTGACTGGACCCGTTCAGCTCTCCTGCAAGTCCTTCATGGATGTGGCCAGGACCTCGCTTTAGAAAGAACACCCACTGGCAGAGTCAATCCAGCTTATACTGGGTCAAGGGTAGGCTGGCGGTACGTTCCCAGATATGCAGAGGAGACACTGAGCCCTGTGTCACTGGAGGTGATCGCGCTTGATATGAGATACCGTAGTTAGGACTGAGTGAAAGGTGGGACGAAGAGTCTTTATTACTCTGTTCATTATTTGACTATCTGTAGTGAGTTACTCTTTACATCTTCCACCCAGTGCATCTCAGTAGCTCTAAGTTTTCTGCAGTATCCATAGAATAAGCAGTGACAGGATAGGAAAAAAACGATTTAAAAAATCGGCCAATGTTCAAGATTTGAATCCCTAAAGCCATCCTAACAGGCATACTTCCCACCCTCTAGAATCCACTCTGCCTCACACTGGCACCAAAAGACCTCTGAAAAGCACATTTAAAATCGGATCCATTTGCCAAGCTAGTGGTGCCTTTCTATTACCCACCACACTCGGGAGAGGCAGCCTGTCTGGGAAGTTGTTTTCAATTCATCTTGCATTGTGTGGTGCCCTTTCCCATAGAGGAAACCTGCTCATGTAAAGAAGCAGCCACCGTTAGGGGGCAGCACTTGTACTGCATCTTAAGCCCATCCTGATTCATGAGGCAGCCCTCATCCCTCAGCCCCCTGAGAGCAGTACTGCTTGCTGGGACTCAAGCTGCCTGAGCATTTACAGGAAAACAATTTGTTGACCCCAATCTAGGTGTGCGCTTTTCAATTTTTCAACTGACATTGGCAACAAAAGCCTCTATAGAGCCTATGCACCCAGTTCCAATTAAAACACCTTTGCAAATAAACCAGATTACATATTCACAGACTCCTACAATGTCCGGGTTCCGAAAAATCAAATTCCCAAAGTGAATTCCTCAAAACTAATCTGAAATGTTACATATTTAAATTAACTTTTCCTAAGAATGGAAATGTGATATAACATAGTCATTTACAAGGTGAAATTTAGGTACTAAGAGGATGTAATAATACAATGAACACAGCGATGTATAAAATCTGTTGATCAAAAATGACAATAAGATAAAAAGAGACTAGTTGAGGGGCTAGCATTGTGAGACGACCAGCGGCTGTTTTCCTTATATTTTTCTCTTTTCTTTCGTTTTTGAAAATTGAGGTATAGTTTTATGTACAATATTATATGTTTCAGGTGTACAACACAGTGATTCACAATTTTAAAGGCTATAACTCCATTTATAGCTATTATAAAATGCTGGCTATATTCTCTGTGCTGTATAATATACCCTTGTAGCTTATTTATTTTATATATAGTAGTTTGTACCTCTTAACCCCCTACCCCTATCTTGCCCCTCCCCCTTCCCTCTCCCCAGTGGGAACCACTAGCTTGTTCTCCATATCTGTGTGTTTCTTTTCGTTATACTCACTACTTTATTTTTTAGATTCCACATATAAGTGATAACATACAGTACTCGTCTTATTATTTCACTAAGCATAATAGCCTCCCAAGTCCATCCGCGTTGTTGCAAATGGCAAATTTTCATTCATTTTTTCGGTTGAGTAGTATTCCATTGTATGTATATGTATATATGTGGATATGTGTGTGTGTGTGTGTGTACACCACATCTTCTTTATCCATCCTTCTGTTGATGGACACTTAGGTGGCTTCCATGTCTTGGCTATTGTAAATAACACTGCTGTGTACATTGGGGTGCATGTATCTTTTTGAGTTAGGGTTTTTCTTTTTCTCTGATATATACCCAGGAATGGAATTGTGGGGTCATATGGTAGTTCTATGTTTAGTTTTTTGAGAAACCTCCATACTGTTTTCCACAGTGGCTGTACAATTTACGTCCCCACCAATGGTGTACATGGGTTCCCTCTTCTCCTTATATTTTTCCTTTTTTATTTTTTGGAAGGCAATCTTCTCATTTTAATTTTTTTATTTTATTTTTTTGTGGTACGTGGGCCTCTAACTGTTGTGGTCTCTCCTGTTGCGGAGCACAGGCTCCGGACGCGCAGGCTCAGTGGCCATGGCTCATGGGCCCAGCCGCTCCGCGGCACGTGGGATCTTCCCAGACCGGGGCATGAACCCGTGTCCCCTGCATTGGCAGGCGGACTCTCAACCACTGCGCCACCAGGGAAGTCCTCGTTTTAATTTTTAAAAGGTTATTATAAATTGTTTTGGAAAGAATGCTTCCATTTAAAGGCATAAGATAAAGGCAAATATATCTTTTCTAAAAATCTATAAAACAAGAGTAAAGTTCACGTAGGGCATCATTTTGTTTTACCTTACACCTCCTTCTTTTAATTTTTTGAATCATGTGAATATGTTACGTATCTTAAAATACATATGTGTGAAAAAATACATATGTGTGTTGTGTATATATGTGTGTGTTTGTGTAATGCAAATCCACATATCATATGTTTATTTTGCTCCCCCAAATTTTACTCTTCTGTTTTATCCCTTATATTCACAGCCCATGCATAATACATTGTGGGTCTGAGGAAGACAAAAATAGAAACCCTCTCTGCCAAGTTCTCAATAAAATTAAGACAAAAGAATGAAGCAGACAGGAGACCAAAATAAACGGCAAATTTCCTTCCTAATTTTAAAAATATCCTGCGATGAGATAAATTCATCTATAGTGACCCAGGCAGAGCTGAACCGAGGCAGGTATCGCCATATTCTGGTGTACTATGCAAGATATTTAACACCTTAGGATCTGGCACCTACCAATCTAAACAGTCTACAGCTACAGACAGCACGGACAGCCGTGTGGGTGTGTAAGCTTGCCCAGGCAGGGCCTGGTTCTGTACTTAGTGTGAGGGGCAGCACAGAAAAATGCATGCTGAGGGCAGGCCGGCTCCTCAAGAGAAGGGAACCCATGCCCAGTTTATCCCTCCAGCCCACCAATCAAATCAGTCATTTCACCTCTCAAGGGAAGAGTGAAGTAAGGGAGTAGAGAGAAACCAGGAGTGTTACCCTAATCACAAATGGAGATGGAAGGAAACATCACAAATAGGGAAGATTCCTTTGGAAGAACAGATTCAAATGTAAAACTATTAAAAGTTGTACTAAGGCTTTGAAGAAAATAAACAAGGTGCTATGATAGATACCAACAGTGCAATGAACCTATACATATGTTAGTTATTTTCAAAATGAGTGCTATGCACTTATCCCCTTGCCCCCCAAGTTCATATAGTGAAGTCCTAACCCCAAACGTGAATGTATTAATATTTGGAGATAGGGCCTATAAGGAGATAATTACAGTTAAATGAGGTCATAATGGTGGAGCCCTGATAGAGAGGATTAGCACCCTCATCCAAAAAGGCACCAGAATGCTCACTCTCTCCCCTGCCACTTCCCCCTCAACAAAGAAGAGGTCGTGTGAGCATACAAAGATCTGGTGTTGCCTACAAGCTGAAAGAAGAGGCCTCAGAATGAAATCTACCTTGTCAGCATCTTAATCTTCAACTTATATAACTTCAACTTATATAATATATATATGCAGAGAGAGAGAGAAATGTAGAAAGCTTATGACATGTAACTACAAATTTTTATATTTATCTTCATAGTGCCTATTGAATGAAGAGCATTGTTAGAACATGATATAAACTGTAAGCTGAGCTAGATTATAAAGGTTCTTTTTAATGTTGAATTAAAATGTGGGTCCCTTAAAAATTAGATGTATACCTTATTTTCAAGATTGAGTTTTGAATTAATGTCCTGTCTCAAATAATACTTGCAAACAATCAATTTAGACTTTTCATTGCTTACTTACTCAGTTCCTTCTCTGTTGGGAACTCTTCTCATGGAGAAAGCCACCATCGCTTTGAAGAGATATTCTTCATTTGTATCCCAGGCGTACTGAAAGAGAAGTAAAACCGAAGGTAAAGTGAAGAGGCATGGGGTAAAAATTGGTCCACTGGGTTCTAACTGTGGCCACACTGGTGTTGGTGTGTGTCTGTCTGTGTCTCTCTCTCATCTTCCTCATACAATAAAGACTGGAGACCATGATAAATCATGTCACCATAATGTTCAGGATAGAGTTTCCCGGCTATTCTATCATTGTAAGTGTGGTGTGTTTCCCATTGCATTATCTTCTTCCAAATCTGCAGTATTAGTAGCCAGTCAACAAACAGGTCACTTGGACATCTCATCCTGGACATAAACAGTTGATTCCCTTCTTCCCTTTCACCTTTCCCTCATAAACTGACTCCCCGTCTCAGCTTCCTTCCCTTTATTAACACTGGTACAATTTTACTTTTTATACTCTTAGCTGAAAACTTGAGTGTATGTGTGTATTATGGGCTGAATTGTACCCCCCTACAAAGAAATTCATATGTTAAAATCCTAACCCCCCAGTACCTCAGAATAGAACCATATATGGAGATAGTGTCTTTACAGAGGTGATCAGGTTACAATTAGATCACTAGGGTGGGCCCTAATCCAATATGACGGGTGTCCTTGGAAGAACAGGAGATTTGTCACAGACACATACAGAGGGAAGACGTGTAGACACAGGGAGAAGACAGCCATCTAGAAGCCAAGGGGAGAGCCCTGGAACACATCCCTCCCTCACAGAACTCAGAAGGAACCGACCCCGCTGACACCTTGATCTTGGACTTCCAGCCTCCAGAATGAGAGAAAAACAAATTTCTGTTGTTTAAGCCACTCAATCTGTGGTACTGTGTTACAGCAGCCCTAGCAAACTGAAGTGGCTGACCCCACATTTTAGGTGGTAATCAAGTGTAACTGGAGAAAATCACAAAACAGGTTCTGTGGCTTAACTCTAAACTCATGATGACCTACTCCCAAATTGCCCGGGATCCCCTTAGGATTCTCCATCAGTTTTCTCTCTCTCAAACTTCACAATGACTATTTCAAAGCTCCTTCAGGCCTCCCCAAATCTCAGTGCTTCCCTCAAACCTCACTCTCACTAGGAGCTCTTGTTTCATAAGTTACTGATACATCTCGAGTCATCCACTCACACTCCCCCGCCCTCCTGACACCAAGTACAAAACTTCCTCCATAGGCACATGTCTTATCCACATCCTCCCCCGAAGGGCCAGATGTGGTGTTTCTCCTCCTGTCAACGGCTGTTCTGTCCACCTCTATTAGGAACGCTTCCATTCGGCCCTTCCCAGGATCTAAACAATACAGTTTTCCCCTCTCTTCTGTGCATTCAGTGCTGACTGGAGGCTGTCCATTGACTCTGAACCACGCTCAACTCTTTCCCATTAAAACAACAGCAAAACTAAATCACTTTATTTAGTCCTCCTTCTTCTACCCATTGCTGTCTCTCTCCTGCCCTTCAGAGCCAAAATTCCCAAAGGAGTTGTCCATCCTTCTGTCTTTACATGGTCACTGCCCACTTACTCTTTTTTTTTATATATAAATTTATTTATTTTATTTATTTTTGGCTGTGTTGGGTCTTCGTTGTTGTGCGTGGGCTTTTCTCTAGTTGCGGCGAGCAGGGGCTACTCTTCATCGCGGTGAGCGGGCCTCATTGTGGTGGCTTCTCTTGTTGCGGAGCACGGGCTCTAGGCACGCGGGCTCAGCAGTTGTGGCACATGGGCTTCAGCAATTGTGGCTTGCAGGCTTTAGAGCGCAGGCTCAGTAGTTGTGGCACACGGGCTTAGCTGCTCCGCAGCATGTGGGATCTTCCCGGACCTAGGGCTCAAACCCATGTGCCCTGCATTGGCAGGCAGATTCTTAACCACTGCGCCACCAGGGAAGCCCCATTGCCCACTTATTCTTAACCTCCTCCACCATCTGCCTTCCAATCACTCCACTCCACAAAGCGGCTCTCTCACGTTACCAATGACCTTCACGTTGCTCAACACAATGAGCAGTTTTCAGTCACGCCTCGCTTGGCCTCTCAACAGCATTTGATGCTCTTGAACAGTCCCTTCATCTGAAGGCACTCTCTTCCCTTTCGTGATACAGCATCGTCCTGGTTGTCCTCCTGCCCCTCTGCCTCCTTTGCAGGTTCACCCTCCTCTACAAGGGCTTTAAGCTTTCGAGAATCGCTAAACTCAAGGCTAGCCCCTCTCCTCTTGCCACCCTCCGCTTTCTCCCTCAGCACTGTCATCACCACCTCAGTGCAGGTGACGCAGGAATGTGTATCTCAAGCCAGCTCTGTCCTTGCCTGTTTGTCAATAATACCTCAAACTCAGTAAGTCCAAAATTAAAGCCATGGTTTTCTTGTTGGTTCTTGGTTCCCTGACTCATAAATGGGCCATCAGGCATCCAGTTGCATAATTAGAAACAAAAGCTTATGCTTCACCCGTCGTCCTCTCTTCCTTGTCATCCCATCCCCGTGACTCTCAAATCCCCTCACTGCCCCCCCCTCCACCAACACACCATACTCCAAATAGCCATCATCTCCCACCTGCACTACTCCACCTGCCTCCCAACTGGCTCCTCCTCTCTACTCCAGGCGCCTGGACTCTGTCTTCCACACTGTAGCCAAAGTGTCTTGTAAACACAAATTCTGTCATGACGCCCCTTCCACGAAACTCCTCGTCGCTTTAAAGATAATATCAAGGACTTCCCTGATGGTGCAGTGGTTAGCAGTCTGCCTGGCAATGCAGGGGACACAGGTTCGAGCCCTGGTCCGGGAAGACCCCACATGCCATGGAGCAACTAAGCCCGTGCGCCACAACTACTGAGGCTGCGCTCTAGAGCCCGTGAGCCGCAACTACTGAGCTCGTGCGCCACAACTACTGAGGCTGCGCTCTAGAGCCTGTGAGCCGCAACTACTGAGCCCGCATGCCACAACTACTGAGCCTGCGTTCTAGAGCCCACGTGCCACAACTACGGAAGCCAGCATGCCTAGAGCCCGTGTTCTGCAACAAGAGAAGCCACCGCAACGAGAAGCCCGTGCACAGCAACAGAGAGTAGCCCCCGCTCGCTGCAACTAGAGAAAAGCCCGTGCACAGCAACAAAGACCCAACGCAGCCAAAAATAAATAAATAGATACATTAATTAAAAAAATATATATATACATATATATATATAACATCAAAACTCCTCAACACAGTCCACACATTCTTTGGCCTGACCCTTCCTTCCACCCGAAGCTCATCATGCGCCATGGTCCTCCCCACTGCTCCACTTCCAGGCACCTTGCCCTCCTTCCACCCTTCACTCTCCCCAAGTTCCTTCCTATAATAAGCCTTTGCATGTGCTGGTCCCTCCACCCTCTTTCCTTTCATCCCCTGGTTCACTTTTACTCCTGCTTTAGACCTCACAGCAAATGCCAGTCCCTGCGGCCCCTCATGAGGCCAAAGCCCCTACGTACTTCTCCTCCCTGTAACGCTTGCCAAGATTACACACTTGCATTTGGTTCATTAATATGCAACCAATTCCACTACTATAAGCTCCCCTAGGGCAAGGATAAGCCTGGTTTTAGCTGCACTGCATCCCCAGCATCCAGCACGGTGCCTGCCCTCAGAGGATCCTGAGATAAGCAACCCTACGCACTGGCAGAGATGGTGGATTCTGCAGTCAGACTGCCTGGGTTCAAACCTGACCCCTGCCCCTTGCTGACTTGACATCTTGAGTAGGCCACGTAATGTCTCTGCACCTCAGTTTTCTCATCCACCTAATGAGAATGGGAATACCCATGCCACCTTCCTCAAAGGGTTGTTGTGAAGGCTAAATGAGCTGATGTGAGCAAAGTGATTAGAAGGGTCCCAGCTAGAAAGTAAACTAAGTTCTCAAGGAATGGTGGCGGTTAGAATGATTATTACTCACGGAGCGAGTGAGCGAACAAAACTGGATTGCCCTGCCAACTGAATACTTCCAACTATCTTTAGCACTCTTTTATCATCTCTAGCCTGAGGCGTCTTACTATCACCTTCTATTCGGGAAAATGGTCAGAGACCATGCCGGAAAACCAAAACTAGAATGACACAACTCCATCTTATTAATTCAACAGTCTTTACTGTTCCTATAGCTACCGGAGCCCCATGAGTATTTTTTTAACTTTAATTTCATAAGCATATATTTCATGCTATTACTTTGACATCTGAGAAGAATTGAAGAAACCTCACCTGAGAATTGGAACGTTTTGTGCCATGAAAGATCTCATGCGGGTGAAATGTGCCCTCCTTTCAATGATGAGAAAAGTCACTGACAAAGTTCAAATGACCACAACGGTGAGGAGCAGAGCCCAGCCCACACCTGAGAGCCTGACTCAGGCCCCTCTGCTCCACTCTGCTAGGCTGAAACGTGCAGGCTTGCAAAATTGTTTGGGGCAGCACAGAACTTCACATATTTTCCAGCACACACTGCAGATTAAATACTTCAGGCAAAATCACTTTACTAACAATTTCTATTTCACTACAATCTTTTTTGCTTTAAGAAAATATCAGATTTCAGGTCTTTAGAAGCAATCTATACAAGTTTAAGATAACTATGAAGAGAAAGCAGTGTTATCAGCAAACAAAATTTTAATGGAACATACAAGTTTCTTCACTTACTGCTTTATCTCCCAGAGCTGTTCTGAGACTAAGTCTCACTTTAAAAGCATTTTCTGCATCTGCCAGAGAGAGAAAAGACAGAGAGCACTATATGATGATAAAATCTGCCAAAATGGAACCTGATAGATGCTAATATTTAATGCAACTCGAATCAACAGAATTGCAAGTAAACTGCCCCAGATACTTCCGGAAGTTTAACTGCAATCATCTTAAATGGCTGAAATTTTAATTTCAAACTCATAAAACATTCACAGGCTCAACTTTCAAGCCATGACACGACGGCAGATTTAGAAAAATAAAGAAGTCTTTCAGGCAGAGACTTGTCAATCATTTAGAAAACTGTTCATCTATTTTGAAGTTTCAAGGCTTACGTACCTGGCTGACAGAGTTCGGCATGAATAGCACTCACTAGAAAAAAGAGCAGCCACAACATTCTTTCAAAGTGGAAAACACAAGACAAACGGAGGGAAAAAAAATCCACCCTTCGCTTAAAGCTGCCTTAGCCATTCTGTGACCCGGATTAGAATATCAGACAAACAAGCAAGCCACCAACTAAAAGGTTTAATGATTAACCCCCATCATCTGGGTTAATACTTTTGAGAGAAGCAGCCCATCTCCTGTCAGTTATTTACGAAAATCTGTTTGGAAAACAGATTAGCTGTCCTTTCCAAATTCTACCTCTAAAGAATGTTTTCTCTGCTGACCCAAAAGTCGGAATCCTCCCCCCACCTTTCTTCTGTTGTTGTCTGGTTAAATGCACAGTGGAAAGCATTAGTCCTTTCTGGAGGTTTACCTTGGCATGAACGTCCCATCTTTTCAGGGCTGAAATATCTCTGGCGTATAGATAGACTCTCTTAATTTAGGAAACAAACATCACTCCTTTCTATCTCTGGTGAACAAAGGACACCCTTCCAAGACTGGCCTCATTAGACTCTCACCTCCACAGGTAAACATTCAGGAGAGTTTCCAACTCAAAGAGAATGGTTTTGCTCAGCGCTAAGCTCTGGTAGCTGTGTAAAATCAAAAGTTAATGATGTACAGCAGTGCGATCCAATGGAACATTCTGTGATGATGGAAATGTTCTATATCTGCACTATACACTATGTATACAATACGGACGCCACTACGCATCGGTGGCTGTTGAGCACTTGAAATGGGGCCAGTGCTGCTGAGAAAATGAACTTTTACTAAGTTAATTTAAGTAGAAACATGTGGCTAAGCAACTACATTGCTCAGTGCAGCTACACGACAGTAATTAGGAGCTACCGACCATGAACTAGCTTTGCTGAATTATTTCTCTAATCCTCAAAACAGCAGCCCACAGTTGCTGTGGTATAATCATCTTACATATGAGGAAACCGAGGATCCAGTATTTAAGGCATTGCTGGCAACAGGGAGTGGAATGGGTGTCACTTTACCAGCCTGGATGACTTACACTTGAACCCTATCTCCACCACACTGAACCCGACTGTGTCTCAGGGTCATCACTGATCAAAACTGAAATAGTAACGAAACCTCAGAGATGCTCTGAGGACTACGGCAGTGAGTGAAGAACCTTTCCCCTAGTGGGCATTCTACAGGTGCCGATCAAGCCCCCCAGCGGGTCAGTGTCAGGACTTTCCTCTCTACCATGCTGCCTCTGCATGTGTTCAGTCCCCACATTCCACCTCGTTGCTTGAAAACCATGAATGGAAAAATTAGATCGGGTGACCCGGCTGTTAAACGGACAATCTGGATTTTTAAAGCAACAACAAGAAAAATATCAACAGCTACACTTCTCATTTCCCCTTCCTGGTTAGGGTGACAGCTTATCGTAGATGACCCACTGCTGTTGGCTAACTCCACTTAAGAGCTTTTCCTCATCTCCTTCACCTTGGTTGCCGGGGCACAGAGTCAGGAAAAGTTGTACTAGAGAGAGAAGTGGCCAAAAGTTAGCCTAGTAGTCATTCCAGAAATTTCACTATTAGATGAAATGGAAATTTCCTAGAAGGAAGGGCCCGCATAACTGACCCCTGAAAATAGTCAGACTAGATGAAGTTATCTTAGGAAATGTTAGACTAGATAAATGCATCCTGGGGGCGGGGAGGGAATAGACAGAGACATAACAAAGCTGATTATTTGCATCAAGGAACAAAGCTGTGTTAGCGAGACAGAAATCTGATTCAGCCTTCTTTTCGCCTTAAAACTTCATAAATATATCAGATGTCTCTCTTCTGCTTTTACTTAGTCACTTATGTGACGAGGCTTGAAGACAGTAAAATGCTGAGTTTTTGTCAGTGTAAGCTACTCATTTGAAAAAAGAAGAAAATCTCTTCTCTTCTGAATTATGATTTCTCAATGTTTGTTGTCTCATTTTTAAAAACAATAGAAAAAAGAATAGAAGTTCTGTACAGAAAATACAGAGAGGCAAAAAGAGAAAAGTACTAAATACCCATACTACTACCCGCATGGACGACCAATGTGAATATATTTTAATAGTTGAAACACACCTTCCGTAGCCTTGGATCTTCTTGTATGTTCTCGTGTGATGTTATTGTTGTTTTGTCTCACTGTAGTGGCCCTATGGGAACAGGGAAACATCACGGTGGCAATCACATGGGCCCTCCACGGGATCTGATGAGTCGCTTTATTTTCATTTATTTATTTATGCATACATGCATGCATGCATGCCGCGCTGTCTGGCTTGCGGAATCTTACTTCCCCGACCAGGGATCGAACCCGTGCCCTTGGCAATGAAAGCACGGAGTCCTAACCACTGGATGGTCAGGGAATTCCCTGGTGAGTCACTTTAAAATTGACAGATCGTGAGATATATCAAATTTATTTTATTCCTAGTTTACTGAAAATTCCCTTTATTGAATTGTATTCAATAACCTATATTGAATTGTATCCCCTGCCTTTTCAGTATCTATTATGATCCGAGAATTTTTACCACTTGGTACATTATAGTTTAAAATTTCTTTACACTGATCCAACCCTTAGATAAGCTCAGTTTGATGATTTCTAACATGCTTCTGGACTTAGTTGCTGTGTTTTTCTTTCTTTAGGTTTTTAAATCCATTTTTGTAGAAGAATATTTAGGTTCCTTTTCAAGCGCTGATTCTTTTCTCCAGCCCTCGTATTATTACCATGTTGAAAATGGTACAGATAGATTTCTAACATTGTCTATGTTTACAAATACTTGAAAATGTAGAAGAAATAAAATATTCAGAGTTGAAGATTCTGGACCATACATATTTCGGAGGAAGAGTTCTTTTAAATTTTTCTTATATTGCCAGTAATTTCAGGTTTCGTATTTCTTTCTGAGTCCCTTTTCGCTGTTTACAGTATCCAAGAAATGCATTCATTTCATTAAGATGTTCCAGTTTTCTCATGGACTTTATACAATATTTCCCATAAAATACTCCATTCACTGTTACATTCCCTTTATATTTTCTAGTTATATATTAATTTTTTCTCATTCCCCCTTTGTTCTTTCCAGAAATTTACCTATTTTTGTTGTTGTTTAATCAAACAACAAGATTTTGCATTTAATTTTTAATTCCTTTCTTTCTGCTTTCTGATTCATCTATCTTTACATTTATTAAGTCTTTACTCTTTCTGTCATACTGGTTTTCTTGTTCTTTTTATAACTCTTGAGTTGGCTACTAGGCTTATTTATTTTTAATCTTTCTCAGTTAATGTGAAAATATCTGTGGCTATGAATTTTCCTTGGACTACTGTTCTGGCCACATGACATAAGAAGTACAGATGTACAGTGATCTCATTCCATTTTCTAAATAGTCTATAGTTACAGTTTTATTTTTCTATACCCCAGTATTTGCTTAGAAGAGTACTTGTCATTAGCTAAAGAAACAGCAGCCAAAAATGAAATGATTTAAAATATTGACTTTTATAGGTCCTGTCAGATGAATAAAGAGAGAAAATGTATAATGATAAAATAAGACACCGTCAATAACTTGACGTAAAATATGAAGACTCTTACAAGGTCTGGATCACTTGGAACATGCTAAAAATGATTTAACAACTAAAGAGCTTGAGAGTTCAATAAAGGACGTGGAACTAGATGCTATTGTTCTTGCCTCTCAACATATCGGGTTTTTTTCTTCCACTTTTCAAAATCCTGTACATACTTAGCCTTTATTTTCATGCACAATTTTAAGTATTAAACCTCCAGAGAATTCATATCAAACTTGCTTCATACAATGCTCATTTCAGCAATTTCACAAATAGGAGCTTAATAATTTATCAGTAACAGTGGTAATGATGGCAAATAAAGCATTTTCAATCATTCTGAATATGGTCCTATTTACTGCCAATATTTAGAGTTTAGAGAACGCAGATAAAAAATTGAGACTACTGTAGCCGTTAGCAATATGAAAGGCACTGAGTCTCCTGAGACAGGAAAGAGAAATTGATTTCTCTGTGCTTTTTTGTACTCCACAACACTACTGGAAAGCAGTTTCTTGGCACATAACTATTGATCTACTGCTCTGGAGGGTGAATTAAATATGAGACCACACGAAAAGAAAACATGTGAGTTGTTCTTTTGATTCACACAAGATGCCTTTTAAAGTACATCAGAGCTGTAAACGCATGTGGGGGATTATGTATGCTCCATTTACCTGCAATAAAACAAGATGTAGCAGGGAGAACCAATGTAGCTTTTAAATTTTGAAGCTGATTGTTCTGTTTCACTGTTACAAACAGGTATTTTGTAAACCTATACAACCTTGAACACTGTGAGCTTTCATTTTTTAATCTTTAAACATCTTAACCACTATTACAGGTCTATCTCAATGATCACCTCCTTCGAGGAATCTTTCTTTTCTTTTCTTTTTGTTATAGATTTTTAGCTGTTACTATTTGCTGTGGACTTGTCTAATCTACTAACTTTTTATTCTCTCTTTGTCCTATGTTCCCATAGCATTTTGTTCACATTTGTACATGGATCTATTGCCAACATGATTTGCTTTTGGGTCCTACAAATTTTAAGCTCCTGGAGGGCAGGGACTATATTTGGTTCCATTTGCATTTCTCACGGCCCATGAATATTGGGTAATTTAATAACACTGAATTGACTTATTTGAATCATAAATGGGCAGTTTAAGGAGCTCAAGACTGTGGAAATGAAGTATCACGAGGTACACTGCAATTGTTTTGACATTCCCAGCCAGAGAAAAACAACTCCCAGTATCTTTGATAAACAAGGAACCCTGGGCTTTGGAAAATTTTTGTCTCCACTCCCGTACCTTATGCCCTTTTCAAGATGAGAAAAAAAATCTGAAGCTACGATATTCGAAGTCTCATCAAATTTTGTAGGTTAATCAACAACTGTAATCATTATGAACCTTGCCTTTTTTTCACACAGGGTAACAATTTTCTAGTTCAGAGAAAGTTAATCACTAATGTTTGGAAATGAAGATTAATTCAGACAAACTGAGTGAGTGTAATTCTGCCAACTTTATATTCCTAAGGTAGCAATTTAAAGGACGGTTTCATAAACAGGATGCATATGCGCCTGTCTGAGTGTCTCATCTGCATGAAGACCAATACATTAAAATAAGTCCTATGTAGAATGTAAATTGCTGCAGCTACTATGGAAAACAGTACGCAGGTTCCTTAAAAAACTAAAAATAGAGCTACCATAGGATCCAGCAATCCTACTCCTGGGCATATATCCGGAAAAGATGAAAACTCTAATTTGAAAAGATACATGCACCCCAATGTTCACAGCAGCACTATTTACAATAGCCAAGACATGGAAGCAACCCAAGTGCCCATCAACAGACGATAGGCTTAAGAAGATGTGGTATAGATACACAATGGAATATTACTCAGTGATAAAAAAGAATGAAATATTGCCATTTGCAGCAATGTGCACGGACCTAGAAAATATCATACAAAGTGAAGCAAGGCAGACAGAGGAAGAAAAATGTTATAGGATATCACTTATATGTGGAATCTAAAAAATAATACAAATGAATCTTTATACAAAACAGAGACTCACAGACATAGAAAAGAAACTTATGGTTACCAAATGGGAAAGGTGGGGGATAAATGAGGAGTATGTGATTAACAGATACACACCACTATACATAAAATGGATAAGCAACAAGGATTTACTGTATACCACAGGAAACTATATCCAATATTTTATAATAAACTATAATGGAAAATAATCTGAAAAAATATATATAACTGAATCACTTTGCTGTACACCGGAAACTAACACAACATTATAAACCAACTATACTTCAATGAAAATAAATAAATAAAAATTTTAAAAATAAAAATGAAAAAAAATAAGTCCCATGTAGTAAAAACAAGACTTTACTGACATTTCTTCCTGAATGTTTAACTCTTTCCAACTTTGCTTGGGTGTTGTATTAAGAGTTTTCTCAGGACTTCCCTGGTGGCGCAGTGGTTAAGAATCCACCTGCCAATGCAGGGGACACAGGTTTGAGCCCTGGTCCGGGAAGATCCCACATGCCACGGAGCAACTAAGCCCGTGCGCCACAACTACTGAGCCTGCTCTCTAGAGCCTGCGAGCCACAACTACTGAGCCTGCGTGCCACAACTACTGAAGCCCATGTGCCTAGAGCCCGTGCTCCACAACAAGAGAAGCCACCACAATGAGAAGCCCACGCACCATAACGAAGAGTAGCCCCAGCTCACCGCAACAAGAGAAAGCCCGTGCCCAGCAATGAAAACCCAACGCAGCCAAAATAAATTAATTTTTTTTAAAAAAAGAGTTTTCTCACAGTTTTGACAAGTCATGATATTCTTTCTAGGCTAAAGATTATTGTAACCATGCTCTGTGGAGTAGTATTTTCCATCCTTAATCTTATATCTGGCTGCCAGTTAGTGTCACCCAGTCACATTTAGCCCTGCCAATAGGTACCGCCTTTACCAACCTCTACAACGAGGTAGAGGGGCCATGTATCTTTCAGGTTAGATGCTCTCATTTTCATAACAGAATTTTAAGCTACCCTCATTCTGCTTGATATACAAAGCATATGAAGTAATCAACACATCAAAGTTTCTGCCCTTAAGTTTTGCCCAGTGACGGTGACCTTGATCTTTCTACTGTCTGAAAACATCAAAAACTTACAGTACGAAATGTTGTTTTTGAAGACCGCCTAAAAGACGTGCATGCAAGACCTCTATTACTACAAATCAGAGATGCCAGATAGGTTGTTGCAACCACTCATCCATCCTGGACTCACAACAGACATTGTTAATCTATTACAGAACATTTTCCTTCGGAGCCTGGACTCAGCCACAAAACTTCCCAATGCAGTTATTCAGTCAGTCGACATGTGAGCTAAAACTTACTTGCCATCGTGGGGAATGATGATCTAAATGCTGCCCTGGCTAAGTCATACCACTGAGGGCCTGTGATCTCAAATAAACAGGAAAGTTTGGGTGGTTCATAAAATTGATTTAGTTGTGCTTTGTGATTGTGGCAACAGTTTACATTGAGGGGATCTGTATGAAACTCTTTATGACACTTACACTTTATGACACTTGTTTCCTACTTAGTTCATAGCATCATTATGATGAGGAATCAGGATTTCCGTTGGGACTAAAAATCAAGAAAAACTGTGCTTCTCAAAAACAAACAAATGGGGCTTCCCTGGTGGCGCAGTGGTTGAGAGCCCACCTGCCGATGCAGGGGACACGGGTTCATGCCCTGGTCTGGGAAGATCCCACATGCCGCGGAGCGGCTGGGCCCCTGAGCCGTGGCCGCTGGGCCTGCGCGTCCGAAGCCTGTGCTCCGCAACGGGAGAGGCCACAGCACTGAGAGGCCCGCGTACCGCAAAAAACAAAAAAACAAAAAAAACAAAAAAACCCAAATGAACATGCAGGGCATTATGCTAAGTGAAATAAGCCAGACAGAGAAAACAAATACCATATGATCTCACTTATATGTGGAATCTAAAAAACACACATACAAACAAAAAACAAAACACCTAACTCACAGATACAGAGGACAGCCTGGTGGTTGCCAGAGGCAGGGTGGTGGGGGTGGGTAAAAATGGGTGAAAGTGGCGAAAAGTTACAAACTTCCAGTTATATTGATACAATAAATAAGCCATGGGGATGCAATGTACAGAAAGGTGACTACAGTTAATAATACTGTGTTGCATATTTGAAAGTTGCAGAGAGTAAACCTTAAAAGGTCTCATCACAAGAAAAAAAATTTGTAGCTATATGTGGATGTCAACTAGACTTATTGTGGTGATCATTTCACAATTATATAAATATTGAATCATTATGTGTACCCCTGAAACCAATAAAATGTAACATGTCAATTATCCCTCAATTTAAAAGAAAGAAACCAGCACTTACCAAGTCCTTTTCCACCTATAACCGACCCCCTTACCACATCTTCCCTAACTTTCTCATCAATTCTTGTCCCATCCAAACCCAAGCTGGGGAACAGGCTATAAGCTCCGTTGAAGTTTGTCTTGTCACTGGAACATAGTACTCCATAAATATGACTTCAATGAATGAATAACTGAATGGCTAATGGAAAGTGCCCTTCCCCTAGGAGCGCCCACTCAAAGGTTTCTGGACAGGAAAAAATAAATAAATAAAGCTGGTAATAACCGCTTCACTTTTCTCCGTGGACCCAGAAATGTAAATGGAGAGAGTAAAGAAAATTAATCTCAAAGTAGGGGGCCAGAAGCAGAAATCTAAGTGTGGTGTTGTCTCCACAGGTCCTAGACAGCAGGAGGGCACAAGGTACCTAAAAAAGTCGTCTGAAGGAGACATCCATTAGGAAGTAGAGGAGTGTGCTTACTCCATGCAGCCTGCTAGCATTTAAAGTCGGCTGGGAAGCTGGTAGGAACACAGTTCCAGTTGGTCCTCAGTTACGTTTCCTATCCGGTTTCTGCTCTTGGACTTCTGGTGTTTGGAACTGGGAGAAATATGAAGAAAATCCATTTTTAGGCGTGGAGCAGAGATCCGCAGGCTCGTCTCACCCTATACACGCCACTAACATCTAGCTCCGAGACCCGGGCGACTTTCTCCTGAAATTCGTGAGGCCTGCCCGCTTCTCTGCGGCTTCCCAGGACCAGGCTCGGCCAGCAGAGGGAGAGCAGGAGGCGTGGACCAGGCCAGAGTCCAACCAGAAGGGGATGGCCTGGGAACCCAGGGAGTGGCCATGGCGGAATGCGGAATGCAGGGAATCGCGCATGCGCGGAGTTAGCGTGATCAATGGGGACCTCAGGGTTGTACAGTGCGGCACGGGCGGAGCGCCGGGATTGGCCAGGACAGAGGGGAGTGGAATATAACCCGGGCTTGAGGGGCGGGGTTTGGACAACCGTGGGAAGGAGCGGCAGGGACGGCCACTTTGGGAGGGGCGTGGCCTCGGCGTAGCACAGAGGCTTGACCTGAAAATGTGGGACTCAGTCGGTGCGTAGCCGCTCGTAAAGGCAAGACAGGCTTGGTCGAGACTGCGGGAGAGGTGGGCAGAGGAATTACCAGAGTGGAAAGCAGAGAAATGGGCACAAGAGAGCGGCGGGGGGTCAGCGAAACGAGCGTGGCCCAGAGGATAAGAGGAATGTGAAAGGACTCGGATCAGGGGCGTGGACTCCGATGAAAAGGCGGGGCCACGGAGTAGCGTATGGGATGCAAGTGACGTAACAAAAAGGAGGGCCCTGGTGTAGGCGCAGTGTAAGGATTTACCGTGAACGTGGGCGCGGCATGTCCGTGGGGGCGTGGCTTTACAGTTCTAAGGTGTGCAACAAAGATGGTCCGGCTCCAAGGAGGGGTGGGCCCACGGCGAGGCCAGAGGTGGGCCCAAGTTAGCGCGCCGGCGCGTCACCGCGGCCGGAGGCCCGGAGCGATGGCAGCAGGGGCAGTCAGGCAGTCAGGACAGAGAACAGGTGCAGAGCTGGGTGGAAAACAGGTTCGGGCTCCGACACGGGGAGCGTAGCCAGGGCGGGACTTTAAGCTTCTTCGGGACGTGGGCCGGGCGCGCGGGGAAGTGACGTAATAGGCGAAATGACGTGTCCCGGCGTGAGGGGCGCGGCTAGGCACAAGGGGGCGTGGCCAAGATGGCCGCGCGCCTGAGTCTCTCATCCCGGTAGCGAACAGAGTGGTTCCCGCTATGGGGAACGTTCGGGTAAAGTCCGGCGGCGATGTGGAGCGTGGGCAGCAGGGGAGCGTAGGCTAGCAGAGAGAACAGGGATCCTCTCATACACACGATCAGGCGCTGCAGTGGGCCCCGGAGGCGGGACAGCTGTTGGCTCCGCTAGGATGGCCACAGTCCCGGCGGGGCTTCTCTGTACGATGGGGGTAGGGGAGGCAGGGAGTCGCTCCATCTCTACTCTAGTCCTGTTCCTCCGCTCTGAGGGTCACCAGAAAACTACACCCCCTTACCGTTTTGTGCATTTAAAGGTAGAACAGCTGTCCCAGAGAGTCTGGGAAGTAAGGAGGTTGCAGTTTCAGAAACCGAGGCCCAGCAAACTGGATTCACTCATATCTGCGTTGTTGATTTTCTTCCTGACTATACCAAGGGCTACGGACGGATTCACAACCACCCCCGGGGCAGGGGATCAGCAGCTATATCATGTGGACAAGTCTGAGTCTTCTCTACTCCTCAATTCTTTCTTCTATCCTTTTTCTTTAGTGCCCCGTCCTGGAGCTAGAGGGGAAGAACCTACCAAATACAGACGCTGTTGGTGGCTGTAATTCTTTGTGGCGTGAGTTGAAAGCTACTGCTCAGAGGATGCTGGAAAGTCGTTGTTATTAGTGTAATTCTCTCTTGTTTATTTTTTGCTGAGAAAGCTTGAGAAATATGGGGAGATAATGAAGATGTGTACACCTTATGTTGAGTAGAGTTCATTCTCTGTCAACCACTGAAAACCACATTGCTTTCTGCTTCCCCTTTTTCCTTTGCTGACACTCTGGTCATCTCCACTCTGCTGCTTAAAAGTCTTGCTGGAGTATGGAGAGAAGTTGGAAGTCTCTGGTGAAGGAAGCTTGTCCACACGCTACCCATAAGCTGCCCCTGCACATCCCTCAGAACGGTCTCTGTTCTCAGCCTGCACTGAAGTCCACAGTGAACCAATGTTCCCCAGCCCCATGCCCCCACTCTCCCTTCTGGGTCCTGATAAAGAGCTACACTGTTCTTGAATATTTTGGAAATGAAAACCTTTCAACTTTCTAGGGCTTTCCTACTTCACTCAGAAATTGTAAACTCAGTGCCAGGTCTGAAATGCACCTAAAGGCTGAAAGCAGCAAGCGCACCATTTCTGTGCCTGTGCACGCCTGCCCCGTTGTCCCTGGAGCCAGGCAAAAGGCTGCCACCACTCGTAGTTGGAATACAATTAGTTGCGTTCCTTTTGACTGAATATGAATATTGAGGAAATCTGATGGAAGGAGGGAAATGCATTTCATATCATTCCACTGGAGCAATTAGTGCGCTGGAGTAATTGCAGTGCGCTAAGCAATTATAGAAATGTAACCTTTGGCAACCCTATATTGGGATCATAGAGAAGAAGTGGGTGAGAGGAGCAAGCTGAACTTTCTCAGTCAAGATAAGGAAACATAACTTCTAATTTAAATTTCAGAGAATTGCAAAAACGCTGTCTTCCTTTCTAAATCAGAAGGCAAGAAAGTGAAGGGTCCATCTGATAAGAATCAAGGAATTTTTCTTCAACGCAACTGTAACCTTTAGTAGGTTTTTGTGCTTTGTTTTTTGGTTTTTTTTGGTGTTTTGCATAAGTACAAATGGCTTAACCAGGCAGAGTTGAAGAGCCAAGGCATTTAATAAATACACAATCTACAAGTGATTCTAAAAGGCTGTTAAAATCTGTTCATTCACACATTTCTGTCTGCAAAACAGCAGATAAGGACGGTGTAAGTAAAACCCAAGAGCATATATAATCAGTGATAGCAAAGGGCATGTAGCATAGAAAGCTTACCTTCCCTAGGGCCCATCCAGCTCATGGTCACACCTTTCCTGTGCCTGTACAACAAAATATAACTTATTGAGAAAATGTATTCTACATTTATACGTTCCAGGGTTCACCTGGGGCCTATTTAATAATGAGTATTAGTTTATTTGTAATGCTAAATTTTGCAGTTTATAGTCTAGGTGCAAATTCATAAACGTTTTTCTGATAAGCATCTTTCTTTCCGAAGCACATACCTGGACATTAATAATCTCACATATTGTTACACGTATTGTAGCCTAGCATTAGCTAAATTAAGTTTCTTTCTATTAGGATTTCCCTGGAACCCTCCTTGCCCCTGACATTCCATGCTCCATTCCTTCCTTGGTTGCCTTTGACCATTCCTCCTCCATCTCTTGGCCTCCTTAATCACTCCATTTTGTTGGTCTCTATACACCTGTTACCCCTGGGGGGAGGGTATGTTCCTTCTCTCTCTAGCCTCACAACCTCTCTTGAGCACCAGAGCTGCACTGCCAACTCTCCCTAGACCTTTCCTCTCGCCTGCCCCCTTGGCACCTCCTTCTCTCTCTAGCCTCACAACCTCTCTTGAGCACCAGAGCTGCACTGCCAACTCTCCCTAGACCTTTCCTCTCGCCTGCCCCCTTGGCACCTCAAACCCAATAGAATTAGTAGTAAGAGCGCCATCTTTCCCTCCCCGCCAGCTCCTGTGCCGGGTTCTGTTTCTTTGTTCAGGGGTTCATCCTCGTTCTACCATGAGGTAGAATATTCTACCATACTTCCTCACTTGAATTACTGGAATTTCATTTCAAACTCCACATGCCCAAATCTGAGCTGCTGATTTCCCACCCAAAACCTTTTCCATACACAGTCTTCCCATCTCAGTTCGTGGCAAGTCCATCCTTGCAGTTGTTTAGGCCAAGCATCTGCCAGTCATCTCTGACTGCTTTCTTTCACATCTTACGGGCTGTATCCCCAAGATACATCCAGTACCCAGCCACTTCTCACCACGTCCACTGTGACATCCTTAGTTCCAGCCCCTGGATTATCCTGAATGGGCTCCCTGCTTCTTTCTTTCATCCTGGTCAGTTTCCAGTAGGGCACTGTGAATGAGCTTTTTAAAATGTAAATCAATTCACATTCCCACCAGCAGTGCAAGAGTGTTCCCTTTTCTCCACACCCTCTCCAGCATTTATTGTTTCTAGATTTTTTGATGATACAGCCACTATGGAGAACAGTATGGAGGTTCCTTAAAAAACTGCAAATAGAACTACCATATGACCCAGCAATCCCACTACTGGGCATATACCCCGAGAAAACCATGATTCAAAAAGAGTCATGTACCAAAATGTTCATTGCAGCTCTATTTACAATAGCCCGGAGATGGAAACAACCTAAGTGTCCATCATCGGATGAATGGATAAAGAAGATGTGGCACATATATACAATGGAATATTACTCAGCCATAAAAAGAGACGAAATTGAGCTATTTGTCATGAGGTGGGTAGACCTAGAGTCTGTCATACAGAGTGAAGTAAGTCAGAAAGAGAAAGACAAATACCGTATGCTAACACATATATATGGAATTTAAGAGGAAAAAAAAATGTCATGAAGAACCTAGGGGTAAGACAGGAATAAAGACACAGCCCTACTAGAGAATGGACTTGAGGATATGGGGAGGGGGAAGGGTAAGCTGTGACAAAGCGAGAGAGAGGCATGGACATATATACACTACCAAACGTAAGGTAGATAGCTAGTGGGAAGCAGCCGCATAGCACAGGGAGATCAGCTCGGTGCTTTGTGACCACCTAGAGGGGTGGGATTGGGAGGGTGGGAGGGAGGGAGACGCAAGAGGGAAGAGATATGGGAACATATGTATATGTATAACTGATTCACTTTGTTATAAAGCAGAAACTAACACACCATTGTAAAGCCATTATACTCCAATAAAGATGTAAAAAAAAAAAATGTAAATCAGAGTATGTCCCTCCTCTACTCCGAAAACTCCATTGTGTTCCCACTTCTCTTAGAACAGTGGTTCCCAATCAGAGGTGATTCCCCTTCTCCAAGGGACATCTGCAATGCCTGGAGACGTTTTTGGTTGTCACAAATGGAAGGAAGGTGCCACTGGTATCTAGTGGGTAGAGACCAAGGGCGCCGCTAAACAAGCTACAGTGCAAAGACTAGTCCTTTACAACAGAGTTATCTGGTCAAAATGTCAACAATGCCGAAGCTGAGAAACCCTGAGTTAGAGAAAGAGCCTTTACAATGGCCTACATGTCTCCTTGATATGGCATCCACTACCTCTGGACCTCACCTCCTACCACCCTCTGCCTGGTTCACTCCACTCCTGCTGTATTTACCTCCCCCTCCCGCATACTAATAATCTGAATGATGTTTTCCACGTGATCGGCCACCTCTGTTGTTTGCGACTTTTCTTCCTCTGTCCTCCTTTTGCTCTGGGTTATTAGGTTCCTTCAAGTTACTTGGGAGCTGATCAAGACTTCAAGCTAAAGATGGTGATGATGAGTCGCCTGAGGGTCATTCTTCAAGCCTCTCCATGCAATGCACAGTGGAGAAGGTTCCAGATTCCGAGGTCCATGCTAGCAAGGCCCTGCAGCCTCTACACTTGTACTTACAAAACCCGGAACCAAGCCTGTGAGTACATGGCTGCCTGGAGAGAGCAGAAGCCTGGTTGTTCCCTAACAGTCACATGTGTTGAGTGTCTGCAGCTCTGATGCCAGTAGCATTCCAGGCTGGGATTAGATGCCTTGAGAACTGAGAGTCAGAACCCATTATTTCTCTGTTTGTTCAAATATGGAAAGCCTTTTTCTCCCCTAGCTTTATTGAGATATAACTGAGCTAAGTCTAAGGTATACATCATGATGATTTGATACACGTACATACTGTGAAATGATTACCCCGGTGCCGTGTGGAAAGGTGTTTTCTTCACCAATTTTAACTTGTTAAAATGATGTCATGCAGAAATAGGTCAAAGAAGTCCTAAGTTTCAAATACTTTGAACCTGTTCTTTATTGTTTTTTGTTAGCAACCGTCTTTTTACTAAAATTGATCCACGGACTGCGAATTATTTCTGTGAGTCTGAACATTCTGGAATTTGCATATTCATGTTTGCAAGCAGTTCAGTAGCTTCATACTCTGGAATATTCCATCCCTCGTTACAAATTGCAGAAGAGGTGCTTCTAGCTGACCAGCTCGCCAGTGTGAGCTCCGCTGCGAACCCAGCAGATCAAGTGAGGCAGCAGATGGTCCTCCCTGACACCACGGCGCTACTGCCATGGGCGTGGGTCGTCCTGTGCTGTCGGGGTGGACTGCACTGCAGATGCTGCATGGCATCCCTAAGTGTCCCCTGGGGGGCCAAGTAACCCTGGTACAGAACCCCTGAGATGATCGGAGAGGATAATGTGTGTGTTAGTGGAGACATAAGTTTAATGAAATGGTTAAGCATATATGCTAAGTAGTTACATATTCTCCACCATTCACAGTGAATTCACACAGAGTTTTCCAGTGTTGGTTTGCTTCCAGATTCTAGCTTTCTCAACTTTTCCTCCTTGGGTTTACTCTCTTTGACCCTGTTTTGCACATTACAAAAGGGATTTATTAGTAATGCTAATCTAGCTAAATCTATTGCCTTGAAACTGCTTCATAAATATATTTTTACTGTAAGTTTGTTTCCTCCGATGTTGACTGTGTTCTCATTAAACTGAGCTGGTCTGAGTCATAATAAATTTCTGGTTGCTGGGTGCGGCTTCCTACCATCAGGCCCCCATCCTACACGGACTGGCTTATTCTCAACACTGGCACTTTGCGGTCTAAGGCTTAAAATGGAAAAAAGTAGTCATATTTATCTAGTTACTAAATTTTGTGTGAGTGCTTTCCTTATTTTCTTGTTTGTTTATATATACAGAAAGTATTTGTTTTTATTTACAGAAAGATGGAAGTAAATCCAATATGCTCGTGTCTTTAGGATAGTTTGCTCCTTTTAGTGCTGACAGAACCCAGAAAGTATTGGCTTAGGGAGGTAGGGGCTTCTCTTGATTAATTTCCCACATCAGATGAAATGTTCTTGTTTGTAACTTACTAGAAGAAACAGGTCACAGTCACCGTTTGATTTTGGTTTTCGAATATTACTCTGTCCCTCCTTGTTTCCCCCAGGAGAATATTTGGTCTTTGCTGCCCTGGGCCACTGCGCATGTCCTATTTGTATATCCTGGTCCCTCATCTGTGTAGTTGTAAAGACGATACTCATTGATTCTGGAAGCTCAGTACCCCAGCGGAAGGCCCAATACACTTGTGACCCAGAGTGACGCAAGACCACTGAGGGTTAGTTAATGTGGAAAGTCCTTAGCTAGCGCCTGCCACACACTGAGAACTCGGCCTTGGCAGCGACCTCTAGTACCACAGTCGTTATCATCATCACCACCTTCATCACTGTCATATGCTCAGCACCTCCCTCAGATGTCTGACCATTGTTAGGATCCGGGAGCCGAGTAGGGAGTGACTGAAGGAGGAGGCTGCGGCGAATTTAGAAACAGCATTTCACTGGGGCCTGTGCCCTGTGCTCTGCCTTCACTCCGCACCATCCCTCTTCCCGAGGAATCACTGGCATCAACTCAAACTGCTGTTGGCTGTGATCTCAAGTGGCAGACAGTAAATGTTGACAGCCCTAACCCTGCAGACTGGTGATATGATAAAATAAAGATGAAAGCCTGCATCTATTACCCACGATGAAAATAAAATCACTTTCATTTCTTGTATCATCTAGTGAAATTTAGCCTAAATTTCTGTCACATAAAAAAGATTTAGGGTTTCCGGGCGGCGGGGACGGAGGTGGGCTTGGCGGGCCGCACGGCCTCGGGGCCGGAGCTCGGGTCCCCCGCCCGCCCCAGCGCCCGCCGCAGGCCGAGCCCCGCGCCCCGCGCCTCCATCCTGGGTCGCGGTGGTCGGAGGTGCGCCCGGGTCCGCGGGAGAAGCGGGCGCAGAGGTCGTTTGTGTTTGAGGGGGCGGGGCTGCGGCGAGGTTCCGGCGCCTCCACGGAGCACCTCGGGTCTGGGGCTGGGGGCGCCCGCGGCTTGCTATGCTCTCCGCACCCTCCCGGCTCTGCAGCCTCGAGAACACGGCTAGGCAGCAGTAGTTTAATGGGGAGTTGGCCTGCTGGGAACTAGGGGCCTGCTGGGGTCTCAGTTCTTGGCTGGCCCCGGAACACGAGGTTGCCAGGCGTGTGACGGCAACAGGTAGCAGTGAGCCGCTGGTGCGGTGATGAGCAGGAAAGGAAGGACACTGGCTCTTGGCCTGTGAACCTAGGCAAGAACGACCAGCCAACACAATCCAGACCAAGGTCCGTGGGCCCAGCTCGGTCCTGTGCGGCTGGTCAGTGGAACAGACCTGCAGGTGTGGCTCTTGTCACTCTAGGACTGGCTTCGGGACAGATCCTGCTGATGAGCCCAGGGCACCGCCCTCAGCTTTCCAAGAGAGTGCGCCTGAGTGGAGCCAGGGCGGTGTGCACCACTCAGCACGGCCGCCCTGCGTATCCAGTCTGCTGGCAAGGGCAGTGGGGAGCCGGGGGAAGTCATGGCCTTGCGAATGTCCTCTGATGAAAAAGAACCTGCAGGCTTATAGAATAACTTTTGTGTGGAACGTTGGTGTGCTGAAAAGCAGTTCTGTGTGCCTTTCCCCCTTGGTGTGGATCAGCAGTGCTGAGGCAGCAGGCGTGATGCAGAAGTGTGAGCAGAGACCGTCTAGAATCCCCAAACTCCAGGGAAACTAGAGGTGACAGCCAGCCTAGTGAAGAGGCAGGAGGCGGGGGCGGGGGCGGCAGCCCAGCAGGCGCCCCTCGTCTCAGGGCCCTAATCCTGGCTCCAGCCGGGTGGTCAGGGGAGCTGCAAGGTCTTCTGGACGAGCAGAGCCCACAGTCCTGAGCTGTTCTTCTCTGTGTTTGGGTCATCTCCCCCCATCCAAGGGGAGAAATCTAGATGAGGTTTAAGAACTAGTGCTTTAAGAATGTGGATCTCATAGTTGAAACCTCGGAACACATGTCTTCAGCACAAGGTGTTAAAGTGAACGGAAGGATTCAACGCCTTTTTGAGGAGGGTGTCTCCATGTGGGCAGAACTAGAGAATAAATGGGTCTTGAATAAAAAAAAAACAACAAAAAAAGATTTAGGCATGAGATCTTAGACCATAGGGAAATAAGTTTAATAATATTAATTTTTAATTTAATGAAATATAAAGAATGTCATCTAGAATGGAAATGGTACAGATTTGTTATTATTCTATTGATTCTTAACGTTCATGATCTCCCTAGTTTTAGAAGTAAGAGGAACATTTATTTTTAGGACAAATCTCAGTAGAATAGCACTGTATAAAATGTAGCTACTAGCCCCATGTGTGTATTTACATGTAAATATATTCAAATTGTATGGCCACCTGTGGCTACCACTTACTATATTAGAAATTTCCATCATCAGAGAAACTTCTATTTGACAGGACAAGTCTATATTATAACTTAACTGTGTTAGAAAACTGTTCTATTATTTCTCCAATTCATTTTGAAGGACACTAATAAAGCCTGGAGAACGAGAGTATTCAAAAGCTTGTTTTGCAACATCTTCACAGAGAATTCCGTTAATCCCCAGATAATATAGGCTGGGATACCCAGACTGTGTTGTCTTCCATTAATTTTCAAATAATCTTGAGAAACAGTGGACCTATTAGCCCTGTGGAATTACAGTAACGGCCTCAGGGGTATCTGCAGCTACAGTGAACTAACAGCCCTGAACTGACCACCAGGAAATGTGGGCCTTAGTCTCCTGCACTGGTAACTGCATGTGATGCTGTGGTTACCTGGGCTGAGCATGAAAGTGCCTTTTACAACCCTGATGCTCTAACAAGGCACTCTGTGATTATCCCCAACAAAGTCACATGGAGGGTCCCTGTGTATCCCATCACTGCAATAAGCCCTAGGCCTGCTAGGATGGTGTTCAATTTGACGAGGAAATAGCCCATCTCAAGAAAAAGGACAGTACAGGGCAAGGCACTGGAGAGAAAGCTAGTGATGGTATAGAGCAATAATGTCCAAAAGATACATAATGTGAGCCACATAGACACTCCTAAATTTTCTAACAGTCACACTAAGAAAGGGATAAAGAAACAGGTGAAATTAAGTTTAGTTATATACTTTAACTCACTATATCCAAAATATTATCACTGTAACATGTAATCAATATAAAGATTATTAGTGAGGTAGTTTACAGGATTTTCTCCTAAGTCTTCAAAGCCCAGTGAGGTATCCTACAGTTTCAGCACATCTCACTGACTGACCAAGGGGAGTAGCCTGGCAAGGTTCTGGAATAGCGTGGCAAGAGCAGAGCTTGGGAAGAATGAGGAGAAATAAAATTAGATGGGCGAGATGGGTTCCTACTAGGAAAACCTCGATGCTTGGATGCAGAAGCTTGGACTTCACATAGTCTTTAACATGGGAACAACATGATGAAGGTGGTAATTTAGGAAAACTGATGGATGGCAAAACACAGTAGAGGGGAGTAAGAGAGGAGGAAAAGTGAGCAAGAGGACCTTTCCTTGAGGAAAAGTCTGTGGTACAGGGGCCTGAATGAGGCTGGTGGTCATGGGCTGGACAAAGAAGAGATAAACCTCAAAGATCCTTAAGGAGAAAACAATGCGGCGCTCAGTAGAGTAAAAGGAAATAAAGATAAAACGGGAATGACCCCTTCCCAGTAATGCTCTTTATCTTATACATTCAATCCACAAGCAGGGACTGAAAGCCAGCTCAGTTCTTCATGGGGCTTGCAGAGCCGTGAGGGTGCAGAAAACTAAGCATATATGCATATACTTATCATCATACCCATGTAATAAACGATTTGAAGGAAAAGATCAGAATGCTATGATTAATAAAAAACAAGAGGGGATCGCATAAGAGGATAGGGAGGTGCGGAGGCGACACTTTTGCTGAAGACGTGACAAGCCAAGAAGAGGAGCCAGCCCTGAGCTGAATGAGGGGAGATTGATTTCTGAGAAGGAGCAGGAACTGAGGGGCTGAGACAGGAATGATCCCGAAAGACGGACACCCCCGAGGCTGGAGCTGAAGGTGGTACAAGCACAAAGTAAATCGAAGACAGGACCAGTCATGTAAACAGGAACTAAAGCTGAGCACATCCTCACTGTGGAATCTACAGGGATTGTGTTGCTCTCAGTGTTACATTAGTGACACCTTCCTAACGACAGTGTGACGTCGTGCCCTTAAACCATGGCTGACAGAATCACTCTCTCTGTTTATTTCATTCTCCCCACATGAGAAGAAGCTGGAAACGCAGGCTCCGTTAGTCAGAACACGTAATCACCTTCCGACTTTGAGGGGAAGTCTGAGTAACCACCAAGAAATCATTTTAATCTGTATTTTGTTAAAATGCAGGAAGAGGAAGGGAGGAGAGAACAAAAATGTGAATTTATCATTAGCAAAACGAGCCCTGGGCAAAAGCTGGCTTCACGAAGGGGACAGTGACCAAGGGCTCCCTGGTGGGGGGATGCTCTGGGTTCCTAAAGGAGGAGGTGGGTGGGGGAAAGAAAACCTGGAAGCTGAACTTGTGAATAGAGGGGCATACAAATTGACGGGAGCGTTATGACCATACAAGAGCAGCTGAAGGAACAGGCCCAGTTTCCTTGGGCTGGTGTTTGTGTGGGTGAGAGAGTAGACTCTAGGCCATTTCCTGAATGAAGTGGGGGACGATTTGGGTGGAAGAGGGCATCGTCTTAGGGATCTGCTCTGTATTCCCTTCTCCCCTAGTCTCCTTACGAGACCCACACGAGCTGGTTTTGAAGGGCGTGAATGCTCAAACCCTCAGCCTCAGTCTGAGCATCTCAGAGCGGACAGTGTTGTCAGGTTTCTTTGTGCCGGCGGGCAGCTTTAAGACTGAATCATGGCTGTTCTCGGGGTTTCTGGAAGTTTTAAAATATCAAATTAAAAATTAATCAGTATGGCTGATTCATTTTGTTGTGCAGTGGAGGCTAACACAACATTGTAAAGCAACCATACGCCAATAAAAATTAATAAAAAACAATTAAAAAATTAATCAAATACAGCTTTTTATCCCAACAATAGCATTTGGATAATCAATACTCAAAGGGCATATACCCAGTAGGGCGCTACAGGGCACGGAAAAAAGGGAGGGAGGTATGGCTCCTCCCTGCAAGGAACTTGCATTCTAATCTGATACCAATATGACTATTGTACCAATTCATATGCATTTTTCATTTTAGATTTCTGAAACAGAAAGTCCTCCTTCTCTAAAGTAAGTTCTTGTTGTTCAGAAGTTATTTTACACTAAGGGAGAAAACCCAAAACGTTGGGTTCAGACCTCTCTAGAGACGAGATTACCGCATTATATGAAAAAATTGAGCGGGGGGTGGGGAAAGGGAATGCCCTGAGTTTGCCTATTGCTTTCTGCTCTAGACCAAGATTTCTCAACCTTGGCATTAATGATATTTGGGGCCACGTAATTCTTTCCTGTGAAAGCCCAGCCTATATACGTAGGATGTTTAGCTGCATCCCCAGCCTCTACCCACTAGATGTCAGTAGCACCCTCCTCCAGTTTTGACCACCGATAGAGTGTCTCCAGACATTGTCCAATGTCCCCCGGGGTCAGAATCGCTCCCTCCTTTGAGAACCACTGGTCCAGAAACTGCCTTGGAGCGCTCTGTGTCTATGCCGCTGGGGCACTTGTACCAAAAAATCGAAGGTTAAGATCCTGCTTTGGGCAGCTATCTCAGGAAGAGAACCGTCTCCTCTGTAAGAGGAAACCAGAGGCAAGCTTGTTTTTTACAAGTGGAGTGCCAGTGACCCTGCCATGCACAGGGGGGTTTGACTGGGCAGCAGCTGCCTTGTCACTTTCACCAATCCTCAGACTCATTCTCATTGGTGGGGTGAGGTGCAGAGGGTCGTTGGTAATGATTTATCTTGATTCGTATTTTGTCCAGCTTTCCTGTTGGTCTCGGTTCTGCCCATCCGTGCTGATTCTAAAGGGCAGAGAGCTGGACCACCCGAATTATACATGTGGGTTCTATCCATCATGTGTGGATAGCTCTTTCTTTGTTGTAAGAAGTTTCCTGAGATTTATCAGGGACTTGCCACAAAGACCTGGCGCTCGACTCTTTGGTAGAAAAATCACCGTCAGTGATGTCATCAGCACCCGTGTGGGACAGAGTGTGCGTGTACACCTTAATATATACAGTGTCATAGCTATTCATGTGGCAGGACTCCAGGGACCTTAGCAATGCTAACATTCTATCCAGGCTTTGCAGGATGGCTGCCTAATCCTCACAGCTGGCTCACATAAGAGCTGAACCCAGCATACACGCTTACATGGGACCATATCATCCCCCCAGTGGGATTCCAGCTAGTGTCATCTCGAGGACAGCCCCCGATGTGCTTTCTCCTAGTGCACCCTCTCTGGGAGAGCGTGGACCTGGTCCCGGGGGGTGAGCGCCAGTCGCCCATCAACGTCCGGTGGAGGGACAGTGTCTACGATCCTGGCTTAGAACTGCTCACCATCTCTTACGACCCGACCACCTGCCTCCGCGTCTGGAATAACGGGTACTTTTTCCTCGTGGAACTTGAAGACTCTGCAGATAACTCAGGTGAGAGCCAGACCTGTCTGTGGTCTCATCTGGAGTTAAAGGGACAGTTTCATGTCAGCACAGGCCACATCGCAAGGCCTCCATGGGAGCGGGGACCTCTTTTGTTAGCAGTGGCACGGGACTCACTGGACTCTTTTTTTCGTTGTGTGATACACATAACATGAAATGTACTCTCTAAGCCTTTTTTTAAGTATATGGTTCAGTAGTATTAACTACATTCACACTGTTGTGCAACTGTCACCACCATCCATCCTCAGAACTCTGTACCCATTAAATAATAACTCCTTATTTTTCCCCACCCTCCAGCCCCTGGCAATGAACATTTTCCTTTTGTTTCTATGAATTTGACTTTTGGGTGCCTCACTTAAGTGGAATTATACAGTATTTGTCTTTTTATGACTGGATGATTTCACTGAGCATAATGTTTCCGGGTTCATCCGTATTGTAACATGTGTCAGAATTTCCTTCTTTTTGAAGGCAGAATAATATTCCATTGTATGTACAGTTAATCCGTAGACAACACAGAGGTCAGGGGCACCAACCCTCCACAAAGTTGAGAATCTGAGTATACCTCATAGCCAGCCCTCCATATCTGCATTCCTCCATATTCTCGGATTCATCCAGCTGGGGATCATGTAGTACTGGAATATTTACTTTAGAAAAAAATCCACGTATTAGTGGACCCACGCAGTTCAAACCCATGTCGTTCAAGGGTCAGCTGTATATACCACATTTTGTTTATCCCTTCATCTGTTCGTGGACACTCGAGTGGCAGCCGCCGTTTGGCTATTGTGAATAATGCTGCTGTGAACATGGGTGTACGAATATCTTTTCAAGATGCTGTTTTCAATTCTTTTGGGTATATACCCAGAAGTGGGATTGCTGGATCCTCCTTGGACTTTTTTGAGTGTATGAAAAATGTCTCTTTTCATTTTTATGCACATTTCCATCTACTAGTATAAACAGTATTTCCTGTTAATACATATATCTCTGTGTATAGATTCTATAACTGATGTAGAAGATAGGGCGTGAAGTTAAAACTTTGCTAGAAATTTATTTTCTGTGTGTGTTGAATATGTGGTAATGTTCCTCTACTTGCTGACTTTACAAATAACTTTTATATTAAATAGCAATATTTAGTCAGATTTTAAATGATAAAATTGCAATACAGTTGAGCCTTGAACAACACAGGTTTGAACTGTTTAGGTCTATTTATACATGGGTTTTTAAAAAATAACTACATACTACAGTACTACACCATCCGCTGTTGCTCGAATCTACAGATGCGGAACCGAGGATAAGGAGAGCCAACTGTAAAGTTAAATATGCTGATTTTCAACGGCGAGGTGGTTGGCACCCCTAGCCCCTGCGTTGTTCAAGGGTCAACTGTACTGGGCAAAAGGCTAGTCGGGCAAGAAAAAGGCCTTTTATATTTGTGGTTACCCAATAACATGTATGTATTTTGTCATTCATTGATTTATTTATTCATTCAACATTTACTAAGTGCCAACCATGTGTCAGACATTGCACTGAGTGCTAGGAATAACAACTCGATTCTTGACCTCCCAGAGTTCAAAGTCTAGTGACAGAAGCACACATTAAATTAAAATGATAAAGCAAGTGTGATTTGAAGAAGGGTTTCTAAAAGTGCTGTGGGACCACAGAGGGTGTGATGTAGACTGCTCAGAGGAGTCTACGATGATTCCACTAAGGAGGGGACATTTGTGTTGGGTATTGAAAGATGAAAAGGAGTTTGCCAAGAGGATTAGAAGGGCATCCAGACTGAAGGAAAACCATGTGCAGAAGCAGATGTTCAGAAAGTGGTCAAAACCCAAAGTGGCCAGAATGAGAATGTGTGTTGTGGGAAGAAGCGGGAAGATTGGTGATCATTGAAGATTAAGAGGGTAGGTGGAGGGCTTCCCTGGTGGCGCAGTGGTTAAGAATCCACCTGCCATTGCAGGGGACACGGGTTCGAGCCCTGGTCCGGGAAGATCCCACGTGCCATGAAGCAACTAAGCCTGTGCACCACAACTACGGAGCCTGTGCTCTAGAGCCGGTGAGCCACAACTACTGAGCCTGTGTGCCACAACTACTGAAGCCCACGCGCCTAGAGCCTGTGCTCCTCAACAAGAGAAGCCACCGCAGTGAGAAGCCCGCGCGCCACGATGAAGAGTGGCCCCCACTCACCTCAACTTGAGAAAGCCCGCGCGCAGCAACGAAGACCCAACACAGCCAAAAATAAATAAATAAAATAAAATTTAAAAAAAATATAGTTTTTAAAAAAGAGGGTAGGTGGAAGGCAGGCTTATGAGACACTGGTTATTTTTAAACAGAGTGGCATAGCATGATATCATCTAAATAATTGGTCAATTGCTTTATTTTTTGAGATTGACCCAGGCAACCGTGCAGGACAGCTTAATCCACATGGGAGACGGTGGGAGCCTAAATGAAGGCTGTGGCAGTCGAAAGAGAGAGAGCAAGTTTTAACAAGCATTTTTAAAATAAAATCAACAGAACTGGGAGACGAGAAGGCTTCAAAGTGAAGAGAAGGCAAAGTTAACCATGACCTTGAGGTGTCTCACTTGGGAGGCTCTGGGGATGGCAATGCCAGAAAGTTCATGAATGATGGACAAGGATAATTTGTAGGGAAGCATAGGGAGCATATAAGGAAATAAAATTTCTTCTTACAACTTTTCCCCTAATTTAATTTTAAATGTTACGTTACAAATAGAAAGAAACACATTTTAAGTGGTTACCCCTCAAAAAAGAAATGTGTCTTCAACTCCTGTCCAATTCCCATAAGGAGAATCTATTTCTCTCAAGATAAGCATCTTCTCTCCTTTTGATGCAAATGGGTTTTGGATTTTAGTATTTCCTGCAAATCAAGATGGGAATGAACAAATGTTGATCCCTCACTGAAATGTTACTCACTTTACTATATAATTAAAAAAATTTTTCTCCCCAAATAAATCCCTTTATTCCAAAGTAATATTAATCCACATGGAATTAATTGCTGCTCCTGCATAAGTTTCTTCCTGTTCTTTATTTCTATCTCATTTTGCATCAGATTGTCATGTCTTTCCCAGTGGCTTTATTTTAGGTAGGGAAACATGTTTAAATAGTGTATGCTGAATAAGGCTGCTGAATTATTTTGGAGCAATCCTATATGGTCAGGCAGTACTTCTTTTAGTGGTGTTTCAACTGTACTTGGTACATCAGAATGCAATCCAATTTGAAAGCTTTGAGGATGCAGCAACTGGAGGAAGATGGTTTGGCTATGGTAGGAATATTTTTTAAACTATTTTTAAAAACCTTACCAAGTTTAAATGATGTGTTGTATTCTAGAATGAAAAGATAGAACATTAGAATATTGTTATTTACTTTAAGAATATGGGGAGCAATACATTGGTAAGATAAACAATGCTTAAAATACAGGACTGTTAAGAATATATTTCAAATGGTATGAAACTGGGCTGTCCAATATGGTAGCCACAAGTCATGTGTGGCTGTTGAGCACCTGAAATGTGGCTACTGTACGTGAGGAAACGAATTTCAAATTTTGCTTCAGTTGATTGTCATTTAAATTTAGGAACTGACAATTCAGTTACTGGAAAACTTAAAAATGTTTGGGACAGCTTGGGTATGTTATCTACATTTTCAAGTGTAAAATATACAAATCAAGTATTTCTGATGAAAAGTTAGCATCCAAATTGATATGTGCTGTATGTATTAAATACACAACGTATTTTCAAGACTTAGTAACTTTTCACATTGATTATATGTTGAAATGACAATATTTTGAATATATTTGGTAAAATAAAATGTTTTCAAAATTAAGTTCACCTGTGTGTTTTTTGTTTTTTAACTTCTTCAATGGAGCTCCTAGAAGCTTTAAAATTACCTCTGTGGTTTGCATTACATTTCTGTTTTTAGGCACTGGTATAAAAGGATAAAAGCAAATAATACTAAATATCAGTTAAAGTGTGAGATTTGATAAGAATGTATTTTAAATGGAGTAAAAAGATAAAGGCAAACAACTAAGGGAAATTCAGGAAAGGAACTAAACATTTAAGAGTGTGATGTGACTATACATTTGCTGAGTGCTTCATTTATCTCCCATAGAAGTCTCTGTGGTGGACCCTCATCTCCGTTTTTAGATGGAGAAAGTAAAGGTCAGTGAGGTTAAGTGCTTTCCTGCCAGGTCACTCAGCTAGCACCTGGAGAACTGGACTGGAGATCTGTGGACCATACTCTGCACAGCACCTCTGAGCTCCTGCAGGTTCCATAGGTACAGGCCTCCTGCAGGCTCCCTGCCTTAGTCCACTCTGGATGCTGAGTGTTTTAAGGATACCCAGGTTTTAGTCTAGTCAAGTATGGTAAGACACACAGACGTGGAAATGGCTATCATGAAGGAAGAATTTTATTATACTCACAAATACCTAAAAAGAGGAGACATGGCATGCCATGCATGGCCACATGGGGAAGTACCAGGGGTGGTCAGGAGGCAGAGAGGGCAGGGGAAGACATGGACAGAACCTTTGTTGTGGTTTCCATGGGAAGGAATGGGTGAGACAACATAAGCAGGCTTAGGATTGGCCACTTTGGATAATTTCAGCAGGCTCTGGGCATAGAGGCTTCCCCCAGTTGTCTGGTACGTGGCCCTGGGGTGACTAGGGCAGAGGAATAGTAGCTCAGAGTATTAAGAATCCCAAAAAGGAAGTCGTTGGGGTCTGAGCTCTGGATTGGTTGGTTTGTACATGAAAGGCATGCTCCCTGTTGTTTGTTCTCTCTAGCAATTGACTAACCTCGGGAGAGGTGATCCCTCTAGCATCAGCAAGGCCTCAGATATCAAAGCATCAAATATAGAAACTGGAAAACATAGCTATTGCACTGAAGCTCCTCAGGACTCAGGGGCCTGAACTGAAAGCTGGGCCTTACTACGCGCTGGCTTGCCCTGACAGCTTCAGCCTCCAGAGCCTCTGTGCGCCAAGCACCAGTGAGACCCAGAGGGGGAAGCTGATGGAGTAAGGGACACCTTTTCCTGCAGACTGTGGGTTCCAGCCTATCAGCAAACAGCCTGCTCATTTGTTTTGTATCTACTTTCACTCAGTGATGTTTATAACATTCTAAATTGTCAATTTAAGTGCAGTTCCAGTACTGTGGACTGTTTTTAGGTAATCACCAGGTATCTGACTTTATCTTATTTTTTAATAATATGTTTTATTTATTTATTTTCTAATTCATTTTTGGCTGAGTTGGGTCTTCGTCGCTGCGCGCAGGCTTTCTCTAGTTGCGGCGAGCGGGGGCTACTCTTCCTTGCAGTGCATGGGCTTCTCATTGCGGTGGCTTCGCTTGTTGCGGAGCACGGGCTCTAGGCGCGCAGGCTTCAGTAGTTGTGACACGTGGGCCCTAGAGCGTGTGGACTTCAATAGTTGTGGGGCATGGGCTCAGTAGTTGCATGTGGGCTCTAGGGCGCGTGGGCTTCAATAGTTGTGGCTCACGGGCTCTAGCGTGCAGGCTCAGTAGTCGTGGCGCATGGGCTTAGTTGCTTCATGGCAGGTGGGATCTTCCCGGACCAGGGATCGAACCCATGTCCCCTGCATTGGCAGGCGGATTCCTAACCACTGCACCACCAGGGAAGTCCAGGTGTCTGATTTTAATTCACGTTCTATTACAATTCTAGAGTGAGATGTCAATTGTTTTTAATATTTTCTCATCTATTGTTCTTTAGCTAGGCAAATATCATAAAGAGCAACAGAAACTGGTGGATACTACGGCTTCAATTACGCATTAGGTAATTTTTCCCCCTAAATCACTTGAAATATATTTTATGTTTTAATCTCAGAGTGGAGACGCTAACATGGCACTTTGAAAGGGAAAATGTTAATTCACCTCAGTGTAATTCAGGCTCTCTTTGAAAGCTGCCCCTTAAGACAACTTGCCATTTATGATGCTTGTGTTGAGAGAGCCCCTGGCCCTGGGACACTTTGCAGAGGAGAGACATGATTCTGTTGGTGGGCACAGACGGCGGCTCTGGTTTGGCTGCCATGCCAATGAGCACTCAGAAACTCAGGAACATGAGTCCCCTCCTCTGCTCCTGACTGCTGCTCCTTCACAGTCCTGTGCAAACACTCAGGGAAGCCTTCTGGGCTCTAGCTACCCTCCCATAGGTAGGGGGCACAGAAAAGTCTGACAGAAACTTGGCTTGTCCAGCTTTACAGAACAATTACCCACATCCTTCAGGGTGGATACCTCTGTCCAGCCGTCAAGGTTAATTGTTCAATATTCAGAATCCCAGAGGGGCTGCTCTCTGCAAGTCTGTCTTCCCTCCCCTCCCTGCCTCTGTCTCCACCCTGCCCTCCCTCTCCATCTCCCTCCTTTTCCTCCTCCCTCCCCCACCCCCACTCCACCCCCATCTACTTTCCTCTCTCTCCCTCCCTGTTCCCCTCTGTCCCTCTCTCTGTCCAGTATCCTGTCTCCTCGTAATTTGCACTGCATTTTAGAAAGGTGAATTCTATTAATCTCTCTTGAAAAGGAAAAGCCTCCTTGTTTATGCACCAGCTACCACCTAATGCCTCCCAAAGAGTTCAGAGGATAGCACCTGCTACAAGCTCACTAGAACGAAGGGAGAAAATGGTTTTTGCTGTGTTCCCACTGAGGACTATCAGAAATACATGGTTAATTGCAGGAACAAAGCATGGGTATGATTCTGTCCTAAGGTGCCCAGAGGTACCTGGAGCTCATCTGGACCACTGCTGGTCCTCAGACTCCCCTAGAATCATCACCACATCATCTGATTCCTGAGTGGTTTTCAGCATAAAATGATAACTCGATGACCCCTTCTCTTGGCCAGGACATGCTTGTGGAATTTGGGTCATTCGACCCTTCCTGTCTGATGCCTACATGCTCAGATTACTGGACCTACTCAGGGTCCCTGACTATCCCGCCACTCTCTGAGTCTGTCACTTGGATCATTAAGAAGCAGCCCATAGAGGTTGATCGTGATCAGGTACGTTCTTTCCACATTTCTATGTAAGGAAATTCTAGTCTGCCCCTTTAAAACAAGGCTGGGCTCAAACTTTGGCATCAGTTTTTAACATCTTGTAATGCTCATACATTTTTATTAAAATGCGCTAACATCTTGTGTTAATTTGGATATGAATTAGGAAATGCTTCAAATTAACTAGAGAGAAGAGGTAAAACTTAGGAAACATAAGCTTTTTACTTCCATATTTGACAATGACATATGTTTTATGCATTGTATATTTTATATATAAATACGAATCTCTGCATAAACAAGACCCTTTTAAAAGGAAGAATGAAGGCTGAAAATGGATGTGCTCAAATCCTGTAAAATCTTTAAGGGAATTTTGCTATGGAACCTCAGGATAAAAGCAGAACCCAACAATGTCTGTCCAGAAATTTTAAGTCAGTTGTTTTGACCCTGGAGTCTATTTTTTCCTTAGCAACTAAGTGGTGATTACTATGTTAATACACATATTCTATTTAATTCATAACATAACTGAACTGCAATAATATTTGCTTATGCTTGCTTTATGGGATTTTAATTAATCACAAAGCATTTTCACAAGAACAAAAGGTTCCAGAACCTTTTTTATGAAGCCAGGATAACTGACACCAACACCCACCAAAGATCAGACCAAAAAAAAAAAAAAAATGTACAGACTGGTATGTCTGAAGGATATGTTTTTTAAAAAGCTAAAAAGCCAAAATAGGGACTTCCCTGGCCGTCCAGTGGTTAAGACTCCACGCTCCCAATGCAGGGGCCATGGATTCGAGCCCTGGTTGGGGATCTAAGATCCCGAATGCTGCATGGCATGGCCAAAAAAAAAAGCTAAAATAATATTTTATAAACAGAAGCCAGCAGTACCTTAAAAGAAATATATACTTTGTGAGAACCTATTGTATAGCATAGGGAACTCTACTTAGTGCTCTGTGGTGACCTAACTGGGAAGGAAATCCAAAAAAGAGGGGATATATGTACACATATGGCTGATTCACGTTGCTGTAAAGCAGAAACTGACACAGCAGTGTAAGGCAACTATACTCCAATTAAAAAAAAAAAAAAAGGGACTTCCCTGGTGGTCCAGTGGTAAGAATCCACACTCCTAATGCAGGGGGCCCGGGTTCAATCCCTGGTCAGGGAACTAGATTCTGCATGCATGTGTTAACTAAGAGTTCAGATGCTACAACTAAGAGTCCACATTCCGCAACTGAAAAAAATGATCCCGCATGCCACAACTAAGACCCAGCACAGCCAAAAATAAATAATAAATTAAAAAAAGAAGAAATATATATTTTGTCCAAGTAGTAGTTATTCCAGTAATGCAAGGATGGTTCAATATTACGAATGATATTAATTCATCATATCAGTGAATCTAAATATATTTTAAAAATAATCATTTCCATAGATTCTTAAGAAGCAGTAGCAAAATTCAACATTCAGTTTTTTAAAAAATTTTCAATAAAATAGGAAGGTATGGAGACTTCCCTAACTTGATAAAAGAGATTGATCTCAGTTCTAAAGTATATAGTATGCTTAATACGGAAAAGAGAATTACTATGTTAAATTTTAACTGAGTTATATTTTGGAAGTAGTCAATATAATTGGACCAGAAAAGAAAAAATAAATTAGAAAAACAACAAAAAGAACTACTGCAAAGATAACTGAGTAATTAGTGGAGTACAATATTAATTTCTAGAAATCAGTACACTGGACATGTATACATCACAATCAGTTAAAAGATATAATGGAGGGCTTCCCTGGTGGCTCAGTGGTTAAGAATCCGCCTGCTAATGCAGGGGACACGGGTTCAAGCCCTGGTCCGGGAAGATCCCACATGCCGCGGAGCAACTAAGCCCGAGCGCCACAACTACTGAGCCTGCGCTCTAGAGCCTGCGAGCCACAGCTACTGAAGACCGCACACCTAGAGCCCGTGCTCCACAACAAGAGAAGCCACTGCAATGAGAAGCCTGCGCACTGCAACAAGGAGTAGCCCCCGCTCGCCGCAGCTAGAGAAAGCCCACGCGCAGCAACAAAGACCCAATGCAGCCAAAAATAATAAGTAAATAAAATAAATGAATTTTTAAAAAAGATATAATGGAAGAAAGAATGCTATTTATAATGGAAAAAAATACAAAATACCTTGGAATCAGCTTAACAAGAAAACTTAAAACATTTCTAAAGGACACAAAAGACTTGAGTTGATAAAATTCATTCCATGTTATTGAATAGGAAGACATCATAGACACCTTTGATGTCAATTCTCCTTAAGTTGTTATTGGCCATGAATTGTTTATTCTTCATAAATTTGATGTAATCCCGATAAATATACCAAGAGGATTTTTTAATATAAATTTATTAAAAAAATTTTTTTTTATTTTTGGCTACATTGGGTCTTCGTTGCTGCGCGCAGGCTTTCTCTAGTTGTGGCGAGCGGTGGCTACTCCTTGTTGCAGTGCGCAGGCTTCTCATTGCAGTGGCTTCTCTTGTTGCAGAGCATGGGCTCTAGGTACGTTGGCTTCAATAGTTGTGCCACGCGGGCTCAGTAGTTGTGGCTTGTGGGCTCTAGAGCACAGGCTCAGTAGTTGTGGCACACGGGCTTAGTTGCTCCGTGGCATGTGGGATCTTCCCAGACCAGGGCTTGAACCTGTGTCCCCTGCATTGGCAGGTGGATTCTAAACCACTGCACCACCAGGGAAGCCCATACGAATAGGATTTTAAAATAGGTATGCTACTTCTAACCTCATGTGGAAAAAGAAAAGTATAAATAAAGAGCCAGGGAAAATTGTGAAAGAGAAAATGAAAGATGATTAAATCAACCAAGTTATAAAGCCTCAATAGTTAAATAGTGCTGTACTGGTACACACATAAAGAGATCAATCATAGGATGAAAACTGTAGATTCAGAAATATCTCCAAGTACATATGAGAATTTAGTTTATGATAAAGGTTGCATCTCAGCCCAGTGAAAGGGAAAGATGAGATTATTCAGTAAGAGCGATGGGGACAATCGAGCAGACATTTGGGGGTGAAAAGTTGGATTGACCATTCAAACCTTACACAAGAATATATTCCAGACATATTAAATGTTAAAAATACTGCCATAAAAGTACTAGGATAGGCATAGGAAAATCTTTTCGTACATCCAAATGGAGGAAGCTTTTCTAACCATATATCAAAACCAGAAGTCACAGAGATAGCAACTGGTAAGGTAGACTACATAATTTAAAAAAAAAAATTCTGTGTCAGGCTTCCCTGGTGGCGCAGTGGTTGAGAGTCCGCCTGCCAGTGCAGGGGACACGGGTTCGTGCCCCAGTCCGGGAAGATCCCACGTGCCGTGGAGCGGCTGGGCCCGTGAGCCATGGCCGCTGAGCCTGCGCGTCCGGAGCCTGTGCTCCGCAGCGGGAGAGGCCACAGCAGTGAGAGGCCCGAGTACCGCAAAAAAAAAAAAAAAAAAAAAAAAATCTGTGTCATGAAAACCACCATAAACAAATGACAGAATACAGAGTTTGCTCATAAGCCTGGGCTTGGTGGCCTATACATTTATTCCACTACTATCCTTCATATTTAAAAATTGACATAACACTGAAAAATAAATAAATTAAATAAATAAATCAGAGGGTCAGTGGCCCATGTGAGGACTTTTCAAATGAAATTTCAACATAGAAAATTCAGTAAGAAAAAAATGTTAGCTGTCATCAATAATCCTAGTTGCCTACAATCTTACCACTAAGTGTTAATCATTGTTTGGATAAATCCTTCTGGTCTTTTACTTATACAGATACACATAAATCCTTCTGTTCTTTCATCTATATAAATATATACAATTTTTTGAACAAAATGGAATCATTCTGTACATGCCATTTTGTTGCTCTTTTCACTCGATGATGTGTGGAACATTTTATAGATAATAAACATTACCTTCAATATCATTTTTAATGGCTATATACTAGCCCATTTTATAGCTCTAATGAAATATATTATTGATACTTGGGCTATTTCTAATCTTTTGCAATTAGCCAAATAAAAATAAACCTGAACTACTCAGACACGTTCCTAATTAATGAGGGTATATGTGTGATTTGCAAGTACGGTCACTGTGTTGGGTGCTTGTCCCTGGCCTACTTGGCCTGAAGTCTTTAATCCAGACAAATCTTCCCATGCTTGCCTGCTGTGCCCTAGGCTGTCCTCTCTGTAGCTACAGTGTGCCTGATTGAGTGAGGAAAAATGCTACAAAGAGCTTTTCCAGCTGGCTTGAAGTCAAGTGTTCTATAACATGGTTGCTCAGAAAGCCAAGGGGCTACTGATTGATGCTACTGCCACACTGGAAAACAAGCCTTTGATTTGGGATCACTCCTTTTATACTGAGCTGCACTGTTCAGTACCTTAGCCACAAGACACGTGTGGGCATTTAAATTTAAGTATAAATACATTTAAATTGAAACTAAATTAAAAATTTAGTTCTTGGTCACAATGGCCACATTTCAAGTGCTCAGCAGCCAGCCATTTGTGGCCTGTGGCTGCTGTAATTAGGACCTTTCCTTCACCACGGAGAGTTCTATTGGACAGTGCTGGCAGGAGGCACCCCACTGCCTGTTAAGACCTCCACCTGCATTGCCTTGTCCGCAATGCCCAGGTGCGGTAAGCAATCAAGACTACGTTATGTTAAGGATTCAGTTAAATTTTGAAAAAAACAAAACATTTTTGGCACTGTTACTATATGCATCAAGCCTTTTATTTATTATCCTGTAGCCTGGCTATTTTTGCCCATTTAAAGATGAGGTTTCTGAGAACCAAAGATGAAGTAACTTGGACTTGGCACATGGCTAATACGTGGGGGACAGGGCCTTTGATCGCCAGTCTTTGAATCCCAAGTGCCCCACTGGCTTCACCACGTCCTGCTACTCTCCTCACACAACATTTTATTCCCTGTCCAGCAGTGAAGGGATTCCTGCCCAGAAGTAAATTCTCCTTCTGTATCCAATTTTAGACAAATGTTTCAGGGTAGTAAAAATGAAAGTAATTTATTCATGAAGTAAAGCTGTTTTTCTATTGAAATTATTTATGCTTCCTGTTTCTAGCTTGAGCAATTTCGGACCCTGCTCTTCACTTCTGAGGGGGAGAAAGAGAAAAGAATGGTGGACAACTTCCGCCCCCTTCAGCCCCTAATGAACTGCACTGTCCGCTCATCCTTCCCTCACGACTATGTGCTGAACATACAAGCAAAACCCAAGTCGTCTACCAGCCAAGTGACCCCCTTAGACGCCATTATCTAGGTGGTATCTTGCTTAAATATATACTAGTTCTTTAAAAATTGCTAACTAGACTCTTCTAAATGCCTGCATTTAATAATTATGGATGTGCCTTTCTTGGTATGGCAGCGCTCCTTAGTCTTTGAGGGAAGCTCTTTGGTAAACAAATTCTTACTTTTATTGATAATGATGTTTATCATTAAGTACCAGCAAGAGACACAGATTTCTCTTATAGCAACCTGCTGGTAATTGTAATGTCTTTTTATGTGTGACATTTTTGAGCTGTCTTTTTACTGATATGTTTATCAATTGGTGGTTCTACAGAGTTATAAGTAGGGATGATAATCAAAATATTTAACAACTGGTAAGGCACAGACACTGAGCATCCAGAATGCAGGCTTTTCAGAAACAGCCACAGGACCCAGATTGGTACTTCTTGGCTGAACATTGGCTATGGTTTTAGGTATATTTTATTTTAAAACATGAATGAGTATTCTTTTATAAGGCCTTCTCAATGGGTATATTTGCCTCGATTTTCACTTGTCATTACTAGTACAGGACATGATTACTTACTATCAATTTATAATATAGAAAAAATATTTTGTGAGCTTCCTTGGCGGCGGAGTGGTTAAGAATCTACCTGCCAAGTCAGGGGACACGGGTTCGAGCCCTGGTCTGGGAAGATCCCACATGCTGAGGAGCAACAAAGCCCATGCGCCACAACTACTGAGCCTGCGCTCTAGAGCCCGTGAGCCACAGCTACCGAGCCCGCATGCCACAACTACTGAAGCCCGCCCGCCTAGAACCCGTGCTCCGCAACAAGAGAAGACACCGCAATAAGAAGCCCGTGCACCGCAACGAAGAGTGGCCCCCGCTTGCCACAACTAGAGAAAACCCGTGCGCAGCAACAAAGACCCAACGCAGCCAAAACTAAATAAAAATAAAATAAATTTATTTAAAAAAAAAGAAAAAATATTTTGTAATCCTAAAAACACAAGGGTTTACTTATATCTGGAAATCCTTTTGCATTTCTGAAAGTCAGATGTTTTACTTAAAGGCTTGATCATATAGAAAGCATATGCAGAATATTTTAAAGAAAAAGCTTTAAGTGCCTAGAACTTAAAATTCTTTCATGATCCATTTACAGAAATACTTTTCAAAAGGCTAGTAATATAATAGTCTATGGTTTATAATATTATTTTGAATTGTTTGTACATTGTTTCATAGAATACAATATTTTCCACAATGACAGAACTATCTTGACTTCCCTTTAAAACTATCTGAACTTTATTTCATTAGTTGAGGTTCTGTGCAAGGCAGGTGATCAACATAAATCTCCTAATTTATACAGTGGTTTAGAAGACTTTTGCAGGGACTTCCCTCGTGGCCCAGTGGGTAAGACTCCACGCTCCCAATGCAGGGCACCCGGGTTTGATCCCTGCTCAGGGAACTAGAACCCACATGCATGCCGCAACTAAGAGTTCGCGTGCCGCAACTAAGAAGCTGCATGCCACAACTAAGACCTGGTGCAGCCAAAATAAAATAAATAAATAATAAAATAAATAAACATTTAGAAGACTTTTGCTATAATAATAGGGAAAGAAACCTGTCAAATAGGCTAAAACCTAGATAATTCTACATATTCTGAGGAATCCATGCCACTGTTGCCCTTGCTTGTAAATATGTGGAATGTTTTTAATTGCCTATGCCTGTGTTCAAATTCAATACTGCATTTACTAGTATATTTCTTTCATTAGTATGCTAGTCATCCGATCTGCAAGATAAGGTTGGATGAATATACTTAACACTACTGAACTATACACTGAAAAAGGTTAAGATGGCAAATTTTATTTTAATGTGTATTTTACCACCATTAAAAATAACTAATAAATTCAGTAGGGAAAAAAATAGGGTTGGAGTTGTATGTGTAAGTTTGGGGGCATATCTCTGCTCTTAAAAAAGGAAGGGGGTAAAGGCATTGCTTCTAGAGTTCATGCCTTCTCTGGAAAAGGGAAGCATATATGCTCTAGGAAATGAATAAAATCCTTTAAAAGATTAATATGGGGGAAAAGTTATGTTAACTTTATATATTTTTTCTGTTTTAAACCATAGTTATTTTTAAAAGGTAAACACACAAGATATGCATTTTTCAGGGCACACAGGCTTCCCTCCTAGGTCTCTTGCAAATTCTTAATGCAAAATTCAATTGCAGTGAGCCTTCCAAATTGACTCACAGAATGCCTGACTTGCCCTTCTATCTCAGAGATACAAAGGATGTATTCATAGGGTGTGTCCCTGCTGGCCACCCCTGATCAACTTACATCTGGTGTTCTGGTATAGTTATTAACAGCACCCTCTTTCACTCTCAACCATGTCCTGCTTTGCATGACAAATTCTTGGTCACCTTCTCTGCAGAGGTTATGGAAACTGCCTTGGGGATGTGGTTTCTTCCATGCATTAGTCAGATGACCCCCAAGGGGGTGATGTAAATTCCCTGGCTACTGATACACCCTCAGGGGAAACTTTTCAAGTCTTTTCTGCCTCCAAAAAGTGTTTTACTTGTGCCTTCCTAGACATGAAGGGGGAAAGTGGGCTTGAGGGCTGTCAAAGGGCTTGAGAAAGAATTCTGTACTAAAATTGCTGCTTATCTTCATTAAATAATATAATAAAACCCTTTCTTTACACTACTAATATTTGTTTAATGACTTTTTCTTCCTATTAGTTTTTTTGAGCATGTAAGGTATCTATACAATTAGCGAGACAACGTGAGATCAGAGAGTGACTGGAAAACTCATGAGGGATTTACTAGAGAGGCAGGAATGGAAAGATCCACCCGCTGCTCCTCAGCTCACTATGGAACCAGTGCACAATCTGCTGACATCAGGGCAAGCTTCTAGCCCCTTTCTCCTTTCCCAGGGCTACATGGGTTAGGGTGAGGTTGGCTATTCTAAAACCAGGCATCCACCTCAAAAAAGTTTAGGAAGATGTCTTTCCCTTGCTCACTTTGGGGACACATTCTTTTGGCACAGTATTAGCAAAACTACAGTATTGTAATCACTTTAGGTATTTTTCTGTTCACTAGAAGACTCCACTTTTGATACCTATTCTACTTAATGTTTTATTGTCTTTTTAATTCAACTTTAAGTTCTTTCATGCAAAATTTTATTGATCAAAATGGTTACAGTTCAATTAAGCAAATAAGCTCAATTTGACCATGTAATTAGTACATATTAACAATACTGGCTACTTTGCATGTAAATAGTAATGCATTCTTGTTGTTAGGAACTGAATGTTTGTATCCCCCCAAAGTTCCTGTATTGAAATGTAACCCCCAATGTGATGCTAGTAGAAGGTGGGGCCTTTGGGAGGTGACTAGGTCATGAGGTTGGAGCCCTCATGATGGGGTTAGTGCCTTTATAAAAGAGACCACCCAGAGCTCTCTCAGCCCTTCCACCATGTGAGGATACAGAGAGATGGGCATCTATGAATCAGTAAGGAAGTACTCACCAGACACTGAATCTGCCATCTGCCAGCACCTTGATCGTGGACTTCCCAGCCTCTAGAACTGTGAGAAATAAATTCCTGTTATTTATAAGCCATCCAGTCTTTGGTATATTGTTATGGCAGCCCGAACAGACTAAGACACTTGTCCCTGTGTACATTTTGATCCCTGCTTATCAAATTCAATCTACTCTTCGAAAATGGTACTTTGGTTTCAGTTCTAGGTGGGGATATCAACTCTGCCACCATTCCAGGAGTTGTGTTGCTTTGAGCTTATCACTGGACAAAAGAATCAATAAGAATATTAACTGAATGAAGAATAACTTTATTCACTAATAACTGAATAAGAATTGATTGAATAAAGAATAACTACCACTGGATAGTTCCCTGCTCCAAAGAAAACTTTTAATCAGTTGCACAAATATAGATTTGCATGCATTTTCATATTAATATGCATTTATAAGTATCTTATCTTGCTATTTTAAGTGATAACTGTAATCTAGAAAATATATAAAGCCTTTGGCATAGCAATGAGTGTTGGATAGGACTTGAGACCCCACTGTATGTCCTTGAATAAATCTGGTGATTAATACTGAAATTAATGGTAGGTGAGAAATGAAATGTTCTTTCCTGAGAATTTCTGCATTGACCTTTCAGTGAGTCCTAGTACCATTGTCCTGCTAGAGCAAGAAAAAAAACAAATTAATTTAAAGAGTTCCAACCTGGCATTCAGAAAGTAGACATTTCTTGCTCTCCCTTTATGCTTGCAATAAATGAAAAATACATTTATGGATCATTCTTTGGTCACTTTATAATAACTAAGACTCATATTTAGGGACTTCCCTGGTGGTCCAGTGGTTAAGACTCCGCACTCCCACTGCAGGGGACACGGGTTTGATCCCTGGTCCGAGAAAAAAACAAAACAAAACCCTCATATTTAGTAATAGCAGTATCTATTACATCATTTATATGAGTAAAATATTTTCTTTAACTTTTTAAGAACAATCAGCTATTTTCTACTGACAAAATAAGACAAAAGTTTAGGCCTTTTCCCATAGAGAGGGGATAAACCAAAACATATATATTTGAGAATAAGTAGATGTTGTATTTCAGGCACCAAGAAAAATAGAAAATACATGTTACATTGCAGAACAAAGATAAATTTGTTCTATTTATCAGAATATCATAGTAGAATGTATCTTTGCATTACATTTTTACATACCTTATTTTATCTTATGATTTATCGAATTCAAATGATGGTAACTGTAGTTTGGAAATGGAATTGGCTTTTAGAGTAACTTCTGTAATGAAATTAACTTGAGCAATTTAAGCTTATTCATGAAAATGAACGCAGCCGTTAACTGTTGAAGATAAACCTCTAACTTCTATAAAAGGAGATTTGCATTCATTTCTAAATCATAATAGAATAAAATCGAAATCTGTATCCCTTTTTAATTAGAAGTATCTTCCTAGAAGACATTCTTAGTTATTCTGACATGAAAGTCTGGTCTGATTCATAAGAAATGTTACAGCAACCCAAACACTGATGCTTTCAGAATGGCAGCAATTCTCAGCATAAGCCCTGGTCACAGGAACCAGCAAAACTGGAGATTTGCACAGCTATATTTTGTGCCACCCAGGGCATTCTCTAGTTAGAGGCCGTAACTGCCAAGTCTTCACCTTCAAGAAGTTTAAGATTTAGTGCCAGATGCAGTCTTATGAAGGCAACAAAGTACAGTATAGTGTGATAGGTGTTATAAAAGGTGAAATACTTGTGCTGAGAGCACCCGCAGGACAAGTACCTAACCCACTCTTGAGGGGGTTGGGAAGTTTTCACGCTGCCGCTGCCGTTAATAACAGATAAAGTTTTGGGGACACTAACTATTGCCAGGCACTATGCCAACATATAGCATTCCCTTGATTTTTACTGATGAGAAAACTGAAGACTAAACATTAGGAACTGGGAGTTCCCTGGCAGTCCAGTGGTTAGGACGGCCAGAAAAAAAAAAATTAGGAATTTACTCAAGATCAGAGAGCCAAGCCTTGAGTTTCCCAGTCCATCCAACTCCAAAGTCTATGTCCCTAATTACCGATGCACTGAGCTGGACAAGCTCCACTTGGAGGCTTGTTACTGCAAGTGTCTTTCTAAGAGGGAGTAGGGCAGTTTATGAAGAGTTTGGGCTTCTGCTGAATGATTTCAAGGAGGGACTAGGGAAACAGGCAGCTTAGTAATTGGGTATCTCAGTAATTTTGATTTGGAGGAGAGAGGGAAAAAGGTAAGCCAGGGAAGTTATCCAATTATCAAAAGATGGGGGTTGTTAATCCTTTTGCAGTCGCAACCTGTCCTTGGGAGAAACACTTTTTTTTGGTCTTGTCCCTGGCCTTGTATGTGTAAATCACGGTCTAATTATTAGCAGGGTTTATTTTGTTTTCTCAGTCCCTTACCCAATTGCCCCAGTTTAATTCCTTGTCACCTCTCACCTAGATTGCGTTATTCCGGCTGTACCCTTTATATTGCAAACCAGAGTAATTTACCTAAAACACAAATATGATCACAACAAGCCTCAACTTAAAATCTTGCAATGGTTCTCTGTTCCCTACAGAGCATAATTAAGGCTTCTTGGAATGGCCCTCCTCCACAACCTAGCCGCAGCGGTATTCAAGGAATACCGCTGTATTCCTTGAAACTTTCAAATTACCCTTTATATTCGATGGCCAAAATTCTCGCGGTTCTGGCAGATCCCACCTTGCTTCACCTCTTAGTGCCTTTGCTTATGCTGGTTTACCTGCAATTCCATTACCACCCTCTCCACCTGAGTAAAGGTCGTCTGCCTTCAAAGCAACTCAGGCATCAGAAAGCTCTCCCTGAATCTCCAGGCGGACTATGTTAAGTAATCTTAGCTGCCTGTACCATATTATCTAATCTATGAATTGGTCCTTCTCTGCCTCTAGATTGTAAATTCCTTGGGAGTAGAGGTTGCACCTTTGCAGCCTCGGTAGTTAATTTCGCCTATAGAGCCGGCAGGTGTGAATGGAAGGGGGCGGCGTAATGAGCTTTGTCTAAGGCGTTGATAGGTCGAACTATGGAAGGAGCCAGAGCCTCGGACTGGAAAGCAAGGCGAGCAGCGTGAGAGATGAGGCTTTGTGAATGGACGAGAAAGAGGGAGGTGTGGCTTTAACTTCTTGGCCACAAGACACCTCACAATGAGGTGGGGAGAGGGAGTGACAACGCACTGGGGACGCGCTACGAGGGAAAAAGTACTTACAAGACGGGTTAGGAGCCCAGAGGATTTTTCGAGAAGGAGACATTTACTTGTGCAGGATTTTGGAAGACGAGCTACCTACCTCCCGTCGTCCGTCTTTGGTCAGCCAAGGGGGAGACAGGCTACCGCCCCTCTAGCCCGAGAGGCCGCGCAGCGACCGCGACTCCGCGACTGCGCGCGACCGCGGACGCCTTCAAGCCTGCCCCTTCCGGCCGACCGTTGCGGGGCGTGGCGGTGCTGGCAAGATGGCGGCGTCCGAGAAAATGATGTTTCCGGAGAAGCTGAGGTGAGCTGGGTTGGGGGAGGTGAGCTGACAAGAAAAGGGGACGGAGCGGACCGAGGCTGGGTTGAAGGATTTGCAGGCAGAAAGGGAGCTGGGCCAAGCAGATAAGCCACCGCGGCAGCTCGATCCCTTCCCTCGGCGCGCCCCGGACTGTCCGCGGGCGTCTGTGGGCTCAGGGAGGCGAGGAGGGGTACAGGTGGTGGGATGGAGAAGACCTGCCGTCTGCGCATGGGATGGCGAGGCGATGGTAAAAGCATGCTCTGTAATTAAAACACGGGAAGCAAGGTTTCACTTTCGAGCGCCCAAACGAGTTCCTGTCATTGGGCGCGGAGGAGAGGGGAGCTCAGGCACCGTTGCAGGTGCGGCCACTGACGCTGGAGTGTGTTTGTGTCTTGTTTTTCCAGCCACAAAAAGTACAGGGCCGCCCTGAAGAAGGAGAAACGAAAGAAACGTCGGCAGGAACTCGCTCGACTGAGAGACTCAGGTAATGGATTCATCCTGTTTTCTGTGTATGCACCTGCTCCCCCGACTCCCGTCCTGAGGCCCCAGTGTCAGAAGGAAAGCAAGTACCGTATCCGAAAAAGAATTGCTGTGGCCACGGCCTCTCAAAAAGTTGTGTTAGACCCATGACAGAAACAATGTTAACGTACTCAAGGGGTGGGGGGGAAGTCACGGTGAATCATCACCCACTGATTACGTGTTAGGTATTTATGAAGTATCTAATATTACAGGTGCAGGCATTACGAATTACAGTAGCTGGCCCAGCCTTTGCACGTAGTAAGTATTCGGTGAATAGTTTTCTTTGTAAAACCAGCAGGAGTCGACAGTTTTAGACACTTTGCAAGTTTTTCTTAAATTTCACTAACATGAGAGACCCCGTGTTGACATTATTTAAACATATATGCATAAAATTAGTTGTGAAACTTACTTGACTTATAAAGCGATATACTTACAAATCACAAAACCAAGTGAAATTATACAATTATACATCCAGTCCCCTGCAGTGGAAGCTCAGAGTCTTAACCACTGGACCGCCAGGGAAGTCCCCATATCTACATTAATGTAGTGTTAGGGATGATGGGAAATAGATGCTCACAACGTGAATATGGTACTGAGTGGAGTTTGGAATGCCACTACTACTGTTGCCCTGTGGTTATTTATCACTTTTTTTTCCTATTAAAATACTGTGGAACCTTCATCTGTACTGATGGTGGTGTCATTTGGCCTTCATGGCAGAATCTAACATTTGTATATTAAACCTACCTGTTTAATGAACTTAGTTGTAAAGTTGTATAGTGTAGTTATAAATGCAGACGAAAGCACTGAAATCACGCAGGAGTACTGAGTTATAATGGTTACCATACACATTAGCCAGAATATGCCTGTTAAATTATCCTAGACAATTCTTGAAGTCCACAGACTCAAGGAACCAGGATTCTCCAGCCTTGAGAAAATAGCCATGGAGGTTTTACTTACCATTGGAGTTACCTTGTAACTGTTTCAGTAGCATTACTTGGGATACTTAGAATGGAAGGGGCAGTGCGTTGCCCTGCAGCCTGTATTAGCATCTCTGTTTTATTCGTTCAAAACTGGCCCACTAGAGGCAGGATAAAGCATCAGGGATAAAAGGAAAAACAGGTTAGGTTGACGTTATTGATGCCCTTAGTGATTTCCCAGCCTCCTTGAAGTTTTCAGCTTCCTTACTTTGTTAACCTGTTTTCTTGTAACATGCCCCCACTTTTAAAAACTCTTCTTTTTCTTTACATATTTTAAATCCAACATATTCCATTGATTTTTTATTCCCCTTTAACTTTGTAAAGTGCATTTGGAGTGAGCCTCTGTGAATAGGCAGGTGGATGTGTCCTTTGGCAGTTTAGTCAATTGAAGGATGCAGCTCACTGGTCTGCTCGTGATTATATATGGCTAATGGCAGATCCAAGACTAAGCGCTTGTCTCTGGATGGCTGCTCCTGCTTTGGCCTACTCCAACTCACAATTCTTTACTTAGTGGTGCTTCATGAATAGTGTGGTCTACCAAATGCTGCTGTGGGTTGTAGCACACGTTGCATGGGCAAACATTACAGAAGGCTAGAATATAGAAGTATTCTGTAAGGATTGCTATAAGAGTGAATTGGCAAGTGATTAGTAGAAATTTCTGGAGTATCAACCTCTCTATTACAGGTAGCCTCTTTAGCCCCCAGTTCTACTTTAAATAATCTGAAACGAGCTGCATTATCAGAAATTAAGGTAACATGAAGGATAAAAAGCAAGTTGTAAAATTGTAGCATGATTCCATATACAGTTACATGTATAATACAATTAGATATACATTTGACCCTTAAACAACATGGGTTTTGAACTGCTCAGGTCCACTTATATGTGGATTTTTTTCAATAGTAAACACTGTTGTACTACATGGTCTGCAGTTGGTTGAATCCAAGGATGCAGAACCACAGATACAGAGGAATCATGGATGTGGAGAGCCGACTCTAAGTTATACATGGATTTTCAACTGCGTGGAGGGCCAGTGCCCATTAACCACTGCATTGTTCAAGGGTCAGCTGTATGGTGATTATCTAGGACTGGGTGAGTCTTTGGTTAGACCTATACTTAATATATGTGACAGACAATATCTTTTTCCTTTTAGCCTGAGATCTTCTGTTATATTTCCTTAAGATCACTTCAGTTTTCCTCCTTTTTTTCCCTCACATTTAAATTCTGAGTAGAAGAGGATATAAATTTTTATTATATTAAAACTTATTTTCCCATGTTTTCATTTTATTTTTATTTTTTTGCGGTACGCGGGCCTCTCACTCTTGTGGTCTCTCCTGTTGCGGAGCACAGGCTCCGGACATGCAGGCTCAGCGGCCACAGCTCACGGGCCCAGCCGCTCCGCGGCATGTGGGATCTTCCCGGATCGGGGCACAAACCCGTGTCCCCTGCATCAGCAGGCGGACTCTCAACCACTGCGCCACCAGGGAAGCCCCCATGTTTTTATTTTGAAAATGTTCCAATGTACAGAAAGTTGAAAAAATGGTTCAATAAACATCCATGAACCCTTCGTCTAGATTTGTCAATTGTTAACATTTTGCTTTACTTTCTCTCTATATATAGATAGATCCATATGTACAAATTTTTTCTGAACCTTTGCATATCAGTTGCATATCCATACCCCTTACCCCTAAATACTTCAGCCTGCATCTCTTAAGAATAAGGACCATAATACTAAACAAAGGAACATTAATTCAGTAATATATATACAGGCCATATTTAAACTTTCCCAATTCAAGTTTGATTATTTTGAAAAGCTCAAGCCAGTTGTCTTGTGGAATGCTCTGCATTCTAGATTAGTCTGTCTTCTGATTGGCTTCAGGTTACACTCTGTAGCAAAATACTACAAAGCTGATGCTGTATAGCTCTCATTGCATACATCAGGGGGCCTCTCATGTCAAGTTGTTCCACTCCTAATGATGCAAGTGTGGTCTAAGTGTTGCCAATCAGATGGCTCCATTGAAAAAGATGTTCCTGCCTTTGTAATTAGTACTCGTCCGAGGGCTGATATTTTGAGATAGTGTAAATAAATATTCTCTTCCCAAATAAATATCCTCTTCCTACAGTGGGGTGCAGAAGTGAGGACTTTTCTACTTAAGTCTTTCTACATTTTTTAGTTGCCATTCTTCTATACAGGTGGATGTTCCCTCTCACACCTCACCATCTTTTGGGGTATCACTATGGAACCATCAATAAATTTTTTAAGTTTAATGTGTTATCTACTACCATTATTGTTCTTTTCAGTGTTCACATTGTTCCAATTTGGGCGATTGGGGCCCTTTATTATTAGAAAGTTTTAAAAACAGGTTTGTACCATAATTGTAAAGATGAAAAATTGTATGTAAGTTTTTCCCTGAATTATTGACCAAGGTTTTGTAATATACAGATAGTGTACTAAAACACTGACATTCCTTCAGGACTCTCACAGAAGGAGGAGGAGGAGACAGCGGCGGATGCCTTTATTGAAGAACAACGACGAGAAGAAGAGAGGCTGCTGGAGAGAGAGAGGTCAGCACTGATTGAAGCGCTTCCTGCGAACCCAGTTATTTTACTTGAATATCCTAAATCTTCGCTAACTAGGGCGGGTCTTCTTTATACAATCTTATACAAAATAGGTCTTATAAAATACCCTGGATAAACTGTTTAAACCGCTAGCTGATGGGCTGAAAAAAGATATTGTCTTTAAAAAAAAAAGTATTATTCACTCTTTTTGCTCATTGGTAAATGTTTTTGAAAAAAAATCCAAATAATTAAGAAGTGTAAACAGTGAAAGGGCTTCAGTAAACTCAACACACCAAAGATAGCCCCAATAAGAAGGTAAGAAAGAAACTGTAGATGTAGTATATATGTATATTTCTATTGTGGGATGATATTTATACCTATTTTTCTATAAATTGCTTTTTTCGCTATATAGGACATTTATTTCGGTGTTGGTGCAAAGATCTAATTCAACCATTTCAATAGCAACACAGTATCCATTGTATGACTGGCATAATTTATTTTCTATTCATAATTTATAGTTCTCTACTGATGGACATTCAGGTTATTTACTATTAAATAACATTCACTTACCATGTACTATTAATTTACTCTTATTTACTATTAATTTATTATTATTTTACATTCAGGCTTTTTACTATTATAAAAAAGTTGCAGTGAGTATCCATGATTATAAATCCATGGTAATTGTCCTATTATTTCCTTAGGAAAATGCCTAGAGGAGAAGTACACGTAAAAGGTAGATGGGCAGGTAGAAAGGGCATCCAGATTGCAGTTTGCAGCCTTTCCAAGAGTGAAGCAAGGTGCCCATCTCTCCACACCTTCACTCACACTAGGCATTATCAGTTCTTAAAACTCCTTTAGTGAAAAGTCATATTTCATTGTTTCAAATGTACATTTAAAAAAATTTTTTTATTAGAGTATAGTTGATTTACAATGTTGTGTTAGTTTCTGCTGTATAGCAAAGTGTATCAGTTATACATATACATATATTCACTCTTTTTTAGATTATTTTTCCATATAGGCCATTACAGAGTATTGAGAAGAGTTCAAATGTACACTTCTTAATTAGTAGGGTTGAGTATCTTTTTATATATTATCTATTTGTAGCTTGCTTAGTTCTTGCACCTTTCTCTTTTGGGATTCATTTTTTTTAAGTTTGTTGTGCAAGCAATGTTATTACTTGATTAAGGATATTAATCCTTTATCTGTCCTGTGTGTGACGTATATTTTTCTCGTTTGTCATCAGTCCTAACTTGGCTTATCGTGTTACTCACATAATTTGATCTCCATGTCGTCAATTTCATCATGATATCTAGCCTTGATGTCTGATTTCAAAAGGCCGCCCCCATCCCAAGTTGACAAAAATATTCTGCTCTTTTTCTCTTTTGGTATTTTTCAGGGGGTAGTTTGTTTTTTATTCCCCAAGTGGTACACAATAATATGAATCTGCTTAATGCTACTCGACTGTACACTTAAATGGTTAAAATGGTAAATTTTATGGTATGTATACTTTGCCACAATAAAAAATAAATAAATAATTTTTTAAAGGAGAAAAAACTTTATAGGTCCTGTCTAGCTATTTAGTGTGTTCACTGGAAATGTTGCTTCTTTTCTTGTAATTAGTTCCTGTTACCCAAATAAGCACATAAATAGGTGGAAATATGAAAATGCTGAAAAAATTAAAAAAAAGTAGTAATGATTGGGAACAGGGAGTTGGATTCAGCCAGATCTGCATTGCAGTCCTGGCCCTGCTACTTACTAGCTGTGTTCAAGTTGCTTAATCTCTCTAAGCTTCAATTTCCTCGCCTTAAATATGGACATAAACAGGGACTTTCCTGGTGGTCTAGTGGTTAGGACTCCACGCTTCCACTGCAGGGGGCACGGGTTCGATCCCTGGTTGGAGAACTAAGATCTCACATGATGCAGCCAAAAAAAAAAAACCATCAATCATAGTACCTACAGCATAGAATTGGGGAGATTAAATGAGATTAATGAGGTGGTAAGTGTATAGCACTTAACGTAGTGTGAGCAGATAGGAGGTGCTGTAATATCTCTGGTTGTTCTTACTACTAGAGATTTCTGTAATGATAAAGATGATATGTATAGCATGAAATAGGGAAGTCATTTTTCTTGCTTTCCCATTTACTTAGATGCTTCTTTTAAATCACATACACATGTCTTTGTGTTCCCTTGATTTTTGTTTATTCCTATACGAGTTGCATAATACTTTATTGTTGAAAAGCAGGAAACTTATTTGAAAATACTGAATGGCTTTATGTACTACTTAAAAGGAGGTGTATAGTGTCAAAGGTAAACAGAGCCGGACATTAAAGTGCAGGAACAGACTTTATTCAGTAACTCCCGACAGTAGGGGAAGACCTGAGCTCCATTCTGGTTTGTGTAGAGGCGATTTGGGCATTTAAAAGGGAGAATGAGGAAAGTGAACAGTACCAGGAGTTGATCCCTGTGAAGGTGACCAGGAAGCTGTGTTCGTTAGTGGGCAGTTAGGGAAGTTAGGGCTTTATCCTCCCACAGAGACTGGGAGCCAGAGGCCTCATCCTTCTTAATGACTGCATTTCCCAGGAATGGCTCTCAGGCCCTTGAGAGAGACCCTTATGAGCTGTAAGAGACACATATTCATAATTACGAGCCCTTTTGAGTAATGCTCTAGGAGAGGGAAGGCAGAGGCCTATTATCAGGTGTTGGCCAGAGCAAACAGTCCATTTTCTAGGCAGCATTGAGTTTTCTCAGGCAGGCATTTTAATGTCTTGGGGGGTGGGAGGTGATGGGGTCATCCTAGGGACACAGCCTTATGCTGCTAAAAGGCATGCTAGAGTTTGCTCAAGTCTCTTAGTGCAGGGGGTTGACAGAGTTATGTGCCCAGAGTTCTAGAGTTCTCAGTATTATATCCAAGTTACTAAGTTTTAAAGTTTGTAATATTTTACTCTTTTGTGGTCTTAAATATATATACACTTTGGTTCAGTTTATTTACAATGAATATCTTCCTCAAAAGGTTCATGAATCAGAGTTCTGCACACTGAAACATTTACATATACTCTATGACATACACAGGAACGTTGACACATGCAACATGCCAGTGTCTACTATGGCTAAAAGATGGGTTCCTGGAATCTGTAGTTGGAAATGGAATACTTTTTCCCATCAAGTATTTGAAATTGTGGTTGGGTCCCCAGACTAGACATAAAACCTTATTTAACTGCTAATGTCCCTGAAGTAATATAGAACAGTTTCTCATATTTCATTTTCCTTTTACAAATTCAGTGGGAAAATGCAGTCTAGGTTTTAAACACTTAATCGGCTAATAAACTTTTGAAATATAACCCATCTTTAAGTTGGAAACTTGTGGTATTGGATATCTCAGACACCATTTTAAGATAAGATCACTCTTTATAATTGGTCATTTCTAAAAATAAACTAGACACCCACTAATCTGTTTTTGTAACTCTTTGTCATCTTTTCTTACAACCTGTATCTTTCTTTATTTTAAAGACACGATCACGATGTAGTTCTATTTTTCTTCTCTCAGCAGTTAGGTGCTTGGGGCAAACCACAGGAGTCTCTCAGCTGTAAAGAGTAGCAGTCCAAGGGTTTACAGCAGGAGATGTCAGGTTTTTATCATGCTGCAATCCTGCGACGGGCACTTTCAAAATGCATAGAACAGGAAGGGTAATACTTCCTGAATGTGAAAAGCTGGATGTTACTCACTTTATTGGCACCTACACATCACTGTGGTCAACCTAAAGGGAAAGCTAGAGTGTCATTGTTTTGTGTAAAGATATTACAGATAGGAAATGTAGAAGTAGTGATTTTATGCTGTCACCCTCTAGGAGGATATGCTAAAATGTAGTGCTTTTCCAATATCACTACTCATCTCTTGATCCTCTTACCTCCACTTAACTGCTTTCTAGAAAATATCTTTCATGATACTTTCGTCATTCCCAAAATCCCATTTGCTATCATATATGTGTGTGGATGTATTTGTAGATTAGTGCCCATTTCTTTTATCTGATCACATCGTTACATCAATAGGCAAAAATTACATGAGGAGTGGTTGCTGCGGGAACAGAAGGCGCAAGAAGAATTCAGAATAAAGAAGGAAAAGGAAGAGGCAGCTAGAAAACGGCAGGAAGAGCAAGAGGTATGGTATTAATCAGATAACCAGTTAACCAAAACGACTCTCATTGAGTTACATACCTTGAACTTTAAAAATCGGATATTATCCATTTTACCAGTGTTAAAGTTTTTCATTTATTTGCCCCATATGTGAAATGTTGTAAAAAAGTGAGTCTGAAAAATAATTACCTTTCTTCTTTCTTTTTTCCTCTGTAAAGAGAAAGTTAAAGGAAGAATGGGAAGAACAGCAGAGAAAAGAGAGAGAAGAAGAGCAGCAGAAGCTACAGGAGAAGAAGGAAAGAGAGGTGATTCCAGTCACAGGAGGATAGATGCACTGCGTATCCTCTTAGTGAGCGGATGGGGCGGGTGATAGGCTTGAAGGATAAGCTATAGGCATGTCAGGTTTGGACTTGATTTTTTCTTTAGAGTCATGTTTTTAGTTTGGATATACACTAGCGTTTCCTTATGATGCTCTTCTTTGGGTGGGTGCTGTGGCAGATGCCTTAAATGAAGGTTTTTCTTCATCTCTGCCGATCTTACTCTCTATACCAGGGATTGGCCAACTTTTTCTGTAAAGAGCCAGAGTAAACATTTTAGGCTTTATGATCTGTATGGTCTTTGTTGAAAATGTCCAACTCTGCCAGTGTCCCGTGAAAGCAGCCATAGGTAACACGAAAATGAAGGGTGTTGACATGTTCTAATAAAACCTTATTGTTGTATTGATTAAAAACCGGCAGCTGGCCCCTGCCTTACACTTTGTACCACTCTAGAGCAAATGGTGTTCTTCGGAGGTTTTGCTGTATATGGGTTGACTTACTTAGAGAATACTATTTTATATAGTTTCCACCTTTGTTTGATTCATAAGAGACTTCACTGCTTTGGACGTGTCAGCAAGAACTAATAGATTGAAAGAAATCAGACTCAAATATTGAGGGATGAGGAAATATTTTTTGTTATTAAATCTTGACTTCCTTTCTAACTTGTGCTATAAAGGCAATTGTAGCTAACCTATAGTTGCTCACACACAAAAAAAGAATCTATAAGGTATATGTATATATCCTCTATATCTTCCAGGATTGTTTTTAAAGATTGCTTTGGTCTATTTTGCTGCTGTTCCTTAACAGTGTATTTATTTCAAAGATATCACAGCTCATCTTTCCTTGACTGATTCATCAGGATGTATCTTTTCTGTGATAATGCTATGTATGAATAGCACATAAAATTGGGTAATCACCAGATTACGGGGGAAAATGCATTTGTTTACATCCTGGTCATGATGGGGTAGAAGCAACCTTTGTTTCTTTTGTCTCAGGCCATCAGTTAATTCCAGTGCAAATTTTAAACACCCTTATTTGAGTACTGCTTTCCAGATGAGGCGAGATCATGCTAAGTTTTTAGGGGGCAGGAAAGTTGTTTGGAGCTTGTTATTTTTTTAGTAGAGTGTAATAAATTCCCATTTTAACAGTGGAATGTTCTTCAACTGAGGTCTTTCTGGCACCAGATAAAAGCTAACGCTTTTGTTTCAAAAGAAGTCTGGTGAGACATTAAGGAGAAGTGGGTAAAATGAAGTCGATTCTAAGCATATATAAAGGGATCTGCATTCTTTGTTTCTCCTGTAAACTAGATGCTTCTCTAGGGGTTGGAGATAGGGCAGCGAAAAAGATCTGTACTCATTGAGTTCGGTTTCTAGATGGCGGAACTGAATATAAGCAAGCAAAAAAGGTCATTTGAAGTGCTCTGAGGTAATGTTAAGCGGTATAAAGGAATAAAGCATTAGGAAAAAAAAGAAATAAGGCAGAATGTCATGTGACAGAGTGATTGGGGTAGGAAAGTACTTCTTTCGATTGCCTGTCAAGGAAGACTTCTCCAAGGAGAAGCCGACGTGTGAGCTGACGCCTGAATGCAGAGATCTCAGAGAGAAGGGCTCCAGGCAGAGGGGGGACGCCCTGAGCGTGGAGCTGAAAGGAGGTCAGGGTGCCTGAATCCTAGAGACCAAAGGAAAGAGCAGCAGGGGTGGGGAGAAAGTCAGGAGGGTAGGCAGGGTCATTCATGTAAGGCCTCCTGGGTGGGAAGGACGAGTTTGGATTTTACCTAAAGTGTCATGGGAAGCCATTAAAGGGTTTTTAATCAGGGATTGACTTCATCTAATTTATCGTTACTTTTAACAGATCATTCTGACTTTTGTATAAAGAATGGGGGATGGGGGTGGGGAGTGGTGACCAAGGAGGCAAGAGTGGATATATGGTGACCAGTTAGAAGGCTGCTGTTCCAGACAGGACATGATGGTGGTTTGGATGACAGTAGTGCTTAATACAGAGAAGTACAGAGATTTGGGGTGAGTCGTGGCACAGTCAACGGAACTCTAGCTGGTAGGCTGAATGGACCGGGAAGGGAATTCAAGTCATACTTTTAGCTTTTTAGTTTGAGCAGGTGGTCAGATGGCAACACCGTTTACTGAGATGGGCATTTAGATGGGCGAGGGGTAGGCAAGAGTGAGGTTCGTTTTGAGCACGTTAAGTTACTGAGGACCCTTACATGGCCAGGCAGAGTTAATCAAGTAAGCAGCTAGACATATGAGTCTTCTATGTAATGCTTTAAGGAGCTAGGGAAGAGAAGTCTGTCGAACATAATTTAAAACTTATTTAAATGCCAAGGAGGTCAAAATTTACTGGCATATTTCAGGACTGACTTTGCCTTATCGGAAAGTTTCAGATTTTTTATCAATCCCAGTTGCTGCTGTTCATGTCATAATGTAGCGTCTGTTAAATGTCTGTGATGTTTCAGCTAGCATTGTCTTTTATGATATTCACTAATACTTCATCTTAAAAACTAGAATGTGGAATATATGTTCAAATCTACTAAATACTACTCTTACTGAAATTATTAGAAGACTGTGTTTTGCAATGTGTGCTGTTAAATGTCCTAGTTGAATGAAGATTCTCAGCTATATGTCTTTTGAAAGCTTTTCAGAAGATCTGTGCTGTAGAAAGCAAATTAGAACCTGAAGCCTTTTGTGTGCATAAGTTTTTTTTAAAATTGTGACACATGAGATTCTTAACCAGAGAAACCAGATGTGACTTACCTGACTTTGAGGTTTTCATTAGTCCTATGTTTGCACCATTTGTAGGAAGCTGTGCAGAAGATGCTGGAGCAGGCTGAAAATGAGGTATTTTCAAAACCTTTCATTAAGAACTTGAGACCGATGAACATTTCTTTAAAAACAATATTTCCAATAATGTTAATTTCGTGGTAAGCTACTTAGATCCTGTCTGAATGTGGGAATCACCTGCGTGGCTCTGTGCTTTGTACCGCAGCAACAACAAAATTGAACTGATGAACAAAAGCAAAGATCACCCTGGTGGACTGGACTTGTTTATAGTCCTTAAAGTGTGTGTAACCAGCATCACACACACTTACGCCCAGATGGATGGTTTAACTTGATTCACAGTAACTTAGATTGGTCTCAGGGGGTGGTTCCCTAAGAAGTCCTTCAACCCTTTTAGGAATAGATGGACCGAAGGGAAACTTTGGTGACTGCTCCTGGTAGCCATATCGATGCCTGATGATGGGCAGTGACTGGGAGCCAGGAGAGACATATAGACCCTGTCTCACGACAGTTGTTTGTAGAGTCTAGATTGTGTGATACAACTTGAATGTGTATATTCTTACATGAATCTGTTTTTATTTTTGACTCAAATATTTCGAATACCTTTTAAACATTTACTTCTTCATGGATTTTTAACACCAAGTAAAGTCATGGTTATTTTTAACAGTTGGAAAATGGCACCACATGGCAAAACCCAGAACCACCCATGGAATTGAGGATAATGGAAAAAGATCGAGCTAATTGTCCATTCTACAGTAAAACAGGAGCTTGCAGATTCGGAGATAGGTAACCAATTTTGCTTTATTGTGTCAGAGTTAAGTGACTCAAAATGTTGAGGTTTTTGAGTTGGCACGGGCTGGAGTTTGAAATGTTCATAGGCATCTGCTGCATTCTTGCTGCTGCTCCGGTTCCCCCAGCTGAGCATCCCCTGCTTCCTCCACACCCCCATACCTCTTCTCTGGGTGGGCTTCGTCCAGTTCTCTGGCAGGGCTTCCTTTGCGTTCCTCCCACAGCTATCTGAAGACCTTTTGCTTTTATTTCCTTTCTGCACTTGTATTAGTCCACATGGGACACCTGGGATGGGGAAATAATCTGTTTCAAAAGACTGGAGCAGTCTGGCTTTACTTTTTTTTTTTTTTTTTTTTTTTTTTTGTGTTACGTGGGTCTCTCACTGTTGTGGCCTCTCCCGTTGCGGAGCACAGGCTCCGGACGCGCAGGCTCAGCGGCCATGGCTCACGGACCCAGCCGCTCCGTGGCATGTGGGATCTTCCCGGACCGGGGTACGAACCCGTATCCCCTGCATCAGCAGGTGGACTATCAACCACTGCGCCACCAGGGAAGCCCTGGCTTTACTTTTTGAATGGCAAACACTGTACACAAAAGAGGCTTTAAAAACTGGCATGCCGGGCTTCCCTGGTGGTGCAGTGGTTAAGAATCTGCCTGCCAATGCAGGGGGCGCGGGTTCGTGCCCCAGTCCGGGAAGATCCCACATGCTGCGGAGCTGCTGGGCCCGTGAGCCATGGCCGCTGGGCCTGCGCGTCCAGAGCCTGTGCTCCGCAACGGGAGAGACCACAACAGCGAGAGGCCCACGTACCGCAAAAAAAAAAAAAAAAAAAAAAAAACTGGCATGCCCAAAGGGATATCTGTGAAAGACAGGATCCGAGTTGAGTAGAGGAAAATTCTAATATGTGTTCTCAGTCTGCTCTGAGTCAGGAACAGACACCAGGTTCAACATCTGGCTTTAGCGGCTGTCAAGGTGGGAAAGTTACTTAAGCCCTCTGTGCCTTAGTTCCCTCACCTGTAAAATGGGGATTAAAAGCAGTACCCCTCGGGCTTCCCTGGTGGCGCAGTGGTTGAGAATCTGCCTGCCAATGCAGGGGGCACGGGTTCGAGCCCTCGTCTGGGAAGATCCCACATGCCACGGAGCAACTAGGCCCGTGAGCCACAACTACTGAGCCTGCGCGTCTGGAGCTTGTGCTCTGGAACAAGAGAGGCCGCAACAGTGAGAGGCCCGCGCACCACGATGAGGGGTGGCCCCTGCTCTCCGCAACTGGAGAAAGCCCTCACACAGAAACGAAGACCCAACACAGCCAAAAATAACTAAATTAAATAAATAAATAAATAAAATTAAAAAAAAAAAGCAGTACCCCTCTTCTAAGGCAGTTGTGAGTGAATGCAGGGAAAGCAGGGAGAACGTGGCAGGCCCATGGCAAGTTCTGAGTGTTTGCTCGTATTTTCATTTCGTTACTGTTGCCCTTATTCTCTGAGACACTCTGCTTCCCTCCCTCTTTTGGATCAATGATTTTAAAACAAGACATTCATGTGGAAAACTAAGTGTTGATGTTTTCATTCATTTAGCAAATATTTAAATACCAACTGTATGCCAGGCAATGGTGAGTTTTATAATTTGGCTTGTTTATGAATGAACAGCTTAAAGTAGATAAATAATTCATAATGGTGAGTAAATCCATCTGAGGGAAAATCTAATTATTTTCATTCTGCAGAAGAAAAGATCTAATTATATCTTAGTGTCCTATTCATCATAAAAAGGGATATGAATAGGAAAATTCATATGTATTTAATGAGAAACTGTATGTTGTTTCTCATGTTTATTTTATTCATAAAATTATCCATGCTGTTTTATTTCCTTCTTTGAAAATATGAACCTTCTCTAGCTTTCTCTTTCTTTTTTAATTTAAGCCTTCACGTCATTTTACATTTTTTAAGAACAGTGGTTCTCAACCCTGGATGCACACTAGAATCATTTAGAAAGCTTGAAAAAAATTATGTCCTACCTCAAATTGATTAAATCAGAGTTTCTGAGACTTGGGCACCCTAATTTTTGAAATGTGCTCAGGTGTTTCTGATGGGCCCAGGATTGAGAGTCACTAATGTAGTATTTGTGACTCCTCTTGTATTTTATAGCTGGGATTGTATATGCCCAGAATATCTGTGAAAGGATTCACAGGATCCGGTCAATAGTGAAAGTCTCCTCTTGAGGAACTGGGAACTAAGGAGGGGAGAAAGACTTTACCCCCCTTCGTATCCTTAGAAGTGTTTCCCAAATGTATGTTTAATTTCATCAAAATAGTAATAATTGGGGCTTCCCTGGTGGTGCAGTGGTTGAGAGTCTGCCTGCCAATGCAGGGGACACGGGTTCGTGCCCCGGTCCGGGAAGATCCCACATTCCGCGGAGCGGCTAGGTCCGTGAGCCATGGCCGCTGAGCCTGCGCGTCCGGAGCCTATGCTCCGCGGCGGGAGAGGCCACAACAGTGAGAGGCCCGCGTACCGAAAAAAAAAAAAAAAAAAAGTAATGATTGATGTAAAACATCCCCCACCAAAGAAAAAGTGTACAGTGAATTAGCTTTGAAAGACAGTTGAGACTCAATGTGAGTCACCTTTGCATTGGCGGGGGTGGGGTAGGGGTGGGGGATTGAACCAAATTGTATGTAAGGTTTCCCAGCTGCAGGAGTCCTCAATTATGATATGTTTCTAGCATTTCCCTAAATGTGAAGACTTGTGGTCATCGGATTCTGGAGTCTTCTGCTGGGCATAAGTGAGAGAAGGGGAGATGTCCTAAGTGGTTTCAGGAAATCAGTTGACAGTACTTATTTGTGAAAAGGGGAATGGACTGTCAGGCTCTCAAAACCCATCCCTGAGGGCCGTTTCAAGGAAATATTGACGGTGGTCAGCTTAGTTTGTGGACCTTTCTTAATATATTCACAGGCATGTGAAATTTCACCATCACAACTATCAGAAAAAAGTATGAGAGCGATTTGGGTATTTGCATGATTCAAGTGATCAGTTGTGAAATAAGATTCCATGAAACCAGCAATTACAAAATCCAGCACCATCCCTTCAAACAAAGATACTGCCCCCCTTTCACAGAGAGCCCCAGTGACTTGCTCCAGATCATACAACTGTTCTTTTCTGTTAAGGTCTGTCACAACATCAAGCACTCCCGTAAGCTAAGCATTTCTTTGGTTGCTTTGTTTTTGTAATTAGTACGAGTTTGATTCTAGAACCTTTTTGCACTTGGAGTCACAGCTTTGAGGGGAGTTCAATTTTTATTTATTTTTTGGTCCTTAAAGAACATAATCACTGATGAAAAGTAAAATTTATTAATCAGAGTAGTTATTTATACCTCACTTGTTTCCAGAAGTGATTTAAAGAAGGCTCACAGGGCTTCCCTGGTGGCACAGTGGTTAAGAATCCGCCTGCCAATGCAGGGGACACGGGTTCGATCCCTGGCCTGGGAGGGTCCCACATTCCGCGGAGCAACTAAGCCCGTGTGCCACAACTACTGAGCCTGAGCTCTAGAACCCACAAGCCACAACTACTGAGCCCACGTGCCACAACTACTGAAGCCTGTGCGCCTAGAGCCCGTGGTCCGCAACAAAAGAAGCCACCGCAATGAGAAGCCAGCGCACCGCAACAAAGACCCAGCACAGCCATAAATAAATAAATAAATTTATGAAAAATAAAGAAGGCTCACAATCTACTACACTAAGTTTAATAAAATAAAAGAAATTGAAAGCAAGGAAAGGAGAAGAAAGTGAGTTATTGTGAACGTACAATACATTTGGCTTTGGAGTTGTATCCATCCCAGGCAGAAATGAGCTATGTAGTTCTTACCAAAAAGGAAATGAGTGGGATCTCCGGAAAGACAAAGATTTTCCAGGCATCAGAGTCTAAATATTTCTCCCGTGGAATACTGTATAAAGACATTGAGTAGGAAGGTGGACAGTAACTTTGATAGGTGTTTTATTAACAGTTGCATATGTAATTTTCATGAGAATATTTCTCACAAAGACCTTCAGTAAATAATCACAGCCTACCTTTAGCATGTAGCTTGATTCTATAAAGGACAAAGGTAGTGGGTGCCTGGAGTGCTCCCCTGAAAAAAGAAAAAGAGGCATAGTCAGTTAGCTCTACCTGAGGGGGCATTTGGAGACCCATGCCATTTATTGGCTGTCCTTTGGTTAAGGTAATGTCCAGCTACATGATTTTGTGGCAGTCTTACTTGATTCAAGGATCTGAGTAAATAGCATGGCCTAAACCAGGAGTCCCCAAACATGGCTAACCTTCAGGACCAGGTGGGGAGTTACTCTGAAAACATGGGTTCCCCACTCTTGGAGGTCTGAACAGATGGTCTAGGGCAGGACCTGAGAAATCTCAGTTCTTCCCAGGTGATTCTGAGAATCACATGGGTTTGATACCACAACTTTAGACTGCCTTCCCAAATATCTCTTGTCTTAGCTGACTTTTCAGTAGAACCTATAGGGCTGGCCTTAAATACACTCAGATTATATGGACTATCTCTAGGCCAAGTGGGATTTTTCCCTAGATGGGGACTTTGGCGCTGTTCCAAAACTCACAAATGTTCATTTGACATCCTGGGTACTATAGAGCCAAGTTCATTCAGTTATGATAATCCCATGAGAATTTTAACCTTGTTAAATTGGTTTCTCATTTAATTCTGTATGTGCTCCATACTTGTAAAATTCTGGTTCTGCTAACGCTGCCAACCAGGTTGAATCCTCGTTCTTTTTTCTGTGGGTATTTGTCCTTGGGAAGATGGATCTCATTACAAGGTCTCTGACTGAATAATCTAGGAGGGTCCTTTGAAAAATAGAAAATTTCACTTTAATGAACACAGATTGCCCATTTCTGAGCTGGGCATGGTGTATGCGGGGCATTCTGTGTGCATTGTCTCACTAGGTGTACAGAGATGTATGTTACAGACACTGGAAAGTAAGCATGAGTTAAACATTTATTCATTTCAGGGCCATTTTTTTTTTCTAACACCTGCCTTGTTTTTCAACTTTTTTTATTCCAAAGTTCTGTGGATTTTTTTTCTAAAGTTCTTGTTTTAACTAATTTTTAAACTAGAAATTTAATCAGGAAAATTTTGATGATTTGGAATCCTAAACTGCATTTTTTTCCTTCATTTTACTTGAGGAGAAGGAAGTAAATAAGAAAGTAAACTCATATAAAAGATTTTTTTAAAAAATTACTCAGTTACAACCCAGTCCAGTTTAAGCTATGAAAAGAAAATTGTTCTTCACAATGGTTAACCTTCATTAAAGAGAAATTCCTTACATTTAGCACATCATATAACACACAGGCAGTAGACTGTCGATAAGCTCGGATCTCTGGGATCTTCTCTCCCCAGCCATGTGACCTGGGTACGTGTGCTTCTCTAGGCCTCACTTTCTTTCTTTCAAAGTGGAGAAAATACTAGCCCTGGCTGTCCTAACAGTTTGCAAGGATCAGAAAAAGAATATAAGAATGCCATGAAAACTATGAAATGCGATCCATTTAGCTGAAACTCTCAGAATACCCTTTTCTCTAAGTGTCGGGTTTGTTGGCGATTGTATGGAACCAGGATTGCACTGTTCTCACCTTGTCCGGAGTCCCATGCTCGGTGTCTGTGTGCCTTTCATCACGCTCCGTCATGCCCATGCATCTCTTTCCTGGTGCTTCCACATGTGTAAGGCTTCCTGAACTTCAGTAAAAGGCAGCTGAATGGCATCTGAACTTGGAAATAATTCCCAACCTTACATTTTAATGAGACCCAATATATTGGTCAGTTTTAGAACAGTTTTTTTTTTTAATGCTGGATACTATTTTTTTAAATAAATTTATTTATTTTTGGCTGCATTGGGTCTTTGTTGCTGCGCGCGGGCCTTCTCTAGTAGCGGCGAGCGGGGGCTACTCTTCGTTGCGGTGCACGGGCTTCTCATTGCGGTGGCTTCTCTTGTTGCAGAACTCAGGCTCTTGACGTGCGAGCTTCAGTAGTTGTGGCTCGTGGCCTCTAGAGCGCAGGCTCAGTAGTTGTGGTGCACGGGCTCAGTTGCTCCACGGCATGTGGGATCTTCCCGGACCAGGGCTCGAACCCATGTCCCCTGCAGTGGCAGGTGGATTCTTAACCACTGCACCACCAGGGAAGCCCTTAGAACAGTTTGGTTTTTTTTTTTTTTTTTTTTTTTGCGGTACGTGGGCCTCTCACTGCTGTGGCCTCTCCCATTGCGGAGCACAGGCTCCGGACGCGCAGGCTCAGTGGCCACGGCTCACGGGCCCAGCCGCTCCGCAGCATGTGGGATCTTCCCGGACCAGGGCACGAACCTGTGTCCCCTGCATCAGCAGGCGGACTCTCAACCACTGTGCCACCAGGGAAGCCCTAGAACAGTTTTAAGTGTTGAAATTTAAAGTCTGAATGGGGTTTATCATCTTACAGTTCAGTTGAAACAGCTAAGTTGCTTGAGTATCTCACAGTTTAAAGCAAGCCTTTTATGTGTAATTTCTCACCATTGGAATGCTGAAGTTTTTCCTTCATACGCAGGTGTTCACGTAAACACAATTTCCCGGCATCAAGTCCCACCCTTCTTATTAAAAGCATGTTTACGACATTTGGGATGGAGCAGTGCAGAAGGGACGACTATGACCCCGACGCAAGTCTGGAGTACAGCGAAGAGGAAACCTACCAGCAGTTCCTGGACTTCTATGACGACGTGCTCCCCGAGTTCAAGAACGTGGGGAAAGTGATACAGTTCAAGGTGGGCACATGCAGTGCGCGTGGAGGACGGGACTGGTTCGCCTCCTTCTGAAGCACCAGATGGCATGGGAAAGCGAGGGCACAGGCTCTCTGCCTGGGTGGGACGTGCGCTATGGTGGAGGGCCTGGCGCCATGTTGGAAGGAAATGTTAATTCTTTCTCTCTCTCTCTCCATCCACCTCATTGCCAGTACGGTTGAGGTACTACTTGAAATCTTAAACAGGTACTAGCATGACATTTCCTGGGTTCTGAGGTTTTGATGGGAAAAGATATTTCATCCATTCAGTACCTTTATGGTCCCATTCTTTTGCAGCCTGTGAATTCTCTGCATAAGGTCCTCTGCAAATAGGTATCCAAGCGTTCGCTTAGGGGCTGCATATGATGCGGAATGCCCTCCCTCCCGTGGTCGGTCTCCCCTAGAGCCGAGGAGAGCAGAGTGTGACAATCGTCTACTTACTCCACCTACCGAGGTGGTTGATTTGTTGTTACTGTATTGTGTTGATGGTGCCTGCCTGCAGCTTCCACCCAAGTTGCATGTTCTTTCTTTTGGAGCTCCCTAAGAACATAAACCTTGATTCCTTTTCCTTTTTTATTTTTACTTTGTTTTTATTCACTGAATACTCTCAATACTGAAAATAGTGTTCCCAGAGTCATGGTTTGTGATGCAGCATAGGGGGTAAAAGAAGTGTTCAGATTACAGAGTTATTTTAAAACATTCCTTAAAGCAAGCGTGAAGTCAGGTGTAATGGCTGCTGCTCCTGGGCCCAGTGGTCAAATCCTAGCACAGTGAAGTCTCCTGCTGTCTGCAATTTGATCAGATCCGAACCTGAATGATTTTGTTATGTTAGGATGGGGGAAATGGCCCATAATTTGGAAAGAGATAGGAATAAAGCTGTGAATTTTTTCTGCTAGTTGGAAATGACAGTGGAAATTTGGAACAGCTAAGAAACAGAGCAACTGCGGCCCTCGTGAAATTCAAGGCTATCCTTCTTACTACTGATTTCAAGATTTTAAAAAATTCTTTCAAAATTTCTCTTTCCCTTTTACCTTTTCTTTCTGTTGCATGCACTTTCCCGTCTTCACAGTACTTCTAAGTGCCTGGCCACACACGACTCGGTGCCACGTGAGAAGCACCGCTGAGGAGCTGCTGTGCTGACTAGCCGTGGGCTCTTTGCCTCTTTGTGCCTTTTCCTCATCCCTGAAGGGCGAGGACTGGACTACATCAGTGTTTTCCCGCATGGGGTCCCTACATCATACCGCTTCTGGGAAGTTAGTGCTGGAGCTTTCAACACCTCAGGCTGCTTAATGGAAATCACCCCCATTATCTGCAACAGGCCGTACCTACTAACCGTGGAGTTTTTTTTTTCTTTTGTTGAGAATTCTGTCAGCCAGGCTCATGCTAATCACGTTGGCAGTTATAAATGGAAAGCTGTTTAATAAACTTTTAGTAGAAAAATTTCCAAAACATCAAATTCATCATGGAAAATTAATAACGGGTCTTTGGGAACCACTGGCTTAAATGATCTCTAAGGGCCCTGGTGCGGCTCACGTGGCCTCCTGGGGCCTTTCAGTCTTCCTTCTCTCTCTCTCTCTCTTTTTTTTTTTTTAAAGATTTCGAGAAGCATGTGGGATCTTAGCTCCCTGACTCCCTGACTAGGGATCAAACCCGCACCCCCTGCATTGGAAGGCGGAAGGTGAAGTCTTAACCACTGGCCCACCAGGAAAGTCCCCAGTCTTCCTTTTTTTTCTTTTTTTTAAATAAATTTATCTATTTATTTATTTTATTTTTGGCTGCATTGGCCTTTGTTGCTGCATACAGGCTTTCTCTAGTTGCAGTGAGCGGGGGCTACTCTTCGTTGCGGCGCGTGGGCTTCTGTTGCAGTGCCTTCTCTTGTTGTGGAGCACGGGCTCTAGGTGCGCGGGCTCAGTAGTTGTGGCTCATGGGCTCTAGAGCTCAGGCTCAGTAGTTGTGGCGCACGGGCTTAGTTGCTCCACGGCATGTGGGGTCTTCCTGGACCAGGGCTCGAACCCGTGTCCCCTGCTTTGGCAGGCGGATTCTTAACCACTGCGCCACTAGGTAAACCCCCCCAGTCTTTCTTCTAAGGATGGTGTCAGTCAGTAGTGTCAGTCAGTACGCATCCTGCCTCTCTTGGGATGCTCTAATAAAAATACTCTGCAACTAAGTTGTAAAATTATATCGATAGATTCATTTTGAAAAGAAATGCTAAACATTAGTATGAGTATTTGAGGACTTTTTTTTTTTTTTTTTTGCGGTACGCGGGCCTCTCACTGTTGTGGCTTCTCCCGTTGCAGAGCACAGGCTCCGACGCGCAGGCTCAGCGGCCATGGCTCACAGGCCCAGCCGCTCCACGGCATGTGGGATCTTCCCGGACCGGGGCACGAGCCCGTGTCCCCTGCATCGGCAGGCGGACTCTCAACCACTGCGCCACCAGGGAAGCCCTAAGGACCTTTTTATACCGTTATGTAAAACGAAATCAGATTTGTCATTTTTTAAGACAAATGGTCAATGTTCACCCTCACAAGTAATGGGAACAGTGCATATTAAAATGAGATGTTATTCATACCCATCGGGAAAAAAATTATGAATTCTAATATCAAGCATGGGTGACGTTGTGTAAATTAGTAAAACCACTTTAGAGAGCAGTTTGTCAGTACCTAGTGAGGTTGAAAGTACATGGAACCTACAAATCAGCATACTACTTCCGGTCATGCACACTAGACAAAGTCCTACCGCCCAGAGAGGCGTTCAGGCATGCTGACTGCATCGCTGTTTGTTGATGAAAAATTGGAAGCACCTTGGATATGCATCATTAGAGGAGTGGATAAATATATTTGATAATTTGATATAGCCAGTATTTAGTAGTTTAAAATGAGTCATTAAGTTTACATGATTACATCTTGAAAAAAGGATGTGAAATAAATATTATTTATATAAAATTTTAAAATGTACAAAGCCATACTGTATATTGTTTATCAATATACGTGCTTCTTAGCATATATGTACATAAATATGTGTATACCCATATGTACATAACAGACACACACTTCTTTGTATGTCTGTACATAATATATGTATATATTTTATGGCACACATATGATATATGTGTATATGCCTGTCTGTGTGTATGTATGGCTGTGGGTATTGTGTCTGTGTAGATAGGGGTGTGTGTGTGTGTGTGTTTGGAATGTGAAGGTTATACCCAACCTCAGGATAGTGTTCCACCTATGTGATGGAGGAGGGAGAAGAATAGGATGAAAGGGCTTCAACTGGGTCTTTCACGTTTTATGTATTTAAACATTCTCAGTCAAAAATGGAAAATGTTAGTGTTAAATCTGGGTGGTGTATATAGGGGCTGATTTCTAGTCTCTGTATTTTTTTTCTTTTTTTAAAATAGTCTCTGTATTTTTATGCATGTGTGAAGCATTTCATATCTTTGGACAAAAAAGAATCAGGATCAACAGGGATCAGGTAATTGGGGCCTGCAACACTACCGTCTGCTGAAGTATGCCTTAAATAGACGTAAGAGTGGGGTAGTATCTTAATTTTGGAATCTTTGATTGATAACAACTTTTGGTAATGTTGGCCTGGACAAAAAATGCGTTTGATGACTGGAGGGCTTCTTTTCCTTAGGTTTTTGCCTTTTTTGTTTGTTTTCTAATGATGGAATTCTTCATTGCTCCTTAGGTCAGCTGCAACTTGGAACCTCATCTGAGGGGCAATGTGTATGTTCAATATCAATCGTAAGTATTCTAAACATAAACATCTTCACATTTGTCACAATATAGTGTTGTGATTACATTGACATCTGGGATTTTTCCACTGAATATATACCTTTCATATGCATGGTATTTTTAAAAATGTAAATATTAAGAGCTGACCTAGAAATATGGAAAGGATTAGAAAACTATATATTTGTATTTCATTTTTCGTATACTTAGAGAGTTTTTAATTTTTTGCATTATAGTTAATTTTTTACTTATATAATTTTAAAATTAAAACACAAACTGAAAAGGGATAACTAGAATAGAGAACCCCAAATAAAAGCCCCAAATAATTTCAGTGTGCATTTGGCCCGCTAAGAGAGCAAGCAGTTAGTGTGTTGTTTCTGCTCGTCTTGCTGTTTGCCTGTGCTGCCATGGCTAATGGGATAAATTAACCATTGTATTGAATAATAGGAAGGACAGCGATCTGAGCTGAGAAGGAACAGGCAGTGACAATGGAAAACACTTCTGCATTTTTAATGGTCCAATCTTTTGGTTTAAGAAGCTTTGACTCAAGTAGATTTCCTTGCATCAAAACCTCTGGGAGGGTTAGTAAAAAAAACTAAAAAACAAAACGGTTCCTGAATAAAGTGAGCTTCAGGACCTTGAATGCTGTAATAAGGACTCCCTAGGTAGCACAAAGGCAGTGAACTAGGTGGTCCTACAGTAAACAAATACAAGGGTTAATTAACAGTAGGGTTAATCTGCATATTAGAAAGTTACTCTAAAGTGCATCCTTTAATTTGTGGTTTCAAGGGAAGAAGAATGCCAAGCAGCCTTTTCTCTGTTTAATGGACGGTGGTACGCGGGAAGACAGCTTCAGTGCGAATTCTGCCCAGTGACCCGATGGAAAATGGCAATTTGTGGTAAAATACGTGACTTTTTTCCCCACTGTTCCACTGTCATATAAAGAATAGTTTTAGGAAAAAAACCAACCTTTTAAAGGTGTGAAGCATAGCTTTTGCCTCACCTGGTAGATGAGCAGAGATCATTATGTAAAGTACATCACAGTTTAGACCTGTAACCGACCTTGTGGGTCACTTTATGGATGAGGTGACTGGGGTCACAATGTATAGGTGACAGAGTCGGTGCTCGAAGTCCTGGGCTCTGCAGGAAGCCTGAGAAGTTGTGTCTATCAGGGACGCCGTCTCCTGATTGCAGTCTCAGAAGTGTTTTCTATTCATTGGCTCCTCACTTGAGCTGGGTTTTTTCCCATCTTTATCCCTAATGAACCTTCTGTCATCTTTGCCACCTAAAACATTACCTATGACACTTCCTGCCTTATTGAAATACAAGCTTTTGTGTCATAAAGATTGATTATAGCTGTAGAACCTGGTCAGGGCACATTCAGTCAGGCTGACTCATCAGACAGTGGCTGCCAAGTCAGGAAATGAGTCAGTCCTTTGAGTAGCTGGCAATTTTGAAGGGCTCATTCTGTTTTGATTTCTATCAGATGGGCTTCGCCGAACCATTTCTTGTTGAAGTGCTCCGGGAGCTACGAGAGGAGCTGCCCATGCCTTACGGGACCACTTCCCTTACCCTTTGCGTTGCTTTGCTTTATACTCGCCTGCTTAAAACCTCTTGTTTCAAAATCTATAATTTATAAAGTCTGAATCTTTGGCAACCCGGTCTTAATGGATGCTCTCACTTAAAAACCATTTATCTGAAGGAAGAAAAAAAAGGAATTTAGAATTCCTTGCTTTGGCAAACCAGAAGAACCATTATGCCTGATTTAAAGACTGGGGTGCTGAAAGAGATGGGTCTGTTTTCTCCATTTCAGTGAGGTGCTTCTGAGTGTGACTTTGACTCCCCCAAAGCAGGAAACTATTTATTTCACTTGTTATTTTTTAAATAACAGCTTTATTTTTTCCTAGTAACTAATGAGCATTTTGTCGTGTCCTTATTATTGGATTATTGGCCACTGTATATCATCTTTGGACAGATGTCTGTTCAGATGCTTTGCCCATTTTTCATTAGGTTATATGTCTTATTGAGTTGTAAGAGTTCTTGATATATTCTACAGACAGGTCCCTTATCGCAGATATGATTTGCAACTATTTTCTCCCATCATGTGGGTTGTCTTTTCACGCTGATGTTGTCCTCTGAAGCACAAAAATTTTTAATTTTGAGGAAGTCCAATTTTTCTATTTTTTTTCTTTTTTTGCTTGTGCTTTTGGTGTCATATCTAACAATCCATTGCTTAGCCCGTGTCACGAAGATTTACTTGTATGTTTTCCTCAAAGAGTCTTATAGTTTCATAGCTTACGTTTAGGACTCTGATCCATTTTGACTGACTTTTTGTATATAGTGTGTGGTATGGAGGTATTTCACTTTTAACTCTTTTACATATTTAGGGAATTCACCGCTTTTAAAAAAGTTTGAAAATCCCCAAAAGATCTCTAAATTGTTCAAGTAGATTTCACCTTTGACAAAAATCTTCCATGTTAAAAGCACCTGGTAAATTTAAAGCATTAGGCCAGTGTTTATCATCTTCTTGAAGTATAAGAAAATACAGGATCTTCTACTTACGATAGGCTCTTTCTTTTGGTCAGTGGTTTGGTCCTCCCACCACCGTGCCCTCAAAGCATGTTGCCAGGGGGACTCCCAGGGCTGGTTCTTCACTGTTAATTAGGGATCTACATTGTCAGCAGGATGGTAAAAGCCTAGAAAAAATAATGTGGTCGCCATTGGTTCGGTTGCACTCCACACCATAATCCAGTAGGGGAACAGGGCATTCTGGTTAATTAAAAGTTCTTATCTGTTACTTTTCACAGTGCCCTTTGTTAGAGCATTGAATATTTTTGAAATTCGGGGAACCAAACTATGACATCAATGTACGTAAGGAGAAAATAGTCCTATCACAAGCGAACATCAGAAATGTACCTTCTGAAAAGGATGAAGTGCGAGCAGTAAATGCCGTTTCTTCACTGTGCCCCTCCAGGTTTATTTGAAATACAGCAGTGTCCAAGAGGGAAACACTGCAACTTTCTTCACGTGTTCAGAAATCCCAACAATGAATTTTGGGAAGCGAATCGAGACATGTACCTGTCTCCGGATCGGACTGGCTCCTGCTTCAGTAAGAACTCAGAGAGGAGAGAGCGGCCGGGCCGCCACGACGACTACTACAGTAGGCCGCGGAGGAGGAGGAGCCCCGGGCCGGCCCACTCCTACAAGAGGAACGGGATGGCCGAGAGGAGGAGGAGGAGGAGCCACGGGGGCAAGAAATCCCACAAGCACGCGTCCAAAAGCCGGGAGAGGCACAGTTCCCGAAGCAGAGGAAGAAAAAGGGGCCGCAGCCGTGGCCGGGGCAGCCGCAGCCGCCGCAGCCACAGCCGGAGCTCCTCCAGGTCCAGGAGCCGCGGCAGGAGGACGTCGGGGAGCCGAGACTGAACCCTGCACAGCCCCAAATCCAAATAAACTTACCATGTCCTTCAGTGATTGTACACCCTTTATTATGGCGGCTGCGTAGTTGGATAGAGGGCTCTCAGCTCACGTGGGTTAGCAAGTCTGGCAAAAGCCTATGTAGCCTGGAACCCTATTTTAAAATACTTCTATTCTCCGGTAATCTGTGTGCTTACTATAGAAAACCTAGAAAACATAAAATGTATACAACACAAAAATTATTTATACTCCTGACCCGTAAATATAACCGGTTGGGCTTTCCTGGTGGCGCAGTGGTTGAGAGCCCGCCTGCCGATGCAGGGGACGCGGGTTCGTGCCCCGGTCCGGGAAGATCCCACATGCCGTGGAGTGGCTGGGCCCGTGAGCCATGGCCGCTGAGCCTGCGCGTCGGAGCCTGTGCTCCGCAACGGGAGAGGCCACAGCAGTGAGAGGCCCGCGTACCGCAAAAAAAACAAAACAAAACATAAAACCAATTAACACTGGAGCATTGCTTTAAGTCTTTTTTTTCTCTTATGGGTGTATGGGTGTGTACACATTTTTTTTACACAAAGATAACATATATGTCTGCAGTTGAATATGCTTTTTTTCACACCAAACATTGTCCTATTTCATCAAGCCCTAGTGTTACTGTTATTTTCACTCGCTGCATAGTTTGGATCTAACAATTTAACAGTATCCCTATTGTTGGATTTTTAAGTTATTTTAAGTTTTGAACTATTAAAGAATCCTGTGCTATAAACAATCCTGTGGTGGATTTCCTTAAATACTTTCATACATTACTGGTCATTTCCCTAGGATAAATTACATCAAGAAATATGAATACAGAAGTCTTTCCAGATTGCCCTCCATAAAGACTACAAAACACTTTACCGTCAACAGTAAATTTTGCTGTTCCTGCACCAAATTACTGTAACCTTTGCCGGTTTGGTAAATTTTATGTGTTTATTCATCTCTGCACATATTGGCTAAGCCAAACACATTTTTACGTATTTAATGGGTATTAAGTTTGGTTGTTTGCCCCAAATTATTAATAATTGTTAGATTTTTTACATGTTAATAGCCGAATAGCTTTTTTACTTTAAAATTCACTTTCTTAAAGTACTAAAGGGTGGAGTCAATTTTTTCCCCTCCCTCCTACCCCATAGTTTTCCATTAGGATGTTCGTCTTTTTTACAGTGTTACAGAGTTCGTTGCTACTGAATATGCCTGGTGTTAAAGCAATTCTGGTAAAAAAGCGTGGTCAGAGAAACTTGCTTGAAAAAAAAATTAGGGACTTCCCTGGTGGTCCAGTGCTTAGGACTCCACGCTCTCACTGCCAGGGGCCTAGGTTCGATCCCTGGTTGGAGAATTAAGATACCCTGCGTGGCCAAAAAAATAAATAAAAAGCTTAAGACAAAATATCATTCTTAGGTTTCAGATCATAAAAAAGAAAAGATGCTCTCATACTTCCTTATAAGATTTTTATTTTCTTGGTAACCTCCTCTCCATTGATGTACTGGAGATCTCGAGTTTCCGAGTATGTGGCATTTGGCAACTTGAGATTTGGAAATAAGGACTTAAGGATTCACAAAATACTGAGTTTAACAGAAATAGGAAAAGAAATTTCTTCAGGATTGGGATTTCTGAGTGGTATCTGTGGAAAATGAAAGTTCTTTAATCTGTAGTCTAAAGGAAAGGAATTATGTGGTCCAGAATACATTTTACTTTAAAAATTGATATGTGGAAAAAATAAACTGATATGTGGGAATTCTCTGGTGGTCCAGTGGTTAGGACTCAGCGCTTTCACTGCCGTGGGCCGGGGTTCAATCCCTGGTCGGGGAATTAAGATCCCACAGGCCATGTGGTGCGGCCAAAAAAAAGAAAAAGAAAATTTGATTTGTTCCAGAATTTAAATGCCTCTACCCTAAAAATGATTGAAAAATTTCTGTAAGTATCTAATGGATTTACAAATGCTGAATAATTCTCACTAAATTCAAAATTTTTCAATCCTTTTCTAAATACAGCCAAGACATACACAATTAAATGTGGGCATTCAAAGCTGAATATTCATCTTAATAGCTCATGGAGGAAAAAACGAGATGAACACCAGCTTGTCCTCAAGGTAGAGATGTTGGTGACTTTTCCCTCAAGTGTTAATGGGTAGTATGAGAGGGATGGAAGGAAGTAGTTTTTAAACCACTGACTGGGTCATTATCCTGATAAATGTCCATCTTGAACTTAGACTTATTAATGCCTTTTTTAAACCTACAATTTGATTACTATTTATGATTCAAAAATTCCAACTCTACATTGCCAGCAGGCCATATGCCTGTTTTCAGTGAAGAGATAGCTGCATGTTGGAGCCTCTTTAAATCTACACATATCCTTTTCTTTTAATTGCACACATATCTATTTTTAGCAGACTAGCAAATTCGTTTGATGGTAGTTGTTTCCTTGATCTTTAATATCCTCATTTCATTGTTTTCCTATTTTTTCTAGAAATCAACGAGTATACTTAAAAAAAATCCACAATTTTGTATGTAACATTTCCTATCTGTAGTTAATAGGCAGTCCCTTAACTATCATAACCAAAATTTTGATTTGCTACTCATACTAGGCAGTACTTGGCACATACCCGTCCATTTCAGCAAGTGTGCTAGCACCTCCGGTTAGTGTGTGTGTGTGTGTGTGTGTGTGTGTGTGTGTGTGTGTGGACTCCAGTTGATTTGGAATACCTCTGATTACCTGGAGTGATCTGAGTTGCTCATTCAGAAAGAGAAAGTCAACTGCATCAAGGTTTTAAAAGCAGTATTTATTGATTGAAAATAAATGTGTAGATAAGCTCTCAGTAGCATGGACTCCACATTATTTTTTAATGAGCTTGAAGTACATGAAGACTCCTTAAGTCTTCCGCCATTTATCTTGTGTGTGCTTTTAACCACCACCACATTCAAATGTGGGTGAATTTTCAACATTTTACTCAAAAAATTTTTTCTTTAAATTCTTCCTTCAGCAGCTCTTCATAATTTGACAAACTTTTGGAAAGAGACAGATAAAAACACACGACAGTGGTGTACATTGAACATTTATTACAACTAATTGGCGATGTGATAAGACGTGCTCACGTGGCCTGAATACTGGTCACAATCACAACAAAGCTTAATCCAGCCCAGCAGATACAAATGAAAGTGTAAACTGTGAAGACATGTTTACATACATAGAAGTATGTATAAAAGTGACATTGAAACAACTGTATATCCTTAAAAAATATAGAGCCCACTAGTGCCATTTTACCTCATTCAACTCACACTTTCATATGAGAGGTGGTATCTGTTTTTATATTTATGACTTCCAATAACTAGGCAGTGCCATAGAAGGGAAGGAAGCTGCCCTAAGGTTTGCTGCACTTCTAAGTGGAGGGAAGCAATAGGGGAGTAAAATAAATTTGGCTGTAACAAGCACCCTGGAAGGAATATTCCTGCGTTAAACAATGACTTATGCAACACTTTGTGAAGGGAGTAAAACATTTTCCGTAACATACTGTTATTAAGAATCCCTGGTAAGTCAACATTTCCATTTTATTTTGGGGGCATCAAAAAGAATACAACTAAGTGACTAAATGATTATGACAACAAGAAACTTATCTCAGGAGTCAAATGTTCCTTGGCCTTAAAAATAACGTGCTTACTATTATGAAACAGCTGATCTCTGTTCCTCGTCCCAGGTCTGGAATGCCTAAGAAATAATTTTTAGTGTAAAACAGCATCATTCCATTAGTCTTTTGTGTATTCCCTTTGTTTTAAGGTGTTTAGTTTCTAATAAGGGTCTTTGGTATACATTTGTTTTTTTTCTAAAGTTTCAACATAGAGTGAAATTTTTATTCATTTGATATGTGACATGTCAATTCCCTTTATTCGCATATATAATAAAATGAACTAGTCTTTGGTTTCATAAAACCAGGTTTCATATAATTTAACTTTTTTGCCAAAGACAGTAATTAATAAATGTATATTGCCTGACTGTGTCATATTCATAGATACACATAATCAAGGTAATGATAATAATCTATTCAAGAGAAACAGACCTATAAACTTTAAAATAGCCAGAAAAAGTACCTTTCTTTTCCTGCATTCATTCTAATTCATATTTAAGTCCCTTGTTATCACTTGATTAACCAAAGTTCCCTTTAAAAAAAGATTGTGTAGGCCTGAATGAAGCAGCTTAGCAGAACAGTAATACTGACAAGACGTCATCTTACACCATTAGCTAACACGGACATGAAGGCAGTGACCATCTACAGTGTGTGAAATGCCACAAGAAGTCATCAACAGGGGAGGAGAGTTATGTCAGTCCAATTTCTTCAAGAACGCTACGTGGGGTTTCAGCTTCCTGTGGAGGGAAAATGTGAGACTCTGGTAAGCAGATCCGGGGAGGCTTGAGAATGTGAAATTGACACGGAAGGGCGTGCAAGTTTCAGAGAACGCTGAACGCAAGCAGTTCAGCAGTATGGGCACTTCTATGGAGAGCCAGTGCTTATTTAGCGACTTTTGCCCCAAACATCAGAGACCACAGGAGGATATTTTCAGCATGCATTAAATACCTACTGACTACCTACCAATTGTGCTGGGCTCCATTGCTGTAACACAAAAAGCAGTCAAGCCCACTGCAAACGCAGTGCAAACCCACAGCTACCCGACATTTCTACAGGAAAGGTAAGTTACCTTAGTGTTAAAATTCAAAACCTCCCCTAAATAAAGACCAGGGAACCCCCGCTGAGTTCTCCCCATTCTTCACATATTTTGTTTTCCCTGCTCTTTTTTCAAGTCATATGTATTTATTCTTCTCTGAGTTTTTACTCAGTTTTGGACTTAAATGTCCCCAGCAGCAGGCTGCAGAAACTCACCTTCCCAGACCTCCCCAGAGCACAGAAACTCACCTTCCCAGACCTCCCCAGAGCAACCAATGGTTTCAGTGGAAGTAACATACAGAAAGAGTGCTCTGGGATCTGGGACAAAAGTGCCTTTTGTTCTATGGAACAACCAATACTCATTTTTAAATGTCAAAAGAACACTAAACAAAGTAGGCATACTAGAAAAAAATTAAAAGTTTTTCCCAAGTGTCTAATTTTGCACGGCACAAAATAAAAAAGGATCAAGTAGGTCAAATTTCAGGTATTACTAACAACAAGTTTGTAATTAAAAGGCATACTAGATTTTAACAGAGGAAAACAATTTTTGTACCCAAATAACTTACTTTTGCATCCTAATTGTGGTACAGCACAAAACAAGGAAAAGAAAAATTAATTAAACCATAAATCCATACATTAGATTTAATTGTATGTAAAGCACTACATGAAATAATCTTAAGTTAATTATTTAAACTCTTTGGTCTGTTTCCTTATTCCTTATACTATGAAAACAAGGATCATAGTACTTACCTTCATATGTAGAGATTAAGGGAGATAAGGCTTAGTGCCTGATTCACAGAAAGTGCTCAAAAAATGTTAGCTGATACATTACTCAACTGAAATCTAAATGAAGGTATTTAGCCTTACTATAAACGAGCTCTCTATATAAAGTTCATATGATGACCTTTTAGTATGTTTGTGTATTAATGAAAAATGGGTAAAAGTCAGCTTTGGTGAAAAAAGGCTATTTTTTATGAAGTATTCTTGCCCCCCTCCCCACCTCCAAATTGAACCTCAACCTAACCAGGCTACAGACCTAAATATACATGGAGGATAAGAAAACAAGTTAAACATCACCATTATAATCTGCCAGATACAGAATGGAGGAAATTCTACAGCATAGGGGACTCAGTTTAACAAAAATAGGCAAAGGCGGGTAAAAGCAGAGGAGTTGTTAAAGATTAAGAGAGACTTAAAGAGACCAGATAAAGTGTGAGCCTTGTTTGGAATCTGGCTCTTACAAACCGATTATAAAAATGCATTTTTCAGACAGTTAGGAAAAAAAACCCAACCAGGAATAAGACAGGAATTACTATTAATTTTGGGGGGTGTGGTACTCATCTCTTAGGGATACATACTTAAGTAGTAAAGATGAAATGGTAGGATGTCTAGGGCTTGCTGTAAAATAGGCAAAAAAGGTGGGGTGGAAAAAAAAGGCAGGGTGGGGTGGTGATTTATGAAACTAGCATTGAGTTGATGGTTGTTGGAGCTGAGTGATGCGTACATGACAGTTCCTTATACTATTCTATTTGTATGTCTCAGAGTTTTCATGATATAGCTTTAAAAGAAAGTTTAATGGAAGTGATGCAACACTCCCAAGAATGATGTAAGCCAATCTCTTTCATTTATAATAAATGTTTAGCCTTAAACATTAAATACACTGCAAGACTGACATCTGAATCACATACGTATTAAATAAAGGGGACAATTTAAAAAGAATCATTTCCATTTAATGTTAAATAATTTTTAAAACATCATATAACCTTTAATGTATTTATTAAAGGGTGCCTACATTGAATTCTATAGTTAACATTCTTAGCTTATCCATGTAAAAATGTCCCCCTATCCTATTCCCTGGAGCTGGTCAGACTTCCCCTATGTGTTCACTGCTTGCAATCTTATACAGCATTTCTTGAAGAGAACCACGTTACTTCTCAAATATGCATTATTTAAAGTATCTGTCCTTTCTGAAAGGCCTAACTTCAAAGAATCATTTACACATTTTCTTCCTTTGAGACTTATACAAAGAGTACGTTAGAGTTTTTTAATCAGTTGTATTTATAATATAAAATTAATTTTCACATGTTCACACTGAAATTGTAGCTCAGAATTACCTAGAAAAACTATTATCTGAATTAGTAATATCCATAGAAACAGAAAGTAGAAAGGTGGTTGGTTACCAAGGGCTGAGGGGAGGGGAAGTGGGGAATAGTTGTCTATAATGGGTAGAGTTTCAGTTTTGCAAGATAAAAAACTTCTGGAGATCTGTTGCACAACAATGTGAACATACTGAACACTGCTGAACTGTACACTTAAAAATGGTTAAACTAGTAAATTTTGTTATTTTTAAAAGACAATTAAAAAAAATTACCTGGAAAAATTAAAATATGAAATATATTATTTATCAAAAGGATGGAGAAGAAAAAAGTCATTCACATGAGACAAAGTACATGCAATACTTTTATTTTAGACATGCAAGGAAAGGTATTTCAGAATCTACTAGTTTAAAGCAAGCAGCTGTATACAAATAACAAAAGAAGCAACATCTTGTTACAGCTGGGCACACAGCATCCAAAGCAAACAGGCATGAGACAATGCATATTTATGCAGCATTAAAACCACATGAATGACATGTTGCAGGGCTGGGGGAGGGATAGAGGAAAAAAATGGAAACGAAAAGACCAATGTTTCCCAATGCTATCAATGTATATAATGCTAAATTTCTCATTTGACCGCCCACCCAGGTTGCTTCAAATGTCATGTGGTACAGTGAGAATGGTAAGAATGGAAACAACTGATCTGCATACCTGCCTTATACACATTTTCACAGGTCTTCTTTCAATGGTAAATCAGTTTGAGCATCTTTTGAATGTATTGTTTAATGATAGGTTACTTAACTTGGGCTTTAAACTCTCTAGACATAAACAATGAATTATTTGGTAATTTCCCCTTTATAATAATATATGTTGCATGTTTTATTAAAAATATACACAAAAATTATCAATATTAAAGGTTTTCATATTCAGAAATATAAAACCATATTTAACAAATCATTAAGTAAATGCAGACAATTATAAAACCATAACTAGTAAAATATTAGTATTTAAGCAATATTAGAATCTTAACTATATAAAATAAAGCAGGTATTAATACTTTGAAAGGATTACTTACTATTGAACAACAGATATTGCAGAAGAGACTTTTCTGATATAGCTTTCTAATAGTTCTTAAAGGGACTGTTTGATACCGTATAGCACAAATGTGATTCAATAAATGTGGCATTATAAATTTCTTAGAAACTGAATGTTTTACCTTAAATATTATATAAGAGTAGATTTTACTTTCTTGTATTATTTCCAAATACACTTTTATGTGATACATTAGAAAACGTTTGCTCATATAGACTATAATATAATCACCCTAAATATAGCTCCCCCCGCCCCCCACCAACATTTGAAGATGAAACCACACTATATTATGCATTGCTTATTCTGCCCTAGCATTTCAGCTATATTTTCTTTGGTAAACATTTTAACAATTGCTAGGTATTCCTCTTACACGATTAATCACAGATGGTTCATAAATGATGACACGTATGTGTTTAAGATGAAGCATTACTCAAAATGGTCATAGGTCATATTTTTTCAAGAATTAAACCAGCTGCAAGCAGGAAAAGCTATATCAAGATCACATATCGAATGAAAATAAAACAGAAAACAGGATGAAAACAGGAAAATTATTACAATTATAAAGGTAATGGTTCTGAAATGTTCTATTATTATTATACAAGATAATCAGTCACCAAGCTGAGGGTATTTTCTTTCATGAGCATATCAGCTCTCTATTTCCTCTGTGAAATTCTGCATACACGATGATGAGTAGTCATTTAGTACACAGGGACATTAAAATATTCATGACGTGGCTACAAAAGAAATGCATATATTCTTACACACAGTATACAAACTGACATAGACACAATCAGATTTCTAGAATGTTTAGTGCACAGTAAAGAAATTTTAATTGAAACTTAGAATTTGTTTGTTTTTAGAATTTTGGTTCATGGATGAATATTTAACTTCTAAACAAAGCCCAGGAGTTCAGATTCATCTTTTATAATTTTACTGTATATAATGATAATCTATATGATGACCTATATGTCCTACAAAATCCGAAAGCACTGTATTTACTAAAAATACTCTGAAAAGATTTTTCAGTATAAGTCATCTGGTAAATACTGAGTTAACTCAAAATCCAGTTAGAATACTCCCTCCCACCAGTGTTCAAGTTCATCAGGATTTTACCACACGAAGCAAAGGAATTTAATCCCTTAATGAAAATCATTACATCCTAGAATGACCATGAACTTTTACAGATCCTAAAGGAAAATCTTTCCCAAGAAAAAAGGAGAAAAGTAGTCACCCATTTGGTAGCAATAGAGGTTTTCAATGGTTTGCTTAGCTTAAAAAAAAAAATTCCCAAGACTATACCCTTGCGACTAAGGATATTACTTTTAAAATAATCCTCGAGAAAGATTTTAAAGGACTCTCCAAATAGATGTGTTAAATGTCTATGCCTTCTCTCTATAAATGTACCTAAAAGGATGTTTCTCACATCAACAAGGTAACCTGAGGTGAGGTTTTAAACTGACCCTAGAGTGCACAGAAGAGATGAATGTCTAGGGACTCCAAAACCTCCCTGAAACTAGAGACAAAATTAGGTACAGATTTTCCTGAGAAGAGGGCCCATGGCCCATCAGACTCTCAAAGCGATTATACCCCTCCAAAAGGCTTGTGACTCAAAAAAGTTTAAAACTGCTTATTTGAGTGCTTTTAAGATATCCTCAATTTAATATTTATTCAACTTGGCACTTTGAAATATTAGGCTACAAACTCATGTAAACTGTTTCAATAAAATATGTAACAGATACCTTATACTTAAATAATAACCATTAAATACAAAAGTGTTTGAGGAAAAAAGCCAGTTAAATTTTAATCCTCAGATAATTCCTAAACAGTTTAAAGATATAATTGCTTTTTTTCTCCCACTCAGAATATTGTGGAATGAAGCAGCAAGCTAAAATAATACTAATAATAAATTGAACCCCTAAATGCTTCATTTTCATGAGGGAATTCGATTTCGGTATCAACGGTATTAATAATAGTATTTTGGTCAATGAACTCTGAACCTATTTCAATATTCTCTGTGTAAAAAATATAAATTATAAGCCCCAATGATAGATCATTATCAGAGCAAAATTTCCTATGAAAATATCAGTTAAATGAAATAATTGGGACTATCCCTTGGGATTTAATGTAATTAAACTTTTCAGGTAATGCTAAACTATAAACAACGAACTTGACAAAATTATAATTACAAACGGAATTTATATATCCTACTACATTTTGATACATGTAAGTACTCCAGCACATATTCTACTATGCTTTCTTACACCCAATGAAACTCTTGCTGTGATACATGTTCCGTTTTCTGGACAGAGAACAAGAAAAATTTGTCTATCAAATAACTTTTCACCTAAATAATACCAGTACTTTGAGACTTTATATTACAGCTTTTCATCTTTTTGTTTTCTCTCTTAATTTTATTTATTTATTTTTTTGCAGTACGCGGGCCTCTCACTGCTGTGGCCTCTCCCGTTTTGGAGCACAGGCTCCGGACGCGCAGGCTCAGCGGCCGTGGCTCACGGGCCCAGCCGCTCTGTGGCATGTGGGACTGGGACACGAACCCGTGTCCCCTGCATCGGCAGGCAGACTCTCGATCACTGTGCCACCAGGGAAGCCCTCTCTCTTAATTTTATATCACACCATGTAAAAACCAACAATTAAAAGAAAAGAAAAAGGTAGTTTCTCAAATAGGGCTGAGTACACAGCGGTTCCTCCCCAGAGGAGACTTAACTATGAAAGAGAACAATTCTATAGAAGCAATTCTCAACCCTGACTGCCCCCCCCCGTCTGCCCCCCCTCCCCGTATGCGGGCCTCCCACTGTTGTGGCCTCTCCCATCGCAGAGCACAGGCTCCAAACGTGCAGGCTCAGCGGCCATGGCTCACGGGCCCAGCCGCTCCGCGGCATGTGGGATCTTCCCGGACCAGGGCACGAACCCGTGTCTCCTGCTTCAGCAAGCGGACTCTCAACCACTGCGCCACCAGGGAAGCCCCCCAGGCATTTCTGACAGACCTTTACTACCCTTTAGGAAAGAAAAGGGTTGATAAAGCCAAACTATTCTTTATAACAGTGATCCATATTACTGTACTTAAGAAATTATCATCCAGTCAATTGAGAAGAATACTCTTCAAAGGGCAAAAACCTCCTCACCGGAAAAACATTCTTCAAGAAGAAAACAAACTCTAAAACCCACAAAAATAAGTGTATTGGGCTTCCCTGGTAGCGCAGTGGTTAAGAATCCGCCTGCCAATGCAGGGGACACAGGTTCAAGCCCTGGTCCGGGAAGATTCCACATGCCGCAGAGCAACTAAGCCCGTGCGCCACAACTACTGAGCCCGCGAGCCACAACTACTGAAGCCCACGCACCTAGAGCCCGTGCTCCGCAACGAGAGAAGCCACCGCAATGAGAAGCCCGCACACCGCAACAAAGAGAGCCCCCGCTCGTCGCATCTAGAGAAAGCCCGTGTGCAGCAAAGACCCAACACACCCAAAAGTAAAAAATAAATTTTTTTTAAATTAAAAAAAATAAATGTATTCTTTTAACCACTTTTAAGTTGCTATAACACGTTTTAAGTACTTGCCCAGTTTAAACTGCTAGGGGCTGAGAAAGTTGTGCTATAAATAAATGCCTTAATGAGCATTTAAGGCTGATTTTTAGCTAAATGACAGATATGCCCATAATTAACCAAGTTATTTTTTCTCTTATATACGAGGAAAACATTATAGTGGATTAAATATAACTCCAGTATTCTGGGCCTTCTTACCACCAGTACATTTTATGAGTCATGTAATAATTATATTAATTAAGAATTGGGGAGAGTGAGAATGAAGTCTGTTACAATACACAGACTTTATAGTCCTGTGCAGAATTAGACCTACTGTCTTCTATTACCTAGCAAACTGAGTTTAATACACTGAAATGTCAGTGATTTAGATTGTGTGGGAATAAAGACCAGAATGAAAATAGTGAGAAAAAAAATTTAAACAAGTTGTATTACACAAACATAAACCACAAGTGCCCTTAGTACAGATTCTTTGGTGACCTATTTTTTTAAATAAAGATTAGATATTTACTATTTTCAGTCTGAAATGGGCCTTTAATCCTGGGCAAACCTATTCCAAACCCTCAACATTTTCCTCAAGTTATCTACCTCTTCTTTCTCCTCAGTCCCTGCAGCTCTCCTCTAGATGTAGTTTCTCAACTCATCCAACTCATGAGGAAAAAAAAAAAAAATTTACATCTTTAACCCGTTCATCTCCTCAAAACAGAGGAGGGAGAAGGCTCACCTTACTCAAGACCAATGCTTTTGATTCCATTCCTATTCACCCTCCGCATATACTTTTCCCATTATTCCATTCCTGTTTTTCATCGCTCTCTCCATTAGCTCCTCTTCTCAGTATACATGCATGTTCAACTTTCCTCCATACTAAGAATAATCTTTTTCTTAATCCCCTACAAAAAGGACCAGATGTAGTGGGAAGTGTAGGACAACAAACACAGCAGAAAGGAATTAAGTTACACCTGTTCTCAAAACCACCTACGTTCCTAAGACAAACCTCATTACCTTAAAAATTCCCAGATATTCACTATACTAGGCCAATGACTCAAAAGTAAAATGATCTGATAAACTATAATGAAAACTGGTAAGCAAGTAATTATCTGAAGGCTTAAGTCTTGTTGAAATGAGAAGTGCTTAAATAAACTAGTGGTATTGGATCCAAAACTGAAAACCTAGTGTCCTGATTTTTCTTTCTGGTACACTATGTAGTCAAAGAGAAATAATGTACATTTAATTAAAAATATATATAAGAAAGTGTAATTTGTAGTTACTGCTCTACTTCAGTTTTTCTTGAAGGGGCTTCACTTATTCCTTGAACTGTATCCTTTGTCCTTCATGTTCTAGAATACAATGGTCCTTTTTATTGCCCCTCACTGGATACTGTGGCAAAGTCCTTATTGTCAACTCTGGAACTCTAATCCTTGAGCTAAAGACCAAAGGGCTGCAGAGTATCCAAATGCACTAAGATCTCTTTTTAGCAATGAATAAAAAGAGAAGAAATGAGAGCACTTTATAAGGTACCTTTTAGATGAAAGGGCTCACGGTGTCTTATTACAAAAGCACTTGTGAGGCACTAGGAAAATCGAGCGATTTTTTTACATTAAGTTAGCAATGTGGCAAGAGCAATATGGTTGTTCCAGATGGTTAGTGTTAAAATGGCCAAAAGAACATAAGTGCTTCACTTTACCTGCTGAAACTTCCTTTTTAGCAAATTCTACTCTAGTTTCAACTAAAGGAACAACACAATGTAGTCTTCCATTCACAGAGCAGCATTTTGTCTTTTTAAAAAATTTATAAATTAAAAAAAATTATACTTAAAGTACATGTATTACACTTCTAGAAAACAGGAGGGAGGGACCTCAAATATCTTCAGAGGTAATACTGTTAATGTCCTACTCCTAGATCTTTTCTTACTTGATGCGTATCTTTCCATATCATTACATAGAAATTGATCTCATTTCTTTCAAAGCCAGGTTAACAGTTTCATGTATGGTTGTACTGTAATTTTCTTAACCTATTTCCCATTGATGGACATTTGGTTAGGTTCCAATGGCTCAATATTATACTGAGCATGTGTCTTGCTGCATTTGTATATTTCTGTTGGATAAAATTCCTTCCAGTATAACTAATGGGGCAAAGGTGTACACATTTAACTGTTAATAGATATCACTAAACTAATCCTTCAAAGTGGAATACAAATTTATGCGTTCATAAGAAGCAAACAATTATTCTTTGCCAATCCAAGAAACCAAAAAAAAAAAGCTAACTGATATTTTAATTTACATTCCCTTAGTCAAAGGACCATGTGTTTTTTCTTTCATCTGTGGATTACTTATTCATATCTCCTGCTTTCTTATTCTGTTGTGCTGTTGGTCTACTTCTATTACATTTGTCTTAAAAATAATAATGAGGAAAACTTAACTACATTTCCTAAAACCCTGCTCTAAAACCCGTTAGTGATAAAATAGTAAAGAGAAATTACTTTCTCCGGCAGTTAATTGTACTTTTTTAATAAAGAAGCAGAATAATTAACCTAGCTAATATAACTTTAAACTATAAAGAAATAGTTTTAAGCACATTTTAGGGTAGTTGCATTGTATTTGCCCTGTTCTTCCATTAGGATCATAACTTGAAATGCCCTAAACTTAATCAGGATTTTCAAAATAGAAAAGATTTCTTGGAATCACTGAATTTCAAATATTCAAACTCTAAATATCTTTACTAAGTAAATTCTTTAACGCTAATAGGGTATAAAAGAAAAACAACAAAAATGTCTACAGGTACAACATAAGTCTATATATGTAAATTCTGGTCATTTAAACTATTCCTCTCTTAAGGAATTATCAAATCCCTAAGGTGGATAGGGAAATCAGCAGAAAATTCAAGTGTTCTAACTGCCTGCAGGGTATGCTCAATTCTGTTTTCAGGCAAAAACTCAATTACCTTAATAGATGTTAACAGATTTGGTTGTTGCTGAGGAAATTAAATTATATAGTGACATCCCATAAGTTTTGCTACGGGCTATCTCTGGTTATCAAGTAAAAGTAATTTTGGTGGATCACAGAGGTGATTTTTATAGCCATTTACTTGAGCACATTTCTCCTTCTTTCACAATTTTTAGGGTTTTTTTTCCCCTTCTACTTTTGATTCAGCCAGTCATTTATAATCTGGACTATACATTATATTGAAAAGATGTAGCAGTCCATAAATGTAAATGGAATCTATAAATGAAAATTTTATATATTACATGATGTTAAATTAAACCAGGGTTTCTGGACCTTGGCACTGTTGACACTTGAGGCCGGATAATTTCTTATTCTGAGAGGGCCGTTATGGGCACTGCTGGTTCTTTAACAGTGCGTCCTTGATCTTTACCTACTAGATGCCAGTAGCACCTCACGGCTAGCAGTGACAATCAAAAATGTGTTCAGACATTGCCCAATGTCCCCTGAGGAGGCACAACTTCCCCACCCCCAACCCTAGTTGAGAACCACAATAAATTGTCTCTGGCTGGTGGGTAAAATTATGTTTTCGTGTGCTTGCCTGTATTTGTTAATTTTCCTATAATGGGAATTTTTATTAAAAAAAAAAAAAAGACAGCAGAGGAAACAATAAAAGAAAAAAGAATGTCTCAATAGGGGAAAAAAGAACTCAAACCCTGCAATTTTTCAGAAAGTACTTTTTAAAGAAAAAAATCACGTCAACTTACTTCAATAAATAAATAAATAAACACATAAAACCACCACCAGCAGCTAGGAATATGATCTTTGCAGGTTCCTGTGCAGGTCCCAATCCTAGGGCTCATGCAATCAACTTAGTGGATCAGGACCAGCATTGAAAAAAAGAATAGAATAGAAAACATGAGACTATAAAATAAGAAATATAAGTAAGTATATATTATTTAACCAAAAATTTTTTTGGTTTATGTAACTATTGTGATATAAAATTGCATTTATTACTGTGGCTTCTTGTCAAATACTTTTGAAAATCACATTTACAGTTACTGAATATTTTAAGTTATTCCAACTTTTCATTATTACAAACAGACCAGAGTAGCAACAGTGGACTCAAAATGAATTAAAATGAAACAGCAAGGGGGAAATCCTCAAAATTCTGAAAAGCAAACAAAGAAGAAGAGTTCAAAAAACAAACATACAGCAAAATGATTACAACCTAAAAACCAGTGACCAAGGGCATTGGCCAAACTGTTTCTTATTAAATGCAAAGTGAAAGGCAAGATTTGTTCCACCTTCTGTTTTCTCTGTATCTACCCTTCTGTATTTTCTATTTCAAGCATTAATGTAACTAAACCTCACTTATCCAGAATTTGTTCTAGCAGACCCCAATCAAGTTTACTCATAAAAAGATAAAATAGGGCTTCCCTGGTGGCGCAGTGGTTGAGAGTCTGCCTGCCGATGCAGGGGACACGGGTTCGTGCCCCGGTCCGGGAAGATCCCACAAGCCGCGGAGCGGCTGGGCCCGTGAGCCATGGCTGCTGAGCCTGTGAGTCTGGAGCCTGTGCTCCGCAACGGGAGAGGCTACAGCAGTGAGAGGCCCGCGTACCGCAAAAAAAAAAAAAATTTAAAATATGCTGGCGTAAAAGATTATATATATAGCCTTGTTAACTTTTACCCAATTGAAAAGAAGAAGGTTTAGGCTTAAAGGTTTTAATACAAACAGTGGTAATTACAAAGGAATTACAGGAGCTTGTCTTATTAAAGCCAATCCTAAGAGGATTTTTATCAAAATGCTTTTTGCTGTTATATTACTGTATATATTTTAAAGCATCTGTTTTAAAACAATGTTAAGATATTCTTTATTCTTGAGTTTGACTACCTTGCCCAAAGCCCAAATATTCTTAATTAGCAAGATTTTAATTAAAAAAAAACCCCAAACTTATTAAAAGGCATGTTATTAAATACTTCAATAAGTACTTACTTACTTAAAATACTTTTAAGTTACAAAAGATTCATTTTTAAAGAAATCACTTTTTCTCTTAAGATTCTTACCTTTCCATTTTTATGCAGTCCAAGAGATTTATTAATTACTACTTCCACAAAGATGTATAGTACTAAGATGTATCATGCAGGCCCAGCACTAAAACAAATCAATTTTAGCAGCACTAATTCTCCATAGAGTACCACTTTCTAGATGAGGCAAATTAACAACTGTAAATCCAATAAATCTATTCATAAAGTGGACCACCTTGAAGTAGAAGCAAATTCATGAGTGTAATGCTTGCTTTTGGTACCTCACTTATTTTTCATTTCTCAGATTACTTTAGTGAGAAACAATACCAACAGCAAACAAAGCTCAAAAGGAAAACCCCCATGAATTTGAAAATGATGCTGTTAGTATAAAAAAAAAGGTTGACACATCTCAAAGCACTGATCAACACCATCATGCATCTACTGCTGAGGGTTAAAGCCCAACACCCAGTATTTAACTATTTGATCTTCACAGATCAAGCAAGGACTTGAAATCATCTCACGTGCAACAGTTTTGGCATAACACCCCATTTTATCCATGCCACGAAAATGGTAAATTTAGTAGTTACCAATAAATAAGGTGGGGGTCAAAGGGACTAAAGCCTTAGACTGCTCTTTATCATAAGATATCCTCAGACAAACCTCCCCATTCTTCATTCTGGCTCTATAAAATTAAGGAGCAGAGAAAAACTGGTAAGTGCCTGACTTCACAAAGAAAATGCACTCTATATTTCCTTTGTCATTATATGTAATGTTTATAAAATAAATCCAACTGTACTGCTACCCCATGCCCTCCCTCCAAAAAAATCTAGCTTAAAATAGGTATTTAATTGGTGCTGGGGAAAATGTTCCAAGTATTGCAAATAAAAAATGTCAATTTAGTAATCTCAGCATGTTGCACTTTAATAATTTAAGAATCAAGTTAAGTACGAGTGGCATGTTAAGAAAATATGTTTTAAATTCCAACGGTCAAATGTTAAAAATTGGATAACAGACCAATTATTCTGGGCTTTACCCCCAAATCTAATTATGTATTCATACAACAGAATACCAAAAGGAATTAACATAGAGTTTGGTCTAGAAATATCAAAATTGTAACCCTTCCTTACCAAGTAATTAAGTAAAACAAGACATCTTTATTATTTAATCATAATATCTGATATTTTAGTAATTATTATTCAGATACACATTTATGTTATGTTCTCATTACTGACTATAAAATGCTAATAGAAAATCTACTTTATGCACTGACTTTCTAACCCTGTTTGCCTATAAAATGAAGGACTATCTAAACAAACTATATGACATTTACACAAATTGAGTAAAAAGGACATTTTAAAGAAATTTTTCTAAAGAAAATAAACATTCTTAAGGATAGAAATGTGTATTTCACAGATTAAAAAAGGATTAAAACCAAAATTATTTTGTGCTTTGCATATATCTTTAAGCCAACAGATATTTTCAATATAAATTCAAAGTCATCTTTGGTGTTTAGAAAAAATCAATTCAAGTAAAAGACCTGACACTAAATAGACAAAGAAAAAAAAATCACAATATATGAAAAACTAGATTAAGATCAATTAATTAGGACTTCTACAAATTTAAGACTGCATTTAGATAAGTGTCTTTACAGCTATATTTACAATTTTGGAAGCAAAATCATTTCATGACATAGACTAAGTGAATATTATACCCTAAATTATAAGACCAAAAAAGCTACTATAGATCTAGGCATTTTGATAAATCCAACAAGAAATGATTTGAAAAATACTATTTATATCTATATAGCCAATTAATAAATTCCAACTATTGATAACTTGGACAATGAAAATTTCCAGTCTAAAAAGTAAAGGATAGCATCAGTCTTAGGAAACCTACTTTGTTCAACATAGAGAAACCTCCAGGAGAATTATGGATTTCTTTACTATATTACTGAGACATACAGAAGTTGGTGTCTAAAACAGAATGTTTAAAACATACCAAGAAAATACACAAATGGGGGTTGGGGCGGACAGAGCACAGTGGTTAAGATTTCATACAGCTCTGGAGTCTAGCAGATCTGGGTTTACAATCCTGGTTTTGCCAACTGCTACCTAGGACCAGTCATTGGAACTTCACCGAGCCTCTAGAGCCTCTGTTTCTTCTTTGGTTAAAAAGGCTCTCGTGGGGGCTTCCCTGGTGGCGCAGTGGTTGAGAGTCTGCCTGCCGATGCAGGGGACACGGGTTCGTGTTCCAGTCCCACATGCCGCGGAGCGGCTGGGCCCGTGAGCCATGGCCGCTGAGCCTGCGCGTCCGGAGCCTGTGCTCCGCAACGGGAGAGGCCACAGCAGTGAGAGGCCCGCGTACCGCAAAAAAACAAAAACAAAAGGCTCTTGTGACCTTCTCAGGAAATCCTGATGATTAGCATAGGATGCCTCACATCTAACTGCTCAATAAGCATTAGCTATCATCATAGTTCTTTTTTGCTATCATTGTGCCCAGACAAATCTTTTTCAGCAGTTTGTAGAATGCTTTTTCTCATCTTATTCTATCACCTATTTTATGAACATAATATTCAAATACTCTCCCAGAGATGTAAACTTGTATCATGTATCAACATATAAATGACTCTATTGTAGGAAACAAACATCTTATCATCCTGGATTTCTTATGACAGTATTGGTGAATAACCTGAATAAACAAGTTAACCTGAACAGAATAACCTGAATGAAGCTTAACTGCCCCATACAGACTCTAGCTTGGTTTCATAAAGGCCTTAACCTCACTCTAAATTCAGAATGGACCAGCCACGTTCTGCCTCCTCAAGACCTGAATGGCTAAATTAAGAAAGATGGTTCACCTGGACCATTGAATAGAAAATGTCTTAATATAGTATCAATTTGGTTTATGTACAAAACAATGTAGTCACAGGTGAGAAATAGGGCCAAAGCTCTCTTCTAAAGACAAGGAACTGTAATTAACAGTAGTCAGGTTTTTTTTTTTTAAACTAGGGTGAGATGGGGTAAGGAGAATTTTACATGGAACTAAGGACATCCTATGCTTCTCTCTCCATTCCTACTTTTCCCAATTAGAGATATAAAAATACTACTTCAAAAAAAGAGACAGTACTTCTTATTAAAATACTTTTATAGGGGAGATACACACACATGTACACATTTACAAACAAACGTGTACCTGTAATAACTTCTGGATCCTCTAGTATATTACTCAATACATGCTATAAAGTAAACTTAGCATATTTGTCATATTGTAAAGTGTATAGCGATTTCCCAGTAGGGTTTAAAAAACAATCCAGACACAAGAGACGTCAATGCCCTAAACATTACTCTCCAGAAAAAAATATTAAAATTAAAAGCTGAACTTCAACAACTTTAGAAATGTTTCAAGGCATACGTAATTAATCAGGAAATGACAAAGAACTTGGACCAGGATCTGATAGAACCGAATATAGTTCCATAATAATGAAATATAAAAGTGATCAAGGGAAGGAACAAATATGAAAAACTCCCAGACTGCACTGGCAATCCAGGGGTTAAGACCCTGCGCTTTCAATGCAGGGGACATGGGTTTGATCCCTGGTAAGGGAACTAAGATCCCACATGCTGCAAGGCACGGCCAAAAAAAAAAAAGAAAGAAAAATTCCCAATTTCTGACCCTGGTCTTGACCTAATTTTTAGAAAAGTCTGGTTAGTGAACAGCAAAATAAGGAGGTGCTAACTTTAAAGCAATTTTACAACAGTAGAATATGAACTTGTAGTCGGCACATCTGACATTTAAAAAGAAAATCTTCGAATGACATGTATACAATCAATTAATAAACAACTGTGGCAAACCATACACACATGGAAAAAGGGCTGTGCTCATTTCACTACTGAACAGCAGATGCCATTAGGGCTGTCAACAAAATACTTCACTTGTGCAGGCACCTTAACCTCTGTTTTGGTAACTCAAGATAATTAAATGTACAAAGCATTGTCTCATATTTAACTTATGAATGTTCCAGATGATGTCATCCCAACTTCAAACAATCCCCACAACCGACCTAGTCAGTGACTGATGCAGAGGGATTACCGAGAGCTCCCCACTCTCCTGACTGAGGCCAACAGTTAAGAAGTTATAATGGGGGCTTCCCTGGTGGCGCAGTGGTTGAGAGTCCGCCTGCCGATGCAGGGGACACGGGTTCGTGCCCCGGTCTGGGAAGATCCCACATGCCGCGGAGCGGCTGGGCCCGTGAGCCATGGCCGCTGAGCCTGCGCGTCCGGAGCCTGTGCTCCGCAACAGGTGAGGCCACAACAGTGAGAGGCCCGCGTACCCCCAAAAAAAAAAAAAAAAAAAAAAAAAAAAAAGAAGTTATAATGAAGAAAAAGATTTACTCTGATTTAAAGCTTCCTTTAATAATAAAAAAGACAATTACCATAATGAAAAAACTAATTTTTTTATATTGACTAGCTCCTTCTCCTCATGCTATAAACTTTCTATTTGAATAAAACCACAATTATGACTAAAGCATAATTCAACTAGGTACCTGAATTAATGTATCATTAAGTTTTTAGGAAAAGGTAGCCTTATCTACGAAATTTTTAACTTCAGAAATTGAAGGTACAGAAGTATCAAATATACAATTAACCCAAGACAACTGTGGAAGTTAGAAAGGGAAAGGGGTTTTATCAATGGTTCTTGTGATATCAAGGCAAGACAAGAATGTAGCTGTTTAACAGAACATGGTTTGTTATTTAAGAAAATCATAGAGAAGTAGAAATACTTTTTAGTTAGTTTTGCTAACACAAAACTAGAGGATTCTACAAAAAGTATAATTATAACACTATCATTTGCTTGGCTACATTTGCACTTAATGGACATGAGGTGAAAATATGAACCAACTTGGAATGAAAATGCCATAATCTCACAGTCAACTCCTCATTGTACACACTAGTGAGAAAAGGGGTTATCTTAAGTAATTCAGAACAATGGACAGAGAGTTCTCAAATTACTGTTACTTTTCCCATCTTAAAGTAGTCCATCCTCTAAATGTTTGGACTCTGGTGTTTTGGGGTCCCAAAATGGGCCATCTCCAGATCATCTCCAAAGTAAACAATCCATCCACAGATAACTGAGTCGATGTGGCTGACACATATTCCAATCAATAAACTGCACATGGACACTACATGCCAAGCATGCTTCAGAGTAATTTCTGAAACTGTAAGAATGAGGGAAGATGACTGAGACTTCCCTAGCAAGAGCAAAACATGCTAGTGTCCAGTCAAGAGAACTCTGAGTAGCTTACCTCCTGTAGTAGATCAGCCTGCTCAATTGCTTTAAGGACATTTTTCTTGGATGTTTCCTGAACTTCTCCTCCCAAAAGAAACTCATCCAAAATAAAATAAGCCTTCTCAAAATTAAAGATGATATCAAGTTCACACACCTGAAAAGCAAAAATAAATAAATAAATAAATAAATAAATAAAACCGAAGAAAGTAAAAGATACTTACCTACTTACCTACTATCAGGTAGTCAGTAAAATCTGACCAGAGGGAATCAATCTTAATGCCTACAAGCTAAGGAAGACCAGACTCTGCAAGCTCCTAACATGGGCAACTTAATAATTTTCTACTCATAAAGACTGATCTTTTGAAATACATATTTCTGGGTAATATGATTGTAACTGCTAACCAAATCTAAATTCTATACTAAGCACTTCCAGTATATTAATCTTTGCAGTTGGACCCCTTTCTATTTCACTATTTTAAACCTTGTTCTCAGCAGCATAATTAAATGAGTAGGTCTGTGGGGTCAAGCAATTCTGGCAGTTAACTCACTAGGCACACTGACAAGAAATAGCCATTCCTTCCCTCTCCCACAGTTACTATCAAATAGTCAGAATCCCCAAGATAATTAAATAATAAACTTGTTACAGAAAAGGTTAAAAAAAAAGCACTATGGCATTCAATTTCCTAAAACAAAATACTACTCACACTGCCAAAATATTTGTCAAGTAATTCCACATAACGATGAATTATTTCCAGGGTAATTAGTTCATTGTCCTGATCCTCAATAGCACAGCAAAAATACAGACTGGCATATCTGTAACAAAAAACAGATGTAGAAAAAAATTTACCCTATAATCATGTTTTCTAAAATACATTTTCATATCCTATTGTAAAATATGTCATGCTTATACAGTTTATTTCCTCTTTACAACAGTAGATTATTTTTCTCCTAGACTATAAAAGTAATAAATGTACAAAAAGAAATTTTGAAAAGTACAGGCAAGCAAAAAAAAAAAAAAAGAAAGAGTTACTTATTTTGCTCTTCTTCCATTCAGGCTCCTTTCTAGAATATTCTAAAACACAATTGACCCAGGTTGTTCTCAAGTTTACTTAAAACAAAGTGCACTGTTGACTATTTCAAACCACAAGTAAACAGGGAAGAAAATAAACTCTCCAACTGAAGGACTTATTGAAGATGCCGTCAACGTTAAGTCAATGTTCTGGAACATTTTACTGAAGTGTAATATACACACAGAGCAGAACACAAGTCATAAATGTACAGCCTGATGAGTTTCGAAGTGAACATACTTGTGTACCAGCACCTGTACCAAGAAACAGAATTATTACTGAACCCCTGAAGCCCCTCTAATCTCTCCTGGTCACAGCCTCCCACCCCCAAAGGTAACTACTATCTTGACTTCTAACAGCACAGAATTATTTTTAAAGGAGTTTTATAGGATTATGGAATAAACCTCAAGAAAAAAACAACAGTTCCAAGTAATCATAGAAGTCAGAAAAAGAGAACAGGGGAAACTGAGACATGTCCTCAAAATTTCCAAGTTCTACCCTGTTAAATTAAAGCTCGGGTTATTTACCCTTGAAGAAAGTATAATAAGGTTGGAAAAGTCATATTCTCCAAACTAGGATTCTAGCACATGGGACTAGGTTATACTTGATCCAAGGAAGCCAAAAGTTATTAACACAACCTTGAGGCATACATAAGGAAGGATGACCTAACCAAGTCCTTTGAGGAGGGTTAAAAGAGTATTTTCAAATGGTTTAAATGTATTTAAGGCTTTTGAAAAGAAACAAAATGAAAACCTAAGACATTCTAAACAAGTCTCAGTTGCCATTGTAATTTTCACAGAGGAGCATTTAAGTGATTTTTAGAAAACACAATGGGAAATTACTGCTCATAGCATTAATGTAAAATAACATACAAACACATACACACACAATCTCAGTTTTGAAATTCAAGGAATTCCTGCTCTTCAGTATGAGAATAACTTCAGTATGAGTATTTTCATAACACTATTAATTTCAATATTATTAAAAACATTTCCTCTTATTTGATTTTTCCAACAGTAAGCAGCAGCATCCTTGATTACGGAAGGAAAAAAAAGAGGCCCAAGAGTACAAGGGCCTGCCAAGTGGTTGTACTGTGACAAGAAATCTGATCTTCATACCTTAACTCCAGGCCTTTTCCACTCTACCACACTGACTCCCTTGTCATACACATGCACTTTTTGCCACGTCCATTCTACCTGATTTCTACATTCACTAAGTTATTTTATTTATTTTTAAAAATAAATTTATTTCTTTATTAATTTATTTTGGCTGTGTTGGGTCTTTGTTACTGTGCGTGGGCTTTCTTTAGTTGGGGTGAAAGGGGAGGGGGCTACTCTTCGTTGCGGTGCGCGGGCTTCTCATTGCAGTGGCTTCTCTTATTGCGGAGCACGGGCTCTAGGCGCACGGGCTTCAGTAGTTGCAGCACGCGGGCTCAGTAGTTGTGGCTCACGGGCTCTAGAGTACAGGCTCTGTAGTTGTGGCACACGGGCTTAGTTGCTCCGTGGCATATGGGATCTTCCCAGACCAGGGCTCGAACCCGTGTCTCCTCCATTGGCAGGCGGATTCTTAACCACTGCGCCACCAGGTAAGTCCTTCACTAAGTTATTTTAAATGGTGGTTCGGGGCTTCCCTGGTGGCGCAGTGGTTGAGAGTCCGCCTGCCGATGCAGGGGACACGCTGCTGAGCGTGCGCGTCCGGAGCCTGTGCTCTGCAACGGGAGAGGCCACAACAGTGAGAGGCCCGTGTACCGGAAAAAAAAAAAAAGGGTCCCCTGCAGTCTTAGAGAAGGCATTCACACACGTTCATTTATTATCATGAAGGACGTAACAGGCACCACCTCCAACCTTACTAACAAAGCGCTTCCTATCTTTCCCAGCACTATCCTATGTTTTGTTTATTGCTTTAAAAGGCAATGGGATATTCCAACCTTCCATCCTCCCTAACCCATGCTCCTCAAATAGTCTTAAATTTGGGAAAACTGATACAATTGACACATAAGATTCTCTGAATTAAGAAAACTAAAGATTAAAGGGGCTGACATGAAAAATGGTAGATAAAAACCAGACATAACTAGCTGCTATGAACAGAGTGCTAAATAATTCCATTAGAAAGAATTTACTAATAGGCAACGTCAGGTAAATTTAATTTGTTTTTTAAATTTCAAGATTTCTTCAATGCTACTGTTAAGCAATCTAATGCTTACACCATCCTTGCTCCTTATCCACAGTACCGCTTTTTACTTATAAGTAAACAGCATTTAAACACTAGTCAAAGGTCCTAGATTATACGAGTCATTCGGAAATATTACTTTAATATCAAATTAAATGAATTCTTCACTGTAGGTGAGCATCCAGTTATCAGGATTATAAGAAGGCACCTCTTTCCAGAAGGCTTAAGGAAGAAAGAAACAGAAGCATAATAACAGGTAACATTTACTGAGTCCTCACTCTGAGTAAGGCACTAAATGTTACCTAAGGCCTTGGCATAATTTACCATTTTAATCCTCAAAAAAACCCTTCCAGAGAGATACCGTTATTATTTGCATTTACAGGAGACTCAGGCTTAATTGAGTAATCTTCCCAGAACAGTGATTTGACTCCAGAGCCTGAGTTGTATATTAAAAACTATGGCCCAGAACTGTGCTAAATAAAGTAATCCTGCAACTGGCAAAAATTAAAACATATTCAAAGCAATATTTTACATGCTTTGAAGAGAGAAATAAAAATTGTTATCTTGACTTAGTAAAAGATTACCAGGAGAACCTGAGGTATACTCCCTATTTTCAGAAGCAAGTGGTTTTAAAAAATTCAATAATGAGCTCATTTTGTTCTCTTAGTATATATTTGTAAGTCTAAATCTGAAGTAAAATTAATAATAGACTAGTAAGAAGAAAGGTATGTTTGGTTATTTTTAGCAGAGTAGATTACGGCTTACTCTAATTACTGGCACTCAGAGAACATCTGAAGGTGCCTATTCTTATATTCACAACACATGACTTCTCCCCAGTCAGCTAAATATCAGCTGACTGTGGGTGACTGTAACCAAACCGTTCTCAATATTCTACTGCTATGTCATTAAAAATTCTTTTGTTAGTAAAGAAAATCAATACAGTACTCTTCAACAAATTCTGAAGCTCGTAATTGGTAGGTGTGTATTTTTTAATTAATATTAAGACTTTAATCCATAACATGCTGCACAAAATAGGAATAAAAAACGCATACAGTGTCTTCTGTGTTCACGGGATCTTCAAGAGCGTTTATTTTAGAGATGAGGAAACAAAGGCAAAATGACTTGTTCAAAGTCACAAAACTAGCTAATGGCCAAAGGAAAAGAACTCAAGTCCCCAGACTTTCAGTCTAATTTTTCAGCTATATTAACCTTACTCCCCTCTCACCTCTCCCTCCCCAAGAGGGGCAACTGTAAAGAAAGGCTCAGGGATGAAGAATGTGGATGAGGCAACTTGAGGAAGGCAGACATAAAGATCACTCGGTGGTATGAACAGCGAAAGTGCTAGTTCAGAATTTCTCAGCAGCTAAGTGGTAATTCCTTTGCTTAAAAGGTCTCCTCTTCCAGCTGGTCTAGGGAAAAAAAAATCACCTGGGGCTTCCCTGGTGGCGCAGTGGTTGGGAGTCTGCCTGCTAATGCAGGGGACGGGGGTTCGAGCCCTGGTCTGGGAGGATCCCACATGCCGCGGAGCAGCTGGGCCCGTGGGCCACAACTACTGAGCCTGCGCATCTGGAGCCTGTGCTCCGCAACGAGAGGCCGCAATAGTGAGAGGCCCGCGCACCGCGATGAAGAGTGGCCCCCGCTCGCCACAACTAGAGAAAGCCCTCGCACAGAAACGAGGACCCAACACAGCAAAAATAAATAAAGTAAAAATTAATAAACTCCTACCCCCAACATCTTCTTAAAAAAAAATCACCTGTTCATAGCTACAAAAAAATATGTCCTTAAGTACTCTAGATGAGTTTTCAGTATGAAATGGGGAAATGCAGAGGAAAACTGATTATAAATTCTAACTTTTATATGTGAATTTCATCTCAGTAAAGCTGGGGTTTTTTTTAGTGCACCTTTATTTATAGGCGCTTGATGTAAATATCAGAGTCAGGTGAGATTACCCTTTACAGCCTTTAACGGAAAAAGCGGTGGCCCAACATGGATGGGCTGAATGCTGTGCACAGAGCACCAAGTAGTGCCTTCTTTTCTTTTGACAGGCCATCTCCTTCAGCTACAGGAATCTTGATTCCTGGGACTGATTCCCTTGCTTGTATTTTCCTCCTCCACACGGGGGACTCCTTCCCCTATCTAGAAATAAGCTTAAGTCTCTTATGCCATTTTTTAACCCTGTCCCCCAATCCTGTCTACAGGTGGTTATCACCTCTTCTGTCCTTCATAGCAAAGCTCCCCCAAATACTCTACACCTGCTGTTTTATTGTCTCCACCTCTTCACACTTTGCCCCATTTCTTCGAGAGTTCTGTCTCTACTATTCCACTGAAAATGTTCTGATGAAGGGCATTTTGTGAAATGCTCACTGTAAAATCTAATATTCTTCACTTTAGTTGACCTTTATGCGACCTTTGGCACTGGTGGCCTTATTTTTGAAACTCTCTCCCCTTCCCCAATGTGACTGACCTTATACTTATCCTTTGCCTGCTGTTTGAATGCTGGTGATCTAACGCTTTATGCCTAATTTTCCCCCAGACTTCCATGCCTATGCCCACCCTGAGAAAACTAGGCATCTCCAAATGGAAGTCACACAGGCCCCTCAAAGCCAACCTTCTACTTCACCATTTACCCCATCAACTGAATCAGAAATATGGAATAACACCACTCCTCCTCTTCTTTCACTGCCCTCCCTGCTTCTAGCGGTGACCAAGTCTTACCAAACTTACCTCGGAACAGCTCTTCCACCTGCTGAGCCCACAGCAGAGGTCTTCCTTCAGGACTGCCGGATGAGGCAGTCTCCTAACAGATCCCTCAGGTGCCAGTCTCAGCCCTCCCCCCACCCATTCTCCAACTACAGGATCTTTAAAGAAATGCAAATTTTCTATTCATCCCAGTTTAAAACCTTTGCCTCCAGGCTTAAGATTTGAGTTCTGGCCACTATGGCAGTCACTAGCAACTGACCTTGGACAAGTCACTTCTCCCAAATTCTCATTTTTTATAAAGCTGAAGTTTGATCAACAGTAGTGGTTTTCAAACTCAGGAACCATCTACAGAGAGGGTGGAAGCCAAATGAGTTGAGACACAGTCCTGATTTCACACGAGCACCTCCACTTCCACTTGTTTCATTTAAAGTTCTATCCTTGGGGCAAAAAGCTTTTTTAAAAAAAAAAAAAATCACTTGACTAGATTACTCTAAAACATCTCCCAGCTCTAAAATGCTATGATTTTTCTCAACAAATACTAAACCAAACACTGGATACAAAATCACCCAAAGATGACTAATATTCATTCTATTCTAAAGAGAAGTCTATGGTATTTTTAAAGTTCTAGATGTCCTATAACCTTCATGACTTTCTCTACCATCTCCCCTACAAACCCCACTCATACTGTAGTGGAATAAAGGAAAACTGAGAGAAAACCCAGGCTTCTCTTTGACCCTCCTCGAAGCCCATACAGTCAGTTCCCTGCACATCCCCCTCAGGAAAGAATTTTTATATGCATGAATGTTCTTATCTTAAATTCACTAAATTATTTGTAAGGGAACAGAAATGGGGAAGAAACAAAGTAATTATATTTCTTTTAACCTTATGAGAACAATCTTGAGAAGTTTATTTTAAGGTATAAAAAGTTTCAGATATTAATAAAGATGTATAGCATTTTTTAAAAGGCTTAGTGTTCAAGGCCAACCTATGAGTCATTTTGCAACATCAAAATTTTAAAAGTCTGTTCTTGGCAAAATTATCTATCTACCAGATATAATCACACCTCCACCACAGCAACAAGTGTACTTCAAATTAATAAGCCCTAAAGAACAAATCCTGTATATATCCAGTTTTTACATCTGTGACTAAAATGGTCTATGTATCCAAGGTGTTTATAAGTGAGTAAGAGATCCTAAAAGTCAGATTAAAAGGCATGTCAAATGTCAGTCATTACTTTACAGATTTGTGGGGAGAAGGTGGTGGTGGAGGGTAAATGCTTATCTAAATTCAGAGAATTACTCACACAATTTAAAATACTGATCTTATTTTCCCCTGCAAAGAAATGAATTCTTTCAAATTTCCTAAAAAGATGATTAAGCATGAAGTATCATTTATGCCTTCAGTCACATAATTTCGTGTAAAAAGATTTCCATAATTTTAACATTTTAGCCTGGGTAATAAATCAAAACAGCAGTTATCTTAAAAATACAAAGCTTTACCTTAAGACTATTTCATCTATACCTTTATTAATCATTATTTATAAATGTCATCCCTCAAAAGTCTGCAGTTTCCACATTATAAATGATCTGACATTTGATTCTATTTCACCTTCCTGATAAATCAAAATATACCTTTTGTAAACAATCTTCAGATCTCGCCACTCAAGAAAGCTGCACATTTTAGGTTTCCGTGCTAAAACGGTTTGAACAAGTTCTCTTGTGATCTTTTTCTTCTCTTTGTCTGATAATGGGACGTACCATTTCTGCAGTCGAAGCTTTCCCTGACGACTAAAAAGCAACATAAACTGCATCTGTTAAGATAAACAGAACCAACATTACAGACAATACTTTGATTCAATAAAGTTAAGGTTAAGATGACATGCTGCACAGAGAAGCTTTGGGGGACAGGGCGTTTAGCTAACAAATGATGAGTAGCCATCAATATTTCTATGCCAGTTAAAATAGCAGGAAATTCTTATAGAAAGATCTTCCCACCAGATGCAAATCCTCCCACCCCACCCGGTTCCACGTAAGTTTAGGGGGGCGGGACAGGAGGACAAAAACAGGCGAAGTGAAAATTCTGATGAAAAAGATAATTCTTGCAATTTAAGAAACTATTGTGTACCTGTGCTATAGGAATGCATGTATATGCATCAAAAGAGAATTGTTGACATCAACTGGTTTAGATGCATTTGAAAGAAACAGATCTACTATTTTTCACCCTAAACAGAACAAGCCGTCCTGGTTCCAGACCGAATTACTTGTAGACAGACTGCTATAACTTAGAATGCTCTCTTCAGTTTATGCTTACATATTTTAAGCAAAACAAAAAATCTAAAATATAAACCAAAAAAATCCCATAAATGCATTTTTCTTAATAAAAGCCTGATTTAAGTATCTTATCTCATTTTAAAAATCCCACCATAAATATACACACAATAAAGTGAGTTAATATAATTTTACCTAAGACAATAAAACCTTTAAAAAGCCAAACTAAGAGCTACACACATTACATGAAATACTTCATTTAAAACGATAAAAAACACAGCATCTACAGATGGAGTGGATGCTGAATTCTAGTGTATTTTACACAAACTGTTTTGTATATATTTATTTGGAATCTGCAAATGATGATTAGTCTACATGTTTAGTTTTTAAGGAAACCTTCTTGTATAATTCAACTGGTCTTCTCAACTGCAAACAGATAAGCACTGTTTCTACAAAGGTAATTTAAAGGTAGAATTCAGATATATATATATTTTTTCTTTTAACTATTGTATGTTCCAGTACTAGTTACTGCAAGTAAGATTCAGCCTGACTCTTAATATTCACCACACCATGAACATGGGGTGGGGGAATTTATACAATCAATTTGAATAAAATGGGCCCTAAATTTCGCTAAGAAATCATTGCCGCTTTTTGTAATAATAAACGGGCATCAAGATATTTAGAAATTTACGATGCAACAATTTAACTTTATTAAAGTTAAAATTGGCTGAAAACACCTCACTTAAAAAGGATGCCTGGCACGAAGTAAACGAACAATATTTGTTTATTGATGTCAAAGTGCCTCACATAGAAGTCCTGTTAAGATAGCGGCATTAGAAGGGGACAGCAAGTAAAGCATCAACTGGACAACGTTTCATGCAAACCCGTTAGCAGAACTTGGAAAAGAACAGACCCGTATTCCAGGATCTCGATGACCAGGAGGGCTGGGGGTTTGCTTTCGGAACTCAAGGACTCAAGGGAGGCTATAGCAGGCTCCCCCATCTCCCCCACCACCACTTTTTATGACGAATAGATAATTCAGTCTCTTGAAAATAAATTATATGTTAACATGGGACGGTGCCCGGTCGCAAGGCACAAGTATTCCTTTCCTCTAGTTAAAAACCAACGCTCTGATTTTGCCACAAATCACAGAGCACCTCAATTCCTGGAGATTGGTATTAAAAACAATGGGCTCGGCCGCGGAACGGGCTCGGGGCCAGCGCTCCTCGGTCCGGCCGTCTCCGATGCCTGCCCGCCGCCCCACGGGGGGCCGCACTCCATCACTGACCGATCCAGCCCGGGCGAGGTGACAGGCAAGGAGCGGGGCAGACAATGGCAACCGCCGCCGCGCAGGGGGCGCCAAGGGTGCTTGGTCGCCGCCGCCCCCGGCCGCCGACCCCGCCCGCAAATGCCCCGCAAAACTTGAGGCGATTTCCGAACCACAGGTGCCGCGGGGCCGCCGCAGCGTCCGAGACTGGCCCCCGCATCCTGGGGCGCGGCGCCGAGTGGAGAGGGGCGCGGACGCGAAGAGAAGTGAGTTTCGAGGCGCGGTGCCCCAGTGGCGGGCCGGGCGGGCGGACGCAGGGTGGGGTCGTCGGGGCGCTCGTGGGGCAGCGGGGGGCTCGCCCGGCCCTCCCTCCCCGCTCCCCGTCCCCAGCGCCCCCGATCGCCTCCCGGGACTTACGGCGGCCGCGGGCCGCAGGCGCGGCGGGGCTCGGCCGGCAGCGGCGGCGGCTGAGGGGAAGCCCCTGTCGCTGAGCTGAGGAAGAGAAGCCGTGTTGCTGTGGGGAGAGGACCCGGTTCGCGGAGTGAAGGCTTAAGTGGCTAGGGGAGGGCGAGCCGACAGACCCCGCCCCGGGGGCCGGACGAGGGAGGAGCCAGGGCTGCGGCGAGCAGAGGGGCGGGCTGGGCGGTGCGCGGGACGCAGCTCGGCTGTTGCCAACGGCACCGGAGACAGCTCAGGTGACCGCCCAGTCCGAGGAAGCCGATTGGCCGCGTCTTTACCAAGGGGGGGGGGGGGGGTGTGGTCCGAACCGGAAGCCAGGCCACGTGACCCGGAAGCGGCCGCTGCCGGCGCCGGCGCGCCTGCGCACTCTTGAGTGTGCCACCGGGACGCGCGCGCAGCTGTCTCGGCTGTTTTGTGGTGAGAAGGTAGTGTTTCGCGGTGCCCTTTGTTGACCCTGCTATGCGGGGCAGGGAAGATCTGGACTGCCAAGAACCACATTCGAGCTCGGATAACTTTCCGTGCCCCAAGAGGGTGGGACGGGGCGGTGTAATGCCTGGTGATGTTGGTGAGGGGAGAGAGGGGGTGCTGCAACTCTGAGGAAAATAAGTCAGCTCTTTCTTGGAGCTCGTGCACGCGTTTAGAGTGCTCTTTACAATTACTTTGCCTCAAAACCGTCCGGAATCCGACCCCTGCTTCCCATCGCACTGCTACAGCCCTAGACACCTTTTCGCCCCAAGCTGTGCAAGTGTCTCTTCCCGGGGCTTGCCTCGTACGTCCTCAGTGCTGCGGACCTGAGGAGTTACTGTCCGTTCTCAGCTGAAAAGCCTAGACAGCACCTCATTTCAAGATCCCGCTTCTTTCACACGGAGTCTCCCCTCTCCTCCCCCACATCCGCCTGGGTTCCAGTTAGTCTTGTCGACGACTTGCTCTGCCTGGCTTGCCCTTGCTCTCAAATGTCACAGCTCCTATGAAGCCTCACCCTCAAACCCTGTAAGAAGGAATCCCTCTTTCATCCATATGCCCATTAGCACATCTTGAATTTTCTTCATTTTGTACCCCAACCTAGTTCACTGCCTAGTATATAACACCACTAGTAAATGTGAGCTGACTGATAAGGATTATAAAATTGTAGATTTGTTTAGAACCATAGTGCTGAGCATTGTGTCTGGCACATAATGGATGTACATATTTTTTTGAATGAAAGAATGGATGAATCATCCAGTCCGACTCATCTTTTACAGATGAGGAAAGGGGAGCCCCACGGGATTAAGTGACCTTGCTTGAACAGCCACGGGTTTCTCATGTCGACTGCTATTCATTACCCCAGTCACCTCGGTTCTTACAAAGAAAGCTAGAAAATTGCTTTTGTTAAGCTATGCCCTTTTTGCAGAGGTTCCCAAACATAGTCGCCCGAATTTTTTAACGGCCCAAAGGGAAAAAGAGATGCTAAGTTTTACAGGAAGCTAAATTTAATCAATCTAAAGGAATCCTTTATTAGAGATTGGGTTCTTTTTGTGTGTGTTAAAATGTCTATAAAACTAAGATAGTATATAATAGGAATTTGGGGGCATTTTTTTAATGCCCTTCTTTGGCAAAATAAAAATATACAATACCTTCCTTTTTTTTTTTTTTCTGGAATACCTTCCCTTTTAAACGCTGCTATGCTGCTTGGAAATTTTCCTACCAGCGTGTATGCTAAACGTATATACTGTAGTATTAAAGAAGTGGTCGACACAAAGCACAGAGCTGGCTTTCTGTAGGTCTTTAGGCCCCCTGCCCAAATTTCAGCAACGGGACCAATCCTGCCCCAGAGGCACATGTTAATGCCCCATTTCTCCCTTACTACACAAAACAGATGCCATTAGCCAGTCAAAGATATATCTAATACGATGTAATGAAAACTCGCCCTCTGAATCCAAATGCTGCTTTTCTCTTTTTCTGTACAAAACTCATGTCCTCAAGGTTCCTGAGATAACTACCTCCAAGTTTAAGCTCATTGGTTATGCTCCTGATGTTGGTCTGTGGTTCTGAAAACGAGGACGGGAGACTTGCTGATGACATATTGGCAGTCTCTGGTATTCCTAGCCAAGAAAAGGTGGAGGTTGGGGGGAGGGAGGGTAGGGAATTATGGGAAAAATAATTAGCAGCTGAAAGCAGCTATTACATAATCTTGGCTGCTTATTAATTTAGCAGAAGGAATGGCTTATTAAATTCTAATAGCAACAGCACAACTGCAAACAACCTAGCAATTAACAGTGCAGGGCCCATTATTTTGTTAATATGTTCTCTTCTTTTGGCAAGTGTATAAGAACAAAATTTATAGAAGCAGATGGTCTTTTTCAGTAGATTATAGATGGTTTATTTCCCAGTCTTAGTATTAAGAGCTTATTGTGCGTTCACCGTGAAAGACAAAAGAAGCACTGTTATTGTCTTTGTTGGTAATTAACTGTTTGACTTTGATTCCCACAATTTCCAAATTGTGGGCTTTGTTATATAGCTGATTCTTCTCACCTGGTATCTTCTTCATCTGTCATGTTAATAGGGTCTCTTTTTTTAGTCCTTTGCTTTTGTTATCTGGGTGGTCCTGATTTCTTGGTTGTTATTGATTGATGGTACAAAAATTATTTTTTATGAAAAACTAAAAATCAGATTTTATACTTTTTTTTTTTGATACAGGAAACATTTATTACAGTACCGTTTCTCATGGAACAAGAACACGTAGTTTCATGGTGCACGGCTGCCAGATGTTTCCCAGGTTTCAATGTCCCAGGTAGATAAAGGAAAATTCGGCAAGGTCAGAAGAGAGAAGAACAGATTTATCATGAAATAGGAATGGTAACTGTGTCCCAAGTGTACAGAAGGGGAAGAATTGAAGTCTTTCTGGTAACCTGCCTTTGCTTTTATTTATGTTTTTATAGAGATATAATTGACATATAACACTAGTTTCAGGTGTACAACATAATGGTTCGATATTTATATATATATTACAAAATGATCAGAGTAAGTCTATTTAACATCACTTGTTTCTTAAACAACAACAAAAAAAGTGCCTAGCTTTTATTTGTGCTAAATGCAAGAGGTGAGGGTAAAGTAGAGATTCTACCTTTTAACAGTAAAATTTTGAGACTTTATATGTAGTCTTTTATAAGTTTTCAAAAATAATTTTAGTTTCCTGTTAAATGTGTGATGGCTATATGCTTTTATCTCCTCTCCCTCTCAAAATGCCATTAAATGAAAAAAAAGAAGAGGAATGTTTAAAGTATAGACCCACATGGACAATAAGGGAGGGGACAGTAGCGTGAGGATGTCAACGAGGATGTCAGGGTACACTATTGGCTCATGATTAAACACTGACGATTTAAGAAAAAATTGTAGTATATTTATCTTGAGAATATGGAGGACAGACGTGAGGGGATGTTGAAATAATGCTAAATCCTCATGCGGTAACAGGAAGAAAATAGATACGATCCAACGTGAATCAAGAAATAGAATTATTAGCATATTCTTTCAATACCAAGAAGTAAATTCCAGATGCAATGAAGACTTTCTTTCCAGAGACAGAATCTTGAGGTAGGATGTAATAAAGGTTATTATTACATTTTATTTTACTGTAGGTTTTACTTAGATAATTTTTAAAAATATTGTAATGAAGTAGATAAAAATTCTTCTGTTAGTGCTAACACTGTATTAAGGATTTGTACAGTGTTCCTTTAGCCAGTCTATATATTATATAAAATTTATTAAATAAAAATGTTTTGTAATGAAATTCAGTGCTGAATCATTGTAGAAGATCACAGTAAGTGTAAAAAGATGCTCAGAGTTTGTGAATTTGCATCTTCTAAGATAAAGTTGTTCCAAGGAGAAAACTGGCCTAAAATAATGAGGATTTGTGAACCAAATCATTTCAAATAGATAGAGCTGTCACTGCTGAAGTCCTCAACAATGAGCTAAAGGGAAATGTGGAACATACGTTCTTTCTTGACGCCTGTTTCCATAGCTTTGAATAAAATGCAGGAGAATGACTCTTCTCCTTTTAATATTGGGTTAAAGCATTGATTCTCAAGCTGGGCAATTTTATCCCCCACCAGGGAACACTTGGCAGTGTCTGGAGACATTTGGGTTGTCACAGTGGGGCAGGGGGGCGGGGGTGGGGGAAGAGTTGGTGATGGGGCTGCAATGTACAGAATAGCTTCCATGACAGAGAATTATCCAGCCCAAAATGTCAATAGTGCCGAGGTTGAGAAACCCTGAGTTAGTCACTGAAAAGGTTAACATGCAGCAATGGAGATATTTTATAGACATTTCAAGAAATGGAACAAGCACTTATCTTCATATGTTTGTTTTTCTCTCGGAGGGGTTGGAGTTGGAGGCATTCTTAATGTTTGATAGGTAAAATCCTTAACTGCTGAAAAGACTGGCCACATACATGAGGCAGTCAGTATTCATCAAAGTAACTAGAATAAACTATCCAAACGGGATTTTTTTTCAAAGTGATTCTGGAATATTAGTGGAAGTTATTTAAAACCGGGATCCATGAGATGACTATTCCATCCATTCATTCATTCACTTTTTTTTGGCTGTTTTGGGTCTTCGTTGCTGCACGTGGGCTTTCTCTAGTTGGGGCGAGCGGGGGCGAGTGGGGGCTCCTCTTTGTTGTGGTGTGTGGGCTTCTCATTGCGGTGGCTTCTCTCATTGTGGAGCACGGGCTCTGGGCACATGGGCTTCAGTAGTTGTGGCCTCAGGGTCTAGAGCGCAGGCTCAGTAGTTGTGGCGCACGGGCTTAGTTGCTCTGCGGCATGTGGGATCTTCCTGGACCAGGACTCAAATCCGTGTCCCCTGCATTGGCAGGCGGATTCTTAACCACTGCGCCACCAGGGAAGTCCCAATTCATTCATTTATTAACATAAATGTTTATTATGTGTTTGCTCTCTGCTGGGCACTGTGGTAGATAATGGTGATACAAAGATGAGTAAGATGTTGACTCTGTCCTAAAGCTCCAAAACTATTTCTCCTGACACAAAATTCCATGTCTTTTGGCAACAAACTCTGGATGGTCAGGGGAGCAGTCACCAAACATATGAATACATTTTCTTTTAGGAAACCCCTAGAGATGCTTCATAGAACCTTAGATGTCTGTGACTGACCCCTTTGGAAACTATTCGCCCTAATGACCTCCCAGGGCTCTTAGCAGTCTTTTCATTCTGTCAGTTTTCCACAATACTCTTAATTCACAGCAGTATTACAGAGAGATTTGCTATGTTTTCAACAAAACAGTTTCAAATAATTATCTTTTGACCTGGTCCTTAAAATGAGATGTTTCAGCAGTAATCTAACTCAACTAGACTAGTGGTTCTAGGATATTCTTTAGGGGACTTGTGAAAACACAAGATGGCTGGGCCCCACCACCAGAGTTTCTGATTTAGCACGTCTGACATGAGGCCTGATAATTGCATTTCTTTTTTCTTCTTTTTTTTAATTGAGATATAGTTGTTTTACAATGTTGTGTTAGTTTCTGGTATACAACAAAGTGATTCAGAATATATACATTCTTTTTCAGATTCTTTTTCATTGTAGGTATTGTTTATCTGTTTTATACATAGTAGTGCCTATCTGTTAATCCCGAGTTCCTAATTTATCCCTTCCCCCACTTTTCCCCTTTGGTAACCATAGTTTGTTTTCTATACCTGTGAGCCTGTTTCTGTTTTGTAAATAAGTTCATTTGTATCATTTTTCTAGATTCCACATATATATGATATATGATATTTGTGTTTCTCTGTCCGACTTACTTCACTTAGCATGATAATCTCTAGGTCCATCCATGTTGCTGCAAATGGCATTATTTCATTCTTTCTTATGGCTGAGTAATATTCTAGAGTGTGTGTGTGTGTGTGTGTGTGTGTGTGTGTGTGTGTGTATGTGTATGTGTATTTATATACATATACACCACATCTTCTTTATCCATTTGTCTATCAACGGACACAGGTTATTTCCGTGTCTTGGCTATTGTTAATAGTGCTGCTATGAACATAAGGGTGCATGTATCTTTTCAAATTAGAGTTTTTGTCTTTTCTGGATATATGCCCAGGAGTGGGATTGCTGATCATATGGTAGCTCTATTTTTAGTTTTTTAAGGAACCTCCATACTGTTCTCCATAGTGGCTGCACCAACTTACATTCCCACTAACAGTGTAAGAGGGTTCCCTTTTCTGCACACCTTCTCCAGCATTTGTCATTTGTAGACTTTTTAATGATGGCCATTCTGACCAGTGTGAGGTGGTAGCTCATTGTAGTTTTGATTTGCATTTCTCTAATAATTAGCGATGTTGAGCATCTTTTCATGTGCCTGTTGTCCATCTGTATGGCTTCTTTGGAGAAATGTTTATTTACGTCTTCTGCCCATTTTTTTATTGGGTTGTTTGTTTTTTTTGATATTGAGCTATATGAGCTGTTTGTATATTTTGGAAATTAATCTCTTGTTTGTCACATCTTTTGCAAATATTTTCTCCATTTCCATAGGTTTTCTTTTCATTTTGTTGATGGTTTCCTTTACTGTGCAAAAGCTTCTAAGTTTAATTAGGCCCCATTTGTTTATTTTTGCTCTTATTTCTTTTCCATCGGGAGACTGACCTAAAAAAACATTGCTATGGTTTATGTCAGAGAATGTTTTGCCTATGTTTTCTTCTAGGAGTTTTGTGGTGAGAGTTGTATTTCTAAGAAGTTCCCAGGTGGTGCTGATGTTGCTGGTCTTGAGACCACACTTTGAGAACCACTGCTCTATACCAAAAAAAAGCTATGACATATAACAGGAAAGTTCTCAAAGCCAGTAATTGTGATATATAACTTTCCCAGACAAATGATCTAGAGGAAACTTGAGATCTGAATTTTTTTATTGCTGACCTCATTAAGTCTGATACCATTGGGAGAGTAATAGTCTCAGTTATATGAACCTGAAGTTCAGTCTATATGCACAACCCATAGTGGCTTCTGATCATGGTGTGCCCTGTACAAACTAATGTACTGTAGTAGTCTAAGTTAGAGATTAGAGTACTTAGAGAAACTTGAAGTTTGCACCATAAAAGTCAGATGCTTACGTGATGAATATCACTACTCTAAAATTTTTTCCAACTACTTATGCCAAGTAGGAATCACCTCTGAATACTTTGTTAGCGATTATAGACATGAGGTGGAAAGGAGAGAGTTGAGAGGGACCAGGTAGACAGAATCCATATCCCTGGATAAAGCAGAAACGACTACGTAGTAATCAAAATCTGCCCTTTCTCTTCCATGACATGCGGCTAGACCCTGTTCCTCAGCCACCCGTGCAGTTAGGTGTGCCCATGGAGCTGAGATCAGGCTATGAAGTGTGGATGGAAGTGCTGTCAGTCTGGGCCCAGAAAACCCTCCACAGGAAAGCCTCTTCCCTCCCTCCCTCCTCAACACTGCTTTTGCTCTCTGGATGTTGACACTTCGAGGTGTCCTTGGAAGTAGGGTTTTGAGGATGGCTGAGTCTGTCAGCCTGGGTTCCTGAATGACTGCGTGGAGCAGACGCACATACCACTACCACCATCATCATTCCTACCACCAATTTTACTTTAAGTGAATGAAAAATAACTTTGTATTAAGCCAGTCATTTTTCCGGGTTCATCTGTTAAAACTGCTAGTATTACTGGCCATCCTTGCAAGCTGTTACACACTTCCTTACGAAGAGAAGGAGCCATAGTGATGGGTAGAGCAGTGCATTTTCAAGTGGCTAGCTCTTTGTCTCGATTCTAAACCTGCTTTTTGTGCTCCTCCATGTGTCTCCTTTCTGTTGAAATTTAAAGAGAATCCTCATACGGTCTGAGTCCAGAATTTAAAACTACTCATCTATCAAAGGGGCAGGAAAGACTGATTTGAGATTTTTCATTAGCTTTACATTCCTGTGGCAAAACATAGCATTTGTACCAGGCAGTAGATAATGCAAAATTTTAAAAATCATGTGGATGAAAGAGCCAAGGAAATGGGGGTAACGGGGGGAGCATATTCTGGCTAACTATCCCTAATTGTCAAAAGTGCATGATGTTGTCAGTTTCTTAGAACCAAGAAACCAAAGATGACAGTTGATTTATGATCAGATTATATCCTTGTCTTCTAAATAATATAGGACAAAGTTAAAACATTTATCCTAAAGCACTATTTAGAATACACAGACATTTTAATTGAATGATTTGAAAAACTTTTAGAAATAATGCACACCTTTTAAATATAACAAATACGTAAAATAATAGATGTTTAAAAGTGATTTCACTCAAAAACTTCATTTTACAAATAAGGAAATTAAGCCCCAGAGAAGTAAACAAATTGCTCAATATCATACTACTTCATTAGTGGTAGATGAGGAACTAAGAGCCCTGTGTTCTGTCTCCAGCCAGTGTTTTCCCACCATAGTCCACTGTCTGTTGCCCATAAACTACTAGCCCATTATCTTTAGACAAAAACAAACAAATAAACTGAAAAACCACACACCCACAGCCCCTCAAAACATAAATTCTTCATTTCTTTCTCTTATCTCTCAGCCTGGTACTAAAGTATTTGTGTCTCCACTAGTGGACTGAAACCCTTGTGATCTCCAGGATTGGGATAGTATTTTACTAATCTTTCTATCACAGAATCTAATCCAATACTTGGCATAGAGTAGACGCTCAGAAAATGTTACTTTGAAATGTTAATTACTTTGACGCCAAAAGAAAAATTAATAAGCCCCTGTCTCATTGCTTCTTGAGTGTTAGCAGATTTTCTGCTCCCCTCCCCCTACCATAGCATACGAAGTAATCTCCTCCTTTCCATCCCCACTAATGTTGCCCTAGGTCAGACCAACAAACTGGACTTTCCGTCTCAGCCCCTCCCCTCCATCTGATCCCATTACTACAATTCCTTCTGCATGTGGCCACCTGAGTGTTTTTTCTGAAACATAAATCCAATAGAGATTAGACCCTCTGCTTAGAATGTTTCAGTTTCTTTATTACTTCAATTTGTATGCCTATGTCTGGGCCAGGTACTCATTGGGTACTGGGGATAACATAGAGAACAACTTAGACATGGAACCTTCTGCCAGGTGCATATGGTATTAGGGCAGGAGGGCACAGTTTACAACTGGCAGTCCCAATACAGTAACGTAAGTGTTTCAAAAGGGGGAAGGCTAGGGTGCTAAGGGACCATATAGGAGAGGGCCTAATCCAGAGTTTCGGTGATCGTGATAGGTGGTAGAATCTGAGAAGGGTTCCTGGAGGACACAGACTTTAGGCCAAAATTGAAAAACAAAACAAAACAAAACAAGTGAGTTGGGCAAGAGTGTTCCGCACAGGGAGAGTAACATGTACAAAGATAAAGAGATGGGTGTGTGACTCTCTTAAGGACCTGAATAGAAGGTCATTGTGGTCAGAGAGTACCTGGGTAAAGATAAGTCTGCAGAGAATAAGAGGACCAGGTTATGCAGGACCTTTTAACAAGATTAAAACATTTGGGCTTTATATAAAGATATTGGGAGACACTGAAGGATTTTAAGCAAAGGCAGCGCCATTATTGGATTTGAGTTTTAGAGTTTCAGAAAAATCACTCAGGGTGAAATGTGGTTAACTGCAGGATATACTGTAGTCCGAGTTTAGTTGAAGATAAAATAAACCGTTCTAACTAATATGAACAAAAGCAGTCTAAATATGATTGGAAGAGCAAAATCTAGGCTGAGTTTCCAGGAAAACCTTCCAGAATAACACTGCAGAACTTGACTGCCAGGGAGCCACTGTGTCTGCCATGATCAGTGAGCTGGAATGCTAAGAAGCTGTCTTCATAACTGCTGGCTTCAAGCCTATACATCCTCTGCTGTGATCAAGAAATCAGGAATCTGCTGCCAGCAAAGTGGATGCCATGGGTGCTCCTTCTTTTCACTCATGTGGCTAGAGACTGGACATTGGACTCCCTCTACAACTGCCACTGAAAGCCAGATGCTTCCATAACCATGCTCATCAGCAGAAATAGGAGAGGTGAGGCCCCCTCTTCATGATCTATCACTTCTCCCTTCCAAATCTCGCATAGGTACACCTGATTGTTGGAATCTACATCACAACCAGAAGCCTGGCTATGGAATGTAGTTTTTTGTTTTCTGGGAGGAACACTGCAGCAGGTTGGAATGTATTTATATATTTTTACTAAATTTACTTATTTATTTATTTATTTATTTTTGGCTGCATTGGGTCTTTGTTGCTGCATGTGGGCTTTCTCTCGTTGCAGCGAGCGGGGGCTACTCTTTGTCGCGGTGCGCGGGCTTCTCATTGCGGTGGCTTCTCTTGCTGCGGAGCATGGGCTCTAGGCGCGCGGGCTTCAGTATTTGTGGCTTGCGAGCTCAGTAGTTGTGGCTCACGGGCTCTAGAGCGCAGGCTCAGTAGTTGTGGCGCACGGGCTTAGTTGCTCCGCCGCCCGTGGGATCTTCCCAGACCAGGGCTTGAACCCGTGTCCCCTGCATTGGCAGGTGGATTCTTAACCACTCTGCCACCAGGGGAGTCCCGAGGTTTGTATTTAAAGAGGCGGAAAGAGAGAGAGCTGGAGAGGGGGGTGTGGCATCAAGTTGGAGGTGCTGCTGTTGCTTAAGGAGGGAGAGACAAGCTAGGAGCCAATAGAGAGGAAGAGGTTGAAGATATGGGGGAAAGGAGTTAAATACTCAGTCCTACAAGGACACTGAGTAGTGAGGAGGTGATGTAAGCCAGACACACTAGAGGCTAAATAAGAAAAGGGGCATTTCTTCCATTTTGCTCAGACCAGTGAATGGTGGGGGAGGAAGAAAGGATGTAGGCAAGCACATAGTTTGGTGCTAGGGAAGCAGCTTCTTCCTCTCTGACATAGAGGCAGAGGGAAGATTATCTGCTGGGCATGAAGAGGGAGGTGGAGATGGGTTGAGAAACATGAAGCAGGTTTCTCCTAGAAACCTTGGAGAACTGGAGAGAGTCTTCTGGCGCAATATGAACGGATCACTGAGGGCACTGAGTGTACAGTGGAGACTAGAAATGTGGCTGGGTCGTTCTGGAATTAGGTGCATTGGTGGAGGGTTGAGATTTGCCAGACGGCTGAGATAGAAGGATGAGACACCAAAGTAGTGGAATTCAAGCCAGACAAGGAGAGCTGTGGTGGTGAAAGCGGGGAGTTTCAGGGCAGGAGGGAGGTGGTGGATGCTGGTATGATGGAGCAGAAGGAGGCAAAGTGATGAGGTCGAGGAAGAGGAGAACCCTACGCCCACCAGGGCCAGATTAGAATTAGAGCCAGCTGGAAGTGTTGGGAGTCGTGTTCTGAGAGGGACCTGTGACATTGTTTCAGAGGTGGGGAAGTGGGAGGTTGGGTGGGGAATGCAACAAATAAGGGCGGAGTGATGGCCTAGTAGAAAGGAGGGGAAGGTCACTGGAGCAGAGAAGACCCAGGAAGGGACTTGCTTGGGTGTTGAGTAGTAGGTCATCTATGTGGATGTCAGAGTCATTTGGGATGGTAGCAGGACCTGATGGAAAAGGTGACAGTGACTCAGTTGCTAAAGACTCCAAAGAAAGAGGGAGTGGTATATAATGGCAGCAGGAGGAGTAGGGTGTGATTTAAAAAAAAAAAAAGGTTTATTGAGATGTAATTCACATGCCACACAGTTCACCCATTTATAGTTCAATGGCTTTTAGTGTATTCACAGAGTTTGCAACCATCACCACAGTCAATTTCAGAACATTTTCCTCACTCCTAAAAGAAACCCCACACACCTTAGTCATCACTTCCAATCTCCCGAACACTCCCCCCATCCCCCAGCCCCTGGCAGCCACTGATACGCTTTCTTTTTTGTTTGGTTTTTTGTTTTTTGGGGGGTTTTCTTTGGCCGCAGGGTAAAGCTTGAGGGATCTTAGTTCCCAGACCAGGGACTGAACCTGGGCCACGGCAGGGAAAGCGCCGAGTCCTAACCACTGGACCACCAGGGAATTCCCCTACTGATCTGCTTTCTGTCTATAGATTTACCTATTCTGGCCATTCTGTATAAATGGAAGCATATCATAGGTGGTCCTTTGTATATGGCTTCCTTCACTTAGCATAGTGCTTTCAAGGTTCATCATCCATGTTGTAGCAGGCATCGGAATTTCATTTCAGAGCACTATTTTAATGGCTGGAAAGAACCTCAGAAGAGTTTAGGGGAGGATGCAAGGCAAACACTTCCCTTGTACACCAAGTCAGCTCTGGTCATTGACATTCAGTGCCAAAATTGTTGTAAAGTACGTCTTGTCCTTTTCTTGGGAGTATCTAAAATAAGTCAATATTAAATGCTCATGCTTGCTTCTTCCCTCCCCACCCCCAGCAGTAAACATAACTGAAAGCCTTGCTTAATGACAAAAACTGAGTCAGTCATTGTTGCTTCATGTTAACTACTTGCCTAAGAAACATATTCATCTTATAGAGGAGATAATGAGCAAAACTGGCAATGCCCTAATAAGCTCTAAATTAAGCCTACATAATGTTGAACAAAATATAAGAATCAGCAAAAAAATTTTTTTCTACTTATTGATCATTAGTGTTAATGAGAACAGCAGCAAGTGGCTTTGTTCCTGTTCACTTAGAAAGTATGAAAACAAGGTAAGCCAGCAATTAGGAAGGTTAATGTGAGGATTCAGTTTTCATCCTGATAATGGAATAATTTATTTTCTAGCCTATTAACCTCAGAAGCCCTCGACGGCTTTATCTTCTCTGGTCTTTGGCTAATTTTTTTTCAACCATGTTAGTAACAGAAACTGCGAAAATGGGATCAGGGCCTACTAAAAGCAATAAAACCGAATAAATGCATCAACTTCCAGGAAATGTCAATTACAAATAAGCAGAAGGGACTGTTGTCTGTATGAAGGGACTAGAGCCTCTTGTTAATAATAGTGGAGGAAGTAATCCAAGAGACTAAATGTGCTGGTGAGAGAGGCTAAGTCTCTTTAAGGAGCTCAGAATGTAAAGGACACATAAAAACCTGGGAAGAGGGAGGTAGCAATCAAAGACTCAAACCACAAGAACAGCACAGAGCTGTAACACTAATGCAAGAAAGACCAGCTAGAGAGAACCAAGGCTTGCTGAAGTATATTTGAATTTGAAGGTTCACTGCTGCAGTGGAATCTCTTTTGTTTGCCCAGCATCCCTCACTCCTTCTAAAAACAGTACCCCCATTCTTCAGGGAAACTGTTCTCTCCCCCTACCACCATCACTCCCATTCCAAGGATGTAAGCTAAAAGAATGCAAGTCTTCAGGTTGGGACAAATCATATCTGAGAATATGAAAACAATTTTTTAAAGAGATCCTTAAAATATCATTTGTAATCTATTTTTCCCATAGATTAGAAATAGAAGTGCTTCCTGAAGACAGGAGATGGGCAAATGTCTTGGTTTTCAAAAATGGGGAGAAGGTAGATGATGCAAATGTTAACGGGGATTTCAATATTGATTCTCTATTAAGAATATCAAATGGGTGGTGTGTGAACTCCCAGAGAGAGGGGAGGTGATCCTTAAAGAAGCCAGCACGAATTCATTGAGAAGAGACAGCCTGACAGACAGGCTTTGGTTTCTTTTGTTATATGTTTATTAGGCTAGTAGGTCAAAGGAATCCTGCAGACATAGCGTTTCTGTGCTTCTGCAAGGCATTTTTCAAACACTTTCATGACATCCTTGCTGAGAAGATGGAGAAACTGGATGGGTGATAGGATAATTTAGCAGCATAATCATTCTATCCTAAGAATGCTGATTAATGGATCTCTGTCAAATCTGGCAAATTTTGTTGAAGATCTGTTTCAACCAGGGTTCCTTTCCTAGCATGGTCCTTTTTAAGTAACCTGGATATGGGCTAAGTGGACCTGGGTATCAGTGTATAGAGAACAAGAGTCTGGGAGGGAGTGTGAATAAATCAGATGACAAAGCAGATTCCAAACTGGCATTGGCCCAGGGATGATGTATCAGCTAGTATCTTTTGCAAAAAGGCAGGATAAATATGTAAATAAATGCAGAAGTGGTCATCTCTGTTAAAATGAAATTTAAATAGGACAAGTTTTAGTGTTCTATCCTTGGAACCAAAGTTAAGGATATAAGGAGAACTTGCTAAATAGCAGCATGTAGAAAAGAAGACTTGGGGATGTTAGTAGCCTGAAGGCAATAAGAGCCAAGAGCATGATAAGGCTATAAAACAAAAGAAGAAAAAAGAACCCAAAGGAATCTTGGGCTGTTTAATTAGAAATATATCCATAGTATTCTGACTGTTCTTTGCTTTTGATAATCAATCTTACTATACTTTGATTTATTATGTTCAATTCTGGGAAATATATTTCATGAGGGACATAGACCAACTTCAACTCCTTCATAGGAGTCATATCATAGAGTGCTATAAATCATGGCATATGAGCAACAGCTGAAATGAGTGAGGATAGTTAGCTTGGGAGTAAAATATTTAGGGGCAAAAGGATGGCTCTCTTACAGCATCGAAAGAGATGGGACATAAGACAGAATTCTGTTTCGTTCCAAGAGGAAAATGAGCATCAACGGATGAAAGTTACTGGGGTGGTAGATTTCAGATAAAATATAAACAAGTAACTACTAATAATTAGGAGTCGAATCAAAGTAGGTGAGCGCCCAGTTGTTGGAGATGTTCAAACAAATGACATGGCAGTGGGGACTCCTTTGCTATGTGAAGGGCTGGACACTCAGAACCTTAAGGCTTTTTTCAATTTGGGGATCCAGAAAACCCCACTTCAAGGGCAGCTGTTGTTCTGGGATTTGTGGGTATGCGTATTGGTGTTGTTTCTCTCCATCTTAAACAGAAAGGAAATGTTTCCTGATTTATATGTCAGAAGTCTAGAATAGTCAGGCACAAATGGGCTAGAAGGCCAGTGTCTGGAATTTGCTTTGGATCTACCCCATAATGCCCAACACACAGGGACTCAACGAAGAGGGTCTTTTCTTGAAGCTTCTCTGTGTTTCTCATGAAGATGCTTTCTTATTTTATATCTCATTTATATTCATGATTTAGCCTTGAATTGAGGCGATTTCTCTCCTTCAAGTGCTTTCTTTTTGCTTTTGGATATCTCCTAAGTTAAGAGTGAAGAATCATGTGTTTTTACTGCTAAGGAAACTGCACCTCCCTACTATGATTTCCATCATTGCAAATTCACATTAAGTAAAAATACTTTCCTAATTCTTATCCTAGTCTCTCTCCAATAGGACTTTGATTTGGAAGGTACTTGATGTTTGCCACAAAAGCTGGAAGAGCTTTTCAGGGCAACATACAAACCATAAAACTTGCCCTTCCAAGCCAGACAGACTCAGGCTTTAAATCCTGGCTTTTCTGGGTACCATAGTCAGCTTGCTTAATCTTTCAGAACGGTAGTTTCCTCATCTCTTAAATGAGGTTATTAATATATGTATACTTCAGGTAGTTATTTTGAAGATGAAATAAAGTATGCTAATAACCTATCATAATGCTTAGTTCATAGTAGGTATACCATGGAATGTGAATATTATTATTAATTCATCACACAGTAATTTTCCGATAATCCTCAGCTTCCCTTAAAGTAATGATCAAATTTAATTTCTTAACACTATAATATTTCTATTTTAAAAAATTTAGTGCCAGTTGTCTGTTTCTTTCCCTAACATAATCATTTAACTATAGCTAAAATGTCCTAACTTCCTAATTATTTATAGTTTGTGAAAAAAAAATTTGTGTGATGGTAACCAAGTCCAAGGCATGTCTTTATTATTAGCCTCAACTTTTTCCACAACCCATTCTGTAGGAAGAAGCTATAGTTTTCCCAAAATGCCTTGCCCAGAGCAAAGCAGTTGCAGGGTTCCTGCCTCTGTAGCCTGTCCTAACCAAGCCCAGGGCACTGATTGTTTCCTTCCTGTACTTTGCAGAAAAATTGGCCTCCTCTGTTTGATTTGAAGTCATGAGTCTGGATCACAGTGAGCAGTACACTCTGCTTAATGAATCATTAGTAGAACAGAGAAAAGAACAGACTCAATTACCTGCTGGGTTGGTTACCCAGCCTTTCCCTGAACACTGCCCTGCTCCAGCCTACACTGAAACACGGAGGCTTTTGTATAGCAATGACTCCCTCACCAGTAGTGCTGTCTGTTGAACCTAAGACCCGTATTCTACATTCTTGATTGAGTTTAATCTGACTTGGCAGCTTTCTTAAGTACTACAGCCGTCTGCAAGCAGGAATAATGAGGGCTTTGTACAAACAGCATAGCTGCTGGGCTCCAGGCCTCCTTTCCCCTTTCTGTCTTCTTGACCACATGCTCCATCACCTGCAGGTGTCAAACTGTGTGCAGTGGCCTTTCAGGGTCAGGCCCTTGGGGCTTGCTCAGGAGGTGATAAGTCCAAGAACTAAGGGGAAGAGAGTGGGGGCAGATGAACAATAAACAAATAATCAGGTGATGATAAGTGCTACCCTTGTCTCCCCTGCCTCTGGGGCTCCAGCCTCAGAATATTCAAGTTCTTTGAATGAGCTGTGTTCTCTCCCACCTCAATGATGACTTCGAACACCTGTAGAAACCTTCCTTGGCCTTCAGAAAACCTCAGCCTTTTTCACCTCTTCAGTGAGGACTCCTTGACATTCCCTAGATCGTGGCCTCTCCTATGACCTACTCTGACTAGTCCGGAGGCCACTTACAAGCAGGAACCATGTCTTTTCATTTTACGTAGCTCAGAGACTTAACACGGTGCCTGGCTTATAAAGATTGCTCAATAACTCCTGGTTGATGGACTGAACAGGTCAGGGGAGAGTTGAAGGCCAATCTTGATTTATTAAATAAATAATACTGAGCCCCCATGATATCGCAGGAGAGGCAGACAACCCAAATATAAACACATAAATCTGTCAGGTGGCGAGGTGGGGGAAGAGAGTGACAGTGGGAGACACACAATAAGCAGATAAACAAATAGGTCAGAAGGTGGTAAACAGTGAGAGAGAAAAATGAGAGAGGGGTCTTGGGGGTCGCTATTTCAGATAGACTGGTCAGGGGAGGCCTCTCTGACAAAGTGATATTTGAGCACAGAGTTGAAGAAAGTGAGGGAATGAACCAGTGGAACCTGGGGCATAAGCTTTCCAGGCAGAGAGGGCAGAGAGTGCCAAATCTTAGAGCTTGGCATGAGGACGCGTGCCATATCTGATGTAAGGAATTGGAAGGAGACTAGTGTGACTGGAGTAAAGTGAGTGAAGAGGAGAGTAGTGAGAGGTGAGATAAAAACAAGAAGAAGACCACCACCACCACCACCACACAAGGTACAGCGTGGATTGGCTGTAAGTGCTAGAATTTGGGCCCAGGTGAATGTGATAAACCATCAGCGAAAACTTACAAAGGAGACCCTGAATGCCTGTGGTTGGGAAGGAGGAGAAAAACCAGAGGAATGGAGGGGCGTGGGGGGGGGGGTGTCCTAATTCTGAAAAAGGAGACAGTGCCAAAAATAACAGCCTAGTGTGCTTGATGTTACTCCCGGGTGATTACAGTACTCAAAGAATGATTTGTAAGCACCCACACAGGAACTTAGTGAGCTGTAGGAGCTAGGATAGTGGGGGTCACAAAGAATATCACATAAGTTATCAGATTTCCTTTTACTCGTACCTTCACGAATGATATTAGGCCGGTTGATCAAAGTAATGTGGTACAAATAGCGTACAGAGATTTCTGCAAAGTATTTGGCAAGGTCTTGTACCCTCCTAGACAAGATGGATGGACATGCTCTGAATGGTCACCCTGTTAGATGGCTTTGTTCTTTTTTATTATTATTATTTTTTATTGTGGTGGTAAAATACACTTTGTTCTTTTTTATTATTATTTTTTTGTGGTAAAATACACATCATATAAAATTTACTATTTTAATCATTTTGAAGTATACAGTTCAGGGGTATTAAGTACATTGACAATCTTGTGCAACTATCACCACTATCTAGTTCCAGAACTTTTTCATCACCCCAAAAGGAAACCCCCATTCTCATTCTCCATTTTACCCTACCCCCATTCCTGGGCAATCACTAATCTGCTTTCTGTGTCTGTGGATTTGCTTATTCTGGTTGTTTTGTATAAATGGAATCATATAATATGCAGCCTTTTTTGTCTGCCTTCTTTTACCTAGCATAATGTTTTCAAAGTTCATCCATGTTGTGGCCTGTATCAGTACTTCATTCCTTTTTTTTTTTTTTCTTTTTTTCCTACTTTTTGGCTGCACCATGCGGCATGCAGGATCTTAGTTCCCCAACCAGGGCTCGAACCTGTGCCCCCTGCAGTGGAAGTGTGGAGTGTTAACCACTGGACCACCAGTAACGTTCTTCATTCCTTTTTATAGCTGCCTAATGTTTCATTTTATGGATATACCAGATTTTGTTCACCCATTCATCAGTTGATGGAAATTAGGGTTGTTTCCACCATTGGGCTATTGTGAATAGTACTACTCTGAACATTTGTGAACAATTTTTGTTTGAAGACCTGTTCTTAATTCTTTTGGGTATATACCTAGGAGAGGAATTGCTGGGCCATATGGTAATTCTGTCCTTACCCTTTTGAGGAACTACTGAACTGTTTTCCACAGCAGCTGCTCTTTCCATGGGAAGTGTTGGGGGCAGGGTACAGTTGGAAGCACCAAGGGTTGGCTCCAGGAGGACTCTGCTCCACTGTGCCTCTAGAGAAGTTGAGAAGGGCAAGAGGCACTGGATCGGGAGCACATCATCAGGAATTAGGAGAACTTGGATTAATGGTCAGTGGAATGGCCTTGCTGAAGCGAGGCTCATCCTTATCTAGGACGTGAGGCACCTGGAATTTGCACACCATAAATCTTTCTCAGCTGAATACCTTGAGGTTCTTCCTGTGAGACAGCCTGTCGCTAGGCTCCCTGAGGGAAGGCCCAGGCCCGTCCAGCAGACCATCCGTCTCTCTTGAGATGGCAAACTGATCAAATTTTCAGATGACATCCAAGTGGAAGGGATACCAAAGTTAGAATCAGGGTTTTAAAAGATTGAAGCAAACCAGAAAGATGAGTTAAAACCTAACCAGATAATATTTGTGATTTTTTTTGTGTGTGTGTGAGTAACATCAGTGAGTCAGATGGGTCACCTGTGGAAAAAACCAGAGATTTTCTAGGCCGGTTAACACATTAATATATATATATTTTTTTAACCCGGGATTAATTTTAAGGATTTAGTTTTTCCTTCAAAGAGTAACAAAAGCTAGAAAGAATAAATGCCTGCTTAAGGAAAATCAACATGAAAATAGCTACTAGTGCTCTTAACAAGAAACCAGAGGCTACCCAGGTAGCCTACTAAGGAATGCACTAAAATTGCCTGGATGTATTTCCAACATCCCATAACAGATCAATGTTAAAATTTCAATAATACATCTCCTTCTATTTAAATCGGCAAACTCAAAAACCACTGGTTACCAAATATTTTGCTTGATGTACTGATCTCTCTCCTCCTCTGTTAGGAGCAGCTTTCACTGAGCACCTTCCCCTCCAGGTGCCACACATAATGCAGTTAAGGAACGGAGTGAGGCAGATAGCTAGTGGGAAGCAGCCGCATAGCACAGGGAGATCAGCTTTGTGACCGCCTGGAGGGGTGGGAGGGAGGGAGAGGCAAGAGGGAAGAGATATGGGAACATATGTATATGTATAACTGATTCACTTTGTTATAAAGCAGAAACTAACACACCACTGTAAAGCAATTATACCCCAAAAATTAAAAAAATAAAAAAAAAAGGAACGGAGTGAGTACATGGGCGTGGGAGTGGGGGTAGAAAAAGTACAATTTAGACACCAAATCAGAAACCGTATTATTCCAGAGTCAACTTCCACACCATTAATTTTTTAAAACCTCAAAATCCATCAAAATGCTTATATAATATTTTTCATCTTCAATATCATGAGAGAACCAAAGAACAAGCCAATTACTTTCTAAAAAATTTATGAAAAAGTAAATCATAGAATTCCATTCAATTTTCAACTGCGTATAATGTTTATGAGTCCACAAATTGCAGATGAAAAATAAGAAAAAGGTAATAAAAGTGATTTGTTTCCAGCTGGGAAACATGCATTAGAAAATTCGAATCTACTCTTGCAAAGTCTTGTTCACCAGATTTTCTCCTGGGGGCCTGGGCATAATACTTACAGATTTTCAGATAAAGAATGCCTCCTAAGGCTTGACTTTTCACAACTGACTTAATTTTGACAGTTTTAGCTGATATTGAAGGACCTAACTCTTAGCCAGACGCAGAAAAAACTACATGAAGTGACATAGGAATATCCGTGCCCCGGTCCAGTTCCAGTCACCACCATTTATAGCATTCACCAGATTTAAACTTAAATCTTTTGTCTTGCACTGTTCCTTCAACATGCAAACAGCAATAGGAGAAAGGGAGCTGATAAATAAAACATCCGAGAATATTATAGTTTCCAAGTGTTGAAAGAAAACTCATCTGAACGTTACAGCAGACATGATTTTAAAGTAATATTTGCTGTTTGAAAACACAAACAAGTATTCTGTGTTATGTGGTAGTGTTTAAACTTAAGTTAACTGATTACTCAAAACTTTTCAGACTCACAAATTCATGTATCAAAAATATGTCTACCCTAGCAAAGAGAAAAGCAGGAATTGTTCTAAAACCCAGAGTAAAATGTAAATGCCTCATCTGGATAAGATGACATCCTCATGAGCAACAATCATAAAATGCAAGTTAGTGTGGGGCCGTTGGATGATTCTAAAACAACTAAACTGAGTCTCAGACAGTCCTCAGATAGGAAACACCAAAATTGCAGTCTCTATTAATTTCAGTACAATCCATTTCAAACACTTTTTTTTTTCTCTTGAAGTCACTTGCAGACTAGCATGTTAGTGTTTGGTAAGTTATAAAAATAAGTGCGTATGAGGGCAGTCATTCCCAATAGATAGCATTTTTGGAATGCTGCTAATAAATAATCACCTCTGAGATAAAAATCTGCCTCAAAGAAGATGTGAATGCATTTCGAGTTTTTCCAGAAAACTGATTTCCATTTACAATCCAAAAGCCAATGGTAAAGAGGAAAAGTCCCCCCCAAAAATGTTGAAAAGATCATTACAGGCACTTCCCTGGTAGTCCAGTGGTTAAGACTCCGCACTTCCAAGACAGGGGGCGCGGGTTCAATCCCTGGTCGGGGGACTAAGATCCCACATGCTTCACAGCACAGCCAAAAAAAAAAAACAAAAACAAAAGAGCGTTACATCTTCCCACTTCCCCAAGATAAATGTCATATTAATTTAGCACAGGAAAACGGATGAATATATGTACTTTTTACATTTTACTATTTTGCAGTCTATCCTAAGCATGCAGTAATAATTAGCGTCATGATCAGGAACACTACTACTGTCTTAATTAATATGTGAACATGTCCCTACTATTATTATCAAAAATAAAAATGTTAGACTACAGACTGAGCCCAACCCACTGGTCTCCCCATTTTGACACGGAATGTTCCAGTAGGGATTGGTGGCTAAAACAGGAATTGTTATGTATTGGGGGAACTATGACTATACTGAGAAGGTCAAATATGCAGTCACTAGCAAATCCAGCTTCTCTTTGGTCCAATGGATTAAGAAAAAAAAACTCTGTAAGTTCAAGGCTTCAGTTGTGGATGTTAGAGCTTAGACATTTTAAGCAATCTTCTAGATTTTCTTGAAAGGTAAATATAAACCTAAAAGTAAAGGTAAGTATAAAACTAAAAGAACCTTACCTACATGGTTTATGTGGTACCTCTCATATAAACTTAAAACCTCTAATCTTGTTTTTAAGGAAATGCTTTAAAATTCCTTAAAATACTAATAATAGAAATCCAACCAGCAGTAAAAAGGTCCAAATTGTAGAGAAAAAGATTGCAGTTCTACTGAAAAGGAGACCTACTTTCTGTGAAGAAAAGTACAAGGTAGCCAGCCCTGACTCAGCACAGATGGGACAATAATAGCTTAAATTGAATTCTTCTACTGCAGGATTATCCATTTCATTAAGGATTTAGACTCAGAGAGAGAGCTGTGCATTTTTGCTCGTTCTTATTCTCAAAATAATAATATCCTTTCCTTGAGCCAGTCAATTTTATTTAAAGTTTTCTATAGCTAAGACTGCTGTAAGCTCTAATACCCAGCAGAATCTATTGTATGTTGCAAAGAAATGGCAAAGGTGTATTACATTTTGTGGTGCAATCCCAATGATCTCCCCCTTTCTGTCTCATTTTTATTTCACTTACAGGAAGACAGAAAAAATGTTGAACTTCTCCATTATCCCTAGTCTGTGACCCATGTTAAATTGTATTTATCTCAGTGAAAAATGTTTCCACAACACACATTTTTAACATATAATTTTACATGATGGAGCATGAATGACTATTCACAATAGAAGTTAAAAAAACACACTAACATTGTTGCACTAATTGCTTGAGCATCCGCTGTATAAAACAATAGAATTATTTCTAATATTTGCTTGAATTGGCCATTTTTCTTATGAAGAACCCACTAGCAGACTCAGAATCAGCAGAGTGCATGCATACAGGGAAAAATTAATCTATGCCTGTCTTTAGTATGATAATGGCGTACTTTTCTCTTAAGAAATGAAAGAGAATTGTATCTATCTCCAACCCCCCTTGTGATGGTGTTAGGAAATATTCTCCTTTAGTGATCAAAATGAGAGTGTTTGTGAAAGCTCTTTGTAAGCTATAAAGTAATATTCAAATATAAGTTAGTATCATTGTCGGCCTAATGCTTATTTATATCTGAGGCTAAAATGAAGCGCCTAGAGGTTATTCTAGTCTGATTCTCCCAAAGCAGATCCTGAGACTAGGATTCAGGTACAGGGAGTAAACTAGGGGGGTGATCCCAGGATCACCAGGAAGCATAAAGTGAGGGAGTGGGGCACCTTTAGGCAGGCGAGGGAGAAGTCAGCAAAAAGGGTGAGTTGTGAGTAATTATAACTGTGTGCACATGAAGCTCAAGGGAACTGAGCATCCTCTGAATCGTCCCACTGAGGATGGGAAGCAGAGGTGTTTAGCCACAGGCTTCTGTCCCTCATTGGTTAAGGGCTGCTCCCTGGGGATGATAAATCCGTGACACTTCCTAGACGCCCTGCACAGCTGAGCCAGCTCTGAAGGTGCTAGTGAAGCCTTGGGTCAGAGGTGGAGAGAGATGGGTGGCTGCTGGAGGTACGGAGCTGTCAGCAGGTACAAGGCTGTCTTTCCCAGCAGCTGCAGGTGAACCCAGGCCCAGCCAAGGGCACATGGGGCAGGGCATTTGCAGTGTGTACTGAGAACACAACCATCATACAGAGTCTCAGAAGCAAAGTCAAGAGCAGGCTTCCGGGATCTGATTTGTGCTGTCTATCTTGGTCCCAGGCCTATCATAAGCACTTTGCATGGGTGAAGCATCCTAGGTGAGATTACCCTGAGTTTCCTTTAATACTGTGTATTGGTGCCACTATTAGCTATTTTTAGTTGTTGAGATTGAAGTGCTGTCCAGCCTCTGCTAGGTTTCATGAAATTTATTGATATGGTTTGTGAGGCAGTACGTTCTAGTATAATTTGTTCTGAGCTTGGGTTTTCATTAGAATCATCCAAGAAACTTTGAAGGAAAATACTGAGCCCCCCCCCCCATTTAAAATAAGAATCTCTAGGAGTGGGTCCAAGGTCTTGGGGTGCGCGTGTGTGTGTGTGTGTGAGCGCGCGCATGTGTGTGTTAACTCTCCAGATGATTTTTCTTGCAGCCAAAATTGAAATCACTGGGTAATGAAGAGAACGTAGCTTTGGAAAAACTTTGGAATCAGATAGCCTTGAGTAGAGATTTCGACCACTCCACTAAGCAGCTGTATAACATTCTATGAGTAACATATCTTCTCTGGGCCTCGGTTTCCTCATTTGTAAAACAGGGATACTATATCTGTCTCACAGACTTCTTTGAGAATTAAATGGGTGTAAAAAAGCCTACTCTTGTTTCTGGCACATAGTTGGTGCTTAATAAATGTCAGTTCTCACCTTCCCAGTATTGTCAGACTTGCTCTGAAAAGTACTTCTGTGTCTCCATACATTGGAAAATGAAAATTAAGTTTTCACATGTAGGTGGAGAGGGTGGAGAGCTGTTAGAACAAATGGAGGAGGGCAGGATAGGATTGTTACACTGTCAGAAGTTAAAGAAAGAGATTATAAGAAGAGAACAAACAACTGGCTGAAAATGGAAACAAGAAAACCACTAACCAGTTAAAATACAATTATGCAAAGGCTTCTTCTGGAACAGATTTAGGATGGCATGAGAGCTAGTCCCTGCCAGGATAAGTGGATACTGTGGGGTCAGGCCTTACCCTCATGGAATGTCTGCATGGAGTTAAAGTCCCAAGTGGAAATACCTTCAAAGTACAGGTAAAATATTTACTAGGGAGCCTTTACAGCACTCTAGGTTAGGCTAAGTACCCTCTTCTGGGTTTCCTGGGTTACCTTTAAATTAGCATTCAATATTATATTCAGAGTAACTGTTTGTGTGTTGACTAGAAGACTGAGTTTCTTTGGGGCAGGGCTCCAAAGAAGCCCTGTTCATTCATTGACAATACTTGGTACATTTGAAGTTCAACCATTATCTAAGTCAAAACAGAGCGCAGATCAACATGGCAGACTTTGAGATTGTTTCTCACAAGTGGCAGCCTTAATCCCTTCCCCTTTTTGCTGAGTTTGTCCAAGTAGAGAAGAGTTTAATGTCAGGAGAGACAAAGTGTGCACCCATTTTGCTTCCATAAAGAATGCCAGTCTTAAAATGGTGACAGTATTGTGTAGGAAGGCAGAGGAAAGAGTCACAAATAAATGGAGCTGGGACTCTTACTAGTGGACTTTATCAGTTCTGTGAACCAATTCTATTTGAGTTGGGGTGTCTATACCTTGCAAGCCAGTTTCCAAGTGACATGGTTGTTGTTGGGAAAGACAGGGTCAAGAGGCAATCTTTTGACCCTCTGCTCAGCCAGATAAGAAACGGCCTTGGGCCTGGAACACTTCCTTACCAAGAGGTAAAGAGCGCACACAGCCTGTGTTGGGCTTTCTGCATTGTGTGGAATATCTTTCCCCGTTTCATGCTCACTGAGTGTTCCTTCATTCTGCTTACGTGTGCATGTCAACGGCCCACAGGCATGCACCCAGCTTTCAATATTTCAGGCTCCACAGGGAAGGGTCAGGGTCCTTCTCTTGCAGCATAAGAGGGGTGTGCATAGGCCAGTTGCACCGTGTTGGCCGCCCTGGGGACCTGCTGGCCACGAGGGACCAACACCCACATCGAAGCTGATCTTGCTCTGTCCCCTCTCTACGTAGGTAAAGCACCATTCCATCTGGGGCTTGACTGTGTTGTGTTTCACTTGGCGACCCCAACCCCAACACGCAACAGGCAGAAGTGTTTGGAGTCCTCCTCTGGGGTTGGTAGCTGGTACCTGGTGTTCAGCTTGACAGTTACATACAGTCACGTTTTACACAAAAGTATAATGAATGCCTTATCTTTAGATAAGCAGGGTGATGACTAAATTTCTTAGCATCAGTAGTTGTATAGTTGGAACTTTTCAAAACAGGTGGTAAAGCAAACAAAAAGGACTTTAGATTAAAAGGGATTTATTGGAAGGATCTTGGGATAATTCATTGCACAGTGAGTCTCAGTGAGACAGTGATGTGATTGGTGGAAAGATGCCCATAGACACAGTTAAGGGAATATGTTTCCTCTGATGTCAAAAGATACAGAAACTGAGCTGCACCCAACAGCCTCACAAAGCAGGAGACGACGCAGCTCGCATCCTGATTCCTCCAAGATCCCTTTAAGGACAGTGAGCACAGAGTGAGAACTTTGCTCTTCTCTTCTCTTGGGGTCTTTTTACTCTCTTAGTCCCTTTCAATCATACTGGAGAGAGCCTGGGTACCTGCTTGCCTGCTCACCAGATATAAGAAGTAGACACAGAGATATAAGAGGATAGAAGATATAAGAAGTAGGTACATCCCTCATTTGCCATGAGACTGGTGACATTAAAGGTGAATTTACCACGAGTTTCTAGGTCTGAGCCTTCAGGCCTGACTGGGGTCCATTCCATACTTCTAGAATAGAGGCTGAACGAACAAACCAAGTCTTAGGGAAGCAAGAAGAACCACGGTGGCCCTGGGAACCTCTGGGACAAGATTGGATCCCCCTCTCCTCAAGATTCTGACTCCCTCCCCATCTCAGCCAGGATGTTGAAACTGGTTGTTGGCAGCCCAAGGGCTCATACCCTCCCAGCACAGTTCCCTTCCCTTAGGATTGATTTGAAAATGTCCAGGGAAGGCCTCTGACAGAGCAAGCTTGGGTCATGTACCCTCTCCTATGAATTGAGTTGTCTTAGCTCAAGCAGCTATAACAATATTATATACTGGGTGGCTCAAGCAACATTTATTTCTCACAGTTCTAAAGGCTGGGAGGTCTGAGATTGGGGTGCCGTTATGGTCGGGTTCTGGTGAGAGCCTTCTTTCTGCTTTACAGATGGCCACCTTCTTGCTGTGTCCTTACGTAGTGCAGAGCAGAGAGAGGAAGCAAGCTCTCTCGTCTACTATGAGAGCACTAATCCCATTCATGAGGGCTCCACCTCATGGCTTAATCACCTCTGAAAGCCCCTGCCTCCTAATGCCCTCACATTGGGGGTTAGTGTTTCAACATATGAATTTTGGGCAGACACAAACATTCAATTCAGTCCATAACATGGGTTAAGGAGGCAGGGTGATGGGAGCTGGGAGGAGGGTATTATGACTAGCAGTGGCATTAAAACCACACAGTTGGAGCAGTGAAGATGAATCCTCCAAGAGAAAGAATGAGTCGTTCTCACAAGGTGGGGTGGTGGCCACGTAAGATAAGTAGATCCCACCACAGCAGTAAACCTTCAAAATCCAAATAACCGTTCAGGAAGAAGGGCCTGAACGCAAGGGCCTCATCTCTCTCTCTTTTTTAAAAAAATATTTATTTATTTATTTGGCTGTGCCGGGTCTTAGTTGTGGCATGTGGGATCTTAGTTGTGGCATGCGTGCGGGATCTAGTTCCCTGACCAGGGATCGAACCCGGGCCCCCTGCATTGAAAGCACGGAGTCTTAACCACTGGACCACCAGGGAAGTCCCCAGGGCCTCATCTCTTAAAGAATGGTGCCCGACGGAGTTGTTTTTCTAATCATGTTTAGTCGTGACAAATATTGCTGTGTTGCTGACAAGAAAACACTTAAGTACAGAGGTTGACTGTATGGTTCTGTTTCTGTGGCATGGCTAGAATGGGCACATTCATAGAGACATTAGGTAGATTAGTGGTTGCCATGGGCTGGGGGGAGTTGGAGATGAGAGTTAAAGAATATAGAGTTTCTTTTGGAGGTGATGCAGATATTCTAAAATTATGATGATGGTTGCATAACTTTGTGGATATACTAAAAACCGTTGGATTGTACACTTTAAGTGGATGAATTATATGGTATGTGAATTATATCTCAATGAAGCTGTTAAAAAAAAATAGAGTACTGAATGGTTTCCTTGGAAAGAAGCTTAGAAACTGGCAAAATAAGAAAAGCAGACGGACACCCCTGCAGCAAACCAGACCCCCAGCTGAAGACAGTGGGTGGGGACAAGGTCATGATTTAACTCAGAGCTGTTCCAAGTGTGGGCCCCTCACCAGCAGCTGCATCTCCTGGGAACTCATTAGAAATGTGAATTCTTGGGTCCTACCCCAAATTACCAAATCAGAATCCTTGGGCATCACTAAAGTTGAGGAAGTATTAATTTAACTCATTGTTGCTTTTAATAAATAAGAACTCCTCCCCTAACAGTGTGCAAGGTGCTTTCCAAACTGCAAGCCAAACAAGATATAAAAGCAGCATTAACGAATTTTTAAAAAATGTTACTTGGACAAAGGAACCTTAATTCTGTATTTTGCAGGTAACGTTACCAACATAGCAGGGCTTATTAGCAGCCAGTGGTTATTTGCAGAGAAGGTAGTTATTTGCTGAAAGTTACTGAAGCAGTTAACCAGACTGATGTGCCTTGAAGCTGCAAGTATTTTCTCCATGACCTGACGGAGAGATACCTCCATCATTTTTCTCCAGTGAAGATGCTGAAATTGGTGTGAATTCAATGAAAGCTGAGATGCAGGTGGAGATTCAGAGATAGTTTTGTCATCTTGAAAGCCAATTATTTGCTCCAATGCCACATTTCTACGTCCAAGGTTTGAGGACAAATTTATCTCCTGTGAGCATGTGAAGCATTGTAAGTGCTGTACACATATTAGGAATAAAAAACCAGAGCAAGAAAAACAATCTTAAGGCTGCTCCTGAAAATATTCAGAACTTATCTTATTTAAACTGTGCACAAAGCTCGGTTGGTGACCCTGCTTCAGTGAAATTGCACTATCACCATCGACCTAACGTTGGACTTAAAGAGGTAAATTTTTACCTTGGTCAGTTACTATTAGGAAAGAAACTTAATTAAATCGGTGACAGCATCACCAGGGGCAGAACTCCATGCTGGCGGTGCTGGCCAAAAACACGGTGTGCCCGTTCTGACTTCACTTGAAAGTGAATATCCATTTGGTACAAAATTACAGACGGTGGTGCAGTGGTTGAAAGAGCAGGCCAGCAGCTGTCTGAGCCCAGATATTTCTGTAGCTACAGTAAACCCTCACACTTTAAAAAATGACTATGATAGCTTTTAATAATAAAATTGTAATTTATTTATTTATTTTTTTTTTTGCGGTACGCGAGCCTCTCACTGTTGTGGCCTCTCCCGTTGCGGAGCACAGGCTCCGGACGCGCAGGCTCAGCGGCCATGGCTCACGGGCCCAGCCGCTCCACGGCATGTGGGATCTTCCCGGACCGGGACACGAACCCGTGTCCCCTGCATCGGCAGGCGGACTCTCAACCACTGCGCCACCAGGGAAGCCCTGTAATATTTTAAAATAAAATTTTATGTATGGAAGTTCATTCTAGGATAGAATATTTGTTTCTGGCCTTGCTCGGGCCATTAGGCATGTGGCTGAAATGTGTATTTTGTGCATCCCTGCTTTACAGTGGACACAACTTAAAATTAACATTTGATATCCTATTAAAACAATTCCTTGGCCCCCTCTGCAGCTCGGTATCAGCTTGTGTCCTTGTTAAGCTCTCCTCTTCTTCCCCTTCTCTGCTTTGTTCCTCTCAGGAGACAAATATTGGAAGTTCCTTTCATTTTCTTAGGGGAACAGTTTGGCCCTCTCCCACCTCTGCCTTCAAATTCAGCTAGGGCCTTTCCTCTCATAGCTAAGGTCTTATAGTAAGTACTGAAACATAGAGCAACACCTTGCCCAGACCCTTACAGAGACAAAAATACATATAAGCAAATATATAATATAATATATGTATAATATACATGATATGCAAGTAATACAAGATACTAGATATTAAACTAAATAAAAATTTCCAATGAGTGGAAATCAGGGGTGCATGGGAACTCTCTATGCTATCTTTATAATTTTTCTGCAAATCTAAATTTATTCCAAAAATTTTTTAATTATTTTAATAATGGATGGAAGAATAATATGTTGGAGAAACAAAACAATCCTGCCAGCAAGATCACCTCCGTACCAGTATAGAAGAGAGAAAACACATGACACAGGTGGTCCAGGCGAGAGACGACAAGTTAGGACAAAATCTCGTGTAATTTAAAGAGCACATCAGAAGAAAGAACAATGACTTCTCTTATCTCCGAGAGAGACAAAGGACTGTGCCTTCTGAAAGTCTCCTACCCACCCCTCAAGAGAGCCCTTAGCTAATTCCGGAGGTACACCTATTTACACATCTAGAGACTGTTTGGTCCTGGCCTTGGAGATAACTCTGTTGTAAAAACTGGAGACTTGGGGCTTCCCTGGTGGCGCAGTGGTTGAGAGTCCACCTGCCGATGCAGGGGACACGAGTTCGTGCCCTGGTCCGGGAGGATCCCACATGCCGCAGAGCGACTGGGCCCGTGAGCCATGGCCGCTGAGCCTGTGCGTCCAGAGCCTGTGCTCCGCAACGGGAGAGGCCACAACAGTGAGAGGCCCACGCACCGCAAAAACAAACAAACAAACAAAAAAAAACCTGGAGACTCGGATTAATCCCTAGAGAGATTTATCTCTGTTCGAAAGGTTAGAGTAAGCGCTCAGATTCACTCTGTCCCTAAGTTTTCCGAAGTACTCTAAGAAAAGGGGTGGGTGGGAGAATGGTCTCTTTGCCCACTGTAAGCAGAGAAAATAATTTTTTTGCTCTCACAATACCCAGTGTGGAAGACATGCAGCAAGGAGAACTGATAGGCTGCTGGTGAGGATATGACTTGGTAAACCCCTTTGGAAAACAGTTTGGCATCATCTAGAAAAGACAAGATACACCTACCCCATGGCCTTATTGCTATACTCTAAAGAAACCCTGGTCTGTGTGCACCAAGAAACATGAAAAAAATGGCCACCACAGCATTATTCAAAACAGCAGCAAACTGAAAACAACCCAATAGTCCACTGACAGAATAATGAATAAGTAAATGGTAATATATTCACAGAATAGAATATGGTAGAGCAGTGATCATGGTTGAACTACAATTTCACCCATCAACATGGCTGTCTCACAAATATACTAGTGAGTAAAAGAAGTCACAGAATATAGAATATAAAGTATGAAAACACAGATATAACATTCAGAAGCAAGCAACTCTAAACAAATATTCTTTAGGGATAGATATATATGTTGTAATATTATTAAGAAAAGCAAGGGAGTAGTAAAAAGGGGATACGTAATTAACAAAATTCAAGGTAGTGGTTACTGCTGGGAGTGAAAGGGATGCAGATGGGGCCTTGAAAACATTGGTAACATTATTTCTTAGATTGAGCAGTGGATACATAGATATTTGTTTTATTATTCTGTGTACATTATATAGATAATATAATGTTTTAAAATATGAAGTAGCTTGTGATAGATTGTTTGCTTTAATGAATGGTAGAGACAGTAAAAGCTAAGGGAGAGAGGTTAGTGCTGGCAGGATTTTCAGAGCAGAACCCTTCAGGAGGAGCCGAGACTTCAGCTGGGCCTTTGGAGGGAGGAATCACATAATTTTTCAAACTTGGAATGAATGTTAGAGTTCACTTGCCCCACCCCTTCCTTTTGCAGATGAAGAAATAGAGATATAGGGAAGTATCTTTAAAAAAAAAAAAAGCTCAATATATTTTCTACATTGTCAGACCAATTGCAAGGGGGAAAATTTGAGTGAAACGCTCTTTTGAGAAGAGCATTTTAGGAGTTGAACACCATAGCCCATAGCCCTACAAATGTCAGGCTGTGGTTCTCTTTTTCTCGGTTTTGCACACCTGTCTGCTCAGTGTTGCTCCCAGCCCTATTCACGGGACCCCGCTCCGGTGGGTCGTTGAGCTATTATGGGTCAGGTGTGATGGGTGGCTATGCGGGGCAACCTCGGCTTCCTCTTTTGCCCTGGGCAGGTGCTGCCTGGAGCCTGTGCGGTTACATCTGGGGTAGGTGCAGCGCCAGAACATCTGGTCCACAGCCTCCTAGAGTCCTAGGTCATCAGCCCCACACATCCAGGGAGTGCCCAGTGCCAGCAACATTATGTATATTCACTTCATCTTTAAAAAGCTACCTCACTTCATCATACACTCACACAACTACTCAGTAACAGAATTATAATCCCCTCACCCACCCCGGACTTTTTTTTTCGTAAAAGAGGAAGTGAAGACTCAGAAGTTAACTTGTCGAAGGTCACACCTTCAAAAATGACATTGTCAAGTTCCAACTCAAAGCTGCCTGGTTCCAAAGTATGTGCTGTTTTCACTGTCACTCGCTGACTGTGAGGTATGTTATCCTTTTTTTTTAAAGGACAACAACAACAAAAACAACGACTAAACGACTTATTTGCAACACAACCTAGTTCCCATCACTTTAATACAGCATTGGAGTAGAAAAGAGTCACAGTAACTATTTAATACTGTTTTTCCCCTGTCAGGAACTAGCAATTTATTTATATTAGTACTTCACTGGGAATAAGGTTGCCAGATTAAACACTATGCAATATTTGGGACATATGTATACTAAAAACTTATTCGTTGTTATCCAAATTCAAATTTAACTGGGCATCTTCTATTTTTAATTGCTAAATCCGGCAACCCTAACCCAAAACCTTTGAGGAAAAACCTTATTATTTCTAGCGAGGCTCTCCTCTTCATTAGGTAAGGAGAAACACATGGGGTAGGTTGGCTACTGAGTAAAAACCTTAAGGAAATCTTCTGAAGTCCTAACTGTGGGTGATCTTGCCCCCTCCCAACATTTAGCAGTAAGTGGAGATATATTCTGTTGTCCTAACTGGAGGAGGGCTTACCACTGGCATTTCATGGGTAGAGGCCAGGGATGCTGTTAAATACCCTACAGTGCACAGGACAGCCCCACCACAAACAAGTATCTGGTCCAAAATGCCAGTAGTACCAAGCTTGAGAAAACTTGCCTTAAAGAATCACTCATCTCAGGTAGTGTAAATCCAGGAAAATTATATATATATATGTATTTTAAATCCTTTTAAGGCTACCAATGTATTTCCAAATAGGGCTTGGCCTTCTTCTATTTCTCAGAAAAACAATATCACAGCCGTTTATTTATCTGAACCAGCTAACTGATAATTATGGATGCTGGTGGCAGCAGGAATAGACTCAAATTTTTACATACTTTACCGTGTATTGCAATCGACTTTTGATATCAGATTTGCACTCTTAATTATGTTTTTCTGAATAATGATTTTTTATATATTTTTATTGTTATTTTTACAAATAAAACAATTCCTGTGAACAATAAGCAAGTCCAAATGTAAACTATAGAAATGTAGAAGTATGTGTTGGTAGACGAATTTTCACTAGAAAACTCAATTTTTTAATAATTTTAAGGAGCAATGATACATGTTACTTGTTAACAAAAAACCTTAATTAACCTGTAAGATTAAACCCTTGTGCTAGAAACTAAGGGGAGATACAAGAGGCATAAAAGAACTATGCCTCTTGGAACTTTCTATCTGATCTGTAAGAGAAGACATTTATTTTTCAAACCAGCAAGTAGCATGTGAGCCAATTTATGTTTAAGTACATTAAGTCTTTCAGAACTGCTTCCAGAGTGAGATCAACATAAGCTAGAGTTTTCAGGGACAAGGCAGGATTTTTGAGCAGCTACCTAACAATTTTGACCGACTCACTTCTCTTAAAGCTGGTAAATATTGTGGACTCACTTCTCTTGCCCAATCCCGACTCCAAAATGCACACGCAATTATGTATACGATATCTAAGTTTTCACTGACACCCTGAAGCCTATGCACAAACTCCAAAGGTGTCCACAGCCTTGGTGAAAAAGCTCCGTTGTGTTAGAGAATTAGATATGATTAGACCAGTGAGGAAAAGAATTGGTTTCTAAGGGCAAGGAAGCAGCCAAAAATGGCCAAGCACCTCCTATACGACTTGGTACATATTGAATAATGTTCTTGATTTGTACTATGGGTAGGGTTAGAAATGAAGTGGTCTTTGGAAGCAGTCTCCATATTAGGTTGAAATATATGTTGGTCAAAACTGGTTGACTATTGGCAGTTTCACGCGGTTCGACCTGATATGTGCTGTGCAGTAAGACTGTACATAATGAAATGCACTCTAATCCAATCTATGCTTCGAATCAGTGAGAGCTTTGGTTGGTCCCCAGAGTTGCTGTGCCTATTGGTCCTGGGGTAGAACTTTCACTGAGCCGTTGGAGGGACTGTTTTAATTTTTTGTTTTAATAACTAATGGAAGTTGGGAAAGTCGTCTTTCAGCTGTTTGCTGTGCCAGTCCTTTTCTCCTTTATCTGTTTCCTTTCATTTCACTGACATTGGTCGTGTAGAACTTGGACCCCCAGCTGCACAAAATGTGCCCAAGTCTTGAATAGCAAGTAAATCAACCAGTAAAGAGAATTCTAACTTCAATTTGTAGCCTTTAAAATTTTATCCAGATTTATCTCCAGGCAGTGAAGTGAAGAAGGAACAGTATATTCTAAGTTTATTTCTTGTCAAGAGCCCCTAGAGATGGGGACATAAGAGACCCTTGTTCAAGATCCTTGAAAATGAATATGAGCTATATTTTGGTGTGATCAATTTAGAAAAAGAAACTTCTTTGTTTAAAAAAAAGACTAAAGACAACACATACTAAAATGATTTGAATTTTACAGATGATACCCTACTAATATTTTTAGTTCAGCACCATCTGTTTATCTGAAATTAAATTTCTGACAAATGGTCATGCCAGGAGATGCTGTTTTTATTTTTATGTGCAGCTGAAACACAGAATAATAAAAATCTGCTTGAGTTGAAGAAATATGTTCATAAAATATTTCTTTTTTAATCTGAGTTGGCTGAGAAAATGACTTTTTAATCTAGTGGCAGCTGCTTTCATTTGGCTGGTGTTCAGTCTAAATAGTTTATGTTGGAGACAGATCATTTGTTTTATATTTGGATGCAGTATAACAAACAGTGCCTTTTGAGCTATGAGGAGGACCCAGATATCACAAACATCTTATTTTCCCTATTAGTCTACCTTTCTAATTATTTCTTGTTTCTTTGACGACACAAGTGGCATGCAATAGGTTTGTAAATAAAAAGCACAAGTGGCACATTGCAGACCACCTGGTTGCTGTGTTACTTTTATTCGACTCTAAGAAAGTCGCATCCTACACATTAATTGGCATTTGTTTACAGGAGGGGAAAACGATGGCTTTTGAAAATATGACTCAGTGGAAACACTTCTCGTCACACTGGCTTGCAAATAGGATCACTGCACTCCCTTTGGGTACTATGGGTGATTCCACCGGGAGCCTGATTCTTCCCAACAGAGTGTTAATTAAAGAGAGCCACCTCTTGGCACCTCTCTTGCTCCAGCTACACTTCAGAGTCCTCCAGCCACCTCTTTAATCAACAACATGTGTTGGATGTCTACTTTTAGTGTGAGGCACTGCAGCTACCACCCTGATTTCAAAGGTGGTGGCAAGGACAGGGTTTTATTACATTACTTCAAAGTCAGGGCACCTAAACCTATGTCAGCGATGCCATTAATATCTGCCGTTGGCTTGGAATGATTGAATTTCCCAAGTAAAGTGTGAATTTCCTAGACGAGAGAGATCTTGCCTTTTTGTCTTTGCACCCCAGCACTTAGCGTATAGATCTCCTTATGTTTATCTAATAAATCCTTGTTTTCTTACTGGGCAGTAGCAATTTAATTTTGTGTGCCAACTTCTCTTAAAACTAAAAAAAAAAAAAAAAGCATTAATTTGAAATGTAGAGGCTGGTCTTCAATGATAAACTTACTAAAAAAAGTGAAATACATTTTTAGGAAAATGGATGTATTAGGTCAGACTGCCATAACAAAACATCACAGACTGGGTGGCTTAAACAATAATAATTAATTTCTCACAGTTCTGGAGGGTGGGAAGTCCAAGATCAAGGTGCCGGGTGATTCGGAGCCTTGTGAGCCCTCTCTTCCTGGCTTGTTGATGGTAGCCTTTTGTAGTTTTCTTGCTGTATTCTAACAGGGGAAAGGGAAAGAGATCTTCCCCTTCTTATAAGGCCACAGTCCTATACAGAGCTCTACCCTTATGACCTCATTTAACCGTAATTATCTTCTAAAAGCCCTATCTATAAATACAGTCAGTTTGGTTGTTAGAACTTCAACATATGAATTTGGGGGGATACAGTCCAGTCCATAGCAATTGGATTGGACTAAAGGAGACACTTTAATTTTCGGACTCTCAGATTACCATGAAAACAACCAACTTAAACAAATTTGGTATTAATATTATTACCTTTTAATTTCATGTTTCAAAAATAAGTCAGTTTTTAGAATTTTATTTAAAGTTCGAAAATACACCAAACTAGAGTATTAAAAGTCAGGATAGCCGTTCCTGGGGAGGGGGAGGATATAGTGACCGAAAGAGGGCACAAAGGGGACTTCTGGGTTGCTCCAGTGCTCCAGTTCCTGTTTGGGTGCTGATTCAAAGGATGTGATCAGTTTGTGAATACTTGCTGAGCTGTTCATACATAATGATTTGTGCACTTATCTGTATGTGTGTTATAGGTCAACCAAAAACTAAAACACAAAAGAAAAATAAATCTGAGTCATGCATTTAGTACCAGAGGTAAACTATACAATTATCCCATTTTGTCCCAACCTAAACAGCAAAGAGGCTACTCCTCCTTTGTCTTTTCTAGTTCAGAAAGTCACTAAAGGTTAAAATCTAATGAGTGGGAGCATACAAAGAAGATTATCCCTGTATAAGGTTGACATAGTATTATCTTCCCACCAGTACCACCAGAACTGCAGACACAGTGAAAATTTCTGCCTGACATTGCTTGATGTTGTTTTTCTCCGCCTGGTAGCTCAGCAGCTGCAGGCTAAAAATCCAGGTTTCCGGGGAGAGGAGGAAAGCTTTCTGCGGAAGGGGCAATATGGGCTCCAGATCAGGGGCATAGCCGGGGTCCTCTTGTAAGTGGTGGCCGTTTTAAACAGGTTGTAAACCAACATTTTCATGTTGATCTAGAAAGTTCCAGCTGCCCTAGGAAGAGGCTTTAGATCTGCGCAAGTGCCAAAGCTGGCTTTTCAAGATAATGTATGGGGACTTCCCTGGTGGCGCAGTGGTTAAAAATCTGTCTGCCAATGCAGGGGACATGGGTTTGAGCCCCGTTCCGGGAAGATCCCACATGCCAAGGAGCAACTAAGCGCATGCGCTACAACTACTGAGCCTGTGCTCTCGAGCCCGTGAGCCACAACTACTGAGCCCACACGCCACAACTACTGAAGCCCGTGCGCCTAGAACCCGTGCTGCACAACAAGAGAAGCCTGCGCACCGCAACGAAGAGTAGCTCCTGCTCGCTGCAACTAGAGAAAGCCCCCGTGCAGCAGCGAGACACAACGCAGTCAAAAATCAATCAATTAATTATTTAATTTAAAAAAAGATAATGTATGGAGCTTCAGAGTCAAATGATATGTTTGTATGGATGTCAGTGTCCTTAGAAGCATCACTCTCACACACCCAAGGTGGAGCTTGTCTTCTCGAAAGACGATCGCAGTTAAGGAGTTTGCACCGTGTGACCTTTTAGATCAGCCTGTGGCCGCTTTGCAGAAACCTTCGAGGTTTACAAATGGGTTACTGCTCAAATTCCAGAACACCAGGACTGTGCTCCATTGTCCCCAGCTCTCACATTCAGTATTTTATTGTTTCACATTGTGCTTTAACTTCCTCCAGGAGGTTAACAGCAGAAGCCAGCTGAACATGTTGAAAACCTTTTACTTACGTTTGTGGAGCTGACTGTGCCACACAGGTGAATGGAAATTTCTTTGTTCCAGGAGGGCTGGCTCTTTCAACAGTTATCTTGGTGCTCTTGTATTGTCTGTCATGTGTAAAACAAACACATTTACCTCTATTTACCTTTTATGAATGTTGAGATGTAATTTTGAAAATAACTGCATAAAATGCTTTTACAATAAACTTTGGAGCTCTTAGTTGTCATTTCTCTGCGGAAATGTTCCCTCGTGGAAAGTAATGATTTTTAAGTTGTTGAAGGTGTTGAAAAGTTCTGACTTGTTGTTTGTGGGTTGTGTGTGTGTATGGGTAACAGGCCTATCTCTTGGTGCTTACCTAAGTTAAGAGACTCTAGACTTTCATGATCACATTAGTCTCTAGGTGTTGGTATATTTCCAAGCCTTTGGGGATGTAGGTCTTTTCTTCACCATTACCCACCCCTTGACATTCAGAATGTCCTTAGACCACCAGCATCGGCTTACCCAGGAGCTTGTTAGAAATGCAAAGTCTGGGGCCCCACCTTAGATCCAGTATCTAATAACAGAATCTGCATTTTAACGAGCTCTCCAGTGATTCTTACATACATACAGATGAATCAGCAAGTAGGCCATGGCAGGAATTGAGAGATCCTTCTTCTCAAAACGTCTGCCGCCGGGCCAGTACTGCTATTATTTAGGATGAATCTCTCGAGTTTAAGCCGCTTATTATGAAAAACTCCCTGGCCTGCGTAACTAAGTAAGTCATTTTCAGTTCAAAGCCTTCACGTGAATCCATCCACTCACACCTTTCCAACTCGACAGATGGCAGAGAGTAGGTTGACTGAGGAGTGAGGGCGGGAGGAGGGAAGTGGAGTAGAAAATGCAGGGAATTTTCCTTGGTGGAAGAAAGTAGGCAGAGTCCATAACGACGGCACACTGGAGTAGTGCTGCGGGGTGGCAGGAAGGAACAAAATAGCAGTGACACAGCAGTGGGCACAACAATGGTAAATAACTGTTGGTGAGGGTATTCCTAAGCTTGTTTGACAATAATAATCACCTGGGGGATGAGGGGGACTTCTTAAAACATAAAGTTTCCTCTAGAGGCAGGGAATTATGGAATATTCACCCTGGTTTATCCTTTGTTCACTCTGGGCTTGTGACATCTGAAACTCTAGGGGAGAAATATCTGTATTTTAAATAAGTGCCTCAGGTATTCACATCCACAGGCATGGCTGAGTGAATGGAGAGCTTGGATCCTGTGCCTGATGCTCTATAAATATTCTTTCCAGCGCTCACAATAAGCCTAGAAAATCTTACGGCATTTTACCAACTGCCTTTTGTGACAGAGAAGTTCAGTAGATTGCCCATTGTCACACAGGCAGTGTGGATGGATTCCATCCCAGATCTGTCTGACTCCAAAGCCTTTGTTCTCTCTACTCTGTCCTACCATAACCTTATACAAAGCCACTGTGGCCCAAAGGTTATTCTACCCAGAACACACTCTGGTTGCCCCAACCCCACTTTTGGGGGGTGGCAGTTTCTACAGAGTTTCTATAACTTGACCTGAAGTTATGACATAAGCGTTCAGATTTGGGTGGAGTTGTTCAAGGAAACCACGCTCGCTGATGAACTCGTAAGGATGCCTCCTCCTGCTGCAGTTAATAACCAGCAACCCAGAGCTGGGATGCTGGTCCCAAAGGGATGAAAAGCAGGGCTCTCCCAGGTAAATGAGAATTTCTGGTTGCTTGGTATCAAAGCAGTTTCCAAAAGTGATGGAAGCAGGCACATATTGCTCCTATCCTCTGAAACCTTATTTTGTTTCAAGAAATCCCTAGAAAGAAAACACACTAATTTAATACAGCAATGTTAAATAGTGATAGTAGCGAGAGTGGGGCACCATCTGGTGCATTTGATTAATTGTCAAGGTTGGCTTTTCTTTAAATGCTGCTTATTGCTCAGTCCACTCATCTTCAATTACTAGACCTAGAAGTCGTCTGGTGGTGATGTCTTAGTATTACAAGAGTGTCCTTGCATATTAAATTCCTCAACTTGGGCTCAATTTGGGAACTCAGATGCAACATTTGACCTTCATCGATATTTAATCTCCTGTTATTGGTTACAGCCACCATCATAGATTTGCTTCAGAAACTTTTGATTCTGATTCTGTTGTCTAAGACAGTGGTCTCCCATGCGGGGTGTGTAAACCCCAAAATGATCCACTGGGATGTGGAAAACAAATATTACCGGTTTCATTAAAATTTTTAATTTATATGTAAATATTTAATAAGGTAGACCATGTATAAAATTTATAACTAAACACATGTAAATATACTGGGGGGAGCGTACGTGATTAAAAAGTTCTGGCCCTTTGCGATACTGGCTCACTAAAGTTTATAAGATTTTCATGCAGTATATCAAGTCTTCCTACCAGTGTCACGTTTTCTGCTTACTTGATAAGAGTGCCCTCATCCTTGTCAATTCAATTTGTGTTTATCCTATGTAGAATCATGTGCTAAATGTTCCAGTGTATATATAAGCATAAGGCATATTTTACTGCTCTTAGGAAGTTTACTATCTGGAATGGGGACGATGATAATGGTAGTGATTTTGGAGGAGGTTACAAGAATAATGGGGGTGTCGATGGTGACGGTGATGATGACGATGGCCAAGAAAGAGAAAAGGAGAAGAAAGCCTTATTTATGGTTGACATGAAAGCAAAATTGGAGTTGACTGCTTCCTCTCCCTGCTCTCTGGTAATGTGACATCTTTCCTTAGCAGTGATGCTCTTCCCAGCTTGTTCATCTTGCTTCCAGTGCAGCTTAAAAATACTTTTTAGTCATCTTCAGCATGTACTATAATTCTCAGCTTCCTAGGATTTAAGCCTTGGGAACAGGAGGTTTTCCTAGGCCCCTACCACTCTTCTGTATTTTGGTCCTCGGTGCTCCGCAAGCTGGGAAAGCTGTGAGTCATGACTCCCATATGGTGGGATTCCCTCCCTTCCCCTCGATCTACATGCCTGCCCAGCCATCTGCTGCCACTCTCAAGGTTATGGAGCAAGAGATGACACAGGGAAGGGAAAGGAAAACACCAGAAAAATGAACACTGTTTTATAAATAAAACTGAAAAAAGCTGTATTTTCTTATTATAAAAGCAATTTGTATTCATTACAGGAATATCAGAAAATGAAGCATAAAAACAAATCAAACAAAACGAAACACAATCTCCCTCAGAGCATCGTTAATTATTATAACCATCTCCTTGTGTGTTTTTCCAAACCTGCATCCCGTATCTATCTATGTAGCTAGCTATCAAACAAAATGGGATCATTACCACATTATTTTGTAACCTGTTTTTTAATATTGAATTATGAACATCTTTCCATGTCCATAAATATATCCCTACACTAGCATTTTTAATGTTTAAGGAATATTTTCTATGCAAGGCATTATTCCAATTGCTGCACTTTATATACAAAAATAGGCAAGATTGTCTCTGCCCTCATGTGGGTAACATAATTATTTTCTCTATGTAATATTTAGGTCATTTCCATATTTTTGCTTTTACAAATGCTGTGATGAATTTCCTTGTAGCTAAATCTTTGCATATACTCATAATTTTTGAATGATTGCGTTGGCTACTCTGTTTGCCCCTCTGGGTTTACTCCCCATGCTTCTTTGCCTTGCTATGTGGCCCTCATCACTGGGCTCATTTACCCTCTGGCAATGGGAAGCACAAGCAGGACATTGGAGGAGGGTAGTAGAGAGAGATGGGTGATATATTCTGACTCACGCCTTCCCTCCTTATGGATTGTCATTAGCCACCTTCTTGCATTGATGATGGCTTTTGTGCCTGGGCGCCCTTCTCCCAGAGCTCAGTTTTCAGGGAGTTGCTCACACCATGACACTGCACCATTTCTTTTTGGTTTACCTTAACCTTGCCGTAGAGGGTTCTTCATTAAACCCTCTCACTTACCCCATGGCTGTAGGGATAGAAAAATTTTCCTTTCTTCCCTTCTAGGTTCTTTGGCTGGTCTAAGAATCAAATTGACATATGACAGACTAACAGGAGAAAAACAAATTTAATTTTGTACGTAAAGGGAGCACCATATAAAAAATGAGACCCAAGGGTAAGTCAGGCAATTGAGGCTTATAGCCCATCCCAAGCTAAGGAACGGGATAGGAGCCTGAGGCTTCAAAGGGGAGGGGGGCCGGGAATTCCCTGGCAGTCCAGTGATTAGGACTCTGTGCTTTCATTGTGGAGGACCCGTGTTCCATCCCTGATCCGGGAACTAAGATCCCGCAAGCCAAGAGGTATGGCAAAAAAAAAAAAAAAAAAAAAAAACGTTGATAAAAGGGGAGGGGTGTAATTCACAGGATGATAAGAAGGGCAGATGTTTGCTCTGCCATACAGATAGGTCGTTCAGATAAAAAGTTATCTCTGGTAGTAGCTCTCTTTCTGGGCCAGGCCCCCTATTTAAATTCTTTTAGGTAGTTAAGGGAGAGGTAAAAGTTTTTCTTGAATCTACTGGGTCTTGATTGCCTCCAGCTCAAAACAGTTCACACGCCAAAGTGGCACATTGTGGGGTAACCTGTTCTGCTCCCCCGCCGTTTGTTTCGTAGCAGGACCCTGGATGGTAAAAGCATAGTCCTTTCCCTAGCATATTCTGCATCCCTAACTGCTTACCTGCGTTGGGTCATGTAGAAAAGTCAAGAACTCCCTTTTCTCTTTTGACTTAAGACCTAGACACCAGTGACCACTGAGCTGCCGTCTCCCATTTCTTTCTGCTGGACCTCTTCATAAGTGCCATGGGGATCTCTCAAACTATGACTGAGGCACTCTGGCGGGGAGCACAAGAGAGAACCAGGAGAGCCCTTCAGCCCTCCAATTTGGAACTTTGACTGCAAGGACTGTGCTACCTTCACTTTGTTCTCGATGCCCGAAATCCTCACTGGAGTCACAGTGAATTGGAAGAGGTTGTGTGACCATTTCTTAACCTTTTAAACATCTGAGCTCATAGCAAAATTTGTTTCTTTAATTCTTCCTTCACTTCAGACTTGTGGTATTACAGTATTCTTATTACATATACAGAACTGTATTTTTAGAGCTTCTAGCTTGAATTTGAGTCCCCTGATACTATCTCTTCTGTGATTCTGTCTTTTCTGTGAATCAGTAGAAATGTGTTTCTTTAAAGTCTACATCCAGTTTTACCTTCCTCGCCTTTTGGATTTTTAGATAATGCTATCTCTTTCTTCAAAGGTTCTTCACACTTCTGTTTAACCAGTTCTCAGCTGTTAAGAATTGTCTGTCCCATTTTTTTGTCTACCTTGTGTTCAATGAAATTGCTAGCAAAACTAGTCCAAGAATGATCAAATATTCTTCTTTTTAGTGAGACGAAATTTTTGATGTGCACATATTTGGGGTTCCCATCTTATTGCTGTGCTCCAGGCCTCTGCCCCCTGGTGCTTTACCTTGTTCTGAAATTCCAATTCCCACAGGTGGGCACTTAGAAGGAGTTTGGCTTCAGAGTCAGAAAGATCTGGAGTTAAATCCCATCACTTACTGGCTTTGTCACTTTAAGGCTTCTATCTTTACTGAGTTTCAAGTTTCCTGACTTACCTCACAAGGTTGTCAGGAGAAGTAAATGAGATGACCCATGTGGAAATAATCTAGCATAGCATGTGGAAATGTGGTTTCTCAGACTAAGTCACTTTCTCCTCTCTCCCTCCCCTCCCTCTCTCCTCCCCACGTCCCCTCCCCTGTCACATGCTCTCCTCTTCCTTCCCTTCCTCCCTCTCCACTTCTCCTTCCTCCTCCCCGCGCCCCCACCCCCGCCACTCCTCTCCCCTTTAACCTGTCCAGTAAGACAGACATGAGGATAAGAGGGGTTAAAAGCCAAGTCATTTTATTTCTCCTTAGAAACAGACCAAAAAGTGCAGGGAATTATACGCAGAAGGAAAACCACCTTATAAATCCAGGCCCCAAAAGGCTTTTCCAGCACTTCTGAGTTCTCTCATGAACTCTTTCCTTGTAGCATCAAGGACACAAAGAATGATGGGAAGTTGCTGATAACAGTCATTATTTTCCCAGTCTTTGAAAAAATGACTGCCCAGTGTGTCAGACTGAAGAGTTGTTGTGGTGAATAAGATAAACTCTAAAAGTGTTTACATAATATGTCAAATGGTCTTATCTGGTGGAAGGGAGCTGGCTGGCTAACATGAGCCAGTTCAGTAATTCTAAGATGTTTGAAGTTGGGTTGGAAGGATGATCCTTTGTTTCAGGAAACTGCTGTATCAGCTGATAAGGGCTTCTCCAAAGGCTAGCTGGAGGAATGCATTGTGAGTCCTTTGCACCAGGATTCAGACTTCACTTGATCCCTATTTCTCAATTTTTACAAATTTTTAACTTTTCAAGGAAACTAGATTGGTCTTAAGATCTTTTAAGAATTAATTTCAGGGCTTCCCTGGTGGCGCAGTGGTTCAGAATCAGCAGGGGACACGGGTTCGAGCCCTGGTCCGGGAAGATCCCACATGCCGCAGAGCAACTAAGCCTGTGCGCCACAACTACTGAGCCTGCACTCTAGAGCCTGCGAGCCACAACTACTGAGCCCGTGTGCCACAACTACTGAAGCCTGCGTGCCTAGAGCCTGTGCTCTGCAACAACAGACGCCACCGCAATGAGAAGCCCGCACACCACAAAGAAGAGTAGCCCCCGCTCCCTGCAACCAGAGAAAAGCCCGTGCGCAGCAACGAAGACCCAACACAGCCAAAAATAAAATAAATTTTTTTAAAAATTAAAAAAAAATTGGTTTCACAATATTATGACAGAAAATATATTTTTAACTTAAATTTGTATTACATAATATTTTATGTATGCAAAAATAATAAATGTAGTATATAATATATATGTAAGTTGTGAGAAATATTAAAATATAGACACACAGGGCCTAGAACATTAATATCTGGGCTCTCCTCCATTGATTTCTACTTCTGCAAAAATAACTGCTCTTCTAAATTTTGCATTCCCATTCATTAAAAACAAAACACTTTTACCATATATAGATGCATTCCTAAACAGTTTGTTTAGTTTTGCTTGTTTTTGAGCTGTATCAAAATGGCATCATAACATATGTAGTGTTTTTTCTCTCAAGTTTTTAACATTCATCATTTCATCCATGTTGTTGTCTGTAGCTGAAGTTCATTCATTTTTACTACTGTTCCTATATTCCATTTGGTGAGCATACCACAGTTCATTTATCCATAGTACTATCTATGAACATTTTGGTTGTTTATTGTTTCCAGGTGTTTTCTTTTTTAATAATAGTCTTGTTAACATAGATGAGAAATATAATAATAAGAATTTTTAGTGTTCTTTTGTCAAATTGTCATAAACACTAGATTGATTTGTATAGTGTTCCTTCGAGCTTTTTCTATTTTATTATTCCCATTTATCACCTAAAGACACTTAGATGCAGGAAAAAATATAAATGATTTGCCCATGCTCTGTTGTCACTGATGCTTATTTCCACTGCTGTTAACTTCAAGAACCAGTTAAGTCCCCTCTTGGTTCTTGTCTGAACAGAGAAGAGTCCCTTCCATTCTGACACCAGAACTAGAAAGATATTTATTTCAATTTCACAAAACTTACAATCCGAGACATTTCGTCACAGTGAAAATAAAATAAGCTCAAGAGGCAGACAGATTTGGGTTTTAAAATACTAGCATCAGCACTTGTAGCAGGGGTAGTCTTGTGCTAATTACTTTGTTCTCCCAATCCCCAGGTGGAGATCGCAATGCTTTCCTCACAGGATGGCTCACTGATTATGTCAGGTAAGACGTGTGAAAGGCCCAATCATCACATTATAAAACAAAGAACAGAGGAGGCTCACAGCCTGACCAATGGGACTTGTGATCTTAGCCTAAAAAAATGACACAGATGGAATAGAAAGAGGTCAGTTTGGGTTTGTGCCATTTCTAATCCTTTTGTGGATGGTTCTGGCTCAGAACAGAGGAATAGCGAGGTCCTTTATTGACTTGATGGTAATATAATGTTTTGGCTTTGCTTAGGATATCAGCTTTTTCTTCCCAAACCTATCTCGTGGGTTATTTTAACAGTCCGTTCATTAGTAGCATAAGATTCCTTTGTGCTTTGTTTGACTAGCAAAGAAGCAAAAACCCATCACGGTGGTTTCTAATAATTAAGGAGATTATGCATTTTCCGCTGAAGAAAAATGTAAGTTATTTAATGTGATTTAATGTTAATTAGTTAATTAATGTTAAAGCCATTGCATAAAGCATTTAAATCCAGGTATGGGACTGGAGCTCCAAAGGGAGTGTGACCTGGTCTGTCTTGTTCTCCACTCTGTCCCCAGTGCCTAGCACAGTGACTGTACATAATAGTTGCTAATCAATATTTGATGAATGAATCAATAAATGAAAGTGAAACCGCACACCTGGTCCCAGATTGGGACTCGAACCCAATCGCACCTCAGATGGGACCCGAACCCAGCCAAAACTTGGATTGGAACTTAAACCCACGGGCTGGGATTCCAACCCAGCCAAAATTCAGATTGGGACTTGAACCCACTGTCTTTAAATTAAAATCACTCACCCGGTGTCAGGACTTACTGAAGCTCTGGTTCTTTATGTCTCAGCACAGAAGGAATTCAGCAAGAGGCAAAGTGATAGGCAAGAAGTAGATTTATTAATATAGAACGCTTGTGAGGGATACAAGTGGGCAGATAAGGGGGCTCTGCCCCAAGAACTAAATGGGAAAGCCAGTTTATTTAGGGAGATACACACTCCATAGACAGAGTGAGGGCCATCTCAGAAGGTGAGGAGCCCTGGGAGATACACATTCCATAGACAGAATGCAATCAGTCTCAGAAGGTGAGAGCACCAGAGGTGTGTGGTGGTTAGTTTTTTGGGTTTTTTTTAAACATCTTTATTGGAGTATAATTGCTTTACAGTGGTGTGTTAGTTCCTGCTTTATAACCAAGTGAATCAGCTATACATATACATATATTCCCCTATCTCTTCCCTCTTGTGTCTCCCTCCCACCTTCCCTATCCCACCCCTCTAGGTGGTCACAAAGCTGATCTCCCTGTGCTATGTGGCTGCTTCCCACTAGCTATCGGTTTTACAGGTGGTTAGTTTTTATGGGCTGGGTAATTTCATAGGCTAACGAGTGGGAAGATTATTCCAACTATTTCGGAGAAGGGGTGGGGATTTCCAGGGATTGGGCCACCACCCACTTTTTTGCCCTTTATAGTCAGCCTTGGAACTGTCATGGCACCTGCGGGTGTGTCATTTAGCATATGCTAATGTATTACAATGAGCATATAATGAGGCTCAAAGTGTACAGGAAGTCGAATCTTCCTCCAGCTTGGGCCTAATTGGTTCTAACCAGTTTTTGTCATATCCTCAACGGCTATGTCATTCTTTTCAAAGGTTGTGCCCTGTCCCCCTCCCTCCTGTCTCAAAAGGACTACCTACCTCTCTTTGTCTTTTCTTATTGCAAAAATCATTTTTTTTCATGTTCCAAATCTTGAATAATGGAGGCTTAGGATACCGTATGAGTTAGTCAACAAGTAAGCATTGCCCTCTTGGAGCGTTTATCTTTGAAATACAAATATTCTAGGGAGTAACATATTATAATGTTAAAGAACTAAAGGATACAGCGAATTTAGCTAACGTTTAGGCTCATCCTCAGCCTGGGCTCTCAGAGAGGGGACTTGGAGAAGGGAATAAGAAAGCACAAAGACCTTCATGAATTAGTTTAACTGGAATGACTTGAATTGGAAACTTGACTGCTGACTACTTGCTAATATTCATAGATGGAAGGAAGGAGACTGACAGAATGGGGGCAGGAGAAGAACAAGGCCTAATCTTGGAGTCTAGACCTCTGTGAGAGAAAGGAGTCCTGAGTGGAGGGTATCTGAACAACTGAAGAGAAACTAGAGGATGATACACCTTGCATGAAGAAGCGGAGGGCCAGGTAGACAAACCTTGTCTACATGCCCATATAGATCACAGCGGTCTCAAGATAAAGAGTAATAGCCTTCATTCATTCATTTGTTTATTCAACAGACATGCAGTGAATGCCTTCATTGTTCCAGGTAGTCTTCTAGGTGCTTGGGATATATGAGTGATGAAAACAGAGATCCTGCCCCAATGGAGTTTATATGCTAGTGGGGAGAGACAGACAATAAACAAAAGAGAGAATAAGTAGACAAACCAAACAGCATGTTAGGAAGTGACACTAGCAACAGAAAAAAATGTGGAGCAGGAAAAGGGACAGTGGATGTGGGAGGAAAAGGGGAGTCACTGGAGAATTTTGAGCAGAGAAAGCAACATGATCTGACATGTGTAGGGGTGGAAAAATTCTCCCTTCTTCCCTTCTAGGTTCTTTGGCTGGCGTAACAATTTAATTGACATAAGACAAATTAACAGGAAAACATTTTAATTTCATATGTGTGGGACCCCCAAAGATATGAGACCCAACAGCAAGTTGGGCAGTTGAGGCTTATATCCCATCAATTGCAACAAAATAATTCACATGCCAAAGAGGCATATTTGGTGGTCATGTATTCTGCTCCCCCTCACGTGTTACAGAAGTTCCCATCCCTCTGACTGCTAGAGTGTGTGTGTGGCAGGGACAAGTTTAGGCAGGGAAACCTGTTGGAGGGTATTATAGTTAGCCAGGCAAAAGGCCAGGTGCTTGGACCAGGGTGGTACCAGTGAGGTGTTAAGAGGAGATAAGATTGTGGATATATTTTTAAGGTAAAGCCATCAGGATTTCTTGAGGAATTGGATATGGAATGACAGAGGATGAGGGGACTTGAGAATGTGTCAAGATTTTTTGCCTGAGCAGTTGAAACATGTACTGCCATTACCTGAGATGGGAAGGCTGCTGGTAGAGAAGGTTTGGGGGGAAAAGATTTGGAAATGTTGAGTTTGAGATGTACACAGTCAGATGTAGATGCTTGGAGTTTGGATAGAAGTATGGGCTGGAGATATATTTGGAGGAGTTAAAGGCATTTTGTAGAATTTAAAGCCTTGAGACAGGCTGAGATCATACAGGGAGTGGCAGATAAAGAAAAAAAGGAGCCAGGATTGGGCCCTGGAGCATTACAGGGAAAGAAGAAAAACCCAGCAAAGAGACTGAGAAGATCCAACCAGTGAGATGAGAAAACGAAAAGAGGGTGGGACCTGGCGACCAAGTGAAGAAGTGTGTATCAGGAAGGGATTATACACTGTGCAAAACGTTGCTTCTAGGTCAGAGTAAGAGAAGACTTAGCCATAAATTCAACAATGTGAAGATCACTAGTGAACTTGGAACTATGGAGAGCAGCTTCAGTGGAGTGATGGGGTCAAAGGCATAACTGATGTGAATTTAAGGGAGAATGGGAGGAGAGGGATTGAAGATGGCAAGAACAGAGGACTATTCCGAGGAAAGACCTACCTTCCTGGAAAGTTATTTGGCAACAAATTTTTCAAAATAAATAATTAAATTATTTTAATTATGAAAATTTAAAAATTAAATGATTTGTAATCAGTATATGTATTTTAAAGGATGCTCTCTGACTCAGTAATTCTAAGAAGTTTTTGTTGTTGTCTTCTGTTTTCTAAGAAAAAATAATCAGAGATTTACACTAAGGCCTAGATCTTTAAACACAAGGATGCATATGGCCTCTCCATGTGACATGGGCTTCTTCACAGTGTGGTGGCTGGTTTAACAGGGCAGGAGAGCCAGGTGAGAGCTGCATGCTAATATCACCTTGGGGGCTTTTCAAAAATGTCTGCCTTCAACTCCCAGAAATTCTAATTTCATTGGTCTGGAATGGATCCAGGTATTGATATTTGTATAAGCTCCCCAGGTGATTTTGTATGGCCACGGTTAAGAACCACTGCTCTCATAAAGAGCACACGAAACAAAAAGATTTGGCTTCCCAGGCATCTGCTGCCAGCAGTGTTTGATATGGCATCTATTGGGCTCCAGAGGTTCCAGTCATGTCATGTGACATTCAAAGGCTTGCCAAAGAAATGAAGAAAATGCTCGAAGCAGTAAGATAACTAATTGCAATCATTACAGAACTCCACAGCTCTCCTCTGGCTGCTTCAGAATGATGGTGGATGGGCCCAGAGCCCATGTGTTTTACAAGGATATCCTGGCAACGTGTAAGGGCTGAGTTGAAGAACTAGACTGGCACTCCTGGTTGCTTTGTTCTTAAGGTGGCAGTTAGATCAGTCAAATGCCAAGTGGAGTTTTCCCCATCATTCCTGAAGATGTAATCTCTGCACCTGAAAAACCAATGCCCCTGTTTTATTATTTGGTCAGCAGCTAAAATGAGCAGATACACATGAGTGTTAGTTGGGACTCTTCTGAAGTACTCCCAGTAGACACCACAAGGAATTAAGATCCTGTTAGTTTTTAACCTGACACAAGATGTCACCATTGCTCCTGTGCTTTTAGCAATAACAGTATAAAGTTAAACAGCAGTGAGTTTGACTCCTCGATTACACAAGTTTCCCCCCCCTCACAGGGAGATGAGTGAGGGCGTTCTGTTGATGAGCTTCATTAATCTATAGTCCATCTCACCCATCCAAGTTAAAAGTATTTATATATAAACACTGATTTTTCCCCCTTACATCAGCTGTGGATCAAAATCAATATCTCTTTGTGAACCCTTCACAGAGAAACTTTTGTGGAGGTGACTGTAAAACAAGATAAGCTGACATTTTAGCTGGAAAAGCGGAGATCGTGTATTAGTTTGCCTTCACTGCCGCTGACAATGTTGAAATGATCTCTTGCTACCATGCTTAGTTTGGTGCCAAAGCGGAAAAAAAGGCATGGACATTATCCCAGGGTACCAATGGCTAAGAAGTGGGGTGGGTAAAAGATCATTGGAGCACTAAAACATCGTCGGAAATGTTGCCAAGATGGAATACTGACAGAACTTCTCTTACACACAGCACTGTGCATGATCGGAAGGAACACTTTGCAAAGTTGCTTGGAGGTGAAGATGGTGAACTCAGAGTAGAGCTGAGTGAAGTGTAGAATTTGGGGACTGGACTTGCATTACTGGGAATATTAAGAGAGGCTGGAACTAGCAAGCATCCTAATGCTCTGCCATTCCCCTACACTGCCTCTCTATATAAACACTGAGCATCACTAAAGAATATCCATTTGAAGGAGTGCCTAATTATTACTTTGCTCTAGGTTTCCACACCAAAATATCAATATCGATTGACTCAGGCTTGTGGAATTATGGTGATTAATTTTTTTATTTTCTAATTTTTCTATGAGTATGTAACTAGAACAAAAGACCTCGAAACAACACGAACTATACACTATATGATTCCAATTATGTGACATTCTTGAAAAGGCAAAACTATGGAGACAGTAAAAAGATCAGTGGCTGCCAGGTGTTGGTGGCAGGGTAAGGGAGGGATGAATAGGCAGAGCACAGGATTTTTAGGGCAGTGAGAATACTCAGTATGATACCATAATGATGAGTACATGTCACACATTTGTCCAAACCCAAAGAATATACAACACCAAGAGTGAACCGTAATGTAAACTATGGACTTTGGGTGATTATGATATGTCAACATAGGTTCATCACTTGTCACAAATGTACAAGTGATGAACTCGGGTGGGGGTGTTGAAAATGGGGGAGGCTGTGCATGTGTGGAAGGCAGGGGAATATGGGAAATCTCTGTTCCTTCTCAAATTTGCTGTGAACCTGTAACTACCCTAAAAAAACCCCATGATTCCAGAGATTTATAATGAAGGAAGGTGTGTATGTGTTATTTACATTGTTATTGTTATAATAAATTATTATTGTTATTAAAAGTTAAGAAAATATTATCATCTATTTTCTAGTCAATCTAGATGCAGATGTAGCTAAAGCTCTGTGTTAGTCAGGGTCCTGGGAGGAAGTACATGACACGTTCAAATGATGTAATTTAAAGAGAATTCTAATGAAGAGACTATTTCTAAAGATGTGGGTAGAATGGAGGGAAATCGTAAGGGAGAGTGCAGTACCTGAGGATAGATCATTAGAATTATTATTGCCATTAGGTCTGGAGGGCAAGAGGAGAGAGAGCTTTATGGACCACCCAACTGGAGTTGTGAAAATAAGTCTTTCTCTCTCACTCCAACCTCTGCTGTATAGCCAATTCAACTAAGACTGTTAGTGTGGTCCACATGAGTCAAATTCCCAGGATACTCAATGAAAGGAGCAGGACAAAGAGTAGATCTGAGGGGGAAATAAAAGATGTACAGCAGTAATTTTTTTAAAAAATTCATTTTTATTATATGATTCTACAAATTCATATGGTTCTACAAGGTTTTCAAAGAAAATGAACAATCTCTTTTCCCACCTTTTTGCATCCCTGTTACCCACTTTTAAGAGTCAACCACTTTTGATTGCATTAACTATTTTTTTCTGGAATTTATCTCCTTATTTTAAATCAACACTGATATTTCTAATTTTTTCTAATTCAATGTTATTAATTGATTTCTTACTACAGGAGGCTGAGGATTTAACTCTCTTACCTCCCCTTCCTATGTCACACTGAGTTCCAGAACACACATGCTTACCCTATCCCATCCTACAGTACGGTTATACCAAATTTTAAAAAATTAGATCAGAATTCAGTATTCATGTTGTGATTTTGTAACTATTATGCATAAATAGTATACATTGTAAAGGTAGTATACAATTATTACGTTTCTTTTCTTGGAAAACTTGTTTTCTCTGGAGCTAATAATTGTATCATTTTTTTTCCATAAATTTATTTTATTTACTTATTTTGGGCTGTGTTGGGTCTTCACTGCTGCACACGGGCTTTCTCTAGTTGCAGCGAGTGGGGGCTACTCTTCCTTGTAGTACGTGTGCTTCCTATTACGGTGCTTCTCTTGTTGCAGAGCACAAGCTTTAAGCGCATGGGCTTCAGTAGTTGTGGCACAAGGGCTCAGTAGTTGTGGCGCATGGGCTTAGTTGCTCCGCTGCATGTGGGATCTTCCCGGACCAGGGACTGAACCTGTGTCCTCTGCACTGGCAGGTAGATTCTTAACCACTGCGCCACCAGGGAAGTCCCAATAATTGTATCATTTTGGGCCTATATTTTTTCTATATACCTTTCTCTAATTCATCCCCAAACACTCTTCCAGAAGCATCATTCCCCTTTGAGTACATCAAACATTGGTGGTAATCTACTGCTTCATTTTGTGTTTGGAGTTATCCTTATTGGAGCCCTCCATCCACTTTCTCCAATGTGAATCAGTGGTTCTCTGGGTTCACTTCTTAGCTGTGTGGTTCCCTTCACCCTCATCCTGGTGAAAGAGAATTATCATCTCTCCTCTCTTTGATTCCTTTACTTGATCCTTTATCTTCTGTCTTAGTTTACTACCTCATTCTGGTGGAGCACATCTAATGATTCGCGTACCAATTCCAATGGTAGTGGTAGTGGGTGGGGTTGGGGGTTGTGGTTCCACAGCACCAAGCAGTTCTCCAGTACCAGCTGGGTGTCCTACAATTCAACTCAATTTTGACACTATCTACCCAGAGATACCATCAGATCCCACAGGTTAAGGGTTCAGTCCTACAAGACTGGTGTCCCCCCCCACCCCGCCCTTCAGAGGCCAATCACAAGTCCAGGTATCACCTGGGCTTCTGACCTAGTGACTCTAGTAGATTGTTGATTCCAACGACCCCCTACTTGTATTCGATTAACTTGCTAGAGTGGCTCACAGAACTTAGAGAAACAGTTTACTTACTAGATTACAGGTTTATTATAAAAGGATCTAATTTAGGAACAACCAGATGAAAGAGATGTAGAGGGCAAGGCATGGGGAAAGGGGGTGTGTGGAAGTTCCATGCTCTCTGAACTTCCATGCTCTTTGAGCTCGCTCTCTCTCCCCATTCTCCACGTGCTCACCAACTCAGAAGCTCTCTGAACCCTGTCCTTTTAGGTTGTTATGGAGGCTCCATTAGGCATGACTGATTAAATCATTGGCCACTGGTGATTGAGTTCAATCTCCAGCCCTTCACCCCTCCCAGAGGTGGGGGTGGGTTGGGGTGGGGTGGGGCTGAAAGTTGCAACCCTCTAATCACAAGGTTGGCTCCACTGGCAAAAGTCTCCTCATTAACATAACAAAAGACACCTTTATCCCTCTCAACACAGGAAATTCCAAGGGTTTTAGGAGCTGTGTGACAGGACCTGGAGGAAGAGCAAATATGTATTTCTTATTATAAATCACAAGATCACAGCACTCCAGTAGCTTCCTGAGGTTTTTTAGACCTTGCATGTTTTTGAGACATTACATGTCTGAAAAAATATATATATATTTTTTGTTTGTTTGTTTTTTGCGGTACGCGGGCCTCTCACTGCCGTGGCTTCTCCCGTTGCGGAGTACAGGCTCCGGACATGCAGGCTCAGCGGCCATGGCTCACGGGCCCAGCCACTCCGCGGCATGTGGGATCTTCCCGGATCGGGGCGTGAACCCGTGTCCCCTGCATCGGCAGGCGTACTCTCAACCACTGCGCCACCAGGGAAGCCCCTGAAAATATTTTTAAACTACTCTCAAAACATATTGATAATATGATTGTGTTTAGAGTTCTATATAGAAACTATTTTTTAAAAGAATTTTAATAGCATTGCTCCATTTTCTTCTAGCTAGTCTACTTCTTTAGCTTTTATCTGTGAGCTATTTTTGCTCTCTGGAAGATTTTAGAATCTTCCTCATATACCCAGTGATCTGAAATTTTACAATAATACCTTAGCAAGGGCGTGGTGCTAGCTTGGCCCCTTATTCTGTTCTGGGAAATTTAAATTATTTTTTTGATTTTTTTTTTCTCCTCTCCATTTTCTTGTCTTTCTTTCTAGAACTCTTATAATTCAATCTTGGACCTCCTTGATTGATCCTCTGATTTTCTTATCCTCTTTCTGGTATGTTCCATTTCTTTCTTTTTCTGTCCATTCAACTTTCTATAAAATTTCTTCAACTTTATCTTTTTATTTATTTATTTATTGGCTGCGTTGGCTCTTCATTGCTGTGCGCGGGCTTTCTCTATTTGCAGCGAGCGCGGGCTGCTCTTTGTTGTATTGTGTGAGCTTCTCATCGCAGTGGCTTCTCTTTGTTGCAGAGCACAGGCTCTAGGCACACAGGCTGCAGTAGTTGTGCCACACGGGCTCAGTAGTTGTGGCTTGCAGGCTCTAGAACGTAGGCTCAGTAGTTGTGGCACATGGGCTTAGTTGCTCTGCGGCATGTGGGATCTTCCTGGACCAGGGCTCAAACCCGTGTGCCCTGCATTGGCAGGCGGATTCTTAACCACTGCGCCACCAGGGAAGTCCCTCTTCAACTTTCTCTTGTCACTCCTCTATTGATTTATTTTCTGTTATATTTTAATTTTCAAGAGCTCTTTATTTCTTCTTGGATTGCTTCTTTACTGTATAGTATTTTGTCCTTGTTTCTTGGATGATGCAGTCTTTTATCATTTGAAGATACTACTTATAGTGAGGTTTAGTTTTCTTCTGCTCTCTGCATTGTTTCTGTTTTCTCTGGTTTCCTTTTTTCCATATATTCATTGTCTGTCATGTTAGAAAATTTCTTTAAATAGGAATTCTTGGTAGTCTGTCTAAGAGTAAAACACTAAAAAGCTTAGTTTAGTGGAAACTGTACATTGGTGGGGCTTGACAAAGAGGAGGCCTGAATGTTTCATAGGAGACCCCCAAATGTTAGCATCTGTAATTAACCAAATGCTAAACATGTTAGTATTTCTCAGGGGTCATTCTCTTTATCTGGGAAGTAAGTGAGCAGCTGATGGTGTTCTCAGAGCCAAGTAGGAGGCAGGTTGGGAGGATATCACTAATTCCTCTGTTTTTAGTTCAGTACTAGTGCCCTCGGCTATGGTTATGTTTTAGCCTTTTGCCACTCAACCTTCAGAAGTACTTGGTGCTGCCAATTTCTAAGCATTCCTGGGATTCTGCAGCTCAAATTGTTTTTTCTGTTGATACTGCTATCTGACCCTGAATCCTTATAGATACTCGAATTTTACGTTTATGCTAAGTCGTTTACCACTTAGCCATCTGCTTTCCAGCTTTTAAAATTTTATGGCCATCTCTCATTTGCTGTCATCCACTCTTTCATTCTTTCTGGCCTTATGGCCTTTCTAAAAGATCATTTTTCCTGTCATGTTTAATTAGAAATCTTCCAGTCGTCTTTTTGTTTTGTATTTAAAACTGAATGAGTGGTCAGGAGAAACTCTTAAGTAGCTTGAGGTTGTTCAGGTTCTCAGGGTCATTCTTCCCCCAAGGAGTCGCCTGCTGGAGACTCAGAAGCCCCATTTGCTCTCATAAACTTTCTTTCTTCTTTGCTCTGTTGACCTTCCTCAGACATATGGCCCATTACACCCATTAAACTACATATTCCCCCATTACATCAAGTCTAGTTCCTTTATTCCTGAGAAGATTGGAGCCTTGCACATGATCAAGGTTGAAATGAATCAATTTCTACTCTATTTATAGAAATGTGGTGACATATCTCCCAAGGTATATATAGAACAATGGGTGTTGACAGCATTTTCTGTAACCATGGATACTCTGCAATTATTCCTGAACCTTACTCATTATTTATCTGCATCTGAATTTTAACAAACAGGATTCTTGCTGCTAACTCAGAATTTCCAATGAAAACATAGTGCCCATTATTATCCTCTTCTCATGAGTCAGGCTCCATCTTTCAAGTTCAAATTTAGTCATATACATTGAGAGGACTGAGTCAATCTCTCTTCTTGGATAAAGGTTGAAAATTCATCATGAGAATAATAATGGCAAAAATAATGATGATGACAATGCAATAAAAGCCAAATAGTCTAACAATCTCATTTGTTTCTTAAAATAACTCTAATGTAAGCAAGTATTATTATTAATCCCCACTTTTTTAGATGAGGAGACTTGAGCCTCAGAGATTTCCATTTACTGCCCAAGATCCCACCACTGATAAGGGACTGATTCATAATTTTGCTGTCATCAAACATTTGCTAGAAGCTTATCATGTCTCTGGCAGTGAGGATGCTGACTGAGATGAACTACTGATCTCAGGTTGCTCACAGATTGGCAAACAAATGCATAAATGAACAAGGAAACAAACAAACAAATATGCACTGGGGCTGGGGGTGGGGATGGGGATAAAAAAAAAAATCACCAAATTGCATGCTGATTTCCATATGCCATATGGAAGGACCAGAGAGGGAAATGTTTGAGATTGTATCTGTCAGGTTATGATAATAAAAGGGTAGTTAGGAAAGCACCTGACACTGGGTCCACCAACTATCTACGGTCATTTACTCGGATATACCATTTGGGAGAATATCTGCAGAAAGCATTCATCAACATATCAATAGCTTTACACTCTTCAGGGTTGTTTTCAAAGTGTATGTATCCCATGATGGGTCTGTCTAGAATAAGTAACATGATATAACCAGTTTAGTGAATATGCCATTTGATGTACTTAAACTGGTTGACCACTCAGCAATTCACTTAATTTCACACTCTATTTCCTCATTTGTAATATAGTACACCATAGGCATTTTAAGTATAACAAAAAAAATTGTTTTTTAAGCTTCTGAATTGTAATAAAATGCATATTTCTCTTGAATATTTTCTTTCCTCTGGGGTTCTAGCATCCCCTATGTTAACCATACTTCATTTATAATAATCCATTTGAGTATAGCTAAAGCCCATCCTATCACTAAATTTCAAAAAACCAAAATTCATCTCTGGAAAATATTTCAGAATGTCTTTTCTGATGCCAGGAGGCAGATTTAAATTATTCATGTTGTTAAAATACACGTTAAAGGCACTGTTTTGTTTGTTTGTTTGTTTCTGTTTTTGTGACTGGCTTTTTTCACTTAGCTTAATGTTTTCTTTTTTATAAATTTATTTATTTATTTACTTTTGGCTGAGTTGCGTCTTCATTGCTGCGCGCGAGCTTTCTCTAGTTGCAGCAAGCGGGGGCTACTTTTCGTTGTGGTGTGTGGGCTTCTCATTGTGGTGGCTTCTCTTGTTGCGGAGCTTGGGCTCTAGGTGCGCAGGCTGCAATAGTTGTGGCACGTGGGCTCAGTAGTTGTGGCTTGCGGGCTGTAGAGCACAGGCTCAGTAGTTGTGGCACATGGGCTTAGCTGCTCTGCGGCATGTGGGATCTTCCCAGACCAGGGCTCGAACCCATGTCCCCTGCATTGGCAGGTGGATTCTTAACCACTGTGCCACCAGGGAAGTCCAAGCCACTGGTTTTTAATTCTAGCTCTCTCTCCTCTTTTTACTATTCCCACCTTTCTATAGAATATATGCATAACATTTAATATGTTAATTTAATGTTGTATTTAAAAAATAAAGTCTCCAAAATGCTTAGGTTCACTTAAAAAGTTAGTATAAAACTACAGGCTTGGGAAGGTATTCCCCAAACTCTTCCAGATGCAGAATTATATTGGGTTTGATTTCCATATGGTTTTATAATTTCTCTGGAGTGAGTCAGGGTGCCATGGGAGCTGTGACAACAGTGCAAGGAGTGATGGGATCGTTCTGTCATTTGAGGGAGTAGAAGGGAGCAGTGTTCACCAGGGAAGCCTTCCATTGGGGATAGGGTGTGTTTGACCAGTACTTCCAAGTACTGATAAGAAAAGGAGGTGTGAAAATTAAATCTGGTGCCAGAAACTCTTGAAAACCAACTTCTAGGCTGGGATGGACCTATGTGCAACTCTGAACAAGGGCATGCCTCTGGTTCTGTCCCACTTGGGGGTTTGTATGTAGTTCCAACTCTCATTTGCCACAAAGAAGCATTGCTCAGGTGAATGCTCCTGCAGTTACTTGTTAGAGACATAACATTGGCCTTCACTGATAATTGTATTCATAAAGCATCTGCCTTTTGCATCAAAGAATAAAAGATGATGCTCCTGATCTTGATTATCCTGTGTTCTCCTTTTTTTTTTTTTTTTTTTTTTTGGGGCAGTACTCGGGCCTCTCACTGTTGTGGCCTCTCCCGTTGCGGAGCACGGGCTCCGGACGCGCAGGGTCAGCGGCCATGGCTCCCGGGCCCAGCCGCTCCGCGGCATATGGGATCTTCCCAGACCGCGGCACGAACCCGTGTCCCCTGCATCAGCAGGCGGACTCTCAACCACTGCGCCACCAGGGAAGCCCCACATGCTTATTTATTTTTTATTTTTTGCGGTACACGGGCCTCTCACTGCTGTGGCCTCTTCCGTTGCGGAGCACAGGCTCCGGACGCGCAGGCTCAGCGGCCATGGCTCACGGGCCCAGCCGCTCCACGGCATGTGGGATCTTCCCAGACCGGGGCACGAACCCGTGTCCCCTGCATTGGCAGGCGGACTCTCAACCACTGCGCCACCAGGGAAGCCCTACATTTTTTAAAATTCACTCTGGAAGATGCCTGCCTTCAAATCACTGGCTAATGTGAAATTCATAAGAATTTTGTTATGATAGAAAAATGTTATATTGGACAAAATCATTCAGAATAGCTTCTTTTTTCTCACTGGTATTTTCATGGTAGAGGATATACTTTTTTCCTCCTCCAAGGAAAACATGTAGTAATTTTATCCCAGAAGCCTACATTCTAATTGTATTAGATTATCTCTCTAGCATTGTCATTCCATTAGAGAATTTGATGATACATGCAAATACACCAATCTAATGGTCTATTATAAAAGAAATGACTGACTGTTACCATTTGTTTCCAGCAATTTATATGATTTCTCACCTCCTGCTGATAAAAAGTTCCAGAAGGTAGGAAACTCAATTTTTTTTTTTTAACAGCAAGGTGGGCCAGAGTGAAAAGGGAAGACTAAGAAAAAGTATTGCTGTTTCCTTGTATTTGCATTAAAATTTTTATAAACTTTCATAACCTGGCATAATTCTGAGCTTTTTCATTTGAAAACCACCTAAAAGTAGTTACCTGTAGATTTTTTCTTTTGTTTTCTTTATCCATTCATCTGTTGATAGACATTTAGGTTGTTTCCATATCTTGGCTATTGTAAATAGTGCTGCTATGAACATTGGGGTGCATATATCTTTTCAAATTAGAGTTTTCATCTTTTATGGATATATGCCCAAGAGTGGGATTGCCCATATAATAACTCTATTTTTAGTTTTTTGAGCAATCTCCATACTGTTCTCCATAGTGGCTGCACAAATTTACATTCCCACCAACAGTGTAGGAGGGTTCCCTTTGCTCCACACCCTCTCCAGCATTTATTATTTGTAGACTTTTTGATGATGGCCATTCTGACTGGTGTGAGGTGGTACCTCATTGTATCGATAGTTTCAGTTTGCATTTCTCTAATAATTAGTGATGTTGAGCATCTTTTCATGTGCCTGTTGGCCATCTGTATGTCTTCTTTGGAGAAATGTCTATTTAGAACTTCTGCCCATTTTTTGATTGGGTTTATTTTTTATTATTATTACTATTATTTTTGATATTGAGCTGCATGAGCTGTTTGTATATTTTGGAAATTAATCTCTTGTTGGTCACATCATTTGCAAATATTTTCTCCCATTCTGTAGGTTGTCTTTTTGTTTGATTATGGTGTCCTTTGCTGTGCAAAAGCTTTTAAGTTTATTTAGATCCCATTTGTTTATTTTTGTTTTTATTGTCATTACTCTAGGAGGTGGATCAAAAAAGATCTTGCTGTGATTTAAGTCAAAGAGCGTTCTGCCTATGTTTTCCTCTGAGAGTTTTATAGTGTCCAGCCCTACATTTAGGTCTTTAATCCATTTTTTTTCTTTAATCCATTTTGAGTTTATTTTTGCATATGGTGTTAGAGAATGTTCTAATTTCATTCTTTTATGTGTGGCTGTCCAGTTTTCCCAGCACCACTTATTGAAGAGACTGTCTTTTCTCCATTGTATATTCTTGCCTCCTTTGTCATAGATTAGTTGACCATAGGTGTGTGGCTTTATCTCTGGAATTTCTATCCCGTTCCATTGATCTATATTTCTGTTTCTGTGCCAGTAGCATACTGTTTTGATGACTGTAGCTTTGTAATATAGCCTGAAGTCAGGGAGCCTCATTCCTTTAGCTCTGTTTTTCTTTCTCAAGATTGCTTTGGCTATTCGGGGTCTTTTGTGTTTCCATACAAATTGTAAAGTTTTTTGTTCTAATTCTGTGAAAAATACCATTGGTACTTTGAAAGGGATTGCATTGCATCTGTAGATTGCTTTGGGTGGTATGGTCGTTTTAACAATATTGATTCTTCCAACCCAAGAACACGGTTTCTTTCCATCTGTGTAGAGTTCAATTTCTTTCATCAGTGTCTTATAGTTTTCAGAGTACAGGTCTTTTGCCTCTTTAGGTAGGTTTATTCCTAGGTATTTTATTCTTTTTGATCTGATGGTAAATGTGATTGTTTCCTTAATTTCTCTTTCTGATATTTCATTGTTAGGGTATAGAAATGCAACAGATTTCTGTATGTTAATTTTGTATCTTGCAACTTTACCAAATTAACTGATGAACTCTAGTAGTTTTCTGGTAGCATCTTTAGGATTTTCTATTTATAGTATCATGTCATCTGCTAACAATGACAGTTTTACTTCTTTCTTTCCAATTTGGATTCCTTTTATTTCTTTTTCTTCTCTGATTGCTATGGCTAGGACTTCCAAAACTATGTTGAGTAAAAGTGGTGAGAGTGGGTACTTTTGTCTTGTTCCTGGTCTTAAGTGGAATGCTTTCAGCTTTTCACCATTGAGTATGATGTTAGCAGTGGGTTTGTCATATATGGCCTTCATTATGTTGAGGTACGTTTCCATTATGTCCACTTTCTGGAGAGTTTTTATCATAAATGGATGTTGAATTTTGTCAAAAGCTTTTTCTGCATCTATCAAGATGATCATGTTTTTTATTCTTCAATTTGTTAATGTGGTATATCACATTGATTAATTTGCAGATATTAAAAACCCCTTGCATCCCTGGGATAAATCCTACTTCATCATGGTGTATGATCCTTTTAATGTATTGTTGGATTTGGGTTACCAATATTTTATTGAGGATTTTTGTGTCCATGTTCATCAGTGATATTGGCCTGTGATTTTCTTTTTTGTGTGCTATCTTTGTCTGGTTTTGGTATCAGGGTGATGCTGGTCTCATAGAATGAGTTGGGAAGTGTTCCTTCCTTTGCAGTTTTTTGGAATAGTTCGAGAATGATGGGTCTTAACTCTTCTCTAAATGTTTGGTAGAATTCACCTGTGAAGCCATCTGGTCCTGGACTTTTGTTTTCTGGGAGTTTTTAAATTACTGATTCAGTCTCATTACTGGTAATTGGTCTGTTCATATTTTTATTCCTTCCTGGTTCAGTCTTGGGATAGTGTACCTTTCTAAGAGTTTGTCCATTTCTTCTAGGTTTTCCATTTTATTGGCATATAGTTGTTCATAGTAGTCTCTTATGATCCTTTGCATTTCTATGGTGTAGATTGTAATTTCTCCTTTTTCATTTTGATTTTATTGATATGGGCCCTCTCCCATTTTTTCTTGATGAGTCTGGCTAAAGGTTTGTCAATTTTGTTTGTCTTTTCAGAGAACCATCTTTTAGTTTCATTGATCTTTTCTATTATTTTTTAGTCTCTATTTCATTTATTTCTGTTCTGATGTTTATGATTTCTTTCCTTCTACTAACTTTGGGTTTTGTTTGTTCTTCTTTCTCTAGTTGCTTTAAGTGTAAGATTAGCTTGTTTATTTGAGATTTTACTTGTTTCCTGAGGTAAGGTTGTATTGCTATAAACTTCTCTCTTAGAACTGCTTTTGCTGTGTCCCTTTGGTTTTGGATCATTGTGTTTTCATTGTCATTTGTCTCTAGGTATTTATTTCCTCTTTGATTTCTTGTTAGCCATTGGTTGTTTAGTAGCATATTGTTTAGCCTCCATGTGTTTGTGTTTTTTGCAGTTTTTTTTTTTTGTAGTTGATTTCTAGTCTCATAGCATTTTGGTCAGAAAAGATGCTTGACATGATTTCAATTTTCTTAAATTTACTAAGGCTTGTTTTGTGACCTAGCATGTGACCTAGGTCCTAGACATCCAGGATGTGAACATCCTGGAGCATATTCTGTGTGCACTTGAAAAGAGTGTATTCTGCTGCTTTTGGATGGAATGCTCTATATATCAATTAAGTTTGTCTGGTCTAACATGTCATTTAAGGCCAGTTTCCTTATTGATTTTATGTCTGGCTGATCTGTCCATTGATGTGAGTGGGGTGTTAAAGTCCCCTACTGTCATTGTGTTACTGTCGACTTCTTTTATGTCTGTGAATATTTGCTTCATATATTTAGGTGTTTCTATGTTGGGTGCATATATATTTACAATTGTTAGATCTTCTTGGATTGATTCCTTGATCATTACGTAGTGTCCTTTTTCATAACAGCCTTTATTTTAAAGTCTATTTTGTCTGATATACTTATTGCTACACTGACTTTCTTTTGATTTCCACTTGCATGGAATACCTTTTTACATTCTCTAACTTTTAGTCTGTGTGTGTCTCTAGATCTGAGTGAGTCTCTTGTTGGCAGCATACATACGAGTCATGTTTTTGTATCCATTCAGCCACTCTGTGTCTTTTGGTTGTTTAATTTAGTCCATTTATATTTAAGGTAATTATTGATATATATGTTCTTACTGCCATTTTGTTAATTGTTTTGGATTTGTTTTTATAGGTCTTTTTTTCCCCTTTCTTCTTCTTTTGCTCTCTTCTCTTGTGATTTGATGACTATCTTTAGCGCTATGTTTGGATTCCCTTTTCTGTTTTTGTGTGTATATCTATTACAGATTTTTGGTTTGCAGTTACCATGAGGTTTTTGTATAGCAGTCTATATGTGTGTGTGTGTGTGTGTGTGTGTGTGTGTGTGTGTGCGTGTGTGCGTGTGTGTATGATTGTTTTAAGTTGCTTATCTCTTAATTTCAAATAAATTTTTAAAACCCTGCATTTGTATTCTCCTCCCCTCATGATTACTTTTTTTTTTTTGGCCACAAGGCTTGTGGAATCTTATTCTCCTCCTCCTCTTTGATTTCTTCAGTTAGCCATTGGTTGCTTAGAAGCATATTATTTACCCTCCACATGTTTGGGTTTTTTGCAGTTTTTTTCTTATAGTTGATTTCTAGTATCATAGCATTTTGATCAAAAAAGTGCTTTGGCATTCTTTTTGATCCCCTTCTCAGTGGAGCTATCGATACACCAAGTGCAAACAAACAGAGGGGTGTAGGTAAAAATCAGCTCAGAGAGGGGAAAAAGAAAAACTTTTGAAAGGATTTCGTTTTTCCAAGAAATCAGTGGAGTCATCATCCCTTTCTGCCTCTAAGCTATTGGACATCTTCCAATTGAGAGATCTTAACTCCTTTTCCTAGATATGACTTGACATGCAAATACAGTACCAGAACTTGGTTGAGAGTCACTTATAATAGCAACTTATAAATTGCTGGGCAGGGTCCATGTCTTATTTATCTGTTTGTTCTCCAGACCTAGCATAGTGTAGAACTCCAAATGAACTCAGTTTCTCAAATTGAATCCAACAAGCCCAACCCTTATCACTATCTTTATCACTAGTAGCTGTGATAACATACGCAGGCAGGATGAGTCTACTGATAGAAAGTAACAGATAGCTACTCAAAGAAATATACACTAAGTATAGGAATAGGAATCAGGGAACACATTAAAAAATCAACAAATCTCATGCTGGTTCCAGTGTACCACATTGGAAGGACCATAGAAGAAAAGGCTGGGGTTATATCTGTTAGATCCTAATAATAGAGGTAGTTTGGAATGCACCTGACACTAGCTACCAGCTATTTATGGTCCTTCAGTTCATCTACTTGGATGTAATATTTGGGAAAACATCTGTGGAAGGGATTGATCCACATAACTACAGCAAAGTAAGAGCTGTGCCATCTCTGCTTTACTCTCCTCTGTCAGCAAACTGGCTCTCTTGACTGTTCCATAAACATGGCAGAAGATGTCTGTCCCTATCATTTATAAATTTACATCTCCTTGGGATTTCCCTGGTGGTGCAGTGGTTAAGAATCCGCCTGCCAATGCAGGGGACATGGATTCGAGCCCTGGTCCGGGAAGATCCCACGTGCCGTGGAGCAACTAAGCCAGTGCACCACAACTACTGAGCCTGCACTCTAGAGCCCATGAGCCACAACTACTGAAGCCCATGCACCTAGAGCCCGTGCTCCGCAACAAGAGAAGCCACTGCAACGAGAAGCCCGCGCACCGCAACGAAGAGTAGACCCTGCTCGCCGCAACTAGAGAAAGCCTGCGCACAGCAACGAAGACCCAACACAGCCAAAAATAAATAAATAAATGAATAAATTTATAAATAAATTAATTAATAAAATAAATTTACATCTCCTTTATTCAGATGTCCAGTGGAGACAGGTGTGATCTTGATTCCAGATCCCAGTTCTCGGAAGAGAGAAATGGGTCTGTTCAGCTTGGTTTAGTTTCTATCCCTGACCCAATATTCAAGGGTCAGGGATGCATTAGGTAGTTAGAAATACGATTCAGGAAGCACTCTTGTCTGGGAGAGCAGTTCTCAGAGAGGGAAGCTGATGGGGTGGGCAGATAGCTTAGAAGGCCTCTAATATAATGGAAAAAAAAGAAAATTTACTTCTCCTCAGAGAGGAAAGAAAGTACAGAATGAACAGGTTATATGGACAAGGCAACCAATAAACAATATGTGCAAATTTATGGAAGGCAATTGAACTGGATCAGTGGCTGTCATTAATATAATAGATTCATCTAGTAGCAGAGGAAAAACCTCACCAGCCTTTTTACATTAAAACTTTCTGGGCTTCCCTGGTGGTGCAGTGGTTGAGAGTCCGCCTGCCGATGCAGGGGACGCGGGTTTGTGCCCCGGTCCGGGGGGATCCCACATGCCGCGGAGCGGCTGGGCCCGTGAGCTATGGCCGCTGAGCCTGCGCGTCGGGAGCCCGTGCTCCGCAACGGGAGAGGCCACAACAGTGAGAGGCCCGCGTACCGAAAAAAAAAAAACAAAACAAACAAACAAAAAAACTTTCTTTTCAGAACCAAACCCGAGAAATGGCTGGGAAAAAGAATACCTGCCCAGTATTCATACCCCTTCTTCTATGAAAAGAGTTGGGGAATTTTTCTGCACAGCTTAAAGAATTCATTCCTCAGCCTCCTGTGTAGCAAAGTGTTGCCCATGAGTTGTATCTTGAAATTGTCTGCATACAGTGGTACTTCCCAGGAATAGTTACTTTTGTTTGTTTTTTAAAGGGGCACGTAGCTAGCGTGTATGTCCCTTTCTGTTTTCACTTCTTCCCCTCCATCCTAACTGGAATACAAACATGATGATTGGATTCCCAGAATCCATTCTGGAACATGAAGTGACCTGAGGATGGTAATCATACTCTAAGAATGAAGGAATAGAAATATAGTAGGTGACTGGGTCCAGGATGATACTTTAGAGCTATTATATTGGGTTGGCCAAAAAGTTATTTCAGGTTTTTCCATAAGATGTACAGAAAAACCCAAACGAACTTTGTGGCCAACCCAATACTATCACTGCACTGCTTAACTACAGACTTATTTTATATAAGAGGGAAATAAACCTCTGTCTTGGTTAAACCATTTTTTTAATCTCCAGTCCCCGTAACTAGCAGCTGAATATAAATCCTAACTTGGTTAATGAGCCTCTATTCAATGGGGGAGCATTATGTGATTGACTGATGGTGACTGATAAAAACAAAATTTATGACAAGGCCCATCATGGAGACTAGTTTTTTCTGGTCCTGATCCTTTATGTTTTCGTAGTGACTAAAATCTATTAAAACAAAAAGATATACAGATAAGATGGATAAGCTCATGTTACCTTTAAAAGAACACTCTGTAGAAGCGATGAGAATGTGCTTTGAAGAACTGTGGGGAGTATAACTGACTGATGGCCCCAGCTGCTGGGTTCTGAAATCCATCCCCAAGTTTGAGCCAAGGCCTTGCCTCCCAAGGGGTGCTCCCAGCCAATGATATGTGGCAGAAGTACCAAGGCAGGTTTTTTCTGGAGGGACATGGGATTCCTCCGATGGCCAGCTTTGGCTTGAGGACTCCCTGATGGCCTTGCCAAACCTTCCTTAGACTACATGGCAGCACACTTCTGCCCAACCTTCTCCCCCTCGCTTCTTCACTCTGGGTCAGCCTCGCGTCGTGGTCTCATGACCCTCTAGCTTTCCTGGCTCACTCTCCATTTTCTTACATGGGCATTTCTCTTAGTAAAATCCTTGTATGTTTAATCTTATCTTGGCATATGCTTCTATGAGAACGTGGACTAATACACTCATTTGAAGAAGCTAAACGTTTTCTCCATTCTTGCAGCCAATGTATTTTATGGGCCCAATTTATGCAAGGATAGATGGTTCTTGGGCAAAAAAGTCACGGAATGTCAGGATCTCCCCTCTTCTTTACTCTTCTGTCTTTAAAATGAAGAAAAAATGGGGGAAAAGGAATAATCACCTATAGCAAATTTTTAATGGAGGCTTCTGGTAGTGTGCTGTGCTCAGAAGCCTAAGATACTGAGAAGAATGACAGATACTATAATGTAGTCTCTCTTCAGCTAGCTCATAATTTGGTTGAGAGTATGAGACAGTGGAGAGAGGCTCTGCCCTACACAGTGTTCACAAAACAAGGCATACCTAGCTCTGCCATCTTTCATATGTGGGAGGTAAGAGGGTGGAGGATTACAAGGGAGGATTTTATAAGCCAGGCCCAGAAGTGGGGTGTATAACTTCCTGCCTACATTCCATTGGCCAGGAATCTGTCACGTGGGAGGCTGGGAAATGCAGTCTACCTGGGAGCCAAGGAGGATACGGAAATGGGTTTGGGGAACAGTTAGCCAGTTCCTGCCCCAGCCACTTAGAAGAGGAACAACGGGGCCTTGGTTTCCTCAACAGGGGAGCTTCTTTTCACAAGGACCTTTCCACATAGTGCTTTCTCTTTATCGATACTCTGGCTGCATCACTTCATTAGAAAGTATAAATTTTTAAGGGGAGATAGAATATAATAAAATATTGTATAGTAGTTAAACTGTCTTAACACCACTTGATTTACTTGGAGGTTTGTTATGCAATCAAGTATTCCCAGACTCTTTTGAACAGATTGCAAAGCTGCCTGATCAAAATTCTCATTTCTTATTTATAGGCAAATTATAGTTCAGATCCAGATGTTGAATGGGGGAGCAGGTAGGAAATGTTATCTTGTGCTTCATAGGCATGTCAAGTGAAAAGATGAATTATATTTTCTTTTAAGATGCAGAAATCGATGGATATGAATTGGACCCTGAATGAAAATATATTTAGGATCTAATCAAATTTCTATGAATTTGGATACAGCAAGGTTATTTTGTAAATTCAAGATAAAACTATTTCAATATGATAATAGTGCTCTGTACTAAACATCACTCAAAGATGGAAATTTTATTTTTAGCAGTGCATCAAACCGAATCCACCCTTTACTTTGTTTTTTTTGTTTTTTTTTTTTGCGGTACGTGGGCCTCTCACTGTTGTGGCCTCTCCCGTTGCGGAACACAGGCTCCGGATGCGCAGGCTCAGTGGCCATGGCTCATGGGCCCAGCCGCTCCGCGGCATGTGGGATCTTCCCGGACCGGGGCACGAACCCGCGTCCCCTGCATCGGCAGGCGGACTCTCAACCACTGCGCCACCAGGGAAGCCCCACCCTTTACTTTGAATATTGCAAATATGGGGGGATAGGGTAGGGAAAGGAACATGTGTAAAATGTTCTCAATAACATTTAATTTAACATCTGCCTAGACTGTCAATATATATTTTTCTAACTTGTATTAGCTATTTGGCAATTCCAGCTGCTCAGTAACAGTTGTAGGATATCAATTTCTCCAGATTGCTAACTACTGCATGAGACCCACACAAAGTCAGAATTAGATTAAATTGACAAGTGTAAAAGGACAGCAGAGTAACCCAAAACACCATTTTTTAGTTTGTTTCCACCATACTTACAGTTAAAGAAATTCTCTTGCCAGTAACACTTTATGAATTCAGCACTTTAAATTCAGAAAGGGTCTTAAAGGTCAACTAGTCCAACCTTTTCATTTCACAGTTGAGAGAACTGAATCTCAAAAAAGCTGAAGGTTATGTAGCTAATTAGTTACATGGCCGTGTTTAGAAGCCAAGTCCATCCATCCATCCATCCATCCATCCAACTATCCAATCAACAAATACGTATTAAGTGCCCACTGTCCAGACACTGGCTTGATGCTGAGGATACAATGATAAACCAAACCAGACATGGTTTCTTTCTTGTAGAAAAGACAAACACTAATCAAATGGTTATATGTATATGTTGCCACGAAGGAGAACTACACTATGTATTGAGAGCATATAACAGGGGCTGACCTTGTCATGAAGTTTATGCTGGGAGATGAAATTTGAGTGTGTGTGAACTAGGTGAAGAGGAGGAAGAATGCACCATGGAAGCCCACGTGCTGTGATAGAAGTAAGAATAGCATATTTGATGAGCTTGAAATAGACCAATGGAGCTGGGGTGCAGAGAGCAAGTGAGAACATGATTCAGGATGGGGCTGAAAGATAGGCAGAGGCTATAGAAGGAGACCATCTCTTGTCCTGAAGAGTTGGTGTGAGGATGTGAGGTTTGGACTTGAGCTGCCATTTTGCTGCAGTGAGGGGCAAGCCAAGGGATCAGCATGAAAGCCCTGAGGATGGTGCCAACAGCATGGAAGGGTGAGAAGAAACTACATAGTGAGAAACCAGGTCCTTGGTGGCACTGCCTGATCTACACGGTCAAATCTCACATGAATAAAGAATTAGTGCGGTACCACTTAGTTGTGGTTTTTATGATTTAAGTATTTAAATAGGTTTTTTGGTCACTTGTTTCCCTCAAATAGGGAGTCAACCAAATAAAAATGGCAACCACTGTGTACTTGTTGGACGTTTGCCTTTTTTTTTTTTTTTTTTAGCAATTAATGAATACTAGCTGCATTGAATGCTTACTTCCATTATTGTGTGGGTGTGTGGAATGCTTTCTATGTCAATTTAAATCCTACTCACCTTCAAAGCCCAGGTTAACCTCCCTATCTTTCAGGAGGCTGAACAGTTACCTTCATCCTCTTTTCAACAGCTTCTGTCCTTCCTGTTGGTCCATTAATAGTGTGACTCAATCTATGTGATCTTGTATTTTATTTTGTTTTATTTTATTTCATTTTATTTTATCTTGTTTTTTTAAAGACTAACTCCTTCTGACCCATTTTTTTAAATTGAAGTATACTTGATTTATAATGCTGCATTAGTTTCAGGTGTACAGCAAAATGATTCAGTTATATATACACATATATGTGTGTATATATATATATACACACATATATGTGTATATATAATATATACACACATACACACACACACACACACATATGTATATTCTTTTTCAGATTCTTTCCCGTTGTAGGGTATTACAAGGTATCGAATACAGTTCCCTGTGCTATACAGTAAGTCCTTATTGTTTATCTATTTTATATACAGTAGTGTGTATCTGTTAATCACTGACTCCTAACTTATCCCTCCCCCCACCTTTCCCCTTTGGTAACCTTAAGTTTGTTTTCTACGTCTGTGAGTCTATTTTTGTTTTGTAAATAAGTTCATTTGTATCATTTTTTAGATTCCACATATAAGTGATATCATATGATATTTACCTTTCTTTATCTGACTTACTTCACTTAGTATGATAATCTCTAGGTCCATCCATGTTGCTGCAAGTGGCATTATTTCATTCATTTTTATGGCTGAGTAGTATTCCATTGTGTATATATATATATACCACATCTTTATCCATTCATCTGTCACTGGCCATTTAGGTTGTTTCCATGTCTTGGCTATTGTAAATAGTGCTGCTATGAACACTGGGGGGGCGTGTATCTTTTCGAATTAGAGTCTTCATCTTTTCCAGATATATGCCCAAGAGTGGGGTGGTTGGATCATATGCTAACCCTATTTTTAGTTTTCTAGGGAACCTCCATACTGTTCTCTATAGTGACTGCACCAATTTACATTGCCACCAACAGTGTGGGAGGGTTCCCTTTTCTCCACACCCTCTCCAGCATTTGTTATTTGTAGACTTGTTTTTTTTTTGGCTGTGCCGCATAGCTTATGGGATCTTAGTTCCCTGACCAGGCGTTGAACCTGAGCCACGGTAGTGAAAGCGCCAAGTCCTAACCATTGGACTGCCAGGAAACTCCCCATTTGTAGACTTTTTTATCATGGCCATTCTGACTGGTATAAGGTGATTTTGACTGGTAGTGATTTTGAGTATTTTTTTCATGTACCTGTTGGCCATCTGTACGTCTTCTCTGGAGAAATGCCTCTGACCCATTTTTTCCAAAGAACATTCTTTTTTTTTTTTTTTTGGCGGTACGCGGGCCTCTCCCTGTTGGGGCCCCTCCCGTTGCAGAGCACAGGCTCCGGACGCGCAGGCTCAGCGGCCATGGCTCACGGGCCCAGCCGCTCTGCGGCATGTGGGATCTTCCCGGACCGGAGCACGAACCCACGTCCCCTGCATCGGCAGGCGGACTCTCAACCACTGCGCCACCAGGGAAGCCCCCCAAAGGACATTCTTGTATTTTAATGTCAGTGCTTCACCTCCCTTTTTCTCCTTTGCATATTTTCAAGTATTACTTTTCAAATTTTTGGACACATAAGACTCACCTTTAGGCTTGTTAAAAGGGCAGATTCTCTCCTATCATAGGTGCACATATGGAAAAACACGGTACATTAGGTATTGTATAGTGTAGGTGCTTAGTGCCTAAATCATGAGTTGAATTGAATGAAAAGTCCACAGGGATGTGATTTGGGGATTAGCAGAAAGGTTTCTCCTGTAAGGCTCTAGAAATGGGCACCTCCTTCAACTTGTCCCCAGTGATCTCATAACTAGGCTGAGTATCAAGGTCAAGGTACTGTGTACTTAAAAGGCAGCCAAAATTTTTGATGACCTTAGCTAAAACTAGTGAGAGAAACCAAACCTCATCCCTCACATTCTGCATTAATAAGAACCACAGTGTCAGGAGTTCTTGACGAATAATGTATATTTCACCTGTTCTTCATTCATTTTTCGTTTCTGCCCAAGCACCTTTACTTCCTTTACTTTTGAGCTCTGATCCGTTCCCACTGATTTTTGGTTTCTGTTCTAACGGGAAGCACCTTGGTCTAATGGGGAGCGGCCAGGCTTCTACCTAGAACACAGCTTTGTCTCGGCAAGTTGTTCATTTCTTCCTCTCTCCCTCTGGCCCAAGCGAGCTCTGCCTCATCCACCCCTGCCTCTTATCCACACACACAGCCTCTTTACTGTGTTTGCTACAGTTTTCCAGCTTCTTCCAACCTAATCTTGTTTCTTTGACACATACGTACGTACACACACACTTTGGCTTTTCTCAGTTTCATATGTGAAAATTGACAAGTTTAACAAAACAATGGAGAAGTTAAAAAACTAAGAAGTCTTAAAAGCCCTGGAAATAAGGGTCTGTTTTCATTGCCTTCTCTTTACCCCACTGGTGATGAATGGCTTCCCACCATGGAGTTATAGAGATGGCTGAACACACAGCATCCACCACTGGAGAGATGAGATGGACAATGGTTTATTAGTCACACATACTCACAGTCTGGGGCAGGAGGATCCCACGTGCCATGTAGGGCTACATGGGAGTTATACTCAGAAGCAGAGCGAACAACCAGGGCCTGTGAGAGGCAGGCTTCATGGTATCAAGAGGGTGAGGTGTACCCTGGCTTCTGTAGGAGGATGTGATTGGCTTGTTTGAATAGTTCTGAGGGCTGCAGGGAACTGTTCTTGGGCCCTGTGATAAGGAGAGTTGTTTGGCTAGAGGATCTTTGTGGCAGAGTAGGGAGAGGCACTTGCAGTTAGGCTATTGGAGACCCTGCTGATTTCACCAGATCTCAAGGCAGCGCATAATATTAATTTTAGGCCTTCACCACAGGGTCTCTAGTTTTTAAAAGAAATCTAAGCAGGGCCAGTCTATCTCTTTCTGGCTCCTGGTTTGTCTCCTCAGTCTTAGTTTGGGAATAGACTCACCCAAGTAATTTTCTGTCTTTTCAGATTTTGTATCACCACTTTCCTCTGTAAGCCTTTGGGGGTGGATTATGTCAAAGGTCCTTTGCTTTTGTGCTTGCTCTAAATTTGAATGATTAAGCAATAACGATGAAACTGGATTGACTGTTTATACACTTAACTTTGAAGCTCTCTACCTCCTCTCTTAGGTTGGGTTCCCTAGAAGCAGAACCTGAAGCAGGAAGTTGGGCGCATTGCGGGGCGTGCTCTTCAGGAAGAACCTGGGAGGGAGGGAGGGAAGCAGGAAAGGAGAGGGGTGGGGGAAGGTGAGCGAGGACACGCGCGGTCTTGCTTCCTTAAAGAGAGGCTCTGAAATACAAACCACACCTTGGAGTTATCCCTGCCTTGAGAGGAGGGGTCTCTTTTGTACCCGCATATCAGTCAGTCTTTGTGGGCCATGGGGTGGGGTAATTTACTGGAGGGCATGGCTACCATCAGTCCGGGGCAGTTCTGCAGAGACGGAGGCAGCTGGGGTATCCACATTCTCCCCTGCTAGGGGATGGGTGCTCTGGCCTTGTAAAGGGAATCTGGTCAAGGTACCAAGTGCATCTACTGCATATACTTCACCTACTCAACAACGCTAAGAGGCAGAAAGTATATCCACTGTATTTTTCAGATGAGAAAACTGAGGCATAGAAAAAGCCTGGCTAAAGTGAAGTCAGTATTCCAGCCCAGACAGCCCAGTGCCCATTTTCAGAGCATTGCTGGGGAAACATGCCTAAGAATTCTAGAGTCTCTTCTAGCTCTTCACTTTATGCTTTTAATTTTATTCAATTCATGAAATATGCATTGATCACCAGTATTGTACAGAGTTGTCTCACGGGAGAGTTTAGCTGAAGGCCCCAGTTACACTGCATCCTTCTCCACTAGAGGCTTTGATGTTGAAAGACCCTTGGACCCATTTTGTCCAACACTTCAAATTATATAATTAACTTTGCATACTTTGTTAGATTCAACCTCAAACTGTCTGATGAATCTGTCCTTCTTAAATCATTCGTGTGAGTTATCTGCTCATAAAATATGTCTTTTAATGAGGAAATCTGACAATGGCTCTTCATTTAAGTCAGTAATTAAGGATATCATAGATAGGAACATTGTTTCAGCTGCCAGTGTTGTACCTTTTTATCCTTAAGCAAATAGCTTGGAAAGAGAGGCAGATGACTAAAGATATCTCTGAATAAGACTAGACAGTTAGCCTTCCTGGGTTTTTGGTACAAAAGGGAAATGACTGTGAACCAGGTGTTCTCTGTGAAAGAGGGTGATCCTTCTTTTTAGGACTTTACATCTTCGTTTGAAAAAAATGGGACAGGCTTCCATCCGCAGTGATCTCTGGGGAGGTGGGGAAGATTGCTAGGTAGGTTGTTTGAGGCATAAATTTTCAAAATTTTTATTTTTGTTTTAAAAATAGATAATACATCACATGGTTTAAAATTCAAAAGGGTATTATAGTAAAAAATTTCCTTCCCTTATTCTACTGCTACCCACTTCCCTTTCCCAAAGGCAACTAGTGTTGTCAGTTTCTTGGTTATCTTTTCAGAGATGTTTTATGAATATTCAAGTAGGTACATGTAAATATTTGCTAAGATCTTTGAAAATTCAATGGTGAGTGTAGAAATAGGAAAACCCATGTATTAGTTGCCTAAGACTGCCGAAACAAACTACCAGAGACTTAAGACAAAAGAAATGTATTCTCTTACATTTCTGGGGGCAAGAAATCCAAAATCAAGGTATCAGCAGGGCCATTCTTTCTCTCAAGGCTCTTGGGAACAATCTTTCTCTGCCACTGCCTAGCTTCTGGTGGTTTCTGGCAATCCTGGGCATTCTTTGGCTTGTGGACACATTACTCCAATATCTGCCTCTTGTCACGTGGCATTCTCCCTGTGTGTCTCTGTGTCCAAATTTCCCTCTTCTTACAAGGATACCAGCCACTGGATTAGGACCCACCCTAACCTAGTATGACCTCATTTTAATTTGATTACATTTGCCAAGACCCTATTTCCAAATAAGGTCACATTCACAGGTACTGGGAGTTAGGACTTGAGCATATCTTTTTAGGGGACATAATTCTACCTACTTCAATCCATAATGTTATAATTTCAAAGTTTAAAGCAGGCTTTGTAGAGAAGTAGAGTTCAGTTCACCTTTGGGATATGGAATGGAGCTGACAGTTCTCTTGTTTGGGGGAAAGCAAATACCCAGATGGATCTTTCTCTTTTGTAGACATGAAGCAAAGACACACAACAATAAATGAAGATTTCTAAACCTCCAGTGACATCAAGAAACCAATCTGTTCCGGATGAAAATGAGAGAAGTTATCTGTGTAGTGAAAAGTGTTTACATTGGTGAGTTTTTTTCCCAATTTTTTTTGACTCCTACCTATAATAAGAAATACATCATGACCCAGACATACAAATGTTTGAATATACATATACGAATAAATATAACTGAAACAAAGTCTTGCTCCATGAAACAGCATGTACATTTGTTATTTGAAATGAATTTTAATCTTTTCTAGTCTGCCTTTTTTCATTAATTTTTTCTCAAGACCACTAATGGGTTGCTACCTGCAGTATGAATAACACTTTTTGGTGATATGTTCTTCCCTAGGAAGGGGTTTATAGATTTCAGTGCCTGCATGTTATTGCTTGTTCTTATGGAGCTGTTTGTTCATGGCAGGAATAAAGTGGAGGGTTAATCTTTACCTCCCCAAGGAGGACTGAATGGCTGTGAAAGGGAAATGATGAGCTAATCACTTTGGCTCAACGTAGATTGGACTGTTGGTGCCGTACACACATGTTACTCAAACTAGGACAAATGTACTAATGTTGGGCCTTTGTGTTCCAGTGTCTTCTTGGAGTCCTAAGACCAAGATTAGGGAGTGAGGGCTGTCAATCATTTTGGAAAATCCTGAAACTGAAACAGGATTGGGTGATGTGTTTAAGGGAGAAAGAAATGTCTCTGGGACCTCTCCTCCAGGGAGAAGAGACAGCTCAAGGACGTTTCTGTTGGTGGAGTGAAAAGGAGGTGGCAAAATGAAGAGTAAAGTTAACTCTTTCGAACAGTGGTGAGGCCAGGCCAGGGCAGAGGTGCTCTTCCGGGACTAGTTGTGAGCTATGTTATAGGTTGTTGTCATGGATGCACTTGGTGCCCACGCACATCCCTTTTAAGGACCCCTGATGGCATCCCTCAGCAACTATGGGTTTGCCTATTCATCCCTACCTCTTTATCTGGAGAATTCTTCTCAGCAGAATGGGAGTCTCCTCATCTGGGAGGTTATGCTACCCCATTCCCCAAGTGGCTATGGCCAACGACGGACTGACATAGGGTACAGAAGGCTGGCCCCTTTGCCTTCGAGGTGGTACTATCCTCTGGTGCGGTTTGTACGCCAGAATTCCCTGTGGGATCAGGTTGAAGCTGAATTCCCAGTAAGATCCCATGATAACTTCACTCCTTCCCCTGGCTCATCCTGCTTCCCTCATTCCTCTGCTCTCTCCCAGAAGAAATCACATGCCTAAGAATTCTCATCTCAGGTTCCAGTTCTAAGGAATCCAACCTAAGATGGTTACTTCTGTGTTGTAACTTCCTCAACTAGTACTTTTATCATTACTTATTATTTTTTCTTATTACAACAAGCTTCACCCTTGCATTTGCATTTCACTTCGGAAATTAGGGAAGCTGATCAGGATCATGCTTTGGGTGAAGCAATACAAAGGAGTGATGCAGGAATGCAAGGGAAGTGAATCCTGGGGGTGGACGGTGACCAGCAGCAGGGTCATCAGTGGCCCCATGGGTGGAGGGAAGGAGTGGTTTCAAAGCAGGAGGGGACTGAGTCAGCTGGAAACAACCAAGGCAACTTCCTGGAAGGAGTAAACTTTCCCTTTTATTTGTGGAGAGGAGTCAAAGAAAGGCTGGACTTCTACTAACAAGTGAGCTAGGACTTAAGTGGTTGTAATTTAGGGGCCAGGAGTGAACTGATCTCATCTTGTCTGTATGGGCTCTTGGCATATTCGTTTCCAAGTGCTGCTGAAGCAAATGACCCCAAACTCAGTGACTTAAAACACCACAGATTTATTATCTTATAGTTCTGGAGGTCAGAAGTCTGCAATGGGTTTCCAGGACTGCATTCCTTCTGAATGTTCTAGCACAGAATCTGTTTCCTTGCCTTTTCTGGCTTCTAGAGGCCACCTGCATTCCTTGGCTCATGGCTTCTTCCTCTGTCTTCAAAGCCAGCAGTGTAGCATTTTTGAATCTCTCTCTCTCTGTTCCTCTGCTTGTGCTATCACATCTCCTTCTCTGACTCCTCTTGTGTCCCTTTTATAAGCACCCTTATGAATACATTGGGCACACCCAGGTAATCCAGGATAATCTCCCCATCTCAAGATCCTTAACTTAATGACATCTACAAAATCTCTTTTGCTACATGAGGTAACAACATTCACAGGTTCTCGATATTAGGTCATGGACATCTTTGGGGAAGGGCATTGTTCAGCCTACCACAGTTAGGGAAACCTGGACACAAAAATTATATTTTCCTTTCAACATTTGCTTCATGTTCAATGCCTGGAATCAATTTTGCTGAGCTAATGTCTGCACTTACTCCTCCCTCTTTTAGCACAAGAGTTAGTCTGTGTCAGGGCTTGGAGCTGGACCAAGGTGGGCCCCTGCCTCCATTACTGGGGCCATGGGTCTGTGTCACACAGGGTTGGAGAGTACAGGGGCTGCGTGGTATGGCTGTGCCTATCCATGGACAAGGCTTTTTCCTGGGATGATTGGACAAGGGCCGAACCATGAGTGGCATCTCCACTAGGTCCATCCAACACAGACGCTTTGACTAGATCTTTGGGAACTCATTAAAGCCAAAAAGGAAAGGATGGGATGATTCTTCTCTGGCCACTAAGAGTGTCTGTGTATATCTGGCTCATATTTTATATCCACTAAGGAAGTGAGGGGATTTAGAGAAAGAATCGCCACCAGTCCCACTCCAGCCTCACTCTCCGTCTTTTTCTCTCCCCTAGTTTGTCATGTATTATACTTCTTCACAATTTTTCCAACATCAAAATCAGGAGCAGAGCTCTAGACATAGTCTGTAGTCCATGCACATGAATCCCAGAACTACTATTTAGTAAGATGCTAAGATAAAGTGGCATATGCTTCTTTCTCCATTAAATAAAAATTCCTTTATAGACAGCAACTTGTGATTAATGTCAGTCAAGGGAGGAATAGTGTCAGTGGGTGCTGTCATTTGATGTCAGTAATTTTTCCTTTGTAATCCTCAAATTGCCATGAAATGTCATTGAGACTGAAGTTGGCTACAGTAAATGCATTTTGCCCAGTAAAATGCATTTGACTGAAAATTTTCCTGTTTTCTGTCTTTGCATTGCTGTCCTGATATGAAAGAAATAATTTGACCCCTCAGCAAGGGATGCATGATGTCTTCTGGCCCTCAGACCTTGAGTTCATGCTTTTGAGTCTTCCCTTTCATTAATCTCCCAGGTCTTCTCTCCCTCTCCCTCTATCCTGTTCAGATTTTTCATCCACCATATTATGTAAATATGTTCTTCATTCTAGTGCTTCTTACCTGAACAGGAGCCTGGTCAGCATGTGGATGGTTTGGTAAGATCTAAAGCTGGAAAGCTAGGCTACTCTCCTTTTAAGATACTTGCAGTATCTGATTTTGAGTTGCTTGCCATCTAATTTCTAAAACCCACCAGCCATTTTCCCAGAATATTGGTTTGAGCCACATGATATTTATGACAATTCATTATTCCTAATATAATGCAGAAAAAGAGATCTTGATTAAAGGTCAAAATCACGCACACTTCCTAGTTACTTTTCACAATCCAAGATGTGGAACCATGAACTTGATGAATTCTGGGTATCATTGACATGATTCAGAAAACCAAGTGGCTGCTTCATGGATATTTCTTCAGTCTTTAATATTTCTTGCTAGCTGGCTGTGACAGTTTTGTACAAGGCAAGGATATCCTTTCTTAATATGTTTCCTTCAAGCCCCAAGAATATAAATGGTTGTTGGTTAGTGCTGTGAAGCATACAGGATTCCATATCACTCTAACATGTTTCTGAGATTTGAGCTATTTATTTTGCCAGCTCAATGTTTTCCCAATGCCAAGAAGAAATGTAACAAGACTGGAAACCCTGTGATATTCTTCACGTGGGTATCGCCGTGAAAAGGACAGAATAGAACCCAACCTGTGGGGCTTACCTGGTGGTGCAGTGGTTAAGAATCCGCCTGCCAGTGCAGAAGACACGGGTTCGAGCCCTGGTCTGGGAAGATCCCACGTGCCGTGGAACAACTAAGCCCGTGCGCCACAGCTAGTGAGCCTGCATGCCACAACTACTGAAGCCCCACACGCCTAGAGCCCGTGCTCCATGATGAGAGAAGCCACCGCAATGAGAAGCCCACGCACCGCAACGAAGAGTAGCCCCCGCTCACCGCAACTAGAGAAAGCCCACGCGCAGCAACAAAGACCCAATGCAGACAAAAATAAATTAAGAAACAAAAAGAAAAAATTCCTTTAAAAAAAAAACCCAACCTGCAACCAACTTGTCTTAAGTAATAATAATAATAACAACGATAGTAAAGAAATAAAAGACTTTTGTTTAGTTCAACAAAAAGCAATAATGTGCTTTTAGGGGAAATAAACGAAATCATCTCAGAACTTGCCTAAAGTATACGGCAGGCATTTAAAAAATATTAGGCAGAGGGTTTTACAGGTACATGTGAATTGATTGAACTTTTATCTAGGGCAGTAATAAGTATGAGACAAATAGAAAATACTTTCACCATTGAGAGCCATTGACCTAAGGGAAACATTTTTATTGACAACCCACAAATAAAAATGCAATGTTATAAGTTTCTTTAAAAAAACAAAAAAACAGATAAGTGTATTATTCAAAAGCCTTTTAAAAATTTTAAACATTTTATTATGAAAATTTCAATCACACACATACTTAGTGAGAACAGTATAATAAATTCCCATATTCCATCACCCAGTGTCAATAATTATCATTTTAACATTCTTTCAACTTTTTTCAAAAATAAGAACTACTTGAGTCGTATCCTACAGATATCCTATTCAGTTTCTTGCCTAGTCATTTCTATTCCTTATGGACTTTAAGACATCTCATGTTAATTTCAACAGATTTTCTTATCTCTTACTTCCCTGAGAAGATAGGCTATTCAGTTTGAGATCTGCCATTTTCCCTTCTCTGCACTTCAAAATGTCTCAGAATTCTGTTCTATTTCCCCCATCCTCTCCCCCTATTTCCTCAGAGAAATAGCATTTCTCCATGTGAAGTTAAACCTCCATCTGAGTATTTCGTCACATCTGTCTCCTCCAGAATCTTGTCCTATTAATTTTCTCTCCCCCATTTTCTATCTTTAGTCTTCCTCTTGGCTCCATTATCTCTGCCAGTAAACATGCTCATATCTTCTCCAAACTCAAAAGGCAGAACTACTGGGAACATCTTTTGAGCTGTCTTTCTCCCCAAACTGACTCTGACTCAAGCCTTCCCTTTTGTGGTTATTCTTTTTCCACCTAGACTTGAAAACTGGGAAAATCCTTGATTTCTTCCTCTTGTTCTTCCTCCAGCCAGACTTCAAGAATCTGTATTTTTTCATTGACTTTGCATCTGCCCCAGAGTAAGAGGCTGTATTTTCTGAAGATGGTCACAAAAATGTCTCCCATCCCACATGCTCTTCTTCAGTGTGACCTTGACACTCTTGATATTGGGTGGTAGGGTCTATGTCCCTTCCCCTTGATCTGGGTGAAACTTTGTGACTGCCTTGACCATTAAAATATGGCAAAAGTGACACTATGTGACTTCTGGGATAGGTCATAAACATGCCATGCACATCCCTCTTGCTCTGTTAGAGCCCAGCCATCATGCTGTTAGGAAGCTCTAACTAGCTCACATGGAGAGACCACATGGAGAAGCCATATATAAGTGTTTCAGCCAATAGCTGGCCTCAACCACCAGACAGGTGAATGAGGAAGCCTTCAAGGTGACTGTGGCCACCAGCCATTGTCAAAACTTCCCAGCCGAGGTCCCAGACATTGTAGAGCAGAGACAAGCGATCCCTATAATGCAGTGTTCAAATTCCTGACCTATAGAATCTGTGAACATAATAAATTTATGCAAGTGTTTGGTTGATTTGTCATGCAGACATAGCCCTGGAATACCCAGCCTCCCCTTCCTCACTGTGCTCGCTCTAATTCACAGACACATCCTCTTGGCCTGATTTCTGGACTAGGCTTTTCTGTCACATTTTTAATTTGCTTCCAAACACTGGGGAATAGGCAGGGCATATTACAACAACCATTTTGCAGGTAAGGAACTGAGATTTAAGTAAAGGGAGGTTAAAATGACTCTCAAAGTAGCTTGTAGAATGGGAACTAGAACTATGAAAGGGGACTTACTCTAGATTGTAGAGTTTCTCAAGCACGTTTTCCCACGGGATCCTTTCTGAAAACATCTGTCAGCATTTGAAGGACACTGGTTTCCCAAGGAACATAGTTTGGGAAATACCCTTCTAGTCCAATTTCTTCTTTTTGTAGATGAAGCTTGGGAGATTTCATTTCCAAGAGATAAAGAAAAGATACAAAAGGGACAGGAACTGGAGTGCAAAGTTGTTCTGCCAAGTCTTTATAGCTTGCTGTGTGTGGTGAGGTTTTTTTTGGTGTGCTTGTGCCTTTATAGTATTTCTATCAGCCTGGCTCTAGGCGTCCCAGTTGAGAGAGGAAAAGATATATTTGGATGTGTCAATGGCTTTTAGTCAAAGACCACTGTAAGCACACTTGATTAAATAAATTGGGTTTATTACTCATTGCAGGGAATCATGGGGTCCCTTAGTAAGAGGGTGTTAGAACATATTATAAGATTTGGGTTCCAGTGGGGTGAGTGAGGGGAGAATCTAAGGAAGCAGGAGTTTGGTCTAGATGAGTTGCTGTCAGAAAGTGAGGATAGTGCTATGATTGGGTATTCTGTGGGTGTCACAGTGACCTTGTTTTTGTTTGTGCTTAAAATTATGAAGTGGTCTTGTTTCATTTCATTTTATCGTGATCTCAGAGTAACCTTGTTTGAGGCTGATATTCTGTGATTTTATGTTCTACAGGAGAACAAAAATGTCCTGGCTGTGAATCTCAAACGAGCTTGTAAAAATATTGAGGTCTAGTTGTGAACATCAGATTAGTTTTCGATATCAGAGGTTGCTTTTTTCTTTTTCTCAGGTCATTATTCTTAATCATTTTAGGTATTAAAGAGCAAAGCAGATCTCTTTGTCTGGGGCCAAGACTCATCCAAGGGGACCTGACCTTGTTTGGGATGGGGTGTTTACTGCTAGGTCATAGGAGACAATTAAAGCAAAGAAACCTCACAAGCAGGTGGCCAAGAGACTCGGTGAGTGGTATCAGATTCTTATTGCATACAATATTCAATAGCACAAAAGAGATTGTTTAAAAAAAAAACCCAACAACGCTTATAACCAATGTCTGTTAGAATTTTGAACCTTTCAATCACTGCTTTATTAGAAGGAACATCCTCCTGATTTGAGCCAAGAACACTCAAGAGGCACACTCACTGAGTTGCATGAGAGAGAACATTTGTGAACTCAAAACCTGGCTCATAAAGCAACACTTGCCCATTTCACTGGTTAGCGTTAGATTTGGGACGAGAACTCAGGCCCCTGACCCCCAATTCAGTGCTATTAAATTCCCAGTGCCTCGCCCATGTACGTAGGAGTTGACACTATTCACAACGACTTCTAGAGCCAATTGTTTTTGTTCCTTTATGGCCCTTAATAGGTATGTTTTCCATGGAAACGGTTAATAACATTTTAAATAGTTACTTCAGAACTCCTAAGATCTGATCATCATTTCTGTATTTGATGATACACCCCAGTGTTTTTGAGGGATAATGACTGCGCAAGAAAAGTGAGCATTTTCTCTTTACGGCAGTGTAGCTCGTAATTAATTGATCATCATCTCCTATTAGTGAGATATCTTTGATCCTGCTAATTGAAAACAAGACTATTTTCCTAAGCACAGAATAAAAGCAATATTAAACTGTTTAGTCTCTGTCTGCTTAAGGGCCAAACTTTAGTTAAGTGAGTTTATAGGAACAATTAATCAAAATGTTTAAACAACTGATTTTTTTTTTTTTAATGATTTGCTGGCCACACTGGCTGAGGAACTCTCTTACTTAACAGAATGGCTTTCCCAATATCAGACAAGTAATTTTAGTGAGGTTGAGGGAGCAGAAAGGGAAGGGGACCAGAAGACAGAATGAACATATCATCATCACGATCATCATCATCATCACGATCATCATCATCATCATCATCATCATCATCATAACGTAAGCATGATGCTTGCACATAGTTATTACTACTTAGAAGTCCTGTGAAGTGTAATTTTTATTCACACTTTATAGATAAGGACATCAGGGCTGCAAGATGTTACAAAATTCACCAAGATGTAAATGCACATTTTTAGACTCTAAATCCTATTCTGGGTCTAGCACTCTTTTTGCTATATCATTTGGCCTCATATTCTGATTAATGTCAAAAGAAAATATGGGCAGTGCTAGAATATAAACAGGTGAGGAGGCAAATGCCCAGAATCAGTATAACTTGCCCTCACAGCTCTGGATAGGATTGTTACACTTTTGTTGGAAAGACAATGTAGCTTGTAGAGTTGAGAGATTGGTAAAATGTTCTTTGAGTTGAGTGACTGGATATTGTGAACCAGTACTTAATGAATAGTTATTATTTTGAACTCTACAAATTTCCTGTAGGAGCGCGTACAACTATGGGGTACTTAAGTAGTTTTAGAAACAAAGAATCCATGTGTTTCTCAAATTATTTCTTTTCCTCCTGCAATTCTACATTTCTTTATCCTGCTTAGCAGCAGCAAAAGGTATTGTACAAGAGCACAATTTGTTATGATGTCATAGAGACGTGATCTACTGTGTAAAGGATGCTTCTGGGCTTTGTCTTTTTATAAATTTATAGTCTAGACATCAACTTAGAGCCAACAGAATGAACATGCCTAAATTAAGGGTCAGCAAACTTCTTCTGTAAAGAGCCAGATAGTAAATATTTTAGGCTTTGTGAGTCACATGGTCTTTTTAGCAGCTTCTCAGCTCAGCTGTTGTGAAGCTCAAGTAGACATAAGCAATGCAGAAACAAACAGGCATGGCTGTGTTCCACTAAAACTTTATTAATTAAATGCAAATTCCATTTAGTTTTCACACTTCATGAAGTATTATTCTTCTTTTGATTTTTTTTCAACCATTAAAAAATTGTAAAAACCTACTCTTCGCTCAAAGTTCGTACAAAAACATATAGCTGGCTGGACTTGGCTCGTGGGCCACAGTTTATAGACTCCTGGCCTCATTAGCACAGTAGGGACTTTAAGGGATTTGTACTGGATGAAAAAGATGTGGGCTTGATTGGGAGGAGGACGTTAAGACAAGAACATACCTGACTTCAGGTTTAGAGGGGACAGGGGAGACAGCTGTTCTTCAGAGTGGGCGAGCACCTCTTCCCCGCCTCCGTCATGAGCAATGCCTGTTGCCTTGCAGAATTGTTGTTCTGAACAGATTCACCCAAAATGACTCACCGGCCTGGACAAAGCTGGGGAAGATTTTCTGCCTTTTATTCAAAAAGAGTTTGGCCCACCTGCACCTCTTTTTTTTATTTTATTTTTACTTTTTTTTTACGGTACGCGGGCCTCTCCCTTTGCGGAGCACAGGCTCCAGACGTGCAGGCTCAGCGGCCATGGCTCACGAGCCCAGCCGCTCTGCGGCATGTGGGAATTTCCCGGACCGGGGGCACGAATCCACGTCCCCTGCATCGGCAGGCGGACTTTCAACCACTGCGCCACCAGGGAAGCCCCACCTGTGCCTCTTAAATTAAGATTTCCAGAGCTCAGGTCTTTAAGCCTCTTAACATGGTTTACTTCTTACACCTTTTATCAGCATAGAAGAAGAGCTGCTTTTCTCATCTTTTCTTGTAAAACCCTATTCCAAATGTACAAGGTACTTTATTCACATGATGCTTCATGGCTATTTCCGGGCCTATGATCACAGAAGCACAGAAAGTTATAGAAAATTTAAATGGCACCCTGTTAAGTGTGGTGGGCAGCATTTGACAAGACATAGATAATCTGGAGTTTCAGAGATCTGATTTGAATTTCCTGTCTGCATCCCTCCCTGCTTTTTTTTTAAATTGAGGAATAAATTATATATAGGAAAATTCATTCTTTTTGGTATACAGGTCTATGAAATTTGACCAATTCATGTACCCACTGTGACATATCTGTTTTGTAACTATCATGACAAACAAGATATAGAATATTTCCATTACCCCCCAAAATTTCCTGATGCGCCTTTGTAATTATCCTCTCCCCTAACTCCAGCCTCTGATAAACACTGATCTAGTCTCTGTACTTTTCCCAGGATGTCACATAAATGGAATCATATAGGATGTAGCCTTTGGTCTGGCTTCTTTCATCTGGCAGAGTGCATTTGAGATTCATCTGTGTTGTTGCCTGTATCAGTAGTTTGTTCCATTTTATTGCTAAGTAGATTTCATTATATATGTGTACCAGTTTGTTTCCTTTTTTTTTTTACATTTTATTGGAGTATAATTGCTTTACAATGGTATGTTAGTTTCTGCTTCACAACAAAATGAATCAGTTATATATATACATATGTTCCCATATCTCTTCCCGCTTGCGTCTCCCTCCCTCCCACCCTCCCTATCCCACCCTTCCAGGCGGTCACAAAGCACCAAGCTGATCTCCCTGTGCTATGCGGCTGCTTCCCACTAGCTATCTACCTTACGTTTGGTAGTGTATATATGTCCATGCCTCTCTCTCGCTTTGTCACAGTTTACCCTTCCCCCTCCCCATAGCCTCAAGTCCATTCTCTAGTAAGTCTGTGTCTTTATTCCTGTTTCACCCCTAGGTTTTTCATGACATTTTTTTTTCTTAAATTCCATATATATGTGTTAGCATGCGGTATTTGTCTCTCTCTTTCTGACTTACTTCACTCTGTATGACAGACTCTAGGTCTATCCACCTCATTACAAATAGCTCAATTTCGTTTCTTTTTATGGCTGAGTAATATTCCATTGTATATATGTGCCACATCTTCTTTATCCATTCATCCGATGATGGACACTTAGGTTGTTTCCATCTCTGGGCTATTGTAAATAGAGCTGCAATGAACATTTTGGTACATGACTCTTTTTGAATTATGGTTTTCTCAGGGTATATGCCCAGTAGTGGGATTGCTGGGTCATATGGTAGTTCTATTTGTAGTTTTTTAAGGAACCTCCATACTGTTCTCCACAGTGGCTGTATCAATTTACATTCCCACCAACAGTGTAAGAGGGTTCCCTTTTCTCCACACCCTCTCCAGCATTTATTGTTTCTAGATTTTTTGATGATGGCCATTCTGACTGGTGTGAGATGATATCTCATTGTAGTTTTGATTTGCATTTCTCTAATGATTAGTGATGTTGAGCATTCTTTCATGTGTTTGTTGGCAGTCTGTATATCTTCTTTGGAGAAATGTCTATTTAGGTCTTCTGCCCATTTTTGGATTGGGTTGTTTGTTTTTTTGTTATTAAGCTGCATGAGCTGCTTATAAATTTTGGAGATTAATCCTTTGTCAGTTGCTTCATTTGCAAATATTTTCTCCCATCCTGAGGGTTGTCTTTTGGTCTTGTTTATGGTTTCCTTTGCTGTGCAAAAGCTTTTAAGTTTCATTAGGTCCCATTTGTTTATTTTTGTTTTTATTTCCATTTCTCTAGGAGGTGGGTCAAAAAGGACCTTGCTGTGATTTATGTCATAGAGTGTCCTGCCTGTGTTTTCCTCTAAGAGTTTGATAGTTTCTGGCCTTACATTTAGGTCTTTAATCCATTTTGAGCTTATTTTTGTGTATGGTGTTAGGGAGTGATCTAATCTCATACTTTTACATGTAGCTGTCCAGTTTTCCCAGCACCACTTATTGAAGAGGCTGTCCTTTCTCCACTGTACATTCCTGCCTCCTTTATCAAAGATAAGGTGACCATATGTGCGTGGGTTTATCTCTGGGCTTTCTATCCTGTTCCATTGATCTATATTTCTGTTTTTGTGCCAGTACCATACTGTCTTGATTACTGTAGGTTTGTAGTATAGTCTGAAGTCAGGGAGCCTGATTCCTCCAGCTCTGTTTTTCGTTCTCAAGATTGCTTTGGCTATTCGGGGTCTTTTGTGTTTCCATACAAATTGCGAAATTTTTTGTTCTAGTTCTGTGAGAAATGCCAGTGGTAGTTTGATAGGGATTGCATTGAATCTGTAGATTGCTTTGGGTAGTAGAGTCATTTTCACAATGTTGATTCTTCCAATCCAAGAACACGGTATATCTCTCCATCTATTTGTATCATCTTTAATTTCTTTCATCTTTAATTTCTTTCATATTCTCCAATGGAAGATATTTGAGTTGTTTTTGTTTTTCAATTTTGACGATTCTGATAGGTATATAGTAGTGTCTCATTATGGTTTAATTCACATATTCAAATGACTAACAACGTTGAGCATCTCTTCATATGTTTATTTGCCACCCACGTGTCTTCTTTGGTGAAGTGTCTGTTCAAATTCTTGGCACGTTTTTAATTGAGTTGTTTGTTTTCTTGCTATTGAGTTTTGAGAGTTTTTTTTTTTTAATACTCTGGGACAAGTCCTTTATCAGATAGTTATGTGTTCTAGAAATATTTTCTTCCAATCTGTGGCTTTTCGTTTTCTTAACAGTATCTTTTGCAAAGCAAAATAATTTAATTTTGATGACATTCAGTGACACCCCAGTAGCAAGAAGCACACATAGTGCCCAAATCTATTCTCCAATAACAGGAACCAGAATTCCTTAGAGATATGTCTGACTCCAGGACTAGGGCAGGGAAGATAGAGGAAGAGCCGAAACATCTTGTGGTGTCAGAAAATAAAAGTGCTGAAAAATCATGGGGATGTGTTGAAAGGACAGGAGAGTCAACTTGAAGGAACTCTCCATGGCCAAATCTGGGAAAATATGAGCAATAAAACAATAATGATAGTAATGGATTATAACCTATAGAATAAGATAAATATCCATGAATTCATACTGATATAAATAAATAATTGGGTAAAAAAATAAATGAAAGAGGCAGAAAAGTTCTGTTTTCGATAGAAGTTCAATAATAAATATAGGGACTTCCCTGGTGGTGCAGTGGTTAAGAATCCGCCTGCTAATGCAGGGGACACGGGTTTGAGCCCTGGTCCAAGAAGATCCCACATGCCGCAGAGCAACTAAGCCCGTGCGCCACAACTACTGAGCCTGTGTGCCACAACTACTGAGCCTGTGTGCCACAACTACTGAAGCCCGCACGCCTAGAGCCCATGCACCACAATGAAGAGTAGCCCCTGCTCCCCACAACTAGAGAAAGCCGGCACACAGCAATGAAGACCCAACGCAGCCAAAAATAAATAAATTAATTAATTAAAATAAATAAATAAATATAGAAAGAATGATGTAAATAGAAAATCACCATTTGGCAAAAGCTACGCAAATAATTGTTTTAGGCAAGAATTATTAATGGATGTTAAAATTAGTGGATGAAAGTTTGAGCAGAAATAAGATATTTGCATAGTTTCAATGTATCTCCCCCAAATATTTAGTAATTACAAAGGGAAAAATAGTAGCTTTACAGTGGAGAAACATGGCAGATACTACCTTAACCAAGTTAACCTCATTGATAATGGGGTTAATTGACATCATGTGCCTCCTGATATGATGCACTGAGAAGGGTATAGCATCATGTCTATGATTTTCTTGCCAAAAATGCATAACCTGAATTTAACCATGAAGAGCCATCATTCAAACTCAAATTAAGGAACATTACATAATATAACTGGCCAGTCCTTTCCAAAGGTGTCAAAATCATGAAAGACAAAGAAAGATTGGCAAACCGTCTCAGGCTGGAGAAGACTAAGGAGTCATAACAACCAAATGTAAGGGAGGATCCTGGCCCAGAAAAAGGCCATTAGTGGGACAACAATACAATGAAATCTGAAGAAAGTCTATGGTTTAGTTAATAGTATTGTACCAATGTTAATTTCTTAGTTTTGACAAATGTACCACAGTTAAGTAACATGTAGTATTAGGGGAGCTGGATGAAAGGTATATGAGGACTGTCTGTTATCTTGGCAACTTTCTGTAAATCTAGAATTATTTAAAAATTAAAAACAAAACACCAGTGGAAAAGGAAGCCAAAATCTTTAAAGTAGTCACATGTAGGAGTAAGGAAGAAACCAAGTAGAAGAGATAGGGATAGGAATTGGGCTTTCTGATTTAATACGTTTTGCAGATTTGACTTTGCAATCATGTAAACACTTTACATAACTCTAAACAAAATTAAATTTAAAAGCATTTCCTAAAAATCAAAATCAAAATGAAACCGACAAATCTAAAGGTACAGTAAGTTAGCGGCAAAAGTACAGAGGGAAGAAATATTTCACATGACTTTAAACCACAGTAATTTGACTATATATTCCTAGTGAGATATACCCTATGGACACAAAAAGCTGAAAAACTCAGTTGTGGCTCATGGGCCAGAGCTGGGTCATACAGCAACCCAAAGCTGCAAGGGAATATGGGAAGGCATTTGACTTTCCACTCTCTGTAGTGTAAGGCAGCAAGGGAGAATGGGGCTGGGGACGGCTTCGGGAGAGCCAGTCAGCAGTACCAGCCATTGATCGCTATCTGCTGGGGCCATCGCCTCTCTGTTTCCACTTACCTTGGATTGGGGTAATAAGATCTTTTCCTGATAGCAGATAAAATGGTAGCGGGCAGCAATCCTTCTGCCTCAAGTATTCTGCCAGCTTACTGAGGTCGGGGTTGCTGCCTTGACAGAATTGAGTAGCAAATCTGGAACCATCTCTTCTCCGGCCAATGCAAGAGAAATTCCAAGTTTGTTATCAGTGGTAACTACTGTCTCATCTCCAGGCTAACAGTGGAGCACTGCTTCCATCACTTATTTTTATGCTGAAGAAAATGGTAACCATGCTCAGACACTCTTACATTCCATAACAAGACTTGTGATTTTAAAAGAAAGAGTAATAGAAGCCTAAAGTCTGGAAAGATGCACGATGTGTAAATTCAGCCATCATTATGCAAATGGATATACACATAATAAATCCAGAGATGGCTGACTATATTTTAGAAATATTATAGGCCAATTATTTTGACAGCCTGCAGGAGGTAGGTAAATTGTGAAATACATGTTACAGTATACAGAGTAGCTTGTTAACAAGATGTCTTTTGCTGGAAAATATTTTAGCAGAGAAACCATCCATCTGCACATTCCCAGCTTTGTTCTCCTCCTTTGACTTCACAGATATATTTAGTATCATGAAGAGAAAAAAAAAAAGGAGGAAGCCTTGTGTGTTTGGGTAGAGGCTTGTGGTAGTTTCATAAACCTTGTCTCAATTTGAAACTTACAATAAGTCAGTGAAATATTTGAACCATAGCTCATTTTCCCATTTTATAGATAAACAAGCTGAGGTTCTTGGAGTTTTCGTGATTTGCTTAAGGTCAGGTAGGAGGCAAATTTGGAATGGAACTCTATATCTGATTAGTGTCTTTTGCACTGTAACACTTCCCCCTTCTTTCACTCTCTTCACTGCAGATTGAGCTAGTGTGGGATACTCTGGTGCCTTCAGATGAGTGACCAAGGGCACATGGGGGCTCCAAGATTATTGGTTGCATTTCCACAGGCCAAGTGTAATGCTAAAAATAAAACGTGCATTTTTAGCTAATGTTTGGCTTAAAAACACATTAAGTGAGCAACAACCAAATCTCCCAAGGCCTCTGCTATCACTACCAGTGTTTCACCAGGTGGCTGAGGGGACAGCATTTCTTATTCAAAAATGCATGTTAATGGCAAAGTGTCAGAGTGTCAGTGTATGAGAGTCAGATTACTGATTTGTTGGGTAACCAATCACTTCTCCTGTCTGGGCCTCAGAGTAGATTATTTCTCGGGTTCCTACATAGTTCTACTATTCTGTAATTTTTTGCATGGACTTGCAGTGCAGAAGAGAAAGTTCTAAACCAGGGGAATGTTAAGAGGTCAGCTGTTATGCCATAGATTTCTTTCTGGACATTTGGACCTACAGAGTTGAAGGACTGACAAGAGAATTCCCGACTCTTAGAAATTGCAAAGTGCAGAAAAGTTGAATTAATGAAGATAACAGCCTCGTTAGGAATTTTAAATGATGCACTTAGTGCTTTCTCTGTTAGCCTCTCAGAAGTGTCATAAGTGTTTTTATGAGAGCAAAGAATGACATGGCGAAATCTGCTACCTGAGGACAAAGCTGGATGTGGGTAGAATGATACTCTGGCAGACATGGTAGCCTGATGGCAGTGGTTCTCAGTTCTGGCCACATCTCAGAATCGCTTGGGGGACTTTTTAATATTTGTAATTGAAGTTTAAAACAAACAAGTAAATGGACACACAGAGCAAAAATCTTAAGTGTACAACATAATGAATTTTATATATGCATCCACTTGTGTTATCATTACTCAGGTCAAGATATATAGATCATTCCCAACACCTCAGAAGAACACCTCTCGTTCAGCGCCCCACTCCGAGGGTTACCACTCTTCTGTCCTCCATCACCATAGATGAGTCCTGCCTGTTTTTGAATTTAATGTAAATAGAATCATATAGTAGATACTCTTGTATCTGGCTTCTTTCACTTATTTCATTATGAGTGAGATTCATCCATGCTGTTGTGTGTATCAGATGTTTGCTCTTTTCCATTGCTGTGTAGTATTCCATGGCATGAACCTACTACATTTTATTTGCCCATTCTGCTATAAAGTTGGCCCTCCATATCTGCAGGTTCTGCATCCACAGATTCAACTGATCACGGTTCGAAATTTTTTTTTTTTTTTTTTTTTTTTGCGGTACGCGGGCCTCTCACTGTTGTGGCCTCTCCCGTTGCGGAGCACAGGCTCCGGACGCGCAGGCTCAGTGGCCATGGCTCACGGGCCCAGCCACTCCGCGGCATGTGGGATCTTCCCGGACCAGGGCACGAACCTGTGTCCCTTGCATCACCAGGCGGACTCTCAACCACTGCGCCACCAGGGAAGCCCCTGTGTTCCTCTTTTGCTAGTTGTTTGGCATAGGGTGTCCAGCACTGTCGCTTGCTGGTCTTTGAGTGGAGCTGGGTCTTAGTGTTGAGATGGAGAACTCTGGTAGAGCTTTCGCCATTTGATATTTCCTGGAGCCGGGAGGAAATAGGTATCATTCAGAATCTTGCTTGGTGGTTCTGATGCCCAGTGAGAATGAGGGTCTCTGTGGCCCAGCCTTAATGCCCAGGCATGTATCTTTGTGATCATCTCAGCCCAAAAGGGTCCATTTATTGTCCAAAATAGGGAAATCATTCCTTGTCTGTAGATCTGAGAAGGAGTGGAGATTTGCTCTCTGGGGTTTGCCTCCTAGTTCTTTTCTTTTGCTATACTCATCTGAGATCACATTAACTGCCTACTCCTCCCCAAATGCCTGAACACAGGAATGGAAGGCTTTGTCCCATGCACCAGGAAATATGAAGTGTGAGGATGGGCCATAGAGCTCTTTCAGGGCTCCTGACAGTATCCTACCACATAAGTAACCACAATGTTACTTCTCACGCTGCAGAAATTCACCTCCTTTTAGCGTTTCTCTACCTAGTTTTGCCGAGAGACTGTCATTCTCTTTTTTATGTCAGTGTTTAGAATTGACTTTGCTTAAAAGAAATTTTACAAGCAACATGGCCCATTTACTTATGGTTCATCTGAATTAATAAGAGCAGCTAATATTTATTTACCAGTTACTATGGGCAAGGCACCCTGCTATGTGCTTCTCTCAAAATAAGCCAACGAGCTCAGGAGCTATTATCAAGCCCATTTTACAGATGAAGAAAGTAAGGTTTTGAGAGCTTAAGTAACTTCCCCAAGTTCATGTGCTGATACATTATGGAGCTGGGATTCAAACCCTTGTATTTTGACTTCAGCGATGGAACTCTTACTAATTATGCTGCCTCTTCTTAACCAATCTGAGATTTTGAGAGCTGTTTATGGCCTGGACTGTAGACCTCTTTGAGCTACAGGTCTCCTGGAAAGAAGATGCCAAATAATGGTGATGTGTTGAATAATGGAACAACATGGAATAGATGAAAGGCCAAACTTGGCCTTTACATCTCCTTAAAAGAGTGGCCAGTCAGCCAGAAAATTTTTCAGGAGAGGAGAAGAAAGCAAAAGGGAGCAGAAAAAGCAGTTGGAAAGTTACACAACTTTCCTTCTCATTCTCCACTCTGTGTTAATGATCTTATCCACAACTGGAACTAAAACTTTAAATGGGAACAACTGTAGAATTTTATCCAGAATAATTCTAAGCCACTCCAACTGCTTATTTGATCCGTCCACTTCAATGTCTCACAGGCACCTCAAATGTAACACTGTCCAAAATGGAATTTTTGACTCCCTCTCTTCTTCCCTCACAATCTGTTCCTCGTATAGTATTCTTTACTAGTAAATGTCACCTCCGTCCACCATTACTTAGGTCCCAAACTGCAGTAACCTTGTTATTCCCCTTTTCCTTCTCCCACCGAATGTCATCACTAAGTCCTGTTGATTCTGGCTCTTAAATATATACCAACTGCCTGTGCTTGAGTCCTGGTTCTCCCACTGGGGACAGGTTTCTTAAACTCTCTGTTCCTTAGTTTCGTCGTCTGTAAAATGGTGCTAATAGTACCTACCAGATAGGTTGTTGCAAGGAAAGTTAGCAACTATGACTCTTCTTCTCTCTCTAAACCACACTCTAGTCCATGTCACAATTCTCTCTTCCCTGGATTTCTGTAACCACCTCCTAACTGGTCTCCCCACAACCATTGGTGTCCTTTGGACCCATCATTTAAAGCAGTGGTTCTCAACTGGGGCTTTCTTCCCACCATTTGCAGCTTCCCTAGGAATTTTCGTGAGTAAAATTTCCTTCATCTCATCCCTTGTATTGAAAGGCAAACAGTATGGAAGGCGACACCACCTTTTAGCTCAGCTATCAAGTCTTTCTGAAGATCACTGACTTGTACTGAACTACAGATTTCATCATTTCCAAAGCACACATCCCCCCGCCCCGCCACACACACATTTAAACAACTGTGAAACTGAGATGTGTATTATGCCTGATAGTAGGTCATGATTTAATTGTTCTGTTTTTCTTTCTTAGTGGTATAGAAAATAGTTGTGTGTCTTAGAGTTAAGGACATCTTAGATTTGCTGAACTATAGCAATGTGAGCATTGTGCTTGGAAAATGTTTTCTTTTTTTTTTTTTGCGGTACGCGGGCCTCTCACTGTTGTGGCCTCTCCCGTTGCGGAGCACAGGCTCCGGACGCGCAGGCTCAGCGGCCATGGCTCACGGGCCTAGATGCTCCGTGGCATGTGGGATCTTCCCGGACCCGGGCACGAACCCGTGTCCCCTGCATCAGCAGGCGGACTCTCAACCACTGCGCCACCAGGGAAGCCCAGAAAATGTTTTCTTTAGTCAGAAACCACAGGGTTGATGCCTGAAGGCATTTAGGGATGAACTATAGGAAAGGGATGAGGGTCCAGGGAGAAGCAATAGTATTTGCAAGGTACCTGGGGTGGGAAGAGAATGGCCTATCCAAGAAACCAAGTGTGGTCTAGGGAGGCAGGAATGTAGAAAGCAAAGAGGATAATGAACCACTCTAAATGGATGTAAGGATCGCACAGAAATATTTATGGAAAGTGCTATGGACTTACAGGCACTATAAATGATACTTTGCTTTCATTTGTTTCCTGGACAAATGAATGAGAAAATTTATATTTCATTGGTTCTCCGGCATTCATTTTTTTCCCAGTTGTTAACACGTCTGAAACTGGGGTGCATCTTATAGGCTAGGGTGTTTCATTATTTAATTGGCAGCATTCCCCCCAACCCATAAATGCCATTTTAGAGTTGATGAAACATGGTATATAAAATCAATCGCTAAAACGGACACACTGTCCCTTTGTTCCTGAGTTCTTAACCTGAATTCCTGATCTCCCATATCTGATCTAGCCACTTGGAAGTTTTTTGCTGCTTTTCCTAATCCAGGCTTAGATTATGGGTCATATGGCCTGATCCCTTTGTGCCTAGACCCTTGATGTCCATGAGGTCCTGTGGGGCTGACCCGAATGTCAGTTTGGGCTTCTCGAAACCTGTGTGAAAAGGAACAGATGAGTATTTGAAGTAATGAAAAATCATACAAGTATTTTTTAAAAATAACTTCTTCAGATTCCAGGCTTTAAAATTTGTCCATCCAGCCAGTACTTATTTGAGCACCTATTATCTGCTAGGCCAGGGGTTGGTAATCTGTGTTCTGCAAGCCAAATCAAGACCAATGCCTGGTTTTGTAAATAAAGTTTTATTGGAACACAGTCATGCCCACTTACTTACATGTGGTCTATCGCTACTTTGGGGCTATAAACAGTAGAGTTCAGTAGTTGCAACACAGACTGTATGACTTGCAAAGCCAAAATATTTACTATTTGGCTTTACTAATATTTATAGGACCAGTTTATCCTCCTGGGGGATCAAGAGGAGCCCTATCTTAAATGAACAATCAAAGAAAATATACAATCTCATAATAAAAATGTTTCATTTTATATTGAAAAGCATACATATACCCCAGGAGAACAGGGGCCTTGTATGTCTACGTATGTATGTATGTATGTATGTATGTATGACTAGTACGGTGCTTGGCACAGAGTAGGTGCTTGCAGTAGATTCAAAATGGCTTCTTTCTTTGTGACTCCTCCCGCTGAGAGGTGGAATCCATTTCTTCTCCCCTTGATTTAGAACTAGACTTAGTGACTTTCTTAATCAATAAATTGTGGTAGAAGTGATGTTCTGAAGCTCTGAGGCTAGGAAATAATACACCTTGTAGCTTTCTAAGTCTCTTGGAATGCTTACCTTGAGGGAAACCAGTCAACTCATAAGAATCCTGACTATCCTGAAGCCACCATGTTGGAGGGGCCACGTTCAGGAACTCTAGTCAACAGTCTCAGGTGAGCCTAGTGTTGTAGCTATCACTGCCAGACATGTGAAAGAAGCCACCTTGGACCCTCCAGACCAGTCCACCCACCAGCTGAATACCACTGAGTAATCTCAGTTGATAACATGAGGAGCAGAGAAATCATTCAGCTGAGCCCTGCCCAAATTCCTGACTCATAAAATCATGAGATATAAAAAATGGTTGTTCTTTTAAGCCACTAAATTTTGGGGTGGTTTGTTATTAAGAAGTGGATAGCCAGAACAATGCTCCATAAATATTTGTGACTTTGTTTTACACAGCTAGGAAAGTGTAGAATCAGGACTAGAATACAAGTCTTTTGATTCACGGTGTCTGTGATAGTATTTTCATTTTTATTGCTGTTTGTCCAAGGTTAGCAGGGTAATCTGGTTCTTCTTAGAGAGACCTCTTCCAATCTCTCCCAAAGTCTGAATCAGTTAGAGGCCAAATAGCCATATGAGTAGCTTTGTGAAAGGTGATATCTAAAGACTGTGTTTCTTGGCCAGATGCTGGGGAGCATGGTGGCACTGGAGTGAACTTCACAACACACTAGGGCTTCGGGTGCACCTTGAGGTTTTGAGAGGCGCCTCAGGAGGTTTCAGTAGGTCTGCAGAATCCCAGATATGGTACATTTATATAGGAGGCCAAGCACAATAATGAAGTTCAATTTCTCTAGAAAGATTGCTTAGGTTTGAATCTTAGATCTTCCACTTACTAGTTAGAAGGCCTTGGATGAGTTATTAAACAGTTGAATCTCACTTCCCTCATCTGCAAAATGGTGATGACATCGACACATAGGTTGTTGTGAAGATTAAATGAATTAATTCATGCAAAGCAACTCGAAGATTTTTAGCACTTAGTAAACATTCTTATGAAGAGAGTCATTCTTAGTAATAGTATTAAAGATCCAACTTTCATCACTTCTCAAACTTTCACCTAAGAATTTTTTTAAACACATGACATATCCAGTTGTTCTGCAAGGACTAATGTATTGGCATATGTTTTTATTTATGGATTAGTTGGAATGACTCATGTATAGTCACTCACCTTTGGTGTGTTGTTCCATTGTACATATATAATTTCTTTGTGTTCTTGGCACACTGAACATCTGTACTTTATCACCTCACTAAAGACATTGGAATCCTTCCGGTGACTTTTTTTTTAAACTACATCATTGGCTTTCCAGTTTACTCAGCTCTTATGCATACTTTGTAAGCTCTGAAGAGCAGACACATCTGAAATAACTTTGTCTATCAAGTTTTCCGGATCTGCCTATTTTGTACCCTCAGTAGCTCAGTGGACAAGGGCAATATTCTGTCTTCATTGAACTGCACTGTGGAATGGAGCTCGACTTAATGACTTAAAGAGAACTTAGAGGGAAGACCTCACGTGCTACAGCCTCTGAGGAGCCCTTAGGGTGGTGGGCCTGCAGCTGCATAAGGGAAGGGCATAAAGGGAGGAGTATAAAAGGAAGGGGTGGCTCCCTGGTGGCAGTGAGCTGCTTGCCTAACATTGCATGTGTTCCTCTACATTTCCCTGCCACCTGTGCAGTTAGGTTGAGATTGAGTTATGACCAATAGAATGTGGGCAGCAGTGAAGTGTACCACTTCCAGGCCTGGCCATAAGGTCTCTGTATCACCTCTCAACTCTTTCTTCTCCTGTTGCAGTGGCCCTAGAAATCTTGTGTTGAGATCATTGTGTGACAAGATGGTAGCACCTCCATCAGCTTGGATTCCTGAGTTACTATATGGAGCAGAGCCCCATGAACCAGTGCTGGATTTGAAGTTTGAGAAAAAATATATCTTTGTTGGGTCAGGCCACTGAGATTGGGAGTTAATTCGTTACTTAGCTTAGCCTGACTACTAGAGCTGCAATGCCCCAGATACTCGGCTGGAGTAGAACACTAGTTTGGCACGAATGGGAAATTAACCCACCTGAGAATAACATCTAATCTCCTCAGTTCCAGTCAGTACAAGAAGAGTCTTAATTACTTGGACAAACTGGTTTGAACATGTCACTTCCCTTCCTAAAAAATTCTTGATAGATTTCATATTCATATTGTCTCCAGAATCAAGTTCAAACTCTTTAGCCTGGCAATTCAAGGCCTGCTGAAATCTGCATTTAATTTACTGATTCAGTTTTTCCTTTTAATGTCTAAGCCCCTTCTGGAAAGCACTCACCCCAACCAAACTTGTCCTACCTGGTATACCTCATGTTTAAGCCCACACTTGGGATTTTGCTATAATAGCTCTATTGATTGAGCTGTATGTTGAAATTTTACATCCTTTTAAAAAATTTTAGTAGTTTTAGGACAATCCTTCAAGAGAAGTATTATTACTCCTACTTCACACGTAAGGAAATTGAGTCATCAGAGCATTGAAGTAACTCACTCAACTCACACATCTAGGCAGTGGCTTCAAACCCAGATTTGCCTGACCCTCAAACCCATGTTCTTTCCAGCATACCTCACTGTTTCCTGACTCCAGATGTTCCCCTTCCTTGGAATCCCATCTCTCAGAAGTTTCTCTGTGTAGTTATGTTCTATCTTTCCTGCAAGTTCATGTCCACTGTGAGGCCCTGTCCACTTTGCCCGCATCTGAGGATGACTTTTCCTCTATAGTCGCTTTACATGGGTGCTTTGTGCCTCCCATTGAACGCTTGGCTTCTTATAATTTGTGCCTTCAGCACAATACCTTATATAAAGTATACTCTCAAGCATCTGCGGCTGGAGTTGTTTTAAAGGGAAGCTTACGAGCGTAGCTTTGGCTACACTTGAAAAGCTAAGTTAGATCAAGAAGGAACAGTGAGAGATGGCTCTATACTTTGTTTCTTATTCTCAGGCTTCTCATGGGAAATGGCAAAGAATCAAAACTTGTTGGAAGACTAAGGTACTGGAGAGGGTTTAAAACCAGAAATCCCTGGTGCTAAGGTCTGCAAGTGTTTTAAGGAATGTAAGTGATCATAGAAGTATATTCCAGGAACCCATGAGTTGTTAGCTCAGCGGGTGGGGCAGTGGTAAAAGAAGGTCAAGGTGTTAAATGTCATTTTGTGGAGGACTAATGAGCTTTTCTGATCCTCGAATTCTGAATTTCTGTGAAGCCTGGCCAGGCTTGGTTATTTAAGTCACACTAGTTCTTTTGTCCCACTCACTAAGATCCTGGACACAACAGGGAGTGGATGAGTGACGGGTGAATTAGACTCATCCATCACCCCTAGTTGATTAACAAAGCAGGGCTTAAAACATGTAGCTACTAGGGCACAAGGATTATTTTGACCAGTTCCTGGGAGCGGAGCTAAAGTAGACCATATATTTGACCTGGAAAATGGCTGAATTGCTTTTCTCAAAGGATGACTTTTTTTTTTAACAAATTTATTTATTTATTTTTAGCTGCGTTGGGTCTTTGTTGCTGTGTGCAGGCTTTCTCTAGTTGCGGAGAGAGGGGACTACTCTTCGTTGCAGCCCGCGGGCTTCTCATTGCGATGGCTTCTCTTTGTTGCAGAGCGTGGGCTCTAGGCACACGGGCTTCAGTAGTTGTGGCACGTGCGCTCAGTAGTTGTGGCGCACGGGCTTAGTTGCTCCACATGTGGGATCCTCCTGGACCAGGGTTTGAACCCGTGTCCCCTGCATTGGCAGGAGGATTCTTAACCACTGTGCCACTAGGGAAGTCTTCAAAGGATGACTCTTCTTGAGGGCTTTTGAAGCATGTCATAATGGGGAGGGGGGCAGGCTGTGAGTATAGGGCAACGTATGGGCATGATAGAAACTTTTCTCTTCACCCTAAGTGTAAAATTCAACTGTGTGTTATTCTGCAGGTAGCAAAAGTCTTCCAAGCACTAGTCTTTATAACTCATTCCAATGAAATTTGAATTGTTGAGTGGATCACATGCTTTGAGACTCCAGGTAGTAGGAGTGGAAGTGGGGAAGAGGAAGGGACAGGAAGTGTCATTTCTTTTGCAGTGTGCTAATTTGACAATGTTTCTCAGGTCTAGCTTATCAGCAACCACTCTAAATTGACCATGATTTTATCCTTGCCGCTCCATGTAAAGGTTTCTTTCTCAGAATTTTCAGCCAACAGCTTCCAAACTGTCATTTACAATTTACGGAAGGACAGAAGGTAGAATAGTTGTCAGCAAGCAGCATAATTATGTGCCAGGAAATGACATAGCAAATAGTCTAGCCTGGCAAGTACTAGACGGCTCTTTCCCTATATTCTAGCTTCAGGCAGGAGCAGAACTATAATATCTGCTGATCTTTTTGTGACTTATTTTACACTTGGAGTTAAGATTACTAAGGAATATTTGGGCTGGAGATCAGGCAGAAATTTATTTTTTAAAAAGCAAAGCAATGGTGCTTTGTGACCACCTAGTAGGGTAGGATAGGGAGGGTGGGAGGGAGATGCAAGAGGGAGGAGATATGGGGACATATGTATATGTATAGCTGATTCACTTTGTTATAAAGCAGAAACTAACACACCATTGTAAAGCAATTATACTCCAATAAAGATGTTTAAAAAAAAAACCCAAAAACAAAGCAACGGGGAAATAGGAACTTGGAAAGTTGGATGTTACGTTATATATATTATGTTATATTATGCAGTCCTGTGCTATGGTGTGCTGTGGTATGCTATGCTATACTATGTTGTGTGTTATGTTATGTTATGAAATGCTATTGTGTAATCCAGTGGTTCTCAAAGTGTGGCCCCTGATGCAGCCAGAGCTGCATTACCTGGGTACTTGTTCGAAATGCAGTTTCCTGTTAGCCATCCAAGACCTACTGTATCAGAAACTCTGGGGCTAGAGCCTAGCAATCTGAATTTTAATAAGTCTTCCAGGTGACTCTGATCTGTGCTGTAGTTTGAGAACCACTGGTGTATAATAGATGGCAAGTAATCCTGCCTTGTTTTACTTGTTTATCAGTTACAAATACAATTACCTGCAAAAACTAAAACCAAAACCCCCCAGAAAACCTAGCAAATAGTGACTGTGTAAGTAAGAAAGAATTTTATTATCCTCACAAAATAAGAAGTACCGAGGAAGACTTTCCAGATTATTATCCAGGGCTCAAGGATGGTGTCTAGTGATCCAGGCTCTTTCTAGCTTTCTCTTTTCCTACTCTTAGCAAGTGGCTTTGTCACCAGAGTTGCAAGATGGCTGCTGTGCTGCCAGGCATTACTCCTCTGTTCCAGGCAGGGAAAAGAGGGAAGAACAAAGGGCTTCTCCTAGTTTTATTCAGGTAAAGTAACTCTGCCCAGGGATTTCTTTAGCCTTTCTCTTGTGGCTAGAACCATGTGACATGGCAAACTCTAACACTGGAAGTTAAATAAACGTTAGCTTTTTAGTCTTTATGATAGAGAAAGTCAAAGGAAAAGGGATGGAGGTAAGAATAGTTTGGGGGAGGCCAATCCATACCATCTCTTTCAAGTTGCAACTTATAGCTAATTTTGTTGCTGCTTTCTTTCATTCTTTCTGTTTTTGTTTTTGTTTTTGTTTTTGTTTTGCGGTACGCGGGCCTCTCACCGTTGTGGCCTCTCTCGTTGCGGAGCACAGGCTCCGGACACGCAGGCTCAGCGGCCATGGCTCACGGGCCCAGCCGCTCTGCGGCATGTGGGATCTTCCCGGACCGGGGCATGAACCCGTGTCCCCTGCATCGGCAGGCGGACTCTCAACCACTGCGCCACCAGGGAGGCCCCCTTTTTTTTTTTTTTTTGGTTGAAATTCTTGGGGTAGGTCATGACGGAAAAAGTCCTCATATTATTATTAATAGGAAAATAGGATCAACAAATTGTCTTTCCATTTACACTTTAATTCTGAAATCTAATTCATTAAAGAAAACTAACGTTTTATGTCTGAGCAGTTATTTTACATTAGGTTAAAGGTTTGGCTGAGTTTGCCTTCTTGAGATTTATTTAATGGAAGATTTGTAAAATAAGACAAAATAAGAAATAATGTGAAATACTGGACAACTACACATATTTTGGCTAATTATAGTGGAGAGTCTGAAAATTTGAATATTTCAAGATATGCATCTATTATTTCTTTAAAATGTAAATAATAATTAGAATTAGGCTCCAGGGTTGTCACATATAATCGCTTTTTATTGTAATGCATGATAATTGACTTATTTATAGTAAGAGTTGTTTCCAAATTAGTATACCAGTGTAAAGCTATTTATATCTCTCTGCAATCCTATTTATTTCTCAACAAAGCCATTCCTCTTGTATTTTAAATAATAAATTTGCCCAGACTCTGTTCAAAATATTACCAATTTTGATTTAATGCAGCACGAGTATATGAGCTATTGTTGGACTCATTGGGGTTGCCATGGTAATTAATCATCTAGCTGGCAAGAAGAAGCTGAGGACCAGAGAGGAATCAATGTGACTAGGGTACAAGAACCTAGACATGTCAAAACAGAGATGTTTGGACACTAAGTCTTGTTATTCTTTTCACATTCTCTGTCTCTAGCTTCCAAAGCTCTAGTTTTCATTCTTCAGCAAATGTCTGTAATTAAAACAACCTCTTAGCACTCCCTTTTCTTAATCTCTGTCCTCCAGGTCAGGGGGTTGGCAAACTACAGCCAGTGGGCCACATCTGGCCCATCACCTTTTTTGGTAGGGCTCACAAGCTAAGAATGTTTATTGTATTTTTAAATGTTTGAAAAAAAATGTCATGACATGTGAAAATGATATGAAATTCAAATTTCAGTGCCCATAAGTAAAGCTTTGTTGGAATACAGCCATGCCCATTTGTTTAATGTGTTGTCTGTGGCTGCTTTCATGTTGCAACAGCAGAATGGAGTAGTTGCAACAGAGACTGTGTGGCCTGCAAAGCCTAAAATATTTACCATCTGGCCCTTTATAGAAAAAACTTGCTGACCCTGCTCTAGATCAATCCTGATCAAGGGGACTTTGGACATAGAAAGAGAAGCTCTCTTGTCTGAAATGCTAACCTAGGCACCTCTGATCAGATTTTCCTGCTTTTCTGCCATTTTTTGTAGTAAATTCTCTTTCTGCAATTTTGAGTCTTGCTTGGACATAAAAGGTGGTAGTTTATACCTATGCTATCAAAGATAGTAGATGCTAGCATGTGTGGCTTTTGAGCACTTGAAATGTGGCTAGGGCAAACTGAGATGTGCTATAAATGTATACACCAGATTTTGAAGAATTAGTACAAAAAAAGGATATAAAATCTCTCATTAATATTTTTGTATTGATTACTTGTTGAAATTATAATATTTAGGATATATTGGATTAAATAAAATATTCACCTGCTTCTTGTTACTTTTTAATGTGCCTGCTGGAGAAATTAAAATTACACGTATGGCTCATGTTATAGTCCTTTGGACGGTGCTGGTTTGAATCCTTTCACTTCTTCTCTTTTTTCCCAGGAAATAGAATTTTTTCCTTCTTTTTTGGGGGTCAAATTTGTGTTTTATTTTTTCCAGCTTTATTATGATATAATTGACAAATAACACTGTAAGTTTACATTGTACTACATGATGATTTGATATATGTATATGTTATGAAATGAGGTTAGTTAACATCACCTCACATAGTTACCATTTTGTGTGTGTGTGTGAGAGAGAGAGAGAGAATATTTAAGATCTACTCTCTTAGTAAATTTCAAGTATATAATACAGTATTGTTAACTACAGCCACCAAGGTGTATATTAGATCTCCAGAACTTATTCATCTTATAACTGAGCCAGTTTTCTATTAGCAAATCTCTACTGAGTCACTGGAAACACCGTGACAGGTACTTTATCAGAGTTCACCACCTTCTTGTTTCTCTGTGAGCAATTTCTGCCACTTTGGACAGAAAGTTGTCCTTTTTTTTTTGCCGTACGCGGGCCTCTCACCGCTGTGGCCTCTCCCGTTGTGGAGCACAGGCTCCAGACGCGCAGGCTCAGCGGCCATGGCTCACGGGCCCAGCCGTCCGCGGCATGTGGGATCTTCCCGGACCAGGGCACGAACCCGTGTCCCCTGCATCGGCAGGCGGACTCTCAACCACTGCGCCACTAGGGAAGCCCAGAAAGTTGTCGTCTTAACCAGGCAGGTAGACAGAGCAATTTAGTGGTGGACAAGTACCTCCAAATTTGTTGGGTCACCAGTAAAATTAAGTATTTACTGCTGTACCAGTTGTTGAAAAGTGTTATTTTTCTAAATATCTTACAGCAGTTAAAAATGTTAAGACATTTTATTAACACAAGTTTTCCCACTGGTACTTCTATATTTTGCAAACGTTAAAATTACAGCATGGGATATAGAAACAAATGTAGGTTAGGGGTTTCTTTTTACGAACTTCAACATGGCAAATTAGTGGTAAAAGATTCATAGCAAAAATTTAGAATTGACTGCAAGTACCAAGAGGATGTCATTTTACCTTAATATTATACTTTCAAATTGCAAGTGGGGTAACATGCTAATTATTTGATTTTTTTAAAAAAATAGACTTTATTTTTTACAGCAGTCTTAGGTTCACAGCAAAATTGAGAGGAGGATATGGAGATTTCCCATATAGCCCCTGCTCCTCCCCTGCAACATGCACAGCCTCCCCCATTATCAACACCTCCAGCAGAGTGGCACATTTGTTACAATTGATGAACCTACACTGACACATCACAATCACCCAAAGTCCATAGTTTACATTAGGGTTCACTCTTGGTGTGGTATATTCTATGGATTTGGACAAATGTATACTGACATGTATCTACCATTATACTATCATACAGAATAGTTTCACCACCCTAAAAATACCCTGTGCTCCACCTATTCATTCCTCTTACTTGATTTTTAAATATGCACAACTCTTCTCAACAGTTTCATTTCCATTCAGCCACTTTAAAAAATTTTTAGTTTTCCTTATCAGTTATTCCTGTGTGTAATTTAAAGAGTCAAATACTTCCCAAGACTTATTATGACTAAATATCAGTTCCCAGCCTCTACTTCACCCCTTTTCTTTCTTTAGAGGCAACATTTTCAACTTCTTAATTTTTTTTTTTTGGTGTTTATCTCTATAGCTTTAAATAACATGCTTATATTACTACTTTTAATTTTTTTTAACTTGTAGGAATCATCTAATTATTTTTCACTATCCTAAATCAAGAATTACCTCTTTCAGATCTCTTCACCCCACCACACTCATGAACATTTCCTATACACTCATTTTCCCAGTATAATTTCATTATAATTTTAGTTAGCTCAATAATTTCACTATATAAATGCTATTCATAGCTGAACCAAGTTGAGCCATTGATAAGACATAACTAAAGGAATAGTTAGGGAATTGAAATATAGATTTAAATATTTCCCCAGAGTTCAGCTCACAGAGATAAAAAGAAGAGAAATTGTGAAATACAGGTTAAAGGAAAGTGAAGGATAGAATAAAGTGCTCAACATATGCTAATGTGAGATTTGGAAGGAGAAAATTTAAAGGATGAGGGAGAATTAAGAGTCAGATAATGTAGACAAAGGAGGAACAATCAAATGACTAGCAGGAACATTTAAAAAATCATACTACTATCTATTGAGACTAAAGGTGAAATAAAGATTTTTCCCAATAAAGTCTGAGAGAGTTGACCATTCACAAACCCTTAATATTAAAAGATGTACTTCTGTGGGAAGGAAATCAAACCTAGAAAGAAGAATCAGTATCTAGGAAGTCATGTTGAACTAAGAAATTGGCAAACAGGTTGGTAATTTTAAATACCCAATGACTGTCTAAAAATAACCCCATAATAATAAGAGCAATTATGACAATGGAGGGGGGTATAAAGTGGTATAAAGTATAAATAAAGTGGAATTAAATATATGACCTATCATGGAACATCGGGTTGTATCTATGGTGTTAAAGTATTCTGAGTACTTTGGATTGTCAGGAGGAGTCTAAACATGTGATTACACTCAAAGTATTGAAGTCAAGTAGGTATATTAAATCTTTCTACTAAAATAATTGAAATAAGATGTTTACCTTTTAAATAAATGGAAAATAGAAAAAGGAAAAAAGAAACAAAGAAAAATTTAAGTAGCTAGATCACTCAAAATAATGAAAAGAAATCCACATATAACTGTAGTAACAATAAGTATAAATGGTTCAACATTCCTCATTAAGGACAGAGCTTCTTAGATTAGATAAAACCCCAAATCCAAACTATGTGCTGTTTATAAGAGACACATATAAAGCATAAAGACACAGAAGGGTGGAATGTAAAAGGATAGAAAAGAAAAGCCAAGTGACTATTTGTTAAATAAATAATGAAAGTTCCTGGAGGGCAGAAACTGTTTTTCTCCTCTTATTAACAGACTTCATTTTTAGAGCACTTGTAGGTTCAGTTGTAGGTTCACAGGAAAACTGAGCATCAAGTACAGAGAAGTTCCCATTTACACCCTCCCTGTATTCCCACAGCCTCTCCCACCGTCAGCATCCCCCACCAGAGTGGTACATTTGTTACAATAGTTGAACCAACGTTAACACATCATTATCACCTGAAGTCCATAGTTTGCATTAGGTGTCACTCTTGATGTTGTACGTTCTTTGGGTTTTAACAAATGTATAGTGACAAGTATCCACCATTAGAGTATCACATGGAATAATTTCACTTCCTTAAAAATCCCCTCTGCTTCACCTATTCATTGAGACTATGTTTTATATTTATCTTTCTTATTTGCTACAGAGCCATGATTATCTTAGGGGTTTGAAAGTCTATGCTTGGATTTAACTGTTTTACTGAGGCTCTTCTGATTGAATTCATGATAATCAGAGAAAATGAAAAAAGTTGGACATTTCCAAACACTAGATCTTTAGTGACAATGCTGCTGCCACCACCACCAAGTACTTTAAGTCTTTTCCAGACAATTTTCAGAAAATGGTATTCCTTGCACAAACAGAAAATAAACCTTTTCAGTGTTATCTTCTAGAATTAGGAATGCTTAGCCTAACTGTCTGGAAATGTCCCTCTAACATGTTATTTGTAGTATAAAATAATATGAATGTTCTGTGAAGGATTATAAAATAACCTTAATTTTTTTTGAGTTTGTGATTATTATTATTAATAATTACATTGATTCAATTTATTTATTTATTTTTGGCTGCGTTGGGTCTTTGTTGCTGTGCGCGGGCTTTCTCTAGTTGCGGTGAGCAGGGGCTACTCTTCGTTGCGGTGCGCAGGCTTCTCATTGCTGTGGCTTCTCTTGTTGCGGAGTGTGGGCCCTAGGCGCACGGGCTTCAGTAGTTGCGGCATGTGGGCTCAGTAGTTGTGGCATGCAGGCTCTAGAGCACAGGCTCCATAGTTATGGCACACGGGCTTAGTTGCTCCGCGGAATGTGGGATCTTCCCGGACCAGGGCTCGAACCTGTGTCCCCTGCATTGGCAGGTAGATTCTTAACCACTACGCCACCAGGGAAGTCCCTGAGTTTGTGATTATTATTAAAAGGACTGTCACAAGTCCCAGACCTATGTGACAACCATCAAAGACCCTTGGACAGAAAGAACATCGTCCATCAAGTTAACAATTTATCAATTGATTTTAACAAAAGATTTCTATGATATTTATAGACCTAAATTATATTGAAATTCTCTGTATTAGTTTTCTATTATGCATAATAAATTACTCTAAAACCTAGTGGCTTAAAACAACAAACATTTATTATCTCATGGTTACTGTGGGTTGAGAATTTGAGAGCATCTTAACTGTGTAGTTCTGGCTCAGGGCCTCTCATAAGGTTTCAGTCAAGATGTCAGCTGGGACTGCAGTGGCTGGAGGATTCACTTCCAAGATGGCCCACCCATCTGGCTATTGGCAGGAGGCCTCAGTTCCTTGTCACTTGGGCCTCTCCAGTTGCTGCTTGAGTGTCATGATGGCATAGAAGCTGGCTTACCCCCAGAGTTAGTGATCCAAGAGAGAGCAAGACAGACTCCACAATGTCTTTATGACCCAGACTTTCAATGTCATACTCCATCATTTCTGTAATATCTTATTGATTATACAGTCAGCCCTATTCAGTGTGGGAGGGGACTATACAAGGGCATGAACCAGGAGATGGGGAGTACTAAGGGATCATATTGGAGACTGGTGATCACATTCTCAGATATAGATATCAAACTAGGGTTTAGAAAGGATAGAAGCAACATTTTTAAGAAATAAAAGAATTTAGAATTTTATTACTATTTGCATTTTCTCTATCTTCCATAGTGACATTTCTTATTTAAATCAGCATTTTGACTTTTCCTTAATTCCTACCTTTTCAAGATTTATTAAGCCTGAAGCTCTTGAAAGTTATGAAAACTGGTGAAATTTAGAGGTTTGTCCACTCAGTGTATAGAAATATTGAGGATTTAATGGTCACTCTGGAATGAATATCTCTGTATATAACTTGATAAGTGTATGTATGTCTCATTTAAAGTGAAAACTATCTTCCATCCTTACAATAATTATCTTCATTTTATATGGAGCTTTTCCTAAAGAAAAGGTTGTCTCTTTTGTCAAACTTTTAGCTGTTTCAATGCAACTGAGGCCACATTAAGCACAAGAAAACTGCTTCATTTAAAAAAAATCTTCTCATCATCTTCTAATCTGAAATTTTCCTGTAGTTCAATGAAATTAATGCCTTTAACGTTTTCCAACCATACTAGAACCAGAGTAGAAAGTGCTTTTATAATATTTTTAAGGGAATGATATATGAAAACCTGCCTATAATTGGCTAAATGGAGACATTAGAGAATCAAATACCTCATCTCTTTCCGAGGGGCTGCTTCCATGGGGTGATATAAGCTTTGAAAAGTGGATGCAATTTTATGAAATTGGTGGCCTATGATGCATTAAAATCTAGAAAGTCTGCATTTCATTTCAAATTGAGGTCTTGGAAGTAATGCTTTTTACTTATAGCTGCATTATTTTAATAAAACTTCAGGGATAATTATTTTAAAATCACCATCGTCCTGTGTTTAAATGAAAATCACAAAATCGAGATTTAGAACTTCAGAACTGAAAGTACGAATGTTGCTGGAGTCTTTTTAATATAATCTTTAAAGTGGTTTGAAGTAAATCAACAGCTGCCACCATCACCAAACCTCACTCCAGATAATCTTGTATGGGTCCCTTTCTCTTAACCTGGGAGAACTGCAAGTTCCTAGAGGCCTGCACGTGGCCATTTTTATTTTGTCTGAAATCTTCATGGCTACCTACTCCTCTGGGTTAGAGAACAAAGGAGAGGGTATTGTTTTCAGAAGGTTACGGTTTTTTGCACATTTTGTGTCTCAGTTGTCCCCCAGGTCTCACCAGTGTGTGAAAGGAGTTCATCCTTAGACTCCTGAATTGGAGCCTGCCAATTGCCGAAGCAGCAGAATCTTCTCGTACCTTCCTAAAAGCAGGCTGGTGGGATAAAGTGTGTCCCACAGGAAATCAGAGCTGATGTCTTTGAATTTGCTATCCTTTTAGCAACAGTGTTCTTCTCCCTCTGACCCAAAGCTCAGCTGCTTTGCTGGGACCCAGTGAGGAAATCCAGAGGGATGGGCTATTGTCCAGGGTGTGGAGATCACAGACAGCCTTTGCCTGCTGATCTCCATTACCTTCCTTGGGACTTTGGCTGGGCTGTTGGAAATGTGAATCTCTTTCTGTTGGTAGGGCTAAGCAGGAAGGATTTGATCTAGACCTGTTGGCAGTCATCTTTGTCACCACTTGGAGAGAACTGTCAGAAAATAAAACCAACACAGAAGAAGAAAGGGCCAGGAAATGGAACGAGGCTCTTTTCTGGACTCCTGCCAGATGACTCAGATTTGTCAATAAAATAAGCCCCCGAATTCCCCCTTCTTGCAGTTAAGTAAATTTGAACTGAGTTTCGGTCACTTAAAACCCCCCAAATCTTTATTACAGCAGCAATTTTGAGGTGAAAGTATTGTTTGTAAAAGCAAATGTTATCTCTTGAATTTTCAACCGATAGTGAGGGAAGAATTTGATTGTGGTTTTTTTCTGCTGAGCAGTGGCTGAGAAAAACCCATAGATTTCCAAAGTAAATCCTTGGTGTGGCTTTTTGAGGTGCTACAGAAAGAATACAAATGAGATTATACATAAAAATTGGGGAAAACACAGACAGTGGAGTAAGCAAAGACTAATAGAGATATAAAGAGGTTTGTATTGTCTCAGTAGCTGAATTAAGATCTAGGGGAGAGCTAATGAATTTAGTCCACAAATGCTTTGAGGCAAGAATGAATAGGAGAGACTTTTTCTGTTAAAGGAATAAAGAGAGCCATCTGGAGAAATAAGAGCAGTGGATAAAATCAGGACCTGTTGCCTGGGTCAATGTGAGGATGTGAATTGTAGGGTGGGGACAGGTAGGGATGAAGGGCATTGGTTCTATGACTTTGTTCTACGTCCTATTGTCCTATGACTTGAGACACCAAGTCTCAAGACTCTGTGAGCTACCAGGCCAGATAGAGATTTAAGAACCAGATTAAAATAAAAGGAAGTTTTAAGTTCTGTGCCTGATTTTTGCTTTTGTGTCATGTAACAACATCTCCTTATTTATGGTCTCTGCTCACACGCTAGAGCCAGTGATGTGGTGAAGCCCTTGGGACAAACATAAGAAAAGCGTCCGTATCTGTGTGTGTGTGTGTGTGTGTGTGTGTGTGTGTGTGTGTTATATTTTATCAGGGCACAAGAGCTGTCTATAGTGTACTTCAATTATTATTCTCTTTGTCTTGTGGAGGGCATTTTGATGAATTGAGAGAGAGAGAAGCTGATTTCTGGGCTCATGCTGTACACACTGGGCAGGGTTTCGCAGAAGCAGCAGGGAGAGAAGGAAGAGGTGCCTTCACCATCTATGTGATGAAAATACTCTAAATTCAAATTTAGAGAATCCACAAATGTTACTCACCCCACCTCTGAAGCCAATGATGCCGACAAGCATCTCTCCCCAGTTCCATCTCTAGCTATAAAATAGCTCTTTTTGTGACTTTTTCTTCTTTCAAGGCTACCCTAATACTTGGCAAAGAGAGAGAAAATTAAAGGGAAGACAAAGAAGGTAAAATCAAGATACTCCTTCTCCAGGCCCTTGAAGGAAAAGGAGATGTTTTAGCCAGGCTTTCAAATAATGGGAGCTCTGATGGCTAATTTGGACAAAACAGGGAGTAGGATAATCCCCAAGAACAAAAAGGGGAAACAGTCTTGGAGCCTAAGTACATTTCAAGCATTCTGCTTGAGAGTGAGTGTCAAGCAAGGCTGTTAAATTATCTGGTTGGCAAATTCTCAGCCTCTGTCTCGCCCTTCAACCATGCTTCCTAACATCTAAGTTACTCAGAGTCTACATTTAGTGCTGGAATGTGAATTAGAACAGTATATAACTGGGATTATTTCTGAATCCCAGCCTAAAACCTGTGTCTTGGTGTCTGAGAGAAGCAATGGATTCATAGACCAGAATATATTTACATACAAAAGCATTCATCAGTGTTTGTGCTCCGCCTCAAGATGTAACTTGAATTACACTGGAAAATCATGTATTTAAGAATATGTATCTAATAAATCCAGTGTCATCTAGGGAAATAAGACCTGTTATTAGGCTGATGCACTGGCTGGCCATTCATTTTCCTGGTCAAGACCTCGAGGCATGGCAATTTAAGGTTTAGCTCTGAAACAAGCAGCCCTCTCACCTTGGAAACCTTTCCCTGCTTCTGTTGCTAGGTCCTCCAGCCCTGTTCAAGCCCTGTGCATAATAGCTTCTTGTGAGGAAATGACATTTAGAGCTCTCTCGATCTGTCAGCTTAATACCAACGGTTTAAAAATCACACATTATGTGATTAGTGAGGCCTTCTCTTTCCTTACGTCTCAATTTTTCTGCTTCCAAGGTTGAAAATATGTTTAAGAAACAATTTAAAATTGACACCAGTATTTCTGCAATTATTTCCTATCTAACAGTATTGATTTTCCATATTGAAAATGACTTCTTTAATGGGCAAACTATAACATTAAAAAATAGCTGTGGGGGCTTCCCTGGTGGCACAGTGGTTAAGAATCTGCCTGCCAATGCAGGGGACACGGGTTCGAGCCCTAGTCCAGGAAGATCCCACATGCCACAGCGCAACTAAGCCCCTGCGCCACAACTACTGAGCCTGCGCTCTAGAGCCCACGAGCCACAACTGCTGAGCCCACGTGCCACAACTACTGAAGCCCACGCGCCTAGAGCCTGTGCTCCGCAACAAGAGAAGCCACCGCAATGAGAAGCCCACACACCACAACGAAGAGTAGCCCCCACTGGCCGCAACTAGAAAAAAGCCTGCGTGCAGCAATGAAGACCCAATGCAGCCAAATAAATAAATAAACAAATTTATTTATTTATTATTATTATTATTTTTGCGGTACGCAGGCCTCTCACTGTTGTGGCCCCTCCCGTTGCGGAGCACAGGCTCCGGACACGCAGGCCCAGCGGCCATGGCTCATGGGCCCAGCCGCTCCGCAGCACGTGGGATCCTTCCAGACCGGGGCACGAACCCGTGTCCCCTGCATCGGCAGGCGGACTCTCAACCACTGCACCACCAGGGAAGCCCTAATTTTTAAAAAATAGCTGTGAATGACAGGCTTGCTTGTCATGCCTCATTTCCTCAAAGCATTCCTTTCCAAGTGGGTTGCTGTGGGCAAAAGTAGATAATTATTTATTGAGTAGACTGTTCGGCATTTTCACTTTCTTTCAAGTGCCTGTCACATAGCAGATGCTCAGTAAATAACTATTAATTGTTTGAATGAATTAATGAGTGCCTGATGAATCACCCCACTACTGATTATTTTACACTGAGCTCCAGATCAATGTACAAGTATTGTACTTTTGTGGAAAAAACATTTTAATTATCTTGAAAGGGTATCAACATTGCTATATAGTTTTACCTTAAAAAATTGTTTTATTGTGGAAAATTTCAAACATACCACAAAATCAAAAGAATTTTATGGTGAATATTTATATACCGTCACCTAGATCCCACCATTTATATTTGCCTATACTCGTTTTATCACCTATATCAACTCATCTTATTTTTTGATGCCTTTCAAAGTAAATTGAAGACATCTATACATTCACTCTGTATACTTCAGCATTCATACGACCAATTAGAGTTCAGTATTTGTCTAAAGTTTTTCTTTTGATGTAAAATTTACATTCAATGAAATACACAAATCTTAAGCGTACGTCCACTGAGTTTTGATGAATACAAACCCCCATCAAGATATAGAACATTGCCATCACTCCAGATAGTTCCTCCATGCCCTTTCCCAGGCAAACATTGATCCCCCCCTTCACACTCTCTTTCCCACCAGGAAACCACTATCCTAATTATTTTCCACTATAGATCAGATTTGCCTGTTCTAGAACTTTACATGAATGGAATCATACAATTTGTATCCTTTTGTGGATGGCTTCTTTCACTTAGCATAATGTTTTTGAGATTAATAAATATTTTAGTGTGTATTGGTAGCTCAGTCCCTCTGTTGCTGAGTTGTATTTCATTATCTGACTATATCATAGTTTGCTTATCCATTCTTTTATTGATAGACACCTGGGCTGTTTCTAGTTTTGACTATTAAAAAGAAAGCTGCCATGAACATTTGTGTACAAGTCGTTTTGTGGACATATATTTTCATTTCTCTTAGGTAATACCTAGGAGGAATTACTTGATCATAGGATAGGTGTTATGTTTAGTTTTGCCAGAAACTGCCAGACCTTTTGCCAAATGGGCTGAACACTTTTACAGTCATAAAAACAATGTATGAGGGTTCTGATTGTCCCAAATCCTTGCCAACATTTGGTGCTGTCAGTCTTTTTAATTTTAGCCATACTGGTGTATGTGTAGTATTTCATTGTGTTTTTAATTTGCATTTCCATAATAACTAATGATGTCAAGTAATTTTTCATGTGCATTTCAGCCATTAGCACATGTTCTTTTATGAAGTGCCTATTTAAATATTTTGCCCATTTAAAGATATTTTTGTTTTTTATTATTAATTTTTAGGCATTCTTTATATATTCTGGATACCAGTCCTTTGTCAGATATATGGTTTCTGAAGCTTTAGGGCTTTAGCTTTCATGTTTAGGTCTAGGATATATCTCAAATTAATTTTTGTATATGGTACAAGGTGGAAGCCGATGTTATTTTTTTCCCTTTAATATAAATATCTAATTATTACAGCAGCATTTGTTGAAAAGACTATTCTTTTCTTTCTGGATTCCTTTGGTGCCATTATAAGAATCAGAGGACCATGTAATTGGGGGTCAATTTCTGGGCTATATTCAGTTCCATTGATCTTTTTGTCAATCATTATGCCACTACTACACTGTCTTGATAATTTTAGCATAATTATCTCTGTCATGATAATTTCATGAAGTTAGGTAGTTTAAGTTCTTTTTTTTTTTTTTTTTTTTTTTGCGGTACGCGGGCTTCTCATTGTTGTGACCTGTCCATGGCTCATGGGCCCAACTGCTCCGCGGCATGTGGGATCTTCCCGGACCAGGGCATGAACCTGTGTCCCCTGCATCGGCAGGCGGACTCTCAACCACTGCACCACCAGGGAAGCCCAAGTTCTTAACTTTACTCTTTTTCAAAGTTCTTTTGGCTACTCTATGTTCCTTGATTTTTCATATACTTCTAGACTTAGCTTGTCGCTTTCTACAAAAAAATTCTGCTGAGGGTTTGATTGGAATTGCATTGTATCTATAGATTAATTTTGTGAGAACTGACATCTTGATAAAACTGAATCTTCTAATCTAGGAAATGATTTATCTCAACATTTATTTAGATCTTTTTTAACTTCTTTCAACAATGTTTTATATTTTTAATGTAGAGATCATAGAAGTTTTTTGTTAGATTTATTATGTTATATATTATGTTATATATAACATAACATGCTATATATTAGAATTATTCTGTGATTTTTAATACTATAGATGGAATCTTTAAAATTTCATTTTCCAATTGTTTGTGACACTGCTTGATTTTTTAACTTAACATTGTATTCTGTGACTTTGCTAAATTTACTTATTAGTTCTAGCATTTATTTTGTGATTCTTTAGGCTTTTGTATATAGTCATCTCATCAGCAAATATAGACAGTTTTACTTTTTCCTTTCCAATCTTTCTGCCTTTTATTTCTTTTAACTTTAACATTCTGCCTTATTGAATTGGCATATTGAATAGCAGTGATGGCAGTGGGCAACCTTGCCTTTTCACAGTCGTGAGCAAAAAATTCAGACTTTCAGGTTTTTTTTTTTTTTTTCGGTACACGGGCCTCTCACTGTTGTGGCCTCTCCGCAAGGCATGTTGGATCTTCCTGGACCAGGGCACAAACCTGTGTCCCCTGCGTCGGCTCTGCAGTGGACTCTCAACCACTGCGCCACCAGGGAAGCCCTAGCTTCAGGTTTTTAAAAGATGTCCTTTATCAGGTTGAATACATTCCCTTTTATTCCTGGTTTGCTAAAAGTTTATGTGATGAGTGGATGTTGAAATTTTTTCTGCATCTATTCAAACTATCACATAGTTTTTCTGCTTTATGCTGTTAATATGGTTAATTACCTTGATTGATCTTACCTTGATTGATCTTTAAATGTTAAACAACTTTGCATTCCTGAGATAAACCCTACTTGGTCATCATGTATTATCCTTTTGATATATTGTTGGGTTCCATTTGCTAGTACTTTGTTAAGGATTTTTTTGCATCTATGTTCATGAATGTTATTGGTCTATAAATTTCTGTTTTGAACTGCCTTTATCAGGTTTTAGAATTAGGGTGATGCTGACCACACAAAATGAATTGAGCAGTTTTCTCTCATCCTCTATTTTCTGAAAGAGTTTTGGTAAGATTGGTATGATTTCTTCCATAAACATGTGATAGAATTTACAAGTGAAACCATCTGAGTCTGGAATTTACTTTCTAGAAAATTTTTAAACTATGAATTTAATTTTTCTAATAAATATAGGGTTATTCTGTTTCACACCCTACATCCAATCTATCAAAAAATTCTATTGACTTTACCTTCGAAATATATCCAGAATCTCAGTTCTTCTTATCACCTCCTTGGCTACCATCTTGGACCAAGCATCCATGGTCTCTTTCTGGATTACTGCAGTATCTCTTTCAGGATTATTGCAGTAACTGCCTTGCTGAATTTTTTTGCTTCTGCCCTTGCTCCCTCTAGTCTATTCTCAGTACAGCAGCTAGTGTGCCACTTAACATAAGTCAGATCATCTCACTCCACAAAACCCTCATCCAGAGTAAAAGTCAAATCCTTGCAGTAGCCTGTAAGGTTCCACATGGTCTAGCACTACATTACCCTTATCACTTCTCATTCTTATACTCTCCCTCTCGGTTACTTCTCTCTTCACTGGCCTTCTTGCTGTTCCTTGAGCAAGCCAAGCATACTTTGCCCCAGATTCTTTCCACATGCTTTCCCCCATCTGCTCAGCACCTCCCCCACCAAATATCCACAAGTCTTGCTCCCTCATCTCCTTCAAATCTTTGTGCAAATGTCATCTTCTAAAAGGAGCTGTCTCTGCCCACCTAACTTAAAATCCCCAGTGCCTCCTGGCACTCCCTGCCCTTCATTCCTTTTTCCTTGTTCTCTGTATACTTATGACTTTCTAATGTACTATACCATTTACTTATTTTGTTTATTGTTTGTCTCTCTTTTCTGTAAGTGCTATGTGAGCCTAGATTTTTGTTCATTTTATGTCCCGTTGCATCTGAGAATCTAAAACGGTGCCTGGTAAATGGGAGCTACTCAATAAATTTTTGTGTAAAGAATGAACTGTGCTCTCAGATTCATAAGGTTTCCAAAACCAGCTTTAATGATAGTAGCTTTTCCCTGATGATACCCTTAGCTTTCAACATTTAACAAATCAGACTTTTTTTGAGGCTGGATCTTTTGTAAATAAATGATATCATAAGACAGTGGTTTCATATCTTTGTTGGCAGCAGACTCACAGGAATTATCCTCAGGAGCAATGTGTTATTTTACAATAGTTGACAGAATTGAGAGGTGAGCTTGCTAAATGAAAATTCTTTGTTATCAATCCCACAACCCCTCCCCCATGCTACAATATTTTTCAATACAGAACATCCCAACATGAGTCTTACCATCCTTCTCATTTAATAAAAATTTATACAAGAGATATATATACACACAAGATAAGAAAGAGAGATGTCCTCTTATGAGTTTATGGTGATTTGAATAGATGAAGTTTGCAAACACCAATATTTTAAACTATTCCTTTGCTTGGTGCCCCTGAAGTTTTCACACTCTGGGACAATGCGTAATAATAAGATTTGGGAATTCAAAGAAATATGCCTTCCTTTGAAACATGGAAAAGGATGCTTGTGAAAAGAGAAGGAGGAAAGAAGAACAGATATAATGCATCCCTCAGGCAGATCTCTTACAGGAGGGATTGCTTATATATGGAAGGTGACTTGAAATTGTTTTCCTCAAAACTATTTATGTCCATGTACCCCTTGGAAAGTCTCTGTATAACCCCAGTTTGAAGACTGTTGCTATAGTTTTAACTCCATTCTTTTGCTGCCTTGGTTCTCTTAAATCATTTTGGTAAACATGCGTTTAGTGGAGGAGACAGGATATTTGTAATAGAGATTTTTAGTAACTGTAGGCTTGCTTAAGGTTTTCTTTAAATCTGAAATGATGAATATAGAGCCCATGTTTTAAGGATGCTTGTGAAGTGTTCCCATGTGTGTGGCCAGTCTCCACCTGGAGAGCTGCTTTATCATCCCTCACAGGGCCTTCTGTGGGCTACAGAATCTTGATTGTGACTGACAGAATATTGCAGTTTCTTCTAACTGCATTATAACCCAGAATATGTGGAAGCGTTAAAAGAATTTGATTGTAAAGCTTCTAAATCAAAGCTCTCATTTCTTTTTAAATTTATTTGCAAACTTTCCATGTCAAAAGAGAATCATATTGTACTTATCTTTATAGATGTATTTTTCCTAGTAGGTCATAGTATTAGTTATCTACTAACAATTATCCCAAAATTTATTGGCCTAAAACAACAAACAGTTATTATTACACAGTTTCTGTGCGTCAGAAATTCAGGAATGGTTTAGCTGGATGGATTTGGCTCAGGTTGCAGCTAAGACATGGGGCTGCAGTCATCTGAAGGCTTGACTGGGGCAGGAGGCTCCACTTCCAAAGTCATGAAATGACTATAGGAAGGAGGCCTCAGTTCCTTGGCATTATTGGTGAGAAGTCCCAGTTTCTTGCCATATGGGCCTCTTCATGGGCCTGCTTGAATATCTACACAACATGGCTGCTTTCTTCCCCTGAAGTGTGTGATCAAAGGAAAAGAGCAAGGAGGAAGTCACAATGCCTTTTATATCCTAATCTCCAATGTCATAGACTGTCACTTCTACCATTCTATTCACTGGAAGCAAGTCACTGAATACAGCCCACATTTAAGGGGAGAAGAATTAGATTCTACTCTTTGAAGGAAGGAGTATCAAATGATTTGTGGACATATTTTAATACCACCACAGTCATGTATCTGGATCAAAAGTAGGTTGCTCTTCTTCTTTGACTTAGGCTTTCCATCTTAGATAAAGCCAGGATAGAAATATATCTCTGTTTTCAAGAGAAGGCACAGATACAGTGAATGACAGGCCCACTTACACAGTTAGAAAATGATGGTCTGGGATTAGCTCAGGTCTTCTGACAGCAGTAATTCCTTCTACTCTTTCATTGTAGTTTTCAACCCAATTATGTCAATAAACATTTGAAAATAAGTCTTTCTGTTAATAACTCACCAGTGCATAGTTGAAAAATGACCATGCAACAGTGCATTATCTATTTTTTGTCCTTATTTGAGCACCATTAAAATAATTCATTGGGATAATATCCCCATTAACCAAAGAAGAAACAGATTCCTATGTAAGGAACAATTTCTATGGAAATGATTTTCAATTGTTCAGATTATCTTTCAAAATATTTGACCTGTTTGTTGAAAATGGTACATTGGAAAATAAAAGTTTGTTTTGTTTCCTTTTAATGACTTGAACTTTTTTTGATTAATTCTACAAAGATTTTTCATTTAACAGATTTGTAGCTAAGAGTTGGCAGCATGACAACCTGTGTACGCTTTACTGTCTTTAGAACATCATTACACTGTCCTAAAAGGTCAGGCATTGTAAGAGGTGCTGATAATTTGGGTCCTTGTTAACAGCAAAGACAAGAAAATAACTGAAGTAATTATTTCTCAACTGTTCACAAAATAGTTGAAATTTGATTTCAGAGACTCCATATTATAGTAGATTTTTCTTTGTTTGTAAACAATGGTTATCTTGGTCCTGGAAATAATCATGCAGTTTTTAAATAGATAATACTACTTGTGTATCACTAGCAACTTTTCTGAATCATCTCTTTAAAAATAATGGCCTGGTAGGAATGTCATAAAACTACTCAGAGTACGCGCCCGTGCAAGGCTCCTGATATTTGTCATTGGTTTTGTTATAATGGCTCAAAAAGGGAGTTATTCTATTTGGTCATACTGTTGGTTCTTTATCCTAGACATATGTCTACAAGCAGCATACTTCTGTGGCAAGTCCTCCAAATTATAACATTCTCAGCCAATCTTATAGAATAAAAAATCCCTTTGCTAATGGGAGAAGCACTTGGGGGAGGCACTTTATTAAACTTTCAGCCATGAAGTACAAATATCATTATATCCTTTGGTTTCTCCCTTGAATTATCTATCCTATTAGTCAACTCACAGTGTATTATAAAATGAGCATACCTACTCCTCAACTACATTTCTTTTGCTATATTACAAGATGAGTGTCTCTGGCAGGAAGAGCACTGATAGGTAGGTGTGTGGTCTTTGGAGAAGGCTGAGTTAGGGGGAGAAGAGAGGCAGGATCTTATTGCTGAGGTTTATGTTTAGAACTGTGCTCTCTCATTTCAGTGCAGTACATGGGCACCCTGTGAGGTGATAAGTACATTGTCTGATTGGTCTCACTCCAAATTTGCTACCCTTTGTTAAGGGCAGGGCTGGTGGTATAAAGATTGGGTGTAGAAAGAACGGCCCAAGAGACGGAAGCAGCAGCACGTTAGAAGGCAAGGAGGATGGGGTGGCAAAGCTCATTTTTGGGCTCCAGGTTTGGACCGTGGTGACAGTCAGACTGTTGACTTTTGGGGAGGCAAAGAATGTCTATTATTATTTTAAAAATAAAATTCGTTCTTGACAAAATACAGATAAATAAAAAGAAGAGAACAACCAAACAAAAAGGGTCATATTCTCACTGCTCAGAGAATCCATGTTAACATTTAAAATGTAACAAAATTAACATACTGTCATGTTTAGAAAATCTAACTAAAACAGAAATATGCAAATGAATAGTTCAGGCATCTTTTCCTGCTCACCTTTCTAACCCAATCCACTTTTCCAAAGGTGACCACTGTTAACAGTTTCTTAGTATTCCTTAAAAAAGAATAAAAACCTATTTGGGCCTGATAGAGTGCAAATCAGCTCAGACTGAAAAAGAAAGAAAGAGTCCCTTCCATCATTAAAGCCAGGGGGCTAGACACAGATAAAATCAGATGCAAAGTTAACAGAAAACATTCTTTCTCCCATGATTGTGCAGCAGCTGTAAGATGCTATAATGGCCTCCTTTTTGAGTGGCTCCTGCTTTCTTACTGATGACTGCCCCAAAGCCCTACTTTGCTATACTCATCTGTTATCAAGAGACCCAATCTTGCCAAAGTCCCATCATCTCAAGGCAGCACTCAATCTCCTAATGCTGCCTTGGGAAAGCAACCAACCCAGAACTGATTGCCACCCCCTTAAACTCTCCTCAGAATCCTTTAGCAAGAACCCAAACCTTATAAAAGATGTGTCCACCGTTCTCCTGGAGGGCCTTCCCTCACTGCATCAAGACAATAAATCTGACCTTGTCATACTACCAGCTTATCCTTGGTGGTCTTTGGCTGTTCAGGCTTTAACATAAGCAATTTTCTTTTCTTTTTTCTAAAAAAAATATTTAGTTATTTAGGCTGCGCTGGGTCTTAGTTGCAGCACGCAGGATCTTCACAGCATGCAAACTCTCAGTTGAGGCACGCATGCGGGATCTAGTTCCCCGACCAGGGATTGAACCTGGGCCCCCTGAATTGGGAGCGTGGAGTCTTACCCACTGGACCACCAGGGAAGTCCCACATAACCAATTTTCTATTCATCTATCTGCTTTTTAATTTACAAAAATGATTTACTTTACACACTGATTTGCATGTGCCTTTATTGTTTAATGATAAATCTTGGAGACCCATCTATGTCAGAGTATAAAGATCTACTACTGCAGTTTCCAAACTAAGAATGTACCATAATTTGTTTAAATGTAAGTCCCCTATTGACACGCACACTTCAGCTACTCCTAGGTTTTTGCTATTGCAAAAAAGGTGGCAATTAACATCTTTACATACATATCACTATAAATTTGTGGTTGAACTACCCAGCATCCACGCCCAACTTCTCCCTTCTCCACGGTACCCAGCTTTTCTATCTGAGGAAGACAGCCCATCTTTATCTCCAGGGATTGATTCTGATTGATTTAAGCCATGTAACAAAATCAGAAGTGTGCCTTTGCCTTAATTTAGTCTAATTAGGCTAAACATAAGCATTGTTGCTTGGAACATGGACCCCAGAGTGCTTTCTATATCCTACAATATCTGTAGCCCCAGTTGGGACTGATAATCATTTAATGACCACTATGGAAAACATTGGTTAGCTAAATTAACCCTGGAAATTTGAGTGGAAAGGAGAGAATCTCATGATATTGTTGAGCTGCTGGATCACCCAACCCTGAAGTCCATCTTAGGCGGAGGCTATTGGTTCCCTACCCATACCCACTTGTCTTTACTACTTCAGTGCACACTGCTCCGACTTTTGTCAGTACTGAATTCTTTGCCTGAGGGCTTTCTCTTACCACTGGAGTCCCTTTTGCTGTCTACTTAGCAGGATGGAATGAATGTCCCTCAGGGACAGCTCTCAACCAGTGACTCATGGTATAAATACCCCTCCCTGCTAGGGTGGATTACCTCTGAGGCAAATGTTTTACACTGGCTCTCAGGGTTTCCCTAGTGGAATTAAACTCTGGTTGTCCAGGATTCCCTGGTGGTCCAGTGGTTAAGTCTCCGTGCTCTCCATGCAGGGGCCCTGGGTTTGATCTCTGGTCAGGGAACTAGATCCTGCATGCTGCAACTAAAAAGCAAAATCCCAGATGCTGCAACGAAGATCCCACATGCCGTAACAAAGACCCGGCGCAGCCAAATAAATAAATATTAAAGAAAAAAAAAAACCTCTCGTTGTCCACAGTGGAAATTAGCTTGATACTGTACCCTCTATCGGCTCCCTTCTTGTCCCTGTCACACCTTTCCATTCTTTTATTGGTGTTTCCTTCACCTTCCAAAAATAGCCCAAACTATTAACCATCTTACTCCTGAATTTTGCAAGTCTTTGAGCCAACAAGCCCCCTTTATTGTTTAAGCCGGATTGCACTTATTTTCTGTTACTTGCTAGAAAAGGGCTCTAAATGATACATATCTTTGGGGGCATATCTGAGGAGTGAGTCAATTTTGTGAACATACCTGAGCAGTGAATATTTTGGGGCTGGTACACACATTTTGCATGTGAATAGATATTGTCCTCCAGAATGCTTCTACTAATTTGCAAGAGATTTATCTCTCTAAAAAATAATCCTTACTTTAGTTACCCAGATCTTTCTCTTTTCTTTACAAAAGTACCCAATGGTACTGAGCACTAAAGTGAATTTGAATAACCTGAAGCTTTTTAGAATCCTCATAGCCTGTTCCAGGAACTGCCACCCAATCAATTATGCTTTGCACATAACTGAGAATGTTCTATAGCAACCCAACAGAGAAACATTGTCTTCCCTTTTTATGGAGTTTCTCATTTGTTTACTATCAGTGCAACTCTGTGTGAATTACTTCCCCATTAAGAGCTTAGGTTTTACAGCTATCATTTATTCAACATTGTAGCTGTGCTGAATTGGACTATTGATCAATTTCACATGGTGGTGAGCAAGTTGCAGGCCAAGTAATTTTCCCCCATGGACACAGCAATGTTATTGTGAAACATATTCATAGAAATATCTACCCCAGTGAGATATTGGGTTTTTTGGAGGTTTTTGTTTATCACTGATGGTCTAAATACCATCTGATATAAACAAATTTCAATAATATACATAATGTCTTTGAGACAAAAGTAGCTAGGCCTCAACCTTTTTGATAACAGAAGACTTAGTCTGTTATGCGCATACGCTAGTCCAGACCCATGGGGTTCCATTTAAAACACATCATGTTTAAAGTTTCTAACTCAGCTGACCCTCAGAGCTCTGGAAAAAGTGAACTCGTATCTTCCCTCCCTTACCTTTTCTGTCCCTTTTAAAAGTATTCCTTTCTCAAAGATAGCATTTGGCATACTTTGTATTAGAGATTGGCCCTGTTCATCCTCCTCCTCATGAAATCCCATTCATAATTTCAGTGAGGTTAAGGGTAGAGATTAAGGTTTTATCACTTTTAATTTAAGAATACCACGGAGAAAAAGAAACAAAAGATTTCTTTTATGGACCAGGATATGCTCTGTTTTGGTAAATGTTCTTTGTGCACTTGAAAAGAATGTGTATATTGCAATTTTTGAAGTGTTGCATGAATGTTAATTAGGCATTTGGTTGATAGTGGTGTTCAAGTCTTCTGTATCCTTATTTGTTTTCTATTTGTTCTTTCAATTATTAGAAAAGGGTGGGGAAATCTCTAAGTATAATTATATATTTGTCTATTTCTCCTTATACTTCTATCAGTTTTTAATTCATGTAATCTGTTACTAAGTACATACAAACTTAGGATTGTCATGTCCTCTTGTTGAATTGGACTCTTTATGAAATGACCCTCTTTACTCTTATTAATATTATTTACTCTGAAATCTACTTTGTCTTATATTAAAGTAGCAAGTCCTGCTTTATTTTAGATTAGAATAGTATCTTTTCTCATCTTTTTAGTTTTAACCTACTTCAGCCTTTATATTTAAAGTATATCTCTTAAAAGTAGTATATAGTTGGGTCTTGGCTTTTTTTAATCCAATCTGACAATTTCCATTTTAATTGGGTGTTTAAACCATTTACATTTCATGTTTTAGTAGCGAGTTATTGCTGCAGAATAATCTTACCACAAACTTAGCAGCTTGAAACAATACCCATTTATTATCTCACTGTTTCTGTGTGCCAGGAATTAAGGCACAGCCTAGCTGAGTCCTCTGCTTCAGGGTATCTCACAAGGTTGCAATCAAAATGTCAGGCAGGGCTGGGGTCTCATCTGAGGCTTGACTGAGGAAGAATCTATTTCTAAGCTAATGTGGTTGTTGGCAGGATCCAGTTCCTTGCATGCTGTCAAAATGAAGGCTGCCTTCAATTCCTTGCCATGTGGACTTCGTCATATGGCAGCTTACTTAATCAAAGCTAGCAAGGGGAATAGTCAATAAGAGAGAGTCTGCTTGCAAGATGAAAATTATAGTATTATGTAGCAGTCATGGAGGTGACATTCTACATTCTATTGGTTAGAAGCAAGTCACAGGAGAGGATTACACAAGGGCATGAATACAAGGAGACAGGGATAATTGGGGGCCATCTTAGAGTCTTTCCACCATGTATGTGATTACAGGTATGGTTGGGTTTATATCTACCATCTTTCTATTTATTTTCTATTTTCTAACAGTATACTGAGGTATATTTTTAGATTACTATAAATATTCTTAAGCTTTCTTCTGAGTTGCAGTTAAGTTACTTAGAAACAGTTTGATACTTTTGAGTCTTAATTGTCTATAATTATAATTGTCTATAATTGTCATTAGGTGAGATCAGTGCTGTGTAGTCTAGTGCTGTATTTCCCTCACAACTGAGGTAAAACCCTTTTTAGTATTCTACCCAATGCCCTATGAATTATAAGTTTTCCACCCAGCCTGATAGGAATGGGCACTATTTTTGGCCCTGTGTGATCTCCAGGGATTTCTCCCTTTAAACTTCTCTGGTGTTCCTGTCCTCATGTGCATGTGCTAACTCATATGTTGAATATTCAAGGGGCACCCTCTGCAGATCTCCAGAGTTTCTTCCTATGTAGCCTTCTCCTCTTTGCTATTCTGCCCGATAACTCTTACTGCTTTGGCCTCCCAGCTCTATATTCTCAACACAGAAGTCTGCCAGGACTGTCCTGGGTTCCTTTCTCTATGCAGTAAGCTGGGGCAATCATAGGGTTCATCTCATTTATTTAAGATCATTGTCTTTTGTTGCCTGATTATGACATCATGAAAGCCATTTTTCATACATTTTGACCATTTTTTCTTTTGGCAAGAGAGTAAATCTGGTGCCTATCATTCTATCTTAGCTGGGAATGGACGTATCCTCTATATCCTCTTTCATTTTTAATCCTCTACAGGCAGTCAGTGTTCAATTAATAATTGAGCTGAGTTTAGTATATGGCTTATATTCTTGAGAAAAGCGTGTAAGTCTGGGTTAGGTTGGATGCTTCGGAAGTAGACCCTGAGATTTGGATTCTTTTGCAAATGCCCTACTGAGGAAGTGTTCTCAGGAAAAGAGGATGGGGAGTAGTGGGCTAGGACAAAGGGCGGAATCAAGCAAGGATGTGATTTCAGCTCAAGACTATTTCAGCCTGATCCTTTGGGGAGCTCTAGAGCACAGATTGTTCTGCAAAGATGGTTCACCTTTTAGGCAAATGCGGGGATGGGGGGCTTTTGTGCATCCTTGTTACTGCCTCTTGCAGGGAATTACCTGCCCAGCAACACAGCTTCCAATCATACAAAGACAATTTTCTAGAGAAGGAGGCAGCTGCAAACCTTTAACAGCCAACGCTCACAGCATCTGGGGGATAGATGTCTGGACTGAGTAAAGCCATCTGAGGCACAACAACAACAATATCCCCTATATTGTTTATGAGTCTATCCCCAAAATGCCTTGTACTCAGTAGGCATTCTGTATGTTAGTGCCTTAAGGTATAGAACTACAGCAATATCATTGTTTTGCCGAAATCCTACTTTCGGTTTTAAGGTTCAATGGAATCGCTGGCAAAATAACTACTTGTTTCACACAAATAAACAGCTTTAATCAATTCTTTAATGGAAGGTGACTTAACTTAATCTTGATATACAATCATTAGAAGGAAAGGAATAAGAATATTAGAGAGACATAACAGGGTATGCATCACTGAATTGGGCTGACACCTACTTCCAGATCCAAACAGCAGATGGGAGGTCCCGAGTGACAGCAATCTGGAGCCCCAGTTGGGAAGGGTCCTGGGCGGTGCGTCCACCCCACGGGTGAGACTTCAGATTGGAGTTCTGGGGGCTTCCGTTTATAATTCCAGGCCGCAAACAGATATTAGTTTGCGCAAAAACGGCTCTGGTTCAGTTGTAACAATGCTGCTAATTTCACCACGTTAGTCACAAGATTTTCTAGACCCCAGGGGACTGGCCAGGTCCCCAGGGCTCAAGAAATTCCAAGACCCACTCCCTTTCTTATCGTAAGTGCCGCTTGACTTGCTAGCAGCAGTTGTTAGGTGAGCAAGCGAAGGGCAGTCCAGGCAAGGTCACAGGTCAGGCAGAGGCCTGCTTCTGTCTCTGAAGCCTGAACAAGACTACTTTATTAATTTTCCCAACAATCATATCTCCAAGGAATAAATTATTTCATATGGGTAATTTTCTAGGTATTGAAGATTGCACTTTGAAAAACTTTTTGATGAGAATGTTTCTAAAATGTGTCATATATTTTCCTTACATCACACAGAGCAGTGGTCTCCAACCTTTTTCGCACCAGGGACCAGTTTCGTGGAAGACAATTTTTCCATGGATCAGGGTTGGGGGGGATGGTTTGGGGATGATTCAAGCGCATTACGTTTATTGTGCACTTTATTTCTGTTATTATTACCTTGTAATATATAATGAAATAATTATACAACTCACCATAATGCTGACAGGAGGCGGAGCTCAGGTGGTGATGCGAGCGATGGGGGCAGCTGTAAATACACTCGCCCACCTCCTGCTATGCGGCCCGGTTCCGGGGGTTGGGGACCCCTGACACAGAGGATGAGATCAGAATGATCTTTCCATGATGACTCAGGGTAATAATTTAGAAACCTCAAACGCTTTGCTGGGGTGAAAATCAGCAGGAATTTTCTTTTCTAAATATTTAGGTGAATATTGGAAGCACAGTATAAGGCAGCATGCTGGGCTGTCAGGTATCAGCTGTCATCACTCTTAATAGTACACTGGGTTCTTGAAAGTTTCTTCAACTTCAAATCTCTGAGGTCTGAGAAGTCCAATGATCGAAGATGTCAGGTTTATGAGAAAATAAACTGCAAGTTATGTCCTGAGGGCCTCTTCTAGAGTGGATTACATACAAGGTTTTAGTGCTTTGGCAATCGACAGATGATGTGTCAGGTGCTAAAACATGCTGGTGTTTGGTTCTCATTTGTGGCCGAATCCTGCATCCTGGGATGCTCTAAACTTCAGCATCTCTGGGAATACTATATTCGGAGTCCATCATTATTAAGTTGATGGTTGATTTTTCAGATGAGAGAAAGAGTTGATTTGACAAATTTCATCCTTATGGGCATTAAGGAATTGAAGAAAAGATGAAATTTGTTTTTTTACTAATTTTCTGACTTAGAACCTTTAGAAGTCATTTGTTGTTTTTACAGTCTGAGATTAGGGAAGGTTTTTAAAGTAGTGAAGAATTAGAATGGATTGTAAGAAAATGAGATTGTTTGCATTTCAGTATTTCATGACCTCCAAGACCTTTTTTTCCCCCAGAAAAATGGCAGTGAATTCAGTGGTACTTCTGTGTGATAAATAGGGGCTGTGCCTTAAATTGAAACTGAAAATAGAAAGTATCCTGATACCTGGAGCTTTTTTCTTCATAATGGTCTTACTGCTCAGGAACTGAATGTGAGCTGAGAGGTGAGCACTGAGATCCAATGGGTTTGGTAGAGTGATGTGCTGGAGCCTGCTCTATGAGAGCCAGTTGTGTATGTCTCTTTCCAACTCTACCTTAGTGATGTCCTATTGATAGCTTGAAATTGGCCATGGTGGGAATGTTTACACAATGGATATTGGCAAACACTATAAAGCAGGCTTTTTTTTTTTAAACCCAAAGAGCCAGTTGTTAAACATTTTCCAATACACCACTGATCTCTAGACCGGTGGCCTTAGCCACAAGCACTAAGTAATGCTTTATTCAAGGTGACTTTTTTTTAAAAAATTGAGGTATAATTGACATATAACACTGTATTAGTTTCAGGTGTACAGTATAATGATTTGATACTTGTATATATTGCAAAATGATCACAATGTCTAGTTAACATCCATCACCATACATAGTTAAAACTTTTTTTTCTTGTGATGAGAACCTTTAAGATGTACCCTTAGCAACTTTCAAATATGCACTACAATATTATTAACTGTAGTCACCATGCTGTACATTACATCCTCATGAGATATTTATATATTTATTTATTTATTTATTTATTTATTTTGCGGTACGCGGGCCTCTCACTGTTGTGGCCTCTCCCGTTGCGGAGCACAGGCTCCGGACGCGCAGGCTCAGCGGCCATGGCTCACGGGCCCAGCCGCTCCGCGGCATGTGGGATCCTCCCGGACCGGGGCACGAACCCGCGTACCCTGCCTCGGCAGGCGGACTCTCAACCACTGCGCCACCAGGGAAGCCCGAGATATTTATTTTACAACTGGAAATTTGTACCTTTTGATCCCCTTCATCCATTTCGCCTACCCCATCCCCCAGCCTCTGGCAACCACCAATCTGTTCTCTGTATCTATGAGCTCAGGGTTTGTTTTTTTTTTCCCTGACTCCTCATTTAAGTGAGATCATATGGTATTCATCTTTCTTTGTCTGACTTATTTCACTTAGCATAATACCCTCAAGGTCCATCTCTGTTGTTGTAAATGGCAAGATTTCCTTCTTTTTATGGCTGAATAATATTCCATTGTATATATATACACCATATTTTCTTTATCCTTCATCATCGATGGACGTTTACATTGTTTGATGTCTTGGCTATTGTAAATAATGCTGCAGTGAACATGGGGTGCATATATCTTTTTCATTTGCTTCGGTGAATACCCAGCAGTGCAATTCTTAGAGCATATGATAGTTATATTTTTAACTTTTTGAGGAACCTCCATACTGTTTTCCATAGTGGCAGCACCAATTTACATTCCCACCAACAATGCACAAGGGTTCTCTTTTATCCACATCCTCCCCAACACTTGTTATTTCTTGTCTTTGTGATAACAGCCATCTTAACAGGTGTGAGGTGATATCTCACTGTGGTTTTAACTTGCATTTTCCTGATGATTAGCAATGTTGAGCATCTTTTCATGTACCTTTTGGCCATCTGTATGTCTTCTTTGGAAAACTGTCTGTTTAGATCCCCTGCCCATTATAAAATCAGTTTATTAGCTTTATTGCTATTGAGTTGTGTGAGGTCTTTATATATTTTGGATATTAACCCATTATCACATGTGTGGTTTGCAAATATTTTCTCCCATTCTGTAGGTTGCCTTTTCATTTTGTTGATAGTTTCCTTTATTATGCAGAAGCTTTTTAGTTTGATGTAGTCCCACTTGTTTATGTTTGCTTTTGTTGCTCAAGGCGACCTTCTTGGACAAAGAAAAATTAGACTCAGATGAACTTAGAGCCATTAAATTGCTAAAATGTTTCTATCTTTCTGTCAAGAGAGACAGTATCAGCAAATCCAAACCCTTTATTTATTTGTTTTTAACCAAAAGGAAACTGAGTCTAATAAATAAGTAGAAAGCAACTTTGCCAGATCATATATTGTATAAAGAGTAGGGTTTGGATTAGAACCAGGTCTCTTGACTCTTTGACCAGAGAGTTTTAAAAAATTATTTTAAATAGTACATATTATTGTTAATAATATAAAGGTAATGCTACGAAATGAAATATTTACTAAGAAATATATTACCAATTAAGTGTATTAATACTTAATGTATAAATTAATAATTTAATACCTAGTGTGTTATAGGCACAGAACTGGCAACTTACAGTATGATCTCATTTAACCCCTACCACAATCATGTGCATTGTAATCCCCATTTTACCAGAAAAGAATCAAAGATGAGAGAGATTATATAACTTATGTGAGTTCACACAGCTAGGGGTAGCAGAAGCGGGGTAGCAGAGGCAGCGAAGCAGAAGGCTCTTCTGTTTTGAAAGCCTACTCTTCTCCATTTGCTGGATTGCCTTTATAAACATGACATTAGCAGGCTGGGATTGCATCCCAATAGGAGACACATTTATTTACTTCAAAAATGCTTTGGAAAATAAAAGAACTAAGCACAAAAACGAGACTTTTCTCTTAAACTACAGTGCTTCTTTCTATGGTGCTCTCCCTGTCTTTCACAGAGACCTGTAGAGGGAAATGGCCTGCCCTTCACAGCAGTGAGCTTTGTGCCTTTGCAGTGCTCCCCTGAGTTTGTGAAATTCCTGCTGTGTCACATTGCATTGGTCCTGCTGGGAAAATTTACTGATCAAGCTTGATTTCTCCTCTGATAACCCACCCTTTGTCAATTTGGTTAATGTTATTCGTTTATGTGGTCTACTGGAGGGAAATTTAGCACAGCTTCTGTTTGCCTTTTAGGAAATCAAGTTTTCTTTTTTGTTAAATTTTGCCCACAGGTATATTCTTGTATATGTGAATGTGCTTGTGTGTTTAATATCGTAGCTTATAACAGAAATTCTTCTTTGAAGCAAAAGTAATTCTTCTTGAATACAATGTAGCCTTAAACTCTCAAAGCATATATGAACGTATTCTTAAAGCTGAAAAATATACCTCCTTGAGCTAGCTGATTAATTTTTAACTTAGGATGTTTTCTTAAAAGATAAAATATTCTCCTTTTTTTGGTGAAGTGATAATAGTTTTAGAATGTGTTTCCAAATTGCACTGCCAATTCAAGTCTGGCAATAGTTCAAGTAGGCTGTAATAAACAGTTGAAAAGGCTCAGAAGTATGTGTTCCCATTAAGGGCACAGGACTGGAAGGGCTATAACTGAAGAGTGTTTCTGAGTAACTGCATGTCTAGGTGTAAAGTCTTGGAATCCAAGGTGAAATGCTGACTAGATTACTCATGTGATGCTGTATTGGATAAACACAGGCACCCATGTACCTGGGAAGTTGAGTGTAGCTATATTCATCTTTAACCTGAGAACAGTCCTTCTTTACCTGTCAAGCTTGTCTTGGTAGGCTCAACATGCAGCCATAGTAGGACCATTCAGGGAGTGCTGGAGGTGGAGGATGGGTTGTGGCTGCTGAACAGTTCGTATCTGAGATGACGTCAAGAATGGTGTGATGACAGGAGACCCAGGCAGATGTTCTTCTTATTCAAAGACTGTTCTGGCTCTCTGTAGCTGGATATCAAGACACCGCAAAACAGGGCTTAAGAAAATAACACTCACTTATTTTGCTTGCCAATGTGGCAGTTGACTGGGCTTAGCCAGGTAGCTTCTCTTGGGATCTATCTGATGGTTTCAGTCATAGTAGCTGATGTTGGGGCCATCTCAGAGGCTCCTTCACTCTTATGTCTGGTGCCTGTGCTGGGGAAATCCAAAGAGCTGGGGGTTGGAAAGGTGGGGATCCCTGGGCATCTCTGCCTTTGTATGGCCTCACCATTGGTCTCTCCAACATGGTGCCTACAGGCAGCCAGATTTGTTAGATGGTGGATGAAGGTCCTCCAAGAAGTTGTCCCAAGAGATAACATATAAAAGCTGCCAGACACATAGTAGAGAACCTAAATAGTAAATATTATGTTCATCCAAAGGGATTTTGAGTTTAGAACTCCAAGCAAGCAGATTGCCAGTAAAAGCATTATTCTTTTCATAGGAGAGTATATATAAGACTGGCCTATGGCATTGGAGACTGTGGGGTGTGTAGAGGTGTGCTTGTGTGTGTGTGTGTGTGTGTGTGTGTGTGTGTTGGGGCCTGTAAACAATCTTATGATTCCCAGAATCTGCCAGAGTTTCCCCTTGCTTCTGGCTAGAGAGAAAAGAGAGAGGAATTCACAAGATCCTGTCCCTCTCCATCTCTAGCTTCTTCTTTGTAATCTCAGGTTTTTGTGTGGCCCTGTATCACCATCAGTCCTCCACCAGGGAACATGTCTAACTACCAAGTTGTATGGCAGTAATCTGGCATATCATAGATGAGGCTATGCATTTCACTTGGTTCTAACCATGCTTAAGTGGCTCAGCCTTTAAAGCTTATAAAATTAGTTCAGCTCAAACACAGGTAGGTATCTTGCTCATTGCTAATTGGATAAAAAATGTAATTACCATAAAGTAAAAAAACATGTTGAGAATAAGCAAGGGCTCCTTAGTCTAAATGTATCTCATTTGGAGGATGGGGAAGGTTTTTTTCAAGAAGTGTAAGAAGGGTAGGCATTTTGCTAGGGAAATTGAACCTTGAGAGACCAGAGTTTAAATATATTATATACTTACTTGATTAACCCGTTTAATAACTGGTTAAAGATTAATTGTACATCCAGCTCTAGAAGCATGTTTTATTTACTCATCTTTCATCTCAGCTGGTGTTTGTTTAGTTTTAAAAGCACCTTCAGTGCTGTCCTTTGAGCTTTCTTTGTGGTAATAAGTTAATTGAGAAAAGTAGGGGCCTAAGTGTTCAAGAAATGAAATTATATGGCCATTAATTTGTGAGGTTCCGATTATCTTCTCATTCAGGAAGTTTAACATTCATTTCAGAATCATAAATAAAGGAGAGATGACAAGTCCAGTTTTATGAACCAAGGCGCTGGCTACAACCACTTAAGAAAATTACCGTAAGTTTAGTTTCTAATTGCCTTGATCCAGTTGTGTGGATTACTCTCATTTGTTTTTGCTTTTCCATAACAGTAATAATGGGCCACACATTTCCTGTAAAGAATAGTTGACTCATTAAGAGTATGTTTAGTGCTATTTGACCAAAGGTAATGTTCTGGGAAATTTATTTAGTGTATTCCATCCTCTTGTCCTGGTGTCTTCTTCCTGTTTCTCTTTATCTCTATGATGCTCATGTATCCTTGAAGACTCTACCTAAGCCCAGAAGGACATCTCCACTCCTCAAATTGGGTGAGTTGCCTTGTCTCAGTGGGCATAGGCCTGCAATGCACACATTCTTTTATGGTTTCTATCACTTGAAACAAAAGCAAGTAATTATCTGTTTAGATGTCTTTTGCCTGACTAGATACTAGTTTTCTGAGGACAGGAACATTCTTACTCAACAGTGTAACCACAACACTGAAAGAAAATCATACATGCTAGGGAGAAATTGTGCCCCAAACTCAGGGCACGTGGTATGCACCCAATAAATGCTTGTGGAATGAATGTGTACAAATATTCTGGATTTTTAACTGGTGCCTTTCAGAAGCCCAAATCAATGTGAAGTTGACTTGATAAAGTAGGATATGAGCCATTTTGATGAATGGAAAACACAGTTTTGAATCTGGAAGAACAGTTTGCAAATACATATTGCAAACCAATAATTACACTTAATAATAAACCAAACTCTGCAGTTTGCTATTGTTGGGTTTTATCATCTGTGAACCCTAGCTGACTGATAAATAAGGTATTAGTTATCTGTGGCTATGTAACAAATTACCCAAAACTTAGTGGCTTACAACACACCTTTATGATCTTCCAGTTTCTGTAGGTCAGGAATCTGGACAATGTTTAGTAGCATCCTCTGCTTCAGGCCCTCTCACAGGTGGTAGTTGTCTCAAGGACTGAGTGGGCAGGATCCACTTCCAAGCTCACACTCATGTGGTTGTTGGCAGGATTCCGTTCCTCGTGAGTTGTTGGACTAGGGCCTCAGTTCCTCATGAGCTGTTGGCAGGAGGCCTCCCTCAGTTCCTTGCCACTTGGGCCAATCCATGGAGCCTCTCACAGCTGGCAGTTGGCCTCACCGGGGGAGCAAGCCAGAGGGCAGGAGAGGGTGCCAGCAAGAGAGCGTGCTACCAAGACACAGTCACAGTGTTTTGTAACCTAATCTTGGAAATGAATCTCACCATTTTTACTATATTCTATTGGTTACTAGGTCCAACCTACACTCAAGGGGAAGGGATTGCGCAAGAGTATGAATGCCAGGAGGCGGGAATCATTGGGAGCTGTATCAGAAGCTGCCTACCACAAATAATAAAAAATTAAGAAAATTACAAAATGTATAACACAATGTCAGAAAGTATAAAAATAAAACATACTAGTATGATTGAACTATGAAGAGAATGGACATATAGGAAGGACAAGAAAGTTTAAGCCCAAATTCTTAAATGCTTAATTCTTTAATCCTCAAGAATTCATTGACTGTTTATTTGGTGCCAAGCATCACAGTATGCTCACGGCACCCCAGAAGGGAATAGAACTGTATTAATGACTGAGGAGCTTAAAGATTAGTGAAAGAAATAAGAACGGAGAAAAAAGAATCATTGTGGAAAATGGCATAATACAAGTACTTTAATAGTGTTTTTGGAGTATAGACGTAGCGTGGGTGTCAGGAAAACTGAGAGTTGCTGAAAGTTGTTCAGGGAAGTGAGTGATGAGGAAGAGTTCCCTAAGCACAGAGTGGCGAGAGGAAGAAGAGCTTGTGTAAGGGAAGAAATGTTGCTTATTTGGGATTTCCGAAATCAGGATTTTGCTGATCATATAAATACACGGAAAAATCGTTAAGTGGTTGGAAGAGAAGTTATTTGAACTGTCCCCCAAGTCTCAATCTCAATGCCAAGGGAAGCTGAGGCAGTTCAAGTCCCAGAGTGAGTAGAGGTGACTGAGAAAAGATAATCTATGGAAGCTACTCTTGTCTCCTTAGAGATTAGTTGGGCTGGATTTATCTGAATTCATGACTAGTCCTTGATGAGACTTTGAAACATGCACATTTTGTCATTAGGAGCACAGTTGAAGCTCTTCTCCTCTGTGGTATTTCTCTAACCCCAGGTACCTGGTCAGTTCTGGGTGGCTTCTGGCCACCTCAGGCTCCACCAGGCGAACGTTGATGCACAGTGCCCCCATCCTGCTCCCCTGGACATGTCTTCCTCCTCTCACCCATCAGAGCCTACTTAACATGTTTCCGCTCCAGAGGAGAATGTAGGAGGAGACTTGAGGTCAGCGTCCAGACTGGAAGAGAATACCTATGCCTATGCCTTCCAATTTTAAGGCCAGAATCTAAGGTAGCAGCAGCAATTATCCACAGTAATATGGGGAGAGAGGTGTGCTTGACTACAGATTATAATTGCATAATTTTGCTTTCAATTGTCTTTTTTCTTGCTTTTGCTGTCACCTCAATTACATTTTCATAAATATACCTCCTTTCTTATGACAGGAGCATGTATTTATTTCTGAGTTGAATTGTTTTTTGCATCATTCAATTTCACACTCTTCAAAATAATGACTATGGGATGCCAGTATCTAATGATCAATGAGTTCTCTACTCTGCCAAGTCATTGTCTCCTATTTAGGTTTTTGGGGTTTTTTTAATGTTAGGTTGTATTTTTTAAATTCTGTATGCTAGGGAGAAACTGTAGTTCAGAGAGGGTGACAGAGCTGACATATGAACCCAAAACCTATGTTCTTTGTACCAAGCCAAGCAAAAGATCCAGTAGATGAAATTATTGTCTGGAATCTAGGAGAAATCTGAAATGTCAGGAAAGCTTCTGGGCAGTGAGACCTGGGCAAATTGTTTTTCTCTTTTCTTTCTTTTTTTTAAAAAAAATTTTATTTATTTAATTTATTTATTTTTGGCTGTGTTGGGTCTTCGTTGCTGTGTTCGGGCTTTCTCTAGTTGCGGTGAGCGGGGGCTACTCTTCGCTGCGGTGCGTGGGCTTCTCATTGCAGTGGCTTCTCTTGTTGCGGAGCTCGGGCTCTAAGCGCGTGGGCTTCAGTAGTTGTGGCATGTGGGCTCAGTAGTTATGGCTTATGGGCTCTAGAGCACTGGCTCAGTAGTTGTGGCTCACAGGCTTAATTGCTCCGCGGCATGTGGGATCTTCCCAGACCAGTGTTGAACCCGTGTTCCCTGCATTGGCAGGCAGATTCTTAACCACTGCACTACCAGGGAAGCCCTCTCTTTTCCAAAAAGGAGGAGGATTCTTCAAACTATAGGTTGATTAGCTTGCTGGCAATACTTGGAACGAGCGGATGAGTGAGATGAGCTAGGAAAACTTATAAAAAGGAGTGATAATTGACTTTCTGATCCTTTACACTCCCATAGCTATCGATGTAGCTTTATGGATTTGCCTGTTTATGACATAACATCCAAGATCCCCTTGCCTACTCAAGGATCATAAAGACCCTCTTCCCTGTTGACCGCAAGGCAGTTCTCAGAAGCATCTTACTTTCTTTTTGAATATAAAAGAAAGCCTTAAATTTCAATGTTTTGGGGAACCAGGATGGGTTATCTCCAGCCTTTGATTGGTAAAAAAAAAAAAAAGTTCTTTCTTTTTAACTGCAATGCAGTTTTTCTCAGTGACATAGTTTGGTTTTAAAATTCTGAGTCACAACAGCCGCATATGAAATTACACTATAATTATGTCCTTATATATCTGTCTCTCCTACTAAATGGGGAACTCCCTGAAGGTTGGAGTCCTGTGTCACTCATCTATGTATTGAAATGCATGTAACAGTGCTTGGCACTTAGCAAATTGTAACAAATGCTTGTCCTCATAAAGTCATTCATTTGTTCAGATTGTTCAATCTCCCTGAACTTTACCTTCCTTATCTTTATTAGGATAACAGTACAAAAAGCACCCGGCAAATTGTCAGATACGTAGTGGATATTCAATAAATAATGTGACATTCCTTCCCCCTACTTAGAGATGCAATCCGTCAAACCTGAAGTGGTTGATATTATTTAGAGCAGTTAAATGTTCTAGGACCACATTCTCATCTGTTCTAAACTCAGCTTCAAGTTTGCCAGCCTATACATCCCTCTACTTGGCAGGAGAACAGAAGGAAAAGGCTTCCCGGGCATCCTGCTTTCTCTGTCTGACATGAATATGATTTGTGTGCAGACTGCAAGCCTTGTTCCTCCTGCTGGCTGAGCACAGCTGTAAATAACCCCTAACCTTCCAGACACAATTCGTTCTGGTCCAGGCCCCTTTTTTATCCGTCCTTGGTTAAACATCCTGCCTTTTAATTTTTTTGTGCATGACCTTTTGTGTATCTGTTATTCAAATGACTTTATCATTCATTTTCTACTTTGATCAGGAGAGCTCATAAATGTTTAATGCTTACAAAATGGAAACATGATAAAATATCACGTCACTAATATAGTCAAATTAGTACATGTGATTTGAAATCTTATCAGTAGATTAAAGAACTTCATTTTGGCCCTATTTTATTTTATTTTAATTATTTATTTTTTTAAACATTTTGATTGGAGTAAAACTGCTTTATAATGGTGTGTTAGTTTCTGCTTTATAACAAAGTGAATCAGTTATACATATACATATGTCCCCATATCTCTTCCCTCTTGTGTCTCCCTCCCTCCCACCCTCCCTATCCCACCCTTCTAACTGGTCACAAAGCACCGAGCTGATCTCCTTGTGCTACGTGACTGCTTCCCACTAGCTATCTATTTTACATTTGGTAGTGTATATATGTCCATATATACACTACCACTCTCTCACTTTGTCCCAGCTTACCCGTCCCCCTCCCCGTGTCCTCAGGTCCATTGTCTAGTAGGTCTGCGTCTTTATTCCTGTCTTGCCCCTAAGTTCTTCATGACCTTTTTTTTTTTATATTCCATATATATGTGTTAGTGTATGGTATTTGTTTTTCTCTTTCTGACTTACTTCACTCTGTATGACAGACTCTAGGTCCATCCACCTCACTACAAATAACTCAATTTTGTTCCTTTTTATTGCTGAGTAATATTCCATTGTATATATGTGCCACATCTTCTTTATCTATTCATCTGTCGGTGGACGCTTAGGTTGCTTCCATGTCCTGGCTATTGTAAATAGAGCAGCAATGAACATTGTGGTACATGACTCTCTTTGAATTATGGTTTTCTCAGGGTATATGCCCAGTAGTGGGATTGTTGGATCGTATGGTAGTTCTATTTTTAGTTTTTTTAATGGACCTCCATACTGTTCTCCATAGTGGCTGTATCAATTTACATTCCCACCAACAGTGTATGAGGGTTCCCTTTTCTCCACACCCTCTCCAACATTCATTGTTTGTAGATTTTTTGATGATTGGCCCTATTTTAAAAAGAGGCCAAGTTTACTAATAAAAGGTCTGGGAAAAGTTTTTTTCTTTTTTTTTTTTTAATGGTTCTGCTTATCAGGATGCTGAGGGCCTAAATCTTGAACTTGATTAAAAAGCCAATGGGGACTTCCCTGGTGGTGCAGTGGTTAAGAATCCACCTGCCAATGCAGGGGACACGGGTTTGAGCTGTGGTCCGAGAAGATCCCACATGCCGCGGAGCAACTAAGCCCGTGTGCCACAACTACTGAGCCTACGCTCTACAGCCTGCGAGCCACAACTACTGAGCCCACGTGCTGCAGCTACTGAAGCCCACGCGCCTAGAGCCCATGCTCTGCAACAAGAGAAGCCACCGCAATAAGAAGCCCGCGCAACACAACGAAGTGTAGCCCCTGCTCACATGCAGCAATGAAGACCCAACGCAGCCAAAAGTCAATCAATAAATAAAATTTTTAAAAAAATGGAATGTTTTAAAAAAAAAAGCCAATGGGAAGTGGCCCAGGTGGTTATTGTGCAAGCAATTAGGTTTGCCTCACAGCTGGGGACCCCTGAGCTTAGGGAACCTGAATCTTCTATAGTAGGCAGTAAGTAAACCTGCCTGACCTTACACTGGAGACATTATCTTTGTTATACTAGTCAGTAAATGAATCTGCCCTCTGCTCTGAAGAGAGACTCTATCTTTATTGTCCAAGACTGCTCACTACAAACATCCTTCAAAAGATAGTTCATAACAAGGCAGTCAGCACCTCTGCTCACAAGATATGCAGAAACACAAGAGACCCATGGAGAATAGTCCCCCCCCAGCAGTAGTGGTGGTGGTGGTGCTGGTGGGGGAGATGAAACAAAATTAACTGAGTTGATAATTATTAAAACTGGGTGATGACGATATTGAGGTACAGCCTACTTTTGTATTTTTTGAAATTTTTCCATAAGTAACAAGTTAAAAAAAATAGCAGCTACCATAAGTAAAGTGCTGTGTGACACTCTACATAAATCACAATTGAAAAGACCCAGAGAGACTGTGTCAACTCTTTACCGTTTTACATCTCTACTTCCCTGAGCTGATGTCTGAGGTCTGTTCAGTATATGTTCTTGGAGGCTAATTACACTATTGGTTTGCTAGTGTAATAAGTTCAATATGATTAACTCAAATCTCGACAGGTTAAATAACCACCAACTGTGAAAGTTAGGACTATTGGGGAATGGTAGAAACTTATGTCTCAGTTTTCAATTTATTGGGAGCACAATATACATATCATGTATGCATACTTGTACACATCACAGTATACATTTAACATGTACATATCATGTATGTATCAGTGAGGTAGAGGCAAAGGAAGACTTTATTTATCTGTAAGGCCTTTTATTCACATGAATAGTAATCAGACTGTCAAAAAGGAAATCTGGAAAATAATGCCAAAGTGTTTTTAGCAAATGTTTTAAAAATATATATACTTTAATAAAATATAAATGCATTCCTGTTCTAAAAACAGAGGTGTCTAGACTAAAAAGTGAATGTCTTATTCCCCACAGACCAAGTACCACCCCCTCGCCAATCTTCCATTTGCCTCCAGAGAAGTAATTACTGTTAACAGTTTGGTGTGTATTCTTCCAGAATAGTGTCTCTAAATTTACATATATTCATATGTAAAAATACAAATATAGTCTTATAAAACATAAATGGGATTATACTATGCATACTTTTATATATCCTGCTTTTCTCACTTAAAAATTTCTTGGATATATTTCAGTTTGAGTATATATGAAACTATTTCCAATTTCAAAACTGTTGCATAGCATTCCTTAGAATGGATGTATCATATTTGAGATATCGAATCTAAGCTCATCTCTCACTGCTGCTAAGAATTTTTCATTGTTATCATGAACCCATATCACGATTGCATTCTGTACCAAGTAAGCTCCATGGACCAGTTCCTGCCCCTCTGGGTTTAAAATCTAAGACCACTTCACCACAAACATGTAGTGAGAAGACAATCTCTGTATGTGTGTCAAGAGTTTTGAGACTAATTTTTTTTAATTGTGAAGCTTATTTTAAATTCCCTTTAAAATTGAGAAGGAAGGGAAGCTTAATGAGGGATAGGATATTTACATAGTCTCACAGTAGCTCCTCACTGATTGCCTGTAAAGTCACAAAAGGAAAATCTAGCGAAGGAACCAGACTTTAACCAAATGACCAAAATTATTACCACCAATAAGGCTAAATGGGCATGATGTGCTTCCAGATATGGTACCTGAGAAAGACACATCACTCATGTAGTATTCCAGCCAGATATGTATCACTTAAATCAAATCATGAGAAATCATTAGATAAACCCATATCAAGGGATATTCTGTAAAATAACTGGCCCATACTCTTTAAAAATAATGAATGAGGGCTTCCCTGGTGGCGCAGTGGTTGAGAGTCCACCTGCCGATGCAGGGGACACGGGTTCATGTCCCGGTCCGGGAAGATCCCACATGGCGCGGAGTGGCTGGGCCCGTGAGCCATGGCCGCTGAGCCTGCGCGTCCGGAGCCTGTGCTCCGCAACGGGAGAGACCACAACAGTGAGAGGCCCGCGTATTGCAAAAAAAAAAAAAAAAAAAAATGAATGAAATAAAAATATTGATGAAAGAAAAAAAAAAAAGGCTTAGGAACTGTTCCGGATTGAAGGAGACTAAGTATACATGCCAGCTAAATGCAATGTGTAATCCTGGACTGGATACTATACTAGGAAAAAAATGCTATAAAGTACGTTGTTGGAAGACTCAATAAAATTGGAACACAGACTATAGAGTAGATAAAAACACTGCATCAGTGCTAAATTTTCCAATTTCAACAACTGTACTGTGGTTATGTAAGATTGTATGTTGAGAATATGTTAGAATATTTAGGAAATCCACACTGAAAGATAAGGGGTAAATGTGCATGCTATCTGCAAGAGGTTCAGAAAAAGAAGTGTGTGTGTGTGTGTGTGTGTGTGTGTGTGTATGTAGAGGGGGATGGGGAGAGAGAGAATATGATAAAGCAAATGTGACAAATCACTAAAAGTAGTAAATATGGATATGGATAATGGGTACATGGATGTTCTTTTTACTTTTTTTGCAACTTTTCTCTAAATTTTAAATTATTTCAAACTAAAATTGCAGAACATGTCTTGGTTTCCAGAGTGTGCAGAGACCTGGAGTGGATAAGTCATGCATTCAAGTGTTGGTCATGTTGCCTGTTCAACCTCTTGCCTGCCTGGAGGGAGCTCTGGTTGTAAGACTTTAGGGAATGGCTCTTTTTCAATAAATTTTCCAGAGATATTTCATCTATCTCACAGTTAGGAACTGCCAAACACTTCGGTTTCAGAAATAAAAATAGCTGAATAGCTGTTAATTTTAAGAGGCTGGAGAGGAACTTGTATTTTAAAGGGCAAGTTGTTTTAATAAAACATTGTGTTGCATCAACCTGGGGCAGTTCTTCTCCTGGGGCATTTGACTAAGCTGTGCCTATGCAGATAAACTTGCTCTCACTTTTAATCCTTTACCTTTTGTAATACTGGTTGACTTAGTGAGCAGTGGGTCATGACTTTAAGTTTAGAGATGCACAAAAACATAGAAATTATTTTAACAGATCAGTAATCCCTCTTGCTTATCTGTCTCTGAATTGCTCCAAGGAACTGGCAATGGCAACTATTTTTAACAGCTTTATTGAGATATAATTCACATACATATATTTTATCCATTTAAAATGTACAATTCAGTGGTTTTTAATATGTTCACAGAGTGCAACCTCCACCACAATCTAATTTTAGAACATTTTCATTACCCCAAAAAGAAACCCAGTGCCCGTTAGCTGTCACTACCCATTCCTTCCTCCCCTTCTCAGCCCCTGACAACCACTAATCTATTTTCTGTGTATATGGATCTGCTTATTCTGGACATTTCATATAAATGGAATCATACGATATGTGGTCTTTTGTGTCTGGCTTCTTTTACTCAGCATAACATTTGCAAGGTTCATCCATTCTGTAGCATGTATCAGTACTTCATTTCTTTTTATTACCGAACAATATTCCATCATATGGATATGCCATCCATATTCCATCATCTGTTTATCTATGCATCATTTGTTTGTTTCATGGACATTAGCTTTGTTTCTACCTTTTAGCAATTATGAATACTGCTGATATGCACATTTGTGTGGAGGTATGTTTTACTTTCTCTTGCATATATATCTAGGAGTGGTAGCTCTGTGTTTAACATTTCAAGGAACTACCATATTGTTTTCTAAAGTGGCTGCACCATTTTATATTCCCACCAGCAGCATGTGAGGTTTCCGATTTCTTCACTTGTTATTGTCTGTCTTTTTGATTATAACTGTCCTATTGGGTGTTAAGTGGAATCTCATTGTGATTTGGATTTGCATTTCCCTAGTGACTAATGATGTTGAACGTATTTTCATGTGCTTATCAACCATTTTTATATCTTCTTTGGAGAAATGTCTATTTAGATCCTTTGCCAATTTTAAAATTGGGTTGTTTACCTTTTTATAAATGAGTTGTGAACTTCTTTGTTATTCCAAATACAAGTTCCTCGTTGGATATATAATTGGCAATATCGTTTGGCTGCTTTTTTTCACTTCAAAAAATCTCTTGGATATATTTCAATTTCAGTATGTATGAACAAGTCTCAGTTTTAAAAAAACTGTTGAATAACATTCCATATTTGAAATATCCCTTAATAATTGCCACCTGAATGAGGTTTTCTGTTTGTATATTCTTAAAGGACATATTCTGAATCACACTCTTCTCTCTTCCACATTTTGGGGGTATTAGTCAAATCAACCCTACTAGATTTATGCTCTCTAAGATTGAGGAATGTGTATTCTGCATCTTTTTGGATGTGTATGTGGTTTTCTCACCACAGCACTTAGCATATACCACTCTGCTAGTTGGTATGTTTAGAGAGATTATTTCCACTGGCTTAATGTAAATTCTCAAAGGGGAGTCTTGTTTACAATGCTACTGAATACAAAATCTTAGTGTTGGAAGGGATCCCATGGGTCCTTTAGTCCAGTGGAACTCAAAGTGTAGTTCAAAGACTGATGCCAGTCCACAGTCTCTTACTGGACCATGGCGATTGAGCACAGAAATGGAAAGTTAAGTGTTCAGAAGCTTTTACTGTATTCAATATTGCTGTGAAAGTGAAGCACACAATATTGTATTACACAAAAATATGAGACCACAATTGATAGGAAATTTTAAAAGGTACTTCATCAAAGACAATTGAGAAATACTCCTGTAGTCTAATCTTTCACCCACAGCAAAAATCCCTTCTACAGCTAATCAACTAGAATTTACTTAGTCAGTTTAGTTTATTAACTCAAGGAAAATTTATTCAGCCCTTACATGTAGTGAACTGGTTAAACTTGCAGATTCATATCCTGATTTTTCACTTACTCAGTGTGTGAACATGTGAAGGGTTCTTAATCTCTGTGGGCCTTAGTTTCCCAATTTCCACCTGTATAAAATGGGAAAAATAAGAGTACCTGTTCTCATAGGTTTGTTTTGCGGAATAGATGAATATATATATATATATATATATATATATATATATATATAGTACTAGAACAGCCCCTCATAAATGATAGTCATTCAGTAAATGTTAGTGAAGTTAACAACGATGCTGATGATATAATCCAGGCAGAAGGTGATGGTTTGATTCAAGGTAGTATCAGTGGGAATGGAGAAAATTATATGGATCTGGCAAATGTCTTCAGGACTTACAGACTGATGGACTGGGGAGAGCTGGTAAGGATGAGGGTGGGGACATCCTGCCAACCATTCTCTGAAATGGGGAACCTGTAGGAAAAGGATTTTGGGGGGGAGTGGGCCAAGGTGAGGGATTATGAGTTCAAGTTTGGCTACGTTGAGTCTCAGGTGATTCCAGGGTTTTCCAATAAAGCCATTCAGTTGGTCTTTGGAGACAGAGACATGGATTTCAGAAGAGAGAGAGCTACGCTGGAAGTAAGGTCTCAATGTATAAATGGCAGTTAGAACAATGGGAGTCACTAATATAACAAAGGATACTGTGTAGAGTGACAATAGAGTAGACCCAAGACAGAGTCTAGTGGAGCATCAGTGAGCATCAGTGTGCATCAGATGTGAGAGAGACCACAAAGGAGGCTTAGAAGAGTGGCCAGAGGAGTCAGAGAGGTGGCAAGAGAGTATAATGTCAGAGAAACCAAAGAAAGAGATGATTTCAAAAAGCAGGATGTGGTCAACAGTGTCATGTAAGAGAAATTGCAAAGAACATTTATCCACAGTGACATTACAAAGATCAGTTTGGGTGGCTTGGTGGAGGCAGAAGCCCCACTAGATGGACTGACAGAGGAGTGAAGGCTATAGATGGCAGATCACAAGTGCATGCTGCTCTCTCAAAAAGTCAGACTTCAAAGAGGATGGGAGGAAGAGGCAGCAGCTTAGTGGAATGTGAGGCCGAGGAATTTTCCTTTATGCATGTGATGGGAGAAACCTATGCATGATCACCAATGAGAAGATGAAGTTGTGTAAAGATAAAAATGAGAAAGCACATAATTAATGGAGGTGGGAAAGGAATCAAGAGCATCCATTGATGGGGCACATTCCAGATGCGGTTTGACACATGCTTGGTACCACGTTTTCTTTCTTGATCTAGACACTGTTTATTTATTATTGCTCTATAAATTGCATTTTGAGCTTTTTAAAAATTACACTATACAAACATTACTTATTGTGCTTATAAACAATTAAAACTCCCATGTCTTTCTCCAGGAGCTGCTTTTAAGTCAGTTCTCCTATGTTAAAAGCTAAGTATGGGTCTCTAGTTTCTTTTTGTTACTTTTGACTTATTATTCCAAGCTGCCATCCTATTGGATAGAATATGGACTCTGACATCCAACATATTTACTCTCTTTTCCAGTCAGTGCTGTCAGCTTAAATATTCACAAGCTTGTTGTGGCAGGCAGAATTCTAAGATTATTCCCATAGCTTCCACCTCCTGGAGTCCACACCTTGGGGTAATCCTCTCCTCTTAAGTATGGGTAAAACCTGCGACTTGCCTCAAACCAATAGAATATGGCAAAGGTGAATGAATTTTGCAGATATAATGAAAGTCCCTAAGCAGTTGTCTTTGAGTTCATCAAAAGGGAAAACATCCAGGGTGGGCTTGACCTAACCAGGGAAGCCGTATAAAAGAGGATCCAGATCTTTGCTGAAAGGAGAGACTTGAAGCAGGAGTGACTCTCCCCTGCTAGCCTTGAAGAAGGAAATGACCATATTGTGAACAACCTATGAAAAGGGATGGCCTCTAGGAGTTGAGAGCCTCAGTCCTCCAATCGCAAGTACCTGAATTCTGCCAATAACCTGAATGAGCTTGGAAGAAGTTCCCTGAGTCTCAGAGGAGACAATTGTCCCTACCAACACCTTGATTGTAGAGGACCCAGCTAAGGACCCATGAAAGCTGTGGGATAGTAAATATATGTTGTTCTGAGCCACTAGGTTTGTGGTAATTTGTTATCCATAATGGAAAATGAATGCACTTGTCTTCAGCATTACCATCCATGTCTTGAGTAAGAGAGTTGGACTGCACAGGGAAAGAGCACCATCAATTGAGACCCCTTCCTCTACTCCTCACCTGTGGCTTCCACAGCATCCCTAATGCTCCTTGACTACCCAGATTAGTGAACTTTACTTGGTGAGAGGTAGAAAAATCACCATAGTGGGCCACATATCTACTTCTGAGTCAGAAGAAAATTGCCTCCATGAAAACAGAGGACACATTGAAAACCAGTACTGTTCGTGTTGTATACTATTGCAGTACTTATTAACGGCTTTGCTGATTCATTCTGTGACAAGCATCTGAATCAGACATTAGTGGATCATCTCTGTTGTTGTGAGAGAGCCGTTTGCCTCAGGATAAAGAATGTCTGTTAATATTCTGGGCACGCTTGAGACTCTTGACGAAGAGGCCAACCCTGACCTCTCATTAGTACTTTCTGGGTGTCAAGACCATCATTAAGATTCCACTTCCTTTAATGTGGCCACCTTGGATGTTTTCTGAATGACCTTTGTGGCTTAGGGAGGATTGCTTTTTCCAAATAATAGGCAAGAATGCAGAAAGTAATTGAGTTTGACATACTTTGTAGCATCTCATTGGATTGCTTTTCGAAGAGCTCTTAAAGAAAGGCTTTATTTAAATCAGAGCAAAGAGGAAGATTTGGCTGGAGGTGCTGATAATCTTCTGTGAGAGATTCAGTGACTAATGCTGCATGTCAACACCAGGTTTCCATGTAGACAGGTATTATGACATCAATGTGTGTAGACTCCCTAATGCTGAGGGAGGAAGGGAAGGCAAAGCCAGCCCACTCCACTGCAGAAAGTTAGTAGGAATATAGTGAGAATACAGGAGGCTGAATGCATTCTGTGTTGTTGATAGACAAGTGAGCAGAAAACTTCAGTTTCTGGGATGATTTTGGATCTCAGAGATGTCCTCAGGCAACAGCTCTGGACCTGACCTAAAGCAGGCTTTCTGGCATTCTTCACTTTTGTTTTCTGACACTACTGACATTTGGGGCAGAAAAATTCTTTGTTGTGTGTGTGTGTGTGTGTGTGTGTGTGTGTGTGCGTGCGTGCACGCGCACGGGGTGGGGTGGGGGGTGGTGGTGGCAGGCGGCACTGTCCTGTGCATTGTAAGATGTTGAGCAGCATCTGTGGTCTCTATGTACTAGATGCGAGCATACTGAAGACACTATGAAAAATATAGAAAAGAATAAAAAAGTGGAAAATACTTGTGGCCCACATTACCCTGTGTACCAGTCACTGCTTCACATCTCCTTTCGGGCACATGGATGGATGGCATTTCCCCACCTGCTTGAAGTTAGGCACAGTCATGTAACTTGCACTAGCCAATGAAATGCGAGTGGAAGTTCATGTGTTACTGATGGGTAAAAAAGCATTTAATTGCCAGTGCCCAAATCCCCACCTTTCTTTTTTCTTTTTTCTTTTTTTTTTTTTTTTGTGGTATGCGGGCCTCTCATTGTTGTGGCCTCTCCCGTTGCGGAGCACAGGCTCCAGACGCGCAGGCTCAGCGGCCATGGCTCACGGGCCCAGCCGCTCCGCGGCATGTGGGATCCTCCCAGACCAGGGCACAAACCTGTGTCCCCTACATCGGCAGGCAGACTCTCAACCACTGCACCACCAGGGAAGCCCCCCACCTTTCTTGACCCCTGCATCAGTGATTGTGGGAACCCATGCTGATATGGCCATGTAAAGAACAGAGGACAGCCATCTAAGAGACTCACCTAGAACCAGCGACAGAACCTGCATGACCAAGAATAAACCTTTGCTGTTTAAAGCCCTTGAAACAGTAAAGTTATGTGTTACTATAGCAACACCCAGCCTATTCTATCTGAAACAATATCTATAATTCCACAACCTAGAGATAATTTTTATGCATATTAAAACATTTTATTCGAGGCTATTTTAAGTGTATGATTTTATATAGTTGGAGTCGTAATGTTTTATATTTTAACTTTCACCTCTAAACACGTTATGAAAAGACATTTCTTTGCATTCTAATGCCTTCAGCACATCACATCGTTTTTTCTTCTTAGCACTTACCACTTTGTGAAATTATCTTTATTCGTTTGCCTATTTACTTGGCTTTTGCTATTTTTCTCCTTTGCAATGTAGGTTCCATGAAGGCAGGAATCTTTTTTATCTCCTTCACTTTTGTTTTTCCCAGTATCTGAGAAATGGTTGGCACATAACAGGTGCTTAATAAATATTTGTTGAAAAAATAAGGAATGAATATTCCCTATAAATCTATGTAAGTTATCTAACAATTTCCATTGGCTGGACATTTTCATTGTTTTCATTTTTTCCCTTTGAAGACCATAGTTTTACAGAAATCTTTTTTTCTCTCTGATTACTTAGTGGAAATTTCTAGAAGTGGGACTAATTACTACCTCAAAAGACCTGAATAATTTTAAAATTCCTGATTCTTATTGACCAACTACCCCTCAAAAAGCTGTATCAATATTCACTCCCAACACTACGTGAGAGTAATAAGTGAATGTTTATTGAGTCTGCATATTTTTTAAGAAGTCAGGAATACATTTTATAAATCATCACTCATAATCTTTTCAACTTTTTGCATTCTTATTTGAATATGGATTTGTCTAATGACCTGGGAATTCACATCTTCTACTACAAAAATAATAATAAATAATAATAATAATAAAGTCACGTTGAAAATCCAGGAGGAAGTGGGCAACTTTTGCTTCCCGTTCTGATTTTTTGCTGTCTCTTTCCTAAAACCCACTCTCCTACTGGGACCATCCCTACAATTTCCAATCTAATTTCAACCTTCTAATTTCTCTTCTAATAAGAGAAATGTGATCAAGAGCATGGTTGCTCAAGAGTTGTTACCACGCAAAAAACCAGGGGATTTAATTGTCATTGAACCTATTAGTTTCTGCCAATAATTGGGAAGAGTCTCAGTTATCAACAAATAAAATACTTAATGGAAAGAAGGCTGTTAAAAAACTGGAAAGCAAGATCTGAAATTTCATCAATTTGCCCATGGACGTTCAGTTAATTATTTTCTATGAGAGGTAATTTTAAATTCTTCAAATTCTTGTACATGTTCAAAAGGATACTGCTCTAGAAGAGGATGAAGCACCATGTTCTAACTGAGGAAAACAGCCTGGCTAAACTAGCAAATGGAAGTAAGAGGTCAAATCCATTTACAGAACTTAGTTTCCTGCTGTACATTCTGTGTTGCCCAAACTTCCTGATAGTAATGAAATTATCTTCAAGTGAAAGATGAAGGCTTGGGAGAGAAATTGAGCACGGAAAATCAATACTACGTTTCAGTGGTTCCTGACCAGAATATTAAGCTCCTTTTTATAGCACAGAGAGAGACAGATCTATGTGACTCAGTCCTGTCTCCCTGGTTGGTAGGCAACATCTCAAACAATATTAGATTCTGGTTTCTTTAAAAACTATAAAAATCATTCAAGTCTGAGTGGTTAGCTATATTTTTTCAATGGTGTCAATACTGACTTGAGATTTTCCTCTTTAATTGAGTTGGCATTTTAATTAGGTATTAACTTTCTCCGTGAAAATGAAGATGAAAGGAATTATTTGGGCTGCAACCTTTTAAAAGAACACTTGTCAATAACATCAGAGAATGCTGACAGTGTGTCAGAAGTGATCCCCTTATCTTTTCTCACAGGGTGTGCTTTGAATCTGATGTTGTTAAATATAAAAGAGAAATTAATGTAGTATAATTTGGAAAAGGTTTTATCTCAGTCAATCTTTTTTAGATTAATTATTTAATTTATTTATTTATTTATTTTTGGCTGTGTTGGGTCTTCATTGCGGTGTGCGGGCTTCTCATTGCGGCGGCTTCTCTTGCTGCGGAGCACGGGCTATAGGTGTGCGGGCTTCAGTAGTTGTGGCACACAGGCTCAGTAGTAGTAGCTCATGGGCTGTAGAGCACAGGCTCAGTAGTTGTGGCGATGGGCTTAGTTGCTCCACGGCATGTGAGATCTTCCCAGACCAGGGATCAAACCTGTAAACACAGCCATATATTTTTATATGCTTATGTATTATCTGAGGCTGCTTTTGTGCTATAATGAGAGTTGAGTAGTTTTGACAGAGACTGTATGGCCCTTTACAGAAAACCGTTTACTGATCCCTGTTCTAGAGCCACATCTTTGTATTTGGCACATGTTTGAATCAGAAGAGAATAAATAGTCTTATAAAAATATCTACTTATGGAGCATATGCTATGCAAGGAAGGTGCTTGTTGACATGGAAGTAAAAATGTGTAGAATGTTAAGAAAGTTGAGAAAAGAAACTCAGAATGTTATTAGAGGCCTCTAAAGAGATGGAAATAAAAATGATACTGAGTTCTCAAGCTGGAATTGATTAACACTACCAAAATGCCTATGAAGATGCATGTATCAGAAGAATCAGTATAATCCAGTTAAAGAAATTAAACAGTTATTATGTAGTAGACATTGTGCCAAGCCACAGAAGTTACCAAATGGATGACTCATGAGCCTACCACATGAAGAACTAAGAAATATTTTTGTTGGGTTTCATTCTTCAGAGCTGTTACTGGCTAGAGCGCTGATCAGTTACATCATTGAACTGGTACATTGTGCAAAGGCAGGAAAAATTACTGAAATTGAACTCCTCATATTTCCCTTCAAACCTATTTCTCTTCTTGTACTCTCAGTTTTGGGAGACATATTACCACCCAACTGACCAACTTGATTGTCAGCTTTTCTGCTTTCTCTCTGAAATACTAGAATTTGTTTCCCACTTTACCTGACTCACTGAGGTACCACCTCCTCCCCGAAGATTTCTTTTTTTTTTTAAGTTAATCTTTTCTTAAAATTTTTATTGGAGTATAGGTGCTTTACAGTATTGTGTTAGTTTCTACTGTACAGCAAAGTGAATCAGCTATACGTACACATATATCCCCTCCTTTCTGGATTTCCTTCCCATTTAGGTCACCACAGAGCATTGAGTAGAGTTCCCTGTGCTATACAGCAGGTTCTCATTAGTTATCTGTTTTACACACAGTATCAATAGTGTATATATGTTAATCCCAATCTCCCAATTCATCCCACCACCACCCTTTCCCCCTTGGTATCTACGTTTGTTCTCTACATCTGTGTCTCTATTTCTGCTTTGTGAATAAAATTGTCTATACCAATTTTTTCAGGTTCCACTTATATGTGTTAATATATGATATTTGTTTTTCTCTTTCTGACTAACTTCACTCTGTATGACAGTCTCTAGGTCCATCCACGTCTCTACAAATGACCTAATTTCGTTCCTTTTTATGTCTGAGTAATATTCTGTTGTATATATGTACCACATCTTCTTTATCTATTCCTCTGTTGATGGACATTTAGGTTGTTTCCATCTCCTGGCTATTGTAAATAGTGTTGCTTTGAACATTGGGGTGCATGTGTCTACTAGAATTACGGTTTTCTCTGGGTATATGCCCAGTAGTGGGATTGTTGGGTCACATGTTAGTTCTATTTTAGTTTTTTTAAGGAACCTCCATACTGTCCTCCATAGTGACTGTATCAATTTACATTCCCCCTAACAGTTCAAAAGGGTTCCCTTTTCTCCACACCCTCTCCAGCATTTATTGTTTGTATATTTTGTGATGATGGCCATTCTGACTGGTGTGAGGTGATACCTCACTGTAGTTTTGATTTGCATTTCTCTAATAATTAGTGATGTTGAGCATTTCTTTCATGTGTTTGTTGGCCATCTGTGTGTCTTCTTTGGAAAAATGTCTATTTAGGTCTTCCACCCATTTTTTGATTGGGTTGTTTGTTTTTTTCATATTGAGCTGCATGAGCTGTTTGTATATTTTGGAGATTAATCCTTTGTCTGTTGATTCGTTTGCAAATATTTTCTCCCACTCTGAGGTTTGTCTTTTTGTCTTGTTTATGGTTTCCTTTGACGTGCAAAAGTTTTAAGTTTAATTAGGTCCCATTTGTTTATTTTTGTTTTTATTCTCATTACTATAGGAGATGGGTCAAAAAAGATCTTGCTGCAATTTATGTCAAAGAGTGTTCTGCCTATGTTTTCCTCTAAGAGTTTTATAGTGTCTGGCCTTACATTTAGGTCTTTAATCCATTTTGAGTTTATTTTTGTGTATGATGTTAGGGAGTATTCTAATTTCATTCTTTTACATGTAGTTGTCCAGTTTTCCCAGCACCACTTATTGAAGAGACTGTCTTTTCTCCATTGTATATTCTTGCCTCCTTTATCAAAGATAAGGTGACCGTATATGTGTGGGTTTATCTCTGGGCTTTATATCCTGTTCCATTGATCTATATTTCTGCTTTTGTGCCCGTACCATACTGTCATGATGACTGTAGGCCTGTAGTATAGTCTGAAGTCAGGGAGCCTGATTCCTCCAGCTCCGGTTTTCTTTTCTTTTGCCTCAAGATTGCTTTTGCTATTCAAGGTCTTTGTGTTTCCATACAAATTGTAAAAAGTTTTTGTTCTAGTTCTGTGAAAAATGACATTGGTAATTTGATAGGGATTGTATTGAATCTGTAGATTGCTTTGGGTAGTATAGTCATTTTCACAATCTTGATTCTTCAGAAGATTCTTTGACCCTGTCTCTTCTTCTGTCCACACCAGCGTCAGTCTGGGTTATGTATCTGCCATGTATGTTCCCATAGATCCCAGTACATACTTCTCATGACAGGGCCCTTGCCACTGTGTTTTAATGGTTTCTCTACCTGGAAGGAGGCCATTTTCACATTACATAAAACTAGGAAATGGAATATGTGGACGTGGGTAAATGGATGTGATCAGAATTAGTGAACCCAGGTTTTCTATCTGCCCCAGGGTCATTGCATGAGTATATACACATTCACTTATTAATTAATTAAATCTGCTAATAATTATTAAGCATTCTCTTCATGCTGAACGTTTTATATTTAACAGTGGGAGATATAGCAGTGAACAAGGCAGAAGAAGTCCATGTCCTCATTCTAGTGAGGGCAGACAATGAAGGTTTTAAAGCCAACCTCACCACCACCACTGCAGTTTTTTGGTTTTTTAAAATCAATTTATTTATTTATTTATTCATTTATTATTTTATGTTTGGCTGTGTAGGGTCTTCGTTGCTGTGCATGGGCTTTCTCTAGTTGTGGCAAGCGGGGGCTACTCTTTGTTGCGGTGCACAGGCTTCTCATTGTGCTGGCTTCTCTTGTTGTGGAGCACGGGCGCCAGGCTCGTGGGCTTCAGTAGCTGTGGTTCACAGACTCAGTAGTTGTGGTGCACAGGCTTAGTTGCTCCACGGCATGTGGGATCTTCCCAGACCAGGGCTCGAACCCATGTCCCCCTGCATTGGCAGGTGGATTCTCAACCACTGCACCACCAGGGAAGTCTCCACCACTGCAGTTTTGAAGATAAAAGAAAACTGAGACCTATTATCTACTTTAAACTCTTACTGGCACCATTAAACTTTTATTCATGTTAGAAAACATTGTAAATAGGTAGACTTTTCTAAGCTGTCACATAATTAATAAACTTTACAATCAAGAATATAGTAATATTAGAAATTCATGAGAAGTTAAACAACCGTAAATATATAAGATGAGGTAGTGACAAGTGTTATAAAGTAAAAAAGGCAAGAAGAGATGGGTGGCTGTTCTTGGTAAGATGGTCAGGAACAGCATCTTTGAAGGCATGGTGCTGGGCACTTGCAGAGACCAGGATGAAGACAGCGGTGGGTGTGGGGTGGCCAGAGCAGAATGAGAGAAAGTCAGAGAGAAAGGCATGGGCCAAATTATGTAAAACTGTTCAGCCTTGGGAAGGAGTTTGAATTTTATTCTGAGTATGACAGGGAAAGCCATTGGAGGGTTATGAGTAGGAGAGTGACATGGTTTGATTTGGTTTTACAAAGTTCTCAAAGGTCGCTCTGTGGAGAACAGACAAGGGGGCTGTAGGAAGAGAAAGTGCAAAACCAGTTAGGAGGCTCTGGAGTTGGGGCAGAGTTGATGGACTTGGACAATATTATTGGCAGTGGCAGCAGTGAGAAGTGGTCAGTCATGGGATCTGCTTTGAAGGTAGAGCTGCCATGACTTGAAGAATTGATTGTGGGGATGAGGAAAACAGAGGGGCCAATCATGGACGACTCCAAGGGTTTGACTTGAACAACTGGATGTTAGAAGTGGTTAATTATCCAGACACACACACACCCCATGTGTGTCATAGAGCCAACTGAATTAAATGAAACTATGTATTAAAGAATTTAAGTACTATTATACATAAATTCTTCAGTAAAGGTAAAAATTTCCTCAAGCCACTTGGCTTTTATTTTATGAAATAAAAGTATCTAAAGAAAAAGTTGGTCCTTAGACCTTTATTTTAATTTTTTTTAACATCTTTATTGGAGTATAATTACTTTACAATGGTGTGTTAGTTTCTGCTTTATAACAAAGTGAATCAATCATACATATACATATGTTCCCATATCTCTTCCCTCTTGCGTCTCCCTCCCTCCCACCCTCCCTATCCCACCCCTCTAGGTGGTCACAAACCACCTAGCTGAAATAAAAGGAATCCAAATCGGAAAAGAAGAAGTAAAGCTGTCACTGTTTGCAGATGACATGATACTATACATAGAGAATCCTAAAGATGCTACCAGAAAACTACTAGAACTAATCAATGAATTTGGTAAAGTAGCAGGATACAAAATTAATGCACAGAAATCTCTGGCATTCTTATACACTAGTGATGAAAAATCTGGAAGTGAAATTAAGAAAACACTCCCATTTACCACTGCAACAAAAAGAATAAAATATCTAGGAATAAACCTACCTAAGGAGACAAAAGACCTGTATACAGAAAATTATAAGACACTGATGAAAGAAATTAAAGATGATACAAATAGATGGAGAGATATACCGTGTTCTTGGATTGGAAGAATCAACATTGTGAAAATGACTCTACTACGCAAAGCAATCTACAGATTCAATGCAATCCCTATCAAACTACCACTGGCATTTTTCACAGAACTAGAACAAAAGATTTCACAATTTGTATGGAAACACAAAAGACCCTGAATAGCCAAAGCAATCTTGAGAACGAGAAATGGAGCTGGAGGAATCAGGCTCCCTGACTTCAGACTATACTACAAACTACAGTAATCAAGACAGTATGGTACTGGCACAAAAATAGAAATACAGATCAATGGAACAGGATAGAAAGCCCAGTGATAAACCCACACACATATGGTCACCTTATCTTTGATAAAGGAGGCAAGAATATACAGTGGAGAAAAGACAGCCTCTTCAATAAGTGGTGCTGGGAAAACTGGACAGGTACATGTAAAAGTATGAAATTAGAACACTCCCTAACACCATACACAAAAATAAACTCAAAATGGATTAAAGACCTAAATGTAAGGCCAGACACTATCAAACTCTTAGAGGAAAACATAGGCAGAACACTCTATGACATAAATCACAGCAAGATCCTTTTTGACCCACCTCCTAGAGAAATGGAAATAAAAACAAAAATAAACAAAAAGTGGGACCTTTATTTTAATTTAATTTAAACTTTTTCTATCATAGGTGAAGGAATGGAGACCCAGAGAGAGGTTCAGAGGATCATTCTAGGTCGCAGTGTCAGTGTATGCCAGAACAGGCAGTAGAACCCCCTTCTTGTATTTCCTTAACAAATTTGGGCATAAATCACCTTGCTTTTTATAAAAGCACTATTTTCTTCTGTGTCTATTTAAAATAATAATTGAAACAGCATGAGAAATCAACTCTTGGTAATTGTTTTAAAGTAGTCACTTAAGAGTTTAAATTTTTTCTCAGGACATATACACATACTCTTTAAAAAAGATGTCCATAGCTCCAGGCCTGCTGAGGTTACCCATTCAATTTCACTTCCCCTCAAAAAAAAAAAAAGGAAAATTTGATCAGTCCTACTTTGTTTAAATTCTACTTACTCTTCTACTTTTAGTTATTCTATATGGAAATAATCTACTGAATTACTTTAAAATTGTATATATAAACTTTTCTTCTATAAAATACTTCTAACATTAAGTTTATCATCTTCAGCACACTGATGGAACAAAATGTACCTGAATATATTAGGTTTATTTCCTCAGAAATGAGAGAAAGAAGGAAGTTTAAAATATGAGGATTTTTAATTTTTTTTGCTATCTTGAGCATAATGTAGTCTTCTTAATAATTCTCTTCCTTATCACTCAGCACATCTTGTCATACTGAACAGTCTTTTATGGTATTTTTCTTCTCATGAATTTCTAATATTACTGTATTTTTTAATGTGAAGTTTATTAATTGTATAAAAGTTTAGAAAAGTCTACCGTGGACGTCAGCGTCATGGCAGTGTGAGATGCTCTCTTTGTCTCTCCCCTTCAATCTACAACTAGTAAAACATCCATAACTCAACAAAGGTTCCTTTGCCCAACACACTAGGACACTGGAGAGATCCACACATCTTTACCTTTGAAGGTGGGTGGATTGGAATACATAGAGGAGATAGAACTGGGGGAACAGGGGAGGCAGTGCCTGCAGTCCTGCTGCCGCTGCCCCCTCCCGACCCCCTCCCTCCCCACCAGCTATTGTGGCTGAGCCTGCAGCTCCAGAGAACCTGGTAGCAGCAACAGAGGCACACATGACTTCAGCCTCCTGTCCATAGTGGCACCTGAAGTCACAGGGAACTGGGCAGCAACAGTGGTAGGGCCCATGAACCAGGCAAACCCAGAAATAGTGGAGGTGCCTGCCATCCTAGTGCCCCCAGCAGTGATGCCAGTGGCAGCAGTGACACCAGCAGCAGCAAAGTACCAGTGACCCTGGAGGAATAAGCAACAATGATGAGGATGGTGGAGGGTGAAAAGTGCAAAGTCTCAAATACAGCCAGAGGTGGTTCAGGTAAGATAAACCAAAAAACTTGTGCTATAGCACCATCTTCTGAAAAACAAAAGAAAGGCCTCTAATTACCAACCTGTTGAATTATTAGAATCAAAGTAAACAAAGCTTTGCCTAAATAAGAAAGGTGTTCACTACTTCAAATGTGCCAGCAAAGAAAGAACTCATCAAGCACCATGACAAACCACAGTAACATGGTTTCACAAAAAGAAAATGACAGTTTTCCAGAAACCAAACTTAAAGTCACAGAAGATTGTCATCTAACTGATGGAGAATTCAAAGTTGCTGTCATGAAGAAACTTAGCGAGCTACCAGCAAGCTCAGAAAGGCAATTTAGTTTGCTCAAGCGTAAAATTAATGAACAGAAGAAATACTTTACCAAAGAGATCGAAACTCTAAAGGCAACTGGACAGAAATTCTGGAGCTAAAGAACTCAATAAATGCAGTGAAGAATGCATTATATAGATATAATATAGAGCAGACCATATGGAAGAGAGAATTAGCAAGCTCAAAGATAGAAGTTTAGAAATGACTCAGGTGGAAGGTGAGAGAGAACTAAGACTTTAAAAAAATTTATTTATTTATTTATTTATTTATTTATTTATTTTTTGCGGTGTGCGGGCCTCTCACTGTTGTGGCCTCTCCCGTTGCGGAGCACAGGCTCCGGACACGCAAGCTCAGCGGCCATGGCTCACGGGCCTAGCCACTCCACGGCATGTGGGATCTTCCCAGACCAGGGCACGAACCCGTGTCCCCTGCATCGGCAGGCGGACTCTCAACTACTGTGCCACCAGGGAAACCCTAAGACTTTTTTTAAATCAAGAAGCTCTACAAAAACTATCTGACTCTATTAGGAAAGGCAACATAAAGATAATAGGTATCCCACAAGGAGAAGAGAGGGACAAGACAGCAGAGACCTTATTTAAATAAATAATAGCTGAGAACTTCCCAAACCTGGAAAGGAATTGGATAAACAAATCCAAGCTTGTAGAACACCTCTCCATGCAAAAAGCCCTTCTCCAAGACACATTATATTAAAACTGTAAAAATCAATGATAAAGAAAGAATTTTAAAGGCAGCCAGAAAAAAAGACTGTAACCTACAAAGGTACCCCCATTAGGTTATCAGCAGATTTCTCATCAGAAACTCTACAGGCCAGGATAGAGTGGAGTGACATGCTCAAAATATTAAAAGATAAAAATTGTCAACCAAGAATACTCTATCCAGCAAAGTTATCTTGCATATATGAAGGAGAAATAAAAGTTTTCTGGACAAACAAAAGCTGGGGGAATTCATCACCACTAGACCTGCCTTACAGGAAATGTTGAAAGGAACTCTTTTACCTAAAACAAAAAGGCAAAAGTATACAAAACTTTTAGTAAGATGACAAATAGACGGACAGGATCAGAAAATTGCAACTATATATCAGAATAGGTTGAAGCGGGGGGACCTTAAAAATAACTATAGCTACTTCAGTTTGGTGACATACAACATGAAACGGGATAACTTGTGACAACAAAAACATAAAATGGAAAGAGGAGAAGGATGGAACCTGTATATGCAAATGAAGATAAGATGCTATCAGCAGAAAAGGGACTATTTTATCTATGCGAGATTTTATACAAACCTCATGGTAACCACAAAACAAAAATCTAGGGCAGTGACATGAAACATTAAAAAAGAGGAAACTGAGAAACACACCATAGAATACCACCAAACTAAAATGGCAGCCAGAAACACAAGGAAAAAGCAACAGTGGGGATATAGAGCAATCAGAAAACAAAAGATAAAATGGTGGTACTAAGTCCTCATATATCAATAATCACCTTAAATATAACTGGATTGAATTCACCAATCAAAAGACACAGAGTGTCTGGATGGATTAAAAAACAAGATCCAACTATATGCTGTCTCCAAGAGATTCATCTCAGCTCTAAAGACACACATAGCCTTGAAGTAAAGGAATGGAAGATGATACTGCAAGCAAATGGCAGCCAAAAGAAGTGGTTGTAGTCATACTCATATCAGACAAAATAGACATCAAGCCAGAAAAGATGGATATTATATAATGATAAAAGGTACAATCCATCAAGAAGATATAACATTTATTAATATATATGTACCTAACACAGGAGCACTAAAATATATAAAGCAACTATTAACAGACCTAAGGGGGAAAAGTTGGCAGCAGCACAGCAGTAGAGGACTTTAACACCCCACTTACATCAGTGGGTAGATTAGCCAGACAGAAAGTCAACGAGGAAACACTGGCCTTAAATAAAACATTAGATCAGAATCACTTAATAGATTTATACAGAACATTTCATCCAAAAGCAGTAGAATACACATTCTTTTTAAATATATATGGAACATTGTCAAGGATAGACCATATGTTGAGACACAAAACAAGTCTCAATAAATTTAAGAAGATTGAAATCATATCATGTATCTTTTCTGATCACAGAAGTATGAAACTAGAAATCAACTACAAGAAGAAAGCTAGAAAAATCACAAATATGTGGAGACTAAGCAATGTGCTACTGAACAATTATTGAGTCAATGAAGAAATCTAAGTATAAATAAAAAAATAGCTGAAGACAAGTGAAAATGAAAATACAACATGTCAAAATATATGGGATGCAGCAAAAGTAGTAACAAGAGGGAAGTTTATAGCAATACAGGCGCACTTCAAGAAATAAGAAAAATCTCAAATAAACAGTTTAACCTTATACCTAAAGGAACTAGAAAAAGAACAAACAAAGCCTGAAGTCAGTAAAAGAAAGGAAATAATAAAAATTAGAGTGGAAATAAATGAAATAGAGACTAAAAAGACAGTAGGAGAAATCAATGAAATGAAGAGCTGGTTCTCTGAAAAGATGAACAAAATTGAAAAACCTTTAGCTTGACTCACTAAGAAAAAAAGAGAGAATGCTCAGATAAACAAAATCAGAAATGAAAGAGGAGAAGTTACAATGAATACCACAGAAATACAAAGGCTTATCAGAAAATTCTGTGAACAGCTATATACCAACAAACTGGACAACCTAGAAGAAATGGATAAATTCTAGAATCATAAAACTTTCCAAGACTGAATCATGAAGAAATTGACTGATCTGAGTAGACTGGTTAATAGTAAGGAGATTGAAACAGTAATCAAAAACCTTCCCCAAAACAAAAGTCCAGGACCAGACAGCTTCACTGGTGAATTCTACCAAACATACAAACCCACTCTAGCATCCACGATTTCTCCCGAATTAGAACTTTCTCAACCCTATGTTTCTATTTATTCCTCATTCCTGGCATTTTTGTTGTTAAGAGCTGCCCTGTATGTGCTGTCTTCACCTCCTTACCTCCCAAACTGGCTTCCAAACCCACCACCTCACTGGAACTGCTATTGTCAGTGTTGCCATTGGTCGCAATTTGTGAAATCTACTCACCATTGTTTGGTCTTCATTTGACTAGATCGCTCACTGGCATTTTAGAGTTGAATACTTCTCTATCCTGGAAATATTTTCTCTTTTGGCTTCTATGAACTGACTGCCGTGATTCTCAAAATGTAGTCCCTGGCCCAGCAGCAGTAGCATCATTTGGGAACTTGTTAGAAATGAAAATTCTTGAACCTTAACCCAGATCAACTGAATCAGAAACTCTGGGGGTGGGGCCCAGCAATCTGTGTTTTAACCACCTCTCTAGGTGATTCTTATTCAAGGTGAAGTTTGAGAAGCACTGCTCTCTTGATTTTCTTCCTACCTCTATTATAGTTTCTTCTCAGTTATTTTTATTTTTTTGACTTCTGTCTGTTAGGTTTTGCTGCATAACAGTACACCCCCAAAACTTAGCTACTTAAAAAACCACCACCATTTAGCTCATAAATAGATTTCCCAATTGCTTTGTTTATTTTCTTAGGTTGGGCTCCCCGGAAGCAGGCTATGAGGGAAGAATTTGAGTATAAGTGGTTTATTTGGGAGAATCCCAGGAAGCACCAGTAGGGGCATAGGGAAATGAGATAGGAATGGAAGGAACCTAGTATGAGATGTGTTAATGAGCAGAGTATTCCTGTGCACAACTGGGCTCTATCTCTTGGGCTTTTAAAGCATTACGCCATCCAAGGGTGAAGAAGTTGGGATATTTATCCACCAGCTCCCATTCTCCACTGGTTGAGGGCTGCTTCTCACAGCTATAACTCCCTTGAACTTCCCCACCTATCTGGTGTGAGAGCCTAGCTTGCTTTTGTGGATAGAGAAGGCCCTGAAGCAGGAAGTCCAGGTACTTCACGGAGAGACCAGCTGCATAGGATGACGATCAATGGGTGTGGGTGGGGTACCACAATATCTGCTTTAGGAATCCCTGTTTGGGGCTCAGCTGGTCTCAGACCTTGGGAGGCTTCCCTTGACATACTGAGGCAGAATTAGGGTCTCTCTTCTCTGCCTCCTCGTCCTCTTAAGTGCATTTCACTAAGTTCCTGCGCCCTTGTCTGCTCCCTGGGATTTATCAGTCCCTCAAAATTAAGGATGGGATTCAGAACACACTACCACAACATATGGCACCTTGGCATATTTAATAAGCTGAAGGAATCTGAGAAATGGCAGGTGCAAGAAGGACTCTCTTACCTTCCCCTTCTACTCTGAGGCAGGTCATAAGACGCTCAAGTGAGAGGTGCCTTCCCATTACCTGAAGGTGTTGCAGGAAGGGGGACCCCTTCCAGGGCCCGAGAGTGGGCTCTTGTCTAACACTCGGAAATGAATTGAAAGAGCAAGAGACTTTATTGGGAAGGGGCTCCCGGGTGCAGAGCAGGAGGGCAAGAGAACCCAGGAGGACTGCTCTGCCACGTGGCTCGCAGTCTCTGGTTTTATGGTGATGAGATTAGTTTCCGGGTTGTCTCTGGCCAGTCATTCTGACTCAGGGTCCTTCCTGGTGGCACATGCATCACTCAGCCAAGATGGATTCCAGCAAGAAGGATTCTGGGAGGTTGGTAGGACAGATGGACTGGCATCTCCTCTCTCCTTTTGACCTTCTCCGAATTCTTCCGGTTGGTGGTACCTTGTTAGTTCTGCATTCCTTACCAGGACCTCCTGTTTAAGATAACTCATGCAAGTGGTTACTATGGTGCCTGGCCAGGGCTGGTGGTTTCAGTCAGTGTTTCCCCTAATAAAGGAAAGGGGCAACCTTATCTGTGAAGATGGAGGGATACCAAAAGGAATCTGAACAAAGAGGCCTTGCTAAGTTTCCCCCAGCGGACTACCCTTAGCTCATATACATTTGTCCCATCACATTTTCCCACAACTTTCCACTCTTCATCAAACCTAGTATAGAAACACTCAAGTTTAACCATTTCTTCTGGTCTTCATTTCCTTATGAAGGCTCTCGTGTCCTGTAAAACTTCCATTCAACAAATTTGTATGCTTTTCTCTTGTTAACCTGCTTTTTGTCAGTTCAATTTACAGGGTCCCAGCCAGAGAACCTAGGAGGATAGTAGGAAAAATAATTTTTCCTCCTCTACAGTAGATTACATATACACATTTTTTCACCCTTTATTCCTATCTCACAGAGATGACACTTAATATATGTTGATTGGATGTGTGAGTGGGTGCCTTATCTTTTTATCCCTTAAAAGAACTCACACAGAGGAAACAAAAAAGTATGCATTGAGTTGTATTAAAGAGGCCTTGTGATGGATGTGAGTATAAATTGGACCATTATTAACTTTGAACTAATTCTACTATGTCAGAAACAATGTCTGAAATATTTTAAAATCCCTTTAAAAATAGCCTTAGTTGAAAAATTACATAAAATGAATAGACCTAAAACTTGACTCTTACTCAAGTTTTCAGAAAAACAAATACTTTACTTTCCATATTCTGTCCTTGTCACAGAAAAGCAATATTTTATTAGATTTTCCTTTTTCAATGTTGTGTGATTAGTTGTGTGATTACTTAGTGATTGTGTGATTGTGTGATTACTTAGTTGTGTGATTTATTGAATAAATTTTTTATGTAGTTGCCTTATGAAAAAAGTCGTGAGAAAGTTTAAATATAAATAAAGCATTGGTATTTTTTTTGGAAATTTTATAATTCAAGCTAATTGAAAATCACATAAAGCTCTATCTATCATGTCATCTTCTTTATTTCAAAACATTTTTTTTGTGGTCTTCTGACAGTAATTCTTTTTAGTTCAGTTCTCTTATTTTTAATGAGGCATATTTTGTGGATTGGGAGGAACTCCAGTAGTGTACTTAACTTTGAAGGAATATGAAATCAGTTTCATGCTGAAGGAGTTATGTTGAGTAGAAAATAAAATTCTCCATGGATAAGCAGACATTCTTCATGGAAAAGGGTAACATTCTACATTCTTCCATTTTAAAAGTGGAAAATGGGCTGTTATTTGTATTTAGATACTGCTCTCTCCAATGAAAAGAATGCCAGGCTGGATGACAGAAGATCTGTGTTCTGATCCTGGCCTTTTTCCTTGCAAGCCTTGGGAAGTGTCTGGACACAGAATTCTCTTTCTCTCCTACAATGTGAGAGGTTGAAAGAAAGGTCTCAATCAGTGTTAAAAATTTGCAGTTCTGTACTTCTGCACCATCACCGCAGCTCTGACACCTGTGTGAAAATACTAAGCTTTATTACATTTTTACTAATACCCTCAGCTTTCCTCTTTAAAAAATTGAAGTTTGGTTGTGTTGTAAATAAATGACATCACTAGATAAATGATTTCATATCACTGTTGACAGTAGTTGAATGTGGCTTGCCCTCAGGAACAACCATTCTTTGATAACATGGAGGATAGAAGATGTATAAGGACTCAGGTGGCTACTGTTCTCATCTGCCCGTGATCCTCTCATATTCCCCCTGGGTCAGCATTCTTTTCTCTCAGGGGAATTAACACCCCCTCCATGTCCATGTATTCTAGTGGGATTTTTTATCACGGTTTCTTGTCCCCTTGCCACAGCAATGAGCATTTGACACAGTGGCTACAATAATTGGTCCAGGGGATAGACATGTGACCCAAGCTAAGCCAATTAGAGTTTTCTGTAGAATTTTCTAGATTCAAAGTGTATGTGCATGGGGGATGACTCTTTCTCTTGGATTTTGTATTGGGACGTATGCCAGAAACTGTTGAAAGGTGTTTAACTTACCATATATAGCAAGGTTGCTTCTAGTAGGAGAGAATGAGGCCAGTACACAAACAGAAGCAGAGATCAGTGGAGATGAGGGATAGATGGAAAACCAGAGGGCATTGAGTTCCTCATTCTACTCCCTGACTCTAGACTTCTTCCATCCTCTTCCCATTTGCCTCTTGGGACATCTTCCTTCTCATTTTATCATCTCTGGTTCTTTGACTCTGTAACTCCCAATGTTACCAAGTCCAAGCTCGCTCTGCTCACCTCAGATAGGCCAATGACTCGGAGAGGAGGTGTTCAAGAAAGGAAGATGTCTTTATCCAGAAACAGACCAAGAAGATGGCAGACTAGTGTCTCTGAAAAACCATCTTATCAGGGTTTGGATGCCAGTTTCTTTTATAGTACAGAGAGAGAGGGAGGAGATGAGGAAGTAAAGTAAAAAGGCCTTAAATTTTGCAAATATCCCCTGGAATAGCCAGCCTCAGGGAGGGGATGTGTTAATTTCTTCCTTCTTGGAGACCTCCACAGGTGGGAGGGGTCAGACTGTCTCCCTGTGAGCTGAACAAAGGCACTTTAGTTTAACATTCAGGCAGAGGGGCAGGGTTCCCTGAGGCAGGCCATTACATATGATTATAATAACAAAAGCAAAGGTTAAAAGTCAACAAAGCAGAACGAACATAGTGTCCTATTTAGCTCTTCCCTGTTACACCAATCCTTGCTTTACATTCCCTGACTCTGACAACACACTTTGTTGTTGGCCTCTGTACCTCATTCAGTTCTGTGAACTGTCCTAAGAACGTTATTAGCTAGGTAAGTTAATAAAGCCCTTTCTTTGTTTATGATAGTTTGAGTTGGAGTTTAGTTTTTTGTAACAAAAAGAGTCTTGTCTAATACCCAGTGTGAACACATAAATGGTCTTCAGACAACTGAAACTGAAGCAAATACATTTTTATGAGCCACAATCAGGAGACTAGTTTGTTTAGCCACCAATACATAGCTACTCATATGTTCATGAAACTACCTCATCGTTGTGTCTAGGAAATAAAGGGTATTGCTGGGGCTGGAGGGAGGAGAGGGGGTATATTCCTAGAATGATTCATGAATGAAGAGTCTTGTGGTGCTCCAAGGACAATGGTGCTTCAAGGACAAAGGAAGAACCTGCCTGAAAAAGTTTCAGCATTATACCCCCTACTGGACTCTTAATCGCCCTCATACCATGTTGCTATGGTTACGAAATTCCTGAGCCCACCTGGGCGGGGCCCACCTAGGCAACAGGACCTTTCCCAGATAAGGAAAGGCATATGCCCTGTCCCACTCCCACCCTATAGAAGAAAGGTGCATGTGCCTCAACCAATCAATAAACGAAATTTTCACCTCGGACCATTCCTTTGTTTTCTGGCTATAAAAACTGATCAATAGTACATGTTCGGGCTCGACTCTCCCAGACTACCAGGAATTCGGCCCCGCTGTTCTGGCAGTGACCCTTCCCTCTAATAAATTCTATCTTTACATTCTGCCTCGTGTCTGGAAATTCTTTTCCAACTTGCGTTCAGACCACGACAAGTCTGTTGATGTTGTTGATACCCTTAATGCCTTAAGTTCCATGGTCTTTTTATGTCATCTTGTGAACCCAAACAGAATGTGCAATTATCTATGTAGACTTTCAAGGTTCCTTTCTGGTTTTCTATTTACCCATCAAATGGAGCTATTCTACCCATTCAAACAGGAGGACCCAATTATGACATTCTACTACTCTTTCTGGACTTCTAGATGCTTCTCATTTGCCTGATGGGAGTTGTTCCTCATAATCTCATCATCCCTGGTTCCTGACCTCTTGCTTTTGGTACCCTGGCTTTGACAGCCTATTTTGGACATGTTTCTCTAGCCTGACACTGACACTTACCTCACCTAGTAGCCTCATAATACGTAAGGGACATCTTCCTTTCCATTAGCCATCACACTAGAGGAAGGAAGGACATCTGACAGTGGAAGGCATGGTATCTTATTGGGCAGGACTTTACTAGCCTAAATCAAAACTTCTTATCAGACCCAGGAATTTTTTCCAGCCTTCCGGAAAAGATTAAATAATCTTTAAAATTATATCATGAGACCATTTACCTACTCTCTTCCATTGTCTCTTTGCCCAAGAACCCAGCCTGCCTTCTGTTCCTTTTCTTCCTCTACTTCTCTCTCCCCATGATAATGGTGACCTTATTTCTGGTCTATAAATGCCCTGGCTCAGGGCCAGAATATAAATGGACAGATAGATGGAGAGATAAACAGTGGGGGAAAAAATTAGAGAGAAAGCCTGTGTGTAAAATGCTTTCATGTAAAACATGGCATCTTTTACTTGGGGATGGAGGGAGGTCTACTTGATTATGAGATTCTTAATTGTGAAGTTTTTTTTCCAATGCAGAAGCTTCTTTAGGGGAGTTGTAAAAACTCAATTAAGATCTCAAACACATTCAGCAGGGTTGAAAGATCAGAGTCTTTCAGTTTTCTCTGGGGTAAAAACAAACCCAAAAAAACTTAGCTACAGAGCAGTGTGGAAAGGGGATGGGTTGCAAATGTTCCTTTTTTCCACAAATTAGTTCAGATGTTAACCCACTGATCCACTGATTTTAAAAAAAAATAGCCTTTTCACTTTCAAAACAGAGGCTGTTAGTAATTTGAGATTGTCACATTAGTTTTTTTGATTTTTCAAATCTCCCGCAAGGCTCTCTCCTTCCTCTTCCTAAATTAAGCGCAACAGTGCCCATCTGGGGGCTGTGAGTATTACGTTTGGAAACCTACTGGGCCACTCAGTTTCCTAAAGCTTCCTCTCAAGTTTAAGGATATTGCTTATTAGTGAAGGGGAGCAAAACATACCACCCCAAAATACGGCCCTTTGACATATGGTTATTTTAAGCTGGTCATTTTTGAGAAACAGCAGACACAGGAAAAGCTCTGAAACCTGAGTAGAAGTTCCCCTTTTGTAAGAGACAAGTCCATTTATAAGGGAAATCTCCATTTGTAAGGATGTCTCCCTCTTAGTACCGGGAAGAGAAAGATGATTCTAAATCTCTAGAAACTGTTAACCACAGAGAAGACAAGGACTTAAATCTGCATAACAACCTTATCCTTGTTTACTGTGCTTTTCCTGGTCACCTCCCACAGCTGGCCTCCCCGCCCCCCAACATCTTCTTTTTAATTGGAGATGTTACTTAAGGTGGCAGCTTTGTACATTTCCGGGAGTTAGTTTCCCTGGGTCTCTCCCCTGTATACAGTAGGTATACATGTTGTTAAACTTGTTTGTTTTTCTCTTGTTATTCTGTCTTTTTATCACAGGAAGGTCTCAGCCAAGAACCTAGAAGGGTGGAGGGAAAATTATTTTTCCTCCACCACATTACCAAAAAAAAAAAAAAAAAAAAAGATTAAAATTTCTTAAACATTGGCTAGATTCCCAGCAAGTAATATATAGAATCCTAAAAGGAGAGACTCAGGAGAATCAGCAAGCCAATTAAGAATATTTCAAAATGAAGTTTAAAAAAAAAAATCTGTGTTAGAACATAAGATGAATATTTGAGTATGGAGAATTCTCATACAACTGTAGTAATTTAAGAAACTAACTTTATGGGTATTCTGAAACATACAGAACACATCACTTGCAAAGTTGTCTTTTATGCTCATAATTCCTCTTGGAATGGCTTGAGAAAGCAGTTATGAAATTTCCAACTGGGATCCCCATGGCTCCAGCAGTTGTTCCTGGGAACAACTTTTGATTTTCCAGCTTAATGATGCTGATGGTATGATGAGGTATGATTCTTTTCCTCTCCTTGACACTTCAGAAAACATTTTTGCTCTTCTGGCGTATTTTTAAAAATTTTATCTTCTTATTTTTACAGCTTATCTTTCAGAAAAGAATTTTTGAGGCTTTTTTAAAACTAAAAACTGATATAATATTAAGGGGAATGTTATTAAAAGTAAAAAATAACTCCTCACAAATCACCATAGTAACAAAACAATCTAGTTCACCTTGTGAATTTTCTTTTTGTCTGTTTGTATTTATACAGACATATTTTATACAATCCTTCAGAATGCACATGAAATTTGCATATCTGCCCTTTTTACTTACCCTTCTATTGTAAATTTTTAAAATAATAGTTAATATGTAGATTTATAGTGGACATTTTAAAATCCCTATTGTTAGACATTTTAGATGTTTGTAAATTTTGCTGTTCTAGATATGTTCAGTAGAAGCTCTTAAAGATCTGCAGCCAGCCCAGGTGGAGGGTGAGCTGGGATCCCGCATCCTTGATATTCCTACTGAACTAACCCTATTCCTCACCTGCCTTTTTCCTCTATACATATTTTAGAGATTGTCTTTTACATATTTGTGGTCATCCACAGTAATTTTTGTACAGGCCACTGCTACAGGTCGTGGCCGTGTTAAATGTAAAATATTCACTCTATTGTAGTGGTTTCCAAATTGGGCTCTGAAGACCTTCCCCAAGGCTTCCACTGGAGGGGGTGGGGTGAGTGGCTGGGGCTCTGAATTCCTACCGCAGCTCTAACCAGAAGCAGTGCTGTTCTGCTGGGGCCCAGTATTAAACAAGTTTGAATACAATTGGACTAGATCAGTGAGGTGCACTGTGGTAACACGTGCACACAAGTGGCATCTGTCTGAGGATTCAAAGGCCTCGGTGGTGAGTTAGAGTGCTCTCCACAGGGGCCAAACATGTCTCAGAGATGTGGGGCATCCACACTTGCCCTGAGTTGTAAAAGAGAGCATGCTCACTGGTACCTCATTTTTGCTTTCCTCCAAGCCATTTTCCAAAGTGCAGCCAGAGAAATCTTACTGAAGATAGGACACAACAGCTCTCAATAACAAGAGTCACAATATGCAAAGAACTAGTTCTAACCCCAAACTTCCTTCTGTAAAGTTTGGAAAATCTCTTATAGAAAAGACAAGGAGAGGCTCTTGCTGCACCCACTTTACCAGACCTGAGCAGAGAATTTTGGTTAAAAAAAAAAGTTTACCTTAACCAGCTTGGTCAGAGGTCACGGGATCTCAGCTGCAGTCTCTCAACCAGCTCATCCTCAGTTATCAAAACTGTTGGGAGGAAATGGTTTTTCTCTTCTAACTTGGGTCAATTGGTTGGGGACCTACAAATAAACAGATTAACAGGAGAAGAAACAAATTTTACTTACATGGGCTTGTAAGTAAATTTACAAAATTTACTTACAAATTACTAATGCTCAATAATTAGTAATTCGAGGGGAGGAGCCAGAGATAAAGGTTTGTAAATCAATTTACTGAAAGGGGGTGGTTGTTTAGGGCTTCAATGGGAAAGTATGGAAGGGTCTTTTAGGCTTTTGTTGATAACAGACAGCTGAATTCACACTTCCTGGTACTAAGGGTCAGTCTTTTCCCAATCAGGAAACTCCCTTGGAGGCGGAGCAGTTATTGGCAGCTGTATTTGGGCGAGGCTCTGCTTAAGTTTAAATAACATTTTCTGTGGCTTCTATTGCCCAGATGTTTTCCCTTTAAAGTAATTTTCATACCACTTTGCCAGGCTATCCGTCCCTTCAGTATTTAGAATTCATAAAAGTTACTGTTGAAAAGGAGAGTCACACATCTAAGTTGTTCCAAGAATACTTGAAAGTTCCCAACAACTGAATCAAGTAACAAAAAATTAATTTCCCTTTAATTACAACAAGGACATTGACAAAACTGGTTTATCTGTTTCAGAAGAATTAATTTGACTTTGGAGAAAAAATATATCAGTCTCAAAACTGCATCTGTTCCAGTCAAGCGAATTCACTAACTCTTGTATCAACTCAGTACATTAGCATTTCATTTAAAGGAGTATTATGGGGCTTTCCTGGTGGCACAGTGGTTAAGAATCTGCCTTCCAATGCAGGCGACATGGGCTCGAGCCCTGGTCTGGGAAGATCCCACATGCCGTGGAGCAACTAAGCCCATGCGCCACAACTACTGAGTCTGCGCTCTAGAGCCCATGAGCCACAACTACTGAGCCCACGTGCCTACAACTACTGAAGCCCGAGTGCCTAGAGCCTGTGCTCCGCAACAAAAGCCACCGCAATGAGAAGCCCATGCACCGCAGTGAAGAGTAGCCACTCTTGCCATAACTAGAGAAAGCCCGCGCCCAGCAACGAAGACCCAACACAGCTGAAAATAAATAAATTTTTTAAGAAAAGGAGTAAAAAAGGAGTATTGTGTAAAGCAAAAAGTAACTCAAATTTATCGATATCAATAAAGCATTCTTTCAAATTTTTTCTTGTGTCCACATTTTGAGTGTCCAGTAGCCACATGTGACTAGTGGCTATCATACTGAACAGTGCAGTTCTAGACACACTAATCTTTTAGTCCATCTCATGCTCTAGATTCCTCTTGCCTCAAGGACTTCTTACATGTTCTTTATTCCTTCTGACAAATCCTCAACTTTCTGCTGGCCTAACTCTATCTCTTCCTTGACATCGGTTAAATGTTATAGTCTTACAGAGGCTCTCCCTTACTCCCAAATCTAACTTGGGACTCTTGTTCCACTTTCTCAGATTATCCTGTACATTTTCCTCCTAACCCTTGCCACAGTTACAAATAGTGCTCTCAATATGCAGTTTGTCATTTAATATCATCACACTGGAAGCTGTGTCTGCTTTGTTTATCACCAAATATCTTGCGCCTTGCATAGTGCTCAGCACGTGTAGAAACTAAGTAAGTAGCTGTTCAACAAATAAATCAGAGGAAGAGAAGAGACTAGGTAATATAAAAGACCACAGAGAATATAAGGTCTCTGAGAAATCTATCTCCTGCCCTGCAATATGAAGTTGCAAATCATATGATTTATGGAATTTTGTCACCCATGTATGTTGACAAGAGTGATATTGGAATGGATTTTGTTAATATACTGAGGTGACTTGGGATAAATCAGGCAAAGTTGAAATGTAAAATGTGGTGATGACAATAAAACCACCACTTAATTACTCTCTCCAGTACACAGACCTCTCACTGTCGTGGCCTCTCCCGTTGTGGAGCACAGGCTCCGGACACGCAGGCTCAGCGGCCATGGCTCACGAGCCCAGCCGCTCCGTGGCACGTGGGATCCTCCCGGACCTGGGCACGAACCCGTGTCCCCTGCATCGGCAGGCGGACTCCCAACCACTGCACCACCAGGGAAGCCCTAATTACTCTCTTATTTCATGCCTTGAGAATGAAGGATACAGATTAGCTCATCTACAGAAACGTTCCATGATCTTTGCCTGATCTCTTTGACATGACTTAAGGGAATGCATGGGGAGGAAAAAGCTTTCCTCCACCCTCTTAAGGTCCCCCGCTGGGTCTGAAATTAGACTGTCAAAGATAAACAGGAGAAAAACGTAAATTTATTTAAGTTTTAACTTTCCTCGGAGTCTTCACAAGGAAATTAAGACTCAAAGAAGGTTAAACCTGAGTATTTTTATGCTAGGTTTGATGAAGACTGGAAAGCCATAGAAAGGTATGAGAAGACAAAGAGCATGAGCTAAGTGTAGTAAACTGGGCAAAACTTAGCAAGGCCTGTTCATTCAGATTACTCTTTGTGTCCATTTGTCTTCAGAGATAAGGATGCTCCTTTCCTTTGGGTATAGGGAGGGCACCTCTTATGTGGGGTTTTTATGATCTGCGTCAGGAGACGGTCAGAAAGTTCTGACACGTGTCAATTCTCATATTCCCTCAGCTTAAAATATTCAATATGCCAAAGTGCCATATTTTGGGGTAGCATGTTCTGAACTCCATCAGAAAACAGTAGAAATAAATTATAGTCTTACAGTGATAATAAGAAACCAAAAAGCATTTGTTATTCAATTGTAACAAAAACAGAAAAGCATAAATTTTCATAAGTTGTCACAATGTGAATACACCCATGTAACCACAGCCAAGTCAAGAAATAGTACATTAAAAATATCATCAAGAAAGTGAAAAGACAACCCACAGAATGATAAAAATATTTGCAAGTCATTTATCTGGTAAGGAACTTGTATCTAGAATATATAAAGAATGCATATGACTAAATAATAAAAAGACAGCACAATTAAAATATGGGCAAAGGATTTGAGTAGACGTTTCTCCAAAGAAGATATACAAGTGGCCAATAAGCACATAAAAGATGCTCAACATCATTAGTCATTAGTGAAGTGCAAATCAAACCACAATGAAGGGCTTCCCTGGTGGCGCAGTGGTTGAGAGTCCGCCTGCCGATGCAGGGGACACGGGTTCGTGCCCCGGTCCGGGAAGATCCCACATGGCGCGGAGCGGCTGGGCCCGTGAGCCATGGCCGCTGAGCCTGCGCGTCCGGAGTCTGTGCTCCGCAATGGGAGAGGCCCGCATGCCGCAAAAAAAAAACCAAAAAACAAAAAACCACAATGAAATACTACTTCACTCCCACTATGATGGCTATAATCAAAAAAGTGGACAATAACAAGTGATGTTGAGGATGTGGAGAAATTGTAACCTTCATATATTGCTGGTGGGAATGTAAAATGGTGTAGCCACTTTGGAAAAAAGTTTGAGAGTTCCTCAGAAAGTTAAACATAAGTTGCTGTACAGCTCAGCAATTCTGTTCCTAGGTATTGATCCAGTGAAAACACATGTCCACACAAAAAACTTGTACATGAATGTTCATAGCGGCATTATTAATAATCAATAAGTGGAAACATTCCAAATGTCTATTATCTGATGATTGGACAAATAAAATATGGTATATGCATAGAATAGAATATTATTGAGCAATAAAAAGAAACAAAGTGCTTTAACAATCTTGACAACATTATGCTAAATGGAAGAAGCCAGTCACAAAAGATCACATACCATGTGATTCCATTTATATGAAATGTCCAGAATAGGAAAATTCCTAGAGATACAAAGTAGGTTAGTGGTTGCCTAGAGCTGGGTGGGGGGGGGGGGGGGGGGGGTGTTTGGGAATGACAGCTAATAGGTACCAGATTTCTTTTAGTGGGGAAGAAAATATTTGAAAGTGAAATTGTGGTGATGGTTGCACAACCCATGAATATGCTACAAAAACACACTGAATTATACACTTGACATATGTGAATTGTATGGTATATGAATTATATCTCAATAAAGCTGTTAAATGAGAAGAACAAAGAAATAGAACATTATCAACACACAGGAAGCTTCTCTGTCTTACATTAAGTTCCCTGGAAACAGAACCTGAGATGGTGATTCTTTCTTTTTTTTTTTTTTACGTTATTTATTTATTTAGGCTGGGTGTGTCTTTGTTGCTGTGCGCAGGCTTTCTCTAGTTGCGGCGAGCGGGGGCTACCCTTCGTTGCGGTGCCCAGGCTTCCCATTGCAGTGGCTTCTCTTGTTGCGGAGCATGGGCTCTAGGCGCGCGGGCTTCAGTAGTTGTGGCGTGTGGCTACAGTAGTTATGGCTCACAGGCTCTAGAGCACAGGCTCAGTAGTTATGGCACACGGGCTCAGTTGCTCTGCGGCTTGTGGGATCTTCCTGGACCAGGGATCGAACCCATGTCCCCTGTGTTGGCAGGCAAATTCTTAACCACTGCGCCACCAGGGAAGCCCAAAATGGTGATTCTTGTGCAAGTGATTTCCTGAGGGAGCGCTCTTAGGAGGAGTTGACTTTGGAAAGCAGGAAAAAGCTAAATGTGGTCTCAGCTGAGAACCAGCCTCAGCCTGATCCAATGAGGAGCTCTGCAACATGAATAGTACCACAGTGTGGTCCCATATGGAAGCAAGGGAGTTGGCTTTTTTTAATATCCTTGTCAGTCAACAGACAGTCCTTGGCTGTGAGCTGTGTGTGTGTGACTTCCTGCATAAGTCAGCTTTCTTTTGACCAAAACCCATTCTAAAAGGGGGCAGCTGTGATCTATTAGCAGCTGATAATCACAACAGCTGGAGGATGACGCCCCAGCCAGTGCTGAGGATCTGGGCAGGGCAGCAACAGTGACCACTACATCCCCTCATGCTCCCTCCCATTATTATAATCTTGATACTTTGCAATTTTTTCCTTCAGCTAGATTGTCACTTCAGCACACAATTTATGAGCAATCTGATTTATCTCAGTGTTTTACCTCTTAGAAAACTGTGCTTTCACACCGGGGCTATTACATGCCTGTTCTATGTCAAACAATGTGTTAGATAAACTCCAGTCTTCCATGAAAATGAATAGCACAGGCCTATTTACTTAGCATCAACATAAGTGATTTCAGACATTATTTCCTCTAAGAAAACCAAGAGAGCCATAAAAACAGAGACCATGAAGGTAGGAAAGAAAAAAAGAACTTTCTCGTAGAAGAATACTGACAGCATGTCTCCCACTTCCTCATCAATGTCCCTGATGACAGTATTTCTGTGGCAATAGGAATATTCACCAGGAAACTTGGGCTTATGAGAAGCCAAGAGGGTTTTTGATGCTGAACTGGCCAATGTCCCTGAGCTCATGAATAAGCCCTAAGAGAGAACTGGCTCCAGGAAAGTTGAAAAAAGAAAAATAAAAGTTTCATTTAAGCTTAAGGAGAAAACCAAGGTTAGAGTGTGTATGAGTTTTCTACTGCTGCATAACAAAGTACCATGGACACAGTGACTTAACCCACATTTATTAACTCACAATTTCTGTGGGTCAGTAGTCCAGGTCCTACTTAGCTGGGTCCTTTGCTAAGAGTCTCACTAAGCTACAATCAAGGCATCAGCTGGCACTGCAATCTCATCTGGAGTTTGGAGTCCTCTTCCAAGCTCACGTATTGTTGGCAGAATTCAGGTCTTTGTGGTTGTAGGGCTGAAGCCCTCAGCTTCCTGTTGCCTGTCAGCTGGAGACTGCCTTCAGCTCCTAGAGGCCACCCACAGTTCCCTGCCACATGGCCCTCTCCATAGGCAGTTCACAACATGACTGCTTCTTCAAGGCCAGTGGGAGAGTCTCTCTCTCCAGTCCGCTGAGACGGAATCTTATGTAACATGAAGTAGTCAAGAGAATGACATTGTTACCGAATCCAAACTCCGTCTGCTTGCTGCATGACAGGCCAATAATCAGGAGACAAGGTGTTGAGGCAAAGAATAGCAACTTTATTCAGAAAGCCGGACATTCGAGAAGATGGCAGACTAATATCCCAGAGTACCATCTTATTGGGGTCTGGATGTCACTTTCTTTTATAGAACAGAGAGGGGGAGGATGTGAGGAAATAAATTAAAAAGGCCATTAGTGTTGCAAAGTATCTCCTGGCTTGGCCAGCATCGGGGAGGGGATGTATTAATTTCTTCTTTTTGCAGCCATTCACAGGTGGACAGGGTCAGAATGTCTCCCTGTGAGCTGAACAAAAGCACTTTAGTTTAGCATTCAGGCAGAGGGGCAGGGTTCCCAGAGGCAGGCCATAATGTATGCTTACAGCTATAGATAGCATCCTTTTAGTGACTATAGTAACATAGTGAGTATAGTAACAAAAGCAACGAAAAGCAAGTTAAAGTAAAAGAAACAGATCCAACTCTTCCCTATTACAACATCCCAGCACAGTTGCTATGTTCAGTTGGTTAGAAGCAAGCGACAGTTCCCACTCACACTCAATGAGGGGAGTGGTCAGTTATTACAAGGGTGTGACTCATTGGGAGTCACCTTAGGATGTGTTGGACACAGATAAAACCTATTGTTAAGTTTCTTCAGTTGATTTAAAACTTGCTCTATGTATCTATCTTAAAAATAGTTTAATCATTATATTTTGCTTTTAAAATAAAAAAAGGTGGGTTTTTTTGTAAAAATAATTGAATATGGCTTCTTATCTCACTCTGGATATCCATGGGCTACAGGGAGGTCCTACATGGTCTAGTTTCCTGATTATCAGATAACAGCATGCTGTCCGGGAGGAAGAAGTTTTCCTCCACCCTTCTGGGTTCTTCTGGCTGGTCTAAGAATTAACTTGACATGAGACAAATTAACAGGAGAAAATTAAACAAAAGTGTAATAACATGTATATATGGGAGAGACCCAGAAAAACTGAGTCATTCACCCAAAAGGCCGAAACCCTCATCTTAAATACCATCTTCAACTGAAGGCAAAAGAGAATGTTGGGGTTAAGGGTTTGGGTCACCAAAGGGGAGGAAGGCAATTGACATGGAGATGGAAAAGCAAATGTTTGGTAGACAAATGTTTGCTGGGCCAGAGATAGTGGGACACAGAGAGGAATTTTAACAAACAGACTTGGCTAGGTTCCACCGTGTCTACATGCCTGGTTCATACCATAGTTATGTATGGTGACAGCTCCCTTCCTGGAACAGGTCCTCCATCTACATTCTTTAGGCAGCTAGGGGGAAGGTCAAGGTTCTTCCTGAGTCTTTTGAGCCTTGATTGTTTTCAGCTCAAAATAATATGCATGCCAAAGAGACTTTTTGGAGTGGCAAATTTTGCTCCCCTACAATGCCATGGTTCCAGGCACATATTAGGTACTCAATAAATATAGGTTGACTAAATAAACAAACACATGAAAAGAAGTATTTTCCATGCATACAGCATACACCTGTTTTTTTTTAATATCAAAGAGCAATATCCTAAGTATGTGCTTTCAGCCCAGCTTCCCTGCTTATGGAGAAACCAGGAGGAAACCAGTAGCCTCTTGAGTGCAAAAATGACAGTAGTATTAAAAGTTATATCTTGGCTACAGTTTGTGGCACGCACAATGGGATTCAAGGTCAGCTACGCACTCTTCTAAAAAGATTAAGTAATATTGGGTTTGCAAAACCATAGGCAATATAAGTGCCCAGAGTGTTACATCTCTGAGTCACCATTTCTTGGATTAAGAGCCCTGTATGGTTTGTATCAGGTTGATCACTGATGGAATGTTATATGCACATATGAGTACAATCCTACTGGGGCCAACCCAAAGCAGAGATGAGTTTCTTAGGCCAGTGAGTACATTTCCAAGTTATTACTCAAGGCAAAACATATTTGAAGTCAATTTCCAGCTCTTAGGGAAAAGATAGCCAGCATAAATGAGAGAAAAATGTATTTTATCTTAAAGTATCATCTGACTCCTCCAGTGACAATAGCCAAGGGTTTTATTATTTGCAGTATCTCACTATGAGTGAAACAAAGTAATGGAGCATTCAATTATCTATTCTGTTGAGTTACTCCTTGGTAAGAAAAAGTTATATGTCCATAATTATGGTGGTTAATTGTATGTGTCAATTTGACTAGGCCACATGAGTGCCCAGATATTTGGTTAAACATTATTCTCGATGTATCTGCGATGGTATTTCTGGATGAGATTAACATTTAAATTGGCAGACTGACTAAAGCAGATTGTACTCCCTAACGTGGGTGGGCCTCATTCAATCAGTTGAAGGTCTGGAGGGAACAAAGAGGCTGACTTTCCCACAAGTAAGAGGGAGCTCCTCCTGCCTGAGTGCTTTTAGGTGAGTGGTCTTTTCCAGACTCCAGACTCACACTGAAATATCAGCTTTTTTGGGGTCTTGAGTCTGTCAGCTTTCCAACTGGAGCTTACATCATCAGCTTTCCTGGTCCTCAGGTCTTTGGACTCAGACTGGAACTACACATTGGCTCTCCTGGTGTCCAGTTTTCTGACTACAGATCTTGAGGCTTCTCAACCTCCATAATCATATGATCACATGAATATATTTATGTAAATTATATATATAACTCGTATTGGTTCTGTTTCTCTGAAGATCCTTGACTAATACAATCATATAATGCTGGTAGGATTAATACAGCTTAAAGTGTGATAATGAATGTGTTTGGCAATTATTTACTTTTCCCAGGTTGCCTCCCTATAAAATCTTTCCCTACCTCCTAAATTCCATTCCAGTGGCTGTTTCAAACTTTATAGTTCCTCTCAGGTCCCCAAACTAATTTTGCTCAGTCTCGGACAATGAGCCAGGTCTCAGTTTCAATGAACTCCATGTCTTGGCCCACCTGGCATCCCTTGTCTCAAGGTCATAGTACGTGTCAGATAGCCCTTTCCATACAGTCTGTGCTTGTGCTCTCACCCTCTCTCTTGTTATTTCAGGCCTAGGAAGGGGAAATTGGGACCGGTTGCTGAGTTCTGGGTTGCTACAGCATCCCTTGTGTGATTTTCCTACTCCTTAACTCACATCTTCATATACGTCTCTCTCTTTTTTTTAACTTTTTATTTTGAAAAAATTAAAGACTCACAAGAACTTGCAAAAATAGTACAGAGAGGTTCTGTGTACCTTCACCCAGCTTCCCCTGATGATAACATCTTACATATATAAGGGTATCAAAATACACTGATACAGGGCTTCCCTGGTGGCGCAGTGGTTGGGAGTCCGCCTGCCGATGCAGGGGACGCGGGTTCGTGCCCCCGTCCGGGAGGATCCCACATGCTGTGGAGTGGCTGGGCCCGTGAGCCATGGCCACTGGGCCTGTGTGTCCGGAGCCTGTGCTCCGCGACGGGAGAGGCCACAGCAGTGAGAGGCCCGCGTACCGCAAAAAAAAAAAAAAAAGACAAAAAACACTGGTACGATACTATTGACTAGACTATAGACCTTCCTCAGATTTTGTCAGTTTTCACGTTCACTCATGTGTTTGTGTGTAGTCTTATAAAATTTTATCACATGTAATCACCACCACAATCAAGATATGAATGAATCCATCTGTACACAATCTGTTTATTAAATTCTTCTCAAATTACCCAATTTGAGCATGCCTTCCTGTTTCCTGCCAGCATCCCTACTGATGGACCCTTAAAAGATTTTCAACATTCTGAGGGTGGAAAGGGTCTGTCCTTTTGTTTCTGGATGAAGGCCAAGAAGGTAGCAAGCCTCTGAGAGAGAAGGGTGCAGTGTGGCAGCTGCAAAGTAAAAATGACAATTGGGCCCCTCTTGGCAAAGAATATCGGAGATAGTTTCCAGAGTGATATGCAAGATAATCTGAAGGTTTTATTTTATGGCAATTGTTCTCAAGCCTAACTGTGTATTAAAATCACCCAGAGACATTTTAAAAAATCAATCAATCAATCAAACAAACAATCAAACAAAACCAAAACAGAGACTTGGACTCCATCCCCAGAGGTTCTGATTCATTTTGTCCAAGGTGTAGTCTAAGGATTGAAACTTTTTACAAGTTCCTCAGGTGATTCTAATGTACAGCCAAGGTTGAGAACTCGTGTTTTATGACTTTGGGTTTTGCATCTTAATTAGAAAAGCCACTCCTACTCAAGATTATACTTTTGAAAAAGACAACTTGAACTTTCCTGTGTATTTGCTTTAATTTTTTATTAAATTAAAATCTTTAATACTTCTTAAATTTATTTTTGTTGGAGGGAGTGAGAAATAAATTTATTTTATTATTTTCCCCAGACAGGTATTTTGTTGTTCTAATATAATTTATTGAATAATCCATATTCTTGCTACTGATACAAAATGTTACTCCTATCATTTACTAAATCCTTGAATTATTTTACTCTATTTCTGTATTCTCTTTTTTTATATTGATCTTTCTATTAAGTGCCTGAATCAAACTGTTTTCATTATAGTCATTTTATCATACTTTATTTTCTGATAGAAGTAGAAAGACGATATTCTTAAGTTAATACATCTTTAAATTGATTCCAATTCTTTGTGTTCTGCAGTGGAGGTCTAAAATTTTCTTCAGTATAGATTCTCTACTACAAATAGGTTAAAAAAGATTTTTTTAAAATATCTTTATTGAGGTATAATTGCTTTACAATGGTGTGTTAGTTTCTGCTTTATAACAAAGTGAATCAGCTATACATATACATATATCCCCATATCTCCTCCCTCTTGTGTCTCCCTCCCACCCTCCCTATCCCACCCCTCTAGGTGGACACAAAGCACCGAGCCTATCTCCCTGTGCTATGCGGCTGCTTCCCACTAGCTACCTACCTTACGTTCGGTAGTGTATATATGTCCATGCCACTCTCTCACTTTGTCCCAGCTTACCCTTCCCCCTCCCCGTGTCCTCAAGTCCATAAAAAAGATTTTTAAATATTGAATCACTAAGTTGTATCAACTATACTTAAATTTCCTAAAAAAAGATTTTTAAAGAAGTGGATCAGCTCCCCATTTAACTAAAATTAATTTTGAGCCAGAGGCAAAAAAAAAAAAAAAGCCTATGTAACTTACCCTTGAGCATAAATGAAGAAAATGAGTGTTTGACTTGTATAATTTCTTAGAATAGAACATTTCTTTATTATCTGGCCTGATTAGCAAATGTGTGCTACTTTATCAAGAATTCTGGTATATCATACAGAGAGTAGTAATTTTCAAAACCTAAAACCTAATAAAATACTAAACATTAAACCAATAAATCAAAAAAAAATTTTTTTTGAAGACTCAAGCTACATGACACTGTAATGGCATGATGCACTATAGATGTTAATGGGAAGTTTAGGTGAGAAAATGTCAGATAAAAATGACTTTTCAGAAAGCAGGGACTCCCCACAAAGACTCCGGATGAAAGTTGCTCATTTTTTACCAACTTTACTGAAAGATTAAAGTCCTAGAATAGAACTAGCCAGCCATGAGATACAGAGAAACTTGGATTGCTAAAATAAATGATGGGATGAATCCATGTCAAGACCTAAATGCTGCAATATATTCTAAAGTTTTAAATATTCAGAACTGACTGATCTGAATCAATCTGCAAGGAGTCCTTCCTTCATATCCAAAGCTGTACCAAAAGAATTTCTAGACTAATTGTGTTTCAGCTAAAGACTTTTAATCATTTAAATGGACATTATTTGTGATTTCACGAAGAGTTAACATTTTTAAGGTAAATGGTGAAAATTCTGGAATAGGAAGAAGGGAAACACCTACATAAACTTTAGAAATGCTGCTTGGATATGCACACGGAAATCAGTAGGAATATTATAAATTGTAAAGAAATAGCCATGACTGAGCAATGCTTTTTATGTAACATAGGAGAAATTGAAATATTCACAGCTACTATATGTGTGTATATATGTGTGTGTGTGTATGTGTGTGTGTGTGTGTGTGTGTGTGTGTGTATATATATATATATATATATATGCATATATATGTACATTTATACCTAAGTATATGCAAGTATACAATGTCTGTAATTAGGTTAGAGCATTGTTTTCTTTGGGACATAAATAGGCAAGGATGAATCTAAGGGTAACATTTCTGGGGCTACATCACTAGCAAATATTGGCCTACCTGAGTGTAGAAAGTTAATTTTAAACAACTTTTGTATTGAGTACTATTGAAGTCATATTGTTTTGTCTTCCCTTGACTTGTAAGCTACTTACTTACAAAAAGTAGGTTGGCTCATTGTACCTAAACATGTTTTCTTTAAAACAGGAGTGTCTTATCCTCATGGTAAATAAGACACGAGAGTAGCCGCCTCCTCCCACCCTCCAAGTGTGAGTTTATTTGAGGTTGGACTCTAAGTGGATTAGGTACATAGAGATGCTGGAAAAGTGTAGTCTCGGCATCCTGTTCCTCTGTGATTGGTTTTATCATCATTAAATCACTTTAGATGCAAAAAAAAAAGAAAGGAGTAGCCCCTCCCCCGACCTTTAAAAAACACAGCTGTCTGTTTACTTTTGAATACCTTATTGCGGATTGCTGGAAACTAGTCAGCGCTGGAAACTGGTCAGTGTGGTTTGGAAATCAAAGGCTGACCAGTGAGACCTTGCCATTGCTGTTGGACAATGCCTGTGTCCCACCAGCAGCTTCCTTTCTTCTTCTAAGACAGAATCAATCATTGTTCACGCTTGCTTTCTGGTCAAACACAATCAACTGATTTTCCTCTGTGTGCCAGACAGTATCAGGAGAGTACTAGAGCGTTCCAACCAGCACACTTTTTTGCCTTCTATGTGAATAGCAGGGTAAATTCCTAGGAAGCGTTTAATTTAGCACTTTGACAGTATGTATTTGCATTTTGACCACAAAATAACTAAGCTATTTATAACTATGCAAATAGTGTATAATTATGACTTGGTTTTACATTCTCAATACTGTCATAACACTGAAAAATATTTATTATGATTACCTTTATGGATCAAGTCTTTTTATATTTCCAGTAAGCGGACAAAAATACCCTTTAGTATTTATAGCTGAGCATCTGTAAATCTGCTATTTATTTCTGCCAATTTGGGGTGGGGGGTGTCCATAAGCCTAATATAATTTAAAGAGCTTTCCTCCTTTTAATTTTCTGCAGGGAAACCAGACTCAAGAGATGAAAGAATACAGGAAACATTTCTGTGCGGTCACACACAGAAATTCCTTTATAGGAATAAAGGTCATCTAAGTTTTCTTACTGTCAAACATTTTGTGTGGCTTGGAGGTGTTATAAATGTGAAATGGAAAGTTACTTTTTCTTCCTAGTGCGTAAGAGCAGGACTACCTACATAATTTGTGAAAATGCAGGGGCCCTTGTTCAAAAATTATTAAGAATTTCAAGACAGCAACAACAGAACATTAAACCAATGGAGGGGAACAGAATTTGCCAACCCCAAATATGTCTCTTTGGCATAAGGATTATCTTCAACTGGTTATTTTCAATAAACAGCAGACACAGTAGAAACTCTGAAACCAAGTAGGAATTACCCTTTTGTAAGAGACATTTACAATTATAAAGGAAATCTCCATTTGTAAGGGTGTCTCCTTCTCTGGACTGGGAGCAGAAAGATGACTCCAAATCTCTAGAAACTCCTATCGATGAGGAAGGCAGAGACTTAAATCTGTGTACAGCCTCATCCTTGTTTACTGTGCTTTGCCTGATAACCTCCCCAAACTGGTCTTCCCCATGCCAGCATCTTCTGTCTTTAGCTGGAGGGTTAGGGTTAGGGTTAGGGTTTAGGGTTAGGGTTAGGGTTAGGGTCATGGGTCTCTCCCACCTATACTGGAGGTATACTTGTTATAAAACTTCTGTTTGTTTTTCTCCTATTAATGTGTCTTTTATTACGAGTTGTGGGGAGGTGTCTCAGTCAAGAACCTGTAAGGGCAGAAGGAAAATTATATTTCCTCCCCTACACCAAGCATGGAGTCTGTTTTGTTTTTTTTTCAAATTGAAGTATAATTGATTTACAATATTGTGTTAGTTTCAGGGATAGAACATAGTGGTTCCGGTTTTTTGCAGACTATATTCCATTATAGGTTATTACAAGATATTGGGTATAATTCTCTGTGCTCTACATTAAATCCTTGTTGCTTATCTTCTGGTTTGTATCTGGTAATCCCATACCAAGCATCGAGTCCTTCTAAGCATAGGCATCTGTCTGACTGCGCAGTTCTACAAATTATTATAAAAATGGGAATAATCCAGGAATGATCTGAATAGACTTTGCTAAAAACTCATGGTTACAAGACTGTGAACAAAGACCAGCATTGTGTAGAATGATTTGTGAATATTTAACAGGCTTCTCAGACAGATAAAGGCACATCAAATACTTACCTTCAGAGGTGGGTCATAAGGCTGTAGTGAAATAAATGTAACAATAGAAACACTTGGAAATGGTAAAAGCAGGCGATATATATATATATATATATATATATATATATATATATATATATATATTTTTAAATCTTGGCAGTGGTCTTTTTTTAAAATTAATTAATTAATTTTTGGCCGCGTTGGGTCTTTGTTGCTGTGCGCAGGCTTTCTCTAGTTGCGGCGAGGGGGGGCTACTCTTCGTTGCGGTGTGCGGGCTTCTCATTGTGGTGGCTTCTCTTGTTGTGGCCCACGGACTCTAGGCGCGTGGGCTTCAGTAGTTGTGGTGCACGGGCTCAGTAGTTGAGGCTCGCAGGCTCTAGAGTGCCAGCTCAGTAGTTATGGTGCACGGGTTTAGTTGCTCTCCGGCATGTGGGATCTTCCCAGACCAGGGATTGAACCTGTGTCCCCTGCACAGGCAGGTGGATTCTTAACCACTGTGCCACCAGGGAAGTCCCGCAGGCTATATTTTTATATCATTTCGTAGTTCATTTGTATTCATATATGCTATTTAATTCTTACAACGAGGTGAAATAGGAAAGAAGAAATAAGTTGCCCAAGAGTAACTAACTGCTTGCAGAACCAGGACTCATAAAGATCTCCTTATTCTATAGAGCAGGGGTAGACAAACTATAGCTGTGTACCAGATCTAGCCTGCTGCCTGTTTTTATAAATATAGTTTTATTGAAACACAGTTGTGCTCATTTAGCTAAGTATTATCTGTGGCTGCTTTCACATTACAATGACAGATTTGAGTAGCTGTGATAGAAACCATGTGCCCACAAAGCCTAAAATATGTATTTTCTGTCCCTTTACAGAAAAAGTTTGCCAACTGCTGTCTTAGAGAACTATACCATAACTAAAACGTGGGTTTCTGAACTGGGAAAATTGCTTCTTTATCCCAAAAGTTGTGCTTTTGCATTCAAGCTGAATATACTTTTTGTTTCTAAGTATGAGTACTTTATAATTAGCAGGTGCCTATTGATGGACATTTAAGTCTTTACCAATTTTTTAAATTGTAAATGATGCTATAGTAACTATTCTTAAACAGCAGCTTTTTTAAAAATTCAATCATTTATTCAACAATATTTAGGTTAAAGTTTTCTTTCAAATCATAAAGAATTCCCCCACCCTTCCCCCAATAAGTATTTATAGAACAACAACAACAAAAAAACATGAAGGATTCACTTTTATAGGAATTGTCCTCCCACTGTAAACAACTAAAAAATAAGATAAAACATATAAAACAACTGTTTTCAGACATTCTATTTAGGCAGTACAAGAATGTGAACTCTGAGAGACAGAAAACAAAAGAGGTGAGCCTTATGATTGGTCCAGATAACTGGCTGGAGTCAGTTTCCAGGACAGTCTGGGAACAGAGAACGCAAAGAGAGGATGGTAATCTTGCTGAGTTGAGAAGCCTGAGCTTGGAGTTAAACAGCAACTTTTAACACTTGTTAGGTTCTTAATCCCCCTGCAGGATGATTCCTGAAGAGGAATGTATGTGTCAAATAGCATGCGCTTTATCAATGTTGAGTAGTCTTGTACAAGTTGACAAAATTGTACAGTTTGGCACAGTTCTGCCAGATGGCCATAGAGAACAGGTTCACCAGGTTGCCCCACCAGCAGTGCACGAGGATCCCTGCGTCTCTGCATCCTGCCTTCCCCTGGCGTTATCCAGCTGCTTTATTGTTGCCAGTGATTGTCCAGCCATAGAGCATTGTTGTGTTGATTTGCATTTCTCTTCATGGATTTACATATCTAAATGGATTTACATATCTCTTCATGTTATTTGTTGGCCCTTTGGCTTTTGATTTCTGTAAATTGCCTATGTACCATTAAGCTTGCTGCCTTTTTCTAATTCATTTTTAGGAGTTTCTTGAAAATGTTGGCTATTCCTTCCTTGTCAGTTTTAGGCATTGCACATATCTTCTTCCAGTTTGTCATTCGTTCATTGATGTTGTTCATGCTGTTCTTCATTGCACAGATTCCCTTAAATCCAATTAATCACACTGCTTTGTCTTACGGTTTATGCTTGTGAAGTTTTATTTAAGGAGCTCTCCACTCCTAATTTGCAAAGATATCCTCTTGCTTTTTCATCTATTAAGTTTGTAGTTTAACATTTCATATTTGTGTATTAGTGTGTGCATTAGTACAGCTTTATCTTCTTCATTCGTGAGCCATTTCCCCCCCAATGTCATCTATTAAACAACTTTTCTTTTCCCATTTACATGTGGTACCATCTTTATGGTATATTGTCTTTATACATATGCCTCTGTGGAATATGAAGTTCCATTCTTAGCCCATTTTCCTTCTCATTATGAAATTTCTACCTTAGAAATCTTAACTTTGCCCCTGCCCCCTTTAGTATCCTGATGCCTTGTACATTTGTATCTCTAACCTTGATCCTTCCTTCAAGTTTGAAACTTGTGTATATACCCTGCTTCTGGCTATCTCCCCTACAGGTACCACAAACTCAAAGTATTATAAAATAAACTCATTATCATCTGTACTGCAAACCTGCTTCTGTATTCTCTGTTTCAGTGGGTGGCGTCACCATCACCCATCACCCATTCCGGTTGACAGCCTTGATTCTTCCCTTGTCCTGATCCCCAACATCCCATTGTTGGGGAGGAAGAAAATTTCCTCTACTCTCTAGGTTCTTCTGACTGGTCTAAGAATTAACTTGACGTGAGACAGATTAACAGGAGAAAATCAAACAGAGTTTAATAACATGTGTACATGGGAGAGACCCAGGAAAACCGAGTCACTCGCCCAAATGGCCAAAACCTTTACTTTAAGTACCATCTTCAGCTGAAGACAAAAGAGGATGTTGGTGGTGAGGGTGTGGGACTTCCAAGGGGAGGAAGGCAATTCACATGGAGATGGGAAAGCAAATGTTTTGTAAGTAAATGTTTGCTGGGCCCTGCGGAGACAATGGGACACAGAGTGGACTCTGATCTCTGAGTTTCCCCCACCACACCTAGTCCATATTCTTCGCAGATATGTCTGCTGATAGCTCTATTCCTGTAACAGGCTCTCTGTCTAAATTTCTTGGGCAGTTAGTGGGAAGGTCAAAGTTTCTCCTTGAGTCTTTTGGGCTATGATTGTTTTCAACTTGAAATAATATGCTTGCCAAAGAGACATTTTGGAGTGGCAAGTTTTGCTCCCCCACACCATGAATCACCACATCCTGCTGTTTTTATTTCTTGATTCCACATTTTCCTCTCTAAATCTGTGATGGCTGCCCTAATCAGGCCCTGATCATCTTTTGCCTGGATTACAAATGCATCCTAATTAACCTCCCTTCTCCAATCTAACCTTTATTCTGCTTGCCAGATGAATCATTCTAAGAGGAAATTGGGACCATGCCACTCCCCTGCTCAAAGCCTTAAATGGCTCCATGTAAACAGCAAGGCTCTTGGAGGCTCCCTCGGGAGGTGGAGGCCTGGGTAGCATCGGGATAGCAGCAGCACTGGGGGGAATCTGGTCAGGCACCCGGCACCTGGGGTGGGGAACCGCTCAGCAGGGCCCCTATATCTAGGGCAGGCCCCACCCTGCCCACCACACCAACATGGTGCAATAAATAAAGTTTCAAGTAGTAAGTCAGTGTCAGGTAGGAGATCTGGGGGCTGGCACACAATTACAATTGTGTTAATTTCTACTGTACAGCAAAGTGATTCAGCCATACATATACCTATATATTCGTTTCCATTATGGTTTATTGCAGGATAGTGAAGATACTTCTCCATGCTATACAGTAGGACATTACTGCTCATCTATGCCTTACATTTTGTACCCCAACAACATCAAATTGTTTATAGTTTTCTCCACATGCCATTGCACTGAATTTTACTTCTATGTCTTTATTCCACCTGTTCTCTGGAGTGAAGCCTCCTCCCTCTCCTTTGCCTATCAATGCTTCATGATCTCTTAGAAACCTTCTCTAACCAACCTCTTCCTCCAGCTGGCTCTAGGGTCTCCTTTGGCCTCCTGCTGCTTCCTGAACATACCTCAATCATTAACTTACTGCCTGTAATAGCAACCATGATGTATATATCTACTTATAAAATACAATGGAATCCCCACAGGCAATACCTTAGCTCTGACTTTCCTCATTTCTGAACTTTATTATTTCATGGTTTTCTAATTTTTCCTCCTATCTCCAGTTTCAGTTTTCATTTTCAATTTATACCCCATAGTGAATTGAATAGTCTCCCCCTAAAATTCGTGTCTATTGGTAGCCTCAGAACATGACCTTATTTGGAAATAGGGTTAAGGATCATGCAGTGATATCATACTAGATTTGAAATGGACCTTAAGTCTAATGACTGGTGTGCTTACAAGAAGAGGAGAGGACACAGAATCACAGAGGTAAAGCTGATAGAAGAAAGAGGCAGAGATTGGAGTGCTGTGTCGACAAGGAACCCCCAGGAGCTGGAAGAAGCATGGAAGGATTCCTTCCTAAAGCCTATGGAGTGGGTGTGGCCCTGCCGGCACCTTGGTTTTGGACTTGTGGCCTCAGGAACTCTGAGAGAGACATTCACAGAAAGATAGACAAAATGAAAAGGCAGAAGACTATGTACCAGACGAAGGAACAAGATAAACCCCAGAAAAACAACTGAATGAAGTGGACATAGGCAACCTTCCAGAAAAAGAATTCAGAATAATGATAGTGAAGATGATCCACGACCTTGGAAAAAGAATGGAGGCAAAGATCGAGAAGATGCAAGAAATGTTTAACAAAGACCTAGAAGAATTAAATAACAAACACCTAGAAGAATTAAAGAACAAACAAACAGAGATGAACAATACAATAACTGAAATGAAAACTACACTAGAAGGAATCAATAGCAGAATAACTGAGGCAGAAGAACGGATAAGTGACCTGGAAGACAGAATGATAGAATTCACTGCCATGGAACAGAATAAAGAAAAAAGAATGAAAAGAAATGAAGACAGCCTAAGAGACCTCTGGGACAACATTAAAGGCAACAACATTCGCATTATAGGGGTCCCAGAAGGAGAAGAGAGAGAGAAAGGACCCGAGAAAATATTTGAAGAGATTATAGTCGAAAACTTCCCTAAAATGGGAAGAGAAATAGCCACGCAAGTCCAGGAAGCACAGAGAGTCCCAGGCAGGATAAACCCAAGGAGAAACATGCTGAGACACATAGTAATCAAACTGACAAAAATTAAAGCCAAAGACAAATTATTGAAAGCAACAAGGGAAAAAAGACAAATAACATACAAGGAAACTCCCATAAGGTTAACAGCTGATTTCTCAGCAGAAACTCTACAAGCTAGAAGGGAGTGGTATGACATATTGAAAGTGATGAAAGGGAAGAACCTACAACGAAGATTACTCTACCCGGCAAGGATCTCATTCAGATTTGATGGAGAAATCAAAAGCTTTACAGACAAGCAAAAGCTAAGAGAATTCAGCTCCACCAAACCAGCTCTACAACAAATGCTAAAGGAACCTCTCTAAGTGGGAAACACAAGAGAAGAAAAGGACCTACAAAAACAAACCCAAAACAATTAAGAAAACGGTCATAAGAACATACATATTGATACTTACCTTAAACGTGAATGGATTAAATGCTCCAACCAAAAGACACAGGCTCGCTGAATGGATACAAATACAAGACCCATATATATGCTGTCTACAAGAGACCCACTTCAGACCTAGGGACACATACAGACTGAAAGCGAGGGGATGGAAAAGATATTCCATGCAAATGGAAATCAAAAGAAAGCTGGAGTAGCAATAGTCATATCAGACAAAATTGACTTTAAAATAAAGAATGTTACAAGAGACAAGGGAGGATGCTACATAATGATCAAGGGATCAATCCAAGAAGGAGATAGACCAATTATAAATATATATGCACCCAACACAGGAGCACCTCAATACGTAAGGCAACTGCTAACAGCTATAAAAGAGGAAATCAACAGTAACACAATAATAGTGGGGGACTTTAACACCTCATTTACACCAATGGACAGATCATCCAGACAGAAAATTAATAAGGAAACACAAGCTTTAAATGAAACAATAGACCAGGTAGATTTAATAGATATTTATGGGATATTCCATCCAAAAACAGCAGATTACACTTTCTTCTCAAGTGCACATGGAACATTCTCCAGGATAGATCACATCTTGGGTCACAAATCAAGCCTTGGTAAACTTAAGAAAATTGAAATTGTATGAAGCATGTTTTCCGACCACAATGCTATGAGATTAGAAATCAATTACAGGGAAAAAAATGTAAAAAACACAAACATATGGAGGCTGTTACTAAATAACCAAGAGATCACTGAAGAAATCAAACAGGAAATCAAAAATTACCTAGAGACAAATTACAACGAAAACACGATGATCTAAAACCTATGAGATGCAGCAAAGCAGTTCTAAGAGGAAAGTTTATAGCAATACAATCCTACCTCAAGAAACAAGAAAAATCTCAAATAAACAATCTAACCTTACGCCTAAAGGAACTAGAGAAAGAACAAACAAAATGCAAAGTTAGTAGAAGGAAAGAAATCGTAAAGATCAGAGCAGAAATAAATGAAATAGAAACAAAGGAAACAATAGCAAAGATCAATAAAACTAAAAGCTGGTTCTTTGAGAAGATAAATAAAATTGATAAACCTTTATCCAGACTCATCAAGAAAAAGAGGGAGAGGACTCAAATCAATAAAATTAGAAATGAAAAAGGAGAAGTTACAATGGACATCGCAGAAATACAAAGCATCCTAAGAGATTACCACAGGCAACTCTATGCCAAAAAAGTGGACAACCTGGAAGAAATGGACAAATTCTTAGAAAGGTATAACCTTCCAAGACTGAACCAGGAAGAAATAGAAAACAGGAACAGACCAATCACAAGTAATGAAGTTGAAACTGTGATTAAAAATCTTCCAACAAACAAAAGTCCAAGACCACATGGCTTCACAGGTGAATTCTATCAAACATTTAGAGAAGAGCTAACACCCATGTTTCTTAAACTCTTCCAAAAAATTGCAGAGGAAGGAACACTCCCAAACTCATTCTACAAGGCCACCATCACCCTGATACCAAAACCAGACAGAGATACTACAAAAAAAGAGAAAATTACAGACCAATATCACTGATGAATATAGATGCAAAAATCCTCAACAAAATACTAGCAAACAGAATCCAACAACACATTAAAAGGATCATATACCATGATCAAGTGGGATTTTTCCCAGGGATGCAAGGATTCTTCAATATACGCAAATCAATCAATGTGATACACCATATTAACAAATTGAAGAATAAAAACCACATGATCTTCTCAATAGATGCAGAAAAAGCTTTTGACAAAATTCAACACCCACTTATGATAAAAAACCCTCCAGAAAGTAGGCATAGAGGGAACCTACCTCAACATAATAAAGACCATATACGACAAACCCACAGCAAACATCATTCTCAATGGTGAAAAACTGAAAGCATTTCCTCTAAGATCAGAAACAAGACAAGGATGTCCACTCTCACCACTATTATTCAACATAGTTTTGGAAGTCCTAGCCACGGCAATCAGAGAAAAAAGGAAATAAAAGGGATACAAATTGGAAAAGAATAAGTAAAACTGTCACTGTTCGCAGATGACAGGATACTATACATAGAGAATCCTAAAGATGCCACCAGAAAACTACTAGAGCTAATAAATGAATTTGGTAAAGTTGCAGGATATAAAATTAATGCACAGAAATCTCTTGCATTCCTATACACTAACAACGAAAGATCAGAAAGAGAAATTAAGAAACAATCCCATTCACCATTGCAACAAAAAGAATAAAATACCTAGGAATAAACCTACCTAAGGAGGTAAAAGACCTGTACTTAGAAAACTATAAGACACTGATGAAAGAAATCAAAGATGACATAAACAGATGGAGAGATATACTGTGTTCTTGGATTGGAAGAATCAATATTGTGAAAATGACTATACTACCCAAAGAAATCTACAGATTCAATGCAATCCCTCTCAAATTACCAGTGGCATTTTTTACAGAACTGGAACCAAAAAAATCTCACAATTTGTATGGAAACGCAAAACACCCCGAATAGCCAAAGCAATCTTGAGGGAAAAAAACGGAGCTGGAGGAATCAGACTCCCTGACTTCAGACTATACTACAGGGCTACAGTCATCAAGACAGTATGGTAGTGACACAAAAACAGAAATATTGATCAATGGAACAGGATAGAAAGCCCAGAGAAAAAACCCATGCACATATGGTCACCCTATATTTGATAAAGGAGGCAAGGACATACAATGGAGAAAAGACAGCCTCTTCAATAAGTGATTCTGGGAAAACTGGACAGCTACATGTAAAAGAATGAAATTAGAACACTCCCTAACACCATACACAAAAATAAACTCAAAATGGATTAAAGACCTAAATGTAAGACCAGACACTGTAAAACTCTTAGAGGAAAACATAGGCAGAACACTCTTTGACATAAATCACAGCAAGATCTTTTTTGATCCACCTCCTAGAGTAATGGAAATAAAAACAAAAATAAACAAATGGGAGCTAATGAAATTTAAAAGCTCTTGCACAGCAAAGGAAACTAGAAACAAGACTAAAAGACAACCCTCAGAATGGGAGAAAATATTTACGAACGAATCAACTGACAAAGGATTAATCTCCAAAATATATAAACAGCTCATGCAGCTCAACCTAAAATCTAGTGTCTTCATTTAGTAGATTAGACTAGATTAGGAGAAGTGAAGTCAAATTTAGCTAAAAAGGTAATTATTCTCCTGGTATTCATATACTAGTCTACAGGGAAAAAAATATCCAATTTGCTCTTAATACCTCCTTGCTTTAAAAGTTATTATAAAGCTAACCTTTAAATAATGCAAAATGAATCATCTCTTAGTTTATCCATTTGTTTTAGCAAACCACCCTAAAAATTAGAGGTTTAAAACAGCCATTATATATATATATATATTTTTCAACCATTATATTTTGATGACGATTTTATGGGTCAGGAATTCAGAAAGGGCTTAGCTGGACAGCTCCTTTCTGCTCCTTGTGTCCTAGGCTGAGGCAGGAAAGGAGGAGGGGATGGGGAAGGGGGCAGGAGGGTAGCTAGTCCACTTCCAGGAGAGCTTCTTCACACACATATCTGGCGCCTTTGGTTTCATTGGACTCTTTCTCCATGTAGTGTCTCATGCTCATTATCAGAGCATGGTGGGCTCAGGGTGGGCAGACTTCTTAAATGGCAGCTGGCTTCCAAGAGAAAAAGCAAGAGCTGCCAGGCCTCTTAAAGGCATCATTTTTGCTGTATTCTGTTATTCTGTTGGTAAAGCAGTTTCAACCCAGCCCAGATCCAGGGGGTGGCAAAATAGACTCTCTTTCTAGATAGGAAAGAATGTGTGTCCACTTTAAATTTGACATATCATCTATCAGTTATTCTTTGGACATATGAGGCCTGAATCACATTTCTGGAGCCATCGTGAGTCCCTGATGAAAACTGCTTAGTTTATATCCGTTGGCTGTGTAAGTATCTTATTCTGCCTTAAGATCCTCCCGAGGATCTTAAGGCAGAATAAGATACTTACACAGCCAACGGATATAAGTTCACACAAATATAAGTTCACACAAATATCAAGCATTTAAAAAATAATAAGTATGAAAGTTATATCACCTTTTATTTGGGTGAAAATGCCAATGTTTTTATCTTGCAAAAACTGTTGTTGTTTTTTTCCTCACCCAGTACACCAAAATATTCACTGGAAGAAGGCTAGAAAATAACTATTTAAATAGAAGTGTTGATTGAAGAATTATTGTGATAAAATCCTGCAAAAAGCAACATTCAGCACGAACCAGGTTCTTCTCAGTTAAAATATATGTATTTTAACCCAGGGGTACCATGGGATGCTATGATAAGTCTGTTTCATCTATGAGTTATCTCAATATATACCTTAGGTCTGTTGGTAAGCCTTAGGAGTATTTTATATCATATACAATCAAGATAAAAGGGACTGTTTAATTTGGACATTTTGTACATCTCTGGGTAAAGCAAACATCACTTGTAACTAAGCAAGTCCCTGTTTACATCAGAACCTGGGAGACCAGGGGAGATCTACGATGCCTGCCTGTTGTTCTGATATTTAACATTTGGAATATTATTTAATATTAAAAAACATTTCTATTCCTCATTATTTTTTGCAATTTTCTGCAATCTCATTGTAGGCTCATTTCCTCCAGTTAGTCAAAGTCATTACAGCAGCATGGCTCAGTTTTAGGGATTATAGTCCACAGAGGGGGAATAGGGTTAGAACTTTCAACACCCAATTATAGATATATCAAGGTTTTTTTTTAATTATTTTTACTTTTGTTTTGTTTATTTTACAGTCCACTAAGCTTTAGTAAATCAGTATATGTTTCTACTACAGAGGAAAAGTAGGATTTTACAGAGGAAAACTAGGATAAAAGATAGAATTTTTTCCTATCTTTTAATTTTTCCACCATATTTTTATTTAATTTAATGGATTTACTACCTTCAAAGTGAAGACATCCAACCAAGTTTAGGTTGAACTAAAGTTAATTTCATTTGCTAATTTCCTGAACACTTTCATGACGTACCTTGAGGCAGTTGGAGAAATATAGAGATTCGAAAACTCAGAACTAAGAATCATTAAGTCTGCTTATTAGATAAAGCAGAGGTTCTATTAGAAAGTTTTATAGATCATTTGGCCTTCCTTGAAAACAGCAAATGGACACAGTCTGTTCCTCTGATGTCAGTCAGCTAATAGGCACATCTGTATGTCTCTGTCACAAATGGGACCAAGTAACAGGACAATACCAGTATGTGTGTTGATGATGAATCAGGTCCAAGTAACAGGACAATACCAATATGTGTGTTGATGATGAATCAGCAGCGAGATAGTCAAAAACAAAGAATTGCATCTTTTGTAGAGGCTAAAGTTAGTTGTCTTGGATATTTGTGGTATAATATTAAGAAGGGACTTAGCAACAAAACGTCACATAGGGTAATTTTGGTAAAACATGAGGTACAAATAATCCCTTAAAAAAAGACAAGCAACACCTGCTGTTTATCAGTAGTAACATGAAATTATACATAGTTTTCTGTTGGGATTATTTGCTTATAATCAAATTAAATGTTCTCTTTAGAACCTTTGTGTTTTATGTGTGTTGATGGGAACTGAGGGTCCTTGGCAAGAAGGAGGGTCTACGGAAATAGCCCAAATGTAAAGGGATAGGGGAAAGAAAGCTAGAGAAAAACAGAACCTAAGGAAGAAGTAGATGCATTTCTTTTCTTTTTTTTTTTTAAACATCGTTATTGGAGTATAGTTGCTTTACAATGGTGTGTTAGTTTCTGCTTTATAGGAAAGTGAATCAGCTATACATACACATATATCCCCATATCTCCTCTCTCTTGCATCTCCCTCCCACCCTCCCAATCCCATTGCTCTAGGTTGTTACAAAGCACTGAGCTGATCTCCCTGTGCTATGTGGCTGCTTCCGACCAGCTATCTATTTTACATTTGGTAGTGTATATATATCCATACCACTCTCTTACTTCGTCCCAGCTTACCCTTCCCCCTCCCCGTGTCCTCAAGTCCATTCTCTACATCTGCAGCTTCATTCCTGTCCTGCCCCTATGTTCTTCATAACCTTTTTTTTTTTTGATTCCATATATAGGTGTTAGCATACGGTATTTGTTTTTCTCTTTCTGACTTACTTCACTCTGTATGACAGACTCTAGGTCCATCCACCTCACTACAAAAACTCAATTTCGTTCTTTTTATGGCTAAGTAATATTCCATTGTATATACGTGCCACATCTTCATTATCCATTCATCTGTTGATGGACACTTAGGTTGCTTCCATGTCCTGGCTATTGTAAATAGAGCTGCAATGAACATTGTGGTACATGACTCTTTTTGAATTATGGTTTTCTCAGGGTATATGCCCAGTAGTGGGATTGCTGGGTCGTATGGTAGTTCTATTTTTAGTTTTTTAAGGAACCTCCGTACTGTTCTCCATAGTGGCTGTATCAATTTACCTTCCCACCAACAGTGCGAGAGGGTTCCCTTTTCTCCACACCCTCTCCAGCATTTATTGTTTCTAGATTTTTTGATGATGGCCATTCTGAACAGTGTGAGGTGATACCTCATTGTAGTTTTGATTTGCATGTCTCTAATGAGTAGTGATGTTAAGCATCCTTTCATGTGTTTGTTGGCAATCTGTATATCTTCTTTGGAGAAATGACTATTTAAGTCTTCTGCCCATTTTTGGATTGGGTTAATTTTTTTTTCATATTGAGCTGCATGAGCTGCTTGTAAATTTTGGAGATTAATTCTTTGTCAGTTGCTTCATTTGCAAATATTTTCTCCCATTCGGAGGTTTGTCTTTTTGTCTTGTTTATGGTTTCCTTTTCTGTGCAAAAGCTTTGAAGTTTCATTAGGTCACATTTGTTTATTTTTATTTCCATTTCTCTAGGAGGTGGCTCAGAAAGGATCTTGCTGTGATTTATGTCAGAGAGTGTTCTGCCTTTGTTTTCCTCTAAGAGTTTGATAGTGTCTGGCCTTACATTTAGGTCTTTAATCCATTTTGAGTTTATTTTTGTGTATGGTGTTAGGGAGTGTTCTAATTTCATTCTTTTACATGTAGCTGTCCAGTTTTCCCAGCACCACTTATTGAAGAGGCTGTCTTTTCTCCATTGTATATTCTTGCCTCCTTTATCAAAGATAAGGTGACCATATGTGCGTGGGTTTATCTCTGGGCTTTCTATCCTGTTCCATTGATCTATATTTCCATTTTTGTGCTAGTACCATACTGTCTTGATTACTGTAGGTTTGTAGTATAGTCTGAAGTCAGGAGGCCTGATTCCTCCAGCTCCGTTTTTCTTTCTCAAGGTTGCTTTGGCTATTCGGGGTGTTTTTTGTTTCCATACAAATTGTGAGATTCTTTTGTTCTAGTTCTGTGAAAAATGCAGTGGTAGTTTGATAGGGATTGCATTGAACCTGTAGATTGCTTTGGGAAGTATAGTAATTTTCACAATGTTGATTCTTCCAATCCAAGAACATGGTATATCTCTCCATCTATTTGTATCATCTTTAATTTCTTTCATCAGTGTCTTATACTATTCTGTATACAGGTCTTTTGTCTCCTAAAGTAAGTTTATTCCTAGGTATTTTATTCTTTTTGTTGCAGTGGTAAATAGGAGTGTTTCCTTAACTTCTCTTTCAGAATTTTAACCATTACTGCATAGGAGTGAAAGAGATTTCTGTGCATTAATTTTGTATCCTGCTACTTCACCAGATTCATTGACTAGCTCTAGTAGTTTTCTGGTAGCATCTTTAGGATTCTCTATATATAGTATCATGTCATCTGCAAACAGTAACAATTTTACTTCTTCTTTTCCAATTTGGTTTCCTTTTATTTCTTTTTCTTCTCTGATTGCTCTGGCTAAAACTTCCAAAACTATGTTGAATAATAGTAGTGAGAGTGGGCAACCTTGTCTTGTTCTTGATCTTAGTGGAAATGGTTTCAGTTTTTCACCATTGAGAACGATGTTGGCTGTGGGTTTGTCATAATGGCCTTTATTATGTTGAGGAAAGTTCCCTCTGTACCTACTTTCTGGAGGGTTTTTATCATAAGTGGGTGTTGAATTTTGTCAAAAGCTTTATCTGCATCCATTGAGATGATCATATGGTTTTTCTCCTTGAATTTGTTAATATGGTTTATCACATTGATTGATTTGCATATACTGAAGAATCCTTGCATTCCTGGAATAAACCCCACTTGATCATGGTGTATGATCCTTTTAATGTGCTATTGGATTCTGTCTGCTAGTATTTTGTTGAGAATTTTTGCACCCATGTTCATCAGTGATATTGGCTTGTAGTTTTCATTCTTTGTGACGTCTTTGTCTGGTTTTGGTATCAGGGTAATGGTGGCCTCACAGAATGAATTTGGGAGTGTTCCTCCCTCTTTTATATTTTGGAAGAGCTTGAGAAGGATAGGTGTTAGCTCTTGTGTAAATTTTTGATAGAATTCACTTGTGAAGCCATCTGGTCCTGGGCTTTTTTTTGTTGGAAGATTTTTAATCACAATCTCAATTTCAGTGCTTGTGATTAGTCTGTTTATATTTTCTAATTCTTCCTTGTTCAGTCTTGGAAGGTTGTGTTTTTCTAAGAATTTGTCCATTTCTTCCAGGTTGTCCATTTAATTGGCATATAGTTGCTTGTAGTAGTCTCTCATGATCCTTTGTATTTCTGCAGTGTCAGTTGTTGCTTCTCCTTTTTCATTTCTAATTCTATTGATTTGAGTCTTCTCCCTTTTTTTCTTGATGAGTCTGGCTAATGGTTTATCAATTTTGTTTATCTTCCCAAAGAACCAGTTTTTAGTTTTATATCTTTGCTATTGTTTCCTTCATTTCTTTTCCATTTATTTCTGTTCTGATCTTTATGATTTCTTTCCTTCTGCTAACTTTGGGGTTTTATTGTTCTTCTTTCTCTAATTGCTTTAGTTGTAACATTAGGTTGTTTAATTGAGATGTTCCTTGTTTCCTGAGGTAAGATTGTATTGCTCTAAACTTCCCTCTTAGAACTGCTTTTGCTGCATCCCATAGGTTTTGGGTCATCATGTTCTCATTGTCATTTGTTTCTAGGTATTATTTGATTTCCTCTTTGATTTCTCCAGTGATCTCTTGGTTATTTAGTAGTGTATTGTTTAGCCTCCATGTGTTTGTATTTTTTACAGATTTTTTTCCTGTAATTGTTATCTAGTCTCATAGCGTTGTTTTCGGAAAAGATACTTGATACAATTTCAATTTTGTTAAATTTACCAAGGCTTGATTTGTGACCCAAGATATGATCTATCCTGGAGAATATTCCGTGAGCACTTGAGAAGAAAGTGCATTCTGTTGTTTTTGGATGGAATGTCCTATAAATATCAATGAAGTCCATCTGATCTAATGTATCATTTAAAGCTTGTGTTTCTTTTTTATTTTCATTTTGGATGATCTGTCCATTGGTGAAAGTGGGGTGTTAAAATCCCCTACTATTTTGTTACTGTCGATTTCCCCTTTTATGGCTGTTAGCATTTGCGTTATGTATTGAGGTGCTCCTATGTTGGGTGCATAAATATTTACAATTGTAATATTTGCTTCTTGGATTGATCCCTTGATCATTATGTAGTGTCCTTCTTTGTCTCTTGTAATAACCTTTATTTTAAAGTCCATTTTGTCTGAGATGAGAATTGCTACTCCAGCTTTCTTTTGATTTCCATTTGCATGGAATATCTTTTTACATCCCCTCACCTTCAGTCTGTATGTGTCCCTAGGTCTGAAGTGGGTCTCCTGTAGATAGCATATATACAGGTCTTGTTTTTGTATCCATTCAGCCAGTCTATGTCTTTTGGTTGGAGCATTTAATCCGTTTACATTTAAGGTAGTTATTGATATGTATGTTCCTATTCCCATTTTCTTAATTGTTTTGGGTTTGTTATTGTAGGTCTTTTCCTTCTCTTGTGTTTCCTGCCTAGAGAAGTTCCTTTAGCGTTTGTTGTAAAGCTGGTTTGGTGGTGCTGAATTCTCTTAGCTTTTGCTTGTCTGTAAAGGTTTTAATTCCTCTGTCAAATCTGAATTAGATCCTTGCTGGGTAGAGCAATCTTGGCTGTAGGTTTTTCTTTTTCATCACTTTAAATATGTCCTGCCAATCCCTTCTGGCTTGCATAGTTTCTGCTGAAAGATCAGCTGTTAACCTTATGGGGATTCCATTGTATGTTTTTTGTTGCTTTTCCCTTGCTGCTTTTAATATTTTTTCTTTGTATTTAATTTTTGATAGTTTGATTAATATGTGTCTTGGCATGTTTCTCCTTGGATTTATCTTGTCAGGGACTCTCTGCGCTTCCTAGACTTTTTTGGCTATTTCCTTTCCCTTATTAGGGAAGTTTTCAACTATAATCTCTTCAAATATTTTTTCAGTCCCTTTCTTTTTCTATTCTTCTTCTGGGACCCCTATAATTTGAATGTTGGTGCATTTAATGTTGTCCCAGAGGTCTCTGAGACTGTCCGCAATACTTTTCATTCTTTTTTCTTTATTCTGCTCTGTGGTAGTTATTTCCACTATTTTATCTTCCAGGTCACTTATCCGTTCTTCTGCCTCAGTTATTCTGCTATTGATTCCTTGTAGAGAATTTTTATTTTCATTTATTGTGTTGTTCATCTCTGTTTGTTTGCTCTTTAGTTCTTCTAGGTCTTTGTTAAATGTTTCTTGTATTTTTCCATTCTATTTCCAAGATTTTGAATCATCTTCACTATCATTACTCTGAATTATTTTTCAGATAGACTGCCTATTTCCTCTTCATTTGTTTAGTCTGCTGGGCTTTTACCTTGCTCCTTCATCTGCTGTGTATTTCTCTGTCTTCTCATTTTGCTTAACTTACTGTGTTTGGGGACTCCTTTTTGCAGGCTGCAGGTTCTTAGTTCCTGTTATTTTTGGTGTCTGCCCCCAGTGGGTAACTTTTGTTCAGTGGGTTTTGTAGGCTTCCTGGTGGAGGGGACTGGTGCCTGTGTTCTGGTGGATGAGGCTGGATCTTGTCTTTCTGGTGGGCGAGACCACGTCTGGTGGTGTGTATTGGGGTGTCTGTGACCTTATTATGATTTTAGGCAGCCTCTCTGCTAATGGGTGGGGTTGTGTTCCTGTCTTGCTAGTTGTTTGGCAGAGGGTGTCCAGCACTGTAGCTTGCTGGTTGTTGAGTGGAGCTGGGTCTTAGCGTTGAGATGGAGGTCTCTGGGAGAGCATTCGCTGTTTGATATTATATGGAGCTGGGAGGTCTCTGGTGGACCAAAGTCCTGAACTCAGCTCTCCCACCTTAGAAGCTCAGGCCTGACACCCACCCAGAGCACCAAGACCCTGTCGGCCACATGGCAAAGGTGTTGCGTGCAGTGCCAACTCTCTGGTTCCACAGAGTTAGATGCATTTCTAATAGGTTACAAGTCTGAAGAATGAATCTCCCTTAATTTGCTGATTGATACATTTTAAAATTAAGGTACCTGAAGATTTTGGCCCTAAGGTAAGAATATCACATTGAAAGGTGTAGAAAACTTTTTTTAACAGCAAAATCTGTGTTTTAGGAAAAAAAGAAACACTTGATAAAATGTAGCTAATATTTCTATAAGCTTCCCATTTTGCTAGAATATTTTGCTTGTTTGACACAGCAATTAAATGTTAAATTTTATCTAGACAAAGTTCGTGGAACTGAGAATTATTTTGCTTTCTATCAACCTACTTTCCCCAATATTTTGTAACAGCTACACCTGTTAGAACCTATTTCACTGCATGAGGTGGAAATGTTGGCTTTTAGCGGTGATCTGGGAAAAAAGGAATTGATGAAGAAAAGCAGTTGAAGTAACCACTGAAAAGGAAATAAAAGATAAATAGTAGCAGCAGAGCAACAGAACAACTATGCAGGGTGTCTGAGGACACTTGCTTTTATAATACACAGTTAAGGGACTCACAGGAGCATCCAGCTCTGCAAGCCATTATGTGTCATTAAGTCTGTTGCTTGGTAAAATGATGCCACAGTGACGTTTATGAAAAAAAGGGCCCTAAAAGGGAAACGACAAAATCTAGCTGGTATAGAAGGCAGAAATCTGCAGGAGGTAAAAATAGGAGGATCTGGCTAAGGTGGCCAGACTCAGCCCACCAATCTCGTCCCTGTTGAGTTACTTAATGAGATATATACAATCTGGCAATTTTATGATTTCCACTACATAGTTTTGGTGGGATGTTATCCAAATAGGGATAATTCCCATTCCTGGGAAATAGTATCTCATGTGGCTGACTGGCCATTTTCAGTCAGTGCAATGAATGGATCTCCCACCAGGAAAACTGAATTACTGTAGGGAGATAGCCCTCTTTACAGAACACTTGCACTCAGAAGCTTTTGTGTTCTTGAACTCTAAAGACACACGCTATCATACATGCCACTGCTGCTGGGCTAGAACCAAAGCAAATTAATTATGCCTTCCCCCAACACATGTCAGTTACTACCCTTGATGTAGTTTTGCTTTAGATTTGTGAGCAATGTTTTTGACTGATGGCCTTTTGAAACCCTATCTCCTTGCCTGAAAGGAGCTGCTAATCTAGTCTTGCATTTGTTTCTCTATTTTATATCCTGTTTTTAAACATCTCAGGCCCTGTTCTACATGCTTTACAAATATTCGCCATTTAATCCTTATAAGGACCTTCAGGTGGGGTGTATCATTATCCCCATTTTACAGATGGGGAAACTAAAGCACAGAAAAGTTAAGTAACTCGCTCAAGGTCACACAATTAGTAAATCATGAAGCTGGGATTTGAACTCAGGAAGTCTAGCTCCAGAATCCAAGCCTGACCACTGTCCACTGCCCTTTGCTTGTCTCTTCATTCCTTTCCTGTCTCTCTTTCATCACCACGCTTGATTGAGATGTTCTACCTTTATTATTTCAGCTAGAGCAATTTCATCAGCATGTTGTCTCTTGGCTTTTGGGCAGACTGGGAGGGTGGAGGTGAGATGTGAGATTGTGGCGAGACAGGAGCACATTAAGTTGGAAGGCCTGGAAGAGCCACGGTCACCATGTAACAATTACAGCAGATTTCTCTTCAGTGTGGAGTCAGAGGCCTGGATTCAAATCCTCGTGCCCCCACTTACTGACTCTGGGACCTTGCCTTTATTGCTTATGTCTTCATTTTACAGACTCCTTTTCTACAAATTGGAAATTGATTGTAGTGCTTACTCTGTAGGGTTGTCATGGGGATTGCAGGGGACAATCCTGGCACATAATAATTGTTCAGTAAACATTAGCTAGGATAGTGATTATTGTGATGGCTGTATCAATTTTAGGCACGATTTGTTACATAAGATCCAAGCATCAGAGAATAGGTCATGTTTAGTTTTCAGCTGAGGCCACACTCAGACCAAATTTTCTAGAAAAAGTTGGCATCTGATGGTGGTTTATTGATAAGGGAAATGGAAGACATATGATCTTAGGAGAAAGACTACTCTGCTTCTATATTTTAATTGTGAAAGGTCTCCCTCTACCATGTTGAGTTGGGGAATAAGTAATAATATTTGAAATTGGCATTGCAAAATGAGTCTCAAAAATGCCTGACACACAGTAGGTACTCAACAAATATTACCTTCTACTTATGTCGTATAACCCACACCCCCTGCTTGTCACTCTTATTTCTCACATCCCCAATCCTTGGTTCTAGTCAAGCCACAGTCACTGCATTCTTGTTCTCACCCTATGCCTTTGCTCACCTTAATATTCCTGCGTGGAATGCCCTCAGTTCTTCTTTCCACGCTTCCAGCTCCTACACATGCTCTCCCTGAAGCATTTCTGAGCCACACAAGCCTGCTTAGGGATGAAGGTGAATTGAGAGGAGGCACTGTGTAAGCAGGAACCGATTGTACAACCTTCCAGAGCCCCCAAGTTCAATTGTCCTTCCAGAAAGAACAGATGACAAGACATCAACAGTGAACCCAGAGGAACTTAAAGCAGATTGACTCAAAAATAGATTGTGTCCTTGCCCTGAAGACTCTTGACTATAGTTTTTCAGTGTCCTTCAGTCTTTAGAATCAGTGCCAGGGAAGAGAGGGGAGGGAGCTTAGAAGTAGACTGGGATTTAGTTCTAGTAGCAAATTTGATGATGGAGTCACAGGATGGGAGTACATTTACCATCTAGAATAAATTGATTGCCAGGGATTAGTCCAGAAGTCCAGAATCATAAATCACAGTAGGTTCTACAAAGAATACTTTTGCTCATGGGAATTTTGAAGACTGTGAAACTGAAATTCCATTGCCTATTGCCAATCAAATACTTTTTAGATACAAAATTTGTTCAGAAAAATTATCTAAAACTTGGAAATAAGGCAAAAGGATGACTGTGTGTCCTTTCAGTGACATACAGGAGCTTCTCCTCACAGGCCCATCCAAGGATTATTTAACTCTAGAGGGAAACATACCTTTGTTTGATTTACTGTTTGCTCTTGATTAGAGCCCAGCCTCTGAGAGGTTATATGATAACTTCAAACTTTTTTGGGGGGTCTGATTGAGATGTAAATAATTTCTGTCCGGTAAAATAGGTAACCCCAAAGTTTACATTTTTGTTGCTCTGTAGGACACAATACTTTTATATCAAGTTTCATAATCTTATTCCTGCATTCCTTCTTTCAGTTCCTGTGTATACTCCGTCTCTCACATTATCCTTTGAACCAGCTTTATTTTCTGATTAATGAGAGAAATAAGTCTGTGATATGTGCTCACTTTATATGAGAGTCACGTTTTTAACATTTAAAATATTATACTTTGATAAACCCTCATTTGAAAGTTGAAATTTTTATGGAGAAGTAGTGAGGCCTTTGAGAAAGAATTTTAAAAATAAAACTTAATATGAAAGTCTTTTTCTTCTTTTAGCAAGTTTGGAAGAATTAAAGAGCCGGAGCACCTAGTCACTAATGATAGAGAATAGGTCCAGACAGTGCTGTTCTGAATCATGCAAATGTGATCATCAGAAAGATGTACTAAGACTGAGATATTACATGACAAAGAGCTGAACTGAGTGATTTGCCAGCCAGATGCCCGCCCCTCCCCGCCAACCCTTAGTTTGGGTTCATTTAACTTTAAAGTCTGTGTCAGTTTTGAATTTAAAATAAACTATTACTTGACAATTCCTCTAACCTAAAAGAAACCCAGGAAAATGGATTAAGATGAAAATGCTGTAGCTCTTTTATTTTGCTTTCAGTACAACTGGTAATTTTCAGCAATTCTCTTGATTCCTTTCATTGTTTGCCATGTATCCACAGGCATACGTAAAGGCCAAAAACTTACTTTGAGATACTACTTTCTTTTGCTTTGAGAGATTTGACAGTTTTCGGTCGTATCTTTCCTGGCAAGCCTTTGGAAGAAACATTAGTGTTCCCCATAATTGAGATATGTTGGAGTTTGGGGCCTAGGACCAGTATAATGTGGTGGTGGAAAGTTCAGGCTCGCTGTGTATAGTGTCTAGGTTCAAATCCCAGCCCTACTATTCCCTAGATATACTCCAATTATTTAACCTCGCTAAGCCTCAGTTTCCTCACGTGTGAAATGGGGACAATAAGAGGACTTACCAAACAGAGTCCTTCTGAGGTGCTCGGCATAGTGGCTGGCAAACAGTAAGCATTCAATTAGTGGGAGCTATTATTATTTTGAAGGTAGGGAACATGGAAATGTGCAGATGTTTCCCATTTGTACGTGGTTCACATTTCGGGTATCTCTAACCATTTCCTCTCTTTCTCCTTCTTACCCAGTAGCACTGTAGTGAGAAATTAATAGGATTTTAATATTAATTTGTGTGTATCCAATAAAGTTTTTTTCCTATTTTATTGGAAAGCAAAACAAAAAAAATGAAAATCAGAAAAGTTAAATATTTCCTATTTCTGAAGGAGAGGATTGATTAAATTGCATTATTTCCCAGGAGTATATTCGTATTTTTTTCCCTTGCGGACAACAATGCTCCCTCAGTGCACCGCATTGGATTATTTGACTTTTTCTGCACCTTTAAGTCCAGTCATGGGGAGGAGGTCACGGCTCTCCCTTCATTCCTACAGCGGCAGTCTGGGTGTAACCTAACGCCGTAACATTCCATGAGACAGGAAAGAAACATCCACGTCAGTCATGATTTGAGCTGTGTTCCTATCCCTGGTTTCATCAAGTATGACAGCCTAATTATAAGGCTTCCTATACGAGTTACGTAGGCAACCAAGATCCTCTGCCTGCTTTCTCCTTCTGATGTGTGTCTCTTGTCTTGTAATGAAGTTCTTTACTGGTGTGTTCTTCATAGAATATGTTTATATGAGACTAATCTTTCCAGGGTCTCTGCATGATTTCACCCCAAATTTCCTAAAGTTGTCTAAGACAATCTACTTATAATGACAACTCCAGGGGCCATGGGTGGCATATAGTGGAGGAATTCTAAAGATGCTGGAGGAAGTGTTGGTGCTTAGTGTAAAGGTTAACTGTGGTAAGATGAACAACTGGATGAGAGCATTGAGGGCTGACAAGAATTCAGGTGAGAAGTCCTAGCTGGTTGGGGCAAGGAGTTTACTTAACTGCCAGCCCAACATGAGCCAGCAGTGTGATCCAGCTGGGGGCGCCTGAAGATGGAACAGACCCGGTCTATGATTTTGTGTTTCCTCTAGTTGAAGCTTAGCAGTCGTCCACTTGGGCTGTTGTATGGAATTTTCCGGCATTGAAATAGAGGAGATAAAGGTGAAATGATCTTGAAGATGCCTTACAACTGTAAGTTTGGATGCTGCTTTAGTTTCTTTTTCTCAATTTTTTTAAAGTATAATTTACCTCTAATGAAACATACAGATATTAAGTGTTTCATAGTGTTGATGAGTTTTGTTAAAGATATACACCCATGTTACTCCCTCCCGATTCAAGACATAGAGTACTTCCATTACCCCATAAAGTTCTTTGTACTCCTCTACAGTCAATGTCCCCTCTCTGTAGGTAATCACCATTCTGATTTCTATTAACACAGATTCTAGAACTTCATACAAAGGGAACCATATAGTATGCACTCATTTATATCTGGCTTGTTTCACATAACATAATGTTTTTGAGATCCATCCATGTTGTGTGTATCAGTGGTTCATCCTGTTTTATTGCTGAGTTGTATTCCATCATGTGCATATACCACAATTTGTTTATTCAGTCTCCTGTTGATGGACGTTTGAGTTGTTGGCTACTTCGAATAAAGCAGAATAAATATTCTTGTACAGATCTTTCGGTGGACATATGGTTTTGTTCCTTTAGAGTAAATACCTAGGAATGGAACTGCTCGATCATAGGATAGATGGATTTTCACTTTATAAGGAGCTGCCAAAAAGTTTTCCAAAGTAATTGTACCATTTAACGCTGCCAGCAGCCATGTATTGAGAGTTCCAAGTGCACCACAATCTGGCCACTCTGTTTTTCTTTTCATCATAGGCGTTCATTTCCCTTGGGTGTGTTCCTAAGGAAACCATAGAGATGATCACTGTTACTAGCAAAGGTTCACTTGAAAGTTAGCCTAAGCTAATAGGAAAAACCAGAAAACAGCATGCATTGATCACATTGGACTTGACTTTTGATTAAGGATTAGAATAAATCATGTGATTTACAAATAATCATGGCTGGGGGAAACATGCTTGTTAGTTTGTCATTTCCTCATAGCTCCTTATATGGCCAGAAAGCTCTCCTTTCTGGTGTTTTTATATTAAGAACTTTGACAGTTGTCCTGTCAGGACAGGACAGTTTGTCCTCTTATCAGGAGGAAAGCAGTAATTTGCTCATCCATCAAATTTTGAGGTACTTTTGGAAAAGGAATCCCTGGAAAAATGGTGGTTGGTGTTAGGGGCTCTAGGAATGAAAAAGCAGGGTTGGACAAAATATCATGGATCTAGTATATATGGAAGAAAATGTTGGGTAAGGTGGCTCTCTTTTTTCTTTTTTTCTTAATTTATTGAAGTATTGTTGACTTACAACATTAGTTTCAGGTGTACAACATAGTGATCATAGTGATTCAGTATTTTTATAGATTACAAACCATGCAAAGTTGCTTTAAAATATTGACTATACTCCCTGTGCTGTACATTACATCCCTATGATTTATTTATTTTATAGGGTGGCAGTTGGTACCTCTTAATCCCCTTCACCTTTTTGCCCCTCTCCCACCCATCTTCCCTGTGGTAATCACTAGTTTCTTCTCTGTGTCTGTGAGCCTGTTTCTGTTTTGTTATATTTGTCTGTTTGTTTTGTTTTTTAGATTCCACATATTAGTGAAAACACATAGCACACAAGGGTTCCCTTTTATCCACATCCTCGCCAACACTTGTTATTTCTTGTATCTTTCACGATAGCCATTCTGACAGGTTTTAGGTGAGATCTCATTGTGATTTTGATTTGCATTTTTTTGATTATTAGGGATGTTGTTATTGAGCGTTTTTTCTTGTGCTGGCCTTCTGTATGTTTTCTTTGGAAAAATGCCTCTTCAGGTCCTCTGCCCAGTTTTTTGTTTTGTTTTGTTTTTTAATAAATTTATTTATTTTTGGCTGTGTTGAGTCTTCGTTGCTGAGTGCGGGCTCTCTCTAGTTGCAGTGAGCGGGGGCTACTCTTCGTGTGGTGTGCAGGCGTCTCATTGCGGTGGCTTCTCTTGTTGTGGGGCATGGGCTTTAGGCTTGTGGGCTTCAGTAGTTGTGGCACATGGGCTTAGTAGTTGTAGCTCACAGGCTCTAGAGCGCAGGCTCAGTAGTCGTGGCTCAAGGGCTTAGTTGCTCCGAGGCATGTGGGATCTTCCCAGACCAGGGCTCGAACCCATGTCCCCTGCATTGGCAGGCGGATTCTTAACCACTGCACCACCAGGGAAGTCCCCCCTCTGCCCAGTTTTTAATCTGGTTGTTTGGTTTCTTGATATTGAGTTCTATGAGTTCTCTATATATTTTGGATATTAACCCCTTATCTGACATATTATTTGCAAATATCTTCTCCCATTCAGTAGGTTGCCTTTCTATTTTGTTGATGGTTTCCTTTTTTTTTTTACTGTGCCAAAGTTTTTTAGTTTGACTAGGTCCTATTTGTTTATTTTTGCTTTTGTTGTAGGGCAGCTCTCTTGTGAGTAAAGAAGTATTTTGCGTGGTAGATTAATAATGTGCTATCATTTACTAAATGGTCACTGTACGCCGGGCACTGGACTAAGTATTTTCATATATTCTTTTAATTTTTGCAACAACCTTACAAAATAGACATTAATTTCCCAGTATTATGGAAGAGAAAAGTGAAGTTCATAGAGGTTAAATAACTTACCCAAAGACACAACTATTACATAGTAGAGCTGTGTAATGGCTCTACTATTTGAACCTAACAGTGCCATGGCTGAGCTATACTTTGGTAAGAAAGTTGAACTGGATGGTCACATGGAAAAAAGTACGTGTGTGTGTGTGGTGTGTGTGTGTGTGTGTGTGTGTGTGTGTGTTATAGGATGACCAGAGTCTTTCCAACATAAAAATAAATATCACTAGGATAAAATTCCATGGGAGACATGGAATGGAAATATGAGATTAAGGAGGAAAAGAAATATTGTAAAATTTCTTTGTATATTAAAAAAAGAATGATGATAGGTATCACATGGTATTTAGATTCTGTTGGATACATATATATATTTTTTAACATCTTTATTGGAGTATAATGGCTTTACAATGGTGTGTTAGTTTCTGCTTTATAACAAAGTGAATCAGCTATACATATACATATATCCCCATATCTCTTCCCTCTTGCATCTCCCTCCCTCCCACCCTCCCTATCGCACCCCTCTAGGTGGTCACAGAGCACCGAGCTGATCTCCCCGTGCTATACGGCTGCTTCCCACTAGCTATCTACCTTACGTTTGATAGTGTATATATGTCCATGCCACTCTCTCACTTTGTCCCAGCTTACCCTTCCCCCTCCCCTTATCCTCAAGTCCATTCTCTAGTAGGTGTGCATGTTTATTCCCATCTTGCCCCTAGGTTCTTCATGACCATTTTTTTTTAGATTCCATATATATATATATGTGTGTTAGCATGTGGTATTTATTTTTCTCTTTCTGACTTACTTCACTCTGTATGACAGTCTCTAGGTCCATCCACCTCACTACAAATAACTCAGTTTCATTCCTTTTTATGGCTGAGTAATATTCCATTGTATATATGTGCCACATCTTCTTTATCCATTCATCTGTTGATGGATGTTGGATATATTTAAATAAATGACATATCTGCTTTAATTTAAAATGTCCATATTTAGAATGCTTTGGTAATTCTAACCTTTATAAATATTTAAATTTATGATGAAAAATGTGAGATGTCAACTTAAAAATGGGTGAGGAAGTTACATGGTTTTCAAACTTCTTTTAAGCAACATGGTAGTTAAATTTTGAACATCATGACTTGTGAAGGGTAGGGGTCCTGACTACTTAGTCACTTTTTAATCCTTGCACTTAATACAGTACCCAGAATATACAAAATTCTCAATCTGCATCTGGGGAATGAAGATGCAAGGACAGTGATGCATTGTGAGAGGCTGTGCACAAAAGGCGCAGGGCTGCAGAGAAGACTTCATCAGGACCAGTGCACAGAACTATCCAGCCTTCCAGCTTCATTTCCTCTGCTCAGAAAATAGCGTTCTAAAAGGGTTACCTGATGCCAGTAGACTGAAATAATTTTTTTTTTTTTTTTTTTTTTTTTTGCGGTACGCGGGCCTCTCACTGTTGTGGCCTCTCCGGTTGCAGAGCACAGGCTCCGGACGCGCAGGCTTAGCGGCCATGGCTCACGGGCCCAGCCGCTCCGCGGCATGTGGGATCTTCCCGGACTGGGGCACGAACCCGCGTCCCCTGCATTGGCAGGCGGACTCTCAACCACTGCGCCACCAGGGAAGCCCGACTGAAATAATTTTAATGATGATAATTGTTGTGATCATGGTAGTTTACAGCTGAGAAACCCTCTATAGAGATCAGTTCATTATTATCCTGGATGGGGGAGTATGGCCTCTCCTTTCTTTTTTTTTTTAATTTTGAGATTTAATTGACATAGAACATTATATTAGTTTCAGGTGTACAATATAATGATTTGATACTTGTATATATTTGAAATGATCACCACAATAAGTCTAGTTAACATCCATCACCATCCATAGTTGACAGAATTTTTTTCTTGTGGTGAGAATTTTTTTTTTTTTTTTTTTTTGCGGTACGCGGGCCTCTCACTGTTGTGGCCTCTCCCGTTACGGAGCACAGCCTCCGGACGCGCAGGCTCAGCGGCCATGGCTCACGGGCCCAGCTGCTCCGCGGCATGTGCGTTCTTCCCGGACCGGGGCACAAACCCGTGTCCCCTGCATCGGCAGGCGGACTCCCAACCACTGCGCCACCAGGGAAGCGCTGTGGTGAGAATTTTTAAGATATATTCTTTTAGCAACTTTCAAATATACAATACAGTATTATTAACTATAGTCACTGTGCTGTACATTACATCCCCAGGGCTTATTTATATTATAACTGGAAGTTTGTACATACGTATTGACCCCCTTCACCTATTTTGCCCACCTCCACCTTTGGCAACCACCAATCTGTTCTCTGTATCTATGGGTTTGGTTTTTTTAGATTCTACCTTTAAGTGAGATCATACCGTTATTTGTCCTTCTCTGTCTGACCTATTTCACTTAGCATAATGCCCTCAAGGCCCATCTGTGGTGGAAAACGGCAAGGTTTCCCTTTTATATGGCTGAATAATTTTCCGTTGTGTTTATATACCACAGCTTTATCCATTCATCCATCAATGGACACTTAGATTGCTTCCACATCTTGGTTATTGTAAATAATGCTGCAATGAACACAGAGGTGCAGATATCTTTTTGAGTTAGTGTTTTGGTTTTCTTCAGATAAATAACCCAGAAGTGGAACTACTGGATCGTGTGATAGTTCTATTTACATTTCCTTTATATATTTTGGTTCCCATTGGCTATGGGCTTTCATCAAGTTGATTTCTCTGCCTCAAACAATGCTACATGGCTTGTGCAAGGGTCAACAATTTGGTGAAGGAGGTAAGGACTGGGGCAGGAAGGAGAGAAAAGGACTTTCCAGCTAAAGTATTCTTTACTCATAAGACTGTTATGAGTGCAGCATAGGGTCATCGATTTCTATCCATACTGGGGACAAGTGGAATTTCTTTGTGGTTCATCCATCTGTCCATTCATTTAATAAACATATATTAAACGCTCACTTTGTGCAAGATCTTGGAATAGAGAGGTAAATCATACCCACAGTGACACTTTGGAAGAGGGAAGCAGATCAGTAAGTAAATGCATATAAATGGAGAGAGCCTGTTTTCACCTTACAACCTCCCAGCCCTGAGTTAAATGCTTTTGCCATTTTCATCAGAAGGAGGGAGAACACAAGCTCAGAGCCTTCCGTTTCCTCACCCACTCAAGTGAATCGAGAAGGGTCTCAGCATTCTCTAAATGATGTGCTGTCCAAACGTATAAGCCGAGGAATGGGGTAAAACTCAGTGGAATTAATGTGAGCTGGGTTCCTGGACTTTTTCCATTTGCTTTAAAAGGTCAGCAAGTTTAATGTGGAATACGTGTGGGGAAAGATGAGCTTTGGGCAAGAATGAAGGAAAGATTCAAATACTGTCCAAGGTGGATGAAAGGAACTAACTGTGTTTTATCTTCAAAGAGGCCATGTAATTGGGGTCAGCAGTTATAAGGGGTGGGCATGATATGTCTGCCAGCCTCACACATCTGTTTAGTGGCAATTTGAATCCTAATGGCGTTTAACCTGGCTCGGGCAATCCTGCCCCCCAGTTCATGCCTATTATCCTGTGTAGTTATTAAGAGCACACCCTTTTGCTTTCAAAATGTCCTAAGTTAGAAGGCAAATTATGTGGCCATGGTAGTAACTCAAGAAGCTAAAGTCAAGCCCCATCTGCATTCCTCATGGAGAAGTATGACCAAAATATGTTTGTTATTAAAATCTTTCATGTTAACATTTTACTGGTGTGGGAAGTTGTAAATCTGCTGGAAATAATAAGGTCCAGCAAACATTGCTTCTGCAGGGCTTGTGTTAAGAGAGTAAAGGAGACAGAAAAATGGATAGGATAGAGGCCTACTCTGGAAGAGTTCATGGACTGACAGAGGTGACACAGAAAGAATAATGTGTGCTTGAGACACTAAAGGTTTACATCCCTAGAACTAAAACGCTGGACCAGGAAGGGACCTGGGGATAATCTTACCACCTCACTTTACAGATGAGGATGCTGTTCGCCTGGGTTCACATAGCCTTTAGGTGTGGAAACGTGGGCTTTGCCTGGGACTGTCCTTGTTTATGCCTATTGTCCTGGAATAGCTACTAATAGCATCCCCTTTTGATCTCAAGAGTGTCCTGGTTAGTATGATAAATGATATGGTTCCTCTACTGTAGGGAGCAGGGTTTCTTGACTCTGACCAGTATTTCTCCACTGTGGCACTATTGACCTTTGGCACTGGATAACTCTTCATTGTTCGCCGGACTGTGTCCTGCTCATTGAAGGATGCTTAGTAGCATCCCACTCAAGGCCAGTAGCAGCTTCCCTCCCAGCTGTGACATTAAAACTGCCTCCAGACATTGCCAAATGTCCCCTGGGAGGCATAATCACCCTGGTTGAGAACATCTGCCCTAGACAGTGACCTCGACAGTGGTCAGGCAGACTTTACCAGGTTGTCACAAAACTCTAAAATATAACCTACCAAGGATACTTTTATTTGCTTCTTTTTTTTTTTTTTTGAACTGTTCATATGACAACCTCAAGGAAACTATTTAAAGCAAATGCTTTAATGGGAAGATATTTATTTCAAAAAGCCCTCAAACAGAATTATTGTTTTCCAGGTAAATTAATATTTTCTGTGAACAGAATATCCTCCTACGCAAAGGGTATAGAATCTGAAATGTTGGTGCACAACTGTGCAACAGGTTAAAAATCATATGGATTGCTATTTTAACCTGTTGCCCAAGTGGAAAACAGAAAGGAGAGAGGATAGTAAAATTATTTCTATAGTACTTGGAACCTACTTTTAAAGTGATATTTCTGAGTATTTTTTTAATAAACAGGAAGAGACAATGCTGCCCCAAACTGTGAAATTGGTATTCTTCTCATACACCCCACTTTCACTCCTTCTCCTGTATTCTCTCCAACTTGGAATTATTATACTAAATTTTACCGTAATGAAAAAGACTTAACCTGTTCTCAAGAATAGTTTATTGATTCAAGCAATACATACTAAGTGGCTCCATGCCAGCCTGCTCCAGTGCTGGAGATGCATTGGTGATCCCTAGTCACTGCCCTTGAGATGCTCAATGTCTAATGGGAACTCATTCATGCCCAGGTGGACTTCAATGATAACATTTAGTGCATGGTGTTTCTCAGACTTGAGTGTACATCAGTATCACCTGAAGGGGTTGTTTCTGATTCACTAGGTCTGGAGTGGGGCCCAGACAAGTTCTTCAGTGATGCTGATATTGCTGGTCTGGAGACCACACTTTGAGAACCATTGGTTTTATCTCAAGGATATTTAGGCTTCATTAGCATTCAGGAGCACCCAGGCAGGGTGGTAACCTGGCTTCTTTGGCTTCATCTTCCTCAAGTCTCCCCTCCCTGTCTTTGCCCCTTTCCTTCCTCTTTTCATTTCCCATTTCACTTCATGCACCCAGCATTGTCATGCTCCCTTGACCCTCCTCTACCAAACATTGCTCTTAAGGAAGAATTTTATATCAAACATTAGCGTGGCATTAAGGCAATGTCTTACCTTTTCTAGGGTAATTGGCATTGGGACATATCCCTGCTTAGGAAATGGGACACAGTGTGTATGTCGACTTTTTAGGACTGATTTAGGCAAATCTCCTCTATATAGGAATCCTTACTGCACTGGACCTGTTGGTGTAGTTGTTACACACACATCAAGGGGTCTCTGCTCTATGATACACATACACACAAGCACCAAACAAACAGCCACCTGTGTAGTGAGGGTGTGATTGTTAAGGCACCTTCAAGTCCTGATCTCTTATGATGATTTAAGCAAATCCAGGGTCTGGGTAAACCTTGCTGAAGTGTCAGGATTGTCCTCTCTCTTGTTTAGATGCTAATAACACTTAGAAGACCCCACCACCAGCACCATCACCACTTTATTCATACCTATCAGTTGGCAAGAGAGCAAAACATGTATCCACCCTCCTACTTACTGGGATTGTGAAAATTAATCTAAATATGGAAGTATGTGCAGAATGAAAAATTTTAAATGACATCTTGACTTAAGGACTATTATTAAAGTTAAGGCCTCTCACATTCAAAGTAATCACTAGGTATTAACAATAGGAAGAAATACTTCCTTTTTAAAATTTTGATGGTTGTTTTCTCTTCACCCCCAAATTACTGGGGTTAATCTTTGATAAGAAAGGGAAAGAACCTACGATTACTTCTAGTGTGTGAAGTTGAGGGAAATTCAACATGAACACTCAACCTACCAATGAGTTTGTAACAGATCATGTGTCTGTTCCTCTGGGTTAATGTCATGTGCAGTTAATGACTGACTAGTCTAATTGGTTCTTGATCTAGTTAACTTTTAGCTTAATGGTTGGATCTGAATCCCAATTAGAGCAGTGAGTAGAAAATAACATATGTGTAAGTGTTGTGACCAGTGAATTTGAAGAATAAGAAAGAAAGAAAAAAAGCAAATGCTTTTATCTCTAGAAAAGTGTGGCACAGGCAGAAGTTGTCTTACTCTCTCCCATTGCTCCACCTCCACTCTAAGGAGAAGCAGAGAGGAGCTTTGGTGATGAGGGGACAGGAAGGGAAGGAGGAAGACAGTTTCTACCTGGCCTAGAGATTATGTTTCAGGAAAGATATTTGTGTATTACCCTGCATTTCCCCTTCATATTTTAAAAAGTCCTACCCACCCATCCTCTTACCATGTGACCATTCTAGAAGCCAGATACATAATGATGATGCGGACTTAGAAGCCTGCTAAAGCAATACTAGGTACAGGTTCTGGACATATTATTGGTAGCCTTATCATGCTCTGAAACTGTTTGCAAAGCTACCAGATATTTAAGGGAGGATGAACTGTCCAATCAGAATGAGTTGACGTATCCTAGAACAATAATGATAATAATATCAGCTGCAGATTATAAGACTTCACTGTGTATTCCTTTTCTGATAAGTACCTTTTACCCCTTTGGTTCCTCAGAGTATTACACTGAAACATTGTGATACATGGAGAGGCTGAAAGCATAGTGAGTACGCCAATTAGGAATGCATTTGGCTGCACGTAACAAAATTCACCTTCTAAATACCAGGCAAAGTGTGAAACCCTTTTCAAATATAGTTTTTATCTTTATAGCAACCCTGCAAGATAGTTTTTTTTTTTCCTTAAGTAAGCACAGAGCAGTTAACTAACTTTCCCAAGGACCAATCTTAAAATAATAGCTTTGCCTGGTATTTTTCAAATCAGTAAAAGTTATAACATTGCTTGAGAATATCAAAACTTCTAAATCAATACAGAAAACTCAGGATTAATTTCTATGTCACCTGATGAAACGCTCAGATGGGCAAGTTCCTAAGTGGAACAGAGGCCCAGGGACAAGGTTATTGTTTAGTTAGGGGTATCCATGGGATGTGTATTGTGTAATTATTACAAGTGGGTACCTGAAGGTAAAGATTGCTTAGAGGTAGGGGTGGTTGAGTACAGGGATCACATGTCCCTTATGTGGTAGATATCGTCGATTGTCTCGACAACCCTTTCCAATAGCTTTCACCCTTGCCTTCTTTTGTTATAAAGGATATAGAGCTTGAAACCTTATTTTCTAATGAGATATAAGTGGATATCTACTTAGGGTGGCTCTGGGAAAGTTTTGCTTTCTGAACATAAGAAGAGACTGTCAGCTACCATGGTCCTCTCTCCTTTCTCCCTGCCAGGAATATAGACTCGACATATGAAGCTACACCAGCCATCTTACAACCACAAAGACAAAAGCCTGTGCACTAACAATCATGGAGCAGAAAGAGATAAAGAGCTGGGTCTTTGGTGATATCATCTGTCTCAGATTGCCTGCCTTTGAACTGCTCGTCACATGAGAAAAATGAACTCCTATTTGTTTCAGCAACCGTAAGTTGAGTTTCACGTTATTTATTGTTGAATGCATTCCCAACTGACATCCCCTCCATGGGATAAGCCTCACCTTCCCCCATAATGTTTTAATATAACAGCCTGACTAACCAAAGGAAAAAAGTATTGTACCTGTCAAAAAAATGATAGAAAGTGAAGCCTTGTAATACATGTAATCAGCTTTGTAAATTGTGAAGCATAAGTCATGTTGCAAATTGTGAAACATAAGTTTCTATTTGTCTACGGCAGTATAAGAATGGTAACTGTATAGAAACAGACAAAAAGAAGAAATCAACCTGTAGATTAGACTGTTGTTCATGATATATTCATTCCTTCCCACCCTACTTCCCCAAAACTCCATGGGAGAAGTGTATTTCCCTTCCACATTGATGTTAGACTTGGCCATGTGACTTGCTATGGTCAATGGGTTGTGGGCAGAAGTGACCGCCATAGTCTAGGCCTTAAAGAGGTATCAGGTGTTTCTGCTCTACACTCTTACCTTTCTGTCATCACCATGAGAAGAGCATACCTCGAGTAAGGTGCTGGTCTAACGAGGATGAGAGATGTATGGAGCAGAGATGAACTGAACCCATAGCCTAGAGCCAAGCCCAGCCAATATCTAACTGACCCCAGGATGCATGAGTAAGAAGTAAATATTTGTTACTGTACATCACTGGGTTTTTGAGGGGCGTTGTTATGCAGTGTTAGTGTGACAATAGCTAACTAATACACAACCCAGATAGCATAATCTCACAAAATAAACTATAGTTATTTTAATTTTTGAAACAAATATTAGTGTTTTAATGACCTATAATGACATTCTAAGTGAAACCCAATTTATTAACAAATAAAAAGCCAACATTTACAAAGACATATTTTTATGCAATAAATTAAGTATTTATTTGCTTAATCCCATTACTTCAGGAATTAGGCATCTCCCTAAATTTAGCCAGTTAAAGTAGGCGTTCTGTTTTTTCCTCACCAAAACTTTAGCTTTATTCTTTCGGTCTGCTTCTGTCCTTCTTCTGTTAGTTATGCTGTGATCAATAATACCTACTCTTTAAATTTTTGTTTAACTAGATCAAAGAAAACCTCTCTTATAAAACAAACGGAAACAAACTATTGAACAGAGCAATGTTTTCTTTGCTTGAAAGTAATATTTGTTCTAAATTCTATTAGTTATCTATTACTGTGTAACAAATTACCCTAAAACTTAGAGGCTTAAAACAACAGTAAACAGTAAGCAATCTCAATGCATTAGGGATTCAGGAGTGGTTTGCTGGGTGATTCTGGCTCAGGGTCTCTCATGTGGTTGCAGTCAAGATGTCATCCAGGAATGTACTTCCAGGAATGGCTTCACAGGGGCTGGAGGATCCACTTCCAAGGTGGCTTACTCAAGGCTCTTTCCATGTGGACCTTGCCCATTGGGTTGCTGAGTGTTCTCATGACACGGCAACTAGTTTTCCCAGAGCAAGAAATCTCGAAAAGCAATGTCTCTTATGACCTAATTTGAAAAATCACACTCTCTCAGTTCCACAATATCCTATTGGTTACACAAGTCAGATCTGTTAAGTGTGGGAGAGGACTACACAAGGGTGTGAATACCAGGAAGCAGGATCGTGGGGAGCCCTCTTACAGGCTGGCTACCACAATTTCTAATATACTTTTTTTTTTTTTTTTTTTGCGGTATGCGGGCCTCTCACTGTTGTGGCCTCTCCTGTTGCGGAGCACAGGCTCCGGATGCGCAGGCTCAGCGGCCACGGCTCACGGGCCCAGCCGCTCCGTGGCATGTGGGATCCTCCCAGACCGGGGCACGAACCGGTGTCCCCTGCATCGGCAGGCAGACTCTCAACCACTGTGCCACCAGGGAAGCCCCATTTTCTTTTTTAAAAAATAAATTTATTTATTTTATTTGTTTATTTTTGGCTGCGTTGGGTCTTTGTCGCTATGTGTGGGCTTTCTCAAGTCACGGTGAGCGGGGGCTACTCTTTGTTGCGGTGCACGGGCTTCTCATTGCAGCGGCTTCTCTTGTTGTGGAGTACGGGCTGTAGGCACGCAGCCTCAGTAGTTGTGGCGCACAGGCTTAGTTGCTCCGCGGCATATGGGATCTTCCCGGACCATGGCTCAAACCCGTGTCCCCTGCATTGGCAGGCGGATTCTTAACCACTGCGCCACCAGGGAAGCCCTCTAGTATACATTTTCAATGCAGTCTCTCTCAGACTCTTCCAAGCATCTTCTCAAAATGGATTTACAGTTTAAACTCGTGGTTCTCAACCCCCCTTCCTGGGGACATTCAGCAATGTCCGGAGACATTTTTGGTCTCCTGGCATCTAGTGAGTAGAAGCCAGGGGTGCTGCTAAACATCCTATGAATGCAAAGGACATTCTCCCCCCAACAATTATTCAGCACAAAATGTCAATGGTGGTAAGGCAAAGAAACGCGGCATTTAAACTATTTAAACTATTACAGTCTGTTAAAATTTTAAACACTTTCCCCTTACAAATCCTTCAATGTATCATATAAACACTGCTTTTCGTTTTCAGTCAGGTATAATCAGATTAAGCAAAATTGAGTTATTATAGGTGCACAACCAAAAGGGAGTGAGCAGGAGAAATGAATTTGGCCAAGAAACACACACACACACACCCCTCCCCAGAAGAGCTGGAGTCGAGGGAGAGCTTTCCCTATTGTGTGATATACTTGCTGAATTTGCACAAAACAACACCAAATAATTGCTATTTCACTTGAGAACTCCCTGCCAACAGCTAGAAACAGCCCTAGCTGGGTGACACTGTGAATCCTGAGATAGTCAACTGGGGATTTTAAAGACAAGCAGAAGAAGAATAAGAAAGTGAATTCAGTAGTTTTATTGACAACTTAGAGCTTATAGAGCTTTTTCTATAACTCTTGACAAGTCTTCTTTGCATCCAAGGTTTGTTTGAGTGCTTAAAAGGGGCTAAGATAATACATTCACAACACAGTAGCTTTTTCTGTCAGAGACTGATCTCCTCCTTCCTTAGAAGCTGAGGAGGAGTGATTATTAAGCAGACTGCCAGATTTGGGACAGCCTCAGGACTGTTTGCAACAATTAGGGAGATAAAGAAGATCAGCCTGAGCTCTAATCTTCCTTGAACAAACCATGAAGAACTGAACTGGCTTCTGGGCAATGTTCAGAGCCACTGGGACAATGGGAAAAAGTCACATTACACCAGATCCCCTAAGTGTCTCTAAGCTAGCACATGGGTAATGGTTCTTTAAAAAAGGAAAAACGTTAATGTATCTTTGCATTGTAAGTTCTACTACTTGATGAATATATGTGCCTATATTCTTAAACTTACATGATTTCATAAATAACTATAACATATACAATACATATATTCCCTCTCTCTCTCTCTCTCTATATATATATGTATGTATATATATATATATATATATATATATATATATATATATAAAATGATTTTTTTCTTTTCCACATGGGAAGCCATGTGAAGCATTGGGAGGGGAGGAATAAAGTAATTCTTAGAGATTGGGGAATGTACAATGAGAAGAAATTATTATCTCATTCCCCAGTTTGGCATCAGCAGGGGTGGGGATGGGGGTGGAGAGGGAGAGAGAAAGAGGTGGAGGGGGAGAGAGAGGTGTTACCTTATAAGGAAACAGGATCATTGAAGATGTGATTGAGCTAAGGATCTTGACAGTATCACTGGGCTGAAATCAAGGTGTCAGCAGGGTGAGACTCTAGGGATGGTCCATTCCTCGTCTCTTACAGCTTCTGGTGGCTGCTGGCTTCCCTGGTTTGTGGCTGTATCACTGCTATCTAGGCTTCTGTGGTCACATTACCTTCTCTTCTTTCATCTGTCAAATCTCCCTCTACCTCCCTGTGCATATGATTGCATTTAGTGTCCACCCTGACAATCCTGGATAATCTCTTCATCTCAAGATCCTTATTTTAATCACATCTGCAAAGATCTTGTTTCCATATAAGGTAATATTTACAAGGTTCCAGAGATTAGGACCTGATATATTTGGGGAGGTGGTATTTTTCAGCCTACCACACCCAGTATCTTGTTCCACCCCTATTCCTTCCAAGGTTCAGCCCTACACCCTATTTATACACACACACACACACACACAGACACACACACACACACACACCCCTACCTCTTTCTCTCTCCATCTCTTCTCCTTTTCTTTCTTGATAGAGCTGAATGAACCAAATCGTTAGCCTTCATTAGCCTGGCGGGCTCAGCTCTGTGTATGCACTCCAGCTGTAGTGGCAGTGCTGGTGGTGGAGTAGGTTTTTGTATATTCTTCTAATGCAGCAAAGAAAAGGAAGAAAAACAAAGGAGAAAATTAACTTTCCATACTGAAAAAAAGTTAAATAGTGTTATTTTGCTATGTGAAGAAATTACATGGTATAGTCGAGAAGTTGTTATAAAAAAACGAGTACAGAGATATCTTACCAGGGAAGAGGCTAATGATCGTTGGTCCCCAAAGGTAAGCCTTGATTCAACCCTTTTGGCTAGAATTCCATAAGCCAAAATATAAATGCTTCGCAGGAGTCTAGAAGATGCTGACCCTTCTTCCCCTCACATCTGTCTGTCCAGGAGACATACTTATTTTTAGTCAGTAAAGAAACAAGGAGTTCTTTCTGAAACTTTTACTTTGAAAGTCAGAAATTAAATGTATACTATTTATCTGAGGATCAATTCTGCACTTTTCATGTCGCTCTTTAGCTATGGTTGAAAGACTTTCTGTTGTTCAGTGAGTGTTATTAAATATAGAACTGACATATCTAGCCACAGGAGCAGCACTTCTGAAATCAGTGTGCTTTAGAAGTACAAGAAATGATAAAGAAAAATATTCAGCTACATAGAAATGAAGAGGAGTTCATTTTAGAAATAAAAATGTTAAAGCTAGAAGAGATCTGAAGTTATTTAGTAAACTTACTCCATTTACTGATGAGGAAACTGAACTGAGGCCCAGAAAGATAACAAGATGTGTCAGTCAGCTATTGCTGCATAACAAACAACTGCAGACTCTTAGAAGCTTAGAACAAGCATATATTTAGCATGCACCTCTGGGCATTTGCTGATTTGGAGTTTGGCTGATCTAGATTTTTGTGCCTAGGGTAGTTTTGTTTCACATTTTAGGTCCTTGGGTTTGCTCCAGGTGACTCTCACCTTCCTTGTACCAGTGGGCTAACTGGCGTAGGTTTTTCTCCTGGTAATGGTGAAGGCACAAGAGAGCAAGTGGATGTGCACAAGGCATTTTAAGGTCTAGATTTGGAACTGAAACACTGTTATTTCTACCCAAATGTCATTGGCCAAAGTAAGTTACATGGCCAAGCTCAAAGTTAAAGGGCAGGGAAATACTCTCTGCCCACAATGAGGCCCTGCCAAGGGTATGGATTTAGGATGGGATGAAGAATTAGGGCCAGTCATTTAATCATCCATACAAAATTTGCCTAAGGTCAAAAAGCTACATAATGCCTCAATTAGGAGACTAGAATTCTACCACACTGCACAAGTGGTTACATTTATTTGATCTAGATTTTTCTCTTTTCCATCCACATAATTAAAAGCCATTCATAGATTTCTATAATTATTATCCACAGAGGCATATGACACATTGATACATGTTAAACGTGGTACTGTTTTCATTCAGTGTCAACCCAAGTTTCTCCAGCCCATGGGTACTAAACTGCTCATATTAAAAAGAAAAGTCCAGATTTCACTGGCTTTGCAAAATCCCTTTCTGGCGGCTCATGAGAGACCTTCTCATCTTCTTCCCCTTGAACACCTCAAGAATATCTGCTACTGGTGCTGTTCACTGCTACACCAGCCCCTCTGGGAGAGCGCTGATGTCCCAGGTGCCCCAGAACTGGGAACCCTTGAGTTGCCCAAGTGACGTTGTGTTCCCTTCTGTTTTATGGCTGAATAATATTTCATTATATATATATATATGTGTGTGTGTGTTTGTGTGTGTGTGTGTGTGTGTGTAAAACATTTTCTTCATCCATTCATCCATCAAAGGACATTAATATTGTTTCCATGGCTTGACTCTTGTGAATAATGCTGCAATGAACATGGGAGCACAGCTGTCTCTTCGAGATACTGATTTCCTTTCCTTTGGATATACCCAGGAGTGGGGTCAGCAGGATGTTTTAAATTTTTGAGAGAAACCCGGGGCTATGCAAGCTAATTGCTTGATGTAGTTCACAGTGTCAACATTAGATCTGGTGACATTACTTTTGATAGCATGATGTCTTTGTGAAAGTGGGAGTTCAGCAGTTGCTGTGGTAAAAAGAAAATACCAAGTGAAAATCAGTGTAGAACAGAAAATGAGGGTGGTGGTGGCCAATCTTACTGCAAGGTTTGAGAAACTGTACAGTGTCCAACAGGTACACCCATCCCATTGGGAAGTAATTGTGGTCATTCAAGAATGAAATTCTATAATATATGTTTTTTATTTCCATGCATTATTTTTTTTCAGATAGCTACTTAGTTGTTAGGATACAAATATTCAATAAGTCATTTGGACTTAACTACTTAATAAATGGAGTTGTTAGGTGTTCCTTTTGGCCCAGGGGTCCCATGAAAAAATTACAGAGACACAGAGTGTTGTAAACTGAGAAAGTTTTGGAACCTTGGGTTTATTATATTTTGTCTATTAAATAGCTAATTGAAAATTGAAATTGATTAAAAATATTTGGCACATAGAACTTTGTATCAGCCTACTACTTAAAAATCTCAGTGTCTTTGCATGCCTACCAAAGAAAACACCAAATTTCCCAGACCATTATTGCAGACCTTTCATGATCTTCCCCCCAACATACCTTTTATTTTATTATTATTTTTTAAACATTTTATTTTTTTTTAATGAAAAATTTTATTTATTTTATTTATTTACTTTTGGCTGCATTGGGTCTTCATTGCTGTGCGCCGGCTCTCTCTACTTGCGGCGAGTGGGGGCTACTCTTCGTTGTGGTGCGCGTACTGCTCATTGAGGTGGCTTCTCTTGTTGTGGAGCACGGGCTCTAGGCGCACAGACTTCGATAGTTATGGCACGCAGGTTCAGTAGTTGTGGCTCACGGGCTCTAGAGTGCAGAATCAGTAGTTGTGGTGCACGGGCTTAGTTGCTCCGCGGCATGTGGGATCTTCCTGGACCAGGGCTCGAACCCGTGTCCCTTGCATTGGCAGGTGGATTCTTAACCACTGCACCACCAGGGAAGTCCCCCCAACGTACCTTTTAGGTTTAACCTTCTATCACCATCATCTGGCTAAAAATATTCACCATTCTCAGAGCTCCGATTTGCCCTCTCTACCAACCTCTTTCCCAAAAATGTACTCTCTCTTCTGTTTATGGTATCGTACCAATTCTTTAAGAATCTTCAAAGTCCAAAGTAAATTCTGTCTCTTTCATTGAAGAAGTTTGTCTTTCTCTTCTGTCAGATGTGAGTTCTCATGCTTTGGAAATCTGTAGACATACAACTCCCGGGAGCATTTATCTCATATTTTCTCTTATTTTCTTTTCTCCCCTATTAAATGGAAGGTTCTCATATGGCAAGGACCATTTCTTATATGTGTCTATATGCACTGCAGTGTTACTCCCTTGAGTGGATTAGTGGAATGGATGGGTGAATAGAAGGATGGATGCATGGGTACATGAATGGCTGGATAATAAATTAATGGATGGTTAGAAAGATGGATGCATGGATGGAGGATGGATGAATAATAGATGGATGGGTAGATGAAGTAGTACATGGATGAGTGAGTAGATGTGTGAATAAATGTTACAGCAGTTTAAAAACCCATTTTTCCTAATATTTTAGTCCCTTATAGTCATAAATTACCCAGGGGTTACATTCAATTAACAATCCTTTTGCCATTCCATGCCTTATTAGAACTATAACATCCCTTTTCATCATATCATAAATTAGAACAAAATTTCTCCTATTCACCAATAAGATTTACTTTTTACAGTCAAATGTACACATCAGCTTCCTTATCAAATCATTTGATTTGTGTGTCCAAAAACAACTATAGTGATTATGATGTATTTTTATTATATATATTTATATTACATAATCACATAAAGGCAGTGTGCTTATGGGTAAAAATCAAGTCTTCCCATAAAAGATAGGAATTAGTTAATTGTATACAATGTGGTTCAGAGGACTATACTAGAGCTGACTGTGAATATCAAGCACAAAGTTAGTCAGTGATATCGCAAAAGGGAACCAGTGTTTATTGAGCATTGCTATGTGTCATTTAATGCTCACAACTACCTTGTGGGTTAGAGATTATTATTCCTATTTTATAAATGATAAAATAGAAATACATGGAGGTTGCGAATCTTGCCCAAGGTCACATGTCTCATACGTGGGGGAGGTTGTATTGAGAGTTGCACTATTACTACCAATTTAACGTGTCTCCGACCCATGCTCTTTGCTCCTCATCTCAGTGGGATGCGTACATGGGCGCCCAGCAATAAGAACTAAGAAGAAATCACGTTGTTCTTATACCAAAACTGTAAACAGAGAAAAAGTGGCATAGGTTTGTCCTCCACTCCCCAGTCTGCAGACCCTTATAACAGCAATTCCAGTTTTCTACTTCATATTTCAGGGAATCAAGGAGTAGAAAGGAGAAGAGACTGAGGAGAGAGGAAAATAAAGGGAATAAAAGACAAGAGGGCCCTGGGAAATCTGCAGAATTAACTTTATCAGCAGCAGAAGCAGAGAGTCTTTCCCTCTCTTTCTCCCACCAGGCCTCTTAAGTATTAATCAGATTTAATTGCAAGTTGTTCACTTCTTAAGAAGAGATGTCTAGGAAAAGACAAGAACAGGGCCTGCTATTTCATAGCATAGTCCTTCAATATCTGGAGCTTGAGTCCTAGCCCCATTCCTTTCCAGATATGTGACTTTAACGTCTCTGTGCCTCTGACTTCTCATCTGTAAAATGGGTACAATACTATTACCTACCTCATTGTGTGGTTGTAAGGGTGAAATAGGTAATTCAGATGTAGTTCTGGTAATGAGTAGTATTCAATAGATGTCAACAGTGATGATGTATGGTAGTGGTGGTAGTGGTGATGATGCTGTGGGACAGTTCTGCCTGGGGAACTCCAGGAAGTTCTTATAGGAGTGACATTCTGGAGGAGAGAATGAAGGGGATTTAGGGCATTTCAAGCAGCATGTTTGAAAAATTATAGGGCAGCAAAAGAGCCTACCTAGAGAAGAACAAGCACTTCTGTGGGATAAATTCATTACATTCTTAATTGTATAGGAATTTCTTAAGGGGGAATGTTACATTAAGGATCACCTTCATGGAAGAGACTGTTGAAAGCACAATGTTGTATCTTAGCACTGAGAGATCTTACATGTAATAAAGACAAGAGAGAGGAGCAAAGGCAGTATTCAGAACACTGACTCCTAAATTTGATTGTTTTCTGTCACTTACAATGTTGGAAGTATCAAAGAAGTCGACTTGGTTCCTGTTCCCAGTGGGTCCTCCCCATAAAGCAGGCAATGAAACAGCATTAGGTGAGGAAGAGATGTGCTGGGGAGGTAACACCTGTGAAAGATACAAGGGGAAGGAAAGATACAAGGGGAGAGCCTCAGACCAGGATGCAGCTCCAAAAAAGTCTTCACCAACCCAGTGGGAAGCTCTGGGACAAAGATTGCCCATTAAAAGAGTCCCTCACTGGGCAGAAATGACCAGGTCTTAGTGTTCCCGCCATGCTGGGGTCTTTGGCTGGGGGCTGCTGAGAAGAGCATGGCCTCAGCTCAAAAGTTAAGGTGGATCTTGAAGCCATTTATCAACTGGAATTTCTTAGCTAACTGTATTCCTTGTATCTGAACAAGGAAGATCTGAGAAACGCATCTCTGTATATGCATTGTTCCTCTGATGAGGTGTCTCCTAAGAGAGCACCGTGGATGGGAGGTGGAAGAAGAGAAGTCAGTAAGCTCCCAGAAGACCTAGTTTCTGACCCCCCCTCAACATTAGTTTACTGTGACAGTCTGTTAATTTTGGGGGGGGGTCTCAATTTTCTCAGCTAGGAAGGTGTGGGGATTCTGGTTGAAATCTAGAATATATTTGATTCTAGATAGCAAGAATTCTTATTCAGAAATCCCATGGAATGAGAATGGTATTAAGAACATGGATTGCCTGAATTTGAAAGCTGGCTTTAGCCGTGACTAATTGTGTAATCTTGGGTGAATTATAAAATCTCTCTGGACCTTGGTTTCCTCATCTTTAAAATGGGACTAATCCTAGTACCTACCTAATAGGGTTGAAAATCCAAAGAGAAGAGAGTGTTTAGAATAGTGCCTGGCACATGGTGAATGAATCCTCAGCAAATACTAGTTGTAACTCCCATTCCCTGCCTATACATGTTCTTGAAAGGACCCGACCTTAGAGTGAGAACTTAAGGGGCCAATGGGTCCAGGTTAGGCCCAGCAGCAGCTAAGTCTAAGGAAAAACTTTAGCCCTGCTTTTGTATCTCCTTGATTCTGAGAAAGGGCAAAAAGTGCTTTTCTTCCAGAGCACAGTTTGTGATGCTTCTGGATTGCCTAGTAACAAAAGCTTCTCCTCACTCTTTTTCTGGTCTGATTGTTTTCAACTCAACAATTTTTTTTTAATTGAAGATTTTAAAAAATTATTAACTGAATTCTGCTCCCCTGACCATTTGAAGTCACTGCATCTCAAACAAAATACTTCAGAAGCCCGTAAACATCATCGTTTGGTCTAACCTGCTCAAAGTTACTAACTGTCTATTCTTTTATTTTTTGGATGCTTGGCAACCGGGCTGTCTTTGCTGTAGACATAATGAGACATCCCTCTTAAGTCAGCTTTGCAGCCGGGAGGTTGGTGGTGGCAGGGGAGGTCGGGTCAATCTCTTCTCAAAGGCAGGGTTCCCACACTTTCAGACCTTTGATTAAAGCAAGAGAATGTGCTTGGGGAATTGATTCCAATAGTACAAAACCCAAAGAGCAAGACTCTTGTCAATCATAGTCATCAAAAAGAGAGGTTACACATGAGGGAAGAGGAGTGCACGTTGTTAAATGACTGCAGTGAGGTCTTTCTCATCCCAGCAGTGCAGTTGAAGCTGTTCGTTTTGAAAGGTGGTGTCCTTACTGTTGGCAAAGCGATGCAGAAGTGGAATTAGGACTATTAGAGGGGTAGGATATGTGAGAGTGGAATGGAAAACGACGCATCAAGCCTTGTTCTGAGCCCATGAGTAGCCTCTTTGCCAGGAGATCAGAAACGGAGGCGTGTTCACTGTGGTTAAGAGTCACTCTGAAGCCACTGTTTTCAGCAAAATGATGCATAATTTGCTCATGTTTCCATGAGGATGTTTCATCTTGTTTACTGAAAGAAGAAGCACAGTTGAGGTCCTATCACCATTAGAAACCAGTGAGTTTCTTCTTCTCTCTATTCTACATCTTAAATTACTTTGATATTAAAGAAATGTGACTGTAGACATCCCAAAAAAACAGAAAAACAAAAATCACAGGACACCATTGCCGAGGAAGAAATAGAAACCACAGCTGCTGGACTCTCTGTGGTTTTCTTCCACTAGTTTTTCAGCTCCCTAATTTTCCCTAATTTCTACTTCCTTGTGTTTCAGTGTTTCCCCTCTTTCCTACTTGTCTGTTTCACCTCCCAGGAGAACTATGAGGCATGACTGTCTCTCTGCTGCTACCCTTTGTCCCCTGAGAGGCATGTGGTCTAGTGGTTAAGCACCCAGTTACCAGAACACACTTATTAACTGTGTAAATTTAGGCCAGTTGCTTCCCCTCCCTATACCTCATTTCCTCATCTGTATAAGGGATGTTAATAGTCCTGTATATAGGGTGGCTGTAAGGACTCCATGAAGGAACATGTATATAATATCTGGAATCAATGTTAGTTCTTTCTATTATTTTATCCTTTGTCCTCTCCCCTTCCCATAGATCCTGTACTATTCATTATCTGGCAATTTACAAGAAAAGGATGAGAAAACTTGCTAAGAGAAATAGAAAGGTAAATGCTGGTAGTAGATTTCAAGCAGGGGGAAAATGGAGTGTTTAGTTGTTGTTGAAGTATAAGAAGGCCCTTTCTAGAATTTTAGCATAAGGGTCCAAAACAATCATTTGAGCCTATACAACTCATACGGGAAAATAGGGATATAGGCAAAGCCACTTCTAGTTTTTTGGACTCCTTGATAAAGAGCCTGGGTTAGGACACCTAGTCTTGAAAAGGAATTTGGTCTAAAAATTGGTCTCACATTTTTGAGTTCTGTAGGACACAAGCAGAATTTAAAATGCACTAATGTGGCCATGGAGAGGAACGAGAAAGGATGTGTGAGAGAGAGAGGGACGGGGTAGTAAAAAAAATGTAAATCAGTCTATTTCCCCACTGCATCTAAGAGGCATTTTCCTAAGCTGACAATCCAACAGCCACTCTGAAATCAGTCCCATCCCAAATCATGTGTGCTCCATGCCACTTCAATCTTGGGTCTCCAGATTGATGTGGAATAGAGGAAATGCATATCTGAATCGCCAGAGTGATGCTGCAAACCTTCTAGGAAGCTCCACTCTATGCCAAGTTCTCAAAGATACATGTGTAGTTACTTGTTTGGCATTATTTATCATGTTAATAATAAATTACCTTTTTGATACTATTTAATTTAGTGGAGAATTTAAAACATATACAAAATAGATGCATTACATGAATCCCCACATTCCCTCACCTTTCTTCAACAATTACCTACTTGGCCAATCCTGTTTCATTTTTGCCCCTACTCACTTCTCCACTTTCCATGGTTTGGAAATCCTGGCTGTCACATCATTTCACCCATAACTATTTCAGTAAGTTTCTCTGAAACAAGGTTGGCAAACTCTGGCCCATGGATCAACCTCCTGTTTTACAAATAAAGTTTATTGGGTCACAGCCACGCCCATTCCTTAACCTATTTTCTATTGGCTGCTTTCCCAGAGACCCTATAGTCCACAAAGCCTAAAATATTTACTATTTGGCCTTTTAGAAAAAGTTGGCTGCCCCTGCTCTAAAAGATAAGGACTTTTAAAAACATAATTACAGGGGCTTCCCTGGTGGCGCAGTGGTTGAGAGTCCGCCTGCCGATGCAGGGGACACGGGTTCGTGCCCCGGTCCGGGAAGATCCCACATGCCGCGGAGCGGCTGGGCCCGTGAGCCATGGCCGCTGAGCCTGCGCGTCCGGAGCCTGTGCTCCGCAACGGGAGAGGCCACAACAGTGAGAGGCCCGCGCACCGCAAACAAAACAAAACAAAACAAAAAGTGGGAAATGGTCACAGAAAGTCCAATCGGACTTCAGAAAGTATAAGAAAATTAGTTTCCATTTTCACATGACCTAAAACTCTCTATACAATTAAAGGTCATCACCAAAACAGTGTCCAGGTTCTTTAAACAGAAAGCTTGCTTATGTTTATAAACTTGCTTTTTTTTTTTAATGAAAATAAGCTTTATTACATCGAGTAATAAATACAAAGATGCAAACAGTTCCATTTTCTTCCAGATCTTTGGATCAACTTACAGGAAAGGCAGAACTGAAATCTACATACAGTCTCGGGAAAAATTTCGGGGATCCTTTTTGGGTTTGTTTGGGAGGTTGCTCTTTCTTCTGTATGTATAACTTGTGTATTTTAAAAATCGACTTCAGAGCACTAATAGTCATGCAAATGCTTAAGCAAAAAAGAATTTACGATAAGCAGAATCTATAGTGTATGGGAAACGAGGGGACCAGCTACTAGTTAAGTGTGCTGTCAAGTCCGCACTACAAAAAAAACCCTTCAAGTTGTATCAGCTTATGAAAAGGATCAAAGAACAATTCGGGTAACATAAATGTATTCAAAAGAGGAGAGCGAGACACTGGTATCTTGGAGGCAAACTAGTTTGCTGTAAGATAGGTAATTTTTACGTGCATCTTTTGAATCAATGCTTTAAAAAACAACAACAAACACCTGGGTAGTTCCTAACTATTTAAAATGTGACTCCCAATCAACTGCAAAATCTTTCCTCAATCTTACAGACTGTAGATTCGGAGCCTAGTGAACCATGGGAGGGGCAGGGGGAGGAGAAACCAAACTGTTACCATTTTGAAAACAAAAGTTTCGTCTGAACAGGGGAGATGAACTGTAACTTCTCTCCGAAGATGGAAAACCGTCCAGGCTCACAAGGCAGCTAGGACCTGGCATTCCGTTCCTTTTCAGCCAAGCACTCCCGCACCAATCCTCGAGCGTGGATGATGCCTCGTTTTAGTCTCTCCATCGCGCTCTTGCTGCCCGCGTAGGTGGGTCTGATCTCTTTCCCCAGCTCTTCGATGATGGCCAACAGCTCAGCGTATTTGCTCTGGGGCACCTGGCTGTTCCCAGTTCCCTGGGTGTAGCCTAGAGATGGCGGCCCGTAGTCAGCAGCTGGCGGTCCTGTGAAGACGTCACCATACTGGTGGAGGGCGGGTGGACACTCCCAGCGGCGTTGAGGGAGGTGGCGGGCATGTGCGCGGTAAAGTTCGGTTTGTAAGACATTCCCCCGAGCGGCGGGGCGCACCGGGGCGCAGCGGGGCCCAGCCCGGGAGGGTGGCGGCGAAGGCGGCGAGGCCGGGCGACAGCGAGGCGGCCCGCGCGTCTGTGCATGCGTCCATGCGCGCGCCAAGCTCCTGCACACTTTTTGTTGTTAACGGCTCGGGCTGCACCGGCAAATATGGCCGTCCCTCACCCTGACACCCGCTGCAGTATATCACCCATACATCGGGTGGGCGCAAGGGCGGCCGCAAACTTTGAGCCTAAACTTGCTTTCTTTAAACAAATTGCAAATGTTGTCCTAGTTAGGCAATTATTTCCTTGAGGGTATGGACCATTGCTTGTTAATTTTTGTATTTCCAGGGTCTAGAACTGGGTCTGGTAGGGAATGACACTTAATATAAGTAATTTTGAATGGTTACATAATGTCAACATCATTACTTTGGGTATGAATACAGTCATATTTCTGGTAATTAAAAGGAATCTGTGCCCCCTAAACAATAACTTTACAGTGGAGAATCCTGGCCTACACAGCCTTAACAAAGTGTTGAAGATTAACATGGCCACTGATAAATCATATGGGTATCATGTACTCTGTGTTGGCTGAGCAATAGCCCCCAGTGATATCCAGGTCCTGTTCCCTGGAACCTGTGACTATTTTATATGGCAAACCTTATGTGGTGGGACTTCCCTGGTGGCGCAGTGGTTAAGAATCTGCTTGCCAATGCAGGGGATACGGGTTCAATCCCTGGTCTGGGAAGATCCCAAGTACTGCGGAGCAACTAAGCCCACGAGCCACAACTACTGAGCCCATGTGCCAACTACTGAAGCCCGTGCACCTAAAGCCCATGCTCCGCAACAAGAGAAGCCACCGCAGTTAGAAGCCCGCGTACCACAACAAAGAGTAGCCCCCGCTCTCTGCAACTAGAGAAAGCCTTCATGCAGCAACAAAGACCCAAGGCAGCCAAAAATAAATAAATTTATTTTAAAATAATAAAATTACTTTTAAAAACAAACAAACAAAAAACCTTATGTGGCAAAGTGCACTTTGCAGATGCAGTCAAGATGGGGAGATTATTCTAGGCTATCTGGGTGGGCTCAGTGTAATCACAAGAGTCCTTATAAGAGGGAGGCAAAGGAAGATTTGCCTATGGAGGAAGAGAAGGCAATGTGATGACATAAGCAGAGACTGGAGTGATGTGGCCACCAGCCAAGGAATGATGGAGGCCTCTAGAGCCTTCAGAAGGAACCAGGCCTGCCAGCAGCTTGATTTTAGCCTGTAAAACTTATTTCAGACTTTCATCCTTCAGATTGTAAAAGAATAAATTTCTGTTTTAAGCCACTAAATTCATAGTAATTTATTATAGTAGCAACTAATACATACTCCCTGATATGATGTGATGAGAAGAGCACCTCACCTCTATGGTTTTTCTACCCCAAATTCACATCTCCAGTCTCACAATGAAAAATATCAGACAAACCCAAATGGAGGGATATTCTACAAAATTCCCGACCAGTACTGTTCAAAAGTGTCAAGGTCACGAAAAACAGGAATGTCTGAGAAACTGTCACAGATAAGAGGAGACTAAGGAATCATGATGCGTAAATGCAGTGTGGTATCTTGGATTGGATAGTGGAACAGAAAATGGTAGAAAACCTGGTGAAATCTGAATAAAGTCCATAGTTTAGATGATAGTCTTGTGCCCATGCTAATTTCTTAGTTTTATAGATGCTAACAATAGAGGAAGCTGGGAGAAGGGTATATGGGAACTCTTTGTACTATCGTGGCAACTTTTCTATAAACCTAAAGTTATTTTAAAATAAAATGTTTAAAAAGGAATTCATCCCAGCAACATGTTGTCTTGTCAGACATCTATTAGTAGAGGTATAGACATAATACAAGGGATGCGTTTCAGAGGGGCCCGGGGTCTCACTGATCAGATTCTTCCAGGAGAGAAGAAGAGCTGGAAAGAGAGATGGCTGAGGGCAGAGGGGAAGGTGCCACTTTATGTTGCCTTAGGTGCCACTGGGTGATACTAATGCCTCAAGTTGTCCTGAAGCATAGGCCAAGGGAAAATGCTCTGTATTTTATGGATGGGGAATCCATGGCACAGAACAGTTCAGTGGCAAATAATGTTCACTGAACTGACTTGCCCAAGCTCACTGAGCAGATGGGGAAATGGGATATAAATAGTCTAATTTTCAGGTACATGGTGGCCAGGCAAGAAAGTTCACCTCATTTATAATTTTTTAAAAATACACATATTTTATCCAGATAAAAATTCTGGTGGTACTGAATAACAAATGGATTTCAGTCTCCATAACTCTTCTAGATTTGACCATACTTTCCTTCACACTCTAACCACTCAAGGTTCAACCTGGTTTATAGCACTTGCCTTTTCTGGTATTTCTTTTCTGTTTTATTTTGTCTTTTTGGTGGTTCCCCCCGCCCTTCATCCATTCTACTTACCAGGTGTTCCACATCTATCACTGCATAACAAATTACCATAAAGCAGTGGATTAAAACCAAAAACATTTATTAACTCACAGTCTCTGTGGGTGAGAAATTCGAGAGTGTTTTGACTGGGTGGTTCTGGCTTAGAGTATCTCTTGAGGTCGTGGTCAAGATGTTGGCTGGGGCTGCAGTCATCTGAAGGCTTGACTGGGGCTGGAGGATCCATTTCCAAGATCACTTACTCACAGAGCTGTGGACGGGAGGCCTCAGTTCCTCAGCCTGGGGATCTGTCCGTAGGGTCACTTGAGTGTCCTCACAATATGGGGGCTGACTTCCTTCAGAGCAAGTAATCTAAGAGACAGTGCACGGAGGGAGCTGCAATGTCCTTTGTCATCTAATCTTGGAAGTTACACACTATCACTGATGCTGCATTCTGTTTGTTGGAAGCCAGTCACTGAGTGCAGCTCATATCCAAGGGGAGGAAAATTTATCTCCACCTCTTGAAGGAAAGAGTACCAAGAACTGGTGGAATATGTTCAAGCCGCCATGCGAGGTGTTCTGTCAGCCTTGGGTCTGACTGAGAGTCCGGTGCTCCACTCCAGGCCTTGTCTGGGCATCGACCTGCCCTTCTGCAGCTTTGTGTGGCACAAAATGAAACCTGACTCTTTCTTTCAGAAGACTCCCCCCATCTCTCCTGAGTTTCCAAGCACCATGAAAAGCCACAGAATGTTAAGAGAAAAGAAGGGAACTTGAAGTGATCCCGGCATTACAGGATCTGGATACAGTCATCCATCTCTTTTGTTCCTGCTGCAGCACTAAAATTTGACATCTCTGATTCTTCTCAAGCAAGAGTTGCTGCAATCTTTTCAGCAGCTTCTCCATGGTGCTGCCACATATGTAATATTGCAATCATGTTTGGTACCCACTGATTTTCAGCACATGACCTTTTCCTCAGAGCCTAACTTCACTTGATTCTTGGTGATTTCTCTGTACAGTTAAACTACTGTCATTCATCATCCTGGTTCCCAGCCAGTCCTCTTAATTATTTACCTCTCTGCCTCCAGACTTCAGCTGTCATTTTCGTTGACTTCCTTCCTTTCCCTTGTTCATATAGTGAACTCGATATGCCTAAAACCAGATTCAGCATTTCCCTCCAGAGTGGCTTCTCTCTTGTTCTTGCTGTTTATACTGAGTCACAAGCTTAAAAAATTTCACCATCTTGGGCTTTTCCATTGCCTAGATTCCCTACATTTGTAATGGGATTCTGGCCCCTGTCTTGTGGCAAAAACAGCTTGCCTGCCATGCAGTCCGGGACAACTCCCAGCCATTATCAGGGGGATATCAAAAACCCCAAATGAGGGATTCTTCAGTCAGCTTCCAGTTGGTCCAGTTGCTGGTTTCATTCTGAGCTTGAGATTCCAGTTTCCTATCTGTTCCCAGTTCCTGCCCTGGTTTCTTAACCTTTTCTGCCAGAGCTCCCTAATGCCTAGAGCAGTACTTTTCAAACTTTAACATGCACCTGAATCCCTGGGGAGCTTGTTAAAATGCAAATTATGATTAAGGAGATCTGGGGTGGTGCCTGAGTTTCTGCATTTCTCACAAGCTCTACGGTGATACCCAAGCTGCTGGTTCAAGGACCACACTTTGGGTATCAAGGGCCCATAGCAACTATCTCCTAAATGTGCTTCCTTGCTCACCCTCTCCCTCCACAGAGGGCAGGCACAAGGACTGTAATGTTGCCGTGATCTCGGGGTCACACACTGCCTGCATCATTGGTCCCCAGCATAGCAGAGGGCTGGAATCCCTTCAGGACCTCATGAAAAATAGTGATTCTTGGGTTCCATCCCTGGAGATCTCATTCAATAGGTCTGGGGTATGGCCTCAGAATCTGTATTTTTAAGAAGCACTCCAGGCAATCTTGAGTTTTTTTGAAGAACCAGTGTTCTATAGACTGAAGTCCAACCAGAAACCTTAAATGTAAAGTCTTCCCCAGCAGATCCAGTCTCCTTTTTCTCATTTATTACTCCCCTCTACAGCTTTGTTCAAGACTATCTCACAGACAGACCCAAAGCATCCCCTTCTCTTTACTCTGGTTCCACCTACAAATTCTACCCACTCTATAATTCATTTGTCTTTTCTGTGTATGTTCATTGTCAGTCTACCAAGAATGCCAGCTGCTGGAAGACACAGTGCCATGCACATAGCTGGTGGGCAGAGACTTTGTCTTTACTCTCTTTGGTCCTGTTGAGTCCACCCATCCTCCCAAATTCTACCAAATGACTGTGTCCCACCCCCATATTAAAAAACAAAATGCAATTGTCTGGAAGAGTGGAAAATGTGACTCTCTTGACTGAAATAGAAATGATGCTCCTGCCCCAACACGTAAGAAAGGATGCTGAGTCACACTCCAATTCCATTCAGAAACTGGAGTCCCTGAGGACGGGGACTTTGTATTATGTTTGTTCTATGTCATTTTCATAAGTCAAAGGCATCTCATGCTCACCATTAAATAAAAAGCTAAGCAAATGTCTAAGTATGTTTGGTGATCTGCTCGAAGGTGACACAAAGTGGTAGGGATGGAAAGAGTCATTATAGCTAATTAGTTGAAATGACATCAAAATTCTCTAATTAGCTTTCTAAAACATCCTTGCTCCCAGAAAATATTAAGTGTTGAACCTCAATATATCCTCACTCCTAAAATACCATCAGAACAGTCTATCGTGTTGTGGGACACCTAACACCAACAACAGCCATGAGGAATCACTGCTAACTCTCAGCATCAGTGTAACTTACACGGGAAGAAACACTAACAGCCCAGTTGGATTTAAGAGGTGTGGTTGACTCAGCACACGGGTGTGTCTAAAGAAATAAAGGGAAACAACATCTGGGAGTCCTCTTTGTGAACCAAAAACATGCCCTTCAGACCAAACTTCTTAACAAGAATACAAGATCCATCACAATTTCACCCAAACCTGCCTCAGGCTTCATTTCACACTGCTCTTTCCCTGCCCCCTCTCTTCCAGTCTGGATGCCCTTTCCGGGCTTGAAGCTGTCTGCTGCTCAATGCCATGCTCTTTCCTTTAAGCCTCCATCCTAGGTGCATACTATTTTCTCTGTTCAAAGGGTTCTGCCAAATAGCCTTTAAGGTCAAATGTCGGGACTTCCCTGGTGGTCCAGTGGTGAAGAGTCCACCTTGCAATTCAGGGAACGTGAGTTCGGTCCCTGGTCAGGGAACTGGGATCCCACATGCCGCGGGGCAACTGGGCCTGTGTGCTGCGGCTGCTGAGTTCGCACGCCTCAACTAGAGCCCGCGCGCCACAGACTACAGAGCCCACGTGCCACAGACTACAGAGCCCACGTGCTCTGGAGCCTGCACGCCACAACTAGAGAAGAGAAAACCCACTCACCACAACTAGAGAGAAGCTCGCGCGCCTCAACGAAGATCCCGCATGCAGCAACTAAGACCTGATGCAGCCAAAAATAAATTAAATAAATAAATAAATCTTGAAAAAAAGATCAAATGTCACCTTCTCTGGAGAAAAGGGAGGGGATGGGGTGTAAATGCTGCGACTTTTTTTTTTAAAAGAAGCCAGAGTTTATTTCTATTTAAACAATACTCAAGGAACTTTCAGAAGGTTAAAAGGCCCAAAGATGCCCGGGTTTCATATAATAATATAGCCAGGTTCTGGCTTTTGCTACCTCTGTTTCGAAATGCTCAGGACTACCCTGGGCAGTTCAATGCCTCACTAATTCTTCTAGTCCAAGAATGGTGAATTTCTCTGAGTTTTGGCATAATTCCTACAAGGCTGTCCCTCTGGTAATGACAACAAAAACAACGCCAGAAGCAATGATTCTCATTGAGAGGAAGAAAGGTAAATGATCAGAGAAGAAAGCCACCACAGCAATTTCAAGAAGCAGAATTATGAATACGGTAGAGAACGAACAGAAGCACTTGCAGAATCTTCTTGAAAACCCTTCTTGGCATTATTCTTTGAAACCAGGTCCTCTGACTTTACGCTTGAGTAGTTGGGATCATGACGGGTCTTATCATAACATGTATCTTCATGTTATTTTTCTCAGGCTCTTACACAGTGCCTGGAAACTGGCAGGTGTTTGATAAATGACTTTCAAGTAAATGGAGGACTGGCTGCTATGATAGAACTTTTAGCCTATTGATCTGAGGTCAGTCTCTCTTCTGACTTTACTGGGCTTTTCCAAAATAAAATCACAAAAATAGTCTCTTTCAATCACAACAATAATAATAGGTTTAATAATAACAGCTGATTATTACTTGAGCACTTACTATGTGCCAAATACTATGAAGTCTTAACACGGGTAATTTCATTTAACTTCACGAATTATCCCCGCTTTACAGATGAGGAGCTTGAGGCTTAAGACATCAAGTAACTTGCCAAGGTAATGAATGAGGGAGCCAGGACTTAAGCAGGGAGTCCATGTACAGCATTATTAAGCTCTACTGCCAGTAACTCATCAACACCACTAGGCTTGTGGTTACTGACTCATTAATGGTGCTACTGATCACCACTGAGAAGCTCTTCGCCCTCTGGGCGTGTAACATTAGACTCTACTGCTGGCTGAGAGGAGCACAAGCCCTTGGGTTTACGGAAGAAGCATGGCAGCCGCCTCAGTGTTGTAAGCTGCCGTTGGAAATTTCCATGACAGCACACTTGGTGGGCCCTGGCATGGTGATGAGTGCAAGCTTCTTTATTCCTTATGAATCCTGAAAAACCAAACTTTCAGTGGCAGCGCCTGCTAGTAACTGGCTTCCTGTGATGTATCTGGAAGAGCTTGAAGAGCTTCACATAAGTCTTGAAGATTCACGCTTGTAATGTAATTATGCATTTTTGCTAAAGGTCTAAGCTTAAATCTAATAGTACCTCCTCAGTAAAGCCTTTCCTGGCACCTGTCAACTCTGTTATTCTTTCCACTCCCCAATTCCTCAGTATTCTATCTGTAACTCCTTTACAGTTCATTTCTCACTCAGAGCTTACGAGGAAATTTGCTATAAAACGCAGCAAACATTAACTTAAAATTGCAAATAGCTGCACCAGAATGCCAATTCATGTACCTTTTAGATCCAATGAGAAAATTCTCCTGGAAAAGACTACTTATCTGTGAGAGTTAGAACACAGCTGGCTTCTGATTTTATTTCTCTCTGGTAAAGGGAAAAAGAATGGCCTGGCAGATCTACAGGACAGAGCGTGTGTGCGTTCTGCTTTCTGCTCTTCCCAGATGTCAGGTGCTGAAGGTTTAAGGCAGGAGTCGTGTGCCTATTTGCCCTCAGTAGCAGTCCCTGTTCAAATAGGCAGTGGGAAGGCCGAGTGGGACCACTCACATGTGGACGCTTTGCTCATCTGTGTGCAATTTAATTCAGGGACAGACCTCATTTTATAGCAACCTTAACGTGTCATCCTAATGTATTGGAAAAGATGAGAAAATGGGATGTGAGTCTGGATTTGGAGCCTAGTATCAGAAAGATTTCCAGTGCTTTGCGGAGTGCTGCATCTGAAAAAGAGAAGCCCAAATTATCTGCTAGGACCCGCAGATGGTTGGGCGAGTCTCATCTGGGCAGAGCAGGCGGCCGGGCAGTGACTGAAGTGTCCAGCAGGGGGCTGGCACTCTCTGCCTATAAGTAGCCCGGTTCCTCTTCAGAGCCTCAGCTCAGCAGAGCTGCCGTTTGCTGGTGAAGCCGGTGAAGCCGGTGACGTGCAAAGCGTTCCTGCCTATAGCATTTCAGGCTTTCTCGGTACAGTGTTTTTCTACCCTCTTTAAACCTTCAGGTTCTAAATATCAGGAAAGACGGGAAATGCCGTGTGAAAATAGCAGGCCAAAAGTTCTTAGTAAACTGCAGCCAGGGAGACTCAGACTAGAATGGAGGTAGAAGGAGTTGGTACAGAGTGGGTTTGATTCTAAGCCCTTTGGGAGCTGAGTTTTTGTGGGTGTTTTGTTGTTAACTTACTGAATTTAGAGATGTATTACATTGGTCACGTAAAGACCAGAGCAGCGCCAGCGTCAGAATAGTGACAATTTTGAATGCCATAGTCTCTATGTACTCAGAGTATTTTTATTAAAGAAGATAAAGAGCCCAGCATAGATTTTATCATCATCTTCACCAAACTGCAAAGTCAAAAGTTAAGCAACAGCATCTAAGGGCACTTTTTAGGTGGGAAAGAACCTAGAGGATGGCTCTGAATGACTGTTTGCTTCTAAACTTGGACGTGGACCATTTCGTACGCTGCAACATCTCTAATCACAGTGTGGATCTCCCCACGAACGACGACTGGTTCCACCCGGGGGTCCTGTATGTCATCCCTGCAATTTATGGGGTCATCATTCTGATAGGCCTCGTTGGCAACATCACCCTGATCAAGATCTTCTGTACCGTGAAGTCCATGCGAAATGTACCGAACGTATTCATCTCCAGCCTGGCTGTGGGAGACCTGCTGCTCCTGGTAACCTGTGCGCCTGTAGATGCCAGCAGGTACCTGGCCGACAGATGGCTGTTTGGCAGGATTGGCTGCAAACTGATCCCTTTTATCCAGCTTACCTCGGTAGGGGTGTCTGTCTTCACACTCACAGCTCTCTCAGCAGACAGGTAAGTCCTGGAGGACAGCGACCTTCTCTCTGAGGGTGGTAGGTGCTTCGGTAAATGAGCTACCACATCGGGACAAATAGGGTTGTTTGTGTGCAGGGAAGTTTCACTCAAACTCCCATTCCCTTCCAGGCATGTTTCTGTTCTAGGGACTACTTCTTGAGTTTGACATATTGGTTTCAGAAAGAAAAGTCAGTGGATAGCGGTGGGGGTAATCTCTGAGTATAAGATTGAGGTGCATTTTCTGGAGACAGCTGATTTAGCCTTGCTTCTTCCTAACTTCTCACTCCCTGCAAAATTAATTGACTGGTGAGGAAAAAAAAAAAAAATCACACCTAATAGAGTTTAAACCCCAGGTAAATGTCTCTTGGAAGCAATTCAAAATCTTCAGAGAACAGAAAAGTCCCACTGCATTTCTTCTTCAAATGTTCTTTCAGAAATAACCAAGAGGAGAAAATAAGCAGCATTTCCTTGAAATCCATTCTCTTCAGACAGTTTAACTTTTCTCACAGCTGATGTTGTATTTGGTTCTCTGGAACTGAACAGTTTGTGTGCTGGTTTTTCTAAGTATCTCTTAGGTGAAACCAAGCATTATTTGGATTTTTTTCTTTCCTTGAGAAAGCTCCATTCAAGGTTGATTTCAAATTTTAGTATCTTTATTGATGTACTTCCATATACAATACTTTTAGGGTTTTTGTTTTTTGGGCGGGGGGAGGGAGTCCAGTACAGTGTTTTATTCTGGGAAATATACATATTTGTGAACTGCATTTCTTGTGTGAACATATTGCTTAAAAATTCACATTTATTCATTCTTAAACATTCATATTCATTCTTTGAGCATTTATCAGGTGTCTATCACGTAAAAAACACTTGCTTGAAATAACCAGTCAGGAAATACCTGCAGATTGTTCACATAAATTGCTGAGCATGTCTTATGTACTTCTGGGCTCTAGAACTGGACACAGTAATGAATAGGCTTCAGACACATTGTCGACCATATGGTCAAATTAAGAAAAACTGGTGCAAGGAAACAGAGACTATCAATTTTCATTTTAAAATCAACTGTATGTTATGGTGTTAAAGATACAAAGGGATTTGAGAGTGTACTGAGGAAGGCATAGAAGCAGCTCTTGAAAATTTATACTCTGAAGAAAATGTCCCACATTTTAATACATAAGGTGCTGGATTCTCACTTTGTAGAGGAACAAACAGTCCCCAGGTGATCGGGGTTTGTGGAGTAATGGACAAATAAAGAGAGTGTTATCAGTATTTGTAGACATGTGTTTATACTTAGCTGCCTGAAGTACACTGCTCAGCACACACAACTTTTTCAGACTGAAAAATAATAGCCCAGGAACGAGGTTTGCACATGGCGCCCACTAGGCAGGGTTTCTCGGTTCCTGCCACTCACTCTCAGCTCGCTCTAACCCTGAACATATGCCCACCAAGGCCTGATGACCACAGGCAGTCTCACTGTTGAGCCAGGGCAGGCAAACTGTGGAGCTGGCAGCAAGTTTGTGGCTGGTTACCAGTGGCCAAGGGCACCTCAGGATGACAGTCATTTTCTTGATGGGATGATGAGATTTTGGTTTCCGGGTTGGTGAGTGCAGTGGTACAGATGGCCTTTCCTGTCTTCCTGGGATGGGGTGGGGAGCGGGGGAGGGGGAGTGAGGGAGAGGAAAGTGAGGGAGTGCAATGGAAAGATACAGCTGCAGGGAACTCTTCTCCGGGGTTTCAAAGCAGACGAAATTCCCCATCAGCAGAAAGGCTCTCTCAAAAGCCAGGCTGCACCATTTGGCAGCTCTGGTGTGTTCTCAGTAAGTTTACAGTTACCGCACATCTTTCCCAAGTTCAGAAATTACTGTAAGCTTCCATATAACTAACTTTCTGTGTTTTGCTAAGGCTTAAAAAAGCTGACCAATTACCTGAATCACAAGTAGTGCCTCTAACCAATTTCAACAAGAATAGGTATTGAGCTAGTTAAAATATATAAGACTGTACGTCTCATCTTTGAAAGGTATTGGAGTTTTATAACAACCTCATGAGGTTGGCAGGGCAAATACACACACGCACGCACACACACACACACACACACACACAATATCTGTATTTTTTTCTTCTCAACAAGGTATAATTATATACAGTAAACTGAACAAGTGTACAGCTCAATATATTTTCACATATTCTGTATAACAACATAACCACCACCCAGATAGAGATAAAGAACAGTTCCAGCACTCCAGGATTTTCCTTTATGTCCCTTTCCAGTTAATACCCAACCCCACAGAGAGGCAATCACTATTCTGAGTTCAATTACCATGTATTATTTTTGCCAGTTCTTTAATCTCATATACATGGAATCATACTTCTTATGCCTATCCTTGTGTCTGGGAGAGTCATCCACGTTGGTGCACATAGCAATGGCTTATTCTTTTTAATTGTTGTGTAGTGTTCCATTGTATGAATATACCTCAGTTTATTTATCCATTTTAATACTGATGGACATTGGATTTTTTCCAGTTTGGGGTTGATCATAACCTGCTCTGGGTATTCTTATTCATGCCTGTTGGGGGAACAAAAGTGTTTCTCTTGGGTATATGCCTGGGAGAGGAATTGCTGGATCATAGGGGCAGGTATTTAGTAAATATTGTCAAAGAGTTTTCCAAAGTGGTAGTCTTTATCTGATGGATTGGTCAAAGGGTGAACCAGAAGACCCTCAAAACTGGATGATCATCGCAATCATTGGGGAGCTTAAAAATATGCAAATTCTTAGCCCCCATCCATCCCCGACCCCTATAGATTGACCAGCAATGCGAGTACTCATCCCAGCCTCCCTTCTGCAGCTTTCTCTCCCCCAGGTGGACTTGAGTCTTTGTTAATATGAAAAGAATAACATTTTTCTAGAAAAGTTTATACTGGGGCACTGAAGGGAGACTTCAAGGCAGTCCCAGAAACCAGAATTCTGTGTTTCACGAAACTGACCAATTGCAGATTTGCATTCAAACCCCTTCACTATTGGTCCCAGCCTCCCCCTCACCCCATGCTATCTTCCCCTCCTTACACACATTGAGATCCTCATACACAGTTGTTACACCAACAAGTTCCTGGCTCTGCTTCCTTGCTCATGCTGAGTCACATCCACTCTCCAGAATCCTTTCTTCTTTCCTAAATAGAAGACTCTTCTCCCCAACCCATGTGATGTATGGAAGTGGAATGGATATCAACAGCCCTGCATTTTAGGCTTCTTTTATTCTGCCATTACTACCCATATAAGGGAGTCAGACCAAGTCTCTTACCTCTCTGACCTTAGTTAAGTCATCTGTAAAATAATAGACTTGAGCTAGATTATTTCTAAGGTCCTTCCGAATTTTAAACTCATGATTTTTATCTGTCATCTTGCCCATCACTCAGATTCTGGCTCAAGCCTCCTCCTTAAAGCCTTAAGTTGGACCATTCTAGTCCAGATTTTCTGGCCCTCTTCTAAACATGAGGCTTATTATCTAATACATGAATTATCTCGTGACATCTTTCATCTTGCTGTTTTGAAGTATTTCATTCATTTGTCTTATTTTAGTCTCTCGTATATTCATTGCTTTGACTTTTCAAGTAGATTATTAAGAATGTAGAAGGCAGAGATTGCGTATATATTATATCTTACAGTGCCTCAGATGGTTTCTTGTACCTAATGGGTAATCAAAAACTATTGATTAGGGCTTCCGTGGGGGTGCAGTGGTTAAGAATCTGCCTGCTAATGCAGGGGACATGGGTTTGAGGCCTGGTCCGGGAAGATCCCACATGCCGTGGAGCAACTAAGACTGTGCACCACAACTACTGAGCCTGCGCTCTAGAACCTGCTCGCCACAACTAGAGAGAGCCCGCGCGCAGCAACGAGGACCCAAAGCAGCCAAAACTAAATAAATAAAATAAATAAATTTATTAAAAAAAAAAAAATATATATATATATATATATATATATATATATATATATATATAGATTGGGGCTTCCCTGGTGGCACAGTGGTTAAGAATCCTCCTGCCAATGCAGGGGACACGAGTTCGATCCCTGGTCTGGGAAGATCCCACATGCCGTGGAGTAACTAAGCCCATGCACCACAACTACTGAGCCCGCGTGCTGCAACTACTGAAGCCTGCGCTGTAGAGCCTGTGCTCCACATCAAGAGAAGCCACCGCAGTGAGAAGCCCACACACCACAACGAAGAGTAGCCCCCGCTCGCCGCAACTGGAGAAAGCCTGTGCGTAGCAATGAAGACCCAACGCAGCCAAAAATAAAATTTAAAAAATTTTTAAAATAAAGTTAAAAATAAATAAATAAATATTGACTAATTAAAAGTATGGTTAATCATCTGAAAGCATACTCTTAAAAAATATATCACACAGTCACCTGCTTCTTCTCTGTTCCTCTCTATTAAGCTCTCATTATTTGGGCAAATGAGAGAAAATCTATTCTTTGTGAGTCAGTAAATAGATTTGGGGGATGAGATGGGTTGATGGATGGATAGATGGAAAGAGGTGGATGGATAGGAGGATGGGTGGTTGGATGAGTGGATGGGCAGATGGATGGAGAGATAGTGAATGTTTGGGATGGATGGATTTTTTTTTTACATACTGGTCTTTGCTACTAGATGCCCATCTCTATACTAGGTGCCTCAGTATTATATAAGTGGAATTTAAGACCTAACAGGAAAAGGGTAAGGAGAGTTTGCGTTTTCTTTTCCAGTATAAAAGCAAAGAATAAAGGTGGATTTAATGTTAATAGCATTTATATTACATGCCCAAGTTATCTTGTGTCTGCTGCAGTATTATTACTCAGTTTTATTTCTGCTAGAATGGGGCTGACAGAATAAATCCTATGGCCAGATGTGCTCCACTGTAAAGTGATCCTTCTTTGATTCCATAGAAAAGACTTTTCCTAAGTTTTCCCCTCCCTTGTGATTTGGAATGTGTAAAGAAACAGGAAAGTATTACATTAATGCAACCTTCCTGAAGTACAGATTCTTTGAATTCACTGCAAGGAATTTATGAGATAATGTAGTTATCAGCCTTTCCTGACATCTAGAGCTGTATGGTCCAACATGGGAGCCACTAACTACATGTGGTTATTTAAATTTAGATTTAATTTATTATTATTATTATTATTATTTTGGCTACGCCACACAGCTTGTGGGATCTCAGTTCCCTGACCAGGGATTGAACCTGGGCCACAGCAGTGAAAGCCCGGAATCCTAACCACTAGGCCACCAGGGAACTCCCAAGATTTAATTTAAATAAAACTAAAAATTCAGTTCCTTAGTCAAACCAGCCACATGTCAAGTGCTCAGTGCCACATGTGATTCTACTGGACAGCACAGATACAGAACATTTCCATAATTGCAGAAAGTTCTGTTGGACAACGCAGAAGAAAGTTTGTTCTGTGCCTTGGCGTCCAAATCTCTTTCCCAGGATCCATGTTAGCTGCTTTCGTTCATTGAGGGTATCAGGAATCCCTCAGGCAAATAACGAATGCCTCCCAGCTGCATGGGCTCTTCCTGTCTGTAAAATATCTTCTATTGGAAGATGCTCAAAGATGAAGAGAGAAGAATACAGGCAACCAATGCAATCACCAGTCACAGGCTTGGGGAATTTAGGCATCCCACTGATGAAGTTTTGAGACTTTCTGAAGAATACCTATGGGGTTCACTTTCCAGTCTGCGCTATGAACTTCTGTCTGATCCTTCCATTCTCTTTTGCCAGGCCCTCTTCCATCTGCCAGTCTATCTTTTTACCTTCTTATCTCAAAATTCACCAGAGCAAACACTGCTCTAGGTAAACTCTTATCGCCTCCCATACATGCTGCCTGACTTCTCCCCTCTTTTACTTCACTTCCCCCTCCCTGATGACTGAGCTGTTCCCTCCATCTATCCAAATGCTACCAATCTTTCAAGGCACAGTTCAAGCCCTTCTCTTCCATGAAGATTCCCCGACCCTTTGGCTTTCATTGATATTTTCCCCTTTCCTAAGATGCTTTTGCCTGTACTGTTCTTTAAATATCAAATTTATCCTACCTTGTATTACTAGGTCCTTTTTATAGATGTGTTTTCTACTTCCTTCATTATATGAGACGCTCCATGGGGTCTGTGCCTGCTACAACGCCCAGGCCCACCTTACATCTAGTAAGAGGACAATAACTACAGCGTGGTTGATGTTTAAGCAGCGACAAGATGATAAAGTGTAGCAGCTACAAGTAGAAGTCATTCTCAAGTTCATACCCTTATACATGGTGTTCTGAGACTCAATTTCCAACATTGGGGGAAGGAGTTCCCCACACATCCAACAAGCAATTCTCAGAACACCAGCTAGGTGTCTGAGAATTCAACTCAATTCTGACACTATTAACCCAGAGGTAGTGTCGCATTTCACAGGTTGAGGGCTCAGTCCTACGAGACTTGCACCACCCGCCACTCCCACTTCAGATGCCAGTCACAAACCTGTGCTTCTGACCATCTGGCTAAAAATCAGAGGTCCCCATGACCCCCTGTCCTCAGGTTCCATTAATTTGCTAGAGTGACTCACAGAACTCAGGAAAGCATGTTGCTTATTAAATCACTGGTTTATTGTAAAAGGGTACAATACTTTTATCCTCAGGAACAGCCAGGTGGAAGAGATGCATAGGGCAAGATACAAGGAAAGGGAGCTTCCTGGCCCTCTCCAGGTGCCACTCTCCCTGCATCTCCATGTGTTCACCAACCCAGAAGCTCTCTGAACCTTGTCCTTTTGGATTTTTAGGGAGGCTTCCTTACGAAGTCATGATTGATTAAACCACTGGCCACTGACAACTGATTCAACCTCCAGCCACATCCCCCTCCTCAGAGGTCTGTTGAATCACGAGTTGAATCACTTGGTGACCAGCCCCCATCCTTAACTGCTTTCCCCAAGTCATTAACATAACAAAAGACACCTTTATCACTCTCAACACACTTAGGAAATTCCAAGGGTTTTAAGAGTGTGAGCCAGGGACTGGACAAGACCAAATGTATATGAGAAATATGTATTTGGTCATCTGAATGACCAAATATATATTTCTTATAAATCACAATATCTCACCTTGTTTGACACAGAGACCAAAAGAGGTGATGGAATTTGGCCTCGTCACAACAAATTCAGAGTAGAGTCACATTAGAACCCTGGTTTCCTCATTCCAAGTCCCAATTCCTTCAGGGAAACTGAAAACTTTTCTTCAGAAACCATCAAAACAAAGTCTGATTCCATTTCCCTTCTCTGGGCAGTGGGAGCTACTGATCCTGAACTCTTCTGTTCTGTGGAAAGATACCCTGAGTGATTCCAAGTTAGCCCTCTTCTGAGGGGATCACCCCAGTCATTCCAAAGCTCCTCTACTGTTCTAGAGCCCAGCTTCACTGATCCCAAGGAGACTGGCCATTTCTCACAAGGGAGGACAATTTAATGTCTCGTAAAGCAACTTTCCCAGGAAGTCTATCTGTTGAAGGAGTTTACATGAATCACCAGTCCATAACTTCTCTAGGGTATGATTTTTCTGAAGCATACGCTGCCTCTCCAGAAGGAAGCTCAACTCCTGTCTCCCCATGGGGAGGGATCTGTCACAGCTGCTGGCCGGCTCTGGGAGTGCTCAGAGGGCAGGCGCAGTGGGAGGGGGGGTTCCCAGCAAGACTCTTTGAGTTGGAGTGCTATGGAGATAAGGGCAGCAAAGAAGTCTGACCTTGTCTCTCACACATTGTCTTTTAAAGTGGTAGACTTTTATGTGATTAATTATCATTTTTGGCGACTTAAAATGCATGGAGGCGAGACAGGTCACATGCTTAATCATGAAACATAGAGCATAGACTGAAAGGGCTCCCTGGTGAGGTGTTTTTGAACTGTGCTTCTCAATACCATCCTTTGAAAATAGACTAAATTTGCATTTTTGCACTTGTAAGTCCTCCTAGTGTGTGGGGTTTGCATAAATTCTCTCTTAATTAAAACACATGTTTTACAGAATAAAAGAAAAAATTTTTTCTTCATTCCTTTTTCTACTTCCCTGTAATAGATCAAGGGATCTTTTTTATTACAGTCATCTTTGAAATTCTGGTTATTAAGTATTGGATTAGTATCTGATATTTGCTGCTACATGAAATGATTTGATTTCCCTAGGAGCCCCTAAGAGGCTGCAGGTTCATTTTACACATTAAATGTCACCTTCTGTAGGAGGTCTTTGTTGGCCACTGAGACTAAAGTAATGACCAACGCTCTTCTATCATCCAGTTTCTTCTTTCAGGTTGATTGAGGTGTAACTTACACAGTAAACTTTTAGTCGTGCATTTCTATGAATTTTGACAATCTTCCACAGTCATGTAACCACCACCAGCACAATCAAGATATAGAACATTCCATCAGCCCCCCCAATTCTCTCATGTCCCTCTGTAGTCTATCCTCTTCCTCCACCCAGGAGGGAATTTTTTTTTCCACATCCAAACTTTCTTTAGTTTATAACCTCCATTACACACTAAGTTGTTCTTACAGAAAATAAAGCTCCTAGAAAAAGTAAAAGAAAAGAAAGAAAGAAAGAAAGAAAAAATCTCCTGGCAGCCACTGATCTTTTCCAAAATATATGAATGACATCATACAGTGTGTAGTTGTTTGAGTCTGGCTTCTTTCAACTTATGTTTTTGCATGTATCAGTAGTCCCTTCCTTTCTATTGCTGAGTCCATTGCATGGCTAGGCCACAGTTTGTGTATGCATTCTTCAGTTAATGGCTATTGGGGTTGTTTTCAGTTTTGGATGATGATGAATCAAGCTGTCATAAACATTCACATACAGTTTTTGTATGGATGTATGTCTCCATTTCTCTTGGATAAATATCATCCACTATAATCTTTTTGAGAATTATTTTGTTCATTTGTTTGTTTACTTGCTTTCTGTCTCCTACCACTAGAATATAAGCTCAAAAAAAAAAAAAAAAAGAGAGAGGCTATGACATTCATTAGCATATTCACTGACACTAGGACAGTCCCTAACCTGTAGTAGGTGCTTGATAAGTGTGTATTGAACACATGAATAGATGGATACATGAAGGAAGGAATAAAAGAATGAATGAATTCTGGTAGGTTCTACTATCCGTGTTGCTGCAAATGGCAAAATCTTACTTTTTTATGGCTGAGTAGTATTCCATTGTGTGTGTGTGTGTATATATATACCACATCTTCTTTATCCATCCATTGATGGACACTTGGGTTGCTTTCATATCTTAGCAATTATAAATAATGCTGCTGTGAAAATTGGGGTGCATGTTTCTTTTCAAATTAGTTTTTTGGTTTTTTTGGATATATGCTCAGGAGTGGAATTAATAGGTCATATGGTAGTTCTATTTTTAGTTTTTTGAGAAACCTCCATACTGTTCTCCACAGTGGCTGCACCAATTTACATTCCCACCAACAGTGCAGGAGGGTTCCCTTTCCTCCACACCCTCGCCAGTATTTGTTATTTGTGTTCTTTTTGATGACAGTCCTTCTGACAGATGTGAGGTGATATCTCATTATGGTTTTGATTTGCATTTCCCTAATGCTTAAGGATGTTGAGCACCTTTTCATGTGCCTGTTGGGTGATATGTTTTTCTATAGAGAAATTAGAAAGATACCTCAGTCTTCTCGCATGGTTGATTCAAATTGACTTATTATTAATGAGAGGTTAGAAAAGTTTCTTTCAGCTTCATAACTCATTATTGGTAATGTCATATAAGTGTTTAAGGTTATTATCAAATGTTTAAGATCATCTGAGAAAGACACTATCAAGTTTCTTTCCTATACGGGCTGTAAAATTTCACAGCATTTCACGTTTTCTTGTGCCTTGAGTAATCTTAAATACTCATTTAATTGATGACGCCCATTAACCAATTTGCCATGGATGTCTTTGCATTATGAATTTTAAGTTACCTGCATCAATGTTGGTATTTTGTGGGTATGCATGACATGAGTGACTTCACACAAATGTATTTGCTATTTGTAACTTGGCTATAGGTTTCTGCCCTATAAACACAGACACTCTGATAACCTCAATTTTGCTGATATATTTGGGTTTTTTAAAAAATTAATTAATTAATTAATTTTTTTTTGCTTCATTGCGTCTTCGTTGCTGCGCGTGGGCTTTCTCCAGTTGCGGCGAGCGGGGGCTACTCTTCGTTGTGGTGCACGGGCTTCTCACTGTGGTGGCTTCTCTTGTTGCAGAGCATGGGCTCTAGGTGCATGGGCTTCAGTAGTTGTGGCACGCAGGCTCAGTAGTTGTGGCTCACAGGCTCTAGAGCGCAGGCTCAGTAGTTGTGGCACATGGGCTTAGTTGCTCCATGGCAAGTGCGATCTTCTCGGACCAGGGATGGAACCCATGTCTCCTGCATTGGCAGGCAGATACTTAACCACTGTGCCACCAGGGAAGTCCCTATATTTGGGTTTAAATCTACCATTTTATTATTCGGTTTTTGTTGGTCTCACCTGTTTCATAATCCTTTTTCCCTCCCTTCTTGCTTTCTTTTCAATTAATTAAACATTTAAATTATTCTATCCTCCCCCCACCTCCTGGCATGAATTTGTTAATTATACAAACTCAATATTCTTTTAGGGGCTACTCTAGTCTTTACAACATGTATCCTTGACTTATTAAAATTTACTATAAATTAGAACTTTCCTACTTCCCAGACAAGGGTAATAGGACACTTTAACTTCATTCTAATTTCCTCCTGCCTTTTTTTTTGGTTATTGTTGTTCTATATTTCAACTCTATCCATTTAAACCCCACAAGACATTATGTTAATTGCTTTTACATACTTACATTTACTCACATATTTACCTTTAGATTTATTCCTGTATTCACCTTTTCTCGCTCTCCACTCCTTCCTGCATCTCTGTGACATCATCTGAGATTATTTCACTTCTGCCCAAAGAACGTCCTTAAGTATTTCACTTAGTGTAAGTCTAATGGGGATACATTTTATGGTTTCATTTGTCTGAAATTGTCTTTATTTAATGTCATTTGGAGAGGATAGAATTCTAGGCTGGCTGTTCTTGTCTTCCCCACTTTGAAGTTGCTATTCATTGTCCTCTGACTTCTGCTATGAAGTCAGATGTCAGTTTCATTGTAGCTCCTCTAAAATTATTGATTTTTTTCTCTTTGACTCATTTTAAGATGTTTCTCTTTATCTTTGGTTTTCAACAGCATTACTATGTTGCACTTAGGTGTGGTTTTCTTTGTATTTTTCCTACTTGAGATTCATAGCTTTTTTTTTCAACCTGTGGCTTGATGATTTTAGCCACATTTGGAAAGTTCTCAACCATAACAACTTCAAAGATCGTTTCTGCCCCATTCTCTTTTTGCTCTCCTTCTTTATGCTGTCTACATGTAAATAGAATAACTGCAGGTTAACTTAAAGCTTTTCAAGTTTTTTTCCCCTTTTGGTTGTTTTTGCTTTTATTGCTGCAGGCGATTTCATACTGCAGTCAGGCCTCTGTGACTGGGAACTATTTTAAACACAATTTCAGTTCACCATTTTGCCCATACATTTCTATTACCTTTTCTGTGTTTTCCATCCTTCTGTCTCACCGTACTTCACTCTGGCCATTTTCAGCTCAAAAATTCTCTCCAGTTGTGTCTAGTTTGCTTCTGAAGCTTCCATTTAATTCTTAATTTCAGTTACTGTATATTGCAATTCTAGAATTTCCATTTGATTCCATCTTGTCGCCTAATTTCTTGAATTAGTCCCAGTATATTGTAAAATCCCTCTTTGGTAACTCTAACTTGTGGAACGTCTATAAATCTGTTTCTATTATATATTTCTTCTCTTGTTTTTCGACCATTTTGTTTTCTCTCCCAGTATATGAGGCAATTTTTGTTTGACAACTTGATTTTGTATATGAAGAAGTGTAGATAATTTGGGGCTCTGGATAGTATTATCTTCCAGAAAAGATTAGCTTTTGCTTCTTGTGGGCAGGTAGGAGGTGGCGGTGTATCTGACCTTGTCAGGGATTGAATAGATTGGAGGCTGGGCTTGGTCTTTGTGAGAACTGGTCTATTTCTGGTTCAGTGCTACTACTAGGATGTACCTCTTTGGGCATCTCAACTGTAAGCCTGGAGTGTTTACCCTGGCTTCTCTCCTTTGTGGGCCCTGAATAATTTATTATTCCCCTTCATCCTGAAACTGCTAGAAGCTCTTCTCAGCTCTCAGTTTCTCTTGGTGCTGCTTGAAATTTGGTAAATGCCTTAAGGGGAAAATGATGCTGAGTAACAGCTTCATCTCTTTGCACTTCCTTTCTCTCCAGGATTTTGGCCCCTCAAATCCTTACTGCCTTGTTATTTCTCTGATGTTTTCAAAGGGATTTTCTAGCTTTTCATTTCTGGAGAGTTGGTCAGCAACAAGCTGGGTTGCCATTATCAGAAGTGGAAAATCCTGTACCACCTCTCTTAAAGACCTGATCTGCTGCCCACCGAGCTATCCACATCCCAGTTCCTCTAAAGAGGAGTCCAGAACTACCTAGTCAGACCTTTGAGATCAGCATTCAGAGAGATCAGCATCAGCATTTAATTGCTCAAATTAAATCAGCAATTTAGATGCAGAGAAATGAGCTCTGGCTAACCTCAAAGTGAGTAAGTCAGGAATCTCAGCTGAGGCCTGCGGCAGTGGACACTGCCAAGTATTATAGGTACGTCAAAGCCTCTGGGATCTTTCAACTAGGCCAGGTCTCTTAGCCCCAATAAGCAGGAGCTAGAGCTGACATTTAGTTATGCAGTGATTGATAAAAGCTGCAATTTTGTGGGAAGGACAGCGCCAAAATGTTGCTAAGATACGCTTCTTTAAACTTCAGTTCTTTATTACTTTTTCTTTTTTTGTATTGTACCCAGACTAATTGGCCAGTGGTGACAGCTAAAGGTTACATAGGAAAGAAATAGGGGGAAAACGTGAAATGCGGCACATAAAGAAATCTATTTCCAGTGTGAGAAGAATTTACTTTGACAATAGATAATAGGTCCATGTGACTCACTTATTTCTATGCTGTCTACATATAAATAGAATAACTACAGGTCAACTTCAAGCTTTTCAGGGTTTCTTTATTCTCTTTGGTGGTGCTTGTTTTTATTGTCAGGCAATTTAATACCAGGGTCAGGCCTCTGTTATGAGAAATACTTTAAACATAATTTTAAAACAATATAAAATTATGTAAAAACAAAATTACAGTAGTTTATCCGTGAGAACATATGGGAAATGCTTATTTATTTTAACATAAATGGCGGACAAAACAGATTGTTAAGAATTTCATTATCTTTTCCCTCTCCACTTTAAATGATTGGAAACATCACAGAAGAGCAGAAAAATCAGAATTTGGCATCTTTTCTTTCCTAGATTGTCAACAGAGGTGAAATTGAAGGTTAAAATGATGGCTTCAGGAATACATATATATACTACAAGATGAAGATAAATGTGGTCAGTATTTAGTTTTAAGCATTCTTCACTTGTGCTTTAAGAAGCCTGCAAATCCGAAGTGCTGTAGACAAATATAAGTGACTTGGGGATCCAGAGACGGAGGTTCTACTCTTGGTTTTCAGCTAACCGGCTGTGGGAACTCTGTGGGCACCAGTTTCCTCTTCTTTAAGTTAAGGAAATGGGACTTGAGGATGCCTAAGTTTTATATTCCATAGTTATATATAAAGCAGGTTTATAATCAAACATATTCTCATATGTCTGTACCATGATGACAGCAGGGCATATACCGACCTAGCATCATCTGTTCTGAGTCTTCCACGAAGGAGAATATACATGTGTGAGTATCATTCTCTTGTTCTTTAAGGACTTTACCTGGATGTATCTCAGTCCCTCGACCAGATTTTAAATCCTTAGTGGCCAGGGACTTTTATATCCATAGTGCCAAGGAGAGCCTGAGATACTAAATTAGTATTTAAATGTGCTGACAGATTGACTAAGTATCCTGAGCCATGAGTGTTTAATACTGGAAGACCAGTGCCAGAGGTTAGTGGCCTGTAGTCTTCACTATCACGAATTAATAAGCCTAATGGGCGGTTCAGTGTGAAATGCAAGACGGGCTTTCCTCTGTCTAAAGAAGGAACCACCAGCTCCAGTGTGGACAGGCAGAGAGCAACAGAAACGTGAGCCCTGGTCACACATTCAGTGCACATAGGCCAGGGACCGGGGAACCTTTTCCGTAAAGGGCCGTATAGTGGATATTTTTGGTTTTGTGGGCCATGAGGTCCCTGTTGCAACCACTCAACTCTGCCGTTATAGCGCAAAAGCAGCCATAGACATGATGTCAGCAAACGGTCACGGCTGAATTTCAGTAAAACCTTATTTATGGACACTGAAATGGGAATTTCGTGTAATTTTCACATGTTGTGAAGTATTCTTCTTCTTTTGATTTTTTTCCCCCAGCCATAAAAAATGTCAAAACCACTCAGCTTGTGGGCCATATGAAAACAGGCAGAAGGCCAGGTTTGGCCAGCTGGCTTTAGGTTGGTGTCCCTGATATACAGGCGTGTACACACTTGCTGAGGTGGTCATTTAGCAGAGAGAGTTTCCTATTTAGATGGAGTGGGACCTAAGGGGATCCATGACCCCTGTCCACTTAGCCAGGACAGACTTCCTAGGGAAGATCATAAAGACAGATCATACAGCTGTGTGATGCTTTACGGTATGAGGCACCATCATATCAGGCACATTAGCTTTTGGATCATCAAAAAATTGAGAGTCAGGCCAACGTTTTTAAGCCACGTGTCTTTTCCAGCATGCCTGGGTCCTCTGTGACACTAACAGTTGTTTAAATGAAGAAAATGAGAGTTTTAAACCCAGACTTAGCTGGGTTCCAGCTCCCATAGGAGGGAGTATCTTTTCATTATGCGCTCATGTAAGCAAGTCACCTTAAAATTGCTAAAAAGGGAAATTGTGCTCAAGGAGAATCATTTCTTCAGTACCCCCAGGGATTCTTCTGGACTTGAAATGGTTAGAGAAATAGGATGTGTTTGGGTCACAGGAGATCTCTTGGGAAAAGCCTAATAAGATGGTGTCCAGACTGATCTGGGGTAAGTGGACTTGAGAGGAGGATTTGGCTAGGAGCGTGGCAGCGGAGGAGTGGGTTATTTTGAGCATTGTGAACCCATTTCCTTACCTGCAAGTAAGACAATACAGGCCAGACAAATTGGGTGCACAGTTCTAGATTTTTAATTTTAATTATATATTTGTTCAATAAGCAAAATAGGCATAAAATGAACAAGACATAGACCCAACACTTAAGAAACTCAGAGTCCTGTGACCCAGGGTGCATGAGCCTTTTTAATTTCCAGGATGGAATAAGAGAAAATGTCACTGAGTGTCCAGGGCTTATGCTTCTCTTGACCTCTTCTGTACCTAGTACAGGACCGTGCAAAAGTAGGTGCTGAAGATATGCTTTTGATTATTAAAAGTGCTAGTTTTTGAGGAGTGGGGATGCTTCGCTTCATTTAGACGGGACGTGTTGCACTGGAGCTAATCCTAGGAGGGATCTGTGAAGGCAGGGGCGTTGTCCTCTAGTGACCACCAGGGCTCCTCAGAGCTAAATGGACATGGTGCCCAGAGAGGCCAGCTGGTATCTGCAGAGCGCCGCCTACTGGCTAGAGGAGTCATGGGCATCTTGAGGCAGAAATGCTTAGGCTATAGACTCTAAAAAAGATCTCAAATTGTATGCTCTGGATTCTGTCCAAAAGACGAAGGAAAGTTGGAAAGAAATATATCAAAACATCACATGTAAGACTTATGGATGATTTTCTTCTTTTTTTTTTTTTTTTTAAGAATTCTCTGTCTAAATTTCTACAATGAACTGTTAACACTTTTTTTTTGGTTAACACTTTTATATTAAATTTTTTAACTGAAAAAAGTTGTTCAAATGAACTAACTGCCTCTAGACCACCTTCCTTGACATTGTCTTTGCTGAATCAAAGCAAACTTTTCCAATTGGTTCTTAAGATACCCCCAAAATTTCATGGTGACAGACTTACAAACTTTTTCCCTCCCTCCCTCCCTCCCTCTTCCTTCTTTCCTTTCTTCCTTCCCTCCCTCTTCCTTCCTTCCTTCCTTCCTTCCTTCCTTCCTTCCTTCATTCTATTATGTTTTGGAGGTTCACATTTAATAGAGCACTATTCATAGTAAGGATAAATTCAAAAGCATTGGATTTTGTTGAAGAGATGTCTGAGTTTGAGCTCTGATTCTTCTAATTGTCAACTGTGTGACTTTGGGCAAATTATAAGCCTCAGTTTTCTGATCTGTAAAAAGGGATAAGGGTATTTACTTTTCATATTTCACAGGACTGTTGTAATTTTTGTCATGGTGAAATGAAATAATGTGTTGACTTCTTTATGAAATGTTAGAATTCCCAGTCAAAAAAATGAGTGTACCATTAGCATGATTGTTGTTTCTGTTCATAAGGGAGCTAAGAGAGTGTGGTTGAAATCTCACCTGCTTTATGTTCTAGTGGACAGTCACTTGAAAAGTGTTGGGAGCTGTACCAGGCACACAATAAGTGCTAATAAGTTTTGGTTAAATAAAAATTGAAAAAGAAAACGAAACTGAGACAGCCTGCTTATACAGAAATAGCTAATTATGGAAGTGGGAGTAGAACACGGGGCTCCCAGTCTCCCTCCAGTTCCTCTCTCTCCCTGTCTTGGGCTCCTTCACCACTAGCGTTTACCTCCGTGATGCTGGCAGGATCAGCCTTCTGGGCCAGGAGACCTAATAAGCTACAAAGTTGGGTCATCATATCTCCACGTATAAAACCTCTCACAAAAGGTTATTTAGATATAGTGCTCTTAAATTTTTATAATTAGCCACAATGACTCATATGCCATGATGGTATTTTTGAGCTTTAATGATTCTTATTTTGAAATAAAAAAAAGATAGTATTTTACTGAGATAATTTAGAAACTTAGAAATTCTTTTTTTTTTTTTTTTTTTCCGTACGCGGGCCTCTCACCGTTGTGGCCTCTCCCGTTGCGGAGCACAGGCTCCGGACGCGCAGACTCAGCGGCCATGGCTCACGGGCCCAGCCGCTCCACGGCATGTGGGATCTTCCCGGACCGGGGCACGAACCCGTGTCCCCTGCATCGGCAGGCGGACTCTCAACCACTGCGCCACCAGGGAAGCCCAGAAATTCTATTTTTATCCCCAATAATTTGAAGTATATTTAAAAACTGAAATTGTCTCATTTTCTGTATATATTTGATAACTTAACTGGACCAGGGGAAGAACTGACATACTGGATGCGGTTGGTGGACCCCAGAGGTCACTTACAGACCTGGGCTTCCTGTGTTTCTCTGACCGAGGGTGATCCTGGCCAAGGGAAGGTGTGCGGCAGGCCGGAGTGCCCTGAATTAATACTGCAGGACAATTCTCGACCAAAGAGGGATGGGAGTCGGTGGGTAGACACACCAGCCTCCTCGGCCCTTGGTGGCAAGTTCTGGAATGTGCTCACCACAGTCTCTCAGGGGGTCCCCAGCTGGCCTGTACTCCAGTTGCCCTGTGTGGTACCCTATATTGCCTTTCATCCCCTCCCTGTGCCACTTCCCCACTCCCTCCCTGTGCTTCCGGAGAGCCCCTCCCAAATAAACTACATGCACCTAAATCCTTGTCTCAGGGTCTGTTTGGGGGTGAATGACAATTTATATAGACAATTAATTACCCAGAGTCTACTATACCCTCCACGCTAGAGCATGGGTGATTTTTTTTTTCTGTCTTTGTGATTTTTTTCCCGATTCTCTGTGTATCTTCTATGCCACGCAGTAGAGTAAATGCAGGCTGTGTAACTATCATTTGAGATGGGATTTATGAACGTTCTTCAAATTTTTTGGCTCATAAATTGCTGAGGGCTTCCCTGGTGGTGCAGTGGTTGGGAGTCCGCCTGCCGGTGCGGGGGACGTGGGTTTGTGCCCCAGTTCGGGAAGATCCCACATGCCGCGGAGCGGCTGGGCCCGTGAGCCATGGCCGCTGAGCCTGTGCGTCCGGAGCCTGTGCTCCACGACGGGAGAGGCCGCGGCAGTGGGAGGCCCGCGTACCGCAGGAAAAGAAAAAATAAATAAATAAATAAATTGCTGAAAAATTCTAACAAGCTATAAATATATGTTCCTCTCTCCGTAACATTTTTGAGGAATGGCCTTCGAACAACTTGTGCCAGGATGTTTGCACACCTACTGAAATTTAACTGGGTTACTGCTTTCCTTTGTCGTTTTAAACATACCCTCTGGCAACTGTAATATTTCATCCTGTTTATACCCCTTCTGATGGGCTCCTTACAGGATTAGCACTGAGCTTTGGAATTAGATCATCCTGCTGAAACCCAATTTGGGCCCAAGGGTTAATAGTTGCTCAACTCTTTCTGCCAAAGCACCATCAGATGTCCAACAGTTGCCTGTGTTTGTCTTCCCATTCTATACCTCAGCTTCTACATCCCTCAGAGCCCTACACTTCTGAAACCTTCCCCATGTCGTTGGCTCTTTCTCTAGCCTCCTTCCAGCCTTTGGTTTTTAGTCTTTCCCTGATGCCTTTTTACCTCTGCTCCAGTGTCTCACTGAGATGGCCTCTTTAAGCCCTGAGAGTTCTGAATATATGAAAGAGTCCAGACCTCACTCTTGGCCTCAGGCCACAGAGAACTTCAGGGTGTATATATGGGGGTGAAAATGCAGGAGATTAGGTATAACAGACTCAAGGAGGAAGAATAAAAATTTTGTGTCTGTCTAGAAAGACACTACTTTCCCCATGGCTGCAGCAGGCAGGGAAGAGACACTCTGATCCTTTCTTTGGTTTTCTTCCTTAGTTCCAATACCAGTAAAGGGGAGCAGAATTTGCCCCAAAATGTGCCTCATTGGCATAAGGATAATTTTCGACTTTTTTTTTTTTATTCTTTAAGAAAATAGCACAGGGACTTCCCTGGTGGCGCAATGGTTGAGAATCCGCCTGCCAATGCAGGGGACACGGGTTCGAGCCCTGGTCCGGGAAGATCCCACATGCCACGGAGCAACTAAGCCCGGGTGCCACAACTACTGAGCCTGCGCTCTAGAGCCCGCGAGCCACAACTACTGAGCCCACGTGCCACAGCTACTGAAGCCCATGCGCCTAGAGCCCATGCATGTTCCGCTACAAGAGAAGCCACTGCAATGAGAAGCCCACGCACCGCAACAAAGAGTAGCCCCTGCTCGCCTCAACTAGAGAAAGCCTGCGTGCAGCAATGAAGACCCAACACAGCCAAAAATAAATAAATAAATAAATTTTTAAAAAGAAAATAGCACATATAGGAGAAGCTTTAAAAACTGAGTAGAAGTTACCCTGTTATAGGAAACATTTACATTTATAAGGGAAATCTCCATTTGTAAGGGTGTCTCCCTTTTGGTACCAGGAAAAAGAGGATGACTCTAAATCTCTAGAAACTTATCAATGTAGAAGGCGTGGACTGAAATCTGTAGAATGAGCTTGTACTTTACTGTTCTTTGCCTGGTAACCTCCTAGGACTGGCTCCCCCACCCACTTCTTTTTTTTTTTTTTTTTTTTTTTTTTTTTTTTGCGGTACGCGGGCCTCTCACTGCTGTGGCCTCTCCCGTTGCGGAGCACAGGCTCCGGACGCGCAGGCCCAGTGGCCATGGCTCACGGGCCCAGCCGCTCCGCGGCATACGGGATCCTCCCAGACCAGGGCACGAACCCGTGTTCCCCGCATCGGCAGGCGGACTCTCAACCACTGCGCCACCAGGGAAGCCCTCACCCACTTCTTTGGTCTTTAGCTGAAGATGGTATTTAAGGTGATGGCTCGGGTCTTTTCAGGGAGTTCCTCAGTTTTCCTGGGTCTCTCCCATGTTGTCAAGGAGGTATACATGTTATTAAACTTCTGTTTGTTTTTCTCCTGTTAAGCTGCCTTTTATTGTATGGGGTCTTAGTCAAGAACCTAGAAGGGTAGAGGGAAAATGATTTTTCTTCCCCTACACTAGAAAGCCCAGGTTGCCTGGTCAACCACAGGACCATCATTATAGGAAGCAGTAGGGCCTGGTGGTAGAGGCTTAGGGGAGAGCCTGCATGGGCTCAAATCTTGTTTCCACTGCTTAGCACTGATGGCCGTGGAAAGCATACTTCGCATCACTTCCCTCATCTGTAAAAGAGCAATAATACTAGTACCTGCCACATATTATTACTACTAGAACTGTTGTGAGGATAAAAAGCAACATTTTAAACAAAATTCATAGCTTAGTTACCTGATCCACAGGAAGTCTCCAATAAGTTTTAGCCATTATCATTGTTGTTGTTTTTAACAGAATCAATCTAATTGAAACCCAGGTACAAAATTGTCCTGTTCCTCCACAATCTGTTACAAGAAAGAATCCCCACATGACACTTACAGAGTAAGCCTTTGAAGAAAGTAAATATTTAGAAGTCTAACTGCCTGCATCCATTGTACCCCAAATGTCTCTTCCATCTGCTGGATGGAGGAATAAACAAAAATACTTTGATTGGGAAACAGAGCCTTCCTTACATAATCAGAGGTAGAACTCTACATACAGGAAGGTCATCTCATTGACGTGAATCCATACTAAAGAGCAAATGACTGATACACACTCCCTTCCTCAAAGCAGGGAGACAGTGGGCTCCTCCAGGGGGAGAACACAATGGAGGGGAAATTTTGATTCACAAAGGTGTAACTTCAGGATTTTACTCAGAGGTGGTCCTGCGTGGATCCACGATCTGTATCTGGATCTCTCTGAAGAAAATAAGAAAAAATATGAGTACACTTTGTAATGTGGATCTTGATCCTCTGTCTTGGTCTGAGTTTTAAGCTCCCCTCTTCCGGATACAAGAAGGTCTTCACTGCAGACCCTTAGAAAGCCCCCTGAAACCTTAGCTAAATTTTTTGGAAAGTGTGTTCTGGGACAATGGACCCCAAAGTGGAGTTCACTTCTACTTATTTTGATTTTTATTTAAAAATAAGGATGAATTAAAAGTTAATACTGTGTAGTATCCAAATTGAGGCTCAACCTGTCACTGAGTCCACGTCAGAGGGTCCCTTGTCATGTGCAGCTCAGGCAGCAGGAGTGGGGTTCCCGCCATGTACAAGTCTCAACAATGACCTTACTCTTCCCTGCACTTTCAGCTAATAGAGAGGCATTACAGACTGACATCTGCTTGTGCATAATCTAGTTTTAATTAACCTCCCTAAATGAACATTAGCTTCAAAATATTCCTGCCAAAACAAAACAGAGCAAAACAAAACCCCACAGATTGTAGATGATACTAAAATTGCAACTCCAAGAGAACAATATGAACATAGCAGAGAAGACACTTCCCTCATTCCTGGTAGAGTCGCTAATCAGCTATGACACATTCAATCCCATTGAAATTATAATTATAATAAAGTTTTCCCCATGACAACAGCATTTACTGTTAATAAAATATATACCACATTATTTTAAGATTATTATTTTACTACTTGCTCGTCTTTTAAAAATTCTATATTTTAGAGTAAGTTTTCTCCCCAACCTGTTTATGAACTCTTGTGTAATACCCACCCACATTCCACAATGAACATTTCCTAGATTTTGTTCTTACTCTCTTTGTAGCACATATATATGTAAAGTATATAATAATTATATGTCTCTCTAGTATATATATTTGTCTGTTTGTTTTGTTTTATTTTACTGAACTCTGGAAAGTAAGGTACAAACATCCTGACCTTTCACTTCTAAGTACGTTTGTGTATTTCCTAAGAACAAGGACACTCTTCTACATAACCCCAATGCTGCTATCATACCCAATGAAATTAACAATAATTCCTTAATAGCAAGTAATGTGTAATCCATGATCAAATTTCCTCCATTGTCCCCAAAATGTCTTTTATAGCTTTTTTTGCCCCCTAAATCCAGGACCAAATCAAGGCATATGCATTGCATTTGGTTATTATATCTCTTTTTTTCTGGCTTTATTATGACATAATTGACACATAACATTGTATAAGTTTAAGGTGTATAACATAATATTTTGACATAGGACATATTGTGAAAAAGATTACTTGTTATATCTCTTTAATCTCCTTTAAGGTAGAATAGTAGCTCCCCTACATTCGTCTAAAACGATGATGTTGACTGTTTTGATGAATCCAAGCCAGTTATCTTGTAGAATGTGCCAGAAGTGGATTTGTCTGATTGTTTCTTCAAAGTAGATTCAGGTTAAAAATTGGAGACAAGAACACTGCATAGGCAATGTTATGTCCTTCCCATTGCATTGCATAGGAGGCACAGGATCGCAGATTGTCCTGCTATCAGTGATGCTAAGTTTGATCAGGGCCACATTATGAATTTCCTGGGCCCTTTGCACTTTTACCTTCATGGCATCCTTTCGCCATAAAACATATAAAAAAGTATATTTTATAGTTGTATTGGCACAAAGATAAATATAATCCAAGGTGGATTATGTTTATTTTTTTCCTGATTTTAAAAGAAATTAAAACATTTTCCCGAGCCTCTAAAGTTATCATGGGCCCCAGACCCGTGCCTGCCTAATGGAGAAGTTCGCCCTGGGTTTGACCCCTTGATTAGAGAGGTGACCTCTGGACCTCCCCAACATAAAGGTCCATTTTCCTTTTGTAATTAAATAGTAATCTGTGGGGAAACTCTTTGAGACTATGTGTATACCTTGTTCCCCGAAAACCTCTCCCTCAGTGGTTTTACTATTTTTGCTTGAATCAGTTATTACATTGAAGGTTGCAGGAATTATGTCCTGTTCAGGGATGAGAATACTGAGGTGCAAGGAGTCTGTGATTTGTCCAAGATCACAAAGCTAGTGGGTAGAATCACCATTAGGAACTAGGTGTCTCTGCTCCCAAATTCACATTAGAGCCCCAAGGAAACTGGAGTATATTAAGAAGGAGTGAAAAAGAGCATTGGAGTTATTTGGCCCAGAGAGAAGAACAGAAAAGGATGACTATAATCTGTTACATAACTAAAGATAACAGTTGATGGGTACCAAGGACCAGCAAACTCTCCATTTGCAATGTAATAGCTCAAAGGAGGTAAGACTCCATTGCTCTGGACCACAGTCATTTTACAAACCAGCTAATAATTGCCTCACATTTCTTCAGAAAAGTTCTTGGCATTATTCTCAGGAGGAGATAAAGCCAATGTTTAATAGTCTTGTCAAATCTTATTAGGTATTAGGATTCTAATTTAAATGCTGACAATGTGTCAATTACCCTAGAGAACATTTAGTTCATTTCGTTTTCTCTTCACCTCAGGCCTCTCCAGGTAGCGTGCATTAGGATTGTAATCGAGGTTTTAAAATATTGTTGTTCAACAATTCCTACAGACTTCGGTAGGTAATTGTGAACAAATAGGGGCTGAAATGCTGGATCCTTAAAACTAAACAAACTGCCCGTGTTTGAATAAAAGACATACCTTTCTGTGGGCAAAGGTTGCCAACCCTGGGTGTGGAAACCAGCTACTTCTACTTGCCAAGAATCCCTTTGACACGTTAATCTTGCAGAGAGAATGTTTTGGACCTTTCCGGTGTTTGCATAAGAAAAATGAAGCACGGATGTTTTCAGAAGTGGGAAGCAATTGTCTTTGGCCCCATATTGTCAGAGGAGTGAATTGGTCATTCTGTGGAAGAATGACTCTTACTAGGTGTGCGAAAGTGAATCTGCTGTCGCTTATTTATGAGAAGTTGAAAATAAAAGACACATCTGCAAGTCCCATATTATTAATCTTAATTGATTAGCAAGTATTTGCTGAGCCTCTACTTTGCAATAAGTGGTAAGAGGAACAGGGGACCTGGAGCATTTTCAGTGATACAGAAAGAAGAGAAGAGGAGAAGATATAAGCTTCTGACCTCAGGAACTTACGAGAAAGTCAGGTAGAAAAGACATGCCCATGGAAAGCTAGCAAGCAATTCAAGGTAGTGCAGAGTAAGCCTAACACGAGAAGAGTAAAATTAGACAGGTTGGGAGAAGCAACGGGAATTATCGAGGCCTAGATTGATCAGCAAAAGCTTCAAGATGATACTTATAAGCTGGAATTTGGAAGGACAGCCTTCAGATGAATGGAGACTCTGGAATCAGGCATGACGAAAGGGCAGAGGCAAGAAAGTGATGGCGAATTTAAGAATAGGACACAGACTAGTCTCTCTCTTGAGTACAATCGAAAGTTGACAGCTCTTTCTTTCAAAGGACCGGAAGTGGGGGATAATCTATGCGAAATGATCCTGGAAATAAAATCTGATGATGGCTTTAAATGACCACCATGTCTAATTGTTCTAAATAAGGCTCTTTTGTTGACAAAGAATGGTTGCCACTTAAACTAACTCAAGTGAAAAGGGAACGGGAGAATTGTAAGATTATAACAGAACACCTCTTGGACATTCAAAAGTAATTTGTGGGCCAGGAACCAAGGACCCTCTGTACGACTTAGAGCCACATCATCTCAGCTTCTTCTGCTTTTATATCTGCCTCATTCTCTTTGTCTCACTCTACCTACTTTGCTTATTCATCTTGCACTGATCCCTTCCTCAGCATCATAATATTTTATTGCCATCATCTACGATTGACTAACTACATCCTCTCAATTTTTCAGTTTAAATGCTTAAGAGAAAGAGAGACTCTTTGGTAGTTGGCCAGGCAGTTTATCGGCTGGTTTCGATTATTATTGGCTGGTATCCATCCTAGTCCAACCAGTCATCACTCTTAAACGAGAACCGCCCAGTGGGGTCTCCCTTCATTGGGAGCTCCAGGCAGAGCAGCCCAAACCAGAAGATATAGACTGCTATGTTCCAAGCTCTATAGAACCATTAGACTTCCAGGGAACAGTTGGTATGTTCCGTACACATTTGGGAAATGGCTGGTCTATTTTTCTATCTCTAGGAAGGATTTTCCCAGAGCTTTCTTCTTAAAGAGCTGTACTATCCTGAAAAGAGCTGGTCCCAAATTGAATATTGACTTCACCACCTCTGAAACCATCTGAGCTTCAATTTGTTGCCTGTAGAGTGGGGATAATAGCACCTACCTGTTGGAGTTGTCTGGAACATAAATGAGATCATTTCAATGCTATTCTCTGCTTGGCACAAGGCAAGAGCTTAGTAAACGGGATTTCTGTAATTTCTTTGCTATTTTATGAATATTTCATAATAGAAAACTGTTGGCAGTGCATTTTTACTTATTTTTTAATTGTAAAAATGATATATGAATATTTTAAAGCAAACCCTACACATTATATTATTTCACTGATAAATATTTTAGGGTGTGTTTTTGTTTTGGGGGGTTTTTTGGGGCTGCGTTGGGTCTTCGTTGCGGTGCGCTGGCTTCTCATCGCAGTAGCTTCTCTCGTTGTGGAGCACGGGCTCTAGAGCGCAGGCTCAGTAGTTGCGGCACATGGGCATAGTTGCTCCGCAGCATGTGGGATCTTCCCGGACCAGAGCTCAAACCCGTGTCCCCTGCGTTGGCAGGCGGATTCTTAACCACTGCGCCACCAGGGAGCTCCTAGGGTGTGTTTTTAATAAATAAAGATTTTTTAAAAGCACAGAACCACAATACCACTATTATACCTAATACATTAAAGATAATTCCTTGATATCACCAGTACTAAATCTATATTTGATTTTCTTCAATAGTCTCAAAAATATCTTTTTATGGTTGTTTGGTTTGGATCAAAATCCAAAAGGAGTCTACATATTGCACTGATATCAGTCAGTCTATAAACCATTTTCTCTGCTCTTCTATGCCATATATTTGTTGAAAAAATGGGGTCATTATTCCTGTAGAATTTTCCAGTTCAGGATTTGACTGACTGCGTCATCTAGCAGGTTCTTCTATCCCCACATTCCTTGAAAACTGGTACATAGATCTAGAGGCTTATTTAGATTTAGATTCAAATTATTTCTCTGGCAAAACTATAAAAGAAATATTTTATACTATCTATGTTTTAAAAGTTGTGAATTTGAAATAGTAGCTCAATAGTTCCCATGGCATTTTGCACTTAGGAATACAAGACTCCCAAGAGAGAAGGAGGTAAGCCATTCGCTCTGGTTTCTGCTTCATGCCTGAGGGAATCACCTTCCCTTGGAGAGTTAATGGTACTTGTGACTGCTATCTGCCAGAAAATGCACATGGAAGTCATAACTACCAGTTTATCTCTGATGGATTTATCAGAGATATCTTTAGTCATATACATCTCTGGCTGAGGATATTCACATATCTTTCATTAAAAATATCAATTCCGGGCTTCCCTGGTGGCGCAGTGGTTGAGAGTCCACCTGCCGATGCAGGGTACACGGGATCGTGCCCCGGTCCGGGAAGATCCCACATGCCGCGGAGCGGCTGGGCCCGTGAGCCATGGCTGCTGAGCCTGTGCGTCCGGAGCCTGTGCTCCGCAACGGGAGAGGCCGCAACAGTGAGAGGCCCGCGTACCGAAAAAAAAAAAAAAAAAAAAAAAAAAAATCAATTCCTTGACTACATTCTAAACTAGGAATTAAAATGTTTGAAATGACTAGTGACTAGAGAAAGCACCACAGGACAGTAGAACCTCCTTTGAAATTTTTTTTTTAATAAGTGTTTTTTTTTGTTTTGTTTTTTTCGCCATGCCGTGTGGCATGTGGGATCTTAGTTCCCAGACCAGGGATTGAACCCGCCCCCCTCCCCTGCATTGGAAGCGCGGAGTCTTAATCACTGGACCGCCGGGGAAGTCCCTGTAATTGTTTTAAATGCACTAATACAAATTATGGACGGAAAAGCAAACCCGGGTACACAGAAGCAGGACTACAGTGTTGTTCTGGAGTGTTGGGGATATCTGATAAATACTCACCTTTTCTCCCCTACCTGAAGTGGGAACAGAGAACTAGATATAGAAATAAGACAGATGACAATAAAAATAATTACTTCTATATCTCATAAAGCTGTTTGGAGAATGTGACCTAGGTGCCCAGCAATAATGAACTTGCAGACACTCTGATCTTCTAAATTACATATGCCACTCCCCTTGTCAGGGACACTTAGAGAAGCACAGGCCTCTCTAAGCCCAGTGCACATGCTGGGTTCTTTTTCCCAAACTCACCACTCAAAACTCACTCCCCCTTCCCTGGAGGGTCGCAGAAAGTGAGCGAGAAGTCAGAGTGCAGCCAAGAGTGGTAACTCAATGGAGGTTTGATCAACATGGAAATAAGTGGAAATAACTGTTCCTTTCTCACTGAAGTCCACTATATAAAAGAGCATCACAGGCAGAACCCAGTGTCAGCACAGCGTTTTCAACAATGAACACCCTCACATTTAGGTGGTCCCAACGCATACCACCTTCTACACTATAGCAGCTCATGTGCAGTAGAACAAATGTTTGTGCCGTGTGTGCAAATTGCAGTGCTGGCAGATACCAAGATAGAAAAAGACCCAGTCTTTGCCCCCCAAAGGCTCATCCTCTAGTGGGTTCTCAACAGGTGGACCCAAAATAAGTGTGTGGCCCACTGTGCTAGGCATTGTGTGGGGAGTTGTAGCAGGCATGGAGATGCTCTGCTCAGACCTCCCTTGAAGGAAAGACTTGCTGTTCAGCTCTCAGCTCCTTCTGGGCCCACTTCACGTTTCAAGCTATGGTCATGCTCTTCTTGGGCAGCTCCTGCCTAGTGACAGAACCAGGTAGCAACTGAGGTCACCTTCTTTTTGGGTGGCCCCAGCTAGTGACCAAGCCAGGTGGTGATACAAGGGCTTGGCCATTTCCACCAAGACAGGACCCCTTCATTGGGCAATCTTTGCTCCTGAGCTTCCCATTGGGCTGGTGTAGGGCGACCAGCTGTCACCGTCACTGGGACTGAGAAGTTTCCCAGGGCATAGGACTTTCAGTGCTAAAACTGGGAAATGCCCAGGCAAACTAGGATGGTTGGTCACCTTGGCTGGCGTAGACCTTGTCAGATCTGCATCAGGGTCTGACAGCTCCCTCTGCGCAGTCCTGCCTCCTTCCGTTTCCCCACAGGTGTTCATCAACAATAAACTCTGTGTCCTCCTGACTACATCTCAATGTCTCATTCCCAGAGCACTCGACCCACGACAGGGGCACAGGTAGCACAGAAACCAGGAAGGACCTAAATATTGCAAGAGAAGATGAGGCTGAAAGAGAGGGGGCGGGGCGGGGAGATTCATTTGTTAATTACAGGGATGCTTCTGTGTGTGACTTTTTCAGCGGACTATTTGTTCTGCAACCTTTGAAAAAGAAAAGAGGCTTATGTAAATACTCAGTGACAAAAGGTTTCCTAAACTGCATTTGAATACTCAAAATGAAGGCTTTGCCAAAAAAAAAAAAAAAAAAAAGCCAACCTTCTTGTTCCAGCATCCTTTGTTAAACACGCGTTGTTATTCATTTCTGTGATTTAAGAAGAAAAATAAATAGAGCTTCAGCTTTTCTGAGAAGTATTCTTAAAATCAAGAAAGAATGTGGGCAGAATATTACTGCAGGGGGAAGGGAGCAGCACCCTTCAGGGCCAGGACTAGGATGAAGTGAGCCAGGTACTTGGGGTGCAGCATTTAAGGAGGCGCTCGCTGTGAGTTCAGAGTCAGCGCTTGCATGAACCTGACAGTCAACGCCTCCTTAAGTATTGCACCTCAGGGGCCTCACTGGCCTCACCCTAGTCCCGGCCCAGGCACCCATAATAGTAATAGATAACTTCCCTCTTCCCTGCCCCAGGTACAAAGCCATCGTCCGGCCAATGGATATCCAGGCCTCTCACGCCCTGATGAAGATCTGCCTCAAAGCCGCACTGATCTGGATCATCTCCATGTTTCTGGCCATCCCAGAGGCTGTATTTTCTGACCTACATCCCTTCCACGAGGAAAGCACCAACCAGACCTTCATTAGCTGTGCCCCGTACCCACACTCTAATGAGCTGCACCCCAGAATCCACTCCATGGCTTCCTTCCTGGTCTTCTACATCATCCCGCTGTCGATCATCTCTGTTTACTACTACTTCATCGCCAAAAATTTGCTCCAGAGTGCTTACAGTCTACCCGTGGAAGGGAATATACACGTCAAGAAGCAGGTAGGTGCTTAGAAGTGATTCATTTCCTCCTTGGGGATTTGATTCCTTGCGTTTCTTTAGGACTCCACTGACAAGTTCAGTATCTGGGTGGTCACGTTGCCTGATTCTGCAGTAGAAGTGGTGAGTGATCTGTGGCCAGATGGTAAACAGGAACTCCTAGCTTCAGAAGACTTGGCATGCAGGTGTTCTTTAAGAATCTGGTTCTCTCATTAAAGAAACCTAGGCAAGCGAGGCGTGGAGAACCTGAAAGCTTTGGAGTATGGGTTTCTTTCTGAGAAAAATCTGTTGTTGTTTTTTAAAAAATAAAATGTTGAGGCCCCTAGGGATGTGACTTCTTTAAGCTCCAATCACATTGTTTGGTGGGAAGACAGTTACCACATGTGATAAAGCAGAAAGGGCAGGAAAACGAGGCTGGTTGAAGAAAAAGCAGTAGTTTGATTAAGATGGGTTCACGTTGATTTGAGTTCAAATCCAGGCTTCCTGACTTACTTACCCTTTCTGAGAGTCAGTTTTTTATCCATGATGAGGGTAGTAACCCATATATTGTAAGGCTGTTGGAGGATCACAAGAGAGACACATGTACCCCCAGATGGCCCAGAGTGCAGGATGCCCTCCTTATGTGTTAGGCTCCCTTCTCCAATCCCCCTGTCACCCCCGTAATTTCATCCTGTGGTATAAATGGTAGAAACCAGGGGCTCTGGCTTTGTCGTCTTCATCAGTTTTTGTCTTCTAGTCCAAATGTAGATCGTGTGGTATTTATGATGGAAAAGCAGAAAGACTCCCTCCATTTAAAACGTGTAGCTGACTCAGTTGGAGGCTTCACCCTCTAAAATTCTTTTTTTCCCTCATCAATTATGGGGGGAAAATGGCAGTTCTCAGTGAAACTGTCTCCCTGCTTGAAAGACCTCTCAATGGTGAACATCCATTGTACCCCAGATTCTTTAAAGAGAACAATGTTTCCCCTTGCCGTAGCAGAGGGAGTTGGGAAAAAAAGGAGATGCTCAGCCCGCTTTTCTCTGAGACCCTTCCTGTGTTATATAGGCCAGAAAAAACTTGAGAGTAAAAAAAATAATAATAGGCAGTTATCTTGGTTTGGCGAATGAGGAAGAACAAAGCTGGCTGCTTTTTCAGGCATCAGAGGGAAGAAGAAATTATTAACTGTGGAGCCGAGAAAGACATGAAGTCATATGGCTGGTAACTGCACCAATGCCCTCCTGAGGACAGAGGGGGCACTTACTAGAATTTCATCGTGCAGTCCACTCGAGCATGTAATCAACTTTGTTTAAAGAGCTCAGAGGCACATTGGAACTATTGAACTTGTTTTCTGTGGCCTTGTGAGCCCGTCCATTTCCCTAATTCATTTTCCCCATCTTTTGCTCTGCCCACATCTTTGCCTCTGTGTCACTCTGTCCTCAGATCGAATCCCGGAAGCGCCTGGCCAAGACAGTGCTGGTGTTTGTGGGTCTCTTTGCCTTCTGCTGGCTCCCCAACCATGTCATCTACCTGTACCGCTCCTACCACTACTCCGAGGTGGACACCTCCGTGCTCCACTTCGTCACCAGCATCTGCGCCCGCCTCCTGGCCTTCACCAACTCCTGCGTGAACCCCTTTGCCCTCTACCTGCTGAGCAAGAGTTTCAGGAAACAGTTCAACACCCAGCTCCTCTGTTGCCGGCCCAGCCTGATGACCCGGTCTCACAGCTCCGGCAGAAGCACCACCTGCATGACCTCCTTCAAGAGCACCACACCCTCCGCGGCCGCCTTCAGCCTCATCAACGGAAACATCTGTCACGAGGGGTACGTCTAGACTGACCCTTGACCCTGCCCCCTAGGGACTCCTGGCTTTGCCGTATGGCTGGTAAGGAACCCTCGCCTCTGTTGTTGTCTCTGTACCCTCCAAAGACCCTTTGGCAGGCTCATGAGCGATGTGGGCGGGTTGGGGGGAGGCCCAAATGGGTCACCATTATGTTGGAAAGGCCCATCAAGGAGTGTGTTTTCCATTTCAACTTGTGAATGCTGCTTCTGACGCAGAGCAAACTTTCCCTTTTTTAGAAAAGGGAACAAATAGGAAATCATTATTTTAAGCATTAAACCCTGACATACAGATGTGCTCAACTAAGTCATAGAAACTATACGAACAACCAGATTTATATAGCAGAGAAATTGTACACTGAATGTCCACTTTGTGAAAGACTTCACCTTGTCGTTTCTTTAAGCACGAGTCAGTGCTTTAAGAATACGATTTGAGTCGTTTTTCAGGAATACTTATAATCACAAACCAAGGAACTGTTTTTTACACTTGTAATATGAAAAGTCAACCCTAGGCGAGTCCCATGTATAAGGGATAGTCCCCAAACTGATGACACTGGAAGCCAATTTAAAACAAATCCCTGAGTGTCGATTGTTTTTAAAAGACATTGCTGAGGACATAGGAGAAACACTCACCACATCATTTTAAGGCAAAAACACAACCAAACACACTGACACATATATTGAGGTCCAGGTGTAGCTGGGGAGTGATAGCTCACACTCCGAATTCTAACTCAATGCAGGTCCTTTTTGCTGTTGCCCAATTGCAATCATCCATGGTGTGGTTCCACCATATCAGAGAAATCCTTCGCGGGGAAAATTGATCATACTATCCATTCATCAAACATGTATAGAAGTGCATAAAGTACAGTATTTATTTTAGGCATATAGGTTTTCAGACAAATGTATTTACTTCTGTTTGGCTGTCCTTGTCTGCTACAGTGAAGAAGTAGTTTCACATGAGAAGAAAGGGATCATATCTGAGCGGAAATAGAAACATGTTTACATTTAATATCTGCTTTACCTAAAGTCTGTGGCAGGAAATGAATTCAATGTCAGTAATATGTGTTTCTGTCTCAGTATGTGTAAGAAAGTTGCAGGGGGAGGTCTCAGCTTTAAGAACTGATTGAAAGACAGCTACAGATACATTAAGTTTCTACTTATGAAGAGTATTTATGAAACAGCCCATGTGCAGAAAAATACTGGACTTAAATCTTTTTTGTTTTCTAAGTGAGTAAAAGGATTTGACTCTCTTTCTTTAGATACCCTGAATCAAGTTTTTCTTGACTCAAGGACAGGCCAATTCTGACAGATTGCAAATGTGTTACCCCACTTTCAGATAAATCCAAATTCTGCAAATGTGCCCTCATGTGTAGCCCTCGCACACTAAGACAGTTTTAGTTCCGGTTTTCTCTATCCGGGTGAGATAGAACAGTCAGCTCTCTTTTCCACATGAGATTTTTATAAGATTTTTGTGTCTTGATACAAGGAAGTGCTCACTGTCTACAGAGCTTTAGCAGTTGGGACCAAGACTGTTGTAAAAATCTGTATTTATAATTGTATTAGCTGGAGTGAACCTCTGCACTTCTGTTTGCTACATGCAGTTACATACTGTACACACCTGCTTTCCTGGTGCTCCATAATTACATGGGACAGTTTGAAAAGCAGACAGGTAGTATAGCTGAAAGAACCAAGATTTTTAGCTTGACATCCCAACTCTGTCATATATGTGTGTGTATATATATATATATATATATATATATGGCTAGCATTTTTTTAACTCTCTAGAATGAGAGGACAGTCCCTTCTATTGCTGAGATCCTCTGAGCCCCATCATTGTTTCGATTTCTGTCTCTTAAGCATTTATGTAGCCACCTGCTCACAGTTGTCCCACTTCTGCCACCTTTGCAGCAACTCCTCTTGAGAAATCCTTCAACCACCATTCTACACTCATGTTCCCAATAGTGGAATGGAAGGAGACAGACAATTCCATTGCTCCAAATAATTTGTATGAATGACATCCCGTTAGCTTGTTATGTTTTGTAATTAGAGCTGAAAGAGATAGAAGAAAACACCTTGCTCAATCTCCTCCTTGTACAAAGAGTACCTTTCCTATTCACACTTCTTCAACCTCCACGCACCTGTTATCTTGAACTGCTGCACCACAGTTTTACCCTTGGCTTTCTTCAAAACTCTTGAGTATAAGTGACTCCATACCTAGCTAGTTGCTAAAGTGCATAGCATTCTGGGTTCCTAGCATGACTTGTTCGAGCATCTCTGATCTCCCTGCTTCCGAAGATATTTTGGGAGTAGGACTTATCTTAATGCCTCCTTCATTTAACATCATGGCATAGACTGTGTCTGGCCTCCTTTCTAGCTTCTAGATAAACAGGAGATCGATGTCTGGGTCTAGCTGTGTGTCCTTAGGCAAATCTTATCATCTCTTTGAGACTCTTCAGTGAAAAGGTTGGAGGAGGCCTTTGCCAGCCAGTGACCTAGAGGACTGATCAAATTATTTTGTGAATCAACTGATGGATTGACTCCAACTTTCTCACTGGGGTGAACTCAGCCGGGCCCTTCTCTAGGGAAGTCAAATTTTTATTTCACCTCCGGAACCTAAAATCACGGTGAGGGAGACCCAAGCCCCCACGTGGTATCACCTCTCTGTTAGGGCTGAGTGTGGCAGCGGCTGGAGCTAAGACATTTCACTCCTCGCCTCCAAAGATAATCATGTTTAGAGCTAATGTCTTTGGTGAGGGAAAAAAAAAATCAATTTTGGCTGTGGAAAACCATCTGTGTTTATTCAGTTTATTCAGACACTACCTTTCAATCTATCTTAAATTGAGCCTCCCTGAGGCAGGCAGCTCAACAGTGACAGATTAAGCAATAAACAAAGCAGTCTTCCCACCAACGGCTGCTGCTCGGAGGGATTTTCCACAGCGAGAGATCCTGGCCCCGCCATGTTGTTGACGTGATGATTCCCCATAAGTGCAGATGGCTGAACCCTGTTCTTCTGGCTGCCCTCACTCCCCCACTGAACCTGGCCTTCCGCCTCATTAATAAGCCCTGGATTTCCCTGCTTTGCCCCACAAACAACTTGGGTTCATCTTGAAGGATGGAGAGCCCTTAGATAAAACAGTTTAGAGGCTACTTCACACAGACCAAGTTCAGCTTGTTATGAAAATATACGTTAAATAGAAATAAATAAACTTGTCCACAAGACATGGGCACACTTAAGTTATAAAGTCTTCACTTGTGCCCAAGTAGCCATTGGTTACTGGTTTCGGAGTCTACTCACGTGCCAAGTAGCTTCTGGTAATAGTGATTAGCTTTGTTTGGGGACTACAAGTTGAATGACACCCTCAGTCTGTGGACTGCAAGGTGGCTAAGTCACTTTTCCCAGGAGCCAGATAGAAACGATGGCCCCGGGAACCTGACTGTATGAGAGTGGAATAATTGTACATACGGTGTTGTGATGAGACGGGGAGGTGCAAACTTTCTTGCCATTTGTGCCCTTCACACCCACACCAGGAAGGAGCTCCCATTAAAGAGTAGCTTAGAATTAACCCTGGGTTGCTGAGAGGAATGGAGCACATTTGAAACATTTGTCTAATACTTGGCTGAATTTTCATAAAATGGATTAACAGCTGAAAACAAAGGAATTAGTCACTCTCCTGGGACCAGGCTTTGTGTGAGCTAGTCAATGAAACCGACCCCTAACAAGCTCTACTTCATTCTGTATCGGGATGGTCACTTCTCTCAGCCCCAACCTCGACAACTCCGCCCCCCGCCCCCGACACACATACACGCCCAACACAAACACAAACACTGTAATATCAAGCAATCTCTTACCATGATATTTGGCCTTCAGAGACACCCTTTTTTAGGAGCAATCAAAAAACCGCACACTGAGAACAAGTTTTTCTCACGTGAAAGTTCACATTAGAAATGCATTTGGTGGAATTTATCTAAATTTTTAAAAAGTTGAAGAGCCCCTCGGTTAAAATATTACATAGTCACAATTAATTCAAAATATACTTTGCATTGACCTAGTGTTCATGGTCTACCTTGCCTCATCTAATCCAAGCCTTCGCTGCTGACCAGAGAGCTGCTTTACATCCTTTACTGTGGAAATTTGTAAATGACATTGACTAGTGACCATTCACTATTAGATTAAAAGGCCCAGGGAACTATGAGGCCGAAGCATGAAAGTGTGGGTATGGGACCAGATTGACGTTAAAAAAGATGATTTCATATGGTTCAGCGTAACCTGATCTCATTCATTCTCATGGTCCATTCTGTGCTATTGAAGAACAGTGCTGATCGCCACCACCCCAGTTTACAGGATAGTCTGTTGCCCCTGCAAGTGACTCTGTTTAACTTGGCACGAGGGAGTGAATGGAGTTGTCGATGGTTGCCTCAGGAGAGGCATACTATTGGGAATGGCATTCCGCGTCTGAATGGAGTCCTGTGGCTCTAGAAGTGCTGGAAGGAAGGGGCCCAACTTCCCCAAGCCCCGAGGACGTGCCACATGCAGTGCTGAGCACGTTGCTGTTCATCCTAACCAGCACCTTGGAGAGCATTCAGAAGATGAAGCCAAGGCTCACGGAGATCGCTCCACGATGCCAAGGCCACATGGCTCAGCTGAATGACAGAGCATTAACCTGGGCCTGCATCTCTCTTACGTCCTCGTCCAGTCCACCGCTCAGCGTTGCTTCCCAAATCCAGCCCACGTGAGAAACTCAGTCCATGGAACATAATAGACCGTCCTGTTCCCTGCTCTAGATCTTGTCCAAAGGCCTGAACTAGTGATAAAGTCAAAGAATATGCACAAAGGGCATCGAAGATGTTTCTAAGCATATAAGTTAAGGACTCACTGCAGGCAGAGGCTGAAATGCAGCACAAAGTAGGTGGGCAAGGAGGTCCCTTAGTTCAGTTAGCCCCAGAGACACAATTCAGTTGCAATCGAAGGCCCTGGGAAGAATTTCCCACCTGGTTATGTGAGTAACTGAGGAGAAAAAAGCCTTGGTGAAGTGCCGTGTTCAGAGAGAGGAGCCCAGCGAGAGGCATCAGTCCAGGCGCCCTCCTTCAAATCAGGATTAGCTGGCGAAGAGGTGTCAGGAAGAGGTGGAACCACCCACTTCCCCCTCAAAAGAGTAAGAGATGACAGTGGATGGTTTCCTGGAGTCTGGAGACGCAGGCTACGTGAATAGCCTTGAATAGAAAACGATCTCCTGGACTAAGGGGCCAAGTCATGGGCTCAGGTATGGACCTATAGCTATCTGAGTGTCCAGCCCTAAGTGCCCTGTTACAATCCCAGACATCACTGTCTCTCTGCTCTCTCTGAGCTCACGTTCTAGAAAATAAGATTATTTTCCTTTTTTTACCCAAATTTAAATTTCATTCCCAGAGCTATATAATGCCATGGAAGGACTCACGTAATTTTATGGTCTTTTAAAAGGATCATTTTAATGGATAGTAAAACCTCACACACTGAACACCTCATAAATTCCCAGACAAGCTTGAAAATTTTGGTATAATCCAGGAGTTCAGTGTTCAAAGTACATTATATAATTTGGGCCTGTTGTGAATCTAAATTTTTCATCACTTTGCTTCAATTTTAGCTACTGATGTTGATATATCAATATTGACCATGTACAACACTAAGAAAGTTAAACTGATTTTCTTTAAAAATGTTTTTTCCTTTAATTTGGGTTTAACTGATTCAAACATGACCTTTTTGCATCCGAGTCAGCAGGGGTTTGGGTAATAAAGTTTGTTGAAATGGTCAATTTAGTGAGTTGTACAAATACCTGGCACAAACTTCTTTAATGTCATTTTCCATTTTGTTTTAAATATTATACTCATATTTTGTAAATTATAATTGTACTTGTTACTATTAACTGTAAATATTTATTACATTAAAAATGTGTTCTGTATTAAATAACTCGGAACAAGTTCCAGGTGTGGTACTTAGTATAAATAATGTCATGGCTTGGATTTGCCCAGACTCCTTAGAGTAATGAATTATTTATAAGAAATTCACAATAATAATGTGGATGATTCAGATCCTTTTAAATGTACAAACTTAACTGTGTGACCATGTAAAATTTTGTCTGTGAATCGTGCTCATTGATTGTACTCTTATTTTTCAAGAAATGTTCCCAGTGCTATCCCATTGTACCTGGTCTGTATGACATTAAGTCAAATCCAGCGTAGTAAGCTGAATATTCAAGTCACAGAAGATAAGACATGTGTTTTATTTCTTAATATAATAAAGCATAATTTATGAAATGGACAGATGCATGTATGCAATGTTCAATAAAAATATAGCTGTTGCATGAATGTAGTCTGTGGCTATATGCCCCATAGTTCCTTGGTTCCAGAACCATCTATCAATACACCAGAAGCACCCAGGCTGCTTGTTGCAAAAGGCAGATTCCCCAATTCGATCCCTGTTGACTCTGGAACATCTGAGAGCGTGGCCTAAAAATCTGCATTTTAAAGCACCCTAGGGGGTTCCTTAGAACGTGAGAGTTTTGTTTCATTAAACTTTTAAAATACGTATTTAACTTTTGAATAAGTAAGCCATTCTCATGATTCAAAATTGAAAACACAGAAAGGTATTCAGTGAAAAGACACTAGGCTACTGCAGTCCCCTGTCCTCACAGTTCTCGGCATCCGTCACCACCTTCCTCCAAAGGGTGGCCATTGTTATTAGTTCCTTACATGTGTATACCCCTGAACATTATTTGTGCATATGCAAATAAATGCAAATACGTGTTTTCCTGTATCCCACCACCGTTTTACATTTTACAGAAATGGTAGCATATTATATGCATTGTTTTGCCTCTTGCTTGCTTCACTACACACTGTATCTTGGCGATCTTTCCATATCATTATATAAAGTTCTTCCTCATTCTTTCTTTCCTTTTTTTTTAAAAAAAATTTATTTATTTATTTGGTTGTACCGGGTCTTAGTTGCAGCACGCGGGCTCCTTAACTGTGGCGTGCAAACTCTTAGTTGTGGCACACGTGTGGGATCTAGTTCCCTGACCAGGGATCAAACCCAGGCCCCCTGCGTTGGGAGCGCAGAGTCCTAACCACTGCGCCACCAGGGAAGTCCCCTCATTCTTTCTTACACCTACAGAGTATCTCCTAATTTATTTATCCAGTCTGCCATTGATGAACATTTAGGTTGTTTCCAATATTTTGCTATTACGAACACTGTTGCAGTGAATCACATATATAATTTCATGCATGAGCAAGTGTTGGAAAAAGAAATCCTAAATGTGGAACTGTGGAACCAAAGACCATGTATCTTAATATTTTTGACAGTTATTCCAAATTTTTCTCTTTAGGGCTTGAATACCAAAGTTTGAGAGCCTCTGCTTTCCGGGATAATCCTAATCATCAGAGAGCAGGAAAGCCGCAAAGAAACGACACAACAGCTGGCCGCAAATGGGGGCTGTCCATGCTCCCTGCGCCCTAGGTGAGAAGGGGTAACCAGGCATGCCCATCAGATGCGGTCAGCCAATTCCGGGAGGGGCACACTGCCAGCCAGGCCCAGGGGCTCCAGCGTGTGGAGGTGTGTATAACCACCACCATGGGGTCATCTTGGGAGAAGGCTCTCTATTCTCAGGTATATCACCACCTCCCCTGCCACACACCCCACCCTTGTGAAGTATAGCACGTACACCCCCTGGTTAAATTGTAAATGCTCTCTGAAAGTGTCAACGCTTTAAATAGCTAAAAGTGATGATTCATATTTGTGCCTGAAGTAGACTCTATCTCTAGTTCTTCTGGATTACATGGGAAGACTAAAATCTTTGAGGCACCCAGGGCATAAAAACCCAAATTGACATTTAAGATTGATCCATGTTAATTGCTCAGAGCTCCACCCAAAGCACAGGTGATTTTTCCTATTAGAAACTCTGAAGCATGCTGCCTACCATGTCAGAAAAGAAAGCTTTATTAATGCACAGATTGTAGTTTGAGAATTTAATATTCTCTTAGAGTCATGGATTATTGGAGTTGGAAGACACCCCAGAGAATGCCCAGACCCAACCCTACATCTCACAAATGAGGAAGTTAAAGGAAAGTGTCATGATTTGTGTTTCCACACGTCATCAGGCTTTGGGAAAATGAAAACTAATTGGCTTGGAGATGACTTGGATGAGGAGAGGTCATCAGGCCCTTCTGCTAGAGGGAAGGTGAATCATGCAGGACTGTCCTATCACACACCAGGCAGAGAACCTTCCTGTTCACTGGGGTCAATATTGAGAAACAAGAGAAATGGGATAATATGTTGTCAAGAGAACGACACAAAAGCAGGAGTCCTTCCCCTTAAATATGGACTGAACTGTGCTCAGTATTACAGAAATGAATTTATAAAAGCACAGCCCCCTTCCCAGAGCTGAGATTAAGGAGGTCAAGCATTTTGCTTCCTATCACTTGTCAACTTTGACACCTACCCAGTGTGTTACCCAGTGTGTCCCTCCCACCTCAGTGCCTCTCAGAGGGACTAGACTAGCTCTGACTCGCTAGGGTGCTGTTTGCTAGAACACTCTATGTTGGTGTGTCCACGCTTGAGGAGTTTCCCAGGATATTGCAAAAGTATGGTCAGTGGACCAGCAGTGTCGCCATCACCTGGTAGCTAGTTGAAAATGCAGACTCTTGTGCCCGGCCCCACACCTATTGCATCAGAATTCTAACAGATGCCCAAGTGAATCCCATGCATATTCAATTTGTGGTCACTGGCAGAGGACATCATTTACTGTGAAGAAGTCCACACTGGGCTTGATATTTTTTTCTGTGCCATCTGGTGATGTCTACACATTTCCCCAAAGCACCTGGGTGGAGAGCCTTGGAATCCCTTTCCTTATATGGCCTGAGTTCAATTCAACACCTTAGTCATTTGGACCTAAACTCTGTCCATACAGAGTGGCAAGGTCCCCCAGCGTCCCATCCCTGCTCTCTAAGAGCTGGGAGTATACGAGTTGAGGACATCAGCCTTGCAGGACTGCTCGCCCTTATCGACCTAGAGTCATCTTAGAACTCACCACACAATTGATTGTTTTTCCTTTCTGGGTGGTACGCAAATGAGGTCAACCAACAGTGGCCGTTGTCTGTTGTACTCAAGTCATGCCTTACTCAGAAAGACTAATTTTACCTGATAGCAACTAATGGGACATGTCATGCTTCCCACGTTCCCATGAGAAACCTTTGTAAAACAACAACAGCAACAACAAAAAGTTGTATCTGCTTGTTGCTTAATGTTTCTTTTAAAGAACTGAGAGCTATCTGCCCATTAAACCCACCTCAAAGAAGGTACTGCTTTCCTGATTAGATGTTGCTTTTCCAATTTTACCTAGGTCAAAAGAGGTTGTTCTAAGTCCAGTGTACCTGCTTTTTCAGAAGTGGAATCCTGAGCAAAAGCTTCTTTGCTGTTCCTTTAAAGCAGGGGGTGCAGTTCTGCTTGAACAAATGAAAAAGAAAAACATCTCACGAGCCAAGGGCTAAAACCAGTTGGGTCCTATCTGAATGTCATGGCAAGGATGAAGGGGCATCACCCCCTTACTGGTCTCTAGGTCTCTTGAAGTTTCTGCCTTGTTGCACATTTTAAGAGAACACAGAAAAGCGATCACTCCAAATTGTGCAGGTGCCTAATAATGAAAGCCAGTCCTCCTTTGATGCCAACTGGTTATTTATATTCACGACCAAAATCACTGTCTCTCAAGATCCTTCACCTCTTTTTGTGGCCCCTTTGCCTTCTAAGGGCCGTCAAAACTCCCCCAATCACTTAAGTTCAAAACCTCACCATCGTCTCTGGCTCCATCCATTCACCACCACCCACATCCAACTAGCCCCCAACGCCTGCAAATGACCATCCAAAACGTCTCGGGTAGCAGCCGTTTCCCAAAGGCTATGTTCTTCCAGTTCAAAAATACTTCTTCTGCTCCAGGGCCCCACACTTCTCCATGATCCACAAGCTAAGGGAGTAAGTCCCCAGAGCAGGGGTCTCTGAGGCTGGATAGTGGAGGCCATTCTGATGGCTTGGCACCCATGTCACGCCCAACTTGTTACAATTTTGACCCTCACCCCTGAATCTGCCCAGCCACATGTCACTGCCCTAGATAAGATATGCTCCTTGTTTTGCTTAAACCCTTGCAAATAGTCCCTAACTGGCTCTTATTTTCTATCTATTCTTCATGTTTCTTCTAGATTATGCTTCCTTATGTATACCTCTAATCATGTTGTTCTCATGCCCACATTCTGTTACTGTCCCTTTTCCTGAGACGAAATCCAATGTTTCTGGCCTGGATGTCAACTCCCTACTCCCCAAGCTTGTGTCCCACGTGCTACCCTTCCCCCTGCACCTGGAGAGTTCTTCCATCCACACTTTGCTCCTGAGTGGTCCCCGACACCTCTATAGCCCACTGCTTCTCAACCTGGGCCACCCTTAGAATCATCCGGGGAGCTTTAACAAAGCCTGATGCCCAGGCCCTGCCCCAGAACAACTGAGTCAGAATCTCTGGGTTGGGGGAAGAACCAGGCATCCCTATTCCAAGCTCCCCAAGTGATCGCAATGAGCAGGCAAGGTTGAGGACCACCTCACCTGCAATGCCCTCTTGGATCTCAGCCGGCCTGAATCCACCCCATCCCTCAAAGCTCAGCTCCCGTGTTCTCCCTCCGAGAAGCCCTCCTGCTCTCCTCTGCTCACACAGCACTTCCTCTGTGGGTCCCAGCTTTTATCATACCCTGCCTTGAATTATATTTACTTGTGTGAATGCTGATCTCTCCTGGTAGATCAGGGACTGACAGTCATTTTCTATAAAGGGCCAGAGAGTAAATATTTTAGGCACTGTGGGACGTACAGTCTCTGTCAAGACTACTCAACTGTGCCCTTGTAGCATAAAAGTAGCCACAGAGGGCTTCCCTGGTGGCGCAGTGGTTGAGAGTCCGCCTGCCAATGCAGGGGACACGGGTTCGTTCCCCGGTCCGGGAAGATCCCACATGCCGCGGAGCAGCTGGGCCCGTGAGCCATGGCCGCTGAGCCTGCACGTCCGGAGCCTGTGCTCCGCCACGGGAGAGGCCACAGCAGTGAGAGGCCCGTGTACCGCAAAAAAAAAAAAAAAAAAAAAAAAAAGTAGCCACAGATAATACGTAATGGATGAATGTGGCTGTGTTTTAAGTAATCTGTATTTGCAAAAACAGGTGGTGGGCTAGATTTTGGCCTGAGAGCTGTCATTGCTGACCCCTGCATGAGACTAACATAGTACTTTAGGGGCAGCAATCTTTTCTCCTCCCTCCCTCCCTCCCTCCCTTCCTTCCCTTCCCCTCCCCTCTCCCCCTCCTCCTCAAAAAAATCCAAAAACCCCTTTGCGGAGCTCTATGTGGCCAGTCTCTCACAACCACAGCCTCCAGCACGAGCAGGCAAAGTGAAGTAGGAAGAGTCAGCGTTCATCAATTCTGCCTTTTAGGCAAATATTAATATTTACCTAACTTACTCCCTATAGAACTGTCAAATGATTCCATCTGCAGTGCACAGAATCACTCACCAACAGTGAGAATGCATTTCCTATGCCAGGACTAATTTCCAGCAGTACGTGGACTCCGCTCTACCGTGCTGTAGGCTGGAGAGCACCTTGAGAAGGTTAGTAAGGTGCAGGCATCTGAGTAGAAGTCAGAGGCAGCTGTCCAGTTTACAAACCCAGACTGGAGGAAAGCACTCTGATTAGCAGAACCAACTGACATTGACCTAATCCACCCTTATTAAAAAAACTATGCCTGCTCCAGACATGAGTGAAAGGAACCAGGGCTCCCTGGCCTGTAACCACAGACAGGTGAGGCTTCTGTCAAGTTGTTATAAGGTGTCTTAATCCATTCGGGCTACTGTAACAAAAATACCATTGACTGCGTAGCTTATAAACAACAGAAATTCATTTCTTACAGCTCCGGAGGCTGGAAAGTCCAAGATCAAGGTGCTGGGGATTTGGTGTCTGGTAAGAGCCCACTTCCTGGTTCAGAGATGGGGCTTTCTAGCTGTGTCCTCACACAGTGGAAGGGGTAAGAGAGCTTCCTCAGGTGGCTTTCTATAAGGGCACTAATCCTGTTCACGAGGACTCTACTCTCATGACCTAGTCCTGTCCCAAAGGCCACCGTTCGTAATATCATCACCTTGGAGGCTAGGATTTCAACATATGAATTTGGGTGGCGGCGGGGTGTGAGGACAAAGACATAGGGGTTCATTTCCATTAGGAAATATGCTGGTGAAAGAGGTGCAAAGACAAAAGTAAACCTTCTCACGCACACTCCCAGAGAGTGGCTTATTTGAAATAAAACCACTCTCCCACTATCCCAGTCATCCCAGCCTTGTATCTCTTAATTCCCCTTTCTTCTCTCTACTTCAAAATGTATCTCAGGCAGTAAGAAGAAAGACTGTGTACAAACTACTGGACTGGAATACACAGACGGAGCAATAAGAATACCAAAGTAAATGAAAAATATGAATAAAGAAAAAAGATAATATATAGTGACCACATGATCATCTATATATGCAATGTCAGATCACCTTGAAAGGACAGAGGCTCATAACATCTTGAGGCGCTGCCCCTTAACTGTAGAAAGTTCATATATTCGAACTGAAGTAACCTAAGAGGCTAAGTCTGGCTGGTGAAGAGAGGGGAGGGGTCAGCTAGCTGTTTCTCCCACAGCGTGCCACCTGACCTGGGCCTCTTGCCTTGAGGGCCAGCTGCCTCATCGCTCATCACTCCAGGACAAGGAACCATTATCTGTCAGATTTACAGAAAGGGAAACTGCTTAAGAGTTTGCAGGGATGTGGCATTTCCCAGGAAGCCTTTAATCAAAGAGACAGGAGCCAAAATGAGGACCCCCATGTAGGAGAACTGGAGAGACCAACCCCGCAGAACATAGACAACCCACAGAGCCCAGCCTACGGCTGCTCCGAGACCTACAGGGTCCAGGCAGGCCTGACAGGCTGAGCATTCCCTCACTTGCCCTTAGGACCCGCAGGACCGGGAGGGCCTCGGTCTAAGGAGGGCGCCCTCAGGTCAGCAGAGAGCGGAGTGTGAGCCTCTGACAGACATCGAGGTGAGGACCCGGAATGAAGAATGAGGAAAGGACTCAGAGCAGCGGGGTCCCGTAGAGCCCTGCCCTGGCTGTCGCCCATGGAGGTCTGGAACAGCCGTGGCTGGATCTGGGTCACCCTGACTGCCAGCTCAGAGGTTCCAGAAAGGTGAGGGTCTTGATCCGAAGCGAGCAGCCCCAGGTCAGCTGAGGGTGGCATCCCAAGAGCGGGCCTGACACCACAGCGCTCGGGGGCAAGGTGAGGATGGTGAATGAGGAGTGAGGGAGCCACCCCCCAGGACACAGGAGGCCCCGCGAGTCTCTCCCCTCCCGCCTCAGCTGAGCACCGGGGGAAGCCCAGGGAAGAATCCTCATTTGGGCCTGGAGGGTCACAGGGAGAGGAGGGCTTTGGTTTAGTGGGGTGGCTGCAGTTCTATAGCGGTTCAACAAGAATAAAGGTTAGCGGTCTGAGCACTGTGAGGGGATCCCCCCCAACGAGCAGAGAGGTTCACACAGAGTCCCAGTTGTTCTTATCCCTGGACCGCCCACGGCAGAGCGCTCAGCTCAGGAGCCCTTCATTTTTGCCTGGAGAGTCACAGGGATTGGAGGGCCTTGGGATAAGGGGGGGCCCCAGTTTTGCAGAGGGAGGAGCTTTAGCCCCAATTGGTACCCCAGTTACGGCCCTGAGTACTAAAGGGCTTCTCCCCAAAACAGGGGGCCTGTCAGAGTCCCAGCCCTGTTCTTGGTCTTAGGAGACCTGAGGCAGGGGTAACCAGATGTGCCACGGCCAATGTCCTAAGGACTCATTGCAGTGAGGACCTTGGTTGGAGGCTGCAGAGGGAGGAGTCCCGATACGTATCAGTGGGGTCCCAAACAGACCTGCCCCTGCTGTGGGCCCTCAGAGGCCCTGCACAGCCTTGAATGGATGTGGTTCACCCTTTCTCCTTGGGGAATCCGAAAGGTGGGGGACCGTGGTCTGCTGGACACAGACTCAGGAAAGTGGAGGGTAGATAAAATATCTTAGTATTCTTTGGCCTTTAGGCTCTCCAAGGATTGAGAACCCTTAATCACAACACTAGCAGGGAAAAACAGGAGCGCCTTTTCTTTTCTGGGTTAAGATTAATAAACAAAGTCAGAAATTTCAAGACATCGGTGCATTGAGGGATTTGATATCACTTTTTTTTTTAACTCTGAACTCTATAGTGCATATAGAAAAGCATAGAAAATATGCATGTAGAGTTTAAAGAATAATTACGTGAACACCTATGTACCCACTTGTACATTAAGAAATAAAACATTGCCAATACCTCAGCAACCCCCAGTGGTCCTTTCCCAATGGCATATCCCTTCCTACCTGGTATGGATTGAATGATTATGCCCCCCAAAATTCGTATGTTGAAGCCCGAATGTCATGGTATTTGGAGGTGGAGCCTTTGGGGAAGTAATTAGGTCTTGAGGGTGGAGTCCTCATGATGGGATTAGTAGCCTTAAAAGAAGAGGAAGAGAGCTAGCCCTCTCTCCACCTTGTGAGGACATGACAAGAAGACAGCCATCAACAAGCCAGAAAGAGAGTCCCAGCGAAGAACCAAATCTGCTTGCACCTTGATCTTGGACCTCGCAGCCTCCAGAATTGTGAGATAGATGTTTGTTGTTTAAGCGCCCCAGCCTATGGTAATTTGTTATAGCAGCCGGAGCTAAGACACTACCCCAGAGGTAACCACTATTTTGAATCTTGTGTTACTTGTTTTCTTACTTTTCTTTTTCCCAACTTTGAATGTGTTCCTGAACAATTGAATCCTTTGTCCAGTTTTACCTGCTTTTGAACTTTGAGTGGAACTACATTGTAGGTAATCATCTGTGACTCGCTTTCTTTCCTCTCTATTATGTTTGTGATAGTCACCTGTGTTGAAGCATGTGCTTCTAGTTTGTTCATCCTCATTGCTGTATAGCATTCTGTTTTGTGCCAGTCTCAGCCTATCAATAACCAATGTTGTGGTTGGACTCGCCCTTCTAGTTTTTATTATGATGACAAGATGCCCTTCAGCAATAACCATCAGGAAACTGAAAAAATAAAGGTTTATTACTTACAGGACCTGGAAATTACACAGCACACCTGGGGCCACACAACGAGGTCATAGGTAGAGGGAGGGGGAGAGAGAGAGGGAGAGAGAGGGAGAGAGAGAGAGAGAGGGTGAGAGAGAGAGAACACAGGACTGGGGTTCTGCTTTTGTTGGGGTCGGGGCACTAGGGTTTTGAGGGCTCACTCTTTATTGGTGAATTTAAAACATAAGTGGGGGGATTTAAAGCACAGGAAGAGAAAACAAAAAGCAGCCCAAGTGGTCAGTTATTGAAATCAACCAAGATCTCTAAAACAAAGGAAACTTGAGGGGGGCGGGGTCGGTGGTCAGCTGGGCTCTTTATCTAGTCTTCTGGCTGGTGATGTGTTTATTCAAGATAGCCCTCTTTGAAGTGGGCTGTCAAAGCTTCAGTCAGGTCCTTGCATTACAAAAACAAAAGCCAACTGTCAGGGCTTACACTGCATGTTCCCGTGTCTAAATATACCATAATGTATTTATCCACTTTACTTTGGTTAATATTTGAGTTGTTTAATGCTGCTGTGAATATTTTTGTAGATATCCTCTGGTTCACCTGCACAAGAGTTTTTCTAAGTTTCCTATTTAGTAGTGGAGTACTGGGCCGTAGGGCATGCATAAGTTTAACTTCAGTAGGTGATGCCTAACTCTTTCCAAAGTGGTGGTACTCATTTTCACCACAGTAGGAGAGAATGTGTTGATCTATATTTTTCACCAATGTTTGGTATCTTTCCACTTTTTAATTTTTGTTCATTTGATGTGTAGTGATGTCTCATTGGGGTTTTAGTTTGCATTTCTGTTTACTAATGAGGTTGGTGGCCTTTCCAGATGTTCATTGCCCATTTGGATATTCTCTTGTGAAACATCTGTTTAAATTCTGTACTCATTTTTCAGGTGGGTGATTTCCTTATTGACTTTTATATGAGTTCTTTACATATTCTGGATATAATCCTCACACAGTTAATATGTTTTGTAAATATCATCTCATACTACATGACTTTCGTTTTTTTCATAATTTTTATGGTGAGTTTTAAAGAAGTCTTTAATTTTAAGAATTTCTCTCAAATTTATCAATGCCTTCCTTAAAATTTTGTGGGTTTTTTTTTTAATTAATTAATTTATTTTTGCTGTGTTGCGTCTTCGTTTCTGTGCGAGGGCTTTCTCTAGTTGTGGCAAGCGGGAGCCACTCTTCATCGTGGTGCGCTGGCCTCTCACTATCGCGGCCTCTCTTGTTGCGGAGCACAGGCTCCAGACGCGCAGGCTCAGTAGTTGTGGCTCACGGGCCTAGTTTCTGCACGGCATGTGGGATCCTCCCAGACCAGGGCTCGAACCCGTGTCCCCTGCATTAGCAGGCAGATTCTCAACCACTGCGCCACCAGGGAAGCCCAATTTTGTGGTTTTTATTTCTTGTTTACGAAATCCTGCCCTACTTTAAGATGATAAAATATTCTTTCATATATTCTTCTGAAGCTTTGTTATTTTGCCTTTCATATTATTTCTTTAATTCAACTGGCATGAATCTTTGGAAAAGTTGTGAGAAGTGTATTACATTTCTATTTTATCCATATTCAATATCGATTACTGAAAAATTCATCCTCTCCCCAATGATATGTGCCTCCCGTCATGCACTGAGAGTCCACACATTAGTGTATTTGAGGGCTCTGTGTTTTTTAATTGGTTTATTTGTTTATCCCTGAGCCAACACTACATTGTTTTAATCATTATAGCTTTATAGTAAGCCTTGCTATCTGGGAGGGTGAATCCCTCCATCTTGATAGCGACAGAGTAAAGAGACAAATTAGGTAATTAAATAGTTAATCCCACGAGGGTACTGTAAGTAAAGAAAAAAGTATGGGAGACCCCTGTAAGTTAATGATCACTCAAGAAAACAGGTTTACTTAACCACAAAACCGAGCAGGCTTGCTTAGCAACAAAACCATGTGACAGAAGCACGAAACATGCCCCCAAACAATAAAACAATGGTGGCATGAGACCTATATCCTGCCCAGTGAGCTAAGTTAATGATCCCTAGGACATGCTCTCTGTACACATAAAAAACGGTAATTTATGGAAAGGTGCTCATTGTACAGAGACCTGAAATAATTTTTACAGACCTGGCTTGACCATGTAGGGACAAAAAAACTCCCCTGCCCAACGTGGAGGAGGAGCTGATGATGGAAGCATGACGTCTACTCAAGAGTGAAGAAGAAAGTGGTCTTTCACACCCCCCACCCCCACTTTTCCTTGGATTATAAAACTGTAGCCCCCTAAGTTCTGGCGGCACGGCACCCTCTCACCCGCCTGCCTGCTTGTAAGCCTCACGAGCGTCCTATTCTAAGAAATCACTTCTTAGCTATCACTTTGCCTCTCACTGAATTCTTTTGCACTGAGACATAAAGAACTGGGCTCCTCGGGGTCCCCCGAAATGACCCATATCGGTTTCGATATCACTCTTCTTCTTCAAAAGTTTCTTTTTTCTTCTTGGCCCTTTATACTCTTCCACATAAATTTTATTTTTACTTAATTTATATTTTTGGTGAAGGAAAGTGCTGCATTTATTGTAAGGCACCAGACAATGAGTCCAGGACAGCTAATGTTCAAAAACACCTGAGCTCCCCAACGGGTTTCAGGGAGGCATTTTTAAAGGCAAGGTGAGGGAGGGGAGTCCCAGGGTATGTGATCAGCTCGTGCACAATTCTGTGATAGGCTGATGGTGAGGTAAGAGGGCGGTGTCACAGGGGTTAGTTAACTTTATCAATCCCGAGGCTCCAGTAAGTCTGGGGGGTACGTGTTTATGGTCATCAAGTAGTTAACCTCTTCCATTTGGTGGTGGCTTCAGCATCTGTAAAACAACTCAGGAAATCTGCATCACATACTGTTATCTAGGTACTTCCGAGAGGAGCCACAGCAGAGGACTTGGGGGGAGGGGTCTGGCCTGGGAAGGCCCCATAGGTCCTGCTTGGTTACAAGAGCATCGAAGTGCTTGTGTTCAAGAAACCCTTATTTTACTTAATAATGGCCCGAAAGTGCAAGAGTGGTGATGCTGGCAATTCGGAGTTGCCAAAGAGAAGCAATAAAGTTCTTCCTTTAAGTGAAAAGGTGAAAGCTCTTGACTTAATAAAGGAAAAAAAATACAAACATATGCTGAGGTTGCTAAGATATAGTAAGAACAAATGTTCTGTGTATGCAGTTGTGAAGAAGGAAAAAGGAAATTTGTGCTAGTTTTGCCGTCACAGCTCAAACTGCAAAAGATACGGCCACAGTGTGTGATAAGTGCTTAGTTAAGAGATGGAAAAGGCATTAAATTTGCACAATATTTAGAGAGAGAGAGAGACCACATTTATATAACTTTTATTACAGTATTCTGTTATAACTGTTCTGTTTTATTGTTATTGCTGTTAATCTCTTACCGTGGCTAATTTATAAGTTAAACTTTATCACAGGTACGTATGTACATGAAAAACTTTATACATAGAGTTTAGCTCTATCCTCAATTTCAGGCATCCACTGGAGGTCTTAGAACATATCCCCCACAGGTAAGGGGGATCTACTTATTTCCTTAGGTATTTAATATTTTTTCATACTCTATAATGGAATTGCAAATTTTTCGTTGTTGGTATATGAAAATACGATTTTTGTTGATTGATCTATCCAGAGACCTACCTAGCTAAAATAATTTACTAGTTCTATCGGTTTGTATGTAGATTCTTTTGACTATTTTTTTAATCTAAATATTCTCATAAACTGCAAATAATAAAAGTTTTACTTTCCTTAAAAACAAAACAAACAAAAAGCAAAAAAACGGGGCACCAGACATTAAAGCTGGGGCACCTGACGTAAAACCGGGCGACTGACATAAAACTGGCACCTGACGTAACCCCGGTGCCTGACGTAAAACCGGGTGCCTGATGTAAAACCAGGCGACTGCCGTAAACCCTGCGCCTGACAGAAACTCAGCACCTGAGGTAAAGCCAGGCGACTGACGTAAAGCCGGCGCCTGACATAAAGCTGGCACCTGACCTAAAACTGGGTACCGGATGTAAAACCGTGACACCTGACGTATTACCAGGTACCTGACGTAAACCTGGGACCTGACATAAAACTGGAGCACTTGATGTAAACTCTGGGGAACGTGACGTAAAACCCGGCACCTAACCTGAAACCGGGTACCTGACCTAAATCTGGGGCACCTGACGTAAAACCAGGTGACTGACGTAAAACCGGCGCCTGACGTAACCCCGGTGCCTGACGTAAAGCCAGGCGCCTGAAGTAAAACTGGGTGACTGCCGTAAACCCAGTGCCTGCCGTAAAGCCGGGCGACTGACATAAAGCCGGAACCTGACCTGGCACCTGACCTAAAACCGGGTACCGGATGTAAAACCGTAACATCTGACGTATTACCTGGGACCTGACATAAAACTGGGGCACTTGATGTAAACCCTGGGGCACCTGACCGAAAACCGGGTACCTGGTGTAAAGCTGGGGCACCAGACGTAAAACCGGGCAACTGCCGTAGACCCAGGGCCTGACGTAAAGCCAGAGACTGACGTAAAGCCAGACTACTGACGTAAAACCGGCGCCTGACGTACACCCGGCCCCTGACATAAAGCCAGGTTCCTGACGTAAAACTGGGCACCAATGTAAAAGCATGACATCTGATGTATTACTGGGTACCTGACGTAAACCTGGGACCTGACATAAAACTGGGGCACTTGATGTAAACCCCAGGGCACTTAACGAAAACCCAGCACCTGACCTAAAATCGGGTACCTGACGTAAAGCTGGGGCACCTGACCTAAAACCAGAGACCTTGACGTAAAGCTAGTGCCTGACGTAAAATCGGAAGCCTGACGTAAAGCTGGCACTGACGTAAAACCGGGCGACTGCCGTAAACCTGGGAGACTGCCGTAAAGCCGGCACCTGCCGTAAAGTCGGGAGACTGACGTAAAGCCGGCGCCTAACTTTGCACCTGACCTAAAACCGGGTACCGGATGTAAACCGTGACACCTGATGTATTACCGGGTACCTGACGTAAACCTAGGACCTGACATAAAACTGGGGCATTTGATGTAAACCCCGGGGCACCTAACGGAAAACCCAGCAGCTGACCTAAAATCGGGTACATGACGTAAAGCTGGGGCACCTGACCTAAAACCGGAAGCCTGACGTAAAGCTGGGGCACCTGACGTAAAACCGGGCGCCAGACGTAAAACTGGCACGTGATGTAAAGCCACGCAATTGACGCAAAACCGACTCCTGACGTAACCCCGGCGCCTGACGTGAAACTGAGCGACTGCCATAAACCTGGGAGACTGCCGTAAACCCGGCACCTGCCGTAAAGCCAGACGACTGACGTAAAGCCGGCGCCTGACTTGGCACCTGACCTAAAACCGGGTATCGGATGTAAAACCGTGACACCTGACGTAAACCTGGGACCTGACATAAAACTGGGGCACTTGATGTAAGTCCTGGGGAACCTGACGTAAAACCCGGCACCTAACCAAAAACCGGGTACCTGACCTAAATCAGGGCGACTGACGTAAAAACGGAAGCCTGACGTAAAGCTGGCACTGACGTAAAACCGGGCGCCAGACGTAAAGCTGGCACGTGACGTAAAGCCACGCGATCGACGCAAAACCGACTCCGGACGTAACCCCGGCGCCTGATGTGAAACTGGGCGACTGCCATAAACCTGGCGCCTGACGTAAAGTCAGCACCTGACGTAAAACTGGGCGCCTGACGTAAAACCGGAAGCCTGACGTAAAGCGGGCACTGACGTAAAACAGGGCGCCAGACGTAAAGCTGGCACGTGACGTAAAGCCACGCAATCGACGCAAAACCAACTCCGGACGTAATCCCGGCGCCTGACGCGAAACCGGGCGACTGCCGTAAACCTGGCGCCTGACGTAATGCCGGCACCTGACGTAAAATCGGGCGCCTGAAGTAAAGCCGGGTACGTGGCATAAAACTCGGCAGCAGTCTAAAACTGGGGCACTTGACAAAAGTCCAGGGCACCTGATGTAAAGCAGGGGCACCTGGTGTAATAACGGGGCACCAGATGTAAAGCTGGGGGACCAGACATAAAACCGAGCACCTATGTCAAACCGTGGACCTGACGTATACTGGGGCACCAGAGGTAAAACCGGGCTCCTGACGTAAAACCGGGTATCTGACATGTGTGAAAACTCCCTCCTGGGAGCGCCTGGCCCTGGAAGGAAGGCACAGAGATGCCGCCCGCCTGTCTCCTTCGTAGAGAACCCCAGCAGGCTCCCGAATGTGTCCAATCAGACGCCTGCCCCTCAGGCCGATGCTTCAGGACCAGCAAACAGAGCCTCTCCCACACCGTCCGGAGGCAGCTTCGGCACTGGGCCCTGGGCCGGTGAGTCTGAGCGCAATCCTTACAGAACTGTTAGCTTCTCGGATGGCTGTAGTGTGGGTCTCCTGAAGTGAGCCCTGTTGTTTTTCAAAGTTAGATATTTGGGGGGGCTCATGTCTCAGGTGCAGGCCTTAAAAGCTGGGGGTGCCCCATGGGGAGTTCAGAGCCTTCACAGGGAGAAGCTCGGGGTTTGAGTTCCCTCCTGACTGCGAGTTGCTGCTCAGGGGTGGCGTTTATGGCGATCTGTGTCCAGCCTCTCCTACCCCCTCCGTGTCTCCTTCTCTCCTTCACCTGAGGCGTAGGCGCTGCTCAGCCCGTTTTCAGGTTGTTTTCGAGAGAAAGTTGTTGCATATGTAGCTGGAGGTGCGGTGTGTATGTCACTGTCTTGGACTGGAATCTCCTTAATAAGATTTTCTTGAATGTTCTATGTTCCACTGCTTTTGTTTCTTTTAACAGGAAACGGAGGCCAAAAGTGGTCCAAGAGATTGTAGTACAACACAGGGGCATTGGTATCAAGATACTGGCGTCTTGATTTACAAGCCGGCGTCCCATCCTGTTGGTGTTTTGAATCACTTTAAGCAGGACCTTCCACGTAAATTTTAGAATCAGCTTGCCAATATCCAAGATTGTTGGAGTTTTTTTGGGTTTTTTTTTGCGGTACGCGGGCCTCTCACTGTTGTGGCCTCTCCCGTTGCGGAGCACAGGCTCCGGACGCGCAGCCTCAGCGGCCATGGCTCATGGGCCCAGCCGCTCCGCCGCACGTGGGATCTTCGCGGACCGGGGCACGAACCCGTGTCCCCTGCATTGGCAGGCGGACTCTCAACCACTGTGCCACCAGGGAAGCCCGATTGTTGGAGTTTTGATTGCTATGAATTTAACTATAGATCAGTTTGAGACTTTGTACCCTGACAATACTGAGTCTTCTAATCCGTGAATGTGCTATATTTCTCTAATGATTTGCCTTTCATAATTTTCATTGAGGCTTTATAATTTACTCCACATTGTTTGATTTAGAGGCACATATATTTTTGATGGTATCAATATTATACATGGGAATCTCATTCCCTCCCAATTTTTTTAATAGATAAAAAGAAATGTGAGAGATATATATGTATGTATATATCATACATAGTTAAGTAATCTTATTAAAGTCTCTTAATTGATTTTCATTTATATGTGCATAGTTTAGACTTTTTTATAAACATAAATCACATCCCCTGTAAATAATGATATTTTGTTTCTTCTTTTCCAATTTACCTTATGTTTGTTTTTCATGCCCTACTGCACTGACTAGGACATCAGCACAATGTTTAATGGAAATGATGAGTGAACCCCTCACCTTGTATCTGAACATCAGCGGGAAGGCTTTTAAAATGTCGTCATTGACTATGATATTTGCTATAGCTTTTTGTATTAGATTGAAAAATATAAAAATCAGTGACATTTGACCATTTTTGATTTACAAAAACAGTGATTTCATATATTTTAACATAATAGTTGCTCTTACCAGGTTAAAGTAGTTCCCTCCTATTCTGATGTTTTCTAAAGGTTTGGGATAATTTTTTATGTTGATATTATAAATGGTGCTGGTTTTTCAAATGCTTTTTCTGCATCTACTGAGTTAACATATATTTTCACGTTTTCTTGTTAATGATTGATTTCTGAGTACTAAAACAGTCTTGTGTTTCTGGATTAAACTCAACATTTCTTATTTAATATTTTGTATTTATGTTCTGGAATGAACACGTCCTGTGAAAGTGAATTATGAATTCATGTTGAATGAATTATGTGCTGTGACTCCACTTTATTATACTGTTTGTTCAAATATTACCAGTGCCTATTTGCTTTCTCTTTGCCATCTATAATCCTGATTAGCTGTATATTAGTTTTCTTATGCTGTTCTCCATATCTTTTAACCTCTCTTCCACATTTTCCTCGTGTTTGTCTTTCTCTTATGCATTCTGGTTAATTTCTTCAGATAAATCTTCCAGTTTATTAGTTTTTTTCTGCAACTGGGTCTGATTTCTGTTAAGGTCCTCTTTTGAGTTGTTTATTTATAACTTCTAGAAGTTCCATTTCAAATCTGCATGGCCATTTTTCACAATCTCTTGTCCCCTGAATGTATTTTTTAAATTACTCATTATTTATTTAAGTATAGTAACCGTTAGCTTTTTCATATTCTGTGACTAATGTGTGAAATCTTTGTAAGTCTGTTACTCCTTGTTGTTATTTTTTTCTGCTATTTCTCACTCGTGGTACCATACTTTCTTGACTTTTTTTATGATTTCTTTTGTCTCTTGCTTGTATTCCTTAAAAATTGTATTTGCTGGAATCCTTGGAGATTTGGAATACACTTCCTAGTATAGGGAGAATTGGCTTTTGCTTTTTTTTCTATTGGAGTATAATTGCTTCACAATGTTGTGTTAGCTTTTGCTGTACAGCGAAGTGATTCAGCTTGGCTTTTACTTTCATCTGCCAGTTGTGGGCACTTATCAAGCCTGTCTTAAACCACTTGATTGGTTTCAGGTTTTGTTGAACACCCATATGTGTTATAAGAAATATGAATTTGGGCTGCCTAGGCTCTAAAGGGGCAGCTTATGATTGCATTTTCCTGAGGGCATCTCTTCCCTCTCTTCTCAGTGCAAAGATTTAGAGAGCAATTTTCATTGCAGTCCCTTGAGACAATAGCCCTTTGGGTTCCCAGTGTTATGACTGGGCCTTCTGTTAGACTCTTCCTTTTAGGCAGGCCCTTGGTTTCTTCTATATCCGTTCCACACAGGAGTGTGACACTGAAGTTCAAGTTCACATCAGTTTGGCCACCACTCTCAATGTCAAAGACTGCTTTGGTGCAGTACTTACCTCTCCAGGTTTCCATCTTTAATCAGTTTATTACCTACGTTTTCCTTTCTTTCTTGCCTGCCATCAGCTATTTTAATAATTTTATTAATCCAGTATTCTAAATTGTTTTCAGCAAGAGGGTCAGTCTGAAATCTTTGCCTACTCTATTACTGGAAACTGAAGTCCAGATGCAATATTTTTTGCATGATTACTTTATAACTGGTTACTTTTCTACTGTGACACCTATCATGAAGTCAGTGAATATAATTAGCAACCCTCAGGCTCAAACTTATGTATTTCCCCAGGGAAGCTGAGACAGAGGCACAGAGAGAATCACGTATATTCTGCTACTTAAGACGGATAGTATCGCGCTCCATCCTGCCCCATCATTTGGCAGTAACGAAGATCACAGCATTGACTTGTCATAGGGGTCCAATAGAATCCTTACTGCCTCTTTAGTCTCTTCCCCAAACAATGTTAAGCGGTACAGTCAGCCCTTTGGATCCCTGGGTCCTGCATTTGCAGATTCAACTAACTGCAGATCGAAAATATTAAAAACAAACAAACGAAAAAAAAAAACAATTCCAGAAAAGTAAAACTTGAATTAGCCATACACCAGCAACTATTTACATAGTATTTACGTAGTTTCAGGTATTATGAGTAGTCTAGAGATGATTTAAAGTATATGGGAGGATGTGTGTAGCTCATATGCAAATACTACGCTATTTCATATGAGGGATTGAGCATCCATGGATTTTGGTATCTTCGGGGGGTCCTGGAACCAATCCCCCTAGGACACAGAGGGATGAATGTATTCATATTGTGCCTGCCATGCCTTAAGGCTTCCACTTATGAGATTTCTTCTCTCCCTCACCCATGTCCGAGTGTGTCTGAATCGAAATGCTCAGTGGTTCTCAGACAGAGTGATTTTTCCCCCCAGAGCACACGGCACAAAGTCTGAAGACAGTTTTGGTTTTCACAACTCGGGGGTGGTGGGTGCTACTGGAGTCTAGTGGGTAGAGGCCAGGATGTTATAAACAGCCCCCCCAAGAATTATCTGGCTCCAAATGTGTGTAGTGCTGAGCTTGAGACATGCTGGGAATTGATGAACCCAGAGAGTTTTGCCCGTGAGAGGATGAATTCCTTAAAGAGTGCAGGTGGCAGAAAATATGGGCTACATCATCAGCCAAATGCAATTCTATTGCCTCATGAGAGGAACATCTGATTGTTAGGTCCCTCTCTAATGTAAAACTATGACATTATAGCAGGCTAGCACCACCTCTGGGCTGAGAGAAACCTTTCACAGAGATATTTAAGCAGTACATGTTTCTTTCGTTGCAGTGCATGAAACGGTCTTTAGGGACATGCACACAGTGTTACTTAGTTAAGTACAAAAGAAAAAATCCCAATTTCCAGTCCTATCTGTTTCCCATAAGAGTGGAAAAAATCACTAATTGTATATTGAGATATTGAGTGTTAAGTCAGGGCAATCCAGGACCATTGAAACTTCCACACAAGGGAATTTGATCAAGGGTCTTCCAGGACAGCCATGTAGTAATTTGACTGAAATCTGATTATTAGAGTTGCTGAGTCAGTATACATCACCAGCAATTTCAGTGGCTTCCATTCAGGAGACCATTTTCCCTCAGAAAAAAATAATTCTCTAGCACTTGAGAAACAAAGAGATTTTCTTCAAGCTGATTCAATTACATTTTAATATTGATGTGTAACTTAGGACATAAAGTATATAAAATTTCAGTGATTCTGTACCAAATAATATTGTATCAGCAGACTTGCTGAAGTCATTAATGAGAAGGGGTGAAATAATTTCTAGGAGAAAATCTGAATCAATCACAGTTCAACAGAGAAGCCAAAACATGATGCGTGACATAGAGTAACGGGTTTATTATAGGGTTTATTGTGGGGATGGTGGAGCAGTTCATGGAAGGCTATTTTCTCTGCATCTAGTGTTGAGCCAGAAGTTCAGCCAGACCAGCAATTGGAGGTGAGCTGGGCATACATGAGAGCCAAGACAAACCGGAAGCTGCATCTGTCTTTCTCAACCTCCAGCCTCAGTGCCGTGGGTAAGCTTCAGGGCAAGCTGGCTTTGCCATGGCACTGCACATGCGCTTGTCCCAGAGGAGCTAAGGCGGGAAGCTGTCAGGAGCTAGATGAGCTGTGTGTCCAGGTGCTGCCCCCGGCTGACAAGACGAGCCGGCAGATCGGTGGCGACTCTCCTGGTACTCTACAGCAGGGTTGTAAATATAGCTGCTAAAGCCTAGCTGCTGCTTAACTTCTGAACTTCTCAATCTCATGCAACTTTCTGCTGTGGCCAAGCTCAACCTGGAAGCGTACAGGGAAAGAAATCATGGGAAGCACAATACAAAGACACCACAAATACCCTGCTTTCCAAAGGAGGAGCAAATACTTGTGGCTAAGCATTTCCCACCATAAAATTAGTGGATGACAGTATGAGAGGCTGGCAGTAGCCTTGGGAATGTGGATGTTAGAGAATATAATCCCAGAGGATGACAAATAAAGACAAAATGACACTGGGAGTCTTTCTCAGGGAACTCTCTATCCAAGAGGATGTGAACTGTGGAAGAGGCCATGGGCATCTTGTTTAAGCTGGCAGCTAGAACTGAGATTGGAACTAGGCATCAGTGGGAGCTGGAAGCTATTTCCTTAGACACTATGACGTTTGACTCTACCGTATAAATGTGGGAGTGTAAAAACATGTTTGAAAGACTAAGTAAGCTGGAGATTGGAAGGTTAACAAATCAAAAGAAAATGACACATAATACTTTTTATAGACTCAGAGAAGGCATTTGATAAATTCAGCATATATTCATGATTTTATTTTATTTTTTTAACATCTTTATTGGGGTATAATTGCTTTACAATGGTGTGTTAGTTTCTGCTTTATAACAAAGTGAATCAGCTATACATATACATATATCCTCATATCTCCTCCCTCTTGCGTCTCCCTCTATTCATGATTTTAAATGAACTATTAATAAAATAGGAATTGATTAATTTACTTTCTTATCATGATAGAATTTAACCAAAAACTCAGTATTACGATTTATGGGAAAATGGTAGAAGCTTTTCCCGTTAAAACTAGGACAAGACAAGGATAGTTTTTATTACCATTCTTAATATTATTTTAAAATTTTTAACCAAAACAATTAGACTAGAGGATAAATCAAGAGGCATAAAAATTGGGAAGGAGGAGGTAAACTTAACATTACTCATGGATAAAATTATATGTATAATTTTATATATTATTATATAGTATATATAATAATATATATATTATTGCTAGAAAACCCAACAGAATAAACTAAAAAACTGTTACAAATGATAAGGAATTTTAGTACATTTCTGGTGATAAAATCAAATACAGAAAACAATAGCTTTCATACAAATAAACAATAACCAGTTACAAGTTATACTGAAGACCCTACTTGAGCAGTTGTGATGTGAACTGTATATGCTGCAAAGGTGAAAATATCTCTTATCTGACCCTTTATAGAAAAGGTTTGCTGACTCCTATTCTAGATCACGAGAAAACACTAGAAAACAAAACACCCAATGCAATACAAAACAAAACAATCTTTGCCCTCATGGAGCATATATACCAATGGATTCTAGAAGATGAGAGCCACCTATTAGACAAAAAATATAAAATCCTAAATATCTTTACAAAGTCTATGAAACCTAAAACAAAATTTCTTTATTAAAGCTATTCTAAGTATTTACCACTTTGCAGAGAAAAAGTATCTGATCAATTTTCTAATTCCTTTCAGCCCTTAAGGAAATGCTACCTCTCCATGATTAATCTCTGTGTGAAATAACTAATTACTTCCTATCAAAGGCCGATTTCCATTAATGCTATTTATCTTATGCTAATCTCTTATGTTGATGTCAGTGATATATCCTGAATTTCAAGTTCATTACCTGTTAACTTTAAAAATGTACTTCTAGCTCATGTCTCTGAGGGCCTTTCCTCCATGAAACAAAATCAAGGCGCTTAAAATATGCATGGTGCTTATAGTAATATAATTTGAATATTTCCTCCGTTTTGATCGCAACAAATTAGATTTAATCTGTGAGCAAGGTTTCTCAGTCTTAGCACCATTGACATTCTGTGTGAGGTTACTGGAGCCCAGGGCAAAAGAGGCTCTGATTAAAAAAACAAAAACAAAAAAACTATGGTAGATTAATTGCATATTCCAGACATCTTTGTAATTGGCAACTCTATAAAATAAGATATCCCCTCTTTCCTGCCAGAGTAATGGTTCAGAGAGCAAAAATTAAAAGCCAACTTTTTCGCAGCTCTGCGTTTCCTGGTTCCTAAGCCTCACTCTGTGTTTATGAAATGATTAAGTATTAGTCTAAAAGTTCATCACCAAGCAAACAGAATAATATACCTGCTTCACAAACCCAGAGGGCTAGATAGAGCAGGTCATTCCACGCCTGCAAAGACTTGTTCTGTTAAATGCAAATACCCAAAGTGCACAGACATTAGCTTTCTTGGGTCAATGGCTACTAATTCAGACTTTGAGAAAGAAAGCCTTCTCAGTGATTGGGTTCTCAATCTTACAAGACCTAGAACAGCAACTTCTCCAAGATTCTTATTCCTCACAATCTGTAGGAAAGAAATAGAGTGGTTAATATAACAGGATTGATAAGTGTGAGGGTTTTGATTAGGCAGACCTGGGTTTGAATCCTTGAACCATCACTTAGTAGCTGGATGACCTTGGATGCGTTACTTAGCCTCTGTGTCACATTTTCTCTATCTATGACATCGTGATGATAATCCCTAACTTACAAGTTGTTGTAAGATTTGAAAATGACATGAAGAGATGCACAACTTAACTAGTAATCAAGAAATGGGAAGACAAGACTGCAAGGAGATTCCATTTTATACACATATGATTGTGAAAAATAGGAAGCCTGGCTATACCAAGTGTTGAGAAGGAGGTGGAATGATGGATCTCTTATATAACACATCTCTCATACATTATATATTGGTCCAAATACTTTGGAAAATGATAAAACATTATATTGTAAAGTTAAATATTCTTAAATTCTATGAACTAGAAATTCTACCGCTAGATGTATACCCCAAGGAAACTTACAAGTGGTTATCCACAAATATGTACAAAAATGTTTAATAGCACTGTTCAAAATAGCAAAAAATGTGAAACAACCCAAATGCCATTGACAAGAGAATGGGTAAACTAATTTTGATACATTTGTACAATGGAACATTAAACAGAAGTGAAAATAATTGAACCATAGCTGCTTGCAACAATACATTGGGTGAAGACTACGTAAAATACAAGATCCTGTCACAAAGTTCATTGCAAGTCAAAACAATTGTATATTGTAAAGCATATAACTATATGTGATGAAACAAAACAAAACAAAATGACAAGGGAACAATAAACACAAAATTAATACAGTGACTCCCTCTGAGAGAGAGGCAGGATGGGATAGGGGCAGAACACAGGGTAGAAGTAAGTTGTTGGTGATTCTCAGATTCCTGGGTTGGGTAGAATGTCCGTGGACGGTCACAAACACTCAGTAACAGGTATTATTGGCATTATAAATGAAGGTTGGGGTGGATCCAGGTATTGTGGGAGTACTCTTTAAGAAAAATAATACGGACTTACAAATATCCAATGTTCTTGGCCACTTCAGTCTTCCCTAACGTGAGGGGGAGGTGTGACAGAGAGGAAGTCAGAATGGAAAGAGACAGTGGTCTTAACTAATTCTATTTCAAACATCTTGCTTTTGCAAATTTTACCTATGACCCTGTCAACACATTTCTCAGGCACTACTAGCGATGTGGAAGAAGCTTCTGCAAGTTAGGGCCCTGAAGCTTAAGCTTCACTGGCTTCATGGTAAATGTACTTCTGCCTGATCAAGGAGGATAAATGTAAAGAGGATTGCATGGGTCTGGTCTTAGCTCTACAACTACAGCTGTGTGTCAGGCAGGTCTCTTACCCTCTCTGGACCTCAGCTTCCTTCTCTGTGAAATGAATGGATAAGGTAGGTCAGTCAAACAATATCTTCAATCTCAAATATTCTGCAACTCTATTAGTGAGGATCCAGAGACTCATTTAATACACACAAACAGCATGAACTGTGTGTCATTGTTTTAACGTGCTTATAGTAGGTTATAAATTAAAACTCTGTCATCCCCTGTGGAGCCTGTGATAATGGAATTTACCGTGAGCACAAAAGAGAGTTCTTTGGCATGGAATTTTTATTCCCTCAGGATGTAAATGTTTTAAAATAAAACATCATGCAAGTGTAAGGCAATTTAGTAAGACAGGAAAAGTAAGTTATATATGAAAAGAGGTGACAAAATGAAAGTTAACCTCAATTAACATGAATGTTCGCTTAAAATGTTAAGACAAAACAATGTATAATTAAAAGTACTAATAAAAGGGTTCAATGGGAATGAAGGGTGATAACAAAAACAGACAAAATACAATCACTTTTCTTTTAATTCCAGATACAGAAATCTGAGTTCTTTCATTTCCTAGACCACAGAATACTATCACCATGGGATGGTACATGGTCACTTTCTTGTTTTATTTTTCTTCATTACCAATCACTAGTCCCGTGGCTCCATCTCCTCTCAGAAACCCACTTGAGTGTATTTGTTCTCTCTCCTTTGATGTATATGCATCTTTGCAAGCTAAAAACCATGTATCTTTAAATTTATACAATGGTATTGTCTTACAGATCTCATCTATTTCTTTTTCTTTTAATATTTGTTTATTTGGCTGCTCTGGGTCTTAGTTGCTGCATGCAGGATCTTCGTTGCGGCACGCGGGATCTATTAGTTGCGTCATGCAGGATCTTTAATTGCAGCATGCGAACTCTTAGTTGCGGCATGTGGGATCTAGTTCCCTGACCAGGGACCGAACCCGGGCCCCCTGCATTGGGAGTGCAGAGTCTTAGCCACTGGACCACCAGGGAAGTCCCTAGATCTCATCTATTTCTTTTTCTTACTTGAGAATGTGTTTTTAAGATCTTTCCACAGTGCAATTGCTTTTAATTCCAGAATAGCATGCATTTTATTTATCCATTTCACCACTGATGAACAGCTAGGTTGCTCCAACTCCTTGTTTTCCCAAACAAAGCTCCAGTGAGCAAGCTTATTCAGTTACCATCATGGATCTGCGCAAGAGTACATCTACATTCTATACAAAGGAATGGGAGTTCCATTTCGTAGGGAATATGTGTAATTTCACTTAGAACACCACAATTTTTGTCCACAATAGCTGCACCCATCTAAATCCCTGCTGGTAGTCCATGAGTCCTCATGTCTTCACAAACACTTGATATTTTATGACAATAAAATGACGACAAGGTGTATCGCTATTTTACTTTGCATTTTTCTGATTACCAGAGAGGTTGTGCATCTCTTCTTGTTCTTGTTTGGCCAGTTACAATTCTGTTTCGGTGACTTGTATTTTCATATAATTCATCCATTTTCCTATCTCCCCTGCCTTTTTTTTGTTGATTTGCATTATTTCCCTGTATATTGTAGATATTAATCCTTTGACTCTAGTTTTTGATGTTGCAAAAATCTCCCACTGAGCCACTCGTATTAATTTTACATGTGATCTCTTTCATTCTAAAAAGGTCTTTAGTGTTGATGTAAACAAGTAGTAACATCTCTCAACTGGACAATAATTAATTTTTTATATAATTGGAAAAATCCTTTTACCAGGAGAAAATCATGTAGAAAGTGTATGATGTTGAGATTGCAAAGTGAAGAAGTTCAGCACATGTTTCCTTGAACTAATTTTGAACTACCTTCAGGTTTTTGTGAAAATCAAACACCTTGTCTGGATACAAACACTACTCTAAAGCACAGTGAGTAAAATACCCAAATTTCCGTCGTATTGGCTTTGACAAAGAGCAGAAGTCTATTTAAGAATCATGTTAAGCTGTTTAAAAAAATCTATTCTTTGATTTGTAGATACATTTATTTTGTATATAAATTTTTTTTTTTTTCGGTACGCGGGCCTCTCACTGTTGTGGCCTCTCCCGTTGCGGAGCACAGGCTCCTGACGCGCAGGCTCAGCGGCCATGGCTCACGGGCCCAGCCGCTCCGCGGCATGTGGGATCCTCCCGGACCGGGGCACGAACCCGTGTCCCCTGCATCGGCAGGCGGACTCTCAACCACTGCGGCACCAGGGAAACCCATATTTTGTATATAAATTTTATACACAATGTTTATGACTCGTATTACACAATAATAGAAATTAGTAGATGTGATTTTTGGTAGGTTTTTAATAGATCTTTATCAGATTAAGGGGTTCCTTTTTCTTTTCTTTTTTTTCTTTTTGGCTGCGTTGGGTCTTCGTTGCTGTGCATGGGCTTTCTCTATTTGCGGCAAGTGGGGGACTACTCTTCTTTGCAGTGCGCAGGCTCTAGGTGTGTGGACTTCAGTAGTTGCAGCACGCGGGCTGAGTAGTTGCGGCACGAGGGCCCTAGAGCATGCGGGCTTCAGTAGTTGCGGTGCGTGGGCTCAGTAGTTGTGCATGGGCTCAGTAGTTGTGGCACATGGGCTTAGTTGCTCTGCGGCGTGTGGGATCTTCCTGGACCAGGGATCGAGTCTGTGTCCCCTGCATTGGCAGGCAGATTCTTAACCATTGCGCCACCAGGGAAGTCCCCCTTTTTCTTTCCCTTCTATGTTTTGTGGTGGATTTCTACTGTTACTATAATATTATATTTCTCTTTATTTCTAACAATGCTTTTTAAATTAAATTCCACTTTACATATTGCTATCACTACCCAAATTTTAATTTGATTACTATTAATCTGGTTAATTTCTCTTAGATCCTTATTTTAAACCTTTATGTGTGATTTGATTTTAGGAGTTTATTTTATAAATTAAAGATAGCAGATTTGGGTTTTGCTTTTAATCCAGTGTGATAGTCTATGTCTTTTATTGGGTGAATTTAACTCATTTAAATTTATTTTTATTATTTTGTATTTGGACATTTCTTTTTTATTTTTTGGAGGTCACCCATCAACTTTTTTTTTTTTTTGCGGTATGCAGGCCTCTCACTGTTGTGGCCTCTCCCATTGTAGAGCACAGGCTCTGGATGCGCAGGCTCAGTGGCCATGGCTCACGGGCCCAGCTGCTCTGCGGCATGTGGGATCCTCCCTGACCGGGACACGAACCCGTGTCCCCTGCACCGGCAGGCGGACTCTCAACCACTGCGCCACCAGGGAAGCCCCCCATCAACTTTTAAAAACATATTTAAGTATAAATTTTTGTAAGCAAAAGTTATTCAGTTTTACTTATCCTCCTTCCTAAGGCAAAGATTTTAACATGCTGTAACTATGCCTTGAACAGCCCCCACCATTTTATTGTTGTTTTGAGATTTAGTTTCACTCATGTTTATAAAAAATGATTACTTTTTAAGTCATTAATTAAACTCACTGACACTTTTTAAGTCATTAATTAAACTTACTGACATATTTTATCAACTTATTTGTTCACTGTTATTTCACACATCTTAAGCATTCCCTCTGCACTCACTTCTCTTCTTGCCAAAGTATATACTTTAATATTTCTTTCAGGAAGGGTCTGTGAGTCATAAATTCAGCCTATGTAAATCTGAAAATATTTTTATTTTTCCCTCACTCTTAAATACGAATTTATATGCACATAAATTTCTAGCTTGAATATATTACTCCATTGTATTCTTGCAAGTATTGTTAATGAGAAGCCTACTCTCTTTCTAATTGTATCTATTTCTATTTGGTAGCTTTTAAGATATTTTCTCTTTATCCTTGCTGTTCATTTCCACTACAGTGTACCTAAAGGTGGTATAATTTTATTTGTCCTGCTCGGTTTCAAAATGAACTTTGTTCTGAAGATTCAAGTCTTTCTTCAGTTATGGCAAGTTTTCATCAATATTTCCTTAAATATTGCTTCTTCAACTTCCCTCTCTTATTTTTTCTTTTTCTCATGGCACTTGCATTATGCTTATGTATTTCTCAATCCTTCTACGTTATAACTTATCTTTTATATTTGGTATCAGGATCTGTGTGCTAGATTCTGGATGAATTATTCAAGACTGTTTTCTAGTTCACAAAGTCTCTATTCAAATGTGTCTAGATTTCAGTTTATCGTATCTTTTGAGGAACTATCCTATCCTATTTTTAATTCCAGTAACTATATTTTTCATTCTAAGTTTTCTCTACGGTTCCTTTCATATGTACTGACTCTTTTTTAAGTCTGCTTTGTTTCATAATTTCCTGTTTAGTTTATGAAAATTTATTTTTTAACCTGTCATCTTAGGCATACTTATGAGCAAATCTTTTTTAAGCTGTTTTCTTATTTCAGTTTCATTTTGAGTGAATTTGTGTTTTGATCGATGGTTTTGTCAACTGTCTCTCATAGCATACGGTTTATTCACTTTCTTTGGAATTTTAGTTTCCAAGATCGTTTTGAGACTTTGAGAGGAAATTCTTTCTCTCCTCTTGATGCTTTCCAGCAGGTTTTTAGTCCTTCTGCCTTTGGGCTGATGATATAGAACTAGGAGTTATTTGGAGGTTCCGGGGTTGGGGGCGGTCTCAGTCTTGTGACGGACAATATCAGGGGCATCTCAAATCCAGTCAGAATTAGCCTGTGGGCATCTTGGCTCCATTCTGGTATGAAGGCTGCCTGCGTCCTCTCTTCCCTCACAGGCCCACCTATGAACTGCTGCTGCTAAACCACAGCCCCAGGTGGCGGTGAACAGCAGGTCTTTACAGCTGCCTTCACCCTTTACTATCTTTTCCTTCGGCCTCTCTAGGCAAACAGGAGGAGACAACACTTGAATCCTATTTCAAAAAGGTGGCTGAACTTTGTGCTACCCCACTGCCTGAGTAATGTTCAGCATGTACAGCGGGGCTTCGACAGAGAAGCAGACAGTCTATCCAGATAGAGAACTTTAGGAGTCACGCTTTTAAAGCCCAAGAAGGAATTTTACTTAAAAATGAATCTAACTGGTTTTATGTTGGGTTATTTGGCTACAGATGACATGGAGAGATTTTAACCATAACTGCTTTTCTTTGGGGGATATATCAAGGACTCGGTAAATGAACCTACTTTAAAGAATGTTGGAACATGAGAAAATATTCCAAGGACCAAACGAAGGAACCAGAGCAGAGGAAGGGGGCACAGAGAGAGAAAGAGAATCTAGGAGATGGAAAAAAGGAAGCAGAAAGAAAAGCAAGGTAGAGAGACAGGGACAGGAGGAGAGGAAGGGAAGAGACAGAGGCAGAGATAGATGAGGCAGGGTTGCGGGGAGAAAGAGTCAAAGGGAAGAGGAAGAGAGAGATACAGGCAGTGTAAGAGAGCCAAAGGCAGACAGAAAAGGAAACGGCTAGCAAAAAATATCCTGAATACGTTGAAGGGATTCCATTTTCTTGCTTTTAAAAAAGAAAACATAGCCACAACCATAGGAGGAAATGTACCCTATTTGCTGAGTCTGTTGAGGGGATAACCCAGAAGAGCAGAAGTAGTGAAGATGACTGATCTTCCCGTCAAGACCCCCTCCAAGCCTGAGACAGAAGGCTGCTCTCCACTAGCTGTTGCCAGGCACAGCCAAGGAGCACTCCCACTGCCTCTGGTCACTTCTTACAGCCAGGCTGATCTGATGGTCTCTTCAATAACACATTCATCCGCAGCCTTATTAGTTTTCGTCCTGAGTAACATTAATTGCCCTCCGGCTGAGAGCATGTGTGAGGCATTGATTGATGACATTGCACTGTTTTCCGCTTCAGCAGCAGCCACATAGGTCTTGGCTGACGCACACACCCCTCCCCGCATGGCAGGTGGGGTGATTCCAGGACCAGTGACTGCAGGGAAAGTGAGCCCTCATCAGCAAACTAGTAGTTGGGTTAATAGAATGAACCGCAAGAGATTAACCCCATCCCAGTGACTGATCTTCCTTTGAAACCCCAGGGTCAGCTATCAGCATGAGGCCAAATATTTGCTTTTCTCCAGGAGTGCTTCCATTTATCCAAACCTGTCTTTGCTTGGGTTTCCCCAGAAGCAGAATCTGAGCAAAGCATATGAGAGCAAGTAGTTTATTTGGGAGGTGCAGATAGCACTGGTAGGAGAGTGGGGAAATGTGAAAAGGGAGAGAAGGCAGCTGACAAAGCATGCATTATCAAGCCAGCTTCCACTGTGGACAACTAGAGCTTAATCCTACAGGAAAACTCGGAGAAATGGTATAAAACCCATGCCCCAGGTTACTTAACTGAAGGGGCACGAGAGCTGGGGTTTTTTTTTTTTTTTTGGCTGCGTTGGGTCTTCGTTGCTGCGCGTGGGCTTTCTCTAGTTGTGGCGAGCAGGGGCTACTCTTTGTTGTGTTGCGTGGGCTTCTCATTGCGGTGGCTTCTCTTGTTGCGGAGTACAGGCTCTAGGTGCGCGGGCTTCGGTAGTTGGCACACGGGCTCAGTAGTTGCGGCACACGGGCTTAGTTGCTCCATGGCATGTGGGATCTTCCCAGACCAGGGCTGTCCCAGACCAGGGCTCAAACCCGTGTCCCCCGCACTGGCAGGCGGATTCTTAACCACTGCGCCACCAGGGAGACCCAGCTAGGGTATTTATACGCTAACTCTTGTCAGCCATTGGCTACTACTGGATGGCATTCTGTCCAGGAAATTCCATCCTGTCCTATGTATGAGCAGAGTGGCCTTCCACCTAAGGCGATGTTGGCACTGGCAGGTGGAAGGTAGCTGGAGTAGACTAGGTGGTAAGGCCTGAGGGATGTGCGGGGCTCCTACAACACTTGCCCAAAGCCTTCGTGGACACTTAGAGGCTTCCTAAGCTCCTCAGAGAAAAGCTGCCCATTTCTGAAGTTTTATAACATAGGCTCATCTACAGGCAGTGTAGCAATGATTCCTATGGTCATATGTTTTTATCAAATTCACACACGCAAGCTGTTTTAACCACAGTTGGTCAAGGTCACTATCTTTTTCCGCTCTGGAATCTTCTCTCACACTTCCCGTGTATTAGGTGGTTTCTCTGATCCTCCCCTTCGAAAAAGCACAGTAAACTAATCAACAGTCATTCTAAACTAGTTTTAATGAAAAACATCATCACTGTTTGGACTTTGGAGTTATGGTCTATTGGGACTGCTTTAAAACAGGCCCCCATGGGAGAGGTAATGATTAGCGATAGTTAAATAATTATTCACTGTGGCTCTTTGGTGTCCCTGTGAACCAGAGCACTTTTGGGGAGGGCTGGTTTTGATAGTCACGACTACTTCTGGTTCAAGAACTAGTGGTAAATGTAAAGTGACGAGAGGAGCTGTCTGATTCTTTAAGGAAGCAAACTACTAAGCTTAGGGAAACACTTTGGGAAAATCCAAATACAATTTATCATCACTAAGATTTGGAAATTTACGAAGCCACTTGTAGCACCTGACAGGTTTTTATTCATCCCTGAGCTAACATGGGCCCTGTAATTTGATAATATTTGCCCATTCAAGTACCAGTATCCATGAAAAACCCCATGTATGATACAGACACATATGTATTTGAGTGTATATGATGTACCCATGTAACTACGTAAGTATACATGACATCTATGTAAAACTCTCCAAAAATAAAAATTGAAATATTAGGAATAGTCAACATCATTCTGTTTCCAAATACAGACTAAGAGTATAGGGAGTCACTACCATTTGTTGAAAGCTTACCGTGGGCCAAGCACTATGGAAGCCCTTTAAATCCACAAAAGCCCACAAAGTAGGTTCAGTTATTATTGTCTCTGTTATTCAGATAAAGAAACTAAAGCACAAAGTGTTAAGGAACTTTCCCAAGATCAATTTGTAAGTGATGGAGCTAAGATTTAAAATCGGGTATTTCTGACTCCAGAACCTGATTTTTAACTACCACATGGTAGCTTTAAGTATAAATAGCCTGTTGGGACTTCCCTGGTGGTCCAGTGATAAAGAATCCGCCTTCCAATGCAGGGGACGCAGGTTCGATCCCTGGTGGGGGAACTAAGATCCCACATGCCATGGAGCAACTAAGCCTGAGCACCTCAACGAGAGAGCCCGCATGCTGCAAACTACAGAGCCCACGCACTCTGAAGCCTGCGCGCCACAACTAGAGAGAGAAAACCCACACGCCACAACTAGAGAGAAGCCCGCGTGCTGCAACAAAAGATCCCACATGCCTCAACGAAGATCCTGTGTGCCACAACTAAGACCCGACACAGCCAAAAAATAAAATAAATAAATAAAGTATAGAAAGCCTGTCAAAAGGACAAGGTCTTGGCAAAACTGCCTAGAGCCTTGGGCCTGTAACTGTTCAAGAGTCTGCAGGAAATTGACATTTGTACGTATAGGCTGGGGCAAAGGTTAGGGGACAGATAACATTTTCTCCTTGTGTAAACGCTAGGGGGCATTCCAGGAGTCAATCTCACTCTGCCTTTCTCCTATACTTTTTTTCTGTTAAGGTGATCACGCCAGGGCTCATCTAACTGTCCTCCAGCTTCCGTGAGCTTTAGCTTCTGGCAAGGATGTCTATGCGCTCAGACCCGCTAAAGATTGGTACCTCATACTTCTCCCCTGGGCATATTTGTCTAGAACAGACACATAGTCTATACAAGGTTTCTCTGTGAGGTAGACAAGTTTTATTTGTTTGTTTCTGCCTCTACTAGCAAAGAGCTCAGGTTAAAAATGATTGAGATGCAAGAAGTCTCATTAAGTGGTATGTAACTGACTTTTGGTACTGACCTTTATGCAGATTATACACAAGGTGCAATTCTTCTTGGTCTTCATGTTGTCTTAGCAATTCCACTCAATTTCTTTATACTTCTGTTAACGTCCTCTAGCTAAAGACCATCAGAAACACACCTAGAGTCAAAGTTGGTTTTATTGATTTATTACAATGAGAGTGAATGTACACATTGGGGAACCATAGAGCATCTCAATAAGAGGGAGTTCAAAAGGATTTATTATAGTGTTTGGACTTGTAGTAGGTGACTTGGGGCAAAGTTCAGGAAATAGGGCTTTATTCTGGGTTAGGTGCTGTCAAGAAATGGGGATAATTCTATAACTGGGTACTTTAATAATTCTTTTTTTTTTTTTTAATTTATTTGACCGTGCTGGGTCTTAGTTGCAGCACTTGGGATCTTCGTTGCGGTGTGCGGGATCTTTTAGCTGCGGCATGCAGGATCTAGTTCCCTGACCAGGGATCGAACCTGGGCCCCCTGCATTGGGAGCATGGAGTCTTAACCGCTGGACCACCAGGGAAGTCCCAATAAATCTTATCTAAAGGAGGGGAGACTAGGGTGAGCCTTTAGCTGTAGCTGGTGAAGCAGTGGCAATCACTTATATGAGCCAAGATAAGGGGATGTTTGATCATTTTTGTTGTTTGAACACTGTTCACGCTTTCGTCTGTTTTCAGACATGATTGCAGGGTGGTCTTGTTTTTATCTTGATCCATCATGGGCTTATGTGATGCTGGTGTCTGTGAGACGGCTTATGTTCACCAGGGGAGCGCTGGGGCCCGGCTACGAGCAACGCCAAGGCTTAGCTGACAGTTCTGGGCCAACTTCTGCCAGTAGGGGCGCCTTACTCTTTCTCAGTTTTCTTATCCTTAAGCTGGTATTTCTGAGTCTCATCTTTTGGATGAACTCACCTCTCCTGTATGTAGACCTCATAGGGAAAGACAAAATACCACAAAGATGCTAACAATGGGCCTTAGGCCTTCCAAAAGATCTTTCCACATTGCAGCAGAAAATACTGATACCATGTTTTCCTTTCCTTAGTTTTCCATTTCCTCATAACATAGAAATAATTCCATCTGGAGCCATACCTAGAACAGACCAGGAGATGATGTGCCAAGGCCTGTGGTCTAATTAAAATAGATTAAGGAATGAGAAGTAAGGATCAATGTAAGCTAAAAGTTGAAATGCAACAGTTTAACGGTCACACGATGGCACGTACTAACAATAATCGGTAAGGAAAGCTCAGATTAATCTGTGTCATAGCAGTGATTGTAGCTAAGTGGTTGGGGAGAATGCAGAAGACTGCTTACGACAGTTCTCAGAGTTTGCATTCTGGCTTTGGAAGCCCTTTATGACTTGCCTCTCCCTTGGATAGTAGAGGGAACCCTCCTCCTTCTCTTAACTTTATCCCCCCTATAGCCACGCAGACTGGTTTCCTTTGAGCCAAAAGCTTCCAGATGCCCTTCTGTGCTGGAGAATAAAGTGTCTGACCCAGCCACTCTTGATTTATGTTCCCTGGGCTGCTAATAATAACAGTTGCTATCTTGATACTCTCAAATAGATACTGAAGCTGTTTGCCAGTGGGATTTGTGTTTGTGTTTCCGACAATACAATTTTTCTCCCTGCACTGTTCATATCCTCTGTAGAGTTTTCCCTGCATTAAAAATATTTGCTAGAGTTGAGACTTGTTAGCTTGTTCTGATTTCTGTTACCCCATATTGATTTGCAAGTTCTACAACTTCATATAAATGAAATGATGCAATGCAGTATGTGTTCTTTGCGTCTGCTTTCACTTATAATATTTGTGAGACTCATCCACGTTATTGCTGGTAGTAATTTTTTTTTTTTTTTTGCTGAGTGGTATTCTCTTGTATGAATATACCACAATTTGCTTATCTCATTTGTTGATGGGTATTTGAGTTATTTCTAATTGAAGGCTATTATAGTTAAAGTTGTTACAAGCATTCTTGTACACGGCTTTTTTTATGGATATATGTTTTCATTTTTCTTAAGTAAATACCTAGAAGCCGAGATTTTGGGTCATAGGGTGGGTAAATGTTTAAATTTATAAGAAACTGACAAATAGATTTCCAAAATGATTGTACTATTTTACACTCCAACCAGCAGTGAGACTTCTCGTTGCTTCACATCCTCACCAACATTTTTTGTTGTTAGTTGTTGAACTTTTAGCCCTTCTAGTGGGTTTTATAGCACTTTAAAGTTTTCTGATTGTCCACATCAATAAGAATGCTGGATTCAATTTTTACCTGTGTTTTGCTTATATTTTTATGTTTTTCAATTCTTACGTTTTATGAGTGAAATTAGAAAAGGTACAACTTTTTTCTTTAAAATTGTACAAAAAATACTAACCATAAAAGAAAAGATTGATAAACTGGACTTCAGTAAAATTAAGAACTTCTATTTATCAAAAGACACCTTTAAGATAATAAAAAGGCAAGATAGGAAGACATTTTATGTATACAAAAGATGACTCATATCCAGAATATATAAAGAACTCCTACAAATCAATACAAAAAAGACAAGTGACTAAATTTAGAAATGGGCAAGAGATTTCAACAGGCATTTTACACAGAGAATATTCAAATAGTCCATTAGCACATGAAAACATGCACAATTTCTTTAGGCAAACTTAGACCACAATAAGATATTACTAAACAATGAGTAGAATACCCAAAATTAATAAGATTGATAATACCAAGTGGTGGCAAGGATGTGGAGCAATTGAACTTTCATATGCGTTTTTGGTGGGAGTGTAAATTGGCAAAGTCATTTTGAAACACTGACAGTATCTACTTAAGCTAAACATGCATGTATTGTATGAGCCAGCAAGTCAACACCTAGGTATAGAACCAAGAAAAATGAGTACATGTGTCTTCCAAAGACATGTGCACATTTGATCATAGTATCCTTATTCATAAAAGTCCAAACAGAGACAACTTGAATGGCTATCAGTAGGAGAAAGATATATAAATTGTGTTATATTCAAAAAGAGATGGAACTATGACAGCACACAATGATACAGATGGCTCTCACAGACTTAATGATGAGTGAAAGAAGCCAGACCCAAAATAGTACATTCTATATAATTTCTTTTGTATGAATTCCATGCATAGGCAAAGATCATTACTACTGATAGCTGTCAGAATACTTGTTGTCTCTGGGGAGAGGTATTGACTGGGAAGGTGTTTAAGACAGCCTTCCATGATGCTGGAAATGTTCTATATCTTGACCAGGGTCATAAAAATTCATCAAGCTGTACACTTATGATTAGTGCACTTTATTGAATGTATGTTATACTTCAATATCTTTAAAAAACTTCTCATTGCGGTGTCTCCTCTTTGTTGCGGAGCACAGGCTCTAGGGCGCCCCGGCTCAGTAGTTGTGACTTGCAGGCTCTAGAGCTCAGGCTCAGTAGTTGTGGCGCACGGGCTTTGTTGCCCTGCGGCATGTGGGATCTTCCTGGACCAGGGCTCGAACCCGTGTCCCCTGCATTGGCAGGTGGATTCTTAACCACTGTGCCACTAGGGAAGTCCCATGGAACAAAATCTTATTGGAGTAGCAAGAAGCCCTTTGGAGAGACTAAAATGCCGACAAGGGATTATGACTTATAAATTACAGTAATACTCATATTTAGACACTCAACCATAGTGTCAACATGAGACTGTGTATAAGTTGCAGTGTTCCATAGAGGAAAGGCTAAAAGCAAGATAAATTCCGCATGTATAATGAAATTTCAAAATAGATTTTTTAAATGTAAATTTTCTTGTCACTAGGGCAGCTAATTCTGCTCTTAGAGTGTTCACTCAGGTTTACCATGTGAATCCTTCCTTTGGAGTAAATGTGACACTAAGCAAATCAGTTTCTATACATAACTGATAAGCTCAGGTATTTGTGCAGAATAATGTAAGGTCTAATGATGAAATATTCATTAGCTGGGGACAAACTTGAGAAATATCTTCTACTTTGACTTCTGACAGTTGACTCGTGGCACTTTTTTCCTTGAGATGTCTGACTGGAGAACACAGTATTGGTGTATCATTGTCTGGGGGGCAAAAATTCAAAAGTGAATTGTCTCCTGTGGGAATCACATCCATATCCTAGGCTTTCCAAATGGAATAGCCAGTCATTGAGGTCTCAATTCTGCTGACTCTCCCGTGGACACAATGAGTGAGCCCTCTTATAGCCAATCTAATGCATAGAAGCAAGGCTGCCGCTCAGCAGGAGAGAAAAATGGACTTTGTCAGCTGCTGACCTTAAACACTTGGACTAAACATTTTTTTGCAAAAATGTCCAAAGGTGGAGGATTTTGTAGGAAAAAACACTGTATCACAGTACCCCCCAAGACATCCCTCAAAGTCACAAAAGGAATATGTCAAGTAATTGAGGGCTTCTCCCTAGACTGGTCATCACCACTTACTGTGAAATGAGTAAGTCTGATTTTATAATATGTTTGCTTTCAGTAGATTTTAAAATTATTTTAATTCATAGCCTTTGTTGTTTTGATGGTGGGTTTTCAAGAGATGTTTGAAGAAAGTTTCATTTGAGGACCTTTTGGGGTATTGGGGTAAAGTAACACCTGTTACACAATGTCAAACAGTGAATGGCCGGGAGTTCCCTGGCAGTCCAGTGGATAGCACTCGGCGCTTTCAGTGTCGCGGCCCTGAGCGTTCAGTCCCTGGTCGGGGAACTAAGATCCCACGAGCCAAAAAAACCACCAGAAAACAAAAACAACACCGAAAAAACCCTCCCAGTGAATGGCTTTTAAAAGTTTTTAATAAAACTTATTTCTGCTATGCAGTGTTAAGCTTATAAGTGCGGGGTGCAGGGGGATTCATATTAACCATCTGGCTGTCTAAAGGGAATGTTTCGTCAAATGGGAACGTGACACTAAAGTTTGAAGCAGACTTATACTTCGGTCCACAGTCTCAAAGGTACATGAACTATCACTTCTTTACATATACACTTTTTGTATTTCAACTAAACTTCTGACTCCAAATTCCCATTACAACAGGCTAATGGATTACTAAGTCTGCACTTCCCCATCTTCTCCATAATGTTATCAGGCTTTTTATTTCTTGGGACATAATATTGACTGGAGGCAGGGGGTGAGGAGGGTTTAGAATGACCATCTGATCTTCAGTCATGGTCCTTGAAGGCTCCCTCAGTCAGCCCCTACCTCTGAGAGTATTACCATTGGGACAGGGACATCATATTCTACTTTCATCTGTAAGATGCACCGTTGAGCCAGTCACCTTTGGGGTCTTGCCAACCAACAGGAAAGCCAGGAAGTAGTTTGTAGATCCAAGATATTCCGAGATCCTTGGATTCTTTCTCATCCCATTTCCCAACCCCAGGGAAATTAATTTCTAGTCCAGGAGGGAGAAGAATCTGTCTTCCTTCTGCTTTTCTGAAGCTCTGAATATACCTGAAAATGAATGACTGTATGAAGAAGTGAATAATGTTTCATAGGCCCCATTTCCTAGTTAGTCTGTCTTGTACCACAGGGCAAGTTCACTCTGTCATCTCTGCTGTTCTGTGACCTTAATCTAAACCTTATAGAAGTCTTCTAATTATTACCAAATTCAGCATTTTGTGCCAGGAGTTGTGAGGATCACAAAAGAAGCAACCTCATTGTTGCCCCCAAGGAGCCTCTTGTCTAGTTAGAGACAGGGCTTATATCCACACACATTAGAGAGCAGTATGAGGCAAAGAGAAAAGGAACATTCTGCTTGTTAGGGGAGAGCCAAGCAAAAGGCGGTCACTTGCAGACTACAGTAGATGGAGAACACTATGAGGAAACAAAGGATCTGGACCACAGATGTCTTTGGTAGGTGGAAAGGAGAGAGGAGAAAAAACATTTGGTAAAAAAAAAAAAGAAAATCATTTCTCTTGCTATATCTTAGCTCCGTTACAGGTCCTACCCCAAAATTGAAAAGATACTCAATAATACCTCGTTAATTGATTGATTAAGGTATAAAGGTCTTTAAAGCTAGAGTGAGGAAACATGGACTCCATTCGCAGCTTTGCCACTAACTAGCTGTGTGATGTTAGGCAAGTCACATAGCTTTTCTTGGCATCAGTTTTCTCAATCAGAAAATGAGGAGACTGGATTTTAAAATACTCAATTCTCTTTGAGCTCCAAAAGCATATAATTAATTATCATTCAACCTAAGGAATCAAGTTGCAAAAGATTTTCTGGAAGAAATGAAGCCTGGGGACTTCACTGGTGGCGCAGTGGATGAGACTCTGTGCTCCCAATGCAGGGGGCCCGGGTTCAATCCCTGGTCGGAGAACTGGGTCCCTCGTGAATGCTGCAACTAAGAGTTCACATGCCACAACTAACGAGCCGGGGCTCCACAACTAATAGCCGGTGCTCCACAACTAATAGCCGGTGGTCCACAACTAAAGAGCCCACCTGCCACAACTGAGACCCAGTGCAACCAAATCAATCAATCAATATTTTTTTGAAAATAAAAGAAATCCTGTTATAAAAAAAAGAAAGAAATGAAGCCTGAAGGGATTTTAAAAAGAAAAATATCAGCGAGCAAAGATGGAAAAAGAATTAATGAATCTTCATTTAATAATAAGGGTAACACATTAATGAAATTACATTGTAAGCCAGAACTTGTATTTTCAGCAAAAGTAAGGAAACGTAAAAACATGTTGCTTCCTAACTGGAGAGGAGACTGTGTGGGTGAGGCACTCTCCATTATCGCTCCAGAGTAAATATGTTCTCAGTGATGTGAATTTTCTGCTGTGACTTCCGCTCCAAGCTAGAAGTCAACAGGGACTTAGCAAAAGTTTCAATTTAGCTAAAATCAGTTGGAAAGTTTAAAATCAATCGTAAGTCTTAGTTACTGAAATCAATTAAAACCTTCTCACAGAGTGTAATTTAGATAGTTCTCTGCTCAATATACCTTTTGGGGGGGAGGGGCCGGGTCAGAATGCCATAGTTTGAAAAATCCATCAATAGAATAAATATTTGAGCTCATTTTTCTTATCGTTCAGATTCCTATTTTACTGTAGAGCCTAAGGACACAGACTGTGTATTTGTACTCCTCCCTAGATTTTTATCTCATTGTGCACTGTTTTTTATCAATGAGAAGAAAGACAAAGGCTAAGAAGGGAGTGGAAGCACTCTGAACCTATCAGAGTTGATCCTTGGATCTTGTCCTCCATATGTAAGGTGTTAGAAACACTAGAGGATCGGTGTGCAATCACTTATGGTGAGCCTGTCTTTACCCTCCACACCTTCCAGGAAGCTTGTCATAAAAAGATGATCAGAAACAATAAGATTGTCTTTCTCAGGAATTTACACTGGGAGATATGGAATGCATCAGTTGTTTGCAACGTTGACTTAAAAAAAAAATGCACAACATGAGAGTTGTGAGTTAAGTTTTATTTGGGGCAAAAGGAGGACTATAGCCCAGGAGGCAGCAACTCAGCTCTGAGAAACTGCTCCAGAGAGACAGGGGGGAAGGTCAGAATATATGTGATTTTGGTGAAGGGAGAGTACATGCAATCAAGCACACATTTTTTGCAGAAGGTTTCTTCTAGTCTCGTGAAGCAGACGTCACAATGAAGGGTTTTACTGCTTTTCTAGATATGAGGAGATATAAGAATTGGGCTCATAAAATCGGTTCCTGAAAATATCTAACTATCTGAAGACTTGTTCTGCCAGTTTTTCCCAGAGCACAGAGTGCTTCATTTCTGCTCTCCACCCTGAACTCCTTTCAAGGGGTGTTGGAAGTCAGCGGCTGCAACAAGCAGCGCATGATTTAATCCTTGTAGAGGCAGATGGCAAGTGCCAATTCGTAGCTGACAGAAGAATGCATACAGGGAATGTCAGAAGGTAGGATCCGGATCATGAGGGACCACGGCAAATTCAAATAGTGAGAAAGTAGAAACTGTGTAATAAAAGGTGTGCGGAGGGGAAGACAGAAGGCAGAGGAGAACGGAGCAGACTCTCAGAGCAATGCAAAAATGCCATGACTAAGGCTCCTCAGTCTAAAAGGAATAAGTTCCCAGAATCACCTGTCACCTCCCATTTCAGTTCAGACCACCTGGGTCCTAACTACAGATGACCACTTTCCCTGCAAGACCCTACTCCTTGAAACCAAAAAGCCTTAATCAACACAGTAAAAATATTAAATGCCCTTACTTATATTCAACAAATAAATCCTGGAAGTAGGATATACTTAGTAACATCTTTTGAACTCTGATGGCAGCTCAGTCCAATCACCTCATTTTACAAATCAGAATAATGAGGGCCAAACAGCAAAACAATGTAGGCAGTGCCATAGTGCTGGTTACTGTCACCCGGCGGAAATCTAAGTCTCCTATGATGGCAGCTTCTAAAATGACTCCCAGGGATCCTCACCCCCTGGTATTCATGCCGTTGTGTGATTCCCTTCTTGAGTGTGAGCTAGACTTAGTGACTTGCTCCTAGTGAATAGAATGCGGCAAAAGTGATGCAGTGTCACTGCAGTGATTAGGTTATAAAGGACTGTGACTTCCATCTAGCTTTTACTCTCTCCCTGGCTCTTCTTGCTCGCTCACTTTGATGAAGCCAGTGGTCATGTTGTGAACTGCCCTATGGAGAGGCCTGCATGGCAAGGAAATGAGGGCTGCCTCTGGTCAAGGGCCATGCAGGAGCTGAGGCCCTCAGTCCAACAGCCCACCAAGAACTGAATCCTACCCACAACTGTGAGTGAATTTAGAAGCCAGCAAGCCTTGAGATGACTTCACTCTCAGCCAGTACTTTGTTTTTGACCTTGTGAGAGATTCTGAGCCAGAAGACCCAGCTAAGCCATGCCTGTATTCCTGACTCACAGAAATTATGGGGTAACAAATATTTGTTTTATGAAGCTGCTTAGTTTCGGGGTAATTTGTTAGGCAGCACTAGATAGTTAATACACCCCAGTGCCCAGATCAGTGCTTTTTGCTGATGCCTGCAGAGTCAACAGTAGCCATGCTTGCCTCCAGCTGAATGAAAGCTATGCCTGTGATTAATCTATGATCCTAACACCAAGTGATTTCACTGCTGACCGTGGCATGGAAACAATATTAAAATGACAGTGCATCAGGTAAAGCTCAGGTGTGAGATTAAAACAAACAGAAACAAAATAGAGTTGCTGTTTCTAAAGTGACTGCAGATTTCTGTGATCTGGAGGCACAGACTCAAATTATCTACAGCTGCCCCTTAAACATTTCATCAGTAAATGCATAGCAACAATCTTGTTCCTGGTGATGTTCACAGTGAAAACAAACACTTGATTGATTTTTCCCTCCAATAGAATGAATTATCCATGTTCTTTGTCAAGGTGGGCAAACATGTGTGCATGTGGTATGGGGAATATGCACATCTTTCTTGTGCAGTAGAGAGAGTTATGGAAAACTAAGATTTGAATTGCATTTGCAGAGACTTTGATAGCTAACAGCACCACAGTATAAATTAACTGAATGAAAATTGCTCAGGGAGAATAATTGTATCATTCTTTATTCATCCATCTATTCATTCAGTTATTCCCTTGCTTATTCAACAAATACTTATTATGCATCTACTATGTATCAGGCAATATTCAAAGGTCCAGGAGATCAAACTATGAATAAGATAAATTCCCTGGTCTCTTTTCACTGGATGCCAGTAGCAACCCTCTCCTCACTCCCACAGTTGAGATAACCAAAAATGTCTTCACACATTGCCAAGTGTCCCCTGAAGGTCAAAACCACGCCCCCGTTAAGAATCACTGAACTAGAGTTCTTGGGGCCAAGGAAAAATCAACTGACATCCCAAGTATTTAAACATTTCACAGAATAAACTTACAAGAAAAAAGAGCTCTTTTGCTGTACACCAGAAAGTAACACAACATTGAAAATCAACTATACTTCAATAAAATAAAATTTTTTTAAATGAAAAAAAAAAAGCTCTTAGCTCTTGGGATCTCATTTCAAATATATCAATATTACCCTTTTGTGGTATTGTTAATATAGGAAGGTCCAGATTTTATAGAATAAATAAATCTTTAAGCAAGTTTAGAGTTGGTTGTGACCTCAGGTATGTAAAAATTATGAAGCGTTAGACCAAAGCTGCACGGCTGTCTCAGTCTACTCAAAACTTCCCACGCCAACCTCAGCTTGCTCAGCGTACTGCACCAGAAACTCTTAATGCCTGTAAATGCATGTGCCCTTGTGATATCTGTCTCCTTTTGCTTTATGAAAATTGATCTTTTCTTGGTGGCAAACTTCCAAATATTCTAATGCGTTAATGTGCTATTCACCGATCTAATACGGAGATTTATCTTCAGAGATATGCTCCCGAGTCTTCACTACTAATTTTCTTTCTGTTTTGATTTAACCTATGTCATTGATAACTTTTCTTTTCCTTGAATACCTCTATTCTGGAAGTTCTCAATCTTGACTTTGTAGGAGCCCAGTTACATCCAGTTAGAAGGGGGCATGGGACTGGAGGAAGGCAAAAATGACCAAATAAAGCTAATTCAATTCCCCTTTGTTTATATTATAGGGAGGAAAAATAATTTTCCTTCTACCCTTCTAGCTTCTTGGCCGAGGCCTTCTGTAATAAAAGACAGATTAACGAGAAAAAACAAACAGAACTTTAATAACATATATGCCTCCTGTATTACATGGGAGAGACCCAGGGAAACTGAGTAACTCCTGCAATGGCCCAAACCACCACCACCTTCAATACCTTTCTTTTGTCAGCTAAAGACCAAAGAAAGATGTTGGGGGGCGGGGAGAGCGGCAGTTATGGAAGGTGACCAGGAAAAGCACAGTAAACAAGGTTATGGTTGTTATGCAGACTTAAGTCAGTGCCTTCTCCATTGGTAAGTTTCTAGAGATTTAGTCATACTCCTGGGGAGATGTAAATGTCTTCCTGGGGAGATGTAAATGTCTCTCACAAAAGAGTAACTTTCACTTGGTTTTTAGAGCTTCTCCTGTGTCTGCAATTTCTTAAAAACATCCAGCTCAAGATAATCCTTAAACCAAAGAGCCATATTTAAAGGTGTTATATTCTGCTCCCCTTCAATATGAACATAATTTTTTTAAAGGTGAAGATTTAAAATTCTCATGTCAAATGCTGGCAGTTTTCTTCTTCAGAAAACTTGGGAGTTACTAACTCTACACATAAAAAGTATAATTTAAAAACTTAAGGAAAATTTGGCATTTAAAAAAATCTGTGAACACTTATTTAATGTGGACTCTGTATAAGACCCTAAGATAGGTAGTGGGGATACAAAGATGAGAAGACAGACCGCTGAGTTCGGTGTAAAACGTGGCAAAGGAGAAAACAAATGGCCTAGAAGAGCGTCCCAATGAACCTGGCACACCCTTCCTTCCACACTTGAGCCTTTTGGTATTAGGCAGTGGGCTTCAAGGCAAGACCAAGCCTGGGGAACTGGTCTTTAATGGTTGTCTTGATGGAATCTCAAGAAACTTCAAAACTTGTAAGAAGCTGGAAACCTCTTTGGATCATATACTCATTAGCAAGGTTATTTCTTCTTTAAATCCAGGACTTTTAAGTATATCTATTCCTTCATTAATTAATTCCCTGAAAATCCCTGCTGCTAAGTGAAAAGCCATTAAAATTTTAAAATCTTTAATTCTTTTAATTTTTTTAAAAAAGTATTTATTTATTTTTAAATTTTTTATTTTTGGCTGTGTTAGGTCTTTGTTGCTGTGCGAGCTTTCTCTAGTTGCGGCTAGCCGGGGCTACTCTTCGTTGCAGTACGTGGGTTTCTTACTGCGGTGGCTTCTCCTATTGTAGAGCACAGGCTCTAGGTGCGCGGGCTTCAGTAGTTGTGGCACGCGGGCTTAGTAGTTGTGGCTTGTGAGTTCTAGAGTGCAGGCTCAGTAGTTGTGGCGTACAGGCTTAGTTGCTTCGTGGCATGTGGGATCTTCCCAGACCAGGGCTGGAACCCGTGTCCCCTGCACTGGCAGGCGGATTCTTAACCACTGTGCTACCAGGGAAGTCCCACTTCTTTTAATTTTAATGAGAATTATAATGCCTTCCATCCCAATCCAAGATACCCAAACACAATTTCACAAATGGAAATATATGTCAATTCAATAACAAAAACAACTTTATATAACAAAAACAATTTGAAAGTAAAACTATGCAATTTGTATGTAATATATTATAAAATGAAGATTTATTCATATCTGTTCTCAATGACATTTTCTCACTATAAACACTATAATGCCAAATAAAATCAGTGGGTACAGTTTTGTCTGAAATTGTAATGCTGAAAATTTACTTCGAATGGAGTTTTCATTTATTGGTGTTTTGGTTTTTGAAAAATCATAATTCTGAAAAAGAAAAGAAAAGAAAGAAATTGTCTGAATGGTGGTGTAACTAAAGAAAGGCCATTATGGTGAAAAGTCTTAACTGACCAGTCATTTATGTGCCAGAAGCCTGTACATTATCTTCCCCATTTATGATCACATAGGTGCTACATCACTACCTCTAGGATGTAATGTAAGAGGACACAAATCTTCAGATCTTGGCAGCCATCCGTGGGGGAGGGGGCCACATCTGCATTGTGATGACTGAGGTGAATTTGACCTTGCCCTCCACACTTTATCTGTTACCTACTGCTCAATAACAACCAAATCAATTAAAAGGTTAACTCCGTAACTATATTTGGCCTCCTATAGAGTCTTCACAGGTATGATTAAAAAATCATCATAGGTAATCATCCCATCCAGCAAATCAAGATAATTCAAGTTCATGCCTAAGATAATTTTTCATAGGAAGTTCAGACACCAGGTAAAAAGTGATCAGTTTTGAGTTGCAAATGTCAAAGTAACTTGAAAATAGACTCAAGGGACAGCTTCCTTCCGTGATAGATACTGCTATTACCTAAGAATTACCCCAGACACATTTTGTAACAGTTATTGTTCCTCCTCTTCTTTCTTCTTCATCAGCTCTCTTCTCTTTACTGGGTGCATTCTATAAATGCACATAGTGCAAAGTATTTGACAGTTAGAGGACCTGCAGTTTTCCAGGCTTTGCCAATGAATCCAAAATCTCATCAATTATAAGTTGCACCATTATTTATTTAACACTAAGAAAGAAAAAATGGTTCAAATTAAGTTATGACATAGTGCTTCCTAATTACTTTGAAATTTTATTGTATAATTTTTGAAAGAAATTTTTAGACTTAGATTTTAAATATAGATTTTAAGAATGCTTTGCTCTTTTGCATACATCAAAAGGGACGTATGAACGAAATGAACTGATTTAATTCCTAGGGATTTTTCAAATTTATTGCCAAACTTTTTTTTTAATTGAAATACAGTTGATTTACAATGTTGTGTTAGTTTCAGGTATACAGCAAAGTGATTCAGTTATACATACATATACTGTTTTTTTTTTTGGCTGCGTTGGGTCTTCGCTGCTGTGCGCAGGCTTTCTCTAGTTGCAGCGAGCGGGGGCTACTCTTTGTTGTGGCGCGCGGGCTTCTCACTGTGGTGGCTTCTCTTGTTGCAGAGCACGGGCTCTAGACGTGCGGGCTTCAGTAGTTGTGGCACACGGGCTCAGTAGTTGTGGCTCATGGACTCCAGAGTGCAGGCTCAGTAGTTGTGGCACACGGGCTTAGTTGCTCCACGGCATGTGGGATCTTCCTGGACCAGGGCTTGAACCCGTGTCCCCTGCATTGGCAGGCGGATTCTTAACCACTGCTCCACCAGGGAAGTCCCATGGATATACTTTTTCATAGTCTTTTCCATTATGGTTTATTACAAGATATTGATTATAATTCCCTGTGCTACACAGTAGATCCTTGTTGTTTATCTATTTTATATATAGTAGTGTGTATCTGTTAATCCCAAACTCCTAATTTATCCCTCCCTCCCCCCTCTTTCCCTTTGGTAACCATAAGTTTGTTTTCAATGTCTTTGAGTCTATTTCTGTTTTGTAAATGAGTTCATTTGTATCATTTTTTTAGACTCCACATGAGTGATATCATATGATATTTGTCTTTCTCTGTCTGACTTACTTCCCTTAGTATGATAATCTCTAGGTCCATCCATGTTGCTGTAAGTGGTATTATTTCATTCTTTTTTATGGCTGAGTAATATTCCATTGTATATATATGTGCCACATCTTCTTTATCCATTCCTCTGTCGATGGACATTTAGGTTGCTTCCATGTCCTGGCTATTGTAAATAGTGCTGCTATGAACATTGGGGTGCATGTCTCTTTTGTTGAACTCTTTTGAGTTAATTTTCAACACAGCATTTCCATGTCTATGTTTTGTTTTTATATCTGTGTTATACCATAGAATACATATGATCTTGTCTTACGTGCCATTGAGAGCTTTAGTAATACAGCATTTCTTAAGATGATACTTCACTATTATCCTCGACATTTTCTTTCAAGCTGCCAGTTTGGAAGAAAATTCTGCAAATGCAGATGTTGGTACAGTCTTGCTTGGGAGATATAGGTAAAGCTTTCTGCATAAATGTGAATAACAAAACGTAACAGAATTTCATCTACCTATGATTATCTTCCTTTCCTATATCCCATAAAGCACATGGCCATTGCATTGAAAGAAAATGTGAAATTGTCATCACTCTTTCAATGACAGCTATTTGTTTCCCTGATATCAAACTTACACCCTGGTGCTGTTTCTTGGTCAATCTGCATTCACAGTATCTTAATGTCTCAATACGAAATCATAGAATAATCTATGGAAGATACTTTAAATGCCAGTTAAATTTAACATGTGTGGTAATAACAGTGTATATAAGTCAACTGAAATGACAACAACATAAACACAGTGATGGAGCTGGTGCCATAAATAACATGACAATGACCACCTACCTGGCTGCCAATACTTGTAAGATACAACCAACCATTAGAAACACCTCAACTGCAAAAATGTTAAAATGGGGAGGTGGGAGTGCATCGGAATTGATGAAATATGTAGATTGCAAATAAAATCAAGAATGTGTTTAGATTATTTCATTGAAGCCTCAGCTCCAGTGTTTACCATTCCCTCTATGTAGGGTCTCTAATGATTGCAAAATGAGAATGAAGAGAAAAATCTAGGGATTCTACCTACATTTTGCATAATTTAGATAAAACTATTCAATGTGCTTGTGTTTGCTAAGAACTGCTGCCTCTGTCAGCAAGGATTTAAATCCAACTCAGTCCTAAGTGTGGTTTAGGGGGCTTGATTTGAAGAGAAACATCTCACTTCAGAACTGTTTTCTCCTGGTTCCCTTCCTTTATTACAAAAGCACATCAAGGGAACCCTTCTTGCAGAGAAAACCCTTGAAATATTACTTAATAACATCTGAAATGACTCAAAACGATTCTTTAGGATTATGTGCATTTTAATAGGGAATTCCAAAAGTGAGAATGAAGCTTTCAGTACCCAGAAGAATTAATTTCTCAAAACGGATATGTATGCGGTGATGTTTTTGTTGGGAGAGATTTTCTAGCACACCTCATCCTTCTGCCTGCTCATGAGGATGGTCCAGCTGCCTAACAAGCATGAGGGTATGAGCTACAAGTGCCCTCAGTGAGTAGTCTCACCAGGGTCAGTCCCTTGGACTGCACCACCAGGGAAGTCCCTGTGAAAGCATTTTAATGAATGTCCTTGGAAGGAAAATAAATAACTATAGTATTAGTCGAAGGGAGGGTTAACAGTGTGCTTAAAAAAAAAAAAAAAAGATAAAACCCACTGAAAAACTAACTCAAAACCCCCTGTATGGCAGAATGGCGATGACTTGGGAGAAGAAGTAGCAGCAGCAGTACAAAGTCCAAAGTGATAGCAGATGCAGAGCAGCTGACTTTGAGGGTGAGGTTTCAGGGCAGACATAGAAATGATAATAAGATCTTCTAACATAGCTCCAGTTACAAGTTAGGGGGCAGCTCTACTACTAAGGGCACTGTGAGAAGCCTGGCCAAACTCTTCAGTCCTCTGATAGCGATGGCCAGCAGCTGTGGTGAAATCAGTGATCACTTTCGAAATACCATGCTCTGGGACTTCCCTGGTGGTGCAGTGGTTAAGAATCCGCCTGCCAGTGCAGGGGACATGGGTTCGAGCCCTGGTTCGGGAAGAGCCCACATGCCGCAGAGCAGCTAAGCCCGTGTGCCACAACTACTGAGCCTGCACTCTAGAGCCCACGTGCCACAACTACTGAGCCCATGTGCCACAACTACTGAAGCCTGCGTGCCTAGAGCCTGTGCTGCGCAACAAGAGAAGCCACTGCAATGAGAAGCCCGTGCACCGCAACAAAGAGTAGCCCCTGCTCGCGGCAACTAGAGAAAGCCCACATGCAGCAATGAAGACCCAACGCAGCCAAAAATAAATAATTTTTTTTAAAAAAGTCCCATTAAAAAAAAAAAAAGAAAGAAATACCATACTCAAATTTCTACCAGGTATCCTTGAAAGGGATTCGTATCTCTATAGTAAAGCTATTTATAAAGTATTTATAAAATAATAAATAAATATAAAAGAATATTTGTAAAATAATTTCAGTTGACCAAAGAATGTTAATGCCTGCTGATGGTTCTTTGTGGTGTAATGAAAGTAATATCAACACAACAATAAATGCAAGAAAGGACAGAGTTCTTCACTGTTAGTCAGTTATATATGAGGGTGTGATGTGTGCTCTGACCCCAAACAGGAGAAGAAGATTGGAACATAAAATTAACTTATGATAGTTACAGCCCTACAAGCAGAGGCTATGTTTTGATTATATTTTCTCTCTTCACCCATAAATTCACTCTTTGAGCTATAGCCAGTTCACATACAAGACAATCTTCTTCTGATTAGTTTTTACTTTGTTCCCCCAAAGCTACATCAAAAAGGTACCAAGTTAGATGAGGAAGCCAGGCCTAATGGCCTAATAGCTTCACACTGAAGGAGCTACATGGATTCCAAAAGCTAAGAAAAGCAATCCTGGGTTTAGGTTTTTTTCTTTTAGAGATCAGATTCAAAATCCAGTAAGATTCTTCATGATGTTATTTCTATTCTGCTATGTACCTAAAATGGTGACTCAGTCTGTAGCCCATTAGACAACACCTGAGCTAAACCTTCAGAACGATCAGAAAATGGCCCCAAAGTTTGAATAACAATCATTTAAAAGTATATATCGAGCTCCCCTTATAATCTAGGCACAGACACAAGGGACATGGAAGAAAACAAGATGTGTTAGTAATTTTTTTAATATAATAAATCGCTTCAAAAATCTCAACAGCTTGCCACAATGAACACTTGTTTTATACTCGTGGGTTTCAAAGTTGGCTGTCATTTCAGTGATCACGGCTCAGGTAGGCCGGACTCCACACAGTGCTCCTGTCTGCTCCACATTGTAGGATTCAGTCTGAGAAAGCAATGACTCTCTGGGCCGTGCTCTTCTCATGGAGGGTAGCAACTCAAAGAGCCAATTACTGATTTATTGCTCTCAACTCCAACTTCACCCTTCAGTACCTGCTTTGCAGTAGTAGACCAGACTCTTTCGTCATTTGTCCTGTACAGTAAGCTTTGTCAGTGGAGGGAGACTTTCAGGAGGAAGGGGGCTTCTTTTCCTGCATCCAGTGTGCTTTTACTTTTTCTTGCATAGTACATGTGTGTAGAAACATCTAGTAGGGCTCTGTCCCAGCTCTGTGCTCAGAGTGCACCATCACTCAGTGATTACACAACCTGGCACAGGGACCTACATGGCATGACTCTCCTAATGTGGACACTCGTATACTCTAGGCCTCATGCTGGCAGTGGTGCCCCAGCTCTCTCTGCATACCCACTTGTGAGCCTTGGCTCACTTGTACCCCTGAGGGTGTTTCCTTCAGCCTTCTCAACACAGACACCACGTATCACTGGCTTTGTACCACCTTGCTAGTGAGTGGGCTCCAGATACGCTGACTCACTCTGTGCTCCTGCCCATCACTCTCAGCTCACCTGTGCCCCAGAGAGTTGTTTCCTGATACCTGGTGATTGTGGCCCAGCTCTGGCCAGGGCAACCCAGCAAACATCTCCACCATCCAAAGGGCTGCAGCCATACCCTCTCCACTGAGATCTAAACCTCTCCTTGGGAAGCAGCCTTATTCCAAGTTTGTCCTTCCTTGAGGTACTCTTTCTTATCCCTGGGGTATCATTTAGAGTTCCCATTATGTCTATGATGTCTATCATGGTTTAATAATTCATTATACTAAACTTTCCCTATTCAAATCATTATTTTTCCTGATTGGATCCAGACTGACATACTGTGCTTTTTAATGCTTCAGTTCAGAACTGGTACGTTATCATTTCTGTCCACATTTCATTGGTCAAATCAAATCATACGGCCAAACGCAAGTTAATGAGGCAGGGATATGGTCTCCACTTACTTCAGTGGGAGCTACTGCAAGGTTGCGTGGCCACAGGCATGGGTGTGTAATTCTATTACAGGGAGTTACCAAGGGATTAGAAACAATAATCCAACGTGCCATTTGGAACCTGCTTAATGGAGCTTATTGGGGAAGGAAGATATTAAGAAATTCCTGGGAAAATAAGAGCTATGAAAGGAGAATATAGAACACTGGGGGAGAATGTAATCTGTAGCATCATAGCAGTTCATATCTCAGTTCAGCTTCTTTAGCCTCAGCTGCAAGCTTGGGTCTTCACCATGCGTGTGATGCAGAGTCAGATTGTGAGTGGGGTTTAAATGTAGAATTTGAAGTTTACCTACTCTGGCTTTCTTTTTTCTAGGCCTTCCTGGACTTTCCAACAGCCATGGCCTCCCTGAATTCTGTCCTTTGGTTGCCCAGGTCAGAAAGAAAGCAGGTAAAGACAGCACCACACTGTGATTACAGCCTGTCATTTTGCCATCTGCAAAAATTGGGAACTCGCAATGTGTCAGTCATTCCTTCCAAATTTGAATGTCCTTGCAAAATCTGCCTATCTTGCTTTCTTATGCAGAGCTTTCATCTAGTTGATTTTTGTAATTTGTCCAGAATTTATGGTTGTTATCCACAAGAGATGGCGTCTGTTAGGAGTTTATGCCAACATATGAGAAATGAAACTTCAGCACTAGATATTCAGATATGAATTTAAAAAGTCACTTGTCTCAAAGAGCTTAAGTCTAATAGAGTAAGCCTACAGATAAACAAATAACTTATAACACAAGATTATGAAGTGCAACATTGGACATATAGTCAAGGTATAAGGCTGACCAAAAGAGAAAAAGAAATCAAGAACGCTTTGGAGGGAGGACATCTGATCTGATCAGGAGTCAGGAAGAGCCATGGGGAATAGCAAGTTTGTGCAGAGTTAGAGTGCAGAAGGCAGGACTGGGAGCGGCAGAAGGGATCCAGACCATGACCTGACATTTATATAGCGTGTCCCACATTTCAAATTACAATCATATCCATTATCTCATCTGATGTTTAATGAATCCAGTGAAGTCAGACTGTCGTGCCAATAGAAATATTTTCCATTTTCTTGAAATGAATCCAAGCTTAGATCATTTCTACTCAAAGTAGAACAAGATTTTAAAACTGTCTTTTATGTGAGAAAAAGAATGTACATATTAACCCCATGTGGGAATTGAGAAGAATAATATTCTATCCATTCAAATTGCTTCTAAATGTTAATCAAATGTGACATTGGCTCCCAAGATATGTGCAGCATCATGTCACCCTTTCTAACAGAGAAACGTTATTGTTTTAAAATCCTGCTAAAACTCCCCAGAGAACAATATTTCCTTCACTTTGTGTTTTCCATTCTCTCCCTAGAAGAAAGTTACAATAACATTGTCTTAGTCTTTTTTCCACACACACACACACACGCACGCACGCACGCACGCACGCTCCTCATTCTGCAAAACTTGAACCCTATTTTAAGGGTCAGTTCAAGACCTACTCTTCTGCTTTCCATCCTTTTCCTGAACTCCCATTTCTTATACTCTGCAGTAGCTCCCCAACCTGGCTGTGAACCCTAATTACCCGGGGGTCTCCTTCAAAATAAAATTTTTTTCTGGGCCCCACTTGAAATTCAGTCTCTGGAGTTGGTCTGCATTTTGAAATTCTCCAGGTGATTTTAATGTGTCCCAGCACCCATCAACTGGGAACCATTAATTAATACGCATTACATGATTAATAATTAATTGTTGCCTGGCTAATTTATGTAGCTTGGCCTGTGTTCTATATCACGACTTCTCAACCTTTAAACTGCATGTGCGTCACCTAACTATCTTGTTAAAATGAGGATTCTGATTCAGCAGATCTACGTGGGCTTCAGATTATGCGTTGCTAATGAGCTCCCAGGTGGTGCTGATGCTGCAGGTCCAGGGACCACACTTTGCGTGCTCAGCTTGTAGGTGTTGAATACTCTGGGATTGGGGTCTCTGCTTTCAGATTTCTTTCCTGTTTCAAATGATACAATCACTAAATAGTCAATTCAAGGCCACTGTTTAAAATTATGTGCCTTTTATCCAATGCTATTTACAATTATCCTCCTTGATACAGCTTTACAAAGTGATCCACCCATTTTTTTTTCCTAAAATTTTCTACCCTTTCTCTCAGGATCTCAATAATGAAGGTTCTATTACCACTTAGGGAAGTATTTAATCTGATAGTCCTGTTAAGAGGATTTAATGTGGAAGGAACACACAGCGATGCTCATACTTAAAGACACATTTTAAATCCTCTAGTGGAGTCCTTCTCAATGCAAAATCTTCAAATTCAGTTGCATCAGAATCACCTGGGTGCCTGTTACAAAGCTACTTTCTGTACTCCATTCAGACCTCCTAAGGAGAATCCTTGGGGGAGGGGTTTAGGAATGCCTTTTAAGCAAGCTTCGCAAGAGCAAGCACATTGAAGTTTGAGTAACACTGATCTAAGCCAGCCTCCTTCTTCTGACAGCAGTCGACATTTATTTTGTACATACTCCTTGCAGGCCACTGTGCTGATCACCTTATATGACAGTTTCATTTCATTGTAACCCTCATAACAACCGTAGGAGATAGTATTATTATTTGAGGAAACTAGAGAGGTTAAGAAAGTTACCCTAGGTCACACAGTTAATGAGTGTCAGAGTTGAGTCTTTTTTTTTTTTTTAATATTTATTTATTTATTTTGGCTATGCTGGGTCTTAGTTGCAGTATGTGGGATCTTTGTTGCCACGTGTGCGATCTTTAGTTGCCACATGCAGGATCTTTTAGTTGCGGCATGTGGGCTATTAGTTGCAGCATGCAGGATCTAGTTCCCTGGCCAGGGATCGAACCCAGGCCCCCTGCATTGGGAGTGTGGAGTCTTCACCACTGGACCACCAGGGAAGTCCCCAGAGTTGAGTCTTGAACCCAGATGTCCTGGCAGTCTTTCTATTGTATTTACTTTCTTGTGTGTGTGTGTGTGTGTGTGTGTTTACTTTGTAGTTCCCTTCTCCTACTATAAACTGTTTCACTAAAGGGTTCTTTCATGTATTCCCTGCCTCTATCCCATTCTTAGAAATAATCAAAAGAGAACCGCGAGCCACCAGCACTGAGGGCCACTCCAGCTCATCCCTTGCTGCATAGCTGCTCTTTACCTTTAGCTCAGCCAGCCCCACCCTGCAGTTCAGGCTGCTCATTTACAAAGCTGGGGCAGGGATGATTTGGTTTATTAAGGATGTTAAAGGATAATGTTCAAAAAAAGCAAAATCATGACTCTCATACAAATGGAAAATGAAAAAGTGGCACATATTTTTTATTGAACTCATTAATTGACAGAGAACTGGAAAAGACGTTACAAAGAAGGCAAAGAACCACAAAATTCTATACAGTAAAGGAACGTTGAAATGAATTTGCAAAAACTGGTCTAATCATTGGACAATAATAAATTGCATTCCACTGCACAGAGCTAGTTTGTACTTCTGTGGACAAGAATTATTTATGTTGTCATAAGTTTTCTGCTAGTTAATTTCTATCTCTTCAGAGTCTTAGCCTTGTCAAAGGCAAAGGCCTATGCACTGGTAGGATGAGAGAATCCTGAGACTCCAGCATTCCATTGAAAGGATACTCAATAATTTCTTTTGCGCATTCCAAAGTCTTACACTTTTCCTTATACTCTCTCTCTCTCTGCCTCCTAGAGATCAGACTAATCTCTAAGAATGGTTATTCATGGTCACAAAATAAGGCTCGTCTCAGAAGGTTTGGCCTGACTATTTACACAGATATCACAAGTATTAATTTACTATATAGGCCTTCCTAAGTTAACTTTGCTGGAAGTTTTCATAAGGAAACTCAGATTGGACTTTTAAAAGCCTCTATTATTTGCTACCTTGAAGCTAGGAAACCAAGCTGAAGAAACTCTGTATCAGATTTCACTTGCACTATCTATAAATTCTCCTCAAGGTCCCCCAAATGTACCAAGTGCCCTGGCCTGCAGGAAGTAACGTTCTTGATCTCATGTAAGGCTGGACGCTCTAAGTACTGTGAGCATTTTCCTGGGAGGGTTTTGTAGGTATTAGTTCCGGAAATAAAATCAATTTGAGTTCCATAAAAGTGTCTGGCCATACCTGATTCAATGAGCATAATTCTCAAGTATGATACTCCAGAGAATATCTTGGTCATCTAATTGTGTCTTCCAATTAATTCTAGTAATAAGGAGAACAGGTTCTTAATGAAACTATGCCATAAAAAATAAGGAAACTTAGTTGAAGTTTTGGGATTTGGGGGCAGTGGCAGAGAAAGGAAAGGTATCAGTTAGAATCAAGTATTATTTTAAATGTTATGGGTTACAAAAACATCCATCAACTGGTGAAAGAATAAAATGTGGCAGGGCTTCCCTGGTGGTGCAGTGGTTGAGAGTCCGCCTGCCGATGCAGGGAACACAGGTTCGTGCCCCAGTCCGGGAAGATCCCACATGCCGCAGAGCGGCTGGGCCCGTGAGCCATGGCCGCTGAGCCTGCGCTTCCGGAGCCTGTGCTCCGCAACGGGAGAGGCCACAACAGTAAGAGGCCCGCGTACCGCAAAAAAAAAAAAAAAAAAAAAAAAAAAAATGTGGCAAACCTATACAATGAAATGTTATTCAGCAATCAAAAAGAATGAAGTGCTGATAGGTGCTACTGCATGCGTGAACCTTGAAAGCGTGTGCTAAGTGAAAGAAGCCAGTCACGGCAGACCACACATATGATTCAATTTGTATGAAATGTGCAGAATAGGCCAATCCATAGGGCCAGAAAGTAGATGAGTGGTTTCTAGAGGCTGGAGTGATGGGGGTAATGGACAGTGAGTGACTGCTAAGGGGTGCGGGGTTTATTTTTAGGATGATACGTGTTCTAAAATTGACTGTGGTGGTGGCAAAGTTCACTGTGTGAATATACTAAAAACCATTGAATTGTATACTTTAAATGAATGAATTGTGTGGTGTGTGAATTACATCCCAATAAAACTGTCAGAAATGTTATACGTTACAGACAGCTTAAGTAGAAAGGGAAAGGTCTTTCTTATATAATCTTAAGGGGAAAATATTTATAAATATCAACTTTATTTCAAACAAGTAACCACAATAAAAATTTTCTCATCAGTTCATTCACTCTGGTGTAATTAGTTCTTGTTCTGATGGATCTTGGGTCAATAGTGTCATGAGACCATCTGCTTCTTGACTAAAAAGAGTTCTGGAAATCCTGATCCAGTGCACTGGTATGATCTTAAAGTTATCTAAGCAATGCCATCAGAAGCCTGTACCTGACAGTCTTTCTTTTCAAAGTGTCAGTAATTTGAATTACCTGTTATAGTCCTTTTTCACAAGGCTCTGAGATGGTCCTTTTTTGTTGTAGACTCAAACATGACCTGTAGCTTACAGCAGAGTTTTCAAGCAAGAAATTCGAGTAAAATAAAAACTATCTGCAGAGCAAAAAGACTGTCACTGAAGACTAATGTTTACTGAAAATTTTCATATGTGAAAGGTCTGATGAGAATTCATAATAAGCATAATGCAACTGACTAGGAAATTAGATTATTTCCAGACCATGAAAAGCAAAGATAATAACTTTACATTTCATTCTAAAAATGTATACAAATGTCTTTAAGCATAATGATTATGCCTATTTTCAACAAAGTTAATGAATGTTACATTTGATGTGTACAAATGGATGAACACCAAAAAATGGATGAACATAATTATTCAGAAGGAAAGAAATCTTGAGATATGTAATAATCCTGAAACACAATAATCCTGAAACACAATGTATATAATATACTAAGACTATTGTAAGCATATACTAAGAATATACCAAGAATATCAAGTTAAAGAGATTCAGTGAGTCTGGAACAGTTTTTTGATATCTATATTTTTATAAAATCCCATGGGTAAATCTGATATATATCCCCAGTTGAAATCCACTGTCCTAGAAGATGCTAGATTCAAACTAAAGAAACAAGGCTGTGGTCTAGTTGACTTTATTTTTTTTTTGGCTGTGCCTCGTGCCATGTGGGAAATTAGTTCCTGACCAGGGATCGAACCCATACCCCCTGCAGTGGAAGCACGGAGTCTTAACAATTGGACACGGAGTCTTAACAATTGGACCGCCAGGGAAATCCCCCAAAGCATTCAATTTCTAAAAATACTTACATTCATGACATTTACTTAAGCACATTTAACCTAGGGAAGGTTGAGTATCTCTTCTTATTTGACTACTCTTCCCATGTAACTCACCAATGGTAACTAATAAAGAAACCTAATATTTCCAGCATCTCTCTTTTTGGAAGGTAAGAGAACAAACCTTTGTGATTTTTCCAGAAGCCCTCCAAGAAATCACAAAGATAGTTTTAGGTGTAAAATATATTCTGAAAGTTTTGTTTATCTTTTTTTGTATTAAGGATCTGATTTGGAGAAGGCAAAAGTCAAAGAAGTTGCCACAAGAGCCTGGGACACTTGATCAAGGTAGGATTATGGGTACCTGGGAAACAACATCTGGTTCTATATTTAATCAAAGTGGCAATAAATATTTTAAAATAAAAAAGAAAGTAACACAATTGTAAAGAATCTTAGTTCTTTCATAAGTAAAGAACAAGAAACCTTTATTCTCTTTTTTCCTTAAATAGTTGAGTAAATAAAGTCAACATAAAGTGCAGGAAATTATTCTGGTCACACACAATCTCTGCTATCTAGGAAAAAAAAAACCCTTCATGTTGTAGGCAAAGGCAGTAAGCAATAAGCCAAGGAAATACAGCCATTAAAATTAAGTACACTTTGTCAAGATTTTAACACGTTATAACTTTTTTTCAGGGCAAATAAAATTTACTTTCTAAGTTTTGTCCCTCATTAGCTCCTTCATAGTCTAGAACAACGTGACACTTTAAGACAGATCTTAGGGGCTCTGCAAGGTTAGCAACAGTTTTATTATAATTTTAAGATGATATTAGGTTAGGTTACAAAGAGACTGGGCTCTCATCTTAGGTACCTTCTCTTGCCCTCTCACCTACTCCCTCTGAGGGAAACCAGTTGCTGTGTTTTGATCTGCCCTATGGAGAGGCCTACACGGCATGGAATAGATAGATGCCTCTGTCTAACAGTCAGCAACAATCTGAATCCTGCCAACAGTCATGTGAGTGAGCTTGAAAGCAGATTTCCCCCCCAGTTGAGGCTTGAGATGACTATGTCCTTAGCTGCCTCCTTGTCTGCAGCCTTGTGTCAGCACCACCCAGCTAAGCTGCCCTCAAGTTCCTGACCTTCAAAAACTGTGAGATAAATGTTTGTTGTTTGAAGCTGCTATGTTTTGAGTGGGGAGAGGAGAATTTGTTATACAGCAATCAGTAACTAATACACCCCTCATCCCATCTCACGTGTAAGGTTTTTCAGGTTACAAAGACTTCCACATACTGATTTCATTCAATCCCCACAGTGGTCATTGGAATATTGTCCCCGTGCTCGCTTCAGCACCACATATACTAAAGTTGGAATATTGTCCCCGTTTTACAGATGCAGAGGAGTGGTCACCCAAGATTACAACTAGTAAATTCTAGACTGAGGACTAGGAAGATCTTGAGCATTTTAACTCTCAGCCCGGGCTACGTAGTTCTACTACAAGCTACCAATGTAAAGAGTGTCACTCCGAACCCATCTGTCAAGGCTGTCACTACAGTGAATTTCATATCTGTAAAACATTCACTAACATGACTTTCCCTAAGATAAATAGCCATTAAGTATGTTATAAAATACAGCAGAAGGGTCTAAAACAAAGCCATCTTTCCAATAAAAAAATAATCTATTGCCTTATAGAAGTGTTTGAATATCAGCTTTTTTTCCAACTAGCTGGCCCAATTCAATCCAAAAAGGATTGGGCCAGAGAAAAATAAGAATTAGTATGCTTTTGTCTCAGATAAATTTCAACAGCAGTTCACTGATTATGGTAATAGTGCCCTGTTATGAAAATGTCCTAACAGAGCTCCTTATGTCAGGCATTTAAGTCACTAGGCAGATTATTTCCCAGAATGTCTTGAAATATTCAAGTAAAGACACTAAAATGATAAGAAATGTGGAATTCTTACTGAGGAGTATAATTAACAGGTATCTTTATCCAGTTCTCAGTTATCCACCTGGTGATCTGCCTCGTGAGTTTCCTGAGGGTGAAGACCTGAGCCTGTTCATTTATGGATATCACCAGCAGCATCATTTGCTTGGCACGCAAAAGGTGATCATATATTTTAATCTATTAATTGTTTAGTGGTTTTGAATCACATTTTACTCACTTCCCCACATGATACTTTCTCAGAAACATGCTTTATAGTGGCAGAGGAAGAATTAAAAATATCAATATTGAGAAGAGGGATATGAGGGGAAGGAGATGCAAAACAGTTTTATTGTTGCTCTTTCTTGGTAGCCATAATAATATATATTTTTAAAGAATATTATTTAAAGTTATAATAACAAATATAACCAAGAAAACAAAAATACTGACCTTGCTAAATATCAAAAGAACTATGATAGAAAGCAAAGAAAATGATGTAAAAGTTATGTCGATCAATATAACACCAAAATAGGAAAACCAAGAACAAATGTATCCGTCATATAAATACATGTAACTGGGCTTAACTCACATTAAAAACAGACAGATCCTCAGATTGGGTGACAACCCTATGCTCTATTTAAGATAACCCAAGACAGAGCAAGATGACCAAAACCAAAACCAACTGTCTTAGATCAGGCTGCTATAACAAAAATACCATAGACTGGGAGGCTTATAAACAAAAGAAATTTATTTTTCACAGTTCTGGAGGCTGGAAGTTCAAGATAAGAGTACCAGCATGGTTGGATTCTAATGAGAATCTTTTTCCAGGTTGCAGACTGCAGACTTCTTGTTTTATCCTCACGTGATGGAGAGCAGAGGGAGCTCACTGGGTTCTCATTTGCAAGGGCACTAATCCCGTTAATGAGGGATTCAACCTCATAGCCTAATCACCTAGCAAAGGTCCCACCTTCTAATACCATCACATTGGGGGTTAGGGTTTCAGTATATGAATTTTGGAGGAACATGAACATTCATGCAGTAGCACCAAATGTTACAGAAGACCCAAACTATATAATATGCTACATATGGAAATATATTCAATTGTACACACTGAAAATAGAGAATTTATTCTTCTTTTGAGTATCCAAGAGAAACTGACTACATATGATGTCACCAGAAAAATTCAATATCTTCTGAAAGACAGAATTGGTACAGGAAATATTTTCTGAACATATTGCAATAAAACTTGAAGTTAATTTAAAAATTTAAAAAAATTTTAAGGCCTTTCACTTAGAAATTTTTAAAAAACTCATAAAAATAAATTTTAAAGAATTAACTAGCAAAAAAGTGATAAAGAACACACTACATATCAGTACCTATAGGCTAGAGCTAAATCAGTGCTCAGAGAAAAATTCATAAATAATTATATAAAAATAATAAAGTTTAATTAAGTATCCAACTAAAGAAATGACGGAATTAATAAAGAAAAATTTGAAAATAGTCAGAACCAAAATAAAACCAGTATTATTAATAAATAAATCACCAAAAAATGTTTGTGTTAAAAAGTAGAATTAAATGGGTAAATAACAAGCTAACCTAATTAAGAAAAATTGGGAAGAAATCACAAATCCACAAAATAAGAAATGACAAATTAGAAATAGCCACAGAGGGACTTTGCTGGTGGCACAGCAGTTGAGAATCTGCCTGCCAGTGCAGGGGACATGGGTTCAATCCCTGGTTCAGGAAGATCCCACATGCCGCAGAGCAACTAAGCCCGTGCACCACAACTACTGAGCCTGTGTGCCACAACTATTGAAGCCCGTGCGCCTAGAGCCCGTGCTCCGCAACAAGAGAAGCCACCGCAATGAGAAGCCTGCACACTGCAACAAAGAGTAGCCCCTATTTGCCGCAACTAGAGAAAGCCCACACACAGCAACGAAGACCCAACACAGCCAAAAATAAATAAATAAAATAGCCACAGTGACAAAGGATTAGGGAAAAAGAAAGAAATTAAGAGATGGCTTTGCCAAATACCTTGCAAATAAAATCGGAAACCAAAAATAAAAAAAAAAGACTAATATTATACAAAAATTTAATTTACCAAAAACTGCCTTCAGAAGAGAGAGGAAGCTTAAACTGATTGATTTTCGTAGACCAACACAAGGTGTCAATTACTTTCACAGGGGAATTCTACAAAACCTTGGAAGAACAGACTATTCCAGTGATGTTTGTACTAATCCAAAGCTTAGAAACACAACATTTTCCAGATGGTTTTTATGAAGAAAGTATAACATTGGCACCAAAAACCTGAAAAAGATTGCAGTGTGATCAGACTTCCTGAGTGTGAATTTCAGCTCTGCTACTGTGTAGTTTTGTTATCATAGATAAGTGACTAATGTCTTTGTGCCTCAGTTTTCTTATCTGTAAGGAACTTTCTAAGTCACGGACCACTGCTTGGTCCCATGAGGGCTCTTACGGGCACTGGCCTCGACTGTCACCCAGCAATGCAGCAGAGGACCCAATGGGAGTGGACTTGTGACACACCCCTGGGAATTCCAAAATATACTTGGAACAGGGAGGCTTTGCCTGAAAGAGAAGTGCTGTATTACAAAGGTGGAAGCAATGAGCAAATAAAATTTCCATTGCTGTGACTTCATTTGTGTGGGCACAGATTGGCGAGGCCAAAGGTTATTTGAGTTAAATATAAGTATGCAAAGATATTCCCTTACACACGCTGGAGTTCAGAAAGAGGAACAGAGCTGGGACTGTGGGGTCTGGAAGGGTTAGAGACAGTGGAGAAGGAAAGGTGTGGCTCATCTCGGTTACTTCTCTAAGTACCTCACCAAACATGTCACCTCACATCTCAGAGCCTCAGGTTCCTCATCTTCAAAGTTAGGCTGATTAAACTGTTTATCTGAAGGATTGTTGTGAGCCTCAGATGGGGATGTTCTTTGTCCTTCCATTATCTCCCAGTCTGTCGTCCCACTCCTGGCCTCCCTACCTTCCCTACCCAACTTGGACCAGTACTTCAAATTCCCTCATATCCCCATCCTATGATTATTTTCATACAGATTTTTTTTAAAGCCTCTGGGTTAAGGCCACAATTTGTACCTTCTGCTTATATACCCAGAGGTTGAACACTGTTGGTAGAAACCATACAACCACAAAGCTGGACGCTACTGCCTACTCAAGGATTCAGTCTCAGGGCCACAATACCATCCCTTGATCATTTCTCTTGTTCTTTCTCGTATTCCTCTCACATCTTCTCAGTGAACATCAAAAATTGCCACCATGCTCCTCAAGCCATTATTCAATCCATAAGCCCCACACTTTCAGCAGATGACAAAGCTTCTTCCTTGGTGGAGAGTGGTTGAGGCCCTCAGGCATGATTTCCTTCAACTTTCAGCCCAGCCTCCCCACGAGCACATCTTCAGACATGCCCACACTTAACTTCTGTCCTCCAGGCTCAGAAAGTGCTGCTCCCCTCCTCTTATTACCAACCAACCAGCCCTTCCACTTTGGCCGCCATCCACATGCCCTCCATCTCCTCCTTTACCCCAGGGTCCTACTCCCTCAGTCATACCTTCTCTTGAAAGGCTTTGTCTTGCTGCTGGCTCTTTCTCCCCAGCCAGTTAACATCCTAGAGGCTCTCTCTTCTTGAAATCCCTCTTTGAACATTTGTCCCTTGTATTGGGTTGGCCAAAAAGTTCATCTTACGGCAAAACCCGAACAAACTTTTTGGCTGACGGGATATTTACCATCCAGTCTCTCACCTATGCTTTTCATCTTTCCCACTGCTAGTTCCACTTCCTCACTTTCCATTCATGTCTCAACCCACAGCAGTCTGGCTTCTGTCTCTACCAAACTGTGTTATATAAAGTGACTGGGGACCTCCTCATTACCAAATCCAATGGACACTTTCCATCCTTTATCTTACCAGAACACTCAGTTCCTTCCATCTTACAATGAATTAGAAGGCAAAACAATCAGCTAAGAGTGAGAAAAGAGATAGTAGTGGCTTCTCAAAGAAACAGCCTTGTGAATCCATTTTTCCAAGAGTGTATCTTAGCCAAATAGTCTTTCCACTAAGTTAGACATGCAAGCAGCAACAGAAACCATGCGGCGTGCATTAAATTGACGAAAACAATGCCATCAATTTAATGACGGATTCTTTGAGTAATTTAAGTATCAAAACTACCAATTATCGGGCTTCCGTGGTGGCGCAGTGGTTGAGAGTCCGCCTGCCGATGCAGGGTTTGTGCCCCGGGTTCGTGCCCCGGTCCGGGAGGATCCCACGTACCGCGGAGCGGCTGGGCCCGTGAACCATGGCCGCTGAGCCTGCGCGTCCGGAGCCTGTGCTCCGCAACGCGAGAGGCCACAACAGTGAGAGGCCCGCGTACTGCAAAACACAAAAAACAAACAAAACTACCAATTATCTACTTATCTGTGACAATAAACAAGAATTAATTGGTGAAAACAGTGCTATTTAAAAGTCCTTGTGTTTTCAGTATCACTGAAGCCACAAAAATCTCTTCACAAATTTTTATTTAAATAATGGAAGGCTTTTTCAGAAGACCAGAACATGAAAGTGTTAATTGACAAAGAAGCACAGGCCACCTTGTTCTCTGCTACCAGCTTTACAGATTTCACTAAATATCTTACAGACCTGGAACATGAAGTTCTACAGCTATAAGAAAAATCACATGAAATTGGAAATGACAATCTCTAGAACTATGTGGAAGTGCAAATTAACAATACAGCCCAGGAGCTGCCCAAGATGAATAAGAAATGAAAGTCAATAGTTAGATGCACTTGGGGCAAAGTTAATAACAGAAATGCAATTAAGGGAGAATGTAATAAAAGAAAAGGTTGTTTAGGGAAAGTGAAAAGTAAGTGTCATTCTTAGATGAGCAGTTTAGATGTCCAGAGGAAGGGAACTGTTTGATTTCCATGCGCTTCCCTACCATGATATCCAGTGAAGAATCCTAGGGACTAATCACACAGATGAAAACAAGGTATTAGCAACTCATGAGGTTAAGGGAGGCAGAGGTACTAGGGAATCATATTCAGAAAGGATAGCCAAGACTGTAAGCCAATTTACAATGCCAAATGGGTACCGACCAAGCATGTTAGATGCCAAGGTGACAGACCATGCCACATCTCACAGTTGTTGAGGATCAAGTTTCAGGGTGAGGTGTGTACAGCTTCTGGAAATTTCTAGCAGAGAACTGGCAAGAAGGCAGCCAAAGTAGTAGGGTATCCCATCAGCTACAGAGTGTGAGTGAGGGCACATCACATAGGAAGACCGAGGGACGTGCCTGAAAACAAAAACATCTTTGGATGGAGCCCTGGCATGATCCAAACTCTCACTTTCAAGGATTTTTTTTTTTTTTTTTGCGGTACGCGGGCCTCTCACTGTTGTGGCCTCTCCCGTTGCGGAGCACAGGCTCCAGACGCGCAGGCTCAGCGGGCATGGCTCACGGGCCCAGCCGCTCCACGGCATGTGGGATCTTCCCCGACCGGGGCACGAACCCGCGTCCCCTGCATCGGCAGGCGGACTCTCAACCACTGCGCCACCAGGGAAGCCCTCAGTAATTTTTTAAGACCAAATCTGGATCCCATGTTGGAGATTGTATTAGTTTCCTATAGCTACTATAAGAACTTACCACCAACTTGGTGGCTTAAAAGAACATTTATGCAGATCCTCATCCTCCAAGATTTTTGTTCAGAAGCCTAGACTGTAAGGAAGCCTTCCAGATGATTCTGATGCAGGTGCTTGTAGATCACATTTTAAGAGACACTATTATTGAGTACTGATGGGCACGGTGACCTTTAGGATTTCACCAAAGTGTTTGGAAACAAAACTTTCTAAATTAAAAAATACATACTCTTGGCTTAAGAATAATTTTGAAAATAGAAATTAAGATTTCAAAAGCACAGGTCAGAATTATGCAATGCGGCTTTGCAGTTATCAGCTGTGTTAAGCAGGGCTACTGCAGTATGTGAGATAACACAAGATGAACAAACAGTGATTAATAACATTTAAGAGAGGCTGGAATCAATAGGTCAGTTATAATGGCTATTCTAGTTATAGTAACTGAGTTAGCATATGATTTACTGTTACTAGATCAATAAGGATGAAGGGAGTCTTTAAACGTTTAGGCAAGTGTGTATGTGAAAAGAGGCTAAAACATAGGACCAGATAAAGAAAAAATACAGTAGAAGATTTATTCAAGGACAGTTTTTTCTCAGAGAGATTTTGTTGCATTGCTGTGATACCAGTTGTCTTGAAAGCAAAACCAAGCTTGAAGGTTCTCGCTTGTTAATATATCACGTACCTATACTTGTAAGTGCATTTTTCAAGTAAGTTTAGCACTTGATGAAAAATCAGAAAACCACTTGACTGGTGATTTGTATTGAAAGGGATCTTTTGCACTGAAAGGGATCTGTTTTATTTGACACAACACAGACAGTGACGGTAACAGGTTAGAGCATTTTGAAAGAATGGGCAAGATTGGCATGAGAAACTATTTATCATCTCTGTTCCAGAATCTTCCACAGTTTAAAAAACGTTTTTGTATTGACTGTTTTATTTTTTAAATAAATTTATTTATTTTATTTATTTATTTTTGGCTGGGTTGGGTCTTCGTTGCTTTGCGCAGGCTTTCTCTAGTTGCAGCGAGCGGGGGCTACCCTTCATTGCAGTGCGTGGGCTTCTCATTGCAGTGGCTTCTCTTGTTGCGGAGCTCGGGCTCTAGGTGCGCGGGCTTCAGTAGTTGTGGCTCATGGGCTCAGTAGTTGTGGCTCGCAGGCTCTAGAGTGCAGGCTCAGTAGTTGTGGCGCACGGGCTTAGTTGTTCCGCGGCATGTGGGATCTTCCCGGATCACGGCTCGAACCCGTGTCCCCTGCATTGGCAGGTGGATTCTTAACCACTGCGCCACCAGGGAAGCCCCTGTATTGACAGTTTTACAGGACAGGTGCTAAGAAATGAAGTAACTAGATAGCTAGTGGGAAGCAGCTGCATAGCACAGGGAGATCAGCTCGGTGCTTTGTGACGGCCTGGAGGGGTGGGATAGGGAGGATGGGAGGGAGGGACACACAAGAGGGAAGAGATACGGGAACATATGTATATATATAACTGATTCATTTTGTTGTAAAGCAGAAACTAACACCATTGTAAAGCAATTATACTCCAATAAAGATGTAAAAAAAAAAAAGAAAAAAAAAGAAATGCAGTAACTATGTTGAGGCAAATTACACAAAGGCAGATTCTAAGAAGGTTGTTCAGGAATAGTTGTTTTTAAAAGATGACAGTAGCGGGACTTCCCTGGTGGGTCAGAGTCCTCTCTCCCAATGCAGGGGGCCCAGGTTCGATCCCTGGTCAGGGAACTAGATCCTCCATGCATGCTGCAGCTAAGAGTCTGCATGCCGCAATGAAGATCATGCATGCCACAACTAAGACCCGGTGCAGCCAAATAAAATAAACACATAAATAAATATTTTTTTAAAAAGATGACAGTAGCAAGTTGAATGGCAACCTCAGAACCTCAAGAAGCAAAAGAGGAGTGCCGTTTGTTTGTTTTATATCCAGGATGTTGCAGATGATTAACTGTTTATAATGAAAGAGAGGAGAGGATATTTGAGGAGAAACTGGATAGCTTTGAAGATATCCCACATTTGGGTGTTTACATTACCGAAATCCTCTTATAAAGTGATCGGAACAGATCTGTAAACTGAACAACTCAATGTTAGGAATCATAAAATGTACATATCATAAACTTGACATTCACTTGCCAATCCTTTGCTGTAGGGGTCATGGCTTCTTCCTCCAGTGTAGGTCTGATTGGAATTCCAAGTTGTCCTACTGATGTCAAGAGACGGTATTAGGTGTTTGTTTGTTTTTTTAAATAAATTTTTTGTTTTTTATAATTTTTTTTTTTTTGGCCATGCCACACGGTGTGTGACATCAGTTCCCCGACCAGGAACTGAACCCGTGCCCCCTGCAGTGGAAGCAGAACCCTAACCATTGGACCACCAGGGAATTCCCGGTGTTAGGTGTTGAGCGGGATTTTCTCCAGCTTTTTTTCTAAATCTTGAAAATTAAGTCCCATAGCTGAAAGCAAAAGGGATTAAGTGGGCCACACCTTCAGTTTACAAAAGTGGCCATGACTCTAGCTGACCATTTGCCTCAGGACTGTGGAAAAGAGCCAGTAGAGCTAGCTTCTATCCACTCCTTGCTAGACCCTGCTCCATGCAAATAGAAGGCTGGAAAGAGGAGAGAGGTTAACTTTGGGGGAAGAGTAGTGCTCAGGAAGAGAGGTGACTCCCCTCTTCTCCCTGTGAGGGGAGGCAATATCCCGAATAATTGGGGAACATTTTCAGGAAAGAAGGCTGACCTCACATTCCCGGGTTGGACATCTGCTCAGTTTACTGACCTGCCCTGCTGATACCCAGGTGGGGGAAGGAGCATTAAGGAGTAATGATAAGGGCCACCCTCTTGGAATTCCCCGTGTACGTGGAAGATGGATTTTGGCTGTCCCCAAAGGAGCTGTTTTGGTTTGAGACCCTACTTAGCAAGATCTGTTGAGACCCTCATCCATCTGTCCATGTTCAGCCTTTAAAGACTTAGTTACATCAGTAATGATGACCAACCTAGCTGAGAAGCACATCTTGCTGGGGAAAGAGACAATGTCTATTTTTCCTCTCCCTTTTCCCCATCCTCTCACCAGAGGGGTAAATGGGGAGAAAGGCAGGGAAATTGGAGAGCCACAGAGAATAAAGAGGAAAGCTTTAAAACAGATAAAAAATTGAAGTTGTAACAAGACTGCTTTAAAAACTGGAATGAGATAGTTTTAAGGACCAAAAGTGATTAAGAAGTTTTACTATAAAAACGAGACTCCCAAAGGAGTGGCCAGAGCACAGTTGGTGGCAGTAACTCCAAAGTGAAAACTTCTTCACATTTGTACCCAACATATTGAAATTTTCACTTAAAAAACTTGAATAATTGAATAATCTACTCCCATAATGCATAGCCTATTATTTCCAGTGGTGGGTTTTTTTCCTTAAGTGAGAACTTAGACTCCAGGGATGCAAACTCAGTAAGGCACACTGTGAAATTGTTTTGCTCCACTAACTCCATCTTTTACTTTTTTTCCATCCATGTCTAATTTGGCAGCAATTTTTAAAGCAATTTGCATTTATTGAGTTTTTCCAAAGGGATTTAAGTTTTCATAACAACAATGTTCTTTTTACACTAACTCCTTTCGTTCATGTAATATTTTAGTTGAATCAAAGAATTAGGAAAACAAGTTAAGTGGCATAAACAAGCTTGGGAGCCAATATAACTGATTCTTCAGAGGTAGACAACCTGAATGTTGTGAACAGAGTGATGGGCATATTAGAGATGCTTTTTCCCCTGACTCCTCTCTAGCGTGTCTGACCCTCCAGGTCAGACTGACTGGCCCACGGGACAGAGGGTGCTCACAGCTAGTCGGCTTCTCCTGCATATTTTAAAGCTGTGAGAGAAAACATTTTGAACTTCAGTAGGGACATCTGGGGTTACCTTGAATAAATGTAAACTATTTCCTTTAATCCACTAAGTAATCCGCACTCTCCCTGCTTGAGAATAATGCTTATTTAATATAAATTACTCACTTCTGATGATCGCCAAGGTAAAATGAATAAAATCTCCCTGAATGTAGGCAGTAGGAAACAACACCATCCCTCTCTGAGCAGTAGAAAAGAACACCATCCCTCTTTAGAGATCCTTCAACATGGCCCACCTCTATTTTCAACTTCATTTTCTGCAATTTCAAGCCCCAATTTAATCAACCTTAGGCAGTATGCAATAATATGTTAATGTCTCATTTTGTCTGCATTGATCTCTCTAGTAAAGAGAGCTGATATTAAGAGGCTATATTCAGATGCATGCCTATTATTTCTAGTTCCCATTCAAGAGTTTCGTCATTAGAGCTATTATCTTAATTTTACCTAGAATAGCTGTTCATTGTCTCTAGGAATCTGGTTTCTTTTCCACTCCCCTTTCAGTGGGAGTGACACAAATCTAATCTCAGTCAATTCAGGGGTTTCCTCCAAAGCACATTTTTAAGACCGAAGGTTCTTAAATATCACCAAGGAGATGAAAATGGGAAAAATCTGATCCTGAAGTTCCTCTGTCCTGAATTTTTCTCATCAGCAGATCGGCTGCTTGTGGCCCATTGTTTAGGACATGGGGATTATTTTGCTCCATTATCACTCCACTGGGGCACAATGATGGCACCTCCCTCTGAGGCCGCTGGGGCATCACCTGCCCAGACTCACCATGATTCTATTTCCTGTCACACCAGGAACAAACTTGCCAGCAGGGCTGCAAACACTTTTATTCCTGTCTTCAGAGTGTGTGTAAAAGATAGGAAGACATTTGGATTTCTCTCTTGCCCTACTCAGGATTAGTTAGAAGCCACTTTAAGTCACTTAGTTTTTGCAGCATTCATTCATCCAAAAATATCTGTTGAATGCATACTATATGCCAAGCACTACACAGCGCAGTATGTTCCTGATGACCTAAAGATGAGCTCACCTCTCCCTGGCAGACAGGGCAACTATGAGAGACTTGGCTAGGCATCTTTCTCTGAACATTTCAAGAAGGGCTATAAGCTTAAAAGCCAGGTGCAAGGTGAGGGTTATCTGGATGACAGTTTGCAGAACTAGACTAGAGTCTCAATTCCACTGATAATGTTAAATTCTTTGTAAGAGGAAGACTTCTTTATCACCTACCTTTGTGTTTCTCCCCCCGCCACCCCCCACCATGATACCTAGCACAGTTTTTCCTGCATGTGGCAAATAATCAATAAAAAGGTTTTAAATGAGTATAACTGAATATTTTATATACCACTCTATTTTCATAAAATTTTAAATATGCCATGCATTTTACTAGAGCAAGATAAAGCTCAGAAATCTAGCTTTGTGCCATATCTACTGTTTCAAGATAATCAACCTCTTGGTTTTGACAAGTGTTTTAATAATTATAGCCTAAAGATGCTGAGGCAGCTTCCAAAACTAACAAATGCATTATGACTATTTTTAAAAAATCAAAGCTTTTTGAATGGGACACCTAAAGAGAAAGTAACTTTTCCCTGAAGGAAGAAATTGTCCTATCACGAAAAACAATTACCGTTAAATGCTGAATTGAATTAACCAGTAAAGAAATACCTTAATCTGCAGTTAGTAATCCTCATGCAGCCCTTGTGGAATTCCAATTGCCATTATTTTTGTGACTCCCCCCCAAATCTGCAAATACTCAAGAGCCACTTTGTCTTCTGGAACAAAGCTATTGCTTAAAGTTATTGTGGATTTTAAGAGAAAGTTCAGGATCAAAAACTAAAGGTGAGAACAGGATTTCTATGATGTATTACCTAGAATTGTTTGCTTCAGCCAACCTGGTTCCTGGTAATAGATTCTGAAAAGCATAGTAAAATTAATGCTTTTGAACAAGTAAAGGGCTTTAAATTTTCACGTAGCTCTGTTATTTTCTTTTAAAAAAGACACGGAAATTAATAGTTCTAAAGTAGAACTTGAACTCTTCCATGTGAACTTGTCGAGTGTTTTCTTTTAATCTTTGACTTTTTCTCCTCGATATAGAGTGAAACTGGATAGGATGAGAATACTGGCTCATTGATTCTAGTTAAATAAGACATTACTGCAGTTTGAAAACTGAATGAGTCGTTTTGCTCAGCACAAGTCAGTAGCCATCCAGCCAATGGAATACTATGAAAAAATGATCTATCGTGGCCCTTTACATGTTTTATTTTATTTGGTCTGATGCTTATTTTATACCTGATGGAGAGAAGGATGAGGAGTTTTGCAAGCAATGTATGTAGCAATGAATGGAACGGCATCGTTCTGCTTCCTCTTATTTTTCATTATCCTGTCATCTCTTCCTTTGGTGAATTTACGTCCTTCTACTGTATTCCACAGATGATTTTTAAGAAATAAAATGTCAAAACAAAGACTCTTTTTTGTTGAACAATTTGTAGAACAATTAAGGTAGTACTATCAGGGACTGTAAGGAAAGGTGAGATCTTTAAAATAAATAAATAAATAAATATATATATATATATATGTAAAGTATTATTGGTACTTTGGCCTCATAGTTTCATAACAGTGAAGGAATGAAGGAAATGTTCTAACGTGAGAATTTAAATATTATTTTTAAAACACAAAGAAAGCTTACTGGATTATCACAGTTGTGAGGGGAAAATACATCTCTCCTTTTGCTTAAATGAAATAGAAAAGATGACACATTCACAGAAAGATAGACAAGATGAAAAGGCAGAGGGCTATGTACCAGATGAAGGAAAAAAATAAAGCCCCAGGAAAACAACTAAATGAAGTGGAGATAGGCACCCTTCCAGAAAAAGAATTCAGAATAATGATAGTGAAGATGATCCAGGACCTCGGAAAAAGAATGGAGGCAAAGATCGAGAAGATGCAACAAATGTTTAAAAAAGACCTAGAAGAATTAAAGAACAAACAAACAGAGATGAATACAATACCTGAAATGAAAACTACACTAGAAGGAATCAATAGCAGAATAACTGAGGCAGAAGAATGGATAAGTGACCTGGAAGACAGAATGGTGGAATTCACTGCCACAGAACAGAATAAAGAAAAAAGAATGAAAAGAAATGAAGACAGCCTAAGAGACCTCTGGGACAACATTAAACGCAACAACATTCACATTATAGGGGTCCAAAAGGAGAAGAGAGAGAGAAAGGACCCGAGAAAATATTTGAAGAGATTATAGTCGAAAACATCCCTAACATGGGAAAGGAAATAGCCACCCAAGTCCAGGAAGCACAGAGAGTCCCAGGCAGGATAAACCCAAGGAGAAACACACCGAGACACATAGTAATCAAACTGACAAAAATTAAAGATGAAGAAAAATTGTTGAAAGCAACAAGGGAAAAACAACAAATAACATACAAGGGAACTCCCATAAGGTTAACAGCTGATTTCTCAGCAGAAACTCTACAAGCTAGAAGGGAGTGGCATGATATACTTAAAGTGATGAAAAGGAAGAACCTACAACGAAGATTACTCTACCCAGCAAGGATCTCATTCAGATTCAACTGAGAAATCAAAAGCTTTAGAGACAAGCAAAAGCTAAGAGAATTCAGCTCCACCAAACCAGCTCTACAACAAATGCTAAAGCAACTTCTCTAAGTGGGAAACACAAGAGAAGAAAAGGACCTACAAAAACAAACCCAAAACAATTAAGAAAATGGTCATAGGAACATACATATCCATAATTACCTTAAACGTGAATGGATTAAATGCTCCAACCAAAAGACACAGGCTTGCTGAATGGATACAAAAACAAGACCCATCTATATGCTGTCTACAAGAGACCCACTTCAGACCTAGGGACACATTCAGACTGAAAGTGAGGGGATGGAAAAAGATATTCCATGCAAATGGAAATCAAAAGAAAGCTGGAGTAGCAATACTCATATCACGTAAAATGGACTTTAAAATAAAGAATGTGGGGCTTCCCTCGTGGCTCAGTGCTTAAGAATCCGCCTGCCAATGCAGGGGACATGGGTTCAAGCCCTGGTCCAGGAAGATCCCACATGCCGTGGAGCAACTAAGCCCACGTGCCACAACTACTGACCCTGTGCTCTAGAGCCCACGAGCCACAACTACTGAGCCCACATGCCACAACTACTGAAGCCCATGCGCCTAGAACCCGTGCTCTGCAACAAGAGAAGCCACCGCAATGAGAAGCCCGCAGGCACCGCAATGAACTGTAGCCCCTGCCTGCCAAAATTAGAGAGAGCCCGAGCGCAGCACCGAAGACACAATGCAGCCAAAAATAAATAAATAAATAAAAAGAAAGAAAGAAAGAATGTTACAAGAGACAAGGAAGGGCACTACATAATGATCAAGGAATCAATCCAAGAAGAAGATGTAACAATTATAAATATATATGCACCCAACATAGGAGCACCTCAATACATAAGGCTACTGCTAACAGCTATAAAAGAGGATATCGACAGTAACACAGTAATAGTGGGGGACTTAAACACCTCACTTACACCAATGGACAGATCATCCAAAGTGAAAATAAATAAGGAAACAGAAGCTTTAAATGACACAACAGACCAGGTAGATTTAATTGATATTTATAGGACATTCCATCCAAAAACAGCAGATTACACTTTCTTCTCAAGTGCACACGGAACATTCTCCAGGATAGATCACATCTTGGGTCACCAATCAAGCCACAGTAAATTTAGGAAAATTGAAATCATATCAAGCATCTTTTCTGACCACAACGCTATGAGATTAGAAGTGAATTACAGGGGAAAAAAACGTAGAAAACACAGACACATGGAGGCTAAACAAGACGTTACTAAATAACCAAAAGATCACTGAAGAAATCAAAGAGGAAATCAAAAAATACATAGAGACAAATGACAATGAAAACACGATGATCCAAAACCTATGGGATGCAGCAAAAGCAGTTCTAAGAGGGAAGTTTATAGCTATACAAGGCTACCTCAAGAAACAAGAAACATCTCAAATAAACAATCTAACCTTACACCTAAAGGAACTAGAGAAAGAAGAACAAACAAAACCCAAAGTTAGCAGAAGGGAAGAAATCATAAAGATCAGAGCAGAAATAAATGAAATAGAAACAAAGACAATAATAGCAAAGATCAATAAAACTAAAAACTGATTCTTTGAGAAGATAAACAAAATTGATAAACCATTAGCCAGGCTCATCAAGAAAAAAAGGGAGAAGACTCAAATCAATAAAATTAGAAATGAAAAAGGAGAAGTTACAGCAGACAACGCAGAAATACAAAGCATCCTAAGAGACTACTACAGGCAACTCTATGCCAATAAAATGGACAACCTGGAAGAAATGGACAAAATCTTAGAAAGGGATAACCTTCCAAGACTGAACCAGGAAGAAACAGAAAATAGGAACAGACCAATCACAAGTAATGAAGTTGAAACTGTGATGAAAAATCTTCCAACAAACAGAAGCCCAAGACCAGATGGCTTCACAGGTGAATTCTATCAAACATTTAGAGAGGAGCTAACATCCATCCTTCTTAAACTCTTCCAAAAAATTGCAGAGGAAGGAACACTCCCAAACTCATCCTATGAGGCCACCTTCACCCTGATGCCAAAACCAGACAAAGATACTACAGAGAAAGAAAATTATAGACCAATATCACTGATGAATATAGATGCAAAAATCCTCAACAAAATACTAGCAAACAGAATCCAACAACACATTAAAAGGATCATACACCGTGATCAAGTGGGATTTATCCCAGAGATGCAAGGATTCTTCAATATACGTAAATCACTCAATGTGATAAACCATATTAACAAATCGAAGAATAAAAACCATATGATCATCTCAATAGATGGAGAAGAAGCTTTTGACAAAATTCAACACCGATTTATGATAAAAACCCTCCAGAAAGTGGGCATAGAGGGAACCTACCTCAACATAATAAAGGCCATATATGACAAACCCACAACAAACATCATTCTCAATGGTGAAAAACTGAAAGCATTTCCTCTAAGATCAGGAACAAGACAAGGATGTCCACTCTCCCCACTATTACTCAATATAGTTTTGGAAGTCCTAGCCACGGCAATCAGAGAAGAAAGAAATTAAAGGAATCCAAATTGGAAAAGAAGAAGTAAAACTGTCACTGTTTGTAGATGACATGATACTATACATAGAGAATCCTAAAGATGCCACCAGAAAACTACTAGAGCTAATCAATGAATGTGGTAAAGTTGCAGGATACAAAATTAATGCACAGAAATCTCTCGCATTTGATACACTAGTGATGAAAAATATGAAAGAGAAATTAAGAAACACTCCCATTTACCATTGCAACAAAAAGAATAAAATACCTAGGAATAAAACTACCCAGGGAGACAAAAGACCTGTATGCAGAAAACTATAAGACACTGATGAAAGAAATTAAAGATGACGCAAACAGAAGGAGAGATATACCACGTTCTTGGATTGGAAGAATCAACATTGTGAAAATGACCATACTACCCAAAGCAATCTACAGATTCAATGCAATCCCTCTCAAATTACCAATGGCATTTTTTACAGAACTAGAACAAAAAATCTTAAAATTTGTATGGAGACACAAAAGACCCCGAATAGCCAAAGCAGTCTTGAGTGAAAAAAATGGAGCTGGAGGAATCAGACTCCCTGACTTCAGACTATACTACAAAGCTACAGTAATCAAGACAATATGGTACTGGCACAAAACAGAAACATAGATCAATGAAACACTATAGAAAGCCCAGAGATAAACCCACGCACCTATGGTCAACTAATCTATGACAAAGGAGGCAAGGATATACAATGGAGAAAAGACAGTCTCTTCAATAAGCGGTGCTGGGAAAACTGGACAGCTACATGTAAAAGAATGAAATTAGAACACTCCGTAACACCATACACAAAAATAAACTCAAAATGGATTAGAGACCTAAATGTAAGACCGTACACTATAAAACTCTTAGAGGAAAACATAGGAAGAACACCCTTTGACATAAATCACAGCAAGATCTGTTTTGATCCACCTCCTAGAGTAATGGAAATAAAAACAAAAATAAACAAATGGGGCCTAATGAAACTTCGAAGTTTTGCACAGCAAAGGAAACCATTAACAAGACGAAAAGACAACCCTCAGAATGGGAGAAAATATTCAGAAACGATGCAACAGACAAAGGATTAATCTCCAAAATATATAAACAGCTCATGCCGCTCAATATTAAAAAAACAAACAACCCAATCAAAAAATGGGCAGAAGACCTAAATAGACATTTCTCCAAAGAAGACATACAGATGACCAACAGGCACATGAAAAGCTGTTCAACATCACTAATTATTAGAGAAATGCAAATCACAACTACAATGAGGTATCACCTCACACCAGTTAGAATGGGCATCATCAGAAAATCTACAAACAACAAATGCTGGAGCGGGTGTGGAGAAAAGGGAACCCTCTTGCACTGTTGGTGGGAATGTAAATTGATACAGCCACTATGGAGAACAGTATGGAGGTTCCTTAAAAAACTAAAAATAGAATTACCATATGATCCAGCAATCCCACTACTAGGCATATACCCAGAGAAAACCATAATTCAAAAAGACACATGCACCCCAATGTTCATTGCAGCACTATTTATAATAGCCAGGTCATGGAAGCAACCTAAGCCCATCGACAGACGAATGGGTAAAGAAGATGTGTATATTCCACATATATAATGGAATATCAGCCATAAAAAGGAACAAAATTGGGTCATTTGTTGAGATGTGGATGGATCTAGAGACTGTTACACAGAGTGAAGTAAGTCAGAAAGAGAAAAACAAGTATCGTATATTAACGCATGTATGTGGAAACTAGAATAATGGTACAGATGAACCGGTTTGCAGGGCAGAAATTGAGGCACAGATGTAGAAAACAAATGTGTGGACACCAAGGGGGGAAAGTAGTGGGGTGGTGGTGGTGGTGGTGTGATGAATTGGGCGATTGGGATTGACATGTATACACTGATGTGTATAAAACTGATGACTAATAAGGACCTGCTGTATTAAAAAAAATTAATTTAATTTTAAAAAAAGACATACAAAAGATAATTAAATAACCTTCAATTAATTTAGTTAAACAGAACCTATTCCTTGAACACATAAGTAAAATTAAGATTCAGATTTCCTTCTTGCAAAATATACAAAGAAGTATAAAATTAATAGAAAATTTTATAGTTTGGTAAAATAAATACACATGCAAAGATATTCAGTATTTTTGGCTTGAACACTGTAGTGCTAGCTCACATTGGCCTGTTTCAGCAATGTTCTTAGCTTTCTAAGGTCCTATTTTACAGGATTGGAAATACCGTTTAAGAAATTTGAACCTATTGGCCATTCACACCATGGTGCTTTCATTGGACCCACACCCAGCTAAAATAGTCTCCACCAAACAGGAGCTTGAGCTTGGGTAAAAGGAAGAAGAAATTTTGCAACCTGCTTTGCAGCCCCATGCAGCCACTTTGAATCTGAGGGTAGAGTTCAAAGGGAGATGGGAGGAGGTGGAGACTAAGGAACAAATCTGGCATTTTGCTCAGAGCCCCAGTGGTGACCACTAGGTGATGGGAAACTATTTCTCTGCAGTGCTTTTAGACATTTTTGGTAGGGTGCCGTTTTTAAGTTATTGATCCATAATTTTCTCTTGACGTCCGTGGCACACACTCTTCTGGTTTTCCTCCTACTTTACTGGCTTCCCCTTCTCCGTGTCCTTTGCTAGTTCCTCCTCTAACCTAAATACTGAATATCTCATGGTTCATTCAGTCTTAGGTTTTGTTACTTCTTCTACTTTTTTCCTAGTTAGGCTCATCCAGAACCCTGGCTTTATATACCATCTATAAGCCAATGCCTCCCAAAATATGTGTCCAGTCCCAGAGTCTCACCTTCAAATCCTAACTCCTATTCGAGATGCCCACCAGATATCTTCACAATGAATAAACTGAAAAGCATTTCAAACTTAACACATTCAAAATAGAACCAATGGCTTTCTCCTTCACTCTGTCTCCCTCCTGGTCTTTCCCGTTTCAGTTAATGGCCCCACCATCCACCCAGATGCTCAAGACACAGACATCTAATCCACTGGCATTTCCTATTGGTTCTACCTCTATAATATGACCATGCTGTTGTCTGCCACCTGGACTACTGCAGTAGTCTCCTGAGTGGCCTGCCCTCTTCCTCCCTGGCCCCCTTCCAACACTGTATTCACAGAATAGTGAGAGGCTTCTTCAAAAATGTACACCAGGTCAAATCACCTCCTTCGATCACATTCTACAGTGACTCCCCAGAGCACTTAGAGTCTGAGCTCCTTCCCTAACATGGCCTCCGTGGTCTTACTCCTGCCTCCACTCCAACCTCGTCTCATTTCACAATTGCTCTGCAGAATCGTTCCAGACACATTAGCCTCAAACATGTCAATCTGTTCCCCATTCAAGGTACTTGCACTGTGCGCTCTCTTTTCCTAGAATACTTCTTCCTAGACTTCTACATGGTTAGGGTGTTCTCATTGTTCAAGTCTTAGCTCAAACCTGACCACAGAGAAGTTTCCCTGACTTTCTTCACTCTATAATAGTTGGCTCCTGCCACACCACATGGTTATTCTTGATATACTACTCTGTTTGTTTTCTACATACAAATAATTGAAAATTGGAACGATCTTTATTTGTTTTATTTTCTGCTTTCTAGTTTTTTCACAGAATGTGAGCTCCTTCAAGGCACATACTTCATCAAGTAAGAGACACTTTGCAAGCCAAGTTATCCCATAGAAGTATTTCAAGAAATAATTAGCTCATGGTGGCACATGTTTTGTATTGCTCAAAACTATATCCAGTTCTCCTATCGCAGTATCTGGCACAAGTTTGGTATTCAGTGAATATTGTTTCAATAAATGAATGACAATGAATAGAATAACAGAAAGATGGAAGGAAGAAAACAGCCTTCAGTCTTCAGATGTCTGGTTCAGGAAAATCTAGTCTCTTGTAATTGAGCCCAGTGTCCCTTTCTTCACCCCTACTCGCATCCCTCCAATCCTGGAAGAAGGAAACAATGAGAGAGAAGAACAAAGTGGAAGAATTAATATTATTGTCTTCTTTCTAGTGAAAGTCGATCTTTTCTACTACCACAGGATCACTGCCCTTTGTCTCCTCCCTCTGGATCGTAAAAGGGTCCCCTGGGATCCCTGTATCAAAAGAAACTCCAGAACTTGTCTTGCAAAAAAGCTGGGGGTCCTCTTTATTTAGTACAACTTTTTTGAGAAATAGAAAGAATATTACCACATAGTTTCAGTTTCTACTTCCTTTTGAGCAACATTTCCAAGTAATTCAACAAAGCTATTTATTTTACAAAGAAAAATATCACTCGTGAATTTTACTCTCTACTTTTATTAAAAATTTTAAATAGAAATAGATGAATTATCCAATTCATCTCTAATTAAATTGGATAATAAGGCCCCCAAAGGATCATTTGTCACAAAGTCTTATAATCAAGATCTGAAAATATTGCATAATGATAACCATCCACCATAGAAATGGGCTATCAGTTCGTTGATAATATTCTCAGATGAATTTCGTTGCTATAATTCCCTTTGGGTAATTCAATAGTAAACCTGTATCTCAAAACCAAAACTAGAAATGGCAATACAACTTAGATTAGCTCATTTGAAAAACAAGGGGAAAACATATTTAAGAAAAAGAAATTCACAGTTGGCCTGGTAATTTCAAGGTACTATAGCAAAATAGCCATAAGCATATTTTATTTCTCATATACACTTATCAAATTTTGAATGGTCTTGTTTACTTCCCTGTGTGAGCTAGCTGTATGTAGGATGTAAGTTAAGCACTAATACTTCCATCTTAAAATCTTTTTAAAAACTTTTCCACTTAGACAATTAGCTAATTCAACAGCTAGTAGGTACATGGTGGGAACCCAGGAGATACGTGTTAATGACTTTGATTCTGCAAGTATCTATTGTGCATACCCTATGTGTAGGGCGATTCACTCAGTGCTGGAGAATACAATGGGAACTAAGAGAAGGGCCAGTAAAGCTCAGTGGCTGACAGGATGGACTTTGGAAATATGGCCCTGAGTTCAAATCCTGAGTCTATCACTTGGTAACTGAATAATATTGGCAAGTTATCTTACCTCTCTAAGCCTCACTTATCTATCTCATCTGTAAAACTAAAAGTATCACTTGCCTCCTGGGATGGTTTTAAGAAATAAATGAAGTCACATATGTAAAGGGATTAACACAGTGACTGACACATCTTAAATGCTCAAAAATGCTTCTTGTTGCCATTGTAATGATTGGTATTACATGGTCCCTGGCTCCCTGAGAGCCTAGGATTTAAAGAGAGAAATAAGCATGTATGTGATTATCACATAGTGGAACGAAAAGCACACCATCTGTGTTTGTCCATAAATGAGTCAACCCAAGGCTCTAAGTTTATAAACTACTCTTTTATTTACTAGATGATATTTTGCCACACAATAAAATGTCAGTTCTGTCTACACATAGAAATCAGGTGTAGTGTTGTCTTGGATTAGTATGAACAATCTGATTTTCTGAGTATGGAATTTAATCTGCTCAGTCTATGAGTTAAAAGATGATTATTTTTCCTTTCCCTTAAAAAAATTCAGATAGATAATGCTGCTTTGCCAACAATCTTCTATATGCTCTTATAAAATTATGAAAAGATATCATGTAATTCTTAAATAAGAAATATTATTATTAAAGTCCAACCTCCATTTTTATCCTCAGCATCCAAAAGGATTGTAAAACGTCAGTACTACAAGAACAAATGAAATAAGTGGCATTGCTAAATTAAAAAGAACATAGACTGAATTTTTTTAAAGAAGCATTTTGGGTGTGAGTCATACCTCTCCAAGCCCTGGTAATGAGCAAATTCTTTTTCTCAAGATTTCCCTCAAACTAGGCCTTTTTGTCCAATTGTAAAATTATCTGGATAATTCAGTTCAGCAAACATCTATAAAATATTTCTTACATGTTAAGCACCATGGATGCCCAGAGCTGAATAAAACACAGTTCTTTCACTGAAATACTTGTCATGCTAATGGTGAAGACAAACAAGTAAACTACTTCTCCATTTATTCTAAAATGTTGATTATTTACTCACATTTATCATCTCTAAAATCGAAATGCATCTTTCAGTCAACAGCAATTTATAACTCCTATCAGCCAGGTGACATTCATGATGTGGTTGCCATTGTGTATTCATGATGTATTGCCTGCATATGCATCTTAGTTATCTGCATAACAAATTACCCCAAAACTTAGTGGCTGAAAACAGCAGTGTTTATTACATGAAATATTTTGTAGATCAGGAGATCAGGCATGGCTCAGCTGAGTCCTCTGACTCCAGAACTCTCAGAAGCTGCAATCAAGGTATCTTCTGGGGCTATAACTGTCTTAAGGCTCAACAGGGGGTGGATCTGCTTTCAAGCTGACTCAGGTGATTGTTGACTGGATTTAGTTTCCCATGGGCTATTCAAGTGAGGTCTTGGTTCCTCATGAGCCATTGGCCAGAGACTTCCCTTGGTTCCTTGCCTAGTGGTCTCCAGATTGGGCAGCCCATGACATGACAGATGGCTTTACTAGAGTGAGAAAGCAAGAGGGAGAGAGGGAGAGACAGAGTCAGATAGCCAGAAAGAAGTTGGTCTTTTGTAACCTAATTTCACAAGTGTCATCCCAACGCTTTGCTGAATTCTGTTCATGAGAAGCAAGTCACTAGGTCCAGCCCATACTCAGTGGGAGGAGACTATACAAGGGTGTGAATACCAGGAGGTGTTCTGGGAGCCATTTTAGAAGTTGTCTGCCACATTGCCTGTGATTATGGAATTTAGTTTATTCCTAGGGGTATGACTGGCCACAGCAATCCCTTGACATTTCAGTCCACAAACCATTTTTAAGGACAATATGAGGAAGGAAGATGAATCCTAGTTTTCTGAAAATGGTTTATTAGCACCTTTTGGTAGCAGAATGGATGTCAGGGGCTTGGGAGAAAATTCAGAGATAACTGGTAGAGCACACTTTAAAGAAATGCTTCAGCAACAATGCTGTTCTGCGTATGTTCTCTTCTAGGAGTTTTAGGTGTCATGTCTTATATTTAAGTCTTTAAGCCATTTTGAGTTTATTTTTGTGTATGGCATGAGGGTGTGTTTTAACTTTGTTGATTTACATGCAGCTGTCCAACTTTCCCAATACCACTTGCTAAAGAGACTGTCTTCTCCATTGTATATTCTTGCTTCCTTTGTTGAAGATTAATTGACTGTAGGTGTGTGGGTTTATTTCTGGGCTCTCTATTCTCTCTGTTCTGTTCCATTGATCCATAAGTCTGTTTTTGTGCCAATACCGTGCTGTTTTGATTACTGTAGCTTTGTAGTATTGTGTGAAGTCTGGGAGGGTTGTGCCTTCAGCTTTGTTCTTTTTCCTCAGGATTGGTTTGGCATTTCTGGGTCTTTTATGGTTCTGTATAAACTGGGATTATTTGTTCTAGTTCTGTGAAAAATGTCCTGGGTAATTTGATAGGGATTGCGTTAAATCTGTGGATTGCTTTGGGTAGTATAGCATCAAAGCTGTTGCTGGGACAATACTATGTGGGGAAAGGTGAACATCAATGCTTCTGAATAGCAAATGATTTAGAAAATTTAGACCCTGAATGGGAAAAGGTTTTAGGAATATCTTGACCAATTTATTTCATGTATATTTTTCATTTTATGAATGCAAAATAATAATATATGATTAAACCCCATGTCTCAATAAGTATAAAACAGCTCTTTCAATAAGCTTAAAATTAAAAACTAAATAATATTGAAAGCATCATATCAGAGTTTAATTGGCAACATTTTTTTCTTTTTGGTGTTATATGAAATAATTTCCCACAATTAAAGGCATCTTAAATTCAGTGACTCAAGAAACAATTACAATGCAGCGTGATGAGTTTAAAAACCTGAGGTAAGTTATTCCTGCCTATGGACTCTCTAACCATGCCAGGGAGTCTGCAGTCTAGCCAAGATGTGTCTTCAGTGGATCACGCATATGGACATTTACATACCTCATTTAAAGTTCAATGAAAGTGAACAACTAAAACTTCTGAAACACTAGAGAAGAAGTTAAAGGTGATCGTAAACAATCTCATATATTGTGCAATGGAAAGGAAGACTTGAGAGATGACAAAAGTGTCCTGTCAAGCACAGTAGAAGCGATTTTCATCAAAGTGCGATAACTTTTTATAACTCCCAACTGTGGTTCCCAGTCTGCAATCACAGACCCCAAGAGTTAGGAATTATTGCAGCGGGCCCGTGAACCCATGTGCACATGAAACATTTTATGTAGAATGGCTAAATAATATCTCAAAACATTTTTAAACCACTGTTTTTCAAATGCATTAAAGGTGCTTTGTTATTAATTAAATACACATGATTTTCAAGTAATTTTTGACATCATCCTAACTTTTTTATTGTGGTTTATTTAAGCAACAAGCATTAGAAATATAAGTATTAAAGAATCCATGAAATTTTTACTATTAAAAAATACCCTCTATGACAAAAATTCTGGGAACTACTGTCCTCAGGCTTCCTGAGTTTCAAACCTAAGCATGTTCAAAAATGATTCATTTTCTATGTCCCCATAGCCTTAGGAAATCATTTATCTCCACATTACTGGTTAAAGACCTTTCTCTTGCTATCACTCTTTCTATTTGAAATTTCATACCCATAGATAAAACTTGTCACGATTTTAGAAAAAACTCCATTTTTATTCCAACACATTAAAAGGAAATCCATTTTGTTTCTGAGAGTAACGAATTGAATTTTAAAAGAATTTCTTTTTCTCTCTTGGTTCCTTAAAGTCAGATTTTTTCCTTTAATTAATGTCAAGCCATCTTTCATTTTTAAACAGCATTACCCTAAGAACGTTGGTTTAATTTTTTTCAATTTAAATGGTTGAGTCGCAGTGCAATGATGATTTTATTATACAATTAAGAAGCCAGAATACCAAAAATTAGCCAAGATGGTAAAACTATTAGTGCTCTGTCACAGCCAAAATGATTCATTTACTTACCACAAGAGATTAAATTGGTCATAATTCAGGTATATACTTGATAAAATGGAAAGAGAAAATTTTAGTAAGTATACTCTTATTAACATGTTTTCTATTCATAAGAGACTTCAAGTGTCTCTCTTTTTTCTTTTTTATAAATTTATTTATTTATTTATTTATTTTTGGCTGTGTTGGGTCTTCGTTGCTGCGCACGGGCTTTCTCTAGTTGTGGCGAGCGGGAGCTACTCTTTGAAGCAGTACGCGGGTTTCTCGTTGCAGTGGCTTCTCGTGTTGTGGAGCATGGGCTCTAGGCACGTGGACTTCAGTAGTTGTGGCATGCGGGCTCAGTAGTTGTGGCTCATGGGCTCTAGAGCGCAGGCTCAGTAGTTGTGGTGCATGGACTTAGTTGCTCCACTGCATGTGGGCTCTTCCCGGATCAGGGCTCGAACCCATGTCCCCTGCATTGGCAGGCGGATTCTTAACCATTGCACCACCAGGGAAGCCCTGAAGTATCTCTTGATATGAGCTCTAGGGTTAACAAAAAATTCAAATACATGCTCATATTGTTATACACATAACTTGAGCACAGTTGCCATTTATTTGTAGGTTCAAGATCAAGAGAGTGATTCAATTTAAGCATGTGTTGTTTTGAATAAAGCAGGCTTGAGGACCGTGTCCTACTGATACAAGGCAAACTAAAAGACATCTTTCTACACCCCTGTTCATCTGATACATTTCTCAAATATCCACTTGATAAGGAAAACAGAATTAAGGAGCTCCATTTTCAGTTGGCAATTCAGCATTAAGTATAAAAATAGGTTTGGATAGCTGGCCAATCCATTATTTAAGTCATCAAACAACAAATATTTATTGAGTGACTCATATGCTTCCAACACCAGGCTAGAGCTGGGCAGACAGCAGTGAATGATACTTGATGCCCCTGCTCTCAGGAAACTTGGAATCTATTTGGAATTCAGAAAGGAAAGAAACTAATTACAAATTAGTGTCAATGGCACTACCAAAAGTTTTCCTCCAGGATGCTTTGGAACCACAGGAGAGGTTCCCAACCCAATGATAAAGAATCAAGGAAGACTTCTCAGGGAAAGTTAGCCCAGCACCTGGTGGGGTGATGGGTGAGGATGGGGTAGAGGAGTGTTCCAAGCAGAGGGAAGAGCATCCTAAGCTTGAATTCTAGGAATATATATATATAGAATAGGATGCCATTTGCGTAAACTGCAGTGTAAACTGTGCGTCTAGGAGTTTTGTAGTGTGCCTGTCCTATTAGCAAGAATATTTAGACGATTGATGCTTGGCTGCAAAGTATCTCTTTCTATGAGTTAATATGCTTTGGGGATGGTACTTATTTTTCCTTTTTTTTTTTTGCTAAGGTGTTATGATACAGTGAGCCCTGGAAGAGTAGAGGAAAAGTCAGTGGAGAGATAAAGAAGGGATAACTTTCCCTATTCCTTTCTCCCCATACTCTCCTACCCAAACACACAGTACAGCTCAGACGCTCAAGAGTTATCCATGTGTGAGATGATATTGCAGCGTGATAAGTAATTCCACCAGCCAAACTGAACCCCTCGGTTAACAAAGTGTTTATTCAGCTTCTCTTGCTGGATGGAACTGAGCCCAGGGGTTAGAGCTGAGAGTTTCCTCTTTGTACCAAAGCTATAACACCCAGCTGGGAGGTGATCAAAAACTTTAAACCACTAAGCAAGAAAGTAAACAAGCTAAAACAAGGACGAGATTGCTGGCTCAGAAAATGGCTTAAAGAATAGGACATCTCGGGACTTTCCTGGTGGCACAGTAGTTAAGAATCCGCCTGCCAATGCAGGGGACACGGGTTCAATCCCTGGTCCGCGAAGATCCCACATGCCGCAGAGCAACTAAGCCCGTGCGTCACAGCTACTGAGCCTGTGCTCTAGAGCCTGCAAGCCACAACTACTGAGCCTGCGTGCCACAACTACTGAAGCCCGCACGCCTAGAGCCCGTGCTCCACAGCAAGAGAAGCCACTGCAATGAGAAGCCCACACGCCACAACTGTAGAAAGCCCACGCGCAGCAACAAAGAGCCAACGCAGCCAAAAATAAATAAATAAATACATTTATTTAAAAAAAGAATAGGACATGTCTTGAGTGGCCAATGCTTTCTGTGTTTGCTTTAATCCATTCTCTAGATTGTAAGTTTTTCAACGTTGGCACTACTGATATTTGGGGCCAGATAATTCTTTGTTGTAGGTGCTGGCCTGAGCTCTGTAGGATGTTTAGATATCTCTACTCACTAGACGCCAATAGCAATCCTGGCCCCTAGTTATCAAAGTCAAAAATATCTCCAGAGGTTGCCTAATGTCCCTTAGGGGCCAAATAATCCACAGTTGAGAATCAGTGATCTAAAATTAAAGGTCTTCCTAACTGACAGCCTATGCTATATCAACAACAGCACACACAAAAACAAAAACGAAACAAAAACAAAGAACCTGCCAATCAAAGTGATTTATGGGATTTTTTTTTTTTAATAAAAAGGCCAAATGCCAGGTTTCTCTTTTTGTTTTTGGTTTGCTTGTTTGTCTTTTTCTGTTACTCGAGGAAAAGAATCAGGTAGAAAGAGAAAAAGGTTATGTCCCGTGTTGAGCACCTAACATATCCACATTTCTTGCATGTGTACATTTAGTCCACGTTAGGAGAATACAAATGCAAAAGAAAATAATTGAAGTAGAGAAGGATTTGCTACTCCAAGATATGCCTCTTTGGCATAAGGATTATTTTGAGCTGGTTATTTTTTTAAGAAACAGCAGACTTAGGAAAAGCTCTGAAAAATGAGTAGTAGAAGTTACCCTTTTTGAAGAGACATTTACATTTACAGTTATAAGAAAAATCTCCATTTATAAGGGTGTCTCCCTCTCTGTACCAGGAAGAGAAGGATGGTTCTAAATCTCTAGAAACTCTTCTCAATGGAGAAGGCAGGGAATTAAATTTGAAGACAACCCTATCCTTGTTTACTGTGCTTCTCCTGGTCACCTCCCACAACTGCCCCCACCCCCACAAAGTCTTCTTTTGTCTTTAGCTGGAAATAGTATTTAAGGTGGTGGCTTGGGCCATTTCGGGGAGTTAGTCTTCCTGGGTCTCTCCCCCGTATACAAGAGGTATACATGTTATTAAACTTCTGTTTGTTTTTCTCCTATTAACCTGTCTTTTATTACAGGGGCTCTCAGCCAAGAACCTGGAAGAGTAGAGGAAAAATTATCTTTCCTCTCCTACAAAATATTGTAATTCTAAGAACCAACCTCCAAATTTGCACTAAATTTCTCAAGAATGAGCCAAGTAGGCATCTAATACTGTTTTACAGCCTAAAAACGAATGTAAATTCATAATATACAGTGGGAGTAAAACTGACCTTCAAAAGAATCATTCAAACTGTTTTTTCAACAGGATTCTCTCAAAACTAGACAAATGACTCCCTTAGTACATGGACTCTGTAGCATCAAAATGACCAATGATTGGAGTTTTTTGGCCAAACTACTGGACAGAGTGAAGGAGGGAGGAATGGAGAAGAGACAGGGCTGTTAAGACAGCCCAGTCCATCATTCGGTATCATGAAGGTAAGAAGAAATTGTTTGGCAGCTACTTTTTGCTATCATCAATTTTTTTTAAATAGCATTTTTTTTTTTTTTTTTTGCGGTATGTGGGCCTCTCACTGTTGTGGCCTCTTCCGTTGCGGAGCACAGGCTCCAGACCTGCAGGCTCAGCGGCCATGGCTCACGGGCCCAGCCGCTCTGCGGCATGTGGGATCTTCCCGGACTGGGGCACGAACCCGTGTCCCCTGCATCGGCAGGCGGACTCTCAACCACTGCACCACCAGGGAAGCCCTTTAAATAGGATTTGATTTTTTTTCTTGACTGTGAGGTTACTCATTGTAGGAAATTCTGAAAATACTCAAAAGAATGCCCCACTTTGAGATAATGACTATTAACTTTTTTCCTTCTAGCCTTTTTCCATGCATATGCAGTAAACAAAATTGGGCTTATACTACAAATTTCGAAATAATATTTTTTAAAAAATAAAATTTTAAAGCCCAATTTTTGAATTAACTTTGTATTGTGGAAGTGTCGTCATGTCGCTGGAGTTATTTATTCTTTCATGTGTTTGTTTTTCACTCCATTATTCAACAAGTATTTTTGAGTACCTCTGACATACCAGGCACTATTCTCATGGCAGGAGATACAGCAGTGACCAGAAGGGACAGAATCCTCTGCCCGGATGGGGCATATGTTCCAAGGTGGGACAACCAGCAATAAGCAAATGAATAAGTACTATATTTTGCATGTAAGACAGTGATAAGAAAAATGGAGAAAAATAAGACAGAAAAGGGTTGAGAGAGCAGTTTGGTGTGTGTTTGAGGGACTGCATCTGCATTAAAAAGAGGTCAGAAAAGTCTTTAGTGAGAAGGTAGCATTTGAGCAAAGACCTGAAGGAGGTGAAGGAGCTATTCTTAAGGATATCAGGGAAATCCTTCCAGACCAAGAGAATTGGGCAGGAGCCCATCTCTAGTGTTTCAGGGGCCACGAGAGCTGACAGAGTGGGAAGGGGTGCCACTGAAGGGGGTTTGGGGGAGAGGAGTTTTAAGGGCTTGGGCTTTGATGGTGTATGAGATGGGAGACGTGGGGTCCAGGGATGGCTTACCATCTAACTAATTCACAGATAGTGCTTGAGGAAGAGACTGACTTTATGCAGGGGGCAACACCGAGAACAGAAAGCCTGGTTGGGAGGCTACCACAGGATCTAGGTAAGGCGTGATGTAGGATTAGACACAGGTAGAGGTGACAGAAGTAGTTGAATTCTGGATATATCTTGAAAGTCAAAACAACAGGATTCCAGAGGTTTCAGTTATGCAGGGTACAAGGGAAAAAAAGAAGAGTCAGGAATGACTCGAAGATTTTTGGGCTTGAGAATATTGCTCTAAATTACAACTTTAGTAAGTGCATAATTTATGACAGTTCTTTTTAAGGTATTCTCATTATGTAGGCAGTTTCAAAATTAAAAAGAAATAACAAGACTAATCACAAGAAGGTCATCTTTGTCTGAATATAAGTTTGACAACCAGAAATCAATAGTGTAAGTTCAAATAAATCAAAAGGGGCTTCCCTGGTGGCACAGTGGTTGAGAGTCCGCCTGCTGATGCAGGGGACACGGGTTTGTGCCCCGGTCCGCGAAGATCCCACATGCCGCGGAGTGGCTGGGCCCGTGAGTCATGGCCGCTGAGCCTGCGCGTCCGGAGCCTGTGCTCCGTAACGGGAGAGGCCACAACAGTGAGAGGCCCACGTATCGCAAAAAAAAAACAAAAACAAAAAACAAAAAAAAAACAAATAAATCAAAAGCATCCAACCCCTTGGAAATGAAAAATAATTCATTTTAAAAAAAGGATCGAAAGAAAAATATACAGTTCAGTAGAAAATTCAAAACCAAAATCATCAAAATCTAAAGGGTGAGATGACTCTTGAAAGATGAAAAAGAGTTCATGAAGAGAAGAAAGAGCACAAAAGATTCCAGGCAGGAGGACAAGCCATGTCAAAGCAAGTGAGATAAACTAGTGCGACAACATGGTGCCCTTGGGGAACATTAAATGTTAAGGGAGGAAATGAAGGAAGGATAGGCAGGGTCCCATCACCCATGGCATTGTATGTCATGCCAGATATCCACATTTCATCCTGAATGTAATGCAGAACCACTATAGGATTTCAAACTGGGAGAAATATTTAAACAATGATGACTATTGGGTCTTCATGAAAGGACCCAATATTATTGGGCATGTAGTTCTGTTTTTTTCCTCTGGTTGTTAAGAAAACAAAAGGTCTTGCTCTTATTTACCAATCTATGTAAGAAGATATAAAATTCAAAAACACATCACATCTACTTTGTTTTCCAGGAATCTTTCCCCTAATGTTACTCAAGCTCAGTATCATTCACATAGGAATTTACCAACACTCTTATCATCTAACCAGTTTTTTTCTTAGTTACTGTCTCAAACCCACTTTTGTAATTAACGTAAATGATTTCAAATTAAATGTAATCATTGCTGCATTATTTTGGTTGACTATTTACCCATCTCATCTCTTCCATTAAGGTTGAAGTAGACTGAGGGCAAGAACCCCCATTTTCAGAGTTTTTTGGAAATGACAAAATATATGTTTTGTCAAAAAGAGATCATAGTTCTTCCAGAGCTCCCACATGGGTGTTACTCAATAAACTGCACTGAGAATCTCTATCACTACATGATTCTTTTCATTGGTATTTCATTTATAGTTAAGGATACACTATGATTTCCCAAGGAATTTTCAGGAGAGGAGGTTTCCTCAATCAACTCTGAGTATGCCAAAACGTTCATTAAATATCTCTGCTACTTCAAAGCCTTAGTTAATTAAGCTTCTCTCAATATATTATCCCCATTCACACAAGTAGCCTCTTTAAAATGAATATGAATGCATTTTTTATTTACCTGTCTCTCTGGTTTCTGGTTCTTCACGCTACTTTATTATCCTTTGACTGCCTGCAGTGACTATATTCTAACATTGTGATACATGTTACCCTTTGAATTCACAGCCATGTATGTATGTGTATAATTACATACTCATGTGTGTATGCAAATCAGGGGCTTTATGCCTGTGTACAAATCACAATTAGTTCATTTCTTCCAGCTCGGCTATAGAGTTTACTGAAAAAATGTTCAAGTTTGTCTTTTGGTGATTACCTTATGCTTAAACTAGCTCTCCTTATTTTCAATATAGAAAAATATATTGAATTACATAACCCCAGTTAGCTCTAAAATGGACAAAGCAAGACAAGCCAGTAAGGACATGTAATGCTTTGGAAAGAAATGCCAAATGAGGACTCCCAAAGTTTAGGTCACCAGGGGCCCCTGCCAAGTGTCTTGGCCTGGGTTGCACATAGAGCAGAACCTTCTCCATTGATAAGAGTTTCGAGAGATTTAGTCGTGACTAAATCTCTAGAAACTCATGACTAAATCAGATTTAGTCATGACTGTATGGTCAGGCTGCTCAAGATGGCTGTTCTCTTGTTCTCTGTACATCCTTTGCTGCACCAGTGCCTGCTTCACCTACACCCCACTCACATGACTGACCTTCCTATGTACTTGCCTGGCCCCAGCTAGTAATTATTCTAATCTTTAGGTCAAACATCTCCACCTAATAGCTTATCAAAGGGGCCGTGAGGAGTGTGCCCCTCTGCTGGTTTCCCTGGAAACTGATGAGCCCACCTGACGTGATTTCCCCCTATAACTGGTAACCTCCCCCTGCCCCGGGAGGAAGCCTGCCACCGCGTCCTGCCCGCCATCCAGCCACCGCACACAGTGGGGTGTCGCTCCGGGACCTTGCTTCAAACGTGTAAGCTCCCCCATCCATTAAACCATTGATGTTGCTGTCTCTGACTCCGGGCCCTTTCTTTGGTCTTGAAGCTGGGCAAGCACAGGCCTTGCAGGCCTGTGGGGTGCAGCCCAACAGGTATGGAGAGGGAGACACTGTTATAAATGGAGGTTTCCCTCATAAATGTAAGTATCCACAACAGAAGGGTAACTTCTACTCAGTTGTGTGTCGCAGGGCCCAGCGGTAAGGCCAGGGAAGAATTACAGCATTGGAGATATACAAAATGTGGCCAATATTGAATTCACAAATCACGCGGTTTATTGCACACAGTCAGCACACAGCACAGGTTAGTGAAAGTAGGGAAAGTAGAAAAGTGGGTAACGAACAATTCCAAGGAGAAGTCTGGGAAGAAGGCATCTGGCAACAGCGTGGGAAGTCGCCCTCTGCTCCCACAGGGCCTCCAGCAGTGTCCATCTGAAACACTGTCACAGGTGTGGAGTCAGGTCCTCCAGCGAAGAGCCTTCAAGTCACTGGGCTCAGTGGTTTCTTTTTAAGGAGTAACAGTTACCCCAGGGGAGGGAGTCTTGGCTCTTTCAGTTGCTCCCTCTGTTCCAGTGATGTACGTTGCCAAATAAATTTCTCATCTAAAGTTGCCACTCTTAGTTTATCAAAGACACCCACAGTCCTACAGTGGACGTTTCAAAACAACTAATATGAAAGTTTACATTGGCCACTATGACTCCATTTTGAACTACTTAGCATAGCTTAATGTAGCTTAAATTCTGTTTCACACAGGATGAGTAGGAATCATAACACAAAAGAAATCACATGAGAGCATCAGTTTTCAGAGCTTTTCCTATGTCTGCTTTTTCTTAAATATAACCAGCTCAAGATAATCCTTATGTCAAAGAGGGATGTTTGGGGGTGGCATATTTTGCTCCCCCTTAGAACCTAAGACTGCCCCTTAGTGAGTCAAATCACTATGGGCCGTTCAGTCCCAGTATGGTCTTGGAAAAATGTAGTAAGTTCCCACCATTTATCCTCTGTTTAGTAATGCAGTGTAGACTTTTTGAAAGATACAGTTGCTGGAAAGGATTTTGACTATAGCACCAAGCTCTTTTTCAATTTTCTGGAACAATAGTAACCTTTGTTCCTTCTCTGGATCTATCTAGATCTTAGTGTTAATCCAGGCCAAAAAAATATGTACATATATACAGAACAGCCCTCTAAATATGCTAGAAGAAAGCATTTATTTATTTATACTTTTCTTTTTGCTTAGGCCTATTGTGTAAGAAGCCCAAGGTTATGTTTACCAACCCTCAAAGAAAAAAAATAATAAAGCTTTGCACTTCATTATAAAACTGAGTATTCAAAGACCCAGGAGAGTCATGTTCTCCATATTTACAAGGTAAATAAGCACCTTGCTAGAGAGGCCACAAAAGAAACGCCGATGAGTCTCCCATTGTAATAACAGGCCAGCAAATACAGTAATCTAGTCAGGTATGCTGAGTTGCCAAAGGTTCCAAGAAAGTCAATTTGTATATTTTTTTAATAGCAAAGGAATCTTGTTTTCAGAATCTATTACAATATTTGGATTCTAGAGGATTAGCCTCAAATGGAAATTACATTTCCAAATTGTTTATTGTGATTTAAATGGTGAATGGTTAACTAGGCAGCATGGAGTTGGTGCAGCACGACCAGCAATGCCATTTCCTGCCATTCCCAGCCGGCAGCTATTCGGGGAAGAGGGAGGATGGAGCTTCAAGGCATTACTTGGCTTCTCTGCCAATTAGTCATGCACTCAAGGGCATCTCCATCAGCCCTTCCCACTTCCAGTTGATTTCAAGACATCACAGAGATTTGAAAAAAAAAACCAAAAAACTCTTCTCTGCAGAAGGAAAGGGCCTTCTGACCTAGACAAGAAGGGACGCCTTGTTTTAGAACCTAGTAACTAAAAGTTGGAGGGGGAGGGAACATGCTGGTGAACAGGGTACAGAGAAATGAAAGTAACAATTTTTTAAGGGGAGCTTATAAAAATATGGGGAAATCTGGGTACTCAGACTGGTTGTATATCATGAAACTGATTTCCACCCGGTATATGTCTCTTCTTCTGTTATCTTAATTTTTATTTTCTTTCTTCTTATCTTAGGACTAGTGACAAAGGAAGAACTCATTCAAGTCCCATATCTTGGCTTCAAAAACCAAGGCGGTTTCCCAGTTACATTTGGGGCCTTTTTTTTCTTCTTAGCTAGTTTGAGGCTTTGAGTCTAATGTTACAAGGAATATGACAGAACACTTTTAGTTTCAAATGAGTTAATGGAGTCTAGTCCTACTTTCCAAAACACTAGCCAGGCCAGCCTCCTCCATGAATCCGTGCACATCTTGCTTCTGTGTTCTGTCCTTCATTCTTGTATTTTCATTGCCTTGTTTTTTCATTTACTGCTTATGCTGAACCTCTCTCCATTAATGCATTTCTAGCACATCTTTCGAGAGCAAGTCAAGTCTCCTTATTTGTAAAGCCTTCCCTGATGCATTTTCATCTTCCTTTTAGGCTTTGATGCATCTCATAGATCAGCCTTCCCGTCATCATCATCATCATCATCATCATCATCATCATCATCGCAGCTAATATTTACTGAACATCATGAACTGGGCACTGTGGTGAGTGTTTTGTGGAGATTATCTCCTGAAATCTGTGAGCCTATGCAGTAGGCTTTTACAGATGAAGAAGCAAGGCACAAAGAAGTAGAGGAGCTGGCCCAAGGTGGCTCTGTGTTGAAGGGGAGCAGAGTTTGTCTCCTCAAAATATGCCTCTTTGGCATAACGATTATTAGGCTGATTTTTTTAGGAAACAACAGACATAGGAAAAGCGCTGAAAACCGAGTAGAAGTTACCCTTTTTGTAAGAGACATTCATATTTATAAGGGAAATCTCCATTTCTAAGGATGTCTCCCTCTCTGTACCAGGAAGAGGATGACTAAACCTCTAGAAACTCTTCTCAATGGAGAAGGTATGGACTTAAATCCACATAACAACTTCACCTTTGTTTAGTGTGCTTTTCCTGGTCACCTCCCATAACCCACACGTTCCCCAAGTCTTCTTTTGTCTTTAGCTGGAGAGAGTATTGAAGGTGGTGGCTTGGGCCATTTCAGGGAGTTACTCAGTTTTCCTGGCTCTCTCCCATGTACACAGAAGGTGTCCGTGTTATTAAATTTCTGTTTGTTTTCCTCCTATTCATCCATATTTTATTTTAGAGGGGTTTCAGTCAAGAACCTAGAAGGGAAGAGGGAAATGATTTTTCCTCCCCTGTAGTACAAGTACACATCCAAGTGTACCTGTCTCTCTAGTGTTTTAGCTCACACTCCTTGAATTCTTTCCTTAACATTTTATTATGAAAAATTTCAAACATACAAAAAAGTTGAAAGAATATTACAGTGAAGAACTGTATACCCACCACCTAGATTCTACCATTAATATTATGCTCTGTTTGCTTTAGTACAGACCTGTCCATCCATTGATCCATCTTATTTTCTTTTTCAATTCATTTCAGAGGAAATTGCAGACACCACTACATTTCCCCCCAATACTTAAGCATGCTCGCCATTAATTCACTCCTCTACTTTTAATGCTAAAAGGAAACATTGACATGGAGAGAACAGGGGCATTCCTCCCTTTGTCACTGGCCAAGTCCCTTTGTCACTGGCCAAGTGGTGCACACTACTTTTGTTTAAAACCATAAATAAAAAATCTTTAGGGCTTCCCTGGTGGCGCAGTGGTTGAGAGTCCGCCTGCTGATGCAGGGGACAAGGGTTCATGCCCTGGTCCGCGAAGATCCCACATGCCGCGGAGCGGCTGGGCCCGTGAGCCATGGCCGCTGAGCCTGCGCGTCCGGAGCCTGTGCTCCGCAACGGGAGAGGCCACAACAGTGAGAGGCCCGCGTACCGCAAAAAAAAAAAAAAAAAAAAAAAAATCTTTAAAGGCTACTTTTCTTCAAAATGTGGTGCTTTCCAAAGTTCGACGATAGCTGCCAAGATCCTTGGGAACCTGTATCTATTAAGATGAAGAGGAATAAATTCCCATCAGCAGCACACGAACCAAGGGCAAGCATATACCTGTAAGCTCCAGATTCATTTCACAAGGTACTTTCTGGGCTGCAGAACAGTCACTGCTTCCAAGTTGGATGGAAATCACTGGGGTGTTATTGGGTTTCAGTGAGAAGGGACAGTGGACTAGTGTAGAGGATGCCTTGGGAGAAAACTCAGAAGCATCAATAAAGTGAGAAGCCAGAACGGGTGACACTAGGGAAGATCGTGCATCTATTTGTGTCTGAGGAAAACAAATTAAGTGTGGTCCATTCTGAATCACAATACACTGATTTTTAGTTCCCCGAAAGACTTCTTAAGAAAGCAAAGTATGAATTTTATAAGGTGTATGTTTAATTTTCAATAAGACATTTAACTTGGCTTAATTGCAATCTGATTTAATTTTTTTGACAGCAGTGCTGCATTTTGAAAAAATGTCATGTTAGCAATACAAGTAAAATTCCCCTGAAATTTAATTTAGCTCAAGGTTCAAGTGTATGATTATAATATTTGAGATACACCTTAACTACATTACAGTTTTTTAATACTGAAGACAATGTGCTAAACCGTCTTAGTTCAAAGTGTTATGTCAAACACTTGAGGAAAGCATTGTGTTTCTTGCAGATTATGAGACGCAATTAAAAGAAATATTGAAGCCTGAAGTTTGAGGTTGTCTATGTAACCATGATATTTAATAAGCAATATTTTTCTGCTCTAACAGACACCAATTTATCATTGTGGAGTTTCAAGTTAAAATCAGCTCTATTCACAAATGCATAGATGAGTGCTTTCTAGATAGGTTTGCTAGATTTAGCAAATTAAAACATACGATGCCCATGGGCTTCCCTGATGGCGCAGTGCTTGAGAGTCCACCTGCCAATGCAGGGGACACGGGTTCGAGCCCTGGTCCAGGAGGATCCCACATGCCGCAGAGCAACTGGGCCTGTGCACCACAACTGCTGAGCCTGTGCTCTGGAGTCTGTGGGCCGCAGCTGCTGAGCCCGCATGCCACAACTGCTGGGGCCCACGCGCCTGGAACCCGTGATCCTCAGTGGGAGAGGCCACCACAATGGGAGGACCGCGCACCGCAGTGAAGAATAGCCCCCACTCACTGCAACCAGAGAAAGCCCACACGCAGCAGCGAAGACCCAATGCAGCCAAGAATGGATAAATAAATAAATTTTAAAAAAATATATATATATATATATGATGCCCAGTGAAATTTAAATTTCAGATAAATAATGAATCATTGCTTAGTATAAGTATAACCCACTGAATTTCAGATAAATAATTTTTTATATATTTCCCAAATATTGCATGGCACATACTTGTACTAAAAAATATTCATTGTTTATCTGAAATTCAAATTTCATTGTGTGTCCTGTATTTTATCTGGCAACCCTATTTCTAGAAGGAGTATGGAAGGCTCCCAAGAGATTCACATAAACATCTTTCCCTGTGAGACCTTAATTCCTCCTATTGGTGGTTCCTTCTTCATTAAGCTAAGCATGGATTTCTTTCTGAGGTGAGGAAAGAAAAAACTTTCCTATTAAAATTCATAATCGGGCTTCCCTGGTGGCGCAGTGGTTAAGTATCCGCCTGCCAATGCAGGGGATACAGGTTCGAGCCCTGGGTCAGGGAAGATCCCACATACCGTGAAGCAGCTAAGCCCGTGCACCCCAACTACTGAGCCTGCGCTCTAGAGCCCGCCAGCCACAACTGCTGAAACCCACATGCCACAACTACTGAAGCCCGTGTGCCTAGAGCTCGTGCTCCACAACGAGAAGCCACCACAATAAGAAGCCCATGTACCGCAACGAAGAGTAACCCCCGCTCACCGCAACCAGAGAAAAGCCCGTGCACAGCAACAAAGACCCAATGCAGCCAAAAAATAAAAATAAATTTATAAAAAAACTTCATAATCACACTATGCAATCCTTAATAAAAAAAAAGACACAATTCTTTATATGTTCTGATGTAGAATTATCTCCAAATAAATTAATTGAAAAAAGCAAGGTTCAGCAATGCATGTATATGGGGTAATGAGAGTTGTCTCCAGAGAGAACTGTGTATGTGGCAGTGGGGGATTGTGGTAAGGAGGAGTCTGCTTTTTCATTCCACTATTTTGTACATTTTGAATTTTCCGTCATGTGCATATGTTATCAATTTAAAGACATATGTGTAAATGAGCAAGCAAAGCAAAACAAAAATATTTCTTCCCAAGCAAAACAGAACAAAACATCAACAGAACAAAACATCCCAAGAGATGCCTAACATTTGGTGGAAATTATTTTATTAACTCCTTGATTCCCTGTCTGACCTTATCAGCTCACCTTAAGAGCTCTGGGAAAACGGAAGTAAGCTTACAATCTTGCATGGATTCTGTCCTGTTGAAATATATCTGATATTTTATAGCGGGGAAAAACCCTCCTTTTTATAAAGTTGTAGATTTTATCTGCTTTTATATATTTTATTCTCTTAATTCTCAACATACTCCTCCTCTCTGTTTTTTCTCGCCATGAGCTTAAGTACACACACACTTCCCTCCTAGCATAACATGAGAAAGGGCCCCATTGTGAATAACAGGAAACACAGCAATCTGTGTTCACCTAAGTTTCTCCATCCATGTTTTCAGCACAGACTTCCATTACAAAATCAATTTTCAGGCTACATGAATAGGGGTTATTTTAAAGGAAAGACCAAGGCTTCCTTGGTAGCGCAGTGCTTAAGAATCCGCTTGCAGGGACTTCCCTGGTTGTGCAGTGGTTAAGAATCTGCCTGCCAAAGCAGGGGAAACAGGTTTGAGCCCTGGTCTGGGAAGATCCCACATGCCACGGAGCAACTAAGCCCGTACATCACAACTACTGAACCTGCGCTCTGGAGCCCACAAGCTACAACTACTGAAGCTCGCATGCCTAGAGCCTGTGCTCCACAACAAAAGAAGCCACTGCAATGAGAAGCCCGCGCACCGCAATGAAGAGTAGCCCCCACTCACCGCAACTAGAGAAAGCCTGTGCGCAGCAATGAAAATCCAACGTAGCCAAAAATTAATTAATTAATTTTAAAAAAATATCCACTTGCCAATGCAGGGGACACAGGTTCGATCCCTGGTCTGGAAAGATCCCACATGCCGCAGAGCAGCTAAGCCCGTGTGCCACAACTACTGAGCCTGCGTGCCACAGCTGCTGAAGCCCGCGCGTCTAGAGCCCGTGCTCCGCGACAAGAGAAGCCACTGCAATGAGAAGCCCGCGCACTGCAACGAAGAGTAGCCCCGGCTTGCCACAACTAGAGAAAGCCCACGCACAGCAATGAAGACCCAATGCGGTCAAAAATAAAAAATAAAGTAAAATAAATTTTAAAAATAAAAAATTTTTAAAGAAGGGCTTCCCTGGTGGCGCAGTGGTTGAGAGTCCGCCTGCCGATGCAGGGGACACGGGTTCGTGTCCTGGTCCGGGAAGATCCCACATGCCGCGGAGCGGCTAGGCCCGTGAGCCATGGCCGCTGAGCCTGCGCGTCCGGAGCCTGTGCTCCGCAATGGGAGAGGCCACAACAGTGAGAGGCCCGCGTACCGCAAAAAAGAAAAAATTAAAAATTAAAAAAAAAAGACCAAGTCCATAATTAAATCTAATGTTTGATCTAAGAAAAACCAATGGAACACACACATATACACATCATTAGCAACATTTCAGACTAATTAAAGATACACTGAGGTGTTTGATAAATCCAAGAAAATCCCAATTATGAGTTGATTCAACCTCTCAGTTTACCTTCAACATAAAGTTTTGTTTATTTATCTGGGCTTTCTCCTGGGGGGATGTTCAGTACCTCATAGTTTTGAACCATCTCCTCCCCTTCCTGGCTCATGCCACCTTTCCTTTTCACCCAGCTCTGGTAGCTCCTGACAGCCTGCTTTTTTCTTCATGTCTTTACCAGGTAACAAAAAGGCTGTTTGCCCCTCTTTCCCCAGCTGAACCTGCACGTTCCTCTTGATGTATTTGGTTATCCCTTGACAGTCATTTACTGAGCATCTATTATGTGCCAGGCACTGCTCTAGGTGCAAGCAAAATCTCTTGTGCAGCTTATATTCTAGTCTGGGGAAACAGGGAAAAAAGCAAAGAAACCAAAAGCAACAGAGCAAGGTTACATTTTAGAAGGTGCAGTCTGGAAAGGTCTTTCTGATTTTCCAGAAGGGTAGAGTGAAGCCCCATAGATATCTAAGGGAGAGAGTTCTAGATAGACGAAACAGAAAATGCCATGACATGAGTTTGGAGCATGCTGGGTATGTTTCAGTACAATAAGGGTGCTGAGGTGACCAGAGCAGAATGAGAAAGGGAGATGAAGTAGAAGGAGATGGAGTCAGAGAGGTAGCAGGTGGCCGGATCATGAAGGCTTTCTGAGCCATGCGAACGACTTCAGATTGTGCAAATATTCCCCAACTTCAGATACTTGAAAGGACTCACCAGGCTCCACAGAGCAGCCACATAAGGCTTTTACTTCAAGGTGAAAGTATGGTGCAGCAAGAGAAAGAGGATGCAGGTAAGCCTTCAGACAATGAAAATGACACTCGGGATTTCAGAGCAGGGAAATAGAAAAGAGCCCAAATCGTGGAAACATGGTTTTGCTGCCATACCAAACAAAAGTTTCCCACCTCCACACTTTTTGTTACAGAAAACCAATAAACTTCTTTTCTGTTTAAGCTATTATAGTAGGATTTTCTGTTGAACTTATCACTAACTGATATAGGTATAACCCTTTAGTGTCTCCTGTCGACTGAAAAAAATTCACAACCTAGAAGTTGAGAGTTATGTTCTATTCGGCGGACAAAACTGAGGACTTAAGCCCGGAAGACAGCATCTCAGATAACTCTGAAAGACTGCTCCGAAGAGGCAAGGTGGGGAGCCAGGATATATAGGAGTTTTTACAACAAAGACCAGGTAGTCGGAACATCAAAAGATTACTGTTAATTAAAGAAAACCGGATATCTCACGTTAAGGAATTTAGGGCTTTTCTATGCATGGGAAGATGCAAGAGTCTGGGCTGACTGAAATCCTTCCTTTGATAGCACCTCAGCTATCTGGGGCCAGGATCCTGTGCTTTCCCCTCCCGAGTTTCCTCAGGGTGCACTGTCAGGGGTGGGGGGCATGGGGGTGTGGCCACACTGTCTGATGATTTGATGGCGGGCATTATGTTTCTATCCTGAGTTTCCTCAGGGCTCACCACCTGGGCTGCTGTAATGAGATGGCTTGATGGCTGCAACATCCTTTGTTTACTGATATGGCAGGCAATGTTTTTCATTCACACTCCAAAGAGTAAAGTTCACACTCCTTAGTATAGCAGATGCAGTTCCCATGACGTGGCTTTATGTTCTACCACTCCCTGTTCCCCACTTTATGCTCTTATAATATTGAGTTCCCCCCACCCCAGCTCACCACACCTAGCCCATACTCTTTGTAGTTATCTCTACTGGTAGCTCTCTTCCTAGACCTGGCCCTCTCTCCCGTCTGTCTAAATTTTTTAGGCAGTTCGGGGGAGGTAAAAAGAAAAACTTCCTGAGTCTTCTGTTTCTTAAAGATAACCAGCCTAAAATAATCCTCATGCCAAAGAGACACATTATGGGGTGGTAGAGTTCACTCCCCTACAGTATCTCTTGGCCTGCTATGCAGTTTGCACTTTGCATTGCCTAGATAACTCCTAGTCATCCTTTAAAACCCACATCTCAAGCCCTGGAGTGCCCCTTCTCCACACCTCCATTGTACACCCTTCATTCCTTTACCTGAGCATTGACCCCATTGCAGGACTGTTTCTATTTATATGAGTATCGCCCCCACTAGACAGTAAGTTCCTCAGGCCCTGGTTCCTCATCTTCTCCCATGGCAGCCAGCACAGTGCCTGGCACACAATCGAGCTCGATGGATGTTAGTTGAACTAATCAGAACTAAAGGTGTTCTTGCTTATGTGCGTAGGGGGTCACCTAGAAGTGAGTCACCAGCACTAAGCAGAACACCCTGTTGTGCAGTTGTAACCATCCTTTCAGGCTCAAGAGTACAGTCTTACAAAGGAAAAAGCCTAGGTGATCCAGAAGCTCAAGTATGTTTTCTGAGATCTTCCAGGGAGAATTGAAGAGAGCCCCCCAGGGCATGGTTACTACTGGTGCCTTTCAGCAATAAAGCCAGAGTTTTCATATGGGAATACATTTGTGGTGGCATTGTAATACATCAGCCTGGCTAGGCTGAACTACATTTCCAGAGTTCCCTTCCCTGCGTGTTTCTGGTTAAGGTGGGCCATGAGAGAAACTCTTGGGGAGAGTTGGAGGACAGAAGAGAGGCACTAGCCATCCTTTAGCTCACACACCAGCTAACTCACTTCATTGGCTGCAGCCGCTCCCCTTCCCCTAGATCCTCTTTCAGCACCTCTGACTTCTGGGCCAGGTGTGTGTGTTTAGCTCCATTGAGAAGGGCCCTCGCTTCTGCAGGATACCCACACCACCAAGGTCAGGGGCAACCAGAATTGACACGGGTTTCCGTCTGTCCTTGTGGGATTCCACCTCATGCTTTTAATCTGTCCTCGTGGAGTTCCAGCTTGCTTGTGATCTCCCTAAACTTACATCCATTCCTGAATGCTTGCCCTGCAGACTTCAAGCTTCGGCATCAGAGGTAAAAACAGCAGCCTTATGGGGACTGCTTTATTAGCTCCTATGATTGTATCAAGTCAAACCTCTGTAATAAATCTCTTAAATATATATATAATATATATATATAACACACACACACACACACATACATATACGTATATGTGTGTATATATGTATATAAAATCTCTTACTGGTTCTGCTTCTCTGAATGAAAACTGACTGATATAACATCAATTCTTGAAACTTCCCAATATTTCCTAGTTTCTTTATCCACGGTCTCTTTTCCCGAAATGATTTGCTATATATACTTTAGGAGGTAGCTACGTTATCATGTTTTCCTGGAAGAGATCTGGGAAACAGCATCTCACCCTACAGACTTTTTCTCAATGTAGAATATGATGTGGCAGCAATAAAAAGGAATGCCAGAGTCTGCAGGAAGGGAGACAGAAAGAGGGACTGGCCTATATTGGGATGACTCTAGGGGGTTAAGATTCCCATGAGGTCATCAATACTGAGGAATCTATTGTACTATGTTTTTTTTTAATTGTAGCATGGTTGATTTACAATATTTAAGGTGTACAGCAAAGTGACTCAGATATATATATATATATATAACATATATGTACTCTTTTTCAGATTCTTTTCCATTATAGGCTATCATAAGATATTGAATATAGTTCCCTGTGCTATACAGTAGGTCCTTGTTGTTTATCTATTTTTTATATAGTAGTGTGTATCTGTTAATCCCAAACTCCTAATTTATCCCTCCCCGCCTTTCCCCTTTGGTAAACATAACTTTGTTTTCTATGTATGTGAGTCTGTTTCTGTTTTGTAAATAAGTTCATTTGTATCATTTTTTAAAATTCCGCATATATGTTCTGAGTTGGCTCGCATGTGAGCATAGCTTATACTCTGCCCAGGAGCCAGTTGCCAAAGAGGCCGGGAGAGAACTGATGAATAAGACTTTTACAGCAGTATACCCAGAGAGCAGCCAAATAAATATTTCTCACAGGAGGTTTTGATGGTGGCAGCCTGGTGCCAAAATACACTTATAAGTTATGTCCAACTCTAAGAATGCTTAAAGGAAAGTGTGTCACAATTGCTAAAATGTCAGAGGATTCTTGAAAAAAAGAAAATGAACAAAATAAAGGAGTCCCGATTTCACACTGAATTCCCAGCATCCCTTCAAATTAGCCCTCTAAAAGTTTCAAGGACTGCACATATACTCTGCTGACTTCAAAGGTAGCTCTGATTTTACATTTGTTCCATGGACAAAATGAGAGAAACCTGAGCCAAAGGAAAGAACACTTAGTGCACTGTTCTGAACGTAACAGGTGTTTGCATGAGTTTTACTTGCTTGTGATGCGAATGTGTGCACATAAATAATAATCCTCAATTCTCTCTGATTCTTGCTTCAAGAGGCCAATGTACGACCTCCATCGTCTTGATTTCAATGCCTAGCCCAAGTTTCCTGGGAATCCGTGGAGGTATGTTGCATAAACATCCAAAGTTTAAAACTTTCCAGAACGCACAGCTAAGCTAGGTTCCCAGGGGCCCTCAATGCATGGAAGCCATTCTATACAGTAGTAGAGAACATGCTCCCTACTGCAGTCTGCCATACTTGGTCATCAAGACACGAAAGCAGGGACTTCCCTGGTCATGCAGTGGTTGAGAATCCACCTGCCAATGCAGGGGACACGAGTTCGATCCCTGGTCCTGGAAGATCCCACATGCCATGGAGCAGCTAAGCCCATGTGCCACAACTACTGAGCCTGTGCTCTAGAGCCTGAGAGCTACAACTACTGAGCCCGTGCACCATAACTACTGAAGCCCAGGCACCCTAGAGCCCAGACACTGCAACTTCTGAGCCCACACGCTGCAACTACTGAAGCCTGTGCGCTCTAGGGCCCATGTGCCACAACTACTGAGCTTGCATTCTGCAACTACTGAAGCCCGTGTGCCTAGAGCATGTGCTTCTCAACAAGAAAAGCCACCACAAAGAGAAGCCCATGTACCTCAATGAAGAGTAACTCCTGCTTGCTGCAACTAGAGAAAGCCCGCACGCAGCAACAAAGACCCGACGCGGCCAAAAAAAAAAAACATGAAAGCATTGCCATTGTGTCTCTACTGAAAACAACTCTGTAGTAAAGACTTCTAGTACTTACATAAATTTAGTTCTTCTCTCCCTCTGGGTACAGTTAGTCAAGGTTGTAAGACTAACTGTAATTATGGGCCGGGAGCATAAATCAAATGGGTCACTATCAAACTGAAACATTCAATTGCACGTTTGAGACTTTCTAGCACTTTCTCCCCTTATTGGGACAATCAAGGAGTCAGAGTATTTTATATAGTACAGGTATAAGATGGTGGAGCCTCCACCAACTTGGGCCCCTGAGTATAGATGTACAATGGGCATATTGTGTAAGGGAGGAATAATCCTTTGTTGTAGTAGATCACTGAGATTTGGGGTTTATTTGTTATTGTAGCATAGCCTTCCCCATCCTGACTAATATAAATTCCTGTAGCTGCAACCCTTCTACCACTTCAAGCTTTTGAAATTTCTTTAATAAAGGTTTTACTACCCACCCCAAGTCACTTTTTTAAGGACCACAGTCGCACAGAATTGGAATCATTATCCTTGGCTTATAATTCACCAACATTTTCAGTCCAAATATAGCTTTCTATCTACCTATGTAGCTGGCTATCATCTATTTTTTTTTTAAACAACATAATGAGTACAGTAAACCCACCAACAAATCAAATACCTGAAACATTACTTACATCTAACTATGGATCCTTCCCCAGTTCCATAATTCAGCCTCCTCTCCAAATAAACATAATTTGAAATACTGTGTTTATCTTTTTCTTGTCATAAATGTGTGTGTAGTTATGTCATTTTATCACATATATTTGTGATATATAAAGTTCAAAGTAATGAAAACTAGCCTGGATTTTCATCTGTCTGATTATTAATGAGGTTGAACATCTCTTTATATGTTTATTGACCATACATGTTTCTTTTTTGCAAAATACCATTTGCATTATTAACCAATTTTTCCACTGGGTCATTTGTCTTTTTAAAATTGATTTGTAAAAGCTCTTCATATATACTGGATACTAATCCTTTATCCATTATATGTGTGGCAGTTATCTAACCAATTTCAATTTTGTCTTTTACACTTTATTTAAGATGTCTTTTGATGGATAGAAATTTTAAATTTTATCTCTGATGAATTTGGGAGTGGGGATAAAGGGATCGATTAGACTTCTTGGGAGGTATAAGCCCAATTATTACACTCTTGTTTGCACTTCAACTGGCAAAGTAAAAAGGAAGCTGACTAGTTACAAAATAACAACACACACACATATACACACACGCATAGATATTTACATAGACACACAGCAATGAGTTTTTTGCCTTATGGCTAACCATTCAATTCAGCTACCAAAAAAATCCCTTAAAACGGGTAGGCAGGAAAAAAATAAACAGCATTCTTTTGATGGTTGAAATCCACTGTTAAAAGGGACAGGTTGTGTGATTAAAATGGAAAGACTTTTTATTAAAGATATTCAAAGTAAAGTTCAGCACAGTATACCAGCCTGGAATTTGAAAGCCATTTCTTTTAGGTTCTACCTTAAAGGATGAAAAGAAGAATTAAAGGATGAAAAATACAGAGGATAGTTTGTACATTTTAAAGGCAAGTGTGACTCATCAGAATGTGAGACGAAATGACTAATATTATTTAGACGGAAGCTTAAGAAACAATGTTTTCCTGGTTTTTAGACCCAAGATATTTTTCCTACAATGCTTACGCTACTGATAGAGAAATTTCTAATGAAACAAAGAGGGCAGCTAGAATCAACATCTCTCAATAATTTCTCGAAAAAATGGTTAAGAAAAAAAAGCCTTCCTCAAAAATGCTTGTCATTTTTTGGGACTTCCCTGGCGGTCCAGTTGTTAAGACTCCATACTCCCAATGCAGGGGACACGGGTTCAATCCTTGATCAGGGAACTAAGATCCTGCATGCCGCACGGCGTGACCAAAAAAAAAAAGCTTTTTTTTTTTTTTTTTGCGGTACGCGGGTCCCTCACTGCTGTGACCTCTCCCGTTGCGGAGCACAGGCTCCGGACACGCAGGCTCAGCGGCCATGGCTCACGGCCCCAGCCCCTCCACGGCATGTGGGATCTTCCCGGACCGGGGCACGAACCCATGTCCCCTGCATCGGCAGGCGGACTCTCAACCACTGCGCTACCAGGGAAGCCCAAGCTTGTCATTTTTAATGCCACATACTTGTAAGATCTTCTTCTTTTTCTTCTTATTGGCAGAAATCAAAATAAGGTAGGATCATAAAAAACTGTATACTGTATATCAGCATAAAATAGTATATTTAGTATTTTATTTGACTACTTTTAATCCATTTATTTGTACTTTGGAAAGTTTGCATCCCTTCATGTCTGATTGATATACATATTTTATCAGTAAGAGTTGAAAGTTTTAATTGATTAAATACAGCATTTATAGACAGCTCCTCTAAAAACAGAACATTGGACCTCAGCTCTGGAATTTACCCTCCCATTGTCCATAATCCCCATATGTAGGGGGGAGAAAAAGAGTACTGGAGGATGTAGGGGCCTTCTTCCCTTCTAGGTTCTTTGGCTGATCTAATCATTAAATTGGTATCAGACAGATTAACAGGAGAGAAAAAAATGTTTTTTTGTACCTATGCGAGCCCCATAAAAATAGGAGACCGAAACGGCAGTCAGGTAGTTGAGACTTCTGTAACATCCTAAGCTTTCGGGAGGTATAAGCCCAAAAGTTACCTTTTTACTAAGAAACTTGCCTGCTTAACAAGGCAACGTTTGTTTTTCAAACATCTCTGCCTGCCTGTGAATGGCCTTCCTTCCCTTGTATCCCCAGACCCAGGTCCCCTTTCCAATGTAAATTTAGGCAGTTGAGGGGGAGGTACAGAGCTTTTCCTGAACCTGCTGGGTTTTTATTGCCTTTAGTTCAACGTAATCCTCATGCCAAAGTGGCATATTTTGGGATGACAAATTCAGCTCCCCTTTAGGGAGCATTTCCTAGTTAAAACTTCTAACATTTGCAGTGGCTCCTGCTTGAGGATTGGCATGATTGCTTTCCATTAGATAAGGCTCTTTGTTTGGAGAAGATAATTTTGATGAGTTACTTTGAATTAAAGAGAACCCTCACATCCCATATCCCCACATCACACACACACACACACACACACACACACACACACACACACACACACACACCCCACTTCCTGGACTCCTAAGAGACAGAGAGTTGAATTATTCTGCATAATAAAGTAAGAGAAAATCTGAGTTTCTGTGCACTCCCCTAGCAGGAGGTGGTAGGGTGCCTGGGAGTGGGAAAAACAAAGAGATGAAAAGAGCCTTAAAAGAGAGGGGCTGAGCATCTTAGCAGGAGCCAAGGAGGCAGAGAAGAGAGGGCTTTTACAGGCCATTTTAACGGGTGTAACAAGCCAAGCATATAATCCTGAGGCAATTAGTTTTGTCTCCCATTAGCCCAGTAGTTCTCAGCAGAGTGAATTTTGCCCCCCAGAGAACAGTTGATAATGTCTGGAGACATTTTTGGTTCACAACTGGAGGGGGTGCTACAGACATCCAGTGGGCAGAGACCAGGATGCTGCTAATGATCACACAGTGCACAGGACAGTGCCCACAACAAAGAGTGACTTGGTCAGAATGTCAGTAGTGCCGAAATTGAGAAACACTTTATTCACCCCTTAAATATGCCCCTGTGTGAAAATAACTCCATGAATTTTCAGGTTGCTCTCGGGAAATACAAGCAGTCTCAATCTAATACTATACACGTCCATTTACTTGTAGAAGTTAATACTCCAAATTTGCTTTCAAGTTGAGCTTCTCACCCGGTAGTCAGAGAATTGTACTAGATGATGTTTTTGTTTCTCCTTGCATTAACATTCTAAAGGATGCGAGATTCAGTTGAGATTGTTCTGATTCCCAGCCCATCCCAGGACAAGATATTGATTACTTGTCAGTTATTGTCTTCTCTGTTTGTTGTTGTCATTGTTTTAGATTTTGCCTTTTTTAGGGAGGCAGTGCTGCGGAGTGGTTAAAAGCTTGGACAATAGAGAACACTGCCTGGGTATGAATCCCTGCTCTGCCATTACCTAGCTAAACCTCTCTTGGCCTCAGCTTCTCATCTATAAAATGGAAATCATAATAACCCTACCTCACAAAGCTATTTTAAAATTAAACGAGTAAAGCATATTTTTTCAAGAGGAAAAATTGGTATTTTAGTATCCTGTTTTATGGATTTCTGATCTAACAGTCATTATAAATAGCTTAGACCAGAGGACATACTGTCTATATTTCTGTGAAGCTCCCCCAAATTCCATAACTCTATCCTGTACACAGTTGGCAGAAATTATATTTAATTTTTTTTTTGAGTTCAGTACAGTCAACTACCTTCATATGATACAATTCCAAGAATAAAAGAGAAATAAAAAATATATCTGGCTCCCTAGTCTCTTCACTTTATCCTTTTCTATGGAAGGAAGTAAAAAGAAGTTTCCATAAGTTCTGTAATAACTCTTGGAAGTATCGATAAGTACTAAAATAATAATAAGAAGAAGAATGTCACATCACTGAAGAAAAGAATAATTCACAACAAGATTATAAAGCACGTAGGTAAAGATGTGATTGTTCCTGAATCTTAAAAATCACTGTCTCTGGGCTTCCCTGGTGGCGCAGTGGTTGAGAGTCCGCCTGCTGATGCAGGGGACGTGGGTTCATGCCCTGGTCCAGGAAGATCCCGCATGCCGCGGAGCGGCTGGGCCCGTGAGCCATGGCTGCTGGGCCTGCGTATCCGGAGCCTGTGCTCTGCGGCGGGAGAGGCCACAGCAGTGAGAGGCCCGCATACCGCAAAAAATAAATAAATAAAAAATCACTGTCTCTGGATTCTTCTTCTAATTGAAACTTATAAAATGAAATACACGAAAAGGCCCACGGACTGCAGTTCTATGGTCACCACTTATTTTGAAAAATCAAGTTGTCAAGGATTACTTTGAGTCATCACTGAATGAATGACAGAGGAGCAATGGGTCTGCATTTTTTTCAATCAGAGAGATCTACTTGCATTAAATTCCATCAGGAGGAAAGGGCCTAATTATGAAAGCAAAAACACCTTCTTCTAAATTCACATTTGCCCCTTTGCTCACTGTTGTTTCCCATGTTTATATAATGTGAGTCATAAAGTCTGGTAATGACAAGATCACCTATATAGCACCATTTTCTTGAAAACACATTATGTAATTGCTCCATTTTGAATTATGGCTGATTCTAAGAAAAGCACTTCTCTCATTGCTCAGCAACTACAAAGAACCTGCTAAATGTTTTAATTTTATCCATCTTCACCTAGGTGGTGTTACTGAACTGCACTTGGGTCTGCTCGCCCACCACGCAGCAAAGCCAATCTAATGACACCAGGTTGTGGTGAGGGAAAGTACAGCATTTATTGCAGGGTGCCAAGAAGGAGAACAGGCAGCTGGTGCTCAAAATACCGAAACTTCCCGATGGCTTCTAGGGAAGGGTTTGTATGTATGTATGTGTTTATTTTTAAGATATAGTTGATTTACAATATTATATAAGTTTCAGGTGTACAACATAGTGGTTCACAATTTTTAAGGGTTTGACTCCATTTATAGTTGTTATAAAATATTGGCTATATTCCTTGTGTTCTACAATATATCCTTGTAGCTTATTTTATACATAGTAGTTTGTACTTCTTAATCCCCTACCCCTACCTTGCCCCTCTAGGGAAGGGTTTTTTAAGGCAACATTTAGGGTGCAGGTTGCAGCTCATGGACTTTCTTCTTATTGGTTGGTGGTGAGGTAACAACCTTCTGGTTCTAACTAGTTTGGGGTTTGCGTGCTTGTGGTCAGCATGTAGTCACCATCTGCCACCTGGGGAGGCAGGTCTTAATTTCTGCAGAACAACTCAATGATATATGTATATTCCTTGAGGAAGAACTAGAGCTCTGTTTTACCATTGAACTATTGTTACTTTCATTGCTTGACTACTTTTCCTTTGTTTCTGCATTCACTCACTTCTGTACTTCTGACCAACTGGCTATAGATTAGAGGTTTCAATGACCCCCTCCAACTCAGGATGCCAATGGCAAGTCCAGGTTGCACTACTAACCAACTGGCTATAAATCACAGGCTTCCATGACCCCTCCTCAGATTCAACTAATTTGCTAGAGTGACTCATAAAACTCAGAGGAACATTTTACTTACTAGATCACCATTTTATTACAAAAGGATATAACTGCAGAACAGCCAGATGGAAGAGATGTATAGAGCAAGGTATGCAGGGATGAGCATGGAACTTCCATGTCCTCTCCAGGTGCCACTCCTCCAACACCTCCACGTGTTCACCAAAATGGAACCTCTCAGAGCCTCATCCTTTTTTTGGTTTTTATGGAGGCTTCATTACATAACCATGATTGATTAAATCATTAGCCATTGTCGATTGATTCAACCTCCAGTCCCTCTCCCCACCCCCAGGGTCAAGGGGGTGGTACTGAGAGTTCCAACCCTCTAATCACATGGTTGGCTCCAACCAGTCCCCACCTCACTAACATAACAAAAGACCTTTGTTGCTCTCATCATTTAAGAAATTTCAAGGGTTGTGGAAGCTGTGAGCTGTGGATGAAGACCAAATATATACGAGAAATATATTTTGGTCATCTGAATGAATGTATATTTCTCCTAAATCACAATATCTCAGATACCTAAAAGCACAGGTAACAAAAGCAAAAATAAAGAAATGAGATTGTGTCAAACTAAACAGCTTCTGCACAGCAAAAAACCAACACCAAAATGAAAAGGCAACCTACAGAATGGGAAAAACTTTTGCAAACCATATATCTGAAGAATGGTTAGTTTTCAAAATATATAAAGAATGCCTACAACTCAATAGCAAAAAAATTTTTTTAATAAAAAATACTCAGGGACTTCCCTGGTGGCACAGTGGTTAAGAATCTGCCTGCCAATGCAGGGGACACGGGTTCGAGCCCTGGTCCAGGAAGATCCCACATGCTGCAGAGCAACTAAGCCCATGTGCCACAACTACTGAGCCTGCACTGTAGAGCCTGCGAGCCACAACTACTGAAGCCCAAGCACCTACAGCCCGTGCTCCGCAACAAGGGAAGCGACTGCAATGAGAAGCCCACACACCGCAGTGAAGAGTAGCCCCCGCTCACCACAACTAAAGAAAGCCCACGTGCAGCAACAAAGACCCAACACAGCCAAAAATAAATAAATAAAAATAATTTTTAAAAAAAATTCAATTTAAAAATGAGGAAAGAAACTGAATAGACATTTATTTAAAGACATACAAACGGCCAGGTATATGAAAAAGTGCTCAACATCACTAATCATCAGGAAAATACAAATCAAAACCACAATGAGATATCACCTCCCACCTGTTTAGGATGGCTATTATCAAAATTATTATATATAACAAGTGTGGTGAGGGTGTGCAGAAAAGGGAACCCTTGTACAATGTTGTTGGAAATGTAAATTGGTACAGCCACTATGAAAAACAGTATGGAGTTTCCTCAAAAAATTGAAAATAGAGCTACCATATGATCCAGCAGTCCCACTTCTGGTATTTATCTAAAGGAAGTAAAGTCACTATGCCAAAGAGATATCTGCACTCCTGTGTTCATTATAGCATTATTCACAATAGCCAAGATGTGGAAACAACCTAAATGTCCACTGATGGATGAATGGGCTTAAAAATATGCTATATACAGACAATGGACTATTATTCAGCTTTAAAAGAGAAGGAAATTCTGCCATTTGCTGCAACATGAATGAACTTGGAGGACTTTATGCTAAGTGAAATTAGCTAGACATAAAAGGAAAAATGCTACACGATACCACTGCTATGAGGAAGCTAATCAAACTCATAGAAGCAGAAAGCAAAATGGCAATTGTCAGGAGCTGAAGGGAAGGGGGAAAAGGGAGGTATTAGTGAAAGAGCTCCAAGTTATGGTTACACAAGATGAATAAATCCTAGAGATGTACTGTACAGCACAGTGCCCATAGCTAACAGTACTGTATGGTATACTTAAAAATGTACTAAGAGGGTAAATCTCATGTGTTCTTATCACAAAAAAATAGTAATGAATAATGAGGACAGGAGGATATGTTTATGGCATAGATTGTGATGATGGTTTCATGAGTGTATACATATCTCCAGACTCATCAAGTTGTATATATTAAATATCTACAGCTTTTTGTATGTCAATCATACTTAATAAAGGGTTTTTTTTTTTAAGTGATCAAAAGAGCACAAAGGACATTTGAAGGATAAGAAAAGGAGTGGCAGAATGTGGGAACTGGACACAGAAGGGAAGTGAGAAGGTGCTGAGAACAAATGGTGCCTGTTGCTTTACCATTTTTCCCAGGTGTGTCTTAAAGCAGGAACAAGAAACATGTGCAGTGTCAGAGTTTCCCAACTGATATTTATGGATTTATTCTCAGAAATCAGTGAATATACGAAGGACTTGCAATTGGTTTCGCCATTTTACAAATGAGGAAACTAAGAAAGCTTAGAGTCACGGGGCTACTGAGTGGCAGAGTTAAGACTCAAACTTAAGCCTTCCAGAGGAATTTTTTCATTTCTCTTAGGAGACTCAAACATAAAATTGAATGTAAAATATTTAAGTAGGCACCTGTTGCTAATGGCTAATACCTTTATAGCAACAAATTTTCCCTAAGACAGCTGCTCCCTCGGTGATTTAATTTATGTCCTACCATTAGCCATCTCCATTAGAAAGAAAAATTGCAGACACTTTCAGCAGGGCAATTTGAACAAAATCAAACCTCAGAGAATTTTATGGAGCTAGAAGAGACGTGAGTAATCCTCTAACACAGTAGACTTCTTTTGAAAATAAGGAGAATCTAGTCAGAAACTTCCTTGCTCCTCAAAATGTGGCCCCTAGACCAGCAGCATGAGTATCACCTGGGAGCTTATTAGAAATGCAGACTCACCCCAGGCCTAGTGAATCAGAATCCCCCTAGGATCCAGGAATGTGTTTTAACAAGCTTTCCATGTGATTCTTTTAAGAATCACTAAAGTTTGAGCTCCACTGGGCTAAGTGACTTATTATCCAAGGTCTCACAATTAACTTGTAACAAGCCCAGCTCTTCTAAGTTCAGTGCTTTTTCCATGATACCAAATGGCTAATAAATATTAACATTCCTTCTCACTCTCCATTCACTATTTCCCCAGGCAGATCATAGTGAAAGCATTTATTCTGTACTATACCAAGATTATAACAAACAAGACCCACCAAATAATATTTTACAGAAAACTTTTTGTCTCATAAAATCCTTTAGATATATTGGTTTTGAAGTAGACTGGAAAGCATTCTCCCTGACCATATCAATCCATGATTTTTTCTCTCTTCTGAGGAGATCAGGCGCATTCAGGGTGGTATGGCTGTAGACTTTTTCTCTCTTCTGGATTGACTGACTTGTCATACACCTGTTTGATGCTGAGAAGTAGTTTGGTCCCCACCTTGGGGAGGCATAATAAGAACAATCCTGAAGTTGGAAAGCCTTAAAGTTTCTGGACAAGAACCCCCAATTATTCTGCTGATCAGTCTCTTTAGGAAGCCTGCACTCCCAAATGCAAAACAGTTGGTCCCACGTTATCTCAATAACTAGTGCAGTCTTCCCCGAAGTTAGCCACACAGACCTAGAATAAGGTGTGTTCTGGAACTTCAGATGTTTCCATAAGGCTCTTGGGTGCTATTTTATTACTGCGAACCATTTTAGATGAGTTGCTCTGTTCAGGTTTGGATCTTATTTCAGAGAAGTCTCACCTGTGGGCTCACGTTAAGGGGAGGAGGGAATTGTGTCAGGTGCCCCTGACTTGACCTTTATTTTGAAAGCTGAGGATTGAAATTTGCTGGGAAGAGATTGCCTTGAGCTAAGGTCTGTCTGCTCCTAGCTGCCTGGAGTGTCAGACTAAAGGACGCTGGTAGAGAGTTCTTTCTGATGAAGATTCCCGCATGCTGTGTGCCTCACTGACTTTTGGAGATCTCTGTCTGGAGAAAAAACACTTCACAATTGAAGAACATCCTGAGAATGCATAGAACAGGTAAAGTAATGATGAAAATACGGAAACTTCGAAGACTATCTCAGTACATGCCCTTCCTTCATCCCTGTAGAATCTCAGGGAATCATTAACTTGTAACCATTGCCGTCTATTACTCGTGTTCTCCTTCAGGATGCCAAGGGTAGGCTTTCAGGAAAAATTGATTCAGCCATTTTTTTCTGTGCATCGTTTCTCCTCCCGAGTTCTTTGATCGTCTTTACGATCATTACTCTCAACTCTTTTTCAGGTGGAATGCCCATCTCCACTTCATTTAGTTCTTCTGGGGTTTTACCTTTTTGTTTGTTTGTTTGTTTTGCGGTACGCAAGCCTCTCACCGCTGCGGCCTCTCCCGCTGCGGAGCACAGGCTCCGGACGCGCAGGCTCAACGGCCATGGCTCACGGGCCCAGCCGCTCCGCGGCATGTGGGATCTTTCCGGACCGGGGCACGAACCCGTGTCCCCTGCATCGGCAGGCGGACTCTCAACCACTGCGCCACCAGGGAAGCCCGGGTTTTTAGCTTATTCATTCGTCTGGAACATGTTCCTATGCAGCCTCATTTTGTCTGAGTTGCTATTGGTATTTTTATGTATGTGGTAGCTTAGTTATGTTTCTTGACTTTGGAGAAGTGGCCGACTGTAGAAGGTGTCCTATGAGTCCCCGCCGTTCGCTCCCCTATCATCACCCCCCTGTCGTCACCCAAGCTATATGCTCTAGGGGTTCTCCCTAAGAGGGCTGCGTGGGTCCTTCTGTTGTGGTGGGCTGACTATGTGGGTGGTCTGGTGGGCCTGGTCGGCCCCTAGTCCTGTTGGTTGCCAGGCCCTGCCTCGTGTGGATGCCGCTGGCTGCTGTTTAGTGGAGGTGGTTAAAGATGGCTGATTGCAGAACCCCAGGGGGCCCTGAGCTAGTGCTGGCTCACTGGTGGGTGGAGTCAGGATCCCGAAGACTCCAGGGCTGTTGCCCAACACCTGGCAGCTGAAGCGAGGTCCCGGGGTTAGTGCCGGACTACTGGCAGGCAGAGCTGGGTCCCAGTCTGGCTGCAGGGATCCCGCTGTCAGATCGTTGCCGGGGTGGGGGGGGGAAGGCGGGTGCTGGTTCCTGACAGAGTTGGGTATGTGGTCTGTGGTCTCCCATAAGTTGCGTTGGCCTGCTAGTGGGCAGGGCCAGAGCCCAGCTGGTCCCAGGGTAGGGTCTGGCCTGCACTGGGGGATGTAGTTTTCTTGCTTCTGATGCCTGCTCCCTGGTGGGTGAGGCTGGTCTAGAGGTTTGTGCAGGCTTCCTGGAGGGAGGGGCCAGTGTTTGCCCACTAGTGGGCAGAGCTGGGTCCTGGCCCTCTGGTGGGCTTGGCCGTGTCTAGGGGCGTGTCCAGGGGCAGCTGTGGGCTCTTTAGCCTTTAGGCAGCTTGTCCTCTGATTGGTAGGGCTGTGTCCCCGCGCAGCTAGTTGTTTGGCCTGAGGCATCCCAGCACTGGCGTCTGTAGATTGTTGCTTCCAAATATAGCTGCTGCCTGTGTCCACGTACCCGGGGTGAGCCACAGCTACACACACCCCCACCTCTTTGGGAGACTCTTCAAGATCAGCAGGTAGGTCTGGCCCAGGCTCCTATCAAATTACTGCTTTTGCCCAGGGTCCCAGAGCATGTGAGATTTTGTGTGACCCTTTAAAAGTGAAGTCTCTATTTCCCCCAGTCCTATGGGACTCCTGCAGTTAAGCCCTGCTGGCCTAATAAGCCAGATTCTTACAGGGCTCATCTTCCTGGTGCAGGACCCCTGGGCTGGGGAGCCTGATGGGGGGCTCAGAACTCTCCTGTGGGAGAACCTCTACACGACCATTATTCTCCAGTTTGTGGGTCGCCCATGGGGGTGGTGGGTATGGGATTTGATTATATCTCAAGTCTGCCCTTCCTTCATTATGTCTTCAGTTGTAGAAGATCTTTTTTGGTAGGTTCCAGTCTTTTTCATCGATGATGGTTCTCCAGATAGTTGTGATTTTTGTTTCCGAATTGAGTCCTATGGACCCTGCCTCGGCGGGGGAGGGCTCTTTTTCTTGTTCGGGTTCGAGTAGGCAGATAATGAAACTGAAGCTGAGATCAACCCAGCACTTCATTCAGTGGTCAAAGACCGGAGGATCAACTTCTCACCCACCTGGTGAGAGGGACTTGATTTTAAAGAGTGAAGACAAAGGGAGGAGGAGTGAGGCTAATGATGGGAGGCACATGCATTATCTTACAGGAAAAGGGGCAGGGCTTTTTCCGAGGGAGTGGGGTGCCACCTCCTTTTTATCCTTTTTTGGTCCTTAATATTTGGTCATGACTGCTGGTAGGTGTGTTATTTAATATGCTAATGTAGTAAAATCAGTGTATAATGAGACTCAGGGTCTGTTGGAGGTCAGGTTCCCTGCCATCTTAGTCCCAGCTGGTTCCATCTGGTTTTTGGTTGTTTGTTTGTTTGTAGTTTCCTTTCTTATCTCTGGACACTTCAACTTAGATTTATGTTAACTCCTGCTAAAGGTGGGGGGAGGGGGTTGGCAGGTTTTGAGCAAAGACCTGGAACAGCTTGGGCAACAGTTTTGGTGTGCTCGTGAGAGGAGGTGAGCCCAAGGTCTCTCTACTCTGCAATCGCGGTCACTCTTGGGAAGTGTTCCCCCTTTTTTTTCTTTTCCTTTGTGCTTAGTCTAGTTTCACTTGCTTGTAGGGTACAAGGGCCTTGTCTCCGCTCCTTCAGACCAGAGCACCTCAGCCCAACGGGCCGTGTGCAGAAGCCCTTGCCTGGCACTCCAGCCATTGTTTCACTGAGACTCCATAAAGCAGAACCATTTCTGTACCTTCACCGTAATTCTTTTTATGGAAGATTTTTAAACTGTGACAGTTTAAAACAAATTAGCAGTAGAACAAACAGTTCTGTCAAACAAAATCTTACAATTGGACAAACAAAACAGACAAAAATTGTAAGCTTAACAGAAGCAGTAAGGCACATAAAAATGAATCCTGAAATGACATCCAAGTAAACGCCCATGTGTAATAGCTGAAACTTTCCACTAATTAGTTTCTGACCTTGCGTGAGTTACTTATCTTCACTGGGGACAATAAGACCCCAACCTTACCTTTTAAGATTTATTGTAATATGATAATATGGTATATGTGAAATGTTCTAAAATACAGTGCAGAAGTTCTGGGTACAAATTGACTTCTTAGTATTACAGCTCTGAAAGCCATGATATTCTCATTTATATAAACTCTAGGTTACACCCATGTGCTTTGGAAGAATTGAACCATTCCAAGACACTGCAAACCACCTTTTTCTTTTTCTGTCACCAAATTTGAATTTATTTTAAAAGTCACATTTTTGTGCTTCCAGACAAGAGGACCATAGCTCCAGTTCTTTGACTCCATAGCTAGTACTACCTAATAAACACATAAAAACATGTTGAAGCCATTTTCATTTCTTTTTGTTTCATGCTTATATGGTGGATCCAAAGAGTGAATAGAATATGCCATTCCTTATGGAAACAGAAAACACAACTATAACCCTCTGTGTGGTTGACTCAGTACATCTTGCATCTTTGACAAGGAAATTTGGATTATACAAGCACTGTTTTGCTCATTTACTGAGCACTACAAATGTTGATTTATTGTGATTTTGAGTTAGAAGGAAGCATAGTGACCATTTACTGTAATCCTCTCATTTTACCACCGCAGGGACTGAGCCTCAGAAAAGTGATGAGAATTACCCAAAGCTACACAGCTAGTTAGTGGCAGAGTCCAACTCAACTAATCCTACAAACCACGAGGGAAAGGCACTTAGCAGGGAAAGGTGCTTATTTCATTCTGCCATGCTTCTTCTAAATTCAGCTGTTTCTTTTTAATCAAGGATACTTTTCAGAAGGCTTGATCTCACCTGTGAGAATCTTTACTACTGATTCTTAAATTTCTTTATTTAGTGCTCATTGAGTTGCACCAATGCTAGCTCATCTGCCTAAGGCTTTACTCTGGAATGCTTTTTTTTCTTTTTTGGCTACTTGTCTCTAGTAAACAGCAACTCATATTTCAAAATAACCCTCCATTTTCCTTCTTCTCAGCAACCAATTCTTTAAATCTTCCAGGAAAACTTGAGGGATAGTTGTTAAGAGCGGATGTTGCAGGGTCAGAGAGCCCTGGATTGAAATCCTGGCTCTGCTCTTGATTCTGTGATGGGGTAATGCTTGGAGCTATTGGCAGATTCCCTCTACATTTTCTGGTACTTCTTGACCTTTCCCTGCTTAAATAGATGAATTTTTGTTAAAGCGAAGATATGATACAGCAAAAGAGCATAGAAAAAGCTTTTGAATTTCAAAAGTTCAGCCTTTGTGGCTACAGAGTCCTAGGCTTTGAAGGATCTCAAGGAATAGATAAAGCATGATGATTTAAGGGTGAAATTAAAAATACTCCTGAGATCTCAAAGACCTGATATTGAGTGAAAAAAAGGCCAGACACAAGAGTATATACTGTATGATTCCGTTGATGTGTTATTCCAAATGAGGCTAAAACTAATACATCCTAAAAATCAGGAAAGTGATTAGGGTGGGGATTGCTTGGAAAGGGGCATGAGGGAACTCTCCAGGGGTGATTGAAATGTTCTATATCTTAATACAGGTGTGAGTTACACAATTGTAAACACTGGCCAAATCTTATTGAACTGTATACTTATGATATGTGCACTTTAGTGTATGTAAATTATATCTCAACAAAAAATTTTTTAATGAAAGATTCCTTGGGACATGACTAAAAAAAGAATCAGTGGGGAAGCAAATACAGCTTAAGTACTAGGGATAGATGTGTTCTCTGGAAGGGGGGAAAGTCCCTATCTAAGTCCTGTGCCTGCCTTTTCTTGAGGGACAGTTTGACGAAAGGGAAGGACAGAAACCACAAGATAGCCTTGGGGAATCTGAGAGCAAATGTACCTCTGCCCTGCTCTCCCAGGTAGAACCATGTAAAGTGGCAAGACCCCAGAGTTTTTTTTTTTTTTTTTTTTTTTTCAGAGTTTTTTAAAAAAAAAAAAAAGGGATGGTATGGGATGTCTGGGCAGATGCTGCAAGAGCAATAGAATGTTCTCTTTGCAATCAAGAGCAGTTTAAACATGGCATTGAGAGCTGGGGCCCCTGGAAAGGCACTGAAGTAGAGATGGGGCATCGTGTGTGCAGCAGCCTATATGGACCAATGACTGAAGACCAAGGGGACAAGAGCATATCTCAGCAGATGCCAGCAGGGATAGATGGTAACATGGGGGATCACATTCCCTTTCCCTACCAGCATCTTGACCACCATGTAATCCCCTTACCCCACTAGAATAAGACACAACATCAGTGAGAAAAGGGAGGACCTCCAAAGTAGCTAACATTTTCCACCACCAAATAGATATGAAGCTCATGATAGAAATAAAGCTGTCAGTAAGAAAACGAAAGTTGTATTTTGTATATACCTCAGTTTTCAATTAGAATATACCATCCCTACTCAAGTAACGTGACCACAGACAGGTAACAACCTCATTTGGAAAATGACAGCAGTGTTATTTACTTTGCAGAACTGTTGTAAAGAGTTGAGATACAACATGAAAGTAACTGATGCACAGCTACATGTTAAATGCCTAATAATATTAGTCCAAAAATAAAAAACTCCCTGGGCATTATTTAGAATCATTGGAAACTCTCTTTGCTGAACTGCTTTCTACTTACATAGACATACTTAATGCTGACAGTGGAGCCAGAGCAGAGTCTTCCTGCATGAAGACAAAATGAGAGACTCATTCTAATTCATACACTCAATATATACTGGTTGCACATCAACCACCCAGACATGCAAAAAACAGTGCTATAAATCCATGGGAAGAATGGGGAGGCTAAATGGGATAAAAATAATAATCATGTGGATTGCCAGGGAACAACTCCCACCATCATCACTCCAGATAGTTTTTCACTTTAAGAGGCAGGAACTATCAAAAGGAAAACTGAATGCCCCAATTCTAGCCTGAGCAATGGTTGCCTTCAGTATTAGCCAGCGGTTTGGTCACTGTTCTAGATTAAATTAGGTATGGCATCTAAAATCCGTGAGATGATGAGCCCTCCGATGTTAGGCACAGTCCTACCATCCACCCAGGCTCTAAGCAGCAAAGCAGAGGCCTCTGGGCACAACAGTGCCCTGTGCCATCATCTGCCACACAGCTCATTGGTTTTCTTCCGGATTTAGGCAGACTAACAAGGCATTCATAGCTGTGTAATGGAATGCCTACCCAACTGTCCAGAAATTTAGAAAAGGTCCTTTTTTAGAGAAATGACTGCTATTAATCGGTGAGCCCAGTGCTGTTTTCCAGCCTTTGCTATCATGGCGGACACTGGGATGTGCAGCCCCGATTCCCCTTCAAAGAAGACCTTGCCCCAGCCTCTGGAGGCCAGCAGCCCTTTCGGCTGTCAGCCCCTTCAAGAATTGCCTTGGTTACAGAGAGTGCCCTCTCCCAAGGTCATGTCCTCTGCAGGACAGCACACAGCCAGTAACACATCCACACATGAGTAGAAGGGTCTGGCCACCTTAACACAACTGGGGACAACTCTGAAGGGTCATTTTGGCTCTAGAGCTCCTGGTTGGGTCAGCCAAGGCTCTGGTTGGTTCTGCATGGCAGTTCAGCTTCCCCCTTGTGCAATTCTGCTTCCTTCCCTTTTCTTCCCTTTCCTTCCACAGGCAGTGATCCCAAGGGCACCCCTTAAAAAGCATCCTGCACCCTAAGCTCTATGTTAGAGTCTGCTTCCCAGGCAACTCGACCTTTGACAGTTATAAGATATATATCTTGGGCTAGAGGCTGCCAGACACTGAGCTTATCCAATGTGTGTAAAATCACATTTATTTTAAAAGCTACCGTAACGGTCATAGACTTACCTCAAGTTTTACCTCGCAGGGTTAGTTTTAAATCAGGATGAATATAACCATCCACGGATGTTTGGGGAGATAATTCTCCAGGGCTCTCTAACATTTCCACATGTCTCGTGTGCAGAAACCCATGACAGCCTTTATTCCATGCTGTCTTTTCAAGGACAATTGTATACTCAACAGCCTTGGAAAACAGAAATAGTATTTAACTCCAGAGGAGATGGTGGATTCGTTTCTTAACTAGCATAATAAAGATAATGTCTCTGGGGCAAAGGCCAGGCAAGTTTGCTTGCAGCCCATTATTTTAAAAATGGAGGTTTTCAAACTTGGTGGTTTTCAGCTGTGACACAAACCCACTGCATACACAGTATCCACTTAGGCTGTTCTGTTCTATGTTGCCTCCATGGGACTGGGAGGGCAAGGGGAACCAACACAAACCCGAAGCCCATTCTGCTTGCTGTGCTGTGAGTAATAAAGAAAGAATAATTAGAAGCCCAAATGTCACCTTTGTTATAGACAGAGGCCAGTGTGAAACAGGTAGTTTGTTGTAGGGGCTAAATGAACTCAAGAAGTAGATATATTTTTCCACCTATTGTAGGCATGATGGGGAAAATAAGACACTGCAGGAGACAGAATTCCCCTCCCCACGCAAAACACGCCCCCAAGAGAGAAACAGGGACGGAGCTGGACCATGGGCAGGCCCCATCCTCCAATGTGCCGGTCAGATGACCTTCTCCACCTCCCTTGGGGTGTATCCAATAAAGGCGGAGAGAGAGACCAGAGTATCATTTTAAAGGGGCTCTAGCTACTGAAAGGAAACACCAGGAATAAACAAAAGCCTCCCCTTTAGCATCTTGTCAAGAACTGTTCAGGGTCTGACATTTCACCGTGACTGCAGACTGACAGTTGAGCCAGCCACGGTTTCCTGGATGCTGGCAGAAGATGTGAAACCCCTGGGTCACAGATGAGGGACTCTATTAATAAATGGCACAGATTTTTCAACTCTGGCAGGAATCAGATATATTTTGAAAAATATTATTGCCTGGGACCCAGCTCTATAGGTTCTGTACCTGGGTATCAGAACTTTTTTTGTTTTTAAAAGGCTCCCCTAATTATCCTATAGTAAAGCCAGAGGTGAGATACTTCAAGCTACATTCATACACCCAAAGGTTCAGAATTTCTTCCTACCCCGTAACAGATAGCTTTCATGTCAAAACTTCACACTGAGAGAAACATACACCCCTTGATCTTCAATGTGTTATAACTCTGACAGAAGAAATAATATCATCTAACATTAGCATAGATGTTTCATAGATCAAAAAGTATTTTCCCTTGTATTATTTTAGAGAGGAGAAGGCTGAGGCTGGGAGAACTTAAGTGACTTGCTTCTGATAGCCCAATGAGTTACCTACTGTAACTCAAAGTTAAACATTTACTAATGGGAGAGATGTAGGTGGCAATTGGGCTGCCCAAAGCTAGAAGAAACTGACTTCCTGTGAGGTCTACAGTAAAGTGCCCCCATGTTCCCTTTCAGCCTTCCTCACATTTGTTCATTGTCTATCTTCCTGGGAGCTGTAAGCTTTGTGACAATGAGAAGGTCATGTCTGTCTCATTCACTTGCGTATCGCCAGCACCTAGCACAATTGCAGGCACATAGAGAGTCTCAAATATATTTGGTCCTTTATGCATTTCATGCTTTCTCTGTAGTTTCACAACTTTTAGTCCAATCGATCAAATAGCTCCTTTCCTCTCTGTTATACAAAAGCCTTGTTCTTATTTATGAGAAAATAGCTCCAGATTAAAAATCCACCCCACTGTGAAGCATGGTTTGAATCTTTGCTACTTGAACAATTTCTTTTCTTTTCTTCCCCCCAGTTTTATTGAGGTGATATTGACAAATAAAAATTGCCTATACATATACATTGTGAAATGATTACTATAGTCAAGCTAAGTAACATATCCATCACCTCACATAGTTCTAAAGCATAGTTCAAATCCACCATTTCCTTATTGATTTTCTGTCTGGATGATCTACCGTTTGTTGAAAATGAAGTATCAAAGTCCCCTAATACTATTGCATTGCTGTCTATCCCTCCCTTCAGATATGTTAGTATTTGCTTAATATATTTAGGTGCTTCCATGTTGGACGTGTATATATTTACAATTGTTATATATTCCTGATGAATTTATCCCTTTATCATTACATAACGACGTTATTTGTCCGCTGTTGCAAGTTTTGACTTAAAGTCTATTTTGTCTTACATGAGTATAGTTACCCCTGCTCTCTTTTGGTTACCCTTTGTAGTGAATATCTTTATACATCCCTTTATTTTCAGCCTATGTGTGTCCTTAAAGCTGAATTATCTAGTAGGCAGCATATAGTTGGGTCTTGTTTCCTTTATCCATTCAGCCACTCTATCTTTGGATTGGAGAACTTAATCCATTTACAGTCAAAATAATTATTGACAGGTAAGAACTTACTATTGCCATCTTTTTTTTTTTACATTTCAACAATTTTATTTTTTTCACATCGTTATTGGAGTATAATTGCTTTACAATGGTGTGCTAGTTTCTGCTTTATAACAAAGTGAATCAACTATACATATACATATATCCCCATATCCCCTCCCTCTTGCATCTCCCTCCCACCCTCCCTATCCCACGCCTCTAGGTGGACACAAAGCACCGAGCTGATCTCCCTGTGCTATGCGGCTGCTTCCCACTAGCAATCTGTTTTACATTTGGGAGTGTATATATGTATATGCCACTCTCTCACTTCGTCCCAGCTTACCCTTTCCCTTGCCCGTGTCCTCAAGTCCATTCTCTACATCTGCGTCTTTATTCCTGTCCTGCCTCTAGGTTCTTTTTTTTTTTTGAATTTTTGAATTTTATTTATTTTTTTATACAGCAGGTTCTTACTAGTCATCAATTTTATACACATCAGTGTATACATGTCAATCCCAATCGCCCAATTCATCACACCACCATCCCCACCCCCCCACAGCTTTCCCCGCTTGGTGTCCATATGTTTGTTCTCTACATCTGTGTCTCAACTTCTGCCCTACAAACCGGTTCATCTGTACTATTTTTCTAGGTTCCATATATATGCGTTAATATATGATACTTGTTTTTCTCTTTCTGACTTACTTCACTCTGTGTGACAGTCTCTAGATCCATCCACGTCTCAACAAATGACCCAATTTTGTTCCTTTTTATGGCTGAGTAATATTCCATTGTATATATGAAATATACACATCTTCTTTATCCATTCGTCTGTTGATGGGCATTTAGGTTGCTTTCATGACCTGGCTATTATAAATAGTGCTGCAGTGAACATTGGGGTGCATGTGTCTTTTTGAATTATGGTTTACTCTGGGTATATGCCCAGTAGTGGGATTGCTGGATCATATGGTAATTCTATTTTTAGATTTTTAAGGAAACTCCATACTGTTCTCCATAGTGGCTATATCAATTTACATTCCCACCAACAGTGCAAGAGGGTTCCCTTTTCTCCATACCCTCTCCAGCATTTGTTGTTAGTAGATTTTCTGATGATGCCCATTCTAACTGGTGTGAGGTGATACCTCATTGTAGTTTTGATTTGCATTTTTCTTATAATTAGTGATGTTGAGCAGCTTTTCATGTGCTTCTTGGCCATCTGTATGTCTTCTTTGGAGAAATGTCTATTTAGGTCTTCTGCCCTTTTTTGGATTGGGTTGTTTGTCTTTTTAATATTGAGCGGCATGAGCTGTTTATATATTTTGGAGATTAATCCTTTGTCCACTGCATCGTTTGTGAATATTTTCTCCCACTCTGAGGGTTGTCTTTTTGTCTTGTTTATGGTTTCCTTTGCTGTGCAAAAGCTTGGAAGTTTCATTAGGTCCCATTTGTTTATTTTTGTTTTTATTTCCATTACTGTAGGAGGTGGATCAAAAAAGATCTTGCTGTGATTTATGTCAAAGAGTGTTCTTCCTATGTTTTCCTCTAAGAGTTTTATAGTGTCCGGTCTTACATTTAGGTCTCTAATCCATTTTGAGTTTATTTTTGTGTATGGTGTTAGGGAGTGTTCTAATTTCATTCTTTTACATGTAGCGGTCCAGTTTTCCCAGCACCTCTTATTGAAGAGACTGTCTTTTCTCCATTATATATCCTTGCCTCCTTTGTCATAGATTAGTTGACCATAGGTGCGTGGGTTTATCTCTGGGCTTTCTATCATGTTTCATTGATCTATGTTTCTGTTTTTGTGCCAGTACCATATTGTCTTGATTACTGTAGCTTTGTAGTATAGTCTGAAGTCAGGGAGTCTGATTCCTCCAGCTCCGTTTTTTTTCCCTCAAGACTGTTTTGGCTATTCGGGGTCTTTTGTGTCTCCATACAAATTTTAAGGTTTTTTGTTTTAGTTCCGTAAAAAACGCCATTGGTAATTTGATAGGGATTGCACTGAGTCTGTAGATTGCTTTGAGTAATATGGTCATTTTCACAATATTGATTCTTCCAATCCAAGAACATGGTATATCTCTCCATATGTTGCTATCATCTTTAATTTCTTTCATTAGTGTCTTATAGTTTTCTACATACAAGTCTTTTGTCTCCCTAGGTAGGTTTATTCCTAGGTATTTTATTCTTTTTGTTGCAGTGGTAAATGGGAGTGTTTTCTAAATTTCTCTTTCATATTTTTCATCATTAGTGTATACGAATGAAAGAGATTTCTGTGCATTAATTTTGTATCCTGCAACTTTACCAAATTCATTGATTAGCTCTAGTAGTCTTCTGGTGGCATCTTTAGGATTCTCTATGTATAGTATCATGTCATCTGCAAACAGTGACAGTTTTACTTCTTCTTTTCCAATTTGTATTCCTTTTATTTCTTTTTTTCTGTGATTGCCGTGGCTAGGACTTCCAAAACTATGTTGAATAATAATGGTGAGAGTGGACATCCTTGTCTTGTTCCTGATCTTAGAGGAAATGCTTTCAGTTTTTCACCATTGAGAATGATGTTTGCTGTGGGTTTGTCGTATATGGCCTTTATTATGTTGCGGTAGGTTCCCTCTATGCCCACTTTCTGGAGCATTTTTATCATAAATGGGTGTTGAATTTTGTCAAAAGCTTTTTCTCCATCTATTGAGATGATCATATGGTTTTTATTCTTCAGTTTGCTAATATGGTGTATCACATTGATTGATTTGCGTCTGTTGAAGAATCCTTGCATCCGTGGGATAAATCCCACTTGATCATGGTGTATGATCCTTTTAATGTGTTGCTGGATTCTGTTTGGTAGTATTTTGTGGATTTTTGCATCCATATTCATCAGTGATAGTGGTCTGTAATTTTCTTTTATTGTAGTATCTTTGTCTGGTTTTGGTATTGGGGTGATGGTGGCCTCATAGGATGAGTTTGGGAGTGTTCCTTCCTCTGCAATTTTTTGGAAGAGTTTAAGAAGGATGGGTGTTAGCTCTTCTCTAAATGTTTGAGAGAATTCACCTGTGAAGCCATCTGGTCCTGGACTTCTGTTTGTTGGAAGATTTTTAACCATAGTTTCAATTTCATTACTTGTGATTGGTCTGTTCATATTTTCTATTTCTTTCTGGTTCAGTCTTGGAAGGTTATCCCTTTCTAAGAATTTGTCCATTTCTTCCAGGTTGTCCATTTTATTGGCATAGAGTTGCTTGTAGTAGTCTCTTAGGATGCTTTGTATTTCTGCGTTTTCTGCTGTAACTTCTCCTTTTTCATTTCTAATTTTATTTATTTGAGTCTTCCCCCTTTTTTTCTTGATGAGTCTGGCTAATGGTTTATCAATTTTATCTTCTCAAAGAACCAGGTTTAGTTTTATTTATGTTTGCTGTTGTTTTCTTTTTTTCTATTTATTTCTGCTCTGAACTTTATGATTTCTTTTCTTCTGCTAACTTTGGGTTTTGTTTGTTCTTCTTTCTCTAGTTCCTTTAGGTGTAAGGTTCAATTGTTTATTTGAGATGTTTCTTGTTTCTTGAGGTAGGCTTGTATAGCTATAAACGTCCCTCTTAGAACTGCTTTTGCTGCATCCCATAGGTTTTGGATCGTCGTGTTTTCATTGTCATTTGTCTCCAGGTATTTTTTGATTTCCTCTTTGATTTCTTCAGTGATCTCTTGGTTATTTAGTAACGTCTTATTTAGCCTCCATGTGTTTGTGTTTTTTACGTTTTTTTCCCTGTAATTCATTTCTAATCTCATAGTGTTGTGGTCAGAGAAGATGCTTGATATGATTTAAGTTTTCTTAAATTTACTGAGGCTTAATTTGTGACCCAAGATGTGATCTATCCTGGAGAATGTTCCATGCCCACTTGAGAAGAAAGTGAAATCTGCTATTTTTGGATGGAATGTCCTATAAATAGCAATTAAATCTATCTGGTCTACTGTGTCATTTAAAGCTTCTGTTTCCTTGTTTATTTTCATTTTGGATGACCTGTCCATTGGTGTAAGTGAAGTGTTAAAGTCCCCCAGTATTATTGTGTTACTGTCAATTTCCTCTTTTATAGCTGTTAACAGTTGCCTTATGTATTGAGGTGCTCCTATGTTGGGTGCATATATATTTATAATTGTTATATCTTCTTCTTGGATTGATGCCTTGATCATTATGTAGTGTCCGTCCTTGTCTCTTGTAACATTCTTTATTTTAAAGTCTATTTTATGTGATATGAGTAGTGCTACTCCAGCTTTCTTTTGATTTCCATTTGCATGGAATATCTTTTTCCATCCCCTCACTTTCAGTCTGTATGTGTCCCTAGGTCTGAAGTGGGTCTCTTGTAGACAGCATATAGATGGGTCTTGTTTTTGTATCCATTCAGCAAGCCTGTGTCTTTTGGTTGGAGCCTTTAATCCATTCACGTTTAAGGTAATTATGGATATGTATGTTCCTATAACCATTTTCTTAATTGTTTTAGGTTTGTTTTTGTAGGTCCTTTTCTTCTCTTGTGTTTCCCACTTAGAGAAGTTCCTTTAGCATTTGTTGTAGAGCTCGTTTGGTGGAGCTGAATTCTCTTAGCTTTTGCTTGTCTCTAAAGCTTTTGATTTCTCCATCGAATGTGAATGCGATCCTTGCCGGGTAGAGTAATCTTGGTTGTAGGTTCTTCCCTTTCATCACTTTAAGTATATCATGCCACTCCCCTCTGGCTTGTAGAGTTTCTGCTGAGAAATCAGCTGTTAACCTTATGAAAGTTCCCTTGTATGTTATTTGTCGTTTTTCCCTTGCTGCTTTCAATAATTTTTCTTCATCTTTAATTTTTGTCAGTTTGATTACTATGTGTCTCGGTGTGTTTCTCCTTGGGTTTATCCTGTATTGGACTCCCTGCTTCCTGGACTTGAGTGGCTATTTCCTTTCCCATATTAGTGAAGTTTTCGACTATAATCTCTTCAAATATTTTCTCGGGTCCTTTCTCTCTCCCTTCCCCTTCTGGGACCCCTATAATGCGAATGTTGTTGCGTTTGATGTTGTCCCAGAGGTCTCTTAGGCTGTCTTCATTTCTTTTCATTCTTTTTTCTTTATTCTGTTCCACAGCAGTGAATTCCACCATTCTGTCTTCCACGTCACTTATCCGTTCTTCTGCCTCAGTTATTCTGCTTTGATTCCTTCTAGTGTAGTTTTCATTTCAGTTACTGTATTGTTTATCTTTGTTTGTTTGTTTGTTCTTTAATTCTTCTAGGTCTTTGTTAAACTTTTCTTGCATCTTCTCGATGTTTGCCTCCATTCTTTTTCCTGGATCATCTTCACTATCATTATTCTGAATTCTTTTTCTGGAAGGTTGCCTATTTCCATTTCATTTAGTTTTTCTGGGGCTTTATCTTGTTCCTTCATCTGGTACATAGCCCTCTGCCTTTTTGGCTTGTCTATCTTTCTGTGAATGTGGTTTTTGTTCCACAGGCTGCAGGACTGTAGTTCTTCTTGCTTCTGCTGTCTGCCCTCTACTATTGCCATCTTGTTAATTGTTTTCTGGCTATTTCGTAGTTCCTTTGTTCCTTTCTTTCTCTCTTGTTGTCTTATTTTGTGAATTAATGATTTCCTGTAGTGGTATGCTTTGATTCCTTTCTCTTTATCTTTTGTGTATGTACTATAGTTTTTTGTTTTGTGGTTACCATGAAGCTTATGTAAAACATCTTATAGTTATAATAGTCTATCTTAAGCTGATAACAACTGAATTTCAGTCATTTCAACCTGGACTCCCTTTAGCATCTCTTGTAAGGCAGATTTGTGGTGATTAAGTCCCTCAGCTTTTGTTTATCTGGAAAAGTCTTTATCTATCATTCATTTCTGAAGGACAGCTTTGCCAGGTAAAGTATTCTTGGTTGGCAGTTGTTTTCTTTCAGCACCTTAAATATATCATCGTACTCTCTCCTAACCTTCAAGGTTTCTACTGAGAAATCTGCTGATACTCCTATGGATGTTCCTTTGTAGGTAATGAGTTTCTTTTCTCTTGCTGCTTTCAAAATTCTGTCTTTGATTTTTGACAGTTTTATCATAATATGTCTTAGTGAAGTTCTCCTTGGATTGAATCTGATTGGGGACCTATGAGCGTTATGTACCTGGATGTCTATATCTCTTCCCAGATATGGGACATTTTCAGCCAGTATTTATTTAAGTAAGCCTTCTGCCCCTTTCTCTCTCTTCTCCTTCTAGGACTCCATCCACGGGTGGTTGTCAAAATTGATGTTCTGTGGAGGGATGGTGGCTGAAATCTCTTCTACCATCTTGCTGATGTCACTGTCCTTGAACAGTTTCTACTTGGAGCAAAGTTAGAGACTTAGGCTTGTTGGATTTAGGTAAAGAACAAGGGCAGAAAGTAAATCAGCAGCTGTTGTGCCAATGTTAGTAAGAGGAGATAAAGGCAATAACATAAATGAATGATTGCTGAGCTGTGCTCCTATTGACACTTCAGCATTATTCAATCAGGCACTTCTCTTGGGAAACAAAAAAAATTAATTGGTATCTTAAAGGTTGAAGGTAACCTGTGCTACTGAGTGGGAGATCAATATGTTCCCCGTGGTAGATGACTTATAAAATTTGTTTAGATGTTTGATCAAATTCTATCCAAGTTCCTGTGCTCTGCATCTTAAAACACGAAAAACATATCCGTGCAGACACTGCACATCTCTTACCACCTGCTTCACTGACCGTGGGTATTTTATAGCTTTATTTTACATAAGGGACATAATGAATATTTCTGGGTAAGGTTAGTGCTAAGGGACTTCTTTTTGACAGTCAAAGTTATTTTAACTGAATCTCGAAAGTCTGTTGAAAGGAAATCTAAGCCAGCATGCAGTGTAGGTATAAATCCTTAACTCTGATCCTTTCTTAGTTCTAAGCTGCCAACACAATGACTTATGGTAGAGAGTGGAAGAGGAAGTCCAGCATTGGTGCTTTGTTGGCCCTCAGAATCAGATAGACTCATATAACATGAACATCTTTGCCACAGTTGAAGGAAAATAGACTGGACTTGTTTGTTTTACCAGAAATTTAAAGTACAAGTAGAACATACACAATGTATGGCATATGGAAGTCTCAGTATTGTTCAGATCTCAATTTTCTTCCAAATCAATCTATAAATTTAAAACTAATCCAAAGCTCAGCAGTAGTCACTCGACCATCCTCTATAGAAGATAATGCTACTAAAAGTAAATATGCACATAATGTACCACCAGCAATTTATTCTATTTCTGGAACACTCTTTTATATGTGTACTAGGAAACATTTATGATCATCTAAATAGAATCATGTTTGCAATAACAATAAATAAATCAGTCCACACATCCATCAATAGTAGATTGGATACATAAATCTTAATATATACACACATACAATGGAATGCTATTCAGCGGTAAAATGAATGCTCTATCTCCTGTCTGCAGACTCTACCCCGATCCTAGAGAGTATCTTATGAATGCTTGTGACAGGCCACAGGGAGGGTCAGACTAGAAGGAGAAACGGATCTACAGAACTCCAAACCCTGGCCCTATTCAGGAAGCACACTCTGAGGACACCCTCACAGACAAAAGACTGCACATTTTTATTTCCCTGGGTCTCACTTCTGTACAGCTTGAATGTGTCACTACAAAATGACTCCAAAAGAAGAAACTTTCACATTCAGTTTTACATCAAATGCACAAAGTATGGAGTTAGATTAAATTGCTTCTTAGTGCCCTCTGTCTTTTGATCAAAATAGAAGCGGTTCTTCTCTTTTTTCATTGTGATAGATTAGCGGTATCTTATCTTAGAATTGCAGCCAGATTTTCAATAATAATTTTGCTTTCCATTCAGCCTAAATAAAAGCTCACTGTTTCAACCTCTGTGAACACTGGTTCAAATGAGGGTCAAAAGGCTTCTAAAAGACTAGGATTTGTTAACATCTTCTAGTTAACATTGACATTATTATTCAACAGCACACTTCTCCCTATGTAAAACATTGTGAATATTCTCAATTTATCCTAGTATATTTCTCCCCCTGAAAGCTGAAGTTAAGACCCAGGATGTTATCAAAACAGTTCAGAGACACTTCTTTTTCAGGCGCACAGAACTGAGCTGCCCTTTTATCCTCCCACACTCAGCCTCCAACATGGCTTCCTTGAGTTGAAGGCAGACCACAGGCTGGCAGCAGGGACTTCACACTGATCCTCTTGGCTAGTGTGTATTAGTCAACTTGGGCTGCCATAACAAAGTACCACAAACTGGGCGACTTAAAGAACAGAAATTCCTTTTTTTTTTTCACCCGAAGTCTATAGTTTATTGAGGGTTCTCTCTTGATGTACATTCTATGGGTTTGGGCAAATGTAAAATTACATGTATCAACCATTATAGTATCAAACAAAGTAGTTTCACTGCCCTAAAAATCCTCTATGCTCTACCTATTCATTTTCTCTCCCCAGTAACCCCTGGCTGATCTTTTTACTGTCTCCTTAGTTTTACCTTTCCAGAATGTCGTACAGTTGAAATCACACAGTTGTAGCATCTTCAGACTGGCTTCTTTCATTTAGTAATATGTGTTTAAGGTTCCTCCATATCTTTTCATAGCTTGATAGCTCATTTCCTTTTACTGCTGAATAATATCCTATTGTCTGAATGTACCAGTTTATTTATCATTCACTTACTGAAGAACATCTTGGTTGTATCCAGATTTTGGCAATTATGAATAAAGCTGCTGTAAACATCCATGTGCATATTTTTCTGTGGACATAAGTTTTCAACTCCTTTGGGTAAATACAAAGAAGTGCAATTGCTGGGTTGTATGGTAAGATTATGTTGAGTTTTGAAAGAAACTGCCAAACTGTCTTCCAAAGTGACTATACCATTTGCATTCCCACCAACAATGAATGAGAGTTCTTGTTGCTCCACATCCTTGTCAGCATTTGGTGGTGTTAGTGTTTTGGGTTTTAGTGCTTCCAACAGATGTGTAGCAATTGTTTTAATTTGCACTTCCCTAATGACATATGATGTTGAGCATCTTTTCATATACTTACTTGCCATCTCTATATCTAATTTGGTGAGTGCCTGTTCAGGTCTTTGGCCCATTTTTTACTTAGATTGTCTGTTTTCTTATTATCGAGTTTTAAGAATTTTTATATATATATATATATATATATATATATATATATATATATAAAATAAAATTTTTAATTTTCATTATTTTTTATTTTAAAATATTATTTATTTTTTATTTTTGTTATTTATTTACATATACATGTGTCTATTCTTTTTCAAATTCTTTTCCCATTTAGGTTATTACAGAATATTGAGCAGAGTTCCCTGTGCTATACAGTAGGTACTTGTTGGTTATCTGTTTTAAACATAGCAGTGTGTACAAGTCACTCCCAAACTCCCAATCTATCCCTCCCCCAACCCTTCTCCCCTGGTAACCATAGTTCGTTCTCTAAGTCTGTGAGGCTGTTTCTGTTTTGTAAATAAGTTCATTTGTATCATTTTTGTGTACATTCCACATATAAGCTATATCATATGATACTTGTCTTTCTCTGTCTGGCTTACTTCACGTAGTATGATTATTCTCCAGGTCCATCCATGTTGCTGCAAATGCCATTATTTCATTCTTTTTAATGGCTGAGTAATATTCCATTGTATAATATGTACCACATCTTCCTTACCCATTCATCTGTCAGTGGACATTTAGGTTGCTTCCATGTCTTGGCTACTGTAAACAGCAGTGCCGTGAACACTGCGGTGCATGTCTCTTTTCAAATTATGGTTTTCGCTGGATATATGCCCTGGAGTGGAATTGCTGGATCATATGGTAGCTCTGTTTTTAGTTTTTTAAGGAACCTCCATACTGTTCTCCATAGTGGCTGTACCAATCTACACTCCCACCAACAGTACAGGACGGTTCCCTTTTCTCCACACCCTCTCCAGCATTTATTGTTTGTAGATTTTATGATGATGGCCATTCTGACTGGTGTGAGGTGATACCTCATTGTAGTTTTGATTTGCATTTCTCTAATAATTAGCGACCTTGAGCATCTTTACATGTGCCTCTTGGCCATCTGTATATCTTCTTTGGAGAAATGCCTATTTAGGTCTTCTGCCCATTATTTGATTGAGTTGTTTTTGTTTTTTTGATATTGAGCTGCACTAGCTGTTGGTACATTTTGGAGACTAATCCCTTGTCAGTTGCATCGTTTGTGAATATTTTCTCCCATTGTATGGGTTGTCTTTTCATTTTGTCTATGATTTCCTTTGCTGTGCAAGGCTTTTGAGTTTAATTAGGTCCCAGTTATTTATTTTTGGTTTTATTTCCATTACTCTAGGAGACAGCTTGAAAAAGATATTGCTGAAATTTATGTCAGAGAGTGTTCTGCCTATGTTTTGTTTTCCTCTAAGAGTTTTCTAGTATCCAATCTTACATTTAGGCCTTTAATTCATTTTGAGTTTATTTTTGTGTATGGTGTTAAAGAATGTTCTAATTTCATGTTAATTTTATTATTTTTTAATTTTTTTAAATTTTTGGCTGTGTTGGGTCTTCGTTGCTGCACGCAGGCTTTTTCTAGTTGCAGCGAGCGGGGTCTACTGTTTTGCAGTGTGAGGACTTCTCATCGCCATGGGTTCTCTTGTTGTAGAGCATGGGCTGTAGGTGAGCATGCTTCAGTAGTTGTGGCATGTGGGCTCTAGAGCATGGGCTCAGTAGTTGTGGCACACAGGCTTAGTTGCTCTGCAGCATGTGGGATCTTCCCGGACCAGGGCTCGAACTCATGTCCCCTGCATTGGCAGGTGGATTATTAACCACTGCGCCACCAGGGAAGCTCTTCATTTTTGTTTTTACATGTAGCTGTCCAGTTTTCCCAGCACCATTTATTGAAGAGACTGTCTTTCCTCCATTGTATAGTCCTGCCTCCTTTGTCATAGATTGGCCATAGGTGTGTGGGTTTATTACTGGGCTTTCTATTATGTTCCATTGATCTATAGTTCTGTTTTTCTGCCAGTACCATACTGTTTTGATGAGTGTAGCTTTGTAGTATATTCTGAAGTCAGGGAGCCTGATTCCTCCAGCTCCATTTTTCTTTCTCAAGATTGCTTTGGCTGTTTGGGATCTTTTGTGTTTCCATACAAATTTTAAGACTTTTTTGTTCTAGTTCTGTGAAAAATGCCATTGGTAATTTGATAGAGATTGCACTGAATCTGTAGATTGTCTTGGGTAGTATAATCATTTTGACAATATTCTTCTAATCCAGGAACACAGTATATCTTTCCATCTGTATCATCTTCAATTTCTTTTATCAGCATCTTATTGTTTTTGGAGTACAGGTCTTTTGTCTCCTTAGGTAGGTTTATTCCTAGGTATTTTATTTTTTTGATGCGATGGTAAATGGAATTCTTTCTTTAATTTCTCTTTCTGATCTTTCATTGTTAGTGTATAGAAGTTCAACAGATTTCTATCTATTAATTTTGTATCCTGCAACTTTACCAAGTTCATTGATGAGCTCTGGTAGTTTTCTCATAGCATCTTTAGGATTTTCTATGTATAGTATCATGTCATCTGCAAACTGATGGTTTTACTTCTTTTCCAATTTGGATTTCTTTTATTTTTTTTTTCTTCTCTGATTGCCATGGCTAGGACTTCCAAAACTATGTTGAATAAAAGTGGCGAGAGTAGACACCCTTGTCTTCTTCCTGATCTTAGAAGAAATGCTTTCAGCTTTTCACTATTGAGTATGAAGTTAGCTGTAGGCTTGTAATATATGGCCTTTATTATGTTGAGATAGGTTCCCTCTATTCCCACTTTCTGGAGAGTTTTTATCATAAATTGATGTTGAATTCTGTCAAAAGTTTTTTCTGCATCTATTGAGATGATCATATGGTTTTTATTCTTCAATTTGTTGATGTGGCGTATCATACTGATTGATTTGCGGATATTGAAAACTTCTTGAACCCCTGGGATAAATCCCACTTGATCATGATGTATGATCCTTTTAATGTATTGTTGGATTTGGATTGCTAGTATTTTTTTTAATTTGGCTGCTCTGGGTCTTAGTTGCAGCTTGCAGGATCTTCATTGCCACATGTGGGATCTTTAGTTGCGGCATGTGGGATCTTTAGTTGTGGCATGCAGTATCTTTTTGTTGTGGCATGCGGGATCTAGTTCCCTGACCAGGGATCGAACCCAGGCCCCCTGCATTGGGAACGTGGAGTCTTAATCGCTGGACCACCAGGGAAGTCCCGCTAGTATTTTTTTGAGGATTTTTGTGTCTATGTTCATCAGTGATATTGGCCTGTAGTTTTCTCTCTTTTATGGTATCTTTGTCTGGTTTTGGTATCAGGGTGATGGTGGCCTCATAGAATGAACTTGGGAGTATTCCTTCATGTGCAATTTTTTGGAAAAGTTTTAGAAGGATAGGTGTTAACTCTTCTCAAAATGTTTGATAGAATTCGCCTGTGAAGCCATCTGGTCCTGGACTTCTGCTTGTTGGGAGTTCAGTTCTAGAGGCTGGGAAGTCCAAGATCAAGGTGCCAATCAATTCAGTTCCTGGTGAGAGCCCTCTTTCTGGCTTGTAGATGGCTACCTTCTTACTGTGTCTTCATGTGGCAGGGAGAGAGAGAGAGCCAGCTCTCTGAATGCTAATCCTACTGGATCAGGGCACCACCCTTATGACCTGGTTTAACCTTAGTGACTTTCTTATCCAAATATAGCCATACGGTGGGTTAGGGCTTCACCATGTGAATTTGGGGAGACACAATGCATTCCATTGCACAGTGTGTCTCAAAGTATCTTTCCCGAAGCACCAGGTTGGTTTTGTTTTTGTTTTAAGTTTAATCTCTTGGACCAATCCTTTTTTTTTTTTTTTTTTTTTTTTGCGGTACGCAGGCCTCTCACTGGTGTGGCCTCTCCTGCTGCGGAGCACAGGCTCCGGACGTGCAGGCTCAGCGGCCATGGCTCATGGGCCCAGCCTTTCCGCGGCATGTGGGATCTTCCCAGACCGGGGCATGAAGCCATGTCCCCTTCATTGGCAGGCGGACTCTCAACCACTGCGCCACCAGGGAAGCCGACCAATCCTTTTTTAAAAATTAATTAATTTATTTATTTTTGGCTGCGTTGGGTCTTTGTTGCTGCACACAGGCTTTCTCTAGTTGCAGCGAGCGCAGACTACTCTTCGTTGTGGTGTGCTGGCTTCTCATTGTGGTGGCTTTTCTTGTTGTGGAGCATGGTTTCTAGGCATGCAGACTTCAGTAGTTGTGGCACGCTGGCTCAGTAGTTGTGGCGCATGGGTTTAGTTGCTCCATGGCATGTGGGATCTTCCCGGACCAGGGCTCGAACCCGTGCCCCCTGCACTGGCAGGCAGATTCTTAACCGCTGCACCACTAGGGAATTCCCCGAATCCTTTTATACGAATTCAATAGAAATGAATCTCTAGAATAAAGGGAAATAGGGAAAAAACCTACACATGCAAGATATAAGACCTGATTTTTCTTTTACTAGTTCCAATAAATATAAAATTATTCTGTAAAATACTTTTTATTGTAAAATATACATAACATAACATTTATCATTTTACCCATTTTTAAGTGTACAATTCACTGGCATTAAGTACATTCACAATATTGGACAACCATCATCACTATCCATTTCCAGAACTTTTTCATCTTCCCAAATGGAAACTATTTACCCATAACACTAACTCCCCATTCATCCCTCTGTCAGGTAAGCACCATTCTACTTTCTGTCTGTATGAATTTGCCTGTTCTAAGTGCCTCATATGAGTGGAATTATACAATATTTGTCCTTTTGTGTCTGTCTTATGTCATTTAGCATATTTTCAAGGTTCATCCACGTTGTAGCTTTCTGAGTGCTTCTTCTGGCTCTTGCTCCCAATTTCTCTACTTACTTGCTGGGAGCGTTAAATTGCAGTTTGTGGGCCAGCATCAACCCACAGCTTGCTTTCAGACCACACTCTGAATAGCACTACTCTAAGCTATTATGTAACCAGACATACGTTTATATGCCTACTTTACTAGACATTAACCCTCAAGTAAAACCTGGGAAGGACGGGATAACGCCAAGGAAAACAAGAGTCATTTGTTTAGTAGGTAAGACCATCTACATTGGAGATAACTTTCAGTGAAAAATAGAGAATCTTCTCTTGTATTTACCAAGTCATATGTGTGTCGTATTAGCACTGCCTATATGGTGAGCTGATGATCAAATTTCATAAGTAATACTAATTAAAATAAACAAAATTTTGGCACATCGAAAGCCTAAACCTTATCACAGGCTTGTACATTTTTCCTCTTTAGAACCAAGCCTCCAAGCTGCTACTTATTAATGTGGGTTCTGTTATCAAATGTTCCAAATCCAAAACCATATTCCATCAGCCTTCTAAGTCTTGAGAATTATCACCAGAGGGTTCAAGATGGTGACCTGGGGACACGTCTATCTCCTTTTCTTCCTGAGACCCCCGCCTCCTACAGGGTGTATAATTTCCAACCATTTTCCAGTTCAAAACAAATCCCTCCCCCCCAGGCCCTTGCTGTTCTCAAAACCACTTCTCCCCAGCCCTACCGCCTTCCCTCACATGAGCAATTTGAAATTTTCTGCCCTGAAAAAGTTTTCTGAAGCAAGGAAATACTAGGTCTTGTTGGAAATAAAGGAAATGGGTAATAAGGAGAGAATAAGTAAAAATTCATACTATAATAAATCATCTTGCTCTATTCTTCCTCAATGTCAATGTAGATCCGGGCAAGCCGACTCACAGGGGTCAGGCAGATGTGCTCACTATTCTTCCCCTTTCTAGACCAGCAGTCCCCAGCCTTTTTGGCAACAGGGACCGGTTTCATAGGTTGTAATGCAAGCGATGGGGGATGGGGGGATGGTTGAGGCGGTAACGTGAGCGATGGGGAGCAGCAGATGAAGCTTCGCTCGCTCACCTGCTGCTCACCTCCTGCTCACCTCCTGCTGTGCGGCCCGGTTCCTAATAGGCTGCGGACCAGTACTGGTCTGTGGCCTGGCGGTTGGGGACCAGACCAGTTCTAGACCATACTTTGGAGAACCCAGCTCTTGGAATTTCCTACCCAAAAGGCCTCAAGCCTACTTCTAGGGCCTGAGCAAGCATCTTCCCTAAGATTCCCCAGCTAGTGTGTACTGTGCCAGGCTCGAAGGATGGCCAAAGAATTGCTCTTTGTTGGGAAGGGGTGGGTGGTGCTTTAATGTGTGGCCTGGGGTATCCACATGTGTGCGTGGGGTCCTCTCTTGGTGAGGGACAGACCCTAAAGAAGGAGGGGAAAGGGGGCAAGCATCTATGCTGCCGCAATGTGGTGTGGAGCCTGGAGTCCAAGAAGGCTACATTCCAACCTGGCCTTCCAGTCATGACAAGGTGTATCTGTCAAGGTAGTGGGAAGGAACATATTTAAGTTTGTTAGCTTGACTGACACCTTTTAATCATTTAGATATACGGTGTGTAGACATTCTTTGTCTTCTTGCCTCAGGCCCCACAAATGTGAGCAGGACCCTGCCTCTCATAAAATATTCTCATCCTGATAATAACAGTTCACTCTCTTGGTGCTGTCCTTGCCTTTCAACATTATAGGGAGTGTACACTGAGAAGGCACAGTCCAAATTCTGTGCTCTAAAGTCGCTTGAAACATGTTTCTTCTCCATGCGGCCATGTTATCAATTTGATACTGAGTTAGAGCATGGATTTCCATTTATTTTCAAGTTAGGCATTTGTTGACATTCTGAATTAATTTTTTTTTGAATATGTAAAACATTGATGTGTTACAGAGTATAAAGTATGTAAAAAGGTCAACTCAATAAATCTTGCTTCCTCCCTCCATTCTCATCCCTCCCACCTCCCACACCCTAGAGGCAACCATTTTAATACGCTGTTTGTTTATTCTTCCAGCATTTCTCTCTGCAAATAGAAGCAAATATGTAGATGTAGTCTCATCTCCCACCCCTTTATTGCACAAGATGCACCTTACTGCACCTTACTGCATACACAGTTCAGCATCTTGTGCTTTGTCACTGAACAAAATAGCCTAGAGACCACACCATACCAGTGTCTTTCTCAGTACGTTTATGGCGACATAGAAGTCCATGGTATGAACATGACAAAGTTTATTTTCACTAGTCCTATATCATGCACGTTTGGGTTGTTTCCAATATTTTGCTATTCTAATAATACTGCAATCAGTAACCTTGTCATCTGTCATTTCATAAATGTGCAGGAATATCTTGAAGATAGATTCATAGAAGAGGGGTTCCTGGGTCAAGAATAAATGCATCTGTAATTTCATTAGACATTATGAAACTCCCTTTTGTGGAAGTTATAGTTTGCTTTCCCACCAGCAATGTTTTATGAGTGCCTGTTTCTGTAGCCTTGCCTACAGAGTGTGCTGTCAAACTTTGAAATAGAAATGGTCACTCAGTGTATTTTAATCTGTATTTCTGCTGTTATTGGTGAGCTTGGCCATCTTTTTAGATGTGTAAAGCCCTATTTACATCTCTTTTGCTATATTGCTCATTTTTCTATTTTGCTTTTGGTCTTTTTCATATAGGTTTTAGGATACATATTAACCTTTATTTTGTGACATAAGTTACAAAAGCTTTTCTTAGTTTGTCATTTCTCTTATGCTTTTTTTAGTTTTTTATTTTATATTTGATTTACAATGTTGTGTTAGTTTCAGGTGTACAGCAAAGTGATTCACTTATATGTATACATATATCCATTCTTTTTCACTCTTTTCCCATATAGGTTATTACGGAATATTGAGTAGAGTTCCCTGTGCTATACAGTAGGTCCTTGTTGATCATCTATTTTATATATAGTAGTGTGTATATGCCAATCCCAATCTCCCAATTTATCCCTTCCCCCAGCCTTCCCCTTTGGTAACCATAAATTAGTTTTCAATGCCTGTGAGTCTGTTTCTGATTTGTAAATAAGTTAATTTATATCATTTTGTTTAAGATTCCACATATAAGTGATATCATATGAAATTTGTCTTTCTCTGACTTCACTTAGTATGATGATCTCTAGGTCCATCCATGTTGATACAAACTGCATTACTTCTTTATTTTTTATGGCTGAGTAATATTCCATTGTATAGATGTACCACATCTTCCTTATCCATTCCTCTGTCGATGGACACGTAGGTTGCTTCCATGTCTTGGCTGTTGTAAATAGTGGTGCAATGAATATTGGGGTGCATGTATCCTTTTGAATTATGGTTTTCTCCTGATATATGCCCAGGAGTGGGATTGCTGGATCATATGGTAGCTCTATTTTTAGTTTTTTAAGGAACCTCCATACTGTTCTCCACAGTGGCTGTACCAATTTACATTCCCACCAACAGTATAGGAGGGTTCCCTTTTCTCCACACCCTCTCCAGCATTTATTGTTTGTAGATTTTTTCACAATGGTCATTCTGACTGGTGTGAGGTGATACCTCATTGTAGTTTCAATTTGCATTTCTCTAATAATTAGGGATATTGAGCATCTTTACATGTTCCTCTTGGCCATCTGTATGTCATATTCAGATAAATGTCTATTTAGATCTTCTGCCCATTTTTTGATTGGGTTGTTTCTTTTTTTGATATTAAGCTGTAAGAGCTGTTTGTATATTTGGGGGATTAATCCCTTGTTGGTTGCTTCATTTGCAGATATGTTCTCCCATTCTGTGGATTGTCTTTTTGTTTTGTTAATGGTTTCCTTTACTGTTCAAAAGCTTTTAAGTTTCACTAGGTCCCATGTGTTTATTTTTGTTTTTATTTTCATTAGTCTGGGAGGTGGATCAAAAAAGATCTTGCTGCGATTTATGTCAGAGAGTGTTCTTCCTACGTTCTCCTCTAAGAGTTTTATAGTCTCTGGCCTTACATTTATATCTTTAATCCATTTTGAGTTTATTTTTGTGTATGGTGTTCTACATTCATTCTTTTACATGAAGCTGTCCAGTTTTCCCAGCACCATTTATTGAAGAGACTGTCTTTTCTCCATTGTATATTCTTGCCTCCTTTATTACAGATTAGGTGACCATAGGTGTGTGGGTTTATTAGTGGGCTTTCTGTCCTGTTCCATTGATTTATATTTCTGTTTTTCTGCCAGTACCATACTGTTTTGATGACTGTAGCTTTGTAGTATAGTCTGAAGTTAGGGAGCCTGATTTCCTCCAGCTCCATTTTCCTTTCTCAAGATTGCTTTGACTATTTGGGGTCTTTTGTGTTTCCATACAAATTGTAAAATTTTTTGTTCTAATTCTGTGAAAAATGCTATTGGTAATTTGATAGGGATTGCATTGAATCTGTAGATTGCTTTGGGTAGTATAGTCATTTTGACAATACTGATTCTTCCAATCCAAGAACATGGTATATCTCTCCATCTGTTTGTGTTATCTTTGATTTCTTTCATCAGTATCTTACAGTTTTCTGAGTATAGGTTTTTTGCCTCTTTATTCAAAGGTATTTTATTCTTTTTGATGCAGTGGTAAATGGGATTGTTTCTTTAATTTCTCTTTCTGATCTTTTGTTCTTAGTGTGTAGGAATGCAAGAGATTTCTGTGTATTAATTTTGTATGCTGCAACTTTACCAAATTCATTGATGAGCTCTAGTAGTTTTCTGGTAACATCTTTAGGATTTTCTTTGTATAGTATCATGTTATTTGCAAACAGTAACAGTTTTACTTCTTCCTTTCCAATTTGGATTCCTTTTATTTATTTTTCTTTGACTGCTGTGGCTATGAGTTCCAAAACTATGTTGAATAAAAGTGGCAAGAGTGGGTACTCTTGTCTTGTTCCTGATCTTACAGGAAATGCTTTCAGCTTTTCACCACTGAGTATGATGTTAGCTGTTAGTTTGTCATATATGGCCTTTATTATACTGAGGTAGCTTTCCTCTATTCCCACTTTCTGGAGAGTTATCATAAATGGATGTTGAATTTTATCAAAAACTATTTCTCCATCTATTGAGATGATCATATGGTTTTTATTCTTCAGTTTGTTGATGTGGTATATCACACTGATTGATTTACGTATATTGAAGAATCCTTGCATCCCTGGGATAAATCCCACTTGATCGTGGTGTATAATCCTTTTTTTAATTTAGCATCTTTATTAGAGTATAATTGCTTTACAGTGTTGTGTTATACAATCCTTTTAATGTATTGTTGGATTAGGTTTGCTAGTATTTTGTTGAGGAATTTTGTGTCTATGGTCATCAGTGATATTGGTCTATAATTTTTGTTTGTGTGTGTGTGGCATCTTTGTCTGGTTTTGGTATCAGGGTGATAGTGGCCTCATAGAATGAATTTGAAACTGTTCTTTCCTCTGCAATTTTTTGGAATAGTTTTAGAAGGACAGGTGTTAACTCTTCTCTAAATGTTTGGTAGAATTTGCCTGTGAAGCCATCTGTCCTGAACTTTTGTTTGTTGGGAGTTTTTTAATCATAGTTTCAATTTCAGTCCTTGTGATTGGTCTGTTCATATTTTCTATTTCTTCCTGGTTCAATCTTGGGAGATTGTACCTTTCTAAGAATTTGTCCATTTCTTCTAGATTGTCCATTTTATTGGCATATAGTTGTAGTAGTCTCTTATGATCCTTTGTATTTTTGTGGTGTCAGTTGTACCTTCTCCTTTTTCATTTCTAATTTTATTAATTTGAGCCCTCTCCCTTGTTTCCTCGATGAGTCTGGTGAAAGGTTTATCAGTTTTATCTTTTCAAAGAACCAGCTTTTAGTTTCATTGATCTTTTCTGTTGTTTTCTTCATCTCTATTTAATTGATTTCTGCTTTGAGCTTTATGATTTCTTTCCTTCTACTACCTTTGGGTTTGCTTTGTTCTAATTTCTAAACGTGCTGTATGTGTAAGTTAGGATGTTTATTTGAGATTTATCTTGTTGCCTGAAGTAAGATTGTATTGCTATACACTTCCCTCTTAGAACCACTTTTGCTGCGTCTCTTAGATTTTGGATCAGTGTGGTTTTTTTTCATTTGTGTCTAGATATTTTTTTTATTTCCTCTTTGATTCCTTCAGTGATCCATTGGTTGTTTAGTAATGTATTGTTTAGCCTCCACGTGTTTGTGTTTTTTACAGTTTTTTTTCTTATACTTGATTTCTAATCTCATAGTGCTGTGGTTGGAGAAGATGCTTGATATGATTTCAGTTTTCTTAAATTTACCGAGGGTTGCTTTGTGGCCCAGCATGTGAACTATCCTGGAGAATTTTCCACGTGCACTTGAGAAGAATGTGTATTCTGCTGCTTTCAGATGGAATGTTCGATAAATATCAATAAAGTTCATCTAGTCTAATGTGTCATTTAAGGCCTGTGTTTCCTTATTGATATTCTGTCTGGATAATCTGTCCATTGATGTAAGTGAGGTGTTAAAATCCTCCACTATCATTGTGTTACTGTCCATTTCTCCTTTTATATCTGTTAACATTTGCCTTATGTATTGAGGTGCTCCTATGTTGGGTGCATATATATTTACAATCGTTATATCTTCTTTCTTTGTCTCTTGTAACAGTCTTTATTTTAAAGTCTATTTTGTCTGATATGAGTTTTGCTACTCCAGCTTTCTTTTGATTTCCATTTACATGGAATACATTTTTCCACCCCCTCACTTTCAGTCTGTATGTGTCCGTAGATCAGAAGTGGGTCTGTTGTAGACAGCATATGTATGGGTCTTGTGTTTGTATCTATTCAGCCAGTTTGTGTCTTTTGGTTGGAGCACTGAATCCATTTACATTTAAGGTAATTACTGAGATGTATGTTCTTATTGCCATCTTGTGAATTGTTTTGGTTTTTTTTTTTTTTTTTTTTTTTTTTTTTACTGAGTGATTATATTTATTTGGAGATTTTTAGGTGGACAGATGTGGATTTCCTGGTGGAACCTTTTGGGAGGTCTGAGGTCTTCTGCCAGCGTTCAGTAGGTGTTCTGTAGGAGTTGTTTCACGTGTAGATGTATTTCTGGTGTATCTGTGGGGAGGAAGGTAATCTCTGCGTCTTACTCTTCCGCCATCTTCAAGGTCCCCCCTTGGATTTGGTTTTGTAGGTCTTTGTTGTTCCCTTCCTCTTTTGTTCTCTCCTCTCATGATTTGATGAACTATCTTTAGTATTGTGTTTGGATCACGTGTGTGTGTGTGTGTGCATGTCTATATCTACTGTAGATTTTTGGTTTGCAGTTGTCATGAGGTTTTGATATAGCAGTGTATATATACACAAGATTGTTTTAAATTGCTGGTCTCTTAATTTCCAATGCATTTCCAATAATCTACATTTGTACTCTCCTCTTCTCAAAGTTGCTGGTTTTGATATCATATTTGTGTGGGTCATTTCCTACCTTTACTGTATGTTTGCCTTTTCTGCTGAGCTTTCCTGTTTGTAATTTTCTTGTTTCTAATTGTGGCCTTTTCTTTTTCATCTAGAGAAGTTCCTTTTGCATTTATTGTAAAGCTGGTTTGTTGGTGCTGAATTGTTTTAGCTTTTGCTTGTCTGTAAAGCTTTTGATTTCTCCATCAAATCTGAACAAAAGCCTTGCTGTGTAGAGTATTCTTGGTTGTAGGTTTTTCCCTTTTATTACTTTCAGTATATCATGCCACTTCCTTCTGGCCTGCAGAGTTTCTGCTGAAAAATCAGCTGATAACCTTATGGTGATTCCTTTGTTATTTGTTGCTTTTCCCTTGCTGCTTTTGATATTTTCTCTTTGTCTTTAATTTTTGTCAGTTTGATTGATATGTGTCTCTGTGTGTTCCTCTTTGGGTTTATCCTCTATGGGACTCTCTGCGCTTCCTCTACTTGAGTGTTTTCTTTCTCATGTTAGCAAAGTTTTTGGCTATTCTCTCTTCAAATATTTTCTGAGGCCTTTTCTCTCTTCTCCTTCTGAGACCCCTATAATGTGAATGTTCTTGTGTTTAATGTTGTCCCAGAGGTCTCTGAGACTGTCCTCTTTTCTTCTCATTCTTTTTTCTTCATTCTGTTCCATGGCAGTGATTGCCACCAATATGTCATCCAGCTTACTTATTCATTCTTATGCCTCATTCATTCTGCTATTGATTCCTTCTAGTGTATTTTCATTTCAGTTAATGTATTGTTCATCTCTGTTTGTACTTTTTCTTTTTTTTTTTTGGCGGTACGTGGGCCTCTCACTGCTGTGGCCTCTCCCATTGTGGAGTACAGCCTCTGGATGCACAGGCCCAGTGGCCATGGCTCATGGGCCCAGCCGCTCCACGGCATGTGGGATCCTCCCGGACCGGGGCACGAACCTGTGTCCCCTGCATCGGCAGGTGGACTCTCAACCACTGCACCACCAGGGAAGCCCTCTGTTTGTTCTTTAAAGCTTCTAGTTCTTTACTAAACATTTCTTGTGTCCTTTTGGTCTGTGCCTCAATTCTATTTCTGAGATCTTAAATCATCTTTACCATCATTACTCTGAATTCTTTCACAGGTGGATTGTCTATCTCCACTTCACTTACATGTTTTTCTGGGGTTTTATCTTGTTCCTTTACCTGGAACACATTTCTCTGCCGTATGATTTTGTCGAACTTTCTGTGTTTGTGGCCTCTCTTCCGCAGGCTGCAGGATTGTGATTTTTCTTGGTTCTGGTGTCTGCCCCCTGGTGGGTGAGGTTGGTCCAGGGGCTTGTGCAGGCTTCCTGGCGGGAGGGACTGGTACCTGCCAACTGGTGGATGGAGCTAGGTCTTGTCCCTCTGGTGGGCAGGGCCATGTCCAGAGGTGTGTTTATAGGCAGCTCTTGGCTCAGGACGACTTTAGACAGCCTGTCTGCTGATGGGTGGGGCTGTGTTCCCACCCTGTTGGTTGTTTTGCCTAAGGCGTCACAGCACTGGAGCCTACAGGCTGTTGGGGGGGCCAAGTCTCGGTGCCAATACGGTAACCTCCAGGAGAGCTCACGCCAGGGGGTCTTCCTTGGGCCATCCACCAGTGTCCTTGCCCCCACAGGGAGCCACAGCTGACTCCCTCTTCCCCAGGAGACCCTCCAAGACCCACAGGTAGGTCTGGCCCTGGCTCCTGTGGAGTGACTGCTTTGCCATGGGCCCCAGTGCAGATGAAACCTTGTGTGCACCCTCCAAGCGGTGTCTCTGTTTCCAGCAGTCCTGTGCAGATCCTGCACTAAAGCCCCACTGGCCTTCAAAGCCAAATGCGCTGGGGGCTCCTCCTCTCATTGCCAGATCCCCAGGCTGGGGAGCCTGACGTGGGGCTCAGAACTGTCACTCCTGTGAGAGATCCTCTGCGATATAATTATTTTCCAGTCTGTGGGTCACCCACCTGGAGGGTATGGGATTTCATTGTATTGCAACAGTGCCCTTCCTACCGTCTCGTTGTGGCTGCTGCTTTTTCTTTGGATATAGAATATCTTTTTCTTTGGATATAGAATATTCTATATCTTCGGATATAGAATATCTTTTTTTTTGTTTTGGTAGTTTTGAGTCTTTTTTGTTGATGGTTGTTCAGCAGTTAGTTGTGATTCTGGTGTTTTCATGAGAGGAGGTGAGCTCAAGTCCTTCTCCTCTGCCATCTCTTATGCCTTTTCTTATTGTAGTTTTAGCCAGGCAAAAATTTTCTTTTTAAAAGCAATTTAATACAAAAACTAATCTCTTCTTTTTTGGCTTTTGGGTTTTGAGTCATAATTAGAAAGGCTTTCATCACTCCCCGATTATAAAGGAATTCACCATTGTTTTCTTCAATTGTTCATTTTTTAAAAAAACAATTTAGATCTTTGATCCATTTGGAGGAACTTTTGGTGTGTGGCCTTGGCATCAGTCTTGACAGTTTTGATCATAGATGCCTCCACTTTGCTTATGTTTTCTCTTTTGAGTGTTAATCCACCTGCTCAAGAACTTGGCAGTCCTGAGCATCTTCCTACCCCTATTAGTTAGCTGCAATTAGCTTTGACCATCAACCTGCCCAAATACCCCTCATGAATATTTGTTTGCCACACACATTAGCTCCATCCTTTCCCTCAGAGATCCCAGGGGACTCAGTTCTTTCAGGTTCAACCCTTTGTATAGGAGGCTTGATAACTACCTTTCTCATGACATGAACAGGGAACTGAAAGTCTTGCATTTCTAAGGGTGAGGTTTGGGTCTTTCATGTTACTCCTGCTGCTTATGGATCTGTATTTGGGCTGGAAAGCTTTGGGGGATGTCTAGGGGAGCAGGAGGTGGTAGGGAAAGGCAACGCTGTAAAATGAGATGGGGAAGGGCATATGATGTAAGCGTCAATGTGCCTTTGATTTCCCTGGGGTCCCCCTCCAGCTTTCTTCTTGGCCTCACCATTGTCTTGGTATTCACTGAACGAGGGTGATTAATCTTCTTCATCATTTGGGCATGTTTTTAAGAATTGTGAAATGCAAGCCTGACTCGAAGTTTTCATAGCAGGCTTTTCTCTAGGGAAATGTAAATGAGCTGTTTCACTAAGGAAGAGGTTTTCAAATGCGGGAAAAAGGATGAGTGTTTGCTCCCCGCGAAAATTGTTTTCATACTGAATAATGCAGCTGTCAGTCCCGAAGTTGGTTTCTAAAAAACGTACTGCCAAACAGTTACTTCCTGGTCCATGCCTACAATGAAAGTTGTTTATTCGTTTACAAGTCCTAAGCCTTGTTTGTTTGCTTTCTGCTCAAAACAAAATGCCCCGTGTGTTAAGTTTAAATGGTCTAAAGTTTTCCTTTACAATCTTTTAGAATTTTGATTATTCTGATGGCTTAACCTGATCTTCTCTTTCAACTGTGGGAACTCATCATAAAATGGACTAGCTTTTCCTTTACACTGATCTTTATTTCAATTTATTTTCAATCTATTCAATTGATCTTTATTTCAATCAAAAATACATTGGTTTTTGAAATTGAGATCATGATCAAGGGGGATGGAACATGTGTATTCAGCTGTTTGGAAGGAAGCTCTCAAAACGATGCATGATGAACTAGAATGGGAAAACATTCCCCCAATATTTTACTCGATTGTTAAATTGCTGTGCTATCCTACCAAATGGCTCTGGGTTAAGAGCAATGCTTTTATTGCTGGCAGATGTCCCAACCTAGTTGGCCTGAAAGTCCCTTGAGGGACATGCACCATGTTTAATTTTGAGTGTGCCCTAAAGCCCTAGTTTGGGGGAATTTATTGTTATATCAACTAAATACTTTGATAATTATAATTTTGGGGTAACATTATTCATTTCTAATTTCTACAGATTAATAAAACAAAAGAGGTTTAGTATAGATAACATTGCCACTACGCTTTTAAATATGTGTAAAGCACCAAGGAAGGAATGAACTAAACCCACACATAATATTCTATCTTTGTGAGATGTGGAAAATCTATATAAAATGTTGTCTTAGTTTGGGTTGTCCCCCAGAAGCAGACCCCAATCAAGGATTCAAGCATAAAGAGTTTATTAGGGAGATGAGCCGAGGAAATACCAGTAGTGGAATGGATAAGTGACAAAGAGAAAGGGAGGAAGTAAATAAAGTGTGTTATCAAGCCAGTACCACTTTGGGCACCTGGAGCTAACCCCTCTGAATTCTGTAAAATAGTGCAGAGTATGCCTCAGTATGCCTCACTTGCCCCAACTAAGAAGTGAGGAAGTCTATAGTTGGGTGAGGGCTGTTCTAGGAACATTAACTCTCTGGAGCTTCCTGCTTGCTCTGCTGCTGGACCAAGACTGAGGCCAAGTGTGAATGTCAAGGGGATATGGAAGGAGCAGCAACAGTGTTTCCTCCTAAGGAAAAATGATGGAAAGTGCAAGACAAAAAATTCCATACTCTTGCGATGCACTACTGAGATCTAGAAATTGGTTCCTGCAGAAAGTAACTTGCAATGACTAAAAGCAGGAGAAAGAGAGTCTGAAAACCAAATGAAGTAACCAAAGATTTCCATTAAAGCAATATGTTAAGCTCAGTAAATATTCATGATACCTCCCATAATCCCCTGGTAATGACTCAAGGGTTTCCTGACTAAGAAATAACTTCTTTAATATGATTCCCAAAATTTCAAGTCACCGTGCCAATAAACAGGCATCCAAAGATGAAGATGGTTAGGATACATTCCCTGCCGTATTTGAAATATTGATTTCGGCCTTCTCAAAATTCCATTAATTTTTAGGTTGGTTTTTTTTTTTCTGGTAGTTACTTAAGTGACTCATACATGGGGATTTTAATTCTCCCTATAATTGGAAGCTTCAGGTTTGCAGGGTAGAGGGTGGAGAGAAACTAGGGTCATCCAGAAGCTGATTACAATGTAGATGCAAATCATGTGAGGGGGAATCTGATGACTGAAGATCTTTGGCTTGGAAAATAGGGGGAGTGGGAGAACTGTCTTTGGATCATTTCAAAATCAAAAATAGAGGTAATACTGGTCTATTCTCTTTTGCTCCCCTGTGTCCATCTAAATAGACTGTATGTGTGGGGAGGAGGACATGAGAAGTGGGCCAAGGAAGGAGAGAAAGGGTTAAGTAAATAAGAACTAGAATCAGAGAGGGGTTCCTAATGAACAGAGGACAGGGATGAGCCAAGATCCAGGGAAAAAGCAGCCACCATGTTGTCATTATTGCTAAGAACAAACAGAGTCCAAATGACCACAGGCAGGATTTGTTCTGTAAAATAAGATTACAGAACTGAGAGTTTGGATTAAGGCAAATGGGCCAAAATGACAGCAACTGGAGAATAAGTGAAGAGGGCCCTAGATGGTATGTGTTGGGGAAGTTGGGTGGGGGGAGGTTATATTAACAGACCAAAAGCTGGGAGGGACCAGAGCTTAAAACTAGGATCAAAGGATGGAAGGAACAGGAAAGCACAGCCACCAGACAGTCCATCATTCCCCAGTTGTGCCCTGTACTCTTCCACCTCCCTGCCTTTGCCTGCGTAGGAGATCCTAACTCTCCTTGCAAGTTTATTTCGAATGTTACCTCCTTCACAGGGCTGGTGGTAATCTTCCTCTGTGCTTCCTTAGTGCCCCTTATGATCATTTTTAGGACATTTTGCCTTACTTCATCTCAAACAGACACACAGACACATTAATTCTCTGAGAATGAAGACGTCTTGCTCACTTTTTCAGACCCCCTCCCCAATCTCTAGCACAGTGACTGCACATGGCAGTTCATCACCATATTCTCTGAACTACAAAAGCACTTTCTCCATACCTCGTGCAGGACACTTCCACAATTAAAAAAAAAAAAAAAAAAACAATGATAACAATAAAAGTAGCTACTACTTATTGAGCACTTAACCATGAGCCAGAAACTGACACTGACACTAATAACCTCCTGTGCCTCACTTTCTCATCTGGAAAATGGGAATAATCACACCTATTTCATGGAAATGTTGTCATGGATACATGAAGAAATGCAAGTGAGAGTCTTATCACAGGGACTGACAAATATCAAGCACTTGATAAATATTTTTCCACAATGTCTGTTTTAGTTAACAGAAGGAAAAATCCATGAGATCAGTAGGTATAAAGGGATGCTATTGGCTGAAGGAGAAATGAAATTCTAGGGGATTGCTGAAGACCAACATACCTCGTCTTCCTTTTATGTCTACTATTTTATCTATTCTATTGGAGAAAAAGAGTCCATCTTCTGTGGGCACTAGCTTTTTAGTAAGTCATGGAAACACACTGCTTATTTCTTCCTTAGTTTGACCATGAGTCATCTGAGAGCTTGATTCAAGAAAATGCTGCTCACAAGGCCTTTACATGAGAAAGAGGTCATTTATTCAATAACCTTTTATGGGCATGTTAACATCAAGCACTGTGCTAGATGCTGGGGATACAGTGGTGAACAAGACAGCATCTCTCTTTCATGGATATTTCAGTGTCAAATGAGAAATAACTAAGCAAGTAAGTGTGAGAGGTTCATCACACAGACTCTATCTCACACACACACATACACTTACCATGCGTAGTTTAACCCTAATTCTCAAAGATCTGGCCAGGGAAGAGGGCAAGGAACCAGGAGACACTGGCAAAATATGAACCCAAGAGATTACACCACTCCAAAATGGGAGAAAAAGAGGATAAATTATTGAGTGGGGATATGAGGGAGAGAGGGTAAGAGGTTGATATCTTTGATTTGGGAGAGTAGATAGGCTGGAGAGGACCCAGCAGATCCCAAAGCTTAAGGGAGGCAGCGTCAAATATAGTGAGCTTAGCTAAGGCAGCACCAAGAAGACAGGAGCTCCCACTTTTAAAATGTGTAGTAGAAAAAAGACAAGTTAAGATGGAAAAAATATGTTTACTTGGGGCAGATAATGTAATGTTAATAGATGATAGAGAAAGCAACCGTACTCAACCCGAAGCCATTTTCTATTCTTCTCTATTAAGAAGAATGATCTTTGGATTGGACGGTATAAATCAAACAGTGAAGAGTGAATTGGAGACAAAGATGGGTCAGAAGACTTAAGAGGGTAATAAGTCTTTTTAAGTTCTTTGGCTTGAACCAGTTACATCCCAGGACTCCGGAAAAAACTGGGATGTGACATTATATTTAATAACTTTGAAGAATGATGACATTATATTTAATAACTTTGAAGAATCATGAGGTATGTGAGAGATACTAAAAGCATGAACAGATCAAGTAGGCTTAATTTTTAAAAGGGCAAAGAATTCTGTAGCTATAGGCTAATGAGCAATTTGTAAAACAAAATTATAGACTATCTTATTGAAAGGACTATTTATGAAGACTGAAAGGTGGATGTGGAACTCATGAGGGGGGAAAGATTCTCTCAGGACCAGTAACATCTGGTCATTTGAATCTCATTTGTAATGGGAACATCTGAATGGTAGACCAAAGAATGTGGTAGCCAGAGAGAATCTGAAGACTAGCAAGGTCATTGACAAAGTCTGTCAAGATATACTTGGGGACAGGCTGAATGAGAGTTGGGTACATTTTTAATGCTTAAATATCCTTACCTCATAGCATCTCACTGCTGGGTCAAGTCAACATAGGGGAAAGTTCTCAGTGGCTGCCAAAAGGCTTTATTCTCACCTCTGACCATTTAACGTACTGATCACAGATTTGAAAGAGAAAATTGCTGGTATACATAGGAATTACAGGAAGCTGGATATGTTAAGTGATACATTGGGTGGCATAATGCTAATCCAAAGAAGTTTCAACAAACTAGATTTTCAGTTGTTTCATTGTGTGGTACCTGTCTCCTTAGCTTTTGAATTCCTCTAACATGCAGCTTAGTTCCTGACAGTAAGTTCTCAATGAAAGTTTTATGAATGAGAAAATGAATGAATGAGTGAATGAACAAATGATAGAAAGTATCTAAGATGAGATTAGTAGTGTAAACTGCTAGTTGACCACCAAGATTTGTCCTCCCCATCTTACACAGGAATGGAGTTGTGGCTGGGCACATGATTGCTCAACTAGGCTATATTTCCCAGCTTCCCTTGCAGTTAGGTTTGGTCATGAGTGAGTTTTCACTTATGAAATCTTGGCACACATGATGAGCGCTACTTCCAGGTCTGTCTTAAGATGTTGGGGTGTCGCTTATATATTCTCCTTCCTTTTCCCACCGGATGGAACTGGAATAGACTTGACAGTGGCCCAGCCCCAGCATCAAGGATGCCAATGAAGACAGTGCCCTGGGACAGTAGCTGAACTACAAGATGGAGAGGGCCTGAGTCCCTGGATGACCATGTGGAGCAAAGCTCCTCTGATGACTTGGATTGCTCACTTCATAGCTGTTACATGATATATAAGCCATTGTATGGAGGGTCTCTTTCTTTGTTATGGTTTCTTAGTCTTCACAAGGTTCAAGGTGAGATTGCCTAGTATATAAGCAGGGGAGCAGGGGTAAATGTCACAGAATGACCTTCTGTCAAAAGAAAAACCTAATGGCTGCACAAATACAGAAAAGACTTGAAGGTTTTAGGTTGATGGGAAGATGAATATAACTCAGTGAGCTAAAACTGTGGGGAGGGGGAAGGGAGGCTGGGGAAATGGATGCAGTTCTACAAGGGTACCATGTAGAATGAGGGCAGTGATGGTCAGATTGAAGTCTTTCTGCCCTAGTCAGACCACAGCTGGCAGCCCTCAGTTCACAGTCAGACTCATGTTTCTTCAACATAGCTCCTCCAGTACCTTATAGGAATTTGATTATACTTTAGTGTTCCATGGGTGCTACTGAATGTAGTTAAAATTATTATTTTTGCTTATAATTTTCCGGTAGACTGCATCTGAGTCAGGCAATCTGGATGCTTCCAACAAAGTGTATTCAGAGGAGATAAATTAGATAAATTAGAATGATGAACAAATTTTAAATTTAAATCTATAAGGAATATTTGAGTGGGAGGGGAGTGGCCCACCATAATGAAGAGGAACCTCAGACGGACAAAATAGTAAATATCCTCAAATATTTGGGGGACTGTCATGAGGAAGAGGAATAAAATGTATTTTGAAAGGGATCTGAAAATCCACAAATTGAAACTGCATTAAAAAGAAAAAGAATCACTCCATATAAACATGATGTATACACATCTAGATTTGTTTAAAAATTAATTAAGGGGGCTTCCCTGGTGGCGCAGTGGTTGAGAGTCCGCCTGCCGATGCAGGGGACACGGGTTCGTACCCGGGTCCAGGAAGATCCCACATGCGGCAGAGCGGCTGGGCCTGTGAGCCACGGCCACTGGGCCTGCGCGTCCGGAGCCTGTGCTCCGCAACGGGAGAGGCCACAACAGTGAGAGGCCCGCGTACCAAAAAAAAAAAAAAAAAAAAAAAAAAAAAAAAATTAATTAAGGGATGCCCATTTGGATTTACAGAGAAATTCTTCCCTCTATAAAAATGATCCACCTCAGTGTCCTCTTAACAGTAAGTTACTTTATGCATTTAAGATTTTTATCTTTTGAAATGTAGTTGATTTACAGTGTTGTTAGTTTCAGGTATACAGGCACAGTGATTCAGCTATACATAGATATCTATTCTTTTTCAGATTCTTTTCCCTTATAGGTTATTACAGAATATTGAGTATAGTTCCTGTGCTATACACTAGGTCCTTATTGGTTATTTATTTTATATATAGTAGTATGTATCTGTTGATCCCAAAATCCTAATTTATCCCTCACCCCCATCCCATTTGGTAACCATAAGTTTGTATTCCATGTCTGTGGGTCTATTTCTGTTTTGTAAGTTCATTTGTATCATATTTTAGATTCCACATATAAGTGATATCATATGATATTTGTCTGACTTACTTCACTTAGTATGACACTCTCTGGGTCCAACCATGTTGCTGCAAATGGCATTATTTCATTCTTTTTTATGGCTGAGTAATATTCCATTGTATATATACACCACTCCACCACTCCTTCACTATTGTATAGTTCTGCTATGAATATTGGGGTGCATGTCTTTTTGAGTTATAGTTTTCTCTGGATGTAGGCCCAGGAGTGGGATTGCAGGATCTTATGGCAACTCTGTTTTTAGTTTTTGAAGGAACTTTCATGCTGTTCTCCATAGTGGCTATACCAATTTACATTCCCACCAAGTGTAGGAGGGTTCCTTTTTCTCTACACCCACTCTAGCATTTATTACACATTTCGATGATGGCCATTCTGACTGGTGTGAGGTGATAACCTCCTTATAGTTTTGATTTGCATTTCTCTAATAATTAGCAATGTTGAGCATCTTTTCATGTGCCTCTTGGCTATCTGTATATCTTCTTTGGAAAAATGTCTATTTAGAACTTATGCCCATTTTTTGATTTTTTTTTATATTGAGCTATATGCACTGTTTGTGTATTTTGTAAATTAAGCCCTTGTCTGTTGCATTGTTTGCAAATATTTTCTCCTGATCCATAGGTTGTCTTTTTGTTTTGTTTATGGTTTCCTTTACTGTGCAAAAGCTTTTAAGTTTAATTGGATCCCATTTGTTTATTTTTGTTTTTATTTCCATTACTCTAGGAGACGAACCCAAAAAGATGTTGCTGAGATTTACATCAAAGAGTGTTCCAACTATGTTTTCCTGAAGGAACTTTATAGTAACTGATCTTACATTTAGGTCTTTTAGTTTTGAATATGATGTTAGAGAATGTTCTAATTTCATTCTTTTGCATGTAGCTGTCCAGTTTTCTCAGCACCACTTATTGAAGAGACTGTCTTCTCCACTGTATATTATTGCCTCCTTTGTTGTAAATTAATTGACCATAAGTATGTGGGTTTATTTCTGCACTTTCTATCCTGTTTTGTTGATTTGTATATCTGTTTTTGTGCAAGTATTGATGCGTTACTGTTAGGATAACTGTAGCTCTTTGTAGTACAGTCTGAAGTCAGGGAGCCTGATCTCTCCAGCTCCATTTTTCTTTCTCAAGATTGCTTTAGCTGTTTAGGGTCTTTTATGTTTCTATACAAATTTGAAAATTTTTTGTTCTAGTTCTGTGAAAAATGCCATTGGTAATTTGATATAGATGCAATGCAATCCCTAGATTGCCTTGGGTAGTATGGTCTTTTTACAATACTGATTCTTCCTGTCCAAGAACACAGTATATCTTTCCATCTGTTTGTGTCATCTTCAATTTCTTTTATCAGCGTCTTATAGTTTTTGAAGTACAGGTCTTTTGTCTTCTTAAATAGGTTTATTCCTAGGTATTTTATTCTTTTTGATGGGATGGTAAATGGGATTGTTTCTTTCTGATCTTTCATTGTTAGTGTATGGAAATGCAAGGGATTTGTGTGTATTAATTTTGTATCCTGCAACTTTACCAAATTCATTGATGAGGTCTAGTAGTTTTCTGGTAGCATCTTTAGGATTTTCTATGTATAGTATCATGTAATCTGCAAACAGTGACAGTTTTACTTCTTTTCCAATTTGTCTTCGTTTTCTTTCTTTTGCTGCTCTGATTCCCGTGGCTAGAAGTTCCAAAACTATGTTGAATAATAGTGGTGAGAGTGGTCATCCTTGTCTTGTTCCTGATCTTAGAGGACATGCTTTCAGTTCTTCACCACTGAAAATGTTTGCTGCGGGTTTGTTGTATACGTCCTTGGTTAAGTTGAGTGAGGTTCCCTCTAAGCCCACGTCCTGGAGGCTTTATATCACAAATGTGTGTTGACATTTGTCACAAGCTTTTCTGCATCGATTGACTTGATCATATGGTTTTTCCTCTTCAATTTGTCAATAGGGGGAATCACATTGATTTGCGTGTATTGAAGAATCCTTGCATCCCTGGGATAAATCCCACTTGATCATGAGGTATGATACTTTTAATGTGGTATTGGATTCTGTTGGCTACTATTTTGTTGAGCCGCTTTGCATCTAAGTTCATCAGTGATATCGGGGTGTAACTTTTTTTCCTACTGTCTTTGTCTGGTTTTTGTAACAGGGTGACGGTGGCCTCATAGAAAGAGTTTCAGAGTGTTCCTTCTATGCCAATAGTTTGGAAGAGTTTGAGAAGGGTGGGTGTTAGTTCTTTTCTACATGTTGGATAGAAGTAACCTGTGAAGCCATCTGGTCCTGGGCTTTTGTTTGTTGGACGATTTGTAATCGGAGTTTGAAGTTCATTACTCGTACTGGGTCTGTTCATATTTTCTATTTTTTCCTGCTTCAGTCTTGGAAGGTTGTACCTTCCTAAGAATTTGTCCATTTCTTCCAGATTGTCCATTTTATTAGCATAGAGTTGATTGCAGTAGTCTCTTACAACGTTTTGTATTTCTGTGTTGTCTGTTGTAACTTCTTTTACCTTTCTAATTTTATTGATTTCAGTCCTCTCCCTCTTTATCTTGATGAGTCTGGCTCAAGATTTATCGATATGGTTTATCTTCTCAAAGAACCAGCTTTTTGTTTTTTTGATCTTCGATATTGTTTTCTTTGTTGCTATTTCAGTTATTTCTTTTTTTTCTACCTTTTTATTGACAGTCCCAACTACCTTCAGAGTTTGTTGTCTACATAGTAAATGATCAGTTCAAATGAACACAACTTCTTCCTTTTATCTTATTGTCTTTTGAGCTTTTGAATGTTACTTCATTTGTTTATACAGCAGGTTCTTATTAGTTATCCATCTTATACATATTACTGTATATATGTCAATCCCAATCTCCGAATTCATCACACAACCACCACCAACCCCTCCACTTTCCCCCCTTGGTGGCCATACATTGCTTCTCCACATCTGTGTATCAATTCTATCCTGCACACTGGTTCAGCTGTACCATTTTTCTAGGTTGCATACATGTGCATTTATATACGATATCTGTTTTTCTCTTTCTGACCGACTTCGCTCTGTATGACAGTGTCTAGATCTATCCACGCCTGTACAAATGAACCAACATAGTTCCTTTTCATGGCTGTATAACATTCCATGGTATATAGGTACCACATCTTCTTTATCCATTTGTCTTTGGGTGGCCATTTAGGTTGTTTCCATGACCTGGCTATTGTAAATAGTGCTGCAATGAACATTGGGGTGCATGTGTCTTTTAGAATTATGCTCTTCTCTGGGTTTATGCTCTGTAGTGGGATCGCTGGGTCATATGGTATTTCTATTTTTAGTTTTTTAAGCAATCTCCTTACTCTTCTCCCTAGTGGCTCTATCAATTTGCACTCCCACCAACAGTGCAAGAGCGTTCTCTTTTCTCCACACCGTGTCCAGCAGTTGTTTTTTGTTGATTTTCTGATGATGCCCGTTCTAAATGGTGTGAGGTGATACCTCAGTGTAGTTTTGATGTGCATCTCTCTAATAATTAGTGATGTTGAGCAGGTTTTTATCTGCTTGTTGGCCACCTGTATGTCTTCTGTGGAGAATAGTCTGTTTAGGACTTCTGCCCATTTTTAGATTGGGTTGTTGGTTTTTTTAATACCAAGCAGCATGAGCTGTTTACATATTTTTGAGATTGATCCTCAGACCGCTGATTTGTATGTAAATATTTTTCCCATTCTGAGGGTTGTGTTTTCGTAGTTTCCTGTGCTTAGCAAAATCTTTTAAGTTTTCTTAGGTCCCACTTGTATATTTCTGTTTTCATTTCCATGACTCTAGCAGGAGGATTACAAAAGATCTTCTTGTGTTTTATGTCCAACGATGTTCTTCTTATGTTTTCCTCTACGAGTTTTATAGTGTCCAGCCTTAAGTTTAGGTCTCTGTTCCATTTTGACTTTATTTTTGTGTACGGTGTTTGGGAGTGTTCTAATTTTATTGTTTTACATGTCTCTGTCCAGTTTCCCCAGCACCACGTATTGAAGAGACTGTTTTTTCTCCATTGTGTATCCTTGCCTCCTTTGTCATAGATTAGTTGACCATAGGTGTGTGGCTTTATCTCTGGGCTTTCTATCCTGTTGCATTGGTCTGTATTTCTGTTTTTGTGCCAGTCCCATGCTGTCTTGATTACTGTAGCTTTGTAGTACAGTGTGAAGTCACAGAGCCTGATTCCTCCAGCTCCTTTTTTTTTCCATCAAACTGCTTTGGCTACTCGGGGATTTTTGTGTCTCCATACAAATTTTAAGATTTTTTGTTCTAGTTCTGTAAAAAATGCCATTGGTAATTTGAGAGGGATTGCACTGAATATGTTGATTGCTTTGGGTAGTATAGTCATTTTCACAATATTGATTCTTCCAATCCAAGAACATGGTATATCTCTTCATCTGTTTGTATGATCCTCAGTTTCATTCATCAGTGTCTTATACTTTTCTGTATACAGGTTTTCTGTCGCCCTAGGTAGGTTTATTCCTAGGTATTTTACTCCTTTACTTGCAGGGGTAAATGGGAGTCCTTCCTTAATTTCTCTTTCTTTTTTTCTTCATTAATGTATAGGAATGCAAGGGATGTCTGTGCGTTCATTTTTTGTCCTGCAATGTTTCCAAATCCATGGATTAGCTCTACTAGTTTTATGGTGGCATCTTTAGGATTCTCTAAGTATAGAATCATGTCATCTGCAAAGAGTGACATTGTGACTTCTTCTTTTCCAGTTTGTCTTCCTTTTATTTCTTTTGCTGCTCTGATTCCCATGGCTAGAAGTTCCAAAACTATGTTGAATAAAAGTGGTGACAGTGGGCATTCCTTGTCTTGTTCCTGATCTTAGAGGAAATGCTTTCAGCTTTTCACCATTGAGTATGACATTAGCTGTAGGTTTGTCAATTACAGCCTTTATTATATGTTGAGGTATGTTTCCTCTATGCCCACTTTCTGGAGAGTTCTCATAAGTGGATGTTGAATTTTATCAAAAAATTGTTCTGCATCTATTGAGATGATCATAAGGTTTTTGTTCTTCAGCTTGTTAATTTGTGTATCACACTGATTTATGGATATTGAAAAATCCTTGCATCCCTGGGATAATTCCCACTTGATCATGGTGTACGATGCTTTTAATGTATTGTTGGATTTAGATTGCTAGTATTGTTTTATTATTATTATTTTTTGTGGTACACGGGCCTCTCACTGTTGTGGCCTCTCCGGTTGCGGAGCACAGGCTCTGGACGCGCAGGCTCAGCGGCCATGGCTTACGGGCCCAGCCGCTCCACGGCATGTGAGATCTTCCTGGACCAGGGCAAGAACCCATGTCCTCTGCATCGGCAGGTGGACCCCCAACCACTGGGCCACCAGGGAAGCCCATAGATTGCTAGTATTTTGTTGAGGATTTTTGTGTCTATGTTTATCAGTGATATTGCCTTGTAAATTTTTTTGGGTGGTATCTTTGGTTTTGGTATCTGGGTGATAGTGGCCTCATAGAATGAGTTCAGGGGTGTTCCTTCCTCTCTCTGCAATTTTTTGAAATAGTCTCAGAAGGATAGGTGTTAACTCCTCTCTAAATGTTTGGTAGGATTCGCCTGTGAAGCCATCTGGCTTGTTGGGAGTTTTTTAATTACAGGTTCATTTTCAGTACTTGTAATTGGTCTGTTCATATTTTCTATTTCTTCCTGGTTCAGTCTTAGAAGGTGGACAAATTCTCAGAAAGGTACAATTTCTTCTATGTTGTCTGTTTAATGGTATGTAGTTGCTTGTGGTAGTCTCTTAAGTTGGTTGTAACTTCTCCTTTTTCATTTCTAATTTTGATTTGGGCCCTCTCCCTTTTTTTCTTGATGAGTCTGGCTAAAACTTTATCAATTTTGTTTATCTGAACCAGCTTTTAGTTTCATTTATCTTTTCTATTGTTATTTTAGTCTCTAGTTCATTTATTTCTGCTCTGATTTTTATGATTACTTCTAATTTGGGGTTTGCTTTGTTCTTCTTTTTATAGCTACTTTAAGTGTAACATTAGGTTGATATTTTTCTTGTTTCCTGAGGAGAGCTTGTATTGCAGTAAACTTCGCTCTTAGAACTGCTTTTGATGCACCCCATAGGTTTTGAATCATCATGTTTTTGTTTTCATTTGTCTTTAGGTATTTTTTTATTTCCTTTTTGGTTTCCACAGTGATCCACTGGTTGTTTAGTAATCCACTGGTTGTTTAGTAAACATATTGTTTAGCCTCCATGTGTTTGTTTTTTACAGTTTTTTTTCTTATAGTTGATTTCTAATCTCATAGTGCTGTGGTCAGAGAAGATGCTTGATATGATTTCAGTTTTCTTAAATTTACCGGGGGTTGCTTTGTGGCCCAGCATGTGAACTATCCTGGAGAATTTTCCATGTGCACTTGAGAAGAATGTGTATTCTGCTGCTTTCAGATGGAATGTTCGATAAATATCAATAAAGTCCATCTAGTCTAATGTGTCATTTAAGACCTGTGTTTCCTTATTGATATTCTGTCTGGATAATCTGTCCATTGATGTAAGTGAGGTGTTAAAATCCTCCACTATCATTGTGTTACTGTCCATTTCTCCTTTTATATCTGTTAACATTTGCCTTATGTATTGAGGTGCTGTGTGCATATATATTTACAATCATTATATCTTCTTTCTTTGTCTCTTGTAACAGTCTTTATTTTAAAGTCTATTTTGTCTGATATGAGTTTTGCTACTCCAGCTTTCTTTTGATTTCCATTTACATGGAATACATTTTTCCACCCCCTTACTTTCAGTCTGTATGTGTCCTTAGATCAGAAGTGGGTCTCTTGTAGACAGCTTATATATGGGTCTTGTGTTTGTATCCATTCAGCCAGTTTGTGTCTTTTGGTTGGGGCATTGAGTCCATTTACATTTAAGGTAATTACTGAGGTGTATGTTCTTATGGCCATCTTGTGAATTGTTTTGGATTTTGGATTTGTTTTTGTAGGTTTTTGTTTTTCCCTTCCTCTTTTGTTCTCTCGTGCTTTGATGACTATCTTTAGTACTGTGTCTGGATTGCCTTTGTGTATGTGTGTGTTTATCTATTGTAGATTTTTTGTTTGCAGTTGTCATGACGTTTTGATATAGCAGTCTATATATATTAAGAAGATTGTTTTAAATTGCTGGTCTCTTAATTTCAAATGCATTTCCAATATCCTGTATCTGTACTCTCCTCTTCTCACAGTTGCTGGTTTTGATAGCATATTTATGTGGATGATTTCCTACCTTTACTGCATGTTTGCCTTTTCTGGTGAGCTTTCCCATTTCATAATTTTGTTTCTAGTTGTGGCCTTTTTCTTCCTAGAGAAGTTCCTAGGAACGTGTTGTAAAACTTCCATTTGTTGTGAAGCTGCTTTGTCGGTGCTGAATTCTTTTAGCTTTTGCTTGTCTGTAAAGCTTTTGATTCCGCCATAGCATCTGAACAAGAGCCTTTCTGGGTAGAGTATTCTTGGTTGTAGGTTTTTCCCTTTCATTACTTTAAATATATCATGCTACTTCCTTCTTGCCTGCAGAGTTTCTGCTGAAAAATCAGTTGATGGCCTTATGTGGATTCCCTTGTATGCTATTTGGTGCTTTTCCCTTGTTGCTTTTAATATTTTCTTTACCTGTAATTAATTTTTGTCAATTTCATTACTGTGTGAATCCGTGTGTTCCTCCTTGGGTCAGTCCTGTATGGGACTCTCTGAGCTCCCTGGACTTGGGTGGCTGTTTCCTTTCCCATGCTAGGGAAGTTTTCAATATTATCTCTTCAAATTTTCTCTCAGGCCCTTTCTCTCTCTCTTCTCCTTGTGGGACCCCTATAATGCAAAACGTTGGTGAATTTAATGTTGTCCCAGAGGTCTCTGAGACTGTCCTCATTTCTTTTCATTCATTCTTCTTTATTCTGTTCTGCGACAGTGATTTCCACTGCTCTGTCTTTTCCATTTGAGTTTCAAGGTGAATGCAGCCTCAGCAGACAGACAACTCCACTGCAACCTCATTCATGAAAGAATCTGAATCAGAGGCATTCAGCTAAGCCATATCTGGATTTCTGACTCACAAAAACTGAACTGGATTGGAGACAAGATGTGGACTAGAAGGACCTTGAAGTAACCTCCTCTCATGAGCACACCAAAGTCACAACGAACTGTTGAAGAGCCACTGATAAAAAAAAAGACTGGAACCTACCAAAGAAAGATATTCTATATCCAAAGACCTAAAGAAGAAACCACAGTGAGATGGTAAGAGGGGCACACTTGCAATATAATTAAATCCCATATTAGCCGGGTGGGTGACCCACAAACTGGAGAACAATTATGTTTTATATGTTCTCCCACAGGAGTAAAAGCTCTGGGCCCCACATCAGGCTCCCCAGCACAGGGGTCTGGCCTTGGGAGTAGGAACCCCCAGAGCACTTGGCTTTGAAGGCCAGCAAGGCTTGAGTGCAGGAGCTGCACAGGACTGGGGAAACAGACTCTACTCTTGGAGGGCGTACACAAGGTCTCACGCACACTGGGACCCAGGGCAAAAGCAGTGACTTCAGAGGAGCCTGGGCCAGACCTACCTGCTGGTCTCATAGGGTTTCCTGGGGAAGCAAGGGGTGGCTGTGGCTCGCCCTGGAGACATGGATGCTGGTGGCAGAGATACCCAGTGAGTGTTCATCTATATGAACTCTTGCTGGAGGTGGACATCTTGCCTGGGTCATTAGCACCAAAACCTGGCCCTACCCAACAGCATGTAGGCTGCAGTGCTGGCACACCTCAGGCCAAAAACCCAACAGGTGAGGAACACAGCCCCACCCATCAGCAGAGAAGCTGCCCCCAGCCACCTCTTGACATGGACCTGCCCACCAGAGGGCAAAGACCCAGCCTCACCCACCAGGGGGCAGACACAAGAACAGAACAGTCCTACAGCCTGTGGAACTTAGTCTGCCAACACATGTCAGAACCTACCCTGGACCAGCTGGCCCTTGGGTGACAAGAGGGGCATGTACTGCTGGGACACAGAGGGCTACATCTGCAAGGTCAAGAAGTGTAACTAACCTACCACATTCATAAAAATACAAATAGAAATTTAAACAAAATGAGATGGCAATGGAATATGTTCCCCGTAAAGGAACAAGATAAAACCCCAGAAGAACTACTAAGTGAAGTAGAGATAGGAAATCTCCACTTCAAGAAAGAAAGAATTCAGAATAATGATCATAAAGATGATCCAAGAACTCGGGAAAAGAATGGATGCAGAGACTGAGAAGTTTAGTTTTTAACAAAGAGTAGGAAATGTAAAGAACAACCAAACAGAACTAAAGAATACAATAACTGAAATGAAAATTACACTAGAAGGAATCAATAGCAGAATAAATGAGGCAGAAGAACGGATCAGTGTGCTGGAAGACAGAGTGGTGGAAATCAGTACCGTGGAACCGAATAAAACTTTTGATTTGTGAAACCTTACAGGAATATATACTGCATCCCTCAAATCCCTGGCACAGCACAGTCAGCTGGGCTAATGTGAGGAGAGTTTCATAAAGAAATTGCTAACAAACGTGTGGGAGGCGATGGGGAAAATCACCAGGCACAATGAAGTACCCCAAGGCCAGTAACAACAGGGCACAGAAGAGCCAACAGGAAGCAGTTACTGGAACCTGTACACAGTGAGAGTTGAGTGAAATTGGCCCCAGTCCTTCCTGCAGCAGAGGGATGCAGCTTATGATGATCCTACAGGACAAAGTGGGGAAACAAATACCTAGAACTTCACTCTCTTCCCTTCCTGCTGTCAGCCATGTCTTCTCGTTGGCTGAACCCAGCCAGAAGCCAGAGGCCAGGAAGCATACTGATGGAATCCATGCAGGTCAGCCTTTGGGTCCAGAAAGGAGAGTAGAAAGGGTGGAGAGTTGGTCTGCAGAAGCAAAAGGAGGTGATCAAGGAAACAATGTGAACCTGAAGTTTATGGATCAACTTCTGTCATACAACTTTGCCTTTTGTTCCATATCTGAGCAATACTAAGGTCACCTTGGGTAGAACAGTGTCCAAAACAAGCTGTGTGACCTAATCTAAAGTGAAAAAGAAAATTCAGCACATGGGAAGTGAAGCCCGTGGTTTCTCATCTCTCTTCTTTTTGAAACACACTGACAGACTGATACGCTTCTCTTACATGCTAAACCTATGGGAAACCAAACGAGGAAAATAAATTTTGCTCTTGTGAAAAATGCCTACAACAATAAGATGCAGATTTTACTTTCATGAAGCATCAAATGATCCACTGTAAAAGCTTGAACAGGTCAGAATTCAAACAACAAATCTAGCTGCATGAAGTTAGGGCCCTGAAAAACAAAAAGGATACAGTAATGCTCTTGGGCTTAAACATTTTGTTTAGGGTTTAGACAGATACTCTTTCACTACCCTCTTTTGCTCAGAAAGAGTAAAACCTGTCTCATTGGCAATTTTTATTTCACCTTGACACCCTTTTGTAAAAAGCCCCTCTCATGATTTTTTTAAAAGGCCTTGGGCAGATTCACACATCTTCTGTGGCTGTTCATGCTCTCACGGCACTTTTTTCTTCTCTTTCTTACAGCATTCATCATTTTGCATCTAATTGCTTAACATGTCTGAGTCCCTTGCTAGACTGTGAGCCCCGAAGAAGAAGGATCGTGCTTTCTTTGTCTCTGCATCCTGCAGTCCCTGGAGTACCTTCCCCTGAGTATACACCCAACGAATCTTTGTCACATAAATTAAAGATGAAGCAATCTTGCCTTCCACTTTTTTTCTCTTGAGGGTAAGGATTGTCAAACTGAAAAAGAACACCATCCCTCCTGTGCATTCTCAAGAGTGAAGCTCATCGTTTGGGTTTCCTTTTTAACTATTTTGTACTCTAACTGTTTTGTACTTGTATTTGCATGTACTATAAAAGCATAGGTAAGATTTTGTTAAACTGAAGCACTTAGAGCTGAGGTCCATAAGCTTTTTCTTTTTTAAGCGTCACATAGTAACTATTTTAGGTTTTTGTGGGCCATATAGTCTCTGTCAGAACCACTGAACTCCTCCCTGTGGCACAGAAACAGCCTTTGACCATATGTAAATGATTGGGCATGGCTGTGTTCCAATATAACAGGCGTTCCTCACAACCTAGTGTCCTAGTGCTGGATTCTAGGTTGTGAGCAACGCTGCCATGAGTAACCTTCTACACACGGCCTTTCTTTTATGTACATATGTATCTTCAGGAGCAATGTTAAGAGGTGGAATTACTGGGGCAGAGAAGAAATACATCTGGTACGAATTATGATGTATGAAATAAGCTATTAGGATGTATGGTACAGCACAGGGAATACAGCCAATATTTTATATTAACTAAATGGAGTATAACCTTTAAAAATTATGAATCGCTGTTATACACCCGTAACTTATAAAATGTTGTACAGCAACTATACTTCAACATAAATACATAAATAAAGCAATCAATCTGCAAGTTTGGTAGGTATGGCCAAATTTGTATTACCTTTTCCAAAAAAAATAATTAACAAAAAAATAAGTATATTTGTAGCTTCTAGTGTCAGAATCACAATAGGAATTAAATCATCAAATACTTACTGAGTATCTAAATATCATCCATGCCTATCCTACACATGGGAAAACCAAAAGAATGAGACACTGTTTCTTCAGGTAAAAGCTCTAAAACCTGGTCGGTAGAAATCACTCAAAATGATTTTATGACTGGAGTGTTTTTTAATGATTGGCTAGTTAATGACTTACCTAATAGAAGATCTACCCCAAATTCATTATCATCATGGCTGAAGACATCCATGGCTAAAAGTAGTCATCCAGATCTGGACTAATGTAACAGTTTATTTTTGCATCTTTAGAATCTCTGTTTTCCTGTTTTGCCTTATATTAAGGATGTCCATATAAGTTTTTATGTCCCCCACCTTGCTACATACATAGACTGAGTCATCTGTCTTTTTTCCTCAAGTCTTGTTTCCAGGAGACGTTTGATGAGTAACTCTCAGTCAACCCAGCAACACAAAGGCTGCCTGAAGCATGAAGTGGTGGTGGTGGTGCTGGAGCAATTGTGGAGGAGGTGCTGGTGGAGAAGGAGGAGGTGCTGGAGGCAGTGGAGCTGATGGTGGTGGCGGCGGCAGCAGAGGTGGTAAGAGAGGAAGAAGAAATGAATAAACTGAGTTGTTCTACAATACTGGAGTAACAACCATAACTAGTTTGATAATGAGCATATATTTGCAACATTAAAAGTGCTTTATGCATTATCAAAGAAGGAGTAAATTAAGGGCAATATAGCTTTAGTTTTAATTATATCACATTGTCTTCTTAATCTTGGAATTTGGTTCAGTTAAATATAACTGTTTCATCTACAAGTTTTTCCCAGTACTTTAATTTCTTTATTAGAACATGGTAATATTATAGGATCTACAGTGAATTTGGTGGCCATGTGGCTTTTTTAGTTTCTTTATAACTGAACAACCCAGATGTTTAAACATGTAATACTGTTGGTAGAAATTAAATACAGAGTAAGCTGGTTAATGCCCAAACCAGAAAATTCAGTTAACTAGACTAATTCCCCAACATTTCTGAAATAATCAGTTTACTCACATGTTATGGGCGCTCTCTACGGCATATTGAGTTGAGCTAAACTGACTCTTCATTTCCATTTGTATTAGTTTCCTAGGGCTGCTGCAACATAGTACCACAAATTGGGTGGCTTCAAACAACAGACATTTATTCTCTCACAATTCTGGAGTCTAGAATTCCAAAATCAAGATGTCAGCAGGGTCATCCTCCTTCTGAGGGCTCTAGGAAACGGTCCTTCCTTGCCTCTTCTAGCCTCTGGTGGTTGCCAGCAACCCTCCACATTCCTGGGCTTATAGACCCATCACTCTAGTCTCTGCCTCTTGTCTCATGCAGTGTGTCTCTTGTCTGTGTCTCCTCTTCTTGTAAGGACACCAGCCATACTGGATTAAGTACCCACCCTAGTCCAGTATGACCTTATCTTTACCTAACTGCTTTATCTGCAATTACCCTATTTCCAAATAAGGTCACATTCTGAGGTAATGGGGGATTAGAACTTCAACATATCTTGGGGGGGGGGGGGCGGGCACAATTCAACCTGTAATACCTTCCCATAAGCAGATACTATAATTTAGTCCCAATGAACACCTATCCATCCATAAACTGAAGGAAAAAACAATTTTTCATTTCATGGTCACCTGGTTCAGGGCAGAAGAAGGTGATGTGCAAGTTTATATTATGTGCCTCATGTAACACCGTTGATGTCAATGTAGGAAAAACTACCAAAAACAGTACTAATATCACTTGTGAATACATATGTATGTGATGAAAACACATACAGTAGATAGTGCCAAATCCATGGTGGAGGTTGCTTCTGGGAAGGAAGGGAGGTAAAGACAGGAAGGAGAATAGGTTTGGGACAGAGATAACAGAACATTTCAATTTCAAGTGGTAAAAAGTAACACTAGAAGAAAATATGTTAATATTTAATTAATAAATGTTAATGTTTATTGGTTCAAAGTGGCTACTATCTGTCACATAATCTGTAATCATTTCTGAATCTTTAAAAATTTTTCAAAAATACATAAATTAAAAAATAATATAATTATTGTCAAGTAATAAAGAACTAGGTATAAATGAGCAAGAGATCATTTCCTCCTAGTCCTACATTGTGGTTAATCACCTGAAGGGAATTTTCCCAGCTCTGATGGGGATGACCTCAGCAACATATAGTTCCAGTAGTACTGTCTTCCAATCTAAATTACCTGCACAGAAGGTTACCCTCTGAAATGGAAAGAAACACAATTTCATTAGAGGTTTGAGTTGAGATGACCAGAGCCTACTGTCTAATGTCTCTGACCCTAGACTAGCAGTGGTTCTCACATCTGGCTCTCCTGAATGGCTTGTTTAAACACAGACTGCTAGACTCCACCACCAGAGTTCTGATTCCATGGGTCTTGGCCAGGCCTGAGAATCTGCATTTCTAACAAGTTCCCATGTGAATCTGATGCTGTTAGTCTGGTGACCATACTTTTGAGAAACACTGATCTAAGGAAAAAAGAAAACTTAATTAAAATGAAGGCTGATTTAAATGTGGAGAATTTATAATTACAGCAAAGTTTTAAATCCATGGTAGAGGCTTTTTAACATGATCATTTTATTTGACAAATAATATTGGTTTTATTAAAATATTCATTAATTTACTTGAGGCCCAATAAATCCAAGGGAAAGGAAGAATCCAACACAGCATTAAGAATGCCAAGTGTGGCTACCAAAAAAGAAAATTACAGGCCAATATCTTTGATGAATATAAATACAAATATTCTCAACAAAATATTAGCAAACCGAATCCAACAACACATAAAAAAGATCATGACCAAGTTGGATTCCTCCCAGGGTCACAAGGATGGTTCAACATACACAAATCAATGTGATATACCACATCAACTAAAGAAAAGACAAGAACCACACGATCATCTCAATAGATGCAGAAAAAGCATCTGACAAAATTCAACATCCATTCATGATAAAAACTCTCACCAAAGTAGGTATAGAGGGAACATATCTCAACATAATAAAAGCTATTTATGAGACCCACAGCCAACATAAAACTCGATAGTGAAAAGCTGAAAACCTTCCTGATAAAATCTGAAACAAGACAAGGATCCCCACTTTCACCACTTCCTTTCAACATAGTAATGGTAGTTCTAGCCACAGCAATCAGACAAGAAATAAAAGGTATCCAAATTGGAAAGGAAGAGGTAAAATTGTCATTATACACTGATGACATGATACTATATACAGAAAACTCTGAGGACTCCACACAAAAGCTACTAGAACTAATCAACAAATTCAGCAAGGTAGCAGGATACAAGATTAACATACAGAAATCACTTGCATTTTTTTTTTTTTTTTTTTTTTTTTGCAGTACACAGGCCTCTCACTGCCATGGCCTCTCCCATTATGGAGCACAGGCTCTGGACGCAAAGGCTCAGCAGCCATGGCTCACGGGCCCAGCCACTCCGCAGCATGTGGGATCTTCCCGGACCGGGGCACGAACCCATGTCCCCTGCATTGGCAGGCGGACTCTCAACCACTGCACCACCAGGGAAGCCCCAGTGGCATTTCTTTACACTAACATTGAAGTATCAGAAAGGGAAAGTAAAAAAAAAAAGAAAAAAAAAATCCCTTTTAAAATCACATCAGAAAAATAAAATACTTAGGGATAAACCTGACCAAGGAGGTAAAAGACTTATATATTGAGAACTATAAAACATTGATAGGGCTTCCCTGGTGGCGCAGTGGTTGAGAGTCCGCCTGCCGATGCAGGGTACACGGGTTCGTGCCCCGATCCAGGAAGATCCCACATGCCGCGGAGCGGCTGGGCCTGCACGTCCGGAGCCTGGGCTCCGCAACGGGAGAGGCCACAACAGTGAGAGGCCCACGTACCGCAAAAAAAAAAAAAGAAAAAAAAAAAACATTGATAAAGGAAATTGAAGATGATATAAAGAAATGGAAAGATATCCCACACTCTTAGATTGGAAGAAAGTTGTTAAAATGGCCATACTGCCCAAAGCAATCTACAGTTAGTCCCCTACATATGAACGAGTTCCATTCCAAGAGCACATTCATAAGTCTAATTTGTTCATAAGTCCAACAAAGCCTAGGTACCCAACTAACACAATTGGCTATATAGTACTGTACTGTAATAGGTTTATAATACTTTTCACACAAATGATACATAAAAAACAAAAAATAAAACATTTTTAATCTTACAGTACAGTAGCTTGAAAAGTACAGTAGTACAGTACAACAGCTGGCACTTCTTAGCAGTACCAGCTACATCATCACTGCTTTCATGCTTTCTTCCAGACATCCTGGGCCTGAAATAAAGATACTGTACTACTGTGCTCTATACAGTACTGTAAAGTACACAAAAGCACAACCACTTGTAGAGGATGCACACACGTGACAATGTACTCCAGACACATGAACTAACTTATGAGATTGGACGTGTGAACGTACATTCGCATCTTTGAAAGTTCGCAACTTGAAGGTTCGTATATAGGGGACTTACTGTACAGATTTAATCCGATCCCTATCAAATTACCCATGACATTTTTCACAGAACTAGAACAAAGAATCCTAAAATTCATATGGAACCATAAAAGACCCAGAATTGCCAAAGGAATCCTGAAGAAAAAGAACAAAGCAGGAGGCATAACCCTCCCAGACTTCAAACAATACTACAAAGCTACAGTAATCAAAACAGCACAGTATTGGCACAAAAACAGACATATGGATAAATGGAACAGAATAGACAGCCCAGAAATAAACCTATATGCCTACAGTCAATCTTTGACAAAGGAGGCAAGAATATACAATGGAGAACAGAGTCTCTTCAGCAAGTGATGTTGGGAAAGCTGGACAGCCTCATGTAAATCAATGGAAGTTAAAACACTCCCTCACACCATACACAAAAATAAACTCAAAATGGCTTAAAGACATGACACCATAAAACTCCTAGAAGAGAGCATAGGCAAAACATTGTCTGACATAAATTGTAGCAATGTTTTCTTAGGTCAGTCTCCCAAGGCAATAAAAATAAAAGCAAAATAAAGAAATGGGACCTAATCAAACATAAGCTTTTGGAAAGCAAAGGAAACCGTAAACAAAACGAAATGACAACTTACAGAATGGGAGAAAATATTTGCACACGATGCAACCGATAAGGGCTTAATTTCAAAAATATACAAACAGCTCATACAACTCAATAACAGGCAACCCAATCAAAAAATGGGCAGAAGACCTAAAGATATTTCTCCAAAGAAGACATGTGAATAGCCAATAGCACACGAAAAGATGCTCAGCATTGCTAATTATTAGAGAAATGCAAATCAAAACTACAATGAGGTATCACCACACACCACTCACAACGGCCATCATTAAAAAGTCGACAAATAACAAATACTGTAAAGGGTGTGGGGAAAAGGGAACCCCCCCCATACTGTTGGTGGGAAAATAAATCGGTGCAGCCCCTATGGAAAACAGTATGGAGGTTCCTTACAAAGCTAAAAATAGAGTTGCCATATGATCCAGCAATCCCGCTCCTGGGCATATATCCAGAGAAAACTAATTTTAAAAGATACGTGCACCTCAATGTTCATAGCGGCACTATTTACAATAGCCAAGATGTGGAAGCAACCTAAATGTCCATTGACAGATGAATGGATAAAGAAGATGCGGTAAATATATACAATGGAATACTACTCAGCCATAAATAAGAATGAAAAAATGCCATTTGCAGCAACATGGATGGACCTAGAGATTATACTAAGTGAAGTAAGTCCTGGATGGACCTAGAGATTATACTAAGTGAAGTAAGTCAGACAAAGACAAATGTTATATGATATCACTTATATGTGGAATCTAAAATATGACACAGGGACTTCCCTGGCAGTCCAGTGGTTAAGACTCCACAGTTCCACTGCACGGGGCATGGGTTTGATCCCTGGTCAGGGAACTAAGATCCTGCATGCCTCCCACATGCCGTGTGGTGCGGCCAAAAAGTAAAACAATAATAACAATAATAATAATAAAATAAGCTATAAGGAATATAGCCAATATTTAAAAAAAGAAGAGGGAATTCCCTGGCAGTGCAGTGGTTAGGACTATGCAATTCCACTGCAGGGGTCACAGGTTTGATCTCTGGTTGGGGAACTAAGATCCTGCATGCCGCGCAGCGCAGCCAAAAAAATAAAAATTAAAAAAAAGACACAAATGAACTTATCTACGAAACAGAAACAGACTCACAGACATAGAAAACAAAGTTATGGTTACCAAAGGGGAAAGGGGTGAGGAAGAGATAAATTAGGAGTTTTGGATTAGCAGATATACACTACTATATATAAAATAAACAACGTCCTACTGTATAGCACAGGGAACTATATTCAATATCCTGTAATAAACCATATTAGAAAAGAAAAGTATATAGCCGAATCACTTTGCTGTACACCAGAAACTAACCCAACATTATAAATCAACTACAATAAAAAAAAATTTATTTTAAAAGAACGCTCAGTGTTGGATTTGTTTGATAAAAATGCAAAATATTTCTAGAAAGATGTGTACAATATGCAATACGTGCATAAATTAATGGCTAGTTTCCTGGTCATCTGTTTGGGGAACAAATAAAGACAGAAAACCTCAATCTCTCATGTTGCAGCCTCTAGTCCTACTACCTACAATAACTGCTTCCACCTGATCCCCGAGCATTTACTTTGCACACCTGTGACACCACGAGATAGCCTTCCAACTCACAGCTGCCAACTTCCCAGATGTTTGTCATTTTATATTTTGCTGCTGGTTTGCCAAGATCCCCTATCATTATTCAAATGACTGCAATACACAAACTTTGATGATGCTCTCTGAAAAGAAGCATCTTGCTCTCAGAGCTCTTTCAAAGAGCCCAGTATCACAATTCATATTTGAGCATTTATTTTCACAACCTTTGATGGATAAACCATCTTCCTAAAGTTATGTTTTGGTTTCTCTTTACAATCCAAAAATCTTTGAAGAGGCATGCATGAAAATCCAGGAGTAAAATTATAACAGCCAACGATCATCTGCCTTTAAAATGCTATTTTCACAAAGCTAAATTTATCAGATGGCTTCCAGTGTTTTCCGTGGGGAGCAAAACAACTGTCAATTGAAGAGCAGTTGGTGTGGCTTTTCCCCTATTATAGCGTCCGATGGAACTAGAAGTCTTAGCAAATTAAACACTATGAAACAAGAAAGAAGGAAGAATTGTGACCGCCCCCATCAAAGTTCCTCAGCTTCATTCAAACAGGACTTCACGCGTAAGTCTTTGCACAGCACACCACTTCCTTCTCCTTTCCTCTGAGCGTGGATGCTGGATGTTCAAAACATCACAGCATAGCAACAGCCCAGAAAAATTACTGTGGTTATGTGGTTAGGGCAGAATTCAAAAGTTTTTAGCCCCAGGATCTAATTCAACAAAATAATTTCTACATGAATTCAAGAACTTTCCCCTTTGGTTATGGAATGAAGGCTCAAGATCATCAGCCAGTAACTATTATCCAGTGCCCCTAGGCTCTCAAACACTGCGGCTGACACATGGAAAAATAAAAGAGAGAACTTGCAATCTGTGACCTGAGGCAGTTATTTTAAACATGGGCTCACTAAAGCTTACCAAAATATTGGCATAAGCAAAGGAGAACCAATATTGCTACAGAACAAGTATAGTAATAATAGACTACTAATCACAATGAACAGGAATAGGCTGCTGTACCTAATGCAGTTTTCTATTCCAGGGAACATTAACCAAAACATTTTTTCCTTTTTATGGTTCCAATATTGTTGCTAGCACATGGTGGTACTGGGTTTTGTGCACTGGCTTGCTCCATTCTGCTCCAATTCCATTCTGGGCCTTCCTGGCTCACAGAGACTTGAAAGCCACAAGGTCTATTTTCCAGATCTCTTACAACTAAAATTGTGGATGAGATTCAGATTCTGCATAACAGATGCATGCATCCAATGCTTGGATTTGGAACCAAGTGCTGTAGCAACAGAGGCCAGGTGCAAGGAATTCATTCTTGTGGATGCAGATCATAACTGAGGTGGCCTGGTTCCAATGCCAGCAGCTGAGGCTGTAGTTTCCTGACTTAGCAGAAGTGGCTTCCCTATCACAGCAGAGGCAGTGGCTCCCACATCAGCACTTTAGTGGTAGTGGTCCACTCAAAAAACACCTTTCGGTTTATGGCAGGAGGAGCAGTGCCCCTGGAGACTCAGTTCTGCGGTTTGCTTTCAAAGTGGGTTCTGGCAGTCTACCTCTCCTCAGCCCTTCCAACTATATTGCTACTTTATACCCATTATTATTCCCTTTCCACTCAACCCAGCTATAATTGATTCTATCTCTGTAACTAATTTCCAAATATAATAGATATTTACTTCCCTGCCTTAATACAGTAATAATATATATGCTTGATGAGTAAGTGCCTTAAAAATCTTCAAAATCAATGGATGTGTGGACACAGCGAGGGAAGGGGAGGGTGGGATGAATTGGGAGATTGGGTTTGACATAAACACACTACCATGTGTAAAATAGCTAACCAGTGGGAACCTGCTGTATAGCACAGGGAGCTCAGCTCGGTGCTCTGTGACGACCTGGATGGGCGGGATGGGGGGTGGGGATGGGAGGGAGGTCCAAGAGGGAGGGGATGTATGTATACATACAGCTGATTCACTTCATTGTACAGCAGAAACTAACACAACATTGTAAAGCAATTATACTCCAACTTATAAATAAAAATTTTAAAAAGGCACAAAAAAATCTTCAAAATCATTGTGAAGAAAATAAAAGTGTTATTCAAATGAAATTAATGAATGCCAAATCACTTTGAACTTCCAGGAGTGACAATTTCATGTCAACAAATATCTCCTGTCACACTGTCATAGCAAGTAAAATAGTATAGGTATAGAGAAATAAGCAAATGAAGAGAATACTGAAAGCATAACCTCTAATTAAATCAATAAATATGGCTGCATGAGTTTAATATTGGTAGTGGGTGTAATATTTGGTAGTGGGTTTAATATTTCAATAGTTGCTGGTAGAGACTCCAGCAACTTTCCAGGAAAAGACAATGTGGACTTGGCCTGGGGTGGTAAGAAGGGGATGGTGAGTAGAGCAAAGATGGTGAGTGTTAATAGTTTGGGTTCCCCCAGAAGCACACCTTGAGAGGACAGTTTGAATGCAAGTAGTTTTGTAAGAGGTAAAAATCTGTAGGGGAGCAAGGAAGTGTATTAGTTTTCTATTGCTGTTGTAACAAATGTGATGGCTTAAAAAAACACAAACTTGGACTTCCCTGGTGGCGCAGTGGTTGGGAATCCGCCTGCCAGGGCAGGGGACGTGGGATTGAGCCCTGGTCCAGGAGGATCACACAAGCCATGGAGCAGCTGGGCCCATGCACCACAACTGCACCTGCGCTCTAGAGCCCACGAGCCACAACTACTGAGTCCGTGTGCCACAGCTACTGAGGCCCGCATGCCTAGAACCCATGGCTCCCCAACAGAGAGAGGACACCTCAATGAGGCCCGTGAACCACAATGAGGAGTAGCCCCCACTCGCCACAACTGGAGGAAGCCCGTGCGCAGCAACAAGGACCCAACACAGCCAAAAATAAATAAATATAAATATATGTAGATAAATAAATAAAGTTAAAAAAAACACACAAACTTATTCTCTTACAGTTCTGGAGGCAAGAAGTTCAAAATAAGTTTCACTGGGCTAACGTCAAGGTGCCACGGGGCCGATTCCTTCTGGAGGCTCCAGGGAGAATCCATTCCTTTTCTTCATCCAGCCTTCTAGTGGACGTCAGTATTCCTTGGCTTCTGGCCTCTTCCTGAATCTTCAAAATGCATCACCCAATCTCTGCTTCCATTATCACACTGCCTCCTGCTCTCACTCTGACTCCTCCAGAATCCCTCTTAATAAGGACTCATGTGACATTACAAGAAGAGAAAATTACAGACCAATATCTCTGATGAACACAGATGAAAAGATCCTCAACAAAATATTAGCAAACCAAACTCAACAGTACATTCAAAGGATCATATACCATGATCAAGTGGGATTTATCCGTGGGATGCAAGAATGGTTCAACATACACAAATCAATAAATGTGATACACCACATTAACAAAATGAAGGGAAAAAATCTTATTATTGTCTCAGTAGATGCAGAAAAATCATTTGGCAAAATTCAACATCCTTTCATAATAAAAATTCTCAATAAATTAGGTACAGAATGAATTGTACCTCAACATAATAAAGGTCATATATGACAAGCCCACAGTTAACATCATACTGAATGGTGAAAAGCTGAAAGCTTTTCTTCTAAGATCAGGAACAAGACTAGGATGCCCACTCTCTCCACTTTTATGCAACATAGTACTTAAAGTCCTAGCCAGAGCCATTAGACAAGAAAAAGAAATGGAAGGCATCCAAACAGGAAAGGAAGAAGTAAAACTGTCTCTGTCTGCAGATGACATGATCTGAAATATATAAAATTGTATAGACTCTACCAAAAGAACTGTTACAACTAATAAACAAAGTTGCAGGAGGCAAAATCAACACTCAAAAATAAATTGTATTTCTGTACACTAACAATGAGAAATCAAACAGAATATCAAGAAAACATACAAAACAAAATAAAATCCACTTAGAGGAGCAATCAAGATGGCAGTCGTAGGACATGAAGCTCACCTTCTCCCACAAATACATCAAAATACATCTACATGTGGAATGATTCTCACAGAATATCTACTGAATGCTGGAAGAAGACCTCAGACTTCTGAAAGGGCAAGAAAATCTCCACGTAACCAGGTAGGACAGAAGAAAAAAGAGAGAAAAAAAGTGAGAAAGGAATCGGGACAGTACATACACCCCTGGGAGGGAGCTGTGAAAGAGGAAAGTTTCCTGCACCCCAGGAAGTCCCATCACCGGAGGAGAGATCAGCTGGGACAGAGGGGGAGCTTTGGAGCCTCAGAGAAGAGTGCAGCAACCGGTTTGCAGCAGCTAGGATGGAGAGAGACCTGCAGAGACTGTGAGTGCCACCGCTCTGCACTCCCCAGCCTGAGACGTGTATCCGCCAGTGCAAGCAGGGGCTGGGTGTGGAAGCTCGGGCTTCGGAGATCAGACCTGGGGAGAGGAATGGGTGGGCTGCACAGAAACAGACAGAAGGGGCTGGAGTCTGGTGCAGCCGAACCTGAGGGTTTACGTGGAGGAAGCCTGGGCCGCCTTAGAGGCCAGGTGCCATTGTGGGGGCAATGCATGCAGAGAGGGGTGGGACCTGCCATTACACCCTTTTTCCCTGTGTGAGCTCTCAGTCAACAGGACACCACTTACACGAGCTCCAGGAGTGGTTGTAAGCCACCACCACCACCACCCCCTCATCTTCAGGAGCAGTCTCAAGCTGCCTCTATTCCCATCATGTGCTTCAGGGGTACGCGTGAGCCAACACACCACCAAGAACCTCATGACTGGGCACCAGTCGCTGCATCTGCACACCCCATATCAAGGGGATAACAGCCAGCACACACTGAGGAAAGAGGCAACAGGCATCCATACTAAAAAGAGCCCATGCACCAAAAATATTAAACTCACACAAGCTACACAGGGACACTCCCACATATAAATAGCCCTCCAAGACCCCAGTAGATAACTGTGTCTCCTAAACTCACAGAATAAGAGAAATAGAAGTAAAATGAAGAAGCAGAGGAATCACTCCCAGTTAAAAGACCAAGAGAATTCCCCTGAAAGAACAAACAATGAAACATACCTCTTCAGTCTAATAGACACCAATTTCAAAAAGGAGATAATGAGGGCTTCCCTGGTGGCACAGTGGTTGAGAGTCCACCTGCCAATGCAGGGGACACGGGTTTGTGCCCCGGTCTGGGAAGATCCCACATGCCGCAGAGCAGTTGGGCCTGTGAGCCATGGCTGCTGAGCCTGCGCGTCCGGAGCCTGTGCTCCGCAACGAAGAGGCCACAACAGTGAGAGGCCTGTGTACCGCAAAAATAAAATAAAATAAAAAATTAAAAGGAGATAATGAAAATATTGAAGGAATTAAGAAAGGCTATTGACAGTAATTCAGAGTACCATAAAAAGGAACTAGAAACTATAAAGAGGAACCAAGAAAAATCAGAAAACTCATCTGCTGAGACAAAAAGTGAACTAAAGGCAATGAATAGCAGAATAAATAATGCAGAAGAAGGGAGAATTCCCTGGTGGTCCAGTGGTGAGGACCCCGCAACTTCACTGCCAAGGGCATGGGTTCAATCCCTGGTCAGGGAACTAAGACCCCCACAGCTGTGTGGCGTGGCCAAAAAAACCCAAAACAAAATAAATAATGCAGAAGAACAAATAAGTGACCTGGAAGATAGAATAATGGAAATCAGCCAATCAGGACAGCAGATAGAAAGCCAAATGAAAAAGAAATAAAACATAAGAGACGTATGGGATAATATAAAGCATGTCAACCTATGCATAATAGGGATTCCAGAAGGGGAAGAAAGAGAAAAGGGGATCGAAAATGTATTTGAAGAAATTACAGCTGAAAACTTTCCAAACCTAAATAAGGAAACAGACATCCAGGTGCAGGGAGCACAGAGCATCCCAAACAAGGTAAACCCAAACAGACCTACGCAAAGACATATTACAATAAAAATGGCAAAAGTTAAAGAGAGGATGCTAAAAGCAGCAAGAAAAAAAAGAGCTAATTACAAGGGAACCCCCATATAAAGCTATCAGTTGATTTCTCTACAGAAATGTTGCAGGCCAGAAGGGAGTGGCAAGAGACATTCAAAGTCCTGAAAGGGAAAAATCTGCAACCTAGGATACTCTACCCAGCAAGATTATCATTTAGAATAGAAGGAGAGAGAAAGAATTTCTCAGACAAGTGAAAAACTAAAAGAATACAGCAATACTAAGCCTATCCTAAACGAAATGTTGAAAGGTCTTCTCTAAATAGAAAAGAAGTAAGAATATATAGGAAAGAGAGAATCACAATTGGAAAGCACATCACCTAAATAAGCCAGTACCCAGATTTTAAAAAATCAAAAAATTTCTGTGAAAGTGATGATAACCACCATGAACAGCAAAAGGATGAACGTGAAGATGTAAAAGAGGACATCAAAATCATAAAATGTGGGGGAGAAGCATAAGAAAACGTAGTTGTTGTTGTTTGTTTTTTCATTTCCTAGAATGTGTTTGAGCATAAATGACTACCAGTTGAAGGGAAGTAGATATAGGATGGGGTTAACATACTTGAAAAACAGGGTAACCACAAATCAAAAACATAGAATAGATTCACAAAAACCAACAAGAAGAGAACATAAATATAATATAAAATAAAATCATCACACCACAAAAGGAAAAAGAAAAAGGGACAAAGAAGAAATATAAAATCCAGGGGGAAACAAGGTTAAAATGGCAATAAATACATATCTATCAATAATTACCTTAAATGTCAATGGACTAAATGCTCCAATCAAAAGACACAGAGTGGTGGATTGGATAAAAAACAAGAGCCTATAATATGCTGCCTACAAGAGACCCACTTTAGGGCAAAGGACACACATAGATTGAAAGTGAGGGGATAGAAGAAGATATTTCATGGAAACAGAAATGAAAAGAAAGCGGGGGTCGCAATACTCCTATCAGACAAAATAGACTTTGAAACAAAGGTCATAAACAAAGATAAAAAAGGACACTATATGACGATAAAAGGATCAACACAAGAAGAGGATTTTACAGTCATCAACATATATGCACCTAATATAGGAGCACCCAAATACATAAAACAAATACTAACAGACATAAAGGGAGAAACTGATAAGAATACAATAATAGTAGGAGAATTTAACACCCCACTCACATCAATGGACAGATCTTCTAGACAGAAGATCAATAAGGAAACAGAGATCCTAAATGATACAATCAAACAGTAAGACTTAATTGATATTTCCAGGACATTACATCCAAAAAAAATTAAAAACCAGAATACACATTCTTTTCAAGTGTACATGGAACATTCTCTAGGACTGACCACATACTAGGGCACAAAACAAGCCTCAACAAATTTAAGAGTATAGAATTATCTCAAGCGTCTTTTCTGACCACAACAGCATGACACTAGACATCAACCACAGAAAAAGAAATGAAGGAACAAAAAAAGAGATTACATGGAGACTAAATAATATGCTATTAAAAAACCAATGGGTCAATGATGAAATCAAAGAGGAAATTTGAAAATACCTTGAGACAAATGACAATGAAAACACAACCATAACAAAATCTATGGGATGCAGTAAAAGCAGTTCTTAGAAGGAAGTTCATAGTGATACAGGCCTTCTTCAAAAAAACAAGAAAAATCTCAAATAAAACAACATAACTTACAACTTAAAAGAATTAGAGAAAGAAGAACAAACAAAACCTAAAGTCAGCAGAAGGAAGGAAATAATAAAGATCAGGGAGGAAATAAATAAAACAGAGACTGAAAAAATAGAAAAAATCAATAAAACCAAGAGTTGGTTCTTTGAAAGGATAAACAAGACTGACAAACCTCTGGCAAGGCTCACCAAGAAAAGAGAGAGAACCCAAATAAACAAAATATAAAATGAAAAAGGAGACACAACAACTGATACCACAGAATACAAAAAACCATAAGGGATTACTATGAACAATTATATGCCAACAAATTCAACAACCTAGAAGAAATGGACAACTTTCTAGACAAATACAGCCCACCAAAACTGAATCAAGAAGAAATAGATAATTTGAACTGACTCATCACTAGAGGTGAGAGAGAATCTGTAATTTAAAAAAAAAAAAAAGAAAAACTCCCTACAAACAAAAGTCCACGACCAGATGGCTTCACAGGTGAATTCTACCAAACATATAAAGAAATACTTATACTGATCCTTCTCAAACTTTTCCAAAAACTTGAGGAGGGAACACTCCCAAAGACATTCTATGAAGCCACCATCACCCTAATACCAAAGCCAGACAAAGATACCACCAAAACAAATTACAGACCAGTATCTTTGATGAATATAGAATTTTCAAAAATTCTCAACAAAACAGTAGCAAACCAAATCCAACAACACATTAAAAAGATCATATACCACCACCAAGTGGAATTCATCCCCAATTAACGAGGATAGTTCTACATACACAAATCAATGTGATAACACCACATAAACAAAAGACAAAAACCACATGATCATCACAATAGATGCAGAAAAAGCATTTGACAAAATTCAACATCCATTCATGATAAAAACGCTTATCAAAGTGGGTATAGAGGGAACATATCCCAACATAATAAAAGCTATATGTGACAAATCCACAGCCAATGTAATACTCAATGGTGAAAAGCTGAAAGCCTTCCCACTAAAAGCTGCAACAAGACAAGGATGCCCACTCTCACCTCTTCTGTTCAACATAGATTGGAAGTCCTAGCCACAGTAATCAGACAAGAAAAGCAAATAAAAGGTATCCAAATTGGAAGGGAAGAGGTAAAATTGTCATTATATGCAGATGACATGATTCTATATATAGAAAACCCTAAGGACTCCACACAAGAACTACTAGAACTGATCAACGAATTCAGCAACGTAGCAGGATACAAGATTAACATACAGAAATCTGTTGCATTTCTTTACACTAAAAATGAAATATCAGAAAGGGAATGTAAAAAAAAATACCTTTCAAAATCACACCCCCCAAAATAAAATACTTAGGAATAAACCTGACCAAGGACGTGAAAGACTTATACTCTGAGAACTATAAAACATTAATAAAGGAAATTGAAGATGATTCAAAGAAATGGAAAGATATCCCATGCTCTTGGATTGGAAGAATTAATATTGCTAAAATGTCAATACTACCCAAAGCAATCTACAGATTTCATGCAATCCCTATCAAATTACCCATGACATTTTTCACAGAACTAGAACACATAATCCTAAAATTTATATGGAACAATAAGAGACCCAGATTTGCCAAAGGACTCCTGAAGAAAAGAACAAAGCAGGAGACATAACCCTCCCAGACTTGAGACAATACTACAAAGCTACAGTAATCAAAACAGCATGGTATTGGCACAAAAACAGACATATGGATCAATGGAACAGAATAGAGAGCCCAGAAGTAAACCCACACACCTACAGTCAATTAATCTTCAACAGAGGAGGCAAGAATATACAATGGAGAGATGACAGTTTCTTCAGCAAGTGTTGCTGGGAAAGCTGGACAGCCACATGTAAATCAATGAAGTTAGAACACACCCTCTCACCATACACAAAAATAAACTCAAAATGGCTTAAAGACTTAAACATACAACATGACACTATAAAACTCCTAGAAGAGATCATAGGCAAAACATTCTCTGACATAAATCATAGCAATGTTTTCTTAGGTCAGTCTCCCAACGCAATAGAAATAAAAACAAAAATAAACAAATGGGACCTAATCAAATTTACAAGCTTTTGCACAGCAAAGTAAACCATAAAAAAAAAAAGACAACCTACAGAATGGGAGAAAATATTTGCAAACAATGTGCCCGATAAGGGCTTAATTTTCAAAACATATGAACAGTTCATGCAACTTAACAACAAAAAAACAAACAACCCAATAGGAAAATGGTCAGAAGACCATAAAAGACATTTCTCCAAAGGAGAAATACAAGTGGCCAATAGGCACATGAAAAGATGCTCAACATTGCTAATTATAGGGAAATGCAAATCAGAATTACAGTGAGGTACCACCTCACACTGGTCAGAATGGCCATCATTAAAAACGCTACAAATAACAAATGCTGTAGAGGATGTGGAGAAAAGGGAACCCTCCTATACTGTTGAAGGGAATGTAAATTGGTACAGCCACTATGGAAAATAGTATGGAGGTTCCTCAGAAAACTAAAACTAGAGCTACCATATGATCCAGCAATCCCACTCCTGGGCATACATCCAGACAAAACTCTAATCCAGAAAGACACATGCACCCCTATGTTCATAGCAGCACTATTTATACTAGCCAAGACATGGAAGCAACCTAAATGTCCATCGACAGAGGAATGGATAAAGAAGATATGGTACCTATGTACAATGGAATACTACTCAGACATAAAAAAGAAAGAAAGAATACCATTTGCAGCAACATGGATGCACCTAGAGATTATCATACTAAGGGAAGTAAGTCAGAAAGAGAAAGACAAATACCATATGATATCACTTATATGTAGAATCTAAAATATGACACAAATGAACCTATCTATGAAACAGAAACAGACTCAACGACATAGAGGACAGACTTCTGGTTGCCAAGGGAGGGTGGGGTGGAGTGGGAGGTTGGGGTTAGGAGATGTAAGCTATTGTATATGGAATGGATAAACAACAAGGTCCTACTGTAGAGTATAGAGAACTGTATTCATATCCTATGATAAACCATAATGGAAAAGAATATTAAAAAAAGAATGTATATATAACTGAATCACTTTGATATACAGCGGAAATTAACACAACATTGTAAATCAACTATACTTCAATAAAAAATATAAAAAATAAAGCCCACTTAGAATTATTTACATTGATAAGAAAATTCAGTAAAGTAGCTACACACAAGGTAAATATACAGAAATTAATAGTTTTCCTTCCTCAAAGTAGCCAAATAGAATAAATACTTGAAAAACAGATCATACCCACAAGAGCAACAAAAACATGAACTACCCATTTATTTAATATGCAGAACCCCAGTGATTAAAAACTATGAAATCTGGGACTTCCCTGGTGGCACAGTGGTTAAGAATCCACCTGCCAATGCAGGGGACACGGATTCAAACCTTGGTCCAGGAAGATACCACATGCTGCAGAGCAACTAAGCCCGTGCACCACAACTACTGAGCCTGTGCTCTAGAGCCTGCGAGACACAACTACTGAAGCCCACGCACCTAGAGCCCGTGCTCCGCAACAGGAGAAGCCACCACAATGAGAAGCCCACGTACAGCAACGAAGAATAGCCCCCCGCTTGCTGCAACTAGAGAAAGCCTGTGCGCAGCAACAAAGACCCAACACAGCCAAAAATAAATAAATAAATATATTAAAAATAAATAAAAGTTATAAAAAATATAAAATTTTATTAAGACATATAAAGACGGAGTTAAATGTATAGAATTGTGCCATACTCCTGGCTGTCACTGACAGAATGTCATTGTCAATTCTTCCTAAAATGATTTACATATAATGCAATTCCAATCAAAAATATTTTAAAATTAAAAAATGGAATTGTCTCAAAAATGTGTGTTATGATCCGATCTTTTACTCTAACCATCCTTGTAATTGCAAGTAAGGTGAAAAAGAGAAAGATTTGGCCTATGACAGCATCAATGAGATTAGAGGAATATCCTGCACTTTGGAAGAACACAGGTGTTCCAGAATCAGGACGCATGTTCATGTGTCCCATCCTGTCTCAAGCAAGGCTACTGCTCTTCAGTCCGTACTTCTTCTAGAATAGAGTTACCTGGTGATTACTTCCATCAACTTTTTTCCCTTCTCAACTAGTTGAAATTTAATATTTATGTACATCTGAATATTTGCCTGCTTATCTACTGATTATGGACATGGTGGATGACCCCAAGGCCCAATATATCTAAAATAGTCCAGATTCTTCATATGCTGAAGATCATGAGATGCCAAGAGCGCCCAAAGATGGGAGATGAGTTGAATCACCATTTGCAGCATCAGGTGGCTTATCACAGCCCCTACAGGGTTCCTCCAGCCCCACTGTTATGCACTGTGAAGAAGCTTAATGGTAGGCTGCTTTAGAAGATTCTCGAGCACTCACTAAGCCTCCATAAAGGACTCACACCCTGGAGACAGGATTCAATTATTATGTGGGTCCTATGCAGCCCACTGGTTGCGTGAGGGTCCTAATCCTCCCATGGAATTGGTCCTTGTCCTCCTTTCATTATCCCAGGACTCCAATGTTCCTGGGAATGAAGTCCTTCAGGACTTGTGGGTCCCTCAATATGTGACTCCAAGACCCCCAGGGCATAGTTCTCATCTCCATGGTCAAGGCCAGGCTGCGGGTAAGTCTGGCACTGTGGCTAGCACGAAGAGGGACCGAGCAAAGGAACTGGAAGCTGCACATTTTCAAATGGCACTGAGGAGAACTTGGTCCCATGGACACACCTAATTCCAAGGGGATCTCGGAGTGTAGATTCTACCACCTGGGAGAAGAGGAGAATGGGTTCAGGGGGCAACAAGCTGCCTTTCAAAACCCCTCTGTTAATCTCTGCATGGATCAGAGCAGCAAAGGGGCACAGGCTTAAACATTTCCAAACAAGGGGCAGAGCTCCTGCCCCATCATTTGCACACTGGGTGCCTGCATTTTAAAAGCACCTCCCCAGGGACTTCCCTGGTGGTACAGTGGTTAAGAATCTGCCTGCCGATGCAGGGGGCACGGGGTGGGGAAGATCCCACATGGGTGGAGCAACTAAGCCCGTGCACCAAAACTAATGGGCCTGCACTCTAGAGCCCACTCGCCACAACTACTGAGCCCGCGTGTCACAACTACTGAAGCCCGCATGCCTGGAGCCCATGCTCCGCAACAAGACAAGCCACCACAATGAGAAGCCCGCGCATCGCAGTGAAAAGTAGCCCCTGCTCGCCACAACTAGAGAAAGCCTGCACACAGCAACGAAGACTCAACGCAGCCAAAAAAAAAAAAAAAAGGACTTCCCCTTTGAAAGTATTGGCCTGTCACAGTGTCATGCTTTCCCAGATGCACTGCTGAGCAAAGCCTCAAGCTACATGACAGAATGTGCTAACAAAATCTCAGGCATTTGGGGAAGGACCTTTACCCAACACACAAATTTAGCGAATTCCCTTCTGGGTTTGGCTAAGTAACTTTCTCCCTCTTGCTTTTTATATTTCCCTCATGGTTCAAAACAAATCACTAGGGGAAGAACTTGTCAGTTTTTAACCAATCAAGTCCAAAATGGCTTCCTAAATGTATTTTTCTCTGGCTTTGTGTTCTTCATTTATCACGTGCTTTGACGTTGTTACACCCAAGGCCATCTTCCAGTCCCACTTTTACCAAAAATGAATCACATTTATTTCTAACTAAGACATCCTTGGGGGAAAGGGAGAGAAGAATGTACTTGGTTTCCTTAAGTATAGAGCCAAGAAATGCAATATCCCTCCTCAGTTTTTGGAAGCTCCTTCCTGAGGCCATAATATATTCCTCCAGATAAGCACAACTAAGAGGTGCTGCAGCAGCAGCAAAGGAGACGTTGTTCAAAAATACCATCTTTTGACTAAAAATATAATCGTCTCGTTACTGACATTGATCAGAATAATCTAAACCACTGCATTTCACATGAAGATTGAAGAATGGTCTAAATGGAGCCTGGCATCAATTCTAAAACGGGCAAGTGGTTGGAAAAACAAAGTAGTCCTTCCTTAGGCAGCTGAGTCTCCGCTGCTGATGACTTATCCGTGTTGAATAACACCTTAAAACGGATGAACCGTCATGAATAAAGAGGTTTCTTTGTGGCTGCCTTTCTATAAACCACACACCACTTCTGTTTACTTTTACTAAAGAATGAGATGAATGTAAGTTGAAGAGTGTAGCAAATGAAGTGGCTGTTAACAGATATGTTTAAGGGATAAATCTTTAAAAAAAAATCACATTGCTTTTTATAGTGGTAGAAAAGGATAACAGATGCTAGCAGTGCCACCAGAGGCAATTTATCTGGATCTCAGAAAGACAGTTGATGACCTTTGGTACAGTACACTAATAAATAAGATTAAGGAATTTAAATCCTGAATTAAAAATCAGTGTTAACATGGAAATTATCCTAGCTGGAGTTTGAGCTGCAATATTTTAAAGGCAATGGTACCAAATATGTCATACTAACTAGGACAGAAAGACATTCCTGCTATTTGCTTAGGTAAGATAAGCTATCAGGTAAAAATTCTATTCTAAACAAGAAAATTCTTTTAAGGAAAAAAATGTATGTTTCTCTATATAAGGCTAAACATAGACTCTAAGTCTAATAATATTTTAAAGTTTAATGTGCGGCCTTCCGTGGTGGCGCAGTGGTTAAGAATCCACCTGCCAATGCAGGGGACATGGGTTCGAGCCCTGGTCCAGGAAGATCCCACGTGCCGTGGAGCAACTAAGCCCGTGCGCCACAACTACTGAGCCTGTGCTCTAGAGCCCACAAGTCACAACTACTGAGCCTGCGTGCCACAACTACTGAAGCCCGCACGCCTAGAGTCCCTGCTCCGCAACAAGAGAAGCCACTGCAATGAGAAGCCCGCACACCGCAACAACGAGTAGCCCCCGCTCATCTCAACTAAAGAAAGACCACACGCAGCAATGAGGACCCAACGCAGCCAAAAATAAATAAATAATAAATAAATAAAATAAAGTTTAATGTATAGTCATTTCTCTTTTATAAAAGGAAATCACTCTTGCCTGTCACTGGAAATTGGAATTCCTTAAATTTTTTCTTGGAAATCTGTTTGCAAAAACAATGTGATTCTGAAGTTGCAATACCAAAGGCATGGAAAAGAAGGCTTTTATAACCTGGTTCCAACATATCTTTCAACATTAATTCCCATCACACCCTGCTGCTGCCATGCTTTCTAGGCTCTAATTATTAACGAATAGCCATTCTTTCTGGAACAGGTCATTACTCTCCATCTAATTTTGTCATGTTTTATTCCCTCCACCTAGAATGCCTCCCCTACCTTCCCCACTATTCCCCTGGCATCCTGGCAAAATCTTACTTATCTGGATCTCATTAAGAACCAGTGCGTATGTCTCTTCCTTTATTGAGATGGTCCTTAATGATCCCAAGCAGAGTTGATTCTACTTTCCTTTGTTCTCTTAACAGTGTATACATCAACTCCAGCCATGGCCACACTCTATTGCCATCTTCCTGTCCAGGGTATGAGGTAGGACAAAGAAATGATCACAAACATCTTTGAATTCCTGGAGTCTTCCCCATAGTCACTGCCCAGGGCATGTGGGATAAAGGAACTTACACGTAATAAGTGCCGTTGGTGCTGTGCCCACAGCCCCTTGGCTCTTACTTTTCAGTGCACATAGCCTCAACTTCCAACTGTGAATGCCTGCAACATTTTGTCAGGGGACTTTCTCTGGCTGCCAAAGCTTGTGCTGCCCATGCTTAGGCTCAAAGTACAGAGCAGGCTACAGATACAGGAGCAGCCTTCAACCACTGGCTGACATGAGTTGGTGGGCAAGACTCCAGCCCTCTCACCCCTTGGGTGGGATGACTCCAACTTCCATAATCTACACTGTCCACCAGAATTCCCCAGACTGGGATTAAGCTCAAATTGCCCTTAATTTAATGTCTTGATACCATACCCTGCAATGAATTCCTTACCTTCCCCATGCTCCTACCGGTGTTTCCTGGGACCGCCTTGCACATTAACTCCTAGCACTCAATCCTTGTCTGCAGGTCTACTTGCTGGGGAACCCAAATTAAGAAAACAAAATACTGAGTTGAACGTGGCACAGAGTTTCAAGAGGCTATCAGTTAAGGTGAGCGTGTCCTTTTAGAGACTGCTTGCTTGAATTTGCCCTTTAGATCAAATGTACCCTTGCAGAGATCACCTACCCTAACACTGGTAGTCTTGACTTATTTGTTGAAAAAACAGAAAGCTATTACAGCTTTTTGAGCAGAGGAAGAGCATAATATATGCGGTGTTTTAGGACACTTATTCTGGCAGCAGATGGATGGATAGACGGATGGATAAGCAAGAAGACATCAAGGAAGCTAACAAAGCAGCTGAAACCTGCAGGAGGGCCTTCACCAAACCTGAGCAGGCTGGCACCTGATCTCAGACTTCCATCCCCCAGAACTATGAGAAATAAATTTCTGTTGTTTCTAGGCCACGCAGTCTACGGTCCTTTGTTATAGCAGGCTGAAAGGACGAAGACATGTACTGTGGTTATGCACGATAACATCTTTTAAAAAGACTTTTCTTCCCATGATGACATCGTAAGGGAAAACTGGCTGAATGGTACATGGAAACTCTGTACTATTTTTGCAGTTTCTTGTGAGATTATCATACTAAATGAAGTCAGACAGAGAAAGACAAATACCATATGATATCACTTATATGTGGAATCTAAAATATGATACAAATGAACTTCTTTCCAAAACAGAAACAGACTCACAGACATAGAAAACAAACTTATGGTTACCAAAGGGGATAGCGGGGAAGGGGGATAAATTAGGAGTTTAAGATTAACATATACACCCTACTATATATAAAATACATAAATAACAAGGACCTACTGTATAGCACAGGGAACTGTACGCAAAATTTTGTAATAACCTATATGAGAAAAGAATCTGAAAAAGAATACCTATGTGTGTTAATGAATATGCTACCCAAAAAAGTTCTTGGTGAAAATGAAAAATGTGTCTTTTGGGACTTCCCTGGTGGCACAGTGGTTAAGAATCCGCCTGCCAATGCAGGGGACATGGGTTCGAGCCATGGTCCAGGAAGATCCCACATGCTGCGGAGCAACTAAGCCCGTGCGCCACAACTACTGAGCCTGCGCTCTATAGTCTGCGAGCCACGACTAAGCCCACACACAACTACTGAGCCCACGTGCTGCATCTACTGAAGCCCGTGCACCTAGAGCCCTTGCTCCGCAACAAGAGAAGCCACCGCAATGAGAAGCCTGCGCACCGCAAGGAAGAGTAGCCCCCGCTCACCGCAACTAGAGAAAGACCGCATGCAGTAACGAAGACCCAACGCAGCCAAAAAATAAACAAAAAAAATTTTTGTTTAATGTGTCTTTTATTTTTACTTAAAACCGAACAAACTTTTTGGCCAACCCAATACATATATAACTGAATCACTTTGCTGCACACATGAAACTAACACAACACTGTAAATCAACTATACTTCAATTTTAAAAAAGATGTTATCACAGGAAGAAAAGTTTTTTTAAAAGATGCTATCATAAGCGGAAACTGGGCGAACGGTACATGGAAACTCTGTACTATTTTTGCAATTTCTTGTGAGTCAAACTACATTATAATAAAACATATACAGAAGTAAATTAATTTTTAAAAACATTTGGGCCAAAGTCTGGACACAAGTGGATAAGTACCAACCACTATGTCCCTTTGCTCAGAGGTCTAAACCTTTCAAGTCCACTCCTTGTCACCGGATGACAGTTCCCCGTACCGCCTACCTTTCCCCTGCGCATCCAAGGCGAAGTGATTTCTGTGTGGCTCTTGTCCACCCTCTGCTACTTGGCTTCTGGAGCAACATCCTTTTCTGTTTAATCCCCAATTCCTCCTAACTGGATCACATCAGCATCAAAGCCCACCTGCCACACAGCTCAGAGGAATCCCCAAGTCTGCCCACCAGCCTCAGTCCCCTCTGCTAACCCTGGTCGGTGAGCTTTCCCACCACCCCTGCATCTGTATCCATCACTGCTGCAGCTGTCTTACCTTCTCTGGTGAGGAGAGAAGGGGATTCCTATTTTGTATCCTCTTATCTCCTCTCACACACACATCAACTCCCCTAGCCAGTCTGGAGGGCCTTTCCTCCATGCAGGAATCTTTTTTTTCCTTTTCTTAGGGATCTGCTTTAGCACTTCAACTAGAATCATCCTTGACCCATCCACGGGAATCATCCATCTCCCCTGCACATCAGGCACCCACACCCAGCAGCCTGAAGCCAAGGTACCCGGGAGACTTCGGGTGATGTGCTTCCCTCCACCACTCAGCATACAGAACCTGGCTCAGAGCAAGAGTGCTTGACTAATTGACAAAAATCATATCCTTCCTTTCAAATATTAAAGCATGTAATCCCCTCATTTTACTTTTTTTTTTTTTTTTTTTGGCGGTACGCGGGCCTCTCACTGTTGTGGCCTCTCCCCTTGCGGAGCACAGGCTCCGGACGCGCAGGCTCAGTGGCCATGGCTCACGGGCCCAGCCGCTCCGCGGCATGTGGGATCTTCCCGGACCGGGGCACGAACCCACGTCCCCTGCATCGGCAGGCGGACTCTCAACCACTGCGCCACCAGGGAAGCCCCCCTCATTTTACTTTTAATCTCATTGTTCTCTCCTCCCTCTTTAGGGTAACCCCTTAACTCAAAAATTTTTTGAAAGAGTTACTTTGGCAAAGCCTGCCATTGCCTAGGCTCTGAAAAACCAACACAACATCGTGCATACTGTATTTCAGTGGATGTGAACATGTCCATCAAGACCCAAGGTCCTGATTAGTCCAACAAATTGCTATAGTATCCATCTAGAAACTGGGTGCAGGATGGAGGATTTCAGAGGTGCGGACATTGGAAATTGGTCTATAAAGCCCAATTAGTCTATAAATGAGCCCCTTGTTCAATTTCTGTTGTCAGTACTGTAAAATCAATTCGGCAGCAGAGCCACAAATACCTACGGGAATTCATGTTACGCTGATGTTTTTTCTGGCATCAGGCCTTCCTGCTGTCGTCAGGTGTCAAGATGCTCTCTGGCTGGGATGGCGTTGGTCCTCTCTAACACCCTCCTCTCCCAGCACCTGCGTCATGTTCCTCAGCACTGTCATCGGGGCTTCAAAGAGTTCCGCTTCCTTTGTCGTGGGTGAGGAACTTTGACTCCAAGTCCTTGGAGCTGTTATGAATATATTTATTTTTATATATATTTACCAAAATACTTCTGTATTTACATATGTAATATATTTATATTTTATATTAAGCATATTTAGCCTCAGCAGCAACAATCTCAGAATAAAGTTTTTCCTTGAATCTCAAATTTCTGGTAAATTCATACCCTTTCTATGCTTTTATCTAAGGTTTGAGAGTGAGGTAACTTTTGAAACATTGTTAGTTTAAAAAAAAAAAGGTTTCTACAATCCAACTATAACTTGGGTAATGTTGAGCCAAAGACTAAGAAATCTAAGTTCTGCTACTAAATTAATTCTCTCCCAGCTCAGTTCATAAGATAAATTGGAACCTGATTGGTATCAGTTTGTTACCCAGATCAGCTATATCATTTGTAGGGCCCAGTGAAAATGAAAATGGGCCCCTTGTTCAAAAATTAAGAATTTCAAGATCCCAACAGCAGAGCATTAAACCAAACATAAAGCGCTCCCGAGCACGGGAGCCTGTACAACTACACAGGTTTGTGTCTCACCACTAAATTCCACTGTTTCCTTGGAAATGGCTTGGAGCCTCAAGGTTGAAAGCCAGCCCTGTGTATCTGAGTTAAGAAATCAAAATTTAAACATGTTTGGTGCTTAACCAGACAAGCTGGGGAAGCCAGTGTTTTAGTTAGCCATGTCTGGGAAGCCGTTGATTATAGTTCACCCAAATAGGGATGTGTTTATTTCAGGCTCCAAGAAGTCTGGGAGTAGGTAGCCAGGGCTGGTTCAGCAGCTCATAGATGGCAGGAGAAAACAGGCTCCTTCAGTCTCTCCCATTCTTAGCAACAGGGCTGACACCTCTTAGCATCAGAGGTGTTCCAAGCGGGAAGGAGGAGGCGAAACAGCACAGCAGATTCTGCATATACCTCATTTGGTCAAGACTAACGCATGGGTCCAATATTAGCTGGAAAGGAGGCTGGACATATGAGTTCTTAGCTTTCCAGTCTCCAGAGTTAGACCATAAGGCTGGAATAGTTGATGCAGAGCTTAGAATACACAGGTTGGAATGTAAGTCGGCTGGAACGCAGTATCTGCCAAGCCACTGAGGTGCTCCTTTAGAGCAGTGCTCCTCAAATTCAATGTGCCTATAAGTTACCTGGGAACTTTGTTCAACTGTAGATTCTGAATGAGCAGGTCTGGGGTGAGGCCCGAGATTCTGCCTTTCCCAAGTGATGCCAATGCTTCTGACCCGTGCACCACACTTTGAGCATTGAGTCCCTAGGATACTGAGGGCCAGGAGAAGAAAAAGGAGATAAAAAGGAATAAACCTGAAGTAGAGGAATAGACATCAATATGCACTCGTAGGAAAAAGGAAACTCAGTTCTCCATAACTGAGGCAGAGCAGTATGGAAGCCTCCTGACGAGAATGCCCAGATGAACTTCCCAATCAAAGGGACAGCTTGTTCCTGTAGGGTACTTGCATCCTGAAACCAATAATGGGACATTTAGGAAAGATTCATTTATATTGATAACGTTGATGGTTTGGAAAAGGATAGCTCAGCCTACCTGAGTGAATTAATAAGCACAGTGAGTTTCAAAGCCTGGGTCTGTAAGTAGAGGCATAAAAATAAAAGCATGAAAATGGAAAAAGCTGGAAAGTACAGGTTAACTCTCCAAGCTGAGATTGTCCCAGCAATTATCTTAAGGGTATAAGACTCAAATTGACAGTGTGAATTCAACTCAAATGGACAGGGTGCTTCCAGAGAAGAGAGTTTTGTTTTGTTTTTGATAATTTCAGGTGATGATACCACAGAGTTACCCACGGTCAGCAGTGACAATGAACCATCCAGGATGGTATTATCCATCAGGATTCCATACTTGCAAGGAACAGAAACCAAGTCTGGCTGACTTGAACATAAGGCAACTTACTGGAGGACTATAGATGCTTACAGAAATGATGGGTCTTGGGAATGGACAAGAACCAAAAGAATCCCAGAGGATTAGGAAGCAGAAACCCCAGCCACAGTCTTAGATCAGACAAAGTCTGTTTAGCACACCATTCCTTCCTGCCCCTGAGTTAAAGTCCCAGAAGAGAACTTCCAGTTGGCCAAGCTTAGGTGATGTACTTTTTATTTTGGCTGGGTTGGGTCCTCGTTGCTGTGCGTGGGCTTTCTCTAATTGCGGTGAGCGGGAGCTACTCTTTGTTGTGGTACGCAGGTTTCTCATTGCAGTGGCTTCTCTTGCTGCAGAGCACGGGCTCTAGGCTCACGGGCTTCGGTAGTTGTGGCTCGCGGGCTCCAGAGCGCAGGCTCAGTAGTTGTGGAGCACAGGCTTAGTTGCTCCGTGGCATGTGGGATCTTCCTGGACCAGGGATCGAACCCGTGTCCCCTGCATTGGCAGGCAGATTCTTAACCCCTGCACCACCAGGGAAGTCCCTTAGGTGATATACTTTTATCCTGCCAGGTCCTCTTGGCTTCTGTAAAAATTTGTTGGCATTTAGAATTGCTCTCCCACCAAGACTACACTATGCAAAAACCTAACTCCCCCAAAAGAAATCCAAATGATACCAGACAGATGAGATGGACGCTGGGCGATCAAAAACAGTAACAAATGCTTGCTGTAAGTGGAAAATACGGTTTCTCTCAAGTACAAACTCCAACTGGTTGCTGGTGGCTGCCTGGAGTATATGCTGAGAAGGTTTCTGAAACCATGTCCAAGCATAATGGGAAAAGGTGCCGTGACTGATTAGTGGAGTTGACGATCGCCACAGAAAGAGGAAGTAGTGAAGTATGTCCCAGCTCTTTGCCATTTTTTGCATAGCAGACATCTCCCTCCTCCATAAAAGCTTTCTCTCACCATTCCTGCTAGAAATAAACCCTCCCTCTTTGGCTCATATTATATTCCACTCCTGAATAGCTGAGCAACTACTAGCAACAATCTGAGCCCCTCTGTGCCTCCACTTTTCATGGGTTAATGCAATGTTAATACCCAATTCAAAGGGTGGTTTTGAGTGTTATATACACTAAAACATGGCAAACATTTTGCCTAATGCCTGGCAGAAAGTCAGCACTCAGTATTAGTATGCCCCCAATATGAACCTCTTTATGACCAATGATACATTCAGCGCTGTGTCATGGCTCTTCGTGTGTAAGCACACAGAGGTAGGATCAAGGGACACTGGACTTTGAAACCTCCTACTCATACCTTTTCCACTCACTGGCTGTGTGGCCTAGTCTTATTTATCACTGTATTTCTACCATCCAGTAGAGTACATTATCACTTACAGCAAGAGCTCAAGGAACAGGTATTGAATGAATGAGGTTAACCTCTCTGAGCCTCAGTTCTCCCAGCTATAAATTGGGATCCGACCTGAAAACATCAACATCGCCTGGTACAGTCTTTAACCCCCTATTTGCTGCCTCAGAAACGTTAAGTTTCCTTCCTGTCTCAAAAACTGGTATTTTCAGTGAATTCAAAAAATGGCCCTGGAGTGTGATCCATTTCATATACTCAGATTAAACCAGTGAGTAGCTGGATTCAATTAGATTTGAACACATATTTTAAAAACATAAATGTATGAGCCACAAAGGAACCCACTTCAATTTTAACTGAAGGTAACTGAAATATACATTTCTATAAGGAAGAAGCCAGACCAAAAGAATCTTCTTTGTTCCTTCCCCCTTCATTATTCCAAGAGGTGTCAAATTATTGACATACACCCAGAAAGTGGTTTTCATGGACTTCAGAGGAATAGGAACAAAAGTACACTATTAAAATAAAGCAAATGGGCTTCCCTGGTGGCGCAGTGGTTGAGAGTCCGCCTGCCGATGCAGGGGACACGGGTTCGTGCCCCGGTCCGGGAAGATCCCCCATGCCACGGAGCAGCTGTGCCCGTGAGCCACGGCCGCTGAGCCTGCGCGTCCGGAGCCTGTGCTCCGCAACGGGAGAGGCCACAACAGTGAGAGGCCCGCGTACCGCAAAAAATAAATAAATAATAAATAAAATAAAGCAAATGCTTACTATTATTTTTAGCTCCAAAACTAGAATGGATAAAAATTGAAAACTGCGTATTTCTGCAAGCTCTAAAGGACTAGTCATTCTGAAAACAAATGTATACTTCCTTTAAGATACACTTGGAAGATAAAATCACTGTAATAAGTTGAAACTCAATGTGGTCTCCTTTCACAATAGGATTTAACTAGAGGGAGAAATTTTCTAGCAATCTGTACTTCTGTACAAACACAGGTGCATGAAAGAATAGTTTGGGAACTCTGTTTGCTCCACGGTAAAAAATAAAAGCTGCTCTTTTCATTTAAAAATGTTTCAATTACCTTTTGCTTCCTTCTGTTCTACCTTACAGATGATTTCTTTTCTTCTTTCTTGGTTGCTTTCCATTTCCACTTATGGAAAAGGAAGCCAACTGCATAATTCTTATGGTAGATCTATACCCTGTTGATGACAGAGCTCTCTTAATTTTCCAATTGTGGGTTTTAGCTACATTAGGCAAGAACTCTGGTTTTTGTCCTCTCTAAAGAATACAGACAGAAATTGAGCCATAGCAAAACACCCATTTGAGTGTTTGTGTGTTTGTGTCCATGTGTCTGTGTGGGCATATACAAAACACAGAGGAAGCAATAGGCTAATTTAAATGATAACTGTTTTTAACAAAAATTTCTCTTTACTAAGAGGAAGTGAAATGTCACGTGGGCCACAGGTTGATCATCAGAAAAGCAGGGCTTTCAGTTCTCATTTCTCGGCTAAATAGGTCTGTGAGTGTGGTAGTCAGCCTCCAAGATGGTGTTCATGATCTCTTCCTTCCGCACTTACATGGTCCCCGCCCACATTCCATCAGGGTAGGTCTATGTAATTGACAGAACACGGCAGAAGTAATGTTTACCACTGCTGAGGCTAGAGCATAAGAGACATTGTGGCTTGTCTACCTGGCTCTCTTGGCTCACTTACTCTGAGGGAAGCCAGTTGCTATGTTATGAGAACACTCAAGCAGCCCTGTGGAGGGGCCCTGATGGGGTTCAGGGAAGGCCACTCCAGAATGTGCCACTTTGGCATGTGGATTATTTTGAACTGAAGACAGTCAAGGTCCAACAGACTCAGGAAGAGTTTTTTACCTCCCCCTTAACTCCATATAAGAATTTACATAGGGCTTCCCTGGTGGTGCAGTGGTTGAGAGTCCGCCTGCCGATGCAGGGGACACGGGTTCGTGCCCTGGTCCGGGAAGACCCCACGTGCCGCGGAGCGGCTGGGCCCGTGAGCCATGGCCGCTGAGCCTGCGCGTCCAGAGCCTGTGCTCCGCAGCGGGAGAGGCCACAGCGGAGGCCACAGCGTACCGCAAAAAAAAAAAAAAAGAATTTACATAGAAGTCCTGGTCCTAGAAGATACCTACAAAGAGTATGGCTTAGGTGTGGTGAGCTTGGGGACTGGGAGGGGATGTCAGCAGGGCCTGTTTGTTCAAAGCTTTCTGCATGTCCCATTGTCTCTGCAGGCATGACAAACATTTGTTTACCAAACATTTGCTTTTCTTACCTCCCTGTGAATTGCCTTCCTCCTCTTTACAGCCCCAGATCCCTACCCCCTTCTCCTTAGCTCAGGATGGCATATAAGCTTCAATTGCCTGACTGTCTTTGACCCTCACATGTCTATGTGGCTCCCATACATACAATTAATGTGTCTTATGTCAATTTAATTATTACACCAGCCAAAGAACCTAGGATAGAAGAAGGGAAACTTTCCTCCCCTACAGCCCACATGGTGAGGAACAGAGATTTATGACCAACAGTCACTTCAGTGGGCTTGGAAGGAAATCTTCCAGCCCCAGTCAAGCCTTCTGATGACTCAAGTCTTGGCTGACATTTTGACTGCGACCTCATGAGAGATCCTGAGCCAGAACCAATTAAGTAGTTCCTCAGTTCCTGACCCTCAGAAACTATGACATAATACAATCGTCCTTTGGTATCCACGGGGCGTCGGTTTCAGGACCCACTGCTGATACCAAAATCCCTGGATGCTCAAGTCCCGTAGTCGGCCCTCCATATGCATGGGTTCTGAATCTGCACATTCAACCAAGCACACATCACAAATGTCGTTACATTATCTGCAGTTGGTTGAATCCACCGATGTGGAACCCCCGGATATGAAGGGCCAAGTATACTGAAAACAATCTGCATATAAGTGGACCTGTGCAGTTCAAACTTGTGTTATTCAAAGGTCAACTGGAAGCATTCATTCTCTTAAGCCACTAAATTCTGGGGTACTTACAGTAACAATAGGTAACTAATACAATTACCCAGTAGGAGGAGCCATTTTATGTTGCCATTTCTCAGGTTATTTTTATTCAGTCAACAAATATTTACTGCCTAACATGCCAGACATTATTAAAATGAGAGTTGGACTAAATGCTCCTTCCAGAAATAACATTTTGATGTTCATGGATAATCACAGAATCTGTCAGACTATTCTTTCAATAGAATCTGCAGTTTGCTAGATCGAATGCTCACTTTTAGAGAAGAAGTCCAAACACTACCTGAAACCCATACCATTAATTGGATGACCCAACAATCATTCCCTTATCACTTGTTGCTTTCACACTAACACACTGGAAACACTACTAATTGGTTTTTTTCAGCTTCCCTTGCCATCAGTGGTGGCCATGTAACATAATGCTGGCCAATGAGACAGAAATAGTCATTTGTTTAAAGGGTTTCCAGGAAAGATTTTGATAAAATAGGCAAATAATGCTGCCACCACTCTTCCTCTTTCTTCCTGCCTTGGCTATGGCCCAATGCCTGGAGCTGTGGCAGCCATATTGTAACCATGAGGAAAAGGCCTAGGGAATTAAGACATATCGGGCCTTGACATAGCTGAGCTGCCAAATCAATACCAGTAGCTCCCTGCCTCCAGAGATGCAGTACTTCCTATTTAAGTCATAAAAGTTACGCTTTGTATTTCTTATAGCCAAATTCAGTCTGAATTGATACAACTGATACAATATCATAGAAAGTGATTGATTTCAAAAGAAATAAGGAAGAGTTTTCCCACTAATATATCTCCTTTGCTCTGAATTCCATGAATTGTTGAGATATATTTTTCTTAACATCAACACCAACAACAAAAAAGCCTCTCCCTGCCTTCCTAAACAATAGGCAATAGTGTATTCATAAGACAACATTTCTTGAGTCCTCACCATGAAAAAAGCACTGTTCTAGAAGTATTAATTCATCTAATCTTCATAATTCCTTGAGGTCAATACTATTATTTTCTACATTTTACAGATGAGGAAACATAGAAGTTAAGGAAACTTGCAAGGTTTCATAACTAGTTAAATAGTAAAGCTGAAACTTAAACTAAAATCAGGTAGTTTCTTTTTTGTTTTGTTTTAAAGTTTTTATTAAGAGAATTTCCAAACATATAAAAAGTAGAATAGTTACAATGAACTTTCATATACTCATCAACCAGTTTCAACAACAATCAAGATTTTGCCTTTCTTATCCCTCTCTGCATTTTTTTTTTTTCCTGAAGTGTGTTAAAGACTCCCTGGACATCATATAATTTCACCTATAAATATTTCAGTCTATCTCTAGCAGATAAGGACTGTTAAAAATACCATTATCACACCTAACACAATTAAAAATAATTCTTTACTAATTCTAATACTTGGTATATGTTCAATTCCCACCCCCTCCCCCATCTCAAAAAACTTTGGATTGTTTAATCAGGTCCAAACAAGGTCTACTTACTGCATTCACTGATATATAAGATCATTTAGTTTTTATCTTCACCATTTTGCTTCCTTACCTGACATAATCAGATACAGAAATAAACACAAGAAAAAGTGGCCTCCTCCAACTGCCCCCCCCCACAAAATGCACAGGATCTTCCACATTTTTAATTTAAGCTCCTTTAATATTTTCTCCTTCTGTAACTTTAAATTTTATGTACAGCCAGCAGGTGGAAAAGAGCTGGGCTAAGCAATAGAGTAAGATGTTAGATACATGAGTCTGGATGGAAGGAAAAGTAACAGTAACAGCTGTCATCATATCTAACACTCATTGAGTTTCTGCCTTAAACTATGCACTACTCTGGTAGGTATCAAATCATCTTTTTTTTTTCTTTCTTTCTTTCTTGGCCATGCTGCGCAGCATGCAGGATCTTAGTTCCCCGACCGGGGATCGAACCTGTGCCCCCTGCAGTGGAAGTGCGGAGTCTTAACCCCTGGACCACCAGGGAAGTCCCACCATGTCATCTCATATATATAAAGATCTCGGGTTGTTTCCCCAAGGGTCGGTTAGGGCTGATTTTCAAATGACCACTCAAATCAACGGAGACACAAGTATCCACGAATTAAGAGAAAACCAAAGGCATCCTCAGATGAACCTTGGGGAAATGTAACCAAAGCTCTTTAATAGAAAGACGAAAAATTAAATAGCTATGCTTTATTGAACCCTTCCTCTGTGCCAGACACTGCACTGAATGCTTTACACCCATCATCTGTAATCTTCACACAACTCTAAGAAGTAATTCCTACCGTTAGCTTTTGGTTCCCTCTGTCCCCTGGCCACACCTGCTGGGAGGTGAGAGGAGGGGATGCAGAGGCTGGGAGTAACTAGATAAAATCTCTCAGGCACCAGTCCCATCCTCTATGTTCTATACATATGAAATAATTGGACTCTTGGCTCAGAGGCCAAAGATGAAGGACGGCAATAGCAGTAGTCAGAGTAACATCAATTGCACTGGTTCCCAAGCCCCAATTCCCACACTGATGCCTGAACATGCAGTGAGGAACTCTGAGCCTTGGAAACGCAGCTCTTTGATAAGAGGGCTGCTACTAAACCTGCCCTGGAGAGAGACAAACTTCATTACTATCCTGGAAAGCAAGCAAATCTGCCCTCTGCTTTGGAGAAAGACACTATCTCTATCTTGTAAGGCTTTTCATTACACAAGTATCCTTTGAAAGACAGTCTAGAATGCAAATCTGCAGATGCCTTTGCTCAGAAGATGTGCAGAAATGCGAGACACCCGTGGAGGATTATCTCCCAACAAACAAATGATCCAGAAAGGTTTTCACAGGGTCATTCCAGCGTTCCCAGGTAAGTATGAATGTAGGAACTGAAATTAGGATTGTACATATTACTGAGCTTCTATTTACTTAATCATTTGGAAAGCAATCATAGAATGTTCGTAGCCTAAGATGTCAAAAATGATTCACCTATTTTGAAGAAAATATAGTATGGAAAAACATTTATAAATATTAGGTGTCCTTCAGGGCCTGACACGTAGAAAGACTTCACAGAACCCACTTATATCCACCACCATCTATATTTAGTCATCGACATCCTATCACTGCACTCTCGAACATTCAGTCATTAAAGTCATCAAATGTGCTTTCTGAGAATAAAGTTATTAATGATATTGATGATGAAGTTTATGAATAAATGTGTCAATACTCTAACTACTAAGCTGCTGAAAAAGCATTATAGACTAGGTGCAACTGGTTTAGTTCAATCATCAGTCTGTTAGATTAATGCCTAAATAACCCTATTAGGTTCCTCTTTACATATGAGGAAACCAGGACTCCCATAGATTAATTAGACCCCCTCAGATCACACAGCAGGTTGATGGCAAGAACCACATCTGTCTCATTCCACATGTAATCCCAAAATGTATCCACAGGATTCTTTTGATCACATTTCGACACATCAAAGTAGTCTTGGAAGCCAGGAACTTTCATAGGTTCTTAGTAAAAGAACTGGATGTAGGGTCTGAGCCAAAAAAAAAAAAAACACTATTTTTTTTTCTAAAATAAACACTCTCCAGTCAGGAATTGAGACCTGAAAATACCTTTTCCCAAGTGGAATGGGAAAATATAAGCTATGATGTTTGTAAAAGCTATTCAATGATGAACTAGCCTCTGGGTAATCCTAAATCTCTTTTGGTAGTTCCCTGAATGTTATGAGGTTAATTATAACTTGGGAATGACACCTACAGTCCTCAGTCATTTTTCTAGTGCCAACAAGAGCCCAGAAAAATTATTTAAGCCACATCACATATGTTGAGAAACAAAGTTCAACTGACTAAATTCGAAGATCTAATTGGATTTATTCAAGGATTCTTTTCTCACTAGTGCTGACTAGGAAATTCTAGATTGATTGGCTTAAAATTCCACAATTGGGAAAGACTGAAACTGCAATTAGGTCAGGTATAAAGTCTTCATGGGGCTTAGCACAAGTGACTCCATTTGAGGCTTGGTGTTTCTTTTTAACACATTTATGAGGAAAAAAACAACAGGATTATTTATTAATTAATAGGAATCTCCATCCTTGGAATTTTTAAACTACCTTTAAACATACAGAAAACATAGGAAATAAATCCTAATCATGTTTAACATAGGAAATAAATAACACATAGGAAATAAATAGGAAAACATAGGAAAAAGAAATAGAAAACATAGGAAATAAATCCTAATTATGATATTATAAATGTCACAGTGTAAGAGCCCCATAGTTTGATACAAAATAGCTTTCTAACGATGTATGCAAATTCCAGTGTGAGAAAGTCAAACGATAGGATTACACAGGAATGAAAGGGAGCAGAATTTGCCACCGAAAATATGCCTCTTTGGGATAAGGATTCTTTTAAGAAGGCTGTTTTTTTTTCCCAGCAGACATGCGAAAAGCTCTGAAAACCAAGTGGAAGTTACCCTTTAGTAAGAACGATTTACAGTTACAAGGGAAATCTCCATATGTAAGGGTGTCTCCCTCTTAGTACCAGGAAGAGGAGGACGACTAGATCTTTAGAAACTCTTATCAATGGAGAAAGCTTGGACTTAAATGTGCATAACGTCCTTACCTTTGTTTACTGTGCTTTGCCTTGAAAACCTGGCTCTCCCCTTGCCCCACGTCTTTTGTCTTTAGCTGCAGATGGTATCGAAGGTGGTGGCATGGGCCATCTGCGGGAGTGACTCAGCCTTCCTGGTTCTCTTATGTATACAAGAGGCATACATGATATTAAACTTCTGTTTGTTTTTCTCCCATTAATCTGTCTTTTATTACAGGTCTCATCCAAGAACCTAGAAGGGTGAAAGGGAAATTATTTTCCCCCCTTACAAGAGGATGTAATTCCCAGAGATATTAAAAAATATCAGAAAAACTCAAAACACATCGATCATTTTAACACACTCTTCAATAGTATATTTTCACCATTTTGGAGATGTTTATTATTTTTATTCATTTTCTTCACAATTAACGAAGTCTACATGTCTAAGTCTGATGAGCGTCTAAATAAAGTTAAAGATTATCAGCTTTCAGCATGCTTAAGGATCTATATTGTGTTTGAGATGCAGGCTTCTCTCACTGACATTTTTATAAAATAATAAAGAAAAATCTAACAAAACATTCAAATAATGGCACAAGCACTGCTGTGCAAAGATGGAGATGCTTCCAAACCTGACTGTGGATGGTACCGAACAAAACTTGGGTCCACTGGCCCGCAAGCAGTAAAGCCAATCTCCTGACGCCAGGCTGTGGTGAAGGGAAGGGCAACGTTTATCACAGGGCAGCAAGAAAGGAGTTCAGGACAGTTGGTGCTGAAAAAACCCGAACTCTCCGCAGGGTTTCAGCAAAGCATTTTCAAAGGGCAGGTGAAGGAGGGGCGTCCCAGGGTATGTGATTAGCTCATGCACAGTTCTCTGATTCTTAGTTGATGGCGAAGTAACAGGGCGGTGTCACAGGGGTTTGACAATATCAGTCCTTAGGCTCCGGTAGGTCTGGGACCACGTGCTCCTTATCATTGAGTAGTTAATTTCTTCAATTTGGTGGCGGTTTTAGCATCTGTAAAACAGCTCAGGAGATATGCATCAGATACTATTGTCTAGGTACTTCAGAGAGGAGCTACAGCAGAGGATGGGGGGCGGGGGCGGGGGGTGGTCTGTCCCGGGAAGGCTCCATAGGGTCCTGCTGGGTTATGCTGAATGACAGGTAGCCCCAATATGTGATGGCTTGAAATCCTCATTCATCACCTGTTGTATGAAAATTTCAATTTGGCTCAGGAAAGGCAGTTTAAAGATTTCCCAAAGAATAATGGATTAATATGTAGGATGGATAAAACTCAAATGACAAAGGTCTGCACAGCCCCAAGGTAAAATACTTCTGAACTTCCCAGGTATGATGGTAGCAAGCTTGCACTGATTCTCCATATCCATTACGCCTGCAGACTGTCCACTGATGCACAGCACAGTTCGATTCAGAGTAGCCTTGGAAGCTGAGCAAAGCAATTAATGACACCCTGTTCTCTGGGAGAAATTCTGAGGGCTGTAGGGGAGATGAGCCTGACTGTGAAACTGACAGAGTCAGAGAGGAAGTGGGTGGGGGTGAGATGTAACTGCCTGCTCCAATAGCCACTCCTATTTCAGAAAGAACAGATCTGACAACACCTTTTTCTGCAGGAAAACCATTTTCTGAGACGTTTAGGATTACAGATACCAGAAATTTGGCTAAGGGCTGTACCCATCAACTCCCCCACCCAGGTTAAAATCTGAGTCAGAAATTGTGACAATCCCTACTTGGTCCATAAACCTAACCAGGGGGAATAGCATCATCTTCACTGTTCGAGGTGTAGGGGGGCAACTGCCACCCCAAAATGCGTCTCTTTGGCATGAGGATTAATTTAGATTATTTTTTAAGAAACAAAAGACTCAGGAAGTCTTTCTACCTCACCCTAAAGAATTTAAAGGGCCTGTTCCTGGCATAGACCTATCACCAGAGATATCTTCAAACAATTAGAGCTAGATGTGGTCGGGGAAGCTCTTAAGAGATCAGAGTCCACTGTGTGTCCCACTGTCTCTGCCTGGCCCAGCAAATATTTGTTACCAAACACTTGCTTTTCCAGCTCCATGTGAATTGCCTCTCTCCCTTCTGAAGTCCCAAACCACTACTCTCAACATTCTCTTTTGTCTTGAGCTGAAGATGGTATTTAAGGTGAGGGTTTCAACTATTTTGGCGAGTGACTCAGTTTTCCTGGGTCTCTCCCATGTATACACGTTATTAAACTTTTGATTTTCTCCTGTTAATCTTTCTCATGTCAAGTTAATTCTCAGACCAGTCACAAGAACCTAGAAGGGTGGAGGAAAATTTCTTCTTCCCCAACACAGGCTAGGTCTTTCTTTCAAGGATACACTGGCAGGGAGATAAGAAAAAAAGAATTGAACATGGAAAGAGCAATAAAAATATTTTGCAACATTAAAGATTGATCACATAGCAGCTATTTTTCAAATGACCATGGTACAGGTACTCTGCTTGGCACTTTACATACTCATCTAATTTAATTTTCAGACCCTCGTCATAAAACAGAAATTATTTGCATTCTGGAGGTGAGGAAACTGAAGTGTGGGAAGGATAGCTAAATCTCCCAAAGTCATCTGACTGATGGGTGACAATGTTAGGGGAACCACTGACCAAAACCGCCCGCGCTGGCCAGGCACCATAGTAACCACTTGCACGAGTTATCTTACAACAGGAGGTCCTCATAAGGAACGCGAAACTAACAAGCTACCACCAACTGGAAGAATTTGGGGAAGGTCAAAAGGAGAGAGGAGACGCCAGTCCATCTGTCCTACCAACCTCCCAGAATCCTTCTCGCTGGAATGCATCTTGGTTGAGTGATGCATGTGCCACCAGGAAGGACCCTGAGTCAGAGTGACTGGCCAGAGACAACCCGGAAACTAATCTCATCACCATAAAACCCGAGACTGCGAGCCACGTGGCAGAGAAGTCCTCCTGGGTTCTCTTGCCCTCCTGCTCTCCACCCGGGAGCCCCTCCCCAATAAAGTCTCTTGCTTTTTCAATTCATTTCCGAGTGTTAGAGAAGAGCCCACTCTCGGGCCCTGGAAGGGGTCCCCCTTCCTGCAACAGCAAGGCTGAGACTCAAATAAAATTGAGTCTCTGCTCCTAATCACAACCCCAAACCATCTTCCAGGGAAATATGGATCTGTGATTCTCAATACTTTCTCACCCTTACTCCATTATAAAAACAAATCACGGAGGGTGGGGCGGGGGGGGGGGGGTTCCTGTTACAATGCAGCTTCTAATTCAGGAAATTTGGAGTGAAGGCCAAAAATCTGCATTTCTAACAAGCTCCCTGGGAACGGTGATGCTGCTGGAGCTCAGACCACAGTTTGAGTAGCAAACTGCGAAACATGGCACTGTGGGAAAACAGAAGAAAACTGGGCTTTCAAAAAATAGAGAAGAAAATGCGAACTCTCTGAAGTAGGCAATTCAAGGTGAAATGAAAGCACAAAAGGCCGGAATGAAAATAGAAGGCTCTGAGAAGGCAAGCGCGGAAGTGAGAGCCGAAAACAATTGAAAAGACTCCAAGGAAACTACCAAGGCAGAAGTGTCCACCGGAGCTAACAAAGGGGTGGAATCTACATTAGAGAACAAACAAATCAAAAATGTGTAAGGCCAACTTGAACGGCATTCCAAAAATGACGAGGAAAAAGAATAGACGGATGAAAATGTAAGAGATTACAGCTATGGGGACAAAGACGCAAGCTTCTGCAAATAGGCATTGCAAAGGGGAACCAGGACAACGGGGGCAAACAGTAAACGTGAAGATACAGGAGAAGAAAACATTACTACTTAAGATACTAAGACATAACACTAGTTCTGAATGATGAAGGGTCGGACATCTTCTGTGGCAGACACTGCTGGTGTCCCACCCAGTCTCACCTCCACCCACTTCAGAGTCCACCTGTAGCTAAAGTGGGTGGTCCTAGACCCCCTGGCAGCTCCCTGCCTCAAGCACCCATGTCCCTCTCTGTGACCAAGGAAGCGCGTTCAGCCTGTGCACTGGGCAGCCCAGTCTCAACACCTCGGTCAAATCAATGAAGGCGGGACAGGAGTCAGTGGCTAAATGCTCCAGCTTCCGCTTCACAGGCTGGGACAGTTCTGAGGAGTCTCCTACATTGTCTTCCAATAGGCCCAGCAGGATTGAGCCCCAGTTGCCCACAGCTGTAACACACACATTAACTTGTTTCTCAGGTTTTCTCTCTTCCTTACCTCATTCCCCACTCCTTCACTCGTGCATCCTGGGGTCACCTCCCAATTGAGTGATCGGTTCCCAAGTCCTTGTCTCAGGGTATGCTTTTGGGGAAACAGGAGACGTGACCCAAAGATGTCAGATGAAAATACCTAACTATATTTAAAAGGAAAGAAATTCCATATTTAATAGTGTGTTATTTAAAGGATCAAGTGCTCCCACCTGCCCACCATTTTGAATTCAGGATGGAGGAGGCAATGATGTGGGTGACATATAAGCCTTCCCACATCCCATCCCTTATACCACTTCCCCCTCTTTGGGCTCCACCGTACAAGGTTTATAATACCCAGAATGTTCTAGAGCATGATTCCTGGTCTCCCACTCTTATCTGTAAACTCCTCACAAACTAGAACTGTGTTTTATTAGCTTTGTATCCCAAGCACCTAACACAGTACCTTGTACAGAGATGGGTCTCGATAACTTTGTTAAGTAAATGCTGGATGAATCACTGGGTCCAAATACTGCTCTGCCACTAACAAGATGCGTGACCTTGGACAACTCACTTAACCAGTCTGAATCATAGTTACATCCATCTGTAATATGAGAGAACTCAACTCTATGTTCTCTGAGGTCAAGTTACTATATGAAATCAGATAAGCGAAATGTCTCCCTACTCTCCCATCTCTTAAGCCTGATTAATGAAGCATAAAGCTGGCTACACTAATAAAGGAGCATTCAAATCTTTTCGGACCACATTAATCTATAACTAAGATATATCCTAAAATCCTAGCATTTAGCAACCTCTTTGGGGGCCGAAGTAAAACTGTACTGGTGATTATTACGTACTCTCAATGACCAAGGCATTGTCTAGACCTATGTTGTCCAATATGGCAACTGTCAGTCCCATATGCCTATTGGGCACTTGAACTGTGCCTAGTCCAAAATGAGATGTGAAGTAAGTATAAGATACACACTGGCTTTCAAACATTTAATACCAAAAAAATGAAGAAGAAGCATGTAAAATATCTCAACAATTATGTTATATTGATTACGTGTTAAATGATCATATTGGGCTAAATATATTATTAAAATTAATTTTACCTATTTCTTTTTACTTTTTTAAGGTAGCTATGAGAACATTTAGCATGAAGAAAGTTTAGTGACTCATTCTATGTCTACTGGGCGGTGCTGCTCTAGAAGCTATCAGAGATAGAAAGATGAGTGGCTTAGTCTCTGACCTTTAAGATGACTTTAGTATAGTGGAGAGAGAAATGGAGAGGAGGAATAGATCCAAAAGTAACCGATACAAGACAGAGCGACTGTGAGACAAAAGAATAGAGAGACAAAGTGCTACCCGAGTGAAGGGGAGGGGATCATTCCATCGCGGGGTTTTATTTGAAGGGGGATTCTGGGCGGGGTGGGCGTGGATTTCATACACAGAAAATCACCCTGCTGTGTTTCGGCATCATTTTTCTCACAGAGATTTGGGTATTATCACAATAGGCATTTGCTAACAGTTGCAGAGGAACCAGAGAAAACCAACCGAAACCTGGACTCAAAGATATTATTGTCCTTAAAATCCTCTGAGAACAAGAAAAAATCTTGTTTTTATTTCCTGCCTGCGGTGTTAAAATCTATGCACGGATGGGATGATACAAATTCTCCAAAATAAAGCACTACGGCTCGACTTTCCCTATACTGCTGTAAAAAGACAAACTGTTGCTCACAATGCAGTCTCTTGAATTGGCTAAATGGTCTTTCAAATAAACATATTGAGAGATGGGTCTCCCGGGTGCTTATAAATTTCTCCAGTCCCTTAATGAATGTTATCAGTGTGACTTCATGACAACTGGATGGAAAATGAAAAACGTGATGTGGAGCAGAGTTGGCTGGGATGGGTTTAATAGACATCCACTTTGTAATTCCAGATTCACAATGGTCTTACGCAATAGCAAGTGAGACCTACAGGCAGAAAACAGAATTCTACCTTTAACAATCCAATAGCTAACATGTAAAAGAATGAAATGAGAACATTCTCTAACACCATACACAAAAATAAACTCAAAATGGATTAAAGACCTACATGTAAGATGGATACTATGGAACTCCTAGAGGAAAACATAGGCAGAACACTCTTTGACATAAATCACAGCAATATCTTTTTGGATCCATCTCCTAGAGTAATGGAAATAAAAACAAACACAAACAAATGGGACCTAATGGAAGCAACCTAAATGCCCATCGACAGATGAATGGATAAAGAAGATGTGGTACATATATGTAATGGAATACTACTCAGCCACAAAGAAGAATGAAAAAATGCCATTTGCAGCAACATGGATGGACCTAGAGATTATCATACTGAGTGAAGTCAGAGAAAGACAAATATATGATATCACGTATATGCAGAATCTAAAAAAAAAAGATACAAATGAACTTATACACCGTAGAAACAGACCCACAGACATAGAAAACAAAGTTATGATTACCAAAGGAGAAAAGGGGATGGGGGAGGGATAAATTAGGAGTTTGGGATTAATATATACACGTTACTATATGTAAAATAGATAACCAACAAGGACCTACTATAGAGCACCAGGAACTATACTCAACATTTTGTAATAACCTCAAAGGAAAAGAATCTGAAAAAGAATATATGTGTGTATATATGTATAAAACTGAATCACTTTGCTGCACACCTGAAACTAACACAACATTGTAAATCAACTCTACCCCAATAAAAAAAAATTCAAACAAACAAAAGAACAACAATCCAATAGCTACTCCTTCTTTTCCTTCCTAACAGAATTCTGCTTTTGCTGGAAGAGGCAATATGCCCGGCTAAAAACTTCTTTCCCCAGCCTCTCTTGGAGACAGGATAACCAGATAACACAGTTGAGGCCAATGAAGCGTAGTAGGAAGTTGAGCAGGGCTTCTAAGGGAGCTCCTGCACCACGGCAGACTCAGACACGGCATCCTCCACCGTGCACTCTCTGCTCTGCCCTTCTTCATGCCTGCAATGTGGGCACAGTCACTGGGGGGCGGGGAATAGCTGATTACGGCCCCGCAAGCAGCAATCGCACACTGAGGATGGCTGAGGAAGGAGCTGGAGCCTGGAGCCGGGGAGTCATTATGGAGCCACCAGGCCTAGAATGTCCAACTCCAGACTCTTTGTTATGTGCAAAATATTAAATAACTATTTGTTTAAGCCACTTCGGTTGTGTACCCAACCAATGATTACAGCTTCTTTGTTTGGTTGGTGATTTTCACCAGATGGGTTGATGTGTGTGATCTACCAACGCAACATTAATGGCAATGGCAGTGTCCATCATTACTGATTAATGGAACATGTAACCTAAAAAAATAAAACACATAAGCTGCAAGAAAGGTTATACTGGGCGTGACCTGTGGTTTTTCTGGTCCAGTGTTGTCACGGACTGTATTCACTAACACATCTTAAGAGCCTGAGGACGATGATAAACTTGTATTGAGTACTTGCTATTGACCAGGCACTGTTTTCAATGTATTATAGATATTATGCCTTTAATCCCTGGACGGATTCTGTGGCAAACGTAGTTATTTTTCCCATGATACAGATGAGGGGAAGGGAGGGCATGTGGAATTAAATGATGTGCCCCGAATCCCAACTACTAAGTGGTAGATGCATCAGAATTCAAATCCATGTGAGCTGATGCTAGAGCATACCCCTCTACCACCTATATTTGATTGCCTGCGGCTCACAAAGAGCCCGAAATGCTTCCCTCAATGATTCTTTAAATGCCTAGGGTAACCATTCTTTTTTTAAAATTGAAGTATACTTGACTTTCAATATTATATTAGTTTCAGGTATACAATGTACATTATATCCGATATAAAATTATTATAAAATATCGACTATATTCCTTGTGGACCATTCTCTCTCTCTCTCTCTTTTTTTTTTTAAAGAGCTTCAAATGCTTGGCTTATTTATTTATTTATTTATTTATTTTTGGCTGTGTTGGGTCTTCGTTTCTGTGCGAGGGCTTTCTCTAGTTGCGGCAAGCGGGGGCCTCTCTTCATTGCGGTGCACGGGCCTAGCACTATCGCGGCCTCTCTTGTTGCGGAGCACAGGCTCCAGACGCGCTGGCTCAGTAGTTGTGGCTCACGGGCCTAGTTGCTCCGCGGCATGTGGGATCTTCCCAGACCAGGGCTTGAACCTGTGTCCCCTGCGTTAGCAGGCAGATTCTCAACCACTGTGCCACCAGGGAAGCCCTCTCTCTCTCTTTTTAAAAACACCTACCTAATGTTTTAATGTCTTGAACCTATTTACAATTTTATTCAATGCTACTGATACTTCTCCTGGCTTCTCATGGTATGTTTCAAAAGCATCACCACCACCACAAGCAGGGTCACCCAGGACGTATCTCCAGCTGATGGTGGGTTAGAGATAAAATAACGACACATACTCTTTGGTTTGGAACAGGCCAGTTTATACATCCACTGTCCCAGCATCTTGTCAAGTTTAGCATTTGTTCTGGATTTTTCATTTTTAATGAAGTGACACTATTTTTTAACAGCTTTATTGAGATATCTGTGTATATATTTAAAATATATAATATATAAAATTGTATATATTTAAGGTGTCCAATATGATGTTTTGATATACCTCTATCTTGTGAAAAGATCACATCAAGCTAATTAACATATCCATCATCTCTGCAGAGTTATCACTGTGCGTGTGTGGTGAGAAGATTTAAGATCTATCCTTCCAGCAAATTTCAAGTCTACAACACAGTACTGTTAACTATCCTCACCGTTCTGTACGTTAGATCTCTACAATTTACTCACCTTGGGACTTCCCTGGTTGCGCAGTGGTTAAGAATCTGCCTGCCAAAGCAGGGGACACGGATTCGAGCCCTGGTCCGGGATGATCCCAAACGCCATGGAGCAACTAAGCCCGTACGCCACAACGACTGAGCCTGCGCTCTAGAGCCCACGAGCCACAACTACTGAGCCTGTGTGCCACAACTGCTGAAGCCCATGCACCTAGAGCCCATGCTCCGCAACAAGAGAAGCCACCGCAATGAGAAGGCCGCGTACCGCAACAAACATTAGCCCCTGTTCGCCACTACAGAAAACCCGCGCGCAACCAAAAATAAATAAATAAATAAATAATAAAAATTAGCTATTAAAAAAAAGAATTTATTCCCCTTGCATAACTGAAACTTTGTACCCTTTGACCAATATTGCCCCATTTCTCCCTTCCCTCATGTCCTGGCAACCATCATTCTACACTCTCCCTCTGCTATGGCCTCCTGCAGTAGTGTGCGACACCCAAAGGCAGCCAATAGAATTCACCTTTTAACAAGTGATTAAGTATTAAACATGGCTACTAATAACCAATCGCTTCTTTTCCAGTCTTTTCCAGATACAGATTTCTCTCCACCACCCTTTCAAGGACAGCATGCAGAGCACCAGTTGATAAAATGAAGTGCTCTCAGACTAGAGCATCTAAGGACAGGGCATCAGTTACCTGTTACTGTCTAACAAACCACCCCAAAACTTCATGACTTAAAACAACCACTGTTTTGTTTGCTCCTAAGTCTACGTGGCGGCAGCTTGGCCTGGTAGCTCAAATATCACTAAATGATCTAGACAGTGCTTATCAAACATTCTGGTCTTGGGATCCCTTGAAGACCACAAAGAGCTTTCATTTAACTGGATTATAGTTATAGATATTCACCATATTAGAAAACAGAATTTTTTTTAAACATGAATACATAAGCACACATTTTCTATTAACCATCAGCAGTGATGTCATCACACATCACACAACCTCTGGAAAATTCAAATACGCACTTGTGAGCGAAGGAGAGCAAAGAAGGCACTTAGGATTATCCCCATCTTAGGATAAGACGTCTTAGGATTACTGTGCAAATAGTTTTGAACTCACAGACCCCCTGAAAGGGCCTCAGGGACCACCAAGAGTCATCAGACCACACTTTGAGAACTGCTGGCCTAAGATGATCTTGTGCACATGTCTGAAAATTGGTACCAGCTGACCCCCGGGCTTCTCTCTCATTATACTACAGTCTCCCATCCCCCCCCAGCCATGGTGATCTCAGGGCAGCAAAGAGAGTAAAAGAGGAAGCTACAAAGGGTCTTGACGTCTTGATCAGCAATCCCTCAAGAGTGCTTCCACTACCCTCTAATGGTCAAAACAAACCACGGGGCTATCCCAGGTTCAAAGGGAAAAGAAGCAGGACCCAGCTCTCGGTGGTAGAAGTGCAAAGATATGGCCTTCTTGGCAAACAATCTCCCTCGGACAGCTAACCCCTTCTAGAACGAGGTGGTGGTAGGGCAAATAGTTGACGCTGCTGACTCAGCTGGTCACATGAGCCATCTGGTAGTACATGGTCTGTTATCGGCCTGAGAAATACACAAACGAGTCAGGTCACCACTAAGTGGTGCTGGTGGGAACACAAGACAATTTAGGATAAGACTATGCGCAATACGTGTGGAAAATAAAGGCTGGGGCTTCCCTGGTGGCGCAGTGGTTGAGAGTCCGCCTGCTGATGCAGGGGACGCGGGTTCGTGCCCCGGTCCGGGAAGATCCCACATGCCGCGGAGCTGCTGGGCCCGTGAGCCGTGGCCACTGAGCCTGCGCGTCCGGAGCCTGTGCTCCGCAACAGGAGAGGCCACAACAGTGAGAGGCCCGCGTACCGCAAAAAAAAACAAAAAAAAAAAAGAAAGAAAGGCTGGACAACAATCCTGTCGTAGAGCATGCGGAGAGTAGTCTGAATGTTCTTTTTATAGTGCTCTTGTCATTTACCGTATGAGGTAAATCATAAACATTGATTTATTTTATTGTTTGGCAAACCTTTTTTTTTTACTTTGTAGCTAACAAAAAAGGTTTAATGAAATATTAAGTACTGAATTTCCTTTCCTCAAGCAAGGTATTGACACATTTATAATTTGCACAAAATATTTGTTAACATTTACCATCTACAGTGAGGGTATCCTTATGATATCATTTTCCACCTGAAAACCAGAAGACCAAACCTACTAAGGAGGCCTCAGCATCTCTTCAAAATTTGCCATTTTAAAACCTCTGTAGCTAAAGATAATTTAACACAAGCAGCTGCCGAAGTTCTGAGGATCTAGCCCTCCGCAGCAAGGCTGCTCATTTTGACCAGCTGACAACTCTTCATTTGCTCATTTTCAATTCCAAATGTTCTGGCGCACATAACATCACAGGTAATGTGTCAAGTCAATTAGCAGAAAAGAACTCCCCAATTAAATGAGGCCAGATTTATATCAATGGTTTCCGATGTTTCAAATGGAAAGTCAGTTAATACCAATGACAGTTTTTCCATCAGTTTCATGAAAACAAAGCAAAGTTCAAGTCATTCTGTTGAAAGTGAAGCAGCTGATGCTGTGAACACTAGTACACATTCAGTTATAAAGCTCAACACGGAAGGTAAAAGTACTTGTTTTTATGTGAAATATATACTTCTTATTTCGTGGAGGGCAGTGATACGGTACAAACAATGGCATTAGTTCATTAAGAAACCTATGGAAAAAACGGTTCTTGGAATTGGTTTGCTGCATACATTATTCATGATCTGATGGTGCTCAAACAAGCAGGAGTATTCCACCCATCAAAATAGAAGCTGTAGCCGTCAAAATTCCAAATGTGTCTATAAATACACAAAGCAAATGAACTTCAAAATTTTTTGAAAAAGACAGTGTTAAATGCAAATAATAATGATAATAATCAGCACGGCAATACATGCTTTCTTTCTTTGCTACCCTCATCCACCCGATTTTAGAAATGTTTGAGCTTCTGAGTCTTCCCACGGCACAGGATTTTTGCGAGTGTGCAAAGAGTTCTCTAACTTTTGGTTACATTTTTCCAAAATCTACTGAAAATCTTTAGTCAAGTATTCAACAACGGAGAACCAAAATATTTGGCTTTCAACAAACTGTAGTAATTGAAATGAAGCCTGTAAACAGAAGTCATTAAAACATCCATACAGGTTAAAACAGTTATCACCCTCATCTAAGCAGAAATTGCTTTCATGTATTTCCAAAGTAATTGTCTAATAGAGCTTAAATGATATCTAGTGTTAAATGACAATTTGTTCACACACACACACACACACACAAAAACATATCCATGCAGATGCAAGAGAGAAAGCAAACAATATAAATGATGAGAACTCAGATCACGTACATGATTTAACTTTGAGAGTCTATTACTGTGTTTTGGGATATGTTGTTGAGGAAGAGCTTTTAGATGGCGCTCCTCTCATTAACTGGGTTAATCCACAGATTCTTCACTAAATGAATTCAAATTGGTAAAGCTTACAATTTTGCAGCATCTAAATGTGGTGACATACAAAAGAATTAAAAAGAGACAATTTTTGGATAAGTTTTGTCTGTAAAATATTTCTTGAACATACCTGGAAGCAAAATGATAGCACCTGTAAAAAATTAGTTGGGCTTAAATGCTTACACATTTCAATATCCACAAACATAGAGATGAGAGGGTCCCCCTTTAGCAGAATTTGTTCAGAATCTATAAAGAGGGTAAATTCTCAACTAAAAATATTGTGGTCTAAAGAGAAAGAGTTGATTGATCTGTCAACAACTTCAAATTATCAACCACAAAAATGCAACTTTAAAGAAAATTACAGCCAGTTTTATGAAAAAATGATTAAAAACAATAAAACCATATTAAAACACATTCTTTAGGACTTTCCTGGTGGCGCAATGGTTAAGAATCCGCCTGCCACTGCAGGGGACATGGGTTCGAGCCCTGGTCCGGGAAGATCTCACATGCCTCAGAGCAACTAAGCCTGTGCGCCACCACTACTGAGCCTGCGCTCTAGAGCCCATGAGCCACAACTGCTGAAGCCCACGCGCCTAGATCCCACGCTCAGCAACGAGAAGCCACCGCAATGAGAAGCCCGCGCACCGCAACAAAGAGTAGCCCCCGCTCACCACAACTAGAGAAAGCCCGCGCGCAGCAATAAAGACCCAGCGCAGCCATTAAATAAATAAACAAATTTACCAAAAAAATACATTCTTTAGATAAACATCAGTGACACAGTTTCAATGCAGAAGGACAGCTAAGAAACTAGTAAAAATGTATAAATTACAAACATTAACTCATTATGTTATATACCTGAAAGTAATATAATGTTATATATTAGTTATACCTCAACTTTTTAATGTATAAATATATACAATAATTGCTCTGCTTCTGTTATTCTTTAATGTCAAAGTTATCAATGTAAAAATGTTTTCATTTTGCTGTAATGTATACACATATATATTACTTTTATTTTGAAAGATTTTATTTCTAATAAAACTATTTTTAGATCCATCAGTATAACAAAACCAAATCATTTGTCAATAAATAAATATTTATTTTGATGGTCAATAAATAAATATTTATTTTAGACCTTCCCCCTTTCACTTTGAAAGCGTCCTGGTTTGGACTAACTTATATGGTGACCCTAGTTATAATCGTATGGTGTATGTTTCCGCAGGGCTATCTAATATTGGGTTAAATTGTATTAGGATAAGAGAAGCTTTGATGCTATCATAAGAGGGGCTGAAGAGATGCTCAATTTTCACTCAGCATAAAAGATCTTTTTTTTTTTTTTTCCTCTGTCTTTTTCGCCTGATAGCTTCAGGGAGCAGGATTTGATGGTATATCATCCTGTTGGTTATATTTCTCATTCCTTCCTACTATATTCCATCTTCATGATGCTCAAGGAGGGGTTCTTACTACAGAGTCCCCAAGGGTTCTTCTTTTAAAGGTTAGGATATTTGCCCTAGGCCAGCACAGTGCCCCTTTCCTGAGTGGTCACACCCTGCATGACCTACTCAACCTTATTTGGATCAAGTTCTGAACCAGAAAAGCCACTGGAGAAAGCCAATTGTTATTCCCTTACAGCCCTTCTCTTCTTTCTTTCTCTTTCCTCTCCTCACCCCCACCACTTTTAATAAGTTACCACAGTAAGTAAAAAAGCAATAAAACCCTTCTGTCATTGAATTATAAATAGGAAAGTGTCCTTCTTCATTAATGAATGGTTTTTTGAACTGAAATGTTTTACATTCAGTTTGGTTATTATTTTCGTTGGTCCTTATTGAGGCCCCACTTCAGTTATTTGCCAGCATGTGGGCAGCTGCTGCATAATATTTTGAAAATGGACTGGCTCAGATCACTACAATGGGAGAGGTCGAGTGTGCCTACATACTTCTGTCGTTTCTATTTTTACAACTGTAACGATCATCACAATTCCCGTTTCTGTTGTTTGTCCATGTTTCTGTTGCTTCTGTTCTAGAGTGTTTTCATTCTCTACCCTGTACGTGAGTTAGGGTGATGCTGGTTGCCCAGAAATCTCAGTGGTCTAAACCATCAAAACTGATTGCTCTCACAAATCAAGCCCAGTCAGCTGGAGGCTGGGGATGCGGGTTGGGTCTCTGTTCCACAGTCTTCCAGAGACCCAGGCTGACTAAGACTTTGCAACTTTCAAGGAAGTTGTAAAGAGTCAAACCTGAAACTGAACCACATAGCTTCCGCCTACATTCCATGGACCAGCGCTCAGTCACTCCTAAAAGTACCTAACTGCAAGGGAAGCTGGGAAATGAAGTCCAGCTGTGGGCCTAGGAGGAAAGAAAACAAGTGTGGCGAAAAGCCCACTAGCGTTTGCCACAAACCAATGAGACATAGTCACTGTAGTTATTAGAACCTCCAAACAGGCTGAAGGAAAGCTTTCTGAAGAAAAAACCTTAAAGTATAAGCTCACTGCCAAATGCACGTTATGACTGCTTGTTAAATGATGAAAATTGCCTTTAATTACCAGGGGAACTGGTAATTCATTTTAAAAAGTAGCAACATAACTTGTTTAGGGACTAAAAAAGTTCGTCTCTGAAGAGAATGTGTGATACAAATCGACTCCCCTTTGTCTTACTATTGATACTTTTGAGTATCTGACTGCCCCATATGCCCTGACTGCCCATTTGAAAACAACTGGCCAAGCTACAGCCCTATGCCTCAGCCCTGCTGAACCTCTGGAACAAATTTTACACACAATTACACAGTGTTGGAATCTGGCGCTCTTTGGAATCGCTTGTCTACAACATCATAGCAGAATGGAATTCTCTAACGTAAGTCTGAAACTGCTTATCACTGCTACTGCAATGATAATTTTGCAAAATTGTATTTTGCAAGTTTGTTGCAATCATTGCAATCCTTCACCGACTTTGACAGAATTTCCATTCTCATTTTACAAGTGAGGTAGCAAATGACGCTCAAAATTCTCGTTTTGCAGTCCTGAACTGGGCCCCCTCTCCCGTATCTTTATCTGCAGATAGATGATAAGTAGATAGATAGATAGATAGATAATCTGCAGCTGTAGTTTCATCATCCTTCTTGTTAATGTATTTGTGAACATGTTTCATCTACAAGTGATAAAAAAAAAAATTGACCACATCTGCTTTCATGAATCTCTGCCCTAATAAATGACAATCCCATTGGTAGAGCTTACTTCCGAAATTGTCTTCATAAAAGCATTTACATGATGGCAAAGGAAAATGGTATGATCCAAACTAGATTACTGTTTAAGCCAAAAAAATATTCATTTTACCTGTGTTAGCTCATTTGTTCATTTTTTTTCATTTCTCCATTCATTCCTTCAGTCAATCATTCACAAATATGGTTCCATCATTTTAGTCAACTGAAAAACAGCTACATCTGTGGGGTTCTTTTCAGAGGACACATTCTGAGCAACATGAACAGGGTTCAAGTTCCACAGACACAAAACTACAAGCAGAGAACTCTTGTTACTAAGTTGTATTCATGACATATTTGTACGTGCTGCACAGATATCCAGTTCACACATTCATTTATTTTTTCCAGTTGTACTGAGGTATAATTTTAAAAAATTGTAACATATTTACAGTGTACAGTGTCATGATTTGATATACACATATATTGTGAAATGATTAACATGATCAAGTTAATGAACACATCTGTTATCTTCCATGGTTACTTTTTTCCCCTTTTTTGAGAATGCTAAGATCTACTCTTTTAGCAGAGTTCAAGCATACGATACAGAATTAGTTAATACAGTCACCATGCTGTACATTATAGCCTCAGAATGTATTCATCTTATGATTTAAAGTTTGTACCCCCTTTGACCAGTATCTCCCAACCCACAGCCTCTGGCAACCACAGTTGAGCTCTCTGTTATTCTGTGAGTTTTTATTTATTTATTTTTAGATTCCACATATAAGCAATAGCATACAGTGTTTGTCTTTCTGTCTGGTTTGTTTCACTTAGTATAATGCCCTCCAGTTTCATCACTGTTGTTGCAAGTGGCAGATTTTCCTTCTTTTTCATGGATGAGTAATAATATTCCATTGTATACATACATCACATTTTCTTTATCTACTTAGCCATCAGTGGACACTTAGGTTGGTTCCATAGCTTGGCTACTGTAAATAATGCTGCAGTGAACATGGGGGCACAGATATCTCTTCAAGAGAGTGGTTTCCTTTCCTTTTTATTTATACCCATAAGTGGGATCACTGGACCGTGTGCTGGCTCTATTTTTCTCAGGAGCCTCCTTACTGTTTTCCACAGTGACTGCACCAGTTTACATTCTCACCACCAAAGCACAAGGGTTCCCTTTTCTCTACGTACTCGCCAGCACTTGTTACTTCCTGTCTTTTTGACAGGTGACATCCTTATTTATTCATTCATGCATCTGTTCTTCACTTACCTATTGAGCAGGTACCAGTGCTGGGCTCTGTCTTAGATGCTGAGGGTCCCAAGATGGATCCCAAGACAGACAAAGTCTATCCCTCATGGAACTTCCATTCCTGTAGAGAAGACACTCAATAAGCAGATATATGGATGGATAGATGATATATATATAATATTTATAGAATTATCATATACATCGTTAACAACCGTAGATAACAATGATATATATTATATCATGGGTAAAGCCAATCTGTGACTTTTCCTGTCTCGACAACAGCCCTATATAAACACCCACATTCTACCTCTGCCCTTTTAGCATTCAGCACTTCAGGAACATTCTGGCGATTGGTGAACAAAAGGGCTACAGCATAATAAAAGGTAACAAAGTTCATGAATGACCGGGATACACATACAAGGGTTGCGTTTTGCCATTTTTAAATTATATTATTTTAGAAAAGAAGACTCCAGGGCCCCAAGTTGTTGCTGGTTGAGTTGCTTCTCTTCTTCCCGTCACATGAACACAAATATATAGAATTCTAAAGGCACTGAGAGATCATCTTCGCTCACCATATTATGTTACAAATGAGGCGAGTTAGGTTCAGAAACATGAAGCAATTTGCCCGAGATTACAGAAGTAGTCGCGGGAAGAGCTGGACTGGATTTCTGTTCTAGTTTTACATCCCTGGGAGAGCACAATAATAACAATCTATTTTATAATACTAATGAGAAGGCAGACTCAGCTATATAAAGTGCGAATTTGAGGTTGTAAACTAGAAAATTGAAAAGTCTATTGAAAGTCATTTTCTTTTCTTTCTCTCCCTGCCTCTCTTAGGGAATGAGACAGATTTTCTTCACAAAGTTGAATGACTTTCTGACATGGTTGGGAAACTGAATCGGAGCCGAAAATTGAGAAAACAACACACTGGAGAAAAAGAAATTAAATTCAGGATTGTCCCCCTAAACACAAGCCAACTGGAAGGCACTTTTTCAGAAAAATATACCAGGAGTCCTGAAACGCTCACACCCTTTGACTCAGAAATGCACTTTTAGGAACTGGTCCTAAGGAGATAATCAGCGATCCAACTAAAGATTTATATTCAAGGATACTCATCACTGTGTTGTTCATGATGGCAATATATACATATTTTTAATACACATTTATATATTTATATAACAGACTAAACATCCAACAAACAAAGCCGTGAGTTAAGTAAAGTATGGTATGGATTTTTCTCTGATTATTCATGATGTGAGAGAAAACGCTCACAATGTAAAGTTACATCAGAGATTCTCAACTGGGGATGACCTGCCTACCAAGGGACACTTGGCAATGTCTGGAGTCGTTGCTGGGCACCACAACTGGGGGGAGGGGCACTACTGGCAGCTAGTGGGTAGAGGCCAGGGAAGCTGCTGGACATCCTATAATACACAGGCAACCCTCTCCGCCTACAGCAAAGGATTTTCCTGTCAATAGGGCCACAGTTGAGAAACTCTGTGTCCGATGGATAAAACACGCACCATGTTGATTTATCTCAAGCTTGAAGAGGATAAAACAAAGACATCACTGGGTGATAAAATTAGGGATGAGGTTTATTTTCTTTACACTTTACTCTCCTAAATATTCTACCATGAACATGTATTATTCATAGAGTCAATTAAAAAATTGCAAATAATCCTTCAAAAGCTCTCTGCAGTCTCTCACATCAAATCAAACTCCTCACCTCCACCCTCAGGATCATGCGTAACTTGGCCCTGCCTGACCTCTAGGAACCTTCTTCCCCGCTTTTCATCAAGAACTCTCCACTTTAGACAGATTTCTCCTGCACCGCCAACCTACCCTTCTCGTGTGTTCATCTCCTCGATCGTCTGTGCCACGGGGTAACTGCCCACCTCACGGGATTGTTGCGAGGATCAAATGAGCTAAAATGTGCAGAAGGATTTTATAATTGTCGAGTCCACAAAGGGCAGTTTGCACTGTCACCATGCCCACCTTCTCTCCAGCTCAACTAAACCCATCCACGATTCAGCTCCTCACCCATGAATCTCTTTTCCTATGATGTCTGTCCTGACTTCCCCCAGGCTGTTTTGGGGAACCGTGAACCCTACAACTTTGCCACCCTAGTAAAAGCAAGGTTGAAGTTGAAGCGTAGTTTCCCAAAGTATACTCCTTGGAACGCTAGTCTCATATCAGTCGAGGTTATGTCAGGAAATACATGGTACTTCGAATTGGGCGATTTGAGGGAAGTTTAACAATGGGCTATTCACAGAGATGAGGACAGAGTGTAGGGAAACCACAAGAGATAGAGCAGGGCCCCCAGATCTAGTAACAGCAGGGAGCTGTGACCGTCCCTAGGGGAAAGAGGGTGGAACGATTTACCGAACCCATAACCAAGAAGGAAAGAGTCCTAGGGAGAAGGTTCCAGATAGGAGCTGGGAGTTCTGTCCACAGACACAGCCAAATATAAGTGACCCAGCGGAGTGTGATCCAGAGAACACCGTAACCTGACTCTCCTTCCTTCCTCTAATCACCTGCAGGTAGGCCTTACTGGCCAAACCAACCCAGAAGTTAAGGTGTGTATCAGTCAGGGTTCTCCAGAAAAACAGAATCAATACTGAGAAAGAGAGAGAGATTAACTGTAAGGAATTGGCTCATGTGATTGGGGTTGGAGTGGGAGGCTGAGAGTGAAATCTTGAACTAGAATTTCTTCTTCAGGAAACCTCAGTTTTTGCTCTTAAGGCCTTCAACTGATTGGGCGAGGCCCACCCACATTACAGAGGGTAATCTGCTTTACTTAAAGTGCACTGATTGTACAGGTTAGCCACATCTACGAAATACCTTCAGAGCAACATCTAGATTCACTGTAACCATGACAGAGGTCAGCCTCCCTCGTGAGCACACAGCAGAGGGAGGGAGGGCTGAGGGCAGACCTGGAGGAGCAAAGAGGAGACAGAAGCTCTCCAGCACAGTTTTAAAGGCCATCTTGTGAGCAACAGTCTTCCATGGGAAAATAAATTTGAGAAACACTGAGTTAAACAAAGTTAAACCAATTATATCCCTGGTAAAATGAAGCGGGGAAGCACTGTGAACAAGAGAGGTGGGATGTGCAAAGGCTCACAGTTAATAAGTGGGGATAAACGTACACTGCGGGTGTCAATGGTCTTATGAAGCTGGAGTAGGATGCCCAAGTGGAGGAGGGCAGGCAGGGGGCCATTAAGTGGAAGACTTTACAAGCTGAGGACTTCAGCGTATATAATTACGAGGTTTAATTTTATTCAAGAGGTAATTGAGAGGTATGCTGGGCTCCTTAGAATGAGAGTGACCTAATCCAAATAAAAGCCAAAGAAAGTATTCATGCTGCTACGTGTAGGATGCATTGGAATAAAGACAAGAAACTAAGAAGACAGAAAGGAGGCAGCTGATACACTGGGACCTAAGGTGGCCGTTCATTATTATGGGATTATGGTGGGAATGAAAAGGAAGCAGGAGAGCCAGAAAAGCTTCCAGAGGAAAAAATGCTTAGCGGCAGGCTTGAAGTAGAAAGGAAAGGAGGGAGATACTTCTAAAGGTGGAAAATAACTGCAACGTTATTTCATCATAATTGAAGGTCTAGGATACTCACGCAGTCCAGCCAACTCCAATCAGCAACCAGTTCTCTCATCCCCAACAAAAGTTAGAAGATGCTTTATGTGAGAGGTCAAAATAACACAACCCCCATCCACTCCATTGTGCCACCGGAGAGCCACTTCTTATAATAATAATATAATTGAGACGAAAACTGCAGAAGCTTCTTGAGGAAAAAGCTCAGAAAAGAATAAGCTCATAATGGGAAATAATCAGTGTAACTGAAGAAAACTGTGGAAGGATCGTGTTACCAGATGCAATAAGAGAGTGTCTTTCATGATTGCAGTCGATGAGGACCTCCACACTCCAGCAGGCAAAGAATCAGGAACCAGGGAAGAAAGGCCATGTGCATGTTTTCTACAAAATATTAGTCTCTCGTGCCGGCACCTGAGCTTTTCATGGAAATGCATAAAGCTGTGTCCCGTTCCCCATCACAGCCTCCAAGGAGGACACAGGTAAAGCCTCACTCTCTCCAGCCACCCAACCTGCCACAGTGGACAGGGAAGATGGTTTTGGCATATACCATGGCCCCAAAGTAATGGCCATTGTTCTGAGAGTTGGATGATACAGACCCTGGCTCTGCCACTCGACTTGAGCAAACCCCTTCACCTCTGCTTCCTCGCCTTTCGAACGGAAATAACTTAGAGTGATAACACGATTACATAAAATAATGTAAATAAAAACATTTCATGGACTGAAAACTATAATCCGGTTTATGGTATGACTGTTCATTGGGATCCTTTTGCTATCAGCAGTCACCACGACATCCACTGGCCCCACCTTGAGTAGAAAAGGGCATTTGGAGCTCGGGACTTGGGTGCACTGAAGACACAGAGAGACGCCATCCACAAACGGATTCTCTAGGGTCCCCAATGAGTGGGAGGAAAGTACCAAGAGCCCAGAACTCGGTTTCCTCCCTCCCTTCTTCCTACCTGGTTGCCATGGAAACCCCTAGTCATACTTCCAAAGATTCATTTGACCTGCCATTTTGATGTGATAGAGACAGAAAAATAGGCTTTAATATAGTTAGAATTAAAGACTAGTGTTAATTGCTTCTACAGAATTTTTCAGCCATTTAATTAAGGAAAAAGCAAACAGCGGTAATTTTCCCCAAAGGTCAGTGAACAAGAACATAGAGGTAATTGCTCTTCTCTCAGAATGGCTTCAACTTGCCTGATAAAATACCGTCTCCCCTGAGTAAGAAGTTACTGTTTTCCCAGAAGACGTGGCAGAAAATTAGAAAATGTCAACTGTGATGACAGTTCCCATTACAGAGGGCCTGAGATTAAGAAGAAACCATGAGCTGTGTCCTCTTGCCACATCAACCATTAAAGATTAGAAGAGGGACTTCCCTGGTGGTCCAGTGGTTAAGACTCCATGCTCCCAATGCAGGGGGCCCGGGTTCGATCCCTGGTCAGGGAACTAGATCTGCATGCCGCAACTAACAAGTCCGCGTGCCGCAACTAAAGATCCCGCGTGCCGCAACTAAGAGCCCGCATGCTGCAACTAAAAAAGATCCCACGTGCCACAGTGAATATCCCACACGAGGCAACGAAGATCCCACGTGCCGCAACTAAGACCCGGCGCAGCCCAATAAATAAATAAAATAGTTTAAAAAGATAAAGATTAGGAGGGATCCAAGACCCACAAGTTACCGACGATATCACGGTAGTCCAGTCAGCGGGTCATGTTAGCAACTCCAAGAGTTCTATAAAACTGAGAGAGTACATTTCAGACTGTGGATGTGATGACCACACAACGAGAGCTCACGTTTATTGAGTGCTGACAATGTACGCTAGGCACCAGGCAGAGCTCCTTCCCTCCATCAGCCCACTGAATCCTCACAAAAATCTCTTAAAGTAAGTGTGATTATCTGCCTCCGCTCTACAAGCAAGGAATCAGAGGTTTAGGGAGTTAAGTACGTAAATAGCTGAAGCCCTCCAAGAGAATAAGGAGCAAAGCCACCATACCGGTGTGGACAAGTATAAGAATCCCAAGGTCAAAGCAGCCTGTCCATAAATTCAGGGTGATTACCATCAGCATCTCAAAGTTCTTGCATCTTCCTGCTCACACAGACCCTCAAAAAAAATCCTCCCACCCCAAAAGAGCAATAAAAGCCTTCACAAGATGCCTCTCCTGTGCCCATGGACCAGCTTGTCAGCCAGTCAGCACCTGCCATTTTCACAGCCCTTTCTCCTCCAGTTCCCTCCATCAATGTCTTTGCTAATGCAGCCACTAGGGGGAGACTCAATGCTGACATGGCTGACGGACGTCTTGGAACAACCTTGCCCATGTCTCCTCCTCGTCCAGAGTTGCCAGTTTTGAAAATGCCAGAGTGGTCCTGGGTGCCACGGAGAAATGGGGACACTGGCTCTCATCCTTTCACAGTGATGCCCGTTGTCACGTGGACCCTGAAGCAGCTCACTGAGTGTCTGAGTGTCTTCCTCATGAGGGTTCAATACCTGACCCTCCTTTCCTAGTTTTCCCCAGTCCCCTTCCCTGCACCTCAGGCACAGAAGCAAACACAAGAGAACAGAATATCGAAGTCAGTTTACACTAGGGTATTTTTCAGAGCACCTTTCATAATTAAAACTTCTATAATTCAAGAATAATTTTCCTGTAGGATTGACAAAGAACAGCATCATGTAGTTTTGTTTATCAGTGACCGTAGTAACAGCACAGAGTTTTCGATTCACTCAGTCCTCCAGTTCTAAACATATGTGATTACGGACTTTTTTTTTTTCTCATTTGGGGAGGTTCACATTAGTTCAAATTTTGTTCCAGAAATAAGACTTTGTAAGTATATTTTTAACCACATTTATTTCATATTTACATAACCCAAATTCACATAAAGCTATATTAATACAGGAATATCTCAGCCCTTCCCACTTTCCGCCTGTTTCTAAAGAGGAAGTAATCTTACTTGTGAGTTAAGCGCCGAGTGTCTCCTATGGAGTGTGGAATCTGGGAAATGAGATGATTCTCAGAGAAATAAAACCAGATTACCCACCCCAGAGGCCCAAATGTATCACAGAGGGTCAGATACCGGCTAGCTTTAGGAAGCTATGACTGTATATGAACAACTTAGGGATGGAAAAGAAAGAGGTGGTGAATGAGGGAGTATCACCGTGATGAGGGTAGAGTTTAGAGGACAGGACAAGAAAGAGATACTTAGCTCTATACTTGATCGGGGACTCGTAGTCAAGAGACCAAAAAGCTGCGCCTTTTGGCTTCAGGGAAGAGTTTTCGAAGATTAAAGAGAAAACGGGAAGAGAACATTTTATTTTTTCATGAGCCACTTCCAGAGAGTTCTTAGGAGTGCTGTTATAAGGCATTATAGAAAGAAAGACTGAGAACAATAAAGATGTCTAAAGAAGATGCTCTTTGAAGCTCTGCTAGCATTAAGAATGTACTCCCCTCTTTGGCATTTTTTTTTTCAAGAGGCTGAGTACAGATGTGATTTGCTGTCAGTTATGTTTTTCTGCCACAATACTGTTTCTCTGAAGGCAACATTGCTCAGAGACTGAGCCATATAGGGCTTCAGTTGCACTCAGGTTATACAGAGTAACAAAGAACTCCCTCTCTTTTCCGGAAAAAAAAAATTGGCCCTCAGGCGTATCATACATATAAACAGATACCAACCAAGGCCACCAACTTCTGAATCTCAGTATGACATGAACTGGGACATAGACCATAAAAGTTGAGTGCCTTCTAGAATCGGCGCTATCTTCCTTCATACCAGTAGGCGTGTTTAAGATACTCAGACCCATTCAAATACTCTGGATTTTTCACAGCAAATACTGCCAAGAGATTTGTGTTTTCTGGGTAGTTTTAGATACGTGCATCTCCATATCCTTTTTTTCTTCCCTTATTCTCCTCTTTGGGCCACAAAGTCAAATTTTACAGATCTCACTCCACTCCATTGCTGAATCCATCCCATTCTCCCTGTTTAAAACTAGGATCACAATCACCTCATATGACTGCTCATATCAGTTCCTAGTGGATTAAAACAACTACCATTTATTCAGCTCATGATTCTGGGAGTTGGCTTGTTGCTCTTCTGATCGGGGCTGGCTCAGTAGATCCCTGCTGGACTTCTCTGTGCTCCTGGCGTCAGCTGATGGACAGATGATGGCTGGATGATCTAAGGTGGTCTCACTCGTATGTTGGGCGGTTGGCAGGCTCGAGTGACAGAGCCATGCGCCTTTCATCATCCAGCAGGATCGCCTGGGTTCCTTCACACAGTGGTCACAATGTCCCAAGACAAACAAAAGCAGAGGCCGCATGGCCTCTTGATGCCTTGGTTTGGAACTCACTTGATGTCACTGGTCACAGCAAGTCCCCAGGCATGCCTCAGTTTCAAGGACCGGGAGATAGACTCCATCTCTTGATGAGAGGAGCCGAAAAGTATTGAGGCCATTTTTTGCAATGTGTTTTACTATTGCTGTATCTGAATGCATTCTACCCCAGTGCAGAGAATGACACTGTAGCTGAAGCTTCATGCACTCTTCCTGCCATTTACTGGCCGCTCCTGAAGCGGGAGCAGTATTTTGGCAAAGCTCCTATCAAGACTACCAAAAGGTAACCACTTACATGGGTGGGTGTGTGTGTGTGTGTGTGTGTGTGTGTGTGGTAGTGAAAGACCTGCGTATGTGCTAAATTCCAGTAGAGCCGCTAGCGTTGCTACACGGCCTGCAGGGAGAATGTCCCCTCTTATGTATCTTCATTAACCGGTTAATCGAGTGGAAAGATGGCCCTTAGAAGAGGACTCTGCCGTAACAGAGTGGGACATAAGACATACAGACGAGACACATCGAAAAGGATGAATCCAGAGACTGGAGACAGAGATAGCCAAGGTCACCCGGTGGAGAATGGGAGTGGGGTTGGGAGGGAAAGGGCCCTTCACTAGTTACAGAGCGATAGAATGTCCTAGAAATTTGAGGGGGCTGCTACTAACAGATAGTAGGCACATGAAATGGTGATGGAAAATTCCAGTCACCTCCCAAGTTTATCTAGCCCCTTTTTTCCTAGCCTACCCTCTCCCTTCCCACCTCCCCCATCCTCACTCCAATTCACTGATCCCCATTTGCAATTTGCTAAATGATGTCTTCTTTGTCTTAATACCCTGCCAGCGCCTGACACAGTGACCAACTCATAAAGGTGGTCAGCAAGAATGAATGATGCTTGGGGGGGATGAATTGGGAGACTGGGATTGACATATATACACTGATACGTATAAAGTAGATAATTAATAAGAATTACAAAAGATAAATAAATAAAATTCAGATCAAAACAAAAACCAAAAAAACGAATGAATGACGGCAAGACCCTGACCCTTGAAATTAGTGAGTTGATCGATTCACTTTTTCCCTGAAGTTTTCCCTAGGTCTGAGTGATTAGGTAATGCAGATCAACATCATTCCCAACTTCATCGATGCTTTTATAATTAACTTCTTATAAAGTGGTGCTCAACAAAAGCTGGTTGGATAGAAGGAGGGATGGACAAATGAACACCAAGGGTGGGAAGGAATTCTGAGGTGCAAATACGGCAGCAGTCAGAGGTGGAGCCTGGGACAGCGAGGTTGTCCAGAGGCTCTCACTGAAGAAGAGACATGTGGAGGATGAAAACATTCCCCCAGCTGCTCTGGAGCAGCCAACTCACACAACAGCAAACCTGGTACTTTTATCCTCAGGATGTCTCTGAAAAGATCTGGCCTCGTGATCTTGGGTTGTTTTAGTTTTGAACCATGACTTTGCTAGGTAATGTTTTAAAATGCGAGCTTCCTTTGAACGAGTTTTTGCATAGTCCTTTGGCTACTCAATTAGTTCTCTCCAAAGTCTGATCCTCATTTCCACATCTGTGTCGTCCACAACATCGACAACATTTGTACACTGTGATAGAATAATAAAATCATGTAGCTTACAGACAGCTGTAGCTCTCGGTGTTTTAGAAACGCAGACCTGTAGTATCAAAACTTTAAAGGATAAAACCTGTAGCCATCATTTTATTTCTCTGCCTATGCAATCCAACAACATTACAAAAATCCCGTCATACGACATAAACTGTGGCATCAAAAGATAACTTCAATAAATGAAATATTGTTCTGTCCTTTCTGTTTAATTATGTAGTCCCAAATCCAATTTTGGATTGAAAGCCACTTGATTGATTTTGAAACTATGTATGTCGGGAATAGTCTCTTCAAAATTATAACCAAATAAAGAAGTTAATAAAATCGACTTTTTTTTAAAAAAAGCAAAACCTGCCCATATCTGGTATCTTCCTTCTGTAGAGTCTGGCATATTTTATTATTTTATTTCAATTAGTATTCAAGGAGAGCTTTTGAAACCATTTTGATTACCCTGACAGCTGAAATAAAATTTTTACAAGAGCAGCATATTTGGAGCCAAAGATCGGGTTGACACAATGAATGCAATGATGAAAATCATTTTACAGTAGTCCAGCTTAGCATATTGGCTTCATTTAAAATTTATATCACAAGGGTTTAAAAAAACAAAAAACAAAAAACAACACTTTTCCTCTAAAAGAAAACAGTAGCTTTCCATTCTTTCTGTTGGCCACAGAAAGTCCTAAAGCTTTGGAGACTTGAATAGTTATCAGAGTCCCAGAAACCCATTACCCAGCATCTCCGAATTATTTTCAGAGGTTTTGAAAAGGAAAGATACCCTGGGAGCTACACAATTAAGAAATGAGTCAATTACCAGAACAGTAGCCTCCTATAGAGACTTAATAAACTGTGCTTGAACATGTGAAGTGCTCCCAGTAAAAACCCGCCCTCTCAAAACTGTGTTCTAATGGACACTGACGCAGTAGTGGTCGCAGATTCAAACTGGCAATCAGATTCAAGACACATTTCAGGCTTTCGTCTCCATTTACATCCCTTTGTAGAAGGTTAGAGGACAGGGAACAGCATCTTCCTTTCATCAGGAACCTGTGGTACACAGAATCATGGCCCCCCAAAGATGCCCACATCCTAATTCCCAGACCTGTGAATATGTTATGTTAAATGGAGAAAGGGAATTAAAGTTGTAGATGGAAGTAAGGTTGATAATCAGCTGACCTTAAAATAGGGAGATTATTCTGGATTGTCCAGATGGGCCTAAAGCAATCACAGGAGTCCTGAAAAGTGGAAGAGTGAGGCAGAAGAGATTAGAGGGATACAATGTTGAGAAGGACTCAATCCACCATTGCTGACCTTAAAAACGGAGGGAGAGACCACAGCCAAGGAATGCAGGCGACCTCTAGAATTTGGAAAAGGCCAGGAAATGCAATCTCCCCTAGAACCTCCAGAAAGGAACACAGACCTGCTGACACCTTGATCCTAGCTCCGTGAGATACGTGACAGACTCCTATCCTACAAAACTGTAAAGTAATATGTTTATGTTGTTTTAAGGTGCCAAGTTTGCGGTCATTTGTCACAGCAGTGACAGGAAACTCATACGACACTCAACAGGTACCCAAGTGCACAGCTTATTTTGTCCCCACACCCACGCAGGAAACGCAAGGCTGCCACAGAATGACACCCAGGGTGTGCATAGGTCACCTTGACACAGAGGCACCACAGCTACAGCTTCCCGACAATCTTTCATATGGGGCCAGTGATACAGGCCCCAAACCTGCATGCCAGCGCCCAGCAGCCCTGGTCCAGGAGCGGTCTCCCAGACCAAGGCCTCACAACAAACGGAACAGGCACAGTACGCCACATTCATTGATCGCTGCAGCCCGCAGAGACACAGGACTGAAGTCCTTCTCACAGGCAGGCTGGGATCAGCCCAGGGCTGAAGTGAACCCTTTCCTCACAGTTATGGTCCCAATGTCATTATATCTACTACATTCTAAACCTGAGCAATCTGTCATTGTTTGAATCTTGGGTACAAGTAGGGCCCCCTCCCCACAGACATCAAAGGCCAAGGACTTGCTTTCCCTGCACACAGGCAGCTTGGAAGGACACGGCCGTGTTTCAGTGCTCACCAATTCAGTGCTCCATGTTACTTTATGGAACCTCACTACCACACGTAATGAGAATCAGCTGTGTTTACATCACCACGAATTGGGACTTCCCTGGTGGCGCAGTGAATAAGACTCCGTGCTCCCAATGCAGGGGGCTCGGGTTCAAACCCTGGTCAGGGAACTAAATCCCACATGCATGAGGCAACTAAGGAGCCAGCGAGCTGCGACTAAGACTCGGTGCAACCACATAAATAAATAATCAGGGAAGGATTTAAAAAATAAATAAATCACCAAGAATTATGCAGGAATAGAGCTAGAAAGAATGACAGGCATTCTGAAGATACATTTTTGTCAAGGAAGAAGAGTGACACGCGCACCTGGAGATGAGCACAACACAGAGTAGCAGGTGGTAAAGTAGGATGCAATGAGATGCAAAGCTGGAGGACTGGAGGAGGGAGGAAGAAAATTCTGGAAGAATCAGTGAAGAGCAATTTAACACAAGGAATGGGTTAATATCAGAAATGGGAGACATCAGGGGCAGGTTTGTGACAGAAATTTTTTTTTTCTTGGTTGTTGACTAGCTCTAAACCTCACCACGTCTGCAGTCACCCTTCCTCCTATCTGTTTGGGAGCCTGGCTTCTCTACCCTCCACACAAGGACAGTAGCAGGCCAACCCTCTTCTCAACCTCCACGCTGGGAAAAAGAAAAGATCAGCTGGCTGAGTACTGAAGCATAATTCTATCTTATGACTCAATATGTCACAAAATAGAATCCATTTTTTTTTGCTACTTCTATATAAACACCTCTATTATGTCCACAGAAGACAAAGGTTACCTTGTGAGAGAAATTATTCATGAGGGAAGAAATTAGAATTTTGAACAACCCTCTTAGGTGACCTATACAGACGTATGAAAATAGGACTTCAATCTATACTAGATGACGAATCCAAAAAGATGAAAACATAATCAAATTGCAGTAGCACTCAATTTAATTTAACCTTTGAGGGGCCTGGTCAATGGTCTCTTAAAATTAATTTCACCCAGTGATTCTCCAGGGAACAGAGAGAAAGAACTTATATTTAAATACATGCATGCACAGTTATAAACATACTTTATAAATGTTTATAAATGTAGTTTATTTGCCTTTATGTTTTTTCTCCCAACAAAGAATTCTAGATTGATTAAGGCTTCTCAGCTTAAAAAAAATCTCTGGAAAAGAGGCTTCATTCTGAAAAACTCCAGGATTAGTGTTCAATCCTGAAGTATTTCTGAAAAAACTTTCACCAAAAAATGTAAATTTTACACTGCCCTCATTGTTAAGCCAACTTGTAATAGGTTTTTCTTAGGGTTTTTGCACTTACGAGATTCCTGATTAAAAATTCACCAAAAGTTTAATATCCAACAATAAGTTCAAAGAAATACTCAGACTTCCTTTTCTAAACTTTTGAGTGGGTCATTTAATTCCTGTAAAAAATATTAAAGTAGAAATCAATAATCTACCAATTTGACAAGGTTCTTCCACCTGTAGGAACAAGATAAACTTAATAAATTGTCGGCACTAACCAGAAAAGATTAACTATATAATTTACCCAAAGTTTAATGGAACAGCTGAATCAGGGGACGCTGTGGAGAGGTGTTTCATGGGAGAAAAAAATGAGCTAATTTATATAAGGGAGCTGCTGCTCGATTAAGTTTAAGAAGGAGTAATACTACTGCCAAGGGCTGGCATTTAGGAGCAGGAAGCAGCATTATAAATTGGATCCAACTTTCTGGAAGGCAATTTGGCTATATATATATATATATATATATCAAAAGCCATAATAACACATGACCTCATTGAACAGGACTTCTGTTTCTTGGAATTTATCTTAAGAAAAAAATTACACTATTCCTTTTACTTTATTATATTAAACAAATAATTTTATTATTGCACAACATGGATTACTCTGTTGTTTAAAACTAGAGAAAACTAGAAACGATGAAGATGCTTACCAATTAAGAATTGTTTAAATAAATGGTCTTTCTTCTCCTACCCTCGCCCCCTCCAGTCTATTTCCAACACAGCAGCCAGCATCATCTTATAATTAAAATGCAATGACTTGAATGTTAACTCGACTTACTGTGGTGATCATTTCACACTATATACAAATATTGAATCATTATGTTGTACACATGAAACTAATATGATGTTATATGTCAATTATACCTCAACAACAATAACAACAACATTTTAAGGCAATGACGATGGCCATGTCACTCCTGTGCTCAAAACACTCCAGTGGTTCCCCTCAATCAGGGTCAAAGCCAAATCTGTATTGTGCTCTAGGCCATTTAAGTGGCTCTTCCTTGAGCAAGTGTATGTGCCCCAAGTAACCTTTCATGTTCACTTTAGACACAGAAGAGCCTAGGATCTTAGCTCCCTTGTGAAGGACATTCCATTTGATATTTGCCTTGACACCCTCCTACATACATTTTTTTAAAAGTTTTCTCCAAAACTGTAATTATATTAGAGATACTGAGCAGAAAGCTGTTTTTCCCAATCACCACCAAGTGACTATCATCTCTCATCTGGACTACTGCAAAGCTGCCCACCCTAATTATTCTTCCTACTTAATTTATTCTCCACACTACATTTCTTTTTTTCAAAAATATGGTCACAATTTCCCTCAAGCTTAAAATGCCTTCCCATTTCTCTGCAAATGAAGATCCAAATTCCTGATGGTCAAGGTTCTGAAACAGTGCTATACAACAGAAACATATTGGGAACCATGTATTGAATTTTAAATTTCATAGTAGCCATATTTTTTCAAAAACTTTCAAAATGGTAAAAATAATACTATATTTAATTTTAGTCAATCTATCCAAAATATGGCCATCTCAATATGGAATCAATAATTCAAGTAGATCTTAAATGTTATCACTACAAAAACTACACAGCTATGTGAGGTGACTGATGTGTTAATGAACCCTACTGTGGTAATCATTTTACAATATATATACAGTGCGTCTCAAACTGGACAAGCCACATTTCACATGATCTGCAGCCCCATGTGGCTAGGGGCTGCCCTATTGGACGATGCAGCTCTGCAACAGGGATCCCCAACTGCCAGGCTGCAGACTGGCACAGCAGGAGGTGAGCGGCAGGCGAGCAAACGAAGCTTTATCTGCCGCTCCCCATCACTCCCCACCGCTCACACTACCAGCTGAACCACCCCCCGCCCACCCCACCCCCGCCAATGGCAAAAGTGTCTTCCATGAAACTGGTCCCTGGTGCCAAAACGGTTGGGGACAGCTGCTCTACAAGGTCAGGACTATGCCCACCTCTTCAGCCTTCTCAGGCTATAGACCTATTTAACCTTCAGGTACTCAAAACTCCAATTCTTTGAACTCTCCTAGTCCTTTATACATGTTGAGTTTTCATACAACAGATGATTTGAAAGAAGACAACCAAATTTTTTAAAGGACAAAAGATTTGAACGAGGACTTCCCTGGTGGCACAGTAGTTAAGAATCCGCCTGCCAACGCAGGGGACATGGGTTCGAGCCCTGGGCCAGGAAGATCTCACATGCCATGGAGCATCTAAGCCCGTGTGCCACAACTACTGAGCCTGCGCTCTAGAGCCCGCGAGCCACAACTACTGAGCCTGAGCCCTAGGAGCCCGCGTGCTGCAACTATTGAGCCCACGTGCCTAGAGCCCATGCTCTGCAAGAGAAGCCACCACAGTAAGAAGCCCGTGCACTGCAACAAAGAGTAGCCCCCACTCGCCTCAACTAGAGAAAGCCCACGTGCAGCAAAGAAGACCCAATATAGCCAAAAACTAAAACTTAAAAAAAATAAAAATAAAAGTAGGAGATTCAAGATGGTGGAGGAGTAGGTGGACGTGTTCATCTCTCTTCAAGGATACATCAGGAATACATCTATAGATGCAACAATTCTCACAGAACACCGGCTGAAAACTAGCAGAAGACCTTGGACACCGGAAAGGACTATAAAGATCCCTGCATAACCGGGTAGAATGGAAAAAAGGGAGGAGGAGGAGGGGAAGCGGGATGGGACCTGCACCCTGGGGCGGGGGAGCTGAAGCAGAGGAGAGATTCCCAAATTCGGGAAAACCCCTCTCCTACAGGGAAATCAACTGGGACAGAAGGGAAGCATTTGAGGCTGTGAGAAGAGGGTGACACGGCTGATCTGTGGCAGATGGGACAGAGTGAGAAACACACAGATGGTCCCTACCACAGCCCTCCATGTCCCGGACTGGGATGTGTGTTCACAGGTGTGCGAGGGGGCAGCGAGCTGGCGTGTGGGGATTGGAGAACAGGACCGGAGAGAGAACTGCTGTTGGCTGTGGGAAGATGGACTGAGGGGATGGGAGGGAATGCCTACAGAGGAAGACAGGACTGCCATGGAAGCAGGGCACTACTGCTGAGTCACACGCAAGGGGAGGAGCCACTACCGTAACCGCTCTCTCCCCACACGCCAGCGCCTGCCGATGACAATAAAAGAAGCCCACTCAGGGCTGGCTCTTAAGCGCCGGCTGCCAAGCAATAAAAAAGCCCCCTCAGAGCTGGCCCTCATGCGCCAGGTGCAGGGCAATGACAAAAAAAAAAAGTCTGGCCGGGGCTGCCCCTCATGCGACTTACACCAGGCACCAGAAAAGGCCCTCACTGGACATATCTCTTGCGCCTGTGGCCGTTGGCTTCCCTGTGAATTTGGTGTCGCTGGGCCTCCCATGATCCAAGCAGTCATAGCATCTCTGCAGCCTGTCCTCACAAGGGCAGACCCAGAAGCTCCAAGGCTGCCTCAGGACCAGACTCTTCTGGGTGGACCACACGCAGAGGTGGGGATAAAACCAAAGCTGAACCCCAGGGATGGGGTGACTAAAGAAGAATATCAAAAATCTTTCCATCAGCTGTACGAGTTACAGACTGAACCCCCGTCATCAGCTAGGTAGACTCTGCATCTATGAAATATCTGAGTAGATAATGAGCGTTCCTGCAAATGAAAACGGCCTAGCTCTGGCAGCTGTGGACTTCGGGGGCAAGCACATGCAGAAACTGGGCCATATCAGAGTCTGAGTGGTGCCCACAGGGCCCACAGCAGGTCCAGAGACCAGCCCAGAGGCAGAGGAGAGCCTTTTGGGGAGGCAGAGGTAGGCTGTGGCTCATGGTGTGTGCAAGGACACTTACAGCAGAGACTCCCGAGAAACATAGTTATTACTATTAATTTTCCTACGTTTTGATTCATTCTGTTGTTGAATTTGGCTTTTTTTTTGGTTTCTCTTTTTTTGTTGTTGTTCATTTGTTGTTGTTTTAGTATTTTTTTTAATTTAGTCTTTCGGGATCTCCGTGTTTTATAACATGTTTTTTTTATGTATTTCTATTTTTACTTTGCTTTTCTGTTATTCTGTGTTCTTTTCCCTTATTTTCTTCTTCTTAACATATTTTTCTTCTTTTCTTTTTAATATATGTCCATTTCTACTTTGCTTGTCTGTTGTCCTGTGTTTCTTCTCTTTTATCATTATTTTTTTAAAATCATTTTTATTGGTTTGTTCTGTTTCCTTGCCTTATTCTTCAGTTGGCACACTGCTTTGGTTTTGTTTTTAGATTATGTGTTTTGTTAGTTTTGATTCTAATTGTTTGATTTCGATTTTGAGTTCTTCTATTTGTCTGGTTGTTCTCTTCCTTTTTGTTTTATTTGGCTCTGTTTTTGCTTCTTCTACGTGTGTTTCCTTGTTTCTGTTTTTGTTTGTTTGATATTGTTTTTACCACTTCTCTGGGGTTTCGTTTGTCTTTTTTTTCTTTAATATATCTTCTACTTTATTTTTTTTTTATATTTCAATTTCTACATTGCTTTTCTGTTGTTCTGTCTTCTTTCCCCTTTCTCTTTTTCTTTTTTTAATCATGTTTGTCGGTTTGTTTTCTTTCTTTGCTTCATTCTTCAGTTGGCACCCTGCTTTGGTTTTGTTTTTGTGTTTTTGTCAGCTTTCTTTTTAATTGTTTGATTTTGTTCTTGGGTTCTTTTGTTTGTCTGGTTGTTCTCTTACTTTTTGATTTATTTGGTTCTGTTTTTGTTTCTTTTCTGTGTGTGTGTTTCCTTGTTTCCATCTGTTTGATTTTACTTTTCACCATTTGTCTGGGATTTTGTTAGTCTTCTTTTTTTTTTTTTTAATCCCCTTTATTGCCAGGATGAGTGAATTGTGGGGTCTTGGTCCCTTGACCAGAAGTCAGGCCTGAGGCTCTGGGGTGGGAGCACCGAGTCCAGGATGCTGGACACTAGAGAATTCCCAGCCCAGGGAAGATTAACTGCCGAAAGCTCTCACGCAGGCCTCTATCTAAATCCAAGAGCCGGCTCCACCCAACTGCCAGCAGCTCCCAGTGCTGGACGCCTCACACCAAACAACAAACAAGACAGGAACACAAACCCACCCATCAGCACACAAACTACCTAAAGTCATACTAAGCTCACAGACACCCCAAAACACACCACCTGACATGGCCCTGCTCCTCAGAGGGAAAAGACTCAGCTCCACCCACCAGAACACAGGCACCAGTCCCTCCCATCAGGAAGCGTATGCAAGTCACTGAAGCAACCTCACCACCAGGGCAGAGAAAAGAAGCAAGAGGAACTATGACCCTGCAGCCTGGGGAAAGGAGACCTCAAATACTGTAAATTATACAAAATGAGAAGACAGAGAAATACCTTGCAGGCAAAGGGGCAAGATAAAAACTCATAAGACCAAATAAATGAAGAGGAAATAGGCAAATTACCTGAAAAAGAATTCAGAGTAATGATAGTAAAGGTGATCCAAAATCTCTGAAACAGAATAGAGAAAATACAAGAAACGTTTAACAAGGACCTAGAAGAACTAAAGAGCAAACAAACAATGATGAACAACACAATAACTGAAAGTAAAAATACTGTAGACGGAATCAACAGCAGAATAACTGAGGCAAAACAACGGATAAGTGAGCTGGAAGATAGAATGATGGAAATAACTACCACAGAGCAGAATAAAGAAAAAAAAATGAAAAGAACTGAGGACAGTCTCAGAGAACTCTGGGACAACATTCAACGCACCAACATTCGAATTATAGGGGTCCCAGAAGAAGAAGACAAAAACAAAGGTTCTGAGAAAATATTTGAAGAGATTATAGTTGAAAACTTCCCCAACATGGGAAAGGAAATAGTCAATCAAGTCCAGGAAGCACAGAGAGTCCCCTACGGGATAAACCCAAGGAGAAACATGCCGAGACACATAGTAATCAAACAAAAATTAAACACAAAGAAAAAACATTAAAAGCAGCAAGGGAAAAACAACAAATAACATATAAGGGAACTCCCATAAGGTTAACGGCTGATCCTTCAGCAGAAACTCTACAAGCCAGAAGGGAGTGGCAAGATATATTTCAAGTGATGAAAGGGAAAAACCTACAACCAAGATTACTCTACCCAGCAAGGATCTCATTCAGATTAGACAGAGAAATCAAAAGCTTTACAGACAAGCAAAAGTTAAGAGAATTCAGCACCACCAAACCAGCTCTACAACAAATGCTAAAGGAACTTCTCTAGACAGGAAACACAAGAGAAGGAAAAGACCTACAATAACAAACCCAAAACAATTAAGAAAATGGAAAGAGGAACATACATATCCATAATTACCTTAAATGTAAATGGATTAAATGCCCCAACCAAAGCACACAGACTGGCTGAATGGATACAAAAACAAGACCCATATATATGCTTGCTGTCTACAAGAGACCCACTTCAGACCTAGGGACACATACAGACTGAAAGTGAGGGGATGGAAAAAAGATATTACATACAAACGGAAATCAAAAGAAAGCTGGAGTAGCAATTCTCTTATCAGGCAAAATAGACTTTAAAATAAAGACTATTAGAAGAGACAAGGAAGGATACTACATAATGATCAAGGGATCAATCCAAGAAGAAGATATAACAATTGTAAATATCTATGCACTCAACATAGAAACACCTCAATCCATAAGGCAAATGCTAACAGCCATCAAAGGGGAAATCGACAGTAACACAATCATAGTAGGGGACTTTAACACCCCACATACACCAATGGATAGATCATCCAAAATGAAAATAAGGAAACACAAACTTTAAATGACACATTAGACCAGATGGACTTAACTGACACTTATAGGGCATTCCATCCAAAAACAACAGGATACACTTACTTCTCAAATGCACATGGAACATTATCCAGGATATATCACATCTACGGTCACAAATCAAGCCTCGCTAAATTTAAGAAAATTGAAATTGTATCAAGCATCTCTTCCAACCACAACACTGAGACTAAATATCAGTTACAGGAAAAAAACTTAAAAAAAAAATACAAACACGTGGAGGCTAAACAATACGATACTAAACAACCAATAGATCATTGAAGAAATCAAAGAGGAAATCAAAAAATACCTAGAAACAAATGACAATGAAAACACGACGACCCAAAACCTATGGGATGCAGCAAAAGCAGTACTAAAAGGGAAGTATATAGCAAAACGATCCTACCTCAAGAAAGAAGAAAAATCTCAAACAACCTAACCTTACACCTAAAGCAATTAGAGAAAGGAGAACAAAACAACCCCCCAAAGTTAGCAGAAGGAAAGAAATCATACAGATGAGATCAGAAATAAATGAAAAAGAAATGAAGAAAACAATAGCAAAGATCAATAACGCTAAAAGCTGGTTCTTTGAGAAGATAAACAAAACTGATAAACCATTAGCCACACTCATCAAGATAAAAAGGGAGAGGACTCAAATCAACAGAATTAGAAATGAAAAGCCAGAAGTAACAACTGACACTGCAGAAATACAAAGAATCATGAGAGACTACTACAAGCAACTACATGCCAATAAAATGGACAACATGGAAGAAATGAACAAATTCTTAGAAAAGTACAACTTCCCAAGACTGAACCCGAAAGAAATAGAAAACATGAATAGACCAATCACAAGCACTGAAATTGAAACTGTGATTAAAAATCTTCCAAAAACAAAAAAGCCCAGGGCCAGATGGCTTCACAGGCGAATTCTATCAAACATTTAGAGAAGAGCTAACACCTATCCTGCTCAAACTCTTCCAAAATATAGCAGAGGGAGGAACACTCCCAAACTCATTCTACAAGGCCACCATCACCCTGATACCAAAACCAGACAAAGATGTCACAAAGAAAGAAAACTACAGGCCAATATCACTGATGAACATAGATGCAAAAATCCTCAACAAAATACTAGCAAACAGGGGCTTCCCTGGGGGCGCAGTGGTTGAGAGTCCACCTGCCAATGCAGGGGACATGGGTTTGTGCCCCAGTCCGGGAAGATCCCACATGCTGTGGAGCGGCTGGGCCCGTGAGCCATGGCCACTAAGCCTGCACGTCCGGAGCCTATGCTCCGCAACGGGAGAGGCCACAACAGTGAGAGATCCACGTACTGCCAAAAAAAAAAGAAAATACTAGCAAACAGAATCCAACAGCACATTAAACGGATCATATACCATGATCAAGTGGGGGTGATCCAGTTATGCAAGGATTCTTCAGGATATGCAAGTCAATCAACGTGATACACCATCTTAACAAACTGAAGGAGCAAAACCATATAATCATCTCAATCGATGCAGAGAAAGCTTTCGACAAAATTCAACACCCATTTATGATAAAAATCCTGCAGAAAGTAGGCATAGAGGGAACTTTCCTCAACATAATAAAGGCCATATATGACAAACCCACAGCCAACATCGTCCTCAGTGGTGAAAAACTGAAACCATTTCCACTAAGATCAGGAACAAGACAAGGGTGCCCACTCTCACCACTATTATTCAACATAGTTTTGGAAGTTTTAGGCACAGCAATCAGAGAAGAAAGAGAAATAAAAGGAATCCAAATCAGAAAAGAAGAAGTAAAGCTGTCACTGTTTGCAGATGACATGATACTATACATAGAGAATCCTAAAGATGCCACCAGAAAACTACTAGAGCTAATCAATGAATTTGGTAAGGTAGCAGGATACAAAATTAATGCACAGAAATCTCTGGCATTCCTATACACTAATGATGAAAAATCTGAAAGTGAAATCAAGAAAACACTCCCATTTACCATTGCAACAAAAATAATAAAATATCTAGGAATAAACCTACCTAAGGAGACAAAAGACCTGTATGCAGAAAACTATAAGACACTGATGAAAGAAATTAAAGATGATACAAATCGATGGAGAGATATACCATGTTCTTGGATTGGAAGAATCAACACTGTGAAAATGACTATATTACCCAAAGCAATCTACAGATTCAATGAAATTCCTATCAAACTACCACTGGCAGTTTTCACAGAACTAGAACAAAAAATTTCACAATTTGTATGGAAACACAAAAGACCCCGAATAGCCAAAGCAATCCTGAGAAAGAAAAATGGAGCTGGAGGAATCAGGCTTCCTGACTTCAGACTCTACTACAAAGCTACAGTAATCAAGACAGTATGATACTGGCACAAAAACAGAAAGATAGATCAATGGAACAGGATAGAAAGCCCAGAGATAAACCCACGCACATATGGTCACATTATCTTTGATAAAGGAGGCAAGAATACACAGTGGAGAAAAGACAGCCTCTTCAATAAGTGGTGCTGGGAAAACTGGACAGCTACATGTAAAAGTATGAGATTAGATCACTCCCTAACACCATACACAAAAATAAACTCAAAATGGATTAAAGACCTAAATGTAAGACCAGACACTATCAAACTCTTAGAGGAAAACATAGGCAGAACACTCTATGACATAAATCACAGCAAGATCCTCTTTGACCCACGTCCTAGAGAAATGGAAATAAAAACAAAAATAAACAAATGGGACCTAATGATACTTAAAAGCTTTTGCACAGCAAAGGAAACCATAAACAAGACCAAAAGACAACCCTCAGAATGGGAGAAAATATTTGAAAATGAAGCAACTGACAAAGGATTAATCTCCAAAATTTACAAGCAGCTCATGCAGCTCAATATCAAAAAGAAAACCAAACAACCCAATCCAAAAATGGGCAGAAGACCTAAATAGACATTTCTCCAAAGGAGATATACAGATTGCCAACGAACACATGAAAGGATGCTCAACATCACTAATCATTAGAGAAATGCAAATCAAAACTACAATGAGATATCACCTCACACCGGTCAGAATGGCCATCATCAAAAAATCTACAAACAATAAATGCTGGAGAGGGTGTGGAGAAAAGGGAACAGTCTTGCACTGTTGGTGGGAATGTAAATTAATACAGCCACTATGGAGAACAGTATGGAGGTTCCTTAAAAGACTAAAAATAGAACTACCATACGACCCAGCAATCCCACTACTGGGCATATACCCTGAGAAAACCATAATTCAAAAAGAGTCATGTACCACAATGTTCACTGCAGCTCTATTTGCAATAGCCAGGATCTGGAAGCAACCTAAGTGTCCATCATCGGATGAATGGATAAAGAAGATGTGGCACATATATACAATGGAATATTACTCAGCCATTAAAAGAAACGAAATTGAGTTATTTGTAGTGAGGTGGATGGACCTAGAGTCTGTCATACAGAGTGAAGTGAGTCAGAAAGAGAAGAACAAATATCGTATGCTAACACATATATATGGAATCTACAGAAAGAAAAAAAGTCATGAAGAACCTAGGTGCAAGATGGGAATAAAGACACAGACCTACTAGAGAATGGACTTGAGGATATGGGGTGGGGGAAGGGTAAGCTGGGACGAAGTGAGAGAGTGGCATGGACATATATACACTACCAAACGTAGAACAGATAGCTAGTGGGAAGCAGCCGCATAGCACGGGGAGATCAGCTTGGTGCTTTGTGACCACCTACAGGGGTGGGATAGGAAGGGTGGGAGGGAGGGAGACGCAAGAGGGAAGAGATATGGGAACATATGTATATGTATAACTGATTCACTTTGTTATAAAGCAGAAACTAACACACCATTGTAAAGCAATTATACTCCAATAAAGATGTTAAAAAAAAAGACCACAAAAAAAACCCCACCAAAATGAGATACCACTTCACATCTACTAGAATGATTATAATTAAAAAGCGGAGGGTGGGAGGGAGGTACAAGAGGGAGGGGATTTATGTATTCATATAGCTGATTCACTTCACTATACAGCAGAAACACAATATTGTAAAGCAATTATACTCCAAAAAAAAAAAAAGACAATAACAAGCATAGATGAGCATGTGAAGAAACTGGAACTCTCATATATCGCTGGTAGGATTGTAAAATTTTTCACCATTTTACAATGGAAAACAGTCTGACAGTTTCTTAAAATGTTGAACATAGTCACCATAAGACCACACAATTCCACTTCTAGGTATCTACCCAAGAGAAATGAAGACATATGTCTACACAAGACAGATGTCCACACAAGACTTACAGAAGCAACCCAAATGTCCATCAACTGGTGAAAGGATAAAAAGTGGTCTAGCCATACAATGCAATACCATTCAGCAATAAAAAGAACAGAGTACTGATCCATGCTAAAACATGGATGAACCTCAAAAACATCATGCTAAGTGAAAAAAAGCCAGATACAGAAGGACACATAATGTATAATTCCATTTTTATGACATGTCTAGAAAAGGAAAATCTATGGAGACAGAAAGTAAATAAGTGGTTGCCTAGAGTGGGGCATGTGGATGGAGGATGGCTGCAAATGGGCACAGGGACCTTTTGGGAGTAATGGAAACGTTCTAAAATTGGGTCGTGGTGATGGGGACACAACTGTATAAAATTACTACAAATTACTGAATTGTACACTTTAGTGAATTTTATGGCATAAAACACGTATCTCAATAAAGTTATTTTTAAGAATAACTTTATAATAAAATATAAAGTTATATATAATATAACTTTATATAATAAATATATAATAAATATAATAAATATATTATATTTATTATATATATATAATAAAATATAAAGTTATATAATAAAATATAAAATATAATAAAAAATAATAAATAACTTAAAAATAACTAAAGTTATTTTTAAGAATAACACAAGAATTAAAAAATAAAGTTGAGGGGGCTTCCCTGGTGGCGCAGTGGTTGAGAGTCCGCCTGCCGATGCAGGGTACACGGGTTCGTGCCCCGGTCCGGGAAGATCCCACATGCCGCGGAGCGGCTGGGCCCGTGAGCCATGGCCGCTGAGCCTGCGCGTCCGGAGCCTGTGCTCCGCAGCGGGAGAGACCACAGCGGTGAGAGGCCCGCGTACCGCAAAAAAAAAAAAAAAAAAGTTGAGGCAGTGCGCTCGGCGGTCCCGTGGATCTGTCTCTTGCTTCCACAGTGTTTGGACAGAACAGACCCAGACACAGCCCTTCCTCCAGCCCCCGACCACCCTCCAACCTTTTTTTCCAGTCGTAACCTTCAGACCCGATCACTCAGCTATCCTTGGCCTCCGGACCAGCCAACACCATTATCTGAGCTCAGCTCCTTATTATCCATCAACCATGAGCTCCCAAATTGATCAGAATGATTCCATCCAGGTGGAGGCCACCATCAACCGCCTGGTCAACATGCATCTACGGGCCTCCTGCACCCACCTCTCTGGGCTCCAATTTCCACCGCAGTGACGTGGTTCTGGAAGGCCTGGGCCACTTTTTCTGCGAATTTGAGACAGGCTGGGACCCGGGCTCTGGGACCCTTTGCTGCAATACTGGCACCTGGACAAACGTCTCCTCGAGCAACAAAACACAAAGAAACTACAAGGAACTAAAAATAACCACGTGCGTGTGCAGTTGGGACAAGTTATGAACAATAAGATATAATACGACCAAAACCCAACTGCCACTTCTGAAGAGCTGGGAGCAAAAGCAGGGTGTTGGGTGAGCCATGGCCACTGAGCCTGCGCGTCCGGAGCCTGTGCTCCGCAACGGGAGAGGCCACAGCAGTGAGAGGCCCGCGTACCGGGGGGGGGGGGGGGGGGGGGGGGGGGGGAGCAGGGTGTTGGGAGCAAAAGCAGGGTACTGTGCACGATCCCTGCACGCGGCACCACCAACTAGTGGGCATATCACCTCAGCCGCCCCTACCCCTGGACCCGCCCCTACCCTCACTCCATTTAAGGCTCCCCCTCAGGGAGGGGGAGCGACCAGGGTAGCCTGTTACCAGTTTTCCCTCCCCTCGTGCTGCAGCACAAATACCAATAAAGCCTTGCCTGAATTTCTTGTCTGGCCTCTTATCAACTTCTATTGATTAAAAAGTCTGAGGGTCTTCCCTGGTGGCGCAGTGGTTGAGAGTCCGGCCTGCCGATGCAGGGGACGCGGATTCGTGCCCCAGTCCGGGAGGATCCCACATGCCGCGGAGCGGCTGGGCCCGTGAGCCACGGCCGCTGAGCCTGCGCGTCCGGAGCCTGTGCTCCGCAATGGGAGAGGCCACAACAGTGAGAGGCCCGCGTAACGCAAAAAAAAAAAAAAAAAAAAAGTCTGAGAACCCAGGTCGGTAACAAATTAGCCAAGGAGAAGCACGAGAGCCCCCAGCATCTCTTGAAGATGCAAAACCAGCCCTCCAGTCGTGCCCTCTTCCAGGACGCGCAGAAGCCGTCCCCAAAGGAGTGGAATAAAACCCAGGACGCTATGGAAGCCGCCATTCTCATGGAGAAGAACCTGAACCTGGCCCTTTTGGATCCGCATGCCCTGGGTTGTGCCCGCACAGACTCCCACCTCTGTGACTTCCTGGAGAGCCGCTTCCTAGATGAGCAGATGAAACTCATCCAGAAGATGGCAACCACCTGACCAACCTCCTCAGGCCGGCTGGTCCCCAGGCGGGCCTGGGAGAGTCCGTCATCGAAAGGCTCGCCCTCCAGCACGAGTAGGAGCGTCCAGAGGCCAGCGGATTTGAGGAGCCCCTCTGGCGTCAGGGTGTCTGCCTGAAGCCCCGCTCTGCAGCCACTAGGCAGCTTGTTAACTACTCTGGAGCCCTATTGTTTTATGGAAACAATAAAGCTTTTTGCAGCAAAACGAAAAACAACTTGAATGTTTACATCGTGCTGTAAATGTTTCAAACCTTTTATATTCCCAGCCTCCTCCCACCAGATGGTTAAGTTCCACGCAGGGCCTCAGACAGCTCTTGAATATATTGTGGATAAACTGCTTGGGCAATTTCAAAAAAATCACAGACACTTAAAAGTTTTTAAAAATCCTACTCAGCAATAAAACACACTCAACAACATGGATGAACATTATGAAAGAAGCCAGCAACCACTGAGTACATACTATTTGATTCCATTTATAAAGTTCTAGAACAGCTAAAACTAGAAATCTGAACAGTGGTTTCCTAGGGCAGTGGGGGGCAGGCATTGAGGGGGGAGGGGTACAAGGAAACTGTCACAGGTGATGGAAATGTCCTATATGCTAACCGGAATGGCAGTCATACAGGTGTACATTTGTCAAAATTCATCAAACTGTAGACTTAAAATCAGTGCATGTTGTATACAGATTATATCTCAATTTAAAAATGTGAATACCTCTGGTAAAAAATAAAATTAAAAAAATTACTTAATAAAGAAAGCCTCCTAGTTCTTTAGCAGGAAACGCAAGGCTTTCCATGGTCTGGTCCCTGCGTGCCACTCCAAACTCACTTCCAGAAACTTGCCCCACTGCCCTCCCCAAACTGCTCCCCTAAGCCCATCCCCACAAACCCTGGGCTCCAGTCTTACTGAACTGCTGGCATTTCCCCAAATATACCGTGTCCATCCATGCCTCTGTGCCCTTCCTTCTTGAAACTCCTTCCCCCTTCCTGACAGCTGGGCACCTACTGATTTTGCAAAACTTCGGAAAGTTGAGTTGCCAATGGGCACTAGAGATCTTTTTGGGTGATGGAGCCATTCTAAAACTGGGTTGTGGTGATAACTGCACAACTCTGTAAACTGACTGACATTCATTGAATTATACACTTAAAGCAAGAGGCTTTTATAGTATGGTAGATAAACCCCAATCAAGTAACTAAAAGAAAATTTCACAACATATGTAAATCAAACCACCACGCTGTATGCTTTTAAACTTATGAAGTGGTGTCTGTATGTCAATTTCTCAATAAAATCGGAAAAGGAAACAAAAACTTAGCTCAAAGATGACCCCTCTGTGAAGATCTTCCTATCCCCTCCCAAATCCCCAAACCAAACACCTCCTTTCTCTGTCACAGCCCGCTGTACTCTGTACCTACTCCTGTTAAAGGCCTCCACACTTCAGTGCACTTTTTTCTCTAAATGTCTTTCTCTCCTCAGACTCCGAAGTCCCTGCGGGCGCGGCCTTAACCAAGCTTTTGCCACCCACGCCTAACACCACACCGGGCACCTAAAGCAACTTAATTGCTGCTTATTGGATAAACGTGTTGCCTTTTAACTTCATAATTCCTTGTACTACTGCAAAATTAAGCCTAAGAGTTGGGTCCTGGTTAAAACTGGATGTTTACTTATTTTGACAGGTGTGGCTTTGGCTCTCTCGAACTCAGCAGTGTTGCTGGTAGAAACACAACAAAGCATCCCCACAGCGTGCTTAGCTGTGATTCTTGCCCTTGGATTTGCACTTCACCCCATCTGGACTCCCCCTACCCCTACCTGCACTCAAAATACCCAGTTCATTTACATAGACTTAAAAGCCTGTCAGGAACAGAATTTGGAGAACACCATCCAGTCTCACCAACTTGAATTCGTTGGCCCCCAGTTTGGTTAGCAGTAGCCCTGCAGGCTTCAGAGTGTCTCAGAAACCATACTGTGTTCTGATTCTTAGCTTTCTTGTCCTAATGAGGTCATCCTAATTTCACTGAAAACCCTTGAAAGGAGTGTTGGCCCCAAGTCTTCCCCAGGCAGCAGGCACTGTTTCTGGATCGTGTGAGATATTACAGGCAAGCGAGGAGAGCACTGGATTTCAGGTCAGTGGCCCTGAGCACAAGCCCAGCCCCACTCATCGCTACCCATGTGACCCAAGGGAGCCGCTGAACCGTTCTAAGGTGTGGCTTCTGCTTCTGCAAAAGCGGGTTTAATAACAGCTGCCCGTTTCAACTTACCGAGTAACCCTGCACATCAAGAGAGGCAGCGTATGAGAATGTGCTCTTCAGTTAAAAATGCTCCACGTGTCCAGAGTTGCTAATCACTGCCTTCCTTGCTGGTTTACTTTTGCACTTTGCCCTAATGGGTCATTAGGCCACTGGGACCTGCAAATTATCCCGCAGTTTCTGTAGAACAAAGAACCACTTGATCCCCTTCAACCCAACTGGAGAAATGTACACGGAGTAAAGTCTGTATAAAGGGCTTCCAAGTGGCTCAAATGATCTTTCTCCAACAACTGATCACAGTAGCTTGATTTAAAATAAAGTGTGTTATTGCTAGGTCAGCACAAAATCTAAGGGATGACATTTCTTCTCATGTTTATACTTTTCCTGTATTTTTTTCCAATTTTCCACAAAGAACAGATAATTGCTATTACATTTAGGGAAAAGTATTGTTTTTAAAAAAAGAAAAAACTTTAATTCTGATTCTATTTTGGATCAACCGTATGTAGCTAATACTTTCAAAATACTTACTTAGTAGGAGTCCCTATTAGAAGAACTTTGTATATATTATCTTCTTGACAACTCTGTGAGGTAGGTGTTGTTATTTCACTCCATTTCACAGATGAGGAAACAGAGGCACAAAGGTGAAGCAATCTACACAGGGTCACACAACTAGTAAACAATGGAACTGGGATTTGAACCCCAGCACTTGGGGGTCGGACTTCATGCTTTTGACTAGTATTCCAGGGGGAAAGAATGTGAGTGACTGGTATTACCATCTACCGTGGCTCTAAGAGTCCAGTTACACAAGCAGGCTCTCTCAGAAGAAATCAGTGGTTTACTAGACTATGGGCCCCACCTGGGGTTGTTACATGACTGGATCCATCACCCCCTCTGAGAAGAATCACTCTCTAGGCAATAATGCTAAATTTTCTCTCTGCAACTTAAATCTCAAATGGTTCACAGGGCACCCCATAATTCCCCAGGTTAGACCGACCAACTAAGATGTAAATAGGAGCTTGGTTACATGCAAGATGATCTTATTGCCTCTTCCTATTACCTATGCTCAATCCTACTGATTCTGGGAGCAATTTTCTCAAAAAAAGAGGAGTGCTTAAAGGTTTTTATTGTGAGCCAGTTAATAGCCTCAGGAAACAGAAATGGCTTCCTATGGAGACGAGCATTGTGGGACTTCTGTGTGAACCACCTAAACCCGTTGATAAAATGCACATGAGTTGCAAGGAATAGATGACAGGCATTCAGTTTTAACAAAATGACACTTGTTCCACGGAGGAAGAGAATTTCTTACTGTCAGAGAGAACACCAAGATCCGGGGGAATAAAGCTACACAGACATTGATTGCTATGGGAGCTCCATGTACAAAAGCGTCAGGAAATGAAAGCCTTGGTTCTAGTAGCCCATCTCACTGTGGCACTGTACCAACGCTAATTAGAAGAGAGGAACTGACATTTCCCTAGCATGAAAGATAAACTAAAATTTACCCAGGAAATTTACTTCTGAAGTTTTCACAGAAGAATTCTAAAGGTGCTTTTTATTTTATTATTATTTTTTTTTTTTTGCGGTACGTGGGCCTCTCACTGTGTGGCCTCTCCCGTTGCGGAGCACAGGTTCCGGACGCGCAGGCTCAGTGGCCATGGCTCACGGTCCCAGCCGCTCCACGGCATGTGGGATCTTCCCGGACCGGGGCACGAACCCACGTCCCCTGCATCGGCAGGCGGACTCTCAACCACTGCGCCACCAGGGAAGCCCTAAAGGTGCTTTTTATTAACCCTGGACTTTATTCCTTGCCTATTCACTTTCTTAGACTCCTGTGTGCTAGTAGCTAGGAACATCCTCCTCGCTCATTCCCTGGAGCTCCTCATTCAACAGTGAGGCAGGGACGGGACTTCTTCCCTGGTTGTGCAGTGGTTAAGACTCCGCGCTTCCAATGCAGGGGGCGTGGGTTCCATCCCTGGTCAGGGAACTAAGATCCCACGTGCCGTGCAGCATGGCCAATAAATAAATAAATATGTAATATTTTTAAAAATAATTTTTTTTTTTTTTTAGCGGTACGTGGGCCTCTCACTGTGTGGCCTCTCCCGTTGCGGAGCACAGGCTCCGGACGCGCAGGCTCAGTGGCCATGGCTCACGGTCCCAGCCGCTCCACGGCATGTGGGATCTTCCCGGAGCGGAGCACGAACCCGCGTCCCCTGCATCGGCAGGCGGACTCTCAACCACTGTGCCACCAGGGAAGCCCCCTAAAAATAATTTTTAAAAATTAAAAAAAAAGAGGGAGGCAGAGAGTGGAAGACGGCAGTGAGGGTCCATGGCTCCAGCTACTCTTTGTTTTACTTAAAACCCTTCCTTTCTTCACTTCTTCCCAGGTCCTGAGGCTTCTGAACACCCTCCTCCCCCTGCCCTTCATCTCCATCTCCTCTCTTCTTCCTTCTGTTTCCCTCACCCCCACCTCTGGACCCCAGAGCCCCTGGAGGGCAGATGGGGACTAACAGAAATCCCAGGCATGGGGTAGAGATATGGCCAGGGCTGGGGGAATGTATATCGCTCCTTCCACACCCCACAGGGTTTGCAGTGTGGCTCAAAATAGGATTCGGAACAAAAGGCCCTCTACGTTGGTCATTCTCCTGATACAAGGCCAGTTCTGGGATCTAGACTCATCCAAGGAAGAGCCAGGAGTCCATCTCTAGCCCCATGCATTGTGAACCCAGCTTCCTATGTGGGCCTCATCCTCTAGCATCCTCTAAGCTAGCTGCTACCTGTGACTGCCTAGACTTCTCCAGGGTAAGCCATGGAGCAGCAGGAAAGTGTGCCCAGGAGTTTCTCAAGCAAAGTCCCCCTTTGGGTTCCTGATTAGGATCCCACCGCTACTGGTTCTCATGCCAAAGTCCTCTCACTTCAGAGCAGAAACTTTAAGGAACTGTGAGGCTGGGCTCCCCATCCAGGCCAGGAACCACTTTCGGCTGAACACCATTAATTTCCATTCTGTCACAGTGGAGTCAGAATCTGTGTCGAGTGGCATTATGGAGCGTAAAGGATAGAGACCGCTGACATGCTGGGACAAAAGGGTGGCCCAAATGTACATCGACAAAAACATGAGCTTCTGAGTCATAAGGTTCTTTATTAAGTGCCTATTCTGTGCTAGACACTGCACTAAGCACTTTATGTATTTTTTCCCACAGGCTGTGTGACTTTGGGCAAGGTGGTTAACTTCTTTGTTTCTGGTTGCATCGTCAGACAGAAATAGCTACCTTGCAGAGTTGTTTTGAGGACTACTTGAAACAGCATGTGGAAAGTTCCTGGCATGTGGTGGCTATCTTAGTCAGCTCAAGCTGCCATAACAAAATACCATGAACTGAGTGGCTTAAATAACAGAAATTTATTTTCTCACAGTTCTGGAAACAGTGAAGTCCAGTACTGGCTGATTTGGTTCCTGGTGAGAGCTCTCTTCTTGAGTTGTAGGTAGTCAACTCCTCACTATGTCCTCACATGGCCTTTCTTCAGTGCATGTGTGCAGAGAGGGAGAGAGAGCTCTCTCTCTCTCTTTCTTCCTCTTCTTATAAAGCCACTCATCCTATCATGAGGGTCCCACCCTCATAATCTAACGTAACCCTAATCACCTCACAAAGACCCCATCTCTAAATACCATCACTTTGGGGGTTAGGGCTTTAACATATGAATTTTGGGGAGACACAAACATTCAGTACATAACAGTAAGCAGTAGGCATTAAGTAAGTGGTAACTGTTATCACCACTAAATTATTATTAACAAAACAGGTACTGACACTCAGGAAACAGCTACAATAACACAGCTTTGTCTAAAACAAAGGAAATCTGTCTTGCGCACCCACTCACCTGACTTGGTACTGGCAGAAAGTAACGCATCACTTTCTTAGTGCCCTTTCTCAGGATCCCAGTGCTGGAGCAGAGCCAAGCTATTTCTCCTTGCTGAATCTTGAGGTTTCTGGTGACGCAGGGTCCCTCAACACTGGTTGAGCACCATTGATCTGGGCAGGTTGCAGCTGTGCCACGATCATTTCCACCATCTACTGTGCATTAACCATGATCATTTCCGCCATCTACAGCGCATTCTCTGTGGTCCTCCCACATCTAAAGTGCTATATTCCTACGTGTTCTGCTTTTGTCCAGTTGCGGAACTTGCAATCCTGGTTGCTCTTCCTTATTCTGAGGGTCCACAGCACCCAGGATTAAGCTCCTCCCCTCCTGGTTAATTTCCAAAACACACAAATAGCTCATACAACTCAATTTAAAAAAAGGGCAGAAGACCTAAATAGACTATACAACTCAATTTAAAAAAAAGGGCAGAAGACCTAAATAGACTTTTCTCCAAAAAAGACATACAGATGGCCAACAGGCATGTGAAAAGATGCTCAATATCAGTAATTATTAGAGGATGCAAAGCAAAACTACAATGAGGTATCACCTCACACCAGTCAGAAGGGCTATCATCAAAAATTCTACAAATAATAAACGCTAGGGAGGGTGTGGAATAAAGGGAACCCTCCTACACTGTTGGTGGGAATGTAAATTGGTGCAAACACTATGGAAAACAGTATGGAGGTTTCTCAAAAAAGTAAAAATAGAACTACCATATGATCCGGCAATTCCATTCCTGGGTATATATCCAGAAAAGATGAAAACTCTAATTTGAAAAGATACATGCACCCCAACGTTCATAGCAGCACTATTTACAATAGCCAAGACACGGAGGCAACCTAAGTGTCCATCAACAGAAGAATGGATAAAGAAGATGTGGTGTATATATATATATACAATGGAACATTACTCAGCCATAAAAAAGAATGAAATACCATCATTTGCAGCAACATGGGATGGACCTACAGAATGTCATACGAAGTGAAGGAAGTCAGACAAAGACAAATATTATATGATGTCACTTATATGTGGAATCTAAAAAATAATACAAATGAATCTATGTACAAACCAGAAACACATAGAAAACAAACTTATGGTTACCAAAGGGGAAAGGGAGAGGGGGAAGAATAAACTAGGAGTATCCTAATTATTTAACAGATACACACGACTATATATAAAGTAGGTAAGCAAAAAGGATTTACTGTATAGCACAGGGAACAATGGTTAATATCTTGTAATAACCTATAATGGGAAAGAATCTGATTATACTGAATATATATAACTGAATCATTTTGCTGTACACCTGAAACTAACACAATACTGTAAAGCAACTACACCTCAATAAAAAAAAAAGATGTACAAGTGGGGAAGAGCAAAAAACAAAAGCAAAACAAAAAAGAAAGATTCTCCCCTCTTTAAACCTCTAAGTAGAAGTCTCCACCCTCCGCGTCCTCACATTCTTTGATAGTCCAACCCAGTTGTAGGCTGTGTTCAGGGAAGCTTTCACACTTCCCAGTAAATTCTTCCTTTTCCATCCTGAGAAGGGTGAAAAGTATGTTTATTTCTATCTTCGCGAATCTTCAAGCAAATAAGTCAAAAAGTAACTTCTCAATTATTTTCTACATGATTTTCAAAAGGACATTTGCTGATGGAGAGATAAGATGCTACAAGATTTCAACAAATTCAGTTAAAGGGGAACTAAGCATCCTCATTTGTTTTCATGGATATGGAATATGGACTTTCCTAAGTTCTTAGAGGCCATTTAATCAATACTCAGATGAAATATTAAGTTCTCTCTGTCAGTTACACCTTTTATTCCACCAATGCAAGCAGAATGTCTGATGAAAAGAACATCAAGTTAGACCTCAAAAAATCTGGGCTCTGGACGAAACTCAGTCTCTACTGGGGGTTTCAGCTTCCTCAACTTTAAGGTTCCTTTCATCATGAGCGTTCTGCATTGCTTTAAGAAAATTTCCTGAACCCCAAAGTGGTTACATTTAAACATGGCATTCTGTTCTACAGTGAGCCCCCTTTCCAAACGTCCACTGTATTTCAAAGAGCAGAGAGAACCATCACTAACCATTTAATCCAGCAAACACTGATAGAGTGCCAACAGAATTCTTTGCACAGGCTCTGGACGCTCAGGCTCAGCGGCCATGGCTCACGGGCCCAGCCGCTCCGCGGCATGTGGGATCCTCCCGGACCGGGGCACGAACCCGCGTCCCCTGCATCGGCAGGCGGACTCTCAACCACTGCGCCACCAGGGAAGCCCCAAAAGAATTCTTGATAGGTTCAAATATTTCAAAATTCCTTGAGCACCCACTGGCTTGAACCCTTAACCAAGCTTATGTGAAATACACTCGTCTGATTTACCATTGCCTTCTTAGGCATCGGTCTTCTGCTGTCGAACCACAGTGGAAAAGGGATAAAATTTCAATACAGAGAGACTAAAGTTTACTGTCTTTGAGGCAAATATTGCCCCCTGTCTTATCACCCAAACATAATATATAATCTGTGGGCTGAAAAGTGAAAATGGGGCACAAAAGTGAAGGCTATATGGTGGCAATGTGATCTGTGCATTCTGATATAAAGTAGAAGACGGTATCTGGCATAAATCCTCTCGTGCCTCTCCTACAGCGTGCAAGAATCTGGGGAACAGAAGAGTGTGATTCTTCAGACTCCCATTTATCTTATGTGGAAAACGGGTAAAATTGTGGGTCTCAAAAGGAAGTTGTCAAAATGAAAATATATTCAAATCAGAAAGATTTATTGAGCATCTAGCCTGTGTCCCACGCCATGCAGGGCCAAGAGGAAACAGATCGCAGCCTCTGTTCTCTCGACACAAGCAGGACTGAGCAAATCTTTGCAGATGCCATGAAGGATGCATTTGCACCAAAGAATTCATGAAAATTTTACTGATTGTCTCCAGAGGAAATCAATAAGGAATTTCCATTGCATAGCACACAATATTGTCCTAAAAAAATATTGATTTTTTTTTCATTCCTATAAATAACTCTTCCCACGTCTCTTCTCTGAGCCATGTAATTCCACGGTCTTCTTCCTCCATCTTGGACACCACAACCCACCCTACTTGTGAGAAGATTTTAGCCCTGTCCCGCCTTCTCTCTTCAGTCTCGTGTATCCCACCCAATAGAAGTGGTTTATACTGAAGTAGCAAAACCGAAAGCACTTTTATAAAAAAATCTTCCATTCTCTCCATAACAGCAGGCTGGGGGTGGGTGGGTGTGCAGAGTCGGAGGCACCCCGGATGCCTTACCCTCAGTAATACGGCTTTTCCATGTCTGAGGAATACTAACTGTTGAGTGGGAGTACACAAGACTGGAGAAAGGTGCTGGGACAGCAGAAGAAAGCAGAGGAATGGAGGAAGGGGAGTAGCCTGGAGCCATAAGTGGGGTGGCTGGTAGCATCTGGGCTGAAGCTGGGGAATTGAATGGCTGAGGACAGACTTGGCAGGAGATATTAATAGAGAGTTTTTGAGACGGAAGTGCGTTGTACAATGTACACAGAGCCCTGGCATAGAGTGCGGACTTTACGCAGAAGGAGGGGCAGTAGAAGTAAGGGCAAGTGCCTAAGTGTGAAGCGTGAGGGCGTACATACGGGTGGTAGCGGGGAGTATTCTGAAATCAGAATAAAAAATATTTTGTCTAAATTTTTATTGCTTTTTTAACATGGCTAGATAACAATTCGTAAATGTCTCCCACCTTAGAATGACCCTCTCATCCCCCTCTCAATCTTCTTTGCATCTTTCAAGACTCAGATCAATTTCCATTCCGTCCACGAAGCCTCCTCAGATCTTCTGGCCACAGCAACTCTTTCCTTCTCTCAACTTAACACGTACAATTTGCATTGTTGAGCTGCTTTCTTTGGGTTCTCCGTCTCCTGCCATCTGTCCAATTTATTATTATCTAAGTAATCCTTAACCACAGTTTTCATCATCATACCTCTACTCAGAAAACTTCACTGGCTTCTTTCTGCCAACAGGACTTTAAAAATGGAAGGAAATCAGCCACTTATGATCACAAGCAACATATTCCACAGACACAGGCCCAGTACCTCTCATGTGAAAGCATCTTCCCAGGGCTTGAGTGAAAGTGGCAACCTGTCATAATTCATTCCTTTTTCATACTATTTTATAGCCTGTGATCTGGCCTGCTCATCTACATGCCGATTCAATACAGCTTCCAGAAATTCAGAGCCAGAGGGGACAAAACTTAAGGCAATACCTTAGTGGTTTTCAAAGCCTGGCATAACTTAACAATCAAAGACTTATCCACCGTATCATGCCCAGAAACATGCAAATGTTATTAAAAGGATTCTAAAGCCCCTTTGGAAGGAATCATTCTGAAACTTCCATTGTTACGCCGTTGTAATGCTATTTAAATAGTCCCAAACCTGTTGCCCAAATCCAGTCACGTGTTCCTCACTAGACAGTTTTCCTAAAAGTTTATCCTAACTTCGGGTGAATGTTCAAAAGGTTGGAACAAAAATTACAGCTGATTCAAGCGATGTTTTGAACCCTGGCTGTGCATCAGAATCCCCAGTGCTCCCTCCAGGCCAATTAATTCAGGACCTCCGAGGGTGCGCCGCACATCGGTATTCCGATTCTGCTATGTGGTCGGGGTTGGAGCCACTGCATTAAAGGGGCCGCCTCTTGCTCTCTCGGCAGAAAAGGGGGCATTCCTAGGTCAGGTGGAGGGGCTTCAGAAGCCATGTCAGTGCACCAGTTCTTGAGAAGGCTGGCAAGAGCGAAGAAGGATGCCAGCTTCGGAGAACCCGGGCACCACGCAGAGGACTGAGGCAGGGACACACCCAAGAGGACCAGGACACCTGGCGGCACAAGAAGGTGGGCAGCCTGGCCACACATGCTGCCCCTTTAAGGAATCAGCCACATTTCTACAGCGAGCTAGATACGCAGAACCTTGCCGGTATTCAGAGCATCACACAGCAGTAAGGAGAACTGGTTAAACTTTCCTACGACACTCTCTTGATTCTAGAGAAAACAAATCTGTATGATCTGTAATTCTGCAGAGAAACCCTGTTGTCCTCTGACTTAATTTGAACGATTATTAAACCACTTCTTAATAGATTCTGAAGACGGAAAAGACAGAATGGCCTTATTTTAACACTGATTTTTTTACCAACCACTCCTCACTTTGGGACCAACTCCCAGACTGAATTTTCAGGGAGATTCAGGGTAAAGATCAATGAACAAACACAACCTCAAATGATAAAATTGGAACTATGTGTCAGGCTCACTTTAGCTCAATACTAGAGATGACATAGAAAGCGAGAGACCAGACATGACGCAGCTCTGGTAATTACAAACAACTGCAATCTTCACATAATATTGTATTTTAATCCTGATAGGGTAACTTTCTCTTTTTTTTGACATTTATTTATCTAATTATCTATTTATCTATGTACCTATCTATCTACCTATCTTTTTTTTTTTACAACATTTAGATTTTACGGCTTCCAGATATTTCCAAAACTTGAATCCACTTGTTGACAAAGTACAACAGAGCCTTTACATTCTGGAGAAATATGAATCCTCGGAGTAGTCAATGCTGCACAGGTGACCATTTCTTCCATAATATATAATAAAAACTAGCTGGGTCATGTAAGTCAGTCTCCTGGGCTCCACGATTAAGAGAGAAAAACAAAACCTCGTGGCCCTCCTTGTCCCTAAGACTTGGGGTCCCAAGACCCTCAATCCCTTATTTCTGTCACACTTGTCCAACCACTCAAGCCACACCCCAAACACCCACCATGCTAGCCTGTCCTCTCCCTCAGGCTGGAGTCCATGTTCATCCCTGGGTCTCCTGCCCTCAAATTCAACTCCATCCTGCCCAAATGGTGAAACGTTCCTGCTCTCTTCTTCTTAGGAGGTCAGCACTGGGAATTTGAAACAGGGGTGTGCCTCCCGCCATGGGACCACTTTGTCACCTCCGCTCTCATTCTCTTACCCACCAGCCTCAGAGAAAACGAGAGATATATGTGTAGATACATGCAAATATATACGTGTGTGTATGTATACTCGTGTGTATGGATGTGTATGTTCATCATTGTGATCAGTGAAAGAAAACAGAGGATCCCCCCCACACACCAGCTTCCTTATCATCTCAACCCACTCCTAGTGTGTAGCTGTGACAAAGAGTTCAAAGGAATAAGCATGTGTGCACAGACCAAACAGGACGCCTCACTCCAGCACCCTGCGTCAGCCAGCCAGCCCACAGTCTTTGAGACCTCAAGACTCCAGAGACCCGTAATTCAAACCCTTACAGCCCCAAACACTAGGCTGTCAACTTGCCACTGTATGGAACGTGCAGGACGGCGTATGCATGAAAGGAGTCCCCAACTCGCAAAGCAGGAGGCAAGCCCCTCCCTGCCTCCACCAGCCTTGCCGTGCGAGAGACGGACAATCCGTCCACAGCTTTATCCACTCTGTGACTCTCCTGCTTAGAATCATAGCATTTCCCAATCCCACTGTAAACTTCTGACAGTGTTACCTTGGAAATGAATGGTGGGATTAAGAGAGTGATGGGGAATGAAAGGTGACTCCAAAGAGAAGGAGGGAAGGTACTTTCCTGGACTCAGAGAAACTTGGGGCTGGAGGCTCTGGTTGGAGTTTTGTGGCTCATAATGACCTCAGATACGTGGCCACCCAACCTATGATCAATACCTTCTGAAGCAGCCCATTCTATTTTCTGACCGTTATAATCATCAGACCCATGAAAGTAAGTGTAGAGACAGTAAGCTCTACAGAGCGTGGATCTTAGCCTGTGTCGTTCACTGATATGCCTCGAGTGACTGAACAGTACCCAGCATAGAGCCATCACTTAACAAATACTTGTTAAGTGAATGAATGCCTTCCAGTGGCTCCCCACAGTGATGGCCTGGCACATATTTTAAGACAACTATTACGTTTACCCCCCCACACACACAACTTTTTTCTTTTCCAAGTTTAACCTCCCTGGGTTCGTTGAGCCATTTCTTATAGGGTAGATCACCAGTCCCCCCCCCAACAAAGATGTACTGGATGCCTGCTGTGCAGTCATCACCAGAGAGAGGTGGGACCCTCAAAGAATTCTAGGTGTTATCTACTCCATTCATCAGAAGCCAACCCTCTCATCCCCCCATGCTGTTCTCATTTGTCCATCAGGACACCAATTAAAGGCTTTGGCAAATGGCCCACGTAAATCCAGGTGAACTGTGGCTACTATTCTGCCCCAATAAAGCTCTTTGGCTGTTTCATCCAACAGGAGAAGGAGAAGGAGGAGGGAGAGGAGGAGGAGGAGGGGGAAACGGGGTTAACCTGGCACTACCTTCATGGCTACATGCAGTGGTTCTCAACCTTGGCTTCATGTTGGAATCACTTGGGAAGCCTTGATAAAAGATGGACTCCTGGGACACCATCTCAGAGATTCTGATTGAATTGGTCTGGGATAGAGGCTCGGCACCAGAGTTTTTCAAAGCTCCCCCAAGTGCTTCTTCTATGTACCCAGGACTGAGGACCACTGCATTTCTGCAAACCCCTGGGGATCAACACATCTCTTTTAAAGAGCTCAAAATCTTTTTTTAAAAGCCCATTCAAGGAGCCATCTGGCTTTCCACCCATTTTTAAAAATAAAGTTTAGTTGAACCACAAGCACCCTCGTTCACGTACACACTGACTATGGCTGCTTTCACCCTTCAACAGCAGAGTTGGGTAGTTGTGATGGAGACCATGTGGCCGGTAAAACCTAAAATATTTACTATCTGGCCCTTCAGAGGAAAGTTTGCTAGCCTCTAGCTTAAAATCAATGTCAAATTCTCCAGTGTATAGTTTGAGGAATTTACAGCTTTTCCCTTGAAAAATCAAGGCACCATTATTTGTCTGTTTTTAATACTGGGCCTTCCCACCTAGTATGCTCCAAGACCTGCTACTACTTCCCATAATTAATTCAGAAAAACTGGCAGGATTTTGCCAATATCACCTATCACAACTCTAAATGAGAAGCAATAGGTTCTATTCTGTTGTATGAATGTATGTAGTAGAAAACCTAAGGTTGCCGATGACTGCATTGAATAATTCCCATGAACACAAGGTTATTGACCAGAATGAGTATGCATTTTATAAGTGTGTACATATTTTCTATCTGAGCAGACTGTGCGCAGCCAAGCTTCCTACTCCATTCTCTGAACCTGCAGTCTATTAAAACCTAAACTTGGGCTCCCCTGGTGGCGCAGTGGTTGAGAGTCCGCCTGCCGATGCAGGGGACAAGGGTTCGTGCCCCGGTCCGGGAGGATCCCACGTGCCGCGGAGCAGCTGGGCCCGTGAGCCATGGCCGCTGAGCCTGTGCTCTGCAACGGGAGAGGCCACAGCAGTGAGAGGCCCACGTTCCGCAAAAAAAAACCCAAAAAAACCCTAAGCTTATAATATACGTCCCACACCATATTTGACATACAACGTTTACTATTTAGTATATACCATATACCATAGATACTAGGCAAGATCTACCTACGAGGCAGATAGCCCTGCTGTTGCACGGTCTCTTGGGCATTTTTGGATCCCACCCTGCAGATGTTTCTAAAGCTTATGATTAATGATCCATGGGAAATGAGCCCTAAAAATGAACGTGTTTCACTGAAATTTGACGCATGAAGAATATGCAGGAAGACACCTGTAAGAACATCCACCTCACCCAACTGTCCCTAGATGGTTCCCATATTGCACAATAATCTGAATTTTGATATCACGCAGCACCATCTGCTGGTAGGGCGGCCTGAGCATTTATAAGTTAATTATGACACATGCACTTCCGCCCCAGGAGAATTAGAATTAGTGATATTTTCTCTGTCTTTTTTAGAGACTTGTTTTCCATGGGACATTGATAAATCCTAAAAATTGCCACAGCCAGAGAAACTGCATTGAGGCCTGGGCCTGCCTCACTCCCAGCCTTGCTGCGATCCTGGGAGCCTGCAGGTTCAGAGGATGCAGCGCTGAGCTGGGCTGCTGGCAGTCCTCAGAAATTAAGTGTGTAATCATGTCTCCTGTGTGAGAGTCACTCTCGTTTCAGTCAATAAGCCTGCGAAGGAAATGGAATCATTAACCGGAATAGTAAAATCTGAGAAAGCACTTTAACGCATTTACTATATGAAATGCTTTCACCGCTAGAAAGCCCTTTGATGGAAGGGTAGAAAATTGCTGAGAATTTACAAAGGCTGAATGATCTTCAGAGCTACTTCTAAGCATTATACCAATTTGATCTCAATCACAAGTAATGAGTGGCTGTACAGTGGGCCCCACACACGAATATACACAATTTATTAACGTGTGTTTTGACGAGAAGATATAGGAACCTGTTTTGATTAAAATCATGACTACGTATTCAAGATACCCAACTGCACATGCACCTGGTCCTCGAGTGGCTGAGAAACCGCCTCCCAGCTCTACCTCAGCAGAACTGTCATCTCATTACTCAGAGGTGGCTGGCCCTGCTTCCTGGTCCCTCAAGTTGTAACCGTCTACATCATCACTGATTTCTGGAAATCCACTTCAAATGATCACAAAGAGCTGTTGTACTTTTACTGTCAAGTATGTGTTTTTTGTCATCTAATTCTTTTCAAAAGCAATCTATCCATGGTAGATCTGTGGTATATCTCTCTCCACCAGAATGTGGAAGTAACCAGAAGACCCCATTGTCACACGTAGCATAACGTAGTCTAGTACACCAAGTCACAGAAAAATAATTGTTCTGATTCTAGCACTGAGCAGGGAAGACCATACTCTGTTCTTTCCCTTATAGAATGTCCCATGTCTCAGCCAACAATGGTAGAGAAAGGATTTGACCCCAGCCCATCGCTTCTGAGCAGGGAACATCATGCTCTGTTTTTCTCTCCCTCTCAGAGTGGCCCACATCTCAGGTGAAAATGGTGGAGGTGGAAGCTGACACAGGCCAGACTGGCTCTGAAGCCCACATTATTTGCTCTTCACAATAATGCTTCAGATTATGTTTTCAATGTACCAAGGCTGCTTACTAGTTAAAATAAGGATGGGATAAATCTTTTAATAAGTCAATTAGTCACCTGATACTTTCTCTGCTGGTCAAATCCAAAGTTAAACAGAGTCACCATATGACCCAGCAATTCTACTCCTAGGTATATACCCAAGAGAAGTGAAAACAGAAACTTTAAGGTCACACAGAAACTTGTGCACGAACTTTCTTTCCAGCATTATTCATAACAGCCAAACAGTGGAAACAACCCAAATTTCCATCAACTGATGAATGGATAAACAAGATGCGGCATTTCCATACGATGGAATATTATTCAGCCAGGAAAAGGAATGACGTTCTGATTCATGCTACAACATGAATGAACCTTGAAAATATCAGGCTAAGTGAAAGAGGTCTGACACCAAAGACTGCATACCTATGAGTGTATTTATATGAAATGCCCAGAAAAGGCAAACCTATAGAGACAGAAAGTAGATTAGTGGCTGGCAGAACCTGCGGTGATGGGGTGGGGAATGGGGAGCGGCCGCCAATGGACATAGGGTTTCTTTTGGAGCGGATGAAATCATCTGGCTTAGATTGTGGTGACAGTTGCTTTACTTTGTGAATATACTAAAACCCACTGAACTGTAAACTTTGACAAGTGAATTTTATGCTATGTGAATTATATATCAAATTTTAGGTTGTGGTCATCCATTTACAATGCTTGGTGTCAGTTTATTTATCACTTGTAAAAATAAAATAGTGTGTGTGTGTGTGTGTGTGTGAGTTGTGAAGAAAAAAAAAAGAAAATTTTCAAGATGAGATTATAAATAGACATCTCCAGAAGTTAGTAAAAAAAAATCTAAATTCAAAATTTCAAGCAATAAGCATGAAAGATGATTCTTCAGTAAATTAAAATTCATTTTCTAACCATGTTGGAAAACATCTACTTATACATATACACATTTATGCATATAACATTTTATTATGCTTTAAAGAAAGCCAATTGGAGGAATCAATATAAATGTATCATGTCTTAATATTCCCAAAGTTTAACTCCATCTAAATACTGACAATGAAAATATCAATTTTAATGTAACCCATAACTATAGGTTTGCTTTAGAATCTACAGAAGTGTTTTAATTTCTTAACTTGTCAGAATCCACCTGCCCTCCACTCCTGCATTTAGCTGCTGGTTTCAATTTCCATCCTTTTCTGCCCTGCAGTCTTCATGTTTTTTCAGTTAGACTCTGGACTAAATATCAGCAGAGGACACAGACACCCCCCTCCCCCCCCCAGCTGGAAGAGAGGAGGTGACATTTACATTCTTTATTGAGATGTGCCTATAAACTCATAAAAAGTATCCAAGGAATAAACAAAAACTGAAAGAAAAAAAAAGAAAAGAAAATTTTAGGAAGGGAGGGAGGGAGGGAGGGGGAGGGAAGGAAGGAAGGGAGGGAGGGAGGGAGGAAGGAGGGGAGAGAGGGGAGGGGAGGGGAGGGGAGGGGAGGGGAGGAAGATAGCCCTAAGGACTAAAAGGGAATACCAAGGAAGAAACAAACTTGGAACGGCGTGAGAAGATGGCTCTCCAAGGCTGAGATTCAGCCCTCACTGTAGAGAGTGTGGCTGTAGCGCACCGGGTGGCAGAGAAATTTGCTAGGTTGCCCTGGGCCAGAGCTGGTCTGTGAAACAAGCCAAGAGCCATGGCCGGGACGTGTGGACCAGGGCTGGCAAGCTGAAAGTCCCCAGCCAGGGGCAGGCGGTGGGAAGAAAACTGCCCCCTGGGTGCTGATGAAATTCACTGGAAAGCTGCCCTTGGGGCTGCTGCTGAATTTGTTGGAAGCTGGCAAGGGTACTGGCTGGACTCTCCAGAAAGCCACAAGGGTGCCACACACAGGAGGTGCCACTGAGTTCAGGGAGAAGCCAGCCGAGGCATCCACGGAGGGGCTGCCCCTGAGCCCCATGGCTGAGACACCTGCCAAACTTGCCATAAAGCTGCCTGCAGGGGTGCCACTGACAGACGCTGGGGGGGCTCCACCAGGTTTCCCACATGCCCACCCTCACCGCAAGAACGAGAAGAAACAAGCGCACAGAAACCCCTCCTACTCCAGGGTCTCCCCTGCACCCCTACCCCGAAGCTTAACCTTGGGCCAGCTGGCAATGGAGTTACATTCCAGGATGACAATCAGGGCAACAAAGAGTGGATCTGGAGCTGAGAGGCAAGAGACCGATCATGGGCACACATACTAATGGCTGTCCTTCAAAGAAAAAAGTTCACGTTCAAGTGAGTTTGGAAAACACTACTTAACATACCACCCTCAAAATACACATTAGCGTTTTGGCAGCGCTGAGGCGTCCTATGGGGAAGAACCCCCTTGAACTCTGCTCCACGTATCATTTCCAAAGCTCATTTGATCACACAACTCTGTTTCTCCTGATAACTGACACCTGCAGAATCCTCGCTGGGAAACTGCCCCGGGCATGGTGTGGGGAGACGGGCATGCCACACCCAGAATAGGATAGAAGCAGCGTGGCCGGCGAGCGGCTTGTGCACCTTCGCCGCAGCACACGGAGCCCTTCCGCTGTTGAAGGGACTCCTCTGGAACAGAATGCACACAAATGGAGTCATCTGGCTGGGCTCCTTCGTGGCATTTCCATTGCTTTATTTACTGCACAAAAACCGTAAGTCTGCAGACACTGTGGAAATACAGTTTATTTAGGTAACTAAAAATATCCCCCAAATGGCATTTGGCCACTGCTGCATTTCCCAACACCTCCTGCTCGCCCAGTGTTGGCTCTAAATTACCCCTAGATGGTACAATGGAAAGAGGATGGGATTTAAAAGCTGGAATTGATGGCATTAGGGTCAGGGGCCTTGGAATGCCATAATCCTGCCTGGCCACTCACCCCATTTTCCCTTTTGGGGTTCCTGAGGGAACTAGGAACACAAAAAGGAATGGGCATGAATCAAACCAGTGTTTATTATCTGCCCACTGGAAGGGGCAGAATGCAGCTAGGGAACTAGAAACACAAAAAGGGGGCTTCCCTGGTGGCGCAGTGGTTGAGAGTCCGCCTGCCGATGCAGGGGACACGGGTTCGTGCCCCAGTCCGGGAAGATCCCACATGCTGTGGAGCGGATGGGCCCGTGAGCCATGGCCGCTGAGCCTGTGCGTCTGGAGCCTGTGCTCCTCAACGGGAGAGGCCACAGCAGTGAGAGGCCCGCGTACCACCAAAAAAAAAAAGAAAAAAAAAAAAGGAATGGGCATGAATCAAACCACCGTTTATTATCTGCCCACAGGAAGGGGCAGAATGCAGCTAGGGAAAAGGTGTGCATAGGTGGGCTGTGTGGGGAGAGAACCCCTACATCATTCAGTCTTGGGTTAAAACCCAGTTCACCCCAGTTTTGGACAATGTAGGGGAGGAAAAAATAATCTTCCCTCTACCCTATCGTGTTTTCATCTGGGGCCCCACTAACCAAAGACAGATTAGCAAGAGAAAATGAACAGATTTATTAACATGTATACATGGGAGAGACCTCGGGGAAAATGAGTAACTTGCAGAGCTGGCTTAGAATTCAGTCTTAAACACAGGCTTAAATCAACTATACTTCAATTTAAAAAAAAAAAGAATTCAGGCTTAAATACCATCTTCAGCTAAAGACAAGAGAGAAGGGTGTGAGGGGGAAGCCAGTTATGGGGAAGTAACAGGAAAAGTACAATGAACAAGAGTAAGTGCTGATATGCAGATTTAAGCCAGGGCCTCCTCCTTGGATAAGGGGACATAAGTGGCACTCCAAGTTACCAGAAAGATTCAGATTATCTATATAGAATGTACAGGATTCAAGGCTTCTCTTGGATTACTTGCTCTGGGAGAAACCAGATGCCATACTATAAGCTGGCCTATGGAAAGACTGATGTTGTCAGAACTGAGGGAGGCTTATGACCAACAGCCATTGAGTATCTGAGACCTCCTGACAACAGCCACGTGCGTGGGCCATCTAGGAAGCCACTCCTCCAGCCTCAGTCAAGTCATCAAATGACTGAAGCCTCGGCTGACAGCTTGGCTACAACCTCGCGAGAGATCCCGAGCCAGAACCCCTGGCCGAACTACTCACATATTCCTGACCCTCAGAAACTATGTGATAAGAAATTTTTGTTAAGTCACTACATTTTGGGGCAATGTGTTACACAGCAACAGATAACTAAGACTCTCCAAATGTAATTCTGAGTAAATGATTCTGAACTCTGGGATTCCATCTCATTTCGAAACACACACACACACACACACACACAAATAGCCTTGAATACAATTCTCTGGTCATGATATCTGGTGAAACCAGGATTAAGATCTCCCAATTCTATTATATCACAACTGCATTTCCTGCATTTCTTCCCATATTCATTCATTCAGCAAACATGATCAAGCACTTGCTATGTGCCAGGCAATGTTCTAGACACTGAGGATACAGCAGGAAGCAAGACAGGTGAAAACCTCTGCCATCATGGGACTTCCATACTGGTGAAGGAGAAACAAACAATATATAGAATGTTAGGTAGCAATAAAAGCTAAGGAGGTAGAACAAAGAGTGAGTTCAGTCAATCAAACTTCACTTCTAGCTCTCGAAGTAGTTTAGGGCAGTTTCTCTCTGGGTGGTGATTCAGAGACAGGCTCCTTCCATCTTCTGGTTCTACCTCCGCAGGGTCTCAGGATCCTCTGAAGATGACCAGCCAATGAGGACGGGAAGGGAGGAGAAGGTACCCTTGTTTCTCAATCGCCTCCAACCAAGAGTGGCCACATCCTTTCCACTCACAAACCGCAACAGTAAAATGCTACGCTGCCCCACCGAGATGCAAATCACTCTGGGAAATGTAGCCCCAACGAAATCTCTTTGCTACAGATGGGAACCAAATCTCTACTAGGAGCCATTTTTCTCCGCTCCAGCCTCATGGATCTACTCCAGCTCTGCCTGTTCTACCTGCTGGGCCAGCCTTACGCCCACAGTCACGCCAAAGGGGGAAAGTGTCTCCCACCTTGATATCGAAAATCCCACCACAGAAAATTCAATTCTTTTTCTGAGTCATGTCCCTATTTTTTAACACCTTGCCGAACACGCAGTCACCTGGAGTGGTGATGCATGGCATTCTCAATCCTTAGAGAGGCTTATCGGATTTCCTTCTTCATTCCCTGAGATAAGAAATACCAGCTTAGCTGGGAACTCCCGTGAATTTTAATGAGGGAAGAGAACAGAGGCAGAGTGGTCCAGCGCCGATAACCACTCACAGCTTTGCTGTGAGTGAGTGGTTGGGTTCTCATCACAAACTCGAAAGTACTCCTGGCATCATCTTAACTGCTTAGCCACAGCTCCTCTCCCAAGTCAAGGGAACACTTGACAAACGTATATTAGCTGCATAGAGTTCTCCTCAAAGAGAAAAGAAGGGCCCCAGTTAATTGCACAAGAAGCTAAATGTCAACAGTAATCACTGAGATGAGAGTGGTTCATCAAAGCAAGCCAGGGAAGGAGTCTATTTAAAAGCTAAATGCGATTTCCCGGCAGATTTTATTTTAATGCAAAGATCCATTCTTTCCTCTCCCTCCCTACGATTATTTTTGTACAAATCGTATTACATCAGTCGCTTGGGAAATACAGGTGTAAGCTTCATTTCCACTTCCTGGGACTGAAAATGACTTTGAAGGGGCCAAATCGGATTTTTTTTGCTTTAACATTCTTTAAACCTTCCTATGTTCTGCAAGTAACAGATACAAACACAGAGACGCATTGCCTTAGGTGACAGTCTCAGTGTTTCTAACTTCACCCTGTAACCTTCTATGCTAAAGAAATTTGTTCACCCAAAACAACTTACCAACTTCCCCTAGAAAAGGCAAATCATCAGCCTATTTCTATAAACGTGAATTAATTTGTTAACCCACAAGAATAAAAAAAAACACCCTGGGTTTGTATTAGCAATCACATCTGTTCCAATTCTGTCTTGGGAACTGAATGCGTAAAATGTTACTACACAGACAGAACACTGTAGTCCTTTTAACCCAGGCGACACTAGAATACATGCTGGTCTTGGCGTTTCTGTCTGTGACATTAGAATCAGACGCTCCGTGAGGACAATACTCTCATCCCAATGATGCTTCTTCAAGCCATTCAAGGGCTCTTCCTTGGAAACCAGTTTCAACTTGGTCAGGACTGTGTTTACCACTGACGAAGGCTTCAAGAGGAGATATGTCTAAAGAATGAGGCTGCTTTTCTTTAGGTGACTTCAAAACCATCTTTGAAAATGTATTAGTTTTCTAGGACTTCTGTAAAAAAAAGTACCACAAACTTAGTGGCTTTTTTTTTTTTTTCAAAGTACTGTAATGGGAGCCATTGTAAAGCAGATGTAATCCTACGTAATTGAAACTGCCAACAAAAGAACATTCCAAGTTCTTCATGCTCAAAATCATGTTATATTTTGGTGTTCAATATGTAGTCTACGCGTTTCTTCTTCAGCGTTTTGTTCTCTAAAGAGTTTCTAATTGTATTTCTTATTACTGGCAGCAAAACACCCCCTTGGTGGCTTTAAACAGCAGAAACTTATTCTCTTCCAGTTCTGGAGGCTAGAAGTCCAAAATCGAAATGTCAGCACGGCCACGCTCCCTCCGCAGTCTGTAGCAGAGAATCCTTCCCTGTCTCTTCCAGTTTCCCGCAGCCCCAGCTGCTGGTTGGCTTGTGGTAGCATCACTCCAACCTCCGCTTCCATCTTCACCTGGCCGTCTTCTCCCCGTGTCTTCGTTCTTCACTCATTGTTTTCCCCTTCTTATAAGGATGCCAGTCCTAATGGGTTAGGGCCTGCCCTAATGACCTCATCTTAACTTCCTTACATCTGCGAAGAGCCTATTATCCACACATTCCAAACCCTATCTCCTCACAGTCACATGTACCAGGGATTAGGACTTCACCCTATCTTTTTAGGGGGACACAATTCAACTCAGAAGGTACTCCAGAGAAGGGGTTCAAAGCAATGTTGAAAGATCATAAGCCCCTCCAAGCTAGTACAAGGACTTGGTGAAGTAAAATTTGCAGAGCCTGGAAGCAAGAATACAAAAGGAAGGCCACATTCCATAACTCTAAAGAAACAGCACTTACAAACCAAGCTAGAGCCACAGCCTGGCCCACGTTCCCACCCAACGCCCCACAGCCTGGGGGCCTCTTTTTACCTCAGGGAGGCTGACGGAGCTGAGGCTCCTCCAGCAGCAGCCCTACTGTCTGAATCTAGACAACACGATGGTTCTTACGGGGGGTAGGGCGCAGTGGAAGCCAGACCCAGGGCTGACTGGACCTGCTCCAAATCGACCAGGTCCCCAAGGAGCCAGAGAGCCGTTCTAAGAACTTCCCAAAACTCCACCAGCTGAGCAGAAGGGAAGGAGGGAACACAGTTACCTGGGAAACCCTGTTTGCCTAGTCACCCACATGGAATGACTGAGGATGGTCAACTTTAAATGAAAGCAGCCACCCTTCTTCAGGTTTCCTGGGGCAGAGGCAGTGTTTCCCACATACACCCCAACACACACACACACACACACAGACACACACACACACACACACACAGACACACACACACTTACAGGCTCTCAGCCTACCATTCTCTGGCCCGGGGCTGCGGTGGGGGGGGCGGTCTTTCTGGCCTGGGGAGCCTGGGTCAGCCAGTGCATCTCTCCCATAATTCCCAGTAACTTAATCAGTTACCACACTTTTTTAAATGTTCTTAAACCTGTAAAATTCATAAAACTTGTTTCAATTTTCAAATTTTATGAGTTCAGAAAAATTCCAAAAGTCATTGCCTTTCATTGCTTATGATGTGTGGCCCAGAGCAGGGGCCCCTCGTGTCCTAGTCTGAGGGCAGCACTGAGGCCCGGGAGGTATGCCTTTGTTTAAAAGAAGAATCCTCGGGCTTCTCTGGTGGCGCCGTGGCTGAGAATACGCCTGCCAATGCAGGGGACACGGGTTCGAGCCCTGGTCCGGGAAGATCCCACATGCTGCGGAGCAACTCAGCCCGTGTGCCACAACTACTGAGCCCGTGCTCTAGAGCCCACGAGCCACAACTACTGAAGCCCACGCGCCTAGAGCCCGTGCTCCGCAACAAGAGAAGCCACCACAACGAGAAGCCCGTGCACCACAATGAAGAGCAGCCCCTACCCGCCACAACTAGAGGAAGCCCACGCGCAGCAACGAAGACCCAACGCAGCCAAAAATAAATAAATAAATAAGTTTAAAATATATATAAATAAATAAAAAGAACTAGGCTAGGCTTGATATAGTTCACTGTAAGGAAAAAAAGAAGAATCCTCGTTCCTTTATAAGCCCCAGAGGGAGGTACAAATCCTGCCAGGCCCCCACTTTGGGGGGAAGGCAGGCCACACTCATCTCACCACTAGGAGGTGAGGTGGCTACTGAGGCACTTCTGACTCCACTGACAACTGCCACCAGCCAAGCCGGCCAGGTTCTTGGAGCATCCAAAAGCAAAACACCTGTTCCACTTGTTTCCTGGGCAACCCCGGTTGAAACACTTCAGTGGAGGCAAGAAAGTTCAGACTGGGCCAGGTTGTGAGGCCGTGACATCCGAGGTTGACAGAAGTTATCTTTGAGGGGACTTTCGGTTTTCCTTTGGTTTCTCTCTTAACCAGCCCCAGCATCCTGCTTCCTGCTCCCGAGCTCGTTTCTTCTCCCCCAATTGCCACCCCTTCCTGGGTCCAGAGGCCTTTTGGGCTTCTCACCTCCTGTCAGGAAAGTACGCTGTCTGATAAACACATTTGTACTGACATGTTAGTAAAGTTATACATTATTCTTTCCAAGGTTAATGACTTTTAAAGTGGAACATGGGAAGAGGGGCAATGTTTAACCCCAGGGGAAAATTCTGGTAATTGAATTGTAGACATCAGAAGATGTATTATGTTTATATTGGGAATTTTCCCAGCACTTCTCCCTTTATGGCATGTAAATCATTACCCACTCCACTGGAGGTAAAGCCTGTCCTTGTTTTATTATTATTATTTCAGTATTTATATACCATATTAACTAACTGATTATATTATTATCATATAAGCTTGAATTTATTAGGCTTAGAGGGTAAGCCATTCTAAAACTCTAACTCCTTAGAGGAAGTTGTATCTCTCTAACGACAGCTACGAAATGTTACCCAACACACACAGGGGATGGTGTAAGAACAGAAGCAACAGTTCTTCTTATCTAATAAACCTTGCATTTCTAGTTTACACTTGGACATCTGATCCTGGGAGCAGCCCTGTATAACATATGCTGGATAGTTAGTATGACCTGTATTCCCATTTTACAGAAGAGGAAACTGAGGCTTAGGGAACTTAAGTGCCTTGCCCAAGTTCATATACCTTAATGCGGGGAAGAGGTGAGGTAGGGCTCAAACTGGTCTCTTCACTTCAAGCCTGGGAGATGTATACTAGCATACAGACAAGAAGGGAGAAATGAGAAAATATGATGTAAATAGGTAACTCCTAAAAAGTAGGCATCACAATGTGAATACTGTAGACAGGATTTTCAGAGGCCTAATAATATCTCACAAAGAAACTGAGGCATCGTTTTGAACTTTATCTGAAAGGAAAGTCTTTCCAGTTATAATAAAGTTACAAACTAGAAGAGCTCAAAAAGTTCTCCAGCTTTGTAAGCGAAAACAGATCTGTCTTTAAGTGGCACAGGCCATGTCCTCCTCTCTCAACTCAAAGTACTCCAGGACAAGCAGAAAAAAACGGATCTGCAATCTGATTACTTTTTTTCAAAAGAGAGAAAATCAAAAAGAAATGTGAGAGTAGCTTGCTGGGAGTCCTTTACAGAGTAGTTCCTCTTAGAGATGGAGAATGAGAAGAAAGTCACTGTCATTTGACACACATTAGCTTAGACCAGGCACAAATCAAAGTCCTGCTCCTCCTGAAAGGTACATTTCACCTACAGTGCCCTCAGCCACACGATCAGAGTCTGTGGCAGACTGACTGCACCAATTCTCCACGACTTTTGTCATGTGGTTTTGTAGTTCATCTCACTAAAGACACAGAGTCTATTTCCTCACTCCCTTCAATCTGAGCCCACCCAAGGGCTTTGGACAATAGATGAGGCTTAGACCACAAACAGGAAGGCTTGCGTGTTCCCACTTGCTCTGAAATTGCCACGAGAACCTGCCCAGGAGAGCCTGCTGGAGGATGAAAGACTTATGGAACATAACCACAGTCCACCTGGCTGAGGTCAGCCTAAAACAGCCAATAGTCAGCAGAGCCCCAGACAAGAGAGCAAGGTCTCAGAACGCTCAGACATACGGGTGAGCCAAGCCCGGCGTACAGGAACCTACAGCCAGCCAAGCTCCAGATGTGGGAGTGACCACAACCAAGAGCAGGACAGACCACAACCAAGAGCAGTGACCACAACCAAGAGCAGGACAGCCACCTGCCCAACCACCCCAGATGTGTGAGCAACAGCTCTCCTTGTTGCTTAACGACCAAGGTTTGGTGGTGGTTTGGCATGCAGCATTACTGGAGGAATAGATAACTGATACAGACTCCTAGCTTTTTGGCTCCACTCTTGTTAGAGGAGAGTCTAGAAAGCCAAAGACAGCTTCATGATACCTGACCACTCAACAGTTTCATGGGGCAGCCAACCAATCCACTTCTTGTTTGTAGCATCCTGCCTTTGTCCCTGAAAGGATGCAAGCCTGTGGGTAATTCTGTAGGTAACCTCCCTTGGTATATTCCATTAATAGGCCAGCCCTGACCATATGAATCATGTAGATATAAAAGAATGAGGAAAGTCTATGCCTGTTAAAGATACTTGGTGGTAGCATAACATGGTTTCATTTATGTAAAAAAATTATAAAATATATGCATATGCATAGAAAAACACCTCATACGACCTTACATACTGAGGCTTCCAAAACGTTTTTTTCCTGGGAAGCTAGGTGGGATTATAGGTTAACATTTTTCTTTTGCTTATCCGTAATATCTGATTTTCCTGAAATGAACATGAATCTGTTTATAATTTTAACAGGGAGAAATATAAACCATGACAGAACATTAAAACTTTAAAAGAAAAAGAACAAATATTTAAATTTATTTTCAGGGGTTGAGCAGGTTATTATTTATAGTTTGGCAATTATGCAGAATTGTCAGATGAAAATTAGCTGAGACTTTAAAAGCAGAAATCGGGGAAATTGTGAAAGACAGACAAAATTACTTGCAGACATATAAATAGTTGCCAGGTGCACCCAAATTAGCAATGCTAAAAAAAAAACAAAAACAGGGGCTGGGTATAAGCCTTTTCCCATAAATTTCTGCCTAGAGCGGGGGTGAGAAAACTATTTCTGTAAAGCGTCTGATAGGAAATATTTGAGGCTTTGTGGGCCAGACTGACTGTTAAAACTACTCTGCCACTGTTCCACAAAAATAGCCTCAGGCACTCTGTGAATGAATGAACGTGAATGTGTCCAAATAAAACTTTACTTATAAAAGCAGGTGGCAGGCCGGATTTGGCCTTCCGCCATAGTTCGTCTACCTTTGGCGTAGATAAACCGCTGTCATAACAGTAGTAGCTAATGATCATATTGACCATAACTTACTATGTCATCGTGATAAAGTGTTCTCTGCACCGGCAGGCCCTGACCACCTTTGCCTGATGTCAAATCCTTTTCCTTCTTTATGTCTCAGCATCCTCTTCAAGAAGCCTGAGACTGCTTATCTTAGAAGAATGTTCTAGTCACCTATTTACTTGTCCTTCTCCTCCATTAGGCTAAGAGTACCTAACAGCAAGATAATATCTAAATCACTTTTATATCTCCAGAGCCTCGTGGAGAACCTGGACCACAGTAGATGCTCAATAAATGAATGTGAAGTGAATGATTCAGCAAAACAACAGTCAGATCAAGAGAATGAGAAGACAAGCCACAGCCTGGGAGAAAATACTTGCAAAAGACATCTCAAGTAAGACTGTTATCCAAAATATACAAAGAACTCTTAAAAGCCAACGATAAGAAAATGAACGACCCAATTAACAAATGGGCAATAGATCTGAGCAGACACCTCACCAAAGGAGATAGACATATGGCAAACAAGCATAAGAAAAGATGCTCAACATCCTATGTCTTTAAGGAATTGCAAATTAAAACAACAGTGAGATACCACTACACACCTATTAGGATGGCCAAAATCCAGAACACCAACCACACCAAATGCTGGTGAGGAAGTAAAGCAACATGAACTCGCATGTATTGCTGGTGGACATGCAAAACGGTACAGCCTCTTTGGAAGACAGTTTGTCAGTTTCTTACAAAACTAACATACTCTCCAAACAATCCAGCAATACTCCTTGGTATTTACCCAAAGTATTTGAAAACTTACGTCCACACAAAAACCTGCACACAGATGTTTATAGCAGCTTTATTCATAATTGCTAAAACTCTGAAGCAACCAAGATGTCCTTCAGTAGGTGAATGGATAAACTGTGGAACATCCAAACAATGGAATATTAGCACTAAAAAGGAATGAGCTATCAAGCCATGAAAAGACATGGAGGAGGCTTAAATACATATTACTAAGTGAAGGAAGCCAGTCTGAAAAGGCTACATACTACATGATTCCAACTGTATGACATTCTGAAAAAGGCGAAACTATGGAGACAGTAAAAAGATCAGTGGTTGCCAGGAGTTGGGGACAAGGGGGAAGGATGAATAGGTGGAGCACAGAGGATTTTTAGGGCAGTGAGAATATTCTGCATGATACTATAATGATGGACACATGTCATTATACATTTGTCAAAATCCATAGGATGTACAACACCGAGAGTGAACCACAATGTGGACTATGGACTTTGGGTGATGATGATGGATCAGTGCAAGTTCAATGATGGTAACAAATGTACCTCTCTGGTGGGGGATGTTGATCATCGGGGAGGCTGGGCATGTGGGGGGAAAGGGGGTCTATGGGAAATCTCTGTACTTTCCACTCAATTTTGCTGTGAACCTACAACCAGTTTAAAAAATAAAATCTACTTAAAACACACACACAATCACATCATTATTGCAAGTGCTTACTCAGGTTCTTCTATGTCCTTTAGGAGACATTGAAAGCTAATTACCTGTAGGAAATGGTTTTGTAGATCTGACACCAAAAGCATAAATAACAGAAGAAAAAAATAGATAAATTGGACTTCATTAAAATTTAAAACTTTTGTGCTACAAATCAAGAAAGTCAAAAGACAACCCATAGAACTGGAGAATATTTTTTACAAATCGTGCATCTAAGAAGGGACTGGTATCCAGAATATGTAAAGAACTCTTACAACTCAATGATAAAAAGGCAAATATGTCGATTTTAAAGTGGACAAAGGATTTAAATAGACATTTCTCCGAAGGTATACAAATCCATATTTCCTAGTACAAGAGTGAAATACCACAATAATAATAAGGACTGATAATACTATGAATTTTATGTTAAAAAGCAATTATTAAAATCTTTCAAATAAATAAATAGGGAAAGGGATTGACAATAAAACTGACTACTGGGAGAATGCATTAAGTGGATACATTTAAGAAAACCCTTATAATGGTTTATCCCCACCAATGTTATACAGTTTTAATAGTGATTAGATTATATGTAATTCTAATTTTTGCAGAATTGTTCGATGGACATTCAGTCATAACATTAATCGAAATAAGCTTTAAGAATTGGATGTAGGGACTTCCCTGGTGGTCCAGTTGGGCAAGACTCCTGCTCCCAATGCAGGGGGCCCAGGTTCGATCCCTGGTCAGGGAACTAGATCCTGCATGCTGCACCTTAGATCCCACAGGCCGCAACTAAGACCAGGCACAGCCAAAATGAATAAATATATATTTTTTTAAAGTTGTATTTAATATTTTCTTATTTAAATGACGTCTCAAACCACTGCAGATATGAAAACACAGTGGGGAACGTCCAGGCCAATTTCTGCACAAAAGCTTGACATGGAAGAGGTAAGCGGAAAAGCAAAGCCTCAAGCTGATTTAGTCCTTTGGCTCCTAATAACTAACACAAACACTTGCCCTCAATCCCAAGACCATTCCAGTCCAGGTGAACTGAGCCGGAGCCCCGGGCACAGAGAAAGGGGGACTTGTGGTAGGTAGGAGTGGAACTTGCCTGTCCCTCCCTTGCCCTAAACCACCGTCACCAAACTTCTGCTAACAGCATGCATCTGAGCCAGAGCAGGAGAGGGAAGACATCCCAAATATTAAATCAAGATTGGAGGAGCCAGGTCTGGGGGATAATCATCTACTTAAAATTTTTGATGTTTTAACAGTACCTGAAATTAAATTTATCACCGATAATCCCTTCTCAGCCATCTGAAATCCTTTATGGACTAAGACAGGTTTAAATGGATCATTAAAATAAAAATTGTTCCTTATATATGTATTTTTTTTAATTTTAGAAATGACAATATCAAAAGTTCAACTTTTGGAGAGGAACCAAGATGGCGGAGTTGAAGGACGTGCCCTCACTCCCTCTTGCGAGAACACCAGAATCACAACTAGTTGCTGGACAATCATTGACAAGAAGACACTGGAACTCACCAAAAAAGATACCCCACATCCAAAGACAAAGGAGGAGCCACAATGAGATGGTAGAAGGGGCACAATCACAGTAAAATCAAATCCCGTAACTGGTGGGTGGGTGACTCACAGACTGGAGAACACTTATACCACAGAAGTCCACCCACTGGAGTGAAGGTTCTGAGCCCCACGTCAGGCTTCCCAACCTGGGGGTCCGGCAACGGGAGGAGGAATTCCTAGAGGATCAAACTTTGAAGTCTTGTGGGAATGGATTGCAGGACTTCGACAGGACTGGGGGAAACAGAGACTCCACTCTTGGAGGGCACACACAAAGTAGTGTGTGCATTGGGACCCAGGGGAAGGAGCAGTGACCCCAGGGGAGACTGAACCAGACCTACCTGCTAGTGTTGGAGGGTCTCCTGCAGAGGTGGGGGGTGGCTGTGGATCACCGTGGGGACAAGGACACTGGCAGAAGAGTTCTGGGAAGCACTCCTTGGTATGAGCCCTCCCAGAGTCTGTCATTAGCCCCAACAAAGAGCCCAGGTAGGCTCCAGTGTTGGGTTGCCTCAGGCCAGACAACCAACATGGAGGGAACCCAGCTCCACCCATCAGCAGTCAAGTGGATTAAAGTTTTACTGAGCTCTGCCCACCAGAGCAACACCCAGGTCTACCCACCTCCAGTCCCTCCCATCAAGCCTCTTAGATAGCCTCATCCACCAGAGGGCAGACAGCAAAAGCAACAAGAACTACAATCCTGCAGCCTGTGGAACAAAAACCACATTCACAGAAAGACAGACAACATGAAAAGGCAGAAGGCTATGTACCAGTTGAAGGAACAAGATAAAACCCCAGAAAAACAACTAAATGAAGTGGAGATAGGCAACCTTCCAGAAAAAGAATTCAGAATAATGATAGTGAAGATGATCCAGGACCTCAGGAAAAGAATGGAGGCAAAGATTGAGAAGATGCAAGAAATGTTTAACAAAGACCTAGAAGAATTAAAGAACAAACAGAGATAAACAATACAATAACTGAAATGAAAACTACACTGAAGGAATCAATAGCAGAATAACTGAGGCAGAAGAATGGATAAGTTACCTGGAAGACAGAATGGTGGAATTCACTGCTGCGGACCAGAATAAAGAAAAAAGAATGGAAAGAAATGAAGACAGCCTAAGAGACCTCTGGGACAACATTAAACGCAACAACATTCACATTATAGGGGTCCCAGAAGGAGAAGAGAGAGAGAGGACCAGAGAAAATATTTGAAGAGATTATAGTCGAAAACTTCCCTAAAATGGAAAGGAAATAGTCACCCATGTCCAGGAAGCACAGCGAGTCCCATACAGGATAAACGCAAGGAGAAACACAGTGAAACACATAGTAATCAAATTGGCAAAAATTAAAGACCAAGAAAAATTATTGAAAACAGCAAGAGGAAAACAAAAAATAACGTACAAGGGAACTCCCATAAGATTAACAGCTGATTTCTCAGCAGAAACTCTACAAGCCAGAAGGGAGTGGCATGATATACGTAAAGTGATGAAAGGGAAGAAACTACAACCAAGATTACTCTGCCTGGCAAGGATCTCATTCAGATTCAATGGAGAAATCAAAAGCTTCAGAGACAAGCAAAAGCTAAGAGAATTCAGCTCCACCAAACCAGCTCTACAACACATGCTAAAGGAACTTCTGTAACAGGGAAACACAAGAGAAGAAAAGAACCTACAAAAACAAACCTAAAAAAATTAAGAAAATGGTTATAGGAACATACATATCCATAATTACCTTAAACGTGAATGGATTAAAGGCTCCAACCAAAAGACACAGGCTGGCTGAATGGATACAAACACAAGACCCATATATATGCTGTCTACAAGAGACCCACTTCAGACCTAGGGACACATACAGACTGAAAGTGAGGGGATGGAAAAAGATATTCCATGCAAATGGAAATCCAAAGAAAACTGGAGTAGCTATACTCGTATCAGATAAAATAGACTTCAAAATAAAGAATGTTACAAGAAACAAGGAAGGACACTACATAATGATCAAGGGATCAATCCAAGAAGAAGATATAACGATTATATATGCACCCAACAGAGGAGCACCTCAATACATAAGGCAACTGCTAACAGCTATAAAAGAGGAAATCGACAGTAACACAATAATAGTGGGGGACTTAAACACCTCACTTACACCAATGGACAGATCATCCAAAGTGAAAATAAATAAGGAAACAGAAGCTTTAAATGACACAACAGACCAGATAGATTGAATTGATATTTATAGGACATTCTATCCAAAAACAGCAGATTACACTTTCTTCTCAACTGCGCACAGAACATTCTCCAGGATACATCACATCTTGGGTCACAAATCAAGCCTCAGTAAGTTTAAGAAAATTAAAATCATATCAAGCATCTTTTCTGACCACAACGCTATGAGATTAGAAATGAATTACAGGGAAAAAACACAAACACATGGAGGCTAAACAATACGTTACTAAATAACCAAGAGATCACTGAAGAAATCAAAGAGGAAATCAAAAAATACCTAGAGGGCTTCCCTGGTGGCGCAGTGGTTGAGAGTCTGCCTGCCGATGCAGGGGACACGGGTTCATGCCCCGGTCCAGGAGGATCCCACATGCCGCGGAGTGGCTGGGCCTGTGAGCAATGGCCGCTGGGCCTGTGCGTCCAGAGCCTGTGTTCTGCAACAGGAGAAGCCACAACAGTGAGAGGCCTGTGTACCGAAAAAAAAAAAAAAAAAGAAAACCTAGAGACAAATGACAAAGAAAACACGACATTCCAAAACCTATGGGATGCAGCAAAAGCAGTTCGAACAGGGAAGTTTATAGCTATACAAGCCTACCTCAAGAAACAAGAAAAATCTCAAATAAACAATCTAACCTTACACCTAAAGGAACTAGAAGAAGAAGAACAAACAAGACCCAAAGTTAGCAGAAGAAAAGAAATCATAAAGACCAGAGCAGAAATAAATGAAATAGAAACAAAGAAAACAATAGCAAAGATCAATAAAACTAAAAGCTGGTTCTTTGAGAAGATAAACAAAATTGATAAACCATTAGCCAGAGTCATAAAGAAAAAGAGGGACAAGACTCAAATCAATAAAATTAAAAATGAAAAAGGAGAAGTTACAACAGACACCGCAGAAATACAAAGCATCCTAAGAGACTACTACAAGCAACTCTATGCCAATAAAATGGACAACCTGGAAGAAATGGACAAATTCCTAGAAAGGTAATAACCTTCCAAGACTGAACCAGGAATAGAAAATAGGAACAGGCCAATACAAGTAATGAAATTGAAACTGTGATTAAAAATCTTCCAACAAACAAAAGTCCAGAACCAGATGGCTTCACAGGTGAATTCTATCAAAGATTTAGAGAAGAGCTAACACCCATCCTTCTCAAACTCTTCCAAAAAATTGCAGAGGAAGGAACGCTCCCAAACTCATTCTATTTGGCCACCATCACTCTGATACCAAAACCAGACAAAGATACTACAAAAAAAGAAAATTACAGACCAATATCACTGATGAATATAGGTGCAAAAATCCTCAACAAAATACTAGCAAACAGAATCCAACAACACATTAAAAGGAGCATACACCATGACCAAGTGGGATTTATCCAAGGGATTCTTCAATATATACAAATCAATCAATGTGATACACCATATTAACAAATTGAAGAATAAAAACCATATGAACATCTCAATAGTTGCAGAAAAAGCTTCTGACAAAATTTAACATCCATTTATGATAAAAACGTTCCAGAAAGTGAGCATAGAGGGAACCTACCTCAACATAATAAAGGCCATATATGACAAACCCACAGCAAACATCATTCTCAATGGTGAGAAACTGAAAGCATTTCCTCTAAGATCACGAATGAGACAACATGTCCACTCTCACTACTATTATTCAACATAGTTTTGGAAGTCCTAGCCACAGCAATCAGAGAAGAAAAAGAAATAAAAGGAATACAAATTGGAAAAGAAGAAGTAAAACTGTCACTGTTTGCAGATGACATGATACTATACATAGAGAATCCTAAAAATGCCACCAGAGAAACTAGTAGAGCTAATCAAGAATATGGTAAAAAAAAAAAAAAAAACTGTAAAATAGACAGCTAGTGGGAAGCAGCCACATAGCACAGGGAGGTCAGTTCGGTGCTTTGTGACCACCTAGAGGAGTGGCATAGGGAGGGTAGGAGGGAGGGAGATGCAAGAGGGAAGAGATATGGGAACATATGTATATGTATAACTGATTCACTCTGTTATAAAGCTGACACTAACACACCATTGTAAAGCAATTATACTCCAATAAAGATGTTTAAAAAAAATAACTCAATGAGATATCATTTCACCAAAAAAACAAAAAGAATTTGGGAAAGTTGCAGGATACAAAATTAATGCACAGAAATCTCTTGCATTCCTATACACTAATGATGAAATATCTGAAAGAGAAATTATGGAAACACTCCCACTTATCACCACAACAAAAAGAATAAAATACCTAGGAATAAACCTACCCAGGGAGACAAAAGACCTGTATGCAGAAAGCTATAAGACACTGATGAAAGATATTAAAGATGATACAAACAGAATATACCATGTTCTTGGATTTGAAGAATCAATATTGTGGAAATGACTGTACTACCCAAAGCAAGCTACAGATTCAATGCAATCCCTATCAAATTACCAATGGCATTTTTTTTACAGAACTAGAACAAATCATCTTAAAATTTGTATGGAGATACAAAAGACCCCAAATAGCCAAAGCAGTCTTGAAGGAAAAAAATGGAGCTGGAGGAATCAGACTCCCTGACTTCAGACTATACTACAAAGCTACAGTAATCAAGACAATATGGTACTGGCACAAAAATAGAAACATAGATCAATGGAACAAGATAGAAAGCCCAGAGGTAAACCCACACATCTATGGTCAACTAATCTATGACAAAGGAGGCAAAGGTATACAATGGAGAAAAGACAGTCTCTTCAATAAGTGGTGCTGAGAAAACTGGACAGCTACATGTAAAAGAATGAAATTAGAACACTCCCTAACACCATACACAAAAATAAACTCAAAATGGAATCAAGACCTAAATGTAAGACTGGACACTATCAAACTCTTAGAGGAAAACATAGGAAGAACACTCTTTGACATAAATCACAGCAACATCTTTTTTAATCCACCTCCTAGAGTAATGGAAACAAAAATAAATAAATGGGACCTAATGAAACTTCAAAGCTTTTGCACAGCAAAGGTAACCATAAACAAGACAAAAAGACAACCCTCAGAATGGGAGAAAATATTTGCAAATGAATCAATGGACAAAGGATTAATCTCTAAAATATATAAACAGTTCATGTAGCTCAATATTAAAGAAACAAACAACCCAATCCAAAAATGGGCAGAAGACCTAAATAGACATTTCTCCAAAGAAGACATACATATGGCCAAGAAGCACATGAAAAGCTGCTCAACATCACTAATTATTAGAGAAATGCAAATCAAAACTACAATGAGGTATCACCTCACACCAGTTAGAAGGGGCATCATCAGAAAATCTACAAACAACAAATGCTAGAGAGGCTGTGGAGAAAAGGGAACCCTCTTGCACTGTTGGTGGGAATGTAAATTGATACAGCCACTATGGAGAACAGTATGGAGGTTCCTTAAAAAACTAAAAATAGAATTACCATATGATCCAGCAATCCCACTACTGGGCATATACCCGGAGAAAACCATAATTCAAAAAGACACATGCACCCCAATGTTCACTGCAGCATTATTTACAATAGCCTGGTCATGGAAGCAACCTAAATGTCCATCGACAGACTAATGGATAAACAAGTTGTAGTACTTATATACAATGGAATATTACTCAGCCATAAAAAGGAACGAAATTGAGTCATTTGTTGAGACATGGATGGATCTAGAGACTGTCATACAGAGTGAAGTTAGTCAGAAACAGAAAAACAAATATCGTATATTAACGCATGTATGTGGAAACTAGAAAAATGGTACAGATGAACCGGTTTGCAGGACAGAAGTTGAGACACAGATGTAGAGAACAAACACGGAGACCAAGGGGGGAAAACCGCAGTGGGGTGGGGATGGTCGTGTGCTGAATTGGGCGTTTGGGATTGACATGTATACACTGATGTGTATAAAATTGATGACTAATAAGAACCTGCAGTATAAACAAACAAACAAACAAAAAACAACTAATACTAAACTTTCTTTGGGTTATTTGTATGGAAATATGTTAATATAAATGTTTCAGACACTACATGAAGTTTCTAAAAATCTTGTATGTTCTGGTATAATGTTATAAGTCATAATTCTAGTTATTACTTTAAAATGTATATCTCAGAAATAACTAAATTTCCTTGTCAATTGTATCATTATGAACTTTCATCAAATCTTTAACCGTGGTCATTTTTAAGTCTTGTCATTTACAGACAGTTCTGGGTGTACTCTGACGCTTTTGCAAAAATGTTCCTATAAAAGGGTTTCATCTCAAGGAATTCATGGAAAAGACTCTGACAAGTACAAGTTTCTGGTAACTGCCTATACTGCTGAACTGAATGAATAAGCATTTTCAGAACTCTAATGGAAAACTGATGAATTCATAAAAGTGCTAACAAAAGATCAAAATGAAAAAAAAATTAATTACATGGGACTGAGTGAACTGATGAGGATGAATATAATTTTTGTGACTTTCTGTTTGAATAATAATTAAAAAATCCCACAAGGACTCAGAGGCAAAAAATATACAGATCAATTTTCACTGCAAAGTAAAGGAGCTGTTACAGTGGAGGATTCCTGGACTGAATGTCAATATTATGACATAGTGTAAGTGTGTTTTGTGTTTGGTAATTGCAATCATTGTTGCTTCTGTTGTGGTCATCCACTTACAATGCTTGGTGTCAGTTTATTTATGCCTTGTAAAAATGAAATACAGTGTGTATGTGTGAAAAAAAAAAGAGTTGATGTTGGAATGTGCTCAGATTTGGGGGAATGTTGGGATGGGGTGACTGTATTTTGCATGTGAGAAGGACATGGTTTTGGGGGGCGAGAGGGTGAACTGTTATGGCCTAATGGTGTCCCTCCAAAATTGTATATTGAAGTCCTAACCCCCAGTAGATGAGAATGTGACTGTATTTGGAAATAGAGTCTTTAAAGAGCTGATTAAGGTTATCTGAGGTTGTTAGGATGGGCCCTAATCCTTTATGTCTCGTGTCCTTATAAGAGGAGGAGATTAGGACAGCGACACATACACACAGAGGTCCATGTGTGAAGACACAGAGAGAAGATGGCCATCTACAAGCCAAGGACAGAGGCCTCAGGAGAAACCAACCCTGCCCACACCTTGATCTCAGGCTTCTAGCTTCTTAGAATTGTGAGAAAATAAATTTCTGATTTTAAGCCAAAAAAAAAAAAAAAAGTTCAACTTTTCCTACCTACTTCATAGGTTGTGGGTTCCATTTCTCAACAGACATCCACTAATTAATTTTTGCCAATCTCCATAGCAAAGTGAATAAATACAGAATTGTAAAAAGAGTGCTCCACCGTTTTTTCCGAGTCTGTCTCAAAAGTCCTTTTATTTAAACAGAAGAAGAATTGATTTCCTTTAAAAAGAAAGAGCACTTTGAAAAATCAAAAATAAGGAATGAAAAAGTTGTACTAAATCCAGTCAACCAACAGCCAGGTTTTGTTTCCAGCTAATTAAAAAGTAGAAAAGAATCTGGCTTCCATTCAATTATAATTGTGTTCCTTTCAACAACAGTATGATAAGCTAAGGGATCATGACAAAATGCTATTACTTACTTCTAATATTTTCAATCATCCATATGTGTTTGATTATATTCTATACATTTCTAAAAATATTTGCCTTACTCCCAACATTTTAACTTTATTATTGGGGGCCTCATAATTCCTAAAGCATTGGTTTCTGGCTTAAGTGTGCATTTTGCAAATATATTTTGTCCATATTAACTAGAAAAGAAAAAATAATCCTATTACAATCACTTAGGACAGTAACAAAAGAATATACAAAGATGCTCTTAGGAAAACTTGTTGAAGACTTGGAAATGGGCAAAAGATAACTGAATGTCCTTTCAGTGGAGTGCTGGGTATTTTCCAGCTGACCCTCCCAGGATTATTTAATTCTATAGGGGTGTGCACCTTTGATTGAATGCCATTACATTGATTAGGCTATTTTACAACTCTGTAAGGGTAGAAGTTGTAGAAAACTGTAAGTAATGCAAATTAATTGCTATCCATTGAAATGCATATCAATTTTGTCTAGTAGAAATATAATGAATTTCTGCCCTGTGGAAAGAATGACCTCAAACATTACATTTTGTTGCCATATAGGATAGCCCTTGTTTTATATCTATAAAACAAGCCATGTATATAATCTTACATTTTCTAGTAGCACATTTAAAAAGGTAAAAAGAGGTGAAATTCATTTTAATAATATATTTTATTTAACTCAATATATCCAAAATATTATCATTTCAACAAGTAATCAACTTTTAAAATCCTGAGATATTTTATATTCCTTTTTTGTATACTAAGCCTTCAAAATCCAGTGTGTAGTATTTTACATGTACAGTACATCTCAGTGCATACTAGCCACAATTCCAGGAGCCCATTATGGTTAGTGGCTACCATACTGGATGGTGCAGCTACAGTTTTTTTGTGTGTGCATAGGTCTGGATGGTTTGACTATTACATCTTCCCATGCAACTATTTTCTAAAACACTTTTGGCATTAGCCCTAGATACTTCTTTTGCACCTACTGTGTGTCTGGCTGTTCACTGCTTACTAGGACAGGTATAAAAACTGTGTAATGGATTTCCTCTGCCCTTAAAGAGTAAGGTGAGATAGGACATACAATTATTAAAAAATTAGAAAACAAGACATTATAGAAATGAATTCTTGAATTTAGTGGATAATAGAGAAGCAAAAAATCAATCCAGATAGGCATAGTCAAGGAGGAGGAGATTTGGAAGGGAAGAAAGGAGTCAAGGATATTCAAGCCTTAATAAACAGGATGAGAGAGGAAAGGGGTAAGTTGGAGCTTAGACAAAACAGGAAGTTACTGGCCTGATTTTATCAAAGACTCTATTTGTTTGCCTTAGATCCTGGTTTTCATAATGTATGCTTGCTCTTTCGTGGCTTGGCCCTTGGGTGGCTTGGCCCTTGGGTGACTGGATTGATTATGGTGGGGTAGAGGATGGTCGTGCTTCTCTGAAGTTTGTTACACCTTTCATTTTTTTCAATAATCATGTGACATCTTTATAATTGGAAAAAAATATTTACTGTTTATAATGTGGAAAAAAAGTTGCACTTATCTCATGGCTCCAGAAATTCTGAAATGAGATTGAACAAATAGGTACGTCTTAACCACTCCAGGATGATCTCCTGAGGTTTTAGAAACTCGAACAAGAGTCCAGGGCTTTTCTTATCACATAGTTCAGAACCGAGGGCTATTGGACTGATACACAGGGGAGTAGGCTTTCCTCCATTTTCCATGAACGTTGTCTTGCAACTACGAGAAAAGTCAAGCACTGCTGAAGGTAATATGTGGCCATCTACGGCTGGTTTTACTTTTGGACAAGCGGTTTGCTAAAGGTGATTGCCTCACTGTTTAATAAGGTTCATGGCTAATGGTTTTGACAGGGATGACTGTTGAACTGCCTGCTGGCCGTGAAACTGATGGGGATTTTAAACACAGCTTTCAGTCTTTGACCTTCATCTTTATGATGTAGCTCACAGAGCACACTGTTGCCTTATTTTCCAGTCAACTTGATCAAACAACCCTTGAAGAATCACTGGATCATTTCCTTTCACTTTGCCCACCTTACCTCTAGCACCACATTGAGTATGTCTTATCCTTATTTGCTTTTGATATTTACTAATTACTATTAACCATTGCCCTGTGTCTACTTCATTCTCTCATTCTGACTCTTTCCACCTACTCAGCTATTTCTCGTCCTTCCCATGTATTCTCCTGCTTTAGCCCAGTAGTTTTGAGTTGACTTCTTGAAATACACCTGGCACATTTTCAAAATGTTAGGACACTTAGTAGACTCATAACGAGATGGCTGTTGAAGTGTAATAACTCCTTATCAATTAACAAAGTTAGCAATTTTTACTGACCAACCACTGTATTTATGGTTTTGTGGTGCTATAGAGACTTTTTTTTAAGCAAATGTGGCCCTAAAGAAGTTCTAAATAGCTTGCTTGTACTCATGGGGTCAAGCAGAGAAAACGACAAACTATAGCAAATAGCATACAAATATATATATGTGTTCACTATAGTGCTCTCTATGCTAATGAAAACACTGGAAACAACCTAATCATCCAATAGGGGAATGATAGGGGAAATTATGTATATATATATATATATATATATATATATATATATATCTTACAGTGAAATATCATGCAACTATTTGAATAGTGATTATGATATCATTTGAGTAAACAGTTACTAAGAATAGCCTTTTAACATGACTTGCTTTAATATATATGCTCCCACTCACTTTCCCGTCTCTGGATCTTTAATGACCCTCTGTTACCTGGATGAGATACCTTTCCTCTCCCCTCCCTGCCAATCTCCATGTCTCCAAAGCCAAGGGCTACACGTTCGTCAACAAGCATTTATTGCGCACCCTGCCAGTTGGCCATTGCTCTCACGGGGCTCATGGTCAAATAATTACGTAAATAAATATACGATTACAACTAGAATGAGTGCTGTGAAGTACAGTAAGTCCCCTACGTATGAATGAGTTCTGTTCCGAGAGTGCATTTGTAAGTCTAATTTGTCTGTAAGTCCAACAAAGTTAGCCTAGGTACCCAACTAACACAATTGGCTATATAGTTCCGTACTGTAATAGGCTTATAATACTTTTCACACAAATAATACATAAAAAACAAACACACAAAAAAATAAAGGAAACATTTTTAGTCTTACAGTACAGTACCTTGAAAAGTACAGTAGTATGGTACAACAGCTGGCATCCAGGGGCTGGCATCGAGTGAACAGGCAAGAAGAGTTACTGACTGGAGGAGGGAGAGGAGGTGAGAGATGGTAGAGCTGAAGGATCGTCAGCAGTAGGAGACGGAGGGCAAGATGCAATTTCACTCATGCCTTACGTGACTGGGCACGGGAAAGCATGTTCCCATCTTTGAAAGTTCGCAACTTGAATGTTCGTATGTAGGGGACCTACTGTAAAGTAGTGGGTGTAAAAGGCGGTAACCTAGGGAAGTCTTCCTTAGGCAACTGACACTTGAGCTGGGACCTAAAGAACAAGTAAGATTGGGACTTCCCTGGTGGTGCAGTGGTTAAGAATCCACCTGCCAATGCAGGGGACACAGGTTCGATCCCTGGTTCAGGAAGATCCCACATGCCGCGGAGCAACTAAGCCCATGTGCCACAACTACTGAGCCCACACACCACAACTACTGAAGCCCGTGCGCCACAACAAGAGAAGCCACAGCAATGAGAAGCCCGTGCACTGAAACCAAGAGTAGCCCCCGCTCGCCGCGACTAGAGAAAGCCTGCGCACAGCAATGAAGACCCAACGCAACCAAAAATAATTTTTTTAATTAAAAAAAAAAGAGCAAGTAACATTTATGAGGCAGTGGGGGTGGGGGTGGGCGGATCAACATGTGCAACGACGCTATTACAGAAAATGCATGGTGTTTTCAGAGAACTGAAAAAAGGTCAGTGTGGCTCCAACACAGGGAATGATAAGGAAGTACTTTGAGATGAAGTGGAGAGGTAGACAAGACCGTGACTATATAAGACTGTGGTATTTAACCGAGCGATGGGAAGTTACTGAAGAACTTGAAAGTCGAGAAGTGGAAGGATGATGTTATCAAATTTGCACTCTGAAAAGCTCATACGGGCTGCATTGTAGAGACTGGATTGGAAAGGACCTGGGTGGACACTGGGAGACCATTTACGAGTCTGGCACATTGATCTGGGTGATAGTTCTAGCTTGATCTAGGAAGCTGGCTGTGGAGAGAGAATAAAGGAGACAGACCTGAGAGGTATTTAGAGATACACTTAGTAGGGCTTGATAACAGACCAGAATGGAGGATGAAGGAGAGAAGGGGCCGGGATGACTCATAGGTTTCTGGCTTATGGAACTGGATGGACAGTGGTGTCTTTCATTAGAAGATAAGCTTCAGGATCGATGATCATGAGTTTGGTTAAGTGTGACCCTCCCATCACGGACTTAAAGATAATCACTGAAGCCGTGGGCATAGATGAGACTGTCTAGGAGGAAAGGATACAGTGAGAAGAGAGGAGGGTCTGAACTGAACCTAAGGGAACTCCAGCATCAGATGGAAGATGTGACTGCAGAGGCAGAGAAAAAACAGAGCGGGAGCAGCAAAACCACGAAAGTGTGGTGTCTCAAAACCGAGAGAGAGTGTGTCAAAAGTCTGCAGTGGTGATTCGTCAGCTCCAAAACTTTAAGCACTTTTTAGAGCACATTTTCCTTTTTACTGTATATTCCTTTCCACATATATATTATGGCTATCTGTGTGCATATCATATTACCACCATTACAGTGTAGGATCCTGAAAGGCAGAGGCTGTGCCTTGTTTATCTTTGTGTCTACAACAAATAGTGCAGAGTATTGATGATGTAGTATGCTCAATAATTATTTGTTAAAGGAATGAATGAATTGTGGGATGGTAAGCCATTCAAAATTTAGTCAAAGAACTTTTGTAGCATCCAGTGATGTTAATGGCTCCCTTGGAAGTGAAGTCTTAGAGATGCACCATATTGCACCCTCCTGAGAGGATCTAAGATAAGATGCTTTAGGATGTGCAGTATTTTCAACAATTCTCATCAATGTCAGGGAAGTAAAAGGAAAGCCAAATCTGTACTCTACCTATAATGAATATAGTTATGGTCCACGACACTTTCTGAAATGGACTTCTCCAAGGTTGTTGGGACCAACAACACTGATAAGGTGCAGTGGAAACGGATTGGAATAGCCATGTGGTCAATTTACATAACATTCCCTTCATTAAGAAACTTCGAAAATTGTGGTGGGAAGGGATTTCAGAAGTTGTTTGGGGTGGGGGGGTGGGAATTGTTCAAATCACTGGGAATCTATGTCCAAAGCACTGATGCCACTAGATTAACTAAACTATAGGAAGTTGTCGACGGGTTTCCATATAAAATAATCTGTTTATTTTTCTACATTCCCGGCCTTCTCTCCCCACTGCTGGCTCCGCTTAACTACCATTCAGAAACAAGGTCCAATCAACCAGTGTGGCTGGAGCATTTATGGACAGCTCCATGAAACAAGAAGGACCTGAGGGGGGCCCTGAAGAATGGGAAAACCTTTGATACGTGGTGTATGAAGGAGAAGAGTCAAGCACATGATTGCTGAGCAGTGGGACTGAGAAGGAGTATGAGGGGCCTGGTGTCCAAGAGACCCTGACCTGGCCACAGTCATGAGTTCAGCTGGGAGGCAGTGCCAGGTACAGTCTGGGGAGCCACATTAATAAGGTTCTTACGGACTTCCCTGGTGGTCCAGTGGTTAAGAATCCGCCTTCCAATGCAGGGGACGCGGGTTTGATCCCTGGTCAGGGACTAAGATCCCACTTGCCATGGGGCAACTAAGCCCACAAGCCACAATTAGAGAGCCTGCGTGCCACAACTACAGAGCCCACACGCTCTGGAGCTGGCACGCACCACAACTAGAGAGAAGCCCTTGCACCGAAACGAGAAGCCTGAGTGCCGCAACTAAGACCCAACGCAGCCAAAAATAAAATTAAATAAATTTAAAAAAAAAGAAAGTACTCTCGAGAGGGTTGACTGCTTATCCACCAGTATTTATTAAAAAAAAAAAAAAGAAGGTTCTTAAATGTTTGATGCTTGAGTTTAAACGTTATTCTGAGTCAGTGGCAAATCCGTGGTGCAAATGGATATGAAGGGAGGGGGGGGAGAGGAGAATATGAGCATCACACATTCAACTCTTTCAAACTGCACTCAGTCTCCCTCGCTGCAGCTGCGAACTATCGCTGTAAGAACACAGCACTCAGATAAAACCCTCAATAGCACAGAAAAACTCTTGCCAACTGTGATAAGAAATTAACCTGCTCACCCCTGAGCTTTGTATTCACTTCCTGTTCCCTCATTCTGATGGCCTCTGTACCTCCCCCCGAGGTAGCCTTCTCCCTCATACTCTAGCTGAAAAGCAACTCAGGGAAAATCTTTTTCTTTGTATTTCCATGCAGAGTGGAGACAGACTGACATTTTCCAAAATTACATTAGCAATCACTAAGAGAAATAAAACAAAAAGATAAGAATAACACAAGAGAGTCAATTTCCCAAGTAAGGATTTGGGCTCCGAAATTCCCCAGGCTAAGTAACGTCACTGGAGCAGTGAGCGTGAGGGGCCCTACTGTTTAAGGAGCACCTTCCAAACAGGAACCCCGATCCTGACATAAGGGAGTCCAACTCCATACAGAGCATACAACTCTTATTAAAGCCCTCTCTTCTCTCCAATTTTCAGCATCCCCAAATTCCCAGGAGCTTTTCCCTATCTAACCTGAGAAGTTACTCTCTCATCTACACCATCCAGTCCCACCATCCTGCTCCCTTGACTATTTCTCTTCCCTACAAACCATTCCACATATCACCACCACCACCCCCCACCCCCCAGATATCACAAAGTCTGTGCTACAAACTCTGTTGCAGGCAGGCAAAGACCAAAGGCTGTGAATGCCTGAATGTCATACTTTCACCTGAGAGCCATTCTTCCCAGTTACTCGTCTGACCCTAAGTTCTGTGGTGATGAAGCTCTGCATGTTCTTCAGCACCCAGGAAAAATGTCAATGTTCACAAATCCAACCTTATTCTTTTTCAAACCTCCCTTATCTGCTTGAGGCCTGTTGCTAAGATCCAGGTTCCTGACGGAGGTACATACTTACTTCACACCCAAAGAAGGGCAGTGGTGACCAGCACCCTTGAGCATCCAGTAAGTGACATAGAGCATGAGTCCAAAACTACTTGGTCTGCCACCCTTGAAATGACCCTCTCAACATACCCATCCTCCTCTACTCCCAGGCCCCCAACACTCCTAGCATGTACCTGGAAAAGATATTCTCATAGACTTTCACAATACAACCATTTTCTTAACTTTATTAGAGACTAAGATAGATTATGAAAGAAAGCTGACAAACATTAAGAGGAAGGAAAAGGAGAGAGAAATTTAGGTAACAACTAGTGGCAACGGTCTGTTTTGAAAAGGCCCTAAAAGTGTTTATGAACTTCCCTTTCAGTAGACTTGCTCGGCAAAATATATTAAAAGTTATGGGTACTACGATTCCCTCAGGAACTCTTAGCATTCACCTGGAAGTGAGGACCAAGCATAATACCCTGCTCAGAGTGTCCTGCAGAAGACTGTAGTACGTGCAGCCCAGCCGAAAAGAGAAATCAACTCTTGTGGTGGATCATTTCCAAAGATGGCCACCAAAAATTCCCTCCATCCCTGTACACACACGCCACTCCTCCCATGAAGAGGTGGACCCCTTTTCTCCTGGACTGGTCTTGTAACTTGCTTTGGCCCAAGTGACATTCTAGTACTCCTAAGAACTACAAGAACTTTAAGGCCTTAATAAGACTTGTCATTTCTGCTTTTGCCTTTTGGGGAATCAGTTGACAGGTTAAAAAGCTCAGGCTAGGGCTTCCCTGGTGGCGCAATGGTTGAGAATCTGCCTGCCAATGCAGGGGACACGGGTTCGAGCCCTGGTCTGGGAAGATCCCACATGCCGCAGAGCAACTGGGCCCGTGAGCCACAACTACTGAGCCTGCGCATCTGGAGCCTGTGCTCCGCAACAAGAGAGGCCGCGATAGTGAGAGGCCCGCGCACCGCGATGAGGAGCGGCCCCCGCTCGCCGCAACTAGAGAAAAGCCCTCGCGCGCGGAAACCAAGACCCAACACAGCCAAAAATAAATAAATAAATAAATGTAATTTAAAAAAAAAATAAAAAGCTCAGGCTAGGCCACTAAATGAGAAGAAAGAGGCCTAGCTATCCCCCAGCCATTCCACCTGAGGCCAGACATGTATGTGATACTGTCTTAGACATTCCAGCCATAGCTGAGCTCCCTGCTGAGTACAGGAACACCATATCTAGCAGAAGAACTACCCGGCGGAGCCCAGCCAACTCAGACAATCCATGAGAAATACTAACTTGCTGTTGTTTTAAGCCACTAAGTTTTGAGGGAGTTTGTTATACTGCCATAGAAAACTGAGATCTGTTTATCAATTCAACCCATCTCAGTCAAGGATATCAACAAATCTGGATCCCAGATAAGCTCTTAGTTCTCCTAGTTTTTATGTTTGAACTGTCCTTTTGTTACTTGAGTGTTCTATATTGATCTCAACCATGCATTCCAGACAGTTTCAATTTCAAATGTTATGCCCCATCATTCCCATAAGAACAGTGTAAGTTATTAGAGCTTACTTTGAGTTCAGAAACTCTGACCATTTTATCTGTATCACTCCTTTAATATAGTTAATGCTTTAACTTCCTCTTTGATTCTGAAGATACTTTGGATTTTATTATTGACATGAATTTTAAATTTTACTTTCAAAATGTCCTGTGTCTATATTTGCTGTGATGATGTCCTTCTGAATGTGTTTAGCAAGTTTATTCATGCTTTTCAAGTGTAAATTCAATGATGTGAGAGCAATGTGTATTCAGACAATAGCATTCCTCAGATGTCACCACTGAAATGAAAGGATTCTCCAGAGATTCAACTCTAATCCTTCTCTCTTCCTTACTCTACAGAATCTCAGCATGACTTGACCAATGTCAATGACTTCAATTAGCATCTGTAAAATGCTGACTCACAAATCTAGACTTCCCATTTGGACTTCTCTCCTTAGATTCAGATATCCTTCCAACTGCCTACCAGGTATCTCTACTCGGATGCTCTACAGGCTTCCCGAACTCACCATCTCCAAAGTGGAATTCGTTATCCCCCAAAACTTATTCTTCCTCCCTTAATCCTTCACTCAATGAACGATAGCAGTATTCTTCCAGAAATCTGGTGTCAGAAAGGAAAAAATCTTCCTCCACCCTTCTAGGTTCTTCTGGCTGGTCTAAGAACTAAATTGACATGAGACAGATTAACAGGAGAAAATTAAACAGAAGTTTAACAGCATGTATACATGGGAGAGACCCAGGAAAACTGAGCAACTTGCCAAAACAGCTGAAACCCTTAAATACCATCTTCAGCTAAAGACAAAAGAGGATTTTGGGGGTATGGGTTTTGGACATCAAAGTGGGGGGAAGGCAATTGACATGGAGATGGAAAAGCAAACGTTTAATAAACAAATGTTTGCTGGGCCATGCGGAGACATTGGGACAGAGAGAAGAATTTTAACAAACAGACTTTGCTTGGGTTCCTCCCTGTCTACACACCTAGTTCATATTACATTTATCTATGGACATAGCTCCCTTCCTGGAACAGGTCCTCTATCTACGATATTTAGGCAGCCAGGGGGAAGGTCAAAAGTTCTTCCTGAGTCTTTTGAGCCTTGATTGTTTTCACCTCAAAATGATCCACATGCCAAAGAGACATTTTGGGGTGGCAAGTTTTTCCCCTACAAATGTGGGTCTCCCCACCAGACCAGAAGCCGTAAGTCCCATTCATTGCTACATCTCCAAATCCTAGCATAGGACCAAGTATACTGTAGTGTCCACTAAATGTTTTTTCAATTAATAATGAGTGAACAATGTTTCATTCTGGTTCTATTAATCCCAATAGGAAATATAACCCCTGTCTAAGCCAGCTACATGTGCCAATACTTTCAGCACCATCTAGTCACGTCTAAGGTAAGACGTCATGAGGAACCTTGTCACCACTAGCAAGAGAAGTAGGAACCAAATTAGCCACCACAGGCCACATATGCTTGGGAAAATCTTGGCCTCCACATGCTATGATATACAGCCTTCCTTACCAGAACTGACAGAATTCCTTTGAACAAGTTGCATGATAGACCCACTGTCTCAGTTCCTAAGCCACTGTTGAACTGGAGCTCCATTCCGAGCAAAACACACCACCTTCCTAATTACAGGAATGAGACCTCTTTCCAGTCATTCATGCTGCCATGCCCCCATGGTATTCCTGTACTTCACAGCTGCACAATATCACATGGCTCTACCTTTTAGAAAACAAGATTTTAACTTTTTTTCCTCCTGATTACAGAAGTCCAGCCAGTTCTAAGTAGTTTAATGTCAACTCACTTCAAATCTATGGTTTCTTTAAGGCACCATGTTGCAGATGTTATTCCCTCTTTCCTGTTGGGTCACGTATACAAACCCATGTCCTGCCTGGTTCATTGTGCCCCACTTCCTCTCTGTATAGCTCCTGGAGTCCTGCCTGCTTCAAATCCAAACCAGTCTGGGTCACAGGCATTTTGAGCCTGTCTTTGTGACCTGAATGTCTTTCATTCTCTTGGTAGGATCATGACTGAGAGTTTTGTGGAAAATATTTTTAAGATTTATGACTGGGGTCTTCCCCGGTGGTGCAGTGGTTGAGAGTCCGCCTGCCAATGCAGGGGACACGGGTTCGTGCCCCGGTCCGGGAGGATCCCACATGCCGCAGAGCAGCTGGGCCTGTGAGCCATGGCCGCTGGGGCTGCGCGTCCGGAGCCTGTGCTCTGCAACGGGAGAGGCCACAGCGGTGAGAGGCCCACGTACCGCCAAAAAAAAAAAAAAAGATTTATGCCTAAATTAACTGCTTTTATACTCAAGATTAATTTATAGCATCTTAATTATTTGATCTGGCAATTTCTTTACGAAATCAAGCACAATCACAGTTATACATGAGATATCCTCTGGGTTTATAATTCTACACTCTTAAAAGTAACTCTACTTTTTTTTCATTGAAGCACATTTGCTTTTCTAGAGTTTGGGGTGATTATAATGGGTTCATTCAAAATAATCTTTATTAAAACAGCACTTCCCAATTTCATAACATCTGAATAAAAAAGCAATTTAATTTCCCTGAAAACAATTTTTGGCATTAAAATTCACTATATCTATTTACATAATTATAGCAAAAGCTCAGTGAAAACTAGCAATCTATTTAACATCTAGTGCTTTATGAAGCACATAAGAACATGAATATACAGTCAAAAGACAGGTTCTTTAATTACCAGCTGTGTTACACTACTTCCTATAACAAATCTTATCACCCCCTACCCATCCTTTGCCTTTCTGTACATAGTCTATAAAATTAGTCTATTAAAAGTTAAACTAAGGACGGGAGATTTAACACACTTGTGAAATGTGGATTATAAATAAATCAATGCCAATGTGTTATCATTAAAGGTCTTAACATATCTATTTTACTTAATAAAGTAAACATATTAACAGTTTGCAAGAGAATGGATAATGCTCAAATATAAAAAAAAACAATTCAGTTCGGCAAATCTTTTCACTTAAGCCTAAAAGTAATCTTTGGATTTATAAATTCAATGCACTCCCTATCAAAATTCCAGCTGCCTTTTTTTTTGGCAAAAATTAACAAACTGCTCCTAAAATTCGTATGGAAATGCAAGAGACCCATAATAGCCAAAACAATCTGAAAAAGAAGAACAAAGTTGGAGAACTCACATTTCCTGATTTCAAAACTTACTGCAAAGTTACTGAAATCAAGACAGTGTGGTACCGACATAAGGGCAGATATACAGATTAACAGAATGGAATTTAGAGTATAGAAATGTACCCTTACGTTTATGGTCAACTGATTTTTTTTTTTTTTTTTTTTTTCCGGTACACGGGCCTCTCACTGTTGTGGCCTCTCCCGTTGTGGAGCCCAGGCTCCAGACGCACAGGCTCAGTGGCCATGGCTCATGGGCCCAGCCGCTCCGTGGCATGTGGGATCCTCCCGGACCGGGGCACAAACCCGTGTCCCCTGCATCAGCAGGCAGACTCTCAACCACTGCGCCACCAGGGAAGCCCTGGTCAACTGACTTTTTACAAGTGTTCCAAGACAATTCAATAAATGAAAGATAGTCTTTTCAACACATGGTGCTGGGACAATATGCAAAAGAATGAAGTTAGACCCCTACCTCACACTGTACAGAAAAATTAACTTAAAATGGACCGTAGACCTACATGTAAGAGCTAAAGCCATAAAACACTTAGAAGAAATCATATAAATACATCTTCATGACTTTGGATTAGGAATGATTTCTCACATAATGACACCAAAAACACAAACGACAAAAGAAAAAACTAAGTTAGACATCATCAAGATTAAAAATTTTGTGCTTCACAGGACACCATCAAGAAAGGACACCAACCCATGAAATAGGAAAAAATATTTGCAAATCACATATCTGACTGGTATCTAGAATTGTAAAAATCTCTTACTACTCAATAATAAAAAGACTAGTAACTCATCTAAAAAACGGGCAAAGGATTTGAATAGACATTTCTCCAATGGAGACAAACAAATAACCAGTAACTATATCACAGAATGTTCAACATCATTAGCCATCAGGGAAATGCAAATCAAAACCACAATAAGATATCACTTCATACCCACTAGGATGGTTAATAATGGTTAATGGTTAATAATGGTTAATAAAAAAAACAGACAATAACAAGTGTTATAGAGGATGTGGAAAAATCGGAATGTTTATACACTGCTGGTGGGAATGCAAAATGGGATGGCTGCTTTGGAAAACAGCTTGGCAGTTCTTCAGGAAGTTAAACGTTGTGTTACCATACGACCCAGCAATTTCACTCTTGGGTATATACCCAAGAAAAATGAAAACATATGTCCGCATAAAAACTTTTACACAAATGTTCATAGCAGCACTGTATCAAATTAAGCAAAGAGTGGAAACATCCTAAATGTCCATCACCTGATGAATGGTTAAAGATTTGGTACATCCACTCTTTCAGTATTCTTGGACCACTTCCAACGTGTGTGTCTGGGTGGGTTTCCCACACAGCACCAAGCAATTCTTGGACACGAGCAGTGTGTTTGAGAATTCAACTCAATTCCATCACTGGCTGCCCAGAGATAGCTTCAGAGTCTACAGGTTAGAGGTTCAGTCCTACAAGAATGCCCCGTCCCCCACTTCAGACACCATCTGCAAGCCCAGGTTATCTGCGCTTATGACCAACTGACTATAAATCAGAAGTCTCCATGACCCCCTCCTTGGGTTCAATTAGTTCGCAAGAGCAGCTCACAGAACTCAGAGGAACATTTTATTTACTAGATCACCAGTTTATTATAAAAGGATATAATTCAGGAACAGCCAAATGGAAGAGTTGCATAGGGTGAGGTATAGGGAAATGGCACGGAGCTTCCATGCCCTCTCCAAGCATCATCCCACTCTTCCCAAATCTCCATGTGTTCACCAACCCAGAACTCTCCGAACCCCATCCTTTTGGGGTTTTAAGGAGGCTTCATTACATATGCATGAAATTAACTAAATGATTTAACTAAATCATTGGCCATTAGCAATTGATTCAACCTCCAGCCCCACTCCCTTCCCAAGAGGTCAGGGGTGAGACTGAAAGTTCTAAACCTCTAATCACGTAGTTGGCTCCACTGGAACCAGCCCCCATCCTTAGGTGCTTTCCAAAAGTCACTCCATTAACATAGTAAAGACACCTTTGTTACTCTCATCACTTAGGAAATTCCAAGGGTTTTAAGAGCTCTACGCCAGAAACCAGACGAAGACCAAGTATATTGTTCTTATAAATCACGATATCACATCCATGCAATGGAATGTTATTCGGCAATAAAAAGAATGAAGTACTGATGGGTGCAACTGCTAATGAAAAATCCAGTCACAAAACACCACATACTACATGGTTCCATTTATATGAAATGTCCAGAATAGGCAAACCTATAGAGACACAAAGCAAATTAGTAATTTCTTAGTGCTGGGAAGGACAGATTGGGTTGGGTAATGGGGAGTGACTATTAATACAACCCAGATTTCTTCTAGGAGGGATGAAAACTAGCTTGTGATTATGGTTGCACATTCTGTGAATATAACAAAAAAATTTAATTATACACTTTAGGTGAATTGTGTGGTATGTGAATTATATCTCAACACAGCTGTTAAAAAATAAAAAGTAATCTTCATCCCACCTCATGTCAAAATCATTACAAAATCTGAATTAGGAAATGTGAATTAAGAAAGTTTTATGAACTTCCTTTTTCTCCCTTAATAGTTTTGATCTGTAGCTGAACATTTTGTAACTGAACTGTCTGCTGAATTGATCCTATTCCTCTCCCCAGTGCTAATCTCCTCAAATTTCTCTTCGACTGTTCTTTCCCCCATTGAGATCGGTACTCTTGTACTTAAAAGATGCAATCCCAAATGACTCTTCATTTATCTCTTGAGTGGCAAGCAGTGTTGCCACAAGAAACCATTTTTCTTTTGAGTCAGAAGACTTAGCCAGTCTGCAATCTACATTCTGCTTCCTGATACACTGCTCAGAGATTATTTCTTTACTTGTGTCAGGAAAACTTGTGAAAGACTTTGAAACGGAGGAAAGAAAAGTATTTTCTGGGTGTCTGGATGGTGCATCTTCCCAGGTTCTCTGATTCTATAGGGGCTTGTGCCTTTCAGTGTTTGAGCTATTTTACAACTCTATGAACTATAGAAAAATGATAATGATGTAGATGATTCGCATCCATAGAAATGCAAATGAATTCAGTGGAATGGAAGGGATTATTGCCAGTGGATATTGACTAGTTTTGCATCTATTTCTAAATCCTTGGAAGCATTCCTGATTGCCTTTATATGTGCATTCTTTTAATTCTCCTTTGAACTGGTTGTACCATCTTACTGGTTCCCTCAGTAATTAATGAGATAGATATTTCATATGTGTTCATTTTATATTTGTCGTGGGTCCCAATTTTAACATTTTTTAGTATCCTTTAACGCTTCTACTTTACACACGGTATAGTGAAATTTGGTTTCCCCCAGATTAGTCCCTAAGAAAGTGACAGATAATAAATAAACGAATAATCCGTAGTTCAGTACTAATGCAGTTTCACTGTATCACAGGTGGGCATATAATGTTAGCACAATACCTAATATACAATTGATGCTCGATAAATTTTTGTTAAATAATCCTTTTTCTCTTTTGCTACATATCTGGAAGTCTCGTCTATTGTCAGAGAAGCCCCTCATGTGCATTTAGTTCACGTCTTCCTAAAAAAATCAGCTCTCTCTATGATGTCGGCACTGCCTTTCACCAAGAACGTCGCACACAGCAGATCTGGCCCCAATTCGTGTGATTTGAGGACTTGCATCCTCCATGCCAACCCCATTATTTTCAGTCTCAGTAAAAATGCACCAAAACTAGGGAGAAAAGATGTCAAAATAAATAACTCTGTAACTGAAGAACACACCTGTCAGCCCACCGCCCAACTCCCCAGTTGTCACTAGCAAGGATGGGAGAAGGGTACAATTTCCCATCTAAGAACTTCATTGTGCCTTTGTAGGTGAATTTCCAGTCCTCATGAAGCTAAAGGAGTTGTCATTAACAGGCTCAGTGATTCAGCCTTTTCTCATTCTTGGCAGGTCTAAGGGGAGAAAAGAAGGCAAGGGGTGGATGCATAATAAAATGAGGTGCTAACTCTATTATAAATAAAGAGGAGCAGCCTTACAACTATGGGGCAGTTAAGGAGAAGCCTATCTTCCTCATCAACGAGTTTTGACTGTAGTCTGAGAACTAAGGCTTGTCCTTAAATGATGTGTTTATTCATTCATTCAATCAACATTTATTAAGCACCTGCTACGGGTCTGGCCCCTTGTTGGGCAATGTAGCAGACACTAAAGGTGTCCTGCTCACAGCCCTCAGACCTTCCCAGAGGTCACCTGCAGAGAATTCCCTCATAAGCTACAGGACTGCCCTGATGGCCACTAAAGGAATGTGCTCAGTGGGTAGATGAAGACCCCTACTTTCTACTCCTACTCCTCAGGGGACTGTGCCACAGTCTCTCTCAAAGTCCCCAGAGGGTTTGAGCCTCTGTTGCCCACAGTGGTATCCTGCTCATTCATGCACCTCGGTACCCCCTTTCTACCTTCCCTGTCTCTCTCCCTGGAATCATCTGTACCCAAATCCTTGCCTTGGTGTCTGTTTGGGGGAAAACCCCAACTACAACAGGAAATGTCTGTACGTGTGGTTGTTACCAAACTGCACTTGGATGGGCTCACCCGCAGGCCAGTAAAGCCAATCTACTGACATGGGGTTGTGCTGTGAAGGAAAGTATAGCGTTTGTTGCAGGGCCAAGCAAGGAGAAAGGGCAGCTCATCCTCAAAAGACCCAAACTCCCCGATGGCTTTCAGGAAAGGATTTTTAAAGGCAACATGTGGGGTGAGTGTTGCAGCTCATAGATCTTCTTCTGATTGGTTGGTGGTGAAGTAACAGCGTGATGTTTCTGGAATCCTAATCCCAGCCTTCTGGTTTAAAAGTCCTTCCTTCACGGTTGTAATTCCCTTTAGTACTCTTTGACCCTTCAAAGGTACCCTTTGAAAGCCTGATTCACCTACAGATTTTTGTGAGAGGGTGCTGTGAAGGGCAGTGAGGGACAGGGTCATGAGGGGAGGTGAGTCCTGACCATATCCCCCCTTCTCCCCTCTGAGGACACTCTGGTTAGAGGAAGCCGTGAGGTTATATCCAGGAAGACTGCACCTTAATGCAAATCAGCAGCTCACGCCTCGCCCAGCTATGGTCCACGATGGCACGTCAAGCCACACAGCCCTTGGAGGATAACAAGGAGGGACCAAGGGAGGCTCCCTCTTTCTCAAATGCACCTGAGCAGCACTGCCCAATAGAAATATACTGTGTGCCACAAATGCAAGTCACAGATGGCATTTAACGTTTCTTGTTAACATATAAAGTAAAAAGAAACAGGTGAAAATAATGGTTTCATTTATCCAAAATATTATTTCAACATGTAATCGATATAAAAATTGTTAATGAGATGTTTTCCTTTTGTTTCCTAAGTCTTTGAAACCCCGTGTGTATTTTACACTTAGAGCACATTTCATTCCCACCTGGCCACAGTTCAAATGCTCACTAGCCACGTGAAGTTCATGGCTACAGTACTGGATGTCACTGGCCTAAGGGAAGGTGACCCTGACAGAGAACAGTCCCTTAGATAATAACATCTCATTCACTATGTTTCATGTAGCAGCTGAGCTAGGGCTCTCAATAGCAATCAGAGACCAAGGCGAGCAGGAGTGAACCATGGCAGAGGAATAAGGAATGAGTGGGAAGCCAGCCCTCCTCTGAGAGAGAATTGTGTGAAGGCAGCCCCATTGTCTGGGCCACATCTGCTGTGTCAAAACCCAATTTGGATTCTTACTTTCTACTGTGTCAGGAACAAGTTGTACTTCCTGGTCTCTTTATTTCCCCCTATTATTCCTTCTATAAATTTCTCTTTTAAAATAAGAAAAAAAAAAAAACCCTGGCTCATTCTACTTTTGTGGTGTGTGTCATAAAGTCCCCTGTCTCTGCTCTCGGGATCTTATGTGCTCTGCCAGCATCCATGGAACTGTGGCGGGCTAGCTTGTTAGGAAGGGTAAAATTCCAGACCTGCTACAGTTCTTGACATTATCATCGCATCCTGCAATGTCTAACCAAGGTCTAACTCCTCCAATGTGACTTTACTAACCTGTCAGGGCTCTTAACACTTCTTGTTTCTACTTAGCCTTTAGCATTTACCATAGAGAGAATATTTTGTTGTAATTTTGCATGTGTCTCTATTTTAACATCTCCAACTCCCCCGCCACACACACACACACACTGCTCTATGCACAATATTCCTTTAAATATTTGCTTATTAACTCATTAATTTTTGTCCCATAAATGTGAACCATCAGAAAGCTTTGGCACCATGTGACGATGGTGCGTGTCCTCCTCTCCTCCCTCATATACTCTCCTTCCCTCGTCCATCCCCTCCCCTTCAGCATCCCTTTCCCCTATAGTCACTTCCGGTGCTTTCCTTCTCATAATGCTAAAACCCATCAACTCAGCGAAATCCAGCCCGCTGAATCTGGAGTCATGGGACACAGGAGCTAAAGAACATCACTTTTTAATGGAATCAATGAATGCCCAAAACACATTTGTCTTCAGAAGGCCTCAGGAAAAAAATTCTTCCCTTCACCAATGCAAATCCCTTTGGAAGGAGGCTGCACTAACGGGACTAAAGTTAATAGATCTCTGGTCCTTTTCCTCATAGGAAAAGGAATCATTACGGCATGAGTCCACCAACAGATGCAGGATATTAACCATTTTACTGCAAATAATTACACCACAAAATTCCAATTATTTTAACCTACCCACCATTTAACATTTAAAAAGGTACAGAAGTAATCGTTCACTCTCTAGACTTAAGTGATCCTTTTCTCTCTTTCTTCCCTTCCTACCTTCATTCTTTCTTTTTTTCCCTCCCTTTCTTCTTTTTTTCATGTTTGTTGTTTTCAAGCCCATAGCATTAAACATGCATTTTTCAGAGCTTTTCAAATTGCAGTGGGCAAATGTATAATGATCCTTACTACCTAGGTGGGGTACACGGTAAGCAGCTCAGATTAATCTGTAATATCAAAATACTATAGCTTATCTTAGTGGCATAGAATTGCTCTCAGACCACAAGATTCGTCTATAACCTGATTAAAGGTCAAAGTATCTATGTGAAATGGAGTATTGTCAGCTGTAGAGGGAGTGGGAAGATAAGGTGGATTGAAGTGAAACTTCTTCCCCACACTCCCTTCCCTCCCATCATCAGGGTTCGAGGTAGGAAGAACACTGAACTTTGGAGAAGAACTTCACTGCGGTGCCGTTCACTGTCATTGTCATGGGGAAGTTGCATCCTGAAGCTCAGGACCAGTAAGCACTGAATAGAACACTAGCATGTTAAGGATTAGCTCCAGAGCCATGTTGCCAATACTATGCAATTTTCAAATCGTCTTTGGAAGGCGATTAGTGCCCTAGGTGACGAATGGTGCTCAATTCTTAGGAACCTAAGAGGGAAATCATCTGTAGCTTGCCATTTTTTGCCCACCCCATTCATAAAACCAGAGCTTCCCACACTGTAGTACCAGCTGAAGTGAAGGGAAAAGGTCTTCACATACAGTAGCCTACTGGGAGGTTTGAATTCAAAACTCCCAAGAAGAGATAGGGGCTTTATTATTCTACAGGGAGGGTTAGCGATGCCTGGGCATGTGCCAGAAAGGAGCGCTTCAACGTGGAAGCTCTTAAAGAGAGAGGACTTGAGAGGTGGGAGAGCTAGAGAACAAGGGGACATTCACATACTCCAAGGGCTTGGACAGTGAGGACTTTGCCTCTATGTATAAAACAAAGGACCAAGGAAGCCTTGGTCACAGCACTTGATCTCAATCCCTCTCCATCTCACACCATCCCCCAACTCTAGACATTGGGATCATTTCCTGAACCACAGAATAAAGAACTGCTCACACCTCCATAGGATGCTGTATTTGTTTGCGGGAAGACAGAAAGAACAGGACCCAGAATGGACAGACGATGACCCCGCTCAACAGTCATCTGACCACTGGCTCACCATCACCGGGAGGAATCGCAACCAGCCAACCTAGATGGACATAAGGCTATCTCCCCAACCTCTCCCTTCCCCAGAGCGCAGCTAGATACCCACCCTGTAGAAAAGAAAGTAGCAGCAGAATCAATATCACGCCCAACCACCAGCCAGGCGAGAGTGCGTCCAGAACCACAGGACTCACACGTTCCTGGTGTGTCTCTAGGCTGGAGTAGGAGGCAACAGGCTTACTCAGTCTGATCTCACCTGTGGTGAACATTTGTTGTTTTTTCATTACAGGACTTCCAAATACCCTTCCATTTGTGGCGAGCCCTCTGATGGCAGGTCCTCCCACCACGGAAGTGCTGCTCTGTTTAGCACCACACTGTTTGGTTAGGCTGACACTTTTTCCAGAACCAATTTTTCTCGATGGAGAAAGCACTAAATTGATTAATGTTCGAGCACAAGTTCTTTACTTCATCACAAAATAAAAACAGTTAGTCCATAGCCTGGCACCAGTCTGCAGACTACGCTTTGTGAAGCACGGATCTGGGGCCATACATTACCTCTCTTAGTATTCAGCCAGGTGTGCAGATGCACATGACCTAAATTCAGTGACCAGGTGCTCCTACCTGGGTCTTTGGATCTCGAAGGAGAGAAACAAAGACGCAGGGACAGTTGAGAAGCTACACACGGTGGTGTGAGCATTTTCAGAAGACCAGCAGGAGTATCAGCCTTGAAAGTCCACAGGTAGCAGCAGCATTAACCGCTCAGAGTTGGGACAACAGCGACACCGTAAACAGACGACAGCATGCCCTGCCATGTTCGCCACTTACAGCCTCTCCTGGTTTCCATTTTTCTGAGCCTGGTTCTCCAGCCTGTCCATCATTTCTGTGAGCTACCCAAGAACTTCCAATAAATTCTTTTTCTGCCTAGGTGAGCCAAGAGAGGATTTTGTCTCCTGCATCCAAGAAATTTGATTGATAAACTCTCTCACATTCCAATCAGATGACTGGTGATACCTGTGTGCGTACCAAGGTCACCAAACAATTTTCTGATTGTAATTTGGCCTCTCCTATGTTAACTAGAAAACTCTGGGCTTCTTGGTAACTATAGTTCTCATTGAAAATTAATTGATTGGCATTTAGGTCTTAAATATCAGGTGATAAGTAGGGATAATGTGAGTCCACTCCAGAGAGAAAGATCGATACTCTGTAAGTTGATAAACTTGGACTTCATATGCTACCATGGTGACACTCAGAACATGGGTTGTGGCAAATTGACCACATGTGTATCTGTGAAGACCTGGCCTGCGGACCCCTTCTGCAGAGTTACAACTCCTACTCTACCTTCCACCACCCTACGGCTTTCTTACAGTTATTGAAGATTAAATCAGACTTATTTACAGTCTTCTAAGTCTGAAACAGGCAATAGAATGAACAGGTTCAAATTAAGCTCTTAGAAGTTCATAACTTGCCAGCAAGGCAACTTATGAATCCTTTTTCTTATATAAATTTATTTATTTATTTTTGGCTGCGTTGGGTCTTCGTTGCTGCACGCAGGCTTTCTCTAACTGCAGCGAGCGGGGGCTACTCTTCATTGCGGTGCACGGGCTTCTCATTGCGGTGGCTTCTCTTGTTGCAGAGCACGGGCTCTAGGCGCGCGGGCTTCAGTAGTTGTGGCACGCGGGCTCAGTAGTTGTGGCTCGCAGGCTCTAGAGCACAGGCTCTGTAGATGTGGTGCACGGGCTTAGCTGCTCCGCAGCATGTGGGATCTTCCCGGACCAGGGCTCGAACCCGTGTCCCCTGCAGTGGCAGGTGGATTCTTAACCGCTGCACCACCAGGAAAGCCCCAACTTATGAATCTTGAAATAAACTTGTCCACGTGCATCACATTGGCACAGTTCCCCATTTATCACCCGTAAGCATCCCATACCAAAACCATATGGAAAGAAATTATTATCAGAAAGCAATCTGGGGCTTCCCTGGTGGTGCAGTGGTTGAGAGTCCGCCTGCCGATGCAGGGGACACGGGTTCGTGCCCCGGTCCGGGAAGATCCCACATGCCGCGGAGCGGCTAGGCCCGTGAGCCATGGCTGCTGGGCCTGCACGTCCAGAGCCTGTGCTCCGCAATGGGAGAGGCCACAGCCGTGAGAGGCCCGCATACCGCAAAAAAAAAAAAAGCAATCTGTGAATTTTAAAAAATAAGTCTTTTTTAAAAAGCAGCCAACTGTAAACCCATATTGACTACATCTCGTTAATTTCTGGCTTGATTCTAATTTGTATCATTAAATATTTGCTTGTTGGTTTCATTTCTTTAAACATGAGTAATAATAATTCTACCTCCTTATACTTAACAATTAATTCATAACAATTCTATATTACACAATCATTGCTTTATCCAAAATATCTGGATGAAGGTACCTGCAAAATATTCCAATATTATCCCACCACTGTCAACAAAGGTACTGGACAAATAAATCAGTGCTGTCATCTCACTTCTAAAAACAATCAAATAATTTTCTACCAGACAAATCTTAAACCTACAAATAAGTAAACTTTGGATCCCCAATAATGTTATTAATAAATCAACCCTCAGTTTGATGTTTTATACTCTCCTGATTCTACAGGACCAGCTCTTCATTATCAGGAAGTATCACCTGTAGGATCACGTACAGCACTTGACAGCTTGCACCGCGCTTCTATGTGCATCTTATTAATTCTTATGAACACCCAATGGAGTGGTACAGCACGCAAGCATTTTTATCTCCATTTCACAGATGAAGAAACCAGGGCTCAGGGTGAGCCAAGGCCTTTCTCAAAATGACTCATCTCAGAACTGCCAGGGCCAAGACTGGTTCAAATCTCAGAACCACCACCCTTCACCACCTGCATATAAAGCATGAAGACCTTCACATAACCCCCACCGGGCATATCCTTTCTTCTCTGAGCAACAGATGGCGTGACCTTACTGCCTTCATACAGGCATCCGATTTTTCTCTGAGTCTCCTTTTCTTCACAGTTGCCTCCTCCAAAGGATTAGCGCAAACCTGTTCTTAATAGATCCTTTGCTTCCTGCTCATTTTATGGGCTAGTTATGCAGATTAGATTTTTAAATGTCTGTAAAAGGACTTTGCAATCATGTGCAGCACCAGCGTGTACAGCAAAGTGTCATTATAATAATTACCACTTACTCAGAAGCCAACGAGAGCAGCTCTCCTTCCTCCTCCCTTCTCCCCCTCCTTCCTCCCTCTTCCCTCTCCCTCCCTCCATCCTAAATACTTCAGAGCAAAAAGCAGTAATTCATCGAATCAACAGCCAACATAGACACCACAGGACACAAAATGCCAGAAATATAAAAGATCACAGTCTCCTGAGGGAATAAATGGCTCTGAGATTGGCCTGAGTTCAGGGCATGGCTGTGGCCGCATTAATCTGAGTCCCCATTTTCTGCCCTGTTTTGGGGATAAGCTAAGGGATGAAAGACAGTAAAATAAATATAATATGCTTAGATATCAATGAAGTATGTTGCACACTGTTCCACCAAATATTAAATTTTAATGTGATCAAGTTAACTCAGATAAAACATTAGAGAAATCATAAAATACACACTTTCTCTCTAGAGGACAAACGCAGCCTTTATCTACACATCTCATCTCAGCTTTCGAACATCCCAGAAAGAGAAGGTCCCCAAATTTTGGCTTTGCCAAGGGCAAAACAAGTATGACCGTAGAACAAGAACAAGCCCTTCTTGAGCACAGATTATGACGTATTCTTTTTCGTATGTTAATTTGTACCTCAGTACAGGTATACCTTGGAGATACTGTGGGTTCAGTTTCAGACCACAATAAATTAAATATTGCAATAAATCGAATCACGAATTCTTTGGTGTCCCAGTGTATATAAAAGTTATGTTTATACTATACTATAGTCTACTAAATGTGCAATAGCATGAGGTCTAAAAAAAAGAGGTACATACCTCCATCACAAAATACTTTATTGCTAAAAATGCCAACCGTCATCTGAGCCCTCAGCGAGCTGTAATCTTTTTGCTGGCGGAGGGTCTTACCTTAACGTCGATGGCCGCTGACCGATCAGGGTGGTGGTGGCAGAAGGTTGGTGTGGTTGCAGTAATTTCTCAAAATAAGACAACAGTGAAGTTTGCCGCATTGATTGATTCCTCCTTTCATGAACGACTTACCTGTCTGCTGTCTTATATGGATGCAATTCACGGCGCCCAACACAATTCCAATAGTAACATCAAAGATCACTGATCACAGATCACCATAACAAATATAATAATATCGAGAATGTCTGCAATATTGCAGGAATGACTAAAATGTGGCACAGAGACACAAAGTGAAAAAACGCTACTGGGAAAATCGTGCCGACAGACTTGCTCTACGCAGGATTGCCACAAACCTTCAATTTGTAAAAAGTGCATTATCTGCAAAGCACAACGCAACAAGATATGTCTGTACATACGACAGTGTTAAAAAGATGTTATTCTTACCTCACACATTAGAAAAAGTGAGGCACAGAAAGGGAAGTTACTTTCCACTAGCCTCTAATGCCAAAGCCAAGGTCAAACGGTGATAAACAGAGTGAAGTGGAAAATCAAGAACGGAAGTGGGAACAGAGGAGGCAGTAGAAGTTTTCGGATTTGCCCGCAGGAAAGTCCAAAGCAATGTCAAACAGCAAAATTAACAAGCTAGAAGGCCCTCCACGCCGTAGGAGTAGCAGGAGCCATCTGCAACCCACCATATCCCCACACTTACCATTTCCACGCACACCAATCTGGCTTCCAATGTCAGCGCCTGCAATTCTCTTCTGCGGACTTTCTTTGGCTGCCAGAGCAGGTCTTTCCACTGGAGGTGCTGAGGAACTAGCATCGCCCTGGGAATAACAAGAGTGGGTGGATGAATACCGCAGCTCTCATACCTCTCAGGAGAGATGACCCTTAGCTGTGTGTTCTACACTGTTTCCCAGGGTTTCCCCACTGATATTGCACACAGGTTGCCCACAGTACTAACTGACTTAATAACCCACCTTTTATTTGCTACCTTCTTTTCCCTGTCTCGCTTCCCCACTCCCTACCAGTGTTTCTTGGAATTAACTCAGCAATGAACTATTTGCATAGAATTTTGGTCTCAAGGTCTTCTTCTTGAGGGGACCCATACTAAGAAAACAGCCTATCTTATGAACCTAGAACATTGACAAACTTGTATTGGAGTCATCTCACTCCAATAAATTCATGCAATAGAATTCATTCAAGGACTAGTCTGGAAAAGATGAGTTTCTACACCACACATTTCCTGAATGTGTCTCATGTATGCTGCAAACAAACCAATCAGGTTCCTGCCACTTGAGCTGGCTCTATCCCCTGCCCACTGCCCTCAGTAAGGGTCACCATCACAAAGGAGGCAAGAATACACAATGAGGAAAAGACAGTCCCTTCAGCAAGTGGTGTTGGGAAAGTTCGACAGTCACATGTAAATCAATGAAGTTAGAACACTCCCTCACACCATACACAAAAATAAACTCAAAATGGCTTAAAGACCTAAGTATAAGACACCATAAAACTCCTAGAAGAGAACGTAGGCAAAACATTCTCTGCCATAAATCATACCAATGTTTTCTTAGGTCAGTGTCCCAAGGCAATAGAAATAAAAGCAAAAATAAACAAATGGGACCTAATCAAACTTAGAAGCTTTTGCACAGCAAAGGAAACCATAAACAAAATGAAAAGACAACCTACTGACTGGAGAAAACATTTGCAAATGATGTGACCAACAAGGGCTTAATTTCTAAAATATACAAACAGCTTATACAATTCAATAACAAAAAAACAAACAACCCAGTCGAAAAATGGGTAGAAGACCTAAATACACATTTCTCCAAAGAAGACACACAGATGGCCAACAGGCACATGAAAAGATGTTCATCATCTCTAATTATCAGAGAAATGTAAATCAAAACTACAGTGAGGTACCACCTCACACCACTCAGAAGGGCCATCATCAAAAAGTCTACAAATAACAAATGTTGGAGAGGGTGTGGAGAAAAGGGAACCCTCTTACACTGTTGGTGGGAATGTAAATTGGTACAGCCACTATGGAGAACAGTATGGAGATTCCTCAAAAAACTAAAAATAGAGTTGTCATATGATCCAGCAATCCCATTCCAGGGCATATATCTGGACAAAACTATAATTCAAAGAGATACATGCAGCCCTATGTCCACAGCAGCACTATTTACAATAGCTGAGACATGGGAACAACCTAAATGTCCATCGACAGATGATTGGATAAACAAGATGTACATATACAATGGAATGTTACTCAGCCATTAAAAAGAATAAAGTAATGTCATTTGCAGTAACATGGGTGGGCATAGAAACTATCATACTTAGTGAAGTAAGTCAGAAACAGAAAGACAAATATATCACTCATATGTAGCATCTAAACTACGACACAAATGAACATATCTATGAAACAGAAACAGAGTAACAGACATAGAGAACAGACATGTGGTTGCCAGGGGGAGGGAAGGATTGGGAGTTTGGGATTAGCAGATATAAACTATTATATATAGGATGGATAAACAACAAGGTCCCACTTTATAGCACAGGGAACTATATTCAATATCCTGTGATAAACCATAATGGAAAAGAATATGAAAAAATATATATGTATAACTGAGTCACTTTGCTGAAATTAACACAGTGTAAATCAAATGTACTTCAATAAAATTTTTTTTAATTAAATTAAATTAAAAAGTAACGGTCACCATCCCTTCTCCGGGGTTCTTATTGCACTGAGGTTACACTGAGCTCCATAGGAAGGGAGAAGAATGTCCTCTTCCCTGCCTTGGTCACGCTTTGTCACATGGGCACCTACATGGTATTGTTTGTGCTCCTGAGTCACATAAACTCTTTGTGAAAAAGCCTCTCTGGCATCTGCTGCCTGCAGCCCCTCCAACCAGTGACCTCAATCATGATCCCATAGGGTCATTTTGGAGAGCATCTCCAAGACAGGACCATGCTGCGCTCTCTAAAGTCTTTTCCCATAATCATCCCTGAGCTCCCTTGATCTTACTCCTCCCCAAACTCCTCTGCCCTTAGACCCTTGATGCCCCATTAGTTACCTCTTCCCAGGTATATATGAATTGCAGGACTGCTCACAGCTTGGGCCTCAGCAGGAATCCATACTTCACTTACTATCTAACACAGACACATACACATCATCCACACTCTCTATCTTTACTCAGCTGACCTAAAAAATCAGAGCTAAAATGACTTTGGACCTGGAATCAATTGGATACAGTGATGAATTGGTCTGATAATCCACATCATAAAACCAACTCTATAAAGTGTGGTCATGGACTCAGTGGCTTTCATTCTGTTCCGTCTGAAATTCTATAACCTTTTCTAAAGAATATACTGTACCTTTACTTTGCCCTGGAAATTTTACAAAGGCTATTGGTCCAAAGTCATAAAGTTCTGACCTGATTAGACTTGGGTAGCTGATGGGAGAAATCAGAGGTCCAGGAGTTCTGAAGTATTTCAAGCAGAGTATAATTGGAATGTTAAGAAAAGATCAAGATGTAATGAATTGAACATAGAAACACATGAAATCAGGAAGATGCTCAAATGCCACATCGTCTTTAAATCCCGTTCTGTTTCCTGCATACGCACGCATGCATAGTCACGTGTGCACACAAGCGATCGCTCGCTCACTTGAATAGGCACATAGCACTTGGGTCAACACAGGCAGGGTAGCATGCCAATTCTGAGACTGGACTCTCTGGGATCAAATCCCAGATCTGCCACTTATTACTTCTGTGACTTGGATGAATTACTTAACCTCTATGTGCCTCAGTTTCCCCATATGAAAATGAAGGTAGTAATTGTCTAAAGTCCTAATGAATTAGCTATTTTTAAAGTGCTTAAAAGAGTGACTCACAGAGTAAGCACTCTGTATAATGGTATTTGCTATCTTGTTTTATTTTTAGTTACCTGAGCATTTGTCTTACACTTTCTCCTAAATTTTAGATGACGGAGAACAGAAATCACATCTTCATACTAATATTTCTCCTGCATTTGCAAGACACTTGATGACAAATGCTTACAGAATTTGATATGATTTAGTGCCCACCAACACTGAGGCCTCCTCTAGGCCCATAGGGAATATTTTTTATCATGACATGATGTCACAATGATGAAATTAACTCAGTATAAAAAAAGTAAATAGAAAAGAAGATTGAAATGATATGCAAATGAACAACTAAGATGAGGAATCAACTGACACTAAACACAAGTAATGGTAAGGACCAAGTCTGAAGCCACAGAGATCCCCTAACAATCCCAATAATGCTTGAGGAGACCGGGCTTCCTTGTATTTCTCACAAGATAAGCCAGAATCTTCAAACTGAATATTCATTGCAAAACTAAGAGGAAACAAAGAATCTAAAAATCCATTAAAGCATGAGAAATGTATGTATTTTGCATGTACCAAGAGAACAAACTCTTCCAAATTTATCAAAGGTCTCTCATACCTTGGAACGAAAGAAATATACTCATTGATTCCTACAGCTCTACCACGACCACCTGCAATAACAATAGCTACCACTGATGTTGTACCTATTCTGCGTCAAGCACTTTAAATTATATATATTGGTACCTTCCAAGCTAAAGTGACATATTAAATACACATCTAACCTTGTTCCTTCCCCAAATTCACACTAATCTTATCAAAAAGGGAAATTTTTTTTTTTTTTTAAGTAGGGGGAAAGGAGAAGAGAAAACATCAAATTTTTGAAAGTTGGCCAAGCAAGGTACTGGAGGACCTTTTTAAAAATCCTACTATTCAGAGTGAATTTGAGTGAATAGGCTGGGTAACCAAACTTTTACATTTCTGATTTCATTTGCAGTGAAATGGTCTATGGTGTGGAACAAAGTTTTCAATGCCTGAACAGAAAACTAATATTTAATGGCATATCAAAAAAAGTTAATTTAACTATGAGTGAAAGTAATTATCTTTCTGTCAGCATCAATACATCATTTAAATATCTTTACACATCTGTGAATTGCAGATGCAAGGTTCACAGCTTAGGGAACCATTTGTAAACTTTCCTTAGCCAAGGATCTAATGGACAGTAACAGAATGATAGTGGGGGACTTTAACACCTCACTTACATCAATGGACAGATCATCCAGATAGAAAATTAATAAGGAAACACAAGCTTTAAATGACACAACTGACGAGACAGATTTTTTTTTTGCAGTACACGGGCCTCTCACCGTTGTGGCCTCTCCCGTTGCGGAGCACAGGCTCCGGATGCGCAGGCTCAGCAGCCATGGCTCACGGGCCTAGCCACTCTGCAGCATGTGGGATTTTCCCAGACCGGGGCACGAACCCGTGTCCCCTGCATCGGTAGGTGGACTCTCAACCACTGCGCCACCAGGGAAGCCCTGAACAGACAGATTTAATTGATACTTATAGGACATTCCATTTGAAAACAGCAGATTACACTTTCTTCTCAAGTGCACATAGAATATTCTCCAGGACAGATCATATCTTGGGTCACAAATCAAGCCTGAGTAAACTTAAGAAAACTGAAATCATATCAAGCATCTTTTCTGACCACAAGGCTATGAGGTTAGAAATAAATTACAGGAAAAAAAACTGTAAAAAACACAAACACATGGAAGCTAAACAATACGCTACTAAATAACTAAGAGATCACTGAGGAAATCAAAAAAATACCTAGAAACAAATGACAATGAAAACACGATGACCCAAAACCTATGGGATGCAGCAAAAGCAGTTCTAAGAGGGAAGTTTATAGCAATACAATCCTACCTCAAGAAACAAGAAAACTTTCAAATAAACAATCGAACCATACACCTGAAGGAACTAGAGAAAGAGAAACAAAACCCAAAGTTAGCAGAAAGAAAGAAATCATAAAGATCAGAGCAGAAATAAATGAAATAGAAACAAAGAAAACAATAGCAAAGATCAATAAAACGAAAAGCTAGTTCTCTGAGAAGATAAACAAAATTGATAAACGATTAGCCAGACTCATCAAGAAAAAAAGAGAGAAGACTCAATTCAATAAAATTTGAAATGAAGGAGAAGTTACAACAGACAATGCAGAAATACAAAGCATCAGAAGAGACTACTACAAGCAGCTGTATTCCAATAAAATGGACAACCTGGAAAAAATGGACAAATTCTTAGTAAGGTAAAACCTTCCAAGACTGAACCAGGAAGAAATAGAATATATGAACAGACCAATCACAAGCACTGAAATTGAAACTGTAATTAAAAATCTTCCAACGAAGTCCAGGACCAGAAGGCTTCACAGGTGAAATTCTATCAAACATTTAGAGAAGAGCTAACACCCATCCTCCTCAAACTCTTCAAAAAATTGCAGAGGAAGGAACACTCCCAAACTCATTCTATGAGGCCACCATCACCCTGATACCAAAACCAGACAAAGATGCTACAAAAAAAGAAAATTATAGACCACTAACACTGATGAATATAGATGCAAAATCCTCAACAAAATACTAGCAAACAGAATCCAACAGCACATTAAAAGGATCATACACCATGATCAAGTGGGATTTATCCCAGGAATGCAAGGATTCTTCAATATACGCAAATCAATCAACGTGATACCATATTAACAAATTGAAGAATAAAAACCATATGATCTCAATAGATGCAGAAAAAGCTTCTGACAAAATTCAACACCCATTTACATTAAAAAGTCTCCAGAAAGTGGGCACAGAGGTAACCTACCTCAACATAATAAAGGCCATATATGACAAACCCACAGCAAACATCATTCTCAATGGTGAAAACCTGAAAGCATTTCCTCTAAGATCAGGAACAAGACAAGGATGTTCGCTCATGCCACTATTATTCAACACAGTTTTGGAAGTCCTAGCCATGGCAATCAGAGAAGAAAAAGAAAATGAATATGAATTGGAAAAGAAGTAAAACTGTCACTGTTTGCAGATGACATGATACTATACAGAGAGAATACTGAAAATGCCACCAGAAAACTACTAGAGCTCATCAATAAATTTGGTGAAGTTGCAGGATATAAAATTAAGGCACAGAAATCTCTAGCATTCCTATACACTAACAATGAAAGATCAGAAAGAAAAATTAAGGAAACAATCCCATTCACCATTGCAACAAAAAGAATAAAATACCTAGGATTAAACCAAACTAAGGAGGTAAAAGACCTGTACTCAGAAAACTGTAAGACACTGATGCAAGAAATCAAAGATGACACAAACAGATGGAGAGATATACCATGTTCTTGGATTGGAAGAATCAGTATTATGAAAATGACTATACTACCCAAAGCTATCTACAGATTCAATGCAATCCCTATCAAATTACCAGTGGCATTTTTTACAGAACTAGAACAAAAAAATCTTAATATTTATATGGAGACACAAAAGACCCTGAATAGCCAAAGCAGTCTTAAGGGAAAAAACAGAGCTGGAGCAATCAGCCTCCCTGACTGACTATACTACAGGGCTACAGTCATCAAGACAGTATGAGAAATGCAAATCAAAACTACAATGAGATATCATCTCACACCAGTCAGAATGGCCATCATCAAATAATCTAGAAACAGTAAATGCTGGAGAGGGTGTGGAGAAAAAGGAACCCTCTTGCACTGTTGGTGGGAATGTAAATTGATACAGCCACTGTGGAGAACAGTATGGAGGTTCCTTAAAAAACTACAAATAGAACTACCATATTACCCAGCAATTGCACTACTGGGCATATACCCTGAGAAAACCATAATTCAAAAAGAGTCATGTACCAAAATGTTTATTGCAGCTCTATTTCCAATAGCCCGGAGATGGAAACAACCTAAGTGTCCATCATCGGATGAATGGATAAAGAAGATGTGGCACATATATACAATGGAATATTACTCAGCCATAAAAAGAAACGAAATTGAGCTATTTGTAATGAGGTGGATAGACCTAGAGTCTGTCATACAGAGTGAAGTAAGTCAGAAAGAAAAAGACAAATACCATATGCTAACACATATATATGGAATTTAAGAAAAAAAAATGTCATGAAGAACCTAGGGGTAAGACAGGAATAAAGACACAGACCTACAAGAGAATGGACTTGAGGATATGGGGAGGGGGAAGGGTAAGCTGTGACAAAGCGAGAGAGAGGCATGGACATATATACACTAACAAACGTAAGGTAGATAGCTAGTGGGAAGCAGCGGCATAGCACAGGGAGATCAGCTCGGTGCTTTGTGACCGCCTGGAGGGGTGGGATAGGGAGGGGGGAGGGAGGGAGACGCAAGAGGGAAGAGATATGGGAACATATGTATATATATAACTGATTCATTTTGTTGTAAAGCAAAACTAACACACCATTGTAAAGCAATTATAAAAAAAAATAAAATAAATAAATAAATAAAAGACAGTATGATACTGGCACAAAAACAGAAATATCGATCAATGGAACAGGATAGAAAGCCCAGAGATAAATCCATGCACATATGGTCACCTTATATTTGATAAAGGAGGCAAGAATATACAATGGAGAAAAGAGTCTCTTCAATAAGTGGTGCTGGGAAAACTGGACAGCTACATGTAAAAGAATGAAATTAGAACACTCCCTAACACCACACACAAAAATAAACTCAAAATGGATTAGAGACCTAAATGTAAGACCAGACACTATAAAACTCTTAAAAGAAAACATAGGAAGAACACTCTTTGACATAAATCACAGTAAGATTTTTTTCACCCACCTCCTAGAGTAATGGAAATAAAATCAAAAATAAACAAATGGGACCTAGTGAAACTCAAAAGCTTTTGCACAGCAAAGGAAACCATAAACAAGATGAAAAGACAACCCTCAGAATGGGAGAAAATATTTGCAAATGAATCAACGGACAAAGGTTTAATCTCCAAAATATATAAACAGCTCACACAGCTCAACATTAAAAAGACAAACAACCCAATAAAAAAATGCGCAGAAGGGGCTTCCCTGGTGGCGCAGTGGTTAAGAATCCTCCTGCCAATGCAGGGGACACGGGTTCAAGCCCTGGTCTGGGAAGATCTCACATGCCGCGGAGCAACTAAGCCCGTGCACCACAACTACTGACCCTGTGCTCTAGAACCCACAAGCCACAACTACTGCAGCCGGTGCAGCTAGACCTGTGCTCCGCAACAAGAGAAACCATCGCAGTGAGAAGTCCACACACTGCAACAAAGAGTAGCCCCTGCTCACCACAACTAGAGAAAGCCCGCATGCAGCAACAAAGACCCAGCACAGACAAAAATAAAATAAATAAATTTATTTTAAAAAATGGGCAGAAGACCTAAATAGACATTTCTCCAAAGAAGATGTACAGATTGCCAACAAACATATGAAAGGATGCTCAACATCACTAGTTATTAGAGAAATGCAAATCAAAACTACAATGAGGTATCACCTCACACCAGTCAGAATGGGCATCATCAGAAAATCTACAAACAATAAATGCTGAAGAGAGTGTGGAGAAAAGTGAACCCTCTTGCACTGTTGGTGGGAATGTAAACTGACACAGCCACTATGGAGAAAAGTATGGAGGTTCCTTATAAAACTAAAAACAGAATTACCATATGACCCAGCAATCCCACTACTGGGCATATATCCAGAGAAAACCATAATTCAAAAAGACACATGCACCCCATTGTTCACTGCAGCACTATTTACAGTAGCTAGGTCATGGAAGCAACCTAAATGTCCACTGACAAATGGATAAAGAAGATGTGATTGGGCTTCCCTGGTGGCGCAGTGGTTGAGAGTCCGCCTGCCGAGGCAGGGGACACGGGTTCGTGCCCCGGTCCGGGAAGATCCCACATGCCGCGGAGCGGCTGGGCCCGTGAGCCATGGCCGCTGGGCCTGTGCATCCGGAGCCTGTGCTCTGCGACGGGAGAGGCCACAACAGTGAGAGGCCCTTGTACCGTAAAAAAAAAAAAGATAATGTGATATATATATATACAATGGAATATAAATCAGCCATAAAAAGGAATGAAATTGGGTCATTTGTAGAGACGTAGATGGACCTCGAGACTGTCATACAGAGTGAAGTAAGTCAGAAAGAGAAAAACAAATACCGTATATTAACGCATATATGTGGAATGTAGAAAAATGGTACAGATGAACAGGTTTGCAAGGCAGAAATAGAGACACAGATGTAGAGAACAAATGTATGCACACGAAGAGGGGAAAGAGGGGGGTGGGGTGGGATAAATTGGGAGATTGGGATTGATATATATACACTAATATGTATAAAAAGATAACTAATAAGAACCTGCTGTATAGCACAGGGAACTCTACTTCACTTTGCTGTACAGTAGAAACAACACTGTAAAACAACTATACCCCAATAAAAAAATTTTGCACTAATGCCAGGCATATGATACATATTTAATAAATGAAATCTGCTCTTCTCTCTAAAAAAAAAAGAAAAGTAATATTTAATGGCTTATAAAAAATGTTAATTATGAGTGAAAGTAATTATCTTTCTGTCAGCATCAATACATCATTTAAATATCTTTAGACATCTGTGAATTGCATAGGCAAGGTTCACAGCTTAGGGAACTATCTGTAAAATTTCCTTAGCCAAGGATCTAATCTAGTATGTCCAGCAAGTTTAAATGATCATGAAGATTAGGGTGCAACCCCCAAATATATTTGCCAGTAACGAAATATAATTTTTTATCTTCCAGTTTTATTGAGATATAGTTGACATATAGCACTGTATAAGTTTATGGTATACAGCATAATGATCTGACTTAATACATCATGAAGTGATTATCACAGTAAGTTTAGTGAACATCCATTGGAAATACAATTTTTAAATAGCATAACAAATTATCTGATCCCCTTATGTTTAAAATCCATATATTGCTGTGGCCACTAAAATCTGAGAAATACATTATCTATGAATTAACTTAATCAGGTTTCTGGATGGCGAGAAATTTTCCCTCTCTTCCATGGATAAATTTGTAGAAAGTAGTTTATATTCTAGAAAATAAGTTGACCTACTTATAAATATATGTTTAATTTCTTAGTTGCAACTCCATCGTCCCCGGTAAGTTAGTTGTCTACATATAAGACTTTGAGATAGAAGTGGAGCAGAATGTGCTAGCCCAAAATATGCCTCTTTGGCGTAAGAATTATCTTGAAGCCGATTATTTTTAAGGACCAGCAGACAGAGAAGAAGCTCTGAACACAGAGCAGAAGTTACCCTTTAGTAAGAGACATTTACATTTATAGGGGAAACCTCTATTTGTAAGGGTGTCTCCCTCTCTGTACCAGGAAAAGGAGGATTACTAAAACTCTAGAAACTCTTATCAATGGAGAAGGCTTGGAGCTAAATCTGTATTAACAACTTTACTCTTGTTTGCTATGTTTTCCTGACATCCTCCCATAACTGGCTCCCTTCTCCCAACGCTTACTTTTGTCTTTAGATGGAGCTTGTATTGAAGGTGGTGGCTTGGGCCATTTCAGGGAGTTACTCAGTTCCCCTGGGTCTCTCCCATCTATACAGCAGGTGTACATGTTATCAAACTTCTGTTTGCTTTTCCCCTGTTAATCTGTCTTTTATTAAAAAGGAGAAGGGTAAAGGGAAAATGACTTTTCCTCCCCCACAAGACAATATTTATTAAATATATATGTGTTGTGTCAGTAAGGACATTTCTCATCACTAGTGATAATAAAACCAACTCAAACTCATTTTTATTAAAAAGGGAAATTATTGGCTTGATTAATTGAAAAGTAGAGGGAAGGAATTCTAGTTTCAGGCACAGTTGTATCAAACAATGGCATCAGGACTCACTACAGTCCATGCCTTGACGTCCTCACATCTATACACACCTTTCTTTTCATACACAGTTTTAAAAGTGTCTCCTTCCAACATTATGCTACTATCTGATGTCCCACCAAAACTGCACTCACTCCTTCCCAAAAGGATATAGCCCAATATTAAGTCTCATTAAGTTATTATACTCAAGATGCCTGGGTGATGTCTCCCAGGCAAGTCTGTATGTAGTGCCTTGTTGTCCAGAAGTCTATGGACAGTATATTTAACCACCCCAACAGACCCAGTATACAAAGGGTGCAGGGAGAAAAGAGCAAAAAACAGGACCACTGTTAGACAAACAACCCCCATTTGAAAAAAAAAAAAAAGGAAAGGAGAAAAAAACCCACAATGATCACGAGTAATACATCGTACTTGAGAGAGATCTCAACAATGTCCTTATGTAGAAACCCAGCTGCCCTGGGTTTTGCTCTCTGGGAAAAGCCTCCTTATTCATTGTCCTCTATATATGCAACTGAGATGGGCTTTGGTGGGAGAGCCTCCTCTTAGGGGGCTGCTGCTTTTAGTAGCTTGATCCCCACTGTTGCAGGTTTGGGAGACTGAACATGACCTTTCAGGTTAAACAGGAGATCACAGATTTTTGCTCACAGAATTAGGATTTTGCCGCCAGTACAACCTTCTTAAAAGCTTGATTAAATTTTTGCTTATATTCATTCACTCAATTCTCTGAGCTAAGAACGTAAGTCAGAGATCTTGTCAAGTCATAGCCCATGAATTTAGACCCTAACCAAAGAATTACTGTCTTTCAGTAACAAATCTCACTGCTCTGCCTAGTCTCTAGTCTTCAGCTTAATGGCCTCCATCTTGACATCTGATTCAGAAAAACATAAAACAGTAGCAGGATTAGGAAGGCACAGTTATTCTGCATCCCCAGGCTGCAGGATCTAAACCTTTATCAGGCAGGAAACATACTGCAGAAGATGCCCAGGAGAGGCAGGAATATGGAGTGTTTCCCAGGCCCCGATTTCATTACCTACTTTGTATCCTGCCTCTGTTTTCACTTTAGCCTCAACCAGAGAACTCACCTTTTCCAATCCTGCATGGGTCATGACACACCAACTCTCAGACAACTTGGATTGCTGGCTGTAGGCAGAAAGGCCTCTAATAGTAAATATCCCCAAGTTGAGATGCTTTTCTCTTTCTTGAACTATCGGAGACCACACAAAGGCACCAGCATATTCCAGCCCCCTGGCTTGTTTTCCTACAGATTCCCCCCAAACTTCAGCCTTGCCACATAGAAGAGCTGAGACCCAAGATGCCATGGGCAACAATTTAACCAATTTCTTTGCTAACACAACAAGAAACTACCAGCTTCCCAGCCAGGGATGGAGAATCCCTGCAGCCACACTCATCTTGATCATCCAATTCCACTTTGAGGATCTGTCATTCATAGTCCCCATTTACTGGTGCAGCACTGACTCTTACTCTGGGTAAAGTACTCAAGGGGGCTCAATAGAAACCTCTTGACATGCTAATTTACCACAAACAGTTCCTGTTTTAATTCAACGTTCCCCCCATTTTCCCATTTCAAAGAAATGTGGGAGAGCCCCAAGAGCCATCAGTTTGGGAGCAGGTTCTTAAAGCCCAACTTACTTTTTCCTTGCAAGATTTCTTCTGATTTTCCCAAGTTCACATCCCTCCCACCACCCCATCACACTTCTTCTGCATTTAAGGTCCTCCATGAGGCCCGTAGGCAACAATCACTGTATTCCCTTCCCTCTTCACCCCCCCACCCCCCAAACACACAGGGAATGTAAAACCACACTTCAATCCCAGTATGTAATGACCTATTTATTATTTTAAGTGGCTTCCAACCCTCATAAATAGATATCTAATGTGGTAGTTCAAAACAAAAAAATTCAGACAAATTTCTTTAAAATCAATAAGATAGAGATCTATGCTATTTTTTAATTATTAATATGTAGCTGCAGAGATTGGTTCAACACGGGGGAGTAGAAGGACGTACACTCACTCCCTCTTGCGAGAGCACCAGAATCACAGCTAACTGCTGAACAATTATCAACAGGAAGACACTGGAACTCACCGAAAAAGATACCCCACATCCAAAGACAAAGGAAAGACACAATGACATGGTAGGAGAGGTGCAATCACAATAAAATCAAATCCCGTAACTGTTGGGTGGGTGACTCACAAAATGGAGAACACGTATACCACAGAAGTCCACCCACTGGAGTGAAGGTTCTGAGCCCCATGTCAGGCTTCCCAACCTGGGGGTCCGGCAACAGGAGGAGGAATTTCTAGAGAATCAGACTTTGAAGGATAGTGGGATGTGACTGCAGGACTTTGACAGGACGGGGGAAACAGAGACTACACTCTTGGAGGGCACACACAAAGTAATTTGCACATCGCGACCCAGGGAAGGAGCAGTGACCCCAAGGGAGACTGAACCAGACCTACCTGCTGGTGTTGGAGGGTCTCCTGTAGAGGCGGGGGGTGGCTGTGTCTCACCGTTAGGACAAGGACACTGGCAGCAGAAGTTCTGGGAAGTACTCCTTGGGGTGAGCCCTCCCAGAGTCTGCCATTAGCCCCACCAAAGACCCTGGTAGGCTCCAGTGTTAAGTCGCCTCAGGCCAAACAACCAACAGGGAGAGAACACAGCCCCACCCAACATCAGACAAGCGGATTAAAGTTTTACTGAGCTCTGCCCATCAGAGCAACACCCAGCTCTACCCACCACCAATCCCTCCCATCAGGAAACTTGCACAAGCCTCTTAGATAGCCTCATCCACCAGAGGGCAGACAGCAGAAGCAAGGAGAACTACAATCCTGCAGCCTGTGGAACAAAAACCACATTCACAGAAAGACAGACAACATGAAAAGGCAGAGGGCTATGTACCAGATGAAGGAAGAAGACAAAACCCCAGAAAAACAACTAAATGAAGTGGAGATAGGAAACCTTCCAGGAAAAGAATTCAGAGTAATGACAGTGAAGATGATCCAGGACCTCGGAAAAAGAATGGAGGCAAAGACTGAGAAGATGCAAGAAATGTTTAACAAAGACCTAGAAGAATTAAAGAACAAACAAACAGAGATGAACAATACAATAACTGAAATGAAAACTACACTAGAAGGAATCAATAGCAGAATAACTGAGGCAAAAGAATGGATAAGTGACCTGGAAGACAGAATGGTGGAATTCACTGCCACAGAACAGAATAAAGAAAAAAGAATGGAAAGAAATGAAGACAGGATAAGAGACCTCTGGGACAACATTAAACGCAACAACATTCACATTATAGGGATCCCAAAAGGAGAAGAGAGAGAGAAAGGACTGGAGAAAATATTTGAAGAGATTATAGTCGAAAACTTCCCTAGCATGGGAAAGGAAATAGCCACCCAAATCCAGGAAGCACGAATCCCAGGCAGGATAAACCCAGGAGAAACACAGCAAGACACACAGTAATCAAACTGACAAAAATTAAAGATGAAGAAAAATTATTGAAAGCAACAAGGGAAAAATAACAAATAACATACAAGGGAACTCCCATAAGATTAACAGCTGATATCTCAGCAGAAACTCTACAAGCTATAAGGGAGTAGCATGATATATTTAAAGTGATGAAAGGGAAGAACCTACAACGAAGAGAACTCTACCAGGAAAGGATCCCATTCAGATTCAACTGAGAAATCAAAAGCTTTAGAGACAAGCAAAAGCTAAGAGAATTCAGCGCCACCAAACCAGCTCTACAACAAATGCTAAAGCAACTTCTCTAAGTGGGAAACACAAGAGAAGAAAAGGACCTACAAAAACAAACCCAAGACAATTAAGAAAATGGTCATAGGAACATACATATCGATAATTACATTAAATGTGAATGGATTAAATGCTCCAACCAAAACACACAGGCTCGCTTAATGGATACAAAACAAGACCCATATATATGCTGTCTACAAGAGACCCACTTCAGACCTAGGGACACATACAGACTGAAAGCGAGGGGATGGAAAAAGATATTCCATGCAAATGGAAATCAAAAGGAAGCTGGAGTAGCAATACTCATATCAGATAAAATGGACTTTACAGTAAAGAATGTTACAAGAGACAAGGAAGGACACTACATAATGATCAAGGGATCAATCCAAGAAAAAGATATAACAATTATAAATATATATGCACCCAACATAGGAGCACCTCAATACATATAGCTAACAGCTATAAAAGAGGAAACTGACAGTAACACAATATTAGTGGGGGACTTTAACACCTCACTTACACCAATGGACAGATCATCCAAACAGAAAATTAATAAGGAAACACAAGTTTTAAATGACACAACAGACCAGATAGATTTCATTGATATATATAGGACATTCCATCCAAAAACAGCAGATTACACTTTCTTCTCAAGTGCGCATGGAACATTCTCCAGGATAGATCACATCTTGGTTCACAAATCAAGCCTCAGTAAATTTAAGAAAATTGAAATCAGATCAAGCACCTTTTCTGACCACAACACTGTGAGATTAGAAATCAATTACAGGGAAAAAGAAGTAAAAAACACAAACACATGGAGGCTAAACAATACATTACTAAATAGCCAAGAGATCACTGAAGAAATCAAAGAAGAAATAAAAAAAATACCTAGAGACAAATGACAATGAAAACACGACGATCCAAAACCCGTGGGATGCAGCAAAAGCAGTTCTAAGAGGGAAGTTTACAGTAAAACAAGTCTACCTCAAAAAACAAGAAAAATCTCAAATAAACAATCAAACCTTACACCTACAGGAACTAGAGAAAGAAGAACAAACAAAACCGAAAGTTAGTTAAAGGAAAGAAGTCATAAAGATCAGAGCAGAAATAAATGAAATAGAAACAAAGAAAACAATAGCAAAGATCAATAAAACTAAAAGCTGGTTCTTTGGAAAGATAAAATTGATAAACCAGTAGCCAGATGCATCAAGAAAAAGACGGAGAGGACTCAAATCAATAAAATTAGAAATGAACAAGGAGAAGTTACAACAGACACCACAGAAATACAAAGCATCCTAAGAGACTACTACAAGCAACTCTATGCCAATAAAATGGACAACCTGGAAGAAATGGACAGATTCTTAGAAAGGTATAAACTTCCAAGACTGAACCAGGAAGAAATAGAAAATATGAACAGACCAATCACAAGTAATGGAATTGAAACTCTGATTAAAAATCTTCCAACAAACAAAAGTCCAGGACCAGATGGCTTCACAGGTGAATTCTATCAAACATTTAGAGAAGAGCTAACACCCATCCTTCTCAAACTCTTCCAAAAATTGCAGAGGAAGGAACACTCTCAAACTCATTCTATGAGGCCACCATCACCCTGATACCAAAACCATACAGAGATACTACAAAAAAAGAAAATTAAAGACCAATATCACTGATGAATATAGATGCAAAATCCTCAACAAAATACTAGCAAACAGAATCCAAGAGCACATTAAAAGGATCATACACCATGAACCAGTGTGGGGTACCAGGGATGCAAGAATTCTTCAATATATGCTTATCAGTCAATGTGATACACCATATTAACAAATTGACAAAGAAAAACTATGTGGTCATCTCAATAGATGCAGAAAAAGCTTTTGACAAATTCAACACCCATTTTTGATAAAAAAAGGAACTCTCCAGAAAGTGGGCATAGGGGTAACCTACCTCAACATAATAAAGGCCATATATGACAAACCCACAGCAAACATCATTCTCAATGGTGAAAAACTGAAAACATTTCCTCTAAGATCAGAAACAAGACAAGGATTTCCACTCTCGCCACTATTATTCAACATAGTTTTGGAAGTCCTAGTCACAGCAATCAGAGAAAAAAAGAAATAAAAGGAATACAAACTGGAAAAGAAGAAGGAAAACGGTCACTGTTTGCAGATGACATAATATTATAAATAGAGAATCCTAAAGATGCCACCAAAAAAACTACTAGAGCTAATCAATGAATCTGGTAAAGTTGCAGGATAAAAAGTAATGCACAGAAATCTCTTGCATTCCTGTACACTAATAATTTCTCTTTCAGAGTTTTCATCAAGGAAACACTCCCATTTACTATTGCAACAAAAAGAATAAAATGCCTAGGAATAAGCCTACCTAGGGAGACACAAGACCTGCATGCAGGAAACTATAAGACACTGATGAAAGAAATTAAAGATGATACAAACAGATACAGAGATATACCCTGTTCTTGGATTGGAAGAATGAATATTGTGAAAATGACTATACTACCCAAAGCAATCTACAGATTCAGTGCAATCCCTATCAAATTACCAATATCATTTTTCACAAAACTGGAACAAAAAATCTTAAAATTTGTATGGAGACACAAAAGACCCTGAATAGCCAAAGTAGTCCTGAAGGAAAAAAATGGAGCTGGAGGAATCAGACTCCCTGACTTCAGACTATACTACAAAGTTACAGTAATCATGACAATATGGTACTGGCACAAAAACAGAAATATGGATCAATGGAACAGGATAGAAAGCCCAGAGATAAACCCATGCACCTATGGTCAACTAATCTATGACAAAGGAGGCAAGACTATACAATGGAGAAAAGACAGGCTCTTCAGTAAGTGGTGCTGGGAGAACTGGACAGCTCCATGTAAAAGAATGAAATTAGAACACTCCCTAACACCATACACAAAAATCAACTCAAAATGGAACAGAGACCTAAACGTAAGACTGGACACTATAAAACTCCTAGAGAAAAACATACGAAAAACACTCTATGACATAAATCACAGCAAGATCTTTTTTGATCCACCTCCTAGAGTAATGGAAATAAAAACAAAAATAAACAAATGGGACCTAATAAAAGCTTTTGCAAAGCGAAGGAAACTATAAACAAGACGAAAAGACACCCCTCAGAACGGGAGAAAATATTTGCAAATGAATCAACGGACAAAGGATTAATCTCCAAAATATACGAACAGCTCATGCAGCTCAATATTAGAAAAACAAACAACCTGATCTAAAAATGGGCAGAAGACCTAAATAGACATTTCTCCAAAGAAGACATTCAGATGGCCAAGAAGCACATGAAAAGCTGCTCAACATCATTAATTATTAGAGAAATGCACTTAAAACTACAATGAGGTATCACCTCACACCAGTTAGAATGGGCATCATCAGAAAATCTACAAACAACAAATGCTGGAGAGGGTGTGGAGAAAAGGGAACCCTCTTGCACTGTTGGTGGGAATGTAAATTGATACAGCCACTATGGAGAACAGTATGGAGGTTCCTTAAAAAACTAAAAATAGAATTACCATATGATCCAACAATCCCACTACTGGGCATGTACCCAGAAAAAACCATAATTCAAAATGACACATGCACCCCAATGTTCATTACAGCACTATTTACAATAGCCAGGTCATGGAAGCAACCTAAATGCTTATCAACAGACAAATGGATAAAGAAGATGTGGTATATATATACAATGGAATATTACTCAGCCATAAAAAGGAATGAAATTGGGTCATTTGTAGAGACGTGGATGGATCTAGAGACTGTCAGAGAGAGTGAAGTAAGTCAAAAAGAGAAAAACAAATATCGTATATTAACGCATATATGTTGAATCTAGAAAAATTGTACAGATGAACCGGTTTGCAGGGCAGAAATAGAGACACAGATGTAGGGAACAAATGTATGGACACCAAGGGGAGAATATGGCCGGGGGGTGGTGGCAGTGGGATGAACTGGGTAATTGGGATTGACATATATACACTAATATGTATAAAGTGGATAAGAACCTGCTGTATAAAAAAATAAAAATATGTAGCTGCTGTGTCCCTAGATCTAATCAACTTCTCAGCAGCCCCTAAACTGTAGTTTCCCTTCTAAGATATGAATAAAGAGGCAGATAAGTAGACAGAAGGACTAAATATATGCCCGAATAGCAATGATTATCCGTAGGCTGTGGAATGAAGAGAAGTTTTATTTTCTTCCTTCTGCTTTTCTATATTTTCTAAATTATGTGAAATCACTTTTTTTGTAAAAAGAAAAAAGGTACAAAAATTTAATAATTCAGTTAGCCCAGGAGGCCTTTGGGGGTCATGGGAATGTTCTAAAATCGTACTGTGGTGATGGTTACACAACCCTATAAATTTACTAAAAATCATTGAATTGTATACTTAAACTGGATGGATTTTATGGTGTGTAAATTATACCTCAATAAAGCTGTTAACAAAGAGAGAACTTCCATAAGGCTAAATTTAAGGGGCAGTAATCCCATGAGAATGGCCATGCAACAACCTCAGAGTGGTGGGAGAAAATAACAAGGAGAGGTCAGAGGAGCAAGTAATATGGACAAAGAAAGGAAGAAAGAAAGGCAGGAAAGAGGGAGAAAGGGAGAAAGAAAGAAAGAGCAGGAGAAAAGAGAGAAAAACAGAGAGAAACAGAGAGAGGGAGGAAGGAAGAAAAGAGAAACAAAGAGAGGGAGAGAGGGAGAAGAGGGAGAGAGGGAGAAGAGGGACAGCAGGAGAAGAGAGAGAGAGAAAGACAGACAGAAAGAGAGAGAGCGAGAAAAGGAGAGGGAGGGAGGAAGAAGAGAGAGAAAGAGATAGAGGGAGGGAGGAAGGAAGAGAAGAGAGAGAAAAAAAGAAAGAAATGAGAAATGGAGAAAGAAAGAGAAAGAAAGGAAGGGAGGGAGTGAGGGAAGGAAGGGAAGGAAGGAAAGGAGAGAAAGGGAGGGAAGGAGAGAGGAAAGGAGGTGGGAGAGAGAAAGTTGCTCAGAGATTAAACAGTTGTCCCACTATAGCATAGCTAAAGACAGCCTAGTTGTACAGCTCCATCATTCCCACTTTGTGGGATATATGTGGAACATCGACATGATGGTAAGTGAACTTTTCTTGCCCCTCCAACACAGCAGCAGAAGGCTGGTACTTTGAAGATGCTGATATAATTTGGAAATTCTACCACCAATTCTGTTAGGTTGTCCCACATACAGCAATTCTGGCTTTGTGTCTGAAAGACAGAGCGTATGCAACAAGCAAAATGCTCTTATGGTGTTGCTGTATACCACATGGACACAAAAAACTCAGTGTGTTTGTTTCGCCTAAATGGAGAAGTGCTGTCTTTATATAATTCAACTCGACATTTGTTGAACATCTGTTGGGTACAAGGAAATCTGCTTCTTATTTTGAGGGATATAGAGATGAACAAGGTATGGTTCTTGTCCTCCAGGAACTTAAAATCAAAGAAAGTAGATACATCCTATTTGTGGGGAGCTGCCACAATTTATGAAGGAGTCAAGGCTGGAATTTTGAAGAGAATTTGAAAACAAAGAGATAAGGGGGCACCTTCCAGCCTGGGAAACAGCATTCATGAAGGTACAGAAAATGGTAGATTTAAGGTATGATTAGGAAATGGGGAATCATTTGGTTTGATTGCATGCAGATTCATAAACAAATGGTAGAAAATACGTATTAGGGCCAGATGATGAAGGATCTGGGGAGTTTGATCTCTTCTGTAAAGTGGAGTCAGAGAAAATATTCAGAACAAAGTTATGTCTCAAGATACCACTTCCTGTGAAGGCTGTATGGTAGTTTTAAAGATATGTGAAGGGGGCTTCCCTGGTGGCGCAGTGGTTGAGAGTCCACCTGCCGATGCAGGGGACACGGGTTCGTGCCCCGGTCCAGGAAGATCCCACATGCTGCGGAGCGGCTGGGTCCGTGAGCCATGGCCGCTGAGCCTGAGCGTCTGGAGCCAAAAAAAAGATATGTGAAGGTCCATAAATTCTTTTTTTAAAATAAATTTATTTATGGCTGCATTGGATCTCTGTTGCTGCGCGTGGGCTTTCTCTAGTTGCGGGGAGCAGGGGCTACTCTTCGTTGCGGTGCGCGGGCTTCTCGTTGCAGTGGCTTCTCTTGTTGCGGAGCACGGGCTCTAGGCGCACGGGCTTCAGTAGTCGTGGCACGTGGGCTCAGCAGTTGTGGCACATGGGCTTAGTTGCTCCGTGGCATGTGGGATCTTCCCGGACCAGGGCTCAAATCCCCTGCATTGGCAGACGGATTCTTAACCACTGTGCCAGCAGGGAAGTCCCAAAAATTCTTTGATATGAATTTTGCATGTGGGAAGAAGATAAATTATTTGTGGCCAGAGGACAACTTGTGATGGCTTTAAAGATGCATCCAGATTCTTCAATAGTGCTCTCCTGAAGGGATGGAAATTAATTCCCTCACCTGGACTGTGGGCTGTACTTAGTGACACTCTTCTAACCAATAAAATATGGCAGGAGTGATGGATGTCACTTTCAATGTTAGGTTATAAAAAGACCGCAACTTCCATCTGGAGAGAGCACTCACTCCATCCCATTGCTCTCTGTGGGAGGAGTCAGCTTCCATGCGCTCTGTGCTAAGCAGCCTGTTGGAGAAGCCCATGTGGTGAGAAACCGAGGCCTGCTAAAAACCCTATGAGTGAACTTGGAAGCAGATCTTTCCACAGCCAAGCCTCAGATGACTGCGGCCCTGGATAACACCTTGATCGCAGCCTCACATAGAGCTCTCCTGATCCAGATCCACCCAGCGAAGCTGCTTCTGGGCTTCTGACCTATAGCATTTGCGAGTTTGAAGCTAAGTTTTGGGGTAATTTGCTACGCAGCAGTAGGTAATACAAATGGCCTACAGAGAAGAGGGAGTGGAGAAGGCAAAGAGATGCATTAGGAGAGGTGGCATTCAACAAGAAACCATGAAAATGGACATCAGAACAGTAATAATGAGTAGAGAAGAAGGGATCTATGCCCAGGGCCTTAGAAATTTAATTGACAGGATTTATGGGCTGATCAGATTGGGATGGGGGCGGGTGTGGGGGGGGGGAGTGGTACTGAGAGAGAAAGATGTTATAACGCACTTCCCATGTCCAGTTGAGAGGATCAAGAAGACGGCAATGTCATTCATGAAAAATGGACTACAGAAAAGGAAGCAAATGAAGGGGGTAATGGTGACTTGATTGTGTGTTGCCATGTCTCTGTGTGTTTGGGTTTTAAGCATGTTGGCTCTGATATACTAGCTGACACCTGCACAGACATATCCAAAAAGCTATTGCAAAACCATACCTGGCATGCCGAGGGCACAGCTGATTCAGACTAGAAATGGAGATGCCAAGTTATTAACGGAGATGGGGCACAATGATCCAGACTTTGAGCAGCAGGGTTCTAAGGCACCTTCCAGACTTTCAATTCTGCCATTCCCTGAAAATGAGGGAAGGTTGTTCAATATAATAAAGGTTCAGGGGGTCCGATGGAAGGGGATTTGGAAGGCAAACACTGAGATGAGTAACACGCAAGTTCAGAAAATGATCCTTTGTCACTGGGATAATTACGGCTGGAAAAATCCTTCCTATATATACATGAACGGGGTTTTCTTTTTCTAATTTGTTTGTATGTGATGTAGGGAACGAGGAAAATTAAACAAGGAATGCTTCAGGGCATTTAGTCCCACTACTAACAAGGTATTAGTATAAATAAATGATTTAACAATAATGTAATCAAGAAGCCAGAAGACAGAGAGGAAATTTGCATGACTTTCCTACAACACTTTATATTATGAACAACTTCCTACAGAAGTTTGTTTTACTTGCTTGAAAATACGTATTTGTACATTAAATAGGATACATCTAGACAGCCAATTTATCCACTTAAATAAGAACCTGTGATGCTTGAAGCCAATATTTGAAAACATATCAAAGATCCAAAGTCAATATAGAGGACTCCAAGGAAAGATTCAAAGCCTCAGGGAAAATCATGCTGCCAAAACTAGAAGGATAATGAGCTGAAATTTCAAATTTTATTCTTGCATTTGTTAATGCATTCAGGCAGAAATGTTGCTTAGAATACATTTCTTTCAGCGCTTCTAATAGCCGCATGTCTTCAGTTCTCAGCCTCTGCCTATTGCAAAATCACAGATCTCTCCAGGGCCCTTCTTAGGTCAGATAACCCTACAAGTTTGCTTTCTTGCCACAAGGATCTTTATGTCTCTGCTTGCTCTGCAGTCAGAAGCGGTCACATCCGTCCTGGAAATCTGGTGCATCCGACCATTTCTGCTTCAACAGCTGAGTCCCTCAGCACACTATGCCACATTTGGGGAGCTGGATAATTATGGACAGTCCCCACGCTAAAAGCTACAATTGGACACTTAATAGCAAACAGGTGTGGATCTCAGCTTAACTGTGCAACGAAGGCCACATTTCTTTGTTGTCTGGAGGTCAACCTAAATTGGACTCTGAGCCCTAGCTCCTCCTGGCTGGCAGGAAATCCAGTCTTAATCATTTGAGTCTACCTCCCTTCCCTCCCCTCTGGGTTGTAAAAAGTCCCAATTCCAAATCAGTCATCAATCAGTAGTCCGCAGTGGTTATAGCTGAAAAGTTCAGTGACCATCAGTTACAATTATTTCCTCTCTGCTGGGATGCACACATTCATCAGTGAGTAATAAGGATTAGAGGAAACTCCCTTCGCCCCTAGAAACTACCTCAATGACAGCACCATAATCTTGTTCTAACTCATACGTTACATCTCAGCCCTCTGCCTGCCCTGACGCCACATTTCCACCCAGGAAACTATCCAGATTCCTAAGCCCTGTTGCCATATCATGGGGAATGTAGAGAACCCTTGCCTGGAATCATGGGAGCTGAGGCAAGACTGAGTATAAAGGACAGGGTTAAGGAACCATCCACACCTATACAAGGACCCAGAAGTTCATACTCAAGGTGTAGGTAGCAGTCTTGAGCAATTTAGTGGTGGGTGCCGGAGACTGCCAAGAGTCCAATGGATTGAACAGTTAAGAAGGTCATTTGGTCACTTTGATAAAAGCCATTTCAGAGTAGGAATAGGAAGGGAAATCTGAATGAAATAGGCTTGAGTCTAAAAAGTGTAAGATGTATACAAGTTTAGTCTGTTCTTTTGAAAATGTGAGAGCTAGAGGTGATTTGGGGGGTCTGCCAAGGCTTGTTATAGTTCTTGTTGTTGTTGTTGTTTTTAAAAGATAACAGCAACTTGAGTATCTTTAAAAGTTATAGTGTAGGAGCCAGGTTGAACATATAAGACAAAGAAGTATCAGAGGAAGCCATATCTTTATTCTAATGGAGATGGGAGGGAAGAGACTCAAAAGCACAGAGAAAAGGGTTTGTTTGTAAAAGCAGAAGAGAAAAGGATGCCCCGTATGAATACAGGATAGGAGGCAAGGGTGGGGGCTGACTAAGGTCAGTCTGAGGTCATGAGGTGGGGAAGTTGTGGGAGCTCACACCTCAGAGCCTCATTCTTCTCTGAAGTACGAGACAAGGTCACCTGTCGCGTGATGCGGTGGACAGTGGGTTTGAGGCATGAGGCAAAGATTTTAGTTTTATTTACATTTTTGTTTTTCATATAAATATGCAGGACCTCACAAAATCTACTTATTAATTCTAAGAATTTGAGGATTCTTTTGGATTTTCTAGGTATACAATCACAGAACCTACAAGTAATGAGCTTTTTATCTTCCTTCATTAAAGTTGTGCCTCATTTCTTTTACTTGCCTTACGGCATTGGCTACAGCTGGGTTTATATTAATTCTTTGGCCAGGGATTTCCACACATGTGGAGACTAAATTCGGGCTCCACACCTTGTACGAGGCAGGTTTGGGGTTTTAGTTTCTCACAAGAGATTTATTTTTCCTCACTTCAAACCACAACTGGCTCTCAACATGGCTTCTCTCCTAGACCCATAGGCAGAGTTTTCTAGTTACACCTCCACACAGGGGCAGCCTTTCCTGAGGGGGCCAGCTTTAGTCTGGGATTCCAATTCCCACTCCCCACCTCAACACAGACCCAAGGACATCTCTCTGTGTGTACATGGACTAGCCTTCTGTGGCCCCAGGTATTTTTCTAGCCTGTGGATGTTAAACTTCAGCTCCTTTATCTGGGGTTCACATCCAGTCCTTTGGGACACAAGAACATCAGCTTGGATGTTATCTTGGATGCTCATCTCCCCCACCGATACAGAAGAACACATCTGGCATGTGGTGATTTTGTACATCACATATTTTGCAGTCTTTTAACTTGGGAATCCTGTGCTAAATAAACGAGTCCAGGCAGCTTAAGAGAGCACGTGCACTAGGTGGACAAGGTCACTTTGATTCTCATTGAATCACAGAGAGCACAAGCACCCACAGTTACCTGGTGGCTGAGCCAGGCCTACACGTCAAGGCTTGTGGCTCTCAGTCCAGGGCCCTTTTGTGTGTCCCACATTGTGGCATCAATCTTAGAGCTGTGATGGCTTGCTGGAGTAAATAACTGCTCAGCTGGTAGAAACCTCAGAGGATAGACAATTCCATGTCCAAAGAAAACGACCTGGAGAGCTGAAATCCACATCCATTCTCCCACGTCAATTAGCTGATCTCACAGTGGAGAAGCAGCACTACGTGGCCTCGCCTGTCTGAAACTAGGAACTCTTCTACAGCAGCACATTTTGTTTAGAGTGAAATCTTTTTTACTGAGCACTCACAGAGTCCTGATCTCATTTTCCAAAGTGTTCTCTCTCAAAACATCATCAGCTGAAAGAAACTTCTCTTTCCATAAATTAATTTTGTAAACAACTTTTCATGAACACCTACCTTGAAGGCTAATACTAAATGAGATACACTTATGCTGGCAACTACAAATTATCTTGCTTAGGGGGCAGTTTTGCTCCCTGGGAGGGAATTTTAATCCTCGATAGGAGCAAAGCAACTTGGGAGTGAGGACGTATGTCAAGCTGTCAACAAAGAAAAGGACCAAAGAAACCAATGTCAACTAATCCAAGGACACAAGCACGATGAGAAGCACTGGACTAGGTTGCCACCTGCTACAAATTTTTAGCTCTACCCTTGTGATTAACTCTATGTGTTATCCCCTAACGTATAACCCCTTGCCCTCCTATTTGTCCATTTCTTTGCTTATTGTTGTAAGTGATATCTCCTAGCAGAAACCAGAAATCCCACCAAACAACCAGATTCACCAGGAAGATCTCAAAACTAGGTTGTTAAATTCAGAAGTGCTCTCGTGCTGACTGGAAAACAGCTGCTGTCCCCAGCTCCTTGAGGTCTGCCTCCCACACTGCCAGGACCACCCCAGGCCTGGGGAGGCCTACGTGGGTGCTGCCTGGGTACCTGGTGCCCACTGGCCTTCCAGCTAGCACACCACAACTCCCATGCACCAGCACCCATCCTTACTTGTCCTTCCAGCCACAGAAGGCTTAGTCCTCAGCTGGGAAGATGCCACCCCATTCGGTGGTGCTGGCTGACAGTGGACAAATGCCCAAGGCCTCTCTAGTCCCTGAGGCTCTGGCCAATCCTTATAGGCTCGTACTGCCCATACTGAACCATCACATTAATCTGGTCCAACTATAACTTCGGGTCTTCTGGTTATTTTTACTCAGCATATAACATACTAAAATAATGTAGCTTTTGACACTCAAATATTAACATTAACTACTTAAAAAAAAACCTGATTGCTGAGCAGTTTTTATATAGTGTGACTCCCAAACTATTGTTTCTCCTCAACAATAATTCCGCAATGATTTTGATTTTGTTCTTCATCTACAATCAATACGCAAAACAGTATTTCAGAAATGGAGTTCTTTGCTGCAATCATTGCCCAGACATTTATTAAGTTCCTGGCATTCTATTCATACATATGGTACAGGAAGACCTCAGAGAGATGGCAGGTTCAGTTCCAGACCACCGCAATAAAATGAATATTGCAAAGAAGTGAGTCACACAAATGTATTGTTTTCCCAGTGCCCAGACTACACTGTAGTCTAGTAAGTGTGTAATAGCATTATGTCTAAAAACACAACGTACAAAGCTTAATTTAAAAATACTCTGTTGCCATGGATGGACCTAGAGATTATCATACTAAGTGAAATAAGTCAAAGATAAATATCATATGGTATCACTTATTTGTGGAAACTCAAACATGACACAAATGAACTTATTTACAAAACAGAAATAGACTCACAAGCATAGAAAACAAACTTCTGGTTACTGAAGGGGAAGGGGGGGTTTGATAAATCAGGAGTTTGGGATTAACATAGACACACTACTATATATAGACAACCAACAAGGACCTACTCTATAGCACAGGGAACTATACTCAATATTTTGTAATAACCTATGATGAAAGAGAATCTAGAAAAGAATATATATATATATATATGTATAACTGAATCACTTTGCTGTACACCTGAAACTAACATTGTAAATCAACTATACTTCAATTTTTAAAAAACGCTCTATTGCTAAAAACTGCTAACCATCATCTGAGCCTCCAGTGAGTCAGTAATAACACCAGAGATCACAGATCACCATAATAAAACAATTAAAAAGTTTGAAACATTGCCAGAATTACCAAAATGGGACACGAACACAAAGCGAGCAAAAGCTGTTAGAAAAATGGCACTGATAGACCTGCTCGATGCAAGGTTGCCACAAAACTTCAATTTATAAAAAACGCAACATCTGTGCAGTGCAGTAAAGCAACGTGCAATAAAATGAGGCATGCCTGCATAAGAATCAAGAAATTTAAATAGCCTCTGAACCCAGGAACACAGATAGGCAATAATGACATAGCAGAAATACTGATAACCAAAAAAACCCCTCCTATACATTGACCTACGAACTATTTTGATGCAATATTATTCCCATCCATATATATAAATCGTGTGGAATTGGGGGAGCATTTTTACTGTCTTTGCATAAGATTTGAAGGGTCATGGTTTCCAAGATCTGTACTCAGAGATGAGAGGGACAAACTCACCCAGAAGTAAACCCACACACCTACGGTCAATTCATCTTCAACAAAGGAGGCAAGAATATACAATGGGGAAAAAGACAGTCTCTTCAGCAAATGGTGTTGAGAAACCTAGACAGCTGCATGTAAATCAATGAAGTTAGAACACACTCTCACACCATACACAACAATAAACTCAAAATGGCTTAATGACAAGCATTAGGGCTTCCCTGGTGGCGCAGTGGTTAAGAATCTGCCTGCCAATGCAAGGGACACAGGTTTCAGCCCTGGCCCAGGAAGATCCCACATGCCATGGAGCAACTAAGCCCGTGCACCACATCTACTGAGCCTGGGCTCTAGAGCCCACAAGCCACAACTACTGAGCCCACGTGGCTCAACTACTGAAACCCGCGCACCTAGAGCCCGTGCTCTGCAATGAGAAGCCACAACAATGAGAAGCCTGCACACCGTAACGAAGAGTAGCTCCCACTTACTGCAACTAGAGAAAGCCCACACACAGCAACGAAGACTCAATACAGCCATAAATAAACAGGTAGATAGATAGACTTAAGCATAAGACATGACACCATTGGACTTCCCTAGTGGTGCAGTGGTTAAGAATCTGCCTGCCAATGCAGGGGACACAGGTTCAATCCCTGGTCAAGGAAGATCCCACATGCTGCAGAGCAACTAAGCCCGTGCACCACAACTACTGAGCCTGCACTCTAGAGCCCGTCAGCCACAACTACTGAAGCCCACATGCCACAACTACTGAAGCCCGGGGGTGCCTAGAGCCCGTGCTCTGCAACAAAAGCCACTGCAATGAGAAGCCCGTGCACCGCAATGATGAGTAGCCCCCCTCGCCATAACTAGAGAAAGCCTGTGTGCGGCAACAAAGACCCAACGCAGCCAAAAAAAATAGAAGATGTGACACCATAAAACTCCTAAAAGAGATCATACGCACAACATTCTGACATAAATTGTACCAATGTTTTCTTAGGTCTCCCAAGGCAATAGAAATAAAAACAAAAATAAACAAATGAAACCAAATCAAACCTACAAGCTTTTGCACAGCAAAGGAAACCATAAACAAAATGAAAAGACAACCTACAGAATGGGAGAAAATATTTGCAAATGATGCAACTAACAAGGGCTTAATTTGCAAAATATACAAACAGCTCATACAACACAAAAACAAAAAAGCAAACAACCCAACTGAAAAATAGTCAGAAGATCTAAATAGCCATTTCTCCAAAGAAGACATACAGATAGCCAAGAGGCACATGAAAAGCTGCTCAACATTGCTAATTAATAAAGACGTGCAAATCAAAACTACAATGCGGTACCACCACACAGCAGTCAGAATGGCCATCATTAAAAAGGCTACAAATAACAAATGGTGGAGAGGGTGTGGAGAAAAGGGAGCCCTCCTACACTGTTGGTAGGAATGTAAGTTGGTGCAGCCACAATGGAAAACAGTATGGAGGTTCCTTAAAAAACTAAAAATAGAGTTACTATATGATCCAGCAATCCCATTCCTAGGCATATATCCAAACAAAACTGTAATTCAAAAAGATACACGCAGGGCTTCCCTGGTGGCGCAACGGTTGAGAGTCTGCCTGCTGATGCAGGGGACGTGGGTTCATGCCCCAGTCTGGGAAGATCCCACATGCCACGGAGCGGCTGGGCCCGTAAGCCATGGCCGCTGAGCCTGCGCGTCCGGAGCCTGTGCTCCGCAACGGGAGAGGCCACAACAGTGAGAGGCCTGCGTACCGCAAAAAAAAAAAAAAAAAAAAAAAGATACATGCATCCCAATGTTTACTGCAGTGCTAGTCACAATAGCCAAGACATGGAAACAACCTAAATGTCCATCGGCAGATGAATGGATAAAGAAGATGTGGTACATATATACATGGAATACTACTCGGCCATAAAAAAGAACGAAATAATGCTATTTGCAGCAACACGGATGCAACTAGAGATTATCATACTAAGTGAAGTAAGTCAGAAAGAGAAAGACAAATACCATATGATATCACTTATATGTGAAATCTAATACATAACACAAATGAATCTATCTATGAAACAAACAGAATCAGGGACATAGAGAATAGACTGGTGGATGCCAAGGGGGAGGGGAGTGGGAGAGGGTTGGGTTAGAAGTTTGTGATTAGCAGATGCAAACTGGTATATATAGAATGGATAAACAATAAGGTCTGTATAACACAGGGAACTATATTCAATATCCTGTGATAAACCATAATGGAAAAGAATATGAAAAAGAATGTGTACGTATGTATAACTGAGTCACTTTGCTGTACAGCAGTAATTAACACAACATTGTAATTCAACTATACTTCAATAAAAAAATTTTTAAAAAAGATTGACAAACTCAAATGATATTCAAACACTTGGGATCCTTGTTCTTCTCTAAAAATATCAATAGAATTTTTTAATAACTACCATGTGTTGGGCAAATATTATGTGACAGATATAATGCTACAGACTCATTGTCTCATTTATTCTTCTCACAAGTCTATGCTTAGATGTTATTCTGATCAGAAAGGTTAACTAACTCGTCCAATCACTATCCTGCCTCAGGTTTGTCTGACTCTTAACTATTCTGCTATGTTGGCGTGCGTCCTGCTCCTATTCTGACGTCTGACACCAATGCCAAAAGGAACAGATGCTCTGAACAAAGACTGAAATTTGACCTTGATTAGGGTACCTGAAAAAAGACACAGTCTTGTTCTCAAAAAGGAAGATTTCCTCAAATAAAAGCTCGTTCACTTGACAAATATTCCTTGAATCCCTATTGTGTGCTGCCTTTCTTCTGGGAGCTGATTATTGAAGTAAAATTGAGATGGCCGCTACTCACTGGGTAACTCAGCACTATACTAAGGATGATTGATGAAAAGGAGGGAACATGTAACTTATACTGTTCTCCTTAAGTATAGGAGGGAACTCAGCTTGAATCTAAATTTTTTCCACCACAGAAATCAGGTATGTTTATGGGCTTGGGAGGTAGAATACGGGATCCTTGGGCATGTAAGGAAATATACCATTAAAAGAAACTCATTCTAGGGACTTCCCTGGTGGCCCAGTGGTAAAGAATCCACCTTCCAGTGCAGGGGACTCAGGTTCGATCCCTGGTCAGGGAACTAAGATCCCACATGCCATGGGGCAACGAAGCCCGCATGCCACAACTACTAAGCTCGCATGCCTCAATGAGAGAGAAGTCCGTGTGCCACAACTACAGAGAAGCCTGCGTGCCACGACAAAGAGCCCATGCCGCAATGAAAGATCCCACATGCCACAACTAAGACCCGACACAGCCAAAAAGAAAAAAAGGAAAGAAAGAAACTCATTCTAAGGGAAGAGAAGTGTGAGAACAATTTGGGCACCAGGACAGTGGACAAGGTCAAAGAAGAAGGTTGGCCATCCAGATCACATGGATTGACGATGCAGTCCCAGAACCAGGGGCCCAAAGCAAAGGAGTGAACAAAACCCACAAGAGCTGAACCACCAGGTGCCAACCGTGGCAGTTCCATTCACAGGCAACAGGACCCACTGCCCATGGATCTTGCAGCAATGGGAAACTGCGCCCTCCAGGCAGACATCAGTGCCCTCAGCTTGGAGGTTGGGCAGCTTCAGGACAAACCTCGGCTCTGGCCTCATCTTTGAAAACCACCAACAGTGAATGAACCAGCCGCTATCTTGGGCGTTAACAGTGTGAAGAGACTTTCCCACAGAGGTCTGCAGGAGGAGAGGGCACAAGCATGGGCGCCACAGGGCGGCCAAGGGACCTCTTTCCTGGAGCCTTCATGAGATCCCTGCCTGAGACTCCCAAGACCATCTGGAAGGAACTGGAGGGACCAGAGTTCCAACAGAGTGCTGGAGGTGGAGGCTGAGCATGGGAATTTAAGGGAGTGCTCATCGTCTGCCAATTTGTATTAAGCAGATTTGTAATACTGCAGTGTGAGAAGATTAATGAAGTCTCACTGTGCATGCGAAATGTGAAATAACTCATCCATAACTTTTAAAATTCAAGGATCTCTTAATCCAACAGCTGCGTGACCAAGTGAATTTCATATCGAATTTATCCTATTATCACGTGGCACAGGCACCTTTTTTTTTTTTAAGGGTTTGTTTATTTAATACATCTGAAAAGAATGCATATACAAAGAATTGAGACATGAGAAAGCATTGGTTCAACACTAATGACATCTAGAAGAATTCGGATTTGGGGAAGGTGGGGAAGATTACCTAACATTTTTAAGACTTGGACACTGCAACCAAGAAAAGTGTTAACAGGGATTTTATCAGCTTATGAAGAGTCTTCATAAGACCCTCCCCAGGATTCTTATTAAACTAGAGAGCCTCACCTGGCTGCTCTAGGGTTCCTCATATGCCAAACAGAAATAAGGGGATTCCCCTGACTGGTCTCCATGTGGTTAAATGTTCTCCCCACCCCGACCCTACCCCACCCCACCCCCAGCTTCTTAATGAAGGTCTCTATCCTCGTAACTTGAAAGAGGATGTGAATCACCCCATAGACATCTGTCTTCTAGCACCACCCCTCGGATTTCCTCTATATACCAGGTCTTCAGCTATGTTTTAGAACACTATCATACACTCTTAAGCTGCACATCTATGCTCAGCAATATTAAGACAATGATTGACAGGGAAAAATTGTTTTTTCATTACATACTCAATCCATTTGCTGTATTTCAAAAGGTGCAATACTTTTCTTCATTTATCAGTGAAAGAAGTTAGAAATTAACTTCAAAAAAAAAAATCAGCAAATGGCAAACAAATTTCCTTGAGAGTCAGTCACATATATAGTGCATCCTAGAAAAGAGGAGGGGCAAGACAGGTTCCACCCACTTTCATGAGTTTCATCAAATACTGGACCTACTCAAGGGTGGGGAGAAAAGGCAACTTTCATATAGGAGTATATTATTAAATGAGGCATTTACTATACTCCTTCCTAAGAGCACCAGGTGGGGAACACGTTTTCTAAACTAGATCTAGGAAGTGGGATGTGGAATCAATCCATCCTCCTCCCCTTAAGGGCTGTCCAATGGTTAATGAATGAAAAAAACATGACTAAATAAAAAATCCCACACACACTCCCCCACCCAGAAAAAGGAAAAAAAAAAAAAAAAAAAAACCCAGAAACTAGATGTCCCAGATTACTTGCCAAAGTGGAACCCGGAAACAGCTTCAACAACCCAAATTAGTCTGCTACAGAGTCATCACAAGCATGCCTTGCTTTTAAACAAAAAATAATAATTTTTTTGAAACAACAAAATAAAAACTAGTACTGATCACTTTTCTGACAATACATTATTACTCAAAATTAACTAGTATTGAGAAGGGGAAGGGGGCCATAGCTATGGGCCATGTCTCACACGAGTGCGTGTGGGTAGGTGCAGGGCATTTGTCATTATTACAAAAATGAATTTTAATTTTTAATCTTTAGTTTGATTTAAACATTGCTTTTAGTATGATGCCGACACCAGCTGTGCAGAAAGGGCTCTGGAGAGACGTTCGTAGCAGCACACACCTGCAGCTCTTCTTCAGCTCTGGAGGCTCCGGGGCAGCCAGGGTTGTTTCGTCAAAACACATTCTTCAGGCCTTTCTGTGTAAGTGCAGAACACTCCACACACTTGACAGCCTTCAGGTCACAGGCCAGTTTTTCAGCAGTCTCTGGGGTGATAGGCTCCTGTTTATTCTTAGCAAGTTTCTCAGTAGAGGGGTCATCTCTGAGATCAATTTGGGTCCCAACAAGCAAGAAAGGGGTCTTTGGACAGTGTTATCTCAGGCACCCACTTTTCTTAACATTTTCGAATGAGGATGGAGAGACCACTGAAAAACAGACTAGAAATACATCTGTTTGTGGATAACTCAGCAGTCGTAATCTGTCCTAATCCTCCTGCCCCGCAGTATCAAAAAGTCCAAGAGTACGAGGCTGTCCACCAGTCGTAATTGTGACTGCATAGTTGTCAAAAACAGTCGGTACATATGGACACTGCAGGTCTAACTCTTTATACTCCATGATCACTAAAATAATTCCAAAGCTTTTCGGAAAAAAAACAAACGGAACTTGCTGTAAGAGCCTCCTTATCTCAATGACTGCATTTATCTTTGCCGTAAAAAAGCAAAACCAAAATTCCATTATAACACAGAGTCTCTTGATTTCAGAAGACTGTCTTTACGAAAGGCTCATAAACTGCTCATGGCCATGGGCGACTTCGGAGTGGGTGGACAGAATGAAGCCCATAGACAGCTGAAAAAATGTGTGTCGTCTTTAATTTCTTTCATCAGTGTCTTATATAGTTTTCTGCATGCAGGTCTTTTGTCTCCCTGGGTAGGTTTATTCCTAGGCATTTTATTCTTTTTGTTGCAAATATCACTCATGATATACTAAAAGCAATGTTTAAATCAAACTAAAGATTAAAAAATTAAAATTCATTTTTGCAATAATGACAAATGCCCTGCACCTACCCACACGCACTCGTGTGAGACAAGGCCCATAGCTATGGCCCCCTTCCCCTTCTCAGTACTAGTTAATTTTGAGTAATAGTGTATGGTCAGAAAAGTGATCAGTACTAGTTTTTATTCTGTTGTTTCAAAAAAATTATTTTTTGTTTAAAAGCGAGGCATGCTTGTGATGACTCTGTAACAGACTAATTTGGGTTGTTGAAGCTGTTCCCGGGTTCCACTTTGGTGAGTAATCTGGGACATCTAATTTTTGGTTTTTTTTTTTCCTTTTTCTGGGTGGGGGAGTGTGTGTGGGATTTGTTTTTATTTAGTCATGTTTTTTTAATTCATTAACCATTGGACAGCCCTTAAGGGGAGGAGGATGGATTGATTCCACATCCCACTTCCTAGATCTAGTTTAGAAAACGTGTTCCCCACCTGGTGCTCTTAGGAAGGAGTATAGTAAATGCCTCATTTAATAACAATAAGTCCGTGCACCACAACTACTGAGCCTGCGCTCTAGAGCCCGCGAGCCACAACTACTGAAGCCCACGTGCCTAGAGCCCGTGCTCCACAAGGAGAAGCCACTGCAATGAGAAGCCCGCGCACCGCAAGGAAGAGCAGCCCCCACTCGCCGCAACTAGAGAAAGCCCACGCACAGCAATGAAGACCCAACGCAGCCAAAAATAGATAGATTAATTAATTAAAAAATAATAATAATGGGCTCTGGTTCCACTCAAGCTGGAGTAAGGACACTCCACACCATCTAAGACAGGATGAAAAGAGCACAGCCATTTTGGAAAAGGACTAGGGAATGGCCTTGGGCAAAACAGGCCTTGCAAGCTAAAGAACAAAGGCCCTGGAGGCCTGAGCCCCAGAGACAAAAACCAGGCTCCCGGGAATAGAAAATTAACTTTGTCTCTGTTGCACTAGCAAGTATACCTAGTTGCCATAAGACAAGAAGCTCAATTTTTTTTTTTTTTTTTGCGGTACGCGGGCCTCTCACTGTTGTGGCCTCTCCCGTTGCGGAGCACAGGCTCCGGACGCGCAGGCTCAGCGGCCATGGCCCATGGGCCTAGCCGCTCCACGGCATGTGGAATCTTCCCGGACCGGGACGAACCCGTGTCCCCTGCATCGGCAGGCGGACTCTCAACCACTGCGCCACCAGGGAAGCCCTCAACTATAAATTTTAACCTTATCTACTCCTGTGCTTTCTTGCAGAAAACTCTGAGGCACTCCTTTCCCCTCCCAGAAGCGCTCCCAGAAGCGCTCCCTATTCCCGATAGCTACTGTGGAGCCATCTGCTGCTAATCAAAAAGTTTGACGACTTCTCAAAACTATCAGTTATAATGAGAAAACCCTCCCTTTTGTTATAAAAGCAACTCGCCCCTTCTACTCCGGGAGCTGGCATTTTTTTCCTGCCTTCTCCCTTGTGCACAAGCTCTTTCTTTTAATAAAAAGCTTTGCTTGCCTAAGAGTCTTGTGGAAGCGATATTCATTTATATCTATGGTAATGCTGTCCAAGAATCTAGAAAGGGCCCGGTAACACATCTCTCCCTCTGATTGTAACAAAAAGCCCTAGACAAAATCCATAAAGCAACTACCAGATGACTCCGAAAGGTGGATGAATTAGTTTTCTTTCGCTGCTTAAACAAATTATCACAAATTTAGTGGTTTAAAATAACACAGATAAGTTCTCTTACGGTTCTTAGAGGTCAGAAACGTAAAATGAGTCTGCAAGGCTGTGTTCCTTCCGGAGGCTCTAGAGAATCTTCTGTTTCCTTGTCTCCAGCTTCCAAAGGCTGCCTGCATTCCTTGACTCACAGCACTCCTAATTCTGCTTCTGTTACCACAGCTCCACTACCTCTGACTCTCTTGCCTGTTTCTTATAAGGGCCCTTGTGATTTCATTGGCCCACCCAGATAATCCAGGTTAATCTCATCGCAAAATCATTAAGTTAATTAAGTTTGCAAAATCCCTTTTGCCAGGTAAGGTTATATATTCACAGGTGCCAGGAATTTGAATATTGACATCTTTTTCTGTGGGGAGGCATTATTCTGCCTACTACAGTGAATAAAGAGCAGCAGGACTGGGTAAGGAACCCAGGTCTTAAATGATGACCTGGAAGAGAGTTCCTAGGTTTTCTTCTCTCTGTATATCTCAGCTCAAGCTCGAGGGTAGCCCGCAACTCAGGAGAGAGGGAGAGGGCACAGACACAGGGAGCTCTAGGAAAAGCCTGCTTTCTCCAGCCATGGGTGAAGTTGGGGGCGGGGGGGCGTGTATGGTGGGGCTGTCCTGCAGGACAGAGCACTTGGGACTTTTCCTACTCTATGTCAGGGGAGAACCAGCCATGAAGCAGCATCAGGAAATCTCCAAATTTCTAAACATAAATGTTTTTTTGGAGTCCAGCATCAAATCAATCAAAAACAACACCGATAGAGAAGAGAACACCATTGAGTCCTATAGCAATGGTCTTAGAGGACCAACATAAATTGTTGGGATATCACGGGTGGATAAAAATCGAGTTCTAAGAAGGCTCTTGGGAAATTAAAAACAAGAAAGAAAAGGAAAGACTCTTCAGGCTGAAAACAAGGATCACTCATGGAAAATACAGAGCAATATCACTCATGAATTTCAGATACAGGCAGAAAATGAATATTTAACAATTATACAGGAGACAAAATAGAATTGGGCAGTAGCTGAATAAGATGCTGAAAACAGAACCCCTAGTCAGCTAAAGTCTTGCCCATTTCCTTAGAATTTTTCAAGAAAAATTTTCAAGTAACCAACAACTGCACAATTTCAGGCTCCTTTTGAAACAGGAGGGAAGGGGGCAGGGCACAACCCTTAAAGAATGACATAGCCGTTGAGGATATGACATAACTGGTTAGAACTAACTAGGTCCAAGATGGTGAAAGATTCGACTTCCAGTAGACCTTGAGCCTCATTATACGCTCATTGTAATACATTAGCTAAAAGACACACCCACAGCTGCCATGACAGTTGCAAGGCCAACCATAAAAGGGCAAAAAGTGGGCAGTGGCCCAATTCCTTGAAACCCCAACCCTTCTCCAAAATGGCTGGAATAATCTTCCCACTCATTAGCCTATGAAATTACCCAGCCCCTAAAAACTAACCACCCCGTATTTTGGAGGCTGTCGCTTTCTGAGATGGCCCACACTGTCTGTGGAATGTGTTTCTCCCAGGGTCACTCTTGCCTTTTGAGATGGACCACATTCTATGGAATGTGTATCTCTCTAAATAAATCTACTTACCTATCACTTTGCCACTGGCTGAATTCCTTCTAAGTTGAAATATAAAGGACCTGAGCTTCATTAAGTCCTGAGACCAGGTGTGTGATTTCAATTAAAAGACAGTGGGTTCAAGACCCAGTCTGGGTTTTGGCTGGGTTCAAGTCCCATCCAAGTTGTGCGGTTTCACTTTCACGGTCGTAAATCAAACCAGAGAACATTCCAAAAACCACTTAAACCAGTTATCTGTTCCAGGAAGGAGTAACACTTAACTGACTCAAAAGGAAATTTTAAAGGCATTTTGGAAGGTCAAGATATGACTTCAAACAATGACAAATGTGAGGGAATGATGTTCATTTGATGGAAGTATTATTTCAGTATGAAAAGTCTAACTTAGAAAAAATAGCCCCCCAAAGTTAACTAGCAGGACACTGGTTGTTCCCTAATAAATAAGCTAAAATAGAGGTTTACTATCATACTTTCTATTGGCATGTCACTTTGCAATCTCCTGCCAAATCTGGCAGTGATTTTGTTTCACACATTGTTAAAAAAATACTGATCCTCCCAAACCCTTGGTAATTTCTCCAAAACAGTGTTCTCATCACTGGCTCCACATTAGGACTTACTAGGGGTTTTAAAAAAGACCCAGGCCCAGGCCAATCCTAGGCCAATTGAGTAAGAACTTGTTGAGGGCTGAGCTGAGGCACTAGCATTTTCCATATCACCTCAGGTGATTCTAATGTGTAGCCTGGGTTGCGATCCACTGTCACAAAGGAGCCCCACTCCACCTGTGTGACTAGAGCCAACTCACGTCTTGTTTCAATTAAAATATACTGAAAAGTAACCCTGTCATCCCTTCCCCCCAAAATACCATATTTAGATTTTCCCCTTGTATTCTCATGGCTGCTTCATTTTAGATAAAGGCAACAAGAAAAATATTTTCCCAAAATAGTTCCCTTTCACAGTTTTGCAGTTTCTGGTTTGGGCACTGTCTTCACTAAATAAGAACGGATTTGGGACTTCCCTGGCAGTCTAGTGGTTAAGACTCTGAGCTTCCACTGCAGGGGTATGGCCCAAAAAAAGGGCTTCCCTGGTGGCGCAGTGGTTGAGAGTCCGCCTGCCGAGGCAGGGGACACGGGTTCGTGCCCCGGTCCGGGAAGATCCCACATGCCGGGGAGCTGCTGGGCCCGTGAGCCATGGCCGCTGAGCCTGCGCATCCAGAGCCTGTGCTCCGCAACGGGAGAGGCCACAACAGTGAGAGGCCCGTGTACCGCCAAAAAAAAAAAAAAAAGGATTTGTCTTTGGCAAGAGAAAGGAGAGTGTTGATTAGTTCCCCTTCACTTACCTTCTATGTCCATCTCCAAAGATCCTCTGCCTCACGTAAGGATGCAAGCCTGTTGGTGTTTCCAGAATCATTTCTGTAGGGAAACCCAAGTAATAAGTAGGGGCTGCATCTGTCATCTTACTCTGCTAGACGAGAATCTCACTGAAACATAAAAGAAAAATAACTGCTCGTGTTGATAACGCCTTTTGATCATTCCCACTCATTGGGAGTCTTGCTATTTGAAAGTAGTCTCTTTCCTCTCTAAGCATCACGGTGGTGGTTACAGGGGGAGTGGAGGATGTTAGATGTCCATGCACCTTCTTTATTGACTGTTGAATAATTCTGGATGAACTTGTAAACCTGATTCACTCAGAAACTATGAAGATAACTTGATTCAAATCCCAAACTAATCCCCTGTGTCTTTGCTACATGATGAAATGAAAAGCTGCAAAGAGGCATCTGTAAAAGAGACAATGGTGCATAACATATTCAAAAGTTACACATGACTGTCTGTTAAGTTATATTAAGTTGATTAGTCTAATTTTATTATTTTTAATAATTTTTATTGGAGTATAGTTGATTTACAATGTTGTGTTTATTTCAGGTGTACAGCAAAGCAGATCAGTTATACATATACATATATCCACTCTTTTTTAGATTCTTTTCCCATATAGGTCATTATAGAGTATTGAGTAGAGTTCCCTGTGCTATAATTAGATCCTTATTAGTTATCTATTTTATACGTGGTATTGTGTATGTATCAATCCCAACCTCCCAATTTATCCCTCACCCCTACTGATTAATCTAAATTTAATACTTTTCCTTCTCTTCAACCTAATCACGAATCAGAGGTTTTCAGTAATTCTCAGAGCAAGAAGAATTTCCATATTCAAAATGACATACTTGAAATGTTGGAAATGTTTAGACTATTAAGGGATTAACTAAATGAGCACTATTTGCTTGTTAAAGTGCATAATGTAAAATGAATATTACTTTCAAATATTCAAGTGAAAGACATAAAATGCTGAACATAATTACAGTCAAGTTCTGAAATCTATATTCATGGCAAAGAAAAGGTGACCTGAATAAACGGAAAGTTAGAACATGTTTCTGGAAGGGAAGACAAGTGTCAATTCTTCTAAAATTAAAATACAAACGCCATTCCAATCAGCGTGAATATCAGAATTTTTTAAAGGGTAAAATTATTTTAAAGCTTATATAGAAGAATAAATGTAACAAAATAAAACCAAGGAAAAATAAAAGAAAAATTCTGAGGGGAGTAATTTATCTTCCCAGATATTAAGACTTACTGTAAAACCTGCTGTACAGTATCTGCATAGGAGGAGACAAATTCATGGTAGAACAAAGAATGCAGAATTCAGAAACAGATTCAAGTAAATACAGAAACTTAATTTACAAGGGTGGTATTTCAATTTATTTTTAAACGAGTTGTATTACGTTAAATGGTTTTCCATCTGAAAAAAAACACCATAGCTCTACCTCCTACTATATATTTTTAAATTCCAGACGAAGATTACAGTTTTAAGTGTAAAAATAAAACAATAAAAATATTAGAAGGCGGGCTTCCCTGGTGGCGCAGTGGTTGAGAGTCCATCTGCCGATGCAAGGGACACAGGTTCGTGCCCCAGTCCGGGAAGATCCCACATGCTGCGGAGCGGCTGGGCCCGTGAGCCATGGCCGCTGAGCCTGCGCGTCCAGAGCCTGTGCTCCGCAACGGGAGAGGCCACAACAGTGAGAGGCCCGCGTACCACAAAACAAAAAAATAATAATAAATAAATAAGTATATATATATATATATATATATATATTAGAAGAAAAGTTAAGACAGTAAATGGATAACCTTAGAATGTGAGTGTCATCCCTAAGCAAGACTCTAGTCCCAATAAAAGCTACATTACATCTTACCTGGATTACAGCAATAAACTCTTAACTACTCTGTTTGCATTCACTCAAGTTCCTCTATAATACATTCCCCAAGCAGGGTGATCTTTGGAAAACAAAATCTGTACAGGTAGACATGGTTGGACTTCTTGTAGCTATGTCCTCCTTTTTCATCCTTAAAGTTGTTTATATGTGCTTTTTCTCTTTTTTTGTTTTCTTGATCAACTTTTGGTCTTTGTTGAGTTTTTTAAATTGTGTCTGTTTTCTATTCCATTTATTGTTATTTCTTTCTTTATCCTTTTTTTAGAAAAGGTTTTATTGCTATATTTGGACACCACACATATTTATAAGCTTTTCTTCTTTTCCAATGTAAACATGTAAGACTATAAATTTCCCTTATAGTACCACTTAACCTGCAAGTTTTGATATGCAGTATTGTCATTATTAAATTTCCATCATGATTTCTTTTCTTACTCATGATCATTTAGACATGTGTTTGTTAACTTCCAAACATATGGCATTTTCAAGATAGTTCTTTTTTTTTTAAATATTTATTTATTTGGCTGCGCCAGGTCTTAGTTGCGGCACATGGGATCTTTAGTTGTGGCACGCGGGATCTTTTTTAGTTGCAGCATGTGGCATCTTTAGTTGCGACCTGCAGAGTCTTAGTTGCAGCATGCAAGCAGGATCTAGTTCCCTGACCAGGGATCAAACCCAGGCCCCTGCATTGGGAGCTCAGAGTCTTAACCACTGGACCACCAGGGAAGTCCCCTCAAGATAGTTCTTACTGAAGAGTACATAAGTACCAGAAGTACAGAAATCATAAGTACATACTTCATTGAACTCCCACAAAATGAATTTACCCATGTACTCATTCTCAGAACAAGATAAAGAATATTATTAGTCCTGGATGCCCCCAGTATGTCCACTCCAAGTCATCACCTTCCCCGAAGCTAACTAATCATCCTTACTTCTATTACCATCAGTCAGTTCTGTCCATTGGGGGATTTTATATATATATATAAAAAAATACAGAATGTTCTTTTTTGTATCTAGTACCTTTCATTCTTCCCCATAGTTGTGAGATTCATCCATTTTGTTGCAAGTATATACAACTTTTGATGGACATTTGGGCTATTTTCAGTGTTTGATTCTGATGAATAATGCTATTACTGACATTTTGTAGGGATTTCTTCTGGGAATGGAATTGTGTGTTACAGCTATGCCTATGTTCAGCTTTAGTAGACACTACCAAGTTTCCAGTGTGGTTGTACTGAGATACATGACCACCAGTAGAGAAAAGGAGTTTTTGGTACTCCACATCATGGCCAACACTTAGCAAGATCAGTTTTCCTAGTGCTAGGATTTGGGGAGTACGGAGGAGGCTTCTCATTGGGTCTTAAATGTGCATTTCCCTGAAGAACTAATGAGCGAAGCACCTTTTCATATGTTTATCGGCAACTCAGAAATCCTTTTTTATGAAGTATCTGTTCAAGTCTTTTGCCCACTTTTAAAAGTTGAGATGTCTGTATTTCTCTCACTGATAAACTGAATATCAGTCCTTTGTTCAATATATGTGTTGAAAATTTTCTTCTTATATTATGTGTCTTGCCTTTTCACTCTATTAATGTTATGTTTTCATGATTAAAGGTGTTTAGATACGGAGCAACAAAACTAATACACTGGCAATGGGGAGTGAATATTAGAACAACAACTTTGGAATATAGTATGGTATTACCTTGTAAAGTTGAAGATAATCACCATAACCCAGTTTCTTTCCTTCCAGGTATCTGGCCTAGAGAATCTCTGGCACAAATGCACACAGAAATTGGATAGCAATACTATAAAGAGGTAAAAATGACAAATGTCCATTGACAGTAAAATAAACAAATTCTAGTATATACACACAATGGAACACTATACAGCATCAAAAATTAAATAAAATACATCTACTTGGATGAATCACAAAATTATAATGTTAAGTATAAAAATCGATTCTCAGAAGTCTACATGCAAACTACACAAATACATTTGAAACTACATAAATGCCGAAGTCATACAAAGTTTGACAATATATTGTTTAGGAACACATATATATTCAGAAATATTATAATGAAATTATTATCACAAAGGAATGATAATACAGTTTAAAATAATGGTTAACCTTCATTCAATGGAACTGGGAAGGCACCCACAGCAGTCCTGAAGTTTGGGCAGTGTTCTAGTTCTTAAGCAGGGTGATGGGATACACAGGAGTGTCATTCATTAATATATTTATATTATATAAGTGTAACATCTATGTAAGACTATTTCATAGTAAAAGGCTTTTAATATTATGCAGCCATCAAACTGATATTTTTGGAAGACTTTGAAATATCATGGAAATTACCAAGAGCACCATATATGCTTTTGTATGCATAGCATATCTCTGGGAGGCTATATAAGAAAGTGGTAACAATAGTCGTTTTAGATACATTATATGGAAAGGCTCCATTAGCCCTTCGAGACCCACTTTTCACCTTTCTCCATCCTGCTCTGTATCCCAGACTCTTTAAAGACTGCCTCCACTGGCTCCCTTGCTCTAGAACTTCCAGGCGAGTTCAACCAATTGGAGGCACCAGGGAGAAGGGTGAGATTTAAGTATTTATTCCTTCAGCTCCTTCCCTGCCTATGATGTCTTCCCTGACAGGATGTCTATATGTCTAAGAAAGGCCACAGCACCAGTTGCCTTGGCCTTTGTATTAGTCAGCGTCCTCCAGAGAAACAGAACCAATAGGATGTGTGTGTGTGACAAAGAGAGAGACGAATAGAGATTTATTATAAGGAATTGGCTCACATGATTATGGGGCTGAGAAGTCCCAAGATTTGCAGGGTGAGTTGGCAAGCTGGAGACCCAGAAGAGTTCCAGTGTGAGTCTGAAGGCTTGAGAACAAGGAGAGCCCATGAAGTAAGTTCCAGTCCAAAAGCCAATAGGCTCAAGACCCAGGAAGAGCTGATGTGTTAGGCCGAGTCCAAGCCCAGAAAAGACTTGTCCCAGCTCAGCAGTCAAACGGGAGGAGTTCCCTCTTACTCAGCCCCTTTATTCTACTCAGGTCTTCAACAGATTGGATGACGCCCACCCACATCAGGGAGGCCAAATGTCTGGCTATCCTATGGCCCAGTCACTCTCTCCTATACCTGTAGCTGCTCTCTGGGTCTCCTCCCTCTTGCTCATTCAAGTCTAGAATATTACTTCACTGAACCTTGTTTTCCTTAACCCATGCTATTGGAAATAGTCCCTTAAGGAACCATTCCTCAATTATCCTATTTGAATATACCATCTCTCTCCTGCTGGGCCCCTGACTGATACTCGTATTTTTAAAAATTACAACCTGTGGTCAAAATTCCTAACATATAATAGATTCTGTGGGCTTATTGGTAAAGAGTCTTTTCAAACACATTGCAATCACAGGCCAGCTGAGTGGTTCAGAAGGCCTTTGACGTCCAGTCTCTCTCTCTCTGGTCTTCCACTCTGAATTCCCAAGTGAAACCAAGGGCCAGAAGAAACCTCAAATGCTAACACCTCGACAGCGCTTACTGTCCACAGTATCGGACCCAGGATCTTTCAACTACGGTCTGGCCTTATCTCCTCCTCCAGGACACAGCTGGTCGCTGACAAGCAGTCCAATGTGAAATTTAAAATTCAAAATGTGAAACACAGAATAATGAAGCCATCTGGTTCATATTATGTTGTCCAACAATTATACGTAATGTGAGCTATAAATACAACAAGCAAAAGGAAGCAAACAAGAGACCATTAATCAATACAGACAATTTGCATGAGATATGATGACACAAGTGTATTTACACAAACACAGAAAATCCTTTTTCAGGAGAACCTTTACAAATGGTGCACTAAAGCAGGTCTACATTGAAAAATATGACCTGCTAATGCCCTTCAGTCACATAACTTCTCTGAAGTCAACAAAATCTGCATGGGAATTTCACACAGAGAACCTTGATGTTGACGTTTAACAACCCACAGAGTCATATATGAAAGGTAAGAGGACCAGTCTTGGTTCAGAATACAGAAAAACTTAAGAGTTACAGCATAAGGACAACTTAGTGGCCTTCAGTCGAAGAAATTAGTAACACTTGTCATCAGCCCCACTCATAAAACCTGTAGGAACTTGAGTGAGAAAATAACCACAATAGTTTCGATTTGGATCTATATAGCCAACAGTCTCCTCATCTCTCTGACTATCCCATAGTCAGCTCAAACTCAGTATATCTAAAACTGAACAAATGCTCCTTCCTTCCCAATCTGGAACTTCTCTTATACCCTAGGCTTCTAACATGAGCAACTGAACAGATAACAATGTAATCTGTGGAGAGAGAAAACACATTGAAATCACATGGTTGATTTCTCAAAAGAAGAGGGAGTGTAGAAGAATGGATTATTTGTTCTCAATTCTTCCTTCCTTCCCTTCCTTTACCAGGGTTTACTGTGGGCAGAGAATAAGTCCCAACCGTTGCTGATTTAGCCAATGGCATTACAGCAGACGCTTTAGTTGTGTTCGCAGGGTTTGGCTTGGCCTCTCTTGCACTTCTGCCACTGGCCATGAGAACAGGCCTTGAGTAGCCGCTGGGGATATATGGAGCAGACCAGAAACCAACCTGCAGACAGAAGCCAAGTGCTGCAAAGCCACAACTACTTGCAGACCCATGAGTAAGAAATAAGTGCTTGTTTCTGTGAGCCATTGAGATTTGGGGGTGTTAGTTGTTAAGTAGCTTTATCACACCAGAAACCTGACTACAGGTTTCTTCACTGGGAAGACAAAACAACAAGTGTATATACCACAGTCTATCCTTGGTAGTTTATTGTGCGTATACACACACACACACGTGCCTTCATTCCTATGCATATTTTTAAATGCTACCACCTACTACAGCTAATCCAAATACAACCAAAAATGAACTGACCCCCTTCCCAATATGAGGCAACTCAAAATCAGTCTCCCCATCCAGCTTCCAAGGCAAGTATCACTTGGTGATGTCCATGACTCAAGCAGGATGAGATGTGACGTCTCATGGTCTTGCAACTTGTGGCCTGAATGATATCCGTTATACAACATGAGCAGGGAGGGACCAAAAATGTTCAATAAAAAGGAAAAAAGAAAAGCAACATGTCAAGCATGGACATGATCCTCCTGGAACGTCCTTAGAGTCTCCTTGTCAATTCACCTCCCTGGCCGTGGAGCGAGGTCCTTGATCAACTCAGGTTGTGTCCTCTGGATTTCCTTCACCCAGTGTCTTCCAAGACCCCACCCGAGCGAAGTGGTGGGAGGGTTCCCCTGCCGCACACGACACCATCTTAGCAGACTGCTTCCTAAGGGAGCGTGACCGACAGATTCGTACGTCGGATCATCAGCCAGAGTATATGCTTTCTTAATGATGCTGTACACCAAAGCTTAGTGCTTTCTGGAAGCACCTTGAGAAAGGCAGAAAAGTAGCCCACCCTGGGAAACATCCAGACATTTTATACGTAAGGTGCACAGTCCCAGGAAAAAAAAAATGAAGCAAAGTCTGATCAGCAGTTTTGCTGCCCTTTATTATAAAAAACAGGGCAGGCTCTGCCATTCTCAATCAGTTTCACATTCTAGGGTCTGTTCCTTGCAAAAATCCCTCCTGTATGTACAAATTTATGACTTAGTTTTCTTTTGGTTGTAAGCAAACAGAAACCAATGCTGGCAATAAGCACAAAGCGAGGGAGTGGGCTGTGGGAGAATTCATCGGAAGGACACACACTCAAAAGCAAGCTGAACGACCACGCTGTGGAAGGCAGAAACCAGGGCCTCAGCAACCAGAGTCCACGGACCTTTCGTTCAGGCCTGTGGGATCAGCAAGGTCACAGGGAGTGCCCAACCTAAACACGTCTCCTGGAGCTCAAGGAACAGCCACTTCGGGAGCTGAGGAAAATGTTCTAAAATGGATCATGGTGATGGTTGCACAACACTGTGAGTATACTAAAAAGCAATGAATGCTTTTTAAGTGGGTAAATTGTATGATGTGTGAATAAATAATAAAGCTAGTATAGATATAGATAGATTTTTTTTTAAGTCAGGAAATCAGAGAAACAAAAACAAAGATTAAGAAGAGGCAATGCACAAAGGTGGAAGTCAGAATGCTAACATCACCAGCAATCAGAGAAATGTCAAAACAACAAGATACCACTTTGCACCCATCAGACAGAGAAAAATTAGAAAGGTGGGTAATACTTAGCAGGTGGGGGTGGGGGACCTGGCCCATGCCTGACCTGCTGATGGAAATGTGGACAGGCTGCTGCAGCCACTTTCCAGAAAAGCAACCTGGCTGCCTGTGTCTCAGTTAAGTGTGCCTGTTTCCTATGGCCCAGCAATTCTGCTCCTGGATCTGTGTACTCCAGAGAAACTCGCAGATAGTTCCACTAGGGCACAAGTTCAAAGATAACCTTTGCAGCACTGTTTGTGGTAGCAGGAAAGTGGATGCAACTCAAGAAATACAAAAGGAAACGTAATGAATGCAGACTGAGGAATACTACACAGCAACCCAAAGCAACGAACTAAACGTACAAATGGCAGTGGGGATAGACTTTAAAATCATGGTGCTGAAAGATAGCAGTAAAAAAACAGAATAAGAATTGTAGCACAATGCCATTTATAGAAATGAGACATAAACACGTGCATAAAACAACACTGTCAATGTTTCAGGGATTTGTACCTTTTCAAGAACATGGTGGGGAGAGGGGATACCAAAAAAAAAAAAAAAAAAAAAATCAGGGGCCTTGGACTGACCACAGAGGATAGCGAGCCGTGAATGGAGATTCATGATGAACTAAGCTCTCTGTCAGAGATCTTTTTTAATTAAATAAACAAAAGTCAAATGTTTCACTGACTCGTTCCAGATGACTCTTCAAAAATAAAGGAAATTAGAACAAGGAAAAAATTCACCTATATTTCCCATCACCCAAAGATAACCATTGTTAATATTCCCAATGTTTTCTCAAAGAATTGCTTCTTTTAAAGTGATTTCATACAGCTATTTTACATATTAACAATTTATACTTTTCCTACTTTTCATGCAGCTCTAATACACATAGGCGATTTATAATTTTACCACTTTGATTGCTATCATAAAATAGGATTTCCAATGCTTAAATAAGGTACGGCAAATGTGCTTTACAAGTTTTCAACAGCCAGATTTGCTGCCTTGCATAATAAGGTCACTATTAGGTATGTCTCTTAAGGGAAAAAAGAGATATTAAAAAAAAAAGACATTTTCAGTTACATGATGAGTATATGCCACCATATTTACCTACTTTGCTATTTTCTTTGCACATCAAATGACTTAGCGCTAAAGAAAACCTCAGGTGTGGACAATAAATAAATTATCTTGATTTGGTTGTCAATTTGTAGGCACTCCACATTTTCTCACAGCTGTGGAATCCCACCAAAGGGAGTTTGGCCTTCACAATAAACCTTATTTCTGGGGTTTAAATTTTAAGTGATTTAACCCCTGAAGTACTATCGTAGTTGCCTTGCTGACTTTCTATGAGTGGCGTAAGAGCGAAGTTGCAATCAAGGAGTCAAAGAAAATAAGACAAAAAATAAACAGACCTGGGCTTCCCTGGTGGCGCAGTGGTTGAGAGTCCGCCTGCCGATGCAGGGGACGTGGGTTCGAGCCCCGGTCCGGGAAGATCCCACATGCCGCGGAGCGGCTGGGCCCATGAGCCATGGCCGCTGAGCCTGCGCGTCCGGAGCCTGCGCTCCGCAACGGGAGAGGCCACAACGGTGAGAGGCCCGCATACCAAAAAAAAAATAAAAAATAAAAATAAATAAATAAACAGACCTCAAGAGTTTTCCTGACTTGTACTGTATTTCCATTTGGTATCCTAGGTAACATGTTACTTTTCCTTTGACGCTCTTTCTCAATGTTTTCTGCCTGGGACCAGAATTGAGATTAAACCGGGCTTTTCTATAAGACCAGAAACATATCAAGAGTGAATAACTACCATTCCCAAACTAGCCAATCCACGTTGTATGGCTCCCAATTAAACACAGACAAAATGGGTGTCGGAAAATGCTACCACACGCTGATCGAGAGGTAGTTCGCCAGGGCTGCCACCTTGGCCAGGCCCTTTACCCTTGTCTAGACCAGCGGTATTCTGTGTGAGAATTCAGCCCCATTTCTCTTACACAGAAAAGTAGTACTTCTCCATGAAGGGGCTTTGGCTGTTTGGTGAATCCCAGCTTTGCATGATACAAACTGGAAGTTCAGGTTAGTCTTGACCTCAATTTCCTCTGGCTCATAAAGGTGGAAGTAACATTATACATACATTTTTACTAAGGATTATTCTGGACACCAAGCTGCTTGTTTCTGTGTGGCCAGCCACAGAGTCTGGCATATCACAGAGAACCACTGCCGAGCACTGGAAATGTGGCTAGTCTGCACTGAAACATGCTGTCGAGATCAACAGACCCAGAGTATATGCTAAATTTAAAACAAATGCCCAATAAACATAAATCTCACTGCTAAATTAAGAAAGACATCATTTATGCAGCCACTTGAAAAATTTTCTAGTCCAAAATCATCGTTTTCCTTTGTTAACTGCCATTTTAAAACTTTGATTGGGTCAATAGCATTAGGGGTTCCCTTCCCTCGACAGGCTTCCTAGCTTGCTTTCATTCTGTTTTAGATTAGAAAAGAATTGTACTAAGATGCAATTATTTATTATCAAGCTAGAAACAGACATGAATCATGAGAGCCATGGAAAGGGATTCTAGTGCAATTTATAAATTTAATAAATTTCCAACTGCAGAGTATGACTGCATTTCCAAATGTTTATCATTCAACAGCTGAAAACATGTCACAATCCCATAAATCTACCCAACTCTACCCTAGGTTGGAGGAAATCATCCTTGTGCATGTTCACATGTGTGTACAGCTTCTCTGAGTAAAGCAGAAAGCCTCACGTACATGTCATCACCTCCCAAGTAATATGCCATGACACGATTCTATCCCTCCATTAAAGAACTCTTGAAAGACTCACATGTTACTCACGTGTAAATCTCTTCCTATCTGCCCTAACATCAGACTGAATTATCTGAATATCTGAACATAGGGCTTGAAGTCTACTGTCTAGCACCGTACTGGCAAAGTTGACTCAAAAAAATGTTTGATGGATTGAATTATCCATGTGTCTCAAACTTTCTTTCTTAAGAACTCCATTTTCTTCAGTCCTAATGATTAAAAGGGCCAAATTTGCTGATCAACAGTAGCTTCCACCCGAAGCTTTGACAGGGGGTCTGGCTATTTTCTAACCTATACCCAAATCAAGGGCAAAATGTAGAAGTACAACACGGGCAATCAGCAGATTTTGCTGTAAATGTTTATTTTCCTTTGAATGCAGAAAATACTCATTACTTACAAGTATTACTAAGGGGAATCTGAAAGAACCTGCCAAGTAAATTTCCCCTACGATGGTCCTGGGTAGAGAGTGGAAAACGCTAGAAAAGCAAAACCAACTAACCTGGGACTTCCCTGGTGGTCCAGTGGGTAAGACTCCGCCCTACCAATGCAGGGGGCCCAGGTTCGATCCCTGGTTGGGGAACTAGATTCCGCCTGCCGCAACTAAAAGAATCTCACATGCCGCAACTAAGATCCAGTGCAGCCAAAATAAATAAATATTAAAAAAACAACAACAACTAACCTGCATTTTTCCTCTCTTTAAGAACACTCTTCAGTATCTGGAGACTTCTAAGGAAGAGAGAAGCAAGCACTTCCTCAAAAAACGGAGGCAGGGGTAGGACTCGGGTACCTGGGGAGCCATCAGAAGAAACCAGCCAGATGACCAACTGCCAAACCCAACAGCAAGCCTCACACGTGGCTATACTATACTGGTTTCACCCCAAACACAAAACTATGCATAACTAAATAGGAGATGCTTTATGATTTTAATACGTATACTTGTTCTCTCTGAATTACACCCAGGGATTCCACCATGAGCAAGTGGTGGATGGGAACGTCCCCTTTATACAGCATCTAGAGCTGTGCTATCCAATACCAAAGCTACTCCTACATGTGGCTACTGAGCACGTGAAATGTGGCCAGTCTGAATTAAGATGTGCTTGTAAATGTAAAATCCACACCAAATTCCAAAGACTTCACATAGCAAAAAAGTATAAAATATCTCATTAACAATTTTATATTGACTGCATGTTGAAATTATATATTACTTATATATTGTACTAAAATATATTACTAAAATTAATTTCACCGGTTCCGTTTCACTTTAATATGGCTACTAGAAATTTTCAAATGTGGCTCACATTTTTTGGACAGCACTGGCTAATATTTGCTTTATGTATTTACGTGCTCCTATGTTGGGTTCATATATATTTACAATTGTTATATCTTCTTGCTGGATTTATCCATTTATCATTATAAAATGTCTTTCTTTTAAAGTCGATTTTGTCTGATAGAAGTATTGCTACTCCAGCTTTCTTTTCATTTCCATGAAATACTTTTTTGTATCCCCTCACTTTCAGTCTGTGTGTGTCTTTAGATCTGAAGTGAGTCCCCTGTGGGCAGGATATATGGATCTTGTTTTTGTTTTTGTTTGTTTTTGTTTTTTGCAGTACATGGGCCTCTCACTGTTGTGGCCTCTCCCATTGCGGAGCACAGACTCCAGACGCGCAGGCTCAGCGGCCATGGCTCACGGGCCTAGCCGCTCCACGGCATGTGGGATCTTCCTGGACTGGAGCACGAACCCGTGTCCCCTGCGTCGGCAGGAGGACTCTCAACCACTGCGCCACCAGGGAAGCCCTGGATCTTGTTTTTGTATCCTTTCAGCCAGTCTATGTCTTTTGATTGGAGCACTTAGTCCATTTACATTTAAAGTAATTATTGATAGGTATGTACTTATTGCCATTTTGTTCATTATTTTCTGGTTGTTTCTGTAGTTCTTCTTTGTTCCTTCCTTCTTTAGTGCTCTGTCTTTGTAATTTGATGACTACCTTTAGTTTCATGTTTGGATTCCTTTCTGTTTTTGTGTGTATATTATAGGTTTTTGATTTCTGGTTACCATAACATTCATATATAACAACACACACACACACACACACACACACACACACACACACACACAGTTATTTTCAGTTGACAATTTCTTAACTTCAAACACATTCTAACAACTCTACATTTTTACTCCCCCCACGCACCTTTAATGGTTTTGACATCATATTTTATATCTTTCTGTTTTGTGTATCCCTTAACTACTTATTGTGGATACAGATGATTTTACTACTTTTGTCTTTTAACCTTCCTACTAGATTTATAAGTGGTTGATTAATTACCTTTACTGAATGTTTGCCTATACCAATAAGATTTTTCCTTTCATAAGTTTCATATTTCTAGTGTGGTCTTTTCTGCTTAGAGAAGTCCCTTTAACATTTCTTGTGAAGCTGCTTTAGTGGTGCTGAAGTATTTTAGCTTTTGCTTGTCTGTGAAACTCTATCTCTCCTTCAAATCTGAATGATAGCCTTGACAGGTATTCCTGATTGTAGGGTTTTTTCTTTCATCACTTTGAATATATCATGCCAGTCCCTCTGGCCTGCAGAGTTTCTGCTGAAAAGTCAGCTGACAGTCTTATGGGAGTTCCCTTGTACATAACTAGCTGCTTTTTACTTGCTGCTTTTAAGATTCTCCATCTTTAATTTTTGCCATTTTATTTACTAAGTGTCTTGGTGTGGACCTCCTGGGTTCATCTTGTTTGGAAGCCTCTGTGCTTCCTGAACCTGGATATCTGTTTCCTTTCCCAGGTTAGGGAAGTTTTCAGTCTTGGCAGTATTTATAATACAAACATGCATTTACTCAACTCCTACTCATGCATCAGGATTTGGTTCCAGCACTGTAGTAGGCCACTCCTCAGCTAGACCACATCTTACAGGTTTTTCCATATTCTCTGCTGCATCAATTCAGGGTGGGCCCACAGCATGTACACAATATCTGTGACAAGCTGAACTAAGAATTGACCTTTCCCTTGTACATTTTTTCTCATAATTACTCTTTTTAAAAAAATTTATTTATTTTTGGCTGTGTTGGGTCTTCGTTGGTGTGCATGGGCTTTCTCTAGTTGTGGCGAGCAGAGGCCACTCCTCGCCACAGTGCACGGGCCTCTCACCGCTGTGGCCTCTCCCGTTCTGGAGCATGGGTTCCAGGCATGAAGGCCTCAGTAGTTGTGGCATGTGGGCTTCAGTAGCTGTGGCTCACAGGCTCCAGAGCGCAGGTTCAGCAGTTGTGGTGCATGGGCCTAGTTGCTCCACGGTATGTGGGATCCTCCCAGACCCGGGCTCAAACCCATGTCCCCTGCACTGGCAGGTGGACTTTCAACCACTGTGCCACCAGGGAAGCCCCGTCTTTTTTTTCTTACTAAATAGAGAAATATAACCACAACTGAAATAAGAATGCTGCTTCAACATAGTAAAACAATAATCTTTGCATGATATGTCTCTGGAAGAGCCCAGAACCATTTGATAATATGTTCTCCAGGGAAGGGAACAAGGTGGCTAAGGACAGAGGTTGAAGAGAGATTTTTCTGTAACCTTTCAATTTGTAACCTCATGTCAAGAAGTTTTTTAAAATCTTTTTAAGAGAATATCTTCACTATATAGAAAAAAAGATTTTTTTAAACTTAGGTTCCATTGGAGACTTGCAAATATTATTTCTTGCATTGTACCTTTTAGATCAGCAGTCAACAAACTTTTTCTGTAAAGTGCCAGATAGTAAATATTGTAGGCTTTGTGGGTCTCTGTAGCAACCACTCAACTCTGCTGTAGTAGCATGAAAACAACCATAGACAATATGTAAAGGAACATGTGTGGCTGTGGGTCAATAAAACTTTAATTTAAAAAATAGGCAGGACTTCCCTCATAGCACAGTGATTAAGAATCTGCCTGCCAATGCAGGGGACACAGGTTCGAGCCCTGGTCCAGGAAGATCCCACATGTTGCGGAGCAGCTAAGCCCGTGCACCACAACTACTGAGCCTGCGCTCTAGAGCCTGCAAGCCACAACTACTGAGCCCGTGTGCCACAACTACTGAACCAGTGCTCTAGAGCCCGCGAGCCACAACTACTGACCCACCTGCCACGACTACTGAAGCCTGCGCAACCAGAGCCCGCGCTCCGCAACAAGAGAAGCCACCACAATGAGAAGCCCATGCGCTGCAACGAAGACCCAACACAGCCAAAAAAAATAAATAAATTTTAAAATAAATAAATAAATAATAAAAAACAGGCAGAATTTAGCCTGTGGCCAGTTTGCCACTCCCCCTACAACCACCCTGCTTTAGAGAGTGCCTCCTTTGAACAATAAAGAATGTGTAATCATATTCTTTACTTTTTCATTCTTAAGCATGTTAAAACAAATCTCCCTTCAACTCAAGCTAAAAATTATGCTAGTAATGTTGGAACAAAAAGATAAAGATAGGGCTTCCCTGGTGACGCAGTGGTTGAGAGTCTGCCTGCTCATGTAGGGAACACGGGTTCGTTCCCCAGTCCGGGAGGATCCCACATGCCGCGGAGTGGCTGGGCCTGTGAGCCATGGCCACTGAGCCTGCGCGTCTGGAGTCTGTGCTCTGCAATGGGAGAGGCCACAGCAGTGAGAGGCCCGCGTACCATAAAAAAAAAAAAAAAAAAAGATAAAGATAATGTGGAACAGAAGAAAAACATCTAGTTTATGATATCAAACCATAAAGTTGTAATACTCACTCGGAAAAACAAAGGTGTTTCAAAAGCCATGAATAACTCTCATCCTATCGGAAATCTTCTGGGTAAGAATCAATGGTGGTAACAAAGAAGTCACATTCTGGGTTGAAAATTACTTCTGAGTCTTCATACGTCTCAAGTTGGACACTAAAATAATATATACTTATGCAAATAAATTCAGAAATTGCTACTCCAGAAATGTAGATAATCTAAATTAACTAAATATTGACTGCTTACCATTAGATTCTCTACAGAAGCGACCATTATAACAAGTAGTCTTGGACCTTCAGGACGGAGGAGGAGCAAGACATAGAGGTGACCTTCCTCCCCACAAATACATCTACATGTGGAACAACTCCTACAGAACACCTACTGAACGCTGGCAGAAGACCTCAGACCTCCCAAAAGGCAAGACACTCCCCACATACCTGGGTACGGCAAAAGAAAAAAGAATAACAAGAGACAAAAGAATAGGGATGGGACCTGCACCAGTGGGAGGGAGCTGTGAAGAAGGAAAAGTTTCCACGCACTAGAGAACCCCTTCACTGATGGGGATGGGGGGTGGCGGCGGGGAAGCTTCGGAGCCACGGAGGAGAGCGCCGCAACAGGGGTGCAGAGGGCAAAGCAGAAAGATTCCTGCACAGAGGATCGCTGCCAACCAGCACTCACCAGCCCGAGAGGCTTGTCTGCTCACCCACTGGGGCAGGCGGGGCTGGGAGCTGAGGCTCGGGCTTCGGTCGGAGCGCAGGGAGAGGACTGGGGTTGGCTGCGTGAACACAGCCTGAAGGGGGCTAGTGTGCCACAGCTAGCCGGGAGGGAGTCAGGGAAAATGTCTGTGCCTATAGAAGAGGCAAGAGACCATTGTTTCAGGGTGCACAAGGAACAGGGATTCCTGCTCCGTGTGCCCACAGAAGGCAGAACACCGCCTAAGCGAGTTCCAGAAACAGGTGCGAGCCGTGGCTATCAGCTCAGACCCCAGAGATGGGCATGAACCGCTAACGCTGCTGCCGCTGCCACCAATAATCCTGTGTGCAAGCACAGGTCACACTACCAAACACCCTCGGAGCCTGTGCAGCACACCCCCGCCAGGGTCCCGTGATCCAGGGACAACTTCACCAGGAGTAAACACGGCGTGCCTCAGGCTGTTGCATCTCACGCCAGCCTCTGCCACTGCAGGCTCACCCTGGATTCCAATTATGACTACCGTACACCTCCCTGTCCCTGGCCTGAGTGAGCAAGAGAGCCCTAATCAGCTGCTGCTTTAACCCCCTCCTGTCTGGGCAGGGAACGGATGCCTGAGGGCGGCCTACATGAAGAGGCAGGGCCAAAACCAAACCTGAATTCCAAGAGCTGTTCGAACAAAGAAGAGAAAGGGAAATTTCTCCATGCAGCCTCAGGATCAGCAGATTAAATCCCCACAATCAACTTGATAAACCCTGCACCTGTGGAATACCTGAATAGACAATGGATGTTCCCAAAATTGAGGTGGTGGACTTTGGGAGCAACTGTAGACATGGGGTTTTCTTTCCGCGTCTCACTTGTTTCTGGTTTTATGTTTATCTTAGTTTAGTTTTTAGTGCTTGTTATCATTGGTGGATTTGGTTATTGGTTTGTTTGCTTTCTTAATTTTTAAAAACTTTTTTATTTTTTAATTATTTTTTTCCTTTTTTCTCTTTTTGTGAGTGTGTATGTGTATGTTTCTTTGTGTGATTTTGTCTGTTTAGGTTTGCTTTTGCCATGTGTCCGAGGGTTCTGTCTGTTCATTTTCTTTGTTTTTTGTTCTGCTTTTCTTTCTTTTCTTCTGAGCCGTGTGGCTGGCAGGGTCTTGGTGCTCCGGCAGGGTGTTGGGCCTGAGCCTCCGAGGTGGGAGAGCCGAGTCCAGGACACTGAACCAACAGAGATCTCCTGGCCCCACGTAATATCAATTGCCAAGAGCTCTGCTGGAGACCTCCATCTCAACGCTAAGACCCAGCTTCACCCAACGGCCAGCAAGCTCCAGTGCTGGATGCCCCATGCCAAACAACTAGCAAGATAGAAACAAGCCCACCCATTAGCAGAGAGGCTGCCTAAAGTCATACTAACTTCACAGACACCTCAAAACACACCACCAGACGTGGCCCTGCCCACCAGAAGGACAAGATCCAGCCCTACCCACCAGAACACAGGAACAAGTCCCCTCCACCAGGAAGCCTACATAAGCAACTGAACCAACCTCACCCACTGGAGGTAGACACCCAAAATAATGGGAACTACGAACCTGCCACCTGCACAAAGGAGACCCCAAACACAGTAAGTTAAACCAAATGAGAAGACAGAGAAGTATGCAGCAGATGAAGGAGCAAGATAAAAAACCCACCAGACGAAACAAATGAAGAGAAAATAAGCAGTCTACCTGAAAAAGAATTCAGAGTAATGATAGTAAAGATGATCAAAATCTTGGAAATAGAATGGAGAAAATAAAAGAAACGTTTAACAAGGACCTAGAAGAACTAAAGAGCAAACAAACAATGATGAACAACACAAAAAATGAAATTAAAAATTCTTTAGAAGGAATCAATAGCAGAAGAACGGATAAGTGACCTGGAAGATAAAATAGAGGAAATAACTGCTGTAGAGCAGAATAAAGGAAAAAGAATGAAAAGAATTGAGGACAGTCTCAGAGACCTCTGGGACAACATTAAACACACCAACATTCGAATCATAGCAGTCCCAGAAAAAGAAAGGGCCTGAGAAAATATTTGAAGAGATTAGAGTTGAAAACTTCCCTAACATGGGAAAGGAAATAGTCAATCAAGTCCAGGAAGCAAGAGAGTCTCATACAGGATAAATCCAAGGAAAAACACGCCCAAACACATAGTAATCAAACTATCAAAAATTAAAGATGAAGAAAAATATTAAAAGCAGCAAGGGAAAAGCCACAAAAAAACATACAAGGGAATCCCTGTAAGGTTAACAGCTGATCTTTCAGCAGAAACTCTGCAAGCCAGAAGGGAGTGCCAGGACATATTTAAAGTGATGAAAGGGGAAAACCTACCATCAAGATTACTCTACCCAGCAAGGATCTCATTCAGATTTGGTGGAGAAATTAAAACCTTTACAGACAAGCAAAAGCTAAGAGAATTCAGCACCACCAAACCAGCTTTACAACAAATGCTAAAGGAATTTCTCTAGGCAGAAAACGCAAGAGAAGGAAAAGACCTACACTAACAAACCCAAAACAATTAAGAAAATGGTAATAGGACCATACATGTCGATAATTACCTTAAATGTAAATGGATTAAATGCTCCAATCAAAAGACACAGACTGGCTGAATGGATACAAAAACAAGACCCGTATACATGCTGTCTACAAGAGACGCACTTCAGACCTACGAACACATACAGACTAAAAGTGAGGAGATGGAAAAAGATATTCCATGCAAATGGAAATCAAAAGAAAGCTGGGGTAGTAATTCTCATATCAGACAAAATAGACTTTAAAACAAAGACTATTACAAGAGACAAAGAGGGACACTACATAATGATCAAGGGATCAATCCAAGAAGAAGATATAACAATTGTAAATATTTATGCACCCAACATAGGAGCACCTCAATACATAAGGCAAATACTAACAGCCATAAAAGGGGAAATCGACAGTAACACAATCATAGTAGGGGACTTCAACACCCCACTTCCACCAATGGACAGATCATTCAAAATGAAAATAAATAAGGAAACACAAACTTTAAATGATACATTAAACAAGATGGACTTAATTGATATTTATAGGACATTCCATCCAAAAACAACAGAATATACTTTCTTCTCAAGTGCTCATGGAACATCCTCCAGGATAGATCACACCTTGGGTCACAAATCAAGCCTCAGTAAATTTAAGAAAATTGAAATCGTATAAAGTATCTTTTCCGACCACAACACTATGAGACTAGATATCAATTACAGGAAAAACACTGTAAAAGATACAAACACATGGACGCTAAACGATACACTACTAAATAACCAAGAGATCACTGAAGAAATCAAAGAGGAAATCAAAAAATACCTAGAAACAAATGACAAGAAAAACACGAGGACCCAAAACTATGGTATGCAGCAAACGCAGTTCTAAGAGGGAAGTTTACAGCAAAACAATCCTACCTCAAGAAACAAGAAGAATCTCAAAAAAACAACCTAACCTTACACCTAAAGCAATTAGAGAAAGACGAACAAAAAAAAAACCCCAAAGTTAGCAGAAGGAAAGAAATCATAAAGATCAGATCAGAAATAAATGAAAAAGAAATGAAGGAAACGATAGCAAAGATCAATAAAACTAAAAGTTGGTTCTTTAGAAGATAAACAAAATTGATAAACCATTAGCCAGACTCATCAAGAAAAACAGGGAGAAGACTCAAATCAACAGACTTGGTAATGAAAAAGAAGAAGTAACAACTGACACTGCAGAAATACAAAGGATCATGAGAGATTACTACAAGCAACTATACGCCAATAAAATGGACAACCTGGAAGAAATGGAAAAATTCTTAGAAATGCACAACCTGCCAAGACTGAACCAGGAAGCAACAGAAAACATGAACAGACCAATCACAAGCACTGAAATTGAAACTGTGATTAAAAATCTTCCAACAAACAAAATTCCAGAACCAGATGGCTTCACAGGTGAATTCTATCAAACATTTAGAGAAGAGCTAACACCTATCCTTCTCAAACTCTTCCAAAATACAGCAGAGGGAGGAACACTCCTAAACTCATTCTATGAGGCCACCATCACCCTGATACCAAAACCAGACAAGGATGTTACAAAGAAAGAAAACTACAGGCCAATATCACTGATGAACATAGATGCAAAAATCCTCAACAAAATACTGGCAAACAGAATCCAACAGCACATTAAAAGGATCATACACCATGATCAAGTGGGGTTTATTCCAGGAATGCAAGGATTCTTCAATATATGCAAATCAATCAACGTGATACACCATATTAACAAATTGAAGGAGAAACACCATATGATCATCTAAATAGAGGCAGAGAAAGCTTTTGACAAAATTCAACATTCATTTATGATAAAAACCCTGCAGAAAGTAGGCATAGAGGGAACTTTCCTCAACATAATAAAGGCCATACATGACAAAACCACAGCCAACATTGTCCTCAATGGTGAAAAACTGAAACCATTTCCACTAAGATCGGGAACAAGACAAGGTTGCCCACTCTCACCACTCTTATTCAACATAGTTTTGGAAGTTTTAGCCACAGCAATCAGAGAAGAAAAGGAAATAAAAGGAATCCAAATCGGAAAAGAAGAAGTAAAGCTGTCACTGTTTGCAGATGACATGATACTATACATAGAGAATCCTAAAGATGCTACTGGAAAACTACTAGAGCTAATCAATGAGTTTGGTAAAGTAGCAGGATACAAAATCAATGCACAGAAATCTCTTGCATTCCTATACACTAATGATGAAAAATCTGAAAGTGAAATCAAGAAAACACTCCCATTTACCATTGCAACAAAAAGAATAAAATATCTAGGAATAAACCTACCTAAGGAGACAAAAGACCTGTATGCAGAAAATTATAAGACACTGATGAAAGAAATTAAAGATGATACAAATCGATGGAGAGATATACCATGTTCTTGGATTGGAAGAATCAACACGGTGAAAATGACTCTACTATCCAAAGCAATCTACAGATTCAATGCAATCCCTATCAAACTACCACTGGCATTTTTCACAGAACTAGAACAAAAAATTTCACAATTTGTATGGAAATGCAAAAGACCCCGAATAGCCAAAGCAATCTTGAGAATGAAAAACGGAGCTGGAGGAATCAGGCTCCCTGACTTCAGACTACACTACAAAGCTACAGTAATCAAGACAGTATGGTACTGGCACAAAAACAGAAAGATAGATCAATGGAACAGGATAGAAAGCCCAGAGATAAACCCACGCACATATGGTCACCTTATCTTTGATAAAGGAGGCAGGAATGTACAGTGGAGAAAGGACAGCTTCTTCAATCAGTGGTGCTGGGAAAACTGGACAGGTACATGTCAAAGTATGAGATTAGATCACTCCCTAACACCATACACAAAAATAAGCTCAAAATGGATTAAAGACCTACATGTAAGGCCAGTAACTATCAAACTCTTAGAGGAAAACATAGGCAGAACACTCTATGACATAAATCACAGCAGGATCCTTTCTGAGCCACCTCCTAGAGTAATGGAAATAAAGACAAAAATAAACAAATGGGACCTAATGATACTTAAAAGCTTTTGCACAGCAAAGGAAACCGTAAACAAGACCAAAAGACAACCCTCAGAATGGGAGAAAATATTTGAAAATGAAGCAACTGACAAAGGATTAATCTCCAAAATTTATAAGCAGCTCATGCAGCTCAATAACAAAAAAACAAACAACCCAATCCAAAAATGGGCAGAAGACCTAAATAGACATTTCTCCAAAGAAGATATACAGACTGCCAACAAACACATGAAAGAATGCTCTACATCACTAATCATTAGAGAAATGCAAATCAAAACTACAATGAGATATCATCTCAGACCACTCAGAATGGCCATCATCCAAAAATCTAGAAACAATAAATGCTGGAGAGGGTGTGGAGAAAAGGGAACACTCTTGCATTACTGGTGGGAATGTGAATTGGTTCAGCCACTATGGAGAACAGTATGGAAGTTCCTTTAAAAACTACAAATAGAACTATCATATGACCCAGCAATCCCACTACTGGGCATATACCCTGATAAAACCATAATTCAAAAAGAGTCATATACCAAAATATTCATTGCAGGTCTATTTACAATAGCCAGGACATGGAAGCAACCTAAGTGTCCATCATCGGATGAATGGATAAAGAAGGTGTGGCACATATATACAATGAAATATTACTCAGCCATAAAAAGAATCAAAATTGAGCTATTTGTAATGAGGTGGATAGACCTAGAGTCTGTCATACAGAGTGAAGTAAGTCAGAAAGAGAAAGACAAATACCGTATGCTAACACATATCTATGGAATTTAAGAAAAAAAAAATGTCATGAAGAACCTAGGGGCAGGACGGGAATAGAGACGCAGATCTAGAGAATGGACTTGAGGATACGGGGAGGGGGAAGGGTATGCTGGGACGAAGTGAGAGAGAGGCATGGACATATATACACTACCAAATGTAAAATAGATAGCTAGTGGGAAGCAGCCGCATAGCACAGGGACATCAGCTCAGTGCTTTGTGACCACCTAGAGGGGTGGGATAGGGAGGGTGGGAGGGAGGGAGACGCAAGAGGGAAGAGATATGGGGAACATATGTATATGTATAACTGATTCACTTTGTTATAAAGCAGAAACTAACACACCATTGTAAAGCAATTATACTCCAATAAAGATGTAAAAAAAAAAAACGCAAAGAAAGATGGCAATACAGTGGTTTTGTTCAAGTGCAGTGTGAGTCACAATAGAATGAGTTGTTTTTCAATATGGCTCACCTATTGATTATGACTGATAATAGAAGAAGCAGTGACATGCAGAATGGCAGCTCATCATTATATCTGGCTTATTAATAAACCCATATTCAAATGTAAACACAAATCAAATAATGGTATCACACAAGAAAAGCCTACCTCCGAAAGAACTAAGAGGCTGGTCACTTCCCCAAAGTTGACTTTCTGGCTAGCACTGACTGTGCTGCTCAGATTAACGATGAGTATAGAGCCTGCTTCCTTACCATTGACCCTGAGAATACAAGTGTGATTCTATTTTGCAGACTTGAAAGAACCCCACATCTCCTCATCCACAAGTGAAACAGAAGAGTTAGAAGGGAGACTCTGAGAAGGGCTTGGCGGCCTAGGGAGAGAGTGATGCAGACCTGTTGCTGCTACACGATCTTGAGCTCTTTCTTGCTCCGTTCAAGAAATTCAATCAAACCCCAAAGACACTAGCACAGAAAAGAACCCACAGGCAACATTTCACTAACTCTGGATTTCTGGTGTTGTTTCTGCGTTATCTCCCCTCAACTTGTACGGCATCTTTGGGGTGCAGAACTTCAACTCTAGGCGAAAACTGTGATGAGTGTCAATGTCTGGCACTGACCTTATCAGAGCACAGATGTGCATATAAGTGGTACTTTTTACTTCAACAAAATATAAAGTCCAAGTAAGAAGTACAGCAACAAAAGTGACAATTGGGAATGGAGCTGGAGAGCTTATGGAGAAAACAAAAAAGCTGAGTCCCTTCAGCTTTAGTCCAAATTTCAACCAAGGAAAGGTGTGGGCCGATACCAAGCAGGTGATGACACCAGTGAAACAGTGTCACCACTCACCCAATTGCCAGCCAGTCTGGGAAACCACAGCCCACTGGTTCTCGGAGCTCTTTGCTCACCATCTTTGCGTTGTGTGACCACAGGCACAAATCTGTGTGAAACATTTACCAGCTTTGCTCAGAAGGCCTTCCTTGGCTGCCCAGTTTGTCAGAGGATCCCACTTTACACTCTCTCACAGTCTCTTTGTCCTTCTTCTTTAACACTCATAGCTCCCTGAACATCTCACAATTATGATTAAATGCTTATTTTCCTACAGATTTGTTTAAAGCCTGCCTTCCCCCGAGAGAAGGTCAGGTGCAAGAAGGTAGGTTGCTTCTGTAGGGGAAGAAAAATCATTTTCCCTCTACCCTTCTAGGTTCTTGGCTGACACCCTTCTGTAATAAAAGACAGATGAACAGGAGAAAAACAAACAAGGTTTGTTGTTGAACCCAAGATTGTGTGCCTGTGTGTCCTGAAGCCAAACAAACCGAAATGTTGGAGTTCTGAGTAGAGAAAGGTTATTGATTGAGAGGGCGCCAGCCGAGAAGATGGGAGATGTAGGCTGATCTCAGATCCATTTTACTGGCTGGCCTGGGGGTAAGGTTTTTAAAGGCAAAAGGGGCAAAAGGGTGTGTGACCGGTTCGCGCACAGTTCTCTATTGGTGCGTGGGGAGGTGACGGTAATGTTTTGGGAGTCAACATCCTCAACCTGGTTCCAACCAGTCTGATGTCTACTGCTTGTGCTCAGCACGCAGTCACCATCCATCACCAGGGTGCGGGTTGTAGTTCCTGCAGAACAACTCAAAGATATGCATCAGACTGTCATATACATCCCTTGAGGAGGAACTAGGGCTACGTATCATCACTGAACTATTGTTTCTCGACTGCTTCTCCTTTGTTTCTGCATCTTCTCACTTCCACAATTAGTAACTGCTTGAGTCTGCTCTTTGGAACTCAGGGAAAGCTTAGGAGACTAAAGCCTTTTTCTACAAACAAGAAACAGAGGACATGGAAAGGCTTTTGTACCCGGGAGGGCCCTGCAGGGTCCTGCTTGGTTTCAGTTTAATAACATGTGTACCTGCTGTATACATGGGAGAGACGCAGGAAAACTGAGTAACTCTTCAAAATGGCCCAAGCCACCACCTTCAATACCATCTCCAGCGAAAGACAGAAGATGTTTTTGTGGGGGAGGCAGTTATGGAAGGTGACCAGGCGAAACACAGTAATCAAGGGTGAGGTTGTTATACAGATTTAAGTCCCTGCCTTCTCCACTGAGAAGAGGTTCCAGAGATGTAGAGCCCTCGGTCTCTCCCTGGTACAAAGAAGGACTCAACTTTACAAACAAAGGTTTCCCTTATAAATGTAAATGTCTCTTAAAAAGGGCAACTTCTATTCAGTTTTCAGAGCTTTTCCTGTATCTGCTGTTTCTTTAAAATAATCCTTATGCCAAAGAGACATATTTGGGGGGCAAATTCTGCTCCCCTTCACTTCCCCCAGCACCTGACACCATGTGTCGCGCATCCTGGGGGCTCAAGATACATTAGTCGAATGACTGATTTATAATACCTTTCTATGTGCTCCACTACCGTAAGCAGCCATGCTATTACCATTCCGCACTTCGCTGAAGTCCAAGTTCAACAGGTGTCTCCAAAAGAGGAAATCTCGTGCAGCAACAGCAAAGAGGCTGCTTTGCTGCTTCTTAATCATTAGCCCGAAGGTAAGCACTCTGTTATAAGTAACTTTACAAGTCATAATTACTACAATTGAAAACTCCCATTTAAGCCGATTACCTCTTTGTGCTGTTCAAGCATCCCCTCTCCTGGAGGCCTATACCAGCTTTTAACCTATCTTGTGGGCTTTTCATTTGGAGCCTCCTGTGATCTTCAAGCTGTAATTTTCACAAGTGGAGCCCTAGCGTTCTTTAATATTTTTGTTTACCAGAATTATTCATTGCATTTCTGCATGCGTTTGGTAGATACATTTTCTGTAGCAGTTCACAAAATAATGCTTTACAGCATTAAGAGAAAACAGTTAAAGGCCAAAGACAACCACAAAAAAATTAACCGAGCAGTTAAAATATTTAAATCAGTTTCAGAAGGCTCAAATGTAAGCAACAACTAAGTCATCTCAAGTACATTCAACAGGGAGATCAGGAAGCATACTGGATGAGAACGTTGTACAACTGGCCCAGGACTACGGCCGGTGAGGGAGGGGCAGGGCTGGATCCTGTCCTTATTTTAAAATTTGCTATTTTGCTCTTTGTAAATATTTTTTATGAATTTTGGTTTTTTAAAATCTTATATTAAAATATTACTGATGCTTCCGCCAAAAGTCAAACAGAATTACCACGTGACCCAGCAATTCCACTCCTAGGTGTAACCATTTACCAAAAGAGTTAAAAACAGATACTCAAACAGTTATTTACAGGAATTCCCTGGCAGTCCAGCGGTTAAGGACTCTGTGCTCTCACTACCGAGGGCCCGGGTTGGATCCCTGGTCAGGGAACTAAGATCCCACAAGCTGAGGCACGGTGTGGCAAAAACAAAAAACAAAAACAAACAAACAAACAAACAAAATTTATTTACACATGAATGTTCACAGCAGCGCTATCCAAAAAAGCCAAAAGGTAGAAACAACTCAAATGTCCATCAACGGATGAATGAATAAACAAATTGTAGCCTAATCCATACCAGGAAATTCATTCAGCCACAGCAAGGAAGAACTGACACAGGCCACAACGTGGATGAACCTTGAAAACATCAAGCTCAGTGAAAGAAGCCAGACACGAGAGGCCACGTATTATATGATTCCACTAATATGAAATATCCAGGATAGGCCCATCCATAGAAATAGAAAGGAGATAAGTGGCTGTGGGGGCGGCTGGGAAGAGGGACGGAACCAGATGAAGGTGGTGGTTGCGCAGCACTGCGAATGGACCCAGTGCTCCTGCACTGTTCACTCTGAAATGGTTAATCTATGTTATGTGATATTTCACCCCAAGTAAATATATATACATATGTTACCGATCTTGATTCCTGAGTTTTTTTATGCCCCCTTATATTCTGTGCCTGAGGCCAGGGCCTTACTTACCACCCCCAGTCTTGGACCTGTTTCATTTTACTTTTTACTACAAATAAACAGAGTGACAAACTGAAATAAACTTGGGCCACATGCAAATCTGTGGCTGAATTCCAGGTAACAGAATGACTCATTTTTGACACAAAATTAGTTGTTGCGTGTGCCCTGCCGGCCTTCCCATATAGCCCAGAGAAGGCTCAGTTACCTGGATCCTTCCTCACCACCTGGACGTCTCCATACACCAGACAAGACACCAACACACTTTCTGCCCGCTGAAGTTGCTGGGAAAAGTTTAATTGGCTACAGAAATTTGCAAGAACCAAAGGTCACCTCTGGAGGAAAAAGAAAACTACCCCTTTGATTCTGGTTCATGGAAGTGCATATTATTAGATTGCCCTCGAGGCTGTACATCCCATGTTTGGTGGAGAAAAGAGTGATTCTATGAGTGTGGTGATTTCCTTAGATACTTCCTTCATCTTGGCTTCGGTTACTTCAGAGCCTTAAAAAAAAAAAAGAAAAAAGAAGTATTAGCCACATCGAAAGCTGAATAATATGTCTTACAAGTGCCTCCAACTAATCTTTGCACCATTTTGGTTTGCTTCTGAAGGTCTCCATGTCTGAGGCAAACCTAAATAGGCCCGGATGTGCCTTCCCTGGTGAACAGGAATGTTCTGCCCCCAAGTGAAATAAGAAGAGAAATCACACTGGAGCGATGGACTCCGCACGAATTTTCCAAAAGCTGCTGTCCCTGCTAAAGAGCAGGGTTGTCCAGGCAGCACCTGCCTCTGAGCATGAATGGAACAAAGCCATCCAGGCTGCTACCTTCTCTAATAAAACCTCCAGGAGCCGTGAGGGACATAAGCTGCCCTTGGAAGCCAAGCCAGTCTCTGGCATCTCCCTACAAAGAAAGAAAACATTATTTTATTTTCTACAAATCCAAGGAACTCTGCTTTTCCATGAGTGACCTAGACCAGGGGTCAGCACACTGTGTCTGGAAATCAAGTTTTACTGGGACACAGCCCTGCCCATTTATGTACATACTGTCCAAGCCTGCTCTCCCTCTCCAACGCACTGGAGGGCCCACAAAGCCGAAAACAGTCACTGTCTGGCCCTTTACAGAACAAGTTTGCTGACCCCTCAGCTACACTATCAGCCTCCACATATCCATTTAGAGGCGCCCGGATATGTTTATTCCCGGCCTCAGGCTCATTCCTAACTGCCTGCTTTCTCAGGTGCATTCCAGATTCCCAGAAGCACCGTCAGCTGTCAAGTCTGTCCGGCTAACTATGCAAACAGGAGCGTCCCAGGGGAGCAGGATCCTGCGGGACCAGTCCTGTGATGCTCCCTTCTACACCAAGAAGACAGCCTGTCTGGGAAACAAACAAGAACTTAAAGGTTCCATCTCACCCTCTCAGGCAGTCCTGGTGATTCCAAGTCACGTATCAGTTTCAGCTGATTTCCAACTCAGCTATCGTTTGCTCTGAAAAGCTGTCATCACTGGCATCGCTGTATCTATCACTAGAGCAAAAGACGAATTAACTTAGCAAGGTGTAAAAAAACTCTGGGCAATTATCCTATTTACAATCCTAAACACTTTCCATAATTAACCCCCACTAAGAGAAGATACTAAGGAATATTCTATTATTACTTCCTAGTCACTCCAGGAAGACGTGAGTCCAATCACAACCAACGGTCTCCTTCTTTTGTCAGAGGAACTGATCATTTGCTTGTGTCTTAAACTGGAAGTACCTTATTCAGAAAATTTATAAAAGCATTTCAATTTAGACTGAAATTTATAACCTTCTGAAGACCACTAGTATAGGTCAACAGCATGAAAGTTTTCCATTCCAATAAACATTCTCATAGGTCCAAGGGTTTGAGAAATAATTTGCACAATTTTGCTATTCTCAAATTAGAAACTTTATGTGATGATCCAACTACCTCAAGTTACATGTAGTATTCAAAGTAGGACTGATTATTGACATAGATGCCGCCATCTTGGGTTCCCGAAGAAATACACCTTCTCCATGAGATAGGCCTGTAATTGTACTTTCACTTTGAGCCACAGACTCAGTTTGGGGTTCCTCTTGCTTGGTTCCAAGTAAGTCAGCAGGTTGATCAACCCCTCAAGAGTTCTACTGATCTACGAAGATGACATTGTCAGGAAGTAAGTGTTTTATGCCGACCCGTTCCTAGCCTTGGCCAAGTTTTTGCTGACTTATAGAGATAGAAGTCTGAATTCCATAAGAGGTGAAAATCCACTTTTTTTTAAAGAGAGGAGAGGGAACAATTGGAGAAACCCTATGCTGACAGGCTAGAAAACAAAGATTTACCCTAAACATATGGAGTAAATATCAATAAATACATAAACAAAATCATAACAGACAACCTCACTCTCCTCCCTGACTTTTGGACAAAATACTGGAAAGGGGGAGGGTGGGGCTAGAGTATGGAGAAGACACAGAAAAAGATCAAGAATTGGCAGAAAAGACAGATTACTTAGGTGAACAAAGAAGTCAACATATCCTTAAAACCAATCAAGTAGAAGATACCTCCTAGTTAGATTTTAATTCAGGAAAACCACTTCTGTTACAAAAGGGTTTCCAATAAAGAAAACACAGGAATAACCAAAGAAAATATATTTTTAAAAAACAACCCCCCAAAATTGATATATCCTTATCCATGCACTCTTACTACGCAAACGTCGACTCCTTCCTGGTTCTCTGCAACTAAAGGGAATTTGGAAGATGCACTCAACTCCCCATGTGAGAAGAAATGAAGGTCAAGGATGTTCAAGCGACTCGCTAGGCACACAGCTTGTTCAAGGTGGGACCAGGATCCCCATCGTGCTAACCCAGGCCACAGGCTCAAGTCGAAGGTGTGTGCTGCAGTGGGCCCCACAGGGCATGTACCCTGACACCACAAGTGAGAAGGGCCAAAGGGCCAAGGGAACTCCATTTTCTCAAGTATCTCAAGCTTCCTTCCCCACCTCCGAGCCCATGGAGGAGTGGGGTGGGCCCACATCCTCGCCCTCACACTCCTGGTTGTACTGGTTATTAGCCACATGCCTGAGAGTCTAGAAAAAAGTAGTAACAATACCTACCACCTCATCAAAATGTTATGAGGGCCGAAAGAGAATGCCTAAATGTGCTCTGAAATTATATGAAAATAGGAGCTGTTGCTGTTTATGGGGGCTATGTGTTTACAACATGGCATCTCTCAAAAAGTCATGGAAATATAAAGAAGCGGCGAAAACTGCCAAGTGCATGATTTTCAGAAGTCTTTCCTGTACCAAGAGTAATTCCCTACCCACTTCAGCAAGTGGACTCGGGTGGGTCTAACCTAATGGCTCTCATTTCCTGTCCGCTGGCTGTCAGCCCCAAACTCTGCCAAGGCATCAAAATGGCACAGGTTGAGTCTAACGAAGGGGAGCTCCAAGGCAAATGACGGTTCACTAAGTTTCTTCCATATGTGTTCAGGGGCGGAGGTGGAACAACCACATAACCACAACACTCAAGAACAGAATTCTCAAAATAGGCAATGCTGCTCAATACACATGCTGATTTTATGGCATTCATGCTCCAGCAAAACACAAGTGCTAGAAACACAATTCCACACGCAGGACAGCAGTGGTTCCTGCACATCCAATAAAATGTGGGTGCTGCTCTGTGCCATGTAAGACTTAGGGCTTCATTTTCGTTTCACACAGAACGGACTTAAGTCATAAGATACTTATCGGGGCATATTTTCACTTAATTCGAGACATCTCAGCTCTATCTTAAGACAACCTGTCTTCTTAAATAACCTCTGTACACACACACACACACACACACACACACACACACACACTTCTCAGTGGGGAGAGTTATTAGATATTAGGGTGTTACATGTTAAATTTTTTGAAATGCCGCAGAATACGGAACTATTCGTGTGTGCCTTGTTACTTTTGAGGAGCAGAAAATTTTAAACCTGCACTGTCCGATGTGGTAGCCACGAGCCACAGTAGCTATCTAAATTTAAATCAACTAAAACCAAATAAAATTTAAAGTTCCATTCCTCACGTGTACACACTGAGCCACACTTCAACTGCTCAACAGCCATGTGTGGTTGGCAGTTACCATATTGGACAGTGCAGATTATAGAACATTTCCATCACGGCAAAAAGTTCTATTGGATAGCATTGATTTAAAAACAAATGAATGATGATTTAAAAAAAAAAAAACCATAATCACCATGCAGTGGTTCTCCTTATCACTCCCTAAGAAAGGTTTTTTTTAAGGTCTGGCTATGTACAGTCAAAATCACAGCAACTCTCTCTCATACATGCATGTACCCCCCAAATAACGGAAGCACTCTTTCTAAAAAAGTTTTTTACTGTACTATTTCTTACAAGACAAAATCAAAATCACCAGCAGCAACGCAAGGGAATCGCTATCCTTAAACACTGGCTGGACTTACAAGACTTGACCGCCATGGTCTACATGTGGTTCTTTGACAAACAAAAGGCTTGTCATAGTCAAGTTTGTTTGTCCAAGACTCCTGGTTCCTAATAAATTCCCAATATAAGAAAACATATATTCCAAGGCACCAGGGCAAGGGTAGAGTAATGTCTCATATAGTCCACCTTCTTTGCTACCCTGATGCAGCCATTAAACCATTTCTTCTCCATTAACAAAAAGAGGTGGTCGGAATTAAAAAAAAAATTAATAGCATACTTAAGATTCCCAGCATGCATACATTCCTGTAACACTTTATATCAAAATCCATCTCATATGGAGAAAGCATATTTTAAAACAGGTTTCCATGCACACAGTTTCCCCCAAAGCATTGTTATTGCTATGCTTCCTTCCTTCTCAAAGAGCCCCTGGAAGCCATAAAATATAAGAGCAATGGAATAAAAACTTAGTATGCTGTGAATGAGTTTTGCATTGAATAGTAAACGGTAGAACACAACCCCAGCGGGGCGTTAAAAGCACAGTAGTCTATGTCTCTATTAACTCCGTCCCTGGCTGGTACCACATCATCTGCAGGCAGTGAATCACGATCAGTAAAGAGCACCTTTTAAGCAACGTTTAATCCCTGACGGAAGGCATACTCAAATGCGGTTTATCAGCAGTACTTTACGAGAAAAAGTCTCCAGGTATGGTTTTGGAGTCCAACAATAAGGGAGGGGGGCTGTTTTAAAGATGTTTAAAAGAACTGTCAAAAAAGAAAGCAAAAAAGAATATTTTTTTCCAGTTCACTTTTGCTTGAAATGTAACAAAGGAGGAAAAGTAGTATTTTTATATCAGTTGAAAGTTTACAAAGCACCATCTCAACTGTTCCTCACAGCAACCCTAAAGGATGAAGATCCTGAGGTTTAGGACTGGGGACTTGGAAAAAAATTACCCAGTAAGTGGCAGATCCAGAAAATAAACCCATAGCACCCGCTCTACTTGCCCACACTGTCCCCACAAAAATAAAATATTTGCACCTTATCCTGCAAGAATGGCCCCTGGCAACATCAACCATGTAGCCCAAGAGTTAAAATAAAAAGGAAGGTGATTCCAAGTTCAGAACAGTGCTGGAAAATGCACATTAGATTCACACAGGAGAAAAAGAGTATCTTACTCTCCTAGTCAAATAGAAAGAGACACCCAAAGTGGGATAAGGACGCCTTAGAGGGAGAAATGCACACTCTGTATATAATCAGCGGAGAGGCCACACCCACCTCTGATGCCCACCATCAGTAACAATTTGGGGAACCAGCATCCTAACAGGCTACAGATTGGCATTCCCTTCTCGTTAAGCACTTCAGGAATGTATAACAGGAGCCAAGGGAGACGTGAGAGCTGAAGCCAAAGCACTAAACCGTCTGGGGGAGTTCAGGCTGTTCCGTAGGGATTTGTGGGCATTTTATGCTATGAGTCAAGAGAAGCCATTTAGAGATTCAAGCTCCAAAATAATGCAGGAAGAGCATTCTGCCAGCAGAAGATGGACTGAGAAGAGGAAAGCTGGAGGCCTGGAGAGCAGGTAGGAGGCTTTGAGTAGGCAAGAGATGAAGGAGACGGGAACTAAGGTGAAATTAATAATAGCACAATAATAATTCCCATTTAATTTCCTACCATAGACCAGGCACTGTGCTAAGTGCTTTCCATTTAGAATAAAACGTACTCTTCATCACTACCATGTGAAGTGAGTACTATTACCATCCCCTTTTTATAAAGACTCTCTTAGCTGGGGGTCTGTATCTGAGGACCCCTAGAAGAATATCGATGGATTCGATGGATGGGAGGCTTCTGGGATATGAATACCGTTCCAATTGCTATGTGTGTGCAGCCTTCCAGGAAGTGGGTCCACAGCTTTCATCACTTTCTTGGAAGGTGATTTGTCAGCCTCAAAATGTAGAGAACCATTAAACTACCCGATGAGTCCCCCAGGACAGGGTGTGTGTTCTTATTGGACTTGCAGTTGATTCTCCTGCACCCAGCACCATGGCTGGGATGGCGTGAGCTCCAGCACATGTGGCGCATTGAGTGGACGCTGAAGCACGCAGCCATCAAACAGCGAGAGCATCATGCAACTTGGAAAAATGTGTACGAGGTGTTCAGTTCAAAAGACAGGCTTTTGTAATTAATAAAGACTCTGTGGTGATGCTCTGAGAACATATGAATATCCTGTTTTCCGAAACCTTTCATCCAATGGTTTTGGCAACCACTGATGATCCTTATTTGACTCAGTTATTATATTGGGGGTTGCATCTACATTTCTTTTAATTGGCCTTTTGGTTTTTTTGAGTATTATTATGGAATTTTTAAAAAATGTCATGTGTTATAATCCAATTTTGTCATGATTGTTTTTGATGTTCGAACTGTCCAAAGTGAGCCCCTTTCAAGTGGCTTCTTTGATCTTATACAAAATCTCCCCCTTGGTTTTTGAACTCTCCCTTCCTTTAAGTCTAGCAACACATTCTGGGCTCATCTTGTACTTTCCCTGCCCCAGACCTGAAACCAAGCATTTCTTCCAGGAACCCTAGTTCATTTCAGTGGGGGATGGTATTTTAGAAACTGAAATGGAAAAAAATGTTTCTTTACAAAAGAGACGTCCACACAGTCACTACCTTAACCAGGTGATAAACTCAGCCCCATCCACCGTGTGACAACAGAGGGAAGGTTATGTGCCTTACGTGTCTCCTGACGTGTCTGTATAAAGTCTACAACAGCCCCAATGAAATACTCTTCCCAAGATGTCTAACCTGATTCTAATCATGAGAAAACAATCAGATGAATCCAAATTCTGGTCATTGCTACAAGACAATTGGCCTGGCCTCTTTATTAAAGTCAATGTTATGCAGAACTGAAAACGAGAGGGTGATTTACCCAGATTAAAAGAAACTAAGGAAACATAACCAAATGAACCTCAAATTGAGCACTGATTACATTTTTTTGATTTCAAAAAAAAGCTAAAGATACATTTGGGGATAAATGGAGAAATTTAAATATGGACTGGAGGGCTTCCCTGGTGGTGCAGTGGTTGAGATTCCGCCTGCCGATGCAGGGGACACGGGTTCGTGCCTCAGTCCGGGAAGATCCCACATGCCGCGGAGCGGCTGGGCACGTGAGCCATGGCCGCTGAGGCTGCGCGTCTGGAGCCTGTGCTCCACAACGGGAGAGGCCACAACAGTGAGAGGCCCAAGTACCGCCAAAAAAAAAAAAAAAAAAAATGCACTGGATAGTAAATGATGTCACTGAATTAATGTTAATTTTCTTAGGTGTGATCATGATACTGCATTTACGTAAGAAAATGTCTTCAGTTTTAGAAAATGAATGATAAAGTATCTAGGAGTGAAGTGCTATGATGTTTGCAACTTATAAATGATTCAGAAATAAGTATATACACAGAGAAAGAGAGAATCAAATGTAGTAAAAAGGCAACAATTGATGAATCTAGGTGAAAGGTTTACAAGTATTCACTGTACTATTCTTTCATCTTTTCTGTAGGCTTGAAAGTTTTCAAAATAAAAGAATCAGGAAAAATACACACACACACACACACACACACTCACTATTATGATTACAAGCATGAAATGAGTCATATACGGATATGGACTAAAGACTGGAAGGAAAGACTCAAAAGCGAGCACAGTGACTATGTTAGGTTTACGGATCCATTTTCCTTTTTTTCCCAATTTTCTGTAATGCCTCAGCTAGAAGTCCACAGAAAACAAAATCTTCCCAGGCTGGAAGCCAGCATGTCACTTAGAAGGAAAAGCCCAGGAGTCACAGGAGAGAGACCAGAGACAATGGCGAAGGAAATGGGTGCCTTTGCTCCCTGACTGCTGCCGAGATTCAAAGAGAAAAGTGAAGGGGGAAGCCTGAGCTTGCAGGAGAGAAGGGACTCAGATCCCAGGAGCACACCCGGGCTCAGGAAACGGAAGGCGCTGACTCCAGCTCTGTACTTCCTCTAAGGACCCTCCGATTATGAAGTAGTTTCAACTTCCGAGTTTGGTCTGAAACAATCAAGCTAATACAGTGCATCGTGGAGTTAACTTCCCTCCTCTTTCTGTATCGGCCTGCCTCCTGTCTCGCCACAAAAAGATGATTTCTCTGCATAAGAGATAGTATGTATTGGGTGGAGACATGGAATCTAAGATCCTAAAACCTAGAATAAAATGCTACTCACATGTCTTAAGATTACGGTTTTGTATTTTAAAAACATGTTTCCCAAAAGAGCTGCATTTCTGGGAACTGTTGACTGAACTCCATCTCATTTCTTGCTTTCAGGCATAGAGCACATAGAACAAGCACTATCTAAGCACAAGAGTTTTACTCTGACCTGACAGAGGGGCATGATAAATGTTGGAATCATAAAAACTGGAAGTCGTTCCTGACCTCGGTGTGGAGTGATTGCACCTCAGGGCCTTGCAGGGCAGCCCCAGAGACACGCAGACTGAAAAACAGCCTATGAACTTCAGACTCCCATCCCTCTTCTCTTTCCAGTTGCTTAAAAATGGAATTCTGAAACAACAAGGTCCTACTGTATAGCACAGGGAACTATATTCAACATCACATGATAAACCATAATGGAAAAGAATATATATAAAAAACTGAATCACCTTGCTGTACACCAGAAACTAACACAACACTGTAAATCAACTATACTGCAATTAAAAAAAAAATGGAATTCTGGACAGAGATCCTGTGCTTTGTTTCTAGATACTGAAAAACCTGCAATTATAAGAACCTTTGGATATTCTATTTAGTATAAATCTACAATTTTTTATTACAATTACATGAAGCAGTCTCATTCTATTACATCATACACCGCAAAGCCACGCAAATTTGTGGATACCGTTTAAACATGGGAGAAATTATATTTAGACACCAGGGGAGAGACCTCAGCAAGGAATTACAATGATTTATTTAATGGACCATAATTTCCCATTGATTTCTTTATTCTAAAAATGGTTTATTAGACTTGTGCAAAAGAGTTAACACAGCAGGCCTGAGGCTGCTATCTTTAGAAGGGCCTGCTTGCTGGGGAACTTAGCTTTCAGAATGTTTTCTCCATTACTAACTGATAAGGTCATTTCACTGGGCCTAGGCTGTTTGTACAAGCAAGGTGATTTGTGGTGAGCGCTTGCTATCCTTCTGGGAGCCTGGAATTTGGGTAGTTGCTAGGCAGAGAATGCCCATGTGACCAGTCTCCTATAGAAACTCTTAAGTGTCAAATGGGCTTCTCTGGGCATAAACATTACACACTGCATTTTTACTGCTGGAGGGAGGGTGAGTTCTGTGTGACCTCTCACAGGAGGGAGAGAACATAGGAAACCTGCAGATAGATTTCTCCAGACTCTACTTATACCTCCTTCCCTTACTGAGCCAGCTGTGTATGCTTACTCTGTCACTGAAATGAATTTTAGCCATGAGTACAACTATATTGATTCCTTCTAGTCAATCATCGAATGTGTGGGTGGTCTTGGGGGACCCCCAAAACAAGACTTAGTTTGATTTTGCAAGTACTTCTGAGTAGCTTATAAAAATCTAAAAAAAAATTTAAAATACTATCCTAAAACTATTATGCCTGGGGGCTTCCCTGGTGGCGCAGTGGTTGAGAGTCCGCCTGCCGATGCAGGGGACGTGGGTTCGTGCACCAGTCTGGGAAGATCCCACATGCCGCAGAGCGGCTGGGCCCGTGAGCCATGGCCGCTGAGCCTGCGCGTCCGGAGCCTGTGCTCCGCAACGGGAGAGGCCACGGCAGTGAGAGGCCCGCATACCGCAAAAAAAAAAAAAAAAAGAAAGAAAGAAAAAACTATTATGCCTCTTGAACAGACCACCACAGGTGGTGGGCCTGGTCTTTGTAACTGCTGCCATTCTATAGATACCAGAGTAGCTGAGAGTTCAGCTCACCAGCTCTAGATCCCAAAATAATATTCTTACTGCAACTTCCCAGGCAATAAAAGATAAATGTTCTCCACGAAGCAGAAAGCAAAGGTTAGAGCCCAGGTGTATTTGCTCAAAGCCAAGGATTTTTTTTTTTTTTTTTTTTTTACATTGTGGGTTTTAAAGACATCAGCTGCACATGTGCCATACATTTAAATAATATCAGCCAATTTCTGGGAAAGGAAGTCATTAGTCTAGTGTTCATATTTCTTGACACATTTGTTTAGTATTGATTACAGACAGTAATCTTGTTTGACAGAAATACAGTCCCAACTCAGCTCACATTAGCGCCTGGCCATCAAAGCAGTTATTTGCTTTTCAGTGCTCACTAACACCATGGAGCCAGGCAGAGAGGAGCTGAAGTGCAAGGTTCCTCTGGAACCCTAGGGTCTGCCACTGGATTAAGTCAGGGGCACCATTGTTAGTTGGAAAACCCCCTGCAAGGTGTCAAGATTATACTAGACTATATCCTCCCCTGCTACCTACATTTAGTACTGTAATGGGTAGTAAGCAACCACTGCATACTAGGGAGCCAGGAGACCAAGATAAATAAGATGCTGGCTGCTCTGAAGGACCACACCAGTTGGTGGCTGATAGACAGGAATTCTCTGACCACCATGGAAGCCTGCTAGTCAGCTGTGATCCCAACCCCAGCATCAGAGTCTTGTTAAGAGATCTTTCCTTTCTTTCTGAGACCCTGTGACTCGCTCAGCAGTTGCTGGCAGTCACTTTTCTCAGAAACTACTGGTGAGCTTTACCCAGAGACCACCAGGCCCCAGGCAAGAACTGGCGGGCCAGCCAGCACACAGGTGGGTGGACCACACAAAGCAGACGCCATTTCTATATTAGTTGATGCTTGCAAACAACCAGATAGTTATGCATGAACGATTATGTGTGCGTTATTTCTCCCAGCCATCTCACTTGTTCCACCGTCATCCTCCTTTCACGTGTGAGCACCTGAAATAATGGAGACAATAAAGTGGCTGGGAAGGGACAGAGCATATATCCAACACGGGACCACACTGGAATGTCCAATCTGCTGTGTAAGCCATGCAGCCTTACAGCACAGGAAGCTCGTCTTCATATGCAATCTCATGCAGAACCAGGCCACGTGAGCCAGGAAGAGTGGAGCTGAAGCTCCACTGAAGTAGGGAAGCAGGGAAGAGCCTGGAAACACCCCCCCCTCGCCGCCCCGATCCCAGTCTACTCCTCATGGCAGCCTGGATTCCAGCTCCACAGGCACGGTGTGAAAACCACTGCACTGGTTCAAGAGTGCAGGGAGTGATCATTAATTCATTAAGAGACCCAACATGCAAAATATGTAAAGCTATTCCCATCTGAACACGCAGTTAAAGGACATGCTAGAGAGCTGTGAGTCTCTCCTAGCAGGTAATATCGCAAACAAGCAGGCTTGCGTAACAAAGCACACGTAGACACACCACACAGCGATCCTGGCAGTCCTCAAACGCAATATCGCCAGGCTCATTTGCTAGGATGAGGGTCCACAATGGTAATCTTCTAAACAAGATATATCCAGTTATTGTGGTAATAACCCCTACCTAAGAACATGATTCTGGCTAGTTCCTTTCACTTTGAAAGTTATTACATACAATATTCTTAGATGAGAGGAAGTAAAAATGTAAATTCTCCCCAAATGAGTATTTAAATAGAAAGAATTTTTTTTTTTTTTTTTTTTTTTGGCGGTACGCGGGCCCCTCACTGTTGTGGCCTCTCCCGTTGCGGAGCACAGGCTCCAGACGCGCAGGCCCAGCGGTCATGGCTCACGGGCCCAGCCACTCTGCGGCATGTGGGATCCTCCAGACCGGGGCACGAACCCGCATCCCCTGCATCGGCAGGCGGACTCTCAACCACTGCGCCACCAGGGAAGCCCCTAAATATAAAGAAATTTTAACGAAAATCCCTAAGGGATTTTTTTATTCAAACCTGACTCTAAAAATCATTATACAGGTCCTCCAGAAGAGAACAAAACACATTTTTTAAAATGTTAAATAAAAATGAGAGTAGGGTAGATAAGGGCTTGATTTACAATAATCCTATGATAATGAAAAGGGTGGTAAGGATTCAGAAAAAAGAGATGAAATCACCAATGGAACAAAACAGAAATCCCTGAAACAAATCTAAATTACTTCATTGGCGGGGGTGTGGGGGCAGGGGGGCAGTATAAGGGGGATGCGGATTCCCTGCCTCACACAATACACCAAAAATAAAGTCCATATAAATTACAAATTGAAAATATAAAATTGAAACCATATCAGTCTCCCAAGGCAATAGAAATAAAAACAAAAATAAACAAATGGGACCTAATCAAACTTACAAGCTTTTACACAGCAAAGGAAACCATAAAAAAAAACAAAAAGATAACCTATGGAATGGGAGAAAATATCTGCAAATGATGCCACGGACAAGGGCTTAATCCCCAAAGTATACAAACAACTCATATAAGTCAACCAAAAAAAACCAAACAACCCAATTGAAAAATGGGCAGAAGACCTAAATAGACATTTCTCCAAAGTAGACATACAGATTTCCAAGAAACACAGGAAAAGATGCTCAACATCACTAATCATTAGAGAAATGCAAATTGAAACTACCATGAGCTATCACCTCACACCACTCAGAATGGCCATCATTAAAAAGTCTACAAATAACAAATGCTGGAGCGGGTGTGGAGAAAAGGGAACCCTACTACACTGTTGGTGGGAAAGTAAGTTGGTGCAGCCATAAGGAAAAACAGTATGGAGGTTCCTCAGAAAACTAAAAATAGAGCTACTATATGATCCAGCAATCCCAGTCCTGGGCATATACTTGGACAAAACTGTAATTCAAAAAGATAGCTGCACCTCTGTGTTCATAGCAGCGCTATTCACAATAGCCAAGACATGGAAACAACGTAAATGTGCACTGACAGATGAATGGATAAAGAAGATGTGGTACATAAATACAATGGAATATTACTCAGCCATAAAAAAGAACAAAATAATGCCATTTGCAGCAAAAAGGAGGCAACTAGAGATTATCATACTAAGTGAAGTAAGTCAGAAAGAGAGAGACAAATACCACATGATATCACTTATATGTGGAATCTAAAATATAGTACAAATGAACCTATCTACAAAACAGAAACAGACTCACAGACATAGAGAACAGACTTGTGGTTGCCACGGGTGGGGGGTGGGGGGATGGAGAAGGGTGGATTAGGAGTTTGGGGTTGTTAGATGCAAACTATTACATTTAGAATGGATAAACAATGAGGTCCTACTGTATAGCACAGGGAACTATATCCCATCTCCTGGAATAAACCATAATGGAAAAGAAAATTTAAAAAAGAATGTATATACATGTATAACTGAGTCACTTAGCTGTACAGCAGAAATTAGCACAACATTGTAAATAAACTATACTTCAATTCAAAAAATTTTAAAAAAGAGAAACCATAAAAGTGCTAGTGGAAAACAAATGGGTAACTATTTATATAATAATCTTTTGATAGGGAAAGACTTTAGGCAGGATACTAAAGACATAATCCACAAAAGTAAAAGATTTGACCACATATAAATAAAAAATACATGAATAAGGACTACATAAAGTCTTTATTTAAAACTTTAGGGAAAATAAAAACTAAGATAAAACTAATAAAAACTAATGAAAGCCATTAACAACTTAGAAAAAAAACAAAATCACTTTGAAAAAGTATGTGTAACCTAACAAAGGATTAATGTCCTTTATATATAAAGAGCTTATCAATCATTAAGAAAAAAGGAGGGGATTTCCCTGGTGGCACAGTGGTTAAAAATCCTCCTGCAAATGCAGGGGACACAGGTTCGAGCCCTGGTCCAGGAAGATCCCACATGCCGCAGAGTAACTAAGCCCGTGTGCCACAACTACTGAGCCTGCGCCCTAGAGCCCGCGAGCCACAACTACTGAAGCCCACGCGCCCAGAGCCCGTGCTCCACAACAAGAGAAGCCACCGCAATGAGAAGCCCACACACCGCAATGAAGAGCAGCACCTGCTCGTCACAACTAGAGAAAGCCCGCGCACAGCAACGAAGACCCAACGCAGCCAAAGATTAATTAATTATTTTTAAAAAAGAAAAAGGATAATAGCAAAAGGAAAAATAGGGCAAAGGATATGAACAGGCCATTCATAAAACAAAAGGTCAATAAACATATAAAATATTCATATATATTTATTAATCAAAAAGTCAACAAAAGAAAATCCCTTTTTTAACCTATCAAAATGACAAAAATCTCTAAAACAATACTCAGTATCAGCCTGATTTTGAAAGCTGACACATTACCACTGTAGATGTGATTAAATCATTTTCACTAAGAGAAAAAAGTATGCTTGTTAAGAGGGGAAAAAAATGATTCTCCACTTTTTAAAAAAATCCTACAATGATATTAAATTTTATGAGAAACCTAAGATGTTGATAACTGCACCTCAAGTCACTGCTAAGAACTGTAAACTGGTTACCTGGAAGACAGCTTGCATCCCTGAAGGAGGTAGGCATTCAGAGTCCCAGTTGCCGCAAGTAATAGCCCCAGGTATGGAGGGGAAGGCTTCATTGGCCTCGAAGAAAACTCAGGATGGAATTGGACACCGACAAAATAGGGGTGATCTGAAATGAGAATAATCATAATGCAACTGAAGCAGATAAATATAAGAAAACTCATTAAGTGGTAAGATGATTATTTAACTTGTTACCATCATAGCCAGTTATTTTCATGATCCAACTTGGTAGCAGAATTTCACATTGCAAAACACATCACATCAATAAGAGATCCAGCATTTTATTTGTGCAAGGTGTTAGAGAGTGAGCAAAGTTAAGCAAAAGTTTTTGAATGGGAAGATGATCTGCTTTCTCCAAATCTGCCCGCTATCTAGACCCTTCACAGAGGTACAGTGGTTCCATTTCCATGGGTGGGGCCCAGGGCAGGCCACCCTAAAATATGCCTAAATGGCATATTGATTATTTTGAATTAAAGTTACTTAAGATTGAGCTGATGGGGACTTCCCTGGTGGCACAGTGGTTAAGAACCCACCTGCCAGTGCAGGGGACATGGGTTCGAGCCCTGGTCCGGGAAGATCCCACATGCCGCAGAGCAACTGAGCCCGTGTGCCACAACTACTGAGCCTGCGCTCTAGAGCCCACGTGCCACAACTACTGAGCCCACCTGCCACAGCTACTGAAGCCCGCGCTCCTAGAGCCCGTGCTCACCAACAAGAGAAGCCACCGCAATGAGAAGCCTGCGCACCGCAACGAAGACCCAACGCAGCCAAAAATAAATTAATTAAAAAAAAAAATTGAGCTGATGCAAGAGGGGCACTTTGACACACACCCCACCTAGTCTCCTGAAAGCAGGAAGTAAATCTCTCTTGTGAAAGGTGTACTTCCTGCCTCTGAAGTGGAAGGATACCCTTATCACCAGAGACAGGGAATTTGGGCAGAGAAGCCTATAGAAACACATCTTGTGACTTCGTTAAGTTACGACCCAAGCCCAAACTTTGTTTAGATTCTTCACTAATTAAGCACCCAAAGCCTAAGTTTCTTTGTCCTGTTAATTCCTCACATATTTATTGTTTCTTTGTCTAAAAAGTATAAAGGCTGCCTGCTTTGGCCGCTTCTTAGGTCCCATTTCTATGAGACCTCCGTCTGCACGCATTAAAATTTGTTTTTCTCCTGCTTATCTGTCTTGGGTCAATTTTACTATTAGTCTAGCCACAAGAACTCAAGAGGGTAGGGGGGAACGGTCCCCTCCCAGCACCCTGGTATCCTCATACTTAAGGCTAACTGTAAGTCACTCTTTCTCTTAGATGACTTCAGGCCATTTTCCACAAGGTCTCCTTTCCCAAGGGATGGGTCCCCTGGGAATGCACCAGGTATAACTGCTTTTCTAGTCACAGCTCTGGGCTGGATATTAATCACGGATAGCACCATGAAGCTGAACAGGCACTCATGTTTCAGCCGATGCCAACGTATCTCTTGTGATGAAGAGTCTCCAAGTGATAAAAGGATGCCCTTTCAAGATGTTAATGGTGGTTATGGCTCAAGGGGTGAGAGTTCAAGATATTTTAATTTTCTCCCTTATATTGATACTTCTCTGTATCGTGTGAACCTTTACAATGAACACATATTTCTTACATTATCAGAGGGCAAATAAAGCTATTATACATTGAGGGTTGTAAGAAGTCCCTATATGAGCAATTCAAGTTCTCCTAGATGTAATAGGAACAGAAAAGTAGCTCTTCTCAAGTATCTGAAATCCCTTGTTTGGGAATGGTAAAAATTAATGGGCAACATTTCCAAATCTGGGTAGAAATTTTCTAGGATTACAAATTCCTCTCCCAACTCAGAACTCTCAAAAACTATGTTTATTCCCAGATTAGGAAGCAAGCAACTCCTAATTAGAGATTGGGCAACTCTCTCTAATCCCATAACTGCTATAGTCAAAGCATGGTCAGTATGTATTCCTTACTTTAAAAATCATTTTAATGGCCATATACATATCAAACTGAAGATGATAAAATATAAGTTTTATAGGAGGAAGTAAATATAACTTTAAATCTTTCAATGAGATGCTTTATCAAGTGATCTGAAAGTCTAGTACGAAATTCAAAATCACAAATCCCCATCACTTACCACTGAAGACCCAAAGCTACTGCTCAGTAGTAAGGAAATGATGATTGAACGGCAATGTCCACTGTCTTAAGGTTATCATTTAAAGCTTATCCCTCATCCTAATAAAATACGTAGCAGGCTAGCAGAGTGTTCTTATCTAATGGTTATGGAACTTTAGAACAGGAAAGGACTTCAGAAGTAGGGTAAATGTCCAGGTATAGACGCAGAAGCCTGGAGAAGCTTTGTCCTGTTCCTGGTCGGCTAGCTGGGGTTTCAGCTTCCATCGTCTGACTAGCTCACGCCTCCGTTTGCACCCGTGGGGCCAGGTGTGTCCTGGGGCGCTCACTGCCCGCTTCAGAAGCTTTGATGTAAGATCACCATTTGTTCTCTTCTGCAAAGGACTGATCTTTCAATTCTCAAACGATGATGATGATGATCCTTCTCCTATTTTGAGTCTTCTTTATAAAATAGTGGCAGGATCAGAGAGTAGTTTTTCATGTTTGTTTTAATTTTTACTCCTTACTTAACTAAATAAAAGTTGGAAACCTGAAAAAAAATAATAAAGCTTTGCTACACAAAATGGTAGCCCCTGGCCACAGGTGACCATTTAATAAACTCACTCAAATTAACTGAGCACATTTCAAGAGCTAAACAGCCACACACAGCTGGTGGCTACCATACTGAACAGGGCAGAACACTCCATTATTGCAGCAGATTCTACTGGACAGCTCTGAATCCAGAAAAACCCAGTGTAGACATCCTCTACATCATATCCAAGAAGAAGCCTCCTTGAATTAGAATAACATTCAGGTATGAAAGCTTGGTGAGAGGAATGCCACCTTCTCCCGGGAAAGTGTCCCCTCAAGAAAAGAAGAGAAACCAGCTGCCCTTAGAAAGGAAAACAATACCTCTTTAAATTAAAGATGTGATGAATCTTGCAGCACAGCATCTAGGGATGTCTCTGAAAGAAGCCGACAATAATTGTGGTTTTGTACCACTAGAGACAGAAACTAAGCAACGGATCGTGTCATAGCCAGGGAAAGAATATTTGAACGAATGGATCGTTGCTCTGAATCACTTTACCCAAAAAATCCAATATGAGGAAAGAGACTAAAATTTTTTATTTTGATGATGCTCTATCAGTCAAAGTATCTTTTAAATAATGCTCTTAATTGCTTTGAAACAAATTCTGACATTATACTAATCTCAAGCTTTGTTGTTCCTTTTAGAACTCCTTCAGGAACGTAGTGATTCATGGATGTGATAAGGGTAGCTAAGATCAAAATCTTCTGGGAAATTTTCCTTAATAAAATGAATTCCCTTGCAGTCAGCTTTTTAAAAACTGCAAGGTTTTACAGCAGGTCTCATTTCCTTTCCAACCCACATGAAATTTGAAAGTGTCGGTGGGAAACTAAATCCTTGCGATGAAGAAGCTTCTAAGTGCTTGCTGGTAATAATGAGAGACAGGAGAATTAAAGAGAATAAGTACTTGAACAAAGTAAACAAATAGTCATTTGCATAAGAAATTTCTCTGCCCTCTCACATGCCAGCCTTAAGAGACTTCAACACCGAACAGTGATCCACTCTATAACAATTGTAAATGATGGGCATTTCCATCAGAAGGACTACAGAAAATACATCCTCATATTCTAATTTAAAACTTCAGGCATGGATTGATAATCTTAAGTGGAATGTCCAATGAAAACAAGAAGAACAATAAAATCCCACAGAGGTGGTGGCAGAAGGAGGCTCCGACCTGGTTTAGCTCCAGTCGCGCCAGGGGCTGGCTGGATGGCCCTGGCAGGTTGCTTAACCTCTCTGCACTCGGGTCTCCCTCTCCATAAAGTAGGAATAACATCACCTGCCTTGTAAGTTACATAAGGCACGTAGAGTCCCTAGCAAGGGGTCTGGTGAGAAGCATCTAGTGAGTGCACACTCAATGTCCACTGCTTGCCTTCTTTCTGGGTCCAGGTAACATGCTACAGTGGTCAAAGAAGCCTTTCCCAACTTCAGTACTCCTCCCTGCTCGGGACTTCTGAAGTACCTGAACAGTTGAGAGACAGAAAAGGAAAGGGACAGAGAAAAGGAATTTGAAGTAGAAGAACAGTGACGTGGACTAAAATGGAACAAACAGTAGGAAAGTTAGAAGAAGAGTAAGTAGTTCGGGTTATCTGGAGCCTAAAGTACACAGATTGGAAAAGGTAGGTTCTAGAAAACGATGCTACCATTTTTAGAGTATCCTGAACACACTAAGCATTCAATAACGAGGATGGTTTATCTAACAAATTATTGTCACATGTGCTGCACAGTCAGTCACCAGTAGTGAGGGGGCACTGGGCCATTCTTCCTCAGAGGAGGGAGAAAGCAGAATGCTGCTCAACAGTGGGCTGCCTGCCTTTCCCAGAGCGTCTAACCCAGAAGCTGCAACAAGAGACACCCCAGGAAGGGAGCAAGGACGCCAGGAAGCACACTACTGGTAGATCTGGTAGGCTCCGAACACGACATCATTTTATGGCAGGTTCACTCTAATAGGCCCCAAAATGATTAGTATTATAAGCAATCTAGTTTTTCATGCACTTTATACTTAGTGCATATTATTTCTATTTAGCTGCATATTTATTTCAAAGGAGAGAGGAAAAGGAGAGCAAATAAAATGGGTCTCAAGTTATATCTTTGTATGCTTACAGTCGACAAAGAGACATTAGCTCACCACAATCACCACAAAAGTTTTCAAAAATGAAGAGCCCACTTACTTGCCAGTTCAATGATCTCCATCCGCTCCCCGTCGACATCCTGACCTACAAAACTTAAGTCATTATGCTCAAGTTGGTTGATCAGGCTAGGATTCACCTGGAAAAACAAGAAATGAAGTGTCTTTGGACAGCAGAGCAATACAGACGTATCAGCTTATGAAAATGTCCTCCACCAACTGGGTGGCTTTTCCATTTCGGTGATGCTCTAACTAGGAGTTAATTTCTATTTATATTCAAATCTCAAAGCCTATTTTTAAATTCATGATGAACCTGAGAAATAGTTGGATCACAGCCCTTACATTTGGGAGGCCCACCTTCTACTGTCCAAAGATGAGTTTCAAAAAAAAGCAGGGAAGATGGCGGAAGAGTAAGACGCAGAGATCACCTTCCTCCCCAAAGATGAGTTTCAAAAAGTAGGACTGTGAGACTACATCAAACTAAAAACTTTCTACACAGCGAAGGAAACCATCATCAAAACAAAAAGGCGGGGAATTCCCTGGCGGTCCAGTGCTTAGGACTCCACACTTCCACTGCAGGGGCATGGGTTCAATCTCTGCTTGGGGAACTGAAGTCCTGCAAGCCACGCAGCATGACCAAAACAAACAAACAAACAAAACAAGGCAACCTACTGAATAGGAGAAGTTATTTGCAAATCACGTATCTGATAAGGGGTTAATATCCAAAATATATAAGGAACTCATACACCTCAACACCAAAAAAAAAAAAAATTAAAAAATGGGTAGAGGATCTGAATGGACCTTTTTCCAAAGAAGACATACAGATGGCCAAAAGGTACATTTAAAGATATTCAACATCACTAATTATCAAGAAAATGTAAATCAAAACCACAATGAGCTATCACCTCATATCTGTGAGAAAGGCTATCATCAAAAATACAAGGAATAACAAATGTGGGAAGGATGTAGAGAAAAGTCCTACAATGCTGGTGGGACTGTAAGTTGGTACAGCCACTAAGGAAAACAGCATGGAGACTCCTCAAAAGATTAAGAGTAGAACTACCATATGACCTAGCTATTCCACTTCTGGGTACCTATCCAAAGAACGTGAAAACACTAATTCAAAAAGATGTTCACTGCAGCATTATTTACAATAGCCATGATATGGAAACAACGTAAGTGTCCACTGATGGATAAAGAAGATGTGAGATTATATACATATATATATATATATATATATATAGCAGTTGAACTGTTACTGGTTCACAAGTGGGCAGGTAATCTAAATTGACCCAATCAGGTTTAGGAGAGATGCATGTTGCCTCACTTGCCACTGGCAGCCATCTTACAACTACGAGGGAGACCAGCCTAAGGACAAGGCAGACACACAGAAAAGGGTAGGGCCAAGGGACTCCTAGACAAAGCACGAGCCTTGATTGTACCATGCCTGGAGCCCGCCAAGCCTCTGGACTACGTGTTACCTGAGATAACAAATTTCCTTATTGCTTAGGCTGGTATCAGTGAATAATGAGCAGGAATTTTGACTCTTCACAGTCAAAAGCAATGTAATTGGTACACCAATTAATCCCTGAACAGACAATTTGCATTTTGGGGAACGTAGGCTTCTCATGCGGCAATCTCAACAATAACTCCTCTTCATCATGCGACACTAAGCTTCATGCTCAATGTAGCTTCCAAGAGGCTCCCAAACCAAGAGTCCATCATGTGATACCCAGAGCCACATCCCTATCCCGAGAGGCATTTGGTTCAGAAGATGCAAGTACCCTTTTCCCAACTCTGCCAAAATAAAGGGCAGGAGGTTCAGGATAAGGATAACAACTTTATCTCGGTCTAAGAGACAGCAGTTAGGGTAACAGAGAGCCCTGAAATGTCCCATGTGCAGATACTTAAAGATTTTGCCTTTGGAAAGCCAAGACCAGAGTCTCCGCACCCCTACCCGCCTCCTCTGGGAAATCTGACACTTCTCCCCTGAGCCCTATGGACACCAGGCCGGACAGCTTCTCCAGAGGCCCGCTTGTGATCACTGGGGTTCCTCACACTAAGCATCTATATTCCACAGTAATTCAGTGTAACAGCCATACCTCATACCGATGTCTGTGTCTTTCTTCTATAAAAGGAACGTCACCATAAAGTTTCCCTGCAAAGATATGAAAGTGAAATGAATACTGTAGCAATCAGCTTTGGAACCACAACCGTGGCATCTGTGTGGGGGAAATCTCTTTGATCTCCATCCGTCTATCAGAGGCCTAAAAATGAACCAGACTCTAGATAGTAATCTCGATTTTCTTTTCCTATAGGACAGCCATAGCTTCTTTGAAACCCTGAAGCAATTCTCAAGTAAGCCGTCAGCAGTGCACAGAGGGAAGCCCACCATGGACTCCAGCAGAGGCCCTCCTTTCATACGCCTGCCTGCAGAACGGAGAGCCCCAGTGACATCGGCACCATCACCACTGTGCAGATTCACAACGGGGCTCATGTTACAAAAGAAGAAAATGAAACCAAGGGAAGGGAAACGAAACCAAAGGACTTGCCCAAAGCCCCGCCCCGCTGGCCATGCCGTCCTGTCTGGAGCCCAGGCTTCCTCACTCCCGGCCCAACGCATTCTCCACTACACCAGCCGCCTCTTCTTTCGCACGTGTGGTACTGGCCACACTGGTTTACACCCCACCTTAAAAATATGACTATCCTTTGACTAAAATTTGACCTCTAAGAATTTACTCCAGAAAACAAAAACGAGGACAGAGATGTAACCACTAAGATGTGACCTGCTGCGTTATTAGCAGGGGACAGTCGGAAACCAGCATCGCCTCAGGAACGGAGGGCTGCTGGCAGGAATGAGAGCACATCTCCACCCACAGTTCTCAACCAGGGGTGTGTGGCAGAGAATCACACGCGCGGCTGCTTAGACAGGCCCGTGTCGCAGCGGGGGCCGCAGCCCAGGGCAGCATCTCGGGCACAGCCTGTCTGGCGATGGACACGGGGGCCAGTGGGACGCCCAGTGACCCCAGTGTGAGGTGGAGAGGAGCGGGGTCTGTCACCAGACACCTCTCAAGAACACAGGGCCCATGGAGCACGTAGAGAAGCAGGATGGCCAAGTGGGTCACAGCACTGGAGCAGGCACAGGGGCCGACGACTATTCCCTCCGCACCGGCTCTCAGCACGCAGACCCCAGGCTCACAGCCAGGGGACGGGAAGACCTGCCGACAGCGCTGGAACACATCGCCGAACCCCAGCAGAATCAGGAGCAGGGCTCGAGTCCACAGGCAGGGGATTGCCAGACTCTCCAAGGTGTCATCAGGCCGCGGAACAGGATGTTTCAACCAAGAGACCGAATGTCTCACATCTCGCTTGAGCTTCTGACTTGGATACAGAAAACTCAAACTGGCTGTATTCTCCATGACTAAGTGTGATCAATTATCATGACTGAACTTCTACTTGCAATCCTGTGCATACAAACTGAGTTCCCTGGTGGCGATGTTAATGACAGTGAGTATTTAGCTATGTGCCTTGGAAGAAAAATGGGCGTAGTGGGGGCAGGGAGCTCCTTTGAGAGAACTCCAACACGCCACTGCCAGGGGGTCATTCAAGACAGAGCCCTTTGTACTCAAACTATCGGTTCATAAAAATGAAAGAAAAAACGGAAGATGATAGCACAATAATGCCCAGTTGGAAAAAATGGAAACACTTATACCCTGAAGTTACAAGAAAAAGCAGTTGAAACATCTGGACCTAACTTTGAGAGGATTCTGATTCTCCTCTGACCTCTAACTTTGTCATTGATCTTTTCCTCCTAGAGTCCAAAATGTCTTCTCTCCTTCCTTCATTAGGACAGATGACTAAGCAAATCCAATAACAGAGCCTGCCAATACTAATAGAGATGGTGACAAAAATGGCAAAAACCTCCAAATTAGGATATAAGGAATTATATTGGGGAATTATATCTGAGTCATCGGGACTAGCAGGATAGTGCACGAACTTTTGAACCTGCGTGGCTTGTGCCTGCTGCCTGGCTTAAGGCAAACTTTGTGTTTGCTATGAAATCCCAGAAGTGACAGGAAGAGGGGAGGTATAGTGACTCTGGAGCCAGAATGCCTGGCTTTAAATTCCACTACACCATGTAATGGATGTGTGACTTGGGCAAATTACTGCACCTCTCTGCCTCAGCTTCCTCATCTGTAAAATGGGGGTGATGACAGTCTCTACTTCATAGCGTTGTTGTGAGGACTGAATAAATCAAAACATGTGAAACACTTAAAACAGTAAGTAAGCCATGTGACTGGTATTGTTATCTCTAGACTATGAAATCCAAACAGAAAGAATGGAAGCTAGAACATAAGTTGTACAAGATAATAGACAAGATAGGGACCCATCCCCTCAGTTCTTGAGACCAGTGTCTAGCATATAAGCAGGTACTCAATACATATTTGTTTAATGAATGAAGCATATATATGGGGCAGGGGGCGTACGTGGTACACGATGAAACATGTTTTCAGAACTTTGGAAATGTTGTTTTGTGCATTCAAAATCTTTCTTAATCACTGACAAATCTATCAAGAATGAATTTATGAAATTAATCCATTGCCATATCCATGAAAAAAGAAAAAAAATTAAATTTCCATTAAAACTATATGTTGAGAATCAGCTCAGAGTGTTACCAGATGAAAACACCTTAAAATCAAAAACTAAGAATTCTCACTGTACGGTCGCCCTGGCCCCAGGAATTCTGATTTCGACGCTCTCAGGAGAGTGCCCAGGCACGTGGGTTTTTACAAAGCACCAAGTGACTCCCTGTGCATTCCTCGTCAGTAACCACTGAGCCACAGTATCACTGAACGTGCTGTTGGGGGGACAATCAATGACAAGCGAGATGCTGGATGCAGCTGGACGCAGACTGTATCCAGCTGTGGACCGAAAAGACTAAGGGGTAGATATGCCATGTCGTTAGGAGCGCTTCTCTGGACGGATTTATTGAGCACACGTGCCATGTGGTAAGCCTAGGCACAGGGGACATCCTTAATGATGACAAAGTGACATGGTCTTCCTTCCTGTCCTAGTCTTTTTGGAGACAAAATAAAATGCAACAGAGATTAACTGCACATAAGCTTAATGTTCACTTAAGAAGCACGTAGCAGCAAAGCTTTAGAGAAAGACACCTGATAAGGTCTTAGGACCTACAAAATACTCTCAGTGTAGGCAGCAAGACACCAACAATGCATATAACAGCATCGTCGGAAACAAAAACCCTACCGAATTACACCTTCTCCTTCTCTAATTCGCTACTGGGTAGATTCTGTCTCATATATAATATATATTTAACCCACTAACGGTCTTACCAATCCCCACCCTCCTGTTAATAATCCTAGCGTCTGAACCTGAACCTTTCTCTTTCCTTTTCAGAGCAAAAACTTCCCCCACAAAAAGCTATACAAGCTAGAAGGTGGAAACAACCCAAATGTCCGTGGACAGGTGAATGGATAAACAAAAATGGTATATACATGCAATGGAATATTATGCAGCCTTAAAAAGGAAGGAAACCCTGACACATGCTACCATATGGATGAACCTTAAGGACTTTATGCTAAATGAAATGTCAGCCACAAAAAGCAAATGCTACATGACTCCACGTATATGAGGCACCCAGAGTCATCAAATTCTTGGTGAGAGAAAGCAGAATGGTGGTTTCCAGGGGCTGGGGGAAGAGGAATCAGGAGTTGTCGTTTAATGGGTAAAATGTCTTAGTTTTGCAAGATGAAAAAGTTCGGGAGATCAGCTGCACAACAATGTGAATATACTTAACACTTCTGAATTGTACACATAGAAATGCTTAAGATCACAGATTTTATGTTATGTGTGTTTTACAACTAAAATTTTAAAAAGTAAAAGGTAAACAGCCCCATTCTTGCCGCCACCACTCCCTCTTCCTCTGACTCCCCCTTTATCTAACACCCCATCCCCACCCTTTGCAACCCAGCTTTCATTCCTGTCATTTTACTGAACAACCCAGCAGATCTGTCCTCAGTGAGGACTGGAGTAACGCCCCCATCCCCCATCTGTGACCTCTGCTCCTCTCTGGACTCCCCTTGCCCCGCCTCCCTGACCTGCGGCCTCCACTGGGGACGGCCGCCCACGCTTACACCCTCCCTTCCTCTCCCACCTTCACTCCCCGGGAAGCCGTCAGCCTTACGCTCCCATTCTACACCTCCCGATCCTTACCTTTCACCGGGCCTCCACATTTCCTATTTCCAGGGGGCCAGAAGAAATCACCCGTAGTGTGCAATAAAGCTAAAATCACTACTTGATGGGCTTCATTACCTCTCTCTCAGAATACCTGCTGTGCTTTTGCACAAATATCTTTTAACTGCTGCACCCGTGTCTTAATTTGACTCACTTTTAAGACTGCCCAGAACCTTGCCCTGTACTAATTAGGTATTATAGGAGCTAGAGCTCTCTTTGTATGTGCAAGGATTTGCTGGTGTTTGTCTAGAGATCCCAAGAGGCTGCCCAGAGTGCAGATTTTTGGTGTATTTGGCTTGCACAGTGTCGGCAGACACACAGTTATTAATTTTTAAATATGTTGCCAACATTTAAGAATCAGAAGATTTCTCATAAAACTCTAGATTTCCAGATTCTCTTAAAAATTTAGAAGACTGGCAACAGTGACTCAATCCACAGTCCTTCATGCAACTATCAGCTACAGCAGTTACTCCTTTGATGGGTCAAGTGCTTGTCAATTTGCCCCAGGCCCCACCATTCCCTATGGCCTCTCTAACTCTGAGGCCCACTGTTAACTGCCATTGATTGTTGAGCTCAAGCCATGGCATTTCTCACACTTGGCTGTGTAACTCGTTCACATTCCCAACCGGGGCCTACTGGCCCAGCTGCTCAGTCCAAGGTTGATACAGGGTCCTTCCTCAAGTCAAGCACCTGATTTCAACTGGCTTTCAGAAGCCAGGGGTGGGCTCTTCACTCCCTGTTCTCCTCCACAAGACACTCCTCCTGAAACCTGCGGAAGCCTGTCTTGGGGCTCTCAGTGCGAGGAGGCTCAGCTCTGGGAGCTGTTTGGGGGTTTCTGTCCCCTCTGATTAAGGTCCAGCCATTTGGCAGAGTGAGGTGGTCAGGAGTTCGGGCTCTGAAATCAGCTCAGTGACCGTCTAACAAGTGACTTTGCCATGCTACGACACCGTTCTCGCGTGCAAAATGCGGCTGGGTCCCAGGGGTGTTGACAGGCATAACTGAAAAGATGCCCACCGTGTCCTAGTGACCGATACTTAGAAAGTGCACGGTCCGGTATCTTTCTCCTTCTCCATCTTTTACTTTTGGATTTTAGCAGATCATTCCTTTAATTTTTAGAAAACATCTCATTTCTTTTAAGTATCTAAACTCCTCCCCTTACCCTAATTTTATTTTTCATGTTCTGCTTTTATCTCAATTTTCTATTATGAAAATGTTAATTTTCTAGTTTAAAAATGCTAGTCCTTCCCTTTAACTCTGCACTGCAGGGTCACATGCTTTTCCATTGCTTGTATCTCCTTTTATTCCCACCCCCACCCCCCCCTTTTAGTATTCTCATCGCATTTTTTTAAACTCTTTTCTTAGATTTTCTGCGTTCTTCTGCTAGACCATATTAGCAGGTTGGGGAGCCAGGAAACCAGAAGGGAGGGGCTTGAGAGAACCTGCAAGACAAAGGGGCTGCCTGCCCCCCACCCTTCGGCTCACCTCTCCTCCCCAGCCACTGGCCCCGTGAGAGCCCATTCTTAACACAGGCCACTAACTGAAGTTTATCCCGAGCTCTGAGAGAATCACAGGTCAATACGATAAACCCTCCCCAGTCACGATCGCAGTGTCGCACTGGAATAGTGCTTTCCTGTGCCAGGTGCTGTTCTAAGGACCCACGTGCATAGCTGATTTAGCCCTCACAAGGCCCCCACAAGGTAGCAGCTCTTCTGATGTCCATTTTCTAGATGCATAACTGAGGGTGAGCAGCTACACAGCCAGCGACTGAGAGCTGGGGATGGGGCGGTGTGACTCCAGGGGCTGGGTTGTAACCACCTCCCGAGTTCCCACAGGTGAAGTGCTCAGGACAGAGCTGGTCCAGTAAGGGGGATATAAATGCTTTAACCCCTTACAATTAAAGGAGCTATGTCCCAGACCTGTGAGCCCCCATATCCACGAATACACTTTGCTGGGAAAGCCCCAGCAAAAGGCAAGAAGCAGCCGGGGAGAGAGGGACCCCCAGTGTGGGCTGTCCACGGGGAGGCTGGCCCACTCCTCTCCCGAGGCCCATCACGCTCCTTTCAAACTCCTGTCTCAGCGCAACATGTTACCGTGGCACAGACCTTCTGGGTCCCTAACTCCCTAGTGATCTCTTTCAAACTGTTTTATAAATCACCTCATTAACCCAGCCAAGGTTTTTTGTGCGGCTGGTTTTTTCCTCAAACTTCCTAACAATCTAATCACACAAGGAACTAGAAGCTGTTTCTGTCTATCAACGCTTGGATAAGAGATAAGAAAGCACAAGCAGTTTTTCTAGCCTGAAAATTTCTTCCCCTTATCCGCCTGTCTTTCAGTTCTTTCAAATGTGAGATTAAACCACTCTGCATTTCCAATGCCTTGAATTTTACCCAGATCCTTAATACGGGGACTCACTCAATACCTTCCTAATTGGCCTCTTGCCTCTGTCCTCTCAAAACAAAAACCTCTTTCTCTTACAGTAAAGCAGAACCAAGCTTTCAGTCAAGTCCTTCTCCTTATTATGAGGAAATGCAGACAAGGTCCCCAAAAGGAACGAAGTCTTTTCCTAAACTATTCAATTTTCACCTGCTGCGTCCAGACAGCTTCGCTGGCCTCCTGCAGCCTAGACTCTGCCACACTCACTAGCAGCTGGCGTCACCCTGAGGAGCTCTTCCCAGCCTCCTCTGCCAGCGGACGTCTGCCAGCATCAACTCACTGTCCCCATGTCGCCTGCCCTGAGGATGAGGGTCACGTCAGAACTCTGATGGGAAATCACCAGGACCTGGTCTCCAGCCGTGTGCACTGCACAGCAGGGGGCTCCTAATTCCTTCCAATACATCATGCTGCATCCGCCACTGGACCGGACACCCCTGGAGGGCAAAACAGCATCCACTCACCTTTAACGACCCCACGGCCCAGCCCCACCGTGCTCAGGGGCTGGCCCTCTCCCTCCTCTGCTTCCCCGAGTGCAAGGGTGCTGGTTTGGAGGGCAGAGTCACGCGGATTGCATACACAGTTTGGGACTGCTTTAAACTGGGTTTACTCTAGCGTTCCTACCAGCGCACACCCACACCAGACTGCGCAGTATTCAAACACGCTACCTGAATGGTCCCAATAATGTGTTCCTGCCGCTGGTGGCAGTTCGGTTCAAAGACCACACTTGGCACAGACAAAACAGGCTTCTTTTCCTGGATGTCTTAGCAACATACTTGGGACCTGACCAAAAAAATTAAGCCAGGGACCTATAATATTTTGGACACACTATTCAAAAGGCTGTCAGCTGTCCCCTGAATGAGCTCTGAACCTTGCCTGTATTGCTTTGTACTTCAGTATGTTCCCAGCTCTCACACTCAGTTGAGAGCCACAAGCAAAACAATAAAGTTTCTGAAGTCTTAAAACCCTCTCATACCAAAGTTCCTCGGTGCTCTCCCTGGCTCCCCTCTCACCTGAGCCTGACCCCCTCCATCTCTAGCCACACCTCAATCTAGATCTCTCACTCTTCAAAGCACCCCATTTAAGACTTAACTGCTAATGTAAAATACATAGCTAGTGGGAAGCAGCGGCATAGCACAGGGAGATCAGCTCCGTGCTTTGTGACCACCTAGAGGGGTGGGATAAGGAGGGTGGGAGGGAGGGAGACGCAAGAGGGAGGAGATATGGGGATATATGTATATGTACAGCTGATTCACTTTGTTATACAGCAGAAACTAACACACCATTGTAAAGCAATTATACTCCAATAAAGATGTTTAAAAAAAAAAAAGACTTAACTGCTTTGTACCATATCCCCCTGCTTTTCAAAAGTCATCTAATGAGTTAATCAACCAAGTAATGGTATCACTATAAGTAGACAAGTCCTACCATCTACATTCCCAGATAAAATGTGTGTGGTTTGTAAACTGAGGTATAATTTACATGCAGTAAAATATACACATCTGAGGTGTTTGACAAGTTTCACAATCCTGAAATGTGTGTTTAAAGAGTCCCGTTTTGGAGAGTGATCGTAACGGTGGGCTGTGGAGCCAGGGCCACGTGTTCCAGTAGAAGACTAGAAACAATGTGAGAAGAGCAGCCGAGGCCTGTCCCCCGCACCCACCCATGGCGAGCTGTTCCACCTGTGGGCCCTCCTGGGACCCTGTGGGCCCCACAGGGTTCCACCCGTGGGCTCAGGTGAACAGTACAAAGGCTGGACCAAACGGCTTCTGAAAGCCGTCTTGGCCTTACTCTGTCACTAAATAGGGTATTTAGGCAGGCAAGTGGACAAGTGGGGAGATGTCCTTGAACGCTCCCCAGGAGGGTAGCAGCCTTGCAGCCTTGGCCTCTTGCTTCAGCCTGTGCTTCTTTTGTTTAGACGGGGTTTCTGTAAGCCGTGGCAACCCCAAGGCAGAACAGGATTCCCCTGTCTTTGTTCAGCTCTGGAACTAAGAATGGTTTTCACATTTTCAGATGGTTAAAAAAAAAAACAAAAGAAAAAGAATGTTTCATGATGCATGAAAATTACATGAAATTCACATTTCAGTGTCCATAAATAAAGGTTCATTGGAACACAACCATGCTCGTTCACTTGCATATTTGCCTATTGCTGCTTTCACGCTACAACACAGAGTTGAGTAGTTGCATCAGAGACCATATGGCTCCAAAACTGAAAATATTTACTATCTGGCCCCTTACAGAAAAAGCTTACCAACCCTCGCTTTAGACCATCTAGGTAAGAGACTCTGGGCTGGTATACCTCTCTCTTCCCATATTAAGTGCTGGTGGAGACTTCAGACATGGGTGGTATACAAACAAGTAAACCACCATCTGGAAAGGGGAAATTTCCACTTTGTAGAAATGAAAACAAATGCAAATTAAAGTACAATAATACAAGGCCCTTTTTGTTCTTGTTAATAGAAAAAGAAGAAAAATAATAAAAATATTAGCAAAAAGACTAGAGAAAGCAAGGACACGACACTACAGTTAACATCATTATGAACTGGTTCACCTTTTCTTTCAAACAATCCAGCAGAATTATCAGTTGTAAAAGTGTTCATACCCTTTGACATAATAGTCTGACTTCTGGAAATCTATCCTAAAGAAACAATCAAAAGAACAAAAGAACACTGGGTCAAAATGTTCACATCAGCATTTTTCTAACAAAATGACAGAAACAACCTGAAATGCTTAGCAAATGGAAATGAATCAGTATATTATGGTTCCTTAACTCAATTAAATATATGTCCAAATAATAGACATGAAGACTAAATACATGAAAAAGTTTGCTACTATAACAGACTATATAAAAACTAAGGATGATAGGGACTTCCCTGGTGGACCCGTGGTTAAGACTCCACACTTCCACTGCAGGGGGCCCGGGGTTCAATCCCCAGTCGGGAAACTAAGATCCTGCATGCCACGTGGTGTGGCAAAAAAAAAAAAAAAACAACTAAGGTTGATAGATAAAGTTTAGAAAAGACCATGAAAACTTAAAAAGAAAAAGTTTAGAAAAACAAGGAATGGAGTACTGACACATGCTATAATGTACACATACGTTTAAACATTATGCTAAATGAAAGAAGCCAAACACAAATGCCAGAGATCATACCATTCTATCTATATGAAATATCCAGAAAAGGCAAAACTATAGATTAAGGTAATGGGCTCAGGGCTGGAGGGGGTGGTGGTGATAGCTAAAGGGAACAGGGTTTCTTTTTGAGGTGATAAAAATGTTCAAAATTTGACTGTGGTGATGGTTGCGTAACTCTGTGAGTTGTACACTTTTAACAGATGAATTGTATGGTATGTAAATGACATCTTAATAGAGCTGTTTAAAATTTTTTTTCAAGGCAGGCAAAAGATGTTAATTAAGCAACAAACTTTGGTGTTATGTTTAAGATTCATAAAAATCATCGATGCTACTTTCAGGTCTACTGTAAAGAAAAACAAATCCTAAATCAGTCTTATTTCCATCAAGACAGGTAAAAATTTTAAATATATTGAACACAATGCTCTTTTTAAAAAGCTTAGTACGATTATAACTGAATCTTTTATAGTAGATAACAATTTTAAAAGATGAAATTTCTCACTAACCATTTTTGCCTCTTAGACCACTATTTGAACAAAGTTTCAAAGTATTTAGAAACATCTGAAAGCCAAAGAATTGCTGCTAATACCCACAAAGAGAAAAAAATCTTATATTCTTAAAGAAACAAGTCACTTAAAGAACACTGGCTTCTCACCCAGAGAGAGTAGGGAAATATGTGCACTTTAAAACTTTTCCTTTTTCAATTTCCTTCTTGCTAGGAAGCTTTATATTCCTTAGAAGCTGTTTATCAGCCTTAAAGGAGAACCTCATATTTCTAGTCTTATTCTTCTTTGAGTGAAGAAGGCATTTTTCTAAGGTATTCTTATAACTTCACAGGAATGATGCTGGACGCCCGAGATACCTGGGTTCCCTCCTGTGCATCCGGGACGGGTGGGGTGGGGGGTGGAGGGGGGAAGGTGAGCAGCGCAGGCATCTGTCCCGGCCACTGCTGTACTATCTCCAGAATCGAGCACAGTGCATATGGCGCAGAGCAGGCACTGAGATACATTTATCAAATTGAATTAAGGGTTTTGGGGTTACATTAAGTTATTCTCATATCATATGTTAAGCTATGGAAAAAAGTTCCACAGAAATTAGAATAACCTTATCGGGACTAGAAGATCAGCAAGTATCAGACAGTGAAGCATGTCATATTTTCCTTACCCCATGCTGGAGCCACTCGGGGAACAGAGAAATAGACTTCTGAGACATAACTGGCCCCCTTCTCAAGAAGTTCAAAAATTAGCGGCTCAAAGCAGTCAGACATGAAACAGTTAAACAGGGAGTTGGTTTCGATGCAGTGGAGAAAACAGTGGATTGGAAAGAACTGAGCTGGAATCAGGGCTGTCCTGGTACAGGGTCAACCCCAGGAGCATCGGTAAAGCACAAAGCAGCCCACTGGCCAGGGTGTGGTGGAGGGCAAATGAGAAGGGGCATCCATGTGTGTTCTACCAACCCTTTCAGGGAGAGGAATGGGGAAGCAGGAGGACCAGCGAGTGCAGAGGCAGGGAAGGGGCGACAGGGGCGGGACGGGAGAGCTCCAGGAGGGCTGTGGCCAGGCACGGCCATGTAAATGATGCCTGCCATGTTATAAAACAAATGATCTGAGAAACTTACTTAATATTGAATTTTCAGTTTTGAAAACAGTTCTTCTTATTCCCAGCCTCATCGTTCCTCCCAAATTGCCAGGGTTGTGTTCCGGCATGTCAATCACCTTAGAAAACAAAACAAGTCCGGTTTTGCCATCTTGTAAAAACGTAATTTCCCACATTTCAAGCTTTACTTTTAGGGGATGCTCACTGGGTAAGGATGTTCCTTAAACAAGAAAATCCGATCGTTCCTTCCAACCTTCCCATTCAAACACGGTCGTGCTTTTATACACTCCTCACAGTATGCTGCCTTTTCATCTCTGCTTCTCATCTTTCATTCAAATCACAGGTAAAAAACTTCTCAGGAGCATCTTTATAAGCTCCCTCCTGTCATTAGTCAAAGTGTCAGTTCCAGGCGATGTTCACACTTCACCTTCTGGGACCTTCCACTTTGGTCTTCACGTCCCTTATAATAACAACCCTCTCCCACCGCCCACTCCACTCCCTAAACATTTTCCATAAGCAAATCTGTCCATTTTGGAAAAGGATACCAGAAGTACAGTGGTCCCTCAATATCCAGGGGGACACGTTCCAGGACCCCTCTGGATAACAAAATCCTTGGACGCTCCAATCCCTTATATAAAGTGGCATAATACAGTCAGCTGTCGGTATCTGCGGATGCCGAACCCATGGATACGGAGAGCCAACTGAACTTATTTGCAGAAAATCATTTAGAAGGATTCTTCTTTTTTTTTTTTTTTTGGCTATGCCATGCGGCATGCAAGATCTTAGTTCCCCAACCAGGAATCGAACGTGTGTCCCCTGCAGTGGAAGCATGGAGTCTTTAACCACTGGACCACCAGGGAAGCCCCCTAGAAGGGTTACTCTTATTAAAAAAATTAAAGAAAAAAATATATATATAATCCATTCTACCACATTCCATAGGTAGAAACCTAAGTGCCACCCTGGATCTCTCCCTCTCCCTCATCTCCAATGTGTCAAGTCCTATCCACTTACCGGCTCTAGACTTCCTGCATCCATCCACAGCTCCCACCACCACCCAAACCACAGTCCCTCACCTGGACTGCGGCCAGAGCTCACCAACTAGACATGCCCCACATTCACATGTCCCCCCAACCCTGCGCACTGCAGGCAGAGCGGTCGTGGTGTTTCTCCTGCTTGAAATCCTTGACTGCCTGGTACTGGCCCAACCTAGCCCTCAGCCTCACTTCCCGTGACTTTCCCCTCCTACCCTGAGCTCTGGTCGCTGAGCCTTCCTTCAGTTCCTCAAGTGCATCTTCCTTCCTCCCACCATGGAGACTTTGAACATCTCCCACTCCCCTACCCTCTTTTCCTAAATTAATCCATCCCTAACCTTAAGATCTTAGCCCAACTACCCAATATGAGCTTCCGCAGGAGTTGATATTAGCAGGCGCCATACCCTAGTCAGGGTCCTCTATCAACATGCTCCCCGTCACCGTGCTCCCCTCCGTTTGTGTGTAGAGTGCTTTGTGCGCTAGACTGTGAATCGCTAAGAGCTGGGGCACTTTTTGCTTTCACCATCGCATTCCCAGCCCCTAGCACACATGGAACTGGCATCTGGTATGCACTGAACGAATGCAGGGATGATTGAATGAACTCAGACCAAATAATTTCAGATTTATCTTTAGGATTAACTCACAGAAATGCAGACACGTGATTTTTATGAAAAGTCTGTTCTTGTTAGCCAATGGTCTATTTTCGCAATTCTGTTCACTACAATCTCATGGTTTTATTTCATCTTTAAGCTGTTAGAACAGACTACAGTTGGGTGAGTTAACCTGTTCTAATGGAATTGCTCAAGTTTCCTCTCATAAAACCTTCCTCTCCTTGTTTTTTCTATACCCTAACTGCCACACGTTGCTCTACAGGAATCCTTGACAACTAGAATTTTCCAAGAACTTGTATGATCTTATCAGTGCTCCAGAAGAACTTTCTGAGCCATTTGAACCCTGTGGCCCGGGTACACTCTAAGAGTCACTGAGAGGAAGGGGTGGAGAAAAAACTTGACTACACCCCTTGGCAGATGGAGCGCTTGGTTCTGAAGTGCTTTTGGCCTTGGCGTGTCTTTCCTATCTTCTTGGGTCGGCTAATTACGGCTAGATTAAGTATTACAGGAGTGAGGTGAGGAGAGGGCATCAGCTTCCAGTTCAGAAAACTGAGCTGTTTAGCTTTCAGCCCCTTGGGTATTTTCTAGGAAAGGACAGATAAGACTACATTACCTGCCACAGACTCGTAAGAAGTCCTAGGTTGATTCACAGCTACAATTTCCGCTTCAGCTGAAGACAACCTGAACCCTTTAGGAAGACCACAGCAATAAACTCCCCTGGTTTCTTCTTATAAGTGTACTGTAATGCTTTAAGTCAGCCTTACTTCCGGCACTGGGTTTCTCCACTCAGGAAGAGTCTTTTAATGTAGTTTGTTCAGTTATTGGCATGTTTGGAATTCAAGGAATGTTCTGGTATAAACCACTGAAAATGGAGTTAAATGACCCAACGAAGAACAGGAATCCTCCCTTACTGCTTACTTGGGTTGAATCTGACAAACAGAAGGCCAGAAAATATTTCCAAAAGAAATATTTCCAAAAGCTAAATGCAGTGGGCACAGGGCTGCCTAAGGGTCTTAAACACTCCTCCAACATAGAGGGAAGTCTGGAAATTCCTGAAAGAGCAATATGAGAACATTGTTTAGAAACATGAACTATCAGGAGAAACAGCTATAAGAGTTGAGTGTGGTAGACAGGAGGTGAGGATTACTGAATTTTTTCATTATAGGCTTTTTGGAATTGTTGGGTTTTTTTTTTTTTTGGAATTGTTGAACACTTAATTACTTTAATGAAAATACAAATTGAAGGCCTAAATAGTGAAATATATTGTATAGGCCTTCCACTAGGGTATTAGTTCACATTATCCCTGCTGTTTTCAAAAGCAATATATCAGACCTTCTGCTGATATGATAGCACAGAAAGAAATCCCAAGGTGTAACTGCCACGGTGACCCTCCGATTAAAATACGCTCCCATAGAAACCACTGGAGAGGCAAAGAAAACGGTAGACAAAAGATGGGGGAGCAGATGGAAGTAGCTTTCCAACTCTAAATGATGCCCTGAACAGCAGTGAAAGGAGAAAAGCAGAGCAAGAACTGACAGGCGGCTTCATCCGGGGATGCCCATCACACACTCAGTGGAAGGATGTCCAGGCCAGGAAGACCTTCAACATGGCAGAAGAGTAAGATGTGGAGATCACCTTCCTCCCCACAGATACATCAGAAATACATCTACACGTGGAACAACCCCTACAGAACACCTACTGAACGCTGGCAGAAGACCTCAGACCTCCCAAAAGGCAAGAAACTCCCCCACGTACCTGGGTAGGGCAAAAGAAAAAAGAATAAACAGAGACAAAAGGATAGGGACGGGACCTGCACCAGTGGGAGGGAGCTGTGAAGGAGAAAAGGTTTCCACACACTAGGAAGCCCCTTCACTGGCAGAAACGGCGGGTGGCCGGGGGGAAGCTTGGGAGCCGCGGAGGAGAGCACAGCAACAGGGGTGCGGAGGCCAAAGCGGAGAGATTCCCGCACAGAGGAACCATGCCGACCGGCACTCACCAGCCCAAGAGGTTTGTCTGCTCCCCCGCCGGAGCGGGCGGGGGCTGGGAACTGAGGCTCCGGCTTCAGTCGGAGCGCAGGGAGAGGACTGGGGTGGCGGCGTGAACACAGCCTGAAGGGGGGTAGTGCGCCACGGCTAGCCGGGAGGGAGTCCGGGGAAAAGTCTGGAGCTGCCGAAGAGGCAAGAGACGATTGTTTCTGGGGGCGCAAGGACCCTCTCTGAATCCCCTCGATTCAGAGCACCGCCTAAACGAGCTCAAGAGACGGCTGCAAGCCGCGTCTATCAGCGCAGACACCAAGAGACGGGCATGAGACGCTAAGGCTGCTGCTGCCGCCACCAAGAAGCCTGTGAACAAGCACAGGTCACTGTCCACACCTCCCCTCCCAGAAGCCTGTGCAGCCCGCCACTGCCAGGGTCCCGTGATCCAGGGACAACTTCCCCGGGAGAACACATGGCGGCCTCGGGCTGGTGCAACGTTCTGCTGGCCTCTGCCGCCGCAGGCTCGCCCCGCATCGTGCCCCGCCCTCCCCCCCGGCCTGAGTGAGCCAGAGCCCCCGAAGCAGCTGCTCCTTTAACCCCGTCCTGTGGAGAAAAGGGAACCCTCTTGCACTGTAGGTGGGAATGTAAATTGATACAGCCACTGTGGAGAACAGTATGGAGGTTCCTTAAAAAACTAAAAATAGAACTACCATACGACCCAGCAATCCCACTACTGGGCATATACCCTGAGAAAACCGTCATTCAAAAACAGTCATGTACCAAAATGTTCATGGCAGCTCTATTTACAATAGCCAGGACGTGAAAGCAACCTAAGTGTCCATCAACAGATGAATGGATAAAGAAGATGTGGCACATATATACAATGGAATATTACTTAGCCATAAAAAGAAACGAAATTGAGATATTTGTAGTGAGATGGATGGACCTAGAGTCTGTCATACAGAGTGAAGTAAGTCAGAAAGAGAAAAACAAATACCGTATGCTAACACATATATATGGAATCTAAGGGAAAAAAACGGTTCTGAGGAACCTATGGGCGGGACAGGAATAAAGACGCAGACCTACTAGAGAATGGACTTGAGGACACGGGGAGGGGGAAGGGTAAGCTGGGACCAAGTGAGACAGTCGCATGGACATATATACACTCCCAAATGTAAGATCCATAGCTAGTGGGAAGCAGCTGCATAGCACAGAGAAATCAGCTCAGTGCTTTGTGACCACCTTGAGGGGTGGGATAGGGAGGGTGGGAGGGAGACGCAAGAGGGAGGCGCTAAGGGGATATATGTATATGTAGAGCCGATCCAGTTTGTTATACAGCAGAAACTAACACACCGTTGTAAAGCAATTATACTCCATTAAAGATGTTAAAAAAAAAAGAACGTCCAGGCCAGGCTCCAGCTGGGAGAACAGAAACACTCCAGAAGGGGGACGGCTGGGGAAGGCAGAGAACACAGGGTACTTCTGGTCAAACCTGGCCAAACCAGTTGCCTGCAGAGTTCTCAGGCTGTCCTACCAGCTCTAAAGATGACAGTATGACTGCCTCTCGGGTTACAACCTGGTTGAGCAACAAAATTAAGGAAACGTCGTCTTCGTTCCTGGCATTCCTTCCGCAAAAAGCCTGAGAGATAGGAGAACATCATAGCTTTAAAACATATCTTTTATCATTACTGGGGTGGTTAAAGAACTTCAGATATGCTTTAGCTTTAATCCCAACATTTTCAAAATACCCTAGATTTTGCATCTAAGAGGAAAATGCCTCTTCCATTGCAAAAGGGTCGCCTCGGCCCATTCTGAGTTTGCCTAAAAACAAGCTGTCATCTGATCCCCACTACAGAGCTGTCGTTTCTTGGAACCGAGCCATAGCGCAGAAGAAAAATAAAAAAGGATCAATAAGTAACGAATATTGGTGCTGATAAAGCTTTAGGAGATGTAAATGTACCATGTAAGGATAAACACGGCCCTAATTAACCTTTACCAAAGTTTCTGCAGCCCATGATAAAAGTGTAATGGGTTCAAGACTTCAGGAGTCCTGGGTGCCTTAAACAACGAAGTCTAGGGAAGTTAGGTTCTCTTATCAAAGATGAAATTCCCCCCTCCTTTTTTTTTTGGCCACAGAGCCGGTTTGCAGGATCTTAGTTCCCCGATCAGGGAACTAAGCCTGGGCCTCGGCAGTGAAAGTGCGGAGTCCTAACCATTAGACTGCCAAGGAATTTCCAAAGATGAAATTCCTAAATGGCAGTGTGGGAAAGAGTGCAAGCCTTCTGACCTACCTGACAGAACCCTGGTAAGGCCAGCTTCTGTCCAGTCCCTTGCCTTTGGACATTTCATTTGGGGACACTAGAGGAGCCTACCTCCCAGCAGACCATCTTCAGTAGCTGGGCAGCTACAGCAGTCTCCATTGTTGCAGACCAAATCTAAACCCTTCCATGTGGCACGCAGGTTCCACCTCATTCAGGAACCGTCTATGCTCTCCCCACATATTCTGACCCGTGGTTTCTACCTCTGCTCCCCTCCCCTCGACGCCACTACATACATACCGCCTCTTCACTACTTTCCCTGAGATGGCTTCGCCCCACCATCCCACGTGGGCTTGCACTTTAGGGGCACCCTCCAGTTCTCCTCACCGTGCCATACTTAATACCAGTGTCATGCTCACCCTACCAAACAAATGACCTACACAGTGTTAATTCCTTTCCAATAAGCGGTAGGCTGAATAACAGCCCCCCCAAAGATGTCCAAGTCCTAGTCCCCAGAAACCGTGAATATGCTGCCTTCCGTGTCAGCCTGATTAAATTAAGCCTCTTGAGATGGTAAACTTATCTGGGGGTTATCAGGGTGGGCCCAACGCAACCACAGGGTCTTCATAAGAAGCAGCAGGAGGGTCAGAATCAGAGATGGAAATGTGACAACGAAGCAGAGGTCAGAGAGAGAAGGAGAGAGAGAGACTGGAAGAGGCCACATGGCTGGCTTTAAAGATGGAGGAAAGGGCCATGAGCAGGCAGTCTCTAGAAGCTGGAAAAGGCAAAGAAATAGATTCTCCCCTAGAGCCTCCAGAAGAAATGCTTCTGAGCTCCAGACCTGTAAAAAACTAAATTTGTCACTAAGTTGGTGGTAATTTGTTACAGCAGCAATAGGAAACTAATACAGTCCTTTAACGTATACAAGTTTAACCTCCTCCATCATTTCGTATATGCATCTCCTCTCAGAAACTAAAGTGTGGGCTCCTCACGCACAAAGACTAGATCTTCTTCTCTAGCACCATCGGAGTTCAGCACAATGGCAGGTTTGGATCAAGCGTTCCATCATTAAATCTCCCTGGATTTTAATCAAAAACTAACAGAGGAGACCCAGGGACTGGTCGGTGGGCCTACAAGAAGTAGAGGGTCTCTGAGACCAAGTCGCAGACGGAAGGGGAGAGGGGCAGTTGCCTGCTCTGAGGCCAAGGTACGCTGTGCCCAAGCTCACCTCTCACCTGATACAGGGCCGGTACCTCTCTGCAGCATCAGGGCAGCGTGAGGATGGAATCTACAATGGTGAAAGCATTAAGCAGTCCTAGAAATATGTAGATATTTTCTAGTTTTTTTGTTTGTTTGTTTTTACGGTACGCGGGCGTCTCACTGCTGCGGCCTCTCCCGTTGCGGAGCACAGGCTCCGGACGTGCAGGCTCAGCAGCCATGGCTCACGGGCCCAGCCGCTCCGCAGCATGTGGGATCTTCCCGGACCGTGACACGAACCCGTGTCCCCTGCATCGGCAGGCGGACTCTCAACCATTGTGCCACCAGGGAAGCCCCTCTAATTTTTTTAACTTGGTTTTTTCCACCAGTAAAATAAGGTCTATATTACTTCCACTAGGAAAAGAACATTCTTATACCTTCAGGTGTGATCATGACACTTAAGTCCTGCCTCTGAGCCTCACACTAACATTGACCAGCTCTCCTCACAGAAGCCCTACTCCTGAGACAGGGCAGGTGGCATGGTGGCTGACGGTGCGGGCTGGCTCTGGACTTGAATCCCAGCTCTGCCAGTCCCCAGTGACGTGACCTTGAATGCGTCCTTGACTGTCTCTGTAGACTGGAGGTAACAGCGGCATCCACTTCACACGGGTACTGCGGAATTTCTGGAGCTAACGGGTCGGGCAGGGGGGCAGCACACAGCCCACGGGAAAAAGCAGCCCTCGATAGTCCCAGGCTCTGATAAAGAGGCCTCTGCGAACTCTGGCACCCAGGGCAGAGGCTGGAAGCGAAAGGTGAACTCTGTCATGGGCGGGGGTCTCCCTTTTAGGGACAGCTGCTCTTTAATAGTCACGGTCTCTCCCAAACCTCAGCATCAAAGACAACACGAGCCCACAGACAGCATTTTACACCCATTTTGCTTCGCAGGGCCTGGCTGCTGACACTACCCTCTTCCCGAGGTGCTTTTTGAGGCACTGCTGCTGTGGCCTTTGAGCACAGTAACCCGGCCACGGAGACCTGTGGTACCCCAAGCTTGTAAAATAAGTTACTCTTGGCTTTCCCAGGAAAAACTGCAGTCTGTCCAAAGATCAAGCAATTGAACGGTGAGGTGAAATAACCTTTGCCTCTCCATTTTTCCATTACCCATATTGTGCCTGTCATGTTTTCCCCCTTCTCTGGTTTCAAAATGCACTCTTTTGAACACACCCTGTATTTATCGCCCATCTCCACATATTTTTAGTTAATGTTTCATGAGAGTATCTATTGGTGGATTTCACGTTTCCCACTGCAGGTTTACCCTCACGCTTGAGTCCACAGGTAAAGAGAAAAATAAGAGGCGAGAGATGTGACTTGCAGAGGTGAGCAAGTGAAAACATAAGAGGACCAACGGGGTGTTTTTCCCGTTCTGTCAGCGTTTACCACAAGCCTAAGTTCTGACAACAAGCAGCACTGGGCCTGTTTTAATCAGAGGTCTTCCCTTGAAACTAGAGATTTGTAGCCTAAAAGACTGTTAACCAATACTGTTCCAAATGTTTTTCTTAGGGTTCATTTTATATACACACATGCTCACACACACGTGTGTTCATATATACATTTCATGTGTTGTATACAACATATATTATCTCATACAATATATACTTGTTAAAATCATATAGTTATATATTATATTGTTATTAAGATCACATATAGTTATTAAAATCATTTCTTCAGTAGACTCAAGAAATAAAACAACTACCATGTTGATTTTAGCTCACAAGCGGTAATTTGAGAGAACAGATAATTTAAGATGCTATTTCAACAACTGGGGAGATGTGAGTACGGGCTGTGATCATGGCATTGTGGTTGTGTAAGAGAATGTCCTTGTCCTTACAAGATAAGATGCTGAGTTATTTAGGGGGTTAGTGTCTGGATGTCTGTAACTGATTCTCAAATGGTTGGGGTTGGGGGGGGTCATCCATAGAAAGAGAAAGCAAATGTGGAAATGTTACCGATTAGTGAATCTGGGCAAAAGGTGGGTTGGTATTCATTGACTCTTCCTGCAAATTTTCTGTAGATTTGAAATTTTTTTAAAAAGATGCTGGCGGAAAAAGATATTTTCACGACTGTTCAACAAAAGCCTCCTTCCTCCCAGGTAAGACAGAGCATAAGTATAAAAACCCGAGAAATTCTCTAAAATCTTGATTAAACTACATTGCCAAAATCAGAACATTTTTGTGTAAATCTTACAGCTAAAAGCAAAATGCCCATCTTTACTCTAAGAAGTGAGTTAATACATAGTCAGTACTGATGCATACCAATGTCAAATAATCTGCAATAAAAGCAAGAATAACATACACAAGACAGCTAAGGTGCATGGACTGATCAGGACTCAGGACTGGTGGCAGCTTTTAAGGAACTCTATATATAAGATTTCACATTTGTTCTCCAAGGTAAATAAGGCCTTCGAATTTTAGAACTGAAAAGCCTCAGAGAGAAATACAGTCCAATACTTTAATCCTGAATTTGTCTGCAATATAACAAAGGGCCATAGAAAACTAAATATAGAAAAGGTCCATAAAAAGTGTGGACATATACAAGTATTTAAAAGCTGATAAGTGCTTTTAAAGTTGATCTGGAACCCCCTTTTGTGAGTTACAATCAGTATCGGATCAATGTTCCCAGGAAATGTCCTAATTCTTTAATAGAACTCTTTCTAAGAGAAATGAATTTAGTCTCCAATTTTAAATCCTGGCAGTTTCAAAAGTTTGAAGTAATTCCAATTGAATAAAAGTAAGTCAAGGGTTTTCACGAGTTTTTAGAATGATTAACAAAATAGATTTGGCAAGGAAAAGAAATAAAAAGCACATATGCGAACAACAAATAATGAAAAAGTTGAAAAATGACCATGCTATTTGGCAATCTTGCTTTGCCAAATGAAACCACAAATTATTGTGTATCTTCCCCCGACTTCTTAAACCTGCTTCTCAATGATATTTTATTCATTCATTCAGTTATTCAAAAATTTAACCACCTAGGGACTTCCCTGGTGGCACAGTAGTTAAGAATCCACCTGCCAATGCAGGGGACACGGGTTCGAGCCCTGGTCTGGGAGGATCCCACATGCCGCAGAGCGACCAAGCCCGTGCGCCACAAGTACTGAGCCAGCACTCTAGACCCCACGAGCCACAACTACTAAGCCCGCATGCCACACCTACTGAAGCCCGTGCACCTAGAGCCCATGTTCCGCAACAAGAGAAGCCACCGCAATGAGAAGACTGCGCACCGCAACGAAGAGTAGCCCCCGCTCACCACAGCTAGAGAAAAGCCCGCGCGCAGCAACTAAGACCCAACACAGCCAAATTATTTATTTATTTATTTTTAAAAAGTGGATGTTTATTAAAAAAAAATTTAACCACCTTATATGTACAAAACATCAGAGGGACTTCAAAGGCTATAAGGCAATTCTTTAAACTACGTAGTATTTGATTATCTATTTCAGCATTTTTTTCTTGATGTGCAGAAAATTATTTTTTTCAAGCCTAAATATGCAACTAAATTGAAAAACAACAACCCTCCGTATTTTAGCTTTCTGAAATGTGAACAGTGAGCAAATATCCTAGTTCCACATGGTAGGGAAAATGTAATCTAAGGGGTAAAGAATCCAAGCTTATACTTGGGACTCTGAACCATTAAGCAACTGTTGAGGTGGCCCTTTATTGGATCTTGCCCTTAATTATGAAGCTCATGCAGTCTTAGGCTTGGGTTTCAAAAACCATTAATAATTACCCTTAAATGGCAAACAAAAGGAAAATTTCATAATCAGGGTGGTGTAGGTGTAAAGACTATAAAAGTCGCAGGATCCTGCTCAGCTTCTCACACTCCTATTTGATTCTTCCAGCTGCCTCACTGCTGGACGACCAGGTAAGTGTGCTTTTAGTACTACCTGTAGCTGCTTCTGCTTCCTTTCAGAATGGTGTGAAAGAGCACGGTCTAGAGAAAAAGTGGGTTTGTGCCATCTAAAGATATTACCAGTAACTTAAGAGGCTAGAAGCTGTGGTCAGGTTTCTTCAAGACCACAGCCTACAGAGTGCAGAACAGGTACCTAAAAAGTGAAAAATGTCATAATTACTAGTAAAAGTATTCGGCTCCAAAGACTATCTTCTAACAGATATACTCCAAAAACAGACATTTAACAACCTATCTAAGATGATTATTTTTATTTATTTATTTTTTTGCGGTACGCGGGCCTCTCACTGTTGCGGCCTCTCCCGTTGCGGAGCACAGGCTCCGGACGCGCAGGCTCAGCGGCCATGGCTCACGGGCCCAGCCGCACTGCGGCATGTGGGATCTTCCCGGACCGGGGCACGAACCCGTGTCCCCTGCATCGGCAGGCGGACTTCTCAACCACTGCGCCACCAGGGAAGCCTGATGATTATTTTTAAAACACGTTTTCAGTCACTGGTACATTGTGATTCCCACAGTTCCCGCCCCGTCTCTCCTCCTCCTCCTCTTTATCTTCCCCTCTCCCCTTTTCTTTATTCTCTCTCACCTATGCCAAGGAAACAGCCCAAAAGCACTCAACTCCTTCTGGCAATCATCAGTATAAAATACTTCACCTTTTTGGTAAGTTCATTTCTTTCCCAATTTACAGGACACCAAAATGAGTACAAACAAGTTTCCTGAAGAACTGAAGAGCATTTTTGAAAAATACGCAGCCAAAGAAGGTGATCCAAACCAGCTGTCGAAGGAGGAGCTGAAGCTATTGATTCAGACTGAATTCCCCAGTTTACTGAAAGTGAGTATACCACCACAGAGCCCGCTGATGGGGCGGCGATGGTGGGAAGGGAGGAGAGAAGAGAGGAAAGGACGCGGGGAGAGGCTGAGGTCCACGACGAGACGGATCACAGCTCCATCTGAGGCGGAGCGCCCAGCAGCCCAGGCATGGGCATCACCGGAGGGAGGGCGCTTGAATGTGTGCTTTCCTCCCCTGAGGGCAGGCCACATTTCAGAAGGCAAGTTCCTGGAAAGCATGGACTACGCCTTCTATTGCCCACAGCCTTGACTCAGAACTCCCCAAGACCAGCCATAGTAAACAGAAGCCATGATCGCACTCTTACCGAGCTAGGCCTGGAAGACCCGCAGGTTGCCAAGCAAACACACTAAGGCCTTCAGCCTGGATTCAGCACCCCTGTGCCAGGCTTTAGGAAAACAACGAGGCCTGTACGGTTATAGGAGCTGGACTTGGATGTGCTCCTCTGTAATAGGTAGGATCTCTCAACTAGACCAACACTTACTTGGCAGTCTGTTAAGAAAACCGGCCTCATGCTGATAAATTGCCCTCTGGCGACACCCATTTCTATTTCAAAAGCATTTACATTTGTGCTAAAGAGCAACCACGAGTTTCTAAACAACTTTCAGGAAAGGATTACATTTCCTCAGCCATAAAGTTTCTGATCAAAACCATCCCAGAGTTATCAACATCAAAATGCATCTAGAGGCAATAAGGAATAGGGAAAGGCTAATTCTCTTTGCTCCAATACACTTTCTTTCCCTTGGAACTAAAAACCATCTTCAAAATGGAAGCAACTGTGCAACTGCCTGTTACATTTGACTTGGTCCCTACTTAGCTCTAACTTCAGAATTTGGTTCTCAGTTTTTAACCAGAAATGTCCCTTCTGTCAATATGACATATGAGAAGGTTTCTAGTTTTAGTTGTTGAGGTTTCTGTTTTTAGTACTAAAAAGTGAAGTAGCTGAATTCGATGACCTTATAATCGATATTGTCTTATAGTTAAAATGTGAAATAACTTAAAAAGTTAAAGGTACTAGCAGAAAAAGAGACTTGCTAATCAAAAATAAAAACCAGTGTTTCTGAGGAAGATTCAACTTTTCAAAAAAAAACAAAAGGAAGAAAAATAATAACAGGAATAATAGAAAATAATAAAAAGAAGAAAAATAATAATCTGACAGGGAAGCCTAGGCAATCTATTCAAACAATTTGTTTTTAAATAAGGTAAGATTGGTGAATTTTTCTGTATTTTTCTATATTTTATGTATTTCCTATAAAAACCACATATGGGGCTTCCCTGGTGGCGCAGTGGTTGAGAGTCCGCCTGCCGATGCAGGGGACATGGGTTCGTGCCCCAGTCTGGGAAGATCCCACATGCCGCGGAGCGGCTAAGCCCGTGAGCCATGGCCACTGAGCCTGCGCGTCCGGAGCCTGTGCTCCGCAACAGGAGAGGCCACAACGGTGAGAGGCCCACGTATGGCAAAAAAGAAAAAAAAAAAAAAAAAAAAAGCACATATGACTTTTCTAATTAGGATAAAGGTAGGAAGACTAACGGTAAGTTGTGAAAAATCTACTTATCAAGTCATGTACTGATTACATTTCCATATGGATTTCTAAGGTTTTCTAAGCTATACTGTTTACATCACATCACCTTGTGTGGTTTAGAATGTAGCAAATGCTTCACGAAAACAGTGCTTGGTATTTATAAAACAGATGCTAAATAAGTAACACAGTTTGGTCTTGTGAGCATAGCTAAGTGCCAAGTGTCTTTACAGGAATCTTAGGGATTAAAGCATACCTTGATGTAGAGATTTGTTGCACAACAATGTGAACATACTTAACATTACTGAACCGTATACTTAAAAATAGTTAAGATGGGGAATGTTATCTTATGCGATTTTTACCACAATTTAAAAAAATTTTTTGAAGCTGACTTATAAATTAAACTGTTATTTCAATAGGTTTCCTGGGTACTATTTTGCCACAGAGGCTCCTAACCTGAAAGTCAGAGTTGTGGCTCAGAACAAGCCTCCCTGAAATATGCCACTTTAGCATGAAGATTACTGGGAACTAAAAAAAATCAAAACCCAAAGATTCAGGGAAGACTCTTTAGCTCCCACTCGGCTGCCTAAATTTATACTGCAAAGAACAGAGCTCTTCTTTTACCAGGAAGAGAGCTCTTGCTAGAGATTCCTTTTGTCCTAAGAAATTTATCTGTATAACAGGCCAAACTTTTGTTTTCCAAACATCTCTGCCTACATCTGAATGGCCTTCCTTCCTTTTGTAGCCTTAGCCCAGGATGTTATACAAGCCTCAGTTACCTGGCTGCCCTTTGGGTATCATACTTTTATGGGGTACCCTGTACGTATGTAATTAAACTTGTTTTTCTCCTGTTGATCTATGTCAATTTAATTAATAGACCAGCCAAAGAACCCAGAAGGGAAGAAGGGAAAATTTTCCACCCCTACAGCAGAGACAAAAATTAATTCTGCTTAATTCACTACAGGAATACCAGTAGTCAAAAGGGAGTTGAGCTGAACATGATCTGATGTAATAAGCAGTGGTTCTCTGAGTAGTCAGTCCTGGACCAGCAGCATCCACACCGCCCAGGAACCTGTTGGAAATACAGATTCTCAGGTCCCACCCCAAGCCTAGTGAATCGGAAGCTCTGGGAGTAGGACCACCCATCAGTTTGGGTTTACTAAGGTCAGCATGCCCACCTGGTGATTCTGACGCACGCCAAAGTGTGAGAACCACTGAGCCAAAGTCATCCTGCATAGCATAGCAGTGGGCTGCAACCCGGGGTTTGCGAAAAAACTAGGGTGGTTGCTAATTAAGGGGTTGAGCTCTGGAGTCAGTGTTTGAACCCCAAGCCCTCTACTTACCAGCTGGGGGCGCTGAGCAAGTCAGCGGGTGTCTCAAAGCCTCAGTTTCCTCATCTGTAAAGTGGATCTCCCCCACACGGCAGCTGGGAGAATTGCACAGGATAAGGAAAAGCTCTGGCACGGGGCTGGCCCATGGCAAGCCTAGGATCACATGCTGGTCCAGCTCTGGGGCTGGATGCCAAACCAGCTACCAGGGAAATCTTGGAGCAGGGCCCCTCGGCAGTCAAGTAAAGCCCTGGGACTTCTTCTCAAAAGAATGATTTAGATTGAGTTTACATAGGAAACCAATTATTTTAAATACACATTAGCAATTTTAAAATAATAAATGTATGATATAGTTTTTTTAAAAAAAAGGGTAGGCAGTTCTGTGACATGAAGCAATACTACAACTAAAGTTGGTTTTTTCATCTCTATCAGTAACATATGACTGAAAACTCGGTTGCCTTCTAGGAACGCAGACCCAGTGTCTCTAACTCGGAAAATGTGCAGCAGTAACTGAATCATTTTCTCTCCTCTCTTCTATCCCATCCTTTTTGTCTAAAACCAGGGTCCAAGCACCCTAGATGACCTCTTTCAAGAACTGGACAGGAATGGAGATGGAGAAGTTAGTTTCGAAGAATTCCAGGTGTTAGTAAAAAAGATATCCCAGTGAAGGAAAAAACAAAACAGATCATTCTAAGAACCGAAAGAAGAGTGCCTGGGATGTGGCCCTATTCTGTATGAAACCACCATTGTCTCCACTTAATTCTTTGCAATTGTAATGATCAAGCAGTGAGGTCTAATTACTGAATAAAGAAATCCTTAGACATGTCTCCCCTTGTCAAGTACTGACCCCTGTAGCTTACTAGATTTGAAAGCAACCTTAATTTGATGCATCTAATTTATGGATTTATAAAGAAAAAAAAAAAGGCCCAGAATACTTCCACGATCTTGACCAAGACCACAAAGATGGTGGCGGAGAGTTGGAAAGAATTCTGACGAGTCAAACCAACTCCCTCCCTCCACTCGTCCACCAGAATAACCCCCTCCCTGCTGTCCCTCCGCAGCCACGCAGGGCTCACATCATTCCCAACATCAACTCGTATTTCACTCTAGTCAATGGCTATGGAGAAACAGACTTCATAAAACAGACACTTGTCTTTAAAGTCATCTCCCAGCACCGGCTGTGCCTCTTGAATCAATGACCCTTTGGGGGAGCAAAAGGAATGTACGTCCAGAGAGTCAGTTCCATTCCGTCACTGAGGGGATGGCCTTGGTTCTAGTATGTGATGTGGAAAATAAAAGGGACAGGAAGGCATAGGGCCCTCCAGCTCTGGCATCCTGCAATGCTGGGACGCTGGGTATCTGAGAAACAGCTAGTCCTCACGTTCTACTAGTTGAATCCAGCTGGGGGGAGGGAAAGAGGGAGGAGCGTGGGAGAGGAGTAACTTTCTTCTGCCCCTTACCAGACAGTTAAAATGGCAAAGTCAAATCAGTCTAAGTTGGCCACGGCAGCCCACCACAGCAGTGCCCTGGAAGCCAGGTCTTTATCCTGACCACCACTCTCCCCTCCTCGGAAACACCCACAAATCATCAGCACTGCACCCATTCCCTTTGACCAGCATCTCAACCTTTCTGTTCATTATCACCCTCCTAATGAGCCTTGTTAGACATCCTTTTCCCAACTGCCCCTCCAACAAAATTTTAATTCCACATATACATTGTGTGTATACCTGTTTATGTACCACATTCATATCTGTGCTTTAGACATGGTGTAAGATGGTTTTTTGACCCACCACCGCCCCCTCAAAAGCAATTTTAACCCCTGTGGTGTAAGCACACAGGGTAGCACGTCCCCAGAGGAAGAAAACCAGGCATGGCTGGTTTTTTGACATAAGAGAACCCATTTTTGGCCTAAGCCATTTTGTGATCTAAGCCTGGCCATAATGCTTGTCCTTGAACAGGTCTCAGTAATTAATGACCTTAAGGAAACAAGGAACAAATGACTGTTATCAGGCAAGAGAAGTAACAAGAGCAAAGATAATACATCACTTGTAAAGACCCCCAGTTCTGTTTCAGCAGTAAAGACTAGCCTGAAGCACTCAACCACCAGATCAACTGGAACCTAAGGGATGATAATGTTGACCTTTTCTGACCCTTGTGACTTCGATCAACTAAAGCTTGGACTGTGTGGACCACCCAAACCCCTTCGTGAATATGCATGTACCCTCAGCTTAAAACTTCCCCAGTTTTCAGGGAGACACTGCTTTGGGAAAGATCCCCGGTGTTCTCCTTACTTGCTGCAAGTAATAGATCCTCCCTCCTCCCACTCTCTGGCTTGGTTGCATCTTTTGGCTCAACACCCACGAAGAGGTGAACCCAGTTTGGGGGTAACATTGGGAGCAATAGCGCATGCCTTTGAACAATGTTCTTCGATGTTTTTATTTTTAACTCATGCTCTAGAGGCAAAATTGCCACACGTTACTTTCTGTAGTTGACATCAGAAAGGTATGGGATTATTTCCACTTTCAAAATGCAGGAAATGACAACCTTGAATGGTTTTAAAACTACACAAGCCCTCCTGAAGATTCTGCTATGACCTTACTCTCAAGCTGAGAAAAACTGCCTGAAAAGTACTGCCTTTGAGTCAGTTTTTTTAACCTAACATATTTGAAGTGTGTGCTGGGTATGTCAGTCAAGTTGGCTGCTGTAATTTTCTCAGTGGCTTCAACTGTGCACTTGAAGGCACTCCAAGGTGGGCACACACCCACTCCCCACCTCGTTCACCCTGTAAGGGAGCAGAATTTGCCCCCCTATGTCTCTTTGGCATATTAATTCTTTTAAGCTGGTTATTTTCTAAGAAACAGCAGACATGGGAGAAACGCTGAAAACCAAGTAGAAGTTACCCTTTTGTAAGAAACATTTACATGCATAAGGAAAATCTCCATTTGTAAGGATGTCTCCTTGACTGTACCAAGAAGTGGAGGATGACCAAATCTCTAGAAACTTAATCAATGGAGAAGGCGAAGGCTTACATCTGCATGAAAAGCTCACCCTTGTTTACCATGCTTTTCCTGGTCACCTCCCATAACTGACTCCCCACTGTCCACACCCTCTTTTGTCTTTAGCCAAAGATGGTATTCAAGGTGAAAGCCTTCTCTCCCATGTATTCATGTTATTCAACTTTTGTGTGATTTTCTCCTGTTAATCTGTCTCATGTCCATTTAATCCTTAGACCAGCCAGAAGAACCTAGAAGGGTAGAGGAAAATGTCTTCCTCCCCAGCAACCCATAGAGCAGGCAGGGGGCTGTCCATAGGCTGAGGAGTTGCATCTCAGATAGGCAAGTCCTGGTGATGTAAGAATCTAGAACAAGGCCAGCCAGGGTGACCCAAAGTGGGCCAGGCATAAATGAGCTAGGCAGTAGATAGTGACTTGAGGGCAAGGTCGGGGGAGGTCATGTATTTAAATTTGCTTGAACATGAGCTAAAAAAAAAAATCTCTGAAAGGACACAGAAGAAACTGAGGCAGGAGATAGGTGGGCTCCAGGCTAGGCATTTACAACTGGCCTCCTGTTCACACTTCCTGGGGTGAGAAGAAGATGAGCTCCAGGCCAGACAATCATTACCAGCCCCCGGTTTACATTTCCTGAGGCAAGAGACAAACGGGCTCCAGGACTACATATTTATGACCGGACTCCTGTCTATATTTTGAGATCTGCACCTCGATATAAGAAACAGGAACAGGGTAGATAATCGGACACTGGACACTTTTATGGCAGAGACAGAGAGGGGCTAAACCCTGTTAAAAGATTGAGAGGTCATACATTTCCCATCCTTGGGGCAAGGGAGACACTACGCATGCACAAAAGCCTTCACAGGGTCAAAAAGGCAGGAGATGCCAGACCATAGTAAGTCCTGCTACCTCCCTCCCAGAGGCCTTTGCGATGAAAGCCATCTTGACTGAGGGGTGCACGTACACCCAGGGGAAGGTCCAGAGACAAATTAGCCATGGGGTCAAAACAATACGATTGGCCAAGAAGAAGACAAAGACCTGGAAGACTGCCCCCTCATAAAGGGTTTAAACTTCCCAAAGGCCCGACTCTCATGACTCTCTCACTGAGTTCGCCTGTGCTTCCTTCCGCATGTACTCTGCTTTTCCAGTAAACTTTTCACTTTTCTCTTTACCTTCTGCCTCCTCACCTGAATTCTTTCTTGACAAGGCAGGCAAGAACTAGGGACCCAGGCCCTAGCTGCTGGCCCCTGTGATCCAGTGGTTAGGACTCCCGGTCCCGGAACTAAGATCTTGCTTCCAGCTACTGCTCGCTGCCGCTTACTGACGCCTGTGATCAAAATCAAAACTAGTATCAGTGGTCACATGTTACTATGAAACCGAGTCCCCCTAAAACTGAATTCCCCTGCCGAGTTTATGATTAACCTCTCTATTAAAACCTTTTTCCCCTTTCTCATCCCCTCTGACCTCAATCCTGTGCTAACTGAACAATGATCAACCAGAGTCAGAGGACTAAAAGTGCTCTTGTCCATAACATCCTTAACAAACTCAGGCTGTTTCTCCAGGGCAGGATGAGCTAACAGACTGCCCCCCTCCCCAGGTCATGGACAACCTGGCCAAAGACTCATAAACCTTAGGCATCCTGACTCTTGAAACTGCGATTAACAAATGTCACAAGACAATGATTAGCCCCACCTTCTTTGTCCTTCCCCTTTAAAAACCCCGTAACTCGAAGACCAAATTGGAGGGGATCTGAGGCTCACCTCCCACTCCCTTTCTTGGCACCCTGCAATAAACCCTTACTTTGCTGCAAATACCCGCTGTCAGAGTTTGGCTTTCTGAGCAGCGAGCACTCAACCCCTTGCTCGGTTTCAAGGAAAGGACTGGGCAGATGAGGGACAGAGGTGTGAAAGCCACTTCTCACTTCATATTTTATTGTACATTTTTGGTTTTTCAACCCTGCAAATGTGTGTCCCATCAAAAAGCATAAAAGAAAATTTTAAATAAAAAGAAAACATTTGTGGGCTTCCCTGGTGGCGCAGTGGTTGAGGGTCTGACTGCCAGTGCGGGGGACACGGGTTCGAGCCCTGGTCTGGGAGGGTCCCACATGCCGCGGAGCGACTGGGCCCATGAGCCACAACTGCTGAGCCTGCGCGTCTGGAGCCTGTGCTCCGCGACAGGAGAGGCCGCAGCGGTGCGAGGCCCGCGCACCGCAATGAGGAGTGGCTCCAGCTCACCGTAACTAGAGAAAGCCCCCACACAGAAACGAAGACCCAACACAGCCAAAATAAATAAATAGATAAATAAAATTTTAAAAAAAGAAAACATTTGTAAAATACCATATTGTTGCTTTTCATAATGAGCCTCTTTTCATCCTCTTTCTTATTTGGAATAGTCAGAACATACAACCGTCTAAATTTTGGGAAGTGCATATTGGAACCTATTTCAAACACTCAGAAATTTAACCAGAAAAAAAGAAAAATGAGTTCTAACCCTTCCATCAAGAAACAAAGGAGATTTTTATACACCATCAGGGAATATTTAAACACAATCTGTATCATTCTAATTCATACAAGAGCATTCTCATAGCATCAAAAGCCTTAAACATTTCTAATGACTAGTTATATTCCACTGTAGGGATACCGCTTAATGGTCTCAACTATTTCCCCACTGTGGGGCATTTAAATTACTATCATTTCTGATTCTTCTAACTAATGTTATAGTGAATACCTGTTCACTTCTTTGTCAACATATCAGATTCCTTAGGAGAATTTCGGAGAAGTAAATGTCTAAGTCAGAGGGTATGAATATTTTTATGCTTTGTGAAAGAGACCACCTAGTTGACTTCCAAAAGGTTGTATTGATTCATATTGCTACAAACAGGCAGGAGAGCATCAACTTCACTCCCCAGACAGCATTCATCAGTCTCATTTTAACTACTTCATTAATCGCAACAGTACATATCTTTTATTATTTCTGGTTTTTATGGGAATCCCCCACTACAGATGGTACCCAAATTACAATGCTTCAACTTTCCATTTCTCAGCTTTAAGATGGTACAAAAGCAATGTGCATTCGGTAGAAACTGTACTTCAATTTTTGAATTTTGATCTTCTCCTGAGCTTGAGATATGCAATATAATCCTCTCGTGATGCTGGGCGGTGGCAGCCACAGCTCCCCGTCAGCCGTGCAATCACGAGGGGGAACAACTGATACATGTACAACCATTCTGCACCCAGACAACCATTCTGTTTTTCACTTTCAGTACAGTATTCAATAAATTATGAAACAGAGCAGGACCCTGCGAGGCCCTCCTGGGTACAAGCCCCTCCTTGTCTCCTGTTGCTTGTTTGTAGAAAAAGCTTTTGTCGCCTAGACCTTCCCCGGGTTCCAAAGAGCAGACCCAGTTAATGATTAGAGAAGTGGAAAATGTAGAAACAAAGGAAAGCAATCAAACAAGAAAAGTACTACTAGCTTAAACAACAGAGTCACAGGACTCCTAGTTCCTCCTGAAGGGATATAGACAACGATCTGACACATATCTTTGAGTTGTTCTGCAGAAACTAAGCGGAAGACGTTGACTTCACAGGGTCTGCACACAGACCCCAGACTGGTTGGAACCAGAAGACTGATGATTGAGATTCCTGAAACACCACCCTGTTACGTCACCACCAACCAATCAGAAAGAACGTCCATGAGCTGATCAGGCACCCTACGACCCTCTCCCATAATGTTGCCTTTAAAAACCCTTGCCTAAAAGCCATTGGGGAGTTTGGGTCTTTTGAGCACTAGCTGCACGTTCTCCTTATTTGGCACCCTGCAATAAACGCTGTCCCGTCCTTCACCACAACCCGGTGTCAGCAGACTGGCTTTGCTGTGCATCGGGCAGGTGGACCCAAGTTTGGTTCAGTAACAATTTCATGAGATTTGTAACACTTTATTATGAAATAGGCTTTGTGTGAGATGGTTCTTCCCAACTGTGGGCTAATGTAAGTGTTCTGAGCACATTTAAGGTAGGCTAGGCTAAAATATGATGTTCAGTAGGTTAGGTGTATTAAATGCATTGACTTCCAATATTCAGGACACAACCCCATCATAAGTCAGGGATGATCTTTATTCTCCCACTGAGTTTATGGTTGGGTACTGTTTTGTAAAAGATATTCTTTCTCTTGTTTGAAGCACCCTGTCAAGTTTGTTATGAGATTGTGAGCACCAGGGTGTAGATACTGTACGCTGCCTATTGAGTGTCTATGGTGATACGGGGGTTCACTCTTTTGTTTGAACAGTATGATGTGTTAATCAATTTAATTCCCGGGATAAACACACTATCCATTCATGACTGATTATCCCTTAACACTATTAAATTAGACATTCTAAAATTTTATTTAAGGTTTTTACATCTTTATTAATAACCGATATTAGTCTATAGCTTGGAGTTTTATTTTTTGTTGTATGTGCTTTCTTGAGTTCTAATGTTTAGGTCATGCTAGCTTCCCATTTTCGCCTATGGTTTCGATCTCAATCAGCCTCTCACAAAGTAAATATACACAATCTCTTTCAATTCCAACATACGTAAAGCACCTACTACAGGCAAGGTATTATACAAGATGCCATAAGAGATACAAATTGTCAGACCTCTGAGATCCTAAGTCAGTGATTCTGAGATCAGGCGAGGGAAAGGCTTAATCTAAGAAGTAGTATTTCAACTGGGATTTGTAGGAGCAACGCTGAAGACAACGTGCAGAAAAGGGGCAGCACTGGGCATTGAAAAAGAGAGGAAACACAACAAATAAACATCATGTGGTTAAGAAGGAAGACATTTTCCTCTACCCTTATAAGGTCTTCTGGATGGTCTAAGAGTTAAATTGACATGAGACAGATTAACAAGAGAAAATCAAAGTTTAATAACACGTATACATGGGAGAGACCCAGGAAAACTGAGTAACTCACCAAAATGGCCAAAACCCTAACCTTAAATACCAACTTCAGCCACAGACAAGAGGATGTTGAAGGTGGGTAGAGTCAGTTATGGGAGGTGACTAGGAAAAGCACAGTCAACAAGGGCAAGACTGTGATGCAGATTTGTGCACTGCCTGAAGTCTTTTCTCCCCTCTCATCCCTCCGTCTCCCACGGCAGCTGAATCCTCCTAAAGTACCCATTTCTACTGAAAAGTCTTCACTAACGAGTACAGTATTTATCAATTACATAATATGTCAAGGTTGGCAGGTATTATCTTACTCATTCCCTGATTCTTCAGGATGAATTTTGACACTGACACTCAAGGACCTCCACAAACTCACACCAATCCCTTTTATTTCCTTCCACTTCTGTACAGGAGAGATGTGCTTTGGCCACGCTATTTTATGACAAAATCTTGGACATTCCAGCCTAGCATAAGCTTCCCCTGCCTTCAATGAACTCTCCAAGAGTGTCACAATCTTCCCTTCTTACTGTAATCCACAGTATTTCCCCCCTCTCACCACCCCTGACCCTGAATTCTTAAGTATGCAAGGTCTACCTGTGCTGTGCAATACCTGGGCCACTACACCAGGTGGCTATTGACATTAAAATCAATTAAAATTAAATAAAATTTACGGACTTCCCTGGTGGCAGAGTGGTTAAGAATTCACCTGCCAATGCAGGGGACATGGGTTCGAGCCCTGGGCCAGGAAGATCACACATGCCGCAGAGTCACTAAGCCTGTGCACCACAACTACTGAGCCTGCGCTCTAGAGACCACGAGCCACAACTAACGAGCCCGCGTGCCACAAGTGCTGAAGCCCGCGTGCCTAGAGCCGGAGCTCTGCAACAAGAGAAGCCACCACAATGAGAAGCCAGCGCACCACAACAAAGAGTAGCCCCTGCTCGCCTCAACTAGAGAAAGCCCGTGCACAGCAGCGAGGACCCCACACAGCCCAAAATAAACTAATTAAATAAATTTTTTTTAAATTAAATTAAATTTAAAATTCAGTTCCTTCACAGAAGAGAAGACACAGAGACATAGGAAGAGGAGGAAGCAATGTGACCAGGGTGATAGAGATAAGAGTGAAGTAGGCCCTGAACCAAGATGGCGGAGCAGAAGGACACGCTCTCACTCCCTCATGCGAGAACACCAGAATCACAACTAACTGCTGAACAATCATCGACAGGAAGACACTGGAACTCACCAAAAAAGACCCCACATCCAAAGACAAATGAGAAGCCACAGTGAGACGGTAGGAGGAGCACAATCACAATAACATCAAACCCCATAACTTCTGGGTGGGTGACTCACAGACTGGAGAACACTTACACCACAGAAGTCCACCCACTGGAGTGAAGGTTCTGACCCCACGTCAGGCTTCCTAACCTGGGGGTCCGGCAATGGGAGGAGGAATTCCTAGAGAATCAGACTTTGAAGGCTAGCGGGATTTGATTGCAGGACTTTGACAGGACTGGGGGAAACAGAGACTACACTCTTGGAGGGCACACACAAAGTAGTGTGCACATCAGGACCCAGGGGAAGGAGCAGTGACTGCATAGGAGACTGAACCAGACCTACCTGCTAGTGTTGGAGGGTCTCCTGCAGAGGCAGGGGGTGGCTGTGGCTCACCGTGAGGACAAGAACACTGGCAGCAGAAGTTCTGGGAAGTACTCCTTGGTGTGAGCCCTCCCAGACTCCACCATTAGCCCCACCAAAGAGCCTGGTAGGCTCCAGTGTTGGGTCGCCTCAGGCCAAACAACCAACAGGGAGGGAACCGAGCCCCACCCATCAGCAGTCAGGCAGATTAAAGTTTTACTGAGCTCTGCCCACCAGAGCAACACCCAGCTCTACCCACCACCAGTCCCTCCCATCAGGGAACCTGCACAAGCCTCTTAGATAGCCTCACCCACCAGAGGGCACACAGCAGAAGCAAGGAGAACTACAATCCTGCAGCCTGTGAAACAAAAACCACATTCACAGAAAGACAGAAAAGGTGACAAGGCAGAGGGCTATATACCAGATGAAGGAACAAGATAAAACCCCAGAAAAACAACTAAATGAAGTACAGACAGGCAACCTTCCAGAAAAAGAATTCAGAATAATGATAGTGAAGATGATCCAGGACCTTGGAAAAAGAATGGAGGCAAAGATCGAGAAGATGCAAGAAATGTTTAACAAAGACCTAGAAGAATTAAAGAACAAACAAACAGAGATGAACAATACAATAACTGAAATGAAAACTACACTAGAAGGAATCAATAGCAGAATAACTGAGGCAGAAGAATGGATAAGTGACCTGGAAGACAGAATGGTGGAATTCACTGCCGCAGAACAGAATAAAGAAAAAAGAATGAAAAGAAATGAAGACAGCCTAAGAGACATCTGGGACAACATTAAACGCAACAACATTCACATTACAGGGGTCCCAGAAGGAGGAGAGAGAGAGAAAGGACCCAAGAAAATGTTTGAAGACATTATAGTCAAAAACTTCCCTAACATGGGAAAGGAAACAGCCACTCAAGTCCAGGAAACGCAGAGAGTCCCACACAGGATAAACCCAAGGAGAAACATGCCGAGACACATAATAATCAAATTGGCAAAAATTAAAGACAAAAATTATTGAAAGCAGCAAAGGAAAAACGACAAATAACATACAAGGGAACTCCCATAAGTTTAACAGCTGATTTCTCAGCAGAAACTCTACAAGCCAGAAGGGATTGAAATGATATACTTAAAGTGATGAAAGGAAAGAACCTACAACTAAGAATACTCTACCCGGCATGATCTCATTCAGATTCCATGGAGAAATCAAAAGCTTTAGAGACAAGCAAAAGCTAAGAGAATTCAGCACCACCAAACCAGCTCTACAACAAATGCTAAATGAACTTCTCTAAGTGGGAAACACAAGAGAAGAAAAGGAACTCCAAAAACAAACCCAAAACAATTAAGAAAATGTTCAAAGGAACATGCACATCGATAATTACCTTAAACACAAATGGATTAAAGGTTCCAACCAAAAGTCACAGGCTTGCTGAATGGATACAAAAACAAGACCCATCTATATGCTGTCTACAAGAGACCCACTTCAGACCTAGGGACACATACAGACTGAAAGCGAGGGGATGGAAAAAGATATTCCATGCAAATGGAAATCAAAAGAAAGCTGGAGGGCTTCCCTGGTGGCACAGCGGTTGGGAGTCCGCCTGCCGATGCAGGGGACGCGGGTTCGTGCCCCGGTCCGGGAAGATCCCACATGCTGCGGAGTGGCTGGGCCCGTGAGCCATGGCCATTGAGCCTGCACATCCGGAGCCTGTGCTCTGCAACGGGAGAGGCCACCACAATGAGAGGCCCGCGTACCGCAAAAAAAAAAAGAAAGCTGGAGTAGCAATACTCATATCAGATAAAATAGACTTTAGGGTCTTCCCTGGTGGCGCAGTGGTTGAGAGTCCACCTGCCGATGCAGGGGACACGGGTTCGTGCCCTGGTCCAGGAAGATCCCACATGCTGCAGAGCGGCTGGGCCCGTGGGCCATGGCCGCTGAGCCTGCACGTCCGGAGCCTGTGCTCCGCAACGGGAGGGGCCGTGGCAGTGATAGGCGCGTGTACCACAAAAAAAAAAAAAAAAGGACTTTAAAATAAAGAATGTTACAAGAGACAAGGAAGGACACTACATAGTGATCAAGGGCTCAATCCAAGAAGAAGATATGACAATTATAAATATATATGCCCAACATAGGAGCGCCTCAATACATAAGGTAACTGCTAAAAGCTATAAAAGAGGAAATCGACAGTAACACAATAATAGTGGGGGACTTTAACACCTCACTTACACCAATGGACAGATCATCCTAAATGAAAATTAATAAGGAAACACAAGCTTTAAATGACACAATAGACCAGATAGGTTTAACTGATATTTATAGGACATTCCATCCAAAAACACCAGATTACACTTTCTTCTCAAGTGTGCACGGAACATTCTCCAGGATAGATCCCATCCTGGGTCACAAATCAAGCCTCAGGAAATTTAAGAAAACTGAAATCATATCAAGCATCTTTTCTGACCACAACGCTGTGAGATTAGAAATGAATTACAGGGAAAAATGTAAAAAACACAAACACATGGACACTAAACAATACATTACTAATTAACCAAGATATCACTGAAGAAATCAAAGAGGAAATCAAAATATACCTAGGGACAAATGACAATGAAAACACAGTGATCCAAAACCTATGGGATGCAGCAAAAGCAGTTCTAAGAGGGAATTTTATAGCTATACAAGCCTCCCTCAAGAAACAAGAAAAATTTCAAATAAACAATCTAATTTTACACCTAAGGGAACTAGAGAAAGAAGAACAAACAAAACCCAAAGTTAGCAGAAGGACAGAAATCATAGAGATCAGAGCAGAAATAAATGAAATACAAACAAAGAAAACAATAGCAAAGATCAATAAAACTAAAAGCTGGTTGTTTGAGAAGATAAACAACAGTGAGAAACCATTAGCCAGACTCATCAAGAAAAAGAGAGAGGACTCAAGTCAATAGAATTAAAAATGAAAACAGAGGGCTTCCCTGGTGGCACAGTGGTTGAGAGTCTGCCTGCCGATGCAGGGGACACAGGTTCGTGCCCCGGTCCGGGAAGATCCCACATGCGGCAGAGCGGCTGGGCCCGTGAGCCATGGCCACTGGGCCTGCGCGCCCACAGCCTGTGCTCCGCAACGGGAGAGGCCACAACAGTGAGAGGCCCACATACCGCAAAAAAAAAAAGAAAAAAAAAAAGAAAAAAGAGAAGTTACAACAGACACTGCAGAGATACTAAGCATCCTAAGAGACTACTACAAGCAACTCTATGCCAATAAAATGGACAACCTGGAAGAAATGGACAAATTCTTAGAAAGGTATAACCTTCCAAGACTGAACCAGGAATAGAAAATAGGAACAGGCCAATCACAAGTAATGAAATTGAAACTGTGATTAAAAATCTAACAAACAAAAGTCCAGGACCAGATGGCTTCACAGGTGAATTCTCTCAAACATTTAGAGAAGAGCTTACACCCATCCTTCTCAAACTCTTCCAAAAAATTGCAGAGGAAGGAACACTCCCAAACTCATTCTATGAGGCCACCATCACCCTGATACCAAAACCAGACAGATATACTACCAAAAAAGAAAATTACAGACCACTATCACTGATGAATATGGATGCTAAAATCCTCAACAAAATACTACCAAACAGAATCCAACAACACATTAAAAGGATCATACACCATGATCAAGTGGGATTTATCCCAGGGATGCAAGGATTTTTCAACAGACTCAAATCAATCAATGTGATACACCATATTAGCAAATTAAAGAATAAAAACCATATGATCATCTCAATAGATGCAGAAAAAGCTTGTGACAAAATTCAACACCGATTTATGATAAAAATGCTCCAGAAAGTGGGCATAGAGGGAACCTACCTCAACATAATAAAGGCCATATACGACAAACCCACAGCAAACATCATTCTCAATGGTGAAAAACTGGAAGCATTTCCTCTAAGATCAGGAACAAGACAAGGATGTCCACTCTCACCACTATTATTCAACATAGTTTTGGAAGTTTTAGCCAGAGCAATCAGAAAAGAAAAAGAAATAAAAGGAATACAAATTGGAAAAGAAGAAATAAAACTGTCACTGTTTGCAGATGACATGATACTATACATAGAGAATCCTAAAGATGCTACCAGAAAACTACTAGAGCTAATCAATGAATTTGGTAAAGTTGAAGGACACAAAATTAATGCACAGAAATCTCTTGCATTCCTATACACTAATGATGAAAAATCTGAAAGAGAAATTAAGGAAACACTCCCATTTACCATTGCAACAAAAAGAATAAAATACCTAGGAATAAACCTACCCAGGGAGACAAAAGACCTGTACGCAGAAAACTATAACACACTGATGAAAGAAATTAAAGCTGATACCAACAGATGGAGAGATATACCATGTTCTTGGATTGGAAGAATCAATATTGTGAAAATGACTATACTACCCAAAGCAATCTACAGATTCAATGCAATCTCTATCAAATTACCAATGGCATTTTTTACAGAACTAGAACAAAAAAATCTTAAAATTTGTATGGAAACACAAAAGACCCCGAATAGCCAAAGCAGTCTTGAGGGAAAAAGGCGGAGCTGGAGGAATCAGACTCCCTGACTTCAGACTATACTACAAAGCTACAGTAATCAAGACAATATGGTACTGGCACAAAAACAGAAACATAGATCAATGGAACAAGATAGGAAGCCCAGAGATAAACCCACGCACCTATGGTCAACTAATCTATGACAAGGAGGCAAGGATATACAATGGAGAAAAGACAGTCTCTTCAATAAGTGGTGCTGGGAAAACTGGACAGCTACATGTAAAAGAATGAAATTAGAGGGCTTCCCTGGTGGCGCAGTGGTTGAGAGTCAGCCTGCCGATGCAGGGGACACGGGTTCATGCCCTGGTCTGGGAAGATCCCACATGCCGCGGAGCGGCTGGGCTCCTGAGCCATGGCCGCTGGGCCTGTGCATCCGGAGCCTGTGCTCCACAACAGGAGAGGCCACAACAGTGAGAGGCCCGCGTACCACAAAAAAAAAAAAAAGAAGAATGAAATTAGAACACTCCCTAATACCATACACAAAAATAAACTCAAAATGGATTAGAAACCTAAATGTAAGACTGGACACTATAAAACTCTTAGAGGAAAACATAGGAAGAACACTCTTTGACATAAATCCCAGAAAAATCTTTTTTGATCCACCTCCTAGAGTAATGGAAATAAAAACAAAAATAAACTAATGTGACCTAATGAAACTTCAAAGCTTTTGCACAGCAAAGGAAACCATAAACAAGACAAAAAGACAACCCTCAGAATGGGAGAAAATATTTGCAAATGAATCAATGGACAAAGGATTAATCTCCAAAATATATAAACAGCTCATGCAGCTCAATATTAAAAAAACAAACAACCCAATCCAAAAATGGGCAGAAGACCTAAACAGACATTTCTCCAATGAAGACATACAGATGGCCAAGAAGCACATGAAAAGCTGCTCAACATCACTAATCATTAGAGAAACGCAAATCAAAACTACAATGAGGTATCACCTCACACCAGTTAGAAGGGGCATCATCAGAAAATCTACAAACAACAAATGCTGGAGAGGGTGTGGAGAAAAGGGAACCCTCTTGCACTGTTGGTGGGAATGTAGACTGATACAGTCACAATGGAGAACAGTATGGAGGTTCCTTAAAAAAACAAAAAATAGAATTACCATATGATCCAGCAATCCCACTACTGGGCATATATCCAGAGAAAACCATAATTCAAAAAGACACATGCACCCCAATGTTCATTGCAGCACTATTTACAGTAGCCAGGTCACGGAAGCAACGTAAATGCCCATCGACAGACGAATGGATAAGGAAGATGTGGTACATATATACAATGGAATATTACTCAGCCATTAAAAAGGAACGAAATTGGGTCATTTGTTGAGATGTGGATGCACCTAGCGACTGTCATACAGAGTGAAGTCAGAAAGAGAAAAACAAATATCGTATATTAACGCATATGTGGAACCTAGAAAAATGGTACAGATGAACCGGTTTGCAGGGCACAAATTGAGAGACAGATGTAGAGAACAAACTTATGGACACCAAGGGGGGAAAGCGGCAGGGGGGTGGGGATGGTGGTGTGATGAATTGGGCGATTGGGATTGACATGTATACACTGATGTGTATAAAATTGATGACTAATAAGAACCTGCTGTATAAAAAAATAAATAAAATAAAATTCCAAAAATGAAGAGTGATGTAGCCAAGGAAGCTAAGGGTTTCTGGGAGCAACCAGAAGCTGGGAGAGACAGGGAGTGATCCAAAAATAAATAAATAAATAACATAAAAATAAAAAAAATAAAATTCAGTTCCTTGGCCACCCTAGCTAAATTTCAAGTGGTCCACAGCCCCATGTGGCTCGTGACTGCCATAAAGGATGGCACAGATCCAGAACATTCTCTCATGGCAGAAGTCCTGGTTGTCAGAGCTGGTAGCATTACTGAGGGCGTACTCACATACTGCCACACATTTGGTTGTACGTCTCAGGCGTCTGTGTCTTGTGTCTCCAACTAAACTGCATGCAAGCAGGGTTGTGGCAGCTGCTCATCTGTTATACGCTACAGTTAGGACTGCACTTAAGTGGACGAGTGCCAAATGCACAGTGAGTTTTTTCTTAATAATCTCTTTCCACTAGAATCCAGCTATTTCTACTGCAAAAAAAAAAAAAGAAAATCTTTGAAGTTGTTGAAATACCTATTCCTAAGGCATTTCTCATTGAGCTAAATGTATAAAAGCTTTCAAATACATTAGCTTTGAAGTACTCATTTAGTCATTCAGTTATTGTTAAAATTATGGGCTACCCTTATTGATTCATTAATGGGGGCTTACTCCCAGCTGTGCTGACTCCTTTTAAAAAGTAGACTCCAGTAACAGCCTGATATCAGCTCTGAACCTATGGTCCCCACAGAGACAGGATTAAGTGACTATTAGGCTCCCAGACTGGTCCATAGAAAGCTACTTTACACACGGTACAGCTGTCTTCCTCACCACTGCTTTTATGAGAAAAAAGTTCTTTAGCCCAAACTAAGCTCCAAATGACTTCTTTAAGATCATTTTGTTAGTTGGGAGATGCTTACTACAATGTTCTAAATTAAAACAGTCTTCAAATTTATAAAAGTTGCCTGGAAGGTTACTGTAAGTGGCTGTCTGGGTTTTTTAACCCTCTTAATTTGCTTTCCATATGAAATTGTTGAAAAATAAATGAAAGTAGAAAATATTTAATTTAACAGGGCTTCAACTAAAGGTAGGAAAATGTTATGCATTAATTATACTTAGTATCTAACACAAATTACCCTTCACCTGAATGCATTTTTAATTATATGTGACTATCACAAATCCACTGTCAGATGTAAAATTAATTTTGACTTTGAAAATTCTTGGATCAAAAAGGGGTAGGGGCTTCCCTGGTGGCGCAGTGGTTGAGAGTCTGCCTGCCGACGCAGGGGACACGGGTTCGTGCCCCAGTCCGGGAAGATCCCACATACTGCGGAGCAGCTGGGCCCGTGAGCCATGGCCACTGAGCCTGCGCGTCCGGAGCCTGTGCTCCGCAACAGGAGAGGCCACAGCAGTGAGAGGCCCGTGTACCGCAAAAAAAAAAAAAAGGGGGGGCGGTAAAAGAAGTCACATCTATGATAAATAACCAAAACTGAAATATCAAATGCCACAATCTCAAATCTCCGTTTGCATCTGCTTAAAATGCTTCACATTTCTCACTCTTCCTTACCAATAGCACCATCCAAGTGTACATATGTGAAAGGAAAAATCCAAATGGACTCAGTATTGCTAAGAGAACTCTCTAAAATGGAGCCAGGAGGCCACTAAGGAAGTATGACTTAGGCACGTGTCAGCCTGGATGGAATCTGACCTTTTGACCCAATGAAGTCATCAGAACTGATATCAAGCAGGACCCTGTGAGGCTCCTGAGCACAAAAGCCCTTCCATGTCCCCCATTTCTTGATTACAGGCAATAGGCTTCATTCAGGCCCCCTGACCTTCCCTGAGTTCCAGCAGGTCGGTGTTAATTAGGGAAGGGAGGGGATGCGGAGACAAGGGAGGAACAGTCAAGAGAAACAACAGTGCCGCCTTGGGGCAGGGTCCTGGTTCCCCTCAAGGGACACACATAACAATATCTTTGAGCTGTTCAGCAGATACTGAAGCCCCCACCAGGTGGAAGAAGTTAACTGCATGCTGCCTACAAGCAGGTAGACCCCAGACCAGTTGGAACCAGAAGGTTCCAACTTCACCACCAACCAATCAGAAGAACGTCCACGAGCTGATCACGCCCTCTTTGAACCATTACTGTAAAACTCCTCACTACCCCCTCCCGGTCGGGACACAGTTTCGAGGGCATTAGTCCACTGCTTTGCCTGGCAAAGCAATAAAGCTATTCTTTTCTACTTCACCTAAAACTCTGTCTCTGAAATTTAATTTGGTTTCGGGGTACAGAGGCCAGATTCGGCTTCAGAACACCGGCCAGAAACTCAAGATACTTACTGGACCCCTACCCTAAAACAACTCATGATTCCTCAGGGCAAGTATTCTCTGACTCGCATCACAGTCCATCACAATTCCTACCAGGCAACTTTTAACAACCTCTTGGCTTTCTGTCTTTATAAGTCCTGACTCTCTCTTCCTCAGAACACTCTTTTAGGGTTACCCAGATTTTTTTTGGCCATGCAGCGGGGCTTGTGGGATCTTAGTTCCCCGACCAGGGATCAAACCCGGGCTCCCCCGCCCGGCAGTGGAAGCGGAGTTCTAACCACTGGCAGGGAATTCCCCCAAATTGCAATTCTTAAGATTCCAAATAAACTCTTTTCCTATTTGCAGCCTCCTGTATTATTTTTTTAGTTGACACCAGTCTGTGTAGATGTGTTTGAATGTGGAACATGGATTCTGTTTTCAGATTCTGTTTCCATATCTAACGTAAATTCATATTTTTAAGTTACTCTTTTCAGTAAACAGAAAAGAAATGCTAAAAATTATGCATATCCACATACCTAAACATCAGATTGAGATCATTCTTCCTATATATATCTCAAAAGCCAAAAACATTCTAAATATAAACTCTACAATGCCATGAGCTATCCTCCACATGAACTGGAGAGATCTGAAGCCAAATTCAAAGTCAAGGGTGTCAGCAGCTGCCATGTGATTGATAGAGTCAGAATACAAGTCAGCTACAGCGGCGTTCCTGGTACACATCATCTAGAAGGTGGGTGAAGCTGCTTTAAAGCAGGCCAGAAAGTCAGACTTGCTGTAGAACCTAAATATTCTGCAAAGTTCCAGAGCCTTCTATTGCACCTTGTGGATCAAGCAGAGAAATGGCACAATAAAATGAATTTTCCTCACTCTCTCCTGGTACTTCCAGACTCAGAAAGACTCTACCTTCACTCTTAGGAAAAAAACTATTTCTCCTTTTGCGTGCACAAGAGACGCCCCCTCTTAGATATCTGTGCTGTATGCCAGTATCTCTACTGATTTAATAAGCAACCATAAGACTAATCATGCATGCCAAAGGAGGGTCACGATGGCCCACGAAGGGGAGCAGAATTTGCCCCCCACACACAAAATATACCTCTTTGGCATAAAGATTATCCTGGGCTGATTATTTTTAAGAAACAGGAGATATAGGAGAAGCTCTAAAACAGAACAGAAGTTACCCTATTGTTAGAGACATTTGCATTTATAAGGGAAACCTCCATTTGTAAGGGTGTCTCCCTCTCTGTACCAGGAAGAGAAGGGTGACTCTAAATCTCTAGCAACTCTTCTCAATGGAGAAGGCGGGGACTTAAATCCGCATAACAAACTCACCCTTGTTTACTGTGCTTTGCCTTGAAAACCTCCCATAAATACCTCCACCCCCAACATCCTCTTTTCTTCTCTGTAGCTGGAGACGGTACTTAAGATGGTGGCTTGGGCCATTTCTGGGAGTTACTCAGAAACTCTGTATACTCCTGGGTATACAGGAGGTATCCATGTTATTAAGCTTCTGTTTGTTTTTCCCTTGTTATTCCTTTATTACAGGGGGCCTCGGCCAAGAATCTAGAAGAGTAGAGGGAAATTATTTTTCTCCCCACACCCATGAAACAGATTTTAGCTGCAAATATACCCTTCAGGAGGCTCCCGGTTTCCAAAGCTATTTACTTTTTTAGCGAGAAGGGCCAGAATGGCCATTACCCACTGTAAGTCATGGTTATTTGCTCAAGTTTAAGGGATTCCCCAGGCTTCCTGGTGTCTGCTCCCTGGTGATTCTATCACCTTAGTCTTCTCCTTCAATAAGACTTCTCCCCATCCTCATAAATGGTGGCTCTTAAGGCTATTTTTCTCCAACAAACTGAATGCAGGACATAAAGAAGTTCAGTAGCAATTAGGTTTTATTGTTCTCATCTCACTTATGAGTATAGAAACTATCAAAATGTAAAACGCACAATTCCTCTGACTTCGCAATTCCCCTTCTAGGAATTCATCCCATAGAAATGTGTATGTGTCGCTACGAGAACATATGTACACATACTAATTTGCAGCAACGATTTAAAGCAGCAAATAATGGACACAACCTAAATATTCATCAATATGAGACTGTTTAAATAAAGAATGATGTGTAGAGCAAGGCAAGCACGTAGAAGATCTCTGTGCACTGATGTGGAGTGATGAGTACAAAAAGCAAGGAGGGGACTTCCCTGGTGGCGCAGTGGTTAAGAATCCACCTGCTAATGCAGGGGACACGGGTTCGAGCCCCGGTCCGGGAAGATCCCCCATGCCGAGGAGCAACTAAGCCCGTGCGCCACAACTACTGAGTCTGCGCTCTAGAGCCCGTGAGCCACAACTACTGAGCCTGCACGCCTAGAGCCTGTGCTCTGCAACAAGAGAAGCCACCGCAATGAGAAGCCCACACACCACAACGAAAAGTAGTCCCTGCTCACCGCAACTAGAGAATGCCCACACGCAGCAACAAAGACCCAACGCAGCCAAAAATAAATAAATAAATAAATAAAATAAATTTATTTTAAAAAAAAAAGCAAGGGGAACGATGTCTCAAGCATGGTAGCATATGTATTTTTTTAAGGGAACATATGTCCATATATGTTTGTAGGTAGGCATTTGTACACACACAATCTTTGGAAGAATAACAAAAGAAATGGATGAACGTAGTCACCTCTGGGTAAGGGAACTGAGGTAAGGTAGGGGCACATGAGAGGCAGTTTTATACCTTTTCTGTAGGGCTTAACTTTTTTATCCTGTGTATAAATGTCTTAAAAATATGCAAACACACACACAAAGAGTAAAGTATAGTCATCAAGGAATTAACCTTGCCAAAGCTATCTAACAGTGGCACCTACTGGTAAAATCACTTCCTATCCCAAAGTATTCTCTAAAAGAAAACCCAAGGTTCGCCTGGCACAGCCATTTCAGCCATTAGTCAGGACATATGCTTCTGTTAAAGCCTTGTAAGGAACTCTTCACTTGTATTAAGTCTTCTGAGCATAAGACTTAAAAGTGTCATCTGGCTGGGAAATTACAATTCATTATAGTCTGAATTGCAAGCTATAAAAATGAGTGAAGTGGACTTCCCTGGTGATGCAGTGGTTAAGAATCCGCCTGCCAATGCAGGGGACATGGGGTTCGAGCCCTGGTCCAGGAAGATCCCACATGCCACAGTGTAACTAAGCCCGTGCACCCTAACTACTGAGCCTGCGCTCTAGAGCCTGTGAGCCACAACTACTGAGCCCACGGGCCACAACTACTGAAGCCCGCACGCCTAGAGCCCATGCTCTGCAACAAGAGAAGCCACTGCAATGAGAAGCCCGCGCACCGCAACCAAGAGTAGTCCCCGCTCACCGCAACGAGAGGAAGCCCACGTGCAGCAACAAAGACCCAATGCAGCCAAAAATAAATAAATAAATTTATTTTTTAAAAAAATGAGTGAAGAATATCTCTATATCCTTCCACGGAGTGACCTCTACTCCAGCATACAGAGTTAAGTGAAAAAAGCAAGGCAGAAAGAATGGGCAGAGTATGCTGTCATTTATCTAAGAAGGGGAGGGGGTTACAAGCAGACATACAGGTTTACTTATATTTTAAAAATGGAAAGATAACCCATTTAAAAAAATGAATTAATGGTTGCCATAGGGAAGGAAGGGACTATGCTGCAGGGGAGAGAACAGAACTAGATTTCTCTGAATCAGTGCTTCTCAACGGGGGCTATTCCACCTGTGTCCCTAGCGGATGTTCGGCAATGTCTGGAGGTATTTTTAGTGTCACAACTGGGGTTTGGGAGAAGTGTACTACTGACATCTAGTGGGTAGAGGCCAAGGATGCTGCTGAACATCCTACAATGAACACGACAGTCATCTGGCTCCACATGTCAACAGTACAAATTATATATCTAATAAGGAACTCGTATATAGATTATATAAAAAACCCTTACAACTTAATAATAAAATGACAAATAACCCAAATTAAAAGTGGGCAAAGGATCTGAATAGACAGTTCTCCAAAGACGATATACAAGTGGCCAATACGCATACGAGAAGATGTTCGACATCCTCAGACATCAAGGAAATGTGAAGCAAAGCCACAGTGAGCCACAACTTCACACACACTAGAATCGCTACACGGCAGGGCTTAGGGGCACTGACCCCCAAGTAGTCAAAAATTCGAATATAACTTTACACTTGGCCCTCTGTATCTGCAGTCCCATACCCGTGAATTCAACCTACATGGATCAGGTAGTACTGTAGTATGATTTATTGAAAACAACAACAACAACAACGTATATGTGGACCCATGCAGTTCAAATCCATGTTGTTCAAGAGTCAACTGTAATCAAAAAGACAAGTGTTGAGGATATGCAGAAATTGGAACCCTCACACACTGCTGGTGGCAATGTAAAATGCTGCAGCCACTTTGGAAAACAGTCTGGCAGTTCCTCAAAAAATTAAACATACAGTCACCATATGACCCACAATTCCACTCCTAGGTATAGACCCAAGTGAAACAAAAACATATGTCCATACAAAAACTTGTACACAAATATTCATAGCAGCATTATTCATAGTAGCCAAAAAGTAGAAACAGCAAATGTCCATCAAAGGATGAATGGATAAGAAACAAAGTACTGATACATGCTACAACATAGACAGACCTTGACGATGTTATGCTAAATGAAAGAAGCCAGTCACAAAAGGCCACATATTGTATGATTCCATTTACAGTTGACCAACCCAGGTTTGAACTGAGCAGGTCCACTTAGACATGCCTTTCTTTCCATAGTAAATAGTACTACATGGTCCATGGTTGGTTGAAGCCGTAGATGCGGAACCACATATACAGAGGAACGCATATACGGAGAGGCGACTAGGAGTTAAAGGCAGATTTTTGACTGCGTGGAGGGTCAGCCCCTGACCCCTGCATTATTCAAAGGTCAACTGTATATGAAATGGCCAGAATAGGCAAATATAGAGAGACAGAAAACAGATTAATGGTTGCCTAGAGCTAGAAGGATAGACGGCTTGCGGATGTCAGCTAAAGAGTGTGGAATTTCTTTTTGGAATAATCAAAATGGTCCAAAATTGACGGTGGTGATAGTTGCAGAGATCTTTGAATGTGCTAAGTCACTGCATTATACACTTTCGATGGCTCAATTTTATGGTATGTGAATTATATCTCAATAAACTGTTAATAAAAAACCAATCACAATGGTGAGGTGTACACTCTGATAGAGGTGGTACAAGGTTCAGAAGGCAGAGGCCAGGAAACAAAGGAGGTCAGAAAAGCCTTCCCGGGATGAATAGGAAGTTGTCGGTAATGAGGTTTGGTTTATTTTTGTAATTAAATTCTTCATCAGTTTTATTGAGATTCCAGGGGTAAGGAGGTTGCAGGACGCGGACATCTCAGGTGTAGGGAATCTCAGGATACATCTAAAAAACTCATTCAGATAGTCCAACTATAAAACCCCAAGTGCAGGAGAGAGGGGGATGCCATGGGATAAGTTAGCAGAGCAGCAGGTGACAGAGCACGATGGCCTTCGCTCCCAGCCAAAATCTTGGACTGAATGTTTTACAGGAAAAGGAATCGGTGAAAGATGAGAAGCAGCAGAAGAACAGACGGGGATGGGTCTAGAGACAGGACAGCCCGTGTGTTTACATCAGCTGTGAGCGACTGTCGTCACAGTCAACTCAACCCATTCCTAAACATTCAGCTTGAAAACTATTGCAAAGAGAAGCCAATCTAGGACTGTGTCTTCCTTCAAGGCACAACCGACAAGATGGACAATTGAGAACAAAGTGGTTTGATATAAACTAATAACAATAAGAGTAATAAGAACAAGAAAAATCATATATAATTAAAATGTCCTGATGTCAGAATGAAAAAAATAGTAATAATAACCCCTCATGAGTTTATGCCGAGCCAGAACCAAAACAATGACCCAACCCAGAAAGTTAAGCCACTTACCACAGGAACATGGGCATTTGGCTCAAATTCTGTGGAATCAGCATCTGAAGATAAAGAAATGAGTTCAGCAACTCACCAATACTGCTGAAAAATACTTCAAGCAATAAGAATGCTTTTTACTAAGAGGTTATTAGAAAATCTCAGACTTACCTTTCAAGTTAAGGCAGTTTCTCGCAAATTCTATCACTGCCAGTTGCATCCCAAGGCAAACTCCTATTTTAAAAAGGACATATATAAAGCAAATGAACGTTATTTTGTACTGCTTCGTATTTTCTGTTCATTTATTTGCTGTCTATCTCCTCCATCTAGAATGTAGGCTCCAAAAAAGAAAGTTTACTGCTGTAGCCTCTGCCCTCAGAACATGTGTGGCAGGGGCAGGGAAAGGACTGGACAACCCAAACTCGAGGAGGAATAAATGCGAGGTCAGAAAAGGGCAGGAAAGGAGAAGGCAAGGTCCGAAAGGCAAATCTGCCTCCCTGCAAATGTGTCTCTAGATCGAGGCACGCTTGTGGGCTGCATGGCTGCCCCAAAGCGCCCGACTCCTTCAGAGAATGTCTAACAACACCTCAATTCAAGAGGGAGTCTCCGTGGGCTGGGACCTCACACCCCCTCTTCTCAAGGTAGAGTCACGGCCTTAAATGCGGGCTCTGCTTGCGGGCAGCCCCCGGCTGGCCAGCAGGCTGGGATCCAAGGAGCACCTACAGGCGGGCAGGGGAGCGGGAGGTCAGTGCCCAGCTGCTGAGCCCAGAACAGCCCTAAACCTCACTGCAGGGAAACAGCAGCAGCTGGGGGAGCTGGTACCTCCACCGCAGGCTGGAGCGTGACAGAGAGGCCAAATGGAACTGAACAGAGAGCTCAGTAAGGAGAAAAGGGGACCTGCGTAGGCCCAGGCCTGTTGCCGCAGGGATGTGCCCCTCGCCGATCTCCACATTCACTGCGGCCCATCGATTCTCTCCAATAAACAAATGCCAAGGAGCATTCCAGATGCTTTTATAGATATATTGAAGGTACACAGGGGCTCAAAGGAGAGAGCAATCAATATACCAGGCACGCCAGAACAAAAGTCAATAAGCATGAAACAGCTGAGTGCTTTGGGGGCACTTCAGAAAGTTCCATAAGGCTAGGACATAAAGAGACAGTGTGTTAAAGAGAAATTTAAAGAGCTGCAAACTATTCTACACAGTGAAAATTATCTGAAGAACGCTAACCACATTTAGACAGAAACTGAACAAGATTACTTCAAAAGAAAACAGTGGCCCAGATGAGCTTAGATGGATAAAACAAAGCAAGGTATCAAGGTAACTACTCCTGGCTTCTCTTTTGAAAATGGATCCCAAGTGGAGAGCATCTAGGAAGCTAATCAAAGAACAGGCAAGGGGGAAAATGAACAGTCTGCTGTTATTAAGTAAAGAGTACCAAAGCTGGTCCACTCGGTTCATAAACCCACCAGCCCACGCAAGCACAGCATGAAACATGGCCTCTCCCCACTCCCTCTTCCGCCTGAAACCCCAGCTGCAGGGCTGCCTTTATCCCATCAGTGTTCCATTTCATCTGGTTTCATTGCTCCAGAAGCCATGCTTTGCAATTTGAACAAACACATTGAAAAGACCCAGCTCTACTAAATCTTAACAGAGCTGTCCCTGTAACGTTGGACGGTCTTTCTGTATTATCTTTTCTAGAAGGAGCATATAAATTTCAATTTAAGCTTTTTTTTTCTGATGAGAAATAACATTGTGGCATTCTGTTGAGATGTTCGCTCGAAGTGGTGAAAGGTGGAATCGGAGAAGGGCAGGTATGAACAGAGGTTCCTCCCAGCCTCTTGCTATACAACCAGAAGTTCTCCTGGGCTGACAAATGTTTTTGGTCAAGGGCCAGACAGCAGAGATTTTAGGCCTTGCAGGCTGTAGGGTCTCAAACTCTGCTACTGTATCGCAAAAACAGCCACAGACAATATGTAAACCAACTGGTATGGCTGTGTTCCAATAAAACTTTATTTACAAAAACGCTGCAAACCAGGTAAGGCTTGCAGAATAGAGTTTCCACACCCTGTAGCAAACTATTTGGCACCTGAATATTCAAATTCAAGATCACATTTTTCACATTAACAAACTCTATTACGTGTTACCTTACTAGGTGTCAAAAATCTAAAAAACTCATAGTTAGGATTCATAAACATCAGTTTTACCCAGAAAAGGAATCTTCCTTGACCGTGCCCAAGAAATCGCCTGGAGTTTTCCCAACGTTCCTCTGATTCCGAAGCCTCCTGGCACAAGAACACCACTGCAAGCAACACAAGAGGAGGGGAAATTTGACATTATTTTTATTTGTAAAACTCTTGTTTTCAGCCATTCATGCTTATTGATCCCAAATCCGACACTTGGCACAGCCGCTAGAGAATACGCTTGGAGTCTATTTTCAGAACTGATTACATGATTTCACATCCTGAACTTTCTTCTTGAAATCCTCCCGATGTTATAAAGAAGTTGCAACAATTTCTCACAACTGACCTTGATATATATTTTCTGATAGGTCTTTGCAGCACGTGAGCATAGTGACTGAGAAGCTCAATTCAATTAAAAATGCCACTGAAAGAATTATCTGAATAAAAATAGGTTAAGGTTCTTTTAAAAGTACTTTTATACAAATGTTAAGACCTCTGGGGCTTCGCTGGTGGCGCAGTGGTTAAGAATCCGCCTGCCAATGCAGGGGACACGGGTTCGATCCCTGGTCCGGGAAGATCCCACATGCCGTAGAGCAACTAAGCCCATGCGCCACAACTGCTGAGGCCCATGTGCCCAGAGCCCGTGCTCTGCAACAAGAGAAGCCACTGCAATGAGAAGCCCACGCACGACAACAAAGTGGCCCCCGTTCACCATACCTAGAGAAAGCCCACGCGCAGCAACAAAGACCCAACACAGCCAAAAATAAATAAATAAATACATTTTTTTAAAAAAACAAAAACGCAAGAGCTCAAGAGAAAAATCCAAGGGCCATGCTACCCTCACAACACAATGCCACCCCCAAAATTTTTATTCATTACTTACAAAATAAAACCTAGAATCAAAGGATGTGGAAAAGAAAATAAAACCAAGAGAGGAGGGAGGATTGTCATTCTTGCACTTTAACTTTGTATATGTAAGGTCCACCTCTGCATCTTTCAGTAGCATCAGCTCACTTTCCCACCAATACAGTATCGCCATCCTCCCCAGAATAAAACCATCTCCACTGCACGTGCCACTAACATTGACACGGCACGTTTCAAAGTAAATGCAGCGTGAATGCAGCAGAACCATCCAGAATCACCACAAGTACTCCAAACTACACTTCAAAATGCACAAAAATTAGTCATTGGGGTAAATCGAATCATGGAAAAAATCACAATGGCGTTCTCCTAACTGGCGTGGTACTTACTCAGCTTTGCAGAGTTTCTGCCAAGCTTCGTGGAATTTCACAGGGTCCTCAGTTTCGGTAGTCTGCTCGAGATCAATGGAATCTATGTACTAAAAACATGCAACAAGCTAAAGGAACATTCCAGAAAAATAAAAACTGGAAAATACTAGAGCCATCTAATACTGACACAATTATTCAATGACTACTTATTATGCAAACACTGTACTGGTCACTTAGCATAGAAAAGCACCATCTCTGTCTTGTGGCTCTTACAATCTTTCAGGCAGGTTATGAAACCAAATAAACAGGCATCCACATCACAGGGAGGTAATGGCTACGATGGGCAAAGAAGAGAACGCTGCGGGAGGAACCAGGAGCCGCAGCTGATACGTATGCGGACTGGAGAGAAGAAGGGCAAGAGCACCTTCAGGGAAGTCCTCTGGGAAGGGGATGTCCAAGAAGCTAAGCCGTCGAGGATGAGTGGACGCAAGTCGAGCGCGCGTGTGCAGTTGGGGGGCAAGTGGGAAGGGGTGCGGGGGGTGGGGGAGGGCTGTGAAGGAGCAGCTTCAAAAAGCAGAAAGACAAGAAACAGACAACAACCGGAAAGTGGTGACCACTCTGGGGGCCTCAAAAGAAGCTCCATCCGGTGAGAGAAGTTTATACTTGAAGCCACCGAAAAATCTGAAGGAACAGAGAGCGATTTTAGAAAAATCACTCTGGCTCAGTGAAGGAAAGGGAGGGAAAAATGAAAACCAGTCAGGAAATTACTGCAAAAGCCGGGCGAGATAAACACAGCACAAGCCCATGACTCAAACAGTACTTCGGAGAAGCCACCGTCAATGAGTTCTATTACGTGAAAAACACGTACAACAATTCCTATGTACATAACAGTCCCTATATGTCTATATTATTTTAGAATTTCTGTTGTAAAAATTACTATCTGAATATATCTTAAGATACAAAATTTTACTTTATAAAATTAGTATTATAACAGATTTTCTATTTTCTTTTTTCTACGAGGGACTGGCAGACTAGGAAGAAAGAGGAAGAACAGGAAGGGAACGATTCCTTGGAAAGTCAAAAATAAAAAGTGATTAGAGAGGAAGCTACAAACAGGTGAGAGGGGCTTCCCTGGTGGCGCAGTGGTAGAGAGTCCGCCTGCCGATGCAGGGGACACGGGTTTGTGCCCCGGTCCGGGAGGATCCCACATGCCGCGGAGTGGCTGGGCCCGTGAGCCATGGCCGCTGAGCCTGCGCTTCTGGAGCCTGTGCTCCGCAACGGGAGAGGCCACAGCAGTAAGAGGCCCTCGTATCACAAAAAAAAAAAAAAAAAAAAAAAAAAAACACAAAACAAACAGGTGAGAGAAAACTGGATAGGTCCTAAGCTGAAAGTTACTAAATTTCTTGTATCTTTTGGCTCATTATATTAAGGTTTTACCATTTAAATCAAGATAATAAGGCCTCCCTAAACTGTGATATACCCAGAGAGAATAACATTAAATATAAACATTTATATAGGGAGAGAAAACTCTAGAAAGATATGCATCAAACTGGGAACGACAGGTGCATCAAGAGAAGTGGGATTTCACTGAGGAAGAATCTTCCACTTTCTGCATTTTACATTATGCTTTGCTTCAATTTTCTATACTGAGCATATACTACTTCTGTATCTAACAAAGAATATACTCAAGCTATATATAACTCCACCTCTGCTATCCCATAATACTGTTTGAAAAACAAACAATCACTGTTTGCCAGATATCAGTCCTCCGAGTTAGAAAGGGAAATATATATAAATATGGCATTTAAAAAATCTGGGTTCAATTCCCACGCTAAAGGGGAAAAAAAGTTCTATTATTTTCTCACTAGACAAACACAAAATAGTTAAATGAGCATGAAGTATATATGCCCCTGAATGTGCAAAGCCTAATTTCAAAAACTGTGCCTTAAACCTGTATGCAGAAAAAAAGTTAACAGACTGAAATCCTTGGAAATGCCTGCTTACAAGGTTGGCCCTTGTCTGGCATCTGGAAACTTGGATTGGGGGAGGGTTCCCACCATTCCCAAGAACCAGTAAGAGTGGCTCAGCGTGCCTGCAGTGTTTGAAGAAACAACATGATTTAAGGTGAACACCTGCTTTCCTCCTGGGAGTCTGAGATTTTGACACTCAGGAGGCTGAGGGCATCTGCGTGACCAGCCCCCAGTAAAAACCCTGGGCGCTGAGTCTCTAATGAGCTTCCCTGGTAGATGGCACGTCACCTGTGTTGTTGCAGCTCGCTGCTGGGGGATTTAAGCACGTCCTCTGTGACTCCACTGGACGAGGGCTGTTGGAAGCTTACACCTGGTTTCCCCCAGACTTCATCCCACGTGCCTTTTCCTTTGCTGATTTGGCTCTGCATCCTATCACTGAAATAAGCCATAATCGTGAGTACAGCTGTATGCTGAGTCCTCTGCGTCCTCCTGGTGAATCATTAACCCTGGAGGTGGACTTGGGGCTCCTTGAACACAACCTGCCTCTCTGCAACACGAGATTTCACGATGAATGCCTGAAACATGCAGAAGACCAGGTGGGGGCTCACCATCAGATTCAACTTGTGGTTGATGGCCAACGCTGAGTGTTCCAGGGCTTTGAACACGGAGGCATAGCAGTCCCTGAGCTTGGTGTACTTGCCAACCAGGGCTATGGAACACGTTTTCTGTAACCTTTCATACCTGGGAAGGAAAACAAGCTTAAAGGTTATATGCATGTAACATCATATCACAAGCATAATGACAGCCACTGTTCTTATCCTGAGGCACTTTTTAAAACCTGAGGAGCAGATGTGCCTTGAACTTGGTGTACTTGGCTCAAATTCCCCACCCCACCCCCAAAGAATAACAATCTGTACCCCAAGAGATTTGAAAATCATGAGAAAGCCCAACATTGGCTTACATAAGCAGGCAAAGATATAAATCTGAGGAGAGTATATCAGAGAAAAAGTTAAAAGCATTAAAAATAAAAAAGCTCTCCCCAGGCTTCCCTGGTGGCAGTGGTTAAGAATCCGCCTGCCGACGCAGGGGACACGGGTTCGAGCCCTGGTCCGGGAAGATCCCACATCTCACGGAGCAACAAAGCCTGTGTGCTACAACTGAGCCTGTGCTCTAGAGCCCGCGAGCCATAACTACTGAGCCCACGTGCCACAACTACTGAAGCCCACGCGCCTAGAGCCCATGGTCCGCAACAAGAGAAGCCACTGCAATGAGAAGCCTATGCACCGCAATGAAGAGTAGCCCCCACTCACCGCAACTGGAGAAAGCCTGCGCACAGCAACGAAGACCCCAATGCAACCAAAAATAAATAATAAAAAAAAAGTTCTCCCCATCTCATAAACATGAGCTGTCCTGAAATTCATTTATAAGGTGACACTGTATAAGAAAATGCATTCTCAGTGCCAACAGGAGACATTCCAACATTAACTTTGTAAGGTGATACCATATAAGAAAATGCATTCAAAGTGTCTACATTAAAAATTGTTACATTCCCAGCTGGCCCACAAACGCCAGGTTATTTGTGGCATTCCTGAAGAATGGTGCTGGGAGAACTATTTAAAACACTATAAGCCACTTAGATCATTTTTATGAGAAAATTCCATTCTACATGAGACACTCAATCACATTTTACCATTAGACACATAATCTTTACCGTTGCTTTCGTCAGGAGATCTGTTCAAGGAACATGAAAAATGCCTGGTCTGGTACTAAGTATGCAGGAATGTCACTTGGGGCTGAAGATCTTTTAGGGCTTTGAAGCAAACTGTTCCCCAAACACCTTAGAACAAAAATGTTACCGGGATGAGGAATATTCCTCCTTTATAACAACATCTGCAAAAAGTGAAAGAGAAGCCTGATGGAAACAGGCTGGGAGGAGAAAAAGGCACGAGGGGCTAAGAAGTCAAAACTGGCAGCAGAGGTGACTTTCTAGGAAGGTGACTGAAGAACGTGAGAGAAAGATGCTAAACCTCTAACTTACCAGTTAATTTTATGTCGCTGTGGAGACTGCCTGCCTGCCTGCCTGTGCTTCGCCCCAGCTCTAGGGAAAGGACTCAGGTAACAAAGCAAGTTGGTATCAAGCCAAGATTCCAAGACGATGTGCGGTCGGGGGGCACATCCTGTCCCTCAGGGGAGGGACGCAGGGCTGCAGTCAGCATGGCCAGTCCCTCCTTGCACCCACTCTCCTTCCACTCACTCGTTGCTGGTCTTCCCGGGGCGGGGTGGGGGGGAGTGGGGGAGAGGGGAGGCCACTGGGTCAGTCCAGCCGCCATCCAGGGAGGTATACTGAGCCCACGCCCCTGTGCTCTCTTTCCCTCTTGGCCCTGCAGGCTGGGCTCACTGCCCGGACCAGCCAAGCACCTCCCTCCCTCGTGCTCTCCATTCAGCCATCAGCAGGGTGTGACACAGCAGCTGACACTGCAGTCAGCTGGTCGGCTTTGTAGGCCCATCCCCCAGCAGGAAGGTTCCCAGGGAGGCAGGGTTGTCCCCACCTCAGGACCCAGGCAAGTTCTTCCACCCAGCTCAACCAGGGACCCCTGGCCTCTGGGCAGCACTGGACCTCCACGATCAACACTGTCCCTTTGACCTCTGTGTGCCTCCTTGTATCTCTCTACAGGCTGTACTGAGGGGACAGGGCCTAAAGAATGGACACTTCACACTGCCATGACCAATGAACCAACATCACGGCCAACATGATGCAGAGGGACTGATGCTCAATATCCCCTTTGCTTGAATCCTGAACTGAATGGTGGCCCCCAAAAACATATGTCCCCCAGAACCTATGAATGTGCCCATATCTGGAAAACAGGCAGGGTCTTTGCAGATGCAACTAAGTTAAGGATCTCCAGTTGAGATCATCCTGGATTAGAATGGACCCTAACTGCAAAGACAAGCATCCTTATAAAAGAGAAAGGAAGAAGACACAAAGGAGAAGGACATACGACAAGAGAGGCAGAGATTGGAGTGATGCGCCCACAAGCCAAGGAACACCAAGGAAGCTAGCCCCCAGAAGCCAGGAGAAATGCATGGAACATATTCTCCCTCAGAGTTCCAGAAGGAACCAACCCTGCTGACACCTTGATTTAGGTCTTCTAACCTCCACAACTGTGACAGAACAAATTTCTATTGGTTTAAGCCACCCATTTTGTGGTAACTTATTACAGCAGACACGGGAAACTAATACAAAAACCAAACACTGGCTTTAAAAAGCACAGAGGCATAGAGTAAAATTTAGAACTACTTCCAACACGAAGAGTTAAAATATTAAAGTTTCTAGTGCTTAAAGAGGATCAACCCCAAGCTACTCAGAAAATTCCTACGAAGAGACTGATTCCTTAAGCATTCTGGAGGACAGGGGCTTAGTTGTATCATCAGTCATGGGGGCACCTAAGTTCAGAAAATGTGCTTTGTTCGTGATTCTTCTTGCCCCAGAAATTCTAAAACGCTTTTAAAATTTTAAAGTGAAAGGGCAAAATAACTTTCAATCTACTAGTCATCTACCAAAAGTCAGTGCTTTTGTCATCATCAAATCATTTAAATTATCGTTACCGACATCAGTAACCAATAGTGCCTGATGTGATGTTAAGGCCTGGTGTATTTTCTCTCGTAAGTGCCACAACGTGGTACCAGTATCCCCCCAGTTATATATGGATGGGAGAATAAGCCCAGAGAGGTTAAGTAATCTACCCAAACTCAAAAACAGCTAGTGAAAGGAGAAGCTGAGCTCTGAATCTATGGTGCCTGACACCAGAGCTTACGTTTTTTCATTGAGATATAACTGACATACAACATTACATTCGTTCCAGATGTACAACCTAATGATTCAATATATTTATATATTACGAAATGATGACCGCAATATTCTAGTTAACATCTATCACCGCGCACAGTTACAAATTTTTTTGTGCGATAAGAACTTTTAAGATCTACTCCTTAGCAACACCAGAGCCTTCGTTTGTAACTACTGCGCCTATTGCCTCTACTTCAGCTGCAGGAGAAGTCAAGCAGCCAGGACTTTATGGAGTCACGCCTCAGCAACATTTAGTAAAAGAAAACAGGTGATGGGGATTTAATCTGTATATGACATCAAATTAGACAAACCTTGCTGAAATTAATATGACTGTCTTAAAGCTAAAACCTATCAGGGGTTTTTAATGCCGATACTGATAGTTAATAACTGCAGGATAGAACGACAATGCCATGGCCAAAACTTCCCATTCAGAAGGATTTTCTTTAAGAAATGTTAGCCAAATCTTAAAAATAAGCAAAACAAAACAAAACAAAGCCTGTAGCATTTTAAACTGTTTAAAACATTCAGAAACGAAATAATAAACTAATAAATAAATGCTTCCAAAAGTTTTTTAAAATGCTGGAATCCAAATGCCTTCAATTCACTTTGCTTTAGTAGAGCAAAATCAAAGGCCCCAGAAATCTTCAGAGTACAGCAAAACACCCTAACAATATGCTAGAGCTTTAGATATTTCCAGAACCAAACATACCCATGTGGAAAGTGGAACGCTACATAGTTACCTTTCAAGGGACACCTCAGTGCTACCCCCAAACCTAAGAATTATGAAAACTTACATTAGTAATTCCTTTCACAGTACCTGTCAGCCATATTTTTCCACTTGAAAAGCAAATTGCTTGCAGAATCCCCAATAGGCAGATCCAATCTCTCTTTGAAATATTTAACGATGCCTTGTTCCTCCAAAAGCACAGGTACTCGGTAGGTGGAAGGAACATCGTGGATACATATAACCTGATCAATGATGATAAAACACCATATTTAATGGAACAACTCAAGTATGCCACAAAAATGAACGTAGGAATGAGGCAAAACTCAAGAGAGATAGCAGTTTATTTTTACTGACAGAAGAAAACCAGGAACACAGCAACCTAAACAGGAGTCAGAATTAACACAAGGTGACTTGGATCTAATTACAAAACACTTTGAAGTCATTATTCTACATCTGGAACCGTGGATGCTATGGTAGAATATATATATATGTTTTTCCCTATATACACATTCTTTGTTCGTAGTTCCTGGCACAGGGCTTCAAAAACATTCAAAATTTCCTGAGTTATAGGGGTAACTTTGTTAAGTTAATGAGGTGACTCAGGGTGGCCCCTAGATGACTTCAGGATGGGAGTTGGTCACCAGAAAAACCAAGCAGGTCATTAGAAGGCTAGAACTTTCAGCCACCTGACCTCCACGGAGGGGACAGGGGCTAGAGACTGAGTTCAATCAGGTGACCAGTGATTTACTCCATCATGCCTACGTAATGAAACTCCAATCAAAAGGCTGAACATCAGGACTCAGGGGAGCATCCTCGCCGGTGAACTGACAGATGTACCGGGAAGGGGGTGCACCCTGACTCCACAGGGATAAAAGTTCTTGTGCCTGGGACTCTCCTAGACCTTGCCCTATGTGTCTCTTCATCTGGCTCTTCACCTGCACCCTTTACAATTAAACAGTAATCATAAATATAGCACTTTCCGGAGGTGTGAGTCATTCTAGAGAATTATCAAACTTGAGGTGGTCATGGGAAGCGTCAACTTTGTAGTCAGCCCGGCAGAAGTGTGGGTGGCTTGGGACAATAGGAACCTGCGGCGAGTGTCTGAAGTGCACGGCAGTCTTAGAAAGACCTGCGGAGTCTGATGCTCACTCCAGGTAGTTAGTGTCTGAGTTGAACTGCAGGAACCCCAGGGGGTGTCAGAGACTTGGTACTGGAACATGAATGCTTTATGTCAGTATCCAAGACACAGGGCCCAAGGCACCATCTTCTAAGCCTAGGTTAAGGCAGTAGCAATGAATACCTACACCTTGTCTTCTAAGTGTGGGTATGAAGTTTGTTCACTCATTTGTTGTTGCTGCTGCCTCTGTAGTTGCTTTTGTCTGTGCTCCCTTCATTTGGGTAAATTTAGAAGCACACATTAACACACTTAAATTAATTACACTTGTGAGGGGAAACAGGCTCTTTTAAATGCCAGGTGGTGTGGTTGTTTTTCACACCCTAACGAGCTTTCACCACCCTCTCAGGTACATGCAAAGGGCTACTGGCAGGCATCTAAGGATCTGCCACACCCTAAATAAATGCCAAGAAATGTTCTGCCAACTCTATGTGTTCAGTCTTTCCCAATCCATAGCTATCCAACCAAGGGTTCCTAAGCTGTTTGGACATGGACAACTTGATACTTAAGACTATTGTGTCTCACCCATGCATTCCCTGATACAATTCAAAGTGCCAAGATGTCACTGATATGAGGCTCCATCCCAATTATTAATTAAAATTATTGATAAACCTCTGGACAGCCACAACTCCCACAAGTGGAAGGCATGAGGTGTGGAGCTATTTACTCATTTATCCTCCAAGCCAGAGACATTTGTTCAAATATCATGGTAACAGAGAACATCACAGAGACACCTGTGACTTTCCAGTCCCTCCTCAGCAATCCAGGTGAGAAGAGCTCTAAACGCAAGTTCACCAAGAACTAAGAAATGGGAGAATTAACTCATATGAGAAAAAGCAATGTGCTGACAGAGGTAGAAAACAAACTTATGGTTACTGGGTGGGGGGGGGAGTAGTGGGGGGGATATTGGGAGATTGGGATTGACATATACATACTACTGTATATAAAATATAGATAACTAATAAGAACCTGCTGTAGAGCACAGGGCACTCTACCCCATACTCTGTCATGACCTATATGGGAAAGGAATCTAAAAAAGAGTAGATAGATATATGTATATGTACAGCCGATTCACTTTGCTGTACAGCAGAAACTAACACAACATTGTAAATCAACTCGACTCCAAGAAAAATTGTTTTTAAAAAAAGCAGTGTGCTAAAAAATGGCTAATAGACTAGCCTGCGGACTGATGACATAGAACATTCTTCAGAATCTATAGTTATAAAGAAAATAAACTCAAGGATTCCCTGGCGGTCCAGTGGTTAGGACTCGGCACTTTCACTGCCGTGACCCAGGTTCAATCTCTGGTCGGGGAACTAAGATCCCGCAAGCCATGTGGCATGGCCAAAAAAAAAAGAAAAGAAAAGAGACTCCATACGGTTGAAAGTTTGGACTGTATCATCTGTTCGCAGAGCTCTCAGCAACCCAACTCTAAAAGCTGTATCCTTCTATTTCGGAAACCAGGTTAAATGTGTGTGATACCCACACCAAGTACTATTTACAAAAAACAACGGAACAAAACCAAAATGGCTTGACGACACACAGATATAGGAGAGTGCTTTAAACCTGCTATCACATTTTTCAAAGGGGTTCAGACTTGTGCACTGACCCTGAAGCATCAGGCAGTGAATACAACAGCCTGCCTCCTGAGACTCAGAAATCTGATTAGGTGGTTTTTAGGCTTCAGAGAACCCCCAGCTAATCTGAAGAAAACAAAAGGTTTCTGACAAACCTCACCCTTTTCCTGAGCACACGTCATATCACTTTTTAAACTCCAATCCCTTGTGCCTGAGCCTTATTGGAAACAAGAGACAGAGATAAGCAGATGAAAGAGAAAAAGATGAAAGAGAAAAGAAAAGCCTGGCTTCAGCTGCTCGACTGGGTCCAAAATCTACTTGCAGCCCGGACCTCTCCTCCCAGCGCCGCTGGGCTTTGAAGCCAACTTGTCCGTGACATCTTGGATGGATCAGTAAGTATTCAAACTTACCATGGCCCAAACTGAACCCCTGGTCCCCACAGCCCTGGGCCTGTTTGTCTGGGGGCTTCTCCCTCATCTCGGCTCTTCCAGGTGGAAAGTCCTGCAGAACAGAGGACCTGAACCCACGTCACAGTGGTTTTTGTAGCAGTGAACTGAGCTGAGGTCACTGATGTAATCAGAAGTGATAGTGTGAATGTCACCGTAATGTGTGGTTTGGGGTGAGTTAAGCTGTAACAAGTACAAAAGAGAAATCAAAGTAAAAGCCATAAGTGTCCTGGAAAGACAAGATAAAGAGACGATAAGCAGGCTTCAAATGGTTCTCTCTCTAGAGGTTGGACTGCGAGTTTAAAAAAACAACCCACCTGGTTTTGTACCTACAATTAAAACTTAAGGAGTGAAACACACAATCTATTTCAGGAGTCTCAAGACTGTTCACTTAAGGGCAAGGGAGCCGTAGTTGCATATGAGTCCCCCAAATCTTTTATAAATGTTGTGAAAAGTAATACGATAACTTAAGAGGTGTGAAATGCTGGCAACAGCAGAAGCGCCTGCAAGGCATTCGAATCTAAAGAGCAGCACTAACCTGTTCAGGGTTCACGTGACAAAACATAGAAATCTTTTCCTTCACAGCCATTTCGATGGGCGTTGAACTTCGGCAGACAATCTGTCAAAGTCGATTACGCACGGGGTTAGCAGACAGGAATTGGGCTGTTCACACCGCCACTGATTTTCAGGAGGACGCTACATTAATTTTGCTCCAGAAGACTTGACCGAGTGGGCATTTCTCCACCCTGGGCGTTCCACTGGGCTACTAGAAATTGTTCTGAGCAGTAATATAAGCAAGTGTAACCAAACTCAACACAAATCCACCGGTAGGAAATGTCAAGGCATTTCTAGCGAACAGACTCGAGGCTCACAAATGTTACTTCTCTAAAACTACAAGAATAGAGCCAGACCAAGGGTTGGCAAACTTTTCTCTAAAGGGCCAGATGGTAAAAACTTTAGGCTTTGCAGGTCGTGCAGCTGCTGCCCTGACTCCTCACGGTACCGCCATGAGCAAAGGCAGCCAGAGATAAATGTGGACAACTTCCTTTACAGGAGGCAGGTCTGCAGGCCCTTACCTGCCAGCCTCTGATCTAGACTACTGGCAATAACTGGATTACTGCTATAAATAAGAGCAGGGGTAGCCCCACCTAGCAGGCTCATAGGAAAATCTCCCAGGTCCCACCTCCCTCTAAGGGACCCAGGGACCACACAGATGACAGGACATTGCACTTGCCCAGATGTCAGTGTGGCCAATCAAATGAGGACCTGGAGAAGAAGAGATGGCCAATTTAGAAATGTGTGAAGCGACACTTGAGGATGAGGGAATAAGCCTTCCGCAGCTCCCAGATACAAAAAGCTCAGTCATAGAAACCATTTGAGAGCTAGGAAGGACTTAGATGATGTTATAGTTTAAGAAATGGAGGTCCTATTCCAAGAAACTTACCCACTCTCTTTAACTCACCAGATCGGGAGACAGGCCTAAGCCCCTCAACGCACGGACACTGTTTTGTGTGGGTTTGGTTTTCTGTTCTCCAGTAGCACTGGGCTGAAAAGAAATGGGTCACTGTCAGTACACTGGACATCTAGCTCTTCTGGATAATGAATGGCTTCCTGGTTTAAAATTTGGAATAGGGGGCTTCCCTGGCAGTCCAGTGGTTGACTCTGCACTTTCACTGCAGGGGGCGCAGGTTCAATCCCTGGTCAGGGAACTAAGATCCCACATGCCACACGATGCGGCCAAAACAAAAAGAAAGTGGAATAAACAGAGTATCATAGGAAGACCTACAGGAGTTGAAGACTACACACTTATCTGGAAAGCTCACCTGTGGGACAAGGCTAACATGGATATTACAGAAATTCTCTCTTTTTGCTTTAAACTGGAATTGTCTGAACGCTTCCACAAATGGCATTCCTTCAATGTCTCCAATGGTGCCACCCAGCTGGGAATGGAAAAAAAAGACACAAGAGATCAAATAGCTTCCGTGGTACACAGACTAACAGAACAATTCTTAATACACTAAGCGTGAAAACTGAAGTCCCCCGAAAATGGGGATCACTAATAGGCTGTCAACGCTTCACCTCATCAAGACTGAAAAAAAATTTTTTTAAAGAAAAGGAGTGGGACTTCCCTGGTGGCACAGTGGTTAAGAATCTGCCTGCCAAGGCAGGGGACATGGGTTCGAGCCCTGCTCTGGGAAGATCCCACATGCCACGGAGCAACTAAGCCCGTGTGCCACAACTACTGAGCCTGTGCTCTAGAGCCCACGAGTCACAACCACTGAAGCCCGCGTGCCTAGAGCCCGTGCTCCGCAACAAGAGAAGCCACCGCAATGAGAAGCCCGCGCACCGCAATGAAGAGTAGCCCCGCTCGCCCCAACTAGGGAAAAGCCCGCGTGCAGCAACGAAGACCCAACGCAGCCAAAAATAAATAAATAAATAAATTTTTTTTAAAAAAAGGGTTTGTTTTAAAAAAAAAAAGAGCACTTTAAGAAAAGAGAAGGGAATTCCTAAGCAGATAAAAAGATCCAGAATATACACCACAGAGGAGTGAGATCAGTTAGTTTCTACCAGTGGTCCCGTTGGAAGGGAGAATTGAAATCCGGTGACAATATGAGAAAAGGGAGAGCCATCTGGTTCTGCCCGGTGTGAAACAGTTAGCATTCTCCCTCTCTCTGTCTCTGTCTCTGTCTCTGTCTCTCTCTCTCTCTCTTCATGAACACACACACACAAACAAACACACACACACACACACACACACACACACACACACACACACACACACCTGTATGCAGCTCAACAGTCTCCTTGTAATGGTGGTACTACCAGAATTAAATCACTTGTACTAAAACATGCTGTCTCTCTGAAAGAAGTAGTACCAAAAGCCCCGAGAATATTCCTGACAGTGTAATCCTTTGACAAATGTTAACTTAATTTACATTGTACTTCCAATAAAGTTACTTAAGCATTTTACTTTAGACAAGGATAAAATTTCACCTTAACGCATTCATCCTCACCATATTTAAATACTTAAAGATTATCACCCAGATTTTTAAATTAATTCTTTAGCATTTGAGCATCTACTACGGGCTCAACACTTTAAATGAGCTGCTGGGAAGAACTTAAGACAGCCTGCTCCTGAGGAGCTCGGAGTTTAGCGAGGAGAATAAGGCAGAGCTAAAGAACAATAAAGCAAGAGCAAAACTTGAGCACGAAGTGGAATGATCGGGATGCTGAGGAGGAAGAGATCATGGTGGGCCCAGGCCCAGGATCCACCACCTTCCCCGGCTTCGGCTACTCGACTGGGTCCAAAATCTACTTGCAGCCCGGACCTCTCCTCCCAGCGCCGCTGGGCTTTGAAGCCAACTTGTCCGTGACATCTTGGATGGATCAGTAAGTATTCAAACTTACCATGGCCCAAACTGAACCCCTGGTCCCCACAGCCCTGGGCCTGTTTGTCTGGGGGCTTCTCCCTCATCTCAGCAACAGCATCTCCTACCACTAACGGGTTCAAGCTACAGGTCTGGAAATCATCCTCCGTTCCCACCTTTTCCTTACCCAACCCTGTCCAGTGAGCTGTACCTCCAAAACATTCTTGAAAATCTCTCCACTGCTATTTCCACCACTACCACCCCAGACGCCCAAGCCAGCACCATCTTTTGCAGGGATTACGGCAATCGTCTAAGCCTGCGGTGGCTAAGAGGGCCTGCTGTCTATTTTCACACATGAAGCTATGCTGGCACACGGCCGCGCCCACCCACACGTCACCTAAGGCTGCTTGGGCACTGCAATGGCAGAGTGGAGTAGCTGTGACAGAGACTCTCTGACCTGCAAAACCAAACACATTTACTATCTGGCCCTTCACAGAAAAAATTGGCTGCCCCCAATTTTAATGGCCTCCCAGCTTCCACCCTCTCCTGTCCTACCAACCATCTGTCATACAGCAGCAGAGTGATCTTTTAAAACTCAGAATACATCTCTCCCATGCTTATAACCTTCAGCAGCTCACTGCTTGACTAAAAATAAAATCTAAACTCCTTTAGGCAGCCAACAAAAGGCCCTACATGATCTGACCCTGAAACATATCTCTAATCTCATCTCATGCCCCACTCCCACCTGCCCCCTTCCCATCCCCCTACTCCCCCAGCCTCCACCTCTGTGCTCCAGCCCCACTGGCCTTTTAGGTCCTCGGATGGCTTACGGTCTTCCTTCCTGCCCCTTAGGCCCTCCAACCCACCCGGGGAGCTGTGTCCCCCCAGAGAGCCCAACCCTGACCACCCACCTAAAGCACCCTGTCTCTCCCCTTTCTAGTAACACAGCACAAGGTGCCATTATTTTATTTGAGTCCTTGTCTCCTCTCTACCCCACTGGGCTGTAAGGCCCATGAGGGCAGGAACTTGCCTTCCGTACCTCCAGCACAAGTCCAGAGCCCTGCACACAGCACTGGGAGTTTAGGTTAGTGGTCAGGACAGGACAGAACGGTCTTGAAATTCAATATAAGCCCTAGGTCACAGCGTTCTAGTACCTGTTACCATAATTACAACAGAATCAAACTAAGAAGTCTGAGGATTTCATTGCTACAGAAGAAATTATTCTTTACTAACTTTAACTAAGATAACAAAACATACTTAAAATTCAATTCTCCTGGCTACGGAACAGATAGAAATGTATGATCATTCTGTAAATGAATGACAAACTTAATTATGAAAATCCAAGAAATAAAACATGAAATCAGGAAACTGGCAGGGGGTGAGGGGTGTAAGTGCTCACTAACTATAATACACCAGAATCCAATGGGGGGAAAATATGTAGGAAAAAAAGAGGTCTACACTTAATCTAAACCATAAGGACGCATTTCCTGGTTTTTGATGGGGGCTATTCTGGGAGTAAGCAGGGAATCCGGAAAAGGAAGCAAAAGCTTTAAACGTTACCTGCTTCCACCCCCACTGCACCCTCTCTGCCAATTTGGAAAGTCCCATTTCTCCTCTGGTTCACCATTATCGTCATTGTGATCAGAAACTTTCAGTGTTATTCCTAGAGTAGCCCTAAGTTAATTCTTTCCTCGCACAACAGGGAAAATATCACCCATAACGACATGTTAAGATCTATCCAAACCAAAGCTGAAGCAGCAGTCAAACAAATTTATGGGATGTGCAATGTCCATTTTGCCTTTAAGGAAAGGAATCTTCTCTGAAAGTTGCTGAGAGAGTAAATCTTAAAAGTTCTCATCACAAGAAAAAAAACATTTTGTAACTATGTGAGATGATGGATGTTGACGAAATTTATCATGCTCATCAATTCACAATATAGGGACTTCCCTGGTGGCAGTGGTTAAGAATCCACCTGCCAGACACTATAAAACTCTTAGAGGAAAACACAGGCAGAAGATTCTATGACATAAATCACAGCAAGATCCTTTTTGACCCACCTCCTAGAGAAATGGAAATAAAAACAGAAATAAACAAATGGGACCTAAGGAAACTTCAAAGCTTTGGCACAGCAAAGGAAACCATAAACAAGAGGAAAAGACAACCCTCAGAATAGGAGGAGATATTTGCAAATGAAGCAACTGACAAAGGATTAATCTCCAAAATTTACAAGCAGCTCATGCAGCTCAATATCAAAAAAACAAACAACCCAATCCAAAAATGGGCAGAAGACCTAAATAGACATTTCTCCAAAGAAGATATACAGATTAAAAAAAGAAAGAAGATATACAGATTGCCAACAAATACACGAAAGTATGCTCAACATCACTAATCATTAGAGAAATGCAAATCAAAACTACAATGAGGTATCACCTCACACCAGTCAGAATGGCCATCATCAAAAAATCTACACATAATAAATGCTGGAGAGGGTGTGAAGAAAAGGGAACCCTCTTGCACTCTTGGTGGGAATGCAAATTGATACAGCCACTATGGAGAACAGTATGGAGGTTCCTTAAAAATCTAAAATTGAACTACCATATGACCCAGGAATCCCACTACTGGGCATATACCCTGAGAAAACCATAATTCAAAAAGAGTCATGTACCACAACGTTCATTACAGCTCTATTTACAACAGCCAGGACATGGAAGCAACCTAAGTGTCCATCGACAGACGAATGGATAAAGAAGATGTGGCACATATGTACAATGGAATATTACTCAGCCATAAAAAGAAACGAAATTGAACTATTTGTAGTGAGGTGGATGGACCCAGAGTCTGTCACACAGAGTGAAGTAAGTCAGAAAGAGAAAAACAAATACCGTATGCTAACACATATACATGGAATTAAAAAACAATGGTTATGAAGAACCTAGGGGCAGGACAGGAATGAAGATGCAGACGTAGAGAATGGACTTGAGGACACGGGGTGGGGGAAGGGTAAGCTGGGATGAAGTGAGAGAGTGGCATGGACATATATACACTACGAAATGTAAAATAGATAGCTAGTGGGAAGCAGCCGCTTAGCACGGGGAGATCAGCTCAGTGCTCTGTGACCACCTAGAGGGGTGGGATAGCGAGGGTGGGAGGGAGACGCAAGAGGGAGGAGATATGGGGATATATGTATATGTATAGCTGATTCACTTTGTTATAAAGCAGAAACTAACATGCCACTGTAAAGCAATTATACGCCAATAAAGATGTTAAAAAATAAAAAATTAAAATTAAAAAAAAAAGAATCCACCCGCCAATTAAGGGGACACAGGTTCAGGCCCTGGTCTGGGAAGATCCCACATGCCGCGCAGCAAGTAAGCCTGTGCGCCACAACTACTGAGCCTGTGCTCTAGAGCCCGTGAGCCACAACTACTGAGCCCACGTGCCACAACTACTGAAGCCCGCGCGCCAAGAGCCCGCGCTCTGCGCCAAGAGCCTGTGCTCCACAACAAGAGAAGCCACCGCAATGAGACGCCCGCGCACCGCAACGAAGAGTAGCCCCCAATCGCTGCAACTGGAGAAAGCCCGCATGCAGCAACGAAGACCCAACACAGCCAAAAATAAATAAATAAATGGGAAAAAAACAAAATTAAAGTGAAGAAATTAATTTTAACACTATATTTTATGTAGCAGAGTGTATCAAAAATATTATCATTTCAACATCACCAATTTTTTTTAAATTATGAGGCACTTTACATTCTTTTTTCTTCATACTAAGTCTTTGAAACCCAGTTATATTTTAAACTCACAGCACGTCTCAGTTTGGATGGGCTACTTTCACATGCTCAACAGCCCCATGTGGAGAGTGGCTACCATATTGGACAAAGTGGTACTCTGCAACAAATAACCACTGTAAACCAAAGGTGTGAGGGCTTGTCCGACCCTTTGCTGGGCTTGAATAAAATCAGTCTCGGGCTGATCTTTAAGATTTTGAAATTGCTAAATGGCACCTTCAAGTTGACATTAATAAGTTTTTTTCAAAAAGTAAAATAATGCATGCACATGGTTAAAAACCAAATTGTACAGCAGAGCTTACAATAGAAAGCAAGAGTTCCCTGCCCCACTCTTCCCTCTCCCAAGTCTGATTCCCCAAGGCAAGCGCTTTATTTTTTTATTTACTTTGTTTATTTATTTTTGGCTGCGTTGGGTCTTCGTTGCTGCGCGTGGGCTTTCTCTAGTTGCGGGGAGCGGGGGCTACTCTTCGTTGCGGTGTGCAGGCTTCTCATTGCGGTGGCTTCTCTTGCTGCAGAGCACGGGCTCTAGGTGCGCGGGCTTCAGTAGTTGTGGCTCGCAGGCTCAGTAGTTGTGGCTCGCGGGCTCTAGAGCGCAAGCTCAGTAGTTGTGGTGCATGGGCTTAGTTGCTCCGCAGCATGTGGGATCTTCCCGGACCAGGGCTCGAACCCATGTCCCCTGCACTGGCAGGCGGATTCTTAACCACTGTGCCACCAGGGAAGCCCGGCAAGCGCTTTAACTTCTTTGTTGGGATTTCTTCTGGTAGTTACCTCCATGTCTCTAAACCAAAGCTCATCCATCTCAGCTCTTCCTCAACTTAGCTATTTCAGACACCCTCTAATGAACGTAGGTGTACTTCCTGCCGTGACAGATGAGGATGCAGCTCTCTGGTACCCCCATCCCCAGATACCAATCTCAATTGTTAATTCTACTGGTTACTTTCCTAACCTGAGATACTTTTGCTTCTTTTTCAGCCAAATACTAACAGTATCTGTAGACCCTCGCAGTGTAAAATGAAGTTCTGCCCACCCCCCTTCCCCTCCAGCACTCCTCCACCCCCTCCACCTCACGATCCCTCTTTTCAAAGTTGATGACACATTCCTGCTTTTAAGGTTTCTCTGATTCATCCTGGAGATGGGTCCTAAAAACTGAAAATCAATAAAGAGAGTGACCGTGCCAGTCTCCTTCACCGTAGAGTCAAGCTATGCCCCGGTTTACATCTTTGTTCTCATATCAGATGTTATTCTCCTGACACTTTTCCTGCCTTTCTCTTTTCTCACACTATTTGTCTTTATCATTGCCTCGATTTGTTTGCAAACTATTCACTGTATTAGATATTAAATTTTTTTAAAGGAAGCAAGCCTAGTTATGCAGACATGGTCAGTTTATAAAACTTCACCAAGCTATACATCTGTGACATGTGCACTTTTCTGTGTTTATGTCATACTCCGATTTTTAAAAATTATAAAGGAAGCGTCCTCTCTTTCCTCGTAAATTGTGAAGGAAGAAATACACTGGGAGAGAAAATTTTATATAGCACACTTATACATTTACATTGTTTATCAACCATACCATTATAGTAGCAAAATATATAATTAATATATGATAGTATAGCGCATTTACGTTAAGATTATCAGCTCTACTATTAGCGAAATGGATATTGTGGGTAGCATAATATCTATTTGCAAACACTGATAACGATGACAATAATAGCAGCTAACATGTTTATTGAGCACCTCCTAAATGCCAGACGTGGCCAAGTGCTTTTTACATTATTATATTTAATTCTTGCAACAACCCTGTTATTATTATCTTGTTGTTATTACAATATTACACTATCATATTGTTATAGGTGAGTACATTGACACTTTGAGAAGTAACTTGCCAAGTCATACAAGCATCTTAACAATGGTTAATAATTTTCGAGCACTTAGTATAGATCCAACACAATCTAAGCACTAAACGTATTGGCTTATTTAATCCTCAAAACATTATCCCCACTTGGTAGATGAATAAATTGAGGCACAGAGTAGTTAAGCAAACTTGGCCAAGGTCACCCAGCTGGTAAGTGAACCAGCTGGGCTATGAACCCAAGCAGTCTGACTCCAGACTCTTAACCACTAAGCCATACACCACTTGGGGGTGAGGGCAGAAATGTGAACTTGGGGAGTCTGCCTCTAGGAACCAAAATGTTCATTATTCTGCTGTCCCGTCTGGCAATTAGGTCAACTGACCTTTAGATAAGGAGTACATGGATGTTATTCTCATTCTGCACATTGAGAGGAAGGGAAGCAGTGAACAAGTGGCAAGTTCAAATACTAAGCTCTTTCTTTAAACAGCTAATACTCACTTCTCACCTCCAAATCACCTCTACAGTCGGACTTGCCTAACTTGGTCTCTCTCTACTTCCAAAGCACTTTGCAAACGGCACTCAGTAGAATGCATTCTGTGACTGACCAGTCCTCACTTGCAGACTGCTGCACGCCCACCCCAGGAGTAATCACCCAGTTTAAGCCAATCTTGCCCACTGACTTGTGACCACAAAAGCAGGGGCCATCTATGTCGCTCCCTGCTGTAATCCCACCTCCTAGGCCGGTGTCCAGCACACATGAGGCCATCTACACATATCTGTTGAATGAATGAAGACCAGCTGCTTAAAAACCCATAAGGATATAAAATTATAACAAAAAGTTCCGTGCTTGCCTCAATAACACATATTTGGGGCTCTTCCTTGTGACCATCCACAGGCACCATGGCTTGATTCATAACCCACTCCTGGACAGCATCAGTAATGTGAGGGACAACTGTAGAAAGAAGTAATAATTAGCACAAAAGCTTATTTCATGGTCATGGTCATGAGAAATGAATGTATTAGTGTCTTTAGACCTCCCAAATAACCTGAAACCCACCTGGCAAATTAGACAAGCTACAGTCCTCACATTATTATCCATCTCACTGAAATTAACACTATAGATGCAACATAGGTTTAGTCATTTAAATGTTATGCCATTTCCCTTGAAATCGACCAACCACAGAGAGAGAGAAGAAATGCCATCTTTGATGCTATCTATAGAAAACACCTATAATGCCAACTAAAAACTGTGCAAGGAGGGCCGCCAAGGGTGCTGAATACTGGACTCCAAGGGGAAGAAGGTCTCAGAGTGGCCCAGACCTGCAGACCCTGGGCATATTCGCCAGCCAGTATGGAAGTGTCCCTCAGAGGGTGTACACGAGGCCTGCATGCTGACCAGGGGCCTGAGGCTGCTAATCTCAGCCGAAGAGACAAAAAGATGCAGCCAACTAACCTAATGTGATGTACAAAGCAGGAATGTTGGCCTCTGGGAAGCTGACGCGGATAGCGCCTGTCATCTGCTCCCCCGCCACCTGCAGCTCCCCGGCCCCAACTGCTCCCGCGAGGCGGAAGTCGTCTCTGATTGGTGCGTTTGGAACGACCCACCACACATGCCCAGCCCGACCCCTTTCTGGGAGGGCGGGGTAGGTCTGGCTCTGCCTCCACGTGGGCAGCGCAGGGATGGGGTCAAGGCCCAGGTCTGGGGCCTTGCCCTCTCCCCAAGTTTGGGACGTGGCAGGTATGAGGCAGCAACTCTCCCTCCCCCGGGTCTTCCCAATACCTACACTTGGGGGAAAACTATTAGAAAGTACAATTGTAGCTAAGATCTAAACCACACCGTCCAGTGTCAGCAGTAACATAGCTGATCTTTTGATCTCCATCTGTCCAACTTCTTTATCTACTTCTCAGCTGCTTTCCAACATGAAGGTGATTTAAAGGGGATGGGGAATTAGCACCTTTACCCTACCACGTAGGAACTTATGAATACAAGGGGGGGGGCCCTGCGGGTCTCTCTTCAAGGACAAAAGAGAATAAGAATCATAACCCCCATGAAAAGGGTTGGTGAAAAAAAGGTCATATCATGCTGCCCTCCAGTTCAATCCCCGCACCCCCCCCACGTTCCCCCCATCACTGTTCTTCTTCAAAGGGGAGTAATCATCATCCATGCAAAGATACAAGAAAAAAGTAGAAAAAGAACATATTAAATAAAGGACAGACAAAAACAAACCAAAATAAACCTATACCCCAATCAGATGTGTGATGAATAAATGGTTCCCCGTGGATTTTATAAATAAAAGCTAAAGAGAGAAAGAGAAAGAGGACAGAAACATGGACTAAAGGAAACAATGATATTAGTTAAAAAAAAAAAAAGACTGATGAAAATACAATCAATCAGGAACATGGAGGATGAACTTGCAACCTTTGAGGAAAATGAAAAGTAAAGGTTTGTATGGTGACATCGCGGTGATCATTTTGAAATGTATAAAAACATCAAACCACTATGTTGTGTAACAGGAACTAACATAGTGTTGCAGGTCAGTTATACGTCAAAAACGAACAAACTCATAAAAGAGACAGATCAGATTTGTGGTTATGGGGCAGGGGGGACTGGATGAAGGTAGTCAAAAGGTACAAACTTCCAGTCATAAGATAAATAAGTACTAGGGATGTAATACACACCATGATAAATATAATTAACGCTGCTCTATGTTATATATGAAAGTTGTTGAGAGTAAATCCTAAGAGTTTTCATCACAAGGGAAACATTTTTGTCTGTTTCTTTAATTTTGCATCTATCAGAGATGATGGATGTCCACTAAACTTATTGCGGTCATCATTCCATGATGTATGTAAGTCAAATCATTATGCTGTACACCCTAAACTTATACAGTGCTATATGTCAATTATAGCTCAATAAAACTGGAGAAAAAAAAAAAAGAACGAAAGAAAAGGAGGAGAAAACAGGGATCTGAAAAGGATTGGAGCTTGTAGAGCACAGGGACCCCCTCACCTTCAGGTCTATTTTGAGCAGGGTGTGAGTGCTCAGCACATAGGGCCCCTAATGTTTGTGGAATATAATACCTTGTACTGTTTTCCCCAGGTAATCGCCACGCCTCTCTTTATTGATCACATGTTGATATATCTTCCCAGTGGTGATGTTGTTGTCTTTATAAAGATTAATGTCCAAGAACCTTTCATAATTTCCAAGGTCTAAATCAACTTCTCCACCATCGTTTAAGACAAACACTTCACCTGGGATAAAAAGGCAATGTAAAAATTAAAAATTTGCTTCCAGTAGATTATTTTTCAAAGATGAGCACAATATATTAAAGGGCCGGTAAAAGACTTATTTATAAGCCATAGTGTACCACCATTTCCATATTTCAATGGGAAAATTTAGCAATTCGATTCTATCCATGAAAGTGCATTGGAAAAATTCTGGTATTCTATTACGGTAGTTTTAAATGCTTACTGAAATTCTGTCCTCAAGATTTAGCTTTTCCAAACTCATCATATACCACATGAAAAAGGGACTTTAAAACAGCAATTTTTAAAACAAATAGCAATTGACTTCAAAGCATCAGTATCCTGGACTCTGAAATGGGCGTAAGAAAATTTTCATTGATTCCAGTCTTGGGTAAAGTCATTATTGAACAGACAGTAGACGAAAAGCAGGGCCTCCACTAGCCCACGGGGCGAGTTGGTGAAACTGAGGCCAAAAAGAAAGTGAGCAACAAGCCACCTGCACAACAGCACCGTGATGAAGGATACAGATGAAGACTTGGGACTTCCCTGGTGGCGCAGTGGTTAAGAATCCCCTGCCAATGCAGGGGACACGGGTTCAAGCCCTGGTCCGGGAAGATTTCACATGCCGCAGAGCAACTAAGCCCACACGCCGCAACTACTGAAGCCTGCGTGCCACAACTACTGAAGCCCACGTGCCTAGAGCCCAAGCTCTGCAACAAGAGAAGCCATGGCAGTGAGAAGCCCGCGCGCCACAATGAAGAGTAGCCCCTGCTCACCACAACTAGAGAAAGCCTGTGGGCAGCAACGAAGACCCAACACAGCCAAAAAAAAAAATTTAAGTAATTAATTAATTAATTTTTTAAAAGTGTGTATAGATGAAGACTTAATCACATGACCGGCAACTGTGTTGACTACTAGGCATGCCTCTGGGTCTCCAGCGTTACTTGAGGGCATCGATTGGGAGTCCAATGTCCTAAAGCCACCTGTCAGAACTGAACCTCTCCCTGATTAAGGAAATTCTATCATTTACTTCTATAGCTAGATGTTCACAGCATAAAAAGAAGGTTGGCTAGCTTCTGAACCTAATCAGAAGCCTTTTATAGTCTCATTTATGTCTCCCTCATAAGGTACCTATGTGTGACCGGAAAGATCTCTAACTTTAAGGACAAAAGAGCAAAATGATGAAATTGCAATATTTTCGTGTTTCCCAAATTCCATTTCCAGTTCAAATTCTACTTTCTCATGTTTATCAGGAATTGCCAATCCATGGAAAAGTCTTTGTACTTTGATCATCTTAACTTCTGCCAAATAGGGGAAGATCTCTGAAATCTCTCTAGTTAATTCAGGCCCAATCCAGTTTGGCAATTCTCCAGGTATACAGCAAAGGTCTTGAAATTTTAGATTCCTAAATTTAAAAATTTTAGATTCCTATTATGTTCCTAGAAGAAAAAGAAAAGCTGTAGATCATGTCTTCAAGAACTTTTTTTTTGATTTAATGCAATTATAATAAAAATGCCAACAGATTTTTTTTAACTTGACAGTGAAACTAAAGTTAATTTGGAAGAAAAACAGGTGTGATTACCAAAACAAAACACATGAAAAATAAATAAAAATAAAAGCCCTTAAAAAATAACAGTGAGTAAAGGAAGATTAAAATATATATGTGTTAAAAAATAAATAAAATTCAAAAAAATGTGTATATATTTATATATTTCAGTATATACAAATATGGAATAAGACAACATGAACAAATACTACACAAAATACCCCAAAAAGTCCCTATTATATAAAGGAATTTAATACATGACTAAAAAAACCAAAGATATCATTACAAATCAAAGTAGGTAAAATACACAGAAATAAATTTCAAAGAAATGTGTAGGACCTATATGAAGAAAACTTTACTTCAGAGACATAAAAGAAGGTATGGATAAAATGAAAGCCACTTATACAGTTCCTGAATAGGCCAGTCAATATTTGCAGTGTTTAATTCTTCCCCAAATTAATTCATAAATTTAAAGAGTCATTTCTCATAAACTTTGATAAAAGGACTCTGAAGTTAATCTTGAAGACAACTAACATTTCAACGTTTAAAAAAGGAGAAAAGGAATAATGAGAAAAGTCCTGATAATAAGAAGCTGCAGCTATTAAAATGGTAGGCAGGAATAAACAAAGAGATCTGGAACAGAGCAGAATACAAAGACAGAAATTTAGTATATACTGAAAGGTGGTATTTCAAGTCAGTGGAGAAAGGATGCAATCTTTGATAATTGCAATTAGGAATAGTGGCTAATCAGAAAAAAATTTAGAGAAAAAATTATGTTACATCCTCATCTCCCACCAAATTAAATTCCAGATGTATTAACAATATTAAAGTAAAAGCAAATGGTGGTGATCATTTAAAAATGTACAGAAACATCAAATCACTATATTGTGCACCAGGAACACAGTGTTGTAAGTCAATTATACTTCAAAAGCAAACTCATAGAAAAAGAGATCAGATTTGTGGTTACCAGAGGATGGGGTGGGGTGAGGGGAATTGGATGAAGGTGGTCAAAAGGTACAGACTTCCAGTTATAAGATAAGTAAGTCCTAGGGATGTAATGTACAGCAACATAAATATAATTAACACTGCTCTATGTTATACACGAAAGTGAAGAGAGTACATCCTAACAGTTTTCATCACAAGGGAAACAATTTTTTGCTACTTCTTTAATTTTGCATCTGTATGAGATGATGGATGTTCAACTAAACATTGTGATAATCATTTCATGATGTATGTAAGTCAAATTATTATGCTGTACACCTTAAACTTATACAGTGCTGTATTTCAACTATACCTCAATAAAACTGGAAGAAAAAAAATAAAGTAAAACCAAATGAAACTCTAAAAGTGCCAGAAGAAAATATAGATGAATATTTAAATATTCCTGGGACAGAGAAGCTTACAGGTGACATCAAAGGCAGAAACCATAAAGGAAACAGCTGATACATTTAGTCACACAAATGGTAAAATGAAATTTATCAGCAGCAGAAGTAATATTAAGACAAATTGCAAACAGAGTAAAAATATATACATGTGGTAAGTATAGGTTAATATACTCTGCACAAAGTATTCTTGAAAATCATTTTTCAAAATCCAAAGGAAAATTGGCATAACACATGGCGTTAGTCAATTCTGCTGCCTACCAAACAACCCTAAAATCTCAGCGACTTAGAAAACATTTACTGATTTCTCCTCATGTTACGTAGGGGTTGTGGGTCCGTTGTGAGTCTACCTGTGCCTTCTTATTCCAGGACCCGGGCTGAAGGAGAAATCCCTATATGGGGCATGCAGCTCTCACAGCAGAGGGCAGAAAGACGACAGAGACTGAGTCAAATTATGCCATTGCATTGAAAAGTTCTACTTCAACAAAGGCATATTTCATATTCACTAATATCCCACAGAGCAAAACAAATCACATGGCCAGATAAGGTGACTGACCTCTCTGGTTTGCCCAGGAGTAAAAGGGTTCCCAGGATTCAGGAGTTTCAGTTTCAAAACCAGGAAAGTTCCAAACAAACCAGGAAGAGTTAACCATCCTACATGGCCAAAGGCCAAAGTCAGTGGGGCAGGGAATTTACTCTACCCAGGAAGCTGGGTGATAGTTTCAAACAAACATACAATCTTCCATAGACTTTAATAAGCCACTCCACCGACAAAATGAAAATCAAAGAAATCTAAATTAACATAATGAGATACCCGGGAATTCTCTGCCAGTCCAGTGGTTAGGACTCCATGCTTCCACTGCAGGGGGCACAGGTTCGATCCCTGGTTATTCCTTTTTTTGGTTGTTTGGTGTACTCTCAGGTTAGTAAAGTTTAAAAAGAATAGCATTCAGCAAAGGTATAAAGAAAACTGAAACACCTGAAAAACATACCTACCCACCAAATCAGAAATTCTGTACCTAGGCATTTATGTTAAAAAAATAAATTTTAAAGTTTCCCTTCACAGTGTTGTTTATAATATCAATAAATTGGAAATGATTTCCTATTATTGTATAGATTCTGTGCAGCCTTTAGAAGTATAGAAGCTATTAAAATGTCTACAGTAGATTAAGTTTTAAATTTTTGATTGAAAAATAGTATGACTAGGGGAGAGATAAATTGGGAATTCAGGATTAACGGATACCTACTACTATATATAAAACAGATAAACAACAAGGACCTACTATATAGAATAGGGAAGTATATTCAATATCTTATAAAAACCTATAACGGAAAGGAATCTGAAAAAGAATATATATATATGTATAACTGAATCACTTTGCTGTACACCTGAAACATTGTAAATCAACTATACTTCAATTAAAAAAATAGTGTGACTAAGATTCAGTTCATTTAAAGTTCAAAAATAAGCAAAACTGATCTATAATGTTAGAAGACAGGAGAATGGTTACCCTGGTCGTTTCAGATGGGGAGAGACTGGAAGGGGCATAAAGAGGGTTTCTGTTTCTTGAGCTGGAGGCTGATTACACATTATGTTCATTTCATCTACTGGTACTTATGATTTATACACTTTCTTGCTTGTATATAAAAAGTTTAAGAAGAAAGTATATAAGGGCTAGTGCCTTTTTTAAGATAATTAGTATAGGGAATTCCCTGGCGGTCCAGTGATTAGGACTCTGCACTTCCACTGCAGGGGGCACAGGTTTGATCTCTGGTCAGGGAACTAAGATCCCACAAGCTGCGCGGCATGGCCAAAATAATAATAATAAATAAATAAATAAAAATAATTAGTACAGGGCTTCCCTGGTGGCGCAGTGCTTGGGAGTCCGCCTGCCAATGCAGGGGACATGGGTTCATGCCCCGGTCCGGGAAGACCCCACATGCCGCGGAGCGGCTGGGCCCGTGGGCCGTGGCCGCTGAGCCCGTGCGTCCGGAGCCTGTGCTCCGCAGCGGGAGAGACCACAACAGTGAGAGGCCCGTGTACCGCAAAAAAATAATAATAATAATTATTCCAAGTGGTGGGAAATGGATGATTTTTATTTTCTTCCGGTCATTCTATATTGTCAATATATTCTATATTGTCTGAGTTTTTCTCTTAACAATGAAATGTTGAGAAATATATTACCTTTATGATAAAATAAAACAAAACATAATCCATACTACAAAAGGTACAGGGAGAATGGTATCCTCACACACTGTTTTCCAAAAGGGTGGACTCATTTAGAATGTCATCAGCAATCAGAAAAAATGTATCAATAACCATGAGAACATTCACAGATCCAAAATGTATGACCCAGCAGCTCTACTTCTGGAACTCTATCCTAAAGAAATTACCCCAAATACAAGAAAGAACCTCAGTTTAACCCAGTGCTTCACAGGGGGGAAGTGGTCCTCCCTCATACCGTGCTCATAAGGTGAAAAAGTGCCCGCATCGATGTTTATATAGGGGTCGATTTTGATGGCAGTAACTCGGAGTCCGCATGATTTTAGAATCGTCCCAATGCTGCTTGCTATGATCCCTTTACCGATGCCCGAGATGACCCCACCAGTGACCAAGATGTACTTCATTGGCAGAGGAGTGGCTGAGTGCCAGCACCCAGATAGAATCTGAAAGGTAATGAAATTAAGGGTCAGGGAAGAGAAACATGTTCTTAAACCAGTAAAGTGGAGAGTGTGTTGGACCAGAATTTCAAAAGCACACAGCACTTTTTCTAAGTATTTGAAACAAAGTCTTATCGTCTAGGTTTTTCTTTCTTGTCGACATGCAGGAAGCTCTGGATACAGCAACATGTCTGGCTCCATTACCCTGATTTTGCATTTACCCCAACTCTGTCGTGTGACAAACTTCATCATAAGAAGCCAAAATTCTCTGGGATTCAGAAGCATGGTAAAAATTTTAAGAGATCAGGCTCTGGAGTCAGATCTGTAGAAGCTATACCTGGGCGAGTTACTAATCCTTTCTGTACCTGTTTCTTCATCTGTGAAATGGAATAAAAAGTACCAATCCCAATCCCTTGGAATATTATTCAGCACTAAAAAGAAATGAGCTACCAATCCATGAAAAGACATGGAGGAAACTTAAGTGCAGGTTACTAAGTGAAAGAAGCCCATCTGAAAAGGCACATACTGCATGATTCCAACTATATGACATTCTGGAAAAGACAAAACTATGAAGACAGTAAAGTGATCAGTGGTTTTCAGAGGTTAGTGCAGGAGGGAAAGATGAATAGGTGGAGCACAGAGGATTTTTAGGGCAGTGAAGCTATTCTGTATGATTCTATAATGGTGGATACAGGTCATTATACATTTGTCCAAACTCACAGAATGTATAACACCAAGGGTGAACTCTAATGTAACCTATGGACTTGGAATGATAATGATGTGTAGCTTCATTGACTGTAACAAATGTACCTCTCTGGTTCAGGATGTTGGTAATGAGGAACGCTGTGGGCATGGGGCAGTGGGTGTATGGAAACTCAGTACTTTCTGCTCAGTTTTGCTGTGAACCTAAAATTGCTCTAAAAATAGCCTATTTGGGGGGACTTCCCTCGTGGTGCAGTGGTTAAGAATCCGCCTGTCAATGCACAGGACACGAGTTCAATCCCTGGTCCGGGAAGATCCCACATGCTGCGAAGCAACTAAGCCCATGCACCACAACTACTGAGCCTGTGCTCTAGAGCCTGCCAGCCACAACTACTGAGCCTGCATGCCACAACTACTGAAGCCCACGCGCCTAGAGCCCGTGCTCCGCAACAAGAGAATCCACCACAATGCGAAGCCCGTGCACCACAACGAGAGCAGCCCCCGCTCGCCGCAACTAGAGAAAGCCCAAGCACGGCAACAAAGACCCAACGCAGCCAAAAATAAATAAATTTTTTTAATTAAAAAAATAAAATAAAATAAAAAATAGTCTATTTTTTAAATCAGTATTCAAATATGCCAACATTTTAAAAAATCTTGGGACTTCCCTGGTCTCCAGTGGTTTAGACTGCGCTCTGAATGCAGGGGGCCCAGGTTGAATCCCTGGTCGGGGAACTAGATCACACGTGCCACAACTAAGACCTGACGCAGCCAAATAAATAAATATGTTAAAAACAAAACAAAATAAAAAATCTTGCAGATGGTTGTGAGGATTAAATGAGCTAAGGTACAGATCAGAGGTCAGGAAACCAGGGCCCATAGGTCACATCTGGCCCACTGTCTGTTTTTGTATGGTTGCCAAGCTAAGAATGTTTTATATTTTAAATGACTGAGAAAAGATCAAAAGAAGAATATTTCATGACACATTAAAATTGTATGAAACTCAAACTTCAGTGTCCATAAATCAAGTTTTATTAGCACACAGCCATGCCCATCATTTACATATTGTCTCTGGTGGCTTTCTGGCTACAATGGCAGAGCTGAGTAGCTGGGAAAACAGAGACCTCTGGCCCACAAATCCTGAAATATTTTCTATCTTTTATAGAAAATATTTGCTGATACCTGGCTTAGAGGGGGTCAAAATTGACCCCTATATTAACATACAGTAAGAACTTAGTAAAAGTTAGCTACTAATGTCACTATTAATAATAATAAATGTATCCTCCTTAACTATGCATATGGAAGACTGAATCTGTTCCTTACCCATCCATTTCACCATGCAGAAATATTCAAGCAGAAAAAAAAAGATAGAAAATATTATGTCATAAAGAAATTTTATTTGACTTTCCTGCTGCTGTCTGATTCAAACCCTTTTGTTTTAGAGGCGGACAGGAAGCCCAAGAGCTACTTGGGCTACTCTACTCTGAGAACTATTGTTTTCCCCTTGAGCCTGGGCAGGGGCCTTCTGCCCTTGCCATTTCACCATGCACGTGAAGGTGAGCCTTAACGGCGTTATTCGTGTGGTCCTGACATGCAAACAAACGGCCAACCAAGACTATTAACATAAAATCGCAACTACAAGAAAAGAGAGTAACTAACAAAAGCTAATAACTATAAATCCCACTTTCTATTGTAATTCACAAATGTTTTTAAATACCTGGATATCAAGCTCAAATGCAATCAGGTAGGAATGATTTCAGCTACCCGCTTATCCTATCTGCCTGTCTTTCCCAAAGGAATGCCTATTCTGATTTTGTAGTTTCCTCTACTTTCAAAACCAACTAGCTTGGGTTTCCCTGGTGGCACAGTGGTTGAGAATCTGCCTGCCAATGCAGAGAACACGGGTTCGAGCACTGGTCTGGGAAGATCCCACGTGCCGCGGAGCAACTAGGCCCATGAGCCACAACTACTGAGCCTGCGTGTCTGGAGCCTGTGCTCCGCAACAAGAGAGGCCGCCATAGTGAGAGGCCCGCGCATCGCGACGAAGAGTGGCCCCCGCTCGCCACAACTAGAGAAAGCCCTCGCACAGAAACGAAGACCCAACACAGCCAAAAATAAATAATAAATAAATTTTTTAAAAAAACAACTAGCTTAACTTAAAAGGTGTAGAGCCCTTTCACTTCAGAGCTGTGAGTTCAATTTGAATTAGCTGACCACCGTCAAGGCGAGTAAACTGAAGTCATCCAAAATATACAAGTCCCATCCCAAATGGCTTCCTTAAGTCCCTGGGCCTGCCTTTCTCTACACAACACAGTTGATCATGTTCAATGTCACCGTTCCTCTTTACTACCCACCTGGCCATCCACTCACCTGAGCTAGATTTAGCCTAAAAGATTTTCAGTCCAAACCCAAAATGCTCCTCCTATAGATCCAAAATGTATCTGAATATTCATCTCTTGCCACTTCTACTAGCCGAGGTAGTTGTTAGAGTGGGAATTTCATCACAGTCTTCCCTTACTCAACCCACTGTTGATTTTTTTCTATTTTGATAAGTGTCCCTCCTCTGGAGTCAGACAGCCTGAGCTCAAGTGCTGTCACTTAATAGCTATGACCCTGGGCAATTTCAACTTCTCTAAACCTCAATTTTCTCCACCTGTGCAGTACACAGAAACAATACCAGTGCCAGCCGTATAGAGCTGTGTGGGTATTTACAAAGAGAGCGCCCAAGTGCTAAGTCAAGGTTAGCTCTTATTTTTCAGAGCCCTCTACTCACTGATTCAGTCAGCTCATAAACGTTTATGGAACAGGCAGAGGAGGAAAATCTGCCACACCAAAATGTGCCTCTTTGGCATGAGCATTAATTTAGTTTGATTATTTTTAAGAAACAGAAGACTCAGGAAGTCCTTCTTTTTTATTGCCCCCTTTGCTGCCTAAAGAATTTAGATAAAGGGCCTGTTCCTGGCATAGAGCTATCACCAGAGATATCTTCAGAGAATATGAGCTAGATGTGGTCGGGGAAGCTCTTAGAGATCAGAGTCCACTCTGTGTACCACTGTCTCTGCCTGACCTAGCAAACATTTGTTTACCAAAATATTTGCCTTTCCATCTCCATGTTAATTGCCTTCTTCCCTTTTTTTTTTTTAACTATTCATTTATTTACTCTTGGCTGCGTTGGGTCTTTGTTGCTGTGCGCGGGCTTTCTCTAGCTGTGGCGAGCGGGGGCTACTCTTTTTTGCAGTGTGCGGGCTTCTCATTGTGGTGGCTTCTCTTGTTGTGGAGCTCGGGCTCTAGGAGCGTGGGCTCAGTAGTTGCGGCTCACGGGCTCTAGAGCACAGGCTCAGTAGTTGTGGCACACGGGTTTAGTTGCTCCGCAGCATGTGGGATCTTCCCGGACCAGGGCTCGAACCTGTGTCCCCTGCATTGGCAGGCAGATTCTTAACCACTGCGCCACCAGGGAAGCCCTGCCCTCTTCCCTTTTGAAGTCCCAAACTACTACCCACAACATCTTCTTTTGTCTTGAGCTGAAGATGGTATTTAAGGCAAGGGTTTCAACCATTTTAGCAAGTGACTAAGTTTTCCTGGGTCTCTCCCATGTATACACGTTATTAAACTTTTATTTGATTTTCTCCTGTTAATCTGTCTCATGTCAACTTAATTCTTAGACCAGCAGAAGAACCCAGAAGGGTAGAAGGAAATTTTCTTCCTCCCAGACAAATTATACGCTTGACGTGTTCCCAGGTCCTGCAGATATGGGGGTGAACAAAAAGTCAAGGTCCCTGTCCTCTTGGTCTTCACCTTTCCTGTTGGATAAAGGGGCAAATAAGCTGTTCTGTAACTACCTTATTCTGGCACCGTCACACTATTAAAATGACTTCCCATTTGTAAAAGTTAGCAAAATGGAAAACTGCCATAGAAAACTCGAGAGTATTTACGAGAAGGCACATTATGTGGTTGTAAAAAGCCTAAGAATCTTTCATATAAGGTATGCTTATGCTACACAACAGAGCAGGATATAAAATTAAATATATTATTATCTCAACTGTTTTTTTTTAATTAAGACTGGTCAAATTACACCAAAATGCTACATTTTAATATATATTTAGGTGGTTGGGTTGCAGGCAATTATTACTTTTCCATATTTTCAAAAGCACAAGATACCTTTTTAAGCATATCAGACATTTTACAAAGTCCTTTTCAAAAATGTAACAATATCAAGGAGACACCTAGTCCTTTCTATCTATTTTAAGCAAACAAGTAAGTTTAAAGCAAAATTTTAAAACAACAGGCAAAGCAGGTTCTTCAAGCTACTTCTACAATCGGGATTTTTTTTCTCTTGTGAAGACCATTATTTACATTTACTCTTATATGCTGTGAGCAGACCCAATTGTCTGTAAAATAGGCATGTGTAGGGCTGTCCACTGTCCAATAAAAACATTTTAAAAAATTACACTGTAATTTTAAATTTTCCAGTAGCCATTATAAAAAGTAAAAAGAAACAGATTAAGTTCATTTTAATAATATCTTATTTAACCTAAGGTATCCAAAATACCCATAATCAGCCCATAATCAATGTAAGAATATTTGGGTGAGATAATTTACATCCCCTTTTTTTTTTTTTGTAATGTCTTCCGAAATTAGGTGTGTCTACGCACAGCACATGTCAACTCACACTGGACAGTGCAGGCCTAAAGCAACTAAAAACAGATGCACCAATAGATACCTTCTCAATGACGGCCATTTAAAAAGTAGTCAAAAACAAGAGTACTTACTGCATGAGCCCACCTTATGAAGTTCTAGAACAGGCAAAACTAAGCTCTGATGGAAATCAAGGGGTGAGGGCGGTTGTGGATCGACCGGAGAGGAGCACGAGGGAACTTTCTGGAGTGATGGAAATGGTTTATGTCTACGTTGGGGTAGTGGTTACACTTGTGTATAATTTGTCAAAATCCCCGATCTGCACGCTTAAAATGGGGGCATTTTACTGAACGTAAATTAGACATCAAATGTGGAGAAACTGTTTTAGAAAGAAAGCTATGTTGTAGCAGCAGCGGACTCGGGCTCAGAGCGCCCTAACCAGCTGCGACCCGGAAAACGCGAGGGTCGCGGTTTAACTAGCGCCCCGGGCGGGGGAGGAGACAGAAAGGCCATCTCACTCCGCGCGGGGCTGCACTTCTGCCAACGCCATCTCGGGGCTCCCGGGGCCCGGGGGCAACCGGGCGGGGGCCGCGGCGGGCCCCAGCGCCCGGTTCCGAGGCGGGGTGCGCGCCGAAGCGCCGCTCCCGTACGCGGCGCTCCAGAGCCCGGGCCGCGGGCCGCCGCAGGGCGGACTCCCAGGGCCCCGGCCTTGCCCCGCCGCTGTCTGCCCGCGGGCAGAGAGCACAGGGTGCTGGGACGCGTGCGGTGGCCGCCCTCGGAGGGGACAAAGGCTCCCGGTCCCATGTGCGCGCCGGGCTGGGGCCGCGGACTGGAGGGCGGCCCCGGCGCTGAGGCCCTGACGGGGAGTTACCTGTGCTTTGGCGGCGGCGGTGGCGCGGAGGGTGGTCGTTGGAGCCGGCGAGCTCCGCCCCGAGGCCCGCCCGCGCTCACCTGTCGGGCTGGGGAGGGGTCCGCCGCCAGAGGCGTCCCGAGTCGCCCCCGTGTCCCTCCCGCCGCCCGCGCGGGCCTCGGGGTGCATGGCGCCCTCCTCGCCCACCTCCCCCTCTCCTGCAGCCGCGGGCCCCACTGACTCACGCCGGTGAGCTCGGGGTTGGCACCCGGGTTTGTGCAGTGCTCCGAAACAAGCGCCCAAAAGTGACTCCTCAGGCGTTGGTGGCTTCCCGTCACCCTCCGCCCTGGACGCACTTGGCCCCAGGCCAGGCTCAGCCCGGGACTGCTCCTCCCCTCCGCGGCTTGCTGAGCACCGGCACCTCGGAGACTCGGGTGAACGCCAGGTCCCGGCGCCCCGGCCCCTCGGCACGCCCAGACCCTGTTCGGGTCCTCGCGTCCCGCTCTCGGCGCCGGAAAGAGCTTCTCTCGGTCACGGAGAGCAACTGCGGGAGCGCCGAGCAGAGGACGACGATCAGATGGGATGCCGGCCTTTGAGGGGCTCACAATCTGGGGTGAGGGCTACACCTCTACTGGAATCAGTAAGGTTCCTGGAACAGTACGCGTGTAGCAAAAATTAAAATTTAAAATGCGAGGGGCAGAAGGACGACAATCAGGGCTTCGCCGAGTGACTTTTTAAAGAGTATTTGGAGGATGGTTAGTGCCTTGGTGCCAGGAAAGGACACAGGAGGTTATTAAGGCGAAGGGAAGAACATAAACCACTGAAGGAGAAAGGATCTAACTAGGGACAATAGGAGGGTTTGGAATCAGACGGAAGGGTTAGGAAAGTGGTGAAAATTTTGAATGACCAGGTGAGTCACTAGAGGGCTGAGTGAGGAGGGCATCATTGAAGACCCAGTGGAGTCTAGAAACCATCATTGTGTAACGACCTCCAGCTATAGTTGTGCAAGATGTCTATAGGTCGGTATATAAATATTGATATTGATAAAACCAGAGTTTGCTGGTTGAGTAGAGTAGAAGGATGAGAGTGAGGAAGTTAAGAGCACTGAAAGAATGTGATGGTAGTGAGGCACCAGGGGTCTAGTCCCCAGAGGAAAGGAAGGGAGAGGAGCAGGGAGTGGATAGACTGGAAGAGAGAAAAGAGATGGACCAAAAGATGAGGGCCTGTGGGAATGAAGGAACTGAGGAGTTGTCACCACAGTGTGGGTGTCGGCGATGTCAAAGGGGAAGCAATTCCAGGAGATGATCCAGTTTAGGGTCTGACTCTGGAACGGAGTCAAGTGAGATGGGCGTCACTGGAATTGGGTCTAGCGCCCACCAGGCCAGTGTGGGGGACATTGAAGGCCCCCGGAAAGATGGCGGAAATTGGAGGAGTCAGTTGAGGCCAAGGAACCAAGTCTCCAGTGAATGTGGAGAAGCAGCCCCGAAGCTAGTAAATGACAGCAACAAAGAAGGGTAGAGGGATGTCTGGCAAAATGAGTTTCAAAACAAAAGGGAGTTTCTCCCTATCAAGAATGACAGAGCAGTGCCATGGAAGAAGCAGTAAGGAGCTGAGGATGGTGTTGTCAACTTCTGGGAAAAAGAAGAGCTCCACTCAGCAGGAATGGTAGGGGAGACCCAAGTCTCCATGGAGGCCAAGAAAATTTTTTTTTTTTTTTTTTTTTTTTTAAGGAGAAAGCACCTTGTAAAAAGGCCGGAAGCACAGAGGGCTTTCTTGTGAAACAAGTCTTCCAGAGGACCCAGTGGGAAGAATGCTTGTGAAACAGGTTGACATGGACGGTGATACTTAATACCTGCCACGTATGTAAGGCTTCCCTCCACATTTCGGTACTTTGTTTCCTTTTTACAACCAGGACAGCTATTAAGATCCCCTTATTATAATGAAGAACCTAAGGCTTAGAGATGTGAAATGCCCTGACCAAAATATCTGTCCCCAAAGTCAGACTCTTCACCACAGGATATAAGGCCTCATCCTTATTCTATTAATCTACGAGGTCAACAGATGAAGGATACTTTGTGAATACAAAGGGGTTATGATAACTATTGCATCATTAATCCAAAATGGGAAAATATTTGAGCAGAAAAACAAATTTGATAACAGGGTCCAGACTGATTGATTTGTGTGGGATCAGAGTGTACACTCATTCAACAGGTGTTTTATTCATGGACTATATAGCATTGAGGATAAAAAAAGAAGAAAAAGAAGTCTGTCATTAAGTTGACGGCTTGTGTTCTTTTTTACTTTTTTTTCTTTTTTTTTTTGGCAGGCGCCGAGTGGCATGTGGGATCTTGGTTCCCCTTCCCTGACCAGGGATTGAACCCATGCCCCTGGAAGTGGGAGCGTGGAGTCCTAACCACGGGACCACCAGGGAAGTCCCTCGTGTTCTTTTATAATCTTTTGTTTTGAAGAATTCTAACCTTCAGGACGATTGTGAACCCTGGGGAACATGGACTTCGTCATGATTTTGGGTGGAGATAGAGCAAAAGTAAGGCTGAAAGGGATGGCCCCCACCTCTGCTATCAGAAGGGTCAGCACTGTATTCCTTTCATAGGTGAAGAAACTCGAAGGGGAAACGATGAGTAATGAGTCAAGTTTACTCACCCATTAGATAGTGGAGTTAGCACCCCTGTCCTAGGCTTCTGACTGAAATTCCAGGCTCATTCCAATCACCCTTGAACCAAATATCCTTTTTCTGGAAAGTGTTGACCACTTTCAGGTTCTGACTAAATCCTAGAAAGGCATTGGTCCTATGATATCTCCTGACTTTCAAAGGTTAATCAATACCCAGACTCTAAAAACAGCTTGGAATGTCATTGATGCCACAGAATTGTACACTTAACAATGGTTAAAATGGCAAGTTTTATGTTATATATATGTTTACACAGTTTAAAAAATTAATGGGGCTTCCCTGGTGGTGCAGTGGTTAAGAATCCGCCTGCCAATGCAGGGGACACAGGTTTGAGCCCTGGTCCGGGAAGATCCCACATGCTGCAGAGCAACTAAGCCCGTGCACCGCAACTACTGAGCCTGTGCTCTAGAGCCCGCGAGCCACAAATACTGAAGCCCATGTGCCACAACTACTGAAGCGTGCGCGCCTACAGCCTGTGCTCTGCAACAAGAGAAGCGACTGCAATGAGAAGTCCGCGCACCGCAACGAAGAGTAGCCCCTGCTCGCCACAACTAGAGAAAGCCCGCACACAGCAACGAAGACCCAACGCAGCCAAAAATAAATTACTTAAATAAATTTTAAAAAATAATAATGGTGTAATACAACAGAAACCATTGAATTGTACAGTTTCGACAGGTGTGGATGGCATGTGAATTATATCTTGATAAAGCTGTTTGGAAAAATAAAGTAGGTTGAGCCTGTTAAGCTAAAGTCCTGGAGCACCCTCTTACACTGTTGGTGGGAATGTAAACTGATACAGCCACTATGGAGAACAGTATGGAGGTTCCTTAAAAAACTAAAAATAGAACTATCATACGACCCAGCAATCCCACTACTGGACATATACCTGGAGAAAACCATAATTCAAAAAGACACATACACGCACCCCAATGTTCACTGCAGCACTATTTACAATAGCCAGGACATGAAGCAACCTAAATGTCCATCAACAGAGGAATGGATAAAGAAGATGTGGTACATCTGTACAATGGAATATTAGCCATAAAAAGGAATGAAATTGTGTCATTTGCAGAGACGTGGATGGACCTAGAGACTGTCATACAGAGTGAAGTAAGTTGGAAGGAAAAAAACAAATATAGTATATTAACACATACATGTGGAATCTAGAAAAATGGCATAGATGATCTTATTTGCAAAGAAGAAATAGAGACACAGACGTAGAGAACAAACGTATGGATACCAAGGGGGAACGGGGGGGCGGTGAATTGGGAAGTTAGGATTGACATATATATACTACTATATATAAAATAGATAACTAATGAGAACCTACTGTATAGCACAGGGAACTCTACTCAGTGCTCTGTGGTGACCTAAATGGGAAGGAAATCCAAAAAAGAAGGGATATATGTACACGTATGGCTGAATCACTTTGCTGTGTAGCAGAAACTGACACAGCAGTGTAAAGCAACTATACTCCAATTAAAAAAAAAAAAGTCCTGGACCAGAATTGTAAATATACCTCAGGCTGGAAAACTGGAGAGCAAGGAAATCAGAATTGTAATCTGTCCCCCACATACTCACACAGGTCACTGGAACTAGGCTACTCTTCTCAAGATGGTGGGGGGTGGAGGAATACCTAATGCTTAAGACTGTGCTTGGGAAATACATTCATGAACTCCCTTCTCTGAAGGGGGAGTTTTTCACTTGGCCAGTTTTTTGTTGTTGTCCATTTGTTTACACGTTATTGTGGGAAAAGTTGAATATATAGAAAAGCAAACCTAAAACTCGAACTTCAACAATTATCAATCCATGGCCAGGTTTGTTTCATCTGTATCCCCACCCATTTCCCCCATCCTGTATTAATTTGAAGCAAATGCCAGGCATCCTATTATTTCATTGGTAAATATCTCAGTATGACTCTAAAAGATTAGAACTCTTTTAAATACACACACACACAATTACCACAATTTAAAAATTAATAATTCCTATGTCCATCACACATGAATGGGTAAACAAAATGTGCAATATACTTACAATGGAATACTCTTCAGCCTTTTCTAAGCTAGCCTCCGTTTTTGTTATATCACTGGTTGTTTTTTATCTTTTAGATTTCACATATAAGTGATGATATACAGTAGTTGTCTTTCTCCATCTGATTTATTTCACTAAGCATAAAACCCTCCAGGTCCATCCATGTTGTTCAAATGGCAAAATTTCATTCCTTTTTATGCTGAGTAGTATTCCGTTGCATATATATAGCACATCTTTATCCATTGGTCTGTTGATGTACCCTTAGGTTGCTTCCATATATTGGCAATTGTAAATAATGCTGCTATGAACATCGGGGTGCATGTATCTTTTCGAATTAGTGTTTTCATTTTCTTTGGATATATACCCAGAAGAGGAATTGCCAGATCGTATGGTAGTTCTAGTTTTAATTTTTTGAGGAACCTCCATAATGTTTTCCACAGTGGCTTCATCAATTTACGTTCCCGCCAACAGTGTGCAAGGGTTCCCTTTCTCTACATCCTCACCAACATTTGTTATTTGTGGTCATTTTGATGATAGCCATTCTGACAGGTGTGAGGTGATATCACATTACGATTTTGATTTGCATTTCTCTGATGATTAGTGATGTTGAGCATCTTTTATGTGCCTGTTGGCTATCTGTATGTCTTCTTTGGAAAAATGTCTATTCAGGTCTTTTGCCCATTTTTTAATCAAGTTGTTTGGGTTTTTTTGATATTAAGTTGTATGAGCTCTTTTTGTATTTTGGATATTAACCCCTTATCGGTCATATCCTTTGCAAATATATTCTCCTATTCAGTAGGTTGTCTTTTCATTCTATGGATGGTTTTCTTTGCTCTGTAAAAGCTGTTAAGTTTAATTAGGTCCCATTTGTTTATTTTTGCTTTTGTTTCCTTTGCCTTAGGACAGCGGTCCGCAACCTTTTTGGCACCAGGGACCGGCTTCGTGGAAGACAATTTTTCCACGAGGGGCGGGGGACGGTTCAGGCGGTAATGCGAGCCATGGGGAGCAGCAGATGAAGCTTCGTTCTTTCGCCTGCCGTTCACCTCCTGTTGTGCGGCCCCAGGGGTTGGGGACCCCTGCCTTAGGAGACAGATCCAAAAAAATACTGCTACAATTTATGTCAAAGAGTGTTCGAAGTAGCCTTTTTTAAGGCAGAATTTTAAGGAAATTCTAACACATGCTACAACATGTATGAACCTTGAGGACATCTGCTCAATGAAATGAACCAGTCACAAAAAGACAAATGTGGTATGATTCCACTTATATGAGGTTCCTGGAGTAGTCAAAAATCATAGAGACAGAAAGTAGCTTGGTTGCCAGGGAATGGGGGGAACGGAGAACGGAGTTGTTTAGTGGGTACAGAGTTTCAGTTTTGCAACAGGAAAACAATTGTGGAGATTGGTTCCACTTGTAACAATGTGAATGTACTTACTACTACTTAACTGTACACTTAAAAATGATTAAGGTGGGGCTTCCCTGGTGACGCAGTGGTTGAGGGTCCGCCTGCCGATACAGAGGACACGGGTTTGTGCCCCGGTCCGGGAGGATCCCACATGCCGCGGAGCGGCTGGGCGCGTGAGCCATGGCCGCTGAGCCTGCGCTCCGTAACGGGAGAGGCCACAGCAGTGAGAGGCCGGCGTACCGCAAAAAAAAAAAAAAAAAAAAAAAAAAGATTAAGGTGGTAAATTTTGTTTGTCTAGCACAACTAAAATTTTTTAAGCTTAACAATTTCTTAATCTCATGAACTATCCAGTCCCCAAATTTCCAATTCTTATAAACGTCAAAAAATTTTCTCCACTGTGTTTGTTTGAGGATCTAAAGAAAATCCGCAAGTTGCCATGGGTTGTTTTTTAGGTCGTTTTTAATCTATAGGTTCCCCTTCCCCCCTTGCTTGCAATTTATTTGAAGAAACAAGGTCGTCAGACTGTGGTCTCTCACAGCCTAGATTCTGCTCCCTGCATCCCGTGGTGTCCTTTAATAGTTTCCTCCGTCCCCTGTATTCCCTGTAAATTGGTAGGTGGACACAGAGGGCCTGGGCTAGTTTTGATGTGGACTCACAAGGAGATTAAAGACATCCATGTACGCGGGGCCAACCCTGCAGAACCAGAAAAGGTGAGACTAAACCACCAGCCGAGCTGCTTAGAGTGACAAAGACGCGGTGTACTGGCCTAGATCAGGAACCCACAAAGCCGAGGGAGGAGAAAAGGAAGCGGGGCGGGACTACGTGGGGAAAGCCCTTTGTCCGGTTTCCAAACGCCTTATCGAGTTACGAAATAAACAGTCAGCGGGGAGGGCGGGGCCTTTGTCCGGAAGTGACGCTAGCGCGGCCGGCAGCTGAGTAACAGTGGAGGTGGGGCGACACATAGACTGGCTGCTTCGAGGTCGTACTTCCGATTATCGCCGTGGGAGACGCGCCTTGTAGAGTCGGGAGTAGGTGGCACCCGCTAGGGTCTCCGGTGACCCCGACCGCGGTGGCGGCCCCGCGGGCGGGATGTTCCGGGGTTTGAGCAGTTGGTTTGGCTTGGAGCAGCCGGAGGCGGGTGACCGGCAGTACCAGGGAGACGGACAGCCCAAGGGAGACGCTCCACCCGAGCAGCGCTCCGAGGCGGTGGCGGAGTCCGTGGAAGGGGAGCTACAAGAAGCCGGGGACCAGGAGCTCCTTCACCAGGCCAAAGGCCTCGGCAGTGAGTCTCCCCCGGCCTCCGGGACCACAGAGTTTCGGAGAGCGCCCGCATCCCACCTCCTGGGCGTGGGCCACCAATGGTCGGGGGTGTGGGGTGGGGAGAGGAAGGTGTGTCTGTCGTTGGTGAGGATCTGGGCAAGGCCGAAGCCTCATCTAGCAGTCAAATCCTGTGCCTGAAGTTCCTAGTGACATGTCACTCTTTGCAGAGTGTGTCAACGTTGGGAGCAGGGCCGCAGTAAAGCAGTGGGGCTCCACGTCTTTAGGTTTGACGAGGTATCTGTTTTGTTCAACTCACCAACTTTCATCTCCACCGCCTTCCGCCCAGAGGACAGGGGACGTTGAGGAGCTCGAGTGCCTTTTTGCCCTTAGGTCAGAATGTGTCGTCCCAAGTAAATTGAGGAGGAGTTATTAGGGCCTATGGCAGGCAGGCTCATGTCCTTTTAGGTGCATTGGGATCTTTTTCCTTAAGGCGGGAAAGTAGTTGCCAGTTATTGTCTGTGTTGCAAGTTTCAGCACTAGATGTTTTGTGAACGATTCATCTCTTTAAACACCCCAGTGAGTTGGGAGAACGAGCACAGAGTTAGCGGCCCAAAGTTATGCTGATAGTAAATGGTAGAAGGGAAATTTGAACCTGGGGCTGTCTAATTTCAAAGCCCATGCTCTTTCCCAGCTTACAGTCTAGTTCAGGAGGAGGGTATAAATAATAGGCATGCGGAATAAACACATGCTGTAGTAATTCTGCTCCTGGAGAGATCTTGGCAGGCTTAAATAGTCAAAGAAAACGTCTTTAAGAAGGTGGCCCTAAAGCAGACAACACTACAAGTGAGAGATTAAATTTTGCAAGCAATTTTAAAGAATTTACTTCAAGACACTACAAGGCAAGAGCACAGGACAGGCTGGAGCCTGAGAGTGGAGAAACACATACTTGAATAAGAAAGGCTCTAACGTTCAAAAAGTTTACTGTGGGGTGGAGAGGCAGGGAGAACAGGCATAATCTCAAATCATGGCAGTACACAATCTAAGCCCCAAGCCTCCAAACAGTGTACAAGAGAAATAAAACTAAGTGCTATGCAATGAAATCACTAGAGGGAACAGCTATTTCCTGTGTGGAAAACTGGGGAGAAACGAGCTTGGAATATTCAAGAGATGTAAGGAGGTGAAGTTGACTAGAGCAGAGAGGCTATGTTAGGTAGCTGGGATAAATAAAAGTGGGACCACCTTAGGAAAAGCTGGGTATGATTGTTTCCTTGATTTCATAGAACATGGAGAATCATTTTCGTTTATCTTCAGAGGAGTATCAAAAGTGGCTTCTTAAAGCTTAGGGCTTTATTGAAATCTCATGTTTATATTTCGTAATAAAGACCCCCAAATATTTTTTTAATGTTTTCGATATGGATGTCTACTTCGGAGCTTAACGCTGCCATCCCTTTCTTTCCTCACCAGACTCTCTTTCTCTCTCTTTTTAAAAAATATTTATTTATTTATTTGGCTGCACCGGGTCTTAGTTGCAGCATGCAGGATCTTTAGTTGCGGCATGCGGGATTAGTTACGGCGCGGGATCTAGTTCCCTGACCAGGGATCGAACCCGGGCCCCCTGCACTGGGAGCGCAGAGTCTTAGCCACTGGAATACCAGGGAAGTCTGCCTCCCCAGACTCTCTTGAGGTTGGGTAGGCTAAGGTTAGATGGAAGTACTTCCCCACCCACACACACACTGTGAATGCAAAGTTTCCAAAGAAATTAGAGCTCTTTTGGCTCCGAAATTTGATTTAAAAAAGATGTAAAGGTCCTAGTTTGTACACAACCCCTCAAAAAGACAAGAGATGATTAAATACTTTTTATTTCTACATAGTGATCCGAAGAGGTATATTTAGAAAGACCCATCTCTGTTTTGAAAAGTGAAGTTAAACATCTCTGTGCCTGATTCCCACTGAGTAGATTCATTTCTTTGGCCTTTTAAAAAATCTACATGGAGGGACTTCCCTGGTGGTCCAGTGGTTAAGAATCCGCCTGCCAATGCAGGGGACACAGGTTCGAGCCCTGGTCCGGGAAGATCCCACATTGCCGCGGAGCAACTAAGCCCCTGCTCCACAACTACTGAACCTGCGCTCTAGAACCCACGAGCCGGGGCACCTAGAGCCCGTGCTCCACAACAAGAGAAGCCACCACAATGAGAAGCCCCGCGGACCGCAACGAAGAGTAGCCCCCGCTCGCTGCAACTAGAGAAAGCCAGCACGCAGCAACGAAGATCCAACGCAGCCAAAAATAAATAATAAAAATAAATTAATTTTAAAAAAAGAAATATTTGGAAAGCACAGTGTTTCTTAAAATAATAATAATAAAATCTACATGGAATTTCCTGGGGCCCCATTTGTTCTGTAAACTTTTGCTGAGTGCCTCCCTTCAAGATTGGATCATAAATACTTCTGGTTCACGAGGTGACCTATTTCTTTTTTTTTTTTAACATCTTAATTGGGGTATAATTGCTTTACAATGGTGTGTTAGTTTCTGCTTTATAACAAAGTGAATCAGTTATACATATGTTCCCATATCTCTTCCCTCTTGCGTCTCCCTCTCTCCCACCCTCCCTATCCCACCCCTCCAGGCGATCAACGGTGACCTATTTCTACATTTAGGCAGCTTTATAAATTAGGCACCAGTTAGGAGTGGCGGACACCCAGGCCTATATTCCACTTCCTAACCCCAAATTAAACCTTATCCTTGGCTCTCCCTCCTGATGAACTTAGGACTTGCTGTGATCACAGAAGGAGGGCAGTTTATTAGGAAAGTCACTGAAGAGCTTCTCCCTACCTCCCAAGGCCTCATACCCCAGAGTAACTTCTTATTCAGCGCAGATTGGTTAGTTGGTTTTTGTTAAAGTCCAGTTATCTATACTCTTATCTATACTCTTTCTCTAAAACAAACCCATACCTCTGAGAGTGTAGTATGAGTCATTCCACAGCTTAAATAAGTGGGAGGGTGGCCAGAGATAAGCTTTGGCTTTTTCAAAACTGTCCCTAAGGCCAGTCCGTGCCCAGGAATGGAGGAAGGGCCACCTCCTCTTCCTTCTCCTTTGAAAAATGCTATTAGTGTTTTCAGTAGAGCTGTGTTAATTAGACCATCCTCTTTTTCTATAGGGAAAGTGCATTTCAAGTTCTAGATGCCTCACTTGCTTAGTTTACAACTAAGGACTCCAAAAGTTAGTTGTGTATGTAGGAAAATATATGTCTGCTTTGATATAGAAGTAAAATACCCAGTTCGGTTCTGATGAGAGACCCAGGTAGGTTTACCATGAGGAGGGCAGTGCAGATGGTCAAGAGCTTGGGTCCCATGGCTTGTGAACAATACTAAAAAGAACAGGGGATTTTAGCTTCAAGAAGAAGAAACTTTAGGGGCATCGCTCAACATTTTTAAAGGTTTTTTGGTAGGAAAGAAGTCATTTTATGTTACTTAAGATCTAAGTCTGAGAGGTAGAAATGACAAGGGATGTGAAAAGGATTTTCTAATTAGAGATGGATAACAATAATAATTGTCTGCCCTTCGAAGTCATGTGCTCCCCATCCCAAGAAGTGGGGCTACCTGGATAGGAGGCTGAATAAGGTAAGTGCTAAAGTCCCTTCCAACACGAAGATTCTAAAATTGTGTGAAATATATAGTATTTTTGAAAAATTAGCCAGCCTTTTCATAAGAATATTAATTTTCTAAAGCTGCCTTAAAAACCACTGTTTCTGTATTATTTTCCTATTCTAGAAGCAAGCCTTAAACTCTACCTTCCTCTATTTACTCTGATAAATTTACTCTTTTTCTGACCTTTTGAGAACCTTCCCGCTTTTCTTTACCTTTACCATCCATTCGGTTCTGCAGGCCCTTGTCACTTGCTCATCTGACGTGAGGCAATGTGGGATTGGGGCACCAGCTCGCCATTTAGAGGCAGGTAGCCTGTGTTTGAATTCCCTATACTACTTATTGTCTTTATTGTGATGTCATTTGCAAATTACAGTAAGTCCAACAAACAGGCTTAAACAGAAAGGACCTTTGTTGTTTGTGTCAGGGGTCGCCAAGACCACCCCCAGGTTTGCTGAGCGCCTACCAAAATTGGGGTAGGAGGAAGCAGATAGGCTCTTGGCTAGGCAGTCAGCCAGGTCTGCCCCACCTTCATGGACAAATCATTTGCCTTGGCTTCCCTATCTGTAAACCGGGCTACTTATACCCACTCTTCCTGGGATGGTTGTGGCATGATGAAAATGAAGGTAAAGGGTTAGCGGTCTGCCCCCTCCTTCCATAAAGTTGCTGCGTCTACTCACGTTTTACTTAGACTTGCTTTTCTTTGGTTGCCACTTCAGTTCAGACCCTCTCTCCTTGTGCCTAAGTCTCTGAAGTGGATATTGTACTCCTGTTACTTCCTGTTAACTCTTATCTGTGTCTCAGTTTTTCTAACCACTTCATAAAAACTGTCTTTAACTTGGTGTCAGCTGACCTCTTCTGCACAATAGCAGACTTCTGGTCTTTTTGAGCGTCCTACCTGAAAACCTCTTGTCCTGCTCTCCCACCACCCACTCCTCTGACTTCAGAATTTCTAATTACTCTTGGGAGACATCCCTCCCTTCTGGGGTGCCTCAGTTTAATGAATAATCTAGCTCCTCTTGTTGTCTTTGAATCCTTTTTCGTTGGTTTGTTTGTTGAGAAATGGATATCCCTTGAGGGCGAGAACTGTGCTTTCTCAGGACTTCCCTGGCTGTCCAGTGATTAGGACTCAGCACTTCCACTGCAGGGGGCCTGGGTTCGATCCCTGGTTGGGGAACTAAGATCCCACAAGCCATGTGGTGTGGCCAAAAAAAAAAAAAAAAAAGACGAATCTAATTCAAAAGGTATTCCTGAGAAAATCTTACAGGGAACCCTGCTCTTTTAGAAGTTTGGATTTATCTATCTGCAGAGAATATTTTTAGGAAGTAGTGTGGCTGTCTACCCATTTTATCATACCACTCTGGGTAAATAGGCTAGTCCCAACCAAAGGGAAATCAGGGATCTCCCTAAAGCTCAGCGTTTATGTCACTCCCCATTCATGCATTTAGCGAGTACTTACTGGTCACTCTCTGGGGATACACTGGTGAATCAGACAGCCTTGGTCCCTGCCCCAGTGGGGCTTAGGATGGGTCTTCAGTCTAGCTGAGAGGACACATTCACCAGGTAATGGATAGAGTGTCATAGATGTTGTTGATCTGGCACCGCAGGTGGTGAGGGAACACCTCTTGGGGACACCTATGCTGGCCAAGGAGCCGGGGACCATTTCTTGAGAAGTGACGTGTAAGCAGAGGCTCACAGCATGCGTAGAGTTAGCCAGGAAAAGAAAGGGCTGATAAAAGTGTTTCAAACCAAGGAATAACATATTTGGGGCCTCCTTGGAGATACTCGAGAATTTCTTGTGGTCCTACGAGTGTAGAATAGGAGGAGGAGGATGACAGGAATGAGCCCAGAGACAAGGAGCTTCCTGAGATAGTCACAGTGGGTGTTGATACCAGGAACAGATGAACGCCTTCAGACGCAGTGGGAGAAAGGAGACTGTTTAATGCTAAAGGAGGTGGTAAGTGGTAGAGATGGTCCTTCGGATCAGGAGATAGTACTTCTGCTCCCAGGTAGCAGTACGAATCTCCTGATTTTCTGTGGCACCACCCATTTAATCAGGGGTGCCAGGCTCCCTGGGCCGTTCTTAGCGGGGTCTTCTCCCTGCCTGAGTGTTGTGAGTCAGCCCACCTGCCCCCTCAGCACGGGCAAGTAGCAGAGGCAAGTCTGCCCTAACTTACGGAGCATTTTCTGTGGGATGAGATTTGAAGGCCAGTTGCCCGGAGCATCCCCCACTACAACCTGCCTGAGGTCGCTTCCTGCAGCCCAGATTCTGTAGAATGTGGACTTTGAAATGATGTTTGTCTAGAAATACACCTTCATATCATAGTGCAAAAAGAGCCTTGATACAAATGTCTTTTCAGGTCTTTAGAAAAGTTAATTTTGTGTTTTCGTTTTGTCTTGTGAAGTTCGTATGTTCCGGTTTGAATTTCGTTCTATATATTTGCTTATTATTAGTGAAGAGATTTATATTAGGGCTTGCCAAGATTTCTATTTATTAAAAAATCCCCCAGATTTATCATGGGATGAGTTAATCCAGGAGAGGAGGGGCTTTTTTCCTTCTTTTTTGATCAAGAGGGAAGGAGAAAATAAAGATGGGATACTTAGGGTCTAGGAAGGAAAGAAAGTAAAAAGTAGCCTTGATCTTATTGTAAAGTAGGCGGGGAGATAACTTGCTGAGATAAGTTAGAACTAGAGACTGGAGAAGGGCAAGATAAGTTTGAAACAGCTACTGGGGTGAACTGGGGACTATGCTAACAGTCTTTGAAAGCAATGAATTAAAGGCCCAGTATGGATGGCCTGTCCACTGAGAAAGTGGAGTACTGTCAGTGCTTCTCGCTCATTGTTTCAAGTCCTCATTAACAAGGAACATGCCCTACGGTTTAAGAGTCTTACAAGCACTTATTAAGGGAGAAATCACAAATACAATAACCACTGTACCGGAATGGAGCATAGACTCTTTTTTATTCTTTGCAGACTATCTATTTAACTTTGCAACTGCTGCTACAAAAAAGATAACTGAATCAGTTGCTGAAACAGCACAAACAATAAAGAAATCAGTAGAAGAAGGAAAGATAGATGACATCATTGATAAGGTACATTTAAATATCTTTTGGAAATAGAAGTTTATGAAATTCATTAGCAGCTAATATAATCGTCCCTTCTTCTTACGAACTTTATTAACCCAAGCAGGGTATCATATTCTGATAAATATCACATTCTTGGGGTGTTTTCTCTCTTTTTTGTATAATAAGTAGCTATAAGTTACCTGATTTAAATAACCTTTGTTTTTGTTTTAATATATTCTAAAATACATTGATACTTTTGGGTAATAGTAAGCTTTTCATATTGTGAGTTTAATTTTCAACTATAACCATTTCAGAATACATTTATGCCTTTGTATCATTTGGGTAAGTTTTAAAAGTCCTAGACCAATAGGAACAACCCTTTTAAGACACTAAGGGGTGAGTTTGTTCATTGTTTGCAGTGGTGGGGTACAGGCCTAGGGAATTTCATTTATGTTGGTAACTATTTGAACTAAGGAGGTCATCAGTTAAACTTTAGATAGCTTATTATTTAGATATTTTCGTTGTGTGTACTATTTGTTAGAATGAGATTTGACCTGTCTTTTATTGTTTTATGGAATAAAACAAAAATTCAGTTTTTAACTCATTTTATTTTTGCATTTGAAAAGATCATCTGTCATAAAGGCAGCTGAACACTTAGAGTTCGGAAATGTCGAAGATCCCCTCTTATTGGGGAAGGGAAGAAGTATCACTTTTTTAGTCTCTTTGTTTGAAGAAAATGAATAAAATATCTCAAATAGACTTCACAAGTCTTGAACGTAATTCTTATCTAATAATAAGCTTTTAAAAGTAATATAACTGTATGTATTTTTTAACAGACAATTATAGGAGATTTTCAGAAGGAACAGAAAAAATTTGTTGAGGAGCAGCATACCAAAAAATCAGGTATGGTACAGGTTTATACGTGACCTACTCGCCTGCCAAATTTTATTGAACACCGGTTATGTGCTAGACACCCTGCTAAGGCTCTGAGAATACAAAAATGTCTAAGTTACGCCCTCATCTTTCAGGTAGCACAAAGACTAGTGGGGACAAACCTATAAACCTTCAGGGTTTAAAGGAAGGAAGGAAATAGTTCCTGGCGGCTATGATGGTGGGTGAGGTAGCCCTTCTGGGGAGCTGGCTCTGACAGAGAAAGAGTGAGCTTTTATTTCTTATTTTATTACAGGTCCAGCACAGTGTCTGATGCACACCTAATAGGCACTTAGCAAATGTTGGCTCCCTTCCCATTCTGTTCAGAAGAAAAAACAAAAGAGCTTTCCAGGGAAGTGACAGAGGGCCGTGAAAAGTCACAGGGAGTTTGGGAACTTACTCAATACATTTCTTTACTGACAAATGCTTATTTAAATGTTTGCAGTTGCAAGATCTCAAAATGCCTGCTTTTACTGTTTGGTGGTGTGCAGACACAAAACTGGCCTCATGTATTTGAATTTGGCAAAAGTAGTGTAAAATACTTAAGTTTGTTTGAGCAGTACCACAGATTCAAACAGAACTAGTTAGTCCTGTGGTAAGTTCCCATCAGGCATTGTTGCTCCTAAGTACTCAAAAGTGGGAAGTAGCTCTTTGGGACAAATAAAGTACTGTACAGGTTAGCATAACTTAGTGATTCGTGGGAAGCACTAAAGTTGACCCTGGCTCAGAGACTTGGTATAGGAGCTCGTTGGTGCCTCTGAGATGGGAACTGTGGAAGGAGTGGGGGTGAAAGATTTGGAGGCAGGTTCACTTTTTTTTTTTAATTGAGCGAAAGATTCTTTAAATTCTTTAGTGTTTTACAGTTTTCAAAAGTTTCACACACTTGATTTTGTATAATCCCATAATAACCCTTTTTTTACCCCCTTCTCCTATATTGCCCCTCCCCCCTCCACTGGTAACCACTAGCTTGTTCTCTCTATCTGTGAGTCTGCTTCTTTTTTGTTATATTCACTAGTTTGTTGTATTTTTTAGATTCCACATATAAGTGATCTACAGTATTTGTCTTTCTCTGTCTGACTTATTTCACTTAGCATAATGCCCTCCAAGTCCATCCATGTTGTTGCAAATGCAGAATTTCATTGTTAATGGCTGAGTAGTATTCCTGTGTGTGTGTGTGTGTGTGTGTGTGTGTGCATACACATATATGAGTATATATATATACACCACATCTTCTTTATCCATTCATCTGTTGATGGACATTTAGGTTGCTTCCATGTCTTGGCTACTGTAAATAGCGCTGCAATGAATATAAGGGTGCATGTATCTTTTTGAATTAGTGGTTTTGTTTTTTTCAGATATATACCCAGGAATGGAATTGCTTGAGGTGCTTATTAGACATCTGGTGAGAGGAACATGTACAAAGTCAAGGAAGGGAACAAAGGTGGCATATCGGGAAAATCCATTCCTCAGTCGCACTAGCCACATTTTAAGTGCCTGATCACTACATAGGGCTAGTGGCTCCCATGTTGGACAGTGCAGATATAGAGCATTTCCATCACTGCAGAAAGTTCTGTTGGTCAGCACTGCTTTAAATTAATGGAATGGGGTTCAGCAGCAGTTTAGTCCTGTTTGAAGCATGGAGGAGAATTCTGTCTGCTGATGCAGATTGTTAGTCAAGTCATGTAAAAACCATGAGAGTAGGTGAGCTTCTCAGTGAAGAGCGTGTCCAGCGTGAACAGTGCTGAGTAGAGATCTCCAGTGTTGAGGGGACGGGGAAGAATGGAAGGAGTCGGCAGTTTCTGAGAGCCTGCTGGGCACTTTATATACAACATCTCCTTCAATAAAAGGAAGGATCAGCAAGGTTAAGTAATTTGCTGAAGGTTGCTCAGCTAGTAAGTGATGAAACACATCTGCCGTTAAAACCAGTGCCCATTTACTTGAGAGAGAGAACAGCTAGGAGAGAAAAGCAATGAAAGCACAGAGAGGGAAGAATTTCAAGGACAGCAAGGTCAGGTGAGTTCCATTTACAGTGACGATGAGGAAAGGCACGTGCATCACTTCCCTTAACGGTCACAGTAACTCTCTGAAGTACTTCCTATTATTTCCATTTTCCAGATAAGGAAACTGGCCTAGGGAGAAAAGAACTAAGAAATATCCATGGGATTGGGCAAGCAGGAGGTTATTGGTCACCCTAAAAAGAACCATCTTAGAGGAACAGGGAGATGGGGGGGTGTCTCCTCCATACCAGTAGCTTGGGCCTTGGGAGGACCTCGTTATTCTAGGGTAAGTGGCACGAGTAGAGGCTGCCCAAGGTGAATAGACTGAAAATGGAGACCAAAAATGTTAAACAGTGTAAGAAAAAAGTTTTGAAGGGGCTTTACCCTAACTTTTTAAAAAGTATGAGAATATGTTAATTTTACCTTATAATTAACAGAATTTGGATTATAATTGCCACCATTTGCTTGTTTAGGATGAGCCAAAGAATGAACCAGATGCCTGTCCATGTGTCCATCCATCCATCCATCCATCCATCCATGCAGATAACTTTTCTATCAGTTGGTACCCAATAGGATATGTCTTCCATTTGAGTTTTGAAGAATAGTAAAAGGCACTATTTCTGCAAAAATATGAGGACCCTCTGCATTTGCTGTCTTCCGTGCTGACCACCCAGCTCCACAGCCTTAGCCATGCCCTCGGCTCAGACAGTAGAGCTGCTCAGACAGTAGAGCTGCTCAGACACACACACACACACACACACACACACACACACACACACACTCACTCTCTCTCTCTCTCTCTCTCTCTCTCTCTCTCTCTCTCTCTCTCTCAATTCCATGGGACTCGCCTCTCCAGGTGGTTACTGTTTGTCGTGTGGCATTATAATCCTGCTGAGTTGTAATCATCTCTTTCTTGTGAGCCCCAGATGATGCAGGCTGCGTGTTAGTTGTCTTTGCATCCCCAGCTTTTTGCTTCTGAAGACTTAATGGAGGATTTGATCCCAGCCCTTTTGTTTACTGCTTCCAATTTGCCCTTTTCTTTCTTCATTTGCTTTCACTCCTGACAACCCTTTTCTCAGTTCCTAAGCCCTTATCTTGCAACCTCCTTATCACTTTGTGTCATGAATCAAGTACAGTAACTTTTTATAAAGGCTTTTTATTTGGAAATAATTTCCATGTACAGAAAAATTACAATAAAAGTAGTACAGAGAACACCCGTATACCCTCCACCTAGATTGTTATAGTCCCTTTGCCTTATCATTTACGTTCTCTGTCTCACTCTGTGTCTTTTTTTTCCGTTCCATTCAGTGTGCATTTCCTAAGAAGTAGGGATATTCTCTTACATAATCACCAGTGGTACAGTTACCAGCTTTAGGAAATTTAACATTGATATAATATTCATAGTCTAATTTTGTCACTTGACCCAGCAATGTCCTTTACACATTTTCCCCCTCAGTACGGCATCCAGTCCTGGGTACAGTACTGCACTTTTTGTCATGTCTCTTAGCCTCCTATAATCTGGAACATTTTCACAGCCTTTCTTCATCTTTTATGACATTAATGTTTTTGAAGAATACTCCCCCCTCCTTTTTTTAACTAGACCATTTCTCATTTGGGCTTTGTCTGATATTTCCTCGTGATTAGATTCAGGTTATTCATTCTTGGCCAGAATACTACATAGATGATGTGTCCTTCTCGGGATATTGCGTCTGGAGGCCCACAATGGCCATCTCTCCCTCGTTAGTGATGTTGATTTTGGTCACCTGGTCAAGGCGTTGTCCAATTTTTCCATTGTATAATTTAAGGAATTTTTTAATCAAATGCATACATGCCTAAGATTCATACGTTAAGTCTGAAGATTGTGATGAGTGTTCATATTTGGAACTTATTAGTAAATTGCTAAAATGGTTATGTGGAAGCTTTCTCATTCTTTCAATCCACAGATCACAGTTTAACCCTTGTTACCTGTTTTTCTCTTTTCTTCTTTGCCATTAAAAACCTTGTAGAGGCAGCAGTACCACCATGGGTTGATAGTAATGATGAAGAAACAATTCAACAACAAATCTTGGCCCTATCAGCTGTAAGTATCTTGTGATACCCTGTATAGAAATACTTCCTTCCTATCATGACTTTATCCTTAGCAGAATGTTTTTCTTCTATACAATTTTTAAAATATTTTGAGATGTTAGGAATGTACACATCAACTTTCATCATTTTTTTTCACTGACTTTAAATTTGCTTTTTTCTTAGGTAGCTTTCTCTTATTGGAAAAGTCTAGCCTATTACACAAAATAATTCTTTCAGCCTTAAAAGGATTCTTTTATGTTATTAAGACAGTCTTTTGAGATGTGCAATCATGAAGTTTCTAGACAGCATTCTAATTGTTCTGAAAGAAATGACTGTATTCTAAATTTTCTCTTTAACTACTATATGTATTTGTCTGAAACTGAAATTGAAAGAAAGAAAATTCCATATGCTGCGCCACAAAATGTTCTCTCAGGACTTCAGAGGGAACGGAGTGACACCACCTAACAATCGTGTAGCACCTGACAGTTTCAGGAAACACTTTCTCACACACTATCCCTTTTGAGCCTCGTGGTATGCCTGTGAGGTGGGTAGGGGCTTTTACCACCACTGTACGGGTGTGGGGACTGTGACTCTCAGATATGACCCTCACTTTTTTTTTTTCGTGGACGTCCGGCATGTGGGATCTTAGTTCCCTGACCAGGGATCAAACCCACACCCCCTGCATTGGGAGTGCGGAGTCTTAACCACTGGACCGCCAGGGAAGTCCCTGACCCTCAGTTCTTATCTGTGTCTCCACTGGGCTGTGAACTCTCAGCAGAGGCTGACTTTGGTCTCTGTCCTCAGCATCCAGCACCCCACCTGGCGTGGGACGCAGTGAATAAGGCTTTTTACTATATCAGTGGTTTTCAAGCTTTATTTTTAACCCACTCTTTTTTTTTAACCGAAGTCAGAAATGGAACCTTGGTCTAGAAAACAAACAAGTGTAAAGCTGGGCTTTTCCTCCCTTCCAGTGCCCCAGGGCACTTTAAGGTTTTCTTCTTCCCATTAGTAAATCCTTAAAGGCCTAAGCATCCAATTCCAGGTTCATTGTGGACACCATGTATTTTGTTTACCGTGTTACAGCCAAACTTGACACTGACATCACACACCGATTATTTATCCCTAGAAGGAAATTTTGACAGTGAGACTCGGTGTCATTTGAGGGTAAATGTCAGATACCAACCAAGTCCCCATAACTCCTCTGTCCCCCATACCTGTCCCTCTCCTCATCTTCTACATCTCAGAATAAAAGACTCCAGTTATCCACCAATTTTTTCTAAAGGAGTCTTTCTTGAGTCCTGCCTCCCCCTGCCCCCATCCTGACAGTGCTGTGTTCAGAGCATAGCTCTAGTCCACTTCACTGCTGTCACCATGGTCCTGGTGCTATCGTCTTCTGCCCAAGGCATCCCATCCCGACTGTTGTCCCATCCTTGCCCCTTTCCAGTACAAGTGCATCTCAGCAACCAGAGGGGTCCATTTATGGTGAACACACTTCGTGTCACTCTCCTACACAGACCCTTTTAGTGGCGTCTCATCTCTCGTAGACTAAGATCTAAACTCCGTCCGCTGGCTTCTAAGGTCTCTGGCTTTGCCCACTGCTCCCTCGTGCCCCACTGGCCTGAGTGCCAGCCCTCCAGCCACTGTTGCTTTCTGATGTACAACTAGATCAGCTTTGTTCTGCTTTAGTACCTTGAACTTGCTGTCCCTTCTTCCTGGAACCTCACCCTGCACCATTCCACAAGATCTCAGCTTAGATGACATCTCCTAGAGGCCTTCCGTCAGCACGCTTTCAGCCCTGCACGCCCAGGTACAGCAGCGCAGAGCCCTGGCAGTCTAAACCCTTGTGTCTCTCCGCGCTCCACCGCCCCCAGCTGGAATGTAAGTGCCATGAAGGCAGGGACTCCATCTGTGCTGTGCCCTGCTGAGCAGGTGGCGTGGAGCCCGGAGCATAGCAGGTGCCAAATGGTCATCTGCTGAATAAATGATGCAATAAACGTTGCACTCAGGCACGCCTACAAGAGAGCTTCTGAGATTTTGGCATGACCCAGAGGCTTCGAAACAGTCTTCAATCCATCCTTTATGGTGGCTGCTGAATGTGTTAAGGAATAGATTCAGTTGCTGTAATAGATCTAAAAACACAGTAGGTTAAATGAGCTGTGAGTTTCTCTCCCTCCCTCCCTCCTTCCCCTTCACAGTCAGTCCAGAGGTAGGTGGTCTCAGTAGGTGTGCTTTGCCCAACGAAGTCACTTAGAGACCTAAGTTCTTCTTGTCTTACTCCCAAGCAGCCCCTAGGACATGGTGTGCATGACTGTGTTCCAGCCTGTGGGAAGTGGGAAAGAGGTGGCTGTACCAGACCACCTGAAGGACGAGACCCGCAAACTGCACTTATCACTCAGGCACACACCCCTTTGACAACTTAGACACACAGCCACCCCTGTACTCCAGGGAGCCTGGAAATCCGGTCTCTGGCTGTGTGGCCACGTGCCCAGCTGGAACTCAGAGTTGTGATCCTGAAAGAAAGGAAGGTAGAAATGGATACTGGGAGACGGTTAGCAGTCTCTGCCGGAGTTGCCTGACATTCTCTAACTTACCAGGCACTAGTTTGGGACACTTCAGAGTGTATAGCAGAGTAACCCTTTAAGCTGTTTATATTGGAGGGCCACATAGGGCCACGTAATACATGAAAAGAAGTTGATAGTACATTTGTCATTAGAGACTTGTGAGAACTCAATTCAGCAGACCGAATTTAGTAACTGCTGTAGGCCAAGCCTTCTCCTAGGACTTGAGATAAATGAGATCCACCCTGCAGGAGCCCGTAGGCTTGCTAGAGAGCTGCTCGATGAACACACATACAGGATTATTCCCTGGAATGAGGAATGTAATACAGGACGCTAAGGACGCGCAGCGAGAGGAACATCTCATTTATTGTGGAGCGGGAAAAGGATGGGCCCGAGGAAGCTTCCCAGAAGTGACGGCACTGGAGCTGAGTTGAGTCTTAGGAGAGTGTGTGGATGTTTGGGGGACGTGAGGCCGGGTTTGGCATTAAGGTAGGGGTTATTGCGAGCATTTGTGTTTGACTGAACTGTAGGATGCAGGTGAAGAAGTAGATAGGCAGAGGTCATGAGGACGTTATCATACCATTCTGATAAGTTTAGGTTTTATCTTTATTTTTTTTTTTTTGCGGTATGCGGGCCTCTCACTGTTGTGGCCTCTCCCGCTGCGGAGCACAGGCTCCGGACGCGCAGGCCCAGCGGCCACGGCCCACGGGCCCAGCCGCTCCGCGGCATGTGGGATCTTCCCAGACCGGGGCACGAACCCGCGTCCCCTGCATCGGCAGGCGGACTCTCAACCACTGCGCCACCAGGGAAGCTGTAGGTTTTATCTTAAAGGCAGCAAGGAGTCATTGAAGGATTGTAGTCATAGGTAAAATATGTTTTTCTTGGGATGGGAGAAATGGGACTGGAGACAGGTGCCCATTAGGAGGCCGGTGTAGAAACCCAGGTGAAACATGATTGGGACAACTTCAGGCTTTGAAATGTTTATTTTGGAAGGTAAAATAACTAAAAGCCATTGAGGGGGAATTCCCTGGCGGTCCAGTGGTTAGGACTCCTCGCTTTCACTGCCGAGGGCCCGGGTTTGATCCCTGGTTGGGGAACTAAGATCCCACAAGCTGTGTGGCACAGCCAAAATATAATAATAATAAAATAAAATCCATTTAGGCTCAGAATTGTTCTTGCCTTATTAATGTAGGAATTATCAGAAACCAAAAATATTGTTAAAATCCAATATGAGCAAAATGAGATGAAACTGCCGCTATTAGTGCAGTATAAACTGCTGCCGTCTGCTGGAGGAGAGTTTGGGCGATCTGTGGCAAAATCATCATACTGTTGCATTAGAAAGCCCACTTCCAGGAATTCAGTCTAAAAAGGTCACTTTAGAAGGGAATAAAAAGTGTAAAGTGATGTTACTTGCACGGTTCTCTATAAGGAAAGATTAGAACCAATCTAAATGACTACTGAAGTGGGCCTGGTTAAGTAAATTATGGCTCATTCAGGGTAGACATAGCTACATTGGAGATGGAAAGACGTTCACGACTCTTGAGTGGAAAGGAAAAACAGATGTTGTATTCACACAGACACGTGCGTGTTTGCAGAGATACACGCATCCGGGAGGGTGTTTGAGGAAATATCTTACTACGGTTGTCTGTGGGTATTGGGATTTTTGACTGTGTTTTTCTTTGGTGTTCTGAATTTTCAAAAAATGGATGTGTATCATATTTACTAACAAAAAAGCTGTTTAAGAAAAAAAAAGAAATCGAATAACAACAATCAGTCTTAATTGTTTGAGTGATCCAAAACAACAGCCTTTTGCCTTGATTATGCTCAGTCTGTGGGAAACGGGGTGGTTTGGAGACATTCCTTTATATGTTAATCAGTGTGAGTCCTGCTCCATCTCAGGAGTTCAAAACCGTCCTCGTTCCCTAGGAAATTTGCCTAATCCAGGAAAGCTTTGTTTGCCCTTGGATCTTTCATTTTGTTTACTTCTTGACTAACTGAAGAGAACTGGTCCAAGAGAAACATGGACTCTGTCAGAGCTCTTCCAGGTTGGGCATAGTAGGTACTGGTGCGCTGGAGGTTCACAGTGCTGCCCACTCAGAATGTCCACATTATGTACTGACCATGCAGTCATGGGCCATATGAGGGTCTTCTGTGATGGGGATGTTTTCTCTAACACAGTCTTGGGTTGGATTTCTTTTTTTTTTTTTTTTTTCTTTTGGCCACACTGCACAGTTTGTGGGATCTTAGTTCCCCAGCCAGGGATTGAACTCAGGCCCCACAAGCACCGAGTCCTAACCACTGGACCGCCAGGGAATTCCTGGATTTCTTTTTAATGAGACTCCAGTTTTAATATATTAATGATAAAATGTTTGTATGACGCATTTTATTTTGTCACTGTGTTGACTGTACCTCTTAATGGATTGTGAATTCACTAACCCTTAGTTTAAGGTATCTTAACCTAAGCCTGAGTGCAGCAGCATGAAGAATAATTCACTTGGGACTTCCCTGGTGGCACAGTGGTTGAGAATCCGCCTGCCAATGCAGGGGACACAGGTTTGAGCCCTGGTCTGGGAAGATCCCACACGCCATGGAGCAACTAAGCCTGTGCACCACAACTACTGAGTCTGCGCTCTGGAGCCCGTGAGCCACAACTACTGAGCCTGGGCACCTAGAGCCCATGCTCCGCAACAAGAGAAGCCACCACAAGGAGAAGCCCGTGAGCTGCAACAAAGAGTAGCCCCCGCTCGCCGCAACTAGAGAATGCCCCGCCCGCAGCAACGAAGACCCAACGCAGCCAAAAATAGTAGCTCTATTTTTAGTTTTTTGAGAAACCTCCATACTGTTTTCCACAGTGGCTGCACCAATTTACATTCCCATCAGCAGTGTACGAGGGTTCCCTTTTTTCCATATCCTTTCCAATGTTATTTGTGGTCATTTTGATGAAAGCTATTCTGACAGGTGTGAGTTGATATCTCATTGTGATTTTGATTTGCATTTCTCTGATGATTAGCAATAATGAGCATCTTTTCATGTGCCTGTTGGCCATCTCTATGTCTTCTTTGGAAAAATGTCTATTCAGGTCTTCTGCCCATTTTTTAATATATTGCAAATATTTTCTCCCATTCAGTAGGTTGTCTTTTCATTTTGTGAATGGTTTTCTTTGCTGTGCAAAAGCTTTTAAGTTTAATTAGGTCCCATTTATTTTTGCTCCTGTTTCCTTTGCCTTAGGAGACAGATCCAAAAGTATTGCTGTGGCTTATGTCAAAGACTGTTCTGCCTGTGTTCTCTTCTAGGAGTTTTAGGGTTTAATGGTCTTACATTTAGGTCTTTAATCCATTTTGAGTTTATTGTTGTATATGGTATGAGGAAATATTCTAATTTCATTCTTTTACATGTAACTATCCATTTTTCCTAGCACCATTTATTGATTGATTGATTGATTTTTGGCTGCGTTGGGTCTTCATTGCTGTGCACGGGCTCTCTCTAGTTGCGGTGAGCAGGGGCCAGTCTTCGTTGCGGTGCACGAGCCTCTCACTGCGGTGGCTTCTTTTTGTTGCTGAGCACGGGCTCTAGGCGCGTGGGCCTCAGCAGTTGCAGCGCACAGGCTCAGTAGTTGTGGCTTGTGGGCTCTAGAGCTCAGGCTCAGTAGTTGCGGCGCGTGGGCTTAGTTGCTCCATGGAATGTGGGATCTTCCCAGACCAGGGCTCGAACCCATGTCCCCTGTGTTGGCAGGTGGATTCTTAACCACTGCACTACCAGGGAAGTCCCCCCGGCACCATTTATTGAAGAGACTGTCTTTTCCAATTGTATATTCTTGCCTCCTTTGTCATAGATTAATTGACCATAAGTGCATGGGTTTATTTCTGGGTTCTCTATTCTGTTCCGTTGATCTAGATGTCTGTTTTTGTACCAGTACCATACTGTTTTGATGACTGTAGCTTTGTAATATGGTCTAAAGTCAGGGAGCATGAGCCAGCTCTATTCTTCTTTCTCAAGATTGCTTTGGCTATTTAGGGTCTTTTGTGTTTCTGTACAAATTTTAGAATTATTTGTTCTAGCTGTGCAGAAAATGCCATTGGTATTTTGATAGGGATTGCATTAAATCTGTAGATTGCCTTGGGTAGTATGGTTATTTTAACAATATTAATTCTTCTAATCCATGAACATGGTATATCTTTCCATCTGTGTCGTTTTCAGTTTCTTTCATCATTGTCTTATAGTTTTCCAAGTACAGGTCTTTTACCTCCTTAGTTATTAGATTTGTTCCTAGGTATTTCTTTCATTTTGATGTGATGGTAAATGAGATTGTTTTCTTAATTTCTCCTTCTGATATTTCATTGTTAGTGTATAGAAATGCAACAGATTTCTGTATATTAATTTTGTATCCTGCAACTTTACCAGATTCATTGATGAGCTCTAGTAGTTTTTTGGTGGCATCTTTAGGATTTTCTATGTATAGTATCATGTCATCTGCCAACAGTGACAGTTTTACTTCTTCCTTTCCAATTTGGATTCCTTTCATTTCTTTTTCATGTCTGATTGGCAAGAAATGCCCTGGGAATGCAATGGTGACTGAGAAAGACTCAGTGACACTTCTCCGCAGATCATGGCCAGGCAGGGGAAAGTCTCATTGTTGGTTCCCTTGCCGAGCCTTGGCTGAACACTTGCCACCCTGCCCAAAGGGCTGTTTGCGGCTCAGTAGCCGTGGGCCAGGTGGCTTCCCCCAGAGGACTCCTCAGCCTCGGGCCTGGCTGTAGGCCTCCCACGGTGCTCTCTCCAGTTGAAACTGTTAAAGAATATATGAAAGGATTGGTCATTCTCCACTCTCTCTAAGGCAAGCAGGTTAATGACAGCTCAGTGTACTTTGCGACTGAAGCATTTAGGAGAATTCAGTGTGTCAGATCACTGATGTGTTATTACTTATTAATTACAGTCTATGGTTTTCCCCATGTTTTTCCTCTTTTTTTGAAAGGACAAGAGGAACTTCCTTCGTGACCCTCCAGCCGGCGTGCAGTTTAACTTTGACTTTGATCAGATGTACCCTGTCGCCCTGGTCATGCTCCAAGAGGACGAGCTCCTGAGCAGGATGAGATTTGCCCTTGTTCCTAAACTGTAAGCAGTGGGCTCTCGAGCCAGAGTGGCATGTATGGCCCTGGTCATGTACCGGGTATCGGAGAAGAAGCATGGGATGGGGGCCAGGATGCTCTCAGACGCTCTTTGTGAAAAGGGGCTCTGCGGCCCTTCAGCAGCACCCTCCCAACCCCACCCCCCACGTAGGGTGCCATAGAATCAAAACTCAGGGTGGACTTTTTGGGAATTTTGGGGTCCAGATGATATGTGCTCTTCTTCCCCAGTTAGAAGGTAGAACAAATTTTCCTATAAAAACAGCAGAAGTGCCCATGCCCTCCTGAATAAAATTAAGGTCTCCTGAGGCCCATCAGGACCTGGCCGCTGCCTTTTCTCCACTCAGGCTCTGCTCTCTGGCAGCAGCAGTCTTGTTCTGCTTCCCACCCGAGGCTTCTCCCTCTGCAGATCTCTGCTTGTCCATTAAGCTTCAGCACATGCATCCTGACTTCTGTGACATGACCATCAGCAGAGGCCACCTCCCTTCCCCTCTGCCACCATGGGTTCTTCCTCACCTTTTCTAATTCCAGTGCCTTCTTTTGAATCTGCCCCATTTTTAAAGTCAGCGGTCTTTGGTGTTCCGTGACTGTTCCTGTTTTATGACTCTCTCTTCTTGTTGTATGATGTTGTATTACTGTTTCTGAGGACATGAAGTCTGGCTTTCTTGAGATACCCTTTTCGCTATGCTCTTTCCCTGCATCTTGGATTTGGGCTGGCTCTGTGGTTCATGCTGCAGGCTTTTCTTACCCGTCCTTTGGGACTGTGTGCTCACCAGGGCCATTTGGGCAGAGCGGCTCAGTAGCCCTGGGCCGGGTGGCTTCTCCTAGAGGACTCCTCGGCCTCTAGCCTGGCTGTAGGCCAAACAGTGGGGAGAGCCTGAGCCCTGCAGCTTCAGTACAGCCATGTGCCCCCGTTCTCAGCTGTACCAACTGTCCCTGAGTGCAGAGCCCTGGGCTCCCGGTCTCTGCTGTGCGGGAGTTCAGTCCCTGGCTGTCTCACCGCTCCTTGGGGCCTCGGCACCAGCCTTCAGAGCCGCCCGGTGCCTCCTGCCTCCACGGGCTGCCTTTGAGAGAAGAGTGGCAAAGCTCTGGGGTCAGATGCGCTCCCGCAACTCGAAAACCATTCGAATCACCCCAAGCCGCACGTTGGGCTCTGCCGGTTTCTCAGGACTGTCCAGAGGCCCTGAGGCACTCAGATGTGTGGCCTGGGGTGCTCGTGGCAGGCATGTAGTTTTGGTTATTGCCAATTCTGCATTCCCTCTCGCTGCTGCCAGTAATTTTAGATTTCTTTTAAGCTTTGGAGAATTGATATTTGGCAAATAGTATTTTTGTTTTGTCACCAGCTACAAAAACTGCCCATTGAGTAATATAATTCCAGTTTCCTACTGCTTATTCTGTTAGGGAAGATTTAGAAATTAGGGTTCTTTTTATGAGTCTTTATCTGTTAGGAATATTTACTGAAGTATTTATGGATGAAAGGACATGATGCCTGGCATTGCCTTAAAATATTCCAACCCCACCCAAAGAAAAGCATTTATGCAGGGGAGAGGGGCATAGGTTTTGAAACGTGGTTGGCAGAATGCTGGTAAGTGTTGAAGTTAGGTCACAGGTACATGAGGGTTCATTGTTCTAGTTTCTGTACTTTTGTTGAAATTTCCATATTAAAACAAAACAAAAATGAGCCATCACATACAAATATAAGACTTCTGGACTTTTCCTTCCGGACATACAGAAGTACAACCTGTATCATTTGGGACATTTTTTCTTTTTTTTCTTTTTTAATTAATTAATTTATTTATTTTTGGCTGTATTGGGTCTTCGTTGCTGCATACGGGCTTTCTCTAGTTGTGGCAAGTGGGGGCTACTCTTCCTTGCGGTGTGCAGGCTTCTCATTGCGGTGGCTTCTCTTGTTGCAGAGCACGGTCTCTAGGCATGGGCTTCAGTAGTTTTGGCACGTGGGCTCAGTAGTTGTGGCTCATGGGTTCTAGAGCATAGGCTCAGTAGTTGTGGCACACGGGGTTAGCTGCTCCACGGCATGTGGGATATTCCAGGACTAGGGCTCGAACCCGTGTCCCATGCACTGGCAGGCAGATTCTTAACCATTGAGCCACCAGGGAAGCCTTGGGACACTTTTTCTGAGTAGAAGCCATCATTAACCAGGAACAATTTAGAAAACAAAACAAACACTTGCTCTGTATTTCAAAATGCCTTTTAGTGTGTTAGCACTTCCCTGTGACAGCAGTGCTAGCACCAGACAAGGCCCTGCTGGTGTCACAGGGGCACCCTCTGAGGCCTTCCCACTGATGACAGTAGGGAAGTCACAAGTCTTTCCAACCTCAAGCTGTGACGTGCCCATTGTTTCCCAGAAGGTGTTCACAGCATACGAATACTTTAAAATAGTCCATGAAGGTATATGTGGTCAGATTAACGTTTGGGCGTTGCTACAGCCGATGGATTTCTTTATCATAGGACTTCTCAGAACTGTTAGTGTGTCATCTGCTTTGTGACTCTCTCCGTAGGGCAACCGAATATCTCTGCAGTGTGCCTGTGATCGCTTCCTCTTACATCAAGAGGGAGAGACTCTGGAAAAGAAAACAGTCCAGATGTTATTAAGAGAGCAGACATTGCCCTTGATCACTGTAGAGAGATAGTATTCCTGTTTTATTTTGGACATTTCATAGAGGTCAGAATTAAAACTGACCTTGAGGGCTTCCCTGGTGGTGCAGTGGTTAAGAATCCGCCTGCCAATGCAAAGGACACGGGTTCGAGCCCTGGTCTGGGAAGATCCCACATGCAGTGGAGCAACTAAGCCTGTGCATCACAGCTACTGAGCCTGCGCTCTGGAGCCTGCGAGCCACAACTACTGAGCCCTCATGCCACAGCTACTGCGTGCCTAGAGCCCATGCTCCGCAACAAGAGAGGCCACTGCGATGAGAAGCCCACGCACTGCAACGAAGAGTAACCCCCACTGTCCGCAACTAGAGAAAGCCTGCACACAGCAACAAAGGCTCAATGCAGCCAAAAATAAATTAATTAATTAATTTTTTTAAAAAAACCTGACCTTGAAAATATTCAGGCAGCCCACTACCTCCTGGGAAGGCTAATCTCAGTTTTGTATAGCTGTGATGTTAGGGTTTAAGACCCTTGAACGTATGTGGGTAAACAGTCAATCCTAGTTCCTTCATTTGGTCCCCAGGTGTCCTAGTCTCTGTACCCCGTCACCATCCAGGGCATTAACCTGTGAAAGTGAGTTCCCCTAAGTGAATATGATGTGCTGTCTCATTGCAGAACAGCACACCGTAGTGTGTCATGTTGCTTTTTTTTTTTTTTTTTTCGGTACGCTGGCCTCTCACCGTTCTGGCCTCTCCCGTTGCGGAGCACAGGCTCCGGACGCACAGGCTCAGCGGCCATGGCTCACGGGCCCAGCCGCTCCGCGGCATGTGGGATCTTCCCGGACCGGGGCACGAACCCGTGTCCCCTGCATCGGCAGGCGGACTCTCAACCACTGCGCCACCAGGGAAGCCCTGTCATGTTGCTTTTTAATGCAGCCTAAGCTTTCCTTAGCTCTTCCAGCAGCTGCAGTGTACTACTGTTTGCACAACTAAACTTGTGGTCGTCTTTGACCCTTTATGAACCATTGTTAAGTCAGGTCTTCCTCCTGTGATCTACTTCCAAGAGAAAAAGACAGTTACGGGAATTCCCTGGCAGTCCAGTGTTTAGGACTCAGCACTTTCACTACCTGCGTTCAATCCCTGGTCAGGGAACTAAGATCCCAAAAGCCATGGAGCAGCCAAAAGAAAGAAAGAAAGAAAAAGACAGTTATGAGGCCTCATGATTATGGGAAGTGCTGCTGGGCACATAGTAAGAACTTAACAAGTAAGAGGTCATTTTTCCTGTGACCATCTGTTTTGGCCGACAACTTGTCTTATTCATCCCCGAATCCCCCCAGTACCTAGCATAAGGCCTGATGCATGTGGCATTCGGTAAATATTGGTGGAATTAATGAAAGAAAAGATGAGTTGTGTCTAGCTGCCTATCGTCTTGTTACCTGACCTAGCTTGTGTAGATAATCGTGCATTTTGCTTCCGTCACTTAGAAAGCTAGCTCCCTGACCCAGCTTCACCATTCTTAGATGTGACAACAACGTGTTCTGATGTCCTGTCTAAGGCCAGCCCTGTCCTCATTCACAAACCTGAGTCTCAGTATTTTTTTTCTGTTCTCACTGGTTTTCTTCTACTCCTTCAAAGTCTTTTTCTGTCATGCTTTCTTTCTCGACTTTCTCGACTTTCCCTTCCATTCTAAGAACCTGCATCCCTTCTATTAAACCAGGGGGTAGAGAGGCATTCTCCTACCCTTTTGTCCTCTCTACTAGCAAAGCATTTTTAGAACATAAAATGAGGCACAAAAAAAAAATCCACACATCCTCCGCAGGTCACCAAAGCCGTTCCTTGGCTGTCCTTGTTTTGTATTGTTGTTGTTGTTTTGGGAGGGGGGTGTTTTTTGTTGAGTCATGTTTTGTCTTCCACCTTGGAGATTTTTACTTAATTACTCTGAGGTGAGCACAGTCATCAGTGTTTTTTTTTTATTATTTTGAAACAATCACAAACTTATGGAATGGTGGCAAGTACAGTATAAAGAACTTTTTTAATGAATCCTTTGAGGTCTGATACCCCATCACCCCTGAAGCTTTAGTGTGTATTTCCTACAAACAAAGAGTTCCTACATAATCAGAATGTAACCATCCCAATCAGGAAATGGTCACTTAATGCCTTATTACTGTCTGATTCTCAGACCTTATTCAGGTTTTACCATTTGTCCCAATAATATCCTTTTTAGCAAAAGGATCCACTTCAGACTCACATGTTGCATTTACAGTAGTTTTAGTGTCTCATCAGTCTCCTTGAGTCTGTTGCATCCTGTCAGGTGGCACGTATTGCCATTTTGTTCCACTACTGTCCACACTTTGGTCACTTGATGAAAGTGGTGTCTGCCAGCCTTCTTAACTATAAAATTACTCCTTTCCTCTATGAAATTAATAACTATTTTCTGGGGAGGTACTTTGAAGTTCTGTGAATATCTCATTTCTCCTCAAATTTTCCATGTATTCATGTATTTATGTATATCTCTGTGGACTCATGGTCCTGTTTTATGCAATGGTTATAATCCACTGCTATCGTTATTTATTTTGATGCTCACATCATCACGTATTTGCCAGTGGAAGCCTGTTCAGGCTGGCTTCTGTGTCCTTTTGACTCATCCCCATCATTTTTTTTAATTTATTATTTATTTATTTATTTATTGTTGGCTGTGTTGGGTATTCGTTGCCGCACACGGGCTTTCTTTAGTTGCGGCGAGCAGGGGTTACTCTTCGTTGCGGTGCACGGGCTTCTCATGGCAGTGGCTTCTCGTTGTGGAGCTCGGGCTCTAGGCGTGCGGGCTTCACTAGTTGTGGCACGTGGGCTCAGTAGTTGTGGCTCGCGGGCTTAGTTGCTCCGCGGCATGTGGGATCTTCCAGGACCAGGGCTCGAACCCACGTCCCTTGCATTGGCAGGCGGTTTCTTTTTTTTTTTTTTTTTTTTTATTTATTTTTGGCTGTGTTGGGTGTTCGTTGCTGCGTGTGGGCTTTTCTCCAGTTGCAGCGAGCGGGGGCTACTCTTCGTTGCGGTGTGCGGGCTTCTCATTGCGGTGGCTTGTCTTGTTGCAGAACACAGGCTCTAGGTACGCAGGCTTCAGTAGCTGTGGCACATGGGCTCAGTAGCTGTGGCTTTTGGGCTCTAGAGCGCAGGCTCAGTAGTTGTGGTTCGCAGGCTTAGTTGCTCCGCACCATGTGGAGTCTTCCCGGACCAAGGCTTGAACCCGTGTCTCCTGCATTGGCAGGCGGATTCTTAACCACTGCGCCACCAGGGAAGTCTCCCTACCATTTTTTGAGCCCTTCCTTTCTGGCATGAGATAGTCCTCCAGGCTCACCGTGTTCTTCCCCTGCTGTAACCCTAGAATTGGCCATTTATCCAAGGAGTTCTGGTTCCTTTTAGTGGAAAGTGGTGTTTAGAAAGCAAAGTCTAAGCATTAGGCATGCTCATGGCTATTGGGGTGTCACTCTTCCTTGGCCCACTCAGTGGACAGAGCTAGTGTGCTCATATAACACACACATGGACTTGTTTGCATCTCTCTCAAATGAAAACCATGTGTTCACAGTGATACTTCACAACAGGGATCATTCTAGAGTTTTCTCTTTCCATGATTGTAACTCCCTTTTCTGATGGTGAGAAACCTGGTTTCCACTATCCTTAATATTTTTCCTTAAGCAATCAATCCCCTTGCGAGCGACCAATCTTCCTTTTTCACCACCACCCACTCCCGAGCTCAGACACCCTCCTCTCTCTGCTCAGGCTCTCACTCTCCATTCCAGGCCGCCCCCGTATGGATACTTACCTTACCCCTCTTGGGCGCCAACGCCCCACCCCAGGTGACTCTAATGTGCAGCCAGGTTTGAGAACCACTGAGAGTTCTCAGGTTGAACTGCACTTCAGTCTTTTTTTTATCAACCATCTTCCACCTCATTGCTAACTGTTACTGATTGCTAGTTATTTGCAAGCTACCAGACATTTCCTGTCATGAAGAGCAACACCTACAATACTTTATTCTCACTGCTTGAAAGCGTTTAATCCTTCGGTAAACAGCAGACAGTCGGTGGAGCCCCGGCTCTGCTTCCGTCTCCCAGGTTGCTCATGGTGCTTTGAAAGCGGTACCCTGTTTTCCTCTGCTGAGGGCAGTGTTGGTATTAAAATACCAAGAAACACTGAGGTTTCATTAGTGTTCTATAAACTTGTCTTTTGCTGCTGTGGAGAAGATAGCTATTCTCTTTATCCTGTTATTCAGCTTTCAGTTCAAAAGCCAATGAGAATTTCGTTTGAGCCTCATTCAGATTTGAAAATGTCCCTAAAAGTCATCTGTTCCCATCTCCACTGCAACAGCTAAACGCTGCACACACACTATGCATGCCTTCTCAAATGTGGTGTTTATCTTTGAAAGTGTGAAGGAAGAAGTGTTTTGGAGGAACTACTTTTACCGCGTCTCCCTGATTAAGCAGTCAGCCCAGCTCACGGCTCTGGCGGCCCAGCAGCAGGCTACCGGGAAGGAGGAGAAGGGCCACGGCAGAGAGGATGAGTTGCCACTGACAGGTATATTCAGAGAAGATGTCACTCTGTGGGAAAAAAACAAAAGAGTTACTTTTAAAATATTCTTCATTTAGAGATTCTCATGAGCTTGTCATCATGTGTATACCAGAAATGTCATCGTCATCTTAGGGAAAGTTCTTTTCTTTCCAGAGGAAATGCTCATTCTTCCCTTGTTGCCCTCTCTCTGACCCTGCTCACCGTCTTCCCCCAGCTTTCTTTTACTTTGCTGTCTTTCTCTCGTTCTTTGGGTTTTTTATTTCTTCCTTTTTGTTTCTCCCTCCGTCACCAGTCGTCTTCCCATCTCTTTCCTTGCCCTTTTTATACCTTCTGTTCTCCGCTGACTCAGTTCCCTGCTCTGCTTCATTTCTCAGTCTTCCATTCAGCCTGCTCATTTCCCCAGTACTCCAGTCTGCAGAACAGAGCTAAGATATCCAGCCTGGAGCTAGACACGAGTCACTTACACATGTGACTCTTCCTCATTCTGACAGTTTTACCCCTGGTTTTGGGGGAAAGTGGTTTATAATAGCGGCAGTGATTTAATACCTATAATAAAAATTGAAACAAGATATGTATTTTGTGTCACATTTTTAACGTTTAATGAACACCTGCTGTGTATGGGTACCCGTTATAACTGGAGACTTATCCGTTCATGGAATTTTACATGATTACACAAAACAATGTGTCCTAAGGCACAGGTTGTACGGACCACTAGGAAGGTACCTGACACTGCATTTAGGGTCAGAGGAATGTAATGAATCTGCTCTACACAGTACCATTTGGCATTTTGCATGTAGATGTTAATATGAATCTCAGGTGTCTCTCATTCTTTAGTATTCCTTCTTTATTACTTTTATTGGAAAATGCCATTTTACCCAATACTGCCCGTGTATCAAGATGGGCTTAAGACAGGATTCAGTAAAGCCCGTCTGTGGTTAGGTTGAGAAGACAGAAGACGCAGCCTGTGAGGAAGAGGAGCCACTGTGCCTGAGCGTTACATTTTACTTTGTGAGAAAAGGAAAACTTGATAAATAACTTCATTCTCATTATCCTAAAAGAAAGAGCAGAACTATTCTTCAGTGCATTTTGCTAACACTGAAGTCAAAATTTATTTCCTGCTGGAAATCTTACATAAGGGGTATTGAATATGATGATACATATTAAAAAGATCCCCAAAAGAAAGAGGCTGAGATGGTTTCATCTGGGTAGTTCTTACTGCAGAAAAACGGAAAGCAGAACATTAAAAGCTAATTTCTGTAAATTATTTAGTATGATCATGCTTGTGGATAATTTAGTTGTTGTTATAATATGTATTCGGAATTGAATCAAGCAATTCTTGTCTCTTTTATTCTCACTTCTTAGAGGCAGTACGGCCCAAAACGCCACCTGTTGTAATCAAATCTCAACTTAAAACTCAAGAGGTAATACAGTTTTACATTATACCTAGTAGCTGATGTCTGGAAATGAAGTAGCTCTGTGTTGACTATCTCAGATACCATTTCAAAACTACTTATGAATATGGGTCTTATCTGTTCTGAAGAAGAGGGGTCCGGTACTTGAAGAGTTAAGGACCTACAGCTGAGACGTGAGACGATTCCCTGGCATCAGTAGTTCAAGATGTGCTCGTCAGGGATGGGACAGAACGATTGGAGTGATCCAGACCAGGAATGAGCGTAGAGATTCAGGTGGTAGCTCATGTGGTTACCGAGCCAGTGTGCAGGTTAGGAGGTGGAGAGCAGCGACCATCTGACTACCAGAGGAAGGGAATGAAAATGAGGCTGCGTTAAATTGTGAGATGACCATAAACACGAGCTCTAGTCTCTATATGTCGCTTCAAAAACCATTTCCAGAGCTCATTTGTTGCATTTCAGGATGAAGAGGAGATTTCTACCAGCCCAGGTGTTTCTGAGTTTGTCAGTGACGCCTTCGATTCCTGTAACTTAGATCAGGAGGACCTGAGGAAGGAAATGGAGCAGCTGGTGCTGGACAAAAAAGAGGAGGAGACAGTCGCGCTGGAAGGTACAGAGCCAACGACATCACCGTTCCTGTCCCCAGTGCCGAAGCTGACCATAGAAAATTGTTATTCTGGAGCAGATACACAAAACTGTGTCGTAACTTTTGCATCAAAACTGCTTCTCTGTTCCCCACTAGAAGGGGGATTCTAGCACACGTGACCTCGTCTCCTGTCCCTCTGCCCTTCTAAGCACAGAGGCTTAGAAAGGAGAAACAGATCAGAGAGGTTAAGTGAGTCTTCCAAGACGTCTCAGCCCTGAGAACACATGGCCAGGAGCGGGCAAGAAAGCAGGCACACCCCTTCACGTGGAGATGCTGCCCTGCGGCCTTCTGCTTTCAAAGCTGCGTCCTGCTGGGGTTTATACTGTAGGTAGAAGACTCTTTTCCCAGCTGCTGTGTGCCACTAGCACATCGCTTCTGGGAAGGAGTAGGCTGCTTTAAGAAACCAAATTAGCTTAAAAACTAAGGTAATTTAGAAAAACAGTGCAAGTGATGGGACTGCGTTCTTTGGCACATCAGGACAAATTACTGGCTTTCTAGTAGATAACAAGCAAAGGCTTGGGTTAATCATCATTCATGAAGCCTTCAGAGACTCACCATCGCGGAAGCCAGCTGTTCCCACTGTTGTGCAGAAAGCACCGGTGAGAAAGCTGACCTCCCAGAGGTGAACCGCCTGCCCACGCGCACACTGCACACTGCAGAGGGACTCTGCAGGAGAGAACTGCTGGGGGAAGCGGCTGGTGGGGGAAAGAGAAGCGAGTGGGGAAGTGAAAATCTGGGCTCGCTCCCCCCAGACCCCTTGTACCCCATCTATTTTCTGATACGATGGCTGCTGGCCACCGCGGAAGGAAGGCGGGCATGCGCCCCGCGTGCAGCAGGCAGTAGCTCGAGCAGACTGTGCCCTGCTTCCCTTGCTGGTGACGACTAGTAGCAGAGAGCCCACGGAGACTGGAAGGAAGCCTGGTCAGGATTCCCGTGGCATTGGCTGGCCGTTCTGGGCAAGCTATTCTTTCTTTGAATCCCTGCCCTAGTGATAATTTGGACCACTTAATATTCTTTCATATGTTAGTTGTCTCGGCCCCCCAGCTAAATTGTAAGTTCCTCAAGGGCAGGTACACCTTGTCTTTTTATCCCCTACAGCACCTAAAGTAGAGCTTAGCAGCCAGTAAGCACCTAATATTCATGAAATCGGTGTTTTGCTACGCAACATGGTCACTGCTATAAAAAATTGAAAACATTTGGTTTTTCTTTTCTCTATAGGTACTAAGTTTAAGGTTTATTTTTACAAGATGAAAATGAATTTTAGCTTTTACTTTTTAAATAGCTGGTTTGTTTTCTGGCTGTTTTATAACACTACATAGCAGATGCCTTATCCTATATGTATTTGCATACACCCGTATATTGAGCGTCCAAGTGGCAAGTTGCAGCTCGAAATCTCACCGGTGTGAGAGCTCAGGTAGAACCCACCTGGGGGGCCAGGCTTTGGCGAGAGACTGCCTGACTTCAGGTCCTGGTGTCTTTTGCCACTCGTGGGAGACCACTAAGCACAGACTGTGGAGCCCTGCAGATGTGGTTCCATCCGTATGTCTGTCACTGTCAAGCTGTGTGACCTTGGGCAAGTCACTTAACCTATAAGCCTCCATTTCCCCATCTGTCAAATGTGTATAACTGTATCTTTGGTCCACGTATTGTTCTAAGGATGAAAAGAGTGATATGTAGAGAGCACTTAGCCCTAGGCCTGGCTGAGTGAGTGCTCGAGAAATGTTAGCTGTTTTTGCTACCATCATCATCATTGGTAGTGGTAAAAATTAATTTGCGACCAAATATTAATTATCAATTATCCATTTAAATAGAAGGAAAATCAGAGACCTAGGTAAAGAAAAATAACATGCAAAACTTACTGACAACATCTGATACCTTTGCTTCTACATTTAATAAGTTTATCTTTCTAATCATATTAGTTAAAAATCTGTTCAATTTTTCTGAGCGCACACAGTGCTGAAGGCTGACACAGTAAATATTTCCGTGGTAGGACTTACACAGGTAGTTATGGTGGACTGCATTGTTAAGACTGGCATTAAAAATTCAGAATCTTTTTTTTTTTTTCTCATTTGTTTCTTTTAGAGGATTCTGCAGATTGGGAGAAGGAACTACAACAGGAACTTCAAGAATACGAAGTGGTGACAGAATCAGAGAAACGAGATGAAAACTGGGATAAGGAGATAGAGAAAATGCTGCAGGAAGAAAATTAGCTGAAATAAAAGAATAATCCTTAACATTCTGCAACTGACATTAAATTCTAGATGCTGACACTCGCTGAATCAGAAGGCACAAAAGAGTATGACTTTATGAAATTCAAAATTATCCTTTTTTCAAGCTGAAACTTGCCTCTTCTACTTAAGAAAAAGTACATAGGACAGTTATTCTAATAATCAAAAAGGGATGTTTTATGTAACATTTCTTTAAATCTAGTTAGCGATGTTCTTGTAGTCAGTACAGACATCTTTGTCACAGAAACACAAGTAAAATTTTAGAGTTCTGTTTTCCGTGAGGTCAAAAATAAAATATATTCTTCAATTGTCGTTTTCTAAACATTTGTACTTCTTGTTGCGTTTTTGTTGATACATATGCGTTAAAGTACCTACTTAATGAATTGATAACTATCAAAATGACCAAATGGTACCAAAGAACTTAAGAGGAAGCACTTTCAGAACTGTTTTCTTGCAAGTATTTTCTAAAATTCCATCTGGAAGCCAAAAGATAAAATAATTATGTTGATTATAATGATATAAACATCACTTAGTTTGACATTGAGAAATACTGTTTCTCAAAAAATATATATTTGTTTTTCTTTGGGGCCTTTTTTTTTTTAAATTATGCCACATTTAGTAATGTTTTCCTAAATTTCACATCGTGCTTTTTGTAGAAAGCAGGGTCTTTCATCCTTTTAGTGTTGATGACTGTCAGAAGGCTGTTCACCTTAAAGTCTCATGTTGTTTAAATCGTCACCACATATAAATGTTTTTGCTTTTTTTGTCTTAATTAAACTGTCAGTCTTTATAAAATTGTGTTCTCTGAATACAACTTTTGGAACTTCATTGATCAATCCTGCCTGCATTCTGCTGTAGCAGCACGACCGTTCATAGAACGTGGTTACTTGAAAAGGACAGATGGCTGAACATCCGAACACTCCACGGTGTTTGCTTCCCGAACCTTTCGGATTTTTCAAAGAGCCTTTATTTCATTAAGGGGAGTAGAATTAAGACATTTCTTATAGGGAACATGTACTTATTTACAGTCTTGATCCCATAAAAATTAGTCTACGGTCTTCTGGCAAAGATATAGTCAGCAAGAGAATTGGGTGCTTAGGTTTGTAGTTTGGGATATGCTCCTGTGAAGAAGCCAGGCTTCCTCAGCTAGGATCACTTGTGTTGTATTCGATGAAACCACTGACCCTATTACCAAGAGATTGCCACTTGTGGTGCCACAGTTGCTGATTACTGAGTTAGAGCTCAGAGGTGGTATCTGGCAACTTCTGAAAGAATCCTATTGAAGGGAAAAGTTTGCTAGAGTTTGCTGGAGGGAAAGAAATATGTTAAATGTTTTTAAGTAGTTAAAAATCCTAGATGTAAGCAGATCAGAATATGACAGTACTTGGCTCTTAGTATGTGTACTAAAATTCTTAACGATAAGTGTTGAATAAATATAAAAAAAGGAAAGGTTTCAGAGAATGTTAAAAAATAAAAACCTAAAATGAAAATAGAAGTATGTTAAGTTGTTGCTATCAGTTTTACATGATGCTCATTGCCTAATTGTGTGTTGCCCTGTGAAAATAAAAGGATAAAGTAAGATTTTATACACAGCATAAAAATACATTTAGGCTATAGTTTTATGGATCCATCAGTGGTGAAATGTTCTGCTTTTGTAAATTATACAGGTAACTGAAGTGCTATTCTTTTATTTTTCTTTTCTTTTTTTGGCCGTGCCTTTGGGCTTGCAGGATCTCAGTTCCCTGACCAGGGACTGAACCCAGGGCCACAGCAGTGAAAGCCTGGAATACTAACCACTAGGCCATCAGGGAACTCCATGAAGTGTTATTCTTTTAAAGGGCAAAATAATTTGTAACCTTGTTTGGTGGGAAATTTCTCAGTATTTATTACTTGCTTAGGGGTCATCCAAAAGATATACTGTGCATAAAAACACAAGCTTCATGAAACGTTAAAATATGAGGATAGTCCATCACACTGGAAATTGTACCTCACTACTCAGAGTGTAGCTTGGGAACCCTCGTCCTCTGCCTGCCCTGGGAGCTTCATAAAGGGGAAAAGAATTAAGGGCTTAGACATGCAGGGTCTCAGGCTCCGCCCCAGACCTGCTGGCCCAGACTGCGGTGCCAAGATTCCCTGGGGTTAGAATGGACTCCACGGCTTGAGAGGCGCTGCGCCAATGCAGTAATGCGCTCAGGAGAGCAGAATTTTCTGGGGCTTTTTACTTTTTACTCTTCCACTAGCGTCCTCAGGTGACACTGCCTTCCTAGTTGGCGTTACAGGTGCCTCTGCTGTTCCAGTTGTCACTCCCTGCCCACTCCCCTTTCCACATGGCCAAATTAAGAGGAACCAAGTTCCCAGGGGGACAATGAATAAGACTGCTAAATCAGATATTTCTAATAGCACATTTCAAAGTGTGTGCTCTACCAAGCGCAGAGGCGACGCTTTCCGAGAACTGTGTTATGTGTTCACAAGCCTGCAGCATCTAAGGGCTGATGTGCCTGCCCTGAAGGCTGTAAAAGGACGGATCGATGGAGTGTTTATGCACATGAAATCAAATAACAAAAATCGTTTAGGGCTTCCCTGGTGGCGCAGTGGTCGAGAGTCCGCCTGCCGATGCAGGAGACACGAGTTCGTGCCCCGGTCCAGGAAGATCCCACATGCCGCGGAGCGGCTGGGCCCGTGAGCCATGGCCGCTGAGCCTGCGCGTCCGGAGCCTGTGCTCCGCAACGGGAGAGGCCACAACAGTGAGAGGCCCGCGCACCGCCAAAAAAAAAAAAAAATTGGATCATACAATATGTGACCTTTTGTGACTGGTTTCTTTCACTTAGCATAATGTTTTCAAGGTTCATCCATGTGATAGCATGTGTCAGATTTCATTCTTTTTACGGCTGAATAATATTTCAGTATATAGAGAGACCAGCTTTGTTTATCAACTATCGTTGATTTACAATATTGTGTTAGTTTCAGGTGTACAGCAAAATGATTCAGTTATACATATATATGTATATATCTAAATTCTTTTATTCCGATTCTTTTCCATTATGGTTTATTACCATGAATTCAAAATATTGACTATAGTTCCCTGTGCTCTACAGTAGATCCCTGTTGTTTTTGTCAGTCTTAATAATAACAACGTCTCTCCGTTTTTCCCTCCAGTTCTAGGAGCCAGAGCTGTTTCTAGCAGTTACTACCTTAAGGTGGTTCCCTTTTTGCCTTTTCAGCTCTCCAATACATGGGTTAACCAATCTTTATATTATAATGATTTTTTTTTGATGTTGACCATTTTTAAAGTGTTTATTGAATTTGTTACAATACTGCTTCTGTTTTATGTTTTGCTTTTTTGGCCGTGAAGCATGTGGGATCTCAGCTCCCTGACCAGGGATCGAACCCATTCCCCCTGCATTGGAAGGCGAAGTCTTAACCACTAGACCGCCAGGGAAGTCCCCCATTCTTTTTTTTTTTTTTGCGTTACGCGGGCCTCTCACTGCTGTGGCCTCTCCCATTGCGGAGCACAGGCTTCGGACGCGCAGGCCCATCGGCCATGGCTCACGGGCCCAGCCGCTCAGCGGCATGTGGGATCCTCCTGGACTGGGGCACGAACCCGTGTCCCCTGCATCGGCAGGCGGACTCTCAACCACTGCGCCACCAGGGAAGCCCTGGGGTATCTTTTTTGATGAGTTGTAGTGTCTTCCTGTCGATGATTGTTCAGCAGTTAGTTGTGATTCAGGTGCTCTTGCAAGTGAGCACGTCCTTCTACTCCGCCATCTTGAACCAATGTCCTATATAGAGATTTTCAACAGTGCCTAACCCCACAAGTATTTTGTATTTTTCTTTACCACTCTCTTTATACATATAGTTTCCACTTCCTTGCAAGTCTGTAATTCTGGCCGAGACTTGTAGAAATAAATCAGAACAAAATTCATGAAGCCTGTATATGCAATATATGTATTTGAATTTTTGAAATGCATGTACTCTCTCCCAACATTCCCTATATGACAAGAGTTTTTATTTGAAGTATCCTCTTCCTGCTGGAACTGACACCCCAGTGTTTGCCAATCTAACTGTACATTCTACAGCCTGCCATCGGTATGCCTGAGCAAGCTAGGTATAAGGTATAATCATTTTTTAAATCTTACAGTATCTGCCAGAAATGTGGAAGTGTGTAGCAAATGCTGAAATTGGCCAAATTCTTATAAGGACTAAAATCAGGGTGCGCACAGAAGGATGGTATTGGGTAATCGAATTAAACAATAAGCTCTCTGTTCTATGAAAAGGCAAATACTCCTTTTCACTACCTACAACCCCAAGAGCATGCAACAAACATGAAATTGAACTCTTTTGTTGAAATAATACCCTTGGCTACTTTAAAGGTTAGTAGGAGCTTTTCTTTCTCTGAAAATTCTCCAAGGTAGACAAGTCAAACTAGCGTGGTTTAACTCCTTTTGACACTTCAAGATACGGCTCAGATGTCACTTTAAACCTTCCTTAAACTTCCCTACCACCAGTAGAAAATTACACTTAAGCTGTTACTTTGCAATACCTTTATCTTCGGAATTTTGTTACTGTTTTTTTTAAATTTTTTTATTGGAGTATAGTTGATTTACGATGTTGTGTCAGTTTCTGCTGTACAGTGAGTCAGTTATACATATACATATATCCACTCTTTTGTAGATTCTACTCCCATATAGATCATTGCAGATGAATTATGTTACTGTTTGTTATTTGTATCACTGGCAGTGTTGGCCTGAGAGCCCTTATTCTAAATCGTGGTATGCCTGGTGTCTAATTAAGTGCTCAGAATGTAGTAGGTGCTCAGTAAATGTTTAACTGATGAATGAACTTTCTATTGCCACTAAGTTTACCCTGGGATGATCTTGGTCCCGTGGCTGCCTGAGGTCTTCTCAGTGTGGCAGCGGGATGTTGCCACTAGGACACTCTCCAAGAGGTTGTGAGAAGGGATATCACCTTGGGGAATTGGAGGTTTGGCCCTCATCTGTATAGATCCGGAAAATTGAGTGGCCAGTGTACTTTTGCTATTCAGAGTCTCTTTTCCTCAAAAAGTATGTATTGAGAGCTTTCTCCAAGCCTGGCCTTCTGCTGAGTGCTGAGAATATAGAAGTTCCATGGGCACGGCCCCTGCCCTCACTTCATTTACCACCTAGCTGCAGGAGTCCATTCAACAAGCCCTAAAAAGAAACAACTCAAGGGAGTTCCCTGGTGGCCTAGTGGTTAGGATTCCATGCTTTCACTGCCGGGGCCTGGGTTCAATTTCTGGTAGGGGACCTGAGATTCAGCAAGCCAAAAAAAAAACCATGAAAAAATAAAAATAAAGGGCTTCCCTCGTGGCGCAGTGGTTGAGAGTCCGCCTGCCAATGCAGGGGACAGGGGTTCGTGCCCAGGTCTGGGAAGATCCTAAATGCTGCGGAGCGGCTGGCCCATGAGCCGTGGCCGCTGAGCCTGCGTGTCCGGAGCCTGTGCTCCGCAATGGGAGAGGCCACAACGGTGAGAGGCCCGCGTACCGCAAAAAATGAAAAATAAAAAAATAAAAATAAAAACAAGCCCTTACACTGAAATGTGGGACTGGCCTGATATGGGAAGTACAGCATGCTAGAGATGCAAAACAGGAGTACCCAAAATATTCCGGCCCCCGAGGGGCTTCCGAACACACTCCCAGAAGGCACTGTCTCCAGAATATGGCTCTCAGTCCCGATTTACAAAGTCAAAATGTCCCTTTATTAATAATGAGCAGTAGAAGCATCTCACTGAATAAAGTATACACTGTGGACAGAGAATGTCACCTGCATTTCAGTAAACAAAGGATGTTGTGGCCATAAAGCCACCATTCACTGTAGCCGCCCTTGAGGGTGAGCCTTGAGTGGATTCAGGATAGAGAAAAACAGGATAGTGGCCCTAGATAGTTAAGGTGCATATCAAAGGAATGATTTCAATGAGCCCAGACTCTTGCATCTTCCCAAACCAAAATCATTAACTTGAGATGGCTGTTTTTGTGATTAGCAGTAATCTTTTGATGTTCTGATGGTTGACTACATGTTTTTTTTCCTCAGCAAAATACTCATATATCCTGGCTCTTCCCTTACCTATTTTATTTATTTATTTAAATTAAAAAATATTTTTTTGGCCACAGTGCTTGGCCTGTGGGTCAGGGAATCTTAGTTCCCTGACCAGGGATGAAACCGGTGCCCCCTGCAGTGGAATCATGGAGTCCTAACCACAGGACCACCAGGGAAGTCCCTCGTTCCTTACTCTTTGGAGCAGTCTCTCAGAGCTAACTGAGAGGCTGTATCCCAGGCTTAAGTCCTCAGTAAGTTCGCTGAATAAAACATAATTCTCAGGAGTTCCCTGGTGGCCTAGTGGTTAGGATTCTGGGCTTTCACTGACAGGGCCCGGCATTCCATCCCTGGTCGGGGAACTGAGATCCCACAATTAGGTTGTGCTTTTTTTTTTTTTTAGTCGACTACACACATCAACATTCCCTCTCCAGAGTCAGACCCACATAGGGAGACAGATTCTAATGGGAAGGTTTTTTGGTGAGTAAGAAATCAAAACAAGGCTCCTGTTCAAAGGCATTAGATTAGCATGCTGGAGCCTCCATCCCCACACTAAGGATAGCCTTGGAAATGGGGTCGTTATTTCTTTTTTTAAAAAAATTATTTTACATTTCAATTGGCTTTTTAAAAAAATATTACTTATTTAATTTATTTATTTTTGGCTGCGTTGGGTCTTCGTTGCTGCGCATTGACTTTCTCTAGTTGCAGGGAGCTGGGGCTACTCTTCGTTGCAGTGCGCGGCCTTCTCATTGCGATGGCTTCTCTCGTTGCGGAGCACAGGCTCTAGGCGCGTGGGCTTCAGTAGTTGTGTCAAGTGGGCTCAGTAGTTGTGGCACACGGGCTTAGTTGCTCCACGGCATGTGGGATCTTCCTGGACCAGGGCTCGAACCCGTGTCCCCTGCATTGGCAGGCGGATTCTTAACCCCTGCGCCACTAGGGAAGCCCGGGGCCATTATTTGTGAAGTTCTCTTTTTTGACCAGGATTCTCTCTCTCCCAAACATTGCTTGGATGGGCCAGTCAGCCTGGCCTCCCTGACTCTCCCTTTTCTAGGTTTCCACTCTTCTGATGAGACACACTGCTTCTTGAGATTTGTCAGTACCTTTGATCATATTATACGGTATGACGGGGTCTGTTAATTTACTGCCAGCAAAGACTGTGTAGTAGTCGTAGTAGTAGCCTCTGTGTGTGTGTGTGTGTGTGTGTGTGTGTGTGTGTGTGTGTGTGTGTTGTGTAAAATTAAGGGCTAGCAATGACCCCAATCAGGACGTCACACACCAGGGGAGGGGTAGTCGGCTATATTAATCAGGGAGTCTGTATTCCAGATTCTAGCTACTACAAATGCTTCTGTTAGCCATAGCTCAATCAATAGCAGAGGCTTTGCTAAGTAGCAAAATGAAAGTTAGAAATGGGTTTTCATTGGTGAAAGTAGTAGCTTGTTAGCCAGTATGATGGGTGTCAGAAATGGACTCACAGCGGTGAAATTAGTAATATTCAAGATGTACATTGCTTAAAATTTGAGTCTCTTCACCGTTGCATTGACAGGGTATGAGAACCTAGCAATCTGAAGCCTGCTCCCTAAGGGGTAATACTACAGGCCAAACCTCTAAATAGCCCTGTGTCCAGCTATGAACTCTGAGGGTTCCAGTTCCCTGTGGCCACAAGGCCAACAGAATCCTGCCTCTGTAATAGAGGCAAGTTGGCCTCTTAACAGGACAGAGAGCTGGGGGCATCACTGAGCTTACTGCTCTTAAGAACTTTCTGCCTCAGGCTCCTGGCTGTTTACTAAGCATCTGAATAAGTGGGCCCGTATTCAGGTACATGCATAGCCTTTAGGCAGGAAGTGGGGAGAATACCCCCTACTGGCGACGAGCTGTTTTTCTTGTGACCTTCACCTTTCTGGCAGGTAGAGTTCTTAACAGAGACCATAAGTCCTTGAGCAAAACGTGAGAATAATTAATGCAGATAGATCATGGGATGCCTATTAAAGAGTTGGAAATAAAGAAATGATAGCTCTTGGGACTTCCCTGGTGGTCCAGTGGTTAAGACTCTGTGCTCTCAATGCAGGGGGCCCGGGTTCGATCCTTGGTCAGGGAACTAGATCCTGCATGAATGCCGCAACGAGGATCCCGCATGCTGCAACTGAGACCTGGCACAGCCAAATACATAAATATTGGGGGAAAAAAAAAAAAGAAATGTTAGCTCTTGAAGACTTAAAACATAACCCCAATAATGGATCCCAGCTGAGATAAGTACAGTGCTTTATAGAGCCTTGGGTTAAGGCTGGACAGTAACCTCTTTGAAGGCATTTAAACAAAGAATGGGTCTATCAAAAATCAGGTTAGTTTGACCTGAGGAAGAAGAGAGTGATCTGAGACCCAGAGAGCCAGCGAGAAGCTATTCTTTCTCTTTCCCTTCTGCTAAGCTGTTTTCCTTAGAAATGGATCACTAAGCCTGGCCCACTTGCAAGAATAGGGGAATCAGACTCCACCTTTTGAAGGGAGGAGCATCAAAGAACTTGTGGACAGATTTTAAAAAACACCATCCCCTCTATTAAAGACGTTGTAAGAAGCAGACCTCTGAAATTCATATTTCTCGCGGGAGCAGTAATAGCTACGTTTCTCTTGAGCACCCGGTTTGTTTTTATTTTGTTATGTTGTGAATCACTCTGTAAATTGTGTTTTCCTCTTTTCCCAGCTGTCAAGAAGCTCAAAATAAAAATTTGGCTCATGTCCAGCTTGTGGACAAGAACCTCAAGGCTTGTGTTTTATGGAATCAACTCACCCATGACTTCTTCTTATTTTTCCTGATCCTTCTTTCACTTTCACTTTCTTGCCATTTCTCTCTCTCTCTCTCTCTCTCTCTCTCTGCCTCTCTATTTGTATATAAACGAATGATATGACATATATCTATATATCTACACACACACATATGTATGTCGTGGCATATCGTGTATGTTTACAGCCTTCCAAATCCCTTTGAAATAAGAATGTATATAAATAAAACAAATACAATTAACTATTTTTCATTTCTCTTAAGACTTGAGGTCACTTGCATAGTCCTTTTGTTTTCTTAATAAAGATAACTATTTTTTTTAATTCCATGCATACTTATACTCAAACAATACAGAAAATCATGAAGTAAAAATACTCCCAAGTTTCATCTCCCAGGGAAAAACATTATTAACACTTTGGTTAATGTCCTTCTAAACATCTCTTTATAAACCTACAGGCAATTCTATGAAAATGGATTTTTTTTAAGCTCACTGTGCTATGTATATTTTCTAGGTCAATTTAAAAAATGTTTATCATTTTTAGTAGCTGCATGGTGTTCTCTTGTACCATAATTTAACTATGGTGCATTTTAATACTCAATTCCCCAGGCGGGTTAGAGGCAGCATTACCGATAGATTTTTTCTGCATCTCACTGGGACTTTTGCCTTTAAGAAGGTGAGGAATAGTGGCCGAGGCCATCAGCTTTATATAGTGTCTAGGTATGGGTTCATTATCTGCTGCTCTAGTTTTGAAATCTCATAGCTGGACTGAGGTGTTCTGCCTGTGAAATAAAATAATGGTACTTTCCCCAAATTTACAGAAATAATTAAAATTAATAGAAGGAATTTCCCCAATATTGAAATTTACTCTCACGTAAGTTATTAAATTTTTGGCGCCTGACACCACTACTTAGTATTCTCTCATAAAAAATGACATAGGATTTACACAAATTTTCATAATGAGTTATTTAAGGCAACATGTCAGGATTTCATGACGCTCTGTGACTATCAGAAGCTCGGTCATTGGAGATCTGGTTCCATCAGATGTAAATAGGGAGTATGCCTGAGAAAAAAATCCATCCCCGCCCTAATCTCGTCAAGAAAAAAAAATCGATTCAGCAAACCGAGTTTGTTAAAAAATTTCAGTAACGAAACAACTGGCGGAGGAAGCCAGTACGTTCAATGTGTATTAAGCGCCAACTAAGGGAGGAGAACTGTGCTAGAAGCCCGGGCGGTTCAGCCAAGGTGAATATGACGCAGCCCGCACCCCGCAGGAGCTCGGGACCGCTGAACGGTGCTGAGAGCTCTGGTGGAGGGGCAGGACTCGGGACAGGTGTCGAGCCAGAAACCTCAAATTCTGAAAGCCATTACAACTCTCCCGCCTTGAAAGTCACGAAGTATTTCTCCTCATCCCCCAATCATTCGGGCTCTGTTCCGAAGAAGAGCAACCAAAACAAAAGCAGAACAATGTGTCCCCGACCACGCTCCCTCCCAAACACTGAACTATTTCTGAACTTTTCCCGCAGGATGATAAGCAGTACCTTCCGGTACCGGTACATCGCCCCTAGAAAACTACAAATCCCAGGAGGCTGCACGCGCAGCACAGTGGGTACTCTTCCCCCATTTCAGAACGCCGCATTACGCTCCAATCCTGATCCGGGTCTGCGAGCCGTGGCCGCGCAGCCTGCTGGGATTGTAGTCCGCTCCAGAGTCCCTTTCCTCGTTCGCGCAGGCTCGGGCGGCCTCTGTTCGCCCTTCGGCCCTGCAGTAGCCCAGCCCCGGCTTCGATGCTCCCCACCCCCAACCCGCTCCGTCCCCTCAGGGGCCAACCTCCTCCGGTCACGTGGGGAGCCTTGCATGCGGCAATTGGCTGGGGGATTCAGGGGTGGGGCGCGAGGCCCTGCGAGGTTCCGTGCCCCTTGTCGGGCTGCTTGTTTGGCTGCTGCCGTCACCTCATGGCGACGCGGGTAGAAGAGGCTTCGCGGGGAAGAGGCGGCGGCGCCGAGGAGGCAGTTGAGGCCGGACGGGGCGGACGGCGACGCAGCCCGCGGCAGAAGGTCAGTCTGGGGGGTGCCTGCGTTGTTGCTGGGCCCGGGGAATGCTGGGGCTAGCTGTTTCGGGGTGCACCTCTTCTCTCTCCCGGGTTACCTTTAGCCACGGGACGACCATCGGCCCTCTTCGCTCCCAGGGTGACGACGGTGGGAGCAGGTGAGGGGAGTGGAACCGGGGTGGATGGGGTGGGAGGGGGCGATGGTTGGGGATTGAGGCGGGGGCGGGAGTGAGGGCAGGGGGCGCAGCCGAGTGGGAGGGGGAAGGGGTGCTTGGCGGGGGCGCGCCAGGTGTGACAGCCACGTGCGGCCGGCGCCGCGGGGCCCCGGGCGCCAGGTGTTCCCTCTCCCAGCCCCCGTCCTCCGCGTGCTTCCAGTGCTCCTAGCGCTGGGCGCCGCCGTTTGGGCTTCCAGGGGTCGCTGGCTCGCCCTCCTCGCGCCGGGCAGGTGCGCGGGGCGCGCTGCTGGGTGCGCCCGGGCGGCGCGGGCGAGGCTGTTGCGCAGTAAGATAACCGCGCGGGAGCCGGGGCTGCGCTGCGCCCCCTTCCCCCGCCCCCCTGCGCTCCCCGCCACTGCGCGGGCTGGCGAGCCGGGCCTCTCGGCCCCCGGGACCCAGGCCCAGCGGCTGCTCTGTGGGCGCCACGGGCTTGGCTGCACGTGGGGAGAAGATGCTGGAGGACCTGGGTCCCGCACAGTTGGGAGCAGCATCGCGGATAACCGGTCTTCCCAATCCAGCCCTCCCTCCTTCCCCTTCTCGCTCTTTATTTCTGCCCCTTTTCTTTCTTTCTCCCCCCCCCCCCCCCGCCTTGGTGAGCGGAAACTTGAGCGCCTCCCCCAGCTTGGCCTTTGGTCTCTCTTAATCTGGGAGTCGGGCTGGATTGTTCCCCTTGCCTTATTTGACTCAAGTCAAGGAGTTTTCAGTGTCTCCCTCCCTTTCTGGAGGAAAATCCCGACCTTCAGAATGGGAGAATTCCACTTGTTCTGGAGTCAGTGGGTGGAGTTCGAAAAAAATTGCACAACAAACGGGATACAGGGCTTTCAGGGCCCAGGAAGAGAGAAGTGCGGGGAAAAGGACTGGAAAGGTGGAAACCCGTCTCGTTCCTTGCGTTTGAACAGATTGAAACATTCAAGTTGTTGGACGTCGTGCTTGATCACTCGGGGCTGTTTAATGTCACTTAATTATGCGTTTGAATACTCTTAAAGATCACTCCTGTTGGAAATTACGAAATAATATTTTTCTAATGCGACTCGTGAACTTGAAAAAAAAAGAACAAAGGTTCGCTTTACCTCTGCGCAGAGTGTCAAGAATTAGCTTTTCGAGGCCTGTTTCTAAGGTCAGGTGTTTTCACGTCTGTCTTCATGAGCGTGTTACTGCTTCTCAATTACCTGTCTTTCTCTCCCTCTCTTTGTACTCTAAAAGAAAGATCCAGTACTTGAAGGACTGAAAAAGAAGCTGGACCGAACGGAACTCTAGGGATTCAACACTGTCACTTTGGACACCTCACTTATTCCCTGAGGGTGGGGAGCCTCAATCTCAGGGTTTGATTTCATAGGCCCCCCAGGGGAGGACTCCGATAAAAAGCCAGTGCAGTTGAGGATATGAGTTCCTTTTTATGCCCCTAGTCTAAGGATAAAAAGTCAGCACTAGGAACTGACGTTTAATCAACTAGCATTTTAAACGACGAAGAGGTAATGACCCTTTGACGCAGTTCTCTGCTTAACAGCTAGGTAAGAATAGTCAGGTGTGTCTGTACTGTCACAGTTTTGTTTACTTACTCAGGCACCATTCTTCTTTGCTCAGGCTTTTCTGGGCATCTTTTTTCCTTTTGATTTACAATTGACTATGACGTGGAATTGAAATACATGGCTAAATATTAGTTTCTGAATTTTCGTTTTAAAAAATTGGGTGAATATCTTGTGTTTGCAGAAGTCACTTTTTAAGTTATTTTCTTCGGACCCCTCGTTTTTTATTTCCTCTGAGCCACTAGCTTGAAAATATATTCGTAATTCTAACTTGACCTCCTCAGCCCTATTTTTCAGGAAGCAGAAATGGTGTTTAACTAATTGAGTTGTTTTGAAAATATTGAAGGAATTAAAGGAACAGTGACCGTTTTGTCACTTTTGGGTTACATTATGGGACTTAAAAGTGAGAAACAATTGGAGATGGGCTTTGTTGCTTCCTGTTTGTCTTAACCATCTAGTCACTCTTGACCTCAGGTAATTGTGGCATTGTTTCATAACTACTGCTATTTGGATGGTCTCTTAAGGTGACTTTTTTCTTTTAACATTACAGTACATTTCTAAGAGTCTCTTGAATTGTCTAAAACTGCTGTCTGATGTGATAGCCGCTAGGCACCTGTGGCTATTTAAGTGTTAATTAAAATTAAGTAAAATTAAAAATTCCCTTCCTCAGTATACTAGCCACATTGCAAGTGTTCAGTAGCCAATGTGACTAGCGGCTACTGTGTTAGAGCAGATCTAGAATATTTCCATCATTGCACATTGCATAAAGTTCTGTTGGACAGCACTGGTCTAAAAAGATGGGATATTACTTTGTCAAGTATTCCAGGCATTTTTTAGAACACCAAGCTCCTTCATAGTACTTCCTAAATCCTTGTGTAGAATTTGTGGGGTTTTTTTTGTTTGTTTGTTTGTATTTTTACTAGAATTTGTTTTATAAGGTTGAGTTTTCAAAAAACGAATAGACTATTTTTTGAGCAGTTTTAGGTTTACCAAAAAATTTAACATAAATTGCAGAGTTCCCATTTATCCCCTCACACCACACCCCTTTCCCCTATTATTTATATCTTGCAGTATTGTGGTACATTTGTTACAATTGGTGAGCCAATATTAATACATTCTTATTAACTGAAGTCCATAGTTTACATTAGGGTTCCTTCTTGGTGCTGTTTATTTATATTCTAAGAGTTTTAACAAATGTATAATGACATGTGTCCACCATTACGATATCATACAGAACAGTTTCACTGCCCTAAGAACCTCCATCCCTTCCTCTCTTCCCCCAAACCACTGGCCACCACTGATCTTTTTACTGTCTCTATAGTTTTGCCTTTTCCAGAATGTCTAAGGTTGATTTTTTTCCCCCTAGATTTTTGCTTGGGAGTGTTAAAAATTATTTAACTACTCTTAAAAACTTATTTTCAGGTCAGATAGGAAGGATAAAGATATATGGAATCTATGCTCAAATTAATGAAATGTTACATTTACATGTTGCCTTATAGTTTTTATAGCATATTTTTGCACATACATTAAGTCTTTCAGCATCACTCAGGTGCTGTGGAGAAGGCTGGGCAACTGTCATTGTCCTCATTTATAGATGACAAATTGCTCAGCAAGGTCAAGTGATTTGCCCAAGGGGTGAAGCCGAGTGTGGAAAGTACCCTTTCATCTACACTACAGTAATAAGTAGCGTGGTAGTGGGCAAATAGTATGGATTTGGAGTCAAGACCCGTCCGTGGCTCTTGCCACCTATTAGCTGTGCAACCTTGGGCAGGTTTCGCAATCTTTCTAAGCCTCAATTGCATCATCTGTAAAGTGGCGATGATGCTAATCCCTACCGCATAGGACTGTTGTGAAGTATGAGAGTTGAGGGCTTCCCTGGTGGCGCAGTGGTTAAGAACCCGCCTGCCAATGCAGGGGACACGGGAAGATCCCACATGCCCCGGAGCAACTAAGCCTGTGCGCCACAACTACTGAGCCCACGTGCCTAGAGCCCGTGCTCCGCAAGAGAAGCCACCGCAATGAGAAGCCTGTACACCGCAACGAAGACCCAACACAGCCGAAAATACATAAGTAAAAATAAAATTAAAAAAAAAAAAAAGTTGATGTGACACGTTCAGCCCAGTGCCGGGCATGTAGAATTTTACTTGGTGGGGAGGCTAGCATATATGAAAGATCCGTTTCTCTTGCTTTTAGGGTGTTATTCTGTAAATCTATCTTCCAACCTTTGTGTCCTTCACTCTTCCCAGAATCTCTCAGTGATAGACTTAATGAGGAGAAATCAGGTCAGGGTGGGGCGAGAGTATGGGGTAGGAAGAAACCATTTCGTTGTCTTGTTTTTCTCCCCATTTGCGGACTTGATGATGAATTTCCACTCTTCTAGCACAGAGATTAAGTAATAAGAATCAAAGTGATCTTCGCTTTACGACATTGTCATCTAATTCTATCAGCAAACTTTGGTAAGTTTTATTTTCATGGAGAACCAAACGGGCAAAGCAGTCATGAGAGCAGACCAGATACAGCACATCCCTCTAGCAATACCACATTCATAGATCGTAATATGCCACAGTTATTTATTACATTACTGGAAGGTGTTGTATATGTTATTTTGTGTCATTTATATCGGTCTTGACTAGAGCAGTTTTACTTAGGAGTGTATATACCAAATCCAGATTCCATAAAACAGGTCACATGTGATTTCCCTTTGTGTGGGATTCTTCACAGAAGGAGTCACTATAATAGTTTTCCTTTCAGTAGATATGCTGTTCAGGTTTTACACTTTGCAGAGAGTTGTACTTCAAAGGAAAGGAATTCGAGTTCTCACTGTTTCCTGCATTGTGCTCAGCACTTAAAATGTGCTTGCATTCTGATATCTTCCTTACCTCTGCAGAATAGGTGGTATCCCTAGATATGTAGATAAGGCATCTGAAGCTCAGTCAAAACAACAACAGCAAATCTTGCTCAAATTAAATAACACAGCTCAGAGTTGGTGAAGTTGGCCTAGAGCTGGTATATAATCGTGTAATTGATAACGCAACTGATGTACCCTACTGCATGGACAGTTTGCGCTTTTCTAACCTAATATCCCAAAGAAATCCCTTTGCCTCTTCCCCCCACCCCCTTCTTCCCAATTACTTTTTGTTTGGTTCTAACACGATTACAGTTTCCACTTTTTTAACCTAATATCCCAAAGAAATCCCTTTGCCTCTTCCCCCCCCACCCCCCTTCTTCCCAGTTACTTTTTGTTTGGTTCTAACACGATTATCAGTAACTTTTAGTTAATGTAATGGATGTGACAGTATTTAAAGTGTGTAAAGTGGTATACAAGTTTAATATAGTATTCATCAACATTGAGAATTAGCTATGTTTAAAATTTTCCCAAGTGGGGCATTTCTAGAAGAGGATAAAATAGGTTAGGTGACCCTTTAAGGGTTTGAACCTTGAGTATGTTTTTATGATTCAATTTATTTCCTAGTTGAAATGCTCTTGGGACTTACAACTACTTAAATTTTATTACTTGAAGGAAAAGATGTATAAAATGACCATTGTTGTCCTGTTGTGCTGGCAACATAGTTTTATTAACATTTATTGCTCAGGGTGCTGGTTTGCATTCTGTGTTACATTTCCAAAATGTCCCCAGGACGACCCCCATTACCCCCACTTCCTACTCTGTAGTCTGCCACGAGTAATATTGCTAAACTACCACTTGTTCATTTTTCTTCTTTCCCTATTCAGGTCAAAGTAGAATGGTTTGTTGAGGAAGATGTGCCAGTAGCTTAGAAGCACGTTTCGTTAAGGATGTTTCATTTTTTAAACTTATTTATTTATGCTGCGCTAGGTCTTACTTGTGGCATGTGGACTCTAAATTGCGGCATGCATGCGGGATCTAGTTCCCCAACCAGGGATCGAACCCAGGCCCCCAGCATTGGGAGTGTGGAGTATTACCCGCTGGACCACCAGGGAAGGCCCAAGGATGTTTTAGATTGACATGTGGATCATATTTAAAAGTGAGAATGCATAATTTGCAAATGCATCCTTATTCACATATTATAAACAGTTCTGCATGGTAGCAATATATATTCATTACAGCTTATCTTACTACTCTAGGAGGTAGGTACTGTGCATCTCTAGTTTACAGATCAGGAAACTGAGAGGTTGACCTCCCTATGGCAACACACGAGGTAGTAAGTGGTATATTCAAAGGCCGGGGTCTCTGGGCTCCAAAGCCATTAGCCATATTCCATGTCTCTTGTGCTCTCTAAACACATTTCTTGAGGATGGTAAATAAAAATGTGCTCTTCGTTGAATGTGAGTAAAACTTGGTGATAGGTAAAATGAGTAATGGTTTTTGCTGAATGAAATCAAGTTACAAAGGGTGGGGTTAGGTCATTGGGGGTATAGGAAAGCTATTGTAATCCAGGAACCCAGGGAATTTTGAGCCTTATAGCTTTTGTTTCATTGCCTTAGGCCCCAGGTTGACCTTAAGATATTTGATTTAGGAAGTGTGCTTTTGACTCCCTGCAAAGGCACCTCCAAGTGTAGTTTGGATGAATTAAAAGGTAGAGGGTTTAGAGAGAGACCCTTTTTTTAACCTCTCAGAGTCTGCATAGCACAGTGTTAACAAACAGCTGAAGTGGTTGGGTTAAGTAGGACAAGAAAAAGAGAAGGTTTGATGTTTCAAAGGTGCATCATGATTGGTCCATGTGGAGCTGGCGAAGGATGACTTCATAAATTTGGAACAGGGGTGTTGCGTTTACGTAACCTGTAAAAAGTAGAGGACCATTTTACATCTCAGGAGTCTGTGGCTTGAAGATGCTAAATGTGTGGCCTGGCCCCTGCCCTTCTGCAAAGTAGATCAGGCCCAAGCACATTTCAGTAGCTTTGGGAATTAACATCTTATTTTCTGATCCTTTTGCCACCTAGATAGGTGTTCAGGCTAATACAGGTATCTCTCAGATTGCTGCTCATCACTGAACTACAGTTTTAGAGCTTGAAGTGATTTTGCAAATTATGGAGTCCAGCACCCTTCCTTTTAATAAAAGAAATGGCCATAGAAGTTAAATGTGAAATCGAGTGCCATTATCCTTGGATTAAAAGGCAAACGATGTGCACAGTCTAAGATAGATGTTAGCACCAACCACTAGAGATAGTAGCACAAACCCCTGCTGGAGAGAGCGTGCAGCCAGAGAAGCTGCATTCTGACAGGGCCTTTTCCAGACCTGTTGGCTCCTTTTTAAAAAAATTTTTTAAATTTAATTTTATTTTTTTATACAGCAGGTTCTTATTAGTCATCCATTTTATACACATCAGTGTATACATGTCAATCCCAATGGCCCAATTCATCCCCCCCCCCACCCCCACGCCCCCCCCCACCCCTACGCTGCTTTCCCCCCTTGGTGTCCATAGGTTTGTTCTCTACATCTGTGTCTCAATTTCCGCCCTGCAAACTGGTTCATCTGTACCATTTTTCTAGGTTCCACATAGATGCTTTAATATGCAATATTTGTTTTCTTTTTCTGACTTACGTCACTCTGTATGACAGTCTCTAGATCCATTCACGTCTCAACAAATGACCCAATTTCATTCCTTTTTATGGCTTATATTCCATTGTATATATGTACCACATCTTTATCCATTCGTCTGTCGATGGGCATTTGAGTTGCTTCCATGACCTGGCTATCGTAAATAGTGCTGCAGTGAACATTGGGGTGCATGTGTCTTTTTGAATTATGGCGTTCTCTGGGTATATGCCCAGTAGTGGGATTGCTGGATCATATGGTAATTCTATTTTTAGTTTTTTAAGGAACCTGCATACTGTTCTCCATAGTGGCTGTATCAGTTTACATTCCCACCAGCAGTGCAAGAGGGTTCCCTTTTCTCCACACCCTCTCCAGCATTTGTTGTTTGTAGATTTTCTGATGATGCCCATTCTAACTGGTGTGAGGTGATACCTCATTGTAGTTTTGATTTGCATTTCTCTTATAATTAATGATGTTGAGCAACTTTTCATGTGCTTCTTGGCCATCTGTATGTCTTCTTTGGAGAAATGTCTATTTAGGTCTTCTGCCCATTTTTGGATTGGGTTGTTTGTTTTTTTAATATTGAGCTGCATGAGCTGTTTATATATTTTGGAGATTAATCATTTGTCGCATCGTTTCTGAATATTTTCTCCCATTCTGAGAGTTGTCTTTTGGTCTTGTTTATGGTTTCCTTTGCTGTGCAAAAGCTTTGAAGTTTCATTAGGTCCCATTTGTTTATTTTTGTTTTTATTTCCATTACTCTAGGAGGTGGATCAAAAATGATCTTGCTGTGATTTATGTCAAAGAGTGTTTTTCCTATGTTTCTTCTAAGAGTTTTATAGTGTCCGGTCTTACATTTAGGTCTCTAATCCATTTTGAGTTTATTTTTGTGTATGGTGTTAGGGAGTGTTCTAATTTCATTCTTTTACATGTAGCTGTCCAGTTCTCCCAGCACCACTTATTGAAGAGACTATCTTTCCTCCATTGTATATCCTTGCCTCCTTTGTCATAGATTAGTTGACCATAGGTGCATGGGTTTATCTCTGGGCTTTCTATCTTGTTCCATTGATCTATGTTTCTCTCTTTGTGCCAGTACCATATTGTCTTGCTTACTGTAGCTTTGTAGTATAGTCTGAAGTCAGGGAGTCTGATTCCTCCAGCTCTGTTATTTTCCCCTCAAGACTGCTTTGGCTATTTGGGGTCTGTTGTGTCTCCATACAAATTTTAAGATTTTTTGTTCTAGTTCCGTAAAAAATTCCATTGGTAATTTGACAGAGATTGCATTGATTCTGTAGATTGCTTTGGGTAGTATAGTCATTTTCACAGTATTGATTCTTCCAGTCCAAGAACATGGTATGTCTCTCCATCTGTTGGTATCATCTATAATTACTTTCATCAGTGTGTAGTTTTCTGCATACAGGTCTTTTGTCTCCCTGGGTAGGTTTATTCCTAGGTATTTTATTCTTTTTGTTGCAGTGGTAAATGAGAATGTTTCCTTAATTTCTCTTTCAGATTTTTCATCATTAGTGTATAGGAATGCAAGAGATTTCTGTGCATTAATTTTATATCCTGCAACTTTACCAAATTCATTGATTAGCTCTAGTAGTTTTCTGGTGGCAACTTCAGGGTTCTCTATGTATAGTAACATGTCATCTGCAAACAGTGACAGTTTTACTTCTTCTTTTCCAATTTGTATTCCTTTTATTTCTTCTTCTTCTCTGATTGCCATGGCTAGGACTTCCAAAACTATGTTGAATAGTAGTGGAGAGAGTGGACATCCTTGTCTTGTTCCTGGTCTTAGAGGAAATGCTTTCAGTTTTTCACCATTGAGAATGATGTTTGCTGTGGGTTTGTCGTATATGGCCTTTATTATGTTGAGGCAGGTTCCCTCTATGCCCATTTTCTGGAGAGGTGTTTTTTTGTTTTTTGCGGTACGTGGGTCTCTCACTGCCGCGGCCCCTCCCATCGCGGAGCACAGGCTCCGGACGCGCAGGCTCACGGGCCCAGCTGCTCAGCGGCATGTGGGGTCCTCCCGGACCGGGGCACGAACCCGTGTCCCCTGCATCGGCAGGCAGACTCTCAACCACTGCGCCACCGGGGAAGCCCTCTGGAGAGTTTTTATCATAAATGGGTGTTGAATTTTGTCAAAAGCTTTTTGTGCATTTATTGAGATGATCATATGGTTTTTATTCTTCAACTTGTTAATATGGTGTATAACATTGATTGATTTGCGTATATTGAAGAATCCTTGCATCCCTGGGATAAATCCCACTTGATCATGGTATATGATCCTTTTAGTGTGTTGTTGGATTCTGTTTGCTAGTATTTTGTTGAGGATTTTTGCATCTTTATTCATCAGTGATATTGGTCTGTAATTTTCTTTTTTTGTGGTATGTTTGTCTGGTTTTGATATCAGGATGATGGTGGCCTTATAGAATGAGTTTGGGAGTGTTCCTTCCTCTGCAATTTTTTAGAAGAGTTTGAGAAAGATGGGTGTTAGCTCTTTTCTAAATTTTGATAGAATTCACCTGTGAATCCATCTGGTCCTGGACTTTTGTTTGTTGGAAGATTTTTAATCACAGTTTCAATTTCATTACTTGTGATTGGTTTGTTCATATTTTCTATTTCTTCCTGGTTCGGTCTTCGAAGGTTATACCTTTCTAAAAATTGGTCCATTTCTTCCAGGTTGTCCATTTTATTGGCATAGAGTTGCTTGTAGTAGTTTCTTAGGATGCTTTGTATTTCTGTGGTGTCTGTTGTCGCTTCTCCTTTTTCATTTCTAATTTTATTGATTTGAGTCCTCTCCCTCTTCTTCTTGATGCGTCTGGCTAATGGGTTATCAATTTTGTTTATCTTCTCAAAGAACCAGCTTTTAGTTTTATTGATCTTTGCTATTGTTTTCTTTGTTTCTATTTCATTTATTTCTGCTCTGATCTTTATGATTTCTTTCCTTCTGCTAACTTTAGGTTTTGTTTGTTGTTTCTCTAGTTCTTTTAGGTGTAAGGTTAGATTGTTTATTTGAGATTTTTCTTGTTTCTTGAGGTAGCCTTGTATAGCTATAAACTTCCCTCTTAGAACTACTTTTGCTGCATCCCACAGGTTTTGGATTGTTGTGTTTTCATTGTCATTTGTCTCTAGGTATTTTTTGATTTCCTGTTTGATTTCTTCAGTGATCTCTTGGTTAATTATTAATGTATTATTTAGTCTCCATGTGTTTGTGTTTTTTACGTTTTTTTCCCTGTAAATTCATTTCTAATCTCATAGCGTGGTGGTCAGAAAAGATGCTTGATATGATTTCAGTTTTCTTAAATTTACTGAGGCTTGATTTGTGACCCAAGGTGTGATCTATCCTGGAGAATGTTCTGTGCGCACTCGAGAAGAAAGTGTAATCTGCTGTTTTTGGATGGAATGTCTTATAAATATCAATTAAATCCATGTGGGCTGTTGTTTCATTTAAAGCTTCTGTTTCCATATTAATTTTCTGTCTGGATGATCTGTCCATTGGTGTAAGTGAGGTATTAAAGTCTCCCACTATTACTGTGTTACTGTCGATTTTCTCTTTTATAGCTGTTAGCAGTTGCCTTATGTATTGAGGTGCTCCTATGTTGGGTGCATATATATTTATAATTGTTATATCTTTTTCTGGGATTGATCCCTTGATCGTTATGTAGTGTCCTTCCTCGTCTCTTGTAACATTCTTTATTTTAAAGTCTATTTTATCTGATATGAGTATTGCTACTCCAGCTTTCTTTTGATTTCCACTTGCATGGAATATCTTTTTCCATTCCCTCACTTTTAGTCTGTATGTGTCCCTAGGTCTGAAGTGGGTCTCTTGTAGACAGCATATATATGGGTCTTGTCTTTGTATCCATTCAGCAAGCCTGTGTGTTTTGGTTGGAGCATTTTATCCATTCACGTTTAAGGTAATTATGGATATGTATGTTCCTATGACCATTTTCTTAATTGTTTTGGGTTTGTTTTTGTAGGTCCTTTCCTTCTCTTGTGTTTCACACCTAGAGAAGTTCCTTTAGCATTTGTTGTGGGGCTGGTTTGGTGGTGCTGAATTCTCTTAGCTTTTGCTTGTCTGTAAAGCTTTTTATTTCTCCATCGAATCTGAATGAGATCCTTGCCGAGTAGAGTAATCTGGGCTGTAGGTTCTTCCCTTTCATCACTTTAAGTATATTATGCCACTCCCTTCTGGCTTGTAGAGTTTCTGCTGAGAAATCAGCTGTTAACCTAATGAGAGTTTCCTTTTGTGTTATTTGTCGTTTTTCCCTTGCTGCTTTCAATAATTTTTCTTTGTCTTTAATTTTTGCCAATTTGATTACTATGTATCTCGGCGTGTTTCTCCTTCGGTTTATCCTGTATGGGACTCTGCGCTTCCTGGACTTGGGTGGCTATTTCCTTTCCCATGTTAGGGAAGTTTTTGAGATAATCTCTTCAGATATTTTCTCTCGGGTCCTTTCTCTCTCTCCTCCTTCTGGAACCTCTATGATGTGCATGTTGTTGCATTTAATGTTGTCCCAGAGGTCTCTTAGGCTGTCTTCATTTCTTTTCATTCTTTTTTCTTTATTCTGTTCTGCAGCAGTGAATTCCACCATTCTGTCTTCCAGGTCACTTATCTGTTCTGCCTCAGTTATTCTGCTATTGATTCCTTCTAGTGTAGTTTTCATTTCAGTTATTGTATTGTTCATCTCTGTTTGTTTGTTCTTTAATTCCTCTAGGTCTTTGTTAAACATTTCTTGCATCTTCTTGATCTTTGCCTCCATTTTTTCCCAAGGTCCTGGGTCATCTTCCCTATCATTATTCTGAATTCTTTTTCTAGAAGGTTGCCTATCTCCACTTCATGTAGTTGTTTTTCTGGGGTTTTATGTTGTTCCTTCATCTGGTGCGTAGCCCTCTGCCTTTTCATCTTGTCTTTCTGTGAATGTGGTTTTTGTTCCACAGGCTGCAGGACTGTAGTTCTTCTTGCTTCTGTTGGCTCCTTCTTGTCTTCTTCACCAGTGGGAGAAATCAGTTGCCTTTGCCCTAACTTCAGCACTGGTTTGCCCCTCTTTTCTTCTCATTTACCTAATTAATGCCTCTGTGTGCTCCCTTGTCCTCTACATGCTGTGACACATCACTCTGGAGCCTTTTGCTGCCTAAAGTTAGAAGCTGGGACAACTCCTTGGGACTTCCCTTGTGGTCCAGTGGTTAGGACTCGGCACTCTTGCTGCCAGGGCCCTGTGTTCAATCCCTGGTTGGGGAACTAAGATCCCACAAGCTGTGCAGCGAAAAACAAAACAAAAAGTTGGGATGATTCCTAAACTTACCTTGCCTCCAATTTGTGTCCCTCCTCAGAACTCTGTCATTGCTCGTGTTCATTCATTTTTTGTTTAACAGTTTTATTGAGGTATAATTCATATGCCATACAATTCATCCACTTAAAGGGTAGAATTCGATGGTGTTTAGTATATTCAGATTGTGTGGCCATCACCACACTTGTTTATTTTTAACATACTTTGGAAGAACATACTCTTTGGAATATTATAGAGAAAGAAGAGAATTCAGTCTCTGCTTTCTAGGTCCTAGGTCCGTGACTGGACACATTACTTAAGATTACCTGGGGCGTCCCTGGTGGCGCGGTGGTTGGGAGTCCGCCTGCCGATGCAGGGGATGCGGGTTCGTGCCCTGGTCCTGGAGGATCCCGGGTGCCGCGGAGCGGCTGGGCCTGTGAGCTGTGGCTGCTGAGCCTGCGCGTCTGGAGCCTGTGCTCCACAATGGGAGAGGCCACAGCAGTGAGAGGCCCACGTACCGCAAAAAAAAAAAAAAAAAGATTACCTGATCACTGAGGCTGTTGTTCATCATACCTGCCTTTAAGACAGTTCTGAGGATTCAGCAAGGAAGTATATCAACTACTGTTGGAGAGACTTTTGAATGAATCAGAGCAACAAAGAAAGGCCAAGGGAAAATGGCTTATACCAATTCTCCCTCACCACCCATGTGGATTATAGTGATTGGTACTGTAGTGACTTAACCAAAAGGGAAAGAGGCTGATTTGTTAGGTGTGGTTGAACAGGAAGGAAAGGACACTCTTCTCTCCGTCCTCCCACCCGGTCCCAGGGTGTGTTCCCTAGAGATGGATCTGCTTGGTTTGGGAGCCCTCTCAGACCATGCTTTCACTGAGCTGGCCTCTCGTCTTTCTCTGTTCCTCCTCTACTGCAGCCGGGCAGCAGTTCTCAAACTTTTTGGTTTCAGGGTCTTTTTGCATACCTAAAAATTATTGATTACCCCAGGGAGCTTTTGTTAATGTGGGTTATATCTAATAATGTTTCCCATATTTTAGAAACATATTACCCAGCTGCCATTCGGAAAGTTTGTACAACTTTATATTCCCATCTACAGTGCTTGCATGCCTTTTCCCCCATACCCATTTCAAAAGCAGCTTAAAAAAAAAAAAATCTAAGTGATGTATATACCTAATTTTAAAGGTCAAATGACGCAAGGCTTTCAGAAGAGCAAAACCCCGAACTGCTTGTCCCCATCCCAATTCCCACTTCCCAGAAACCACCATTTTACATCCTTAGCAGTTTCATCTGTTTGCCTCTGTATCTCAGAATACCCTTATACTGCTCTTCCTTCATTTTGTTTTAAACTGTGGCAGACACTGCTATTTGCCCACCTGATAACCAATTTTTTCGTCTGTCTTCAGAGGTAGCTCAGAATTCCTGAGCCTTCCAGGATTCTGAAGCTTTAAAATGTCCTGGTCACCACCTGGCTGCTGTTAGCTGCTCTCCTGTGTTTGGTTGGTTTTTTTGTAATAAATTTTGTTTATCTATCTATTTATTTATTTATTTGGCTGCATTGGGTCTTCGTTGCTGTGCGCGGGCTTCCTCTAGTTGTCGTGAGCCGGGGTCACGCTTGGTTGCAGCACGCGGGCTTCTCATTGCAGTGGCTTCTCTTCTTGCATGCAGAGCACAGGCTCTAGGCGTGTGGGCTTCAGTATTTGTGACACGCGGGCTCAGTAGTTGTAGTACGTGGGCTCAGGAGTTGTGGCTTGCGGACTCTGGAGTGCAGGCTCAGTAGTTGTGGTGCACGGGCTTAGTTGCTCCGGGGCCTGTGGGGTCTTCCCGGACCAGGGCTCGAACCCGTGTCCCCTGCATTGGCAGGCGGATTCTTAACCACTGCGCCACCAGGGAAGCCCTGCCCTCTGGTTTTATCAGAAGTGGGGACTGCTCTTTCTTGTTTCATCTTTCCCAAGATTATTCTGTATTCTGTCAGAAGAGAATAGGCTTATTTTTCATGGGCCTTTTCCTAAGACTTGTTCTGAGGAATGTGGCATACCATTTATTACTGACTCAACTGCTTTATCTTGCTAATGGAGCAATTCAGTAATTCTAGCAACTGGAATATTTTTACACTAACTCCTGATGACCAGTATAAAGTTAGATTTTATTTGCTAAAGACTTGAATATTTGAAATTGTGATTCATCACGATTTTTGGGGGGGGGGGTGGGGGTAAAATATATATAACATAAAATTTACCATTTTAACCATTTTTAGGCGTACAGTTCATTGGCATTAAGAGGTTAACAGTGTTGTGCAAGCTACACCACCATGCATCTCCAGAACCTTTTAATCTTCCCAAACTGAACCTCTGTACTCCATTCCCCCTGCCCTGCCCGTGGCAAGCAACCACCATTCTGTTTTCTTTCTCTATGAATTTGGCTACTCCAGGTATTTCATATAAGGGGAATCATACTATGTTCTTTTGTGTCTGACTTTTTTCACTTAACATAATGTCTTCTTCAGGGTTCATCCATGTTGTAGCATGTGTCAGAATTTTCTTCCTGGGCTTCCCTGGTGGCGCAGTGGTTGGGAGTCCGCCTGCCGATGCAGGGGACCCGGGTTCGTGCCCCGGTCCGGGAAGATCCCACATGTCGCGGAGCGGCTGGGCCCGTGAGCCATGGCCGATGGGCCTGCGCATCCAGAGCCTGTGCTCCGCAGTGGGAGAGGCCACAACAGTGAGAGGCCCGTGTACCGCAAAAAAAAAAAAAAAAAAGAATTTTCTTCCTTTTTAAGGTTGAATAATATCCTAATGTACGTATATACAGGTGCACCTTGGAGATATTGCAGGTTCAGTTCCAGACCACCACAGTAAAGCAAATAACATAATAAAGTGAGTCAGACGAATTTTTTGGTTTTTTAGTGCATATAAAGTTGTTTACACTATAGTGTAGTCTATTAAGTGTGCAGTAGTGTTATATCTAAAAAAGCAATGTACATACCTTAATTAAATAATACGTTATTGCTAAAAAGTCCTAATCGTCATCTGACCATGCAGAGTTGCCACAAACCTTCAATTTGTAAAAAACGCAATATTTGTGAAGCACAATAAAACCAGGTATGCCTTTACCATATTTTATTTATCAGTTCATCCATCAATGGACATTTGGGTAGTTTTCACGTTTCTTAACTTCAGATGTGATTCTTTAGGACATAGAAACACTACTTTCATACCAGGCTCAGTACATGTAGGTCTCAAATCATGGCTTTTTTTTCCTCACTCACTTCCTACTTTGTTCCCTAGTTTATCTGTGTAATGAAGTAATATTCTCACTGTCTTAGAATTGTAAGGCTCAATCAACTAAATAAAGTATTTTAAATGTCTACCACATAGCAATTAGTAAATGTTAGGTTTTTTTCCTTTCTCCCTTCAGTCAGAACTTAGCCTTATATACAGTATGTTAACCCTCTTGTGTGTGTTCTATGTATAGGCTTAGCTGTTGACTGTCTGATTCTACTTGGGAAGAGTTAACTGTCCATGATTGAACCTATTTTTTTTTTCAACTGGTAAAATGATTTGGTAGATGTCCTAGCCGTAGTTATAGATTGAGGCCAAGTTTAAATGAGATATTTTAGTTTTCATAATTGTTTTAAGAAGGAGATATATCAGAACGGCTACAAAAATTCATGCTTAGTAGATCGTGTTCCTACTATAGGAGAAGATGTAGTGTAAAGATTTGTGGGGACAGACCCAGAGGTCTGTTGAGCAGGGTGAAGGGAGAAGATGACCTGAAATGACTCGAAAGAAACTCCTGCAACTCTTCAGACTCTGAGGCTGGGGTGTGGTGGAATAGTGAAAAAATATAATACTGCTTTTTTGTTTGTTTTTTTTTGCAGTACGCGGGCCTCTCACTGTTGTGGCCTCTCCCGTTGCGGAGCACAGGCTCCGGACGCGCAGGCTCAGCGGCCATGGCTCACGGGCCTAGCCGCTCCGTGGCATGTGGGATCTTCCCGGACTGGGGCACGAACCCGTGTCCCCTGCATCGGCAGGCGGATTCTCAACCACTGTGCCACCAGGGAAGCCCCAAAGTTTCACTTTGAACTTCTAGTTCTTTGTGGTTTTCATTTTTCACGTTTCAATCTTGATATATCTGGAGGGGTGTGATGGGTTATCACTTTTTCCCCCCATATGACTTGGGAGATATCTCAAATTGTTTATTTCCTTTACCAGTTTGAAATGACGCCATTTTAAAATTTTTTAGGGACTTCCTTGGTGGCACAGTGGTTGAGAATCTACCTGCCAGTGCAGGGGACACAGGTTCGATCTCTGGTCCGGGAAGATCCCACATGCCGCGGTGCAACTAATCCTGTGTGCCACAACTACTGAGCCTGCGCTCTAGAGCCTGTGTCCCGCAACTGCTGAGCCCAGGTGCCACAACTACTGAAGCCCGCGCACCTAGAGCCCGTGCTCCACAACAAAAGAGAAGCCACTGCAATGAGAAGCCTGCGCACCGCAGTGAAGAGTAGCCCCCGCTTGCCACAGCTAGAGAAAGCCCGCACGCAGCAACAAAGACCCAACGCAGCCAAAAAAAAAAAAAAAAAAAGTGATTGTTATACAAATATATTTTCTTTTTCAGATTCTTTCCCTATGTAGGTTATTACAAAATACTGAGTGTAGTTCCCTGTCCTATACAGTAGGTCCTTATTTCTATTTTATACATAGTGGGGTGTATATGTTACTCCCAAATTCCTAATGTATCCCTCTCCCTCCTCTTTCCCCTATGGTAACCATAAGTTTGTTTTCTATGTCTGTTAGTCTGTTTCTGTTTTGTAAATAAGTTCATTTGTATCGTCTTTTTAGATTCTACATATAAGTGATACCATATATTTGTGTTTCTCTGACTTCACTTAATATGATAATCTCTAGGTCCATCTGTGTTGCTGCAAATGGCATTATTTCCTTCTTTTTTTTATGGCTGAGTAGTATATCATTGTGTGTGTGTGTGTGTATCACATCTTCATCCATTCATCTGTCAGTGGACATTTAGGTTGCTTCTATGTCTTGGCTATTGTAAATAGTGCTGCAGTGAACATTGGGGTGCGTGTATCTTTTCAAATTATGGTTTTCTCAGGGTATATGTCAGTAGGGGGATTGCTGGGTCATATGGTAGTTCTATTTTTAGTTTTTTAAGCAGCCTCCATACTGTTCTCTACAGTGGCTGTACCAACTTACATTCCCGCTAACAGTGCAAGAGGGTTCCCTTTTCTCCACACCCTCTCCAGCATTTATTGTTTTGTAGACTTTTTGATGATGGCCATTCTGACTGGTGTGAGGTAATAACCTCACTGCAGTTTTGATTTGCGTTCCTCTAATAATTAGCAATGTTGAGTATCTTTTCATGTGCCTTTTGGGTCTTTGGAGAAATATCTATTTAGATCGTCTGCCACTTTTCTAATTTAAAAAGCACATGAACCTACCAACTCCAACCACTTATTTAAAAAAATAACAAATAAAAAAGCATATGAAAATGTAAGTTTTATGGGTAGGTTTGTTTGTAAAATTTGTATTTGGAAATGTAAAAGCCCCTCAAAATACTGGAAACATTTACAAAAGAGGTTCATATTTTCAAAACCAAATAAGGCTGGTCGTGGCCATGCTGAGAGTGGGAAGCGCCTGGTGTCTGAGGCCAGGCAGGCGTGCGCTCTGTGTCTTCACATTCCTGCTTCGTCGTTGATGACTCTTAGAGGAAATTATTAGAAACATAGGGTTGAAAGGATTTTTAGAGATAATTTAGTTTAATCTTAAGACACAAAAGGTTTTTTTTAAAAAAAACCTTCAATGTCTTAAATATAATCACTTAAAATTATTTAAAGATGTCTCTACTCCCAAATTAGTGTTGTCTCGCCTCCCTAAACCCCAGAGTTAATTACTGCTAAAAACTCTCCAGCTCTTTCCCAATGTTTTCCTAAATTCGTGCTGGTATATCTAGCATGGTATGTATTTTTAGACATTTAATGTCTCCGATTTCTTTGTTTGACTTTGAACTTTCATTTTCCAAGGCTGATGTGTGAAGGGAAAGGAGTGGTGTAATGGAGAGAACATAGGCTCTTGAATTTGACAGACCTGGTTTTGAGTTTTACTGGCCCATTTTACTGACTTGAATATGATCTTGGGCAAGTTACTTCATGTCACTGAGTCTCATTTTCCTAAGACCCACCTCTCAGTGGCGCGGAGAAGGTTAAATGGGGTAATGGGGCTTGTAGGTTCTGAAGGTTTACCTTTACCTACTTGATAAGTTTCTCGAGACTCTTTGGGAACTAGAGGCGAGCTCAGGACCTCTGGCGGGGATGGGGAAATGCATCTGTGTACACAGCCTTTCCCCCCTGCCCCTCCTGTGGCCGCCCAGCTCTCCACAGGGAGTGTCTGTGCTCAGCACGTGTCTGGCACTGGTCAAAGGCATTCAAGCTGGTTTAAGCAGATGGTAGTTGAAATAATTTGAGAGTGAATGTGGTTGTTGGCTTTTTTGTTTTTTCCTTTAGACCAGTCTTAGTAAAAGAACAACCATCACTAAAAACATTTAAGCTCTTTTAAACAAAATAAGCCAAAGAAAGGTGGTTCTTTAGCTTCAACAATATTTGAAGGAGCATAAGTGAAAGTTTTTGAACTGTTTTTTTTTTTTTTTTTGGGCCGCGTGGCTTGTAGGATCTTGGTTCCCCGACCATGGATTGAACCCAGGCAGTGAGAGCACAGAGTCCTAACCACTGAGCCTCCAGGGAATTCCCAAATTCATCTGTTTCTAGATGTATTTCCTCCCAATACTTTGTGTGTCTGTGTATATATACATAATACATGGTGCATACTATTTTGTAATTTCTTTTTATATATAATACTTTGGGAGCATCTCTCCCCGTTATCAAATAGACTTCTGTAAGACGGCTTGGTCAGGACAAGGGTGTTTGTACAGTAGACAAAGGTGACTCATGAAGCAGTACATCGTGGTTAAGAGCGTGGACTCGGAAATTAGTTGGCCAGGGTTCAGATCTTTGCTGGGCAATTTACTGTCTGTGACCTTCAGCTAGGTACTTAACTTTACCACGCCACCGTTTGCTCACATGTAAAATAGAGATAATAATGATAACTGTCTCTTGACATTATTGTGAGGATTAAATTAGTGAGTATAGGAAGGTGCTTACAGTAGTGCCTGGCTGTAGTATTTGCTGTATAAGTGCTAGCTGTTGTTGCTGTTGTTTATCCAAGAGAGTGTACCAAGCAAAGGCATCCAGAATGGGTGTCAAAGAGGGCAGAGTAGGAAGTTGTATCGGCCATGTGATAGAGAATTCTCTGCTTAAGGAGTTGAAGGCTGAGAAATCATTTACAATTTAAATAAAGTTATTGGCCCTAAGAATTTGCTTCATATCAAATGGTCCAGTGCGGAACCTCAAGTGGGGAAAATTGGGGCCTACTATATCAAGAGTATTTGTAGACTAGGGTTGGAAACAAGCCCAGCTCTAACTGGGCTTATTCATAAACAAAAAGATTTTGTAGAGCCAGAGTAAGTCTTTCATTAGCAAATGTGAAGAATAAATCAAACTTAACTGTACAGGAGAGAAGGGAAATGTAATACTGTCCTGCTTCTAATGATAAAATAATAATAGTGGTGTTTTTCTCTATAGATACTTCCCATGGCTTGTTTTAAGCAGCCATTTTGGCCCCTCGTGTTTTCCACTCATTTGGCACTTGAGCACCTTTTATGCATAAGCTGTCGCTATCTAGGAGGATGTACATACCAAATAAGTGATAATGTAATATGTATGGCAGGAATTTCAAGGTGAAAGGAGTGTCTGGAAAGACAAAAAAGAAGTAGTGTTAGCTAAAGATAATGATGAAATAAAATTAGAAGGATAACGTTAGATATGATGGTTGTGCGCTATACAGATTAATTTAACATCCTTATTTATGCTCAGTGCCACTGGCTATTTTTAAACTTATTTATTTTTGGCTGCATTGGGTCTTCATTGCTGCGCGCGGGCTTTCTCTACTGCGGTGAGCGGGGGCTACTCTTCATTGCGGTGCGCGGGCTTCTCGTTGTGGTGGCTTCTCTTGTTGCGGAGCACGGGCTTTAGGCACGCAGGCTTCAGTAGTTGTGGTACACAGGTTCAGTAGTTGTGGCTCACAGGCTCTAGAGCGCAGGCTCAGTAGTTGTGGCGCATGGGCTTCGTTGCTCCACGGCATGTGGGATCTTCCTGGACCAGGGCTCGAACCCGTGTCCCCTGTGTTGGCAGGCGGATTCTTAACCCCTGTGCCACCAGGGAAGCCTGCCACCAGCTATTATTTTGAGTTAGGTGAACATTTTGGCCTTTCTAACCTGTCTTTTTTCTGTCTCTGGTAGTTGTAATTGACCTATATGCCTTTAATCTGAAAGCCAGCATAACTTGCAGTTAAATCACCTATGGCATTTTGAAATAGGTGAATAAATATACTGTGAGTTTTCTCCAAAACTGAGAGAATGAAAGACAGTCTTAAGAGAAAATATTTGCAAATCATACCTCTGATAAAGGACTTGTATCCAGTGTCTATAAAGAACTCTTACAACTCAATAATAAAATAACAAATAACCCAAATGTAAAAATGGGCAAAGGATCTGGATAAACATCTCTCCAGAGGAAGTATACAAATGGTCAATAAGCACATGAAAACGTTCTCAGCATCACTGGCCATTAAGTTAGATACCTTCACACCAACTGTGATGGCTGTAATGAAAAGGACAGACAATGACAGGTGCTGATGAAGATGTGGAGAAATTGGAACCCTCACCCACTGCTGGTGAGAATGTAAAATGGTGCAATCGATTAGAAAAAGTGTGGCGGGTTCTCAAAGGGTTATACATAAAGTGACCGTATGACCCAGCAGTTCCACTCCTAGGTATATACCCTGGAGAAATGTAAACAGATGTCCCCACGAAGATTTGTACATTTATGTTCATAGCAAAATTATTTATAATAGCCAAAGTTGAAAATAATCATAATAGCCAAAATTGAAAATAATCTAAATGTCCATCTACTGATGAATGGATAAACAAAATGTGGTCTGTCCATACAGTGGAATATTATTTGGTAATAAAAAGAAATTAAGTACTGATACATGCTACCATGTGGAGGAACCTTGAAATCATTATGCTGTGTGAAAGAAGCTAGACACAAAAGGTCACATATTGTATGATTCCATTTATATGAAATGTTCAGGATAACCACATCTATAGAGACAGAAAGCACATTAATTGCCTAGGGCTGGGAGCTTTCGGCGGATTAGGGGTTTATAGCTGAAAAGGGTACTGAGTTTCATTTTGAGGTGACCAAAGTATTCTAAAGTAGATTGTGGTGATCGTTGCACAACTTTGTGAATACACTAAAAACTAGTGAATTGGATGGTATGTGAATTATATCTCAATAAAGGTGTTATGAAAAATCACTAATTGAACTGGGAAACTAGAAATAACCAATTCCAATCCTCAGGTAGGCTTCTCAATAAAATTGATCTTAGGAGAGGCCTTGGGTTTTCTTGGTGAAAATTATTTATGTTCCTGCTTCTTCCAACAAATTGCTTGCTCATTATATTTTTGATATTGCTTGACACCATGTTTTCTGGTATTTTGTGGGTTTTATTATCATTATGCTTCTGAGAAATTCTGTCTTAGAGATAAGCAATCTTCCATTTTAATTTTCTTTTAACAGACTTTCATCAGTGTTTAAAGCCAGCATTGTGGTTTTGTAGCCCTATTCTTAATATTGGGCTAATGGTTTTCAGGGAATTGGTTTAAAAATTATTTTTTAAAAATTGGGGGGACTTCCCTGGTGGCGCAGTGGTTAAGAATCCGTCTGCCAATGCAGGGGACACGGGTTCGAGCCCTGGTCCGGGAAGATTCCACATGCCGCAGAGCACCTAAGCCCGTGTGCCACAACTACCGAGCCTGCGCTCTAGAGCCCACGAGCCACAACTACTGAAGCCCACGCGCCTAGAGCCTGTGCTCCGCAACAAGAGAAGCCACCGCAATGAGAAGCTCACACACCGCAACGAAGAGTAGCCCCTGCTCACCACAACTAGAGAATGCCCACACACAGCAGCAAAGACCCAACGCAGCCAAAAATAAAAATTAATTAATTAATTTTTAAAAAGTTGGGGAAGATGGTATTAATAGCACTGGGTTGGGGTTTTTTTGTTTTGCGGTACGCAGGCCTCTCACTGTTGTGGCCTCTCCCGCTGCGGAGCACAGGCTCCGGATGCCCAGGCTCAGCGGCCATGGCTCACGGGCCCAGCCGCTCCGCGGCATGTGGGATCCTCCCGGACCAGGGCACGAACCCGTGTCCCCTGCATCGGCAGGCGGACTCTCAACCACTGCGCCACCAGGGAAGCCCTAGGTTGGTTTTTCTTTTTTCTTCTTCTCAGTCTTGCTTTTGCATAAAGGATCTCTGTTAACATTATCCATCTGCCCAACGAGTATATGACAGTTTAATATTTGGTATAAAATAGAGGTGGGACTAGTAGTTCTGTGTATAATGTAGCATTAAAATGATCACTTGGCAGGAATTCCCTCGTGGTCCAGTGGTTAGGACTCTGCACTTTCACTGCCGAGGGCCCAGGTTCAGTCCCTGGTCAGGGAACTAAGATTCTGTAAGCCGCATGGCACAGCCAAAAAAAAAAAAAGATCACTTTGCATTTGGCTTGATATTAATACTTCTGTATGTTATTTGGGCCTATCAAGGACTTTAAGAAGTTTCTGCAGTAATGAAATTTAACAAAAGACATTTCCTAAATCCTTGGTAATTTTTTGTAGACCTAATATCTCTGGATTACATTTGAGAAATACTGCTTTATGGACTGCATTACGTATGGAAGAGAATTTTTTGGAAAGAATTTGAGTGTAGCATCAAACCATAACTCTAAAAAACGCATTTCTCCTTAATGCATTAATTTTTTTAAGAAAAAGTGTAACAGGCACATTTTTTAAAAAGTAGTATCAGAAAAGAATGCATCTCTAATCTCTCTCCCCAGAGGAAAATATTTGTTTTGGTTCTTCATAATGCTGGAATAATATATAAATTGCAACTTTTAAAATAAACCTTACTGAAGTAAAACATACATTCAGAAAAGTATCCAAATCATAAAGGTTTAGGCTTAATGAACTTTCACAAAGTGAACATCTACGTTACCCCACCTAGATCAAGAAACAGACTATATTACCGAGCACCCCAGAAGGCCCCACCCCCAGCAGTGAACACAATCTTGATTTCTGGCACCATTGATTAGTTTTGCTTGTTTCTGAACTTTATATGTAAATGGTTTCCTGTAGTATGTTTTCTTCTGGCACCTTCCTCACAAAATTCTATGAGACTCATCCCTGTTGCTGCATGTAGCAGTACTTCGTTCTCACTGCTGGATGGTATGAACACACCACAATGCATCCATTCTTCTGTTGATAGAAATTTGGGTTGATTTCATTCGGGGGCAATTACAAATAGTGTGGTTTTAAACATTCTTGGCCTTTGGCTGCACATCTGTACATACTAGGGTAAAATCCTAGGGGTAGAATTAACTGGATTGGAAGGTAGCCATATTGCAAAAGGTTTTAAAAGTGGCTGCACCAGTTTGTTCTTGCAAAAGCACAGTACTTGATTTATCAACGTTGGACTATAAAAGATGCGGATTTAGTTCCCTTAACCTCTCCATCCTCTGCTACTTTGATACTTTAAATTATCGTCATTTCTTCAGCTGGATACTATTGTAAGTTGAAAAAATAAATCTCTCTTTTCCTATTAACTTTGTAGAGTAGCTTTTGTCCACTTGTAATAAGAGAAAGGTATTAGCCACCTCCCCATCAGTTATGTTATTCAAAAAAGGAAGAGGCCCTCTTTCACGCAGAGAGGAAATACACAGAATTTAAGTTTGTGCCCCATCATATGACCAAGTAGTGTCAACCAGGGGAAAAACACACACCACCCCATAAGTAAATGGGTTAACATTATGATAGAAGAGAGGAGAAGTTTAAAGTAGTGATGGAGAATAAAATACTAGAATGAAGCTGTCTGTCCCATGCCTGCTGTCTGTATTTGTTAGGGCAGGGGTAGCTGTTTAAAACCTAATTCTCACAATGTCTGTGGCTTTATAAGAGAGAAAGGTATTCTCGTTCTCATCTGATAGCCCAGTGTGGGTGTTCTTAGTAAGACAGATGGCTTTCCTTGTATAGGTATGTGAGCTTTAGGGGTGCAGGCTGCTTTCATCCTGTGGCTCTGCCATCTCTTGGGGTCTTGGAGACCTCTGTGTCCAGCCAGAATGGGAAAGAGATGGAGGAGAAAGAATGTGTGCTTCTAAAAAAAGTTTTGTTGCAGAAGGAAAAGTCATTCCTTGGGCTCACATTTTATTGGTGGCAACTTTGCATGGGAGTCCCGGCCAGATGACAGGGGCTGGGAAGTGTCGGCCGGTCTGAGCACTTGGCCACCAGTCCCGGCTCCACAGGATTGTGGAGGAGCCTGGGTTTCTGCTGGACAGCCAGTGAGCCATCTCTGCTGTACTGTGTCCTAGAGGCTAAGACCAGAATAATTAACATTCGTTAACTTGGGATAATTTCATGTCTTTTAAGATGCTAATTATTTTAAGTGGTGAATTTTTATAAGGAAATACGTTTATTTTTTATTGGCTAGGGCACTAACACAACTTGATACTTTTTTTTTTGAAACAAGTTTAGATGTACAACTAAATGGCATTTCTTGCTTCCTTTGGTACCACTGAGTTCTGTGATTTGTTTTAACTTTAATTTTCTTTCTTTTTTTAATTTTTATTTTTATTGGAGTATAGTTGATTTACAATGTTGTGTTAGTTTCAGGTGTACAGCAAAGTGAATCAGTTACACATACACATATATCCACTGTTTTTTAGGTTCTTTTCCCATATAGGCCATTACAGAGTATTGAGTAGAGTTCCCTGTGCTATACAGTAGGTCCTTATTAGTTATCTATTTTGATATATAGTAGTGTGTATCTGTCAATCCCAACCTCCCAGTTTATCCTTCCCCCCCTTTCCCCCATGGTAACTGTAAGTTTTCTACATCTGTGAGTCTATTTCTGTTTTGTAAATAAGTTCATTTATACCATTTAAAAAATTTATTTATTTATTTATTTTTTTGTGGTATGCGGGCCTCTCACTGTTGTGGCCTCTCCCGTTGCAGAGCACAGGCTCCGGACGCGCAGGCTCAGCGGCCATGGCTCGCGGGCCCAGCCGCTCCGCGGCATGTGGGATCCTCCCAAACCGGGGCACGAACCCGTGTCCCCTGCATTGGCAGGCGGACTCTCAACCACTGCGCCACCAGGGAAGCCCTGTACCATTTTTTTAGATTCTACATATAAACGATATCATATGATATTTGTCTTTCTCTTTCTGACTTACTTTACTCAGTATGATAATCTCTTGGTCCATCTATGTTGCTGCAAATGGCATTTCATGCTTTTTTATGGCTGAGTAGTATTCCATTGTATATATGTAGCATATCTGCTTTTATCCATTCCTCTGTTGATGGACATTTAGGTTGCTTTCATGTCCTGGCTATTGTCAGTAGTGCTGCAGTGCATGTATCTTTTTGAATTATGGTTTTCTCAGGGTATATGCCCAGTAGTGGGATTGCTGGATCATATGCTAATTCTATTTTTAGTTTTTTAAGGGACCTCCGTACTGTTCTCCATATTGGCTGTATCAATTTACATTCCCACCAACAGTGCAAGAGGGTTCCCTTTTCTCCACACCCTCTCCAGCATTTATTGTTTGTAGATTTTTTGATGATGGCCATTCTGACTGGTGTGAGGTAATACCTCATTGTAGTTTTGATTTGCATTTCTCTGATAATTAGTGATATTAAGCATCTTTCCGTGTGTTTTTTGGCCATCTTAACTTTAATTTTCTTATTTACAGTGAGGTCACCTTTCAGCGAAACTTAGAAATTACCATGTTTACATCGGTTTTACAAACGACTAAGAAAGGAAAAAGCTGTCAACCTGTGGTGTGTGATGGATTGTAAACATTGATTACATTTAATTTAACCCCCCTTCCCATCTTTTTTTCTCCTCTCCCCTTCCCTCTAGTTTGTGATTGGCACAATGGAAGAAGCTGGAATGTGCGGGCTAGGGGTGAAAACGGATATGTTGCATAACTCTCAGTCCAATGATATTCTTCAGCATCAAGGCTCACACTGTGGTGGCACAAGTAACAAGCATTCCTTGGAAGAGGATGCACACAGTGACTTTATCACGAAGGGCAGGAGTTTGGTGAGCCCAGAGTACTGCACACGAGAGTCAAGGGAGGAAATTCCTGGGCGAGAGGCTCGAACAGATCCTCCTGATGGTCAGCAAGATTCAGAGTGCGACAGGAACAAAGACAAAACCTTAGGTAACAACCTCAGCTTGGGGGTTGCATGTTTCACACGTTGCTCCTTTGAGTTGTATTGTCCGCAGCACAGGTGATGATGAACATGGCCAGCGTCGGGGGCAATGTTGCTCAGCTGACACATCTGTTGTTTTCAGTGGGGCAGGCAGCCTGTCTGCTGCAGTGACGTGCCGGGGGGCCCGAGACAGCAGAGGAGGAGGTTACTTCTCTCTCAGTAGTCAAGAATGGGCTTTCGTGAAAAAAATCTGGGGCCAATTTGACAGGAGTAGTCCCCACCCCCAGCTTCACCATGAGGCTTGCAGGATCTTAGTTCCCTGACCAGGGGTTGAACCCGCGCCCTTGGCAGTGAAAGCGCGGAGTCCTAACTACTGGATCACCAGGGAAGTCCCAGACGGAAGTAGTATTTGATTTGCCTTCTTTGCATCTTTAATGTAGTCTGACCAAAATTTACTGTGAAAACTGTGTATTTATTTGATCATTTTATTTTAAACCTAGTCACAAAACTTTAGAGACGATATAACGTTGGGTGAAGTTCAAGAAGTGGGTTAACACTGGTTTTCAAGGGTATGTTTTCTTCTGCTGTGTTTGAGATTCAGGATGAAGAATGCGGTACAGTAAATCTCATTAGGAAATCTGAATTCTCCTTTTATTTTAAGCTTACTGGTTGCCCCTACGTTTTTTATACTTATTCTACCTGAGATTAACAGTGTTTAAATTTGTTTGGTTTTCTATATGCTGAGTTGGAGTGATCCTTCGTATTATACCCATTTTCTGTTAACTTGGCAAACTTAAAATTATTTTTCATATTTCTATAAATTTTTAATTCCTTACGAACAAGACAAATTTCTTCAATATTAGCAGCCCCAGTTAAATGTGTAAAAGCAGAAGGAGTCTTAAAAAGTTACACATAATGTTACCATGCGACCCTGCAGTTCTACATCTAGTTATATTCCCAAGAGGGTTGAAAACGTGTCCACACAAAAACGTGTACAGGAGTGCTCAAGGCGGCATTATTCATGATAGCTGTAAAGTCCAAACAACACAGTTACCCATCAGCTGATGAGTGGATAAACAAAATGTGGTCTGTCTGTACATGGAATATTATTCAGTGGTAGAAAGGAATGAAGTCTTCATACATTGTGGGTGAAGCTTTAAACTATTATGCTAAGTGAAAGAAACCAGACACAAAAGACCGCAAATTATATGATTCCACTTAATATGAAATGTCTAGAATTGGCAAATCCATGGAAACAGGAAGTAGAGTAGTGGCTGCCAGGGACCTGGAGGAGGGAGCCTCGGGAGTGACTGCTCATGGGCATGGGGTTTCTGAAATTAGACAGTGGTGATAGTTGTACGACTTAGTGATTATACTTAACTGTACACTTTAAAAGGGTGAATTTTATGGTATGTGAGTTGTATCTCAGAAAAAACCAGGTGGAGTGTGAGTTTAAAAATCTTCATAAAAATTGCAAGTTACCTTACTGTTATTTCTAATCATATTCAATAATCATATTTTGTCATCTCTCTTAAAATTCTTATTGGCCTTGGGCCAAACGAGAGAGGATTTGTTGCTAAAATTTTCTGTGGTTGGAAAAGGATTCTGTTTTGAAGTTAGCCTACTTGTTTTCCTCATAGCAATCTGAACACCATACACCAAAGTCAGAGTCATTTTCACTTTTATTTTTCTTTCTCGCCATGCTGCACAGCGTGCGGGATCTTAGTTCCCCAACCAGGGATTGAACCCGTGCCCCCTGCAGTGGAAGCACGGAGTCTTAACCACTGGACCACCAGGGAATTGCCATCACATATGTATTTTTAATGAAATACTCTTCATGAAGAGTGAACGTTTAAAAAAATAAAAATGGTACCTACCACCCAGCTGAAGAAATAAAACTTATCACTTATTTTAAAACACCATTTGTTCCATCCTGTCTCAGTCACCTGCTTCTCACTGCCAGAGTCCTTAAAATACTGTTCAGCTCTTTTTCCCAAGGGAAGTGCCATCTTGACATCCTTCTTCTTCTTTTTTTTACACTAAATTTGGTTAACACACAGAATCTGCTTACTAAGTCGTCAGAAGTTATTTAAATTGCTCAAAGGCAAAGATCTGTGTCACCAGTGATAATGAGCGTCTTAGATAGGCGGAGAGTACCGCCCGAAATTGCCTTTGAACTTCCTTCTATATTCGTACTTGGTTAGGAGGAAGCATATAAAAATATTCTGCCCTTTGTAACTTGCCCTTTGTCTTAACCTGAATATCAGTGGTTAAGCAAGGGAATTTTTAAGCCTTCAGCAAGAGTTCTTTTCACAAATAGCTCGCAGTGTTAGTGAGTGAAGAAATTTGGGGTGGAGATGGGGAGGAAGGGGTGCCTGCTGACCCAGATTTTAAAAATAGCTTTCTTAATTTAGCTAGTAAATCTCTTATTTCTAGTTATAGGCATAAATTATTTTACTCTGGATGTCAGAACATAGGAAGTGTTATTTAGAATTTACAGGTTGATCTCATTCTTCTTCTGGGACTTATTTCTTATCTTGTTAATCATCAGGAAAAGAAGTCTTATTATTGATGCAAGCCCTAAACACCCTTTCAACTCCAGAAGAAAAGCTGGCAGCTCTCTGTAAGAAATATGCCGATCTTGTGAGTATTAAATCAAGGGAGTGAGGTCCATATAAAGTATAGCAAAATGTGTATGTGCTTGATAAGCTTTTTAAAATATGATGTAGCTTTTGATGTGGCTTTACATGTAAAATTATACTTTACTCCAGAATTGAAGAGGAGAATCTGATTTCTTGGGGCTTTTTGTTGCTTGTATGACTTCATTTTGTAAGGTGTTACATATATAGAGCATTATAATGCTGAAGATACAGCATAGGTTTTCTAAAACTCAGTCTTGTGTTGTGTTGCTTTAAATGCCAGTCAGTTGGAGTGTAGTGGTTCCTGTAGTTAACTTTTCCCAAGGGAATTCTAGAGATAAAGGCTCTAACCATTGTGACTGAAATTGTGAGTTAGGTGAAATAGTCTACTAAAACAATACTGTGTCTCAGGAAGTATTTATTTAGTATCTAATATGTGCCAGGCATTACTCTTTCCATCTTCCAAAGAAATTAACCTCATTTGTTCTGTGCCTGAGTTATTTCAAGTAGCATTAATTCTCTTTGTCAAATTATGAAAGCAGTCTCAATATGGAAACACTGCTGTCCTCTTTAAGTTGAAGAATGGGGAAGCCATTGAACCGTTTGAAATAAGGGTTGTGGGAAGCTTTTAGAACGAATGGTTCTAATATGCTAAGTTAATGTCTTTTGTGAAATACTTAGGTGAGTTATCATGGACAATGTTTATGCGTTTTCGTCTGTTGTTAAAGCAGTTATTCCGTGTCGTAAATGCTACTTTTTGTCAGTGACCAGCTTTGGAAATGAATTATTACTCAATTACAGTTATATTTTCCTTCAGTTTACAAACGGGTCCGTGAATACCCCCACTTAGCTGGCATTCAGCAGTCTGGCACCTTCTGTTCAGAGCAGCAGGACACCCATGGGTGACATCAATGAAAATAGCCTAGAACAGTCACAGATACAAAGATGGCAGAAAACACAAGGTCAGATTGTTGGCTTCAGGAAAGGAACACTTCCATTGGCTGTGGAAGACAGTCCCTCTTGGTTCCATCCACATGAAGAGAATCACGTGAGAAGTGGTAGAAAAAGAAGACAAAAACAAAAAAGGGAAAAGAAAAAAAATGGAGAAAAGAGTAAGAGAGAAAAAAGTAGTGTAGCAGGTTAGCTACTTGACCCAGTGTTGTTGGGACAACAGCAGACAGTCACACGTGGATTAGGAGAAGAAAGGGCAGATAGTGGCCTAGAGCAGTCCTTCTTAGACTCACACAGATGCTGGGACTTCTGTTGTTCAAAGGCACGTTGTGATTCACTGTGTCTGGGGCCTGAGAGTCTGCATTTTAACAAGTTGCCAGGTGAGGTTGATGATGATACTCTTACCCCTTGCATCACACTTTTTAAGCAGCAAGGGTCTAGGGCGTTTTGTTTGTGGCCTTTGTTTTGTGTGTGTGTGGGGGAGGGTATGGTTGATTCTTTTAAAGCACCAGTAATCATCGCTACATTCATTTTAGGATGTGACACGTTGAAGACTTGCTTAGTGAGCAACCTCTCTTTGATTTAGATTTGTGCTGAGCATATGAAGGACGAAACGTGTACTGTTTTCAGAAAATGTTCTAAAGCTTTGTTTCTTGAAACAACACTCATTTCTTTTAAAAGGTAGAGCATATAGGTTATATAGCAGTGAGACTATCAAGGCAGTAGGCTTTTCCCGAGGATTATTCCGTAAACTTCCCTTTTGCCATCACTGTCCTCTGTCCTTTTGGTGACAGCATCGTCTGACATCACTGGTGCTTGTGGCTCAGACAGGTAGGAAAGTCCTGTAGAGCAGCTGGAGGGGTGCCTGCGCTGTGATGGGGATTGTCCTCTGGGGAGATCTTGTGGCTGCCACGTTCACCAGATAACATGGGTTTATGAAATTGTCACATTTCACTTGCTAAGTGTGGATCCCATTAGGCCTGTAACATGGTCCTTAAGTACGTAGTGGTGCTGTTCTTTCCCATTCCTTAGTTTGTGTAGATTATTATAGTGTAATAATAAATCTTGATTTTCTGGTTGGGTAGGTGTATCTTCTCTTCATCAGAAGTATCTTGGCTGTTCTTGACTCTTTACTCTATAAAATTTTAGATTCAACTTATTAGTTCCATGGGAAGGAAACACCCCTTGGGGATTTTGAGGAGCATTTTATGGAATCTATAGTTGCATTCAGGGGAGAATTATACAATCCTTAAGAAATTAACGGAGCTTAAAAAGTGGATATCCTTATGGGGGAAAAAATGAATTTAGATCCTTGAACACCATATACAGTGATTAAGGACTTAAATGAAAATTTTAGGTATCATTTAGCTTTATTTAAATATATTAATAGGTGAATATTTTTCCAAACTTGAATTAAAAGAAGGATTTCTTATGACACAAAAAGCACTGCCAGAGAAAAGATTTCAGAAATTGGCTGTATTGAAATTAAGACTTTCTATTCATCAAACGACATTTTCAAAGAAAGTGAGAAGACACATTACAAACTGGGGAGAACATATTTCCAACAAATAATAACCAGTAGAAGATTCAATGTGAGGAATATCCAAGGAACACCTACAAACGAATACAAAAAGGACAATTAGCCCAATGGAAAGCTGGGCAAGAGATGTGTAGGAGGCATTTCATAGAAGTGGAGAAACATCAAGATTCGAAGATATCTTAACATAAAGGTAAACATACAAGGGATGTTCGATCTTATGAATACAGGGAAATGCAAATCAAGACCATAGCAACATGCTATTTTATGTCCAGTGTAAGTGGCATAAAGGAAGAATTGTTATCGTATGAAGTTTTTGGAGAAGTGCATCTACATGATTGCTTATAAACTGCTGGTGTGAGAGTAAATGTGCCGGCCACTCTGGAAAACAGTGTTCCATTGTCATGTGCAACAGAACATTTATTGATTGATTGATTGATTGCGGTACGCGGGCCTCTCACTGTTGTGGCCTCTCCCGTTGCGGAGCACAGGCTCCGGACGCGCAGGCCCAGTGGCCATGGCTCACGGGCCCAGCCACTCCACGGCATGCGGGAACCTCCCGGACCGGGGCACGAACCCGTGTCCCCTGCACCGGCAGGCGGACTCTCAACCACTGCGCCACCAGGGAAGCCCGCAACAGAACATTTAGAAATCACTTCCCCACAACCCTAGTTCTAGGTTTGCACTCAGGATAAATTCTTGCATGGTGTATACCAGGAAGCCCATGTGTGAGAATATGCGAATTGTTCTGAGTACCTGGAAACAACTCAATTGCCTATTGACAAGAGACTGGGTCAACAAAGTGTGTTGTGTGCTGCGTATTTTTATTTTATTTTATAAAATATTTATTTATTTATTGGCTGCATCAAGTCTTAGTTGTGGCCTGTGGGATCTTTCCTTGTAGCACGTGGGCTCTCTAGTTGCGGCACATGGGCTCATTTTAGTTGTGGTGTGCAGGCTGAGTTGCCCCGCGGCATGTGGGATCTTAGTTCCCCGGCCAGGGATCGAACCCACGTCGCCTGCATTGGAAGGCAGATTCTTAACCACTGGACCACCAGGGAAGTCCCTGCATAGTTTTTATTTATTTATTTATTTATTTATTTTTTAATTTTTTTTGCGGTACGCGGGCTTCTCACTGTTGTGGCCTCTCCCGTTGCGGAGCACAGGCTCCGGACGTGCAGGCCCAGCGGCCATGGCACACGGGCCCAGCTGCTCCGCGGCACGTGGGATCTTCCCGGACCGGGGCACGAGCCCATGTCCCCTGCATCAGCAGGCGGACTCTCAACCACTGCGCCACCAGGGAAGTGCCCTGCGTAGTTTTTTTTTTTTTTTTTTGCAGTACGCGGGCCTCTCACTGTTGTGGCCTCTCCCGTTGTGGAGCACAGGCTCCGGACGCGCAGGCTCAGCGGCCATGGCTCACGGGCGTAGCCGCTCCGCGGCATGTGGGATCTTCCCGGACCGGGGCACGAACCCGTGTCCCCTGCATCAACAGGTGGACTCTCAACTACTGTGCCACCAGGGAAGCCCCTTGCATAGTTTTTAAAAAGTGAAATAGCATACAACCTGAGGGCCAAAGCCAGCAAGGCCTGTTTTTGTACTGACCACAAGCTAAGAATGGTTTTACTTAACTGTTGTTTAAAAGTGTTGTTTAAAAGACAGTGACGACACAACCGACATGTTATGGCCTGCAAAGCCTAAAATATTTCCTTTCTGGCCATTTACAGAGTAAGTTTGCTGGTCCCTGTTCTGTAGCTACATGCAAACAATCTGAATGAATCCTAGCAGTGTAATCTTCAGCTGTGCTGTCCAGAATGGTAGCCACTAGTCATTTGTGGCCATTTAATCTTGAATTCATTTATTTTAATTTTTAAAGATTTATTTACTTATTTATTTATGGCTGCGTTGGGTCTTAGCATGTGGGATCTTTGTTGCGGCATGCGGGCTCTTTTGTTGCGGCACCTGGGCTCTTCGTTGTAGTGTGCAGGCTTCTCTCTAGTTGTGGCGTACGGGTTTTCTCTTCTTTAGTTGTGGTGCGCAGGTTCCAGGGCACGAGGGCTCTGTAGTTGTGGCGCGTGGGCTCTGCAGTTTGCAGTATGTGGGCTCTAGCTGAGGCATGCGAGCTCAGTAGTTGTGTCGTGCGGGCTTAGTTGCCCCGTGGCATGTGGGATCTTAGTTCCCTGGCCAGGTATCGAACCCGAGTCCCCTGCACTGTAAGGCGGATTCCTTACCACTGGACCACCAGGGAAGTCCCTTGAGTTCATTTAAATTAAAGAAAATTTAAATTTTGGTTTCTCAGTTGCAGTAGCCACAATAAAGTCAGAACAACTAAAATCAAAACGATTTCTTGGGCTTCCGTGGTGGTGCAGTGGTTGAGAGTCCGCCTGCCGATGCAGGGGACACGGTTCGTGTCCCGGTCCGGGAAGATCCCACACGCCGCGGAGCAGCTGGGCCCGTGAGCCATGGCCGCTGAGCCTGCATGTCCAGAGCCTGTGCTCCGCAGCGGGAGAGGCCACAGCAGTGAGAGGCCCGCGTACCGCAAAAATACAAAAACAAAAAAACGATTTCTTTTAGGACCACACACGGATGACATAAAATACAGAGGAGAGCAAAGGAGTAGTGACCCCAGGATTCAGGGTTGTGGTTACCTTGAATCTGGGGAGGGCGGGGGGAGTTCCAGCCCTCGGTGGAGTTACTGATAGGGTGTCCAGATCCTGCAGCCCACGGTCCTGAGTAAGGTTATTTTACGAGAGTATTTTACAAAAACAGAATTATTTTCTGGGGGGGGGGAGGGATTTCCGTAAAGGTGTTTTTAATAGCTATAAGCATCTCGCCTGTAAGGATGTGTGGTATGTTTTGAGAGGCCACAAGGTGTCGCTCTTGCTCTTGAAATAGTGACTCAGCATCCTTTTCTTCTCCAGTTAACAGGTCAGTAAGGCTGCCATCTTATCTGTTAGTGTTGGTGTAACCTTGAAACAGACGCATTTGCTCCAGACCTATAGTTGCAGTGCGCCCCCCTCACTTGCAAAGAACTGAGTGCTGCTTATTGAGTTCTGATTTGGAGGATTGTTTCAATAAAGTAGCTTGAGTGTGTTTTTCAAGAAAGTAAAACTTTCTGGTGTTGATTCCTAAAAAGTCCAAAACGTCATTTTTTTTTGTTTTTAATAAATAAATAAAGAGATTAAGATTGTTTTTTTCCTACCCTAAATCATTTGCTTACTTTCCTATCATAATGGGAAAAGAGAAGGTTGGCAGGGCAGCATGGCATGAAACAGTTAAAATAAAATATTACACTACAATACTGTGGGTTTTTGGAAATGTATTCCTTAGTTCTTATTGTAATTCTTCCAGCCATAACTCAAAGGTTTTCGCTGTATTTCCTAAATGTAAAGTGCTTATTACTTTTAGCTGGAGGAGAGCAGGAACGTTCAGAAGCAAATGAAGATTCTGCAGAAGAAGCAAGCCCAGATCGTGAAAGAGAAAGTTCATTTGCAGAGTGAACACAGCAAGGCTATCTTGGCAAGAAGCAAACTCGAGTCTCTTTGCAGGGAACTTCAGCGTCACAATAAGACGTTAAAGGTGAGTTGGTTCCTTTTGTTTTTCTTTTTTAATTTTTTAAAATTTATTTTTAGCTGTGCTGGATCTTCATTGCTGTGCGCGGGCTTTCTCTAGTTGCGGCGAGCAGGGGCTACTCTTTGTTGCAGTGCATGGGCTTCTCGTTGTGGAGCACGGGCTCTAGGCGTGCGGGCTTCAGTAGTTGTGGCTTATGGCCTCAGTGGTTGTGGCTCAAGGACTCTAGAGCTCAGGCTCAGTAGTTGTGGCGCACGGGCTTAATTGCTCCGCGGCATGTGGGATCTTCCCGGACCAGGGCTCAAACACTCTCCCCTGCATTGGCAGGTGGATTCTTAATCACTGCAGCACCAGGGAAGTCTGGTTCCGTTTTCTGTTTTTCAGGAGGGCCTGGCTTAGCTTGATTTATAGTCGCTGTGTACCTATTTGAACTAAATCCGTGTCTCTCCTTGGAGACAGGGATGCCACCGTTCTGTTTTGCTTGGCCTTGTGCTTCTTAACGCACCTCATACTTGCTCATACTTGCTCGTGGGGAATCTAGATGAGATTGATGTTTAGACCACAGCTTTCCCACTAGGAGCCATGGCTTAGGAAGCTCAAATTTGCAGTTTCCTGCTGAGCACTGAGGTCGTTCATTAGCACGTGTGAAAAGTGGACATGAAATGAGAAGCCGAGTAGGAGCAGACTTGAGGGAAGGGAAAGGCCCCACTGAGCTCCTCAAGGGCTGTTCGTTGGTTATATCACCGGCCACGCTTGTCCATCCCAGTTCCCCATTGCCAAGTACTTTTAGAAGAGCGCTTATTCCTCGGCTGATTAAAAGACAAAGCAGCGGGTATCCAAAAGTTAGTTGGTACCAACAGAGGAAGAAGGGAAGAAGGCAGAGACACAGGGGTGGGCCTGTCCTCATGTGCAGTTGTGGTGTGATTTTGACTGAGCCGCATTGCTCGTGAGACTCCCCCACCATGGCAGGCACCCAAGGCCCTAGAACATAGGAGCCCTCAGGAAATGGATCTTGACCTGATGTGGGAGCCGTTAGGTTTTCTTTGCTTTTGAATCCTTGGATTTCGGTGTTCACGAAACTGAGTGGTATTTTTTCCCCATAGCAAGTCCACACTTTGATTGGACTGGTAATGCTTTAGACACTAGACACCTAAAGGTCTCTTAGCACTTGGATCTGAGCAAGAGTTGGGACTAAGCTTTTAAGATGCAGATTCCTTTTGTCCCTTGCCATCTAGGGAGTAGAAGGTGCGACTCAGAAAGTGAAGGGCAGCAAGGGATCGCCCTCTTCCGGCTGATTTCAGATGCTGCCCTGCAGGACTAGCCAGGGGGGAGGGTATTTGGGAAACCCGCGTGGAGGGGGCTAGCTGCCTGGCAAGACTCCTTCCTCATCTCTCAGTGTGATCACAGAGCGCTTACTGTAGAGCAGGGCAGGCGGCGCCTCTCTGATTATCTACCTAGGAGAAGCTGCTTGCTTTCAAACGAGAGCCTTCCGGTCCTAAATAAAGGGAAGGAATTCTAGTTCAGAAGCACCACTTCAGGGCAGCAAGCAGTGAACCCACATGGCAGTAGTGTCTTTTGTGGGCGTCTGTGCCATCTTATAGGTCTGTACGATTAACAGAAATTGTTTTGGATAATAAGGAAGAAAATATGCAGCAGGCACGAGAGGAGGAAGAAAGACGGAAAGAGGCCACTGCACACTTCCAAATCACTTTGAATGAAATCCAGGCACAGCTGGAGCAACACGACATACACAACGCCAAGCTCCGCCAGGAGAACGTCGAGCTGGGCGAAAAGCTGAAGAAGCTCATCGAGCAGTACGCACTGAGGGAGGAGGTAGGGCAGCTGGTGTGTCCCCTCACTACGAACCAAAAGCATTCACTAAAGCTCTTCCTTCAGGGTGTTTTAGAACCTTCTTCCTCCAGGGTGTTTTAGAACCCTTGTGTCTGCATGGTGGAAGTCTGGCCTTCCCTCGCAGGACTCGTGGGGACCATACTCGATGGCCTGGAAGTCAGTGGATTTGGGTGCGTGAGGCGATTTCTTGGAGACAGTGTTAAGCACTACTCATCTTCCATGTGATTCTGGAAGATTGTAATTTTAGCATAGATTTTCCCCTTGTCTAGACTAAAAGTGAGTAAATACCTGGCCCCAAACTACACTGTATTTTAGACGTCTATGATAATCTGTATGGTCTACACTATCATTCCATTATGCCTGTGTTTCAGATATTTTTTTTTAGTGGAGGTTTTATAGTATTTGGGAGAAAACCGAACCTATTTCTAAACCCTTATACACCCAATTGAAGTAAAAAGTTTACTGGAAGGGTCTGTGGCACCTCATCTTGGTCACTGGCCTCCAACTAAGACTTAGTTCTACAAGCCAGTTGGGAAGTCTGGGCGTGGTGTCTAGATTAAATGCAAGTAGGCGATCATGTGCTTTTTTAAAGTTCCTCCCTTTTAGAGGTCAGATGGGCAGGAACAAAGGGTTAGGTTCTTTAAATGACACATTCCCTGCCTTTTAAGTTAGTAAAATGTTCTCTTATGTGTGTTGTATCCCTTATAGAGGTAGCTTAAAATAGCTGATTTAAAAAAAAAAAAGATTGTGGCATCTCTGTGGGTTATTTTATCCAGTTTTCAAGGCAAACTTTATATTAATTTAGTTTTCCATATAGCCCTTTAAAAACTGTTAGTTTTTTTAAAGATTTTCTTTTTATCACTCTCGATGCTTTTTGCTTACCTTTTCCCCCCTTATTATTATGGAAAATTATAAACGAAGAAAGTAGAGACTGTATCACCTGGTTTTAGCAAATGAAACCACAGTTTCAACTATATTCCCATCACTTTCCCCTGGGTTATTTTGAAGCAAATCCAAGGTATCAGTCCATTCATATATATTTGAGGGTGTACCTCACAAAGACTAAGGATTCATTTTTAGATGTGACCACAATACCATTTTCATACCTGAAAAATTAGCAGTAATTATTTAATATTAAAATCTAGTCATCGTTTACATTTTTCCGATTGTCTCCCCGTTTTTTTTAAAAAAAGAAAACACCTATTTGAATCATCCAGATAAAGCCCGTCTGCTTCACTGGCTGACGTGTGTCAAGTCTCTAACATAAACATTTCCTTTTCTCTCTTTTTTATTCTTACAGTGTGTTTGTTGAAGAAACTTTTTTTGTCCTAGAGAATAAATTTTCTATTAGATTATAAAGCCCTCACTTTTCTTAAATTATTGTTTTAGTTTTGTAGTTTAATGTGCCACATTATAGATGCAGAAAATTTGAAAGCTATGTATGTTGAAACCACATTACCTGTGAGCCTTATTCAGTTTGAGTATTATTGAATGTTCCTTCCTTGGTCAGGGAGGGATGTTCTGATGACTTTATTGTACATAAACAACCACTTAATAATTTCACTTGGAAATCATAATGACCTTTTATCAAATTTATCTGATAAGTGCCAGGCACCGAGCACCTTACATAGTATAGCCGTTGCGTTGGCCTTTACAGTGCTGCAGTGTGGGTGTGGCTGCCCCCCACAGGTGAGGGGACTGACGTTCAGCAAGGGGGAGAATTCGACTGGGGCCATTCCTCCCATCACAGCATGCTGCCTCCAATTGAGAGATTTGGGAAAATTTAATGGGGAGAAAAAAATACCCAGTAATTATGTGTATGATGTATTATGGGTTTAACAGTTTGATCTCCGTAGCCGTCTTTTTCTTGATACAATTTGAGCTTCATTTTCACCTTACGGCAGAAATAGTATGAGGCCGGCTGCTGAGGTGCTGCTGGGCCATCTCCGGAGGGAGGGATGCCGACACAGGCTTCTGCCAGCACAGCATGCAGACAGGCACCTTGCTGGTATTAGCCCCGGTGGTATTAGCAGGAAAAGCAGCCTCATGAGTGAGGTCTTGTAACTTGTGTCGTGTTTCCTCGTCATCCTGTCCCTTATTTCATTAAGTGACGGAAGAAATTTTACGTTCCCCGCAGCACATTGATAAAGTATTCAAACACAAGGAACTGCAGCAGCAGCTTGTGGACGCCAAACTGCAGCAGACGACACAGCTGATAAAAGAAGCTGATGAGAAGCATCAAAGAGAGAGAGAGTTTGTAAGTTTGCAATTTCTTAAAAAAAGAAATGATTGCCAAAATTGTAACCAAAGCCATTTAAAACATTTAAACTTATTCTACATTTAAATTAGCACTGGGTTGTGCTAATTGTTTTTTTCTCTAGATTGTGAAGGGCATGTGTGTGTTAGAAAACATTAGCTTTTTCTTTCTATTTAACTTTATATACAGAAGATACACTGGAGAGATTAGACCAAGTTACTGCAAAGACCTGCACTGATAGGACTTTTCTGTGCTTAGAATATTTATTTCACTTTTTAGATAATGGCCACCAAGTTTAAGAATTATAGCAGTATTTAACACATTAAATTTGGGGATTCGATTTAATAGCAAGCTTACCAAACATGGGTGTCCTTCATACTGTTACAGTTTATTTCAAACAAGTAACTTGAAACTAGGGAAACTTATTTGTTTACTCTGGTATAATTTTCTGAAAAACTTTAACAGAATTCTCTACATCCTAATCACTCAGCATTATTCTCAGAATGTGTGCTCAGATTATATGGCCTGTCAGTAATTGTGAATACAGTGGAATGTCATTGGGTTTGTATATTTAACACATGCAAATTTAACTTTACCTGCTTAACCAAAAAAAAAAAAAAAAAGTCAGAAGTGGTTATGATAATGAGGACGGTCCCATGCAGATTTCACTTAAGTAACCTAGGCCCTGAGGCGAGCCAGGTCTGAAGACTCGGGTCCTGAGTGGCCCTCGTGATGTGAACATGTCACTCTGAGTGTGAGTCTAGGGTTAAGAGAGAGACATTTTTCATACACCGTGGTCGTTCCATGTGAACTGACAGCGCCGTCCCATGCATAACTGAAGAGACAGTTGTCATTTCCCAAGTTAGAATAGAAATATGATACACATATTTAAATAAATACATACGATACATCTATTTCTGGTTGGTTTTAAGGACTTTTCAAAACCTACTGGACTAAGTGTGACATTTTACTTCAGGGACTGAATTTCACAGCTGCCTACTATGCAATTTCACTACATAATTTTCTTAAACTCAAGTATATAAATTAAAGCTCCCATCCCATCACCACCCCTACCCCCACCCCCAGCTTTAAAAAAAATGTGATCAGAAACCAGGTTCCTGATTTCATTGTTTTGCTCCATACAGTGCCTCATCTTGCCTCTCATGGAGCAGAGGGGCTTTCTAATTTTTTTTTCTTTTTTGGCCACACCACATAGCATGCGGGATCTTAGTTCCCTGACCAGGGATCGAACCTGTGCCCCCTGCAGTGGAAGCGCAGTCTTAACCACTGGACCGCCAGGGACGTCCCAGAGGGGCTTTCTAAATGACCCAGATAATGTCGAGATTCTCAGCCATGTTTTCTGCTCAATACTAGACTTCTCATTATTTTCATCTAAAAGACAACAGTTTAACCCTGAGTTTTGTAAACCTATTATTAGGCCTCCTGGGTACTTCTTCTAAGCAATAAAAGAGTATTCCTACATTCCTAAGTGTTAACAATGGAACAGATCAAAGATACAGGTAATTAGCAATTGATGTGACAGAATGTTTCATTCATAGAGTCGTGGTTCTTGCTAAAATAATGAGTGGAAGGGTTAAGCCTAACTATCTGGTCGTTGGACGTTGTAGTCATATTTGTAATGACTATTAGTATTTTGCCAGAATGTTTCTGTCTTCTAGTTATTAAAAGAAGCAACGGAATCAAGACACAAATATGAACAAATGAAACAACAAGAAGTACAACTAAAACAGCAGGTAACTTGACGGCAGGGGTAGTAGAATTTGTAAGAAAAAAATCTATGGTTCATTTGATACATACCTTGAACCTCCTCTAAGATGATTTTGCTTGTTCCCAGCAGACCTGAGAGTAGATCACACGTCCCTCTTGGAGTTTCCATCTTCATTTAGGGTGACCACCTCATCCTGATTTGCCTAGGACTTTCCTGGTTTTAGCACTCGGTCCCAGGAATCAGGCAGAAGGGACAGTTTGTCCCGCTATGTGCAGGTCCTCCTTCCAGTATCACACGTATTTCCTCCCTTTCTCTGTCTGTTCCCATGTGTGTCAGCTAATTTCCTACTAAAGAAAAACTGATAAATCTTCAGATTTTAGTTCTTTTTTGTGAGGTTGAACCATATGAAATTGCTGATACTTATTTGACCTACAAAATGGCATTTTCATATAGTGTAACGTAAAATCTTTAAAATTTTGTGCTATGAGCCTGTAACCTATTTTAAAAAACTACCTATTGATCATGCATTTCCACTCCCAGGTAGAGTACGGAGGTGGTGGCCACCTTAATGCGGGCCCCCAACTTTCCTTCCTCCCTCCCTCCCTTCTTCCCCTGTACAATATTGTTCACTATAGCCACCATGCTGTACATGAGATCCCTGGAACTTATTCATCTTCTGATTGAAAGTTTGTACCCTTTGACCAACATCTTCCCCTTTCTCCCCGCCCTCCACCTCTGGCAACCACCATTCTACTCTGTTTCTTTGAGTTTGGCTTTTTTAGATTCTACAGGTAAGTGATTATCATACGGTATTTAGTATTTGTCTTTCTGTGTCTCACTTATTTCACTTAGCATAATGCCCTCAAAGCCCATCCACTGTGTCACAAATTGTAAGATTTTCTTCTTTCTTATGGCTGAATAATATTCCATTGTGTATATACACCACATTTTCTTTATCCAGTTATATGTTGATGGACACTTAGGTTTCTTCCATACCTTGGCTATTGTGAATAATGCTGCAATGAACATGGGAGTGCTGATATCTCTTTGAGATCCTGTTTTCATTTCTTTTGGATATATACCCAGAAGTGGAATTTCTGAATCATATGGTGGTTCTATTTTTAATTTTTTGAGGAGTCTTTATACTGTTTTCCATAGTGGCTGCAGCAGTTTACAATTCCACTGACAGTGCACAAGGTTCCCTTTTCTCCACACCCGCTCCAGCATTTGTTAACAGGTGTGAGGTGATATCTTACTGTGGTTTTGATTTGTATTTCCTTGATGACTAGTGATGCTGAGCACCTTTTCATGTACTTGTTGGCCATTTGTATGTCTTTGGAAAAATGTCTATTCAAGCTGGTTTTTAAATTAAGATTTAAAAAATTTTTTTAATTTATTTTTTGCTATTGAGTTGTATGAGTTCCTTATATATTTTGGATATTAACCCTTTATCAGATATATATGGTTTGTAGATATTTTCTCCCATTCCGTAGACTGCCTTTTCATTCTGTTGATTGTTTTTTGTGCAGAAGCTTTTTAGTTTGATGTAGTCCCACGTGCTGATTTTTGCTTTTGTTGCTTGTGCTTTTGTTGTCATATCCAAAAATTCATTGCCAAGACCACTGTCAAGGATCTTTTTAACCTATGTTTTCTTCTAGGAGTTTTACAGTTTCATATCTCCTGTTTAAGTCCTTAACCTATTTCAAGTTAATTTTTGTGACTGGTACAAGATAGCAGTCCAGTTTCATTCCTCTGCATGTGGTTATCCAGTTTTCCCAACACCTTTTATTGAAGATACTTTCCTTTCCCCATTGAGTATTCTTGGCTCAAATACTTGAGCCAAGAATATTATTGTCAAATATTGTCAAATATTATTGACCATATTTGTGTGGGTTTATTTTTGTTTTGTTTTGTTTCAAATTTATTTATTTATTTTTTGGCTGTGTTGGGTCTTCGTTGCTGTGCGCAGGCTTTCTCTAGTTGGGGTGAGCAGGGGCTACTCTTGATTGTGTTGTGCAGGCCTCTCATCACGGTGGCTTCTCTTGTTGCAGAGCATGGGCTCTAGGCGCGTGGGCTTCAGTAGTTGTGGCACATGGGCTCAGTAGTTGTGGCACACGGGCTTAGTTGCTCCGCAGTATGTGGGATCTTCCCGGACCAGGGCTTAAACCCATGTCCCCTGCCTTGGCAGGCAGATTCTTAAGCACTGCGCCACCAGGGAAGTCCCTGTGTGGGTTTTTTTGGGGGGCTCTCAGTTCTGACCCCGTTGGTCTGTCTCTGCTTTTAATGCCCATAGTATATTGTTTTGGTTACTATAGCTTTGTAATGAAGCTTGAAATCAGGGAGTGTAATACCTCTAGCTTTGTTTTCTCAAGATTGCTTTGGCTATTTTGTTCTGTTTGTTTGTTTCTGTGGTTCCATACACATTCTAGGGTTATTTGTTCTATTTCTATGGCAAATGCCATTGGAGTTTTGATAGGGCTTTGGCTAGTGTGAACATTGTTAACAATATTTACTCTTCTGATCCATGAACACAGGGTACCTTTCCACTTATTTTTGTCTTCAATTTCTTTCATCAATGTCTTACAGTTTTCAGTGTATAGATTTTTCATTTCGTTGGTTAAATGTATTCCTAAGTATTTTTTTAATGCTATAGAAAATAGGATTATTTTATTTATTTCTGTTTATTCCTTTTTCAGATACTTTGTTGTTAGTGTATAGAAACATAACTGATTTCTGTATGTTGATTTTGTATCCCGAAACCTTACTGAATTTATTCTACCATTTTTTTGTGGGGTCTTCAGGATTTTCTATATATAAGATCATGTCATCAGCAAACAGACAGTTTTGCTTATTCCTTTCTGCTTTGGATGCTGTTTATTTCTTGTTTAATTGCTCAGGCTAGGAATTTCACTATTGTGTTGAATAGAAGTGGTGAGAGTGGGCATCCTGTCTTGTTCCTGATCTTAGAGGGAAAGCTTTCAGCCTTCAACTGACTTGAGTGTGATGTTAGCTGTGGCTCTGTCATATATGGCCTTTATTATATTAAGTATGTTCCTTCCTTGTACCCAGTTTGTTGAGCGTTTTTTTGTTTGTTTTGTTTTGTTTCGTCTTGGCTGCACTACGCGGCTTGTGGGATCTTAGTTCCCTGACCAGGGATTGAATCCGTGCCCTTGGCAGTGAAAGCGCAGATTCCTAACCACTGGACCACCAGGGATTCCCTGTTAAGCATTTTTATCATGAATTTATGTTGAATTTTACCACATGCATTTTCTGCATCTATTAGATCATACGATTTTTGTCTTTCATGCTATTGTATTAACGTGGTGTGTCACATTTATTGATTTGCCTATGTTGAACCATCCTTGTAGTTTTCTTATCTGGCCTGTACTGTCTTATCTGGCTTTGGTATCAGGGCAATGCTGGCCTTGTAGAATGAGTTCAGGAGTATTCCCTTCTCTTCACTTTTTGGGAAGAGTTTGATAAGAATTGGTGTTTGTTCTTCTTTCAGTGTTTGGTAGAATTCACCCATGAAGCTGTCTAGGCCTAGGCTTTTCTTCGTTGCCTCCCTGCTTTTCAGTCCAGACCCCTTAGGTTTGTTCTAATGCAGTCTTTCTCTGTGGTGCCTTGTATGGAGTAAGGGTAGCAGATGCCTCCCCACTCAAAGAAGAGGTACAGGAAGGACTTCCCATGTCTTCACAGACAGGTGAAATTAGGCATTTGTACCTACAATTCACCCTTTCTCAGAAAAGTAGATTACATTTTGATGAAAAAATGTATTACTCATTTTGAAAGTTTATTATGTAACAAGTTTTTTAAATGTAAGGACTCTAGATTAGTTCTAAAATGCAGACTGGCCTGAATCTGTATGAACACATTTCTTGAGTGCTGTTTGTCTTTGGGTGCGTTTTACAGCGTGGTGACACTCGTTTCCTATAAAGCTAGCCTAACTTAGAGTGAAAACTGAAGAAGTCTTTTGAACTTTCCACCATAAGTTATTGTGCTAGAATGCTTCTAGGAAACTTTGAACCCCTTACTAGCCCTATAAATTCAGTTGTCCACATAAATGGAGAAGAGAATCAATGTGGAAAACGTATAAAAAGTCTATAGATAGCTTTGGAAGATGGACTTTAATGCAGGGCCCCAGAGGGCCCTTCTACCGAGTTCACAGGCGGCTCCAGTTCTGTTGTACTGTTAGCAGTGCAGCTTCTCTTGTCTGTGATCTGTGTCGCCCTGAGTCATGTTATCTGATCGTTAATTTGTTTCCTTTGCTGCCGCCTCTTCCTTTTCCTGCTCCCCAAATGTGCTGTTCTTCCCAAGAGTCCATCTCATTCTCTGCTCTTGCCCACCATGTCCGTTTCCGGGCTTTGTTGATGACCTTAGTCTTATTGGTGTGTTTTGACCAATTTTGTAATCTAGGCCCTTAAGTCCAAGATGGTAGTTGCCACTTACTCATTGCCCAGAGGGGGCCAGCGTTGAACTCTGACGGGACAGTCCACCTGGATGTTCTGTCTTTGATAAAAACAGACCATGCTAAGACTGCCATAACTTCTAATCTCCCTCAGGTGCTGGAACTGCTCCACCAGTCTGCCCGAGCCTCACCGCTGTTCCGACCCCAGGCCAGCGGCCCTGGCGGCTCTGTCACCATGTGCCCCTCTATGGACTGCTCTGCTTGGAAATCCTCTGCGCTATTCTCTTCACCCTGAAATTTCTGTTGGTCCCGGCCTTCAGCCTCCCCCTCCTGGGGGCGTGCTTTGGCTGTCTTATGGTAGCTTCGCCTGGCCTGTTGCCATTGGTAGCGTCGCTTTTGGTCCGCGTCTCCTTCCCACACAGCGGAGCTGGCCTCCCATCTTTCCACCGGCTGCTCCGCTCCCTCCCAGGGCATCTCCCCTCCCGCCCTGGTCTTGGTTTCTCTTTATGCTCCGCACACAGCACTGCTGAAGGTGGACAGGCATCGCTGACGCTGTTTCTTGGCCGCTGGTGATCTTTTCTTCTCCGCTTTCTTTATATGTGCTGTGTGATCTTGAGCAAAGCACTTTATTCCTCCAGGCCTGTTTCCTCATCCTGAAATAATGCAGTTACATTAGGTGGGCTCTCAGGGTTCCCACCTTGTCTGAAATGAAATAATTCAGCCTGCCCTTGAGACCTAGCTTGGGCCTCAGCCACAAGGAGCTTCCCTAACTATTCTATTCTGACCCCTACCGCGCCTCCCCCCACCCCTGGCTTCTGTTAATTCCTGTCCTGGGGGAGAAGGTGACTCTGTGTTCTAAATTCTGCTTGCCTTATCGGTTAGTGCCTTATTTTCCCAGCTAGAATAAAAATTCCTTAAGGGTGGGAGTTAAAAGAAAAATTGCTGTTTCTACTTCTTTCAGCTTTTTTCTCTTAACTATACTCCCACTGAATTCTTTCTCCCCTAACCACACCAATCCTTTGGCTTCTGTTTCATTTTCCTGCCTACATTAAGAAAAGAGATATCCCTGATTTCAAGCTAGGAACTGTGCAGGTGGTATTCTAAGAGAATGATCTTTTTCCAAGGACAATTTTTCAAATATAAGGAGAGGAGGTAGTTCATAAAGGATTAATTGTATGAAATTTATAGCTATTCCACATACTTCAGTTTTTATTATAATTGGCGGAATGGAGCTAATATTTGTACATTTTAAACAGTTTCATCTAAAGATGGTGAGGTTAACATAACTTCCTAAGTTTCAGTGCATTCCAGTGGGTTCTTAGAACTGCAGCCATTGATGTCTGGGGTCGAGGATTGGCTGTGCATTTGTTCTTATTTCTGTCGCTTATAACAGGTAACGTTTAACCATATTATGTTCTTTTTGAAAGTGTTTGGGATTTTAAATCATTTACCTAGAACTCTGAATTTTTTATACTTGTTTTCTGTAGCTTTCTCTTTATATGGATAAGTTTGAAGAATTCCAGACTACCATGGCAAAAAGTAATGAACTGTTTACAACCTTCCGGCAGGAAATGGAAAAGGTATTTGCCTATTTTTAGTGGAGTATTGCCTAAAGGGGAATTTATATAAGAAGCTATTTTAAGCATGATTGCTACTTGGATGAGTTCATGTTTTTACTGTACTGTCTTCATTTCATCTCTTCTGATCCTCCAGTGGCATCATGTTTAGTCACTTTGCCCTCAGTAGTACCCCATGTAGCTAGTGATCTCTAGGCCCTCACAGTTGTCTTTATTAAAGTTAACTCCTCTATTAAATACAATTTGTTGCTAGCCGTAAAGCGGTGTCTTTACTTGCTTCAGGTGATACCTCCCAGCCCCACCCCACACCCTTTTCACAAAGCTCGATGTCCTTGGAGATCAAATTATTTAAAGACAACCACGCCCAGAACAGTAACTACGTATTTTGATTGGTCGATACAGATCAGTGTTTCTACCTTTTTAGCTTTTTTTTTCCTTCTTCTTCTTCGTTTATACTCCCACTGAATTCTTTCTCCCTCAAGCAAACCAATTTTTTGGCGTCTGGTTCTTTTTCCTGCCTGTGATAAGGCAGGCGGTATCCTCGATATTAAACTGAGAACTAGTATGCGCAGGGTCAGGGGGTGGGGCGGGCTGTAGAGATAAGGGAACCTTGAATTTAAATTTGCAATTGTGTCGATTCGCAGATGACAAAGAAAATTAAAAAACTGGAAAAAGAAACGATAATATGGCGGACCAAATGGGAAAACAATAACAAAGCACTTCTGCAAATGGCTGAAGAGGTGAGGTGGTTTCCCGCGGGCTCATGATGTTCAGGTAGCTGACAGGGCAGGGGGACGTGCCTTGTGACACTGCCGTCCTAGCCGAGGGCTCTGGCCAGAGCTGCTGAGTGGGATCTGTCCCGGCAGGAGTCGCAGCTAGAGTCCCAGGTGACGTGGGCTTTCCCACCGCTCAGCCGGCGTTTGATTGACTGGGTCTGGGGCTGAGGGTCGGGGAATCTGCCTTCCGACCAGGTGCCCACCTGGCCAGCACAGGCCACTGACTCGGGTGCCTCTCTCTCCACCTCGACTTACTCTTTCTGAAAAGGTAGCATAGTACTTTTTGCCAGTCTTACGAAGCTGAGATGTACTGTTTGCAAACACTAAATATCACACCTTAAATCCTGTTCTCATCTGAGGATTGGTAAAAACAAGAGAAATCTAGGTGGAAATAAGATGAGTCCTCCTCTTTTTTAAGCAGGCCCTTCATTTTTTATCCGCTAGTCTTTGGTGGTGAGTATCTTCAATTTCCTTAGTAATTCATCAATACAAAATGCTTTTAAAAGTGGGCTTTGGTCTTTTTTTTTTTTTTTTTTTTTTTGCGGTACGCGGGCCTCTCACTGTTGTGGCCTCTCCCGCTGTGGAGCACAGGCTCCGGGCGCGCAGGGTCAGCGGCCATGGCTCACGGGCCCAGCCGCTCTGCGGCGTGTGGGATCTTCCCGGACCGGGGCACGAACCCGTCTTCCCTGCATCGGCAGGCGGACTCTCAACCACTGCGCCACCAGGGAAGCCCAGCTTTGGTTCTTTTTAAGAAACATGACGGGGAATTTCATTTTGTCACCCCAGAACCACGTTAATTGGTGTCTGTAGCTATGTGTGCAGAAGGCAGGTGGCGGGACGTTGGGAGGTGTTGAAGAAACTGAACATGTTCAAGAGGTGACCCAACAAGTGGCTCAAAAGACTTAAATTTGTTGTATCCGGTAACCTAACTTGTATTCAGTTGGGTTACATAAATCCTGCTTTTTCCTCTTTGCAGAAAACTGTGCGAGATAAAGAGTACAAGGCCTTTCACATAAAACTGGAACGGCTGGAGAAGCTGTGCCGGGCCCTGCAGACGGAGAGGAACGAGCTCAGTGAGAAGGTCGAGGTGCTGAAGGAACAGGTCTCGGGGAGGGCGGCGGGCGGGGGCCCAGCGCCGCCCAGGGCCCAGCCCTGCGCTGCCCCGGCTTCTGCCGAGGAGCCCAGCGCCGCCTGGCAAAGCACTGCCCGTGTCAGCCCGGAGGCCGAGTCCCTGGGTGCCGGGCCCAGCATCGAGTCAGTTGACTGAGATCAAGTATGATCACTGTATCGAGAGCTCTATTTTGTGTATAACTTTCTCTGTTAGTAGTAACTTGGTTTTGTGGTGAAAATTTTCTTACTTTTTCTACCATATCTGTATTTTCTTAGAACTACTGGACTTATGTGGTACAGGAGGCTGCTTGGCAGGTTTGAATAGTTTCTCTCTACATTTTCCTCAGCTGTGTTGCACATCTGCCTCTTTCCCCTTCATCGGAATGCATGTGCTCATTGCCTTTCTCCCTCTCCCCTGCTGCTTGCACAGAATTGTCCGAATTAAAATGTCACTCACCAGGGCTGACCATTACAAGGGAACTTTGTTCTGATAACGGTTCCCCACCCCCGCCCCGCGGCTTGTGGGATCTTCGTTCCCTGACGAGGAATTGAACCAGTCCTAACCACTGGACCGCCAGGGAAGTCCCTGATAATGGTTCCTGATGTGAAAACAATACTCGTTTAAACATCCTGCCCCTCCCGCAATTAATATTACTCAAAGAAAAATATCAAGGTGATTAGATATTTGTCTAATAGCCCATTTTAAATGCCAAGTAAAAATAAAACTCTAGGCTTGGGTCAGAAACAAGCATAGCATATTTGATTCAAATTAGCTTTTTGATATTTATATCACTTGACAAATTGAGGTGGCTGCAAGCCTAGACTTGGTTTTGGCAGAATATGTACATAAAGGTGTAACTTTTAAACAAAGTAGTATATACAGGCAAATCCTTGGAGAGACAGGGCTAACGTTTATGTGATTAAAAACAGTCCCACCACTGTTTTCAGGATCTGAATTTGGACCACCTGGATGCCCGCTGTGTGGGGAGCCTGGTGGTTGGTTTGCGTGCGCATCCTCCACTTCCCACGGAGGGCTGCCACTGACAGTCCTTTGTCAGTCAGTGTAAGGCGATGAGGATAAAATCATGTGTAGCTTTCCTTAAGCGGAAGTCCCTCCACTACCTTCTGGCTGCTTGAAAGTTGGTGTCCAACTGTTCCGACAGTCCAAACAGCACCGTTCTCCAGGGTTTTTTAAAGGGAATTTTAATTATGATCATGCTAACTGAATGAAACTGATTCCATTTCTAAAACAAAGACTGGAACCAGCATTAACTTTGAGGAAACTTGGCAGAGAGTAGCCAGGATCTATTTATTACTTATGCTTTCAGTCTGTTTCTGCCCCTTTTCTTAGTGTTTTTTTGGGGTTTTTTTTTTTTTTTTTTTTAGTAAAAACCAGTATTATCAAGGTGTCTACACTTGGAATGGGGGACTTCGGAAATGCAGCACATCACTTTTGGATTTGCTCTCTAACTTCCTTTGTTCTTCACAGTGTCACATGTGGTCGAGTTTATACACATCATTAGCCAGGCTGCACTGATGAGAGTTTTGACTTTGTCCCTGGTATAATTTGCATTGAAATACTTTATGAAATAAAAAGGCTCTATTAGAACTGATGTTAGCACATTCCACTGAGCAAAACTATCAAACTGACACTTCTTATATTGCTTACTGGACCGAATAAACTCCCTTCTGTCCAGTTAAAAGGGTTTTTCTCTTTGTTAAAGTTTTATTTGTCCTGTCACGTTCATGGTCTAAACTGGGTTGAAGAATTGAAAACTGTCCAATAGATAGGCAACAGCGCCTGGAGTGGCGGATTATATCTAAGCTTCCGCCATCAGTCATGTTAATCAAAGGGCCAGACAGTGAAGGAAAAGAAACCCACAAAGTTGGTTATCTAATTACTGTGCAAATGAGTCGGAAGCAAAAACAAACACATCCTCCTCCAGCAGCCTTTTATAGATACCCCCTTCGGTTACTAAATGAAATATTGGACTCATTTCCCTGAGAGGAAATGCAGGTATACATCAGAAACACACTCTACTGTAAAATTGGTACTAATGATCCCATTTCACAAGCGCTCTGCTGGATGTACAGCTCTTACCATCTTAAGCCATTTGTGTAGCCCGCCACGTTTCTTTGTGGTGCTTGTCCTGTGTGGAAGATTGTAACGGACCTGTTGCGTGTTTTCAAGGGCTTTGTAAAGCGACATGATTTACAGTACTTGGCCTGCTGCTTTTGGCTTACTGTGTATTTTTAGCTAGATGCTCTCATGGTGTTTAAAGGACATGGATTCTCTCTGGGGTGCATTTGGTATCCTTTCAGAATCTCTCCTTCCATTACCCTGTGAATAAATACAAACGGGACCCTCTGAGAAGGACACGCTCCTAAAGCAATCACCTCGCCAGCCCAGTGTTGTGGCTTTGTAGCACACCCTGTTTCTACCACATTCTAGAACACTGTAATGCTACTAAGGCTGGCCCAGGAAAGATTGAAATGTCAAATTTGCTTCAACTGCATTTGCTGCACCATCATGGAATCTTGATGTATATTATTTATAGTGGCAGGAGACTCCAAGGAGTAGAGAAAACTTGGGTCTTGGCTAATGGACCATTTCATCCTCAGACTTGTAGGAGTACATTTCTTGGTCTTGAGACCAGTATTTTTTAGTTATGTATGCAACTGCCTTTACTACACCTGGTTGTCAATTCAATTCTCAGGTGTTGCAGAAAAATCTACCTCTTTCAGACTGTAGATGGAAATAACTGTGAAAAAATGATGCAGATATCTTCTAGTTTGTGCTAAACACACTGCTTTATTTTTACAGCCCACGTCTTTCATGAGGATACGAATTGTTAAGAGGCAGTCTTGTTTTGCTTTTCAAAGACATTTTGTAGAGATTTTTCACTAATGTGAATCTGATTTTATCTACTCAATTCTGTATAGATTAAGTAAATATGTATGATAAACTTAACAGCTTCTGTGTATTCTTTTGTTGCCCATGTGACCTTAATGCCGATCAAGTGCAAAGACAGTTGTAGATACTGTTCCTTGTGCCTTAAAAAATAGTTTCATTATTGTATGATTCAAGAAAGAAGATGGGGCACCAGCCACTCAGATTGGGTGACAGAAGACGAGTTTTATGTAGCCAGACCCTTTTTTTAACCTCTAAAATAGAGAACTAGGAAAACTCTACAGTGTAGTTGCTGTCAGAGCTTCAAAAATCTACAAGGACTGGATTTCTTCAGTTTGGGTGCTCTTAGCACATTGCAGGGTGTGCCTATCTCAACAGCAGGAGAGTAGGTATGTACACAGGGGCACATAGGAAAAGACCTTATTTGATGGTGAACAAAAAGTATTTAAGCACATATAGTCAAATATACGAAGGAGTTGGCAAACTTTTCCTGTAAGTCAGCAAGTAAGTATTTTAGGATTACTGTGGTTGTTTCTTCCTAAACAACAAACAACCTTTAAAAATCAATGTAGAGAATTCCCTGGCTGGCCAGTGGTTAGGACTCTACGCTTTCACTGCCTGGGGCCCAGGTTCAATCACTGGTCAGGGAATGTGCAGTGCGACTGACTGACTGACTCACTAAAATGCTTAAAAAATATTTCTTTAAAAAAAATCAATGCGAAAACCATCCCTAGCTGGCAGGCCTCACAGAAGAGGTTGAGGGCCAAGCTGCAGGCCAGTCTGTCCCCTTTGCTCACCTGCCACACAAGCTTTTCTTTCTTGGGGAGAAATCTCGTGTTTGTTTAAAGCTGCCCAAGTTAAGGCAGAAATAGCATATGGGTCAAATGACATTAAGTTTTAGGTAGTTCTAGATTCACCAATCAAGCACAAAATACAGACACCTAACTTCTCCCCACGTCTGCATAGGATACCATCGCGTACCTTGGAAAGAAATTCAGGTAGTTCTCAGCATGTATACCCTGACAGCCTCCTCATGAAGGGACATGCATAGATCCATCCATACACACACACACACCCCCAACCCAGGTTCTAAAAGAATAAAACAAAGTTTATTTTAAAACTTTATTTCTGCAAAGCCAATCAAGAAGTGTTGGAGGGAAAAAGTGTAAAAGTTAATTATTCTTGCATATTTAGGAAGAGCAAGCACTTAGTTTGAGAAAACAAGGACTTAAAATAGTTGAATCAAAGGCAGTACCCTGCTACTGTATTTTAAAACAATGGCTGATGATCTTTCTTAAGCAACATTCCTTTCTTCCCTAAAAGCTACAATATGATACAGTACGCAATAGCTCACTTGAAAAGTGCTAGGATCAGAAGGTAAAGAACGCCATATGCCACCCCACTTAGACTTTCTACTATACAATGCCATTTTGGCGCTTGATAAATCAAGCATTTGTGTAGCATTACATTCAACAGAAACGTTTCTCATACTTTGGGTTTAAGATCCTTGCCCCTCCAGTTCCGATGTTGTGACATCTGACTCTTCATCATTGTAAATATTTTCAGCCTGGAGACAACCAAATAAAATCAGAGGTAAAACTCCCCAAAGATTTTACAAGACTATCTAAAAATAGCATTCACTAGTTCTATCCAGATTTTAGCTGTCACTGGCCAGCGTGATTTAGTGCTGGAAATTAAATGTGGACACATTTTGGAGTAAAACTTAGTTTCCTTTTTGTTTTACCCCCAAAGACCAATAAATTTCATGAGGAAAAGGCACGCCAGTGTTCTCAAAAATTATTTGCCAGCATGTAACTCCACACACACACCTAGCTGCCCATGCACTACTACTTATTTCAGTTATCCATAAAAGGTGTTTTCCAAAAGCATTTCAGACACTTCGACGGAGTGATAGTCCTGAAGTGCTTAGTGCACATCACCACAGAACTCAGTATCTCAGTGTGAACGCACTGATGTTTCCTCCCGTATCCTTCATGCCTACGACATATCAGACACTGGACATGGAGCAGTGATGCCAAGAGCCCAGCTGATAAAGGGCGTAACGATCATGAAAATCGGAGCAGGTGCTATGTCTACCTCAACGTGCACAGATTTCTCCCAACCCAACAGGTGCATATTGAACTTAAAGACTGCTGTTAAAATGGAAAAAGGTCTTTTCAGACTTTCTATAAATATTTGATATAATATGTACCTAAATGTTTGATATATGTCTATTACATTACATCATTAGTAAAATCTCTCCAAGATAGTCATTGAGGAAAAATAAATACTTTAGGCTCACCATTTGCCATATCTGCATGATGTTATCCTCGGACACCGAGCAAATGACCCAAGGCTCATTGGGGTTCCAACTAAAATCTGATATCTTGGCGGTGTGTCCTCCATGAATAAACTGTTAATAAGAAGAAAAAAAGCCTTGGTTTCATATCTCATGTTAGAAGTTAGTTTTTAGAGCATCAGTCTTGTAACGGGTCGCTGAACTGCAGTTTGGAGTGAGGGTGGTACAGGCTTAGTAAGCCAGCCCTCCACCACTCTTGATTTTGGCAACTTCCAAACCCTCCAAAAAAGGTGATAGGATAGTACAACGAACGCCTGGATAACCATCACCTAGGTTCCCCAAATACTATTTCGTTAACACACCACCTGCTGAGCCACCACAAAGTTGCAGACAGCACACCTAACCCCTAAATACTTCAGCCTGCATCACCAAAAACAAAGGACATTTTCCTTCACGACCACAGTGCCATTTCCATAGCTAATATAATTAACACTAAAATTCTGCCTCATTAGCAAATATATAGATACAAATATTCAAGGTCATACATTTCCAGGATGTCTTACGTTATACATACTCTCCTAAAACTGGCCAACCTGGAGTCTCCTGGTTCTTCTGTGGCCCCCTGAAAGATCCCCTTCTCCCCCTTACTAATGGAAAGGCATACTTCTCAGCCATCCTTCAATCTCTCCTAGGCACACTGCCCCAAGGCTGGGGGAAAAAAAGAATTCTTGGGACTCCAGAAGGTCCCCCATAAGACCTAAACCGAGGTATTTGCTAAGAAATGCTGAAGCGGGCAGTCTTACTTCCTGCACTGGGCTTTATTTATCTTAGAATTAAGATTCAGAAGAAACAGTTCTTGGGACTTCCTTGGTGGTCCAGTGGTTAAGACTCCGTGCTTCCACTGCAGGGGGCGCAGGTTCGAGCCCTAGTCAGGGAACTAAGATCCCACGTGCCACGCAGCGCGGCCAAAAAAAAAAAAGAGGACTTCCCTGGTGGCACAGTGGTTACGAATCCGCTTGCCAATGCAGGGGACACAGGTTCGAGCCCTGGTCTGGGAAGATCCCATGTGCCGCGGAGCAACTAAACCCGTGCACCACAACTACTGAGCCTGTGGTCTAGAGCCCATGCTCTGCAACGAGAAGCCCGCACACCACAACAAAGAGTAGCCCCTGCTCACTGCAACTAGAGAAAAAGCCTGCGCACAGCAACCAAGACCCAGTGTAGCCAAAAAAAAAATTAAAATTAAAAAAAAGAAACAATTTTCACATGGAGAATATGAATACTTTGTTATGAACTGGTAAGTCACCCTTCCTGACAGAAAGTCAGATTTGACTTTAGTTTGACAGTGAGATCTATCTCCACCAATTAGGTTATATGCAATGTAACTATTTTACCTAGTATAAAATGGGATAAACAGCTTTTAAATATAGTCATAAAGGGGACATAAGTGAAAATCCTTTCAGACCACAGGCTTGGAATATATACAGGAGTCATTAAATCAAGACATTGTTATATTTAAATTCTTGTTAGTATCCAGTTTACTACACTTAAATGTCCCTTGATTTCAGACTCTCATGAAAAAAGAAGCAAAATACTAGTGGATTTTGTCAAGGCCCATGAAACTGTTACAGAGACATTGTACAAATACATTGTCCTCTCCCTGCAATATCAAAAACTAGCAGGAAACCTTAAAAACATTATACACTAAGTGCAAGGATCAGTCACAAAAGACCACATACTGCATGATTCCTGTCATATGAAACATCCAGAACAGGCAAATCTAGAGAGATAGAAAGTAGATTAGTGGTAGCCGGGGGCTCACAAAAGAAGACTGGGAAGTGATGGTTAAGGGTACAATTTCTTTTTGAGGTAAAAAAAATATTCTGAAATTGACTTGTGGTGACAGTTGTCCAACTCTATGAACATAGTAAAAATCACTGAAGTGTATACTTCAGTGAACTGTATGACCTGTAAATTATATCTCAGTAAGCGTTAACAAAGTAAAAAAGAAAGAAAAAAGTAAAAATGGTTGGTAGCAACACCTTAGCTAAAAAAAGACTTAAAAAATTTACGAGGCCCTGCATCACAAAACAGACTTCTCAAATTAAGACACCCAATACAGAATACAGCATTTAGATGCTGTCATCTGTCTATGGTAGCACTTTATTGAGAAATACTATAAGCAGCAGAAGTATTAACACTGAACGCGCTAGTACGTCAGGCACGGTAACACACAGGGCAAGGAGTAAGGGGGTCTCGGATGGCCATACTATGTGGCATCTAGTGAACACCTTCTGTGTGCAGGGCTCATCCTCAATGGCCTTCTTTACCTTTTAAAAGTGGTGGGCAAAGCCCAAGCATTCCAAAAATTAGTACTGGCCTAAGAGCTAAATATACGTTACAGAGGAACGAGTGGTTATCTGCCAAATGACTGGTGGAGATAAATGTTGAATTCAGAGTGAGGACAAAGAACCATTACCAAGTCTGGCAATGAATCATAGAAAAGTGACCTGAAGTGTACAATGAAGGACTCAGAGTCAGGAAGGATGAGGACAGATACCACCATGCAAACCTTCAAAGGGCCAAGGAGATGCCAAGATAATTTAATTAGGAATGGGAGGAAGATGGTGGGCACTGTTGGCATCAACAAGATCGAGGAAGCATTCATTTTTCTGAGCAGGGAACTTAATCAGGTCATTAAGTTTTTCCATACTGTTAGAAAGTGTTAAGTATTGCTAATTGAATATCAATGCCCCTCACCCCCAAACCCTCAGAAACATCATAATTGAGAGAATCAGTGAGAAATTATTATACACTATTTTTCCAGGAGCCTAAATTATTCTTAGTGAAACATTGGTAAAACCTACTGGGCTCTATTTACTATTTTCAATAAATGTCAAAACTCTATCACAATAACCTCCAAGGCCTCCAATTTGAGATCATCTTCAAGAGCTAGAATTTGAAGTTCTTGACTCATTTTCCAGATACATGAAACAATGACAAATAGTCCAGTCTGCATATGACATTTCATCTTGCATTAAGAAAAGCCAATATATACCAGGAGTTCTGGAGGCCCGTCTTCTGCATCTTCTGCTGATTGTTCTTCTCCAATTTTGCTATTGAGAAAGAACACAATGCCTTCATTACTGAAATTCTTCTAGCATCTATGTTTGCAAAGCCAGCATCAGCCCACAAATCCCATCCTAAAACACACACCCTAAAAGCAACTTACTTCTCTAGTGTTATCGGTTAGAGTTTTTGTATTAATTATTTGGTGGGAGGGTGTGGTGCTTACTTCCTGGAAATGGTAATAAGAGCCGTTCATAACTGAAGCTGAAGAATAGTAATTATTGTTAATAAATATTAACTTAAAATTCATTCACTATTTTAACTGAGGTGTTTCCTGCATTAGGATTAAAAGGTGAAAAGAATATAAAATATCTACAGAAGAACTGATGCCCAGTCCCTACACTTCACTCTTAAAGCCTTTTTCATCCCAGGAGTGAAATACAATTACACATCAGTACTGTAGATGTGTCTAAAGATATGACAACAAAACAACTTTAACTATGGAATATATAAGCCAAGGAAAGGTTAAGTTTTAATTTTTTCTTATCTTAAAAACGTCAATTTGTAGAATTTGCTGCCAGCAGTTCCAACAGTGAAATCACTTGTTACACACCAATCATCAGCCCTGATACCTAGGTACACAGGTGGACTTTGCTAGTAATAGCTGCTTAAAAAAAAAAAAAATACAGCCAAAATACACAACTTTCCATGTGCTAGACTTTTTCTTTCCAATAAAGCTAATCGAACAAGCCAAACACACGGGACTGCTAGACAATTATGTTTCTCCTCCCACTGTCAGGAGAACAATCGCTAACATCGACCATTTTAATCCATAATTTTATCTAATGTATGCTTTTAACAGCAAGCAAGACATGAATAAACTTTAAGAAGAAATTATACAATGCCTGCAAATTTATTTACGGCACCCCTAAAGACAATCCAGTTGCCAGGACATCAGACTTTCAAACCTTGCTGCACCAGTTCATACAACACTGTAGTTTTTGTTTAAGGTTTCTAATTTTACTACTAAAATTGTTTTCAAGTTAAAAAAAAATCACTCAAGTGTCTGTTTTAAAGATTCTCTACATTTGCAAGCACCTATCACAGCCAGAGTTTGTTCCATAAGAACACAGAACATTAGATGTTTAGCAGTTTTACAACACAAGCATTTTATTCTGCAGTGTCTCTATTCCATACACTGAAAAGTGGGTCTACTGTCTCTGTAAGTAAGGCAGCCTTGACTAAAAACTTAGTCCAGTTCAAAGCAATACAGGTAGGAAAGAAGTTATTTTCAGGAATTTAATGATTTAAATTTGAGATAAGGACATCTTACAGAGATGTATGTAACGGAACATTATTAATGGCTCTAAAGGCTCAAAAAAAGCAAAGGAGTCTGAAATTCTTGCAACAGCAACTCTGCAGTCAAGGAACTTTAAGAATTGGGAGCAACTCTTTACACAATGAGCGCCCAGAAGAACTTAAGATCTCTGACAGCACGGGCTGTGCTTATCCTGTTCCCAAGTTTACCCCAGCAGCTACACAACCCACAGCGGGAGCTCATACCTGCGAAGAGAACCAATGAAAGCACAGAAGAGCAAATGGTAAAAAACCTGAGAAAGACTAGTCCTGCAGGTGTAAGTGTGACCCAAGGAGACATGAACAGCTAATGTCTTTACCCCCTTCTACAGCAGAAGTGTTTTCAATGCCATCATTTTGATGTTGAAACACACATGCACCCCCGCCCCCTGACTTCAGTCCTAATTATCAATAGAAAAACAAAACTCACATATGCATAAATTTACTTTACAGTCCATTTGCTGATTCACTTCTATTTTATGGAACAGACTCTTCAGGAAGGTACTTAAAATTAATATTAGACTTATTAAACTGGGGTTAGCAAATTGCTCTTCTAGTTTATGAATTACTACATAATCTGCCAGATTAGCATATTTATGCAATTTCTTGTCACCAGATACCGAGTTACCTTAAATCCCACACGTTCAGGCGGCGATCAGTACCACTTGAAGCCAGAATAGTTTCGTTATGTGGAGACCAGTGGACCTAGCAATACATATTTGAAAATGTAAAGAATCATCCGTTCCTAAGTTTGTGGATATTGTTCTAATCCTTGACATTTTCCCATTTCGTGTTCTATACCCTCTCCTTGGCCTACAAGCCCTCACCCTCTTTGTTCTGTCCCTTCAGGTACTCTTTTTTTTTTTTAAACACCTTTATTGGAGTATAATTGCTTTACAATGGTGTGTTAGTTTCTGCTTTATAACAAAGTGAATCAGTTATACATATACATATATCCCCATCTCTCTTCCCTCTTGTGTCTTCCTCCCTCCCACCCTCCCAGGTGCTCACAAAGCACCTAGCCGATCTCCCTGTGCTATGCGGCTGCTTCCCACTAGCTATCTGTTTTACGTTTGGTAGTGTATTTATGTCCATGCCACTCTCACTTCGTCCCAGCTTACCCTTCCCCCTCCCCGTATCCTCAAGTCCATGCTCTAGTAGGTCTGTCTTTATTCCCGTCTTACCCCTAGGTTCTTCATGACCTTTTTTCTTTCTTAGATTCCATATATATGTGTTAGCATACGGTATTTTTCTCTTTCTGACTTACTTCACTCTGTATGACAGACTCTAGGTCCATCCACCTCACTGCAAATAACTCAATTTTGTTGGACCATCTCCTCAGCTTTCCCCCAGGAAGGTCATACTCCCCAACACAAGGGAACTCAGCTAGGGGTCCAAATAAACTTATTCAGCCCCAAAACCATCCCAGAAGCTTTTAACATTTTCAATGAAGTATATTTTAGCCTATGCAAATCTCTGTTTTAAACCACATACAAGATATTTTTCACTAGAGGACCCACCATGCTGATATACCTTAAGGGAAGAATCTCTGGATTTCACTTTTTAAAATTTTATTTACTTATTTTATTGATTGACTGCCGTGCCACACCGCTGATCTCAGTTCCCCGACCAGGGACTGAACCCAGGCCATAGTAGTGACAGTGCCGAATCCTAACCACTAGACCACCAGGGAACTCCCTTCACTTTTTAAACTGATCCTATTTTGCAAGGTTTTTTCCTTCTACTTCTGAACTAAGAGTTTCTAAAAAGATCCAAGTTATTTCTCACTAGTTAACTTACATAGGAGAAGAGGAGCTTTCAAAAATAAAAAACAGGGATTCCCCTGGCAGTCCAGTGGTTCGGACTCTGCGCTTTCACTGCCGAGGGCGTGGGTTCAATCCCTGGTCGGGGAACTAAGATCCTGCAAGTCACGAGGTTTGGCCAAAAAAAACAAAACAACAACAAAAAAACAATGCCCACTGACCATGATATAAAAGAAAAAAATTTTTTGATTTCCCTCTACCAAAACGTTACTAAAATCTGACAGATATCAGAAAACTGTCACATACCTGGAAAATTTCATCTTTATGAGATTCGAAGGTATGGAGTTTCAATTTTAAATTACGCAGATCCCATAAAGCTACAGTCTGAAGAAAAATAAATGAAAAGGAATTCATTTATGCACTTTACATAAGAATTTTAAAATATTGCAGTAACAAGACCACTGGGTTTGTAAACACCAAGTATGCAAAAACTTAAGAAACCTTATCCGCAGAGCCAGTTGCGAGAATGAACTCGCTGTAGGGATTGAACGACAGGCAATTGACCTCAGCGGTGTGCGCATCAACCAGGTGGCTCGGCTTGGAGGTGGTGTTGGACCTGGTGTCCCATCTAAAACACAAAGGTACAAGCAAGGCACATAGCACACGAGCAGGCTGCTCAACCCGACCCAGCCTCTCTCCCCAACGCTCGGCGCCCACACCAGCACCACCCCACGCCACTGTTCTCTCGCTAACTCGCCCCTTCAGGGACACCAACCACGCAGAGTTGGACTTCCAACCACGCAGAGTTGGACTTCCAACAACTAACTGATATGTGCTAAACCTGCGCAGAACAAACTAGGGCTATTTCTGCTTTCTTGTTCCTTACGTTCCTGTCTGGATTACCAGCTATTTCAAGCGTACACAAAATACTACATAAAGAAAATAACAATTTGATACCTACAACCTAGCCTTGTCAAATTTCCGTGTTTTGCTTTGTTTGCCTCAGATATTAGCTTATGAGATAAAAAGCATTCCAGGCAGTTGAATGCAGCCCCGTGGCCATGCCTTGATGCAATCACTCTCTCCCTCAACTTCAATGCAAACCACCCTGATCCCAATTTTGATACATACCACTGCCCTAAGCATGTTTCTTTGTGTGTACATACCTGTTTTCCTTTCTTTTTCTAAATAAAAAGTTGTGTTCAACCATACAGCACAGTAACTTTTATGTAAAAAGGCCATACCAACTTGCAGTTTATTATGTCAATTATACCTCACTAAAGCTATTTTCTTTCTTTTTTTTGAAGGCCAAGACATAATTACAAAAAAAAGAAATCAAACCACAGGCCACCACAATCACTGATGGCCATTCAGGACACCCATATAATGAGACCCCACTGAATTTTCCACCTTACATCATAAGTTTCTGATCATCAGCAACAGATCCAAACAATGATTCATGCAGCAGGTGCCAGGCCACATCCTCTACAACAGCTGAGTGGCCAGTAAAAATCGCTTTAGCATCCACAATTTTGCCTTCCTTTGGTCCTGCATTAATATCCCACAGACAGACAGTCTGAAGAAGGAACAAAACAAGTTATAAGATACTGAATTTAAATGCTAACACCTTATTTAAAACACCTTTATTAAAAACAAAACTACTTAACTATATAAAAGTTACAAATAAACACGAGGAGGAAATATAAACAAAAGTAAAGCTTCATAAACAGAAGAGTGTATTGGTACAGCTTCCACAATCTGAGATGCAGAGGGCAAGGAAGATACAGTGTAATGGGGACAGGAAGACAGCATGGTGGCAGGCAAGAAATTCAAGATAGAGTTTCCACCTACATACATTCAGTCAAGTATCTAAAATTCACCCAGATTACACAACACAACACTGACAGCCTGGTGTTCGGTATCTACTGAACAGAAATGCACATCTTAAAACTTAACGCTGGGTTGGGAGACTGGGAATTAAAACTAAAATATGCCTCTTAAAAAGCAAAAGCCTTTGGCCAAGTCTCACTTCATGGCAGAAACCACTACACACATCGGGAAGTGCAAAAGGTGAATGACCTAGGAACCCCTATGAGGCTACTGGAAGACGGCACAGGGCCTGCCCACACCTCAAAGATCACAGATCAGCAGGCTCTGGGAGTTGAGTCTCTTCTTAACATCTCATCATAAAAATAGTTGAGAAAAGTCTTAAGTTTCTATGAAAAAATACTGCAAGCTATAGCACAATGATTCTCATCTCAATGGTTTAAAACAAGAGGTAATTCCATTAAGCTATATTCGACCTAATTCCACTGACACTAGTATCAGCTTCATCTCTTTATAAATCACTTTTTTTTACCTGAAAGGGTTTCTGTTACATAATACACATGGCCCTTAGTCTCTGTTGGTACTTGCACAATGTACATGCACGGAAGAGACGGAACGTGTGGAACTCTTGCCATCACCTGTTCCTCACCTCAGAAGGATCCTGGGAACATTAGCAAGATCCCTGGCATATGTGGAGCCCTTGGGAAACGTCAGCTATTAATTATGACTAGCAACTCCCAGCCTGGTGTCTTCAAAAAGTACTAGCAGTTAAGTTCCTGAGTATAACCCATCCTCCCTGTTGGGAGGATGTTCACTTTGAGGGAAACAAAGGAAAGCTTCCTTCCAGAGAACTGAGGTAGACCCTTGCTTCCCGGCCTCCCTTGGAGCATGGTTGCAAGAACATGACATGGGCTCAATCATCTGACCAGGTCTTTGAATTGTGAACAGCAACAAAAGGAGAATCTGTTCTGATGATTGGGGGGCGGGGGTGTTACTTCCACTTTCCAAGGGTGGCAAGAATGACATCCTCACTGGCCTAATTTGGGTCAACGACCCGGCCTCCCCTCTTTTCCAGACCATTTTCTAGCCGCCACAGCACTTCTGTGAGCTACCCTACCCAAGGCCCTTCCAATCAATTACTTTTCTGTTTAAATCAGCCAGCACCATCTTTGCAGCCACCAAGGAAAATAGTTATGGAAGTTCTCAAAAAAGTAAAAATGGCACTACCACATGATCCAGCAATCCCACTTGGGTATTTATGCAAAGAAAACGAAAACACTAACTCGTAAAGATATCTGCACCCCCATGTTCACTGTGGCATTATTTACAATAGCCAAGACAAGGAAACAACCTAAGTATCCATCAATGCATGAACGGATAAAGATGTGCTGTATATACGCAATGGAATACTACTCAGCCATAAAAAGAGGAAATCTTGTCATCTGTGACAAAATGAACTTTGAGGGCAGTATGCTAAGCGAAGTAAGTTAGAGAAAGACAAATACCACATGATCTCTCATATATGGAAACTTAAAAACAACAACAAAAAACAAGCTCATAGACACAAAGAACAGATTGGTGGTTGCCAGGGGTGGAGGGTGGGAGAAATAGGTGAAGGGGGTATACATTTATTTTTTAAAAACAAATTAAAAGAGATATTTTTTAAAAGCACTCAGAAAATGCCCCTGAAGAATATCCTTAAAAACAAAAAATAAAAATAGTAAAAATTTAAAATTTACAAAAATGTAGAGAAAAATTATAGAAAACAAAACAAAACAAAACCATCAGCCAGAGTTGGTTTTGGTTGTTTGTAACTAAACAATCTTGATTGGGCCAATTGCCTACTTTCAATATTTCAAAAAGCTGAACAGAAACTGCAATTAACAGACAAATAAAGAAGGTCTGTGATGTGACAGGCCCTGTTCTAGGTATGGGGATATACTAAGGAAGAAGGCAAGTAACCTTCTCTCACAAAGCTGACATAAAACGCTAACTGTGGCCAAGTTACATGAGCTTTCAAAAGCTCCAGAAGTCTACTCTCGGCTTGTACTTGGAGTCATACCAGACACTTCAGGCTTACAGCATGGGAACCATGAAAGAAAATATGGGGCTGTTAGTGGCAAGAATGCTACAAACGTTGATCTATAATAAATTAACAAGATCACTTTGCATTTGTGGGGTACTTTTCATTAATTAAAACACTTTATATTAAAAGATGCCAAGGCAACTCAACAGGGAAAGATTGGCTGGGAAAGCTAGATAGCCACACACAGAGGATGAAGTTGGACCTCTACACCTCACACCATATCAAAATGGATCAAAGACCTAAATATAAGAGCTAAAACTGTAAAATTCTTAGAAAAAACATAGGTGTAAATTTTTGTGATGTTGGATTATGTAATGGTTTCTTAGATACGGTATCAAAAGCAAAAGTGACATAAAATATATAAACTGAACTCAAAATTTAAAACTTCTGGGCTTCAGAGGAAATCATCAAAAAAGTGAAAAGAGGGCTTCCGTGGTGGCGCAGTGGTTGAGAGTCCGCCTGCCGATGCAGGGGACACGGGTTCGGGCCCCGGTCCGGGAAGATCCCATGTGCCGCGGAGCGGCTGGGCCCGTGAGCCACGGCCACTGAGCCTGCGTGTCCGGAGCCTATGCTCCGCAACGGGAGAGGCCACAACAGTAAGAGGCCCGCATACCGGGGGGGAAAAAAAAGTGAAGAGACAACCCAAAGAATGGGAGAAATTTTCTAAAAATCATATATCTGATAAAGGACTTGAATCTAGAATATATAAAGCACTCTCAAGGAAATACAAAATGAAAATGGACAAAGGATTTCAATACAAATTTTTCCAAAGATGGTACAGAAATGGCCAGTAAGCACATGAAAAGATGCTCAACACCATTAGTACATATAAGTCAAAACCACAATGAAATACCACTTCACACCCACTAGAATGGCTATAATAAAGACAGACCATAACAAGTGTTGGTGAGGACATGGAGAAACTGGTAGCCTCATACATTGTTGGTAGGAATGTGAAGTGGTGCAGCTGCTTTGGAAAAGTTTGGCAGTTCTTCAAACAGCTAAACATAAAGTTACCACATGACTCAGTAATTCAACTCCTAGGTGACTACCCAAGAGAAATGAAAACATACCTACACAAAAACCTGTACAAAAATGTTCAGAGTAGCAATACTCAAAAGTAGCCCCAAGGGGAAACAACCCAAATGTCTACCAACTGATAAATGAATAAATTGTGGTATATCTATATAATGGAGTATTGTTCAGCCATAAAAAGGGATGAAGTACCGACACTGCTTTCACATGGATGAACCTTGAAAACATTAATGCTAAATAAAAGCAGCCAGACAGAAAGAGCCGCATACTATATGATTCCATTTATATGTAATATCAAGAAAAGACAAATCTATTGATTGAAAGTAAACTAGTGGTTGCCAGGAGCTCAGGGAAGGAAGGAGTGACTGTTAATGGGTATGGAGTTACTTTTTGTGACATTTGATGAAAATGTTTTAGAATTAGATACTAGTGATGGTTTCACAACTTTGTAAATATACTAAAACCTACAGATTGTACACTTAAAAAACAGTATAAAAAAACCCAAAAAAACCAAAAAACAACTAAACTAAAATGTAATTTATATTCATCAGGCCTCACAAACACTTTAAAAAGAGTCTCCATTACAGAGGTCCACTGTTAAATAATGGGACACCTTTTGCCCACTTTCCTTCCACTCTAAGGCTGCTTCAAAAGAGCTTTGTGGAATTCTAAGGCTCCAAAAGGGCAGTGTGATAACCATTTCTCTAAATCCTGTGGAAATGTTATCACAACAATCAGTATTATCTTAGAAAACCTTTCATCTATTAGTCTCCATCAGTGCAGAGCTGTCCGTGACACAGTCTTTAACTCTCAGTGCATGAGTAGATTAGGAAGAATAGGTTTCTCACATGGTCGTCAGATGCACTTAAGAGATGTCCACTCAAATTAGAATTCCAAGAAAGACCATAGCCTTCCTTTTGGTGGCCTCTTAACCTAAGATCAGGATTACATTCTCCACTTGGGTCTAAAAAAAAAAAAAAACAAAAAAAAAAAAGGAGGAAAGAAAAGAAAAGAAAAAAAAAGAAAAAGAAATACATTAACTACTAAGTGATTATCTGTTTATCAGAACTGGTAAGAGCAAATTCCCACTCCTGAGTGAGCCGTAACATTTATCATAATGCCTGGAAAAGCACCACACACAAGCAAGGACTTGGTTTCACCCACGACCACCCTGAAAAGCTGTTCTCTCTGCTTCCCTGAAAAGCTGTTCTCTGTGCTTCATTTCAAATACTCAGTGCAAACCAGGTTTCGTGACCATAAAATGACTTGTTCCTTTGCAAAACCTAGTACTAAGCTCTAACACAAAATACTGAAAACTATACCAGCCCACAAATTTACATGGTGACAACCCACCCCAGCTCCAAGTCCAGTTTTAAGAACATTTTTGTGAGGAAACAGTTAACACAGCAGGTCTGGCTGTTCAGTCCTTGCATGTCTCCAAGGTAGCCTGCAACCATGACTGACCTAGCCAGCCCCTGGGAATGTGACTCTCACAAAATTCTTCATGTCGCCGTCTGATGAAGCTGTGTATGCCCAGAGCAGTGGGGCATGCTGTGGCAGCTTGTCGAGACCTGTAGGATTGTTGAGCAAGATTCATGATGCATCTGGCTTCACTGCTGGGGTCCTGAGTTTCCCTTACCATGGCTGGTCACAGAGCAGAATGTACCTGTGTGACCAGACCTCCATAAAATCCCCAGACACTGAGACTCAAATGGGCTTCCCTGGGCAGAGATATTTATGCCCCTGTGGTATGTGGCCCCAGAGGAGAAGGATTCACAAGACTATGCCTGACCTCTCTGGACTCTGCCTGATGTGTATCTTTCTCCTCCTGCCTTTGCTCTGTAACCTTTGCTGTAATAAACCTTAGCCAGTTTTTATTCCCGTTTTTCTGCTCTATATCCTTTGCTCTAATAAACTTCAGCCAGGAATATAATAACCTGCTGTGAGGTTCTTCTGTTAAATCACTGAACTTGGCATGGTTTTGGGACCCCTGAAACAATTTCTAAACCTTTAAAAATTAGAGTATACTAGTTTGAATGACGTCAAAGCTATTATCATTTTGAATCAAGAAGAAGGGTCAAGCAATGGTCTGACTTTATTACTACATACCTGGTTTAGCAGGGTGCTTTGTATAGTCAAAAACCAGCACGTCAGAAGACGGCGTTTTTGTAGCAATGATGTGAGGATTCTGCGGCATGTAACGAGCACGGTTTACTTCTCCTTCGTGGTTAATTTTAATTTCACATTCAATTTTTCCTGTTACAGAACCAAAGCCACCAAATTCTAATGTGAGAAGAAAGAAATAAACACATACACTTACGATTAAAATTCACAAGTCACTCAGTTTAATCAACCTGAGATTTTAATCTGACAGAATACAACACAAATTGCCAAGAGAGAGGGAGAGAGGGCACGCAAGAACACAAAAATATAGGCTCGCTTGTCACTTGGAATTAATTTATTCTCGAAGCCCATGTGAATTGGAAAATGTTGATACCTATTTTATGCAGTTCAGTTCCACCTTGGACTTAAAACATTTAAAAATAAGCTTCTTTCAGTTGTGAAGATGATGTAATTATTCACGAAAATTCAAACAACCACACAATTAACACACCTCAGCCTTTTAGTTCAAATACAACTCATTTGGAAGTGCTGAAATTAGAATTGTATTTTAGGTTTCATTAAGACAGGTTCATCCTCAGGAGTATGAACACTCCTTGAGTCTAAAGTCAAAAACATCCTCATATCGGAAATCCAACTAACACCCACTCAATCCCAAGACAGACAGGCAGGCAGGCAGGCAGACAGACGGACGGACAGACAGACAGACACACACACACACACACACACACACACACACACACACACACACACACGCGTACGTCAGTTCCACCAGAATCCCTGAACACATTCAATCCAGTTGAACATGTCGGTTCAACTGCTAGTGGAGTGCCAAAGCTAAAATGAGTGGGCTAACCTCCCTATCTGGTGTAGGAATATGACTACAATGTTAAATAGTTACTAAAAAGGCCTTGGGGGAAAAAAAAGGCCTTGGAAAAGTGAGAAAGCCACATAAAAAGTGTAACTTCGGAGCAGAAGCAAGGTGATAGCAGAAAGAATACAAGTAGAGAACATCTAAGCAGATAAGAGCAAACAAGAACATGTTCTCTTTTGTGCTCGTAGATACAAATCTGAATTAGTTGCTGACTTGAAAAAATTCGGAGGCTTCACATTATAACTGTTACTTCTTCCTGACCTATATCTCTTCTCCTTTGCACATTCCTTTTCAGCTCACCCTGTGTCTCAGGTCAAGTAACACTAACTCAAATGCCTAATGAAACCAGGCAGGTAACAACTAAAACAGACTGGCTGGGGCCTGGCGAAAACACACCGAAAGCAGTAAGCCTTTTCTCAGTTTCAGCCAGGCCCTGCTATGTGGGAATGCTCAAGCAACACTAGCTCCCATGCCTTACTATCAGAATTTAGCCATTCTTGGGAATTCCCTGGCGGTCCAGTTGTTAGGACTCAGTGCTTTCACTTCGGGGCCCGGGTTTGATCCTTGGTTGGGGAACTAAGATCCCGCAAGCCACGGGGCCGGGGGTGGGGGGATGGGGGGAAGAATTTAGCCATTCTTCTCTATGGCAAACACTGCTTACGATTTCTGAGGCTCAAAGTCATAGCCCATTTCACACAACAACTCTCACACAACCATACGCAATCACCCATTTCCCTCTTAGCACTTCCCCTTCCCATCGAGTCAATGGAAGAAAATGCCTCAGCCTTTCCAAGACACCCCTCCTGATCCTATCACCTGCCACGACCAGAGACCCTGCTCCAAAGCTGCCGCTTTTATATTTTCAATCTCCCACCACCGTGGACCCCAAGGATTCTTTCTCACCCTTCTGCTACAAAGATACTCAAGTTTCCAAATTCCTTTAGTGAAAACAAACTGAACAGCTCTCCTTTAATAAAAGCTGGGCTTCCAGGTAAGATTTACTGTGTACACAGGGCTTTGTTTTCTCAAACTCAAAAGGAAAAGCTTGAAAAATCACTATCTTAATGACAATAGTATCCATTAAAAATACCATAACTGAAAATTTTAAAAGGCGTTAACTGTGAATTACTGTAGTCACTTGTTAGAATGTAATTCACTGGACAAGTTACTAATAACAATATCTCCATGTATCATGCACAGAGACTAATTCTTAAGCTGAAAGTCCAATTAAGTACATAGTTTAGGACTAACAGCCATTAAAATTTTTCTGATTACAACAATATTTACAGAAATAATGCATAAGGTTGTAGGGTAATGGACTATGAATTGTGGAAGTGGTAAACTGAGTAAATCATTTTGGAAAAGGTTTATATTATTTTAGGTTGGCAATGAATATACCACACAACTCAGCAATTCCACTCCACTACATAAGTTCTCCCACGTGTACGAGGAGATGGAACAAGGATGTTCACTGAAGCATTGCTCTTAACAGCAAAACACCCACACAGATACAATCCAACTGCCCCTTGATAGAAGAATAAATTAAGGTTTAAGCATAATGGAATACTATACGGTTGTTAAAAGAATGACCTAGGTATTTACATAGTATACACAGACAAAACTGAATGAAAAAAGCAAACTGCAAAACAACATTATGTATGTTTATTACTGTATGAATAATAAAAAATACAAATAGTTGAAAACGGCACACTAATTTCAGGACCGTGATGAATTCTGGAGAAGCAAGCAAGGAGGAATGGAGTAGGGTGGCAAGACTTTAGCTAAAAAGTAGAATTTTATTTTCAATAAGAAAGCTCTATTCAACCATTTGGGGCTGTGGGGAAAGCACTAACCCAGCAGGTCTGGTTGCTTAGCCCTCACAGTTCTGACGGACACTGGGCCCATGACTGACCCTTGACCAACTCCTGGGACCATGACCTCAGAATGTTCTCGATGTCACTGATGGGTTGATTTTGTGGGGTACATCTGAAGCAAGGGACCATGCTATACCAGTCTGTCAGGGTTGCTTTGCACAAATATCAAGACTGATGATACGCACCTGATTTCATTACGGGGGTCCCGAGTTCAGCTGTCATGGCTGGCTGCCAATATGATGTGCCTACAAAACCAACCGCCATGAAAGATTGAGACCCTGACCCTCGAATGGGTGTCCCTGAGCAGAGATAGTCCACACTTGTCCCTGTCGTTTGCTGCCAGAGGGAAAGCACATCCTGTGTGGCCCTGGATGAGACTTGTGCTGGACCTCTGTAGACTCCCTGAGACTCCCTGATGCTTATCTTTTTCCTGCTGCTTTTGTATTTTTCATTGTAACAAACTTTAGCCATGAGCATAATCTGCTGAGTCTTGTGAGTCCTCCTAGCAAAATCACCAAACTTGGGTGGTTGTGGGAATACCAAAACAGGGGGATGTATGATTGGATTGGGGGATGGGAGTCAACAGCTTCCATAAAAAACCCACTATTAACTGTTTGGTGTAAATGCCTCCTGACTTTTTCCTATGCCTACACCAACACATATTCTTACTGTTACCAAAACAGTTACTATAATCACACATACCAGTTACTCACTTTATTTTGGAAACCTTTCCATACCAGTGCATACAGATTTATCTCCCTGTCTGTGTGTAAAATTCAAAGTTAGGTCATTCTTAGTAACTGCTGCACAGTATTTCAAACATACCATAATGTGTTTGACCAACTTCCTATGAACTAACATCTGGGTTGCTAGGTTGAGCCTAATTTTTCAATCTTGCAAATACTGCTACTGTAAAATCCTTGTGCACATGTGGTGAGTAGTTCTGTAGGATAAAGTCCTAGAAGTTAAACTGCTGGGCCAAAAGATATTAGTACAACGTTTTAATAGCATATAATTAGAGGCCTATTCCTTGACACCAATGCTGGAATATATGGTATACCTACCACCCTTCTCACTGTCACAGTGGGAAGCATCAAACTGTGCATCATCATTCGGAATATGGACTCGAGCAACCACAAGATGATTCTGCTCATCAGATGTGTGAGTCCCCAGCACTAGCCAATGAAGGGCATAATCCTTTCCTTCTGGTCTGTTTAGGAAAGAAAGAAAGTCATACTAATCCTTTAAGAAATCAGTTGCTAACAAATCCAGTCCATCACCCATCCCCATGTTCATAAATCATGACTTATTGCCTAAAAAAAAATCTTCAATTTTAAATACACTAGTTGTTTCTGGTTTCCGAGTAAGAAGCAACAAAGTACAACGGAAAAAAAAAGTGCTGAGTCAGAAAAACTGGGTTTAAATCCTGGCTCAAACTAAAATTAGTTATACGCAATTCCTTAAATCACAACTTCCCTGTGGGCCTCAGTTTCTTCACCTAAACAACAGGTTATGAGTGAAAATGGCACTACGTGAAAACCCCTTGTTTATATTTACGGTGCTTAAAGCTTATAAAATAGGCATTCTCATTTTTACGGGAGAGGGGAGGTGGGTCTTTGTTACCCTATTCTGTGGAAACTCACTTTGTGGCTGAAGAAATCACTGATACCTCTTGGCACCCTGGTCCAAGAAATGATTTTGCATCTGCATCTATTAACAATGCTTAAGCAATGATTCTGCATCTGGATCTATTAACAATGCTTTCCCATTTGTACTATCTAGAAGAGCAATTTTCACCTGTGTTCCATGGTCCCATCTCAGTAAGGAAGGCTGAGAAGTAAGGCTCTGGGCCCCAGCATCAGACAGCCTAGACTGTTTCTAAATTCCAGTTGCACAAAGGATTCAGTGGTTTAGAAAAAAAGGTTTGTGGGTTACTTCTAGGCATGTAATTTATTAATAACTGGGCTTCCCTGGTGGCGCAGTGGTTAAGAATCTGACTGCCAATGCAGAGGACACAGGTTCGAGCCCTGGCCCGGGAAGATCCCACATGCCACGGAGCATCTAAGCCCGGGCACCGCAACTACTGACTCTGTGCTCTAGAGCCCGAAAGCCACAACTACTGAAGCCCGCGCGCCTGGAGCCGGTGCTCCGCAACGAGAAGCCACAGCAAAGAGAAGCCCGCGCACCGCAACAAAGAGCAGCCCCCGTTCACCACAACTAGAGAAAGCCCACGTGCAGCAACAAGGACCCAACACAGATAAAAGTGAATAAATTTATTTTTAAAAATCTATTAATAACTAAAAAATACAAGATGAAATTTTACCAATATTTGGCTTAGGGTAAAAAACAGCAATAAATACACAAAAACTCCAAGAAAAGAATAAGGCAGCCATGGCTAAGCAACAGCAGTTTATTTGAAAAAAGACATGGGTCTGAGTCGACGTGCATTCAGTGACCAAGAATACGACGTGGCTATCAAAAAAGATAATTAATTTCATCTGAGATGACCTTATATAGGGAAGAAGGCAAAACACATGAGCATTCACTCATTTTTAACTGGAAAAACTACACTTAGAAAATTAGGCTCTAGCAATGTACTTTAGGAGGATTTGGACAAAATGAAACCTTTACAAGGAATAGTGGCTTAAAATGAAAGGGAACCTAAACATATCTCATGAGAACCGTTTGAAAAGAAATAGGAATACTTGAGAGAAAGGAGGCAGCACAGAGCAATGTTAGGACTGACATAAAAGGAAGAAAGTGACTTCTTTTTAATGGCATTAAGCAGAAAAAACTAAGACCAGCAGGTAAAGTTACAGGTTAAACACGTCAATCCATCATATGACCTTTCTAAGGAGCAGGACCACAGATGGACTAGAGGGTCTGAAAAACTCCTTTTGACTCTAAAATTCAATTATTCTGGTTTCCCCTGACCCGATCATCACATAAGGATTTTTCTTTTTACTACAAATTCTTTCATCTCCATCTTTAAAATACAAGCCTATTTTCCTGAGCCAATCAATATCTATTTTCCTCCAATACTGGATGCACCTAAGGCTGCAGAAGCACTCATTATAAAAGACCTTGTGCATTTTCAGTGCCAGAATCCTTTGACCACTTTAACTCTACTGCTAAGACATTCACCCAACAACCACAGATTATCACAAGGTTATTCTCAGTAGCATTGCCTGAAGCAGCAAAAGACTGAAAACAAATATCCATCAATAAGGAACTGGTGACATAAATTATAGTATATCCATAAACGGAATTTTATGGAGCCTTTAAAACAAAAGAACATATATATAAGCATGCTGATAGGAAAAAAGTCTCCAATATAAACTTCTAATTAAAAAGTCAAGTGATGTAGTTAGGTGGTTGGACCTAGATCTGTAATACAGAGTGAAGTCAGAAAGAGAAAAACAAATACCTTATGATAACACACATATACACTACTATGTATAAAATAGATGTCTAATGAGAACCTACTGCATAGCACAGGGAACTCTACTCAATGCTCTGTAGTGACCTAAATTGGAAGGAAATCCAAAAAGGGGGGATTATGTATACATATAGCTGATTCACTTTGCTCTACAGCAGAAACTAACACAACTTATATTGTAATGCATGTATACTCCAATAAAAATTAATTTAAAAAAAAAAAAAAAAAAAAAAAAAAAAAAAAAAAAAGTCAAGTGAATTGGGAATTCCCTGGTAGTCCAGTGGTTAGGACTCCATGCTTCCACTGCAGGGGGCATGGTCAGGGAACTAAGATGCAAAGTCAAGTCAACAACTTGCTACCAGAAAAAAAGATGGAGGGACACAGCATGTACTTCTTCATGCCGGCAGGATGGATAAGAAATCACCAAACAAGGACTGCCTCCACTCTGGGTAAGGGAACTGGGAGAATAGAGGATGTGGAAGGGGGACTTATGCAGTTTTGTATCATCTGAGTTTGAATGTATACAGAGGTTTTTAGGTAGAGAGTAAGTCTTAACATGTTTAAGAAATTATCCAATTAAGAGATATGAAATAATGATCTAGCAGTTTTGGAAAATAATTTCTTAGAAATACCTAAATAAAAAGTTTAAAGAGCCAAATCAATTATATGGATGATCACCTAAGTGAATTTAAGGACAACAGCTCAGAAAGTGCAAGTAATCATTCGGAAGCATGCTGTATGTAGGCAGAAGGCCAGCCTGATGAGGTTGAGTAGAGCCTATCTCTCAAAGAGCCAGGCTATAAGAGTAGCCAACATTTTTACTGTCCTACATAGTGACGAAACACAATCACAGTCCCTTCATACCCTAAACAGAACCCTGCAAAGCACCAGACAGCCGTCCTCAACACCCAAGAATGCAGGCTGGCTGGCATTTTCTTGCATTCCCAGAGCCACTGCACGTACCACAACCAGATCCCACTTCTTTGCATGCAAAGAACACCATGGAATATATAATTTAGTTAAAGTATTTTCTGTTAAGTTCCTAAGTGTTAATATAAAAGTAATATCTGGGGGGCTTCCCTGGTGGCACAGTGGTTAAGAATCCGCCTGCCAATGCAGGGGACATGGGTTCGAGCCCTGATCTGGGAAGATCCCACATGCCATGGAGCAACTAAGCCCGTGCACCACAACTACTGAGCCTGCGCCCTAGAGCCTGTAAGCTACAACTACTGAGCCTGTGTGCTGCAACTACTGAAGCCCATGTGCCTAGAGCCCGTGCTCCACAATAAGAGAAGCCACTGCAATGAGAAGCCCACACACTGCAAAGAAGAGTAGCCCCTGCTCACCGCAACTAGAGAAAGCCTGCGCACAGCAACAAAGACCCAAAGCAGCCAAAAATAAAAATTAAAAAATTAAAAAAAAATAAATTAAAAAAAAGTAATATCTGGGCTGATATACACAGATCTATAAGGCTGATATACACAGATCTATAATTTTAAAATCTTTACGCAAAACATGTTATCGGTAACATTTTAAAAAGACTTCAGTATATTACTCAGCCATAAAAAGAAATGAAATTGAATTATTTGTAGTGAGGTGGATGGACCTAGAGTCTGTCATACCGAGTGAAGTAAGTCAGAAAGAGAAAAACAAATACTGTATGCTAACACATACATATGGAATCTAAAGAAAAAAAAAGTCTAGGGGTAAGACGGGAATAAAGACGCAGACCTACTAGACAATGGACTTAAGGACACGGGGAGGGGGAAGGGTAAGCTGGGACAAAGTGAGAGTGGCATGGACATATATACACTACCAAACGTAAAACCGATAGCTAGTGAGAAGCAACCACATAGCACAGGGAGATCAGCTCGGTGCTTTGTGACCACCTAGAGGGGTGGGATAGGGAGGGTGGGAGGAGGGAGACGCAAGAGGGAGGAGATATGGGGATATATGTATATGTACAGCTGATTCACTTTGTTATACAGCAGAAACTAACACACCATTGTGAAGCAATTATACTCCAATGAAGATGTTAAAATAAATAAATAAAAATAAAAAGACTTCAGTAAACAGCATTCATTGAAATACAAATGGAAAAAGAGAGATATTCCACCCTAACAAATGATTTCTGAATAGGAAAGGGTGGGAGAATTACCATCAGTCACCATTTACTGTGTACTCACTCTGTGCCAGCACTTAAACATGCACGATCTTATTTACTTCCTCAAGTGTAGGCTGTCAGAACCATGAGCACCTCCATTTACGGACCAGACTACTCCAGGATAGAGACTGACCAACTTGCCCTAATTCACAAAGCTAAGAAGCAAGGGGCAGAATTCAAACTCACGTCTCTAACTTTAAAGCCTCGGCTCTTTTCTACAGTTAGAGTAGGTCAAAAAGATCCAAGCCAATGTAAATCATCTGCTTAACAGGAAGACACAAAGAGTCAAATGCACATGATGCTCTAAACCAGAACCTCAATACCCTTAAGCATTTGACGGTCAAAGTTATAAATGTCAAGGATTAGAAACCTCCACTATTTAGTTCTTGGCTCTTCTTCCCACATCTGCACATTTACATTGAGATTTTTGGGAGGCCCAGTGGAAGTCCCTAACTGTATGGAAGTCAATGTTCACATATGGAAAATCTGGCCATCATATGAAGAGTTTTATATGAAGGTAATTTACTCTTATTTTTAAAAGTTCTTGCAAAATCCCCTCTCTAGAGTTTGATTAATCCTCATTAAGTTATATGCTCACAATACTCAAAAATTAATACACTTTTAAAGTACAAAGGCACGCGCACCGCAACAAAGAGTAGCCCCCGCTTGCCACAAATAGAGAAAAGCCCGCGCGCAGCAATGAAGATCCAACGCAGCCAAAAATAAATAAATAAATAAATTTATATTAAAAAAAAAATAAAGTACAAGGCCAAGTTCCTACTAGGAAAAGTGCAACTGTATGAGAAAGATAACCTAGTGCAGAGGTTGCCTCAACTCTGGGGCCACCTGGTTTGGGTTCGAAAGCCTGCTCCACCACTTACCAACTGTGTGACCTGGGGCATGTTATGTCATATCTCAGCCCCAGTTTCCACATGATTTAAAAAAAAGAATGATAAAAAGTAATTATTGTACTGTTGTATTAAACCAAATAATAGGACATAAAGCTCTTCAGATGCGCCAGGCCCTGTTCTAAGTGCTCAATAAATGTCAGCAATTATTACCAGAGAAATTTTACAAAGAGGTGCAAAGAACACTCTTATAAAAACCAACAGCAACCTCAAAGTGTATCCCATACTATAAGCCAACACCACCACCTTTTCGTTGGTGAACTGCTGCTAAATTCTCTTCACCTTTGCCAATTAAGACGTATTCATCTTGGGGGCTGGTTACAAGGGTGTATTCACTTTGTAAAAATTCATCAAGCCACACGCTTATGATTTGTGCACTTTTCTGTACACATGCTATTTTCCCATAAAGTTATTAAGAAATCCATTAGTCTGGGGCCCAAAGAAATGCTGATCTATATTTAAGTCCAAGAAATGTCAAATATATCCAGTGCATCCTACATATATCCTTAATCTCACAACAGATTCTTTGTCCCCTTTTAACGCCACATTTATACGTCAGAAACCACCCCATAAATCGCTTAAGTCCTGAAAATAAAAATCACCTGCCACATCACGCAAGGTCTAAATTGACGACTTGCGTATGTTCTATGTATAAAACGCCAAAAAAAAATCCTAGGAAATTCAAGTCAATAGTTAAATTTATGCGAAATAAAAGTTGCCAGAAACCCTTACTTAGTCACTTCAGGAAGCCACTGAACGGTAAGGCTCGGCCACTGAAGAGCATGGGTCATAACCAGGTCATACAGAAACGGTGTATTCTTCTTCCAGATTTTATATTCTTCATTGATGACACGCTCCTCCACAGTATCTTCAAACACTGAAATTTGGAGAAAGCCCACACGATTAAGTGGCTGAGAGGAATCGGAGTCACAATCTCCACTGGAGGTCACCTCAAGACGACCACACCTAATCTCCTCTTTCCCTTTACCTCTAATTTGGACACGAACAACCAACTGCTCTTCCAGAACGTGGAGAGAATATTAACACCAGGGAGCTTATTTTTTTGCACTTTAAAATCAATACCGCCTGCGTATACAAAATTGGGTAATTACACAGACAACGCAATTGCTTTGCAGGTTACAGCTGTTCGCACCTGTTCCAAGATGACGACCCGTATGTAGAGGACCTCCCCGACCCATCCGGCGAGAAGAATCCACGTGTAGCAGAAACCCATCAGCCCGCTCCCTCCATCCCCCACCAGGAGAGGCCTCTGATCCCACGAAGCCCGCGTCGGCAGCCATAAGCAAGCGGGTTCCAGAATCCCCCGGACAAGGGCCGCGACCCCGAGGCGGTCGACGCGCGCGCGTGTTAGGAGGCGCCGTGCCCGCTTTCCGGCGGCAGAGGCCGCCTCCGCCCGGGGGCCTAGGGAGCGCCGCCGCTGGAGGGGGGTGGCGGGAGGGGAGGGTGGCGGGAAGGGGGCCCAACCCGCGGCCCCACGCCCGGCTCCGGAAGTGCTCGGAGCCCTCCGCGCTGCGGCCCCGTCCCGCGTAGGCCCCTCGAGCCGCGCGCCGAGCCTCGCGCCCGGCCCCGCCCCCTGCTCCTCACGCCAATTCGCGCCTTTCGCCGGCGCGTGCCGCGGCCTCGCACGCCCGCCGCCCCCCGCCGCGCGCCGCCCCGCAGGGCCTCTTACTCTCTTTACTCGCCATCTTGCGTCGGGTGTTCGCCCCTCGCCGCCTCCTCGGACTCCCCTTGCTAGCCAAGAGCAGCCCAACCGCAGGCGCTCCTGCCTTTCCCAGGCACGTCACACACTTCTAGCTCTCGAAGCCTGAGCTCCGTCTTACAGCCTGGGTGCTCCCCAGACGCTGCGTCCTTCTCTCTCACCTCCTCCCCGCTTACGGGTACCGAGGTCTGAGGCGCTCTTCTCTCTCTCTCCAAACTTGGAACGAGACTTTTCAACCCGCGCCTCCCAGCCCGCCCAGGCAGCTGAGCGCAGGCGCATCCGCCCTGGGAAAAGTGAGAGGCGGTGGCGAGGCGGGCCTGGGAGCCGACGGCTTCGTCGCCTCGACCAATGACGTGCGGCAGGCAGGTTTCACGCGGCGTTCGGAGGCGGGCTTCTAGGGGTGGGCGGGGCGTTCCGCGGCAGGAAGTCGGCGAGGCGCAGGCGCAAGGACTCGCCCGGCGCTCCCAGGGCCGGCCGCGGGGGCGGATGGGGGCGCGCGGGGGTGGGGCGAAAGGAGGCGCGGCTTGCAAGCTGCGTGGGGGCTGCGAGCCCCGGGGCGGCGAGCCCTGAGGCCGCGGGGCGTGGCTGCTTGCAGCGGCCGTGGCCGTGGCGGTGGGGGTAGGGGGCAGGGAGGCTGTCGCCGCTTAGCCAAGCAAAATCTCAGAGCGAGAAAGGAAAATGGTTTCTAGTCTCGAGAGACTACTGTGCCCTCAAAGTCTCCCTGACAGTCGCGGGCATGCAATTCTCTGCACCCGAAAGTTCTTCCTCCAGCCGACTGGCCTTTTCTGGGGCCTGGTCGAGCCGAGGTAGGGTTTGTCGGAGGCAAAGGGGGCCTTTTGCAGAGGCCGCGGGTGTTTTGTGACTGCAGAAGCCGCCGGGCCTCCCTAGTAGGCTAAACCTGCGGCCTGTTCAGGCACAGGCCGCAAACGCTCCGAAGCTGATTTGAATTACATTTTTGTTTGTTCACAAATTTGAGTCCTTCAAATTATGTTTGAGGCCTCTCGTACTGCGGGCGATTTTGTCCCTGCACTGGCGTTGTGGTCTCTGTCCTAGCCCCGGGCCCTGCTGAGTCATACTTGTCACCTGCAGGGGTCCCAGTGTGGCCCCACCCCAAGCTGGCGAAGCTGGAAAGAGCTGGGCACAGCTGACCTGCGCCGGCTTGCCGGAGGCTTGCTCTGCCCTGGAACTTGGTAGCCCCTAAGGAGTGCTCGGGGGTGAGGAGAAAGCAGGCTGCAAGGCCAAAAGGGAATGAAAATGAGAGCCAGGAGCAGAGGGGACGGGGTGGGGGGAGGTGGCCGAGGTGCCTAGTGCAAAGGGAGCCTCAGTCTACATCCAGACTCCGAGAGGCTCCCGCTGAAAAAGCACCCCCGCGCCGGGACACTTGCTGCCGTGATGCTTTCCAAGCACCTTCTTGCAAATGACGATGGTGATTCTGAAACGAAATCGTGCGGTTGCTGCTCTGATGTCCACTTTTATGATCGGGAAACGAACCCAGGCATTACTCTAGTCCGTGGCAGAACCACTCGTATTACCTTATATAGAAATTTACTGTCTGGTGTCTCTGGTTTCCGATATGGTACAATTCATTATTATAACGCTCTCCCTTTCATGTCAGCCTCAGGAATGTGACTGAAGCTGGGGAAGGGGGGAGCGGCTGGAGAGGGAAGAGGGTTGGAAGGGTGTTTAAACAATACAGCCCTCTTGTTCTAAAACACTGGTTGGTAAACGTTTTTCTAAAAGGAGCCAGATAGTAAATATTTTAGGCTTTGGGGGCAACTACTCGGCAGCGTTATAGCGAGAAAGCAGCCCTAGACAATATGGATGAACCTGGCTGTATTCCAATAAAACTTTATAGACACCGAAATGTGAACTTCATATAATTTTCACGTGTCACAAAATGTTCTTTTGATTATTTTCAACCACTTGAAAATTGAAAAGTCATTTTGGGCTCGTGGGCCATGCAAAATTAAGTGGCGGATTAGATTTAGATGGGAGGACTGTAGTTTGCCCACCGTGTTCGAGAATAATTGTGTCGTATAGCTCTGCTTCAATGGGAACTTCCTCATGTGCACAGTAAGAGAAGGCTTGGCAGACGATTTCCAGTCTCCCATTAATATATTTAACTTATTTTCTGGTGGGTAGGCATGATTTCCAAAACCTATTAAATGTTTAAATGGTTGAAAGAAAAGAAATCTTCCCAGACGATTTGACTTTAAAATCTTTATGCTGTCCACCTCACTGAGGGTCTGAGTAGGAAATACGGAGCAGATATTTTGGGAGTTTGTGAAAATACTCAGGCACTATCATACACAATCCCAAAGTAACTGGTACAGCATATTTTGTTAGTTTGGGATTTTGTTGTTGTTAAATTGAATCTGTCATTTCTGTTTCTCTAAGTTTTTTTGGTCAGGTACTTTTTTGCGTCAAAAATGTAGTATCAGTTTTTCTCTCTTGAATTGCGAACTGTTCAGTTTTGGTTTTGCCTTTCACTCCACCTTATGAGCTCTGGTCCTAATCTTCCAGTTTCTCTGTGGTTGTCTTTTTGTCTCTCTTGCAGTCAGCTGAGTCCACTAATTGAATAAGGCACCAACAGGTGTGCGCACAGGGTGTGGGCTCTCTTAACCGAGAGATGCCCTGTTTAGTTACCGTTCTCTTAAGACTGCTTACCTCAGAGTTGCTGTAGTGTTAACCACTACTTTCTTCATGCCGACCGTGTTTTACAGACTAGTACACTTGTATATAAACCAAAACAAGTTAGACCACACAGTGCTGGCCTTTAATATGTGTGATGCACTCTCGTATTTTATTTCTTTTTTTTTTTTTTGTGGTACGCGGGCCTCTCACCGTTGTGGCCCCTCCCGTTGCGGAGCACAGGCTCCGGACGCGCAGGCCCAGCGGCCATGGCTCACGGGCCCAGCCGCTTCGCGGCACGTGGGATCCTCCCGGACCGGGGCACGAACCCATGTCCCCTGCATCGGCAGGCGGACTCTCAACCAATGCGCCACCAGGTAAGCCCTTATTTCATTTTTAAAAGTATGCAGACGACCCCCTACATTGCTTTTGCACTGAGTCACAACTTGTGGTTTGAGACTGGACACTAGTATATTTTTTGAAACCTCTAGCCAGGTCCTGACCACCTTTTACGTTTTTTTTTTAATTTTAGTGAAGTATAGTTGATTTACAATGCTGTGTTAATTTCTGTTGTACACCAAAGTGACTCAGTTATACATATATATATATATATTCTTTTCCATTATGGTTTATCACAGGAGGATATTGAATATAGTTCCCTGTGCTATAGTAGGACCTTGTTTATCCATCCTGTGTACGATAGTTTGCATCTGCTAGTCCCAACCTCCCAATACTTCCCTCCCCAGCCCCCGTCTTGGCCTCCACCTTGGCACCCACAAGTCTGTTCTCTATCTGACCACCCCTTATAAAATAGCAACACACCTCCTCCACAGGTAATCACTTTCTATCCTCTTTCTTTTTTTTTTCATAGCACTTATCACCACCTGACGAATGGTTGTTCATAGGCTTTTTCTCCTACACTAGAATATAAATCGATGGCGGGATCTTTGTTTCAGTGTACTCCCAGCAACTGAACCAGAGCTTACCAGATGAGGAAGCTCAGGCAGACAGTGCCAAGGTCACATAGTGAGTGTTGGAGTTGGAATTTGAATTTAATCGATCTTCTATTAAGACAGCAAAAGTGTTTCGGAGAATGAATCACTTTGGACAAGAATGAATAGAGGAGAGAGACTAGTTAAGAGTTACTTGTGATAAACTAGGTAAAATAATTATGTTGTAAGGCTAATGGCACTGGGGCTCTAAGGAAAATAAAAGAGGAGCTATGCTGCAAAGAAAAGTCAAAAAGACTTGATCAAGGGTGACTGGGAGGAAAGTGGCATCAAATACTTATTGACTACTTATTATATATTGGTCATTTTAAAGTTTCCAGCTGGCTGACCGGTGGAATTATTGACAAAAATATATGATACCATATACTATTAATTATAATAAATTATCTCATGATAAAAAAAAGACAGCAAAAGTGATCGTATCTGATAAAATGAACTGTTTACCGAAAGGAATGAGAGAGGGAAATAATACCCGGACATAGCTGCGGGTGATTCTGTGTTCATTAGCAACTCTGTCTCACTAGTTTTTGGCAAAAAATCTTAGCCATTCAAAAAAATGTTGCAGTACTCACTGTGTGCCAAGCGTTGTTCTGGGAACTGGAGATACCTGGAATGAACAAGACATATACAGCTCTCCTGCCCTTTTATAAATCCCTTTATTGTTTGTTTTTCTTATTACAAAATCAGAGCTCGTTACAGAAAAACCTGAAAATTACACAAACAAAAGAAGAACATAAAGAATACCAATTTTGTTTCTGGCCAAATTGTTTTTATTCAAATCACTAGGAGTGGAAGAAAATCCACGAAAACATTAATAGTCATTGGCTCTTGGTTACTGATATTATGGATGACGGTTACTTTACTCTTTATATATTGCTCTATTTAAAATTTTTCTCCAACGGACAGACACTAGTCTTATAAACAGAAAAAGAAACCCACACATTTTAGAAAAAATATAAAAAGCAATGGTAGATGAGTGATGCAAATGAAAAGTTGTCTTAGTGTGATAGAATTCTAAGTAATTTCTCTTAAAATATTTAATGCAGTTGTGTGAGGGAGTTGGAGGAATATTATAAAATTGAAAGCACACTGTACTTGTTTGAACTTGTACTTTGTTTTCATTTACTATTGTGATATTAGGTAGAGCGAAGTAATTGTTTTATACTTATAAATGCGTTAATATTTAACCCTTGTGGAGCATCCCTCTGGATTTCTGAAAGGCCACCTTTCCCCGCTGTGCTAGCCGTTAACGTTAAGCTACACACGAGCTCTGCATTGGTGACAGTGAATAAAGGAAATGACCTAGAGCAGAATCCCTGGGGCTTAGACTTAGAATCAATGGGGCGAAGTAAATAAATATTTGTCAAATGAAAAATATTGAATAGGAAATTCCTCCTGGCCTTGGCCCAGTCCATAAGCAGAGATGAGAAGGCTTCACACATAGAACCTCGCTTTAGAAACCTTGCTCTAAGCATTCTACCCCAAGCACGTTTTTCTTTTATTCAGAATTTTAGTGTACTGTGCATTTTAATTTACAACTGAAGACCTCTTCTGAAGTTCACTGGAGTGAAAATTTGTAATTGCTGGCCATTGTCCGTTCTTCCTTCTCCAGAGTGAGCCCCTCTTCCTTCTTCAGCCTTCTTGTAGTTTGGTAGGACTGTCCATCAGGGTACTCTGCTCTCCACCAGCCAAAGTGTAGGTACTTAACCCCCATTGGGCCCGTCAGCCATGCCCTTTCTGGAATGTGGATTCCCTAAACTCTTGCTGGTGAAGCACCCCAAGGTGCTGGCCACTGGTTCCTGCTTCCAAGATCTCTAGAACGGCTGCTTTTATTCCGTGAGCTCCACGTGCCCTACCATATATTCCCTTTTTGCTGAAGTTAGCCCGAGTCCATTTGTTGCTTACAACCAAAGAATGTCTGATGTTCACCTAACCCCTTCCGCCTCCAAGTTCTGAATTCAACCATAGATTCTCCTGAATAAGGACTATGGCCCTGTAGTTGGAGAGGAAATAGATAAGGTACTAAAAACTTTGCAAATGTGTATTTACAATTGTATGAAAGCTACAGGAAAACAGAAAGTTGTGCAAAGTGTTTCCAGCGGCGGATTCAATACAGCGAATTGGGTACACAGCTGAAAGAAAGGACAAGATAACCTGGATATTTGTCACTGCTTCCTGTACCCCTAGAGCTGATATTAGTAACTGCAAGAAGCAGCTACCACACTTAGGGCTTGGGGAATGAAAGGAAAGCAGTGGGGTTACCAGAATTGGGAGCTTGGAGGAGAGGTCCTGCGCTGGCTGGTGCATGGGCCTCTGGTGGGGGCACTCCACACAGCCCCTGCTCAGACCCCCAAGAAGGCGTGGCTGGTGGGCGCTGGTGCCTCTGTGGAGGCCTGGTATGGTGATGCTGGGAAGGCTGAAAGAAGGTGGAGGCCGGTGGTGGGGGGTGAGTGGGGGCTGTTGATGGAAGTTGGCAACCAGAGGTCCCTTGTCCCTCCTTCCAATCTGCCATCAGAACCTCCCATTAACAGAACCTCACGGGAAGGCAACCGGCTTGGGTGTTTGGGAAAAACAGTAGAGTCCCAGCCCTGGTATCACAGAGCAGAGTTAAAAAGGGTCAGCTTATGGTGGTCCAGCGGTTAAGACTGCGCTCCCAGTGCAGGGGGCCCGGGTTGGATCCCTGGTCAGGGAACTAGATCCCACATGCCACAACGAAGATCCTGTGTGCCGCACCACAGACCCGGTACAGCCAAATAAATAAATAAATATTAAAAAAGAAAAAAACGGTCAGCTTAGAGCTGAGGCAGGTGAATAACCATGACAAAAGCATGCTTTACCTTTAAAAGGATCTGTAGTGGTTTTTGAAAATAGAATCCCCTGGTAAATTGGAAATTTTCAGTATATCTGTGGCTGAATGTAAATTACATCATTATTGTACTTTATGCCGAAAGACGTAAAGGCACAAATTTAAAACCTGTAACATGTTCTCTGGCCCTTAGTGATGGCATATGGATGCATCAGTTGGAAACTTTGTCTCCTAATACATATTTATGAGGTGGAGAAGTTACAGCAAGATTGCTTCATTTGATTATTACAAAGAGGAAACCAGCATTGATGTAAAGCTTTCTTAGTCATCAAGAGGTTCTGTAATTGTAAGGTAATTTACAAATTCCTTTTGAGACTTGCTTTTCAAAATATGTTAGAAGAAAAGCCAGAGAAATTCATTATATCATTAAGAAAATACTTCATAATCTCACTTAAGGGAAATTACTTATGCTTAAAATGTATAAATCAATTAACCTAACAGATTTTACTTGGAAAGTTTGCAAAATTACCAGTCTTCTAAGATTAATGAATAGGAGAAATTATTATACTGCTAGAAAACAAAATGTTAGATGAAAAATGCATCTATGAATGTTCATAGCAGCTTTATTTGCAATAGCCAAGAACTGAAATCAGCCCAGATGTCCTTCCACTGGTGAATAGTTAAACAAGCTGTTCTACAATTCATACCACGGAATCGTACTCAGCAATAAAAAGAAAGGAACTATTGATACGCACAACTTGGATGAATCTACAGGGAATTATGTTGAGCGAGAAAAGCCAGTCCCAAAAGGTTACATACCTTATGATTCCACTCATATAGCATTTTTGAAATGACAAAACTTTAGAAATCGAGGAGAGCTTAGTAGTGGCCAGAGGTTAGGGATTAGGGGTGAGGTTTAAGGAATGTGAGTGTGGTAATAAAACAGCAAAATGAGGAATCCTTGTGCTTGTGGTATTGGAATGGTTCAGTATCTTGAACTGTGGTGGTGGATACATAAACCTATACAGGGATAAAATTGTGTAGCACAATACACAAAGACACACACATACAAATGTGTACAGGTGAAACTGGGGAAATCTGACGATGAGTGGATTGTATCAGTAACAATATTCTGATTGTGATAATATACTATAGTTTTGTAAGATGTTACCTTTGGAGGAAACTGGGCACAGTGTATGAAGGCTGTCTCTATAATATTTCTTACGACTCCATGTGAATTCACAATTATCTCAAAATTTTTATTTACAAATTAAAATTAAAAATCGTGTGCAGCAACAATCAAAAAACCTTAGTGGTGCTTTCAGTCTTGTTCCACTCACTGAAATAATAGTTCCTGCACGTGTGGGGTTTTCAAATTTTAAATTATAGACAATCTCAAACATACACAAAAGAAAAGAGAATAGTGGAACGAACGCCCATGTATACAGCACCTAGCTTCAATAGTGATCAGCTCATGGTCAAATGTGCTTCATCTATCCCCCCCCCACTCCTACCATCCCTCATTTATTTTGATGGATATATCACATCTCTTATGATTTCATCTGTAAATATTTCTATATGCATCTCTAAAATACAAGGGCTCCTTTTTATAATTTTTTTACATTGAAGTTAACATTGGTTTATAACATATTTCATGTGTACAGCATTATATTTCTACTTCTCTACACCCTACAGCGTGCCCACCACCAAAAACTTAGTTTCCATCCGTCACCATACAGTTGACCCCCTTTACCTATTTTGTCCTTCCTCCCTTCCCCTCTGGTAACCACTACTCTGTTCTCTGTATCTACGTATTTGTTTTGGTTTGGTTTGTCCATTTATTTGTGTGTTTGTTTGTTTTTTATATTCCACATATGTGTGAAAATCGTGGTATTTTTCTTTCTCAGTCTGACTTATTTCACTCAGCATGATACCTTCAAGGTCCATCCATGTTGTCGCAAATGGCAAGATTTCACCTTTTTTTATGGCTGATTAGTATTTCAGTGTGTGTGTGTGCGCACGCGTGTGTATATCTTTTTTCATTCATCCATTGATGGACACTTAGCTATTATAAATAATACTGAGATGAACATAGGGGTGCGTGTATCTTTTTGAATTAGTGTTTTCGTATTCTTTGGATAAATAGCCTGAAGTGGAATAGCTGGGGGAATTCCCTGGCGGCCTACTGGTTAGGATTTCAGGCTTTCACTACTGGGGCTCTGGTTCAATCCCTGGTCGGGGAATTGAGATCCCACAAGACAAACCACACGGCCAAAGGAAAAAAAAAAAAAAGGGGGGATTAGCTGTATCGTATCATAGTTCTATTCTTAATTTTGGGGGTAACCTCCATGCTGTTGTCCATAGTGGCTACACCAGTTTACATTCTTTTTTTTTTGAGTTTTTAAAAAATTTTTAATTTTTAAAAATTTTTGGTTGTGTTGGGTCTTCGTTGCTGTGTGTGGGCTTTCTCTAGTTGCGGTGAGCGGGGGCTACTCTTCGTTGCAGTGCGCGGGCTTCTCATTGTGGTGGCTTCTCTTGTTGCGGAGCATGGGCTCTAGGCATGTGGGCTTCAGTAGTTGTGGCACGCAGGCTCAGTAGTTGGGGCGCATGGGCTTAGTTGCTCCGCAGCATGTGGGATCTGGCATGTGGGATCTTCTTGGACCAGGGCTCGAACCCGTGTCCCCTGCATTGGCAGGTGGATTCTTAACCACCGCGTCACCAGGGAAGCCCAGTTTACATTCTTATCAACAGTGTATGAAGATTCTAAGGGCGTCTTTTTCTAAAAATTCAAAATAACTGCAATACATTCTCACACGCAAAAAAATTAGTTAACAATTCCTTGATATCAGTATCCAGATAGCATTTACATTTCCTGACTTGTCTCATAATGAGGTATAGTTTATGTACCATAAACTGCACCGATTTAAAGTATACAATTCATCAAGTTTTTACAGATGTTAACACCCATAAAAGCACTACCACAATTAAAAAAAACAGAACATTTTAATTATCTCCCAAAGTTTCCCTGTGCCCCTTCCTCTGTCTCTGGCCACAGAAAAATCATTGATCTGCTTTCTGTCACTATAGATGAGTTTACAGAGAATGTGGTTTTGAAAAAACCCAACAAACCTAAATGGTACACGATTTTATAAAAATTAGAAAGAATTCTAGAGAATGAAGAAAAATATGTGTGTATTCCTGTCTGATATATTTTGATGGTGAGTCCCTGAGACAGGAAGCAAGTTAAACTTAGAATACTGAATAATAACCGCTAACATTTATTGAGCAGTTAGTATGTGCCAGTTATTTTACATCTATTATCTAATTTGTCTCATGATAACCCTCTGATTATTATCAATCCTATTATTATCAAACCCATTATACAACTGAGAAGACTGAGGCTCAGAGAGGTAACTTACCCATGGTCTCACAGCTTGTGATTGAAGGAGCTTAGATTATAAATACTAGGTCCTTGACTCCAGTGCAAGTCCCTTAAACACAGCTGTCATCAGTTTATCAGCAAAAAGAACTGACACGAGAACACCTGGGTGTGTTGTGAAAAAGTCTTACCCTTTCTTTGACAAAGGAGCAAAGACAATTCAATGGACAAAGGATAGTCTGTTCAACAAATGCTGTGGGAAGAACAGGACAGCCACGTGCAAAAGACTGAATGGAGACACAGACCATACATCTTTTACAAAACTTAACTCAAAATGGAGAGTAGACCGAAATGTGAAACTATAAAATCCCTAGGGACTTCCCTGGTGGCACAGTGGTTGAGAATCCGCCTGCCATTGCAGGGGACACGAGTTCGAGCCCTGGTCCGGGAAGATCCCACATGCTGCAGAGCAACTAAACCTGCGCGCCACAACTACTGAGCCTGCGCTCTAGAGCCTGCGTCCTGCAACTACTGAAGCCCACGTGCCTAGACCCCATGCTCCGCAACAAGAGAAGCCACCGCAATGAGAAGCCCGTGCACCACACCAAGAGTAGTCCCCGCTCGCCGCAACTAGATAAAGCCCGTGCGCAACGAAGACCCAAAGCAGCCAAAAATAAATAAATAAATGAATAAATAAACAAATTTATTTTTCAAAATCGCCGACTTAAAAATATATATATATATATTTAGATTGCTTAAAGTGGTGGCTTTAAACCTTTTCTTGGCTGCAATCCAGAGCAACGTATACACTTTACATTATCTATCAATCTGTCATCTTTCAGTCTATCATCTTTCCATGTTTCTATGATACTGAAACAAATTTCTCACAAAGTAGTACCTATCCTCACTGTGTGTAATACACTCTGATGTGATCTATTCTATTCTGTTCTCTTTCATTTTTAAAAAATTCTCATCCTGATCCTCTAGTTCGTTTCACTAATGGGCCAAGACCTATAGTTTTAAAAATGTGGCTTGGAAAGCTCCAGATGAAATTTCCAGTGAATAGACCAAAGTGTCACATGTGATTATCAAAATGCATTAAAAGAGGGCTTTTGCCACTTTACTTCTGAATACATATAAAAATTTTAAATTGACATACCACAGACTGTATTTCTGGGGATTGAGATTGATAGATCAAGCCTTTTTAAAATATATATTTATTGATTTATTTGACTGCACTGCGTCTTAGTTGCGGCACGTGGGATCTTCATTGCAGGATCTTCGTTGCAGCGGCATGCACTCTTAGCTGCGCCATGTGGACTCCTAGTTGCAGCATGCATGTGGGATCTAGTTCCCTGACAGGAATCGAACCCGGGCTCCCTGTGTTGGGAGCATGGCCTCTTAACCACTGGACCACCAGGGAAGTCCCTAGATCAAGCCTTTTAATTTTACTTTTCAAATTGTTTGAAAGGCTCATTTTAACATGTATAACTTTTATAGTAAAAAAGAACTCTAGCGTGATGTTAGCTATTTATCCTAAGGAGCCGATGTCATGTCATACTTCCAAAAGTTATGTTTTATAAAACATAGTGGAGGGACTTCCCTGGCGGTCCACTGTTTAAGACTCCACGCTCCCAATGCGGGGGACACAGGTTCGATTCCTGGTCGGGGAACTAAGATCCTGCATGCAGCACGGCACAGCAAATAAATAAAATAAAATAAAAGTACTACTTAACAAAAAAACAGTGGAAAATTGGACACAACAGGAACGTGCAATTACAGGGTATTAGTTCCATAAATTGTAGATTATCCATGTAGTGTACTACATAGCCATTAACAATGATGTTTTAAGGTCTAGCTCAGTGGTTCTCAATCAGGGGCGATTTCGCCTCCCCGGGGACCTTTGGCAATGTCCAGAGACATTTTGGGTTGTCACACTGGGGGAGGGGAGGGCTCCTTGCATCTAGTGGGTAGAGGCCAGGGATGCTGCTAAACATCCTACGGTGCACAGGACAGTCTCCACAGGAAAGAATGATCCCCAAATAGCAATAGTGCTAAGGGTGAGAAACCCTAGTTTAGCTAAATAATTATATTGTCATGGAAGCTTTACCTCCCTCATATCTGTAAATAATCTTTTTTAGTAGCATTTTATCTCTCTCTCTCTCATACTTGGAATACAGTTATCTATGTTCATGTCTTATTTACCTTCCTAGGTAGAAAGCTCCTTTTTACAGATAGGATATGTGCCTCACTCATCTCGGTATAACCAGCAACCAGACCACCTTGTGTCTCATAACTGTTTAATAAATGTTTGTTGAGTTATTACATAAGAATAACAGATCATGGCACTGTAAGTATTGAAATGGAACGATGTCCACAATATACTTTACTGGGAAAAAAAGCAGATTAGAAAACAATGTGAGTGATCTATAGATTCAGTGTAGTCCTTATTACAATCCCAACTAACTTCTTTGCAGAAATTGATAAGCTGACCCTCAAATGCAGATGGAAGATCAAGGGGCCTGGAAAAGCCAAAACAGTCTTGAACAAAGGTGGAGGACTCACACTGTAGAACTCTTGGAAGAAAGGATAGGAGTAAATCTTCGAGACTGTGGGTTAGGCAGTGATTTCTGAGATATGACACCAAAAGAACAAGTGACCAAAAAAAAAAAAAAAAAGAAAAAAAACAAACCACACAAAAAAACCCCCGATAAACTGGACTTCATCAAAATTTAAAACTTCTGGGGCTTCCCTGGTGGTGCAGTGGTTAAGAATCCACCTGCCAATGCAGGCGACACGGGTTCAAGCCCTGTTCTGGGAAGATCCCACATGCCGCAGAGCAACTAAGCCTGTGCGCCACAACTACTGAGCCTGCGCTCTAGAGCCCTCGAGCCACAACTACTGAGCCCGTGTGCCACAACTACTGAAGCCCACGCGCCTAGAGCTCATGCTCCACAACAAGAGAAGCCACCGCAATGAGAAGCCCGTGCACTGCAATGAAGAGTAGCCCCTGCTCGCTGCAACTAGAGAAAGCCTGCATGCAGCAACGAAGACCCAGTGCAGCCAAAAATAAATAAATTTATTTTAAAAAGTAAATATTTATTAAAGAATAATTTAAAACTTCTGTGCTGCTAATGATACATCAAGAAAGTGAACGGACAACCCATAGAATGGGAGAAAATTTTTGGAACTCATATATCTCATAAGAAAATGTATCCAGAATGCATAAAGAACTCTTACAACTCAATAATAAAAGATAACCCAGTTTTAAAATGGGCAAAGGATATGAATAGACATTTTTCCAATGAAGATGTACCAATAGCCAATGCAGGGGAGGGAAAAGGATTTTTTCTTCTACCCTTCTAAGTTCTCAGCTTGGGCCCCTGTAACAAAAGATAGATTAACAAGAGAAAAGCATACAAATTTATTTAATATAAGTTCTATGTGACACAGGATCTTTCATAAGGAAATGAAGACCTGAAGAAGAGGTTAAACATGAATGCTTTTATGCTAGGTTTGATGAAGAGCAGAGAAATATAATAAGACAAAAAGGATATGAGCTAAGAATAGTAAACCGGGGTATTGCGTGTCCTGAACCCTGCACCAATAAGCACATGAAGAGGGAAATGTAAGTAAAATCACAGTAAGAAGCTGCTTTACACACACAAGAATGGCTATAATGAAAAAGACAGACAATAACAAGTGTTGGTGAGGATGTGGAGAAACTGGAACTCTCACACATGGCTGGTGGGAATGTAAAATAAGGCAGCCGCTTTGGAAAACAGTTTGCAGTTCCTCAAAAAATTAAACATAGAGTCACCATATGACCCAGCAATTCTACCACTAGATATGTACCCAAGAGAAATGAAAACATATATTAACACAAAAAGTTGTACACAAATGTTCATTGCAGCATTATTCATAGTAGTCGAAAAGAAGGACTTCCCTGGTGGCGCAGTGGTTAAGAATCCGCCTGCCAATGCAGGGGACACGGGTTTGAGCCCTGGGTGGGGAAGATCCCACATGCCGCGGAGCAACTAAGCCCATGCACCACAACTACTGAGCGTGCGCTCTAGAGTCTGCGAGCCACAACTACTGAAGCCTGTGCTCCACAAGAGAAGCCACTGCAATGAGAAGCCTGCACACCGCAATGAAGAGTAGCCCCCACTCACCACAACTAGAGAAAGCCCAAGCGCAGCAACGAAGACCCAACACAGACAAAAATAAATAAAATAAATAAATTTATTTTTAAAAAAAGTAGAAACAACCCAAATGTCCATCAGCTGATGAATGGCTATATAAAATATGGTATATCCATTAAAATGGGATATTATTTGGCAATAAAGAGAAATGAAGTACAGATATATCCTACACCATGGATAAACCTTGAAAATATGCTAAGTGAAAGAAACCAGGCATAAAATGCCATATATTGTAATAGTCTGTTTAAATGAAACGTACAGAATAGGCAAATCCATTAGAGACACAAAGTAGGTTAGTGATTGCCTAGGGTTGGGAAGTTTGGGGGGAAATGGGGAATGACTGCTAATGGGTCCAGATTTCTTTTAGGGAGAATGAAAATGTTTTCAAAGTAGATTGTGGCAATAGTTGCACAAACCTGTAAATATACTAAAACCCAGTCATTTGTACACTTTAAATGGGTGAATTGTACAGTATGTGAATTATATCTCAATAAAGGTATTTTTTTAAAAGTAAAAGCAACACTACGTGTATTTGCTCTCTCAAATGTAGTTTGCTAAGATAAATGTGGAATGTTAGTGGGTCAGCTTGCACCTGGTTTTCAAAAACATTCATTGTGAAACCCCTGATTGATGAGTTGCAGCTGCACTAGGAGGGAGGTGATTTGGCACTTACTCTCAGAGACAAGGCACCCAGCGTATTGTACAGGTAGGTGCCGCATGGAAGGGGCGGCGGCCCTGAGTTGAAGTACTCAGCACCGGGTTCAACCCAATGTTTGCAACTGAGCATGCTCCGTGTGGTGGAGGGACCTGGAAGCCGTGCCTGACCACCCCAGAAAGCAGCTGCTTTTTGGCTACATGCATTGCATTGCTTATTGCATATCTTTTAAAGCTGTGTAAACTAGCGTGGGAGGGGGCATTACCACAATGTGTAGTGCATTCTTCTAGTTAGCTACATTAGCTAGTGATTCTCTTTGGGTGACCAAATTCTGGGTGATCTTTATTTTCTTTATACTTATCTGTATTTTCTGATTTTTTAAATCTATAAGATTTTCTTTCTTTTTTAATAAAATGGTCTGAAAAACAGAAGTCTTTGCATTCGTGGACTAAGTCCTACTTGGTCATGGTGAATGATTCTGTTGACGTACTATTGAATTGTTTGCTATTATACTGTTTATAGTTTTTCATCTAGTGCTTTGGTCTTCTGTTTTTTTTCAAACTACAAGCGTACCTCATTTTATTGCCCTTCACTTTATTGTGCTTCACGGATGTTGCATTTTCTACAAATTGAAGGTTTGTGGCAACCCTGCTTCGAGTAAGTCTATCGGCACCATTTTTTCCAACAACATTTGCTTACTTTGTGTGTCACATTTTGGTAATTCTGGCAATATTTTAACTTTTTAATTACTATTGTTATATTTGTTATGGTGATTTGTGATCAGTGTTTTTTTAAAATAAATTTATATTTTTGGCTGCATGGGGTCTTTGTTGCTGTGTGCAGGCTTTCTCTAGTTGCAGCGAGCTGGGGCTACTCTTTGTTGCACAGCATGGGCTCTAGGTGCGCGGGCTTCAGTAGTTGTGGCACGTGAGCTCACTCAGTAGTTGTGGCTTGCAGGCTCTAGTGCACAGGTTCAGTAGTTGTGGCACACAGGTTTAGTTGCTCCGCGGCATGTGGGATCTTCCCCGACTCAAACCCGTGTCCCCTGCATTGGCAGGCGGATTCTTAATCACTGCGCCACCAGGGAAGTCCCTGATCAGTGATCTTTGATATTAGTATTACAAAAAGATTATGACTTGCCGGAGGCTCGGATGATGGTTAGCATTTTTTAGCAATAACATATTTTTAAATTAAGGTACGTACTTTTTGTTTTAGACATAATGCTGTTGCACACTTAATAGACTACAGTATAGTGTAAACATAACTTTTATATGCACTGGGAAACCAAAAAAGTCGCATGACTCTCTTTACTGCGATATTCCCTTTATTGCAGTGGTTTGGAACTAAACCCGCAATATCTCCGAGATATGCCTGTAAACTCTTCAAGATTCAATTTCAGGGTTATACTGTCCTCATAAAATGAATTAGAGAGTTTGCATGCTGTTCTATAATCTGGAGCTTGTTAGTTGAGTAGTATAGGAATAATCTGTTATAGATTGCTGATTTATTATAAAAGGATATAACTCAGGAACAGCCAGATGGAAGAGATGCATAGGGCAAGGTATGGGAAGGGAATGGAGCTTCCACGCCCTCTCCAGGCACCACTGTCCCAGCACCTCCACCCAGAAGTTCTCTGATTTATTGTTGTTGTTGTTGGAAATGATATAGTAATGTTGTCTTAAAGAAAAAATAAACCTTTACGAAGAGTTTAGCTTTTTCGTTTTTTCCATACCAGGAGTGTCAGCGGTAGGGCTGGATGCTGGGCAGAAGAGTCAGTACCTGCCCAGGGCCCTCCCATTCTGTGCGCATCGGCTGGAGCGTGTGCTCGGTTAGGGGCTGCTGAATTCTGGCACCAACTGATCCAGGAGAGGCCTCACCCCTTCACCCCTGGTCTCTGTTTTGACTGCGCAGGTGCATTGAACAGCCCGGCATAGTGAGTGGAGAGATGGGGAATACATTTTTGGGATCAGGCACGAAGCAGGCTGAGTTGAGGTACCAGCTGCATAGGGGAGTGCCAAGAAGTACCACATGCCTGGCACCCGGAAACAGGAATCCCCTTCATCCAGTGGAAAGCTGGGTCTCAGGTTAGCTTCTCCACCCCCAATCCACAGCGGGAGAGTCATGGGTTCCATCTTGGTTGTTGCCAGCTACCACTGAGAGAGTTCCTGGGCTCATTCATCTAATAATCCCTGCTGGCTCTCCTCACTTTTAAGCAGTTACATAGTACTATCCTTTGTTTAAACAGGGAGTGTCTATCTCACAAGCCTAGGCTCATACCTTCTCAAATAGATTTTCCTTAGTAGTGTCAAGAGAATTCAAAATGCATATACTCTTTTATGTTACATTTCTTGCTAACGGTCAGATTACTAAAGATTTCTTTTAAAATGTGTATTTTATTTTATGGCCCCACGGCCTGTGGGATCTTAGTTCCCCAACCAGAGATCGAACCCACATGTCCTGCATTGCAAGCGCGGAGTCTTAACCACTGGACCGCAACGGAAGTCCCTAAGATGTTTTTTTAATTGAAGTGTAGTTGATTTACAGTGTTCTGTTAGAGATTACTAGAGAATTCTAAACTATCCGTTTTATAAATGTGCTGCTTCACCTCAGTAAAACACGGACTAGTTTCCATCTCTAGCCACAGGAGGGCGCACAAATACATCAATCAAGTGAAGTTTGGTATAAAACGTTTTGGGAAGATCCTTGCTTGGGTTGAGAAAGAAAAGAAAACAAAACAAAACACAACATGAGCAGTATAGTACTCTTGTTATTAGTGTAGACCAGCACTGTCCCATAGAACTTTCTGCGGTGATGTTAGTGTTCTGTATCTGTGCTTTCCAGTGGATCAACCATTAGCCACATGTGGATACTGAACTCAAATGTGGCTAATGTGACTGAGGAAATGAAATTTTAATTGTAGTTAATTTAATTATAAATTTAAATAGCTATGTGTGGCTAGTGGCTGCCATATTGCACCACACAAATCTAGAGGACTAGACTTTATAGGAATATGGTTTTTCTGAATGGCTTTATGATGTTGGCATTTAAACAACTTTGACTCTAACAGCAATAACTTAAGAGGTAAAGGGCAGTAACAGTGATGTTCCCACCATTGGCCAGCTACTGTGCCAGGCACACTTATATACCCATCTCATCTCACTTGACCTTCACTAGGCACCTGAGAGATGGATATCAGTGTGCCCATTTTATGAATGGAGAAGCAGACTCCAGAGAGAAGTAACTGGCCCAAAGTCATCGGGTTAGTCATCAAGCCAGATATACCCATTTAATATTTTTTGAGAACCTGCAATGTGCCAATAAATATATCAGCTAGGCACTATTATAGACACTGGAAATCTATAATAGGAAACAATGCTTGATATGGGGGCCTTTTTAGTAAATGCTATCATTCTGTGTAGTGTTGACTTAAAAAAATGCACAACGTGAGAGTTCCGAGTTAAGTTTTTTTTTTAAACAAGTGCTATATATATATTTTTTCTATTTATAGACAGTCCTGTATTATTGCTCTCATCAGTGTTTTATAGTTTTCTGAAAATATATCACATCCAAGTTTTGACAGATTTATTCTTTTTTTTTTTTGAGGTTGATCATGCCATTTTATTTTATTTATTTATTTATTTTAACATCTTTATTGGGTTATAATTGCTTTACAATGGTGTGTTAGTTTCTGCTTTATAACAAAGTGAATCAGCTATACATATACATATGTTCCCATATCTCTTCCCTCTTGCGTCTCCCTCCCTCCCACCCTCCCTATCCCACCCCTCCAGGTGGTCACAAAGCACCGAGTTGATCTCCCTGTGCTATGCGGCTGCTTCCCACTAGCTATCTACCTTACGTTTGGTAGTGTATATATGTCCATGCCTCTCTCTCGCTTTGTCACAGCTCACCCTTCCCCCTCCCTATATTCTCAAGTCCGTTCTCTTGTAGGTCTGTGTCTTTATTCCTGTCTTACCCCCAGGTTCTTCATGACATTTTTTTTTCTTAAATTCCATATATATGTGTTAGCATACAGTATTTGTCTTTCTCTTTCTGACTTACTTCACTCTGTATGACACACTCTAGGTCTATCCACCTCATTACAAATAGCTCAATTTCATTCCTTTTTATGGCCGAGTAATATTCCATTGTATATATGTGCCATATCTTCTTTATCCATTTGTCCGATGATGGACACTTAGGTTGTTTCCATCTCTGGGCTATTGTAAATAGAGCTGCAATGAACATTTTGGTACATGACTCTTTTTGAATTATGTTTTTCTCAGGGTATATGCCCAGTAGTGGGATTGCTGGGTCATATGGTAGTTCTATTTGTATTTTTTTTTTTGCTTCAAATACATACATACTTTTTAATTTTTAAAACATGTAAAATATTACCTATTCAAAAAAATAAAATTTAAAAAGAAAATAAGCACTGCATCATTACATTATGCTTCTGAAAGTGGCAGTTATAAATTTGCTACCTTTCTTACTCTGCATTATTTTTTTTTCATTTTAACATATTTATTGGAGTATAATTGCTTTACAATGGTATGTTAGTTTCAGCTTCACAACAAAATGAATCAGTTATATATATACATATGTTCCCACATCTCTTCCCTCTTGCGTCTCCCTCCCTCCCACCCTCCCTATCCCACCCCTCCAGGTGGTCACAAAGCACCGAGTTGATCTCCCTGTGCTATGCGGCTGCTACCCACTAGCTATCTACCTTACGTTTGGTAGTGTATATATGTCCATGCCTCTCTCTCACTTTGTCACAGTTTGCCCTTGCCCCTCCCCATAGCCTCAAGTCCATTCTCTAGTAAGTCTGTGTCTTTATTCCTGTTTCACCCCTAGGTTTTTCATGACATTTTTTTCTTAAATTCCATATATATGTGTTAGCATACGGTATTTGTCTCTCTCTTTCTGACTTACTTCACTCTGTATGACAGACTCTAGGTCTATCCACCTCATTACAAATAGCTCAATTGCGTTTCTTTTTATGGCTGAGTAATATTCCATTGTATATATGTGCCACATCTTCTTTATCCGTTCATCCGATGATGGACACTTAGGTTGTTTCCATCTCTGGGCTATTGTAAATAGAGCTGCAATGAACATTTTGGTACATGAGTCTTTTTGAATTATGGTTTTCTCAGGGCATATGCCCAGTAGTAGGGATTGCTGGGTCATATGGTAGTTCTATTTGTAGTTTTTTAAGGAACCTCCATACTGTTCTCCATAGTGGCTGTACCAATTCACATTCCCACCAGCAGTGCAAGAGTGTTCCCTTTTCTCCACACCCTCTGCAGCATTTATTGTTTCTAGATTTTTTGATGATGGCCATTCTGACTGGTGTGAGATGATATCTCATTGTAGTTTTGATCTGCATTTCTCTAATGATTAATGATGTTGAGCATTTTTTCATGTGTTTGTTGGCAGTCTGTATATCTTCTTTGCAGAAATGTCTATTTAGGTCTTCTGCCCATTTTTGGATTGGGTTGTTTGTTTTTTTGTTATTGAGCAGCATGAGCTGCTTGTAAATTTTGGAAATTAATCCTTTGTCAGTTGCTTCATTTGCAAATATTTTCTCCCATTCTGAGGGTTGTCTTTTGGTCTTGTTTACGGTTTCCTTTGCTGTGCAAAAGCTTTGAAGTTTCATTAGGTCCCATTTGTTTATTTTTATTTTTATTTCCATTTCTGTAGGAGGGGGGTCAAAAAGGATCTTGCTGTGATTTATGTCATAGAGTGTTCTGCCTATGTTTTCCTCTAAGAGTTTGATAGTTTCTGGCCTTACACTTAGGTCTTTAATCCATTTTGAGCTTATTTTTGTGTATGGTGTTAGGGAGTGATCTAATCTCATACTTGGACATGTAGCTGTCCAGTTTTCCCAGCACCACTTATTGAAGAGGCTGTCCTTTCTCCACTGTACACTCCTGCCTCCTTTATCAAGGATAAGGTGACCATATGTGCGTGGGTTTATCTCTGGGCTTTCTATCCTGTTCCATTGATCTATCTTTCTGTTTTTGTGCCAGTACCATACTGTCTTGATTACTGTAGCTTTGTCTGAAGTCAGGGAGCCTGATTCCTTCAGCTCTGTTTTTCGTTCTCAAGATTGCTTTGGCTATTCGGGCTCTTTTGTGTTTCCATTACAAATTGTGAAATTTTTTGTTCTAGTTCTGTGAAAAATGCCAGTGGTAGTTTGATAGGGATTGCATTGAATCTGTAGATTGCTTTGGGTAGTAGAGTCATTTTCACAATGTTGATTCTTCCAATCCAAGAACATGGTATATCTCTCCATCGATTTGTATCATCTTTAATTTCTTTCATCAGTGTCTTATAATTTTCTGCATACAGGTCTTTTGTCTCCTTAGGTAGGTTTATTCCTAGGTATTTTATTCTTTTTGTTGCCATGGTAAATGGGAGTGTTTTCTTGATTTCACTTTCAGAGTTTTCATCATTAGTGTATAGGAATGCCAGAGATTTCTGTGCATTAATTTTGTATCCTGCTACTTTACCAAATTCATTGATTAGCTCTAGTAGTTTTCTGGTAGCATCTTTAGGATTCTCTATGTATAGTATCATGTCATCTGCAAACAGTGACAGCTTTATTTCTTCTTTTCCGATTTGGATTCCTTTTATTTCCTTTTCTTCTCTGATTGCTGTGGCTAAAACTTCCAAAACTATGTTGAATAAGAGTGGTTAGAGTGGGCAACCTTGTCTTGTTCCTGATCTTAGTGGAAATGGTTTCAGTTTTTCACCATTGAGGATGATGTTGGCTGTGGGTTTGTCATATATGGCCTTTATTATGTTGAGGAAAGTTCCCTCTATGCCTACTTTCTGCAGGGTTTTTTATCAGAAATGGGTGTTGAATTTTGTCAAAAGCTTTCTCTGCATCTATTGAGATGATCATATGGTTTTTCTCCTTCAATTTGTTAATACGGTGTATCACATTGATTGTTTTGCGTATATCGAAGAATCCTTGCATTCCTGGGATAAACCCCACTTGATCATGGTGTATGATCCTCTTTATTTTCTGTATGATCCTTTTAATGTGCTGTTGGATTCTGTTTGCTAGTATTTTGTTGAGGATTTTTGCATCTATGTTCATCAGTGATATTGGCCTGTAGTTTTCTTTCTTTGTGACATCTTTGTCTGGTTTTGGTATCAGGGTGATGGTGGCCTCATAGAATGAGTTTGGAAGTGTTCCACCCTCTGCTATATTTTGGAAGAGTTTGAGAAGGATAGGTTTTACCTCTTCTCTAAATGTTTGATACAATTTGCCTGTGAAGCCATCTAGTCCTGGGCTTTTGTTTATTGGAAGATTTTTAATCACACTTTCAATTTCATTACTTGTGATTGGTCTGTTCATATTTTCTATTTCTTCCTGGTTCAGTCTCGGAAGGTTATACCTTTCTAAGAATTTGTCCATTTCTTCCAGGTTGTCCATTTTGTTGGCGTATAGTTGCTTGTAGTAATCTCTCATAATCCTTTGTATTTCTGCAGTGTCAGTTGTTACTTCTCCTTTTTCATTTCTAACTCTATTGATTTGAGTCTTCTCCCTTTTGTTCTTGATGTGTCTGGCTAATGGTTTATCTATTTTGTTTATCTTCCTAAAGAACCAGCTTTTAGTTTTATTGATCTTTGCTGTCGTTTCCTTCATTTCTTTTTCATTTATTTCTGATCTGATTTTTATGATTTCTTTCCTTCTGCTAACTTTGGGGTTTTTTTGTTCTTCTTTCTCTAATTGCTTTAGGTGCAAGGTTAGGTTGTTTATTCGAGATGTTTCCTGTTTCTTAAGGTAGGCTTGTATCGCTGTAAACTTCCCTCTTAGCACTGCTTTTGCTGCATCCCATAAGTTTTGGGTCATCGTGTCTCCATTGTCATTTGTTTCTAGGTATTTTTTTTTTTTTTTTTTTTTTTGCATTACGCGGGCCTCTCACTGTTGTGGCCTCTCCCGTTGCGGAGCACAGGCTCCGGACGCGCAGGCTCAGCGGCCATGGCTCACGGGCCCAGCCGCTCCGCGGCATGTGGGATCTTCCCAGACCGGGGCACGAACCCGTGTCCCCTGCATCGGCAGGCGGACTCTCAACCACTGCGCCACCAGGGAAGCCCTCTAGGTATTTTTTAATTTCCTCTTTGATTTCTTCAGTGATCACTTCGTTATTAAGTAGTGTATTGTTTAGCCTCCATGTGTTTGTATTTTTTATAGATCTTTTCCTGTAATTGATATCTAGTCTCATAGCATTGTGGTCGGAAAAGATACTTGATACAATTTCAATTTTCTTAAATTTACCAAGGCTTGATTTGTGACCCAAGATATGATGTATCCTGGAGAATGTTCCATGAGCACTTGAGAAGAATGTGTATTCTGTTGTTTTTGGATGGAGTGTCCTATAATATCCATTAAATCCATCTTGTTTAATGTATCATTTAAAGCTTGTGTTTCCTTATTTATTTTCATTTTGGATGATCTGTCCATTGGTGAAACTGGGGTGTTGTCCCCTACTATGAATGTGTTACTGTCGATTTCCCCTTTTATGGCTGTTAGTATTTGCCTTATGTATTGAGGTGCTCCTATGTTGGGTGCATAAATATTTACAATTGTTATATCTTCTTCTTGGATTGATCCCTTGATCCTTATGTAGTGTCCTTCTTTGTCTCTTCTAATAGTCTTTATTTTAAAGTCTATTTTGTCTGATATGAGAATTGCTACTCCAGCTTTCTTTTGGTTTCCATTTGCATGGAATATCTTTTTCCATCCCCTTACTTTCAGTTTGTATGTGTCTCTAGGTCTGAAGTGGGTCTCTTGTAGACAGCATATATATGGGTCTTGTTTTTGTATCCATTCAGCCAATCTGTGTCTTTTGGTGGAAGCATTTAGTCCATTTACATTTAAGGTAATTATCGATATGTATGTTCCTATTCCCATTTTCTAAATTGTTTTGGGTTCGTTATTGTAGGTCTTTTCCTTCTCTTGTGTTTCTTGCCTAGAGAAGTTCCTTTAGCATTTGTTGTAAAGCTGGTTTGGTGGTGCTGAACTCTCTCAGCTTTTGCTTGTCTTTAAAGGTTTTAATTTCTCCATCGAATCTGAATGAGATCCTTGCTGGGTAGAGTAATCTTGGTTGCAGGTTTTTCTCCTTCCTCACTTTCAGTATGTCCTGCCACTCCCTTCTGGCTTGCAGAGTTTCTGCTGAAAGATCAGCTGTTAACCTTATGGGGATTCCCTTGTGTGTTATTTGTTGTTTTGCCCTTGCTGCTTTTAATATGCTTTCTTTGTATTTAATTTTTGACAGTTTGATTAATATGTGTCTTGGCATATTTCTCCTTGTATTTATCCTGTATGGGACTCTCTGTGCTTCCTGGACTTGATTAACTATTTCCTTTCCCATATTAGGGAAGTTTTCAACTATAATCTCTTCAAATATTTCCTCAGTCCCTTTCTTTTTCTCTTCTTCTTCTGTAACCCCTATAATTCGAATGTTGGCATGTTTAATGTTGTCCCAGAGGTCTCTGAGACTGTCCTCAGTTCTTTTTATTCTTTTTTCTTTATTCTGCTCTGCAGTAGTTATTGCCACTATTTTATCTTCCAGGTCACTTATCCGTTCTTCTGCCTCAGTTATTCTGCTATTGATCCCATCTAGAGTATTTTTAATTTCATTTATTGTGTTGTTCATCATTGTTTGTTTCATCTTTAGTTCTTCTAGGTTCTTGTTAAATGTTTCTTGCATTTTGTCTATTCTATTTCCAAGATTTTGGATCATCTTTACTATCATTATTCTGAATTCTTTTTCAGGTAGACTGCCTATTTCGTCTTCATTTGTTAGGTCTGGTGGGTTTTTATCTTGCTTCTTCATCTGCTGTGTGTTTTTCTGTCTTTTCATTTTGCCTATCTTACTGTGTTTGGGCTCTCCTTTTTGCAGGCTGCAGGTTTGTAGTTCCCGTTGTTTTTGGTGTCTGTCCCCAGTGGCTAAGGTTGGTTCAGTGGGTTGTGTAGGCTTCCTGGTGGAGGGGACTAGTGCCTGTGTTCTGGTGGTTGAGGCTGGATCTTGTCTCTCTGGTGGGCAGGTCCACGTCTGGTGGTGTGATTTGGGGTGTCTGTGGACTTATTATGATTTTAGGCAGACTCTCTGCTAATGGGTGGGGTTGTGTTTCTGTCTTGCTAGTTGTTTGGCATAGGGTGTCCAGCACTGTAGCTTGCTGGTCGTTGAGTGAAGCTGGGTGCTCGTGTTGAGATGGAGATCTCTGGGAGATTTTTGCCGTTTGATATTATGTGGAGCTGGGAAGTCTCTTGGTGACCAGTGTCCTGAAGTTGGCTCTCCCACCTCAGAGGCACAGCAGTGACTCCTGGCTGCAGCACCAAGAGCCTTTCATCCACATGGCTCAGAATAAAAGGGAGAAAATGTAGAGAGAAAGAATTAGTAGAAGTAGGAAGAAAGAAAGAAAGAAAGAAAGCAAGGAAGGAAGAAAGAAAGAAAGGAAGGAAGGAGGAAAGAAAGAAAGAAGAAAAGAAGGAAAGAAAGGAGGGAAGGAGGGAGGGAGGGAGGGACGGTGGGAGGAACGAAGGAAGGAAGGAAGGAGGGAAGGAAGAAAAAAGAAAGAAAGAAGATAAAGTAAAATAAAATAAAATATAATAAAGTTATTAAATTAAAAAATAATTATTAAGAAAAAAATTTAAAAAAAACAGACGGATAGAACCTTAGGACAAATGGTGGAAGCAAAGCTATACAGACAAAATCTCACACAGAAGCATACATATACACACAAAAAGAGGAAAAGGGGAAAAAATCATAAATCTTGCTCTCAAAGTCCACCTCCTCAATTTGGGATGATTCGTTGTCTATTGATGTATTCCACAGATGCAGGTACATCAAGTTGATTGTGGAGCTTTAATCCGCTGCTTCTGAGGCTGCTGGGAGAGATTTCCCTTTTTCTTCTTTGTTCTCACAGCTACCAGGGGCTTAGCTTTGGATTTGGCCCCGCCTCTGCGTGTAGGTCGTAGGAGGGCATGTGTTCTTCGCTCAGACAGGACGGGGTTAAAGGAGCAGCTGATTCGGGGGCTCTGGCTCACTCAGGCTTGGGGGAGGGAGGGGCACGGCGTGCCGGGCGAGCCTGCTGCGGCAGAGGCCGCAGTGACGTTGCACCAGCCTGAGGCGCGCCGTGCGTTCTCCCTAGTAAGTTGTCCCTGGATCCCGGGAACCTGGCCGTGGCGGGCTGCACAGGCTCCCAGGAGCGGAGGTGTGGAGAGTGACCTGTGCTCGCACACAGGCTTCTTGGTGGCAGCAGCAGCAGCCTTAGCGTCTCATGTCCGTCTCTGGGGTTCGCGCTTTTAGCTGCAGCTCGCGGCCCGTCTCTGGAGTTCCTTTAAGCAGCGCTCTTAATCCCCTGTCCTCGCGCACCAGGAAACAAAGAGGGAAGAAAAAGTCTCCTGCCTCTTCGGCAGCTCCAGACTTTTTCCTGGACTCCCTCCCGGCCAGCCGTGGCGCACTAGCCCCCTTCAGGCTGTGGTCACGCCGCCAACCCCAGCCCTCTCCCTGCGCTCCGACCGAAGCCCGAGCGTCAGCTCCCAGCCGCGCCCGCCCTGGCGGGGGAGCAGACAAGCCTCTCAGGCTGGTGACTGCCGGTAGGCGCCGATCCTCTGTGCGGGAATCTCTCCGCTTTGCCCCCTGCACCCCTGTTGCTGTGCTCTCCTCCGCGGCTCCGAAGCTTTCTCCCTCCGCCACCCGCAGTCTCCACCCACGAAGGGGCTTCCTAGTGTGTGGAAACATTTCCTCCATCACAGCTCCCTCCCACTGGTGCAGGTCCCATCCCTATTCTTTTGTCTCTGTTTTTTCTTTTTTTCTTTTGCCCTACCCAGGTACGTGGGGAGTTTCTTGCCTTTGGGGAGGTCTGAGGTCTTCTGCCAGCGTTCAGTAGGTGTTCTGTAGGAGTTGTTCCACCTGTAGATGTATTTCTGGTGTATCTGTGGGGAGGAAGGTGATCTCCGAGTCTTACTCTTCCGCCATCTCGGGTCTGATTATTGTGTGGGCTGCTGCCCCTGTGTCTGCTGTTGAGCCCGAAGTCGCTGTAGGTCAGCAGGACCAGCTGTGTGGAAGAAGAAGTTCTAGCGGTGGAGTGTTACCTAGTGCCATCTAAGTGGGGATCAGATCAGTGACCCGAGTGCAAGCTTCCACACTGCCGGGCACCCTGAACTAACCTTCGGAGCTTCAAAAATCTGACTGCTGGTTCACATCTGCCTCCCACAACATGTCTCTAGTGGCCAGTGCTAACCTGGAACCACGCGGGGAAGGGAATGTGGTTGCAGCTTAGCTAAGTTGATGTGGGACAAAGCCACTACAGGAAGTATGAGGGAGGGGGTACTGAAGTGGAAAGAGCTGCTGTTTTGAACTAACTGAACCTTAAGCATTTTACTTTTGCAAGTATCAACATATGGCCGTGTAAAAACATTGTTAGGATCTTTCCTTAAGCTTTATTAGCTTCACAATAAACCCATCCTGTTACACGTTTGTAAGTACGTGGTCCTAAGTGCTCTGGAGAAAAGTGAAGCAGAGGAGGCAGGTAGGGAGTAGGAGTGAGTGGGCAGGAGCTTTGGGTTTGCTCAGAGAAGGTCTCGCTGACCAGGTTGAGCAGAAGTCTGCAGGAGGGGGGACTTCCCTGGTGGTTCAGCAGGTAAGACTCCAAGCTCCCAGTGCAGGGGGCCTGGGTTCCATCTCTGGTCAGGGAACTAGATCCTGCATGCGTGCCGTAAGTAAGAGTTTGCATGGCACAACTAAGACCCAGTGCAGCTACAAATAAATAAATAACAAATAAATATTAAAAAAAATAAAGTAAGCTCTATCCTTAGTCTTTAAAAAAAAAAGAAAAAGAAAAAAGAAATAAAGAAAATCTGCAGGAGGGGAGGGAGGGAGCCACATGGCGATCTGGGACACAATGTCCAGGCCCGGGAACTACCACGGAGTCCCTGAGGCCAGAAAGGTGGAGGTGATGGCTTTGTCGTAGCAGAGCAGCTGAGCCGTGGCAGAGGCTGGGAAATGAGGTCTGAGAGATGAGTGGGGGCGGCTACTGGTCCGCCTGGTGAGCAATTAGCCTGTCACTCCTAGAGAGGAGGATCCACATGATGGCCCTTGGAGTTTTGAAGGCACGCCAGGTGTTTGTGTTAGGACAGACCCAACACGGGGTCCCACACAGTAATCCTGGCCCACACCCTCTGCTCCCAGCACCGGTGACGTTTTCTCAACATCCCCTTTCCCACTTGCTTTTTTTTTTTAAAAAATTATTTATTTATTTTTGGCTGCGTTGGGTCCTCATTGCTGCGCGCGGGCTTTCTCTAGTTGCGGCGAGCGGGGGCTACTCTTCCTTGCGATGCATGGCCTTCTCATTGCGGTGGCTTCTCCCGTTGCTGAGCACGGGCTCTAGGCACGCGGGCTTCAGTAGTTGTGGCTCGCGGGCTCTAGAGCACAGGCTCAGTAGCGGTGGTGCACGGGCTTAGTTGCTCCGCGGCATGTGGGATCTTCCCGGACCAGGGCTCCAACCCGTGTTCCCTGCATTGGCAGGAGGATTCTTAACCACTGCACCACCAGGGAAGTCCCTTCCCACTTGCTTTGCTTTTGCTGTTTTTATCCCTATCCACCTGGATTCCTTTTCTCATTGAGACGAAATTTGATGTCAGAATTTGATTTCAGTTTTATTTTTCAAATTTGATATCATAATTTTAAATTTGCAGGATTGCCTCCTGAACCTCCCAAGAGATGACAGAGGGATTGCTTATGCAATTCAAAGGTGTTTTTTAAAAATAAATTTATTGATTGATTTATTTTTGGCTACATTGGGTCTTCGTTGCTGTGCGCGGGCTTTCTCTAGTTGCAGCAAGCAGGGGCTACTCTTCGTTGCAGTGCGCAGGCTTCTCATTGCGGTGGCTTCTCTTGTTGCAGAGCACAGGCTATAGGCACATGGGCTTCAGTAGTTGTGGTACGCAGGCTCAGTAGTTGTGGCTCGGGGGCTCTAGTGCACAGGCTCAGTAGTTGTGGCACACAGGCTTAGCTGCTCCGCGGCCTGGGAGATCTTCCCGGCCCAGCGTTCGAACCCGTGTCCCTGAATTGTCAGGCGCCACCAGTGAAGTCCCTCAAAGGTGTTTTTGAAAAGCTACAGTCGGGGAATTCCCTGGTGGTCCAGTGGTTAGGACTCTGAGCTTTCACTGCAGAAAAGGGACAATTGGCTCTCCCTATCAGGGGCTGGACCAGTGCTTTCATCCCTCTGAGAGTGAGTGTCTCCTTAACATTTTGTGCCCTAAGTGCCTCGCTCACCTCATCTTAGTCCCAACACTGCACATCCCCCAAAATGACATTACAAGGGGAAAATTAGTAACTAGACAGTGGAGGAAACGGGCAGACACCAAGTGATCAAAGTTAACCTCACCAGTGATGGAACAAGCTGACTTCGTGAGCCTCCTTATGTGGTACCCTGAGGGGGACACAGGATCTCTTACTTGGTGTCCCCACCTAAAACCACGAAACTCAGAGAGTTCCCTGGTTGCCTAGTGGTTAGTATCCTGGACTTTCACTACCATGGCCTGGGTTCAACCCCTGGTTGGGGAGCTGAGATCCTGCAAGCCTCACAGCGTGGCCAAAAACAAAAACATGGAACTCAATTTAATCATGAGAAAACGGGACACAAACCCAGACTGAGGGATCTTCCATAACACAAGTGGCCTGTATTCTTCACAGCTGTCAATGTCAAGAAAAGCAAAGAAGGCCATGGAACTATTTCAGATGAAAGGAGACAGGAGAGACATGACAACTAAAGACCATGTGTAATACTCTTGGATTGGGTCTTGGACCGGAAAAGAGTGCTAGAAAGGGCATTATTGAGACAGTGGGAAAAATGTGATTATTAAATTCCCTGATTCTTGTGATTGATCTGTGGTTTTGTAAGAGAATGTTTTCATTCTCTGGAAATACACTCTGAAGTATTTAGTGGGTAAAGGAACATGATAAATTTACTCTTATAAGCGTAAAAGCTATCCATCTATATCTATCTATTATCTATCTATTCATCAAATGATAAAGCAAATGTGGTAAAATGTTAACAGTTGATGAAATGGCATGAAGGGGATATATGGCATGTCTTTGTACTGTTTTTGCAACTTTTAGGTAAGATGGAAATTATTTCACAATAAAAGCTTTTTTTTTTTCATCTTAGGGTTCACTTTAATGAAGTGAATAGTGTTGCACATTCTATGAGTTTGGACAAAAGTATAATAACATATATCCATCATTATAATGTCATACAAAGCATTTTCACTACTCATAAAAACTGTACTCTGTGTTTTCATCTCCCCTCTCCCCCCAAACTCCTGGCAACCATTGATCTTTTTATTGTCTCCGTAGTTTTGCTTTTCCAGAATGGCATATAGTTGGAATCTATTTTTCTTTTTTTTCCTTGAAGAGAGAGGTTCAAAGCCTTTATGTCTGTAAGACCACTCATGGCCCACACATGCGTGGACCGGACAGGCTCTAGGTGGCAAACTCCGCCACTAAATACTGTAGCTTTTCTTCCAAAGTTGAGCCCTGTCCCACTGGTACAGGGGGACGTGTTGGGTATTTGTTCATAGGAAGGCCACAAGTTTTGTGCCCCTTGTCACAATGAACCCAGATTCCTGTTGGGTGTGCTGTAAACAGAGGAGCCATTTCTTCAGGCCCCCTGCTCTGAGCACATCCCAAAAACTTTTTTAAAAAGGCAGCTACAGCCATAGAAAGAATGAAATTTGCCCTTTGCAGCAACATGGATGTACATACAGATTATAATACTGAGTGAAGTAAGTCAAAATGAGAAAGACAATATTATATGAAGTAACTTATATGTGGAATCTTAAAAAATACTAATGAATCTATATACAAAACAGAAAACAGACCCATAGACATAAAAAACAAACTTATGGTTATCAAAGAGGAAAGGGGGAAGGGGAGGGATAAACTAGGAGTTTGGGATTAGCAGACACATACTACTATCTATAAAATAGATAAACAACAAGGTACTACTGTATAGCACAGGGAACTACATTCAGTATCCTGTAATAACCTATAATGGAAAATAATCTGAAAAAATATTTATGTATAATTGAATCACTTTGCTGTATACCTGAAACTAACACAATGTTGTAAATCAGCTATACTTCAATTTTTAAGAAACGCAGCTACAATTCTAGACTTCTAGATGGAGTCTAGAATGGAGATTGGGATCATTCTTTATAGCAGGCATCTCCTTTGCTTCCAAAATAAACATGAGGGTTATCAAATAGTCATCTTTCTGCAACAACAGGGGGGAGGATAAATCATTAACTTTTTCATGGCTTTGAACTTGCAGTTCCCATTTGCATCTTAAATTCACTAGTTCTGTTAGACTGGGCAATTAATAAGGTACAAATAGTTATGAGTTCAAATGGCTAACCTGTTTATCTTTAATTGCTTGAATGGACAGAAATGCACAAGGAAAAATGATGTGACGTAAGAATAGCATGTTATTAAAAAGTGAAGTGCCTCGATATACAGACATGTACTTTATGGTTTTTTATAGCACTGCATAGAATTTGGCATAGGACTTTGGAAACAGAAGTCATTTGGCAATTCTCAACCTCGGCTGCACAGTGGAATCATCTGGGGAATTTTTTTTAAATGCTGATGCTTGGGTCTCTCCCTCCAAATTTGGATTTAATTGGACTGTGGTGCAGCCTGAGAGCTTTAAAAGCACCTCAGGTTATTCTAATGTGTGACCAAGGAGAAGAACTGATCTAGAGTCCTTCTCTGTTTTTAGATAATCCTAGTAACATCTTAAGAGAAGCCACAGAGCAGAGGTGACTCAGCTTGGGAAGGTGGCAACCTAGGAAGGCAACATGATCAGTAGAAGTCATCTCACCCATAGAATTTTCCTTTCATGCCACTTAATATTTTTATATTGAATTATAGTTATTTATATTCATATTTTCTTCCTTGTTAGACTGCAGACTCGGGAAGCACAGGATTTTTAAAAAAACATGTTTACTGGAGTATAATTGCTTTACAATGGTGTGTTAGTTTCTGCTTTATAACAAAGTGAATCAGCTACACATATACATATATCCCCATATCTCTTCCCTCTTGCATCTCCCTCCCTCCCACCCTCCCTATCCCACCCTCTACTTGGTCACAAAGCACAGAGCTGGTCTCCCTAAGCTATGCGACTGCTTCCCACTAGCTATCTACATATTTTACATTTGGTAGTGTGTATATGTCCATGCCACTCTCTCACTTTGTCCCAGGTTACCCATCCCCCTCCCCGTGTCCTCAAGTCCATTCTCTAGTAGGTCTGCGTCTTTGTTCCCGTCTTGCCCCTAGGTTCTTCATGACCATTTTTTTTTATATTCCATATATATGTGTTAGCATACGGTATTTGTTTTTCTCTTTCTGACTTACTTCACTCTGTATGACAGACTCTGGGTCCATCCACCTCACTACAAATAACGCAATTTCGTTTCTTTTTATGGCTGGGTAATATTTTATTGTATACATGTACCACATCTTCTTTATCCATTCATCTGTCGATGGACACTTAGGTTGCTTCCATGACCTGGCTATTGTAAATAGAGCTGCAATGAACATTGTGGTACATGACTCTTTTTGAATTATGGTTTTCTCAGGGTATATGCCCAGTAGTGGGATTGCTGGGTCGTATGGTAGTTCTATTTCTAGTTTTTTAAGGAACCTCCGTACTGTTCTCCATAGTGGCTGTATCAATTTACATTCCCACCAACACTGCAAGAGGGTTCCCTTTTCTCCACACCCTCTCTAGCATTTATTGTTTGTAGATTTTTTGATGATGGCCATTCTGACCGGTGTGAGATGATATCTCATTATAGTTTTGATTTGCATTTCTCTAATGATTAATAACGTTGAGCATCCTTTCATGTGTTTGTTCGCAATCTGTATATCTTCTTTGGAGAAATGTCTATTTAGGTCTTCTGCTCATTTTTGGATTGGGTTATTTGTTTTTTAGATATTGAGCTGAATGAGCTGCTTGTAAATTTTGGAGATTAATCCTTTGTCAGTTGTTTCATTTGCAAATATTTTCTCCTATTCTGAGGGTTGTCTTTTCATCTTGTTTATGGTTTCCTTGGCTGTGCAAAAGCTTTGAAGTTTCATTAGGTCCTATTTTTTTTTTTTGTTTTTATTTCCATTGCTCTAGGGGGTGGGTCAAAGACGATCTTGCTGTGATTAATGTTATAGAGTGTTCTGCCTATGTTTTCCTCTAAGAGTTTGGTAGTGTCTGGCCTTACATTTAGGTCTTTAATCCATTTTGAGTTTATTTTTGTGGATGGTGTTAGGAAGTGTTCTAATTTCATTCTTTTACATGTAGCTGTCCAGTTTTCCCAGCACCACTTATCGAAGAGGCTGTCTTTTCTCCATTGTATATTCTTGCCTCCTTTATCAAAGACAAGGTGACAATATGTGCATGGGTTTATCTCTGGGCTTTCTATCCTGTTCCATTGATCTATGTTTCTGTTTTTGTGCCAGTACCATACTGTCTTGATTACTGTAGCTTTGTAGTATAGTCTGATGTCAGGGAGCCTGATTCCTCCAGCTCCGTTTTTTGTTCTCAAGATTGCTTTGGCTATTCGGGGTCTTTTGTGTTTACATACAAATTGTGAAATTTTTTGTTCTAGTTCTGTGAAAAATGCCAGTGGTAGCTTGATAGGGATTGCATTGAATCTGTAGATTGCTTTGGGTAGTAGAGTCATTTTCACAGTGTTGATTCTTCCAATCCAAGAACATGGTATATCTCTCCATTGATTTGTATCATCTTTAATTTCTTTCATCAGTGTCTTATAATTTTCTGCATACAGGTCTTTTGTCTCCTTAGGTAGGTTTATTCCTAGGTATTTTATTCTTTTTGTTGCCATGGTAAATGGGAATGTTTTCTTAATTTCACTTTCAGATTTTTTCATCATTAGTGTATAGGAATGCCAGAGATTTCTGTGCATTAATTTTGTATCCTGCTACTTTACCAAATTCATTGATTAGCTCTAGTAGTTTTCTGGTAGCATCTTTAGGATTCTCTATGTATAGTATCATGTCATCTGCAAACAGTGACAGCTTTACTTCCCCTTTTCCTATTTGGATTCCTTTTATTTCTTTTTTTTCTCTGATTGCTATGGCTAAAACTTCCCAACCTGTGTTGAATAATAGTGGTGAGAGTGGGCAACCTTGTCTTGTTCCTGATCTTAGTGGAAATGGTTTCAGTTTTTCACCATTGAGAACGATGTTGGCTGTGGGTTTGTCATATATGGCCTTTATTATGTTGAGGTAAGTTCCCTCTATGCCTACTTTCTAGAGAGTTTTTTTTCTTTTTGCGGTACACGGGCCTCTCACCGCTGTGGCCCCTTCAACCGCAGAGCACAGGCTCTGGACGCGCAGGCTCAGTGGCCATGTCTCACGGGCCCAACCGCTCCACGGCATGTGGGATCCTCCCAGACCGGGGCACAAACCCATGTCCCCTGCATCGGCAGGCGGACCCCCAACCACTGCACCACCAGGGAAGCCCTCTGGAGGGTTTTTATCATAAATGGGTGTTGAGTATTGTTAAAACCTTTCTCTGCATCTATTGAGATGATCATATGGTTTTTCTCCTTCAATTTGTTAATATGGTGTATCATGTTGATTGATTTGCATATATCGAAGAATCCTTGCATTTCTGGGATAAACCCAACTTGATCATGGTGTATGATCCTTTTTTTTTTTCTGTATGATCCTTTTAATGTGCTGTTGGATTCTGTTTGCTAGTATTTTGTTGAGGATTTTTGCATCTATGTTCATCAGTGATATTGGCCTGTAGTTTTCTTTCTTTGTGACATCTTTGTCTGGTTTTGGTATCAGGGTGATGGTGGCCTCATAGAATGAGTTTGGGAGTGTTCCTCCCTCTGCTATATTTTGGAAGAGTTTGAGAAGGATAGGTTTTACCTCTTCTCTAAATGTTTGATACAATTTGCCTGTGAAGCCATCTAGTCCTGGGCTTTTGTTTATTGGAAGATTTTTAATCACACTTTCAATTTCATTACTTGTGATTGGTCTGTTCATATTTTCTATTTCTTCCTGGTTCAGTCTCGGAAGGTTATACCTTTCTAAGAATTTGTCCATTTCTTCCAGGTTGTCCATTTTATTGGCGTATAGTTGCTTGTAGTAATCTCTCATAATCCTTTGTATTTCTGCAGTGTCAGTTGTTACTTCTCCTTTTTCATTTCTAATTCTATTGACTTGAGTCTTCTCCCTTTTTTTCTTGATGAGTCTGGCTAATGGTTTATCTATTTTGTTTATCTTCTCAAAGAACCAGCTTTTAGTTTTATTGATCTTTGCTATCGTTTCCTTCATTTCTTTTTCATTTATTTCTGATCTGATCTTTATGATTTCTTTCCTTCTGCTAACTTTGGGGATATTTTGTTCTTCTTTCTCTAATTGTTTCAGGTGTAAGGTTAGGTTGTTTATTCGAGATGTTTCTTGTTTCTTAAGGTAGGATTGTATTGCTATAAACTTCCCTCTTAGCACTGCTTTTGCTGCATCCCATAAGTTTTGGGTCATCGTGTCTCCATTGTCATTTGTTTCTAGGTATTTTTTTTTTTTTTTTTTTTTTGCATTACGCGGGCCTCTCACTGTTGTGGCCTCTCCCGTTGCGGAGCACAGGCTCCGGACGCGCAGGCTCAGCGGCCATGGCTCACGGGCCCAGCCGCTCCGCGGCATGTGGGATCTTCCCAGACCGGGGCACGAACCCGTGTCCCCTGCATCGGCAGGCGGACTCTCAACCACTGCGCCACCAGGGAAGCCCTCTAGGTATTTTTTAATTTCCTCTTTGATTTCTTCAGTGATCACTTCGTTATTAAGTAGTGTATTGTTTAGCCTCCATGTGTTTGTATTTTTTATAGATCTTTTCCTGTAATTGATATCTAGTCTCATAGCATTGTGGTCGGAAAAGATACTTGATACAATTTCAATTTTCTTAAATTTACCAAGGCTTGATTTGTGACCCAAGATATGATGTATCCTGGAGAATGTTCCATGAGCACTTGAGAAGAATGTGTATTCTGTTGTTTTTGGATGGAGTGTCCTATAATATCCATTAAATCCATCTTGTTTAATGTATCATTTAAAGCTTGTGTTTCCTTATTTATTTTCATTTTGGATGATCTGTCCATTGGTGAAACTGGGGTGTTGTCCCCTACTATGAATGTGTTACTGTCGATTTCCCCTTTTATGGCTGTTAGTATTTGCCTTATGTATTGAGGTGCTCCTATGTTGGGTGCATAAATATTTACAATTGTTATATCTTCTTCTTGGATTGATCCCTTGATCCTTATGTAGTGTCCTTCTTTGTCTCTTCTAATAGTCTTTATTTTAAAGTCTATTTTGTCTGATATGAGAATTGCTACTCCAGCTTTCTTTTGGTTTCCATTTGCATGGAATATCTTTTTCCATCCCCTTACTTTCAGTTTGTATGTGTCTCTAGGTCTGAAGTGGGTCTCTTGTAGACAGCATATATATGGGTCTTGTTTTTGTATCCATTCAGCCAATCTGTGTCTTTTGGTGGAAGCATTTAGTCCATTTACATTTAAGGTAATTATCGATATGTATGTTCCTATTCCCATTTTCTAAATTGTTTTGGGTTCGTTATTGTAGGTCTTTTCCTTCTCTTGTGTTTCTTGCCTAGAGAAGTTCCTTTAGCATTTGTTGTAAAGCTGGTTTGGTGGTGCTGAACTCTCTCAGCTTTTGCTTGTCTTTAAAGGTTTTAATTTCTCCATCGAATCTGAATGAGATCCTTGCTGGGTAGAGTAATCTTGGTTGTAGGTTTTTCCCTTTCATCACTTTAAATATGTCCTGCCACTCCCTTCTGGCTTGCAGAGTTTCTGCTGAAAGATCAGCTCCTAACCTTATGGGGATTCCCTTGTGTGTTATTTGTTGTTTTTCCCTTGCTGCTTTTAATATTTTTTCTTTGAATTTAATTTTTGATAATTTGATTAATATGTGTCTTGGCGTGTTCCTCCTTGGATTTATCCTGTATGGGACTCTCTGTGCTTCCTGGACTTGATTAACTATTTCCTTTCCCATATTAGGGAAGTTTTCAACTATAATCTCTTCAAATATTTTCTCAGTCCCTTTCTTTTTCTCTTCTTCTTCTGGAACCCCTATAATTCGAATGTTGGTGCGTTTAATGTTGTCCCAGAGGTCTCTGAGACTGTCCTCAATTCTTTTCATTCTTTTTTCTTTATTCTGCTCTGCAGTAGTTATTTCCACTATTTTATTTTCCAGGTCACTTATCCGTTCTTCTGCCTCAGTTATTCTGCTATTGATCCCTTCTAGAGAATTTTTAATTTCATTTATTGTGTTGTTCATCATTGTTTGTTTGCTCTTTAGTTCTTCTAGGCCCTTGTTAAACGTTTCTTGTATTTTGTCTATTTTCAAGGTTTTGGATCATCTTTACTATCATTCTGAATTCTTTTTCAGGTATACTGCCTATTTCCTCTTCATTTGTTAGGTCTGGTGGGTTTTTACCTTGCTCCTTCATCTGTGTGTTTTTCTGTCTTCTCATTTTGCCTATCTTACTGTGTTTGGGCTCTCCTTTTTGCAGGCTGCAGGTTTGTAGTTCCCGTTGTTTTTGGTGTCTGTCCCCAGTGGCTAAGGTTGGTTCAGTGGGTTGTGTAGGCTTCCTGGTGGAGGGGACTAGTGCCTGTGTTCTGGTGGATGAGACTGGATCTTGTCTGTCTGGTGGGCAGGCCCACATCTGGTGGTGTGTTTTGCGGTGTCTGTGACCTTCCTATGATTTTAGGCAGCCTCTCTGCTAATGGGTGAGGTTGTGCTCCTGTCTTGCTAGTGTTTTGGCATAACCTGTCCAGCACTGTAGCTTGCTGGTTGTTGAGTGGAGCTGGGTCTTGGCATTGAGATGGAGATCTCTGCGAGATTTTTGGTGTTTGATATTACATGGAACGGGGAGGTCTCTGGTGGTCCAATGTCCTGAACTTGGCTCTCCCGCCTCAGAGGCACAGCATTGACGTCTGGCTGGAGCACCAAGTGCCTGTTATCCACACGGCTCAGAATAAAAGTGAGAAGGAAAGAAAGAAAGAAAGAACGAAAAAGATAAAATGAAATGAAATGAAATAAAATAAAAGTTATTTAAAAAATAAAAAATATTAAAACAAATTTTAAAAATAAAAAAAAAGAAAGAAGAGAGCAACCAAACCAAAAACAAATCCACCAATGATAACAAGTGCTAAAAACTATACTAAAAAAAAGAAAAAAACAAAACAAAACGGACAGACAGAACCCTAGGACAAATGGTAAAAGCAACACTATACAGACAAAATCACACACAGAAGCATACACATACACACTCACGAAAAGAGAATAAGGGGAAAAAATATATATATCGTTGCTCCCAAAGTCCACCTCCTCAATTTGGGATCATTCGTCGTCTATTCAGGTTTTACAGAGATGCAAGTACATCACGTTGATTGTGGAGATTTAATCCGCTGCTCCTGAGGCTTCTGGGAGAGATTTCCCTTCTCGTCTTTGTTCACACAGCTCCTGGGGTTCAGCTTTGAATGGGGCCCCGCCTCTGCATGTAGGTCGCCTGAGGGCGTCTGTTCTTCGCTCAGACAGGACGGGGTTAAAGGAGCTGCTGATTTGGGGGCTCTGGCTCACTCAGGCTGGGGATAGGGAGGGGCACGGATGCGGGGCGAGCCTGCAGCGGCAGAGGCTGGCATGACGTTGCACCAGCCTGTGGCACGCCGTGCGTTCTCCCGGGTAAGTTGTCCCTGGATCACGGGACCCTGGCAGTGGCGGGCTGCACAGGCTCCCAGGAGGGGAGGTGTGGAGAGTGAGCTGTGCTCGCACACAGGCTTCTTGGTGGCGGCAGCAGCAGCCTTAGCGTCTCATGCCCGTATCTGGGGTCCACGCTGTTAGCCGCTGCTGGTGCCCGTCTCTGGAGCTCCTTTAAGCAGCGCTCTGAATCCCCTCTCCTCGCGCACCGGGAAACAAAGAGGGAAGAAAAAGTCTCTTGCCTCTTTGGCGGGTCCAGACTTCTCCCGGACTCCCTCCCGGCTAGCCGTGGCGCTAACCCCTCAGGCTGTGTTCACGCCGCCAGTCCTCTCCCTGGGATCCGACTGAAGCCGGAGCCTCAGCTCCCAGCCCCCACCCTCCCTGCCCCGGCGGGTGAGCAGACAAGCCTCTCGGGCTCTGGCACTCTGTGCGGGAATCTCTCTGCTGTGCCCTCTGCACCCCTGTGGCTGTGCTCTCCTCTGTGGCTCCAAAGCTTCCCCCCTCCACCACCCACCATCTCCGCCCACGAAGGGGCTTCCTAGTGTGTGGAAACCTTTCCTCCTTCACTGCTCCCTCCCACTGGTGCAGGTCCCGTCCCTATCCTTTTGTCTCTGTTTTCTCTTTTTTCTTTTGCCTTGCCCAGGTACGTGGGGAGTTTCTTGCCTTTTGGGAGGTCTGAGGTCTTCTGCCAGCGTTCAGTAGGTGTTCTGTAGGGGTTGTTCCACGTGTAGATGTATCTCTGATGTATTTGTGGGGAGGAAGGTGATCTCCGAGTCTTACTCTTCTGCCATCTTGAAGCCTTTGAAACACAGGATCGATAATGACTGTGTACAGTTGTCAAGTTAAGTTAATAGGACTACTGCACTGAGCTCTTGGAAGGCCAGAGACTGGCCTTTAGACCTTTCCCTATTGCTCACTAGCAATGGCAGTGTTCACATTTTTGCTGAAGAAACGCTGAAATATTTGGAATCTAGCACATTCTCACCCAGTAAAACTATCAATATATGCATAGAAATAAGGCCAGAAGGAAACAAACCAAAATGTCAACAGAGGTTCATGTGGTTATGAATGACTTTGATATATGCATATATGCATATGCATGCAAATGATTAGGGATGACTTTTTTCTGTATTTTACATCAATATGTATCAATTTGAAAATATTAAGAATAGAGGGACTTCCCTGGCGGTCCAGTGGTTAAGACTCTACACTTCCACTGCAGGGGGTGCCGGTTCGATCCCTGGTTGGGGAACTAAGATCCCACATGCCACGTGGTATGGCCAAAACAAAAAAAAATTAAGAATAGAAACTAAACACATCAAATATTCATCAATCAATAAGCTCATCACAATTACTTGAAAGAAAAAGCAACAGAAAATTTCATTGTTCATCTTTGGTGAACGTTAGAAAATCAAATGATTATTTTTAAGGCTGGTAAATAAAGGGAAAGAACCAATCATTTATCCAGCTTTCTTCAGTGAACTGTACCTCAGAATACTGTATTTTGTCTCTTCATTCACCAGTTGGTGGACATTTGGGTTGTTTCCACATTGGGCCTATTATGAATAATGCTGCTATGAACATTTGAATACAAGTCTGGGTATAGACGTGTTTTTTTTGTTTGTTTGTTTGTTTTAGTTTTTGGCGGTCCACGGGCCTCTCACTGTTGTGGCCTCTCCCGTTGTGGAGCACAGGCTCCGGATGCGCAGGCTCAGCGGCCATGGCTCACAGGCCCAGGCCTCCGCAGCATGTGGGATCTTCCCGGACCGGGGCACGAACCCATGTCCCCTGCATCGTCAGGCAGACTCTCAACCACTGTGCCACCAGGGAAGCCCGGTATAGACGTGTTTTAATTCTTTCAGGTACACACCAAGGAGTGGAATTGCTGGGTCATATGGTAAATTTATGTTTAACTTTAAATAAACTGCCAAACTATTTTCCAAAGTGGCTGCACCATTTTACATCCTCACCAGCAATCTATGAGGCAACGAGCTTCTCCATGTTCTCACCAACATTTGTCGTTATCTATCTTTCTTTTCGCTTTTTTTAAAAGTATTTATTTATTCATTTATCCTGGCTGCCCCGGGCCTCAGCTGCGGCACATGGGATCCTTCTTGTGGCATGCAGGATCTTTAGTTGCAGCATGCGAACTCTTAGTCACGGCATGCATGCAGGATCCAGTTCCCTGACCAGGGATCAAATCCAGGCCCCCTGCATTGGGAGCATGGAGTCCCACCCACTGGACCAGTAGGGAAGTCCCTCTATCTTTCTTTTTTTTTAAATTAATTAATTAATTAATTTTTATTTTTGGCTGTGTTGGGTCTTCGTTTCTGTGTGAGGGCTTTCTCTAGTTGCGGCGAGCGGGGGCCACTCTTCATTGCGGTGCGTGGGCCGCTCACTATCGCGGCCTCTCTTGTTGCAGAGCACAGGCTCCAGACGCGCAGGCTCAGTAGATGTGGCTCACGGGCCCAGTTGCTCCGCGGCATGTGGGATCTTCCCAGACCAGGGCTCGAACCTGTGTCCCCTGCATTGGCAGGCAGATTCTCAACCACTGCGCCACCAGGGAAGCCCTATCTTTCTGATTATAGCTATTCTGAGGGGTATGAAGTGGCATGTCCTTGTGGTTTTAATTTGTGTTTCCCTAATGATGTTGAGCATCTTTTCATGTGTTTATTGGCCATTCATTTATCTCCTTTGATGAGGTGTCTATTCACATCTTCTGCCCATTTTTAAATTGGGTTATCTGACTTCTTATTGAGCTGTAAGAGTTATTTATGTATTCTAGATACAAATTCCTTATCTGATTTGCAAACGTCTTCTCCCAGTCTTATGGTCTGTTCCTGACTTCGTCTTGGATGTATAGGCAGTGCTCCATGAGAATATAGTATTAAATGAATGATTTAGCTAATTAGGCCTGCTCCACCATGCTGATCCATTCCATGGCCACAGGCTATGCCTCTAACAGTTTTGTTTCTGAGTTTACTAAAATTTTATTTAGGATTTAGTATCTGTATTCATAAGTGACATTGGCTGGTAATTTTCATCTTTCAGGCCTGTATCAACCAGGGGCAGTTAGGAGACAAAAATCACACCAGTTATTGAAACAGAAGACAGATATTGCATGGGATCTAAAGTAGTCAAATACGTAGAAGCAGAGAGTAGAATGGTGGTTGCCAGGAATTAGGGGGAAGGGGAAACGGGGAGGTTTTGGTCAAGGGGTACAAAGTTTCAGTTATGCAAAATAAATAAATTCTGGAGGGGAAAAAAGGTCACCTGGGAGAGGGCTCTCCCTATGTATGGAATCCAAATTGAGTTGCATTATATCAGTTGGGCAAAAGAAAGTTTTTACATAAAAAAAATTCTTGAAAAATTGCAATTATCCCTTTAGCTTTAAGCCAACCTAGGAAGATCACTGTTAAAGGGACATCCTATAACTTTGTATTCACTACTAAAATAAAAGGTTATAAGAGGTTACGATTTTTAAAAAGAATGTAATATAAAGAATTGTTAACTATGAAAGGATAAAAAGAGAACTCTGAGGTGTCATGGCTGAGTGAACAAAATGAAGAGGTTGGAATTACTGAAACTGAGAAACTTAGAGAAGGGGACTAGGACCCAGGCCTCAGGGGAGAGGGGCGTCACCAACTGTGGCTGCTCTTTTGGGAATTGAGGTGCAGCGACAATGAAGCTGGTTCTGCAAATATTGGAAAAGCAGCAAACTGGATTCAGATGCTGCTGTGGGAAGGAGCTGCTGCTACCAAGGTGTAGGAAGCAGATAGGGAGAGCATGTCTCCTCCTTGTTCATGTACAGTCTCTTTAGCTCCCCCTATTGGTAGAGAAGTGGTTTGCAGCATTCCAAGCCCCCGGCATCATCAGCCACGATATGTATAGGACACACAGGTTTGGAGCTGGGGAAAAATACTCTGTGACACAAGGTCATAGAATAATAAGGTAATCTTTTTGTATATTTACCATAAATTATTGCAATTTACATCATCCTAACTCTTACCGTTATTAGCTGTGTAGTTTGGATGACTTTTTTTTTTTTTTTGCCTGTGTTGTTTTTTTATTGCTGCGCGCAGGCTTTCTCTGGTGTGGCAAGCGGGGGCTACTCTTCGTTGTGGTGCGCAGTCTTCTCATTGCAGTGGCTTCTCTTGTTGCGGAGCACGGGCTCTAGGTGTGTGGGCTTCAGTAGTTGTGGCTCGCAGGCTCTAAAGCGCTGGCTCACTAGTTGTGGTGCACAGGCTTCGTTGCTCCGCGGCATGTGGAATCTTCCCGGACCAGGGATCGAACCCATGTCCCCTGCATTGGCAGGCAGATTCTTAACCACTGCGCCACTAGGGAAGCCCTGGATGAGGTTTTTAAGCTTTCCATTCCTTTTGTTTACTCATCTATAAGAGAGCAATAATCCTGTACCTACCTCATAATGTTATTAGTTGCAAGTTTCAAATAAATTCTCTAAGAATCACAGCTGTTCTGGGTGCTTTCATTTTTGGAAAGCCTTATACAGATTTCCCTCTGTTATTAGATCACAGTTTGTTGTTGTGTCAATTTAAGGCACATTTATTTTCATCAAGAATCATCTTGTGTTTACCTAATCCAGAGTCAAGAAGACTAAGCCCATCTCCAACTTAACATGTCCAGAACTGAACTTTTTAATCCCTCTGTACAACTTTACCTCATGCCCTGCTCAGTTGTCCTTATCTCATTCAAAGTCAATACCGACCAACTGACTGTTCAACCAGAAACCTTGGAGCCATTCTTGATTCTACTTTCTTCATCTACTCCATCAGCAATTTCTTTTAAAAAATGTTTTCAGGGCTTCCCTGGTGGCGCAGTGGTTGAGAGTCAGCCTGCCAATGCAGGGGACGCGGGTTCGTGCCCTGGTCCGGGAAGATCCCACATGCCGCGGAGCCGCTGGGCCCGTGAGCCATGGCTGCTGAGCCTGCGTGTCCGGAGGCTGTGCTCCGCAACGGGAGAGGCCACAACAGTGAGAGGCCCTGAGAGGCCCGCGTACCGCAAAAAAAAAAAAAAAAAAAAAAAAAAAAATGTTTTCAAATGAGTAAATACTTTGTGAGTCATCAGTCATCCAATTATGTGCCTGACTATAACTTTTTTTTCTGTTTCAGATGAATTAAAATGATGTGTTTTTCCAAATCTGGTGGCACTTACACATACAAAGGTTCAAATGTTTTTTAAAATATCATATTTGATCTAAGTACCTTCAGAATAATTTATTTAAATTTAAATCGCAAATATAACTTTTCTTTCTAGAATATTCTTTTTCAAATAAATTTATTTATTTTATTTTATTTTATTTTTGGTTGAGTTCGGTCTTCATTGCTCTGCACAGGCTTTCTCTGATTGCGGCGAGCAGGGGCTACTCTTCGTTGCGGTGTGCAGGCTTCTCATTGCTGTGGCTTCTCTTGTTGGAAGCATCGCTCTGGGCACGCAGGCTTCAGTAGTTGTGGCACACGGGCTCTGTAGTTGTGGCTCGCGGGCTCTAGAGCACAGGCTCAGTAGTTGTGGCGCACGGGCTTAGTTGCTCCGCGGCATGTGGGATCTTCCCAGACCAGGGCTCGAACCCGTGTCCCCTGCATTGGCAGGCAGATTCTTAACCACTGTGCCACCAGGGAAGCCCTATAATACTCTTTACATATGTTTTTTGCCATTTTGATCTAAGGATATTTAATTTTTTATTATTAACAAAACAAATGAATCTATTGCTATTTGATAAAAGTGGATTTTTTAAAGCAATTTCCTTTGATTCTTTCTCTACAATGTATCTTAATTTTTTTTTTTTTTTTAAGCGGTACGTCGGCCTCTCACTGCTGTGGCCTCTCCCGTTGCGGAGCACAGGCTCCGGACGCGCAGGCTCAGCGGCCATGGCTCACGGGCCCAACCGCTCCGCGGCATGTGGGATCTTCCCGGACCGGGGCACGAACCCATGTTCCCTGCATCGGCAGGCGGACTCTCAACCACTGCGCCACCAGGGAAGCCCTACGGTGTATCTTTAGATCCATCTTTCACGGCCACCAGCCCAGTCTCAGCCACCATTATCTCTCACCTGACCCGAGCCACAGCCTCCTACTTGGTCTTCCACTGTCACCCTTAACCATTCCAATGTATTTCCCACAAACTATTAAGAAATATTTGATTATTTCTCTTCCCTACTTAACTCTTCAATATCTTCCCATTGTACCTGGAATAAAATCCAGACTCCTTACCTTAGTCTCTAAGGCCTTATCGAACTGGACTCCTGATAATCGCTCAAGCACATTTCATGCTCACGGTGCACCGAGAACATTCTGGTCTTCCTTCAGTCTACTGAACTTGCCAATTCTTTGTTCCGCCTCAGAGCCTTTGAACTCATTGTTCCCTTTCTGTCTCTTCATGCCCGAGCCCCACCCTGCCTTTGGTCTCAACTTAAATGTCATTTTCCCAGGGAGACTTTTGCCAACCACCCAATCTAAGTCGGCCCCCTCCCTACTATTCTCTATTCTAACACCCTGTCTTCTTCCTAGTGCTTATCACGCTGTGTGAACTTTCTCTGTATTTGTTTATTGACTTGGTTTGCTAGTATCCCTTCTTAGAATGTAAGCTCCAAAATACTGGGACCATATGTGTCTGGTTCACCATCCTGTCCCTGGGGAATACCGTGGCACCTGTTCCATAGCAGATACTCAAGATGGGATGAAAACGGAAATGCAGCTTTTTTTCCCTCCATCTGGCAGACTGGGAATTGAGCAAAGAGAGTGAGGGAGACTGTCTAAGGTGGCTGAGACAATGTCAGGATGCCTTGCCCATCCAGGCATGGGCAAGGCCCAGGGCCTACAGGTGGGGAACAGGTCAGCTTGGGCTCATGTACTTTTGGTTCTTTTTTCCCTTGTGTGCTTGGGGGTGGGTTGAGGGTGCTGGACTAATGGGTTGTGAGAGGAGGTTGACCAGAATTATCTACGGGTTCCCTTGTCTGCCAGATGAATCAAAGGAGCATGAAGATTGCTAAAATATTTGGGAGACATGTGGAACGTGGACTGTGGAGGAGCGTGGGTGGGGTTGCGGGACTGTGGTCGTCCCGCTAAGTGGCACAGTGGTTTGGACTGGGGTGGCAGTGGTAGAGATATGAGAAGAGGTTGTATTTGAGATTTACAAGAAAGCTCTTGTAATGACGTACTACCCTTCTTGCTACTTCATTTGATTTTTCTTCTATGAACTAAGGAACCCCATCCACACTGCCCTGATATTCTATTTCCATTCTCTGATGTTTGCATATCCATGGGGCTCTAGAGCAAGTTTCTTAAAATCCCTGAGTCTTGGGATACTCATCTGTAAATTGGAACAATATTATGTGAATTCCCTGTTAATGGTGACGAAGATTCTTTGCTTGACCAAACTTTCGTCAGGCTCCTGAACCTTCTCCTAGGCCCATCTGTGCACTTCCTGGAAAATCCAGCTTTAGCAGAAACCCTGCTTTGTTAGTTTAACTAGAACCCCTCATCCTCTGTATCTGGTCCCCCTTGATAAGTGATCGGTTCCGCATCCCCCACCATCCCTCAGGTAATGTCTGCTTATGCAGGCTTGTCTTCAGCAAAGAATCCTGTTAGGTGGGTTTAGCTAGAATTTCCCTTAACCCTGCTGTTTCCTCTTAGTCATTTTCTATCCACTGGCCCCCAGACTGCTCCTTGGCTATAGATTCCCAGTTGCCCATGCTGTATTCAGAATTAACCCCATTCTATACTGAGGTCTCTTTCCTCTATTGCAATAGTCTATTTCTTTAATATAAATTTTATTTATTTATTTATTTATGGCTGTGTTGGGTCTTCATTGTTGCGCGCAGGCTTTCTCTAGTTGCGGCGAGCGGGGTTTACTCTTCATTGTGGTGACTTCTCTTGTTGCAGAGCATGGGCTCTAGGCTCGCAGGCTTCAGTAGTTGTGGCACATGGGCTCAGTAGTTGTGGCTCACGGGCTCAGTAGTTGTGGCTCACAGGCTCTAGAGCACAGGCTCAGTAGTTGTGGTGCATGGGCTTAGTTGCTCCGCGGCATGTGGGATATTCCTGGACCAGGACTCCAACCTGTGTCCTCTTCATTGGCAGGCGGATTCTTAACCAGTGCACCACCAGGGAAGTCCCCACTTACAGATTTCTAATTTTGCACCCACAAAACTTTAGTATTCATTTGTTAACTTGCCTATTTCTCTTTTTGTAGACTCTTAAGATACCCTAATATAGAGACTATATCTTTCCTTTCTTTTCTTATTTTTTTTTTTCTATTAAAGTACTGTTGATTTACAATGTCGTGTTAGTTTCAGGTGTACAGCACAGTGGTTAGTTTTATATATATATATATACATATATATTCTTTTTCAGATTCTTTTCCCTTATAGGTTATTACAAAATACTGAGTAGAGTTCCTGTGCTATACAGTAGGTCCTTGTTGGTTATCTATTTTATAGAGACTACGTCTTTCTTGTATTTATATCTCTAGAGTCTCTTAGCCAGCAATTATTGGATGGTGAATATTTGGATAAGTTTTTTTAATGTACATTTTTAGAAAACATACAAGTAGATGAAAAGGTGCTCAACATCATTAATCATGTGGGAAATGCAAAGCAAAACCACTATGAGTTGTCACCTCACACCTGTTAGCATGGCTATCATCAAAAAGACAAGAGATAACAAATGCTGGTGAGGAGGGACTTCCCTCATGGCGCAGTGGTTAAGAATCCACCTGTCAATGCAGGGGACACGGGTTCCAGCCCTGGTCCGGGAAGATCCCACATGCCGCGGAACAACTAACCCCGTGTGCCACAACTACTAAACCTGCACGCTAGAGCTTGTGAGTCACATGTACTGAGCCCGCATGCCACAGCTACTGAAGCCAACACGCCTAGTGCCTGTGCTCCGCAACAACAGAAGCCACTGCAATGAGAAGCCCGTACACTGCAATGAAGAGCAGCCTCCACTTGCCGCAACTAGAGAAAGCCCGCGTGCAGCAACAAAGACCCAATGCAGCCAAAAATTAATTAATTAATTAATTTTAAAAAAAAGCTGGTGAGGACATGGAGAAAAACGAACCCTTGTACACTGTTGGTGGGAATGGAAATTAGTGCAGCTGCTATGGAAAACAATATAGAGGAGGTTCCTCAAGAAATTAAAAATAGCACTACCATGTGATCTAGCAATTCCACTCCTGAGTATGTATCCAAAGAAAATGAAAACAGGTTATCAAAGAGATGTCTGCATTCCCATGTTCATTGCAGCATCATTCACAATAGTCAAGATGGAAACAACCTAAATTTCTGTGAATGAATGCATGAATAAAGAAGATGTGGTATATATACATAATGGAATAGTATTAAGCCATGAGAAAGAAGAAATTCTGCCATTTGTGACAACATGGATGGATCTTGAGAGCGTTATGCTAATGAGATAAGTGAGACAGAGAAATACAAATACTGCGTGGTAGCACATATGTGCAATCTAAAAAAAAGTTCAAACTCATAGAGACTAGAAAAGCAGTTGCCAGGGACTAGAGGGTGAGGGAAATAGAGGTTGGTAAAAGGGTACAAAAAGAACAAAATGTACATCTTAAAATCACTCATAAAATCGGGCATTTTTTTCATGTATATAATTTACTACTTGCACATTTTTCTCATGTGATAATTTAATTACTAGTAAAATTAAGCATTTTTCATATATATATTTGCATTTTTTTCTCATGGGATAAAAGTTTATTTCAGTGAGTTATACACAATCATAGAATTGTGCGTATTGAGACTAACTCAGGATTCCCTGGTGGCTCAGTGGTTAAGAATCTGCCTGCCAATGCAGGGGACACGGGTTCGAGCCCTGGTCTGGGAAGATCCCACATGCCGTGGAGCAACTGAGCCCATACGCCACGGCTGCTGAGGCCCGCATGCCTGGAGTCCGTGCTCTGCAGCAGTAGAAGCCACCGCAGTGAGGGGCGCCTGCTCGCTGCAGCTAGGGAGGGCCCGTGCACAGCCACGAAGACCCAATGCAGCCACAGTAAATAAATAAAATAAATAAATTTATAAAAAAATAAAGAGAGACTAACTCAAACATGTTTTCAAATTGTATATATTTCATTTTATTTACTTCATAAAATAACAAACCTGAAATTCTGAAAACTTCACAGCAAACTTTGTGGGGAAAAACCTGCTATTACTTATACTGAAAGCAAAAGTATATAGCTTTGTAGCCCTAACAGAGACAAAACTCAGCTTGATGTGACATATTAAATGTAAAAATAATTAGGTGGAAAACTTAAAACTTTGTCAACTTCCTTTAGAGTGGGTACCCACTAAGAGTTATAACACTTAAATTCGGAAAATCAGTCATCTCAAAAGATTTTAACAGCTTAAATATTTTTCATACTTGTGTTCCTGAAAGAATGGAAATGAAAAGCCCAGGAAACAGTGTGATATTATTACTGGTTATAATTTCTATTTTTAACACTCTAACTTGCTTAGTTCTCATTTCTTTTTGCATTTCAGCTTGTGGTTGGCTTTGCAAGGCTGACATTTTCTTTGGTGACAGTCTTTAAAACAAACTAGAATTTGGTCACTAACTTCCTTATCCCATAGAACATTGAAGAACGTTTTTAAAAAGTCTTTTAAATTGAACTAAGGAGATAAAGCAATACGTTGTTTTGGTAGGAGGTTGTCTTTTATTTTGTTATGTTGTTTCTTTGTTTCTTTTTAACTTCTAGAACTACCTTAATGTTTTCCAGGATCCCCCCCCAGCACCCCCCCTCCACGCACACGTGATGGTGGCTTTTTTTGTTTTTGGCCACGTGGCTTGCAGGATCCCAGTTCCCTGACTAGGGATTGAACCCGGGCCACAGCAGTGAAAACGCCAAATCCTAACCACTAGACCACCAGGGAACTCCCAAAGGTGGCTTTTATTTATTTATTATTATTATTATTATTTTTGCGGTACGTGGGCCTCTCACTGCTGTGGCCTCTCCCGTTGCGGAGCACAGGCTCCGGACGTGCAGGCTCAGTGGCCATGGCTCACGGGCCCAGCCGCTCCGCCGCACGTGGGATCTTCCCGGACCGGGGCACGAACCCGTGTCCCCTGCATCGGCAGGCGGACTCTCAACCACTGCGCCACCAGGGAAGCCCAAAGGTGGCTTTTTTAACATCCTTTTGTAACTGAGCAATTTATTGACACATTAATTAATTAATTAAAATTTAATTTTTATTTTATATTGAAGTATAGTTGATTTACAATGTTGTATTGGTTTCAGGTGTACAGCTAAGTGATTCAGTTATACATATACATATATCTGTTCTTTTTCAGACTCTTTTCCCACATAGGTTATTATAGAATATTGAGTACAGTTCCCTGTGCTATCAGTGGGTCCTTATTGATTATCTATATTATATATAGTAGGGTGTATATGTTAATCCCAAACTCCCAATTTATCCCCCCTCCACGTTTCCCCTTTAGTAACCGTAAGTTTGTTTTTGAAGTCTGTGAGTCTGTTTCTGTTTTGTAAATAAGTTCATTTGTATGGATTCCACATATAAGTGATATCATATGATATTTGTCTTTCTCTGACTGACTTACTTCACTTAGTATGATAATCGCTAGGTCCATCCGTGTTGCTGCAAATGGCATTATTTCATTGTTTTTTATCCATTCACCTGTTGATGGACATTTAGGCTGCTTCCATGTCTTGGTTATTGTAAATAGTGTTGCAGTGAACTTTGGGGTGCATGTATCTTTTCGAATTATGGTTTTCTCCGGATATAGCCCAGGAATGGGATTGCTGGATCATATGGTAGTTGACACATTAATTTATGTACTGCTTTGTATCTTATCTGATTTTTATGTTGTGGACTTATTAGAAAGATAACCTGAACTGCTAAGACAACATTCTTCTTGCTTCAATTAAATCCAGCCAGGTTCTGTGTTCTGAGTTCCAGTCTCTAGGCCCTAAAGAGAGGTGTGGGCTTCTGTGTTTCATTCATTCAGAACCTTTTGCTCTACTCCAGACCTAGTCGGTCAGAATCTGCACTTTAAAAAGATCTCCAGATAATTCCTATGCACATGAAGGTTTGAGAAGCATTGGTCTAGGTGACTCAGTATAATATGACAAAACTACTCACGATAAAGCAAGTTGCTTTTGTGAAACAGGAACACATTGGCATCAGTACTCATAAGCACAGAAAATGACAAGCCCAAATGTAAGAGTGGCAGGCAAAAATCAGAAATCTTTGAAAGGTTGTAACGCGAGCATAGTGCAATAGATAGATAGGAAGAAAAGAGATTATTTTGGGGGTCAGGTTTAAGTGGAATGAGACATGACTGATGACCGTTGTACCACACCCTACCATCACATTTATGATTACAGTCAGTAATATTAAGTTCCTTACAGCACATAAAAGTACCAGTTAATGAGCCTTCATTGGCAAAGATGGAATAATCAAGCATTCAAACTGATTAAGCCTTAAGATGAATATGGCATTGCTAGTGATGTCTAACATTAGATAAGTTAGATAAATTGGTGTAAACCTACCTCAGAAATCTAAAATTTCCTCTCTGTAAGATTTTGATCTTTGTTGAAACACTTTGTAGTGGGTGAAAATAAAATTTTCTGTTAATTCTGTAATGAGAACCTACAGTTTATTTTATGCCAAACATTCTAAAGCCTTTTTAAGACTCACTGATTTTGTATATATATATATTGCCTCAACCTCATTCTGAGAGAATAGAAATACTTATGATTTACAATGTTCACCCAGCCAGAGTTATTTAAAAGCAAATAGATAGGTTTTTAAAAGCATAATTTATTTATAATAGGCCATGGCCTCCAGTTTTCGTGCTTGCGGTGGAACTGTTTATTTAGAGTACATACATAAACCCCAGAGTTGGTAATAAAATACTAGAGCCAGCATTTTACTTTGGGGAAGTCATACCGATTTATTATTTGAGCAAGGGTATTTGCTTTTTTTTTTTTTGCGGTATGCGGGCCTCTCCCTGTTGTGACCTCTCCCGTGGCGGAGCATAGGCTCCGGACGAGCAGGCTCAGCGGCCATGGCTCACGGGCCCAGCCGCTCCGTGGCATGTGGGATCCTCCCGGACCGGGGCACGAACCCATGTCCCCTGCATTGGCAGGCGGACTCTCAACCACTGCGCCACCAGGGAAGCCCGGTGTTTGCTTTTTAGCCGTGAAATTGGACCAGTATAAAAAGCTATATTGAAAAAAAATAAAGAAAGAAAAAAGCTATACTGGTGGGCTTCCCCGGTGGCGCGGTGGTTAAGAATCCGCCTGCCAATTCAGGGGACACGGGTTTGAGCCCTGGTCCGGGAAGATCCCACATGCCGCAGAGCAACTAAGCCCGTGCGCCACAACTACTGAGCCTGTGCTCTAGAGCCCGTGAGCCACAACTACTGAGCCCGCGAGCCACAACTACTGAAGCCCACGTGCCTACAGCCTGTGCTCTGCAACAAGAGAAGCCACCGCAATGAGAAGCCCGCACACCACAACAAAGAGTAGCCCCCACTTGCCACAACTAGAGAAAGCCCACGCACAGCAACAAAGACCCAATGCAGCCAAAAATAAGTAAATAAAATAAATAAATTTATTTTAAAAAAGCTATATTGGTGGGGCTTCCCTGGCGGCACAGTGGTTGAGAGTCTGCCTGCCGATGCAGGGGACACGGGTTCATGCCCTGGTCCGGGAAGATCCCACATTCCGCGGAGCGGCTGGGCCCGTGAGCCATGGCCGCTGAGCCTGCACGTCCGGAGCCTGTGCTCCACAACGGGAAAAGCCACAGTGGTGAGAGGCCCGCGTACCGCAAAAAAATAAATAAATAAAATAAAATTAAAAATATAAATAAAAAAATAAATAAATAAGCTATATTGTTTAAATCTACTGCTTGAATTGATCTGTTTCATCACAGAGCTCTTTCCGGTAGCGAACTGGATAGCTGCTTCTTATTTAGGAAGGATAAAGCAGGCTGTAAAAAAGGCAGATCAAAGGCACCAAAAACAGACACTTCACAAAAGAAGACATAGGAATGTCCAATAAGCACATGAAAAGGTGCTTAACATCATTAGTCATCATGGAAATGGAATTAAAACGCAACTGAGATATCACTACAGTGTCTAAAATAAAAAAGACTGACAGCACCAACTGTTGGCAAGGATGTGGAGCAACTGAAATTTTCTTGAACTGCTGGTAGGAGTGTCAAATGGTATGACAACTTTGGAGAACTTTTTGTCAGTTCCTTATAAAGTTAAACATACATCTACTCTAGGACCCAAGAATCCCACTCTTAGGTATTTTCTCAAGACTGTTCAAAAAACTGTACAAAAATGTTCATAGCAAATTTATTTCTAGAGCCCCAAACTGGAAACAACTCAAATATCTATCAGCAGTAGAATGGATTATCAACTAACAGTATATTTATACAATGGAATACTACTGATTAATAAAAAGGAAATAAATAAATAGGACACTTGCAACAACATGGACAGATCTCAAAACCATGTTGAATGAGGGGAGCTCCCTGGCGGTCCAGTGGTTAGGACTCGGCACTTTCACTGCCGGGCCCGGGTTCAATTCCCTGATCGGGGAACTAAGATCCCTGAAGCTGCGCAGCGTGGCAAAAAAACAAAACAAAACAAAAAACAGTTGAATGAAAGAAGTTGTTCTATTGGATTCCATGTAAATAAAATTCTAGAACAAGCAAAACTAACTTAGGGTGATAAAAATTAGAAAGTGGTTGGAGGGGGATTGGGGATTGAAAGGGGATTGACTAAAAAGAGGCACAAGGAAACTTTCTGGGATGAAGGATATAGTCTATGTCTTCATTTGAGTGGTGGCTACATGGGTATGTAATTATCAAGACCCATTGAACTGTATACTTAAGATTGATATGTTTGGGAATTCCCTGGTGGTCCAGTGGTTAGGACACCATGTTTTCACTGCCAAGGGCCCAGGTTTGATCCCTGGTTGGGGAACTAAGATCCCACAAGCCATGGGGTGCAGTTAAAAAAAAAAGATTGATATGTTTTATTTTATGTCAATTAAAGTTCATTATGCTTCAATTTAAAACATAAAAGCCCTTCTCACTCTCATCGCGTCCAAGAAAATGTCTGCCCAGACAACTTACAATGCGAAAGTTTCTCCTTCAGGCTAAGTCCTTCTAGGTGGTACTTCACCAGCCCACACTGCACCTCTAACTTGGTCCCTCTATGTGGACTGATTACCTATCTGACCCTGATGATCCTGTGATTTAATTCCAATCTCACTTTGATATTTCAGTAAAGGCTGTCCTTCTTGCCTCAACTTTTATTTTTATTTCCTGTCTTAGCTTTTCCTTGATCCTTTGACTCTAATCACTTGTTGGTAAGGCACAATATATGTGAAAAAAAAATTGGTGTCTCTTTTGAGTCTTACGTCTTCTCTAATTGTTTTTTTAAGACAGCACAATGGTGTGTTTGGCTTTTCTAACTACCAAATCTGATGCAATGTAATTACTTAATTAGATCAGATTATCGTTCATATTAAACTCAAAAATCTCCTGACAAGAGCTCACAGATGAAATAAGCTGAAATCAACCAGTGCTTGTCTTAACTCATCCTTTGTGTATCCAGCCTCAGTCACCAAGGCTGAGCTGACAGAGGAATGGCCCCTGTTAATGGAATAATCTAGGTCCCAGTTAAGCCCGAATATGAAACCAAACATGAACAGCGGCACTTCCAAATCTCTCTTTCAACACTGCCATATGGCAGGAACACAGGTAGTGTCCTGAAGAGGTCTCTCTCAGTATACAACCCCCCACCCCAGCTCCAGAGTCCAAAGCCTCTCCACATGACAGGACTTTTTTTTTGGCCGTGCCACGTGGCTTATGAGATCTTAGTTCCCCGACCAGGGATTGAACCTGGGCCCTCGGCAATGAGAGCCGGCATCCTAACCACTGGACCGCCAGGGAATTCTCCAAATGACAGGACTTTTTAAAAACACTTTTTAAATTGAGGTATAACACATACACAGTTGTGTGTGATAACTAGTCTCACGCTCCTTTCCCAGTCAATACCACTCCGCAACCCAGAAGTAACCACTCTAGTGAGTTCTATAACCACCAGTTAGTTTTGCACATCCTTGATCTTCATTTAAATGGAATTAAACAGTATGTACTCCTCAGCATCTGGCTTCTTTCACTTATCATATTGTCTGTGAGATTTTGGTACATCAGGGACATTCAAGTAAGAGACCCCCTGCTTACTTCTCTTTCTCCCCCCACTTGACTTAAATCTCCGTGGCAGCATGAATCATGTCTATCGCCTTCATGTAGTATAGTGTCCACTGTAATAGGGATATAGTACCTATTTGTTGAAAAAAAAGAATAAATAAGATGTCACAGTTTAACACTGAGAAACATACCCTTAAGAGTGGATTTTAGGTATTGCGTTGGCCAAAAATCTCGTTCGGGTCTTCCGTAACAGCTTATGGAAAAACCCTAATGAACTTTTTGGCCAACCCAATACTGTGGTGAATCAGTGGACGAGAAAAAGACTAATTTTCTTCTGAAACTCCCCAAAGCATTATTTATAATCACTTGACTACAGCCATGCGGATAGAGATTTCGTAAACTTTCTACTAGATTTTCAGTATTGTGTAGGTAAACTCAGGGTAAAATTATAAAAGTTTTTACAGTAGGGCTCTTTAATCTGGGAGTTGTGGATGGGTTTTGTGAGGGCCTGAAACTGAGGAGAAAATTTTGTGTGCTATTAGATATATCACTCAGGTTGCAAGTGACAGGAGCCCAAGTAGGACTAACTTAAATAACAAAGGGGATTTCGCAGGGCCTCTCACCGTTGTGGCCTCTCCTGTTGCGGAGCACAGGCTCCGGACGCGCAGGCTCAGTGGCCATGGCTCATGGGCCTAGCCGCTCCGTGGCATGTGGGATCTTCCCGGACCGGGGCACGAACCCGTGTCCCCTGCATCGGCAGGCGGACTCTCAACCACTGCACCACCAGGGAAGCCCAACAAAGGGGATTTGATGGCAGGGTCTTGGTTTGCCTCATGGAGTCCAAGAGAGACATGCACAGCCATGCTCCGGAAGGGCACAACCAGGGAAGCTCAGGGTCTGGGGCCACAATCCATGCCAGTACAGAGATGCTTCATGCCCTCCTGGCTTGAAGGTACCTGATTGGCAGAACCCAAAGCACATCTGAAAGTCTAGCTTCAGGGGAATCTAGAAAATGTAGTTTTTAGCTTTCCAATTTCTACAGACCATTCCAATTCTACAGAACCCTAAAAGAATGTTGTAATAGATCATAGCATTTTTTTTCTTTAAGACCCCAGGCATGGCCTCAAAATCCTTCTCAACCTAGCACTGTGCTGCCAATGGCGCTGAGTTGGATCTACAGGTTGTCATCCATGTACCATAACATGTTGCTCCCAGACCTCTAATGCATAGCTCTTAATTCTGTTAAGGAAAAAATATGCAAAACTTAGGAATAGGCAAAACAATGGCTGCATGTCTTTTTAATGTTATATTGGAACACTGTTTATAGCATAATTTCCTATAATGGATAACATAACTGTCTGTCCCAGAAAGGCAGACCACAAACTTGCAACAAAAACTGCTTAAGCTCAAAGTGTTTTAACATCAACCCATTCAGATCCATGTGTTCCAAGGTTCAGCAACCTGTGTGGTTTACAAATTCTGACACATGTTTATTCCCTATCCAGACCAGCCTTAGAACCATCTGAGCCCAGCCCCAAAGCTCTATATGTATGTAGCTTCTCTAACTTCCTTCTTCTAAGTCACCACTAAGACCGTGAACTTGGGGCTCTCCCTTACTCAGCAAGTTTAATAAACTTGCTTCATCTGATCAAGGGGTGGCTCTAGTGGTCTTTGTGGGAGATTTGACAAAGTCTGTACATGTCATATTGCTGTACAGTGTCAATGACAAAGGTAATACAATTTAATAACAAGTTTGATGTCCTTTATTTATAGGAAAACAATTCATGGATTGCGGGAGTACAGTGCCTCATGAGCAGTGGAGCACTGTTCCCAAGGGATTTGGGGCAAGAGGGGTTTTTATACAACATTAGAAGCAGCAACGCAGAAACGGGGCATGGTTGGCTAGAAGGTCAGGGATTTCCTGACAAGGTTACCACATCCTATTTTCTAGGATAAGATGAGCTAGCTAAAGCTGAATTGGAGGACTCTGATTAGCGTATGTTAGGTTTCCTAGACAGTGAAGTGTTTTCCTCAAGTGTGGGCTGACTTAGGTTTCGATTTGTGATGTGAGCTGGGCCACTGGGGCAGCCTCTATGATGTGGGTCCTGATTCACATTTCCTTTATCAATAGAAAGCGAAGAGTGGGAGAAAAAGAAAAAACAAGAACATCCTCAAATACAACATGAAGGTTCCAGTTAGCATAGACTTTGTGAAAATTAATAAAGGGAAACCTCACTTAAATGGAGTCAGGAGGCCAGAAGCGGGAGCTCTCATGCATGTATCAGTCGATATCAATACAGATGCCAACAGGAAGAGACATACTTTGCATCTCCAGCCATAAATGACAGTACTTTACTACTATGCTTAGGAGGAAGAAAGATTTTCTCCTTGCCTGGCAACAGCTCAGCCAATGAGAGACTGTCACAACTCAGTCAATGAAAACCCACTATACTTCAAACTCCCACTTTCCTTTAATGGACTTGTTTATAACAGCCCCACCCAATTTCCCCTTCCCTATGAAAGAGTTTTTTCTCCTTTGCTTTACCAGGCTTGCATGTGGTTCGCCATATTTGCGTGTCCCAGACTGCAATTCTTTGCTGTTTCCAAATAAACCTAGTAAAATAACTGGCTGTTTTATTGTTTTAGGTTAACAACTTCATGGAATTAGTAATAAGTCAACAGGAGTATCCACCATCCTTGATTTGGGAACAGTCCTCTGCTTACATTGGCAGTGGATCCAAACTATGGTTGGATGGTGGAAACTGCTATAGAAGGAAAACACTGGGGAAGTGTTGAATGCAATCTCTCTCCAGACAAACTGCCCTGTACCTGCCAGAAAGCATGGGGTGATTTTTCTGGTCCTATCTCTGCAGTATTTGATAATGTTGATCATTCCCTCCTTAAAATTCCTCTGTAGACTTCCATGACACTGTGCTTTCTCAATTATCTTTCATCGTTTCTGATAATTCTTTCTCAGTCCTTCATGAGCAGGAAGATCAAGCAAGTTAAGGACTAAGAAGTGACCATTGAGATAGTAGTTATGATGTCATCCATAATTTTAACAAAAGCAGTGGAGTGGCGGAAAGAAGACAGATTGCCAGGGACAGAGGAAAGAGAGTGACTCTGGGTCTCCATTTCAAAAAGCTTGGAGGTTTTGTTACTGCTTTTGTTTGCTTATTGTTTTTGTTTCCTTGCTTGCGTTTTGCTCTCTCTTTTCTACTTTATTAATGCAGCTCTCTAAGCAGTTACTGTACATCTGCCATGCAGGGGAGCTATTCCCAGAGCTGCTGAAATGCAGTGATGGCAAGAACCCTCCCTGTCTGCCAGGAGCACGTAGCTAAGCTTGATGAGAAGCGGAGCACAGCGGAAATCACAGAAACTGTTGAATGCCCCAGGCATCCCTGGGTTACCTGGAGAGATTCGCTTTTAAAAATTTAAGAGGCTTGAACATATTTACATAGGAAGATAAAAGCTAGAGATATGTTAATGTACTTTCAAGTTGGTACTTTATAAAACTGAACCTTACCACATTAAGCCAGAGGCATCCATAGAATAGAAGACTTTAAAGATTATTACAGCAGGAATGCAAAGAGAAACTTCTAATTTTAATCACCAGAATAGCCTCTGAAACCCAATTCAGAGATTGTGGTTCAGAATGAAAGTGTGTATTCCTGTACAGTTTACTACCTATATTAACATGCCTTTACTATTCCAATGTCTTCGTCAGCATGACTTAACTACCCCAGGAACTTTTGCCTAGGAAGATAAAAATGTAAATACCTTAATTGTTCTATTGAGTAAAGGAAGTCAGACTAATCAACATCTCAATACATAGCATCAAACAACTCTTTGTTTTCTAAGACTTGATTGAAATACCTCATTGTGTCCATCAATCCTAAAACTACTCTGTCATATCATACGAAGTTCTGATCCTTAATCCTCATCAAGCCTCCGGAACAAAACAGCAGCCTTAAACCAGAACTGCCAAAAAAACCTTGTAAATATCCCAATTTTCCCTTCGTCCTTTGGAGATGCTATAAGACTGTCAAGGTAGTGATGTCCATGAATTCAGTAACCAATAAGCTCAGTTTTGCTCATCAGCAGTTTATTTTGGTGGTATTTGGGGAGAGCTGGTACTGGACACAGTGTAAAAGCCAATGCTTGTGATTTGCATGAGCCAAGGTTTTTGAGGAAAGATAAGGTGTTTGGAAATCAAAGGGTAGAACCCTTAAAGGAGTGAGTAATAAGGTTTATTCATAAACAGACTATTTTTTTATAAAATTTGTATTGGAGTATAGTTGATTCGCAATGTTGTGTTAGTTTCAGGTGCACAGCAAAGTGAATCAGTTACACATATACATATAGCCACTCTTTTTTAGATTCTTTTCCCATATAGGCAATTACAGAGTATTGAGTAGAGTTCCCTGTGCTATACAGTAGGTCCTTATTAGTTACCTATTTTATATATAGTAGTGTGTATATGCCAATCCCAATCTCCCAGTTTATCCCTCCCCCCCTTACCCCCTGGTAACCATAAGTTTGTTTTCTACATCTGTGACTCTACTGTTTTGTAGATAAGTTCATTTACACCCTTTTTTCAGATTTCACACATAAGCGATATATAAACAGTGACTTTAAAGGAGAGAGGAGATAAGTCAGAAAGAGAAAGACAAATATCGTATGCTAACACATATATATGGAATCTAAGGGAAAAAAATGTCCTGAAGAACCTAGGGGTAAGAGGGGAATAAAGACACAGACCTACTAGAGAATGGACTTGAGGATATGGGGAGGGGGAAGGGTAAGCTGTGACAAAGCGAGAGAGAGGCATGGACATATATACACTACCAAACGTAAGGTAGATAGCTAGGGGGAAGCAGCCGCATAGCACAGGGAGATCAGCTCGGTGCTTTGTGACCACCTAGAGGGGTGGGAGAGGGAGGGTGGGAGAGGGAGGGTGGGAGGGAGGGAGACGCAAGAGGGAAGAGATATGGGAACATATGTATATGTATAACTGATTCACTTTGTTATAAAGCAGAAACTAACACACCATTGTAAAGCAATTATGCTCCAGTAAAGGTGTTAAAAAAAAAAGAGAGAGAGGAGAAAGACATGAATGACCCCATATGAGGGTGGAATTAGGATTGCCCTGGTTTGGGAGATGGGCAGGCTGAGAGGTTTGACGAAGGAGAAAAAGGAAAGCCACAGTTTGAAGGGCCTACGCAGACCCAAGGAGCCTCAGGGGCACGCACGGTGGTTGTCTTGTTTGAGCACCTTCACCCTGTCACAGCTGTGGCAAAACCCATCTCTACTTTGTAACTGTCCACCTATTACATTTATGTACTAAGACATGTTTCTGCACAATATGGTCAGAATCTCTGATGGGCCTGAATCTGCCTTTTTAAAAAGGAAACACTCCAGGTTCTGTTTTACACATTTAGTTATAAAAACCAGTGTCCTAAAAAAAAAAAAAAAAAAAAGCCCAGTGTCCTGGGACTTCCCTGGTGGCGCAGTGGTTAAGAATCCACCTGCCAATGAAGGGGACATGGGTTCGAGCCCTGGTCCGGGAAGATTTCACATGCCGCAGAACAACTAAGCCTGTGCGGTACAACTACTGAGCCTGTGCTCTAGAGCCCGCGAGCCACAACTACTGAGCTAGTGTGCCACAACTACTGAAGCTCGCGCGCCTAGAGCCCATGCTCCGCAACAAGAAAAGCCACTGCAACAAGAAAAGCCACCGCAATGAGAAGCCCATGCACTGCAACGAAGAGTAGCTCCCGCTCGCTGCAACTAGAGAAAGCCTGCGCGCAGCAACAGAGACCCGATGCAGCCAAAAAATAAACAAATAAATGAATAAAAATTAAAAACAAAAAAACCCCAGTGCCCTAAGGGAAAGGAGCTAGGACAGTGGAAAACGTTAAATACACACGTGAGATAATATTATTCATACTATTGTAATATGAAGAATGCTTGTAAGTATTCAAATTATGGCTTTTCAAAGAGATGTTTATTGCCTTATAAGAAAAATTACCGTAAACTTACATGTTAACTTTGTGTTCAGTAGAGATGTCCAGTAGAAATGAGAACCCCAAAGGTTATTGGTTTTATCGTCCTGTAGGGTATTAATAGTTTTGTGGCTAAATAAACTTATTTCAGCATGTTTTTCCTGCTTGAGTATATAGATTTCAGTTTCTCAAATGATCTTTGAACCTGCTTTGCTATGCTGCAGGTTCCTTCATTAACAAATGAAGCAGGGCTTCCCTGGTGGCGCAGTGGTTGAGAGTCCGCCTGCCAATGCAGGGGATACGGGTTCGTGCCCCGGGAAGATCCCACATGCCGCGGAGCGGCTGGGCCCGTGAGCCATGGCCGCTGGGCCTGCGCGTCCGGAGCCTGTGCTCCGCAACGGGAGAGGCCACAACAGTGAGAGGCCCGCGTACAGAAAAAAAAAAAAAGAAGCAAATTTTTATGCACACTTACTCTATATTTGGGAATGTGTAGGCATAGAACGACGATTCGGGCTCTGGCTGTTACCCTGAAAGAATTCTCAGGATAAACAACCAGGTCGTACCGTATAGCACAGGGAACTATATTCAGTATCCTGTGATAAACCATGATGGAAAAGAATATGAAAAAGAATCTAACTGAATTCTGTTAGAATCTAACTGTCTAACTGAATCACTTTGCTCTACAGCAGAAATTAACACAACATTATACATCAACTATACTTCAATAAAATAAATTAAAAAAAAATATCACCCATTCTGTTTTCGGCTGCACCCTGCATCCTGCCTTGAGAAGGCCCTCACCCTCTGGCTCCTTAGCTTTACTGGGGATTCTGTGACATGGAGAGTCATGCTTTTCACTGGTTTCCCACTTTGCAGGCACTTAGCTTTTTCTGCTTGATCATGTCCTATGCCACTTGGCCATCCACTTTCCAGTTTTCAAAATTTTGTTGTCATATCTTGTCTGCTGTCATCTTCTCTAGGGCTGTCTGTTTCTTTTCAAGCTTGTGCCTTCAAAAATTTCCTTTCAGTGTTTCTGGTGGGGTTTCAAGAGAGATCCAAGATATATGTATGAGGTCAATTTGCCTTGTTTAACTGGAAGTGCATGCGATTCTAAAATATACCCCAAAATACAGCAGTGATTTCTCCATTGTGGTGCTCCAAGGACAATGGTGCTTCAAGGACAAAGGATGACCCTGCCAGAAAAAGTTTCAGCGTTACACCCCCTACCGGACTCTTAATCCCCCTCCCTACTGTGTTGCGATGGTTACGAAATTCCTGAGCCCACCTGGGCGACTCCCACAGGTCAACAGGACCTGTCCCAAATAAGGAAAGGCATATGCCCTGTCCCACTCCCACCCTATAGAAGGAAGGTATATGTGGCTCAACCAATCAGTAAATGAAATTTTCACCTCGGACCATTCCTTTGTTTTCTGGCTATGAAAACTGATCAATAGCACATGTTCGGGCTCGACTCTCCCAGACTACCAGGAATTCAGCCCGCTGTTCTGGCAGCGACCTTCCCTCTAATAAATTCTATCTTCTTTACATTCTGCCTTGTGTCTGGAAATTAGCATATGTTCGGGCTTCTCCCAGACTACTAGGAAGTCGGCCCACTGTTCTGGCAGCGACCCTTCCCTCTAATAAATTCTATCTTCTTTACATTCTGCCTTGTGTCTGGAAATTCTTTTCCAACCCACTTTCGGACTACGACATCCATCAACTGAAGAAACTCATCAAAGGTGGAGAGAGGGTGAAAGTCCTGGTGATTGAGCCATTTGTGCCTAGTGTGATATTTAAAAAGTCCAAAATTTTATACTGAACATTAGAAATCACAATATTTTGGATCTCGAGCGATAAGTTCAGACTATCCAATGTATTAAATGCATCACTGAATCGTGCTCTGGAAAGGAGCAAGCCCTGGAATATTCAGAAATGTTATTTACTGGCATTATCCATTTCACGCTTATACGAGCACCTTTTTCTGGGTAGTTAACGCACTCTGGTATGAAAAAGTCATCTTATACGTGTCACCTATTACTTTTCAGAGCACACTGAAAAAAGCATGCCCCTGAGTGGGAGCAGTTTAATTGGATTACTTCCACAGAGTCAAGAGGCATATTGCTGACGTCCAACTGTCCTGAGTGAATAAAGGAGCGTGAAAAAACTGTCATTTTATTCACACACTATAATTGGCGTCTATCATCACCTCCTTCCCCATCATCTATTCAACCTTCTCTTTGTCTGATTCCCTGATTTTCCTTTGGAAGATCAGCCCTTCTGGCATCTCAGACTCTTTGCCTTGGTGAGAGTGGAATTCATCCCCATTTCCAGAGATGGATGGTGACTCAAGTGTGGCCAATCAAAGCATTGCATTCCTTTGACCAAAGACTGATTCATGGATGGGTATGTGACTCAGTTAGACCTAGCGAGATTCAAGTTGACGGTAGTTGGGGCTATTGGAAGACTGGCAACTTGAGACACTCTGTGGAGCCTGAGAATGAAGCTAATGGAGCAGAAGCCAGAGTGGAGAGATGGAGACAAAACAGCTTTTGATGATATCACTTGAGTGCCTGAATTAAGTCGTGTGAGTCATTAAATGCTCTCTGGTTTAAGGCACTTTTTTTTCTTTCTTTCTTTCTTTTTTTTTAGCCTTCACCCTTGGCAGTGAAGGCATGGAGTCCCAACCACTGAACCGCCAGGGAATTCCCTTAAGGCACTTTCAATTCTTTTTCTGTCACTTGCCACCAATCTGATTCACCTACCAAAGCCCTGTATTGCTGCTTGCATAGCTGGTGCTACCCCAGCACTTGTTCTCGGACTAATTTTTACCTAAATGAAGAATAGTTTTTATAACATGGGTATTCAGAAATAAACACAAGAATATACTGAGCACTTCTCACTCATCTATGCTTGTTACATAGGCCAAGAGAAAGTTTACCGCAGCTGTAATGAGAAATATCTATTCACCTAAACATCATCATAAGTGCTTGATACAGAATGCCATTGAAGGACTTCCCTGGTGGCACAGTGGTTAAGAATCCGCCTGCCAATGCAGAGGACACGGGTTCAAGCCCTGGTCTGGGAAGATCCCACATGCCATGGAGCAACTAAGCCCATGCGCCACAACTACTGAGCCTGTGCTCTAGAACCCGCGAACCACAACTACTGAGCCCGCATGCCGCAACTATGAAGCCCGTGTTCTCTAGAGCTCGTGCTCAGCAACAAGAGAAGCCACCACGGTGAGAAGCCTGTGCACCCGCAATGAAGAGTAGCCCCCGTACTAGTTTCTCTAGTCGCCGCAACTAGAGAAAGCCTGCGTGCAGCAAAGAAGACCCAACACAGCCGAAAATAAATAAATAAATAAATAAATAAATTTATTAACAACAACAACAAAAGAATGCCATTGATATTAGGGGATACGTAGCACCCTCATTTGATCAGAGAATTTTGCCAACAGGCCATTCCTTTTTGCTTCCTAACATAACATTTCCATTAACATTGTGAGTGCTTTTACAAACTTCTTGGCAGTAGTACAACTTGAACCTTTAGCATCCTGGAAAGTACAATTTTTACTTATTCTGGAGAATCTCAGTTGGTTTACCAGAGAGGTCATTGTGCTCTGTTTATGAAAAGGATTCAAGGCTCTGGTGGCTTCCTGCCACTATTTGATAGTTTCAGAACAGGCAAAGTACAGGGATCAAAACTTAATTTTCATAAAGTAATTCTATTTCTTATTTCTGTTCTTGTTCTGTGTGCCCATCACACTTAGAGATACTTTTGCCCCAGCAATACAGAGTCAGCTCTATAGTGACAATTTCTTATGCACTATTTGCATTTACGAAGTTATTCTGCACTTCAGTATTTAGATAACTTTTTCTTAACTGATTTTATGCTTCAATAGACTGCTGATCAATTTTTCCAAATTGGGAATAAGATGAAGTACTACTGTTAAAACGAGACTTGCAAATTGGACAAATGAAAGTAAGAATACGCAAGTGACATAAAAATCATTGTGTCTAAGATCAAATGCACCCTTAGCAAATGAATGTTAGCTGATTGATGGCATGTTTATGGTGAATGCACAAACTTTAGGATTGTAATCATAATTGAAATTTCTGTGAAAGTCATATTTTATTTAAATTCAAATTTATTAAATGTATGTGGACACAGTTGTTTTATTTTTCCTCTGACTCATGAACTGTGTGTGGATCCCTTTTTTGGACTCCGGGCATTACCAATAATCTGAGGACTGCACTCAGCCGACACTTCTCAGAGGATGCTTGTTAGAGGGTGACCAAGGAGTGGTTGAGGACAGGAATGCCTTGACAATAGGAGGGAGAAGCATTAACATCAACAGTATGATTTACCAAAGTATCAGCAGTCCACAGGTTGGGACTTTTTTTTTGTTTGTTTTTTCGTTACGCGGGCCTCTCACTGTTGTGGCCTCTCCCGTTGCGGAGCACAGGCTCTGGACGCGCAGGCGCAGCGGTCATGGCTCACGGGCCCAGCCGCTCCGCGGCATGTGGGATCCTCCCGGACCGGGGCACGAACCTGTGTCCCCTGCATCGGCAGGAGGACTCTCAACCACTGCGCCACCAGGGAAGCCCCACAGGTTGGGACTTTTAAGATCTACTCTCTTAGCAACTTACAAGTACACAATACAGTATTGTTTTTTGTTTTTTGGGTTTTTTAAAAATTAATTTATTTGGCTGTGCCCGTCTGAGTTGCGGCATGCAGGATCTTTGTTGCCACGTGTGGAATCTTTTAGTTGCGGCATGCAGGCTCTAGTTCCCTGACCAAGGATCAAACCCCGGTCCCCTACATTGGGAACGCAGAGTCTTACCCACTGGATTGCTAGGGAAGTCCCCCTTTTTTTTTTCAGTATTGTTAACTTTAGTCACCATGCTGTACATTACATCGCCAGAACTTATTCATCTGATGACTGAAAGCTTACCCTTTGACCAACATCTCCCCATTCCCCCCTCCCCTCAGCCCCTGGCAACCACCATTCTACTTTCTGTTTCTATGAGTTCAATGTTTTTACATTCCATATATAAGTGAGATCATACAGTAATTGCCTTTCTCTGTCTGACTTATTTTATGGATGTCCTCAAGGTCCATCCGTTTTGTAGCATATGTCAGGATTTCCTTCCTTTTTATGGTGGAATAATTTTCCATTATATGCGTATACCACATTTTGTTTATCCATTCATCTGGTGGTGGAAATTTGGGTAAGATAATTACAGGCATACCTTGTTTTATTGTGCCTTGCAGATATTATATTTTTTACAAATGGAAGGTTTGTGGCAACCCTGCATGGAGCAAGTCTATTGGCTCCATTGTCCAACAGCATTCGCTCACTTCGTGTCCCTGTGTCACATTTTGGTAATTCTGGCAATATTTTAAACTTTTTCATTATTATTATTGTATTCGTTATGGTGATCTGTGATCAGTGATCTTTGATGTTACTACTGTGACTCAGTGAAGGCTCAGATGATGGTTAGCATTTTTTAGCAATACAGTTATTGGTTTTTTGGGGGGTTTTTCTGGCTGTGCGTCTTGTGGGGTGGCAGTTCCCTGACCAAGGATCAAACCCAGGGCCATGGCAGTGAAAGTATTGAGTCCCAACCACTGGACCACAAGGGAACTCGCAGCAATACAGTTTTTAAAATTAAGGTATGTACATAGTTTTAGACATAATGCTATTGCACACTTAATAGACTATAGTATAGTGTAAACAAAACTTTTATATGCACTGGGAAATGAAAAAATTCATGTGACTTGCTTTTGTTATTTTGCAATATTCACTTTATTGTGGTGGTCTGGAACAGAACCTACATCTCGAAGGTATGCCCGTATTATTATTTTAAAAAAATAAATTTATTTTATTTATTTATTTTTGGCTGCGTTGGGTCTTTGTTGCTGCGCACAGGGTTCCTCTAGTTACCACAAGTGGGGACTACTCTTTGCTGAGATGCGCGGGCTTCTCATTTTGGTGGCTTCTCTTGTTGCAGAGCACGGGATCTAGGGACGCGGGCTTCAGTAGTTGCGGCACGCAGGCTCTAGAGCACAGGCTCAGTAGTTGTACCACACGGGGCTTAGTTGCTCTGCAGCATGTGGGATCTTCCCGGACCGGGGATTGAACCCACGTCCCCTGCATTGGCAGACGGATTCTCAACCACTGCGCCACCAGGGAAGCCCTATTTTTAAAAATTTAGTTATTATTTTAAATATTTATACTCTGCCTCCTTCTTATATAAATTAATCTGACAGAGAATTTTCATTTAGTTATAAAAAGAAAGAAGAAAACAGCAAAACCCACTTAGAATTAGCCTTACTAAGTACATTTTGGATGTATGGTCGCCAAAAAGAAAGTTTTGAATTAGCTTCACTACTTAAACCTGAACCTAACCATTTTCTGGGTTCAGGAAGCTCTTTTCTAATGAATTAGAGATATAAATATTCACTTATGTATAAATATATCTATAATACAGAACCTTTATATGTCTCCTGCACTTTAAATAAACTAGATATATGAAAATTAGGGACGACCCAACAAAGAAATAGAGGTAATTTAATAAGATTATTCATAATAAGATTTATTTATCTATATTTTTGGCCTTGCTCCGAGGCATGAGGAACTTCATGGCGTGAGGAACTTCCCCAACCGGGGATCAAACCCGTTTCCCCTGCATTGGAAGAGTCTTAGCCACGGGACCACCAGGGAAGTCCAATGAGATTTATTTTTAAGCCTCTCCTAAATCTGTTAAAATTTTACTTATCCTTATGAAAATCTGGTTTATATAGTTTTAGAAACATATCCGAAACATACCCACGGTGTCAGTGACACATGACTGAGTTATTAAACTGCTTTCCCCCACTGGGGACTTCTGTTGGGGCCTCTAAGCCAGGGTAAGAGGCAGGGAGAGGCAAGATTTAGATAGGGCACCGCTTGAGACAGCTCAATTCCACTGTTCTCACCATTGACTTTTTTTTTTTAACATCTTTATTGGAGTATAATTGCTTTACAATGGTGTGTTAGTTTCTGCTTTATAACAAAGTGAATCAGCTATACATATACATATATCCCCATATCTCCTCCCTCTTGCGTCTCCCTCCCACCCTCCCTATCCCACCCCTGTAGGTGGTCACAAAGCACCGAGCTGATCTCCCTGTGCTATGCGGCTGACCACTGACTCTTTACGTTTGTTTTAATTGACATAGTCCAAAGTGATCATGGCATTTACACGATGTAATGAAACGGCAAAAGAGTGGCAACACCCAGTGTGAAGTGTCGCCTGTTTGGGTCAGTGTGGATTGGTACAGGCTGCGGGGTAAATTCCAAGCATGATTTAGGCAAGGACGAGGAACTAGATTGTTATCTTCCCCACTACACACTGTTCTTCGTTTACCTCTACAAGGAAGTACTAGGCAGTTGGTAGTAACATGCTACATATTTTAAAACATTTTTTTTATTGAGACGTAATTCATGTGCCATAAAGCTCACCCTTTTAAAGTGTATAATTCAGTGGGTTTTAGTACATTCATAAGGGTGTGCAGACATCACTAGTAATTCCAGAACATTTTTATCCCCCCAAAAGAAACCCATACCCACTAGCAGTAACTCCCCATTTCTCTCCAATCTCCTCCCACCCAGCCCTCGGCAGCCACTCCCGTCTCTCTAGATGTGCCTGTTCTGGACATTTTATATAAATAGAATGATACAGTATGTGGCTCTTGTGTCTGGCTTCTTTCATTTAGCATAATGTTTTCCAGGTTTATCCATGTTGTAGCGCGTGTCAGTACACTGTGTGCCTAGACCACATTTTGTTTATCCATGCATCAGTTGGTAGACATTTGGGCTGTTTCTACTTTATGGATCTAATGAATCATGCTGCTATGAACATTTGTGTACAAGTTTGATGTGGATGTGTGTTTTTATTTCTCTTGGGTCTATACCTAGGTGTGGAATTGCTGGGTCACATGCTAACTCTGTGTTTAATTTTTTGAGGAACTCCCAGACTGCTTTCCAAACTGGCTGGGCCATTTTACATTCCCACCAGTAGTGTACGAGGGTTCCAGTTTCTCTGCATCTTCACCAACACTTGTTCTTGTCTCACTCTTTGATTATAGCCATCCTAGTGGGTCAGGCTACATCTTTGATGAACTCGCATACACTTGGCTAAATATATATTTTAAGCCAGTTGTCAAGGACAATCCCTGGCGTTGTAATAGGCTTGTAGAAGTTTTCTAATGGTGCTTTCCTAAAGGATCACACGTCTGTTGAGGCTTTGCTGGGGGGGGGATCTGGCTCTGGAAAGAATAGGTTTGTTGTTATTGTTGTTTTATTTTATTTATTTTTAAAATAAATTTATTTATTTATTTATTTTTGGCTGTGTGGGGTCTTCGTTGCTGTGCGCGGGCTTTCTTCTAAGTTGCAGCAAGCGGGGCCACTTTTCCTTGCGGTGCACAGGCCTCTCACTGCGGTGGCTTCTCTTGTTGCGGAGCACCAGCTCTAGGTGCGCAGGCTTCAGTAGTTGTGGCACATGGGCTCAGTAGTTGTGGCTCGCGGGCTCTAGAGCACAGGCCCAGTAGTCGTGGCACACGGGCTTAGTTGCTCTGCAGCATGTGGGATCTTCCCGGACCAGGACTCCAACCTGTGTCCCCTGCATCGGCAGGCAGATTCTTAACCACTGCGCCACCAGGGAAGCCCTATTTTGTTTTTTAAAATATCCACTGGCTTGGGCTTCCCTGGTGGCACAGTGGTTGAGAGTCCGCCTGCCGATGCAGGGGACGCGGGTTCGTGCCCCTGTCTGGGAATATGCCACATGCCGTGGAGCGGCTGGGCCTGTGAGCCATGGCCGCTGAGCCTGCGCGTCTGGAGCCTGTGCTCCACAACGGGAGAGGCCACAACAGTGAGAAGCCCGCGTACCGCAAAAAAAAAAAAAAAAAAAAAAAAAAAAAAAAAAAAAATATATATATATATATATATATATACATTGGCTTAAGTGAAACAGCTGGTTTAGGTCAAAATTGAGAATGAGTTTCATGAACTCAAAAAAGTTTTCAATTTTTCTGTTGCACAAGGCCTCAGATGAAAGTCTCATTGTGCACTAAAGCCTTTTCTCATTAATGCAAGGACAGTACTCTGGTTCCAAAATGGAAATAATTACAGAGGTGATAAACTCTTTTATTTGTTTTAACCCGTTCTTGTTATTTTCATCGTTACTGAGTTGGCACGTTTAGTATTAATATGGAAACTGTTTGCAAACACATATTCCCCCAAGAGGTTCTGAAGCTAAAAAAAGAAGAAAAACCCCAGCTTATTAGTGGGTCCTCCTGTTCCTGGCTCCCGTTTCAGCGAAGGGGTGGAATCTTGCGAAGATAATGCACTGCATTTGACATAAACGTCCTCTTCGAAATGAACATACACTTCTATTTCTTTCAGTGCAAAAGGAAGGCAGGCATTGTTGGCCAGATGTGCTGAACTGTCTCATGCAGTCACATTCTAAAATAACAACAACAAAAAAATCTAAGCAGCTGACAGATACTTCACTATTTCCAAAGAGAAGGGCGTGACCTAGTATTGTTATTTTGTTTAACATGTCTTTAATCTTAACGTTGGAAACCACTTAAATACAAGAGTCCAGGTGAGAGCTTACATACTGGAATGAAAACTGGGACTGCTAATGGGTGCTGATAGGGGTTGATGTATTTTTAAAATATTTTATTTTGGAAAATTTCAAAGTTAAAAAATTAGAGAGATTGATATAACCTCCCCATACCCATCACTCAGCCTAAACAGTTGTCAACATTTTCCAATTTTTGTTTCAAACTAACCCCTCCCTGCTCTTTTCTTTCCTGCCAGAGTATTTTAATGCAAATTCAAAGTATCATGTCATTTCACCTGTAGATAATACAGAATGCATCCATAAGTGATAAGCTTTTTTTTCATAAACACTATGCCATTATGTCACTATCACACTTTAAAAATAAACAATATCCTTTAACATCATCGAATACTCAGTCCATATTCAAATTTCCCTTATGGTTGACAGACTTTGTTTTTTTAATTTTTATTAAGGGAAATTTTAGACATACACAAACTAAAGAGAATAATAAAATGATCCACTTTCAGCAATTATCAACCCTAACTCAATTCATCTCTAATCACACATGCTCTCCTGCTTATAGTTTTATTTTTCTTTCAGATATATTTCTTTTTATTAAAAAAAATTGTAGTAACATTCATCTAACATAAAATTCACTATTTTCCACATTAAAAAAAATTATTTATTTGGCTGTGCCGGGTCTTAGTTGCGGCATGTGGGATCTTCCTTGCGGCATGCGGGATCTTTAGCTGCGGCATGCAAACTCTTAGTTGCGGCATGTGGGATCTAGTTCCCTGACCAGGGATGCAACCTGGGCTCCCTGCATTGGGAGCGTGGAGTCTTAACTGCTGGACCACCAGGGAAGTCCCCCACAATTTTAAATTGTACAATTAAGTGGCATTTAGTAATTCATGATCTTGTGCAAACATCACCACTACCTAATACCCCCAAAAAGGAAACTCCATACCCATTAAGCAGTCACTCCCCATTGCCCTCCCTCTTCCCAGTCCTGGTAAACACTCATCTGCTTTCAGTCTCTATGCATATGCCTATTCTGCAGACCTCATACAAATGGATACCCTTTATAATGTGTGTGTGTGTGTGTGTGTGTGTGTGTGTGTGTATGTGTGTGTAACATCTGTTTTACTTTGTGTCTAGTTTATCTGTCCTTATTGGCTGGTGCTTGTTGTATGCACAAAGAGATATTCTCCTACATTATCTTTTAGGAGCTTTATTGTTTTGACTTTTTTTTTTTTTTTTTGCGGTACGCGGGCCTCTCACTGTTGGGGCCTCTCACTGTTGTGACCTCTCCCGTTGTGGAGCACAGGCTCCAGACGCGCAGGCTCAGCGGCCATGGCTTACGGGCCCAGCCGCTCCGCGGCATGTGGGATCTTCCCGGACCAGGGCACGAACCTGCGTCCCCTGCATCGGCAGGCGGACTCTCAACCACTGCGCCACCAGGGAAGCCCAACCCTTTATAATTTTGATGTGAATCTAAAACATCATACAATTTCATCCCTAGATACTTCAGTATGTATCTTTAAAAGATAAGGACTTTTTCTTTCAACATAACCACATGACTATTATTAACACTTGAGAAAATTAGATAATAGGGACTTCTCTGGTGGTCCAGTGGTGAAGAGTCCACCTTACAATGCAGGGAACTCGGGTTTGACTCCTGGTCGTCAGGGAACTAGGATCCCACATGCCACGAGGCGACTAAGCCCGCGCACCACAACTACTGAGCTCGTGCACCTCAACTAAAGAAGAGAAAACCCGCACACCACAGATGGAGGGAAGCCTGCATGCCACAACGAAGGATCCCGCCTGCCTCAACGAAGATCCCATGTGCCACAGCTAAGAAGTGATGCAGCCCAAAATAAATGAATAATAAATAAATCTTTAAAAAAATTACATAATAATTATTTATTGTCACAAAATTTCAAGCCAGTGTTCAAATTTCCACTTGTGTCCTAAGTGGCATACATTTGTTTTAGTTTGTTTGCATCAGAATCCAAATAAAATCCACACACTGTGATTGGATTATACGCATTTTAAATCTTTTTTTCATGTAGAAATTCCCCTCCATCTCTTTTTCTACGCTTGCAGTTTATTTGTTGAAAAAATCAAATTGTCTTGTAGAGAATCCCACTGTCTGCCTGGGTTGCTTGCTTTTCTGGGGTGGTATCTAACATGTTCCTCTCTTTTCTGCATTTCTTGCTCAGTGATAATTCTGTCTAGAGCTGCACTGTCCAATATGGTGGCCACTGACCATGTGTGGTTATTGAATACTCGAGATGTGATGAGTGACAGAGACTCTCCCTCTTTGACCAAACTTGAGTTAGACTCCTTTGAGTCCTGGGCTTTGTCCTTGGCCTGCTTTATCCAGTTTTAGCAAGAACCCTGCTGGGTCAGTTTAGTGAAAATCCCACTCTTGATATCTGATCAAATTCCTCATCCCCTACCCTCAATATCTTATCATGCCAGCTTGCCTTTAGTAAGAATCCTGAGTCCTTCTTGCAATAATCCCCCTAGTCATGAGGTTTTCCTCTTGTCATTTTTCATTCATTGACCCCAACGCTGCTCTTTGGCTATAAATCTCCATTTGTCCTTGCTGTATTCAGAGTTGAGCCCAATCTTGCTCCCTTCCTGCAAACCCCATTGCAGTAGTCCCTCTGGAATAAAATCTGCCCTACCATCTTTAACAAGTGTCTGTATAATTATTATCTTTAATACGGGTCCAAATTGAGATGTGCTACAGGTGTAAAATACACAGTAGGTTATCAAGACAGTGCAAAAAAGGAATGGAAGCTATCTCATTAATAACTTTTTTTTTTTTTTTGCGGTGCGCGGGCCTCTCACCGCAGCGGCCTCTCCCGTTACAGAGCACAGGCTCCGGACGCGCAGGCTCAGCGGCCATGGCTCACGGGCCTAGCTGCTCCGTGGCACGTGGGATCCTCCCGGACCGGGGCACGAACCCGTGTCCCCTGCATCGGCAGGCGGACTCTCAACCACTGTGCCACCAGGGAAGCCCCAATAATTTTTATATTGATTTCATGTTGTGATAATATTTTGAACGTATTGGGTTAAATAAATGTTAATAAAATTAATTTCACATATTTCTCTTTAGTTGCTTTTAATGTGGCAACTAGAAGATTTAAAATTACATAGTGGCTTGCATTATATTTCTTTGGGACAGTGCTGATTTAGAGACACTTGATGAAATTCAGGTTTGCTTTTTTGGCAGTTGTATTTCATAGGCAGTGTTGGGTATGCCTAGCTAGCAGCACCTAATGTCTGACTCTTTTTGTGATGTTAGCAGGCATTGATGATCAATGTTTGGATTTATTTATTCATTGGGGGTTGCAAAATGGTGATTTTTTAAAAAAATATTTATTTATTTGGCTGTGCGGGGTCTTAGTTGTGGCATGCGGGATCCTTTTTGTTTTTGCTTTTGTTTTTTTAGTTGCGACATGTGGCATCTAATTCCCTGACTAGGGATCGAACCCAGGCCCCCTGCATGGGGAGTGTGGAGTCTTAACCACGGGACCACCAGGGAAGTCCCAAATGGTGATATTTTAATTCTGTCATTCCTTCTGTAATTCTACTTCATCTATTATGTGGTTCTGTAGTGCTGCAGCTCGATAAGGAAGGCAAGATCAATGTTTGATTCTTTCCCTTTATTGATTCTCAAAATTATCAGTTGGCTCACAAGCCACTGATAGACTGTAAAGATATTTAGCAGTGCTTATTTCTATGTGCTTCTCAGAAAGATTTACAAAGCTTACATAGGAATGAAGATGCACGTCTGTAAGCAAATTGAATACTATTTGCTCTCAAATTGAGATAATAAATGGCTTGTAGTCTTCAAGAATATCAAGGTCATGAAAGACAAAGAAAGACAGAAATTGTGGGACTTCCCTTATGGCGCAGTGGTTGGGAGTCTGCCTACCAATGCAGGGTACACGGGTTCGAGCCCTGGTCCGGGAAGATCCCACACGCTGAGGAGCAACTAAGCCCGTGTGCCACAACTACTGAGCCTACGCTCTAGAGCCCGCAAGCCACAACTACTGAGCCTGCATGCCACAACTACTGAAGCCTGCGTGCCTAGAGCCTGTGCTCTGCAGCAAGAGAAGCCACCACAGTGAGAAGCCCGCACACCTCAATGAAGAGTAGCCCCCGCTTGCCACAACTGGAGAAAGCCCACGTGCAGCAACGAAGACCCAACGCAGCCAAAAAAAAAAAAAAAAATGACAGAAATTACTCTGATGAAAGGAGACTAAAGAGATGTGACAGTTACATGCAATATGTGACCTTGGACTGGATCCTGGATGAGGAAAAAAGTTTTTTTCCCCTTTAAAGGACATTAGTGGGGAATTCCTTGGTGGTCCAGTGGTTAGCACTTGGCGCTTTCACTGCCAGGGGCCCAGGTTTCCATCCTGGTCGGGGAACAAAGATTCTGCATGTGGCATGGCCAAAAAGGAAAAAAAAAAAAAAAAAAAAAAAAAGGACGTTAGTGGGACAATTGGTGACAAGTGAATAAAGTTTATAGATTAGATGATATTTGATTTCCTGATTTTGGTAACTGTACATTGGTTATACAAGAGAGTACCATTGTTTTTAGGAAATGTACCCTGAAGTATTCAGGGTAAAGGGACGTTATGTCTACAACTTATTCTCAGATGATTCAGAAAAATACATAGAAAGAGAGAGAAAGGGAATAAAGCAAATGAAACATTTGGGGAATGTGGGTGAAATGTACACAGTCATTCTTTGTACTATTTTTGCAATTTTCTGTGAATCTGAAATTACTGCCACAAAAAGTTAAGAAAGTAAAATAATGCCTATGAATTTAAAAAATCCTGTCCTCGTTGTAAGATTATAAATAGATTGGCATCAATTTGAACTCAAAACCATATTAAAAAGCACTTTGCAAATTTGAGAGGGACTCTGAAGAACATGATTGTAGTTCAGAACCAGTACTGTGAAGAGGTGTGTATTCGGGGGGGGGCTTCCCTGGTGGCACAGTGGTTACGAATCTGCCTCCCAATGCAGGGGACACGTGTTCGAGCCCTGATCCGGGAAGATCTCACATGCCGCAGAGCAAATAAGCCCGTGTGCCACAACTACTGAGCCTGCACTCCAGAGCCCGAGCCACAACTCCTGAAGCCCGGCACCTAGAGCCCGTGCTCTGCAACAAAGAGAAGCCACTGCAATGAGAAGCCCGCACACCGCAATGAAGAGTAGCCCCTGCTCACTGCAACTAGAGAAAGCCCGCGCACAGCAACAAAGACCCAACACAGCCAAAAATAAATAAATAAAATAAATAATAATAAAATTTAAAAAAATTTATATAAAAAAGAGTTGTGCATTTGTTTAAAACATGTCCATAAATTCTTTTTTGTTTTGTTCTGTTTTTTTTGCGGTACGCGGGCCTCTCACTGTCGTGGCCTCTCCCGTTGCGGAGCACAGGCTCCAGACGCACAGGCTCAGCGGCCATGGCTCACGGACCCAGCCGCTCCGTGGCATGTGGGATCTTCCCGAACCAGGACACGAACCCACGTCCCCTGCATCGGCAGGCGGACTCTCAACCACTGCGCCACCAGGGAAGCCCTATGTCCATAAATTCTTTGACATACTTTCAAGAGCTGGACTTGGTGTGTTTTTTTTTTTGGCAGCATTTGGGATCTTAGTTCCCTTAGATCCCGACCAGGGATCAAACCTGTGCCCCCTGCAGTGAAAAATCTCGAGTCCTAACCACTGGACCACCAGGGAATTCCCCAGTGATTTATTTCTAACAAATAGAATATGGCAGAAGTGGTGTGTCTCTTTTGAGACTAGGTCATAAAAGACAGTGTGCCTGCAGAAGCACTCGGTCTTAGATCACTGGCTCTGGAGGAAGCCAGCTGCTGTGTCCAGAAGCCACTCAGACAGCCTTGTGGAGAGGCCCACATAAGAAGGAACTGAGACCTCTTGTCAACAGTCATGTGAGTGTGTCATCTTGGAAATGGATCTTCCAGCCCCAGTCCAGCCTTCAGATGACTGCAGCCCCGGCTGATAGCTTCCTTGCAACCTCTGACACACCCTGAGCCGGAACTACTCAGCTAAGTCACTCCTGAATTTCTGACCCTCAGAACTGTGAGATAATTAAATCTTTGTTGTTATACAGCAATAGATTATTAATACAATTCCGTATCTTAAGCACCTTGTAATCATGCTGCCTGGACAGCTGCATAAATGTAAAATCAATACTTTCTACAGGATTCTGATGTAATCTGTAAATGAGAGGAGCATTTCCAAGACACAACAAAATCTACATTGTCCTTTTGGCAACTATTATTGAGATTACGGTAATTGCTCAGAAGTCATCAGGAAACAGCTAAACTAAAATTTAAGTTTTAGTGACTGGCTGGAACTCTTAAGACAAGAGAATGAAAAAAATGAGTAAAAATGTAAAAAGAGACATAAAGTTGAGAATGAAGTTATGTTGTGACAGTAGGTTTAAACTAGGAGGGGATTTAGTGACAAAGGTAAACATAAGCTTCTGATAAGAGGAAATCTTGGAAGGATACATTGCCATTGTGTTCCTAGAACTTTCCAGGTAATTCTGATTCCTCTAGATTTAAATGTCATTTATTTGGCATGAGACGATTAAGATGTGCTCTTGGTCTTCAAAACAGCGTTTGGAAACATCCTTGACTGTGAAAAAGGGTGTTTCAAGTTCATTGTCCTTATTTGAGAAGTAGTTTTTTTTTTTTTTTTTTTTTTTTTTTGTAGTAGTTTTTTTTTTTTTTTAATCTTCAGAGAGAACTTATGCACCTGGAAGGGGAATCCTAGGTACATGAAACTTATGGGTCACAGAACAGATATCACTATGGATGTAAACCAGTTAACTGGAATCATGATTTATACCTGCACTCTCCTATGGGTTGTGATACTTCCAAAGATGTAATAAACACATTTCTGGCCTGGCAAAGCTGATACTCAGATCCTAGATGCCCCAGTGGCCACAGTGACTTGGTCAAAGTAGAAAGGGTAGGAAACAAAAATGAAGAATGAGGCCACAATCTACATTCACCATAAAAGGACTCTGTTTGCAGTGCTGGGAAAGCAGTCTTTGTTTATTGAGTATAGGACTACCTATACTCTACTGAGAGCACGTAAATATTTACAGATCGACTTTTTCTTTTCCTATGAGATGTGAGTAGTATTACTTTCTGACGTAAAATCCCGGTTCAGGGTAGGTTCTCTGGGAGCAGAGAGTGAAATGAGGATTCTTGTGTCAGTGCTTCACTGAGGGAGAAGGGGAGTGAAGGAAGGAGGGTGGGGCTGAAGAAGGCGCTAAGCAAGGAAGTGGTCTCAGCTGGAGACTTACCTCTGCCTGACCCCACGGGGCTCTCTGGAGCATGATTTGTACCAGAGTTGGTCTCCCCTTGAGGCAAGGGACTGGCTTTTTATACTTCACAGTAGTCAGCCATTGGCTGTGGGCTGCTCAGTGCGGGGTGTGGAGGTGTAACTTCCCTGAAACAGCTCCACGTTGTCTGAGGACAAGTCTCCAAAGAAGGGAGCAGCTCTGAGCCATTAGCAGACAACACTCACGGATGGGTGCATTGCCTGGTGACAGGGATCTTGGCAGTGAACCTACAGTTTCTACAACAGGTTTGAAATTTTTACGTGACAATCGTGTCAGTCTGGCTAGATGTTCCCCAAACCCGTTTCTTCTTCCTGGGTACACAGCTTGACTACGTTCCCCAGACTCCCTTGCAGTTTGGTACAGCCACGTGACTCAGCTCTAACCAATAGAAAGCAGGGAGAAGGGATTTGTGCCACCTCTGGCCCTGGCCCCTAAAACCCCCTTGGCAAGCAGCCTTCCATGCTCTCTTTCTCTAGCTCTGCTGAGCTCCCCCTCCCTTTATTTTTATTTCTGCCAGATGCAGAGCATCTAGTGGCAGACTTTGAGTTCCCAGGGGATAGAGGAGCTACCAGATAGTGTCCCTGATGAACACGAAGTGATCCACCCTGCCTCCACCAACCCTTGTTGGACTGTGGCACGAGCAAGAAACAAAACATGGTTATGTTAACCCACTAAGATTTTCCAGGTTGTTTCCGTATTTAGCCTACCCCGACTCATCTAGTGAACCTTCCGTTTTGTTTTTTTTTTGGCCACGCCGCATGCAGGATCTTAGTTCCCTGACCAGGGGTTGAACTTGTGCCCCCTGCAGTGGAAGCGTGGAGCCCTAACCACTAGACCGCCAGGGAATTCCCACAAACCCTTCATTTAAAAAAATATTTATTTATTTGGCTGCGCCGGGTCTTAGTTGTGGTACACGGGATCCTTTTTTAGTTGCGGCATGCAGGATCTTTTAGTTGTAGCATGCGGGCTCTTAGTTATGGCATGCAGGATCTAGTTCCCTTACCAGGGATTGAACCCGCGCCCCCTGCACTGGGAGCTTGGAGTCTTAACCACTGGAACACCAGGGAAGTCCTAAATCTTCCATTTTTAAGAAACATGAATAGCTTCTGAAAATTTGATTTTCAGAATTCTATCAATTTATTATCAATAATAATCCTAGCTCAAATCTGTGATGACGGAAGTGCTGGATAACTAAAGTAAGAATTTTTTTCTTATTCCTTTAAAACAGAGAAAAAATCTCCAAAAGTCTGAGTATTATGGGTGATTAAAAAAAAAAACACCGTGAAAATATATGGCTAAGATAATTATCCAAAATCCTGTTCGTGGAAACAAAGCAGGAAGCTGCTTTCCCAAGGTTAGACAGCTTGCTATTGTTAACAAGGAGTGAGAACTGTTGGCTCCAGTTTGTGTGACATAACTGTTGGACTTTCCCAGTGCACAGTTTTTTAACATTTCTGCTCAGCTATTTGGCCATTTCCAGGGCTACCAAAAGCTTCATTCCATGGAGAAAGGTGAACTGTCTGATGCCTCACATAAGAGGCCAGCCGGGCTGCTGAGAACAAGCTGTTTGTTGCTTGAGAAGAGCCACCTTCTCAAAGTGTCAAGTTTTGTTTCAGAGGATGGAGTTGGTATAAGAAGGAAGCGGGCAAATTAACACACACAGACACACACTCACACACACACACACGGGTGTGTAGAGGATATAATTTCACAGATATTCAAAATTTTTTTTATGGGAGACAGTTACTTGTAAGATTCCATCATCATTAGTACTCAAACCCCTCTCTTTCTCTAGGATTGTAGAAAGAATTAGGTAAGGTTCATGTGGCCAACATCAGCTTCATTGTTGCTGGAGTTGGACTGGAGATTCCGATCGGGTTTGTGGCCACAATCAGGCTTCTTCTTACTCTCCCTACCCCCTTTCTTCCCTGCGTCAGAGTGTCTACTCAACAGACCCTCTCCTTGCAAGTTGCAAGGAAGATGCTATCTTTTCCCATCAAGTCTTTCAAGTGAGAACAGTGAGTGGCCCCCAATAGGTGCGCTTGCCATGTGGAATCAGGGGTAGAGTGGCGTCTCCTCTGAGGGCAGCACAATTCAGGGGTGGTGGTGGTGGAGAGAGCTTGAGAGAGAGCTTGAAAGAGCAAGAGAGATAGCAAGAGAAGGACAGAGATACACACACACACACACACACACACACACACACACACACGCACACACATGGACAGAGACAGAAAAAGATAGAGACAATGCTGGAACCGGGAATGATCAGTGTCTTCTCCCTCCATCACTTCTTCCTTGGAGAAGAGTAAATGAGAGGAGCTGGGAGAAGCACCAATGTTACTTCATCCATATTCCCTCCTGGGGAGTAGACAGGAAATTTTCTCACAATAAAATGAGGCCAGGGGAATAGGAGTCCCTCTAACACTGTTAAAGATCTACCTTTCTACTCCAATAAAGATGTTAAAAAAAAAAAGATCTACCTTTCTTCACTTCTAGAAAAAAAAAAGTTAAAATCTGCCGAACAAGTGATTGTTTAGTGTTTACATTGGTCAGTCCCTCAATAAGTACTTTTTAAAGTTCACCAATCTTTGAGATATAATCTAAAGTATCTCAGTATCACTCATGCCAATTCTGAAGCTCAGAGAAGCCAAATAGAATTCTCCCTATGAGGGATCGAACCCAGCCCCCTGCATCGGGAGCACGGAGTCTTACCCACTGGACCACCAGGGAAGTCCTCGGGTGTAGGTTTAGAACTGCAAAAAGGATAAAGAAATTCTCCTCTAAAATGTTCTTGTTTACCTTCAGCCTTAAAGGGCTATCAGTGTTTCTAGTTTCTACATTCTTATCTGTGTTTATTTTGCAGTTTGATAACTATTTCTTCTATTCAGAAAACTGTTGTAGAAATAAAGACCAGTACTTGGCATTCCTTAGATACTAAAACATTTAAAAAATGCCATTTTTTCCTCCTGTGTCCTGGGTTAAAATGTTGCTGCTGTTGGGTCACTTCTGGCTGTGCCTCTCCTCCTTCATGGAGCAGCTTCCTTCGGGCTTGTCACAGCGCATCAGAGGCTGCCCCTCCCTCCTGGCCCCACCTGCATGTCTCACTCCTCACTTCCTGGACGCCAAGTCTCTGGGACTCCTCCCTCTCCTGTCCTTTCACCTCCCCAACCCAGCCATCAGTCAACAACCATCTTGAGCCCCCTCCGTCAAGCCTTCCTGGTTGAGCTCTGGCTCATAGATTTTCTCTTTTCTCTAAACTCCCACAGCACTTAGCCTGGGGTACACAGTTTAGCACTTAATTATATATTGTCTTTTATTGTTTGTTTTTATTTGTTGTGTTAGTTTTGTCTTTTCCAGTGAGGCGGCAACACGTCTTTTTTTTTTTTTTTTAAATCTCTCACAGTACTCCAGTGGGAAGAGAGTTAATACTTCTTCATCTACCCATAAGGGTTGACTGATGGATTGATAGGCACAGCTGTGAGACCTCCTACCCATCTCTGCAGTGCTTGATAAGTATCTGTCAAATTTATTAAACTGACTTGAGTAACAAAGATCAGCTCGGAATCTAGTATTCAGCTGGGCAAATCACACCATCTTTGCATCCATTTTCTCATCTGCAAAATGGAGATTAAAATGGGAAACCAGCCTACCTCAGAGAGGTACTATGAGGCTTAAATAGACATCGTAGTACGAACTATATGAATGTTAGGGATTGTTATATCTCACATTTCTTTTTGCAGGAGTCACAGGGAAAAGTGGGGTTTGGCGTTTATCACGGGGCATGGGTCCCTTTCTCACCTTTGTTAGAATGGTGGGCCATTCTCAGGGAAGTCTGACCACAAAGGGAAAGCTAGGAAAAGAATAAACATGATCCCTTGGCTTCCAGTTTTCCTGAGAAGGTTTTACAGTTGTGGAAAATACAATATGGTGGTGGGATTTTGAAGTGGAAATTCCCCAACTAAGTTAGTCTTTGCTGTTCCTTAACTCACCTATTCTTTTGGTACTCTTCTCTCCAAACCTACCGCTGTCTTAATTCTCTCCTGGCAGGTCTGAAGCAAAAAATGGTATAAGGAAATCTTAGTGATTTTGGGGATCCTCTTTCTCTATTTCATTTTTTACAGATTCCAAATGGGAAATATTACTTTGGCTATCAATTATGAATTGACATATTTTTTCTTCTTGTGTATCTCTCTTCACTTTTCCCCTTCCCCCGTCTTTACCTTCCTTTTTCTTTTCCTCTCTTCCTGTCCTTGGTCCTTATTTTAGTTGATCAAAATACCAAAGTATATTTGTTATCATCAGTGCTATTTCCTGAGATGGTTTTTGTTTTGTTTTTAATTAAAATAACACTATTTGGGGTGAAAGATATATCTCTATCTATCTATCTATCTATCCAGTGTTTAGTGTTTAACCCTGGACTGATTTTTTTCGCTTGGGTTAGTGTTTCCCAGCCAGGTTTAATGCATATACACATGCAATTCTTCCCAGGGCCCTTTTCACTCCTATTACTCTAGTATTTAACACTAACCGATGTTATTCCTTTTTAAGGCTCAACTCCAGGTTTGAGCCTTGCCTGAGAAAGTGGCCTAACCCCGTCGCCACCTAGAACACTATAGGAGTCAATGGGACCCTGGTTCGTATGGAGATCTCTGCCCTCCAGCTTTTCAGGACATAAGGGGTACTGTCATGGAAAAAGCGAAGCCTAATTTCCCATGCCTCGTCCCTTTCTGGGAAGGGCACGGCGTGTCGTGGGCACTACACTTGCTCCAGCGTCCTAGGGAGAAAACACCACAGCCTTTCCCGCCCCATGAAAAGCACCATTCTGCAGGTGGGTCTAGATGTTCCCCTTCCCGGCCAGGGAGAAGGGCCAAAGATGCCCCTCTCGCGCAGGGTGGACGCGGAACAGCGCTGGCTCCTGCCCTCTAGACTCTGCAGCGCGGGCTGAGCAGGTGACCGTCCGTAAGGCGGGCGGCGCGCGGAGTTACTTACCTGGCCCGGCGCGCACGGGGCGGGGCGGGGAGGGGCGGGGCCGGGGTGCGATCCCAGGCCGTGATTGGTCCGCGCCGCGCCTGTCTCCATGTGCCGCGCGGCGGAGGCACAACATTCAAGTCCGGGGGCGGGGCCGGCGCGCGCCGGGAGGAAGCGGCCGCGCGGCAGCTGCGGGGCGTCGGGGCGGCGGCGGCCAAGGCCGAGGCTGAAGCGGTGGAGGCTGTGGTGAAGGCGGCGGCGCCTCAACCGGGGACGGTGCTCCGCTGGGCCCCCTTTCAGGCTCTATGGAGGCGGCAGCAAGCGGGGGCTGCGGCTCTGGACCGCCGCTGCTGCTGAGCGAGGGCGAGCAGCAGTGCTACTCTGAGCTCTTCGCGCGCTGCGCCGGCGCCGCAGGCGGGGGCCCCGGGTCCGGGCCCCCTGAGGCCGCCAGGGCCGCCCCCGGCGCGGCCACCGCAGCCTCGGGCCCCGTGGCCGACCTGTTCCGGGCGTCGCAGCTGCCCGCCGAGACGCTGCACCAGGTAGGTCCCCGCGCCCCTGCCCCTGTGGGTCTGTGGGGACCATTTCTACGGGGACAGGGGGGCGGGGTGGGGCGACAGGGCTGCCGACAGGCACCCGGAGGCCTTGGCCAGGTTGCGGAGAGGGGCTTCGCAGCCGGGAATGGCGGCGACGCCCTTGTCCCCCAGGGGACACCAGCCTCCTCCGCAGCTCAGCAGTGCTGGGTGCGCTCCTCATCTTCCTCCCCTGAGGCTGACGGACACTCCCTCCCCTCCCCGGCCGTTTCTGGGGCTCTGCAGCCGCCCAGACCCAAAGTTTGCCTTGTTCTGGAAGTGGTGTTTGTTTTGGCTGATGTCTGGCTTAACCTCTGCTCGAGGCTCCTGCCCTTCCCTCTCCTGGGTGGGTGGGCGCTTGCAGGATTGGAACTTGAAGGGTGTGTGTTTGTAGGGCCGGGGGCCCACCACTGAATGTTGTCCGCTTTATATACTACTTGTAATATATACGTATCTACTATATATATTTGCCCAGTAACATATTTCTGCATATTAGCATTAAACTGGAAAGCCTAATGACAAATTGCAGAACAGGGACACAGGGCTGCAAGAGGACGTCTGTCAAGGCAGAGACAAGCTCCCTATTTAGGGCTAGAGGTGACCCCAGACGTCCACCGTGGGGGACAGTTGTAGTTTCCCATCTTATCATTATTTGGACTTGAAATAGAATTACAAAGTAATTGTGTCATAGCTACATCCTTTTGGCTGCTCCGTACCTGAAAAAGGAGGCGGATGATGCGCAGTAGATACTGTTTTTGTTTTGTGCTTTCCTTTTCTTTTTTTTTTTTAGAATTAATGACTATTAAAAAATTATTTTTGGGTGCATTGGGTCTTTGTTGCTGCATGCGGGCTTTCTGTAGTTGCTGTGAGCGGGGGCTACTCTTCGTTGCAGAGCATCGGCTCTAGGCACTCGGGCTTCAGTAATTGTGGAGCATGGGCTTAGTAGTTGTGGCTCACGGGCTGTAGAGCGCAGGCTCAGTAGTTGTGGCGCACGGGCTTAGTTGCTGCGCGGCATGTGGGATCTTCCCAGACCAGGGCTCGAACCTGTGTCCCTTGCATTGGCAGGCGGATTCTTAACTACTGAACTACCAGGGAAGCCTGGTGATTCTTAATATCAGGCCCCAAATGTGAAATGAACCTTTTCTTAAAAGCTGGAGTCAGTATGAACGTTAACATCAGTTGTATATTTCAAGTGGGGAGTGGTATTTTAAAATCCAGTTCCAAAGGAGTATTGAGGGTTTTATGGTTCACTTATAATATCATTGTGTGTGTAGACTTTTTTTAATCACTTGACTGCATTTTATACTTCTGGGGCATGCATACATTCTGTCTGTTTGTGAGCATAACTTTAGCCACCCTGTAATCTCTCACTTTTCAGAATTCAAGATTTCTGAAAATATAATTAGTATTCACAGACCTTAACATGGCTGTTTGTCCCTTAAGAAGTCCTTGCTATGGAGACAGTTCAGCCTCTGCTGTTGAGCAGTTAAGCTAGACCAGGCAGAGGAAAAGTCAATATTTTAAAACACAAACCACAGCTATTACATGAGGCCCTCAGAATACTCCCAAGCATAATAAATGTATTAAATGCTGTTGCTATTTCTCAACTGAAAGAGGAGTAAGTGACTGAGGCCACACAGCAAGTAAGTGACAGCTGGGCACCTGTTAAGGCTTATTTTGTTGTCAGTAATATATGGAGTGTGATAAGAGATGGTGGGCATATTAAATATGAATTATGTTGGTTGACTTCTCCTACGGACTTGGGGAGGGGGCTTTCCTGGTGTTAGAACTTATGCTCCCTTGAGGTGTTTAAGATTTAAAAAGAACTCAAGGCACAGTGCCATTGTATGGATGAGATTATATTCTTGATATCTAGTTGAAACCTGCTTGCAAAAGATGCTGGCAAAAGGGGACATCCCTAGAATATTGCTTGTAGTAAATCTCTCAGAGCTTTAAAGCTCCCTTATTCAGCCCAGCAAAACAAAATATATCCTTCCCCATTAACGCAGTGCAGTAACCCAATATTCTTCATACAGGTGGACATGAACATCAAAGTCATCCTGGACAGAGAAATGTAATCAGAAGAGATTCAAACCAAAGCCAGCAGCCGGCAGCCACCTAATTTTTACTGACCACTTTGGTGGTGTGTGGTGTGGTGTGTCTGGGTGTGTGTACTCCCAGTACACATGTGCACTCCATTTATCCTGATTTGCACTACCCCATGAGTGTTGTAGCCTTTCTTTAAACAGATGTAGATGTTTTTAGCCTTTCTCTGTTAAACAGGAACCTGTAAGTTTAATTAAGTGACCCAACAGGTATAACTGCCCAAGTCATGGAGTCATTAACTAGCCCTGGTAGTTTCTATGGTAACAGATTTTTTTTTCTTTTTAATAAGCATACAGTTAAGATTACCATAATGTTCCAGGAAGGTTGAAAATCTTACCTGAAGCAAATGTTCTATAAAAATACTTTACTTTGTCTCCTCCTTGGAATAAAAATAAACCACTATACCTATTACTTTGTTATGGAAGTGAGTTATCTTAGGGATTTTGTTTTCAGTTGAAATACATATATATATATATTTTTAATAGACTTTATCTTTTCAGACCAGTTTTAGGTTCACAGCAAAATTGAGGGGAAGGTACACAGAGTTCCCATATACACCCTGCCCCACACATGCCCAGCCTCCCTCATTATCAACACCCCACCAGAGGGGTACATTTTTTACAATTGGTGAACCTGCATTGGTATATCGTAATCACCCAGAGTCCATAGTTTACATTATGGTTCATTCTTGGTGATGTACATTCTTTGGTTTTGGACAAATGTATAATGACATGTATCCATCATTGTAGTATCATACAGAGTAGTTTCACTGCCCTAAAAATCCTCTGTGCCCTACTTATTCATCCCTTATTCTTACTCCCAAACCCTGGCAACCACTGATCTTTTTTACTGTTTCCAGAGTTTTGCCTTTTTCCAAAATGTCGTATAGTTGGAATCACACAGTATGTAATCTTTTCAGATTGGCTTCTTTCATTTAGTAGTATGCACTTAAGATTCCTCCATGTTTTTTCATAGCTTGATGGCTTATTTCTTGTTAGTGCTGAATAATATTCCATTGTCTGGATGTACCACAATTTATCCATTCACATACTGGAGGACATTTTGCTTGCTTTCAAGTTTTGGCAGTTATGGATACAGTTGCTGTAAGCATCTGTGTGCATTTAAGTTTTCAACCCCTTTGGGTAGATACCAGTAAGTGTGATTGTTGGATCATATGGTAGGAGTGAGTTTAGTTTTGTAAGAAACTGCCAAGCTGTCTTCCAGAGTGGCTGTACCATTTGCAATCCCCCCCGGAATGAATGAGAGGTCCTCTTGCTCTATATCCTCATCAACATGTGGTGTTGTCAGTGTTCTAGATTTTCACCATTCTCATAGGTATATAGTGGTATCTTGTTGATGTAATTTGCAATTCCCTAGAGACATATGATGTTTAGGATCTTTCCATATGCTTATTTTCTGTCTTGGATTATATTTTAGTGCATCATAATAGCCTATTTTGAAAGGCGTTTTGGTCTCTTTATAGAGAGGTGTTGATGTATTTTATTTTATTATTTTGTAATAAATTTTATTATTTACTTATTTATTTATGGCTGTGTTGGGTCTTCGTTGCTGCGCGTGGGCTTTCTCTAGTTGCAGCGAAGTGGGGCTACTCTTCGTTGTGGTGTGTGGGCTTCTCATCGCGGTGGCTTCTCCTGTTGCGGAGCATGGGCTCTAGGTGCATGGGCTCCACTAGTTGTGGCACGTGGGCTTAGTCGTTGTGGCTCACGGGCTTAGTTGCTCCGTGGCATGTGGGATCTTCCCGGACCAGGGCTCGAACCTGTGTTCCCTGCATTGGCAGGCGGATTCCCAACCACTGTGCCACCAGGGAAGTCATGATTTATTTTAAAACAGGATTCTAGTACTAGGTACAAAAATGTTAGAGTAAAACACTGAAATTAGAAAAAGTAAATATGGATGTCTGAGAAACAGGTAAATAGTTTTTGTTTAATACTTCAAGACAAAGAGCTATAGATGTTAGAGTGACTGGTTTCCCAGGTTGTGAAGTATTTCATTGGTATTGAAAGGCCAGCATTTTACTAGAATGCATAGACTTGGGTTGGATGTGTATTTGAGGTATCTGGTTTCTTTTGTGCATCAGGCACTGTTCTAGATGTTGAGGTTACAGCTGTGAATCAAACACAAACCCCTGTCCTCACAGAGCTTACATTCCAAAGCAGATGTTTTATTTATTTATTTATTTCTTGCGTGCTTGCCACAGGGCTTGTGGGATCTTAGTTCCCTGACCAGGGATCGAACCCGGGCTCTTGGCAGTGAAAGTGCTGAGTCCTAACCACTGGACCGCCAAGGAAGTCCCGCAGTGCAAATGTTTTTATTTTTTAGGGTTTGAGTAAGAAAATATAACAGCTAGAACAAAAGTATCTACCTTAAACTGGCAAGTTTTCTGCTTGATGTAATGAATTAACAAACTATATAGACTCCTTTATAATATCTGTCTTTCAGGATGGTGTCTTAGTCTTTGAGAATGCACAGGCTCCGGACGCGCAGGCTCAGCGGCCGTGGCTCACGGGCCTAGCCGCTCCGTGGCATGTGGGATCCTCCCGGACTGGGGCACGAACCCGTGTCCCCTGCATCGGCAGGCGGACTCTCAACCACTGTGCCACCAGGGAAGCCCCCAGTTTTCATTTTTATATGGTTAACTGTTTTCAGATAATATTTTTTATTGAGATATAATTGACATATGATGTATTAGTTTCAGGTATATAACATAATGATTCAATATTTGTATGTGTTGCGAAATGATCATCACAGTAAGTCTAGCTGATATCCATCAGCAAACATAGTTAACAAAAATTTCTCTCTTGTGATGAGAACTTTTATGATTTACTTTCAACATCTTTCACAGACATAATACAGTATTATCAATTTTAGTCACCATGCTATACATGACATCCCCAGGACTTACTTATTTTATAACTGGAAGTTTTTTTTTAAAATATTTATTTATTTTGGCTGTGCCAGGTCTTAGTTTCGGCATGCGGGATCTTCATTGCAGCATGTAGGATCCTTTGTTGCAGCATGCGGCATCTTCAGCTGTGGCACGTGGACTTCTTATTTGGGGCATGCATGTGGGATCTAGTTCTCTAACCAGGGATCGAACCCGGGCCCCCTGCATTGGGAGGGCGGAGTCTTACTAACTGGACCACCAGGGAGGTCCCATAAGTGGAAGTTTGTGCCTTTTGACCACCTTCACCCATTTCACTCACCCCCACCTCTGGCAACTACTAATCTGTTCTCTGTATCTATGAGTTCCAGGTTTTTGTTGGTTTGTTTGTTTTTAGATTCCACATAAAAGTGAGATCATACATACGTTATTTGTCTTTCGCTGACTTGACAGTTAACTCTTAGACTTTAAGGGAAATAGTTATGAAACACTGTTGATTTCGTATTATCAGGGGAAATCATTGAATGGGAAAAAAGCCAGTAAGTAATGTCTGATTGTTTGAGTGGCTTTGATTGAGGAAAAGAAGTAAAACAAAGCTAGGAGAAGTAGAGGATATTTTAAAAATTCCTGCGCACGGACTCACCTTTGGGAAGAACTCATATTTAAGGGTTTTCTTGTAATTCTTTGACGCAACTGTTTAATCGTTAAAAACAACTATAGGCAAAAGACAAAATTCTTGTGAACTTTTTCCAGTTGTTGGATTATTAGCCAGAACTATTTTTTTAATGCAAATGAAACAGTTTTCTGTTTTTACATCTTTATATCATATCCCTTTGCAGCATATGCTTTAGGGAGATAGAGGCCAGCATGCTAAAAGGGTAACTTGGAATATGTGCTTTTGAGATAAAGAGTGTTCTTTTTTTGTAAAAGAGAATGAATGCCAGCAGATAAAGGAAGTTCCAGAGTCATACCATTGTCTGGTTAAAAGGAGGACATTTGCTAATAGTACCTTGTTAATAACTCTTATAAAAAATATTTCTGGTGTGTAAAACTAGAGGACTACCCAACAATAAGTGTGTACCCACTACTCAGAATAAGAAGTAAAACAGCCCAGTTAGTGTGAAAGTTTCCTGTGATCCCTTCTCTGGTCCCATTCCCCTTCTTGCTCACCTCAGAGGTTACTACTGTCCTGAATTTGGTGTGCATGATTTGAAAAGTTTTTGTACTTTTATTATAGCTATATGTGTGTGTGTGTATATATATATATATATATAGTGTGTACCTACATGTATATATATACACATGTGTCACTAAAATGATAAATTGTTTTGTATGGCGTTTCAACTCAGAAGGAGGAGTATAGTACTCTGTAACCTTCCGCAACTTGCTTTTCCTCTCATTCTTTTGTTTTTGAGGTTCGCCCTTGTTGACACAGGTAGCTGTAGTTCATTTATGTTTCTTTTTAAAAAATCTTCATTACCTGCTCTTACAATGCCTCATTTATTTATTTATTAATAAATTTATTTATTTTTATTTATTTTTGGCTGCATTGGGTCTTCGTTGCTGTGTGCGGGCTTTCTCTAGTTGCGGCGAGCAGGGGCTACTCTTTGTTGCGGTGCGCGGGCTTCTCGTTGCCTTGGCTTCTCTTTGTTGTGGAGCACGGGCTGTAGGCACACAGGCTTCAGTAGTTGCAGCACGTGGGCTTCAGTGGTTGTGGCTCGCAGGTTCTAGAGCGCAGGCTCAGTAGTTTTGGCACACGGGCTTAGTTGTTCCACGGCATGTGGGATCTTCCCAGATCAGGGCTTGAACCCTTGTCCCCTGCATTGGCAGGCGGATTCTTAACCACTGTGCCACCAGGCAAGTCCCAATGGCTGTAGAGACCTTTATGCTTATGGAAAGTAGGTGGCATTTTTTAAAATATATATATATATAGAATGTTACATGACTAGGGAACTGTTCTAAACATGTACAAACATTCAAAATGCCTTCATAGATAGAGAAAGCACACTGGTATTCTTGATACTGTTACAGGACAGTTAATTGATTAGGGTTTCATAGGCTTGCTTTTTTCTAATTTTTTAAAAAATGGAAACAAGCAAACAGACTAATACATTAAACTCCTCTGCACTTGCCACCCCTGCTCAACAACCATCAATACTCGGTCAGTTCCATTCCATCTGCATTCCTACCTTGTTCCTTGCCCCCTCTTTTATCCTGAAGCAAGTCTCAGACATCATATGATTCCATAGGGTTTATCTTTAAGGAGGGAACCTGGGGATGGTCAGAGGGGATGGGAACATGCATGGGTTTAATACCTGTGGCTTATGGTTAAATGGCAAGAGTGAATGATGGGGGGCTTCCCTGGTGGCACAGTGGTTAAGAGTCCGCCTGCCGATACGGGGGACACAGGTTCGTGCCCCGGTCTGGGAAGATCCCACATGCCGCGGAGCGGCTGGGCCCGTGAGCCATGGCCGCTGAGCCTGTGCGTCCGGAGCCTGTGCTCCGCAATGGGAGAGGCCACAACAGTGAGAGGCCCACGTACCGCAAAAAAAAAAAGAGTGAATGATGGTTTCATATCATTGAGCCATTGCCAGTCTTTAAGGTAATGATTTTTGAGTACTGATTTAAAATAAATCATCTGGGGCAACCAATAGGGAGATTGAAAAACAACGTGAAGACTAGAAATACAAGATGGATTTGAACATTGTCCTAGTTTCCCACACATAACTGGGGAATGCTCTACTTTAAGGGTATAGAAAATTGGTTTTGAGGAAATCTTGAGGTTTTTTTTTTTAAGGATGTGCCACACGGCTTACGAGATCTTAGTTCCCCATTGGGGATTGACACCCCCCCCTTCCCTGGCAGTGGAAGCCTGGAGTCCTATCCACTGGACCGCCAGGGAATTCCCTTGAGTTGTTTTGCTAATTATTGGTAACTTTTAAAAGAGGGTTTGGTTCCTTTCCAGGTTTTTTCAAACTTTCTGTTTGTTTCCTATAGGCAAAGGGTCTAGTATTTTGTATTTATATTATTCAGTACACGTCTATTAGTGGGCGACTGCCTTAGTCCATTCTGGCTGCTATAACAAAATACTACAGACTGGGTGGCTTATAGACAACAGACAATTATTTCTGACAGTTTTTGAGGCTGGAAGTCCAAGACTAAGGTGCCAGCGTGGTTGCCTTCTGGTGAGAGTTCCCTTCTCGGTTCATAGCCCGTGACTTCTCACTGTGTCCTCGCATGGTGGGAAAGGCTAGGGATCTCTCTGGAGCCTCTTTTATAAGGCAGTAATCCCATTCATGAGGGCTCCACCCTCATGGCCTAAGCGCTTCCCAAAGGCCTCACTTTCTAATACTATCACACTGAGCATTAGGATTTCAACATAGGAATTTTGGGAGGACATACATATTCAGACCATAGCAGCAACCAGCCAACCTGGGTTGCTCAGAACTGAGTTGTTTCTTAGGGCATGGTACTTTCCGTTTTCAAACCAAGACAGTCCTAGGCAAACTTGGATGGTAGGTCACCCAGTCTTTTGGTTACTGCACTAGTTATTTATTGCTCTGGAATGAATTTCCAGAAATGTAAATTGCAGCTTAATACAACACATATTTGTTACTAATTGTTTCTATGGCTTAACTGGGTCTTCAGCTCAGGGTTTCACAAAGCTGAAATCAAGGCATTGGCCAGGTGGCCTTCCTCTTTGCATCTGGGGACCTCTTCTAAGCTCACATGGTTGTTGGTAGAATTCAGTGCCTTGTGATTTTAGGACTGGAGCCCTCAGCTCCTAGAGGCCACCCGCAGTTCCCTGCCACATGGCCCTCTCCATAGGCAGTTCACAACATGACTGTTTGCTTCTTTAAGGCCAGCAGGAGATTCACTTTCTCCAGTCGCCTTAGATGAGCGACATCCCATCACCTTGCCATATTCTCTTGGTTCAAAGCAAGTCACCGGTTCTGCCTGCACTCAAGGGGAGAGGATTATAAAAAAGCACAGATTACCAGGAGGTGAGAATTTTTGGAAGGGGGGTCATCTTAGGATCTTTCTACCACACTTGCCTTCCAGAGTTTTCTGAAGCAGAAAATTATTCTGGTTAGCTTTGGGGGGTCAGAATAGATATGTTTTTGCTCAGCCACTCATGTCAAATTTCTTTGTCTTTAAAAAAACATTTTCATGCATAATTCATTTTCTTATGCCAAGTAGGACTGGCAAATATCTTCTTAGGCATTATTTTCAATTTTAGTCTTTAGACAATTTGTTTTTCCTCTTAACTAGTAGGAGGCGGGAAAAAAAGTGGAAAAGCAGATGTGAATGCTGTGCATGCTCACTCCTGCACAGAATAAAGCAGGCCTTTTTAACCTGGGTCCAGCTCTCAGGGGTCTTTGAACTTAGATGTGGGGAAAAAATACAGTTTTCTTTTTACTGACCCCTAACTGATATTGAGCATTTCCTTCTATTATTGCATTGTAGGCAATAAACCACAGTAGCATTAGCAATTCCTGTGACTTGATCACTTATAGAAATAGAACTTTTATTTTAAATTTTATTTATTTATTTTTTTGCGGTACGCGGGCCTCTCACTGTTGTGGCCTCTCACTGTTGTGGCCTCTCCCGTTGCGGAGCACAGGCTCCAGACACGCAGGCTCAGCGGCCATGGCTCACGGGCCCAGCCGCTCCGCGGCATGTGGGATCTTCCCAGACAGGGGAACGAACCCGGATCCCCTGCATTGGCAGGCGGACTCTCAGCCACTGCGCCACCAGGGAAGCCCCAGGGACTGGTTTTGTGGAAGACAATTTTTCTGGGGGTGGGTGGGGGATGGCTCAGGCAGTAATGCAAGTGACGGGGAGCAGCAGATGAAGCTTCAGTTGCTTGCAGGCCACTCACCTGCTGTGTGGCCTGGTTCCTAATAGGAACCCGGGGGTTGGGGACCCCTGCTGTAGACACTGGCTGATCTTATCATTGTGTTAATAAACACATGTATTTCCACCACAAACTTGTTTTTTTAAATATTTGATAGCTGAAGTTCAATATATTTTGTTTACAGTCCTGTGTATTTTATTTTTGGTCACGCTGCTCGGCTTGCAGCATCTTAGTTCCTCAACCAGGGATCGAACCTGGGCCCTGTGAGTGAGAGTGCTGAGTCCTAACAACTGGACTGCCAGGCAATTCCCAATAATCCTGTATATTTTAAAAAAATTTTTTGTTAGAGTATAGTTGCTTTACAATATTGTGTTAGTTTCTTTTGTACAGCAAAGTGAATCAGCTCTACGTATATCCCCTCTTTATATCCCCTCTTTTTTGGATTTCCTTCCCATTTAGATCACCACAGAGCACTGAGTAGAGTTCCCTGTGCTATACAGTAATCCTGTGTATTTTAAGTGTTTACTTTTATGCATTTAAATTTATTCTGAGAAGAGGTTAATGCAGGCTGCCCAAGGGGGGTCCAAAGCACAAAAGTGGTTAAGAAGCCCTGCTTGGAAGACTTGTGAGGTGTCTAGAAATTCCAGTTCTACGTAGCTAATTGTTTCCAAAGTCAGAATGGTAGCAGCAGTGCTGGCAAGTCTGGGTCAGGAATGAGATTCCATAAGGCTCTTGTTCCCCCCTCCTCCCCTGTCTGTCCTGTAAGGGGGAAGGAAGCCCAGAGAGAATGGATGCTCAGCTGCTTCCTCCAGGACCTCACCCTCAAGTCCGTGCTGCAGTTCCAGCTCTGCACCCTCTCTGCTCTTGACCTTTCTGTCTGGCCCTCTCAATCTCACTTCACTCCAGAGAGCCCCTCTGGAGCACGCGCCAGCTGGCTATTGGGCCTGTTTTATTTACCACTATTATCTCTACTTCAGAACATGGACTTATAGGAAAAAGTGATTTTTACAGACTGGAGAAACTCAGCTATCCTCATAATTTAATTCAGGACCAGGAGAGGCTATTAATATTAGGCTAGTAGTAAATATTTGCTTTGACTTAATTCATTTGTAACACTTTGCCCTCAGTTTACAGAAAAATATTTTTGTTCAGCCTCCTGGGGGTAATTAAGTGTTTCACCTGTGTTAATTTACTGACTAATTGAAGTAAATCCCATAAATGCCAGCAATTAAGAATTGTTTGTTTTTTTCAAAGCAGGCTTTCTTAGATGCATAATGTTTGCCCCTGATGCCTTCAAAAGAACATATTTAATACAGTGATCTCTTTGTTTCTCCCTTAGTTCAGGGTCAGCCTTGTGAAAAACAGATGATTATACACGAACAGCTTTTTGCCCCAGGAGATGTTTGATGTGCTTGCCTTTTGAGTTTGTTTTTTTTTTAGGCTCTCTTTAAAATTATTGAAAAATGTTTTAACTCCTGTCCTTTGCATACGCTCTGGTGGTTTTATGGTCCTATTACTGAGAGATGGCAATGGAAGTGAAGCAGTGAAATTAGCACGTGGATGTTTAGCTTCTTTTAACTTATTCTTTGTTCTAGATCAGGGTTTCTCCACCTCAGCACTATTGACACTTTGGGCCAGATCATTCTTTACAGTGAAGCTGTCCTATGCATTGTAGGATGTCTAGCAGCATCCCTGGGCTCTACTCACTAGATGTTAGTATCTGTCCCTTCCCCAGTTGTTACAACCAAAATGTTTCCAGGGACTTCCCTGGTGGTCCAGTGGCTAAGACTCCACGCTCCCGTTGCAGCGGGCCTGGGTTCGATCCCTGGTCAGGGAAGCAGATCCCACATGCCACGGCTAAGAGCCCGCATGCCACAACAAGAACAACAAAAAGATCCCGCATGCCGCAACGAAGATCCCATGTGCGCAATTAAGACCTGGCGCAGCCAAATAAATAAATACTAAAAAATAAAAATAAAAAAAGAGAAGCAACCTTTAAAAAATAAACCACAAAAATGTTTTCACACATTGCCAAATGCCCCTGGGGCAAAATCTACTCTGGTTGTAGATATATGGTGTCTACATATATACAATCATGGTAGCAGCTACCATTTATTAACTGATTACCATGTACTTGGCCTTGTCCTATAACTTGTAGAGCGCTCATGTCATTTAACTCTCACAACCAAGCCACGAGGTTAGGTATTATCATCCTCAGTTCGAAGAAAACAAAACAGAGGCGCAGAGGTTCAGTAACTTGTCCACAGTCACGTAGATAAGTGACTTCTAGTAGTCCTTTAAAGAATTATCTGGGTTGGAATTCAGTCTTTGTTTTTATTTTTAAATTAAAAAAAAGTTTTAAAAATTCATTTTATTGAAATATAGTTAATTTACAGTGTTGTGTTATGGAATTCCGTCTTTGTTAAAGAGGCAAACTAAAAAAGAAAGGGGGGTTTCCTGATGACCTCTCAGTGGAGAGGCTGTTGCTTCCATGGCAGTTCTGTCTAAGTGTGGGAGTTCTCGCTTGAAGCGGTGATCATGTGGGCACGTGTCTGAGTAGGGTTTGGACCGTTTCTGAGGTGCTTCTGTGGTAGGGTGAAGCAGAACATGGGACAGTCTCGGGGCCAGGACGATTCAACTTTGAGGCCAAGGAAGCCATCAGCAGTTGGGGTTCTCAGGGTCCCTCAGGCGTGGTGTGCCCAGAGGTTGACTGAGAGCGGGAGCGCGGAGGCGTGGAGCGCAGTGGTGGCTGGCGGCCTCGGCCTCCCTGGTTCTGAGGGGCCAGGGGTGGGAATGTTGCTGTCAGGGCTGCGAAGGGTACTTCGCCTGCAGGAACAGTGGTCTGGAAGGGCATGGTCATTGGCAGCCCCGTGGCCAGGAGGGCGTGGGGTGGGAGCTGAGGGACAAGTGACTGGCTCTGTCCCCTGCTGGCTGCCGTGCTGGAGGCCGGAGGCATGGGAGCCTGCATGTGGAAGCTCACGGAGGCTGGCCTCTTGCGCAGAGTGTGGGCCGAGGGGCTGGAGGGGGCTCTGGGGGACGGATGGAGGAAGAGCCAGCTCAGGGTGCCAGTTGGGCTGGGACCCAGAGCCCTGGATCCTCGGGAGAAGGGGGCACAGCCAGTGTGGGGAGAGTGGGAGTCCACTCGCGATGGGCCGGCCTGCTGCCCTGCCCTCCAGGAGGGCTGAGAGGGCTTCTTCTCACTTCTCCCGGGAGGCCTTGAGGCTATGGGGGTGTGTACGAGTGGGTGCTTTTCGATCAGAGTGGGGCAGGCATTTCCACCGGTTGCAGTGTTTGTTCTTGTTCAGGGCACCGGGAAACATGCAGCCATGGAGCCTCTGGGAGCTTCTGTGAGGACTGGCTGCACATGGTGGGAACGGCACCCTAGAACTGGAGATGAGTTAGTTCAGGGGAGTGGAAAGTGTATTATAATATTTAGGGATATGGCCTCGTGTTAGTTTGGCTTTTTTCTTTCCCTGAAGGATAGGATTCCTGTAGGGATTCTTCCTCATCCCAAAATAGCTGTGTGTGTGTGTGTGTGTGTGTGTGTGTGTGGGTGTGTGTGTGTGTGTGTGTGTGTGTGTGTGTGTGTGTGTGTCTGTCTGTCTGCACGCACGTGCGCGCGGACTCAGGATTTCTCTGTGCATTGCTCAAACTCACCAAGGCCCTGTTGAGCAAACCAAGGCTGTTAAAAGACGTAGAATCCTCCTCATATACTGCAAAGTAAACTCAAACGCAAAGAAATAGCTTGGTTTTTTTTTTGCATTCTTCATGGGCTAGCATATCTTCTGGAAAACTTGTTGCCATGGCAATGGGATATTACCTACCTCAGTAGTGTACTACATAAAAATAGCCTTTTGTGTCGAGGGTGATGTTGGTGACAGGTGGTTGGGTGAATGTTTAGCAGGGTGCTTTGTCAGCATTCCATTGTTTAAGGTTGTGAAATAGAAATGAGTATTGATTTGCTCTTCTCTCTCAAAATGCAATTTAATCTGTAAAGGGCAGGTAGTGGTGCTCTGTATTGTGAATTATGTCTTTCTTTGCATGTCAGGTAAATATGATTGAAGCCACCTCTCATGGTGATAAGGAAATGTCTTCTCTATTTTTTCTGTTGATGCTACACGGTGTGCAACACAGGATTGAGTGGGGGGCAAGTAGTATAATTCTCTCATTCTTCAACAAATGCTTCTTCCTAAGTGCCTTGTCCTTATAAATCCAAATGTGGCACATGGTCAGGTGGACTAGATGAGTTCTGAGCTGTTGATCAAATACTCATTTCTTGCAGGTTCTTAAATGGAACAGATTCTTGATGAAAGTCAGTTTCCTCTGCTGGTTTTAGCATTGGTTTCATGTGTAGCCAAGGATGGACTCTTGACCCTAATCCTGAATTTTACTTGAAAAAAATCCTTTGGGCAATTTCTTAGTGGTAACTCTCAAACATTTGTCATCCTCTCACCTTCCTTCTAGAAATTTGTCTTATATGTAAATAACAGCTTCCTAGTGCTGAAATAAAGTTTACTCTAGTTTTGAGAATTTTAGACTCTCAAGAAATACCATGGCTTGGAGTTTTAGCCTTGAAAGTTATTGCTCTAATTCTCATATGCATTGTACTACTACAGAAATGGAATCATTACCTTTGTATTTTCTCTTGGAGTCAGTATGAATATGTTTTTGCTGATGATATCAGAAATAGTTGGTGAATGGCTTGCTGGGTACCCAGTACTATTCTTAGAACTTTTTTTGTGTATTAACTCACTTAATTCCCATAAACATTCTGAAAGGTTTTTGTCACTGTTTTCCAGATGTGGCATACTTATTAGTATGCCTTTTGGTTTCTGGTGAGTAAGTACTGTGCTATGTAAGACTTGATTGCTCCTTCTTGCTTACCAGTGTGTTGAAGTGTTTCTGATACTGAAAGCATTCTTCTGCCAGGGGATGGCCAAACACAGCCCATGGGCCAAATCCATCCTGTTGCCTATATTTTTTTGTATGGCTTATGAGCTAAGAAGGGTTTGTAAATTTTTAAAGTGTTGGGAAAAAATAAAAATAATGTTTCATGACACATGCAAATTGCGTGAAATTCAAATTTCAGTTTCTGTAAGCAAAGTTTCCTTGGCACACAGCCACACTCAGATGTTTACATATTGTCCGTGGCCTATACGCACTAGAATGGAGGGCTGAATAGTTCTCACAGACACTATATAGCCCATAGGACCTAGAGTATTTACCGAAGAAGTTTGCCAACCCCTGCTGTTTATTCTTCTACATCTAGAATGGGAGATTGTATTGAATAATAAAAGCAGATGGGATTTATGTACAGGTTCTCTTTTGGTGTGTATTATACTTCCCTCTCTTCCACTTGTTACTGTTTTTACTAGCGTAGTTTCCTGTGCTATGGCATATCTCAAATATACTCGATTTCAGCTCTCTTTCTATACCCATATTGGTTTTTATCATAACAGATATTCATAACCCTTCCCAAATCAGGGAGTGTAATGAATTTTATCATTTTACTAGTTAATATGTTTCCTTCATTAGGTCAGTAATTGTAATTCCCCCAGCTCTATTTATTTCTAACTATATTGCTTTCTACTTTTGGGCTATCGGCCAACATAAACATTTGATACTTTAGTAATCCTCACTAAACCACCTGCGCTGATTGTGCTATTTCAATATAGTAAATCCTCTGTATGATAAAGATTGTATCTTCTACATTCATCCTTTTGGATTTAACATACTCAACATAATCAACTTTGGAACATTCGTGCAATTATTTTAAAGCAATATGTTTTCTCCTTTTTCTCGTTTCCCCAATTTTTAAATAACAGCTTTATTGAGATGTAATTCACATACCATACAACTTACCCATTTAAAGTATACAATTCAGTTTTTAGAATATTCACTGTCTAGTTCCAGAATATTTTTTGTTGTTGTTGACGTATAGTTGCTTTGCAATGGTGTGTTTCAGGTGTACAGCAAAGTGATTCAGTTATAGGTATATTTATATACTTTTTCAAATTTTTTCCATTATAGATTATTAGAAGATTCTGAATATAGTTACCTGTGTTATACAGCAAATCCTTGTTATTTATCTATTTTATTTTATCTTTTATTTTTTGGCTGTGTCTGGCAGGTTGTGGGATCCTACCAGAGATTAAACCTGGGCCCTTGGCAGCGAGAGCGTGGAGTCCTAACCACTGGACTGCCAGGAAATTCCCTATCTATTTTATATATAGTAGTGTGTATCTTTTAACTCCAAACTAATTTATCCCTCCCTATCCCCTTTCCCCTTTGGTAACCATACATTTGTTTTCTGTGTCTGTGAATCTGTTTCTGTTTTGTAAATAAGTTCATTTGTATTATTTTTTTAGATTCCACATATAAGTGATGTAATAAATAAGTTCATTTATATTATTTTTTTAGATTCCATGTATAAGTGATGTCATATGATATTTGTCTTTCTCTGACTGACTTATTTCACTTAGTATGATAATCTCTAGGTCCATCCATATTGCTGCAAATGGCATTATTTCATTCTTTTTTATGGTTGAGTAATATTCCACTGTATATATAAACCACATCTTCTTTATCTATTCCTCTTTCTTTCTTTTTTTTTTTGAAGTTTTGTTTATTCCATTTCATTTGGTGGGAGGCTCTGTACATCTGGATCTATACCTCATCTTACCTAGGAGTCAGTGTTATTTATTTATTTAGGCTGCGCCGGGTCTTAGTTGCGGCATGCAGACTTCTTAGTTGTGGCATGCGAACTCTTAGTTGCGGCATGCATGTGGGATCTAGTTCCCTGACCAGGGACTGAACCTGGGCCCCCTGCATTGGGAGTGTGGAGTCTTACCCTACTGGACCACCAGGGAAGTCCTCTATTCCTCTTTTGATGGACATCTAGGTTGCTTTCATGTATTGGCTATTGTAAATAGTGCTGCTATGAACATTGGGGTGCAAGTATCTTTTTGAATTAGAGTTTTCATCTTTTCTGTATATATGCCCAGGACTGGGATTGCTGGATCATATGGTAACTCTATTTTTCGTTTTTTAAGGAACCTCCATACTGTTTTCTGTAGTGGCTGTACCAATTTTTACATTACCACCAACAGTGTGGGAGGGTTCCCTTTTCTCCACACCCTGTTTCCAGGATGTTTTCACCACCCCAAAAAGAAACCCTGTACCCACTAACAGTCACCTCCAATCCCAATATATCTAGGCCACCAGTGTTTTCAATGTTCGTCCATGTTGTAGCATGTACCAGTACTTTTTATGGCCCGGAAATATTCTATTGTATGGACATACCACATTTTATTTATCCATTCATCAGTTGATGGACATTTGGGTTATTTCTCCTGTTTGGTTATTATGAATAATGCTGCTGTGAACATTTTGGTACAAGTTTTTGTGTGGATGTATGTTTTCATTTCTCTTGGTTAATTACCTAGGAGTGGAATTGCTAGGTCACACAGTAACTCCATGTTCAGTCTTTTGAGAAACTGCCAGACTCTTTCCCAAAGTGCTGTACCATTTTACATTCCCACCAGCAATATACAGGGATTTCAATTTCTCTACATCTTTGCCAACATTTGCTATTGTCTGCCTTTTTGATTATAGCCATCCTAGTGGATGAGAAATGGGATTTCATTGTGGTTTTAATTTGCATTCTACTGGTGACTAATGATGTTGATGATACCAGATGCTTATTGGCCATTTGTATATCTTCTTTAGAGAAATGTCTAAGCCCTTTGCCCGTTTTTATTTATTTTTATTTTTTTCAAACCACCACTGTTTTGTTTGTTTGTTTATTTATTTATTTATGGCTGTGTGGGATCTCCGTTGCTGCGCACGGGCTTTCTCTAGTTGTGACGAGCGGGGGCTACTCTTCGTTGCGAAGTGCAGGCTTCTCATTGCGGTGGCTTCTCTTGTTGCAGAGAACAGGCTCTCGGCGCACGGGCTTCAGTAGTTGTGGCATGCAGGCTCAGTAGTTGTGGCTCGTGGGCTCTGTAGCACAGGCTCAGTAATTGGGGCGCACGGGCTTAGTTGCTCTGCGGCATGTGGGATCTTCCCGGATCAGGGCTTGAACCTATGTCCCCCTGCATTGGCAGGCGGATTCTTAACCACCGCACCACCAGGGAAGTCCTTGGTTTTTAAATTAGGTCATTTGTCTTTATAAAGAATTCTTACAACTCAGTATTTTATATATTCTAGATACAAGTCTCCTGTCAGATAAGTGACTTGCTAAACATTTCTCCCATTCTGTGGGTTGTCTTTTTACTTTCTTGATGGTGTCCTTTGAAGCATAAAATTCAAAAATTTTGATGAGGTTATTTACTTTTTGCTTTTGTTACGTCTTTTTTTGGTATCTTATTTAAGAAACCATTGCCTAATCCCAAGATCATAAAGATTTACCCCCGTGTTTTCTTTGAAGAGTTTTATAGTTTTAGCTCTTTTATTTAGATCTTTGATCCCTTTTGAGTTAATTTTTGTATGTGGTATGAGGTAGGGGTTCAACTCCCATTCTTTTGTATATGGCTCTCCAGTTGTCCTAGTATCATTTGTTGCAAAGTTGTCCTAGCATCATTCTTTTCCCATGGCATGGTTTTGGAACCCTTGTCCAAAATCAGTTGACCATAAATATAAGGGTTTATGTTTGGACCGTCCATTCTATTCCATTGATCTGTATTTCTGTCATTATACCAGTACCACACTTTGTTGATTTGTTTTATTTATTTTTGAGGCACATGTTCCCCTTTCCCCCACCACTTAAACTTAGGACATTTCACAATTGGTGGTATCTTAAATTTCATCAAAACTTGCATACTGTGTGTTAGTGGGTTGGGAAAGGATACTAGAGTCTAGATTGGAGCACTGTTAACTCTTAGGAACTGAATGGGTAGGAGATGGGGATGGGGATAGTGAGAAAGGTGGTAAATTGGATGCTCCCTCAGTGTTTAGCAGCAAACTGAAAGCAAGAGTCAAAAATAGTCTAGCTTTGGACTTCCCTGGTGGCGCAGTGGTTAAGAACCCACCTGCCAGTTCAGGGGACACAGGCTCGAGCCCTGGTCCGGGAAGATCCCACATGCTGCGGAGTAACTAAGCCCGTGCGCCCCAACTACTGAGCCTGCGCTCTAGAGCCCATGTGCCACAACTACTGAGCCGGTGCGCCACAACTACTGAGCCCGCGTGCCACAACTACTGAAGCCTGCGCACCTAGAGCCCGTGCTCCACAGCAAGACAAGCCACCTCAATGAGAAGCCTGCGCACCACAACGAAGAGTAGCCCCGCTCACCATAACTAGACAAAGCCTGCGCACAGCAACGAACACCCAAAGCATCCAAAAGTAAATAAATAAACAAACAAATAAATAAATTTATTAAAAAAATAGTCTAGCTTTACATAATTTCAAAGCTGAGTACTAATGGTTCCAGTTTCTTTTTGTGGATTCTTTTAAGAAATACTGCATCACTGAATGCTATTGATGGCACAGAGGACAACACTGTGCAAAATAGGGACATTGACCACTCTTAGTCAAAAAGATTGACAAAAGTCCTATTCTGAATGTGAGGAAGTTTTAGGGAAACCTGGAACAATTAATTTTGCTTATTTTCCTTTTTGTGAATGTATGAGTAATAAATGAAAAATCTAAGTCTAAAATAACTCATTTAATAAGTCTAAGATAAATGCTAAGTGGTAAAGTATTATATCATATCTTATTTGGCTGTGTTTTATTAGTGCTACCTGAAATATTGGTGTCTTAGGTTTGAAGTACTGTTATATTCCTGCTTCTAGCTGTATTTACCACCTCAGAGGGAGTTGGGTCCTTTCCCAGAGTCAGTTCTATGAAATGACCTTTTTGTTTTCCGCTTCCTGCAGTCACTATATGTCCATCTGTTTTCTAGCCACTATGATTTTATTCTTCTTTCCCTTTCTCTTGGGCTTGTAGGTTTAAGCCTTTTTTTTCTTTTTAAAGAAGTCTCATATTATTATTCTAGTGGAGTTTTGAGTGAGAGTGGAGGTTAACATGTATGTTCAATCCAGTAGGAATATTCATTCAATCACCCAAGAGTTGAGTTTATGGAAAATGACTTTTAGAAAAGTTGCAAAAAAATAGTACAGAGTTCCCTTTATTCCTCCCCCTGCTCCTTTAATGTTAACATCTTATATTTCATAGTACAATTATCAAGAGTAGGAAATTAACATTGCTACAGTATTATTAACCAAACTACAGACCTTAATTCAAATTTCATCAGTTTTTCCACTGGTGGACTATTTCTATTCCAGGATACTATCGAGGATCCCATGTTGAATTTACTTAAGTCTCATCTAGTCTGTAACAGTTTCTTAATCTTGTCTTTCATGACACTTTTGAAGAGTACTGATCAGTTATTTTGTAGAATGTCCCTCAGTCTTTTTGAATGAGATTGTACATTTCTGGCAAGGTTACTAGAAAAATGATGATGCATCCTTTTCATCCTTTCCATGATGACGCATTGTATCATGGATTTCCTAATGTTAATATGCCTTACTACATGGTGACATTTACCAAGATCCCTTGTTTAAATTGGCGTCTTCACTAATTTAGGGGAATATGTTTTCCCTTATACTTAAAGCATCTTGCGGGAGGTGTTTTGAGGCTATGCACATATCCTATATCTCCTCAGACTTTTGCCCATTAAATTTTTACCATTTATTGGTTGATCTATATCCATTAATTTCATATCATTTTCTAGAGTATGTGTGATAAACATTTGATTAAGTGAAAGTAGATCTGTGCCCTATAAGAAGCAAAGATCAGTTACAGAAAAGTCTATCATCTTTGTTAGTGTAATGCTAGCATCTGTGCACCTCAACTTTCAGGGGCTTAACACAACAGAAGCTTTCCTTCCTGGTGTCGGCATTTCTGGTTGTGGAGATGGTTTTCTGCCACGCAGTGGCAAGGACCCCAGGCTAGACTTTTTATTTTGTAGTAATTTCAAATTGACGGAAAAGTTGTAAAAATAGTACCTAGAAATCTTGTACACTCTTTACCTAGATTTAACATTTGCCACATGTGCCTTATTTTTTTCTCTCACTCCATATATGTATTTTATATCTATCCGTTCATCCATCCATCCATTTGTCTATCATCTATCTATTCTAAACCATTTGCGATTAGGTTGCATACATCATACTTTTATGCCTTAATAGTTTAAACTCATATTTATCTATTTGTTTAGTTTTAGTATACACATAAAGAAGTTTCATAATGGCTAACTCACATTCCTGTGAGAAACACGTTCACTAACTAGATTATAGCAGGACGGTTCTTTTTTCTTTAGCCTTACTGTGAGTATCTAGTCAAGATATTGTTTTCAACAGTTTTCCACTGAAGTATTAAATTCGAAAATTGTATAGAAGGACATAAGTTATTCAAATTTAGGAAATTTAATTTTTTTTTAAGATTTTTTTTGATGTGGACCATTTTTTTAAAAGTCTTTATTGAATTTGTTACAATACTGCTTCTGTTTTGTGTTTTGGTTTTTTGGCCGCGAGGCATGTGGGATCTTAACTGCCCGACCAGGGATCGAACCTGCACCCCCTGCATTGGAAGGTGAAGTCTTAACCACTGGACCACCAGGGAAGTCCCAGGAAATTTAATACTGATACAGTACTTTTGTCTGAAGCCTATATTCCAATTTCATCACTTGTCCCCAAAATGTTATTTGTAGGAATCTTTCTGTTTTTTCCTGGTACAGGATCCAACCCAGGATCACAAATTGAATTTATTCGTCATGGCTCTTTAGTCTCCTTTATCTGGAATAGTTCCTGTAAGCTTTTCTTTGCGACATTGACATTCTGAGCAATGACATTTCATGACTCTGTCTTGTAGAATGTAGCACATTTGGGTTTGGCTGGTGGCTTCTCTTGTTTAGATGAAGATTGTGCATTTTTGTCTGGATACTGCACCAGTGACATGCCCTTCTCAGGTAATGAATGCATTGGGGACACATGATGTCTCATTGCCCTTCATTGGTGATTTAAATTTTAATCATTTGTTTAAAGTATTGTCTAAGCCTGAATTGTTTTTAGGTATGAAGTATCTGAGTGATCAGTACCGTGAAGCCTCTCACAACAGTGTTTAGACTGAAAAATAATGATTGAAAGGTCTTTCAGAATCATTCAGATTGACATATACCTAACATGAAATCCAAACTGTTTTAACTTTTTTTGCTTGATTCATTTTCTACCATTGAAATGTTAATGCATGATTTAGCCATTCACAGCTGTTGGAGTTTCTCATATGCAGGCATTTTTTCCCTTAAAATTTTTGTACTGTAGTAAAATATATACAAAATATACCATTTAAACCATTTTTAAGTGTCCATTTCAGTGCATGAAGTATATTCGCAAAGTTGTGTAAACATCATTGCTCTCCATTTCCAGAACTTTTTCATCATCCCAAGCAGAAACTGTGTACTCACTAAGCAGTAACTCTCCATTGCCCCTCTCCCCCAGCTCCTGGTAACCTTGTTTTATATGCCATAATAATGGTATTTTAGAGTAAACACCAGCTTCTTGTGTTACCTGGGATAAGGTCACTCGACTTTTGTTCCCATACCAGAACTATGATAAAAATTTACTTGCCATGTAATGTAGGGCAATTTCTGAATTTTGCCACGAGTTACTATTTAGTAACTCCAAAACCTGGTAAGGGAAGCAGTTTTATTGTGAAAGTTAACAGAAATAGTCATTAGTTTGATAATCTTTACCTCTGGGGTTGGGTATTTTAGATGGGATAAGGGCACGGAGAGGTAAAATTACTCCTCTAGGGTGGCAGACCAGAGTTTACATTGCCTCTTATGTTTTCCATCTTGGCTGTCTACCAATTGGATATAGTCATTCTCATCATCCATGCTTTTGTACATGGCTTGGTATATATAGATACATATAAATTTGAATAAATTCTAGCAGTGTTAGATGCCCAGGGTTCATAAAGACACTTTCCCACTGTGGTCTTTGTGTGTCCGTATTCCCTGGTCTGTAAAGTGAACATAACAAAATTAACTTCTCTCCAAAGGGTGCTTTGGGACAAAACTGTAACACACTTTGCACAGTAGAAAGGAGTCCTTATTCTTAGTAACAGTCGTCAGTGTTCTTTGAGGGCTCACCCACTCCCAATCATTCTTCTAACTGTATTAGGAATATTTATAGAACTCATTTTAATAGCACCGTAGAATATAGGTAGCACAGCCAAGTAGCCTGGTTTCCTTTGCAAATTTGACAAGACCTTGCGACTGTTGGCAGATTCCTTCGTTCAGGTGGGCTGTAGATGGATGGGAGATTCCAGGGCTAGCCTGTGAGTGTCCTGCTCTTGAGAGATCAGCACCTTGATTGGCTGCATAACCCACTATTAGTTAGGTGCCTGCCAAACAGTGCACAGGATTTTTCTGGGGGTTCACACAGAGAGGATTCCTAGAGGCAAGAGGTCATTCATCTGAAGAGTCGGCAGTTACTCTAGAGTGCGACTCCAGGCTTCCTGCTCTTGGGAGACCTTCACGTTCACTTGAATGAGGTAGCCCCTCACCGTTAGTGCCCCTGGGCCTTAATGATTCCTATTGGGATGAATTGGCCAGAAGTCAGGTGACCCACTTCCTGCTGAAACGAACTTTTGCCTGAGGATTGAGGGTAAGTGACTCTGCGCTCCTGAGCCAGCTACAAGGAAAGGAGCCTCGTTCACTTTCTACTAATCTGAAGAATGGTCAGGTGACCTCACCGTTACTTCTCTGCTGGTACCAAAACTCATGCAAGAAGTGATGACCACCTGTTGTGGTTCTGTATTGCCACCAAAAAACCCACCCCAGAACTTAGTGGTTTACAGTGATAACCATTCTCACAGTTTTGTTGGTTGGGGATTTTGGAAGGTGTCAGCTGGGCAGATTGTTTCTGCTCTAGGTGGTGTTGGTTGGGTGGCTGGGACTGGGGGTTCCCCTCTCAACATGGCCTCTTTACTCTTAGGAATGGCCTGTCGGTGTCCGTGGCCAGTCTCTTTCCCTGTGGTATTTCATCATATGGGGATGAAATACCACACGACTTAGGCTTTTCACTCATAGTGGGCCCTGGATACTTGTGCTTCTTATAGGTGGTGATGAAACAAAAACCTCTATTTTTTTCTCTATTTTAAATTCAGTTAAATATTGGAAAACATATTTGGTACTGGGATTGTGATAGTTATCATTTTATTTTGTCATAACCCAGTCAAGGTAGAAACCTGAAGGAGAGAAGGAACACTTCATTGCCTCTGCTCTTCCCGTGGACGATGGGTTGTCCAAATAGCAGGGGGTTCAACTTTTGCCTTGCTTTGGATTACTGAGCACCGTCCTTCGGAAATGATTTCCTAATGCTCTCCTGGCCATCTGGCATGAGCACAGAACCTTTTACTCAATACAAGTAAGCTGGTAATAATGACAAGTTGAAACATCTTGATAATAAATATATTTGTACAGCTTTTCTAATCCCAGGTTATTGAAATTCTGTCAGCCTTGGCTGGTATCCATGCTCTCTCTGTGCCCTTGTGTTTCCTTTTTTTCGTGAGTCACTCCTGCTGAGTGAGCCCTGGAGCATGAGGAGGAAGAGCAGCGCCTCAGGGGTGTAGGATGGGTGACAGTAAAGCCTGGGTTCAGTCACAGTCAACTCAGTTTTTGGTCAAAGAGGGGCATGGCATCCTCGCCACCATTTTACGCATAAGGAGGATGAGGTATATAAAAAGATAAAATGGCTTTTCTTACTGGCAGCATCTGATTTTCTACCCTCTTCACACTAGTACCGATGGATAACACAAAACAGATGTGCCTTGGACAAGAGAAAAATAGTAGAGCTGGATCTTTTTATGATGCTATGTTTATTATTTGTAGCACTGGATCTTTAAAGTAGGAAAAGCAATGTTGATGCTATCTAGAAATTTTGGACCTTTTAATAAATAACATGTGAGGGAAAATTGAAAGGTGAGAAAGCCAGGGGTTCCCGGTTTCTGACTCCTTACCTTCTATGGCATAAGTTAATAAATGGTCAGTTTTTAATGCAATAAAAAAGGAAACTTCTGATAAGCGTCAGAGTGCTGTTTATATTGCATACAAAATGCTAAATTTACCAAGCGTTGTGAGCACATCCTAGTCGGGGTTTTGAGTGTCCATAAGCCATTCTCTAGAATTATTTTGAATGCACAGATTGCAGATTTCCCCCCATACCATATATGTATTACCTAGCACTGCCAGACTCTTTATAGGGTGTCAAATATGTGGGAGGATTTAAACGAATTCTCTTAAATGCTTCATGGGATAAGATGATCCAATGGGAAATGAATGTTTTCAATTAGGACGTTTCCATGGATACCATTAAGACTGCCAAAATTCATAGCCACAGGAGATTTTACTTGCTTCAATATTGATTAAGAAATCTGAGAACAATCTCAAGGAGTGTAGGAGGTAGGTGGAGGATGAATTCTGGGGGTAGTATATATAAAATTTGCTTTCTCTCCTGTGGTTAAGGGCTAGTCCAGATAAAATTCTAGGCATTCAGCCAAGTCTAACAACAGGATTTATGTCAAGAGAATGTCCAGAATAAAAGTGAACATGGCTGGCTTCTTTTATCCCCGGTGATACTATTTATTTATTTATTTATTTATTTAATGTTCACTTTCTTGTGTGCTGGGTACAAGGCATTGGCAGTATAAAAAACAAATGACAAAAATCACAACCTTTTTTTCTATGTCATTTCTGAAGAAAACATTCTAAATGATGTTTCCAGACATCTTAAAATTTGCACCTGTCTGGGAAGAATTCACATCTTAGGTTATTATACTCATTTTAAAGCATAGATTCTTTACCTGGGTTCTCAGATCTCCAAGGGATCTGCGGATAGAATTCAAGGGGACCCTGACCTTGAATGGAGAAAAAGGAAATTTTTATTTTGACTAACAATGGATATTTAGTATTTTCATGAATTAATGAATGCAAGCAACAAATCACAGTACTATTAGCCCCACCTGTGACTTTGTCATCAGCAAATCAGTTCCATATTGCATCATAGCTGTTGCAGATATCTTGAAATATCATTTGTGCTGATCACTACTTCAACATTTTGGCAGTTATCAGTTTCTGCTACTTCTTGATACTTGATGCCATAATAAAAGAGCATATATATTACTATATTACAAATTTCTATAATATTTTAATAACTGTCTTAATATAATTGGGTTCCTTTGTAGTCCTGTATTTTATTTTTTGCATCTAAAAACATCATTCCTAAAATGGATCCAAAAGGCTTCGCCAGACTGCCAAAGGGTCCATGGCACAAAAAATGAAGAACCTCTTTCTTAATAGAGTGCAGATTATAAGAGTTATCATATCTTATTTTCTGACCATAATTTAAGAAAGCAGCTTCCTACTTAAGGGCTTTTCATCGAAAATCTTTTAAAACAAATGAAAGGTTAAAAGGGAATCTGTTGGCTCATATGTAGGCCCTGCAAAGTACTTTGCAGTCACCTTTGACTTTCATTTGAGGATTTGTCTTCAGGGGATAAGTTATTACCACGGACAGAAGTTTGAGAAGAAAAGGTTTTCTGGTGTTTGATGGGCTGCAGTGCAGTAGAACACTGTTAAATCCAAGGGAGGAGAGAAAAGTTTCTGATTCAGTTTCTTGTGGATTGTATGACAAGTGCTGTCCTGTAAGAGAAAAAAAAAATTTATTTTTTAAATTAATTTATTTATTTTTGGCTGTGTTGGGTCTTTGTTGCTGCATGTGGGCTTTCTCTAGTTGCGGCAAGCAGGGGCTACTCTTTGTTGTGGTGCATGGGCTTCTCATTGCGGTGGCTTCTCTTGCTGTGGAGCAGGGGCTCTAGGCACGCGGGCTTCAGTAGTTGTGGCATGTGGGCTCAGTAGTTGTGGCTCGCAGCCTCTAGAGCTCAGGCCCAGTAGTTGTGGCGCATGGGCTTAGCTGCTCTGCGGCATGTGGGATCTTCCCAGACCAGGGCTCGAACTTGTGTCCCCTGTATTGACAGGTGGATTCTCAACCACTGCACCACCAGGGAAGCCCAAAAGAAAATTTTTTTGTGTGTGAAATTTCAAATTCATTTTTATTCTCCACCTTTCTCCACCATTCTCCACCTGAATCTGGGTCCTCCACCTTTTGTGTCCAGATTACATTTTCTCCTTCTCCCTGTAGGGAAGCAGGTTTTCAGAGTGGGATCAAGCACTGTACCTGGGAACCTTGATCATCCCCACCTGTCGGCAAAAATTGTATCATGTTTATTTTATAGTGATCTGGAAAAAAGAGATGGCAACGATAAAAAAAAAAAAGTCAAACGTTTCTATTCTGGCAAACTTGTTTTGGGTAATAATTTTATTACATATGAGTCACATATCACACAAATCACTCATTTAAAGTGTACAATATGGTGGTTTTTACTACATGCGTAGGGTTGTTCTACCATTACCACCATCAAATTTAGATCATTTTCACTACTCTCAATAAGAAACCCCATACCCTTTAGCAGCCCCCCACCCTAGCCCTGGGCAACCACTAATCTATTTTCTGTCTTTATAGATTTGTCCACTGTAGACATTTCATATAAATGGAATCATACAATATGTGGTCTTTTGTGTCTGGTTTCTTTGACTTCACAGAATGTTTTTAAGGTTCATCGATGTTTTAGCATGTATCAGTATTTCATTCCTTTTTCTGGCCAAGTAATATTCCACTTTGTGGAGATATACACACACACACACACACACACCACATTTTGTTTATCCATTCATCTATTGGTGAATACGGTGAGTCCTCTACATACGAACCTTCAAGTTACGAACCTTCAAGTTGCGAACCTTCAAAGATTCGAACGTGCGTTCGCATGTCCAGTCACGTAAGTTAGTTCCCATGTCTGGCATACATTGTTACATGCATGCATCCTCTAGAAATGGTTGTGCTTTCGTGCACTTTACTGTACAGTACTGTATAGAGTACAGTAGTACAGTATCTTTATTTCAAGCCCAGGATGTCCGGAAGCAAGTGATTTTCTTTATTTGAGGAAGCATTGTTAGTTTTTGAGGCACAGGATCCAAACGTAGAACGGTACATGAAGGTTGCAGCAAGCCGTTCAGAATGCAGTCCAGTGCTACCGTGTCATCTATGATGAGAAAAAAAGAGCTACTACCCAGACATCACTGGATCGTTTTTTCAAGAGGGTAGATAGAATTGAATCCAGCAAGGAGCCAGAACCGGTGGCATCACAGTCAGGCATGAGTGAAATTGCAGCTTGCCCTCTGTCTCCTATTGCTGATGATCCTTCAGCTCTACCATCTCCCACCTCCTCTCCCTCCTCCTATCAGTAACTCTTCTTGCCTGTTCACTCGATGCCAGCCCCTGGATGCCAGCTGTTGTACTGTACTGCTGTACTTTTCAAGGTACTGTACTGAAAGAGTCAATGTTTTCTTTATTTTTTATTTATTTATTTATTTATTTATTTTTGCGGTACGCGGGCCTCTCACTGTTGTGGCCTCTCCCGTTGCGGAGCGCAGGCTCCGGACGCGCAGGCTCAGCGGCTATGGCTCACGGGCCCAGCCGCTCCACAGCATGTGGGATCCTCATGGACCGGGGCACGAACCCGTGTCCCCTGCATTGGCAGGTGGACTCTCAACCACTGCGCCACCAGGGAAGCCCTGTTTTCTCTATTTTTTGTGTTTGTTTTTTATGTATTACTTGTGTGAAAAGTATTATAAACCTGTTATGGTACAGTACTATTGATATACAGCTGATTGTGTTAGTTGGGTACCTAGGCTAACTTTGTTGGATTTATGAATAAATTGGATTTACGAACGTGCTCTTGGAATGGAACTTTTTCTTATATAGGGGGCTTACTATATTTGAGTTGTTTCCACTTTTTGGCTTTTAGGAATATTGCTGCTATGAACATTCACATATAGGTTTATATGTGGGCATTTGTCTTCAGTTCTTTTGGCTATATACTTAGGAGTAGAATCAAATATATTTTTAGGGCTTCCCCGGTGGCACAGTGGTTAAGCATCTGCCTGCCAATGCAAGGGACCCTGGATCGAGCCCTGTTCCGGGAAGATCCCACCTGCCGTGGAGCAACTGAGCCCGTGCACCACAACTACTGAGCCTGAGCTCTAGAGCCCGCAAGCCACAACTACTGAAGCCCGCACGCCTAGAGCCCATGCTCCACAACAAGAGGAGCCACTGCAATGAGAGGCCTGCGCACCACAACGAAGAGTAGCCCCCGCTCACCGCAAGTAGAGAAAACCTTCGTGCAGCAAGGAAGACCCAATGCAGTCAAAAATAAATAAAAATAAAATAATTAAAAAAACATGTATTTAAAAAAAATGAAAAACAAATTAGATGTTATAGAATCTCTGAAGCACTTATAGAAACTGTTCACTTCCATAGAGAACAGGTTGAAAACCAGTGTTAAAGTGGAGAGAACGTTGATTTTTTTGTATGCGTGTTGAGTAAATATGGGTTGAATCTTGGTAGACTGTGGTGAGTTTTGTCAAGTTACCTGTGAATACCTTTCTTCGTGTATAAAATGTTAGTACCTCTGGATGTTTTAGGGGTCGATAGACTGCATAATTGCTTACAAAAGTTCAGTGTCCCTTTCTTGATATCATCTTTGGCCATGGATTTGCTTTGGCCAGTGGCCTGTGAGGGGAGGCGATGTGTGCCTTCTTCCAGGCAGAAGCTTTAAGAGCTAGCATGTGGTTTGTCATGTCTCTTTTACCTTCTGCCATGCCGACTGGTGATGTAGACACAGGATGACAATAACGTTGGGCAGAGAGAGTCCCAGTACTGAATAGACTTTGTAGCATGAGCAAGGAAAAAAATGTCAATTTAAGCCTTTAAGATTTGGTGACTGTTTGATACTTTAGCACACAGGTCCTCAAGTAAGAGGCATTTTTGCACTCCTTCCCCTGAGACATTTGGCAGTGTCTGGCGACATTGGTTGGTTGTCAGAGCTGGGGAAGGTGCTGTTGACATGTAGCGGGCAGATGCCACCAAACACCCTTGAGTGCACAGGACAGCCCCCACAGCCAAGAATGATCTGGCCCACGATGTCAGTAGTGCTGAGGCTGAGAAACCTTGCTTTAGTGTAACCTAGTTTACCCAGATTAATGCAGGGGTGTTGAGAAAAGGTTAAATGGATTAAATTATATAAAACACTCAGCACACAGGGTGGCCCCCTTGTTTTTGTAATTACGTGGTAGGCCCGGGCGATGGCTTCAAAGTCTTTCCTTGCATCCTTGGGAAAAGGGTTCTTTTCCAGCTTTCCTAGGGTTTAGTAGTTTAGTTTAATTGAAGTTTTGTTCATAAATTGTCTCAATTTTAGCAGAACCATTTACCCTTTAAAATAGCATTAAATGCTTATTTAATGCTATTTAATGCTATTTAAGCACTAATGCTTATTTAGTGCCAGGCTCTTTATATGTACAGTTGACCCTTGAGCAATGTGGGGTTCAGGGTGGACCCTCCCCACAGTGGAAAATGATGTGTGAAGTCCGCCGAATCTGTAGTTCCCTTGTATCTGTGGTTACACATCCACAGATTCAACCAACCACAGGTCATGCAGTACTGTAGTATTTACTATTAAAAAAGTCTGTGCGTAAGTGGACCTGTGCAGTTCAAATGCATGTTGTTCAAGGAGCCACTGTTTTTTGATTTTTTACAAATACTCTATGAAATTGATTTTCTCATCTCCATATTGTTTTAGATGAAGAAATTGAGGCATTGGAATTAAGTAATTTGACCAAGAATACACAGGTTGTAGGTGGTGGGCCTAAGAATTTGACCCAAATCTGTTTGCCTGCAGAACCCTGTTCTTTCCACACTACCATACTACCTGTTTAGCATTGGCTTCAACCTAAAGAAAGGAAGGCGATGCCCAAGTGATAACAATTATGTGTTGTATTAGTTATCTATTGCTGTGTAACAAATTACCTCAAATCTTAGCACTTTGAAACAATAGACATTTATTATCTCACACAGTTTCTGATAATCAGGAATCCAGGAGAAGCTAAGCTGTGTGTTTCTGGTTCAGGATCTCTCTTTTTGTAAAAAAATTAATTAATTAATTAATTTTGGGTTGCATTGGATCTTTGTTGCTGTGTGCGGGCTTTCTCTAGTTGCAGCGAGCAGGGGCTCCTCTTTGTTGTGGTGTGCGGGCTTCTTATTGTGGTGGCTTCTCTTGTGGAGCACAGGCTCTAGGTGCACGGGCTTCAGTAGTTGTGGCACACGGGCTCAGTAGGTGTGGCTTGTGGGCTCTAGAGTGTAGGCTCAGTAGTTGTGGCGCATGGGCTTAGTTGCTCCGTGGCATGTGGGATCTTCCCAGACCAGGGCTCTAACCCGTGTCCCCTGCATTGGCAGGCGGATTCTTAACCACTGCACCACCAGGGAAGCCCCAGAATCTTTCTTGAGGTTGCAGTCAAGTGGTCATCCAGGGCTGCCATCATCTGAAGGCCTGATTGGAGATGGAGCATCTGCTTCCGTGATGGCTTATTCACATGGCTGTTGGCATGAGGCCTCAGTTCCTCACCACATGGGCCTCTCCTTAGGGCTGCCTGAGTGTCTTCAGGACATGGCAGCTGGCTTCCCCTAGAGTGAGGGTCTGAGAGAGACAGCAAGAGAGAAGCCATAGCATCTTTTATGTCCTTGTCTCAGAAGTCACATATCATCACTTCAGTTGGTCACACAGACAACCCTGATACAATGTGGGAAAGGGCTGTACAAAGGCATCATGAATACTAGTAGGTGGAGATTATTGGGGGCCATCTTGGAGGCTGGTTGCCACATACGTAGGATCCTTATATCCCATAGTTGCAAAATTATAAATTGCATTTCCTTTTCATATTCTAAAATTTCAAACCAGAATTTCATACTTTAAAATATCCAAATCATTCACAACGTAAATGAAAATATAAATTTGCCTTTATAAATTTGCCTTTATAAACATTTGTGAATGGGCAAAATCAAATACTTACTATAAAAGCTATGTTGCAAATACTTCATTTGGGAGATTTGTATTTCAGTGGGCTGAACTAGCAGAGGCCTCTTGAGTCCTGAGAAGTTTGGGCTGCTGACGCTTTCTTTTCTTTCCTGGAAAATCACCCTCTACCAAACACTGAATTCTTCATTTTCTAAAGTCCTTCCAACATCCTTAGATTCTCATTGCTGGTTTGGTATACTTGCGTGACAGCCAAAGTATGAGATAAATGGTAGGTAAAAAGACTGGGCAGTTTCCGTGGAAGCTTCTTGCAGGAGCTCTTCCTTTCTTCAGCCAGCCATTGCTGGGAAGCATCCCCTTCCAGTTTATGTGTGGTGCCCATCAATTCGAGTGGCTCTTGGAAAGGGGGTTTGTTTAAACAGATTCAGAACTGAGTTTTTCTAGATATCTTTAAGGTTCAAATAGGTTTTCCTGAAACTTGAGGATGTTGATGGGTCCTCTTCCTGAAGCAGTTTAACTGTACTTTTGTTTATTACACTTGGTTTGAGCTTTGGGAATTAAGGAAGGGCCTTGCCTAGGTACAGAGCTATATGGATTTATTGTATTTAACTGTGTGACCATGAAATCAAAAACATTTCCACCTCAGGAATCAACCCATTACTTTGAACCACTATTGATTGCATTGGCTTAGAGCTTCTTTAAGTATTTTCCTTTTTCTTTTTTTTTTTTTTTTTGCGGTACGCGGGCCTCTCACTGTTGTGGCCTCTCCTGTTGCGGAGCACAGGCTCTGGACGCGCAGGCTCAGTGGCCATGGCTCACGGGCCCAGCCGCTCCATGGCATGTGGGATCTTCCCAGACCGGGGCACAAACCCGTGTCCCCTGCATCGGCAGGCGGACTCTCAACCACTGCGCCACCAGGGAAGCCCCCTTTTTCTTTTAAAATTGTGTTCAGTTGGATGTGACCAGTTCTACATGGAGGCTGGCTAACTCACTTTTCGTTTTTGATTCCTACTGTCCCAATGTCATGCTTCATTTATACAGTGATGCCTTTTCTTGACTTTATCTGTTGACTTGATATCCTATGCACCATATTTTTCTTTTTTAGATATAGGAAGATTGAAAAAAAGATCAGTATTTGAAGAACACTTGAAAAAGTGAAGAGCGTTGTGAGAGACAGCTTTAATCTTAATTTTCACTGTAGCCAGAATAGGTGGCCACCTGATGGGCAGACCTGCCTTTCTTTGTACACTGCCCAGGGTAGGTGCCTATATCAATCAAGGTTAGGCTGGTCTCCAATACTACTACTGACTCTTAGTGCTGGGGACCTTACCATAATTAATAGAGGTTATAATAAAAACGAGATATCAACAATTGTCTGCATGGGTGGTAGCGGGGAGGTGGAGTAGTTGTCTAATATGTGAAAGTTGGAAAGCTGGAGGTTTCAGTAATTTAAGATATCCATTATTAATTTTAAGAATTTTCTGATTATTATAAATGCATGACAGATATTATTTTCTGATCCTGTGGTTTTGTGGGCAATCATTTTGAAAAGGGGCCAGAATGAGAATAAAAATTAATTATGAAAATCTATTTGAAAAACCGATTATGCTATGATTCATCACAGACATTTTATGCAACTTATATGTTGTGTTTTTGCCTTTGGGACTAGCATTCTTTTTTTTTTTTTTTTTTTGGGACTAGCATTCTTAAGAGCTGATTTTTACTTTGGCCTTTCTAATGTGTGTCAGCTATATCAGTTCACAAGCATGTTTTCATCTGTGCATCATGTTATATTGGGACTTGGATGGAATGTAAATCTTTTATTGGCCTAAATCTGAGTCTAATCTTCTGCATGGTTTTGGTAGAAAATCAATTTCTTCTGCTCTGTCAAGATTTTTCAGGTCAGTGCTCTTTGGAAGTTTCCCAGTTCTCTTAGATTAAAATAGATTTTGTTTTTGTGCTACATATTGGTATTCTTTAGTAGGACGCTGGGATCTAGGAAGTGAGAAGTTAGAGCCTGACAAGATATCCATGAGTTCTTCTCTTTCAGTTAACTTGTTGACACACTGCACCTTTAAGGAGCCAAGGAGTTTGTGTTCTCTCAGAGACATCATTTGGGGAGCAATTGTAAGTGACACCTGTAGGCGAGGTGGTGTGCTTGACTTTAATGAGTTCCACTTGTTTACCTGCTCACTAGGCTACTAGAAGTGAATGGAAAAGAGAAGGACTAGTCCTGCCATGCTCAGTCCATTTCACTAGTGTGGGCCATTGGAGCTGGAAGGAGGGTGACCAACTCGGACTTTCTCAGTTTTAGCACTGAAAATCCTACATCCTGGGAACCCCTCAGGCCTAGGCAAGCCAGGATGGTTGGTCTGGTCATCCTAGCAGTGAATAGCATGGTGATGGATGGTTTGGCACTGGTGAGTACCGCTTGTAGATATTTTAAAGAGGGATTTATTATAGACACATAGCATCTTGCTGTTCAGTGATGTTAGCAGGTGAGTGATTCCGCTGTGATTTGTCTGAAAAACAATAAAACGAGAGTAGATGGAGGTTCTTCTACCTTCTGAACCTAAGAGGATGTGTTTAGGGGATGTTATTAGTATTTGTCTTTATCTTTTTTCCTGGACAATTCAAGGCTCTTTAACTCTACTTCTCCCACCTCCCAATGTATTTTTACCGTATATTTTAGTATTGTGTATGTATTTTTTAATTGAGGTAACGCTGGTTTGTAACATCATATAAACTTCATGTATACAATATTATGTTTCTAATCATACACACTCTATAGCATATTCACACCAAAAGCTTAGTTTCCATCCATCACCATACAGTTGACCCCTTTTACTCATTTAACTCCCCCCCGCTTCCCCTCTTGGAACCACTACTCTGTTCTCTGTATCTGTGTATTTGTTTTTGTTTGGTTTGGTTTTTTCATTTATTTAGTTAGTTTTTTAAAAAAATATTTCACATATGAGTGAAATCCCATGGTATTTGTCTTTCTCCATCTGACTTATTTCACTTAGCATAATACCCTCAAGGTCCATCCATGTTGTTGCAAATGGCAAGATTTCATCATTTTTTATGGCTGAGTGGTATTCCACTGCATATATATATACCACATCTTTATTCATCTGTTGATGGACACTTAGGTTGTTTCTATATCTTGGCTATTGTAGTGATGTAAATAATGCTGTGATGAAATAGAGGTGCATGTATTTATATATATTGGATATTAACCCCTTATCTGATATCTGACATATCTTCTCCCATTCAATAACTTGTCTTTTCATTTTCTTGATGGTTTCCTTTGCTGTGCAGAAGCTTTTTAGTTTGACGTAGTCACATTTGTCTATTTTTGCTTTTGTTTCCCTTGGCTGCAGAGACATACCCAGAAAGATATTCCTAAGACTGAAGTCAAAGAGCATACTGCCTATGTTTTCTTCTAGGAGTTTTATGGTTTCAGGTCTTACATTCTTTAGTATTATATATTAAACTCTGCAAGAGATTATTTTATGCAGGCATTGTTTGTTCAGCAATCTTTTTCTGTAGAGGGCCAGATGGTAATATTTTAGCTTCTGTGGGCCATATGGTCTCTGTTACAACTACTCAGCTCCGCTGTTGTAGTGCCAAAGCAGCCATAGGTAATATGTAATTGATTGTGCATGCCTATGTTCCAGTAAGACTTTATTTACAGAAACAGGGAGTGGACCAGATTTGGCTTGCAGACCTTAGTTTGCCAACTACTAATTTATTTATCTACATATTTACTACTTTATTTTTCTTCATTTCTTGTTACATCTCTGAGGTTCTTCTGGGTTCATTTTCAAGGCATGGATGTCTCCTCCTACCTCTGGTTTTCAACATTGCTCTGGAAGTTCTAGCCAGTGCAGTTAGGCAAGAGAAGGAAATAAAAGGCATACGATCAGAAAGGAGGAAATAAAACTGCCTCTATTTGTAGAGGATGTTATTGTCTGTGTATAAGTCCCAAGGAATGTACAAAATAACTTCTAGAACTAATAAGTGGGTTCAGCAAGTTTGCACGATAAGGATAAAACTATACAAATCAATTGTATTTCTATATATTAGCATTGAAATCACAATAACAGTTACAGTTGTTCAGAAAATAAAGTGTAAATCTAACAAAGCATGCACAGGACTTGTATCCTGAAACGTACACAGGGCTGATGATAGAAGTCAAAGAAGATCGAAATAAATAGAGAGACATGCCATGTTCACGGATTAGAAGACTCAATGTAGGAAGATGTCAGTTCTCCCCAAATTGATGTATAGGTTTAACATAATTCCTATAAAAATCCCAGCAAGTTTTTTTGTAGATACAGATATGGTTATTCTAAAATTTATATGGAATGGCAAAGGAACTAGAATAGCTAAAACAGTCTTGAAAAAGAAGAATAAAGTAGGAAGAATCAATCTGCCTGATATCAAGACTTATATAACTATGGTAATCAAGACTATGTGGTATTGGTGGCAGAATAGATACATAGATCAGTGAACAGAACAAAGAACCTAGGAATAGGCCCACAGAAATATACCCAATTGATTTTGACAAAAGTGTGAAAGTAATTAAATGGAGGAGGAAAGACTGCCTTTTCAAGAAATGGTGCTGGATCAATTGAACATCAGTAGGCAAAAAAAAAAAAAAAAAAAGAGAAAAAAGGAAAAAAAGAACCTCTATCTAAATCTCACACCTTATACAAAAAATAACTCAAAATGGATCACAAAGTTAAATGTAAGACTTAAAGCTATAGATTTTTCAAAATAAATAGAAAATATTCAGGACCTAGGACTAGGCAAAGAATTATTAGACTTGACACTGACAGTATGATCCATAAAAGAAAAAAACATGATAAAATTGATACCATCAAATCCATTTTACGCTGGTAAAGATCTTGTTAAGAGACAAGCTGCAGGGGAGACCTTCAAGATGGTGGAGGAGTAAGACGTGGAGCTTCCTGCCAACAAATACATCAGAAATACATCTTCATGTGGAACAACTCCTACAGAACACCTACTGAACGCTGGCAGAAGATCTCAGACCTCCCAAAAGGCAAGAAACTCCCCACGTACCGGGGTAGGGCAAAAAAGAATAAACAGAGACAAAAGAATAGGGCCGGGACCTGCACCAGTGGGGGGGAGCAGTGAAGGAGGAAAGGTTGCCACACACTAGAAGCCCCTTCGCGGGCAGAGGCTGCGGGTGGCGGAGGGGGAAGCTTTGGAGCCGCGGAGGAGAGCGCAGCAACAGGGTTGTGGAGGGCAAAGCGGAGAGATTCCTGCACAGACGATCGGTGCCGACCGGCACTCACCAACCCAAGAGGCTTGTCTGCTCACCTGCCGGGGTGGGCGGAGCTGGGAGCTGGGGCTCGGACTTCGGTCGGACCGCAGGGAGAGGACTGGGGTTGGCGGCGTGAACACAGCCTGCAGGGGGTTAGTGTGCCACGGCTAGCCGGGAGGGAGTCCGGGGACAAGTCTGGAGCTGCCGAAGAGACAAGAGACTTTTTCTTCCCTCTTTGTTTCCTGGTGCGCGAGGAGAGGGGATTAAGAGCGCTGCTTAAAGGAGCTCCAGAGACGGGCGCGAGCCATGGCTATCAGTGCGGACCCCAGAGACGGGCATGAGACGCTAAGGCTGCTGCTGCTGCCACCAAGAAGCCTGTGTGCGAGCACAGGTCACTCTCCACACCTCCCCTCCTGGGAGCCTGTGCAGCCCGCCACTGCCAGGGTCCCGTGATCCAGGGACAACTTACCCGGGAGAACGCACGGCGTGCCTCAGGCTCGCCCTGCATCCGTACCCCTCCCTCCCCCCGGCCTGACTGAGCCAGAGCCCCCAAATCAGCTGCTCCTTTAACCCTGTCCTGTCTGAACGAAGAACAGACGCCCTCAGGCGACCTACACGCAGAGGCGGGGCCACATCCAAAGCTGAACCCCAGGAGGTGTGCGAATGAAGAAGAGAAAGGGAAATCTCTCCCAGCAGCCTCAGGAGCAGCAGATTAAATCTACACAATCAACTTCATGTACCCTGCATCTGTGGAATACCTGAATAGAGAACGAATCGTCCCAAAACTGAGGCGGTGGACTTTGGGAGCAACTGTAGACTTGGGGTTTGCTTTCTGCATCTAATTTGTTTCTGGTTTTATGTTTATCGTAGTTTAGTATTTAGAGTTTATTATCATTGGTAGATTTGTTTATTGATTTAGTTGCTGTCTTCTTTTTTATATAGATATATATATGTTTTTTCCTTTTTCTCTTTTTGTGAGTGTGTATGTGTATGCTTCTTTGTGTGATTTTGTCTGTATAACTTTGCTTTCAGCATTTGTCCTAGGGTTCTGTCTGTCTTTTTTTTTCTTTTTTAAACTATAGTTTTTAGCAGTTGTTACCATTGGTGGATTTGTTTTTTGGTTTGGTTGCTCTCTTTTTTCTTTTTTTATTCTTTTTTTAAATTACTTTTTAATTTTTTATTTTTAATAATCTTTTTATTTTTTATTTTAATAACTTTCTTTTCTCTTCTTCCTCCCTCTCTCCCTCCCTCCCTCCCTCTCTCTCTCTCTCTCTCTCTCTCTCTCTTTCTCCCCCCCTTTCCTTCCTTCCTTCCTTCCTTCCTTCCTCCCTCCCTCCCTTCCTCCCTCCCTCCCTTCCTCCCTCCCTCCCTTCCTCCCTTCCTCCCTTCCTCCCTTCCTTCCTTTCTCCCTTTTCTTCTGAGCAGTGTGGCTGACAGGGTCTTGGTGCTCCGGCCAGGTGTCAGGCATGTGCCTCTGAGGTGGGAGAGCTGAGTTCAGGACATTGGTCCACCAGAGACCTCCCGGCTCCATATAATATCAAACAGCGAATGCTCTCCCAGAGATCTCCATCTCAGCACTAAGACCCAGATCCACTCAATGACCAGCAAGCTACAGTGCTGGACACCCTATGACAAACAACTAGCAAGACAGGAACACAACCCCACCCATTAGCAGAGAGGCTGCCTCAAATCATAATAAGGTCACAGGCACCCTAAAACACACTACTGGATATGGTCCTGACCACCAGAAAGACAAGATCCAGCCTCGTTCACCAGGACACGGGCACTAGTCCCCTCCACCAGGAAGCCTACACAACCCACTGAACCAACCTTAGCCACTTGGGGCAGACACCAAAAACAGTGGGAACTACGAACCAGCAGCCTGCGAAAAGGAGATCCCAAACACAGTATGTTAAGCAAAATGAGAAGACAGAGAAATACACAGCAGATGAAGGAGCAAGGTAAAAACCCACCAGAGCAAATGAATGAAGAGGAAATAGGCAGTGTACCTGAAAAAGAACTCAGAGTAACGATAGTAAAGATGATCCAAAATCTTGGAAATAGAATGGAGAAAATACAAGAAACGTTTAACAAGTACCTAGAAGAACTAAAGAGCAAACAAACAATGATGAACAACACAATAAATGAAATTAAAAATTTTCTAGAAGGAATCAATAGCAGAATATCTGAGGCAGAAGAATGGAGAAGTGACCTGGAAGATAAAATAGTGGAAATAAATACCACAGAGCAGAATAAGGAAAAAAGAATGAAAAGAATTGAGGACAGTCTCAGAGACCTCTGGGACAATATTAAACGCACCAACATTCGAATTATAGGGGTTCCAGAAGAAGAAGAGAAAAAGAAAGGGACTGAGAAAATATTTGAAGAGATTATAGTTGAAAACTTCCCTAATATGGGAAAGGAAATAGTTAATCAAGTCCAGGAAGCACAGAGAGTCCCATACAGGATAAATCCAAGGAGAAACACGCCAAGACACACATTAATCAAACTATCAAAAATTAAATACAAAGAAAAAATATTAAAAGCAGCAAGGGAAAAGCAACAAATAACATACAGGGGAATCCCCATAAGGTTAACAGCTGATCTTTCAGCAGAAACTCTGCAAGCCAGAAGGGAGTGGCAGGACATATTTAAAGTGATGAAAGGGAAAAACCTACAACCAAAATTACTCTACCCAGCAAAGATCTCATTCAGAATCCACGGAGAAATTAAAATCTTTACAGAGAAGTGAAAGCTCAGAGAATTCAGCACCGCCAAATCAGGTTTACAAGAAATGCTAGAGGAACTTCTCTAGGCAGGAAACACAAGAGAAGGAAAAGAACTACAATAACACACCCCAAACCATTAAGAAAATGGTAATAGGAACATACATATTGATAATTACCTTAAATGTAAATGGATTAAATGCTCCCACCAGAAGACATAGACTGGCTGAATGGATACAAAAACGAGATCCATATATATGCTGTCTACAAGAGACCCACTTCAGACCTAGTGACACATACAGACTGAAAGTGAGGGGATGGAAAAAGATATTCCCTGCAAATGGAAATCAAAAGAAAGCTGGAGTAGCACTGCTCATATCAGACAAAATAGACTTTAAAATAAAGACTGTAACAAGAGACAAAGAAGGACACTACATAATGATCAATGGATCAATCCAAGAAGAAGCTATAACAATTGTAAATATTTATGCACCCAACACAGGAGCACCTCAATACATAAGGCAAATGCTAATAGCGATAAAAGGGGAAATCGACAGTAATACAATTATAGTAGGGAACTTTAACACCCCACTTTCACCAATGGGCAGAGCATCCAAAATGAAAATAAATACGGCAACACAAGGTTTAAATGATACATTAAACAAGATGGACGTATTTGATATTTATAGGACATTCCATCCAAAAACAACAGAATACACTTTCTTCTCAAGTGCTCATGGAACATTCTCCAGGATGGATTGTATCTGGGCCACAAATGAAGCATTGGTAACTTTAAGAAAATTGAAATCCTATCAAGTATCTTTTCTGACCACAGTGATATGAGACTGGATATCAATTACAGGAAAAAATCTGAAAAAATACAAACACATGGAGGCTAAATAAGACACTACTAAGTAACCAAGAGATCACTGAAGAAATCAAAGTGGAAATTAAAAAATACGTGGAAACAAATAACAATGAAAAGACAACGACCCAAAACCTATGGGATGCAGCAAAAGCAGTTCTAAGAGGGAAGTTTATAGCAATATAATCCTACCAAAAGAAACAAGAAACATCTCAAATAAGCAACCTAACCTCACACCTAAAACAATTAGAGAAAGAAGAACAAAAAACCCCAAAAGTTAGCAGAAGGAATGAAATCATAAAGATCAGATCAGAAATAAATGAAAAAGAAGTGAAGGAAATGATAGCAAAGATCAATAAAACTAAAAGCTGGTTTTTTGAAAAGATAAACAAAATTGATAAACCATTAGCCAGACTCATCCAGAAAAAAAGGGGGAAGACTCAAATCAATAGAATTAGAAATGAAAAAGGAGAAGTTAAAACAGACGCTGCAGAAATACAAAGCATCCTAAAAGACTACTACAAGCAAATATATGTCAGTAAAGTGGACAACCTGGAAGAAGTGGACAAATTCTTAGAAAAGCACAACCTTCTGAGACTAAACCAGGAAGAAATAGAAAATATAAACAGACCAATCACAAGCACTGAAGTTGAAACTGTGATTAAAATCTTCCAACAAACAGAAGCCCACGACCAGATGGCTTCACAGGCGAATTCTATCAAACATTTAGAGAAGATCTAACACCTATCCTTCTCAAACTCTTCCAAAATATAGCAGAGGGAGGAACACTCCCAAACTCATTCTACGAGGCCACCATCAGCCTGATACCAAAACTGGACAAAGATGTCACAAAGAAAGAAAACTACAGGCCAATATCAGTGATGAACATAGATGCAAAAATCCTCAACAAAATACTAGCAAACAGAATCCAACAGCACATTAAAAGGATCGTACACCATGATCAAGTGGGGTTTATCCCAGGAATGCAGGGATTCTTCAATATACCGAAATCAATCAATGTGATAAACCATATTGATAAACTGAAGGAGAAAAACCATATGATCATCTCAGTAGACGCAGAAAAACCTTTTGACAAAATTCAACACCTATTTATGATAAAAACCCTCCAGACAGTAGGCATAGAGGGAATTTACCTCAACATAATAAAGGCCATATATGACAAACCCACAGCCAACATTGTTCTCAGTCTTGAAAAACTGAAACCATTTCCTCTAAGATCAGGAACAAGACAGCGTTGCCCACTCTCAGCAGTGTTATTCAACATAGTTTTGGAAGTTTTCGCCAGAGGAATCAGAGAAGAAATAGAAATAAGAGGAATCCGAGAAGACAAAGAAATAAGAGGAATCCAATTCGGAAAAGAAGTAAAGCTATCACTGTTTGCAAATGGCATGATACTATACATAGAGAATCCTAAAGATGCTACCAGAAAACTACTAGAGCTAATCAATGAATTTGGTAAAGTAGCAGGATACAAAATTAATGCACAGAAATCTCTGGCATTCCTATACACTAATGATGAAAACTCTGAAAGTGAAATTAAGGAAACACTCCCATTTACCATTGCAACAAAAAGAATGAAAAACCTAGGAATAAACCTACCTAAGGAGATAAAAGACCTGTATGCAGAAAACTGTCATAAGACACTGATGAAAGAAATTAAAGATGATACAAACAGATGGAGAGATAATCCATGTTCTTGGACTGGAATAATCAACATTGTGAAAATGACTATGTTACCCAAAGCAATCTACAGATTCAGTGCAGTCCCTATCAAGCTATCAATGGTATTTTTCACAGAACTAGAACAAAAAATTTCACAATTAGTATGGAAACACAAAAGACCCCGAATAGCCAAAGCAATCTTGAGAAAGAAGAACGGAGCTGGAGGAATCAGGCTCCCGGTCTTCAGACTATACTACAAAGCTACAGTAATCAAGACAGTTTGGTACTGGCACAGAAACAGAAATATAGGTCAGTGGAACTGGAATGAAAGCCCAGAGATAAACTCATGCACATATGGTCATCTTATTGTTGATAAAGGAGTCAAGAATATACAGTGGAGAAAAGACAGCCTCTTCAATAAGTGGTGCTGGGAAAACTGGACAGCTACATGTAAAAGAGTGAAATTAGAACACTTACTAACACTATACACAAAAATAAAATCAAAATGGATTATAGACCTAAATGTAAGGCCAGACACTGTAAAACTCTTAGAGGATAACACAGGCGGAATATTGTATGACATAAATCACAGCAAGATCCTTTTTGACCCACCTCCTAGAGAAATGGAAATAAAACCAAAAATAAACAAATGGGACCTAATGAAACTTAAAAGCTTTTGCACAGCGAAGGAAAACATAAGGAAGACGAAAAGACAACCCTGAGAATGGGAGAAAATATTTGCAAATGAAGCACCTGACAAAGGAGTACTCTTCAAAATTTACAAGCAGCTCACGTAGCTCAATATCAAAAAAACCAAACAACCCAATCCATATATGGGCAGAAGACCTGAATAGACATTTCTCCAAAGATGATATACAGACTGCCAACAAACGCATGAAAGGATGCTCGACATCACTAATCATTAGGGAAATGCAAATCAAAACTACAATGAGGTATCACCTCCCACCGGTCAGAATGGCCATCATCCAAAATCTACAAACAATAATTGCTGGAGTGTGTGGAGAAAGGGGAACCCTCCTGCACTGTTGGTGGGAATGTAATTTGATACAGCCACTATGGAGAACAGTATGGAGTTCCTTAAAAAGCTAAAAATAGAACTACCATACAACCGAGCAATCCCACTACTGGGCATATACCCTGAGAAAACCATAATTCAAAAAGAGTCATGTACCACAATGTTCATTGCAGCTCTGTTTCCAATAGCCAGGACATGGAAGCAACCTAAGTGTCCATTGACAGATGAATGGATAAAGAAGATGTGGCACATATATACAATGGAATATTACTCAACCATGAAAAGAAAGGAAATTGAGTTATTTGTAGTGAGGTGGAAATACCTAGAGTCTGTCATGCAGAGCGAAGTAAGTCAGAAAGAGGAAAACAAATACTGTATGCTAACACATATATATGGAATCTAAAAAAAAATGGTTCTGATGAACCTAGGGGCAGGACAGGAATAAAGACGCCGACATAGAGAATGGACTTGCAGACACGGGGAGTCTCAAGGGTAAGGTGGGATGAAGTGAGAGAGTGGCATGGACATATATACAGTACCAAACGTAAAATAGATAGCTAGTGGGAAGCAGCCGCATAGCACAGAGAGATCAGCTCCGTGCTTTGTGTCTAGGGAGGGTGGGAGGGAGACTCAAGAGGGAGGAGGTATGGGGATATATGTATATGTATAGCTGATTCACTTTGTTATAAAGCAGAAACTAACACATCATTGTAAAGCAATTATACTCCAATAAAGATGTTAAAAAAAAAAAGGAGAGAAGCTGCAGAGTGGGAGAAAATATTTGCAAAGCAAATGTCTGACAAAGGACTATCTGCAATATAGTAAAAATTCTCAAAACTTAACATTAAAAAAAGCAAACAGTCCAATTAGAAAATGGAAAAAAAAGAGAAAATGGCCAAAAGACATGAAGAAATATATCAGTGAAGAGGATATACAAATGACAAATAAGCACAGGAAAAGATGTTCAACATCATGAGCTATTGGAGAAATGCAAATTAAAGCCAAATGTGATATCACTACATACCTATCAGAGTAGGTGGATTAAACAATAGTGACCTCACTAAATGCTGCAGAGAAATGGGATCACTAATCCCTTGCTGATGGGAATGTACAGTGATACAGCCCCTCTGGAAAATAGTTTGACAGTTTCTTAAAAACACTAAATATGTAACTACCATATGGGACCCAGTAATTATACTCCTGGGCATTTATCCCAGAGAAATGAAGATTTATGTTCATACAAAGGCATGTACACAAATGTTTATAGCAGCTTCATTCCTAATAGCCCATAACTGTAAATGATACAGATGCCCTTCATTGGGTGAATGGTTAAACAAACTGGTACATCCGTATCATGAAATACTACTCAGCAGTATAAAGGAATGAACTACTGATGTACACAACAACCTGTATGGATCTCCAGAGATTTATGCTGACTGAACAAAGACAGTCCTGAATGGTACATATTATGTGATTCCATTTATATAACTTTTTTTAAATGACAAAATTATAGACATGGACAACAGATTAGTGGTTCTCAGGGGTTGAGGGGGCAGGGGTGGGAAGGAAATGATTGGCTGTAAAAGGGTAGCATGAAGGTCCTTGTGGTGATGGCAGTGTTCTCTATGTTAACTGTGTCAAAGTCAGTAACCTGGTTTTGTTCTTTCATTATAGTTTTGTAAGATGTTACCGTTGTGGGGAACTGGGTAAAGGTTACACAGGGCCTCTGTGTATAATTTCTTACAACTGCATGTGAATCTATAATTATTTCAAAATAAAAATTTTAATTTAAAAGAAGTATTTTAGGAAAAAAATGATCTGAAAGGATCAGAGTCAGAAGAATCATAAATATTAAATAATGTAGCACTTTTGTATTTGGTGATGTTCTAAGGCCCTGGCCCAGTTTTGTTCTGAAATGGAGCCATGGAGGGATCCATGTGAGTCTCTGTACAGAGGTGTATGATTGACTTGTTTCCTCAAGTACTGCTAATTTGAGATGCTATTCAGTGTATGCCCTTTGAGTACCTTTTGCCTCTGGTTTTCTGTTGTACAGAAACTGGTTTTTTCATTTCAGTTCCAAGGTCATTTCCAACCACCATTAACTTTTATCATTTTGTTGCTGCAGTGGGTCCTCACCTAAGGACCAGAGTGTCTAGACACTGACTTGTTTTCCTGAGTGATTTTTCTCTTTGCCTATGTGATAGAGATTTCTTGCTGTTCCCTGATCCCTATCCCCTTCTTCTCTATGGTAGTAGAAACTCCATTTTTGAGGTGGGCACATGGCTGCCCAGAGTAGATGTTGCACTGCTCAGATTTCATTGTAGCTCAGTGTGGTTGTGTCACCAAGTACAAGCCTTATGTTTTGATTAAGCTGTACATTAAACAGAGCTATCATCTTGCTGTAACAAACACTTAGTGAATAGGTAAAATCAAATACTTTATATAAAAGCTGTGTGTTGTGGGTGGAATTGTGTCCCCGTAGAAAGATACGTTGAGGTCCTAACCCCCAGTACCTTGGAATGTGACCTGATTTGGAAGTAGGTCTTTGCAGATGTAATGAAGTTAAGATGAGATCATACTGGAGAAGGGTGGAATCCTAATTCACCCAGGAACAATGCCATGGGACGATGAAGATTGGAGTGATGTATTTACAAGCCAAGGAACCTCCTGGGGCTGCCAGAGGTTAGAAGAGAGGCATGGAACAGATTTTTCCTCAGAACCCTTGGAAGGAGCGAACCCTGCTGATGCCTTGATTTTGGACTTCCAGCCTCCAGAACTGTAAGGCAACAAATTTCTGTTGTTTTAAGCCACCGACTTTGTGGTATTTTGTCACAGCAGCCCTAGGAAAACCAGACACTGTTGTTTCAAAACTTCTTTTTGGTGTATTTAAGAAAAGTGGGTTGGGGACTTCCCTGGCAGTCCAATGGTTAGGACTCCATGCTTTCACTGTAGAGGGCCTGGGTTCAGTCCCAGGTCGGGGAACTAAGGTCCCACGTGCCGTGTGGCACAGCCAAAAAAAAAAGATAGCGTTGGGTATGCATAGGCTTCTTAATCTGAGTCCTGATATATTTGGACTGATTGTGCCTTCTTTTTTCTGGAAAATCTCACTGTACCAAACACTGATATTCTTCATTGCTCCAAAGCCCTTCCATCTCCCTTACGTGTTTTTTTTTTTTTTTTTTTGGCCGTGCTGCTCGGCATGTAGCATCTTACCCCCATAAGGGATCAAACTGCATGTCTGCTGCAGTGGGAGCGCAGGGTCTTAACCGCTGCACTGCCAGGGAACACCCATCTTGCTTACATTTTTATTGCTGATTTGATGTGCTTGAATGTCAGCCAAAGTCTAAGGTAAATGGGTTGATGTAAGGATTGGGTGGTTTCCATGGAGACTTCTTGCAGGAGTCCTCCCTTTCTCAGTTCAACAGTTGTCAGGGAAACATCTAATTTCAGTTTGTGGGTCTGACAATTTGAGTGGCTCTTGGAAAAGGATATAGTTAAATCTTTTCAAATAAATTCAGAGCTTTTTAAGATTCCCTTCAAGTTATAGTAAGTTTTTCTGTTACTTAGCCATATTAACTAGTCCTCTGCCTGAAGTGATGAAAGTACCGATTTGTTCATATGCAGAAAATGTTGATTTTGAGCTTTGCCAGGGAGGAAAGCTGAGGTTCAGAGAAAGAAAGGCCCAGAGCCAGAGATCTGGTTGTCTGATGCCACATGATTCTAGTCCATAATCTTCAGCATGCCCTACAGTAAGAGAGATCCAAGCGGCCTGCCCTGTACAAAACTGTTCACAGGCTGCAGAGTTGGCAGGCTCAGCACTGTGTGTTTATTGCTTCTAGTTAGGTATTGTTGAATCAGTGGCTGGCATTGGTGGTGGTCAAAGGGAATGGTTGTGAGAGCATAGATTCTAGATGTAAGCAGTTCTAATAAATCGGAATCCCTATTGTGACAGCTTCCCCATGGGGCTATGTACGAAACAGTCAGGTATGGTAGATTTCAAAATTCCCCCGATACTGTACAGCTCCTTTCATCAAGAGGTGGAGCCTGTGTCTCCATCCTTAGAGTCTTGGCTGGCCTTGTGACTTGGTTTGACCATAGTATACAGTAGAAGAGACCTTGGGTAAGTTCTGAACCTAGGCCTGAAGAAGGATTTCAGCTTCAGTTCTTGCTCCTTTGGGAACTTTGCCACCATGTGAAAAAGCCCAGGCTCACCGGCTGGAGGATGAGAGGCCATGTGGAGGAGAATGGAGGCGCCCAGTCAGCCCAAGGCTAACTGCGGAAGTATAAGCGAGTCCCACCTGAGTTCAGCAGAGTCTGGCTTAGATCGGTATCATTGCTCAGCTGAGCTCAGCCCACATTGCTGATCCCCAGAACTATGAACTAAATAAATGTTGTTTTAAAGTTTTGGGGTGGTTTGTTTTGCAGCAGTAAATGATTGATACAGCCAGGTTTGGATGCTCTGGACCAATCAAGGCTTGCCTTTGACCTGTCCTCTGTAACACCCAGGATTCTTAGTAACACTGTCCCATTAGTAACAGAAATTACCTGTGGGTAATTTAGGCAGAAAGGGAGTTTATTGGTAGGATATTGGGTAGCTCAGTCTTTCTTCGGAAAACTGGAGAAACATCTTGAAAAATGCACAGCTAAGGGGCAACAGTGCCAGAACAACAGGCTCATTACAGCACAGAATTGGTCCAGTGAGGATGCTGGAACTGTAGCTACTGAATATTGGATGCCTCCAGCCACACCACACATTGCCTGCCCTGGGCGTCGGGCGTGAGGCTGGGCACCTTGCTGCCCCTGGGCACTGGGGTTGCTGCTGTTTCCAGAATACAATGGTCTACTATTCCTGCTGCCTCACATCACTCATTACTGATTCAAACACCTGTGTGTTGTATCTGGCCACGCTTAGGTGCTGTGCCCATACCCTGATTGAGAAGAAATCACGAAAGTGGGTATCTCACGTTTTTAGCTTATTGAGCTGGAGGCAGGTGGAAAATTTCATAAACGTTGGCAAGGGGTTCTGATGCTGGGCAGCAAAAGAAAAGTGGCAAATGTTAATCAGTTTCTGTTCTGTACTCTGGTTAGCTTAGCTGGTTACAACACAGTTAGGATGAAGTGTGCTTTGTGGTTCATTCCTTGGTTCATTTGAGAGAATATACTGAGTTCTGAGGCTGTACCCTTTACACCTGCTCCTTCTCTCACACATGTGTGTCCATGGCCATTTGGAAGGCCAGGGAATCGTGGGACCTAATTTGTATTATCTGTGGCTGCCAAGGTGCAGTTAGTTTGTATCTTTCAGTTGGTAAGCCCGATTCCATTCACTGCCATAGTGTGCTACCTAAGAGGACTGAATGGATGGTGTCTTAGTGAACATAAGGGGTTGCCTATTCGCTCAGTGAATTTGGTTCACATGACATCTCTAATAGAAATTGTCGGCGGCAAGATCTTTCAGTTCAGGTGGTTTCTCATTTTCCAGAATTTCTCTAATAACCTTTCTAAACCCTGAAGTACTTATCTGAAAAACCATTCACGTAGGATTAGTTTAAATGTTAGAAATGAAACATAAAAGAGAAAAGTATACTGCCTGGAGGGTGGGTAGCGGGGGTTTGAGGAATGTTCATCCTTTTTCCTCAGACTTCTTAGATACACACACCCCAATCAGATTATGTCTTACTTAGCTCAGGCTGCTGTAACAAAATACCACAAACTGAGTGGCTTATAAGCAACAGAAATTTACTTCTCCCATTTCTAGAGGCTGGAAATCTGAGATCACGGTGCTAACATGGCTGGGTTCTGGTGATGGCCCTCTTCTGGGTTGCAGACTGCCGACTTCTGGCTGTGTCTTCACATGGTGGGGAGCAGAGAGAGGAAGCAAGCTCTCTTGTGACTCTGTAAGGTACAAATTCCATTCCTGAGGGCTCCACCTTCAGGACCTCATCTCATCCTAATCACCTTTCTTTTTTTGCCGCTCGGCTTGTGGGATCTTAGTTCCTTGACCAGGGACCGAACTTCTGCCGCCTGCAGTTCAAGCGTGGAGTCTTAACCACTGGACCGCCAGGGAAGTCCCCTTAATCACCTTTCAAAGGCCCCATCTCCTAATATCGTCACATTGGCGGGTAGGGTTTTAACATTTGAATTTGGGAGGTTCACAGACGTTCAGTCCATAACAACAGATTAGAAACTCTTTGAGGGCAGGGACTCTTCTTTCTGCATCAATTATCTCTAAGTTGTCAAATCTTTAGGCATGACTTGTGAAAGTGGAGCGGACTTGGGAAAGAATACCTTGGGAGGAATCAGGACCTAGGTCTCAGCTCATCCATTGTGGTGGGGGCACCTGTTTAGGGGGACGGGTAGATTGTATCAGGTCAGGCAATGCAGTCTGTCTGGGCTGATGAATTAGTGTCTCCATGTGATTGAAGGGAGGACCCACCACTCCTGGGTCCTAGGGATGTCCCTCCTGGCAAGCACAGCTCATTGGCAGGAGATCTAAGAGCAGGGAAAGTTTGGGCATCAGGGAGGTGTCAGCAGGTAGCTGGGGGTGAGGTGCAGGAGAAGGACAGACAGGTGAGAGCAAGGCCAGGCCTTCAGCGATGGGTGTCTGTCATGCTAGAGAGGGAAGAGGATGGACTGTGTAGCTGGGGCATAGAAAGGGGATTTATTTGGTCATGGAAAGAGGTGGGTTTGGTCAATATAATGTAGCCACTGGGTCACAGTAGGAGCAATAGCATGATAGGCTTGGGGCTGGGTTCCAGCTAGGTGGGCTGAAGCCCCTTAAAGCCATCTGGATTTGCCATGATGATGCGGGGGACTGAGTGTGCTGGTTGTCACAAGGCCATGCTGGGTGGAGGAGAACTGTCTTGAACAGGGAGGGGCCGTCTCCAGCTTTGGTGCCCTGCAGTAGCCTGCTTTGATGGGGGTCAGCATCCTCAGAGAGGAGGTGAGTGGGGCGTTTGTTATTTTAACAGTTGGATAGGGTCTTCACTAGGAACTCGACAAAGAAACCCAATTAATGAAGTCAGGTTGCCTACCCCACCAGAAACTGCTGTGCCTGGTATAAGTTTAACTCTGCTGGAAGGTTCCAATCTGTCTGGGTTCATACTGGAGACTGAGAACTCTGGTGTGATCTGAGACTGAACTTGCACTTGTTCATTCCCTCTGAAGCATTTCAAGGATCTGTGTATAATAAACGGATGCTCCACTTACGTGAGATGCCCTGGCGTGCTCTGTTTGTCTCGCTAAGGCACTAGTTTCTTTATTCCTTTCTCTCTCATTTTTTTTGGCACTAGTTTCTTTAAAAATGAAATGTGTGTATGAGTGTGTGTGCGCGTGTGCGTGTGCGCACAAGTATGTATAAAATAAAAGATATAAAATATAGAATGGAGCGAAATCAACAAACTTATAAAAATACCAAATAACCTCAACCTGTAAGTTTATTTATGAAAAGCACTAAAAATGTCAGTAAACAAATTGAAAAGCGAACCCTTTGGCTGCTGAGGTAAGTCTGAGTTGCCAGAACCAGTAAAAGCTTTGTATGATCCTGGCAGCATGTGTGTTCACCTGAGGTTTTGCCGCCTCCAGCAGCATGAAATACTGTGATGTGCAGAGGCTAGAAACCTGGGCCACAATCCCCAAAGTTTCTTTTGTAATCTGACCTGTAATTTGCATTTTAATTCAGTTCTAGTGTTAAGACTGCTTTTTTGTGTGTGTATGTTTCCTTCATCTCATCAATTCCTGGTGTTTAAGAGAGTGCCTGGCGCACAGTCGGCCGTCAGTGAACATTAGTTCTTACTGGGGATTCTACTGTTCTCCTCCCCTAACCGTTCTCCTCCATCACAGTGACTCTCTTCTTGTGGTGGCGGGGGTGTTTCCTTTGTACCTCGGTGGTTCACCCCTGGTGCGCTCTTCCCCTCTCCTCCGCCTTGAGCTGTTAGATCCCGGTTTCTCCCTGGGCAGGTGCCAGCCCCGAGGAACTCCTGACCCTGATGAGGGTGCCCGCATGTGTGCAGCTGGCTTGGGCAGCTTCCAGAGCTGTGGCACTGGCTTGCCGAAGAAGGCCTAGATAACAAAAGTCATAATGAGAAATCATTGTTATCAAATCTCTTCACTACCTATAATCCTTCCTCATTCCAAAAGACGATCTAGGTACATGATGAAAAAAATCTGTAGAATCACTCTGTCAAACCTATATATGCCAGTCCACTGTGCAAAAACCAAAGAAGCTAGCCTGAGTGTTGAACGTCTTTGAATTCTTGTCTTTAAGAGCCGTATTAATATCATATTCGACTCCTTAGCATATTTTTGTCATTTTTTTTTTTTTTTTTTGCGGTACGCGAGCCTCTCACTGTTGTGGCCTCTCCCATTGCGGAGCACAGGCTCCGGACGCGCAGGCTCAGCGGCCATGGCTCACGGGCCCAGCCGCTCCGCGGCATGTGGGGTCTTCCCAGACCGGGGCACGAACCCGTGTCCCCTGCATCGGCAGGCGGACTCTCCACCACTGCGCCACCAGGGAAGCCCCATATTTTTTTCTTTTAATACAAAAATGTTCCTTCTCCCTCCCCTGTCTCCCCGCCCCCCCAGACAAACCAAACCAAACCAAACCAAAACAAAACAGAGTACATTCAAAGCCCTGGAAGATATGTTGTACAGTTGGCCCTTGAACAACATGGAGATTAGGGGCGCTGATCCTCCGAAGTCGAAAATCCACATGTAACTTGGAGTATGCCCTCCATGTATGTGGTTCCTCCACATCTGTGGATTCAACCAGCTGCAGCTCGTGTAGTATTTACTATTGAAAAAAAATCCACGTTATAAGTGGACCTGTGCAGTTCAAACCTGTGTTCAAGGGTCAACTGTGTTTCTCTTTGCCTTTGCTTTCTTGACATTTGGTGATTACAAAATGATTTACCTGAGCTCACATCAGGTTCTTGCTATCCTTTAAAACTTAAAAACTTTTTTGGGGAATAGGTTGATATATTCACCTATAAGTCACAATTCAGAGGTACAAAGCAACATGCATAGGGGTTCTATTAGTGAGTGAAGAGTTAAGTCAAAGTAGGCATATTTAATTCATTCCGTAAGCCTTCCTAATGAGAAATCAGTGGGATGTGTGCTGTGGGGAATGCAAGGATGGTTTTGAAAAAGAAATCCAGGACTTGCCCTCAAGAGACTTATAGCCTTGTTTTAGGGGGATGTAGCAGGTATCCTCAGAACCATAATACAAGTAAGTGCCAGAGGGAGAGGTTCAAACCATAGTTTTAGCTTTCACCCATACAATTCCTTTTTTTAGAATTTTTGGATCTAGAGAAAGCTTTGTGTTCTATATAGTCTGACTGCTTCATTCCAGTAGATGACATGGAAGACCGAGGGAGGTCAGGTGCCTTCTTCATGGTCACCCAGCTAGATAGAGCTACCTTTGACAAAGATGACTAGTTTTTATAAAGCAAGCTGCTATTAAAAAATACCTTGAGAGGGCTTCCCTGGTGGTGCAGTGGTTGAGAGTCCGCCTGCTGATGCAGGGGACATGGGTTCGTGTCCCGGTCCGGGAAGATCCCACATGCTGCGGAGCAGCTAGGCCCGTGAGCCATGGCCACTGTGGCTGCACGTCCGGAGCCTGTGCTCCGCAACGGGAGCGGCCACAACAGTGAGAGGCCCGCGTACCGCAAAGAAACCCACAAAAAACCTTGAGACAAATGACAATGAAAACACAACTGTACAAAATCTATGGGATGCAGCAAAAGCAGTCCTAAGAGGGAACTTCATAGCGACACAGACCTTCCTCAGAGAGACAAGAAAAATCTCAAATAAACAACCTAACCTACCACCTAAAAGAATTAGAAAAAGAACAACAAACAAAACCTGAAGTCAGAAGGAGGGAAATAATAAGGATCAGAGAAGAAATAAATAAAATAGAGATCAAAAAAATGATAAAGCAAGCTGCTGCCTTGTCCTATGTTGACAACTTAGAGGAAACAGCACTTTGTGTGTGTGAAATCTGGGCTTGGTGAGGGAGGACTTTTGCAGCTTTCTCCAGGTGGGCACTTTGTTTTGAAATCGCCCTTCGAGCAGGTGACAGGTGAATGGTTTTGGGGTATGTCTATACTAGTTCTTGCTGACGTGGGTTTAGTCTCTTTTTAAAAAAAATTATTAATTTATTTTAATTTATTTTATTTTTGGCTGCGTTGGGTGTTCATTGCTGTATGCAGGCTTTCTCTAGTTGAGGCAAGCAGGGGCTAATCTTCGTTGCTGTGCGTGGGCTTCTCATTGCGGTGGCTTCTCTTGTTGCGGAGCACGGGCTCTAGGTGCCCTGTCTCAGTACTTGCAGCTCACGGGCTCAAGAGCGCAGGCTGAGTAGTTGTGGCACATGGGCTTAGTTGCTTTGCAGCATGTGGGATCTTCCTGGACCAGGGCTCAAACCTGTGTCCGCTGCATTGGCAGGTGGATTCTTAACCACTGTACCACCAGGGAAGTCCAGGCTTTGTCTCTTTCTCTTTACAACTTTTCTGAATTCATTTTTAAAAATAGATCATACATTCACATGATTCAAAATTCAAAAGGTACAAAATGAAATACAGTAAACTCTTCCCTACCCCTGTACCCTAGCCAACCTATTCCCTTCCCTGGAAGCAACTGCAGCCAAGCTTGTTAGCTTCAATTTCCAGAGATAGTATATGAATATATAAGTCAATGCATCTAGATTCAACCCCTTTAAAAAAAAATACCTGCCATGCCCTATTGTGCATCTTGCTTTTTTCTTTTCAGCAGTTTAACCTAACGATCTTTCCATATGAGTGCACAAAGAGCTTCCTCATTCTTTTTTATTTGGTGGCTTTTGTGGCAAACAACTGAATCCACTCCAGATGGTTAAGTCAAAAAGGTATTAGGATTTTTAGGTAACTCATGGAATCGTTTGGAGGTCTGGAAGAAGAGGGCGCATCTAACTTTCCAGAAACAATGGCCAAGCCGTGCGTAGTTCTAGTATTCGTTGGGAGCCACCCATGCTCCTGCCTGTACTGAGCAGCAGGCAGCAGGGATTTGACTGGACTGCAGTTGCTTCCACCGTCATCCTGAGCCAGGAAGGCAGCTTCCCCTGCAAAAGTAGAAGCTCTGAGCAGAGTCTCTCGTCTTACACTTCTTACTTCTCAAGCAAAGTCTTGTGTGGATATTCCCATCAGTGGAGACCTGGTCACATGTTTGCAGTTTAGCTGCAAAGGAGCCTAGGAACTGGATTCTCAGCTTTCAAGCTGGGATGTGAGATTTGTAATATGAGAAATTTCTCAGTAGAGAAAGGCTTTTTAAGAGATGATGGGCAATCACAGATATGACAGATCTCTACCAGAGCTGCCTAGAATTCTGTTGTGTGAATGAACCACGATTGATTAATATTTTAGATGATGGACCTCTAGGTGTTTTCAAATCTGTATCTTAGATGATACATATTGAATGAACTTGTACGTATGTCATTTTGCTTGTATAAAGTGGAATGTAAATTCCTAGAGGTAGAATCGCTAGGTCCAAAGTTTGATTATAATTATTATTTTTTATTGTAATTTTTATGGATGTTGCCAAATGGTCTCTATACTGTTCTGTGCTTCCATTGGCAGTGTGTAAGTTCCTAGTTTTTTGCCCAGAGTCTTTTCCCTGTTCAGATTCCATGTGAGCCAGAGTGGCAGGTTGGGTCTTCCCTACTGCTGGGGTGAGTTTTGGCCTTGGGCCACAAATGTTGACAAGCTGGATCTGGGGTCATAACCTCTGCCATTCATTCATTCATTCATCTATCAATTAATTATCTTGGCTGGATTCGGTCTGCAATTTAGTATAGGCTCTCTGGTCCTAAATTAAATGGCATCTTGGGGGATCTGAAAGATAATGGAGCTTCCAAAATTGATTTGCAACTTGGGAGTAGCTTACATGTTGGGAGATCTTGGATCATTATGTGTTGACAGATGCATAGGGATGTTTTCAAAGAATGGTTATGAAGATTTATAACACCTTCTTCTTTTAAAACTAAAAAGCAAATAAGTGAAATAAGACAGATGAAGACAAATACTACATGGTATCATTTATATATGGAATCTAAAAAAAGAAAAAAATACGTTGAGCTTATAGAAACAGAATGGAATGGTGGTTGCCAGGGGTTGTGGGGTACAGGAAATAGGGAGAGTCACTGGTGAAAGGGTACAAACTTTCAGCTCTACGATGAATAAGATACGAGATTCTGCTGTATAACATGGTGATTGTAGTTGATAGTGGTATTGTGTAAGTGAAATTTGTTTAGAGAGTAGAACTTAAGTGTTCTTACACACACAAAAAAGGTAAATATGAGAGGTGATGAATGTGTCAATTAACTCGATGGTAGGGATCCTTTCACAGTCTATACGTACATTAAGTCATCACACTGTACACTTTACATATGTGGCAATTTTATTTGTCAATTATGCTACCTCAATAAGGCTGAGAGAAGCAAAATATCATTTTTAGCATGTGAATTATTGCATAGATTTTGCTCATATCTGAAATATGGCTCTAGTTGGTTGTTGTGGAAGTTTACAGTAATGTAGGAAGCCTTAGTGCAAAAGCTCCTGAAAAATTTAAACAAATGTATATAAATGGGTGGAAAATGGGTGGGGATACATGTGTGTTCTTTTCTTCTACTGGAAATGTTCACTCTTTAAGTTGGAATTTACTTAGTGTGGCTGATTAGTTTAGGAAAATACCTTTCTGCCCGGCTTTGAGCGTATCTGCAGGATGTCATGCCTCTGGGAGGCAGTGTCTTATCAGGGCTTGCTAACCCTTTCTGTAAAGGGCCCGGTAGTAAATATTAGGCTTTGCGGGCCAAGAGGCAAAATTGAGGATATTGTATAGGTACTTATATGACAAGAGAGAAAGCAAACTTCCACAAAGTTTTTATTGACAAAATTCAAAATATGATAATTGAGTACAAGTGTTTTTTTGCGGGGGTGGGGGATTAATACAGATCTACTAGTAAGAAGCATGGAATTCTTGTTTTGGGGATAACATTTTACCTCATAGAATTCAAAGTTAGTGTTCCCTATCATCAAATTGACTGCAAATGTTCATCTGTAAAAACCATTCTCAGCACATACAAGACCAGGCAGTGGGCCAGATTTGGCTTGTGAACATCAGTTTTCCAACCCCTGATGTAATGGAAAAACCTTTACATTTGGACCCAGGCCCATGTAGGTCTGAGTACTGGCTCTGAACCTGTGACCTTGAACATCTCACTGAACTTTCTGAGTTGTGGCATTTATTTGTGCATAAACTGGAGGTAAGGATAGCCACCTCATGGAATAAATATCGTCCCCATGTTTGTTACGATTTTTGTGTTAAGATTCCAGTTCTGTAGATGCTGATGTAATTTAGCTAGACTTACTTGCAATTAGTATTGGGCAGAGTCAAAAGCTGATTTGTCAGGGGATAGAATTTTCAAATGGTCTCAATGTACTATGTGAAAATATGTTTTTGCAGTGGAGAGATCTAGCAGTCACCCTCTTAACCAAATGGCCAAGCTTGGCAATTAGTGGTGGGATGTTCTGAAAGTATGTACCCCTCACTGTTGTGTACCTCTTACTGTATCACAGTACCACCTGTGTGGTGTTCTTGCCAGAAATGTTTGACTTGAATGTTATCCCAAGGAAACAGAAATCCAAAATGTGGAACATTCTGCAGGACAACTGGCCTGAACTCTTGAAAGGATTCAGTGTCAGTGAAGAACGGAGGTGGGATTGTTTTAGATTAGGGAAAGACAGAGGAGACATAAGATAAAAATGTAATGCACAAACATTGATTAAATCCTGGATGGGAGAGGGGAAATTCAGTTCTATAGGCCATTTTTAAGACGATTGAGGACATGAGAGTATGGACCATATGTTGTGTGATAATATTAATGTTGACTCCCTCAGATGTGGTGATGATGGGGGGATAGTGTAGGAGAATAGTCCTGTTTTGGTAGGTGAATAGTAAACTATTTAGAGGTGGGGGAGGGAGGAAAAAGAGGCAGGGAGGAAAAGGGAGTTGGAGGAGGACGAGAGAGAGAGAAAAGAGTAAGTCGTTTCGTTCAGCACGGCTTACTTCCTGTCTTGGCACTGAGTGTGGTACTTTCAGTGGGGAGGTGCCCAGGATACTTTAATAAGTACTTTCAGGTATTAGTGGGCTTCCGTGTCTGAAATCACACGTGAGCCCTGAATGTCTGTTTTCTCTTTAACGGGGTGGGGCTTTGGCTTAGGCATGTGCTGGGGCGCCTCATGTTGGGTGATCAGATCTGGGGGTTCGTATTTTCTCGGGTGGCTCACCCAGGTCCCTCTGGACTGAAAGTCCTTCTTGATATTTAGAACGTTTACATGAGTGGGAAAGGAAAACCCAGGACAGTGGACCTCACTCTTCAGCTCTTTCCCGAGAGGCTGAGGTACAACTTTTACACATGTACTTCAAATCCTCTTTATTTCTGTTTTCGAGGGGGCCTGTATGGAGGCTGGCATCTCCTGGGGGTATGCTAAGCAAAGGAGGCTGGAGGCAGAAGGCTGTGATGCATCTTTAGCACACTGAGTGGCTGGAGAACCACTGAGGTGTTCTAGATGGCGAGGCCAAGGGCCAGGGGTAGAGGCCGAGGGCCGGGGTAGAGGCCCAGGGCCAAGGGTAGGGGCCGAGGGCCAGGGGAAGGGGCCGAGGGCCAGGGGTGGGGGCCAAGGGCCAGGGCAAGGGTCTGCGGGCCAGGGGTAGGGGCCGAGGGCCAGGGGAAGGGGCCGAGGGCCAGGGGAAGGGGCGGAGGGCCAGGGGTAGGGGTCAAGGGCCAGGGGAAGGGGCTGAAGGTCAAGGGAAGGGGCGGAGGGCCAGGGGAAGGGGCCAAGGGTCAGGGGAAGGGGCTGAGGGTCAGGGGAAGGGGCTGAGGGCCAGGGCAGAGCATGGTGTAGTCTGATCCTCATTCTCTGACCCTGCCTGGTCCCTCCTAGCTGACTGAGCAGGGAGGGGACAGAGCAGCTAATACGCTGTTATATTCCTGCAGGAGCTCTTCAGCCTCTATGGTGTGAGATGACTAAAGCCCATTTAGCAGTCACTTGTAAAAGTAATTACAAGATGAGAGAAAGAAGAGCATTCTGGGACTATGGGCTGTGAAAGCCAATTAATTCAACAAACATTCGTTGAGCAACCGACTATGTAGTAAGCATCGTAAAGTATTAGTCCTGGGGGATACAAATGATAAAGATATACTCTTGCCTTGTGCTGGGCACTTGAGGGGTATGGGAAAGAGATGCGGTACAGGGGAGACAATGACCAGAATAGTGATTTTGCTCTATTAAAAGGCTAGTGATGTGACAGAAAAGTAGTGAAAAGGACTATGGGAATACAGAATGGAATTGACTGTGGTTTCAAAGATAAGGTTGGTCTTGAGGTGATTTGAAGAAAGAGTCTGGTGGGTAAAGATGTGGGGAAGGGGGACTTTCCTGGTGGTCCAGTGGGTAAGACTCTGCACTCCCAATGGAGGGGGCCTGGGTTTGATCCTTGGTCGGGGAACTAGATCCCACATGCGTGCCGCAACTAAGAGTCTGCATGCTGCAACTAAGAAGTCCGCATGCCACAACTCAGAAGTCCACATGCCGCAACGAACATCACATGTGCCGCAACTAAGACCCAGCGCAGCCGGAAGGAAGGAAGAAAGGGAGGGAGGAAAGAAAAGAAAGAAAGGAAAGAAACATTTAAAAACAAACAAACAAAAAAGAAGTGGGGAGACATCCAGCTTCCAGGTGAGAGACATGCCAGGTGCTGAGAGGCCTGCATGGCTGTCCTGTGTTGAGAGGCCGGTTGGCATCTGGAGTGGCTGAAGCCTTGGATGCAGGAAGGGGAGGAGACAAGCCTGTTGGCAAGGTAGTTTGGGCCAGACGAGAGGGCTCAAAACCATGCTCAGGGCTCTGGGTTTTACAAGAAAGGGCACGAGGAGCCCCGGAAGCCTGCTTGAGTTGGGGGGGGCGGTCTTGTTTTAATAAGATATCTTGGAGGGAATGTGGAGTATGGTGTGTGAGGTCTCAGGAGTCTGGGGGCCGGACTTGAAGGAGTAGGTTTGTGAGCAGAGACTATGAACTTGGGGAGCTGTGGTGGAGGGAGAATAGAAAATAGGGGTCCACTAATGTTCTTGGAGAATTCTTCCAACCCCTCACGCCAGGACGTTGAATTTTTAAATCTCTCTGAGGAAGTCTTTAAAAATACTTGAAGGAGGAAGCTTATTCAAACCTTTGAACAGTTTTGAAAATTTATTACATTTCAGCTCGGAAGGAAAGTATTATTTCAGGCAAACTGGAACGGGTGTGGACTGATTACTCAGCACAGCCACTTAATCTTTCAGAATTAGGTAGGAGGGAAGCTATTTTAGTGGCCTTCCATCTTCTTCCAGAACTTGGTCCAGGTTCCTCCCAAATGGTCAGTGAATTTTTCTGATGCGTGTCCAGCACCCCGACGGTTGAGCGTACATCTGTAGGCTGTGAGGAAGTTGATTTCATCCATTCCTTTTTTTTTCATCCCATCTCTTGCCTTCCACCTGAGAAAACAAACATGAGTCCATAGGTTCTTGTTATGTGTTAGAACTTTGCACAATGTGTAACCTAAGATGGGTGCAGCTGAGAGGGTTGCAAGTTTGGAGTTTAGACTAAAGAAGAGGAGTGGAGTCTTTTCATTTTTTCTTTATTTTGAGAAAATCTTGGCAACTGGGACTGTTTGAAGGAGCAGTTACATAAAATATCTCCTGCTAGTTGAGTATCTGGGATAAAGCACCACAATTTTTTCTTTAGATTGCATTAAAACGTTTCTACCCACAATTTAGAACTTTTCCACGGAGAATTTAGATTTAGAACATTTTGAACCTCAATAAAGAAAAAAAACTTACAGAATTAACCTGCAGTTTGGACTGAGAAGTCTCAAGCTTACGAGATTCCATATGTAAGTTCCAAAGGCCTATAATTTATCATCCTTGCGGCTTGACTATTTCAGAAAGTTCTTGGCATGTCTCATGGAGGTTTGGTGTACAAAGAGCAAGAAGAGTGGCCTATGGGCTTACCTCACTTATGTGTGTATATTCTACATTGGCTACAAAGCAGTGATTCTACTGGTATATGGGAGCAAAGGACAGATTCCAAGGTAAATGAGGCAGTTTACTAATGCCAGATTTGGGTGTTAGTCTTGAAGTACCACAGTGAATATTTTAGCAGCAATTTCAGTTACCTTTAGTTAAGAGCTTTTCTAGTTCTGTGTGATAGTTGTGCTAAAGGAAGGTTACCTTGATAATAAATTGACACTGACTGAAATATAGTTGTTAAGTTGTTCACGTGGCAAGGATTACAGTTTCTTAATATTAGGAATTACTCTGCAAGACACCTATATTGATGATGTTAGTTTTTTTCCATGTATAGGCAATCCTGTATCCGAAGATGTGTAATTTATTTATTCACAGTAAGGAATGTATTATAAAACACAATTACTTGAGCTTCCCTGGTGGCACAGTGGTTAAGAATCCGACTGCCAATGCAGGGGACATGGGTTCGAGCCCTGGCCCGGGAAGATCCCACATGCCACGGAGCAACTAAGCCTGTGTGCCACAACTACTGAGCCTGCGCTCTAGAGCCCGCAGGCCACAACTACTGAAGCCTGCACACCTAGAGCCTGTGCTGCGCAACAAGAGAAGCGATGACAGTGAGAACCCCGCGCACTGCAACGTAGAGTAGCCTCCGCTCGCGGCTACTAGAGAAAGCCCGCACACAGCAACGAAGACCCAATGCAGCCAGAAAAACAAACAAACAAACAAACAAACAACTCAGTTACTTTTTATTTGTGAGGGTTGCTTCATTCACTTGATGGAGAATTTTTTGGACTGTATACTGTATGCCTATCCTTGCGCTAGGAGATAAATAGAAATTAACCATTGCCCTTGGAGAGAAGACATTTTAATGGGAGGCAGAGATAAACAGATAATTATAATATTTGATAAGTGCTGAAATAGACATTAAAAAGCTTGAATATGGAGAATTTCTAAATGTATACAAACGTACACAGTAGGAGGATGAGCCCTCACAAACCCGTCACCCAACTTCAGGCATTTTCAACTCTCAGTAATGCTTGTTTCACCCATACTCTCCAGTTACTCCCTTTCCTCCTTTTATTTTGGAGCAAATCCAAGACAATAAGGTATCATGTGATAGACATTTATAGACATTTGAATAGTCAGAGAGTACACTGGGAAAAGAGACTATACCTGGTGAGTTGAGAAGGAGCTACAGAGCAGTAACATTTGAGTTTAATCTAGTGGGGAGTGAGGATGTTCTAGGTCGAGGTGAATGGAATGGAACCCAACAATTATTGAACACCGTTAAGCATCATATCAGGTTCATTTAGTACATTATTTAATTTTTTCCCTCATAGTCTTATGGGAGAGACAATATCTCTATTTTATCAATATATACGAGGAAACTAGATTTCAGCCTGACCAACCTTGACTTCAAGGCTGTTTAGTTTCCCATCTTCTGCACCGTGTACCTTAGGCACAGAAATGTAGAAGATCAGGATGTGCTTGGGAAAGCAGGAGAAGCTGAATGCAGCTACAGAATTGTGTGCATGTGTGTGTCCAGAGATGAAACTAGAGAAGCTGCTCAGGGCCAGGTTGTGAAGGAAGTTTAATGCTGCACTAAGAAGATAGGATTTTGTCCTGAGGTGGTGGGGATCCAGGCTGAGATGCCTTTAAGCATGAGAACAGTATTGTTAGCTTTTAAAAGGCAGATATGCAGGCACTATGGAGGATGAACTGGAGTTGGAAGATGAGCTGAGGAGAGACTGGTTCGAGAAAATTATTTGTTCAACCACTATTTATTAAGCATAATCAACGTGGCAGGGAAAGGAACTGGTGAGCAAGACACACATCTCCCTATTTCATGGAGCTTAGCCTAGTAGAGAATCAGTTACGTGCAAATGGCCTATTGTGATGTGATTTTATAATAAGAAATATATATTTGGTCTTCAACCCAGTTCCTGGCACAGAGCTTCAAAAACCCTTGGGATTTCCTGTGATAAGAGCAATAAAAGTGTCTTTTATGTTAACGAGGTGACTTTTGGAAAAGTCCCTAGGTAACAAGGTTGGAAGCTGCTTCCAGGGAACCAGATGGCTAGAGGGTTGGAACTTTCAGTACTCCCCCGCAATCCCCACTGAAACTGGAAACCATACAGATGTCCAGTGGCAGGGGATAAATAATACTGAGTGACAACAAAAATGAGTGAACCACAGTTTCACTCAACAACTTGGAAGAATGTCACAAACAAGTTTAGAAACAAGCAAGACTAATCTGTAGTATTAGAAGTTAGGAAAATGACGGGTGGGTAGTGACTGAAAGGAGCTTCGAAGGGGGGCTTCTAGAGGCTTGTAAGTTTGGATTTCTTTCATTTTTTTAAAAAAATTATTTATTTGGCTGCGCCGGGTCCTAGCTGGGGCATGCGGGATCTTCGTTGAGGCACGTGGGATCTAGTTCCCTGACCTGGGATTAAACCCAGGCCCGCTGCATTGGGAGCGTGGAGTCTTAACCACTGGACCACCAGCGAAGTCCCTGTTTCTTGATCTGGGTGCTCGTTATGTAGTTGTATTCAATTTGTGAAAACGCATCTAACTACATACTATACACTTATTTGTATGCTTTTCTGTTTGTATATTATGCTTTTCTATAGGAATATACTTCAATAAAAAGCTAAATATATAAATTATTGGAAAAAAGTTTAAGTTTCAAGAGCAACATTTCTTCTAGAAACAAATTCTGATAATAAGTATTGATGCCTCCTTGTACACCTGAGGAAAACTGACACACTATTATATGAAAGTCACACTTTAAAAGAGAAACCTGTCCCTGTACAGTAATTTGTGTGAATTCTATTAAAAAATAAAATATGTCACGATGGCCAGGTGAGATATTAGGAAGGATTAAGGCAAGGCAAAGGAGAAGATAGCCTTGATTTGGCAGATGGTTCTGTGATAGATGTGAATGTGGTTAGCATCGAAGATAAGTTTCTGATTTGGTATATGGAATTGTTGATGCCAGCAACTGAGGCGAGGGCTGCTGGAAGATCTGTAGGTTCAAGGATATGTGGGGAAGGGCAAATGAGTAGGGCTTATTTAATTTATGTTATGTCTGAGATGGCTTAGGGTATCCACGTAGAGTTGTCCAGTAGGGTTTTGGAAAAGTGCATGAAGTATCTGAGTTGTTGGGTTTGGAGAGAGCGGTTTGGTGATCATTAGCATTTGGATTGTCACCCATGCCTGGGCCACACCACTGACCAATTAAAGCAGAATCTTTGGGGGTGGAGGCTAGGTCTCTATTTTTCAAAAGCTCCTCGGGTTATTCTAATATGCAGCTAGAATGGGAACAAAATAAACAAGTAGACCAAAAAATTAGACAATGGCATGTTTATTGAATGGACACTGTTGTGGGCACTACTACTTTAGCCTTCATGAGGTAAGTACCTGTTTACACTTAAGGGGAGACTGAGGCACGAGAGATAAGTAACTTGCCTTAGGTTATACAGGTAGCCGGTTGGTGCTAGGGCCAGGATTCACACCTAAGTCATTTACTCCAAGAACTGTTCTCTTTACCATAACACCCTATTGCTTCTCCACTCAAGAATGAATCCGGGAGGGTTGAGACTTTGGAATGACAGTGTGAGAAACTCAGCAGATCCTCTTTCCAGTGAAAGAGCCTCTTAACTGGTAAAAATTGTAAAGGATAATCATTTAAAGTCTCTGGAAATTGACCTGAAGACATACAGCAAACGTAGAAACATTTATTCAAGAAAATCTCCTAAATCTTAGTAAGAACAGTGAGCCAGCAGCCTCTGAGCCACGACCTCTTCCTCTCCCCACCCCCACCAGTTCCACATGGTGGAGGCTCTGTTTTCCGTGGGTCTAGCTGAGAAGACAGGACTCACTCCCCCCAACCCCAGCTCATAGTCTAGGGCTAGGAGAGGTGGACTGTGGGCTACTGGAAGTACCAGAAGTACCAACAGGAGAAAGAGAGAGAGGGCCAGAAAAATATTTGAAGAAATAATAGTGAAAAACTACCCGAGTTTGATGACAAACAGTAGTCTTCACATCCAAGAAGCCCAGCTCTGTCCTGACTCCTTCTGTGGCTGCCAGTCTCGCTGTGACTGCAGGCAGGGGATGCCTGCAATACAGTGAAAATACCTGGAATGCGGGTGGGAGAGAATGGAAGTAAGGCCACTTAAAATGCCACAAAGCTTGCTGTTTTTCCTGAGATTCAGCTGTTTTTCTTGAATAAACACTCCCCGCATTGCTGCAGACTTTTGGTTAATTTCCAGAGTTGTGTCCATTTTTGTTGGTTTCTCATTGCTCTGATGGAGGAGAGAATTTTTGGAGACCCTTATTCTGCTATTTTTTGTTGACATCCCAGTTGAATTTTAATAGGAATTTTCTTCAGATTACTTAGTGTCTGTTTATAGTTTGTTCTGAAAGTGTTTGTTAGGTTAATTATTGGAAGTCTAAAACTCTATCCATAGGACCAACTAAGAATAATAATAAAAAATGCACAGTGTATCTTTATAGCAGAATATTATGCAGTTGTTAAAATAAAGTGGTAATTTTAACTGCGCGCTAGAGAAAAATATTCAGGGGATGATGCTAAATGAAAAGCAAGTTGCAAAATAGTATGTGGTATTCTATTTTCATAAAGTTTGAATAAGCAACAAGAAAAACAGGTGTGTGCTATATATATATGCTGAGAACATTTCTAGGAGAAATGAAAATGTTTTCCTTTGGGGCACCAAAGGGAGTGGGGGTGCTTGTTACTTCTTCACCCCCACTTACTATTATTTGAACTTTTGAGTATCTGTTACTTTGAAGTAACTTTAAAGAAGTCATTGAAGGGACTTCCCTGGTGGTGCGGTGGTTAAGAATCCGCCTGCCAATGCAGGGGACATGGGTTCAAGCCCTGATGCCATATGCCGCGAAGCAACTAAGCCCATGCACCACAACTACTGAGCCTGTGCTCTAGAGCCTGTGAGCCACAACTACTGAAGCCCATGCGCCTAGAGCCCGTGCTCCGCAACGAGAAGCCACCGCCAGGAGAAGACCGCGCACCGCAACGAAGAGTAGCCCCCACTCACTGCAACTAGAGAAAGCCCACGCGTAGCAACGAAGACCCAACGCAGCCAAAAAAAAAAAATAAATAAAATTTAAAAAATAATTTAAAAAAATAACTCACTTTTAATTTCGATCAACTAGGATAACCCACAAGTAGTGATTATGACTAATCTGTTCTCTCTTCACCCCGGTGACTTTCTAGACTTTAGACTTTGTATGTTACAATCCACCCCCTGAAAAAGTCACTCTTTTGTAAGAAGCTTAACAGCCATTCTTCGTCACCTTTATTTTTATCTTTGAAAGAGGAGGAATAACCACCCAGTCCTGAAACATCACGCGTAGGTAGAATTGAATTATCCAAATTGAAAACCTCCCTGCAAACTGGAGGAAAAAGAATCCAACCAGCGTGTACCCATAGGTTCTCCAGGGACTTTTTGGTTAGTTACCCCATGAAATCCTTGAGATTTCATAATCTATTTTGTCTCATTTTGCTGTTATGAAATGGAGTTTTCAGCGTCACTTCTCTTGTCTGTTTTCAGATCACAGAACTCTGTGGTGCCAAGCGGGTTGGTTATTTTGGTCCAACACAGTTTTACGTTGCCCTGAAATTAATTGCTGCAGCACAGTCTGGCCTCCCTGTGCGGATAGAGAGTATTAAATGTGGTAAGTATCTCCCATTGATACATTTTATTATCCATGACAGGTTTCCTGTTTATGATAACCATTTTTAGTGGGTTTAAGGCCTGTTCTATAAGCATTTGTGGAATTCTTCCTTTCTTCTTCCAACTCTTCTTTAAAGTAAAATAAAACTTACCAGGTATCTTAGTGGTTTTTTTTCTTTTTTAATGAGAAAAAAATTCAGAGTGACCTGAGATTAGTTCCTTTTAACTCACTTGCAGTTAAAAATAGATTTCGTTCTTTAGCCGGCAAAGATTGGGATGGGGATTCTAGAGCCTGTGGCAAAATAATAAGACCGTTTAATTTTCCACTCGAGGAATCTATAATGTCGTTTAAGGCTCTATTAGGGCTGAGTAACTAGGAGAATTTGAGTGGAACTGCCCCTTCTGTCTCTCTTCTTTCCCTGCCAGGCACGTCAGGTATGATCATCTTTTAATCTCCCAATTCCCAAAGCACTATTTTCATGATTGTTAAGTACTCGGGGGCTACCAAGATTTTTGCAGAATGAATTTATCTTCTCAAAGTTTTGATTTACCATTTTCTTACCTTGCTATCCCTGCCCCCAACCCAGGACATACTTGAGCACTTAAACCAAGAGTAAAGCCCCAAACTCTTAGCATCATTTGCACTTCTTCAGTACTGGTTTTACCACGCTGTTTAAAGAAGATGGTTATTCAGTGGATGTGCTGAGGTCCTTTTTTAGTTCACTCTGATATGAATTACTTTCCTGTGGCCACACAGCTATGCAGGAACTTTGTCCTTTTCCTCATTTTGAGATAAAAATGACTCTGCTGTTCCTACCTGTTCTGTGAAGTCCCTGGTGGACCTCGACGTGGGTTGAGGATTTATGGTTAGTCCGTGACAACCTTGTAGGACAGCTGCAAATAGCAGAGAAGATTCTGATAGCTTGACTATGGGAAATGAAAGCTTTTTACACTAACCATCAGGAGGCCGCAATCATCCTGCTAACCTTTATTAAAGGTTTAGTGGGTGTCAGACACCATCTCATTTAGTCCTCATGACATCTACCTACATTAGATAATTGTGTCAGTTTCCATTGCCTTCGATAAGCTGTGATAACAAGTACCATTGAAATCTCAGTGCCTAATGGAATAAAGGCTCGCTTCCTGCTTTGCGGTGGGTCAGGCTGAGTAACTTGCCTAAGGATTGTAAGGTTCTAACCAGCTCTAGCCAGGAGCTCAGCCTCCAGTTCCCGTGCTCTTCATTGCTATGCAGAGTAGCCTCTTCTTGATGATTCTTTCTGTTTAGTAAGGTGCTGACTCTAATCTGTAATCCTGGATGTTTTCCGAATGGGAAAAAAAATCTGACCCCCAAAGCATCCCTCAGTATTAGAAAATTTGGTTCCAAAATAGGTTTCATGATGAAGTATTATTTCAGTGGCCGGTTTGGTGTCTGATGGTCACTGCTATCATTCACTTGCTGTGATTAGTTCAAAGTTACAGCTCACTGAATTTCGATTTGTGGTAGGCAGTGATAGTTTCCATTCCATTGTAAATGGTCATTAAGCTTTATTGTAGTATCCCCCAACTTCATCTTCTGGAAGAGTTAAGAGCTGCTTTATTGTATAAAAGAATAAACTTCTGACACCTTTGTTGCTTATATTTGGTTAGACTGAAGTCTTTTACCTGATTTGTGCTCAGATCTACAGCTTAATTTCCTGGGGGGACGGGGTGGAAGGGATGGACTAAGTTATCACTTGTGTAAAGGATTAACCCTTTTCCCAAATACAAGGCTTTCTCCATTGTATTTTATAAATCCTGATGCTGCCTTTTACCTCTGAGGGTTTAAGTATACTCAGAGTTAATTCTGAATTTCCTTCCTTCATTTAAAGATTTATTAAATGATAGTTATATGTAGTCAGCATATGTTGAGTAAGGATGAGGGCAAGACAGGGCCAAACTTTGAGCTGCTACTTAGCATTTTCCGATTTGTTGCTTGAAATCCATTAGCTTAATGTTTGATGACACAAACCTTGAAGGCCAAAGAGAATGCTCTCTGAGAACCTAATCTGAAAGGCTGCTACCTTTAAAAGGCCCTGTCACACCCAAGGAGTTGTGAGTCTACCCTTCCTTCTGTAAGAGTCATACCCTTATTTCATGAATGACATGTGCCTGTGTGTATGTTAACCTCTAACCCCTAGCCATTCCCATTTTGCTGAATACCCCTACCATATGCAGTTGCTTAAGCCAGGAACTTAGAAGCCATTCTTTTTTTTTTTGATATTTATTTTTTCTTATTTTATGGCTGCACTGCACAGCATGTGGGTAGAAGCCCTTCTTGATTCCCCCCTTTCCCTCATTCACAATATAATCCATCAAAATCCACTGCCCATTCCCTCCATCTCTCTGCTTCTGCTGGACCAGGCCACCTGCAGCCACACCTGAGCACCACGATGATTTTGTCATTGGTTTCTTGGCCTTCTCTATTCTCTACGCCAGTCTCTTTTCCCACACAGCGGTAAGAGTGGTCTTTTCAAAATAGCCACCAGATCATTTTATCCAGCTTCTTGAAACCCTCCCAGTGGTTGCTTGTTGTACATAGTGCTAAGTTCGGAGTCCCTACACTGATCTGTAAGGCCCTGCATAACCTAGTCTCTGCCTACTTCTCCATCCTCATCTCAAACCTCTTCTTCTTGCTTGTAGTCTGTCCCCCAGCCTCACTGGCCTTCTAGCCATTTCTGGACCACCTCTTTTCCTGTTGTAGGAAAGACCATATGTTATGTCGAGGTGTTGGGTTGCTAGCGGTCTGTTCTTCCCCCTCTCCTTCCCATGCTGGCTCCTCCTCCTTATTCTTCAGGATTCCGAGGCCGCCCCCACCATCCTTTCTAAAGTATGTCCTGTCAAATTAATTCATCAACAAAGGAACCAGCATGTAGTAAAGCTGGTTCAAGAAAGTCAGAAGTATTTATAGTCATGGAAAGAAAGAATGCTGGAATAAGATTGCTAAATTACATATAAAATTGATTAATGCCCTACAGTGCAATAAAACTGTAACTGGGTTATTATACTCTTTTCTAAGATAAAATTCATTTGCATTGCTGTCAGACAAGAAGTATTTGTTAGCTAACAGTTTTCTACAAGTTAATATCTACACTTTCAGAATTGTAAAATGCCTAATCAAGAGTAAATAGTAACTTAAAAAGCACACATCCCTAGGGAATGAGGTACTCCTTGGATGGGCCCACTAGATAATGCTAGGTAATGTGGCAGGCCCCTCCCTACTTTATTCTCTCTCACCGCCCACTCCTTCATAGCACTTTCATCAGAGTTTGTAAATACTCCTTTACAGGTTTGACAAGTTTTTTGTCTGTCTTCCTTAGCAGTCTGCAAGTCCAAGGGGAAAGGAGGAGCTTCTGGTAATCCCTGCACTGAGGGGCCTTGTGGGTACTCAGAGCATGTTTGTTGAATGAATGAATGAATGAATGAATGAATGAATGAATGAAGACATAAATGCCTGTGCATGGGGAGCGAGTCTTAATCAGCTGTCACTCTTTAAACTCAAACATTTGGAATTCAGGTTCACCTGGAACTGCTGAGGGATGCCTACAGAAGTCATCTTTCTCAGGCTTTGGTTCCCACCCTCGTCTGCCCTTGAGAATCGTCTGGGTAACTTTTTTTTTTTTTTTTGCGGTACATGGGCCTCTCACTGTTGTGGCCTCTCCTGTTGCGGAGCACAGGCTCCGGACGCACAGGCTCAGCGGCCATGGCTCACGGGCCCAGCCGCTCCGCGGCATGTGGGATCTTCCCGGACCGGGGCACAAACCCGCGTCCCCTGCATCGGCAGGCGGACTCTCAACCACTGCGCCACCAGGGAAGCCCCATCTGGGTAACTTTAAATGCAAAATAAAAAATACGAGTACCTGGGGCCACCTGCAGAAATTATCATTAAATTAGCCTGGGGTGTGGCCTGAGCGAGGGGGGTTTTCAGAGCTCCCCAGGTGATTCTTCTGTGGAGCCAGGGTTCAGAGTGACTTCTGAAGACAGCTGGGTGGAGTATTTTCAGGAGCTTTGCTTAAGCTCTGAGTACAGATTTGGTCACATCAGGGCCTGAACTGGGGGTAGACAAGAGGCGCCCAGGGTGTATAACTCCCTGCGCTTGCTCCCCGGGCCCTGCAAGTGCTGACACTGCCTTTCCACGGCCCTGAGAGGGCTGGCCCCAGGCTTCTCTCTGGCCTCACCCTAGTGGGAGCTGGGGCGACACGTTTGGTGAAAGCTGACTTAGAAGGACGGACGGCGGGTGTGAAGTTCAGGGCCAGCAGAGAATTCCTGCAGAGGAAACCACGTGCGAACATTTGCCCTGGGAGCTCCTGTACCTTCCTCCTTTCCGAAGACAGGCCAAGAGTGAGTGTGAGGACCGAGGGAAGGTGTAGTGGGGTCAAGAGTAGGGTTTTGAAGCTTTTTGGTGCCATGGGCCCCTTTGGCAGTGTGAAGCTTCTGGACCCCTTCTTGGGGTAATGTTTTTGTTTTTTTTAAAGAAGTTTTTATTGGAGTATAGTTGCTTTACAATGTTGTGTTCTGCTGTACAGCAAAGTGAATCAGGTATATGTATGCATATATCCCCTCATTTTTGGATTTCCTTCCCATTTAGGTCACCACAGAGCAGTGAGTAGAGTTCTCTGTGCTATACAGCAGGTTCTCATTAGTTCTCTATTTTATACATAGTACTGTATCTATGTCACTCCCAATCCACCAATTTGTACCCCCCCCACGTCCCCCCTTGGTAGCCATACGTTTTTTTCTCTACATCTATGTCTCTGTTTTGGAGTAATATTTTAAATGCGTACAACGATGTGGGATTATAAAGGAAACCAATTAAAACTGACCCTTGAACAACTGGAGGGTTAATCCATGTATAATTTATAGTCAGCCCTCCATATCCGCGGTTCCTCCACATCCATGGACCCAGCCAGCCGCAGACCGTGTAGTTCTGTAGTATTTACTCTTGAAAAATATCCGCGTGTAAGTGGACTCACAGTGTTCAAAGCTGTGTTGTTCAAGGGTCAACTGTATTTTGAAATTAAAACTGAGATATTTAAAAAAGTTGTTATATAGCAGTATACATACTTCTTTATTAATGTATTAAATAAAAGATCTGTGATCCAAATAACTAGCATACTTTCAGAGTAGTGATGAACATAAACAGTACTTCAGGATGTCCACAGCAACTGTAATGTGATATAAAAATATCTGATTTCGGCGGGTGACAAAGTTGCAAGCACTGCTGACGATATTACAGCAGTTCATTGCTTACATTCATAATTGAAAGAAATGCTAACTTATGGTTAGGGTAGGGAGAATAAAGATGTAATTTACTTTCTTATCCAACATGACAGACCCCTTGATTTTTTCCCACAGCTCCTTTAAAGGGGAGTCTCTGAACCCCAGTAGTGCAATAATGTGATTCATGTGGTTTCTAGGGCTGTGTTCCTCATTCCTGACCTGGTGGTAGTCTGGCACAGTCTGCAGGGAAAGGAGAAAGAATTAGGACAAAGGATTGAGTTATTTATAAAAGGAAATGTGTTCAATTTTAAGATGGTTTTTTTTGGTTTCCTTTTGTTAAATGTACTCTTTTATGAAATTGATAATGGATAACTGTAACTTACCATCACCCCTCCAAAAAATTATAAGATCAGCCTTCCCACAGCAGCCTTTACCTGCTCATCTAGCTATCTAGCTTCCCATTTCCAAATTAGCAACAAATTTTTCCAAATTAACAGGTGGATAGCGCAGATAGGCGATTATAAGGCTTTGATCAACCCAGGTTTGGGTTAGTAAGACCAACCTGATGTTTTTCCCAAGTAACTTAAGGAAAATGTGTGGGTTTGGCTTCACTTTGGAATTACTGAACATCGTTGTCATTAATTTTTGTTAACCTATAAGTAACTGGTATAAATGGATGGGCGACGAAAAGTAGTGGGAAGAGAAGGGAGCCCCAGGAGGCCAGGAGTGTTGTTAAGACTGTAGCTCTGCCGCCATTTTGCTGCATGAGTAAGACAAGACCCACCCTCCCCTTCTTGGGCTTAGTTCCTCACCTGTAAGATGTGGATACTTCCAGTAGATTTTCTCTAGACCATTTCCCCCTCTGACACGCCACAGTTTCAGCCTGAATGTTCAAACCTGCAATACAAAGACTATTTTAATTTTCAGGATGACAGTGTAGCCTAGTGGCTAAGAGTGTAGGCCCTAGCAGTAGACTACCTGATTTTGAATCCCTGCTCCATCACTCTTTATTTGTGTACCCTCAGGCAAGTTTCTTAATCTCTTTGAGCTTAAATGGCTCACCTGGAGAAGGGGTATCCCAATAGTAGCTGCCTTGTAGTTTTTGGCCAACCATCTAAACTGTGCTGTCTCATATGGTAGTCACTAGCCACGTGCGGCTGGCTATTGAGCATTAAAAATGTGTGTAGTGCGAGTGGGGAATTGAATTTTTAATTAAATTAATAATTAATTTAAATTATTTAAAACTTAAAAGTCAATTAATGTAAAATATTTTTCCATTAAATGCAACTGTATTGTTTTAGTAAGACTACATTTTACTTGAACCACTGTATTGTGTAAGACAGGGGTCAGCAAACTTTTCCCGTAAAGGGCTAGGTAGTGGATATTTTAGGCTTTGTGAGCCATATGGCCTTTGTTGCAAATATCCAACTCTGCCCCAGAACTGTGAAAGCAGAAGTGGACAATATGTAAACAAAAGAGTGTGGCTGTGTTCCAGTGAAACTATTTATGGACATTGAAATTTGTATTTCATAATTTTCACGTCCTGAAATATTTTTCTTTTGATGTTTTCCAAACATTCAAAAATGTAAAACCCATTCTTTTTTTTTTTTAAATTTATTTATTTATTTGGCCATGTTGGGTCTTTGTTTCTGTGCGTGGGCTTTCTCTAGTTGCGGCGAGCGGGGGCCACTCTTCATCACGGTGCGTGGGCCTCTCACTATCACGGCCTCTCTTGTTGCGGAGCACAGGCTCCGGATGCGCAGGCTCAGCGGCCACGGCTCACGGGCCCAGCCGCTCCGCGGCATGTGGGATCTTCCCAGACCAGGGCTCGAACCCATGTCCCCTGCATTGGCAGGCGGATTCTCAACCACTGCGCCACCAGGGAAGCCCAAACCCATTCTTTTTTTAATGGTAATACTATTTTTTAAAACTGAAGTATACCTTGATGTACAATATTATATAAGTTACAGGTATACGGTATAGTGAGTCACAATTTTTTAAGGTTATACTCCATTTGTAGTTATTATAAAACATTGGCTATATTCCCTCTGTTGTACAATACATCCTTATAGCTTATTTTGTACATAATAATAGGCAGCAGGTTGAATGTGGTCCATAGGTATATCCCCAAGATAAATGAATTCATGTCTGTCAAAAACCATTTATAAGAATGTTCACAGCAGCTATATTCCTAATGGCTCCAAACTGGAAACATCCCAAATGTTCATCACAGGAGACTGGATTTAAAAAATTTCAAAAAAAAACAAAAAAAAAAACAACAAAAAAAATTTCAATGTATTCATAAAAATAGATTATTCCATAGCAGTGAAAAAGAATGAACTATGTCTTTGGATGATTATGTGGTGCATTGGATGATTATCACAGACAAAGTGTTGGTCAGAGAAGGTGGTCACAAAGATTAATATTGTATGATTCCATTATGTGAAGTTCTATAATGGCAAAGGTAATCTGTGGATTTAGAAATTAGAATAGGTTGCTAAGTGGGACAAGGCGAGGGGATTAACTAGAAAGGGATATGAAGGCAAATTCTATATGATGGAAATGTATCTTAATTTGGGTGTTTGCTATGAGCTTATACATACATTTGTTAAAAGTCTTCAAGTGGTACACTTAAGCTTTATATAAATCATCCCTCCATACAAAATACTCCTTACGTAATTTAAGAAGAAATCAGTTAGTTGTTAACATTTAACATTATAGTATTTCTTAGTCAAATCCAGATTTCTGGCCATAATGGTCCACATTCCTTCATAGCAACCATCAGCCAAACTGTGCTGTTCCAGTAGGGTAGCCAGTAGCCACACTACTGCGGCGCCTGAGTGCCTGAGATGTGGTGTATCTGAATTGAGGTCTGTGGTACAGGTAAGTACACATGGGGGTTTGAAGCATTAGTCTGAAAAAAGAATGTAAACTATTATATTAATTTTTATCTTGATCACATGCTGTAATCTATAACATTGGGTTAAAATACACTAAATTAATTTCACCTGTATCTTTTGTGCTTTTTTCAATGTTAAAAATTTTAATTGTGACAAAATATATAGAACATAAAATTTACCATCTTCACCATTTTTAAGTGTACAGTTCAGTAGTATTTAGTATATTCACGTTGTTGTGCGACCAATCTCCCCACCTTGCAAAATGGAAACTCCGCCCCCGTTAAACAACTCTTCACTCCCCTTCACCCCCGGCCCCTGGCACCCACCATTCTACTTTCTGTTTTTATGAGTTTGACGATTGATCCCTCATGTAAGTGAAACGATGTAGTATTTGTATTTTTGTCACTGGCTTCTTAACATTTTTTTTTGGTAATGTAGCTACTACACAATTTACAATGATATATGTGGCTGACATTATATTTCCAGTGGACAGCGTTGGAGGACACTGCACAGCAGCTGCCACTTTGTAATTTGCCATTTGTTACTGCATTTATGCTGCTTATGTTTCTTCTAATGAATTGAAGAGATTGCAGTATTTCTTATATTCATGACTCCATCAAACGTGGGAAAACAAAGGATTTTTCCCTTAGAGGGTCACATGTTTAAAAAAGGAGAGGCATAGTTCTCTTTGTGGAAGGGAAAAATAGTCATTTCTATTTAATATACAAAGCATTTCTGTGTTCAAAGAATACAACGTAAGATGCCATTGTGAAACAAATGATTGCTGTGCTCATGGTGTCCTTGGCCCTTATCAGTATTTCATTTGAACTCTTGATGTGTTTCTTGGTGTTAATTCAGTTTGGGAGAAAAGATTCTAAACAACTACTACAAATAAATCTTCTCCTGTGATTACTTGACGTAAATCACTGGATAGCAGGTACTTTATTGATTAATTTTCTAATAAAGTTGCACTGTTACATTTGGTGTACACATGACTAGGAAACAACATTTAGACTGAACATCGACAAACTAGAGTTTTACTTTTCACTTTTTAAAAGCTTGCAGCATTAAAAAAAAAAAAGCTTGCAGCAGCTTAAGAAAAATAGCACCTTCATTAACCTTTTCAATGATAGGGATATCATTATATATGGTTACAATTCTGTTAAGTGAGAGTTGTTTACAACCTTGTAAACAAAGAAAGTACGAGGGAAATTCAGCTGTATTTTGTCTTTTGCTACCGGCGGGGGGAGGGAGGTTCTTTCCCAGGTGAACAATTTTGGAGAAATGCCATAGCCAGGGAAGGAGAGCGTGTGACGTGACGGTGTCCTAAAGGACAGCTGGGGGCTCTAGTGTAATAGTTGATATTCATCAGCCGGGTTTGTGTTCCATTGCTCCCAGAGTTATCTGTTGAACACCAGTGAAACGCTGGTCAGGGAGCTTAAAAATGCCAAGCATTTACTTCTTTTCTCCCTCAAATAGGGCTTGGAAGTAGCATCATCCTCTCATGGGCAGATTAGAGTGCAAGTTATTTTATGTGATCTCGTTCCATGTGTTTTAGATCCTTTTTGCAGACTGAGTTGAAACAAATACCTTTCTGAGAAGAGAACCATAGGATTAGCTGATATTTGATTTACTAAGAATCTAGACTTTCTTTTTTCTTGCCTTTTTTCTTTTGAAGTCCATTCCTGCCTTGAGTGTTGGAGAGCTGCCATGGTTAGGGAAGAGTAAAACATTAAAAATGGTGGCCATCCTGTCTTTAGAGGAAAGTCTTGGTTTAATTTTCCAGATTGGTTATTCTATTTATGTCTCTTGGGCCCTTGGCTGATTGATCACGCAGGGATTTGTCATATTGCCTACTTCTTTAAATCAAATGTGGACATAGCAACTAAAAATAAACATGATGTGGATATTAGAGAACCAGGGGCCTTCTTTGCCTGGGGAGCTGGGATACTGCTTGCTGTTGCTAAGAGGTTTTCTGGCTTTAGCACAGCTTCAATCATTGGAAGTGCAGCTGTGTTTTTGGAAGAGGGAGCTAAGGGAAGGCAGAGGCACACTGATGAGTATTATCCCGAACAATGGATCCAGATGCAAATCATTATGCCTAATCCAGAATATTATACCCATTTTTGGCATTCTTGTGCTGTGTTGTGTGTGATTTGCTGTGCTGAGAACTCGAAGTGTGCCAAAGTATCATTTCTGTTTTCAGAATAGTTTTGTTAGAAATTTGAAAGCTAAGTAAATATACCAGACAGTTGGGTTTCAGCTCTTTGTGGCATAGAGTGTAGCTAATGGTTTTGACAGTAGAATCTGACTGAACGTTGGACTGATTGCTCTAACTTTATACCATTTTCCTTATTCCATTATGAAAAGACAACTGGAGATTGAGTGTGAAAATTGTTTAAGCAGTGACATAAGGTGAGAAAGTGTTGTATGCAGTGGGTTTGTCCTGGGAATGAGGGGCCTTTCTGTAGGGCAGCAGCACTGGCTGGTGAAGAGCCAGCTCTGCCACAGATGAGCTGTGTCTTCTTAGCTCCTTCTGCTCTGTTTCCACGTCTATAAAAGGAGGCTAATGATCATCTTACTGTAGTGAGTTGTGAGGATTAAATGAGTTAATATTTGCAGATCTTAATACAGTGTCTGGCATATAATAAGCACTATATACGTTCTGCCTGCTACTGTTTGTCACTTGATACTGAGTTCTACGATGTCACGTCCTTTTTCTTGGTGCCGAACTGAAGGCTGAAGTGGGAGATCTGTCCAAAACCTGAATTTGTTCTGAGATGATTCAACAGCATTTAAAAACGTTGAGCCAGGATACCGTGTTAAACTGTAGCATTTTTCTATTATGACATTATTATAGGAGTCCTTATTATGTTGAAATCAAATTTAATCTATATTTAGTGTTCTGGAATTTTTCCTCAAAAGTGACTCATCTTTTGGCCATTGAGTTCCCTTTTTTGCAGTTTTCAAATAAAGTCTCACTTGAGCTTCTCTGATTCTGCTCCTAAAGAACTGCCGCTGCCTCGCTTTATGATGTCAAAAACTGATGCTGAGATCCGGTTTGGGAACATGGCTGAGCTGCATGGAACTAAAGTTCAGATTCCATATTTAATCACAGAAAAAAATACCTTCAAAAGAATGGATGATGAGGATAAACAGGTAAATAGTCTGATCAGGCATGTCTGTTTGCTTTTGACCATGAATCCTCACAGAGCAGTGCCTCTTAGCTGCTGTCAAGCTTCCAGTGAATTGCACCATCTGGGTTACAATTATAGACTTGGAAGTGAGCCAGTAAAGTTTCCTTGTAGCAAGGAGAAGAGGCTGATGCCTAGAAATTACCATTACCATGAGCCACCTATGGGCCATTTAGAGCTTACTTTAATGTAGAATTGGGTCTCAAGTAAGGCTACTGATTTAACACACTTATTTGATGTCTCTAATCACCATTTCCAAATGGGTTCTTCGAAATGTAACTTCTAGGAGTGTTTAATAAGTCCTTTCTTCCAAAAAAACCTGGAGAAAAGGTTTCTCTGGTTAAATATGTTTGGAGAATGCTGCTTCATGGACTATTCTCGGGGGAAAGGCTAAATACTCAGTCTTAGACGTTCACAGTGCACATTAGCACAGTAAAAGCCCTGAGAAGTCCTGCAATAAAGAGACATGGAGATCGGCATGTACTAAACTCCTTTCACCAGGGAATCCCTTCTTGGGGAGCATGTTTGGAGTGCCGTGTTGGGAAATGCTGCCATTACCTGTGTAGCCGGAAGAAGAATAGGGTGGATGGGCGTTTAAAATTAGACCACTATTTGCAATAGTCAGATAGTGACTGGTAGAGACCAAAGTGTAAATTCCAGATGAGTGAGCCTATCAAGAAGAGGTAAAATAGACTTACACATTAGTGAACCCTCAGGGCATCAGGGTACATCCCATACTTCCAATGAAGATAAGATACTGAATTATGCAGAAAAGTCAAATTATATTCAATTATAGTATCTTCCATAAGGAAGAGAAATCTGTTATGTTTAGGAAGACCAATCAAAATGTTTTCAAATGCAAGACAATTAAAGGATTAAGTTGGAAAACTAATGTATATGGCTCACCCTGATAATGCTGGATATTTGAGGTATCGTTGCAGAAGTTTCATATTTAAGTTAGGTGTAGCATGTTCTGTTGCTTTCATAATTCTCATATGTTTAAACTAGTTCTTCAGGGATTGATTGATTGATTGATTTTATTTTATTTTTTTTAGGGATTTAGATAAAAAGGTGTACAGGCGCATACCTTGGAGGTAGTGCGGGTTCCATTCCAGACCGCCACAATAAAGCGAGTCACATGACTTTTTGGTTTCCCAGTGCATACAGAAGTTACATTTACACTATACTGTAGTCTACTAAGTGTGCAAGAGCATTAGGGCTAAAAAAACCCCCAATGTATATACCTTAATTAAAAAAATACTTTATTGCTAAAAACTGCTGTCATCTTAGCAATTAGTAGTAGCATCAAAGATTACTGATCACAGATTACCTTAAAAATACAATAGTAATGAAAAAGTTTGAAATATTTGTAAGAATTACCAAAATGTGACACAGGGACGTGAAGTGAGCAAATGCTTTTGGAAAAATGGCGCCAATAGACTTGCTCGATGCAGCGTTGCCACAAACCTTCAATTTGTTAAAAAAAAAAAAAGAGTAATATCTGTGAAGTGCAATAAAACGAGGTATGCCTGTATCAGAATCTTCAGCCAATACTCTTTGGCATGTTTTCCCACCAGCATTTGGAGAGGAATGAGGGTCCACTATCCCAGGATGGTTGGATGCCCTGGGAACTTTCCAGGCCCATCCCCTGGCTGCGTGATTGAGGACACATCCTTTCACTTCAGTCTGGGCTTATGCTAGGCCCACCCAGTCTGTGGGTGTGAGCTTACAATTCAAAGCAAATATTCTTTTCTTTTACTTGAAAAGGAGTACTTGATTAGTATCTCAGATTGCATTATTATTATTATTTTTGACTAAGAGCACCTATATAGTCTCTATATTGATGAAAAGTACTGTTTCCTCATTACTTGGGTATTCCAAAGTTACCAGTCTATTGGTAGCATTAAAAAAAAAAAAAAAAAAAAAAAAAAGGAGGAAACCCAGTAGCCGAGTTAGAAGGTTGCTTGTCTTGCCTGGGGTCCTACATAAAGTTCACATTCGAGTTGAGATTTGAATTGTAGTTTATTAAGGCTCCATCCTAGTGTTTAGGAATAGGCTAGTTGGAGTGGTTTACCCATAATGAATTGTTTTGCAATTTCTCAGTATAAAAAAAAAAGCTGGCATTTTACTTTGGCTAGCCAGGTCCCAGAATATTTAGCATTAACCATTTAAAATATTAAAAAAATAGCCACATTGTTGGAAGACTTGGTAAGTGTAAATCCAGGAAATAGGAGCCTTTATTAATGAATGAAAATTGAATCTGTTCACGAAGAGATCAAAATTGGGGAGTATGAATGTTATTTCATGTGATCAGTGTCTTTCGTTTCCCCAAGGAAAATATTATTGGAGTAACTGGAAGTGTTTCAGGCTTGTTTTAGTAATTTAGGTAACTGAGCTCCGGCGAGACTGTTCTCTGGGAGACTTCTGAATCCTCAGACACTGCTTTTTAACCAAGCTGCGTTTCTGAGAAAATATTCTCCTCCATTTATTAAAGCAGCCTGCTTACTGGCAGTAGAGTTGCGTTATACTTCATAACTGCAGCTCAGAGCGCCAGGCTCCTTGAGTGATCGTCTCTGAACTCTGCTCTGGTTCTTTGAAGCAGGAAACGCAGTCTCCCACGATGTCACCCCTCGCCTCCCCTCCTTCTTCCCCGCCTCATTACCAGAGGGTGCCCTTGAGCCATGGCTACAGCAAACTGCGGAAAAGCACGGAGCAGATGCATCCAGGTAAGAGGCCAGCTGTCCCAGGCAGTGTCTTAGAGGCTCCTTCATCTATCGGGCAGCAACGCCACCAGCTGCTCAGTCTCCTGACTTAATTACCTCTGGCTTTGGAGACAGGGCTCAATTTAATTTTATACTCTCAAGCAAGGTTAAAAAAAATATAAAATGAAATCTGTGTTAGTAATGCCTTGTTTTCTGTCCTACAAACTAGTTCATCTTTAGACTTGTAGATAATGATTTAGATGATTTAATCCTTCATATACAAGTTTCGTTACACAGGAACATAGCACATGAAGGATTTGTATTGTTTTGGAATAGTTATTCCTTTCTGCAAAGCCACCAAACATATTTATATGATAACTGCTCTTATGAAACTACTTAAAAAATAGAACTCTGCAGAAGAGTTGATTCAACCTTTAAAGACTGAGCACATAAATGAAAATATTTAGCTCTTGTGTTTGGGACTAAGAATAAGGGAAATGCCAGGGGAGGCATCGTGCTCAGGTGTGTGAAGTGCCCAGTTGTGGGGTTGCCTGCTTGCTCACATTTGCACTGTGCTGGCCATGTTAGTGGTAGAATACGTTACTTGCTTCTGAGAATGACTTGCAGAGTTGACTCCCTGGCTGCAATGCTTAAAGCTCCATAAATTCACGGCAGCATCTTGTCCTTGTGGGGCTCAGGTTCCTAGCTTAAGATATGACCAATTAAAGGTATTCTAGAATTGGATATCCATAACTCCCCCCCCCCCGCCTTTTTTTAAAATTCTGTGAGCTGTAACTGAAAGTGACCCAGTTTCTGCAGGTTTTTGCTGCATTGAAAATAGTGGTGACTTCTAGAGGGAAACAGATTTAAAAAAAAAATGTGTGCTAGGCTGGACTGAAGAGAGACTATAATCTTGCCGAGAGAAGCAGGTGTAGCATGATGGAAAAATCTTTTGATTGGAATCAGAAGGTGAGGGTTTATGTGACTAGCTATGTGACCTTGGGCAAGCCACTTACTGCTCTGAACCATGATTTTCCTCTCCTCTTTTTAAATGGAGTAATAGTATCCTATAGGGGTGTTGTGAGGATAAGCGAGAACATGAGTATAAAATCTGATTGGAAATTGAATCCTATGCAAATGCAAGATAACGTTGTTGGGGGATAGGAACGAAAAATCACTCCCCTGGAACCTGAGTGTCCCATTGGTGTCTGAAACAAAACGGGGTTGAGAATTCTTCATTTTCCTTATAGTCTCTCCTGCCGAATTTCCCTATTTTTAGAAGTGGGTTTTTTTTCCTTAATTTCATCTGGGTTTGGAAATTGGAGTACTATGCCTAGCATGGTGTCTAGTTTTTGGATTTTAATTCACAGGTGAGTCGTTTTTTGTTCTACCGAGTCACCAGGTTCTACTCTTTTTTTCTGATATTCCTTAAAAAACTTGTCTGTACCAGCTCTCTCTGCTTCATGCTCCATTTTCTCCTCATTCCATTCAAATTGGGCTTTCATTCCCCCAGTGGCAAGGAAATGACCTGCTTCTCTCCTTCGCTCTTTTAGCGCGTGTGTCAAGGTTTTCCATGCTTTCATTCTTTCTGAGCCCTTTTTAAAAAAAAAGTGAGGTAAAATTTACATGTGATAAAATGCACACGTTTAAAATCTTCAACTTGAGGGACTTCCCTGGCGGTCCAGTGGTTAAGACTTCGCCCTCCAGTGCAGGGGTGCGGGTTTGATCTCTGGTCAGGGAGCTAAGATCCCATATGCCTTGGGGCCAAAACAAAACAAAACAAAACAAAAAACCAAAAAAAAAACCACCCCAAAACATAAAACAGAAGCAATATTGTAACAAATTCAATAAAGACTTTAAAAATGGTCCACATCAGGACTTCCCTGGTTGCGCAGTGCTTAAGTATCTGCCTGCCAATCCAGGGGACACGGGTTCGAGCCCTGGTCCGGGAAGATCCCACATGCTGCAGAGCAACTAAGCCCATGCGCCACAACTACTGAGCCTGCGCTCTAGAGCCCACGAGCCACAACTACTGAGCCTGCGGGCCACAGCTACTGAAACCCATGTGCCTAGAGCCTGTGCTCTGCAACAAGAGAAGCCACCGCAATGAGAAGCCTGCGCACTGCAACGAAGAGTAGCCCCCGCTCGCCGCAACTAGAGAAAGCCTGCACACAGCAAGAAAAACCCAACACAGCCAAAAATTAAAACAAAAAAAAGGTCCATATCAAAAAAGAACTCTTTAAAATAAAATAAAATCTTCAATTTGAGTTTTAACAAATGGATATACTCATGTATCCACCATTTTGATCATGAATAAAATATTTCCCTACTATATGATCCAGCAATTCCACCCCTGAGTATATATCTGAAGAAAATGAAAGCACAAATTTGAAAAAATACATGGACCCCAGTGTTCATAGCAGCATTATTTACTATAGCCAAGGTATGGAAGCAACCTAAGTGTCCATCAACAGATGAATGAAGAAAGAAGATACACGTACATACACACACACAATAGAATATTACTCAGCCATAGAAAAGGATGAAATTCTGCCATTTGTAGCAATGTGGATGGACCTAAAAAGGGAATTACGCTTAGTGAAATAAGTCAGACAGAGAAAGACAAGTACTGTATGTTATCACTTATATGTGGTATCTAAAAAATAAAATAGATGAATAAATATAACAAAACAGAAACCTACTCACAGATATAGAGAACAAACTAGTGGTTGCAGGGTGGGGGAGTAGGGGACTAAGAGGTACAAACTACTATGTAGGAAATACATAAGCTACAAGGATATATTGTGCAGCACAGGGAAATACAGCTATTATTTTATAATAACTTTAAATGGAATATAATCTATAAAAATATTGAATCACTATGCTGAAATTAATATTGTAAATCAGCTATACTTCAGTAAAAAAGTAGTCTGCTTGACATTAAAACCAACATTTCCATCACCTCAGAGATGCCCCTTTCCAGTCACTCCCTCCCCGCCCGTGCCCCCCCAGTGCAAGCATAGTTCTGATTTTTATCATCGTAGGCTAGTTTTGCTTTTTCTAGAACCTCATATAAATGGAATCATATTGAATGACTGTACTCTCGGGTGTCTTTCCCTCAGCATAGTGGTTAAGATTCTCCATGGTGTTGTATCTCAACAGTTTGTTCCTTTTTATTACCCAGTATTGTTCCATGGTATGAATGTATCATGGTGTGACGATCCATTCTTCTGTTGATGGACATTTAGGTTATTTCCAGGGTTTGGCTGTTATGAATAAGGATGCTATGAACATTTGTGTGTGTCTTTTTGTGACATTGTTGTCATTTTCCTGACACCTAGGAGTGGAATTACTGCACCTTAGGGTAGGTGTATAAGAAACTGCCCCAGTTTCACCAAGTGGCTGCATACTCCCACTGGCAATATATGAGAGTTCAGTGCTCCTTGCCAGCAGTTGGTACTCTAGTTTCTTTCTTCAGTGTTTTTAATCTTAGCTATTCTATTACATGTGAAGTGACATCTCCTTGTGGGCACTCTTTTGTTCTTGAAACATTGTTTTCTAAGTTTCTGTTGCCCCTTCCTACATCGTGATCCTTAAACTTGGATTTATGCATTTTCAGAAAGCAGCTTAGCTGCTAGGACAATTTTCTAGGAATACATTTTTCTGGGGTTGTTCTCTGTCCAAGACCCTGCCATGATTCCTGGCTAATGGGGTGTATGTGTATGTTTTAAATCAGACTGAGCATCTTTGGACCAGTCTGTGATTCAGAGCCTCTCTTCTGCCTCTCTTCTGGGCTCCTGCTAGCTTCCCTTGCTGGATGTATCTATAGCTTATGCTCATTGGGTAAGACTTACGTGTCAGGCATTGTTCAGAGTTCTTTATGTGCACTATTTTCTACTTACCACAACGCTCAGGGGCAGATACTGCCATCTGTATTTTATCTATATTTTAAAAGATGATGTTTAAATCGCAGTAATACTTCTTCCCACTCAACCTGTTTCTGGTCTCCAGAGGCAACTACTTTCTATCCTTTTTTAAAAATTGTTTATTTTTTTAACTGAAGTACAGTTGATTCACAATGTTTCAGTGTACAGCAAAGTGAATCAGTTATACATATATGTATATGTATTCTTTTTCAGATTCTTTTCCATTATAGGTTATCACAAGATATTGAATATAGTTCCCTGTGCTATGCAGTAGGTCCTTGTTATCTATCTTATATACAGTAGTATCTGTTAATCTCAAATTCCAAATTTATTCCTCCCCTCCTTTGCCCTTTGGTAACCATAAGTTTGCTTTCTATGTCTGTGAGTCTATTTCTGTTTTGTAAACACTTATTTATTTATTTATTATTTATTTATTTTTTGGCCTCTCCACACAGCATGTGGCATCTTAATTCCTCAACCAGGGATTGAACTCGCGTCCCCTTCAGTGGAAGTGCGGAGTGTTAACCACTGTACCCCCAGGGAAGTCCTGTATCACTTTTTTAGATTCCACATATAAGTAATATATTTTTCTTTCTCTGACTTACTTTGCTTAATATGATAATCTCTGGGTCCATCCATGTTGCTGAAAATGGCATTATTTCATTCTTTTTTATGGGTAAATATTCCATTGTATGTATATGTGTGTATATATATATAAATATACACACCACATCTTTTTTTATCCAGTCATCTGTTGATGGACATTTAGGTTGCTTCCATGTCTTGGCTGTTGTGAATAGTGCAGCTTTGAACATTGGGGTGCATGTATCTTTTCAAATTAGACTTTTGTCCAAATATATGCCCAGGAGTGGGATTGCAGGAGCATATGGCAACTCTATTTTTAATTTTTTAAGGAACTTCCATACTGTTCTCCATAGTAGCTGTACCAATTTACATTCCCACCAACAGTGTAGGAGGGTTCCCTTTTCTCTACACCCTCTTCAGCATTTATTATTTGTAGACTTCCTTTTTTTTTTTTCTTTTTTTTTTTTTTTTGCGGTACGCAGGCCTCTCACTGTTGTGGCCTCTCCCGCTGCGGAGCACAGGCTCCGGACGCGCAGGCTCAGCGGCCATGGCTCACGGGCCCAGCCGCTCTGCGGCATGTGGGATCTTCCCGGACCGGGGCACAAACCCACGTCCCCTGCATCGGCAGGTGGACTCTCAACCACTGCACCACCAGGGAAGCCCCATTTGTAGCCTTTCTGATGATGGCCATACTGACCAGTGTGTGGTGATACCTCATTGTAGTTTTGACTTGAATTTCTCTAATAATTAGCGATATTGAGTATCTTTTCATGTGCCTGTTGGCCATCTGTTTGTCTTCTTTGGAAAAAATGTCTATTTAGGTCTTCTGCCCATTTTTTTATTGAGTTGTTTGTTTTTTTGATATTGAGCTGTATGAGCTATTTGTGTATTTTGGAAATTAAGCCCTTGTCAGTCACATTGTTTGCAGATATTTTCTCCCATTTCACAGGTTGTCTTTTCATTTTGTTTATGGTTTCGTTTGCCGTGCAAAAGCTTTTGAGTTTAATTAGGTCCCATTTTAAAATTTTTGTTTTCATTACTCTAGGAGACAGATCCAAAAATATATTGCTCTGATTTATGTCAGAGTGTCCTGCCTATGTTTTCCTCTAGGAGTTTTATAGTGTCTGGTCTTATATTTAGGTCTTTAATCCATTTTGAGTTTATTTTTGTGTATGGTGTTAGAGAATGTTCTAATTTCATTCTTTTACAGGTAGCTGTCTACTTTCCCCAGCGCCACTTATTGAAGAGACTGTCTTTTCTCCACTGTATATTATTGCCTCCTTTGTCGTAGATTAATTGACCATATGTGCATGGGTTTATTTCTGGGCTCTCTATCCTGTTCCATTGATCTATGTGTCTGTTTTTGTGCCAGTACCATACTGTTTTGATGAGTGTAGCTTTGTGGTATAGTCTAAAGTGAGGACGTGTGATTCCTCCAGCTCCATTCTTTTTTTAAAAATACATTTATTTATTTATTTTTGGTTGCAATGGGTCTTTGTTGCTGCACGTGGGCTTTCTCTAGCTGCGGCGAGTGGGGACTGCTCTTTGTTGCGGTGCATGGGCTTCTCATTGCGGTGGCTTCTCTTGTTGCAGAGCACAGGCTCTAGGTGCGAGGGCTCAGTAGCTGTGGCTCGCGGGCTCTAGAGCGCAAGCTCAGTAGTCGTGGCGTGCAGGCATAGTTGCTCCACGGCATACGGGATCTTCCCAGACCAGGGCTCGAATCCATGTCCCCTTCATTGGCAGGCAGATTCTTAACCACTGCGCCACCAGGAAAGCCCTTCAGCTCCATTCTTTTTTCTCAAGATTGTTTTGGCTGTTTGGGGTCTTTGTTTCCATACAAATTAAAAAAAAATTTTGTTTTAGTTCTGTGAAAAATCCATTGGTAATTTGATAGGGATTGCATTGAATTTGTAGATTGCCTTGGGTAGTGTAGTCATTTTAACAGTATTGATTCTTCCAGTGCAAGAACATGGTATATATTTCCGTTTGTTTGTGTCGTCTTCCGTTTTCTTTCATCAGTGTCTTATAGTTTTCTGAGTACATGTCTTTTGCCTCCTTAGGTAGGTTTATTCCTAGGTATTTTATTCTTTTTGATGTGATGGTAAATGGGATTGTTTCCTTAATTTCTCTTTCTGATACTTCTTGGTTAGTGTATAGATATGCAACAGATTTCTTCATATTAATTTTGTATCCTGCTACTTTACTGAATTCACTAATGTGCTCTAATAGTTTTTTGGTGGCAGCTTTAGGATTTTCTCTGTATAGTATCATGTCATCTGCAAACAGCGGCAGTTTTACTTCTTCCTTTCCAATTTGGATTTCTTTTATTTCTTTTTGTTGTCTGATTGCTATGGCTAGGACTTCCAAAACTATGTTGAATAAAAGTGGTGAGAGTGGGCATCCTTGTCTTGTTCCTGATCTTAGAGGAAATGCTTTCAGCTTTTCACCATCGAGTATGATGTTAGCTGTGCGTTTGTCTTATATGAGCTTTATTACATTGAGGTATGTTCCTTCTAGGCAGAGGCAACTACTTTTGACTCTTATAACCTGTTTCTTGATATCTAATGTCTTATCTTAAAATCAATGTCTGTTCTACTTTTTCCTATACATCTTATTCTGATGTATCAATTCTAGGTATCTTCTCACTTAAGAGCATGGGCTGTGATGTCCGTCTCCTGGGCCTAAAGGTAGACTTAGTGGGCCTACATTTCTAATTTCTGTCCATTTCTAGCCTCTGTGACTATGGGTATTTTGCTTTTCTCAGCCTCAGTTTCCCTTATCTGTGAAATGGAATAATCTCTGCCTCAGAGGTTTGCTCTGTGGATGAAACGAGGAATGTTATATAAACATCTGTTCCTAGCATAACTCGTGGCACATTGTAGGTGCTCAGATATTCCCTCATATTTCCTTTTGTGTCTCTAGAATCTGGCACCCGTTTTATTTATATTTATTTATTTATTTTGCGGTACGCAGGCCTCTCACTGTTGTGGCCTCTCCTGCTGCGGAGCACAGGCTCTGGACGCGCAGGCTCAGCGGCCATGGCTCACGGGCCCAGCCGCTCCGCGGCATGTGGGATCTTCCCGGACCAGGGTACGAACCCGTGTCCCCTGCATTGGCAGGTGGACTCTCAACCACTGCGCCACCAGGGAAGCCTCCGTTTTATTTTTGAAGCTCTTAAGTATTCTTGAAAGTCACCTTCTGGATATCATTCATTGGGTGACTGCAGATGGGGAGTCTTTATGGGGCAGTTAGTTGTGGTCTCTGTTCTAGTTTGACACGAATCTCAGAGTGATGAAATCTTTAGGGTTCATTTTATACTCCTCCCCTTGGAGAAAGGTGGTACTTCTAGTTCCTTATTCAGCCTCTTATAAGGGGATCTAAGAATTGTTTATTTTGCATTGAGTTGCATGTTTCAGGCTTTATTTGGGAGGAAGGAGAGTAGAGGCAACGAGCCTTTTACCTTTTACCTTTTTACCTCCTGAGTTCAGCTTTAGTTGAGGAGCGAGGCAGGAGTCAGACTGATGGTGGCCTGAATATCAGCTGTGGTACCAGTAGAGCTGATTGGAGCACGTGTCTAAGATTTGCGACCAGAGGGCTTTAGACACTCATCTTTCCAGTCACAGGCAGGTGTGGACAACTCAGGCTTCCCACAGGAGTAGGAAGAGAAAATTTGCCATTGAGGCCAGGCTTCTCCAAAAATGACCCACCGTGCGGCTGAGTGTTCAGGCTTTATTGATAAGATGTGTTTGTCTCTTCCAAGGGAAGGAAGACCCTTGTTGGTGAGGGACTGGAGCCATGGGCCAGGCGCCCTCCCTCCACACGTGTCCCTCCTGAGCAGTAGAAGCTCCCTCCCTCTGAGGGGAGCCAGAGGCAGAGGCATGTGAGGTCAGCTTCCCAGGAGAAGCTCATGACCACTGGTATCGCAGCCGTGGTACAGTTTGCTGTGGTTCAAGCCTCCTGACAGGAGTTAAATTTGATGTTCCATCTAAATGGAATGATCTTAAAAATCCTTCTTTGAGGGCAGCACCTGCTTACCATGTGAGGCTTATTTAAGATTTGGACTGTGTGTTCTCTGTGTATGTTTCTTTTGCAGGTTTTGTATTTTTAATACATTCTTAGCAGGGTCAGGAAATCCATGTCATGGTTTGCCAGGCAGTGATTTTGATGTTTTAATGTAATTTAATGTGTTATAATACTGTGTTCCAGTTCCTTGGAGGAAATACAAAGAGCAGTTGTGAGCCAAGAGTGGTTTGTTGTTCTTAACGTGCTGTTATACCTTCTTTATTTTAAAAAGTTCAAAGTACGCTGAAGGTGATGCCATTTTAGGCTGCTCTGCTGTCTCTACCTAATTTTATTTATAAGAAGCTACAGAAAAAAGGCATTTTACTTGTTTATATACTTCCAAAAACCTGAACTGTTAACCCACAGAGATCAGAAATGGTTTCATTTTAAGTGATAATTTCTCCTTTCTGTTGGAGCTGAATACTACCTGGTTACATTTAACTTTTCCTACCATATTGGCAAGGTTGTTATTAAGTGTTCTGGAAATAAAAGGAATGAAAAAAATGCATTCATTTTGGTGGCTTAAAACCTTTTCTTAAAGGTAGCAAAATTATTTTTAGTTTGGTTATTAAGTGATAAGATAATAAATATAAAATGCATTTATTCCTTTTTGTAGTTTTCTCTACTTGGTTTTACATTCTTTCCGTTAAGGAAAAGATAACAGTGGCATTTATTTTCAAAAATAAAACAAAATAGGGGCTTCCCTAGTGGCGCAGCGGTTAAGAATCCGCCTGCCAATGCAGGGGACACGGGTTCAAGCCTTGGTCCGGGAAGATCCCACATGCCGCGGAGCAACTAAGCCCATGCGCCACTACTACTGAGCCTGCACTCTAGGGCCCAGGAGCCACAACTACTGAGCCCACGTGCCACAACTACTGAAGCCCACGCGCCTAGAGCCCGTGCTCCTCAACAAGAGAAGCCACCACAATGAGAAGCCCATGCACCGCAACGAAGAGTAGCCCCCGCTCGCCGCGACTAGAGAAAGCCTGCGTGCAGCAAGGAAGACCCAATACAGTCAAATAAATAAATTTTAAAAAAAGTATTAACAAAATAAAATAAATGACAATGTTGATTCTTAATGTTCAAAATGCATATTCCTTTTCTTCTTTGGGGGTGTGGATGATGAATGGAAGCCTTTTAAATAGCAGGGTATATGTAGAATTTACCTTATATTTAGAATTTGAACCCTTAAAACATGGCACTTTTCTTTCTTTCTTTTTTTTTTTTCTTTTTTTTCTTTTGCGGTATGCGAGCCTCTCACTGCTGTGGCCTCTCCCGTTGCAGAGCACAGGCTCCGGACGCGCAGGCTCAGCGGCCATGGCTCACGGGCCCAGCCGCTCCGCGGCACATGGGATCTTCCCGGACCGGGGCACGAACCCGTGTCTCCTGCATCAGCAGGCGGACTCTCAACCACTGCGCCACAAGGGAAGCCCATGGCACTTTTCTAACTACTCTCATTATTTTTTATCCCAGTTTAGATTCACACCATTCCACCTTTCTAATTTATTCCTAATCTTAACCTGATATAAATATTTTCCTGCCTTATCATGAATTGGGTGACTGTCTTTAGATTGTTCAGTTAAATTGTACCCAGGGGCACCAAGGTTTGTTTGTCTTAGGTTGCCCTATCCCTGTAAACTCTAATTCTTTTGCTAATTCTTCCCTGAAAAGCAGACACTGTAGCAATTTGTGTGTGAAATCATAATTTTTGGGTGGAATCTTTGTCTACCATGCTGACTTTCCCTCCTGCTGTTTCAGCTCCTTATGAAGCTAGACAGCCCCTTGTCCAGCCTGAGGGACCCTCGTTGGGGGGCCCAGGAGCCAAACCCCTTCGGCATCAGGCTTCCCTTATCCGGGTAAGTGACGCTGCTGTGGGGTTATGCCAGTGGGAGACTTCGGGGGTATGGCTTCTTGATGGCCCTGTTTTTGTTTGTTTGTTTGTTTTGTTTTTGTAAGCAGGACATAAAACTGCCCCCTAATGCAAATATTGTACTTCTTGTTCTGTTGCTTATGTATTTTCCTAAATCGTTTCTACTGTGTGTGTTTCTCCCCTTCTCAGTGTCTCTAGACTAATCCGGGCTGGTTCTTAGTCTTTGGTATGTCTAAAATGCCCTTCCACCTTTATCTGCTTAATCAGTAGGCACCTCCTTCAGGAGGCCTCTACTTTTTCCAAAACAGCCTATCTTATCTCTGCCTTATTCTTTAATATTACTTATTCAGTGCATAGTTCGCTATTGCCCATTTTGTTTTGTGCCTCCAGTTATACTGCAAGCTTTGGAAGGCAGAGGTGGTTCTCCTGTATTTTCTCTCAGTGCCTAGTTCAATGCTGTTTGGAGAACAGTTATTTTACAAGTGGCAGCAACTAGTTTCCTGTTTGTAATCGATACCATATGGCAGAAGCACAAGTGATCTCCCAGTTTCTCCTGGCTACACCACAACTTAGCAAATTTCAGCTTCCCTTTCTCCAGTGTTTCCTTTGGATAAAGAGCTCTTATTTTTTCCCGTGTCTGCAACTGTTATCTTGTGTAGTATTTCTGAGTCCTATGCTGGTGAAGTCATAGTCCCAAAAAAGGGTGTATGTGTATGTCAGCATGAGAAAAACCCTGAGAAAACTGGATTGGCTGTTTGATTCTAAAGACAAGAGGAAGTAGGGTGGTTTGTATAACATTTCAATTGTCCAACTTAGGAAGGAGGATCATTGATGCTCAGGGATTTCTCACAGTAGACCGGTGATGTCAGATAGTCCCATAAAGAAATGGGCTGGTATTCTAGAAGAGAATAAACAAGGCAAAGGGAGATTGAGGTGTTCACTTTATAGCCTCTGGGGATGTGGCTCTGTGTTAGGCGTGGTACAGAACTTAACTTCTGAGGTAGAACTCTGTGTACAAAGAATTTTCTTAAAGGTGGTAGATAATTCAGCCATATGCTGTGTATTTGTGTATAATTCTTCCTCCAACTATCAGATCTAGGTATTGTTGTATCTCTTAGTATAGATGAGGTAACTGGCCGAGAGAGGTCAAGTCATGGGTCTAAGGTTTCATTCATAACTAGTAAGTGGCAGAGCCAGAATTCGAACCAGGCCTGCCCAATGTCAAAACCTGCTCTTTCAAATACTTTCCTATATACATTAGAGTCCCATGTTACAAGGAGGCTAGGTTCTAGAGTTGCTGTATAAATAAACATAGGGTGTAGTAAAAATATTCCTGAAATTCCCTTATTGGTACCTAGGTCCAGTAGAGCTCAGTTTTACCCCCAAGTTGGAACAGACAGTTGTTTCTTCAGCTGAGCCGCAGATGGAGTAGTTGGCTGCATTTAGAGGTCCTGTGGTACAAAAATACGTGTTTTTAAACATGAGAATCACACCCACTGTGGAGTGATGGTTACATTAGGAAAGGTATCGGAGGGACTGGGATTCATGTAAAAAATCTGTGAGGTGTGGCCATGCATGTTTCTACAGAGTCTGTTCTAGTGCTGTGGAGACCACATCCTGAACTGTTAGAATGACGGTCAAACAAGCAGTAAATCCCGAACCTCGCCGTGGTTGGATGGGGCTCACTGGGCCCCTTCTGCGTAGCCACCTGGCTGAGATGGCCATGGGCTCTCACTTGGACTGGTGTCCTGGGACTTCTCTTCTAATCTCTAGGTCCGTTTTTCTGCTGGTAAACGTGCTTCTTGAGCGCTTCAAGCAACTAATGTTTACTAAATACCTATTAAGTGCCAGGTATTGTGTTGAGAATACAAAAATGAGGTATAACACATCCAGTCCCTGCCCTCATGGAGCTTATAGACTCTTGGAGGAGATGGCCATTGATCAGACCATCACAAAGTAAATATATAATTATGATATGTGGTGAGTGGAAATTACAGTGTGGTTTGAGGATGAAAAATGGCGGCGGGAAGTTAGGTCCTGGCCTTGGCAGGCAGGGGCTGATCAAGGAAGGCTTGCAGAGGGGAGTCACACTCCAGCTGAAAGGGAAAGCGTTGAACCATGTTAACCAGGTGGGGGGTGGGGCGGGGGAGAGCAGGCAAGAGGATAGAGGGAGCTGTGCGTACAAAGATGTTTTCTATGAGCTTAGCACTTTATACACACCTCTCTTGCAGTGCTCAGAGCTATCTTATGAGGTAATTCCTGTCATCCCATTTTTCAGATGACAAAACCTGAAGTATAAAGACCTTACTTAGTTTGCCTTCGATCACAGCTAGGAACTGGTAGGGCTAGAGTTCAAACACTGGACACGATTTCCTGGCCTTTGTCTCAGGAACCGCATGGATGGTGATGTCATCTGTTAAGCCTAGAAGCCCTGAATGAAAAGCTAGTGTTGGGAGTATTGAGGCAAGATCATGAGATCGGTGTTGCATATTGGAATTTGAGCTTTAGAGACAGCCAAGAGGACGTGTCAAGGAGTTGGTAGGATATATGGGGCTGGAGCTCTGGGGAGAGCTGGGGCTGGATAGAAGTATTTGGCAGCCAATGGCCGTTAGAAGGACTCATGGGATTGTGCAGAAAAGCCAGACACGTTCTCACCCAGGTCCAGGCAGACTCTGCATGCCCTTGGGCAAGTTCCTTCTCTTTTCTGTAACACGAATGAGCTGGAATGGATTTAACAGACCATTGTAATACTCTGCAGCAGTCTGATTCCCTTAATGTTTGTTTGGTGTCAGTGTAGGTCCCCCCTCCTGTTTGGAGCATTGCCTTCTGTTTAAGATGAGAGCAAGGGGCCTTTTTCGGGACAGCAGTCTGTGGTTTTCATGGCTGATGTGTTTTTCTTTCTTCAGTTCTTAGGTTTCCTTCTTACTCCTTTCAGCTTGGTTTGGTTGAACTCCATGTCCCAGACAGCAAAATGCCAACCTGAGTTAGCCATGTAGATGAGAGGATGTAAAGTGGAAGATTTTGGTGGTAGGGGATTAATAGGGATTGGGTGTGATGCCAGGCTGGGCTGGGGTCACTCATTCCCCATGTTGCCATGTGCTTGGGCTGATGGCAGCCTCGCTCTGTCCTAGCTTCCTCTGTGGCCTTGTATTCAAGTCCTTCCTGCCTGATTGGAAGAGGAGTGGCCTCTGGGAACGGGGGAAGGCTTTTAGGGACTCTGAGTCAGCAGTGTTGCAGCTCATGGGCTTGGCATTTCAGAGGTGCTTATGTGGAATTCAGTCCCAGCCATTGGAATGAACAGTCTTAGTATTTTCGCACTTTTGATTTTTTCGTTCAGGTGTTGGATGTTTTTCCCCTTGAAATTTCAGATACTGAGCACATCCTATGTTGGTGGGTGGTTGACAGTGGTGTGTAAAGAAATGGTAAATAATCTTCCCTGCTTCTCTGTCGTGGTGTGTTGATAGGTCATTTTGTGGTTTACTGTTCACAAGTGATCCTAACCACGTAGGTCACGTAGTCGTTTGTGATTTTGCTGGCGTGGGTTTAGAATTGACCCTCCTGCTCCCATTGTCCTCTCTTGGTTTGTCTCCTGCTTCTGTGACTGCCTCTTCCTAAGCTTTTTATTTCAATTTCCCTCCTTCACCTGCCCCTTGCGTGTTGGGGATCCCTGGGTCTAGTTCTCACTCTGTTACTATTTAGCTACATGGAGCCTGATGGCCACATCTCACCACCTGCCAGATGTCTTCACTTGAATGTCCCACTGTCACTTTTTTTTGTTTTTTAAATATTTATTTATTTATTTATTTGGCTGCCCCAGGTCTTAGTTGCAGCACGTGGGATCTTTGTTGCCGCGTGCGGAATCTTCGTTGTGGCATGTGGGATCCTTTTTTTTTTTTTTTAAATGATAGTTGCGGCATGCGAACTCTTCGTTGCGGCATGCATGTGGGATCTAGTTCTCCGACCAGGGATTGAAATGGGCCCCCTGAATTGGGAGCATGGAGTCTCAGCCACTGGACCACCAGGGAAGTCCCCCCACTGTCACTTTAAACATGTCTTTTCCCACAAAAGCAGTTCTCACCCTCCCGCCCCTGGCTCCACGCCCCTGGCACGTGGGCCAGTACACGGCTGGCTGTTTCTGATGCCCCTCTCATCCCGTCTGCCCATCGGCTACTGAGTACTAGCCATATCACTTTCTAAATACCTCTCTCCATTGTCTGTTTCTCTGCACTTCCTCAGTTCATGCTGCCCTCTGTCACCTAATCTAATCTGTCAGCCTCTGACTCTTTCTTCCTGCTTCCACCACTGGCCTCTTCAAATCCGTTATCCTCGTCTTGGACAAAAATCATCCTAAAAAACACGAATGTGATCCTCCTGCCCCCTTGATTGAAGCCTGTCCCTCTCTGCCCACTGCTCCCAGCAGATCACCCGCGGCTCTCGGGGCGCTGGTGTCGGGCCCCTGCGCACCCCCGTAGCCACAGCAGGCCCCGCACAGCTGCCCAGTGTTTCCCACACAGTCAGTGTTCTCTGCATGGGAACCTTACTCTTCAGCCTCGGTCTTATCTTCTGGGTTTTCTCCTTTGTCTCAATTCATCTATGCTTTTTCTCCATTGATAACACGAAGTGTGAGAACTTTCTAATATTTCTTGTACGTGTGAGGTTAACGTATTTTCATTCTTAAAAAGCAGTTCATTGCTCGTCTGCTCATTTATCCGTGAGGATCAGCTGGAGGGATGGGCGTCTGATCTTTCTTGGTTTTCCTTCCCAAAGGCAGCCAGTGTGGTCTGTTTGTTTTGTATTATCCTGGGAATGTTTTATGCGTATATGAGCAAATACAGGTATTCTTATATATCTAATATATGCAGTATACCTTTACCTGGTTTTAGGGAGACTGGTTTGGGAAATGCAATTTCCTTCCAGCCAGATCCCACTAAAAAATATCTTTTATTTTAAACCAAACACACTTACTTTTTTTTTTTCCACACTTACTTTTTAAACCCAAAACATACATGCTGTGATTTTTTTTTTCTCTTTATGGAAGGATGAACTTAACAGTCTTTTGGGGGCAAATTCTCAATACTTGGTGCTCTTCTTATTTCAAAGACAAAATAATGACAAACAGAATTTAGAGAACTTTATCATCGTGCCATTCTAATTGGGGGTTTGGCTATGTTTTCAGTGAAAGTTTTCTGATGAACAGGTATAGGAGGAGATGTTAGACATTGGTAGCCAGCCACCATATAAATCTAAAAGTCTGCAACTTGAAAAACATGTATTTAACTTAGTTGTCTCCTTTTTCCCCTCATTCTCAGTCAATCTCAATTTCTTGCCGTGCCCCCCTACCCTACCCCATAGGTACTTATGGCCAGAGATGGGTACGGTCTGCTCCTTTGGTCCTTTTGGTGTGGATCTAAATAGCAAAGACCGTGTCATGGGTGGTGAAAGAAATGAATACCCCCACGCTCTGTTGGAGTGGTGTTGGCATAAATCCGGAGAGAATTGATAGTCACCACAAGTGAATTGTTCATTCTAAGAGTTTTGATGGGAACAGGGAGAAACAGTCTTTCTGGGAGGCTGACACTGCACTGAGAGAACTTTCTGTGGTGGGAAAGCTATTTTATAGGTAGACTGGACCAGCATGCCAGGAGGACAAGGAGACTAGAAACTAGAGATTATTGTGGCGAAGGATTGGGGTGGGATGAAGTGAGGTGGCTGAGAGTTGAGTCATAAGGGAGCTGGTGCTCCGAGTTTGGAGCAGAAAGAAGCAGGAAGCAAGTAGGGCACACCAGGTCCTGCCCCAGCCTCTGTGGTTCCCTTCCCTGATGCTCAGCCCAGGGGGATGATCCAGGAGGTAGCCAGCCCGTGGCGGCTCTTTCAGGGTCTGGGATGTCCCTAGCAAGGCATCATTTGGCCTGTGTGTGGGTTGGGTTTTTTTTTTCAGTAGGGCCTCAGGCCTTTCCCCCTTACTTAGGAATCTTTCCCGTCGCCCCTTTTCTGCGAGCTCTGACTTTGCCCCCTGTGAAGCTCCCCGCGTCTCCTCCAGCACCGGGCCACTTCCACTAGTCCTCAGGTTGCAGGCCGACCACGTGCCGTTCTCCCGAGTGGCTGGAGCCCAAACACCGCCTAGCGATGATCTCCCTCCTCACTAGGCGGCAGCCAAAGCGCCCGAAGATTTTGGTTGCTTGTTTCAGATTCTGCAGTAAACACCATGCTGTTATTTTATTGGATCATGGGCTGTGAGCTTTCAAATACTCTTGTTCTTCAGAGCAATTAAAAATTTTTTAAAAATGTAAAAAATTCAAAAGATACAAAAGAGTACAGAGAGAAAAGTATCCTTCCCACTCTTTCTCCCAGCCATCCAGTTCCCCATCCCAAGGCACTTGACATGACCCATTTCTTTTGTATCATTAGAGGATTATTTTATGCATATGCAAGTGAATATAGGTATTCTTATATGTAATTATATATAATATATGCAAAATATATAGTTCCACTTTTTTACATGTGTGGTAGCGTACTACACATCTGTTGTGCACTTTGCATTTTTTTACTTATCAATAAGCTTTAATAACAGTCTGTAAGAGTACATAGAGTATGTCCTCATCTTTTTGGTTTTATCGAATGCATAGTAGTTCCTTGTGTACATCTGCCAGAAATCATGTAACCAGTCCCCTCTGATCAATAGCTAGAACTTGCAATCACAGTGTTTGTATATATGTAGGAATAGTTCCTAGAAATGGAATAATTGGGTGAAATGGCTACACATTTTAAATTTTTGGTAGAGATTTTCAAATTGGAGGCGGTGGCCATTTACACACTTACTAACAAATGTGTGAAAGTGTATTTTCTCATACCCATGCAAACGCAGTGTGCTAAGCAACTTAGGGATCTTGGCCAATCTGATAGGTGAAAAATGAAATCTTGGTGTAGTTTTAATTAGCACTTCTTTTGTGTGGTCGAGAGGAGGTCCTGGGCCCCTGATGCCCTTAGAGGAGGTTAGGGACCCCACTTCTTTTTGGTTCTGGAGTGCCCCAGGCCCACTGGCACTGATTTCTTGTTTCTACCTTTATGGCAATAAAGTTGAATTAGCTTATGGCTAGAGATTAGGGCTGGGAAAATTTTCTGTTTTAGGGATGGTAAAAGTCACCACAGTGTGTGTGTGTGTGTGTGTGTGTGTGTGTGTGTGTGTACCTCTCAGCATTGCTCAGACAACTAAATTCTCTTCCTCTGACTGAAATGGAAGGGTGAGGGGAAAGGGGGGAGGAGGAGGAGGGAGGGAGGGACAGCAGGGAGGGAGGGAGAGGGTATATGTGTGTTTGCCTTTGTGTGTAACAGGAAGAACTGGTTTGATAAAATTTATCGGAATGCACGTGACTTGCTCTCGGTTTGACATCTTGTTTTACCAGATTTACTCCCTATTTGATTTGAAACCCTAGATGGAGTTTGGTCATCTCCTAAGGGGTGAAAGGTTGATGTGTTCTACTTCCCCAAATCTACCTAGAACACACAGATATCCCAGTGGTCACTGTTATTACCACAAAGAGGTCCTATTTTTCATAGCATCCAGCCTCTTTTTCCTACTTATTTCCTTCATCTACTTATTATTCTTTTTCAGATTTTCTATCCCTTATTTTTGAAACGTTTTATTGAATGATACTGAAATTTGCTTTTCTCAGCCTAAATCTTTTGTAGCTGTCGCTTATGGTATTCCCCAGGTGCTCCCCATGTACCCACACTTCTTAATGATTAAAGTGATGGCAGTCACCTGGTTTCTTCACTGGGCGACACTTCTACATGAAAGGCAAAAATGTTCTGTGTTATGAGATGAGAATAGTGAAGAGATACTGGATCGTTGAAAGAAATGTGACTCTAGGATATAAGAGGAGGGTGCCTGTGATAGAGATTGAAGGATGTTTATGGGACAAAGATATTGATTCAGTAAATATCATGACTGATTGGGGTGCCGCCTTAAGGCCTTTCAGAATCCATGCTTAGAGGCGGTGGGGAACGTAAGAATGGTAGGTTGGTACACATTAGGATTCTAGCATCCATGGGGTTAGACAGGTTGGTTAGATGAAAGCAAATAAGCACATTTTATTTGTGGGATCAGTGTTGCTTTTCCACCCCAGCTGTGAGCATTTCATTAAAGGCTTATGGTGTCCAGAACTTTCCTGCTAGTAGCTAGGGCCCGCACTGATTTGGTAGACAAGGTGCCTCTGAATTAGCCTCTTGGATATAACTGAAAACACCCAGTTGAACTCCTGGTGTCAGAGAGTACTTTGTAAAGCTGGAAGGGAGTGTGGTGTTTGTTTCCTAGGACCCTTTGGTCTCAGTAGATAGTGTGGTGTGAACAGGAAAGGCTCTCTTACAGGGGCACCATTTTACCCCTAAGCGCATCAGTGTCCCCCGATCTCAGGGCAGCAGGCGATGTCATGCTCCCCATCATCTGTCCAGCAAGAGGCACTGCCGACAGAGTGCTTCTCCGGGCCCCGTGCTGTGCCGGCCTCTTCAGTAGTCTGTGCCCTTTCGTCCTCCCAGCAGTCTTGATTGCAGGGTGGACTGCCTGCCAGATTGTGTCCTCGACTCATCCATTGGGAAGTACTTACTAAGCGGTCTCTGTGGGTCAGCAGCCATGCCAGCATGCCCTGAGGATGACAAACATGGTCCCTGCTGTCGAGGAGCAGTTGAGCGGGGGAGATGGATGGGAATCGCATGATCCTGCCTCTGCATGTATAATGGAAAACTGACAATTGCCCTGAAGGCAAGAGAGCAGTTGGATAGCATATAACAGAGAAATCGGCCCTGGGGCTGGAAAGTGAAGGGAGGCTTCCCTGAAGAAGTGATGCTGGGCTAAGCTGTGAAGGAGGACTTGGAGGGATGGTGCTGGGAGGTGAGGAGAGGGGTGTCTCACACCCCAGGAAAAGTCTGGACAAAGGGCATGCTTCACTGTTGACACCAGAATCTACTCTGACTAGCTGAAGCAAATAGGGATTTATAATAAGGGGTGTGGAGAGCCTGCCGACTCTTTGGAAGGACTGAAAATTCAGACTGTGTTCTGAGATTGCAGGAACAATTCCTAAACCCCACAGCAGAACTGGTAGCTAAGGAAGCCTCGCCTCTGCCGCGAGCAGAGCTGTGGAATGGGGCAACTGCTGCCCTAGCTTTCACCCCGGTGCCCCACCTGCATGACCAAGGCTGACAGAGTGAACGCTGTGTTCCCTGCCTCTTTCACCGTGCGACTCGGTTCTTCATCTGTCTTCCGTGGGCGTGTTTAGTGGAACCTGACTCCAATGTGGCATTCTAACAGCAGAGGTGTTCAGAAGGTGTAGTTTTTATGTAGCCGTTGTCTGCAGTGCAGGGCGTTATGCTAAGAGGGGGTGGAGCCTGTGTCTAGTGAGCCCTTGTGCCCCGTGTAGCATGGAGTACTGGAAGAGGGCTGGCGTGGCTGGAGCCTGGAGTCGTGGGGAGGTGAGGCTGGAGAGGTAGGTGGGGAACTGTTGGCTCAGAAGTGAAGTAAGTGACCCAGGTCTCATGGTGAGTAAGTGACCATCCCAGATTTGAACCCAAACCTGTCTGCCTCCAGAACCTGTACTCTTTTTTTTTTTTTTTTTTTTTTTTTTTTTTTGTGGTACGCGGGCCTCTCACTGTTGTGGCCTCTCCCGTCACGGAGCACAGGCTCTGGACACACAGGCTCAGCGGCCACGGCTCACGGGCCCACCCTCTCTGCGGCATGTGGGATCCTCCCGGACCGGGGCACGAACCCGTGTCCCCTGCATCGGCAGGCGGACTCTCAGCCACTGCGCCACCAGGGAAGCCCCAGAACCTGCACTCTTGTTGCACCTTCAGTCTGTAGCCTCACTCTCTAAAGCATTCCGTGGATTCAGCCTGAGTTCTTGGTGCATCTGTTTCCCATCTGACCTCAGGCTGCCTTGAGTGTTAAGGGGACGACAGTGGGGAAGAGACAGGCAGCCTTGACCTCATCAGCAAGGATGGGGCTGGCACGTTAGTGTAATAGCACCGGAAGCCCTCAACCTCATCCAAGGCTCTTCTTACTGCTGATTTCTTGCTTTCTCCTGTTCTTCCCCTCTAAGCGGAGAGCAAAATCCTGACAATCGAAAAGGAAAAATGCCCTTCTGAGCAGGAGATCTTGGCTCCCGGTGGAAGAATTAGAGACAGTGATTACTCATAAGCATTTCTTTTGTTAATCAAAATAGTGTTAGTGCCACATACTAAAATAACAGCGCAGTGATTTAATATCTGTATTGTATGGCTCTCTACAGGGTTCTTTCCTGATGCGAAAACATGCCAGATGCTTATAAGCAAAAGTTATGTGAGAAATAAGATGGTGCTCTGTCTGTATGATTTAATAGTTCACTGGCCCAAATCTACAACTAAACTAGGTAATGGAGGGGGAAGTGGAAGTATAGGATATTTGTATCCTCAACTCAGATCCTCAATCTGCAGAATTGCGGCAGTATTTTAGGCATTACAGTGAGGTTAGTTCTTAAAAGGAAATGGTGCATGGCTAAAGGATGGATGGATGGTTAAGAGGGGGGAACCACAGAGCTCGCTGAGTGAGTATACACTCTGGACTCCGTTCATGTTCTGACTCTATCATTTACTAGGTGTGTGGTCTTGGTAAGTCACTTCCCTTTCCTTATCCTCAGTTTCCTGTTCTGCAAAATGGGACTAATGGGACCTACTTTGCAGGGTTGTTGTGAAGATGAAAGTAGATCTTGTGTATTAGGTGCTTACAGTGTCTGGCACGTAATGAATACATGTTATCTGACATTCTCTGATGTCTGTGGTGATCATCTAAAAAATTTAGTTTATCATAATAAGCAGCAACTGTGCGTTGCTCATTAGACTCAGAGATTCCTATAGTCTGGGCTTCAGCCTTCTAAGCTGTTGAGATTAGATCCCTAAGTAAGTTTGGCAGTATGTGATTAAAGGCATCTTTGTAAATTTATTTCCACGAAGAAACTGATAAAGTTGAATTGCTTTGTTAGTATTTAATTGTAACTAACTTTGCTACAGGTAAAAACAGAAGTTATTTATTGCAACTTCCAGCGAATCTATAGTATTTTAAAAGAAGCAGAAAAAAAAAGTTTTCTTCCTTCTCTGATTTCATAGGTAAGGGAGAGGGCCCAGCCTTTACACTCTTGGGTGACAGTTGTTTGGTAAGTGCATCTAAACTTCAGCTCCAGTCATTATAGGAGGGCTCAGGTTAACCATTCTGTCTATGAGTCAGAATTGACAGCTTGTCCCATCATTTGTTTATTTTATTTGTTCACTTATTCGCCGAACATCTTTTGAGTGTTTCCCATGTGATAGGCACTTTTCTAGGCTCTGAGGTATAGCTGTTACCAGAATAGACAAAATTTCCTGTCCTCATGGGCCTTAACATTAGAATGAGAGTGAGGTGGGAAACAGTATAAATGAGGCTATAGAGTATGATACGGAACAGTCGAATGTGAAAAACAAAATCGCAGAGCACCACCTCCTTCTTTAGCTCCTTTCTTCATTCCCCATTTCCCAGTTTTTCCCAGTTTTACCACAACCGTCTTTTCTCTTTACTCTGTACTTCCTCCCTGAGAATCTCCTATCAAACTCATATTAACCAAGCATAGAAAGACGGCTGTAAAGATGCATCCACATGCTGTCCCTGAAGACAGTCTTCGTGAACAATCAAATTAGAAAGCTTTTTGGGCTCAGAGCGGTCTCAGGTCTTTAGGTGGTCAGATTACAAAAGGAAGATGGCTTCATGCTTCGTCTTCAATGCAGGAGTGGCTGTGCTGTTGGCGCTAGGCAGGTGTGCCTTTCCTTTGGGCCTCGCTTGAAGGGTAGGTTGGTTGGAGTAACAGCCGCTCTAACAAATACGCCCCGCATTTTAATGACTTCCCACAGCAGGTCTGCTTCTCACTCATCTCACAGATTGGCAGGCAGCTTTCCCCCACATGGTGATTCAGCTGACAGGCTGCTTCTGTCCTGTGGCTGTGCCGCCCCTTCTCAGTGGGCTGATGGGGACAAGCGTAGAGGAGGACCACGGGGTGCTAGGCCTGCCTGGCAGTGGTGCAGGTCACTTGCGCTCCCACTGCATTGGCTAAAACTCAGTTGCATGGCTGTGGCTAATTGCAGGAAGGGCTGGAAAATGTCATTACTGGCTGGGCAGCCACTCGGTGACACCCGTACACCAGGCATGTAGGGCGTGAGTGGTCAGAGGACAGCCACCATAACCGCACATAGAAGCACGGCTATCGTTTGCTGCTTCCCTGACTCTTCTTTTTTCTCTGCCCCATGACGGATCAATCCCCGGATCTTTCTGTAGGCAGCTTAATTGTCACGTGGGCTGTGGTCTAGTCTTACCAGCCTGTGAGCCAGTCTTCCCCTTTAGGGTGGTTGAGTCTTCTCACATCTTTGCTCATGAGATCATGCTCTGATCAGTGGTCGCAGTATGGTGTTCTTATTTCCAAAAGGTCGTTGGCAGGGGAGGTGTCCTCACAGAGTCACTGTGGGCTTGCTAGGAGGTTTTCCTCCCCCAGACAGTTTATTTGCTAAGGCACCAAAAGGATGTTGTTCTAACAAAGATCATCGCACCCTCAGGTGAAGTGGCTGGACTCTAAGGCAGCATTGACAGGAGGCCTCCAGGGTGGGGTTATATTCTAAACAGAAATGTCCTGTGGTTGGAACAATACACACCCCCTTCTTAAGTTCTCCCTGACAGTAGTGCTTCCTTGCAATTCATACTTTACATCTATGTTTGATGTTAAGATACTTCAGGGGTAAATGTCACCTTTTGGGATTTTATTAATAGTATTACTTTTTTTTTTTTTTTTTTTTTTGCGGTACGTGGGCCTCTCACTGTTGTGGGCTCTCCCGCTGCGGAGCACAGGCTCCGGACGCGCAGGCCCAGCGGCTGTGGCTCACGGGCCCAGCCGCTCCGCGGCATGTGGGATCTTCCCAGACCGGGGCACGAACCCGTGTCCCATGCATCAGCAGGTGGACTCTCAACCACTGCGCCACCAGGGAAGCCCAATAGTATTACTTTTTAATGAGTCTTTTGAAGTCTCTTTCATTATAAACAGCCTGTATTCCCCAGAGATAACAAGTTGCAGTGCCAGATATTTGCATTTCACTTGAAACAAAACCAAGGGTTTGAATGTTTTAAATATAAGCAAATCTAATTCTCCTGTGTCTAGAGAAACTGTATAATGAACCATATGTATGAGGCTTAAGCACACAGATGCGGAAGATTCTCTGTCTCTCTTGTTCTCTCTCTCTCTCCCTCCTTTTATATTTTCTTAAAAACGCTGGTAGAGCTCAAAATTGGCACCAAGTAGCAAAAATCTCCACCCAGCCAAGCAAATCACTACAGCTGGAGTGGAACTGGGGCTCCTGTTGGGTGCACACGGAGGTGGGTCTCTTCCTGGTTCCGGCTTCTCCTCGGAAGTCCAAGGCTCCATCGTTCCCCCGCCCCCATTGCTCAGCGCCTCCAGTCTTTGCAATTAGACATTCTCTCTTAGGTGACTGATTTCAGGTCTTTGTTACGGTTGCCTTATGGGTTCATTTGGAGGAGATGGCCCCCTAGCTGCTGCCAGAGAGGTCTCAAGCCGCCATCCCGCTGCTGGAATGGGCCTTCATCTGGTGGGGGCCCTATGGCTTTTTTCTCTTACTCCCCTCATAGCCCTCCCTACCTCTGGGCCACCTTGACCTCTGGCCAGGGTTGCCGATATGGCCTTAATTGGTCTTCCGACCTTTAGTCTTCCCTTCCATTCTCCTCACTGAAGTGATCTTTCTGCAGCTCAAATCTGGTTATTTCATTGGCCTGTGTCATACTTATCTGTGGCTCCCGATTGTGTTCTAGATACACTTTAAAGCCCTTAACCTGGTGCACCTGAACCTTCATGGTCTGGACCAGGGGTCCCCAACCCTTGAGCTGTGGACCGGTAGTGGTCCGAGGCCTGTTAGGAACCGGGCCGCACAGCAGGAGGTAAGTGGCGGGCGAGGGAGCAAAGCTTCATCTGCCGCTCCCCACCGCGCCCCATCGCTCGCATTACCGCCTGAACCATCCTCTCCCCGCCCCACGCCCCTGGTCCGTGGAAAAATTGTCTTCCACGAAACTGGTCCCTGTGCCAAAAAGGTTGAGGACCGCTGGTCTGGACCGTCTTGAGGCAACTCCACTTGCATCTCCTCTGCACTGTCAGCCCATTCTATCTGTATGTAGCTCAACCAAGCTACTTTCAGGAGATGGCTATTTTCTGGCATTTTAAGGTGTCTTTGCAAATGCTGTTCCTTTTCCTTGCCTTGCCCTGCATGTTTTGTAGCACTGCTTCTCAGACTTGAGTGTGCTTTGTATCATCTAGAGTGCCTGTTAAATCGCAGATGCCTGAGCCTCACTCCCAGAATTGATGATTCACTAGGTGTGGCGTAGGGCCTGGGCTTCTGTATTTCTGACGAGTCCCCAGGTGATACGGATGCGGGCGGTCGGTGGAACGACTCCCAGCCGCGGAGCTCCAGAGTTCCCTGTCTCACCACAGCTCACACCTCACTGTTTTGCGACTGCCCGTCTTTCTCCCTCACTGGACTCTAGGCTTCCTGGGAAAAAGAATGTGTTTGACCATCAGAGAGTATCCCTAGTGACTAGTGTCTGGGATGTTGGTGATGTTGAATAAGTGTCTGTGAATGAATGAATGAGCAGGTCAGTGTTTCTGCAGCAAAGTTCACATCATTTGGCTTCTTGTAGTATAGATTAGCTTTCTTTTGGAATATTTCGGCTTCAGGGAACGTGGAATGTGATCCGCCCCTTCTACCTATCTCTGAAATCACTCACTTAATGAATAAGGAACATGAAACCTCTCCATAGAGATCAGACCATGGGACCGACAGGGACGTCTGTTGATAGATCTCAAACTTTAAAATATGAAATGGGGACTTCCCTGGTGGTGCAGTCGATAAGACTCTGCGCTCCCAGTGCAGGGGGCCTGGGTTCCATCCCACTGGATCCCACATGCATGCCGCAACTAAGGAGCCTGCTGCCGCAACTAAGACCTGGTGCAACCAAATAAATAAATATTTAAAAAAATCAAGTTATTCTTTAAAAAAATAAAATAAAATATGAAATGGACTCATGGGCTTTCTTTCATTACACACAGCATAGAGTAGTGTTTTTGCATCTCTTTCAACATAAGACATACCCCTGAAGTTGTTAGAGCCCGTCAATAAGTGGCCCCCACCCGACTTCTGTAGTGTCTGTGCTGAGCCTGCTAGGGGCTATGTGCAGAATGAAGGCTAAGATGATATGGTTCTCGCCCTCCAGCTCGAAACCTGAATGAAGATATTTAACAAACAGCACTTTAAATGTTCAAACTGTGTGATACTTAGCATACTTATAATAAGGATTCATATTTTCTAAGATGCTCAAATCACTTGATTTATCAAATCAATTCAAAACATGCAGTGAGAAGCAAGGGGAAAGAGATGGGGGTAGGTTAAGATGTTTCGGGCAGGCTGGTAGAAGGGCCACACCAGGTACGGGTTGCCTGGTGTTCACATGCCCTCTCTCATTGTTGGAAGGCACTTTTTTTTTTTTTTTTTGACTGCGTTGGGTCTTTGTCGTTGCGCGCGGGCTTTTTCTAGTTGCGGCGAGTGGAGGCTAGTCTTTGTTGTGGTGTGCAGGCTTCTCACTGCAGTGGCTTCTCGTGTTGCGGAGCACGGACTCTAGGTGTGCGGGCTTCAGTAGTTGTGGCACGTGGGCTCAGTAGTTGTGGCTCGCAGGCTCTAGAGCGCAGGCTCAGTAGTTGTGGCATACGGGCTTAGTTGCTCCGCGGCATATGGGATCTTCCCGGACCAGGGCTCAAACCCGCGTCCCCTGCGTTGGCAGGCAGATTCTTAACTACTGAGCTACCAGGGAAGCCCTGGCACTTTTGGTTTTAAGGAGCAGGAATTCTCCTTGTCAGCTCTTAAGTTTTCTTGAGAAGGAGGAAGGGGTTGGGGTTCTCATGGGAATCCAAGAAATGAGAGACGAGGATTGGCCCAGTGGTCCCTAGGAATGGGAGTTCTTGGTTATTCATGTTTGTTCCGCCATGAACAGACTAGCTGAGTTTGCTTCACTGTCCATTTGCCTTTTGGCTGCCAGCAGCCACCCTCACCCCGGACTCTTTCTAGTACTTGCACTCCTCACAGATTCTGCTTGTGCTCACTTCTTGCTCCCTTGTGACTTTAAGTCCCAGTTGGCCTTTGCTTGGCACCCCCGCCCTGCTGTGCATCTGCTCAGGGTCTGCTTTCTCTGCTTGTTGATCTTTCTACTTTTTATCCACATCCACAAGAATGAGCATCTGGCACAGCTTGTCCTCGCTAGAGAAAAGCTTTCTGTGCCAGAGCATCCCAGAGGCCAGCAACTGTGAGCCCACCCACACTTACTTGGACTCAGCTGGGGGAGACCGGGCATGAGGTGGGCCATGCTGTGCACATGTGGTTCCAGACCCATCTTCGTAGCCAAGCTGAGCTGGGGGTTGGGGGCAGGTAGCGCCTCTGCAGTGGCTGTGGGCCTGGCAGGTACGTCAGAGAGTCCTTTGGGGCCATGGGACTTGAGGATGGGTAGGATTTTTTTTTTAATTAATTAATTTTATTTTTGGCTGTGTTGGGTCTTCGTTTCTGTGCGAGGGCTTTCTCTAGTTGTGGCAAGCGGGGGCCACTCTTCATTGCTGTGCGCGGGCCTCTCACTATCGCGGCCTCTCTTGTTGTGGAGCACAGGCTCCAGACGCTCAGGCTCAGTAGTTGTGGCTTATGGGCCTAGTTGCTCCACGGCATGTGGGATCCTCCCAGACCAGGGCTCGAACCCGTGTCCGCTGGATTAGCAGGCAGATTCTCAACCACTGCACTACCAGGGAAGCCCAGATGGGTAGGATTTGGGGGGGCTGGGATCAGAGGAAGGGTGGTCTGGGGAGAATATGCAAACCTGACCCATGAGGAGAGAGCATGTGGGCTATCAGAAGCCTGATATGAGTGACCAAGGAGGAGGCTGGATTATAAGGGCCCTAAAAGCCAGGTGGAGGAGGGGGATTTGTTTTATTGGGCAATAGGTCATCCTGAAAGCTTTTAAGCAGAGGAATCGGTCACTTTCTCCTGTCCATTTCCGATTCCTGCTGTCAGATTAGACTTGAGACCTGCTAAGAGACCACTGATGCCACTCAGGGGTCAAATAATATGGGAGAGGAAATAGGGTGAGCAGATGGTTATGGGATGACACTACCAGCAACGACTGGGTATGGCAGCTTTGGTTCCAGGTGGGAAGGAGAGTGCATTTTAGGGGAGTAGAAGCTTCCATGTCAGCGCCAGGGAATGCAGCAGCCAATACCTAGCATGGAGATTTTGGCAACAGATTAAAAAAAAGTGGACACGTATTTGCTGACTGCAGGGGTTCAGTGAAGGATATGGGCATGTCCCTTAAGCTCTCTGAGCCTTGGTTTCCTCATCTGGGAAAAGGATACTAATACCTGCTGTGTCTACCTCTCAAATGTTTGAGGTGGTCAGGTGAGATAGGGGTGTATGAAATGCTTTGTAAATTTCAAAACACTCTATGAATTTAAGGCATTAACTACTGGATAGTGACTTTCAGGGCATTTAAAAACGGTTTGATTTAGATTTAGTGGAAACTCATCTAGTATGCAAACTTCAAAGATGGCATCTCAAGGTCATATCACAGCTCAAACTTTTTACAGAGTTGTTTCTTCTCTGAATGGCATCAGAGGAGAGCCAAGTGTTCCAGGGAAGAGTTACTTCCAGAATGTGGTGTGTGTTTGTTGTGGAGGTTGAGGCAGGGAGCAGAGACGGTCTGCTGTCTTTTCTGGGGATAGTGAGTAGAATACCCTCCTAATGATTAATTCCTTGGTAGTGTGTTCATTCAGAAGCAGGCACCTTGATGGGTATTAGTAGTAATACCTCTCTCCTTCTTTCCTAGTCTCCTTTTGTCTTAAAGGCTCACCCTCCTTGTGTTTACCTTTTAGTTCCATGAAGGTGGCCCTTGGCAAGTAGCACCTTAGCCTTAGGGTAGATGGGAGGGATGCAACAAAGCCCTGTGCTGCTCCTTCCAGAATCACCATTTTTGCTTCTTTCCCCATTGCTTAGCAGAGCTCTTTTCTCCTGCACTACTACTTTGGTTCTCTGTATCCTTAAAATCTCAAATTTGGCTTGCATGCCCCCTAGTGGCAGGTCGGATGCACCCCTTGTTACCCTGTTTGTTGTGGTACCATGACAGCCCATCTTTGCACTCAGCTCTATTACTAAGTAGAACCCCCAGTTCACAGATGTGGAAGGAGAGGTTTGGTGATCCTGACTTGCCACTCAGGTGGGACCTGGGGACGTGGGACTTGATTCGGAGCTTTTGATTCCCAGATTTATACAACGGGAATGCCTCAGAAAGAAAGATGGTGTGGTTATAGCTGTTCTAGATTTTTAAAAAATGGTTTAAAAAGAATCTAGATTATCTTACTATTTACTCAACTAATTTGAACGGATCAAAATGTGGTGAATATTTGAAGAAAAGAACAATTGTATTTTTTTCCCCTTCATCACATTGGAAAATCTTTTGTCACTCACCCAAGTGTTCAATATTTCATGCTCAGACCTGTTAACAACTTTGGGAAATACAAAAGAAAGGTATAAAGCATGATGTCTGACCTTCAGAAGTTTACATTCCCATTAAATTCTACTCACAAGGTGTTTAAATTCATTCCCTTGAGGAAAAAAAATTATAATGCTTGGGTTTAATATTTCTACTTTGTTTCACAAAAGACAGATTCTGTGAGCATCTGCTTATTGATTTCTTTTTAAAGTCCTTTTCAGTGGAGAGAGAACTGCAGGATAACAACAGTAGTTACCCAGATGAACCGTGGAGGATAACGGAAGAGCAGCGCGAGTATTATGTCAACCAGTTCCGGTCCCTTCAGCCTGATCCGAGTTCCTTCATTTCAGGTAACAAAGTCTGGTGGGTGAGAACACGGGTCCCAGCTCACTGTCTCACATAAATAACAGCGCCCATCTTGAGAAATAGTCCACACAAAATGAGTACAACAACCTTCTATGATTTTAGTTTGTTTTTCTCTGAGGTTGAATGTCTCATCAATTATAAACCATGCAGAAAAACACTTGGCAGTGATATTGGGAAAGTTATGTTTCCGTTTCAAAGGGGGGTTAAATGGGAATTTGGAGCATCCTGGTTCAGATCCTGTGCCTTATTAGCTGGAGCAGTTCCTGAAATTAGTGCCGCACCTTTAATTGCATACTCACTATGTTGGTGTTACAGCAAGGACATAGTGTAGCCTCCCAAAGAGTTGCTGTCACAGGTCTCCTTATGTTATATACACCTTAGAGTTCAAGTTCATGTTCGTTTTCTTTGGCTGCAGTCTTTCTCCTCTGGTTTTTCTGAGAGAAAATATGGGAGGAAAATTGGCCAGCATTTTTATGTCCACATGTTAGTTCTTCTGGGTTATCTTCAGAAATACATATTCCTATTGAATTCTCATGCAAAATTCAAGCTGAGAGGAACTGATTTAATTCCCACGTGCCTACATTTCACCCGGCTGAAGACTAAACAAACAGTGAAATAGTAGAGTCTGGAAGACAAATTCATAAAACTTCCTTTTTATATTTCAATTGTGAAGAATAACAATATGTGCTTGATAATTGTAACCTGACATATCGCAGTGTGGACTAAGATTAATTTTCTCTCGTGAAATAAGGTGCGTAGTTGAAATGTACCTGTATAAACGCAGATATCATTTTCTGGTTGGTGGTAATGGCTTTATTTGAAGGCAGAATATTGTAGATACAAAAAATTAACGTTGACAACGTGATTTTAAAAAAAAGCAGAAACCCAGATTGCATTTATTGACCACTTGCTAACTTTACCCACTGCTTAAGTGAGTTTTTTCACAATGTATGCAGATATTTAACCAAATACAAATAGGTAGCTGTTAGGAATGTTTTTATTTTCTTTTAACCTTTTCATTTTGCAGAATTTCAAATACAGACACAACTGAAGTGGCTAGTATAACAAACTCCTATGTACCTATCAGTCAGCTCTCACAATTTGGTTTTATTTATACCCTCTCTCAGCCTAGACGGTTTTGAAGCAATTACCAGACTATTTCATTTGAAAATATTTCAGGATGTATCTGTAAAGATAAGGCCTCTTTTAAAAACATAACCACAACTCATTAGCACATTAAAAAAACCCCCGCAAATTACTTAATATCAAGTCTTGTTCAGACTTCCCCAATTATCTCACAAATGCCTTTTAAAAAAGTTTAGTTTGATCAAGGTCAGGAGAGGTTCATACATTGCAATTAGTTGATGTCCCTTTTTAGAAAGCATCTTTATTTAGATGTAATTTACATACTCTAAATTCACCCATTTAAAGTATACAATTCAATGATTTTAGTGTAGTATAGTCACAATCTAGATTTAGAGCACCTCCCCCCAATAAACTACCAACTTATTAGCATTTATTCCCCATTCCTGCTCTCCCCACCCCCAAGCCCTAGGTTACCGTTAAACTACTTTCTCTCTATATAGAGTTGCCTGTTCTGGGCTGTTCATATAAATGAAATTGCATAATAAGTGTTTTTTGGTGTCTGACCTCTTTCACTTAGCATAATGTTTTTAAGGTTCATCCATGTTGCGGTATGTACCAGAGCTTCGTTCCTTTTTATGGACGAATATCATTCCATTGTATGGATAGACCCCATTTTATTTATCTGTTCATCAGTTGATTGACTTTTGGGTTGTTTTGGCTGTTAAGAATAATGCTGCTGTGAACGTTTGTGTACAAGTTTTTGTGTAGATGTATGTTTTTATTTCTCTTGGATATATACCTAGGAGTGGAATTGCTGGATCATAGGATAACTCTGTATTTAACCATTTGAGGACTAGTCAGACTGTTTTCCAAAGTGGCTGCACCATTTTACATTGCCACCAGTAGTGTCTTACTCCACATCCTTGCCAACACTTGTTTTTATCTCTTGATTGTAGCCGTTCTAGTGGATGTGAAGTGATATCTCTCTCTGGATGAAGAATGACATTGAGCATCTTTTCATGCTCTTACTGTCCATTTGTATATCTTCTTTGGAGAAATGCCTATTCAGATACTTTGCCATTTTTTAAAAAAAATCGTTGAGTGGAAAGAGTTCTCTGTGTATTCTAGACACAGGTTCCTTATCAGACATATGATTTGTAAATATTCTTTTCCCAATCTGTGGCTTGTCCTTTTATTTTCCTAATGGTATCTTGCGAAGCAAAAAAGTTTAATTTTGCTGTTCCGTTTATTTTTTCTCTTGTTGCGTGTGCTTTTGGTGTCATATCTAAGAAACCATTGCTTAATCCAAGGTCATATTAATTTTTTTATTATTATTATTATTATTGGCCACGCCGTGTGGCTTGTGGGATCTTAGTTCTCAGATCAGGGATTGAACCTGGGCCCTGGCAGTGAAAGCGCAGAGTCCTAACCAGTGGACTGCCAGGGAATTCCCTATATTACAGTTTTATTTCTTATATTTAGTTCTTTCGTCCAATTTGAGCTAAGTTTTGCATATGATATGGGGTAGGGGTTCAAATTCATTCTTTTGCATGTGAATATCTAGTTGTCCCAGCACCATTTGTTGAAAAAACTATTCTTTCCCCCATTTAATTGTTTTAGGTTCCCTGTCAAAATTCAACTGACTGTAAGTGTGAGGGTTTATTTCTTTACCAATTCTGTTTCACTGATTTGTATGTCTAGCCTAATGCCAATACCACACTGTCTTGATTATTATAGTAAGTATTTGAAATTGGATAGTGAGAGTTCTCCAACTTTGTGCTTTTCAGTTTTATTTGTTTTGATTTCAAGTTTTAAGGATTGTGTTCTTAAAATTTAATTTTTTACTTATATAAAATATTAACACAGTCCTAAAGTTGAGTCTACAAAACAAGCTACATTCAAAGAAGTCTAGTTCCTGTCCCTATCTCCTCTACCTTGTTCCTATAGGTAAACATCTTGTTTAATGGCTTATTTGTCTGTTTTTAAAAATAGAAGCAAATACGTGTATGCACATATCTCTCTATGTGTGTGTGTGTTCTTATCTCCGTATTTTCTTAGATAAGTGGTAGCATACTACTTACTCTTTCCTCCACCTTGCTTTTTTCACTTAATATATTCTGGTGATTACTCTGTAGTCGTATGTAGAGATATTATTTCTTGTTTCTTCTTACAGATTGTGTGAATGTGCAGTCATTTATTCAGCCAATTCTTTATTGGGATTACTTCTAGTCCTTTGCTATTACATATATTTCTCTTGTAAATAGCCTTCTGCATATGTCTTTTTATATTTTTGTTAGTGTATCCTTGGATAATTTGGAAGTGGGATTACCGGGTCAAATGTGATTTTGCAAAACACCCCTTCTTTGGGGTTGTGCCATTTTGTCACCCCACCAGCATTGTATGAGGTGCCTGTTTTCCCATAGTCTTGTTATCAAAACACGTTATTGAACTTTTGTATTTTTCCCATCTGATAGGCAAGAAATCATGTCTTTGTGTGGCTTTAACTTACAGATGTCTCACGAACAAGGTTGAACATTTTTTTTCAATATGATTAAGAGTCAGTTGCATCTATTTCTTTGAACTCTCATAGCTCAATCCATTTTTACAGTGGTTTACTGGTCTTTATTATTTTTTAAAAATCTGTATATATTGGATGTATTAACATTCAGTCACTGATGGATCAATGCTGTGGGTAGCTGTAGTTTACTGGGCTGAGAGACCCCTTGTAAGAAAAAGTCTGGATTCATGGTTTTGATCTTTGACTGCTGACAGCTTTTAAGCCTCCCTTCTACCTCTTCTGCCCCACATGTGGCTCTCGGGTGGATCTGAAAATGGCTGGAGAGAGCAAGGAAAGGAGACTTGTTTGGGGTTTCTCTGTTGCTTGGGGGTGGGGCTGGGGCGAGGGTTCCAGCTCACCGTTTGAACTTCTGTCAGCACCGAAGGAGGGAGCACCTGGCTTGCTCAAGTGCTCCTTCTCTGCCCTCGTTAGCCATCATCTTCCCTGTGGGCGCCACCCAACCACTCTGGGACACTGTGGGCCGACAGTCTCTCTCCACTGTGTGAAGTCCAGGCCAGGTCTCTAGCTGTGGGTTTGAGCCTATTATACTTTGAAGAAAGGAGATCAGGAGGGAAAAAGAAGAATGAAATTAGGGGAGAATGCCTTTCTATGTATAAAATAGCTGGCAAATGGGCTTTCAAGACATTTCTGACAAATGTTTGACAAGGCAAGGAGGCTGCATGGATGGCCAACAGTCCTGGGTCAGCATTATTTCCAGGATGCTCTTGGGGGAGAAGGCTCATTCATTTATAGGGTACTTTGTCTTTGATCCTTCATCTATCAAAGGAAAATAAGTCTGCCTTAGGGTCCACTATAATCCTTTGTTTCAAGGCCAGTTAGAAGTCTCGTGCTGGCTAAGGAAAGATTTTTGACTTTATCAGTTTAGAATAGAGTTTAGGGCTTTGATTTGAGTGTTCTTTGTGTTAGACTTGAGGCTTTTGAATTGTGAAACTGTTTTGAGAGCAGAAAGCATAAAAATTTCAATCTCAGTAAGGATTGGGTGTAAACATTTTAAGTGCAATTGGGACTTGAAGCTACGTTACATGTAAAATGAAATGATTACCTGATTTCCATTGATATTGGTAAATTTGCAATGAATAAAGAAAGTAGCAAGAGGTTCCTGGATACGATTCTTGAAGAGCCACCAAGAGATCTTAAATCTCACTGAAACGCTTTCTCAAGATGTCTGTCTTCTTATCTCTAGTATGATGAGATTAATGGTGTTAGTTTTTCTTTTTTGCTGTTTCCTACCATGATCGTGTATTACTTTTGCATCCGTTCATTAAAAGTGCTCGACAGATTTTTACTTTGATAATTTTGATAGTTATCTTTTGAATTTTTAGTAAATTTTGCATATTTTTGGAAATAGAAGGAATTCATATAATTTTCATGTCATAATTAAGTATTATGCCGTTAGTTCTTTTGCCCTATTGTAATTTACATACTCTTTTAAAAGCTGTTTGTATGTTGCTTTTAGCCACACAATTCGTAGTTGCTTTGATGAATAATTATATTTGTGGTTATATGGTAGGAGTTGCTGAGTGAAAAAAATGGTGATTCATTTACATATAAATATAAAAGCTGCTCTAGATAAGTAATTCATGATTTATTTAAACAATGACTCTTGACAGGTTCTGTGGCCAAGAACTTCTTCACCAAATCAAAGCTTTCCATTCCAGAACTCTCCTATATATGGTAAGTACAGTTAATGCCTCATAGTATCATACTGTTATCCATAGCCATCCCTTAGCTCCTACTTTTGCATTTTAAAAATCTAATCTTTTGAATTTTTTAAAAATCAGACTAAGAGAATGAAAAGAACTTAGATTATTGTCGCTTTGAAGATTAAGTAAGTTATATGAAAAGCACAATGAATAGCGTCTGGCACATACTACGCACTGTTTTGGCTCTTACTTAAAAAGCAATTTCCTAATTATTATCCTCACGTAGATGCCTTTTCAGTCTAAGCAGTTGTGTGAGCATATGAGAATTTCCATCTTGTGTGTTTTATTTTCAGATTTTTCTACTTGATGTGGTGTAAGTGACCAGAGAACCTTGAAAAGCTATTCTTTATAATATTTTATGAGGCCAGGTGAACAGAAGTTCCACAAATATTTTGGAATTAAGTTAAATTTGACTCTTCTCGCTGCCTCTGAGCTTCGTAAATTTGGCTGGTGTTTATCAGCTGGGCCCCGGTTCAGACTTGCACATGTGGCGTGCCCGGTGCTTTGCTGCAGTGCCGGCTCCATCACCGGCTCCAGAAGGGCTGTGCTGGTTGGTCCAGATGGCTCTGTTTGCGTTTATGGAAACGCTCCATACCTCTGTAAACTCTCGGCTGCGTGTGGGCTCTTCTTCCTCAAGACTGGGCGGGAGACCACACTGTGATAAATATATAATGAAAATATTGGAATATTTATGTAAAACTTTTTTTCATGAGGATTTACAAAAAAATTAGAGTTTAAAATTGCTTGTCATGTTTTGTGCATCATATTGGAAAACTATTCCACTGACACTTGTGAATGCCACCGTATCTGGGATCCTGAGCTGAATTTCGGTTTTTCGGCAATATATTATAGCATTCAAAAAAAAAGTGGCAAGCCTTATTAGGCTTTAAAGCTAGGAAAAAAGAGGAACTATCATTTTGTAAAGAATACAGTCTGTTTTGGCAGAATTCCCAGTCTTAACATTATTGGCATGAGGATTTCTCTCTTTTTGTTGAGACATATCCATGTAAGCTTTGTGGGATTCTCTCCACCCAGTGTTTGAAACAGTTCCCTGGCTCCTCACCTTGGGGAGATGGTGCTTTCTGACTATTCAAGGGGGACAAGGATGTGAAGGGTCCAAAGGAAAGTTCCGGAGCTTACCTTCCGTGGTTTTTCTTTCAAATAGTAACCCCCTTTCTACTATGATTGTATATGCCTTCTCGCTCTGCTTGTCCTAACACAAGCGTACTCATCTCTGTACACCTAGGAGACTGGTTGAGCTTATGGGGTCTTAGTTACTTTGGCAGATAGGCCCCTGCTTTTCAGTGGGAAACAACGGCTGAAGCAAAGATAAGCCTTTTCAAGCCTCTCCCTTTCTTCCTTTCTATCTCATCTGGTTCCAGCCTTCCCTAGTTGCTAGTTTTATCTGAAAACATCATTCAGCGAGTATTTACTGAGCTTACTTGTGTTTTCCCAGGAGGGAATTCTCAAGCAAAGTTTTGATACAACATTTGCAACTTGAAAAGTTCAAGGTTTTTCCTTAAAGCTGAGAAATGAAGTGCTTGTATCTGAGCTTGGGTAACTGAATAATGGCCAGGACACCGGTGAAAGGGCAGGGCCAGCCCTTCCTCTGACTGTTTTGAGCACCAGGTCCGGGGCTGTTCACACAACTCATTTACTGAATGACTGTCAACTAAGTGTGAATTGTGGGCATCGTTTTCCTTTTTGTCCCATAGTGTGTTTTACTTGTGTAGTCTGTTGTAAAACAGATCTATTGGAGAATCTGAAGAATTTCAATTTTTATTTATAAAGTGCCACTCATGCTAGTGGTGTCGATTTTCCTTCCTCCGTGTGGCCCCCTGAGATTTTATATGGGTTTGGGGACCCTGCAGGGCCTCCACCAGAGAGCCTGGGAGTCATGTTTGCATGTTTGAGGCTGAGTAACTTTCCTTCTGAGCCCCGTGTTAGGCGCTCATAACATCTGCTTTCCTTAGGGAATTGAGCGATGCTGACTGTGATGGAGCCCTGAGCCTGCCGGAGTTCTGTGCTGCGTTTCATCTCATTGTGGCCCGGAAGAACGGCTACCCACTGCCTGAGGGCCTGCCTCCAACTCTGCAGCCAGAGTACCTGCAAGCAGGTAATGCCTCATCATAAATCCTAAACCTTAGGCGTTTCCTTCCAGACCTTGGAAGAGAGTTTTGTTCCTTAAGATGTTGTCCAGACACTTTGTGGAGTCCTTTGTATACACAGTTACTGTTCATTAACTGATATTAGACTCTCACAACTTATAATGTGAGGCATAGGGATGATCTAGCAAATGTGAGTCATCTCTTATCTCCATTCTAGTACTGTCTGGATGGATTTGAACCAAAGCCACGTAACCCTTTCATGAAAATTGTGGACCAGGCAACTACTGAATCCCCAGCTGATAAAAAATTAGGAGGAAGATCTTCCTGTAGAGCCAATGCTGACTTAGCATCTTTAGGCCCAGCCCGATGTCCCCGAGTGGCCTTGGGCAACGGAATGGACTAGGAGTCCTGTACCTAATGAAAAAGTTTAAAAATTACATGCAGTGAAATGTATGAAAGGCTCCGATCTTAAATGTACACTCGATTTTTAAAATATGTATCCACCCATGTAACTGCAATCAGATATAGAACATTCTAGCACGCCAGAAAGTTAGAATAGAGCTCTCTTTGTCTTTCTCATTAATAAAACAGTTACCCCCAAATCCTTTGGATAGGAAAGAGTCATGGTGAGTCCAACCTTTGTATTAACTTCTTTGGAAGATTGAAAAAATTAATAGTGTCTCTTGCCCTTTCAAAGGCAGTGGGCTGATTTCTGATGTGAATTTTATTATTCACAGAAGTATAGCCTTCATCGAAAGGGTCCAGAAATAGCTGGTGCTTTCAACAGACTTTCTCACTTTTTAGAGAGGGCCTCTAAAACATGAGAGCTTAGTCATTGATGATTATTGGCAGGAGGGAACCAGTGTCTAAAGAAAATGTGATTAGTCATGAACAGATCATAAATTTCCTGGTTAGATCTGGAAAGGCCTTAGATTATCTTGTCTTGTCTCCTCCTCATAACGACACTAGATTCAAAGTACCCAGTGACTTATCTAAGTCAGTCTTCGGGTCTCTGACTCTTAAATAAAAAGTCTGTCATTCTGTGTTAGGTAGTGACGGGGTGAAGGCTCAACCAAAAGGAAGAGACTAAGTATGTGGCTGGTGCCAGGGACCGGTGAACATGTTGGGGGAAGCATGACCCATTCTGGAATCTTGCCCAGAGGCCCTCAGATAATGTACAAAGGGGAGGGTTCAGAGAGCAAAAGCTATTACTTGTTTCAGAGCTTGGACTTTGCTAATAGCAGCTGCTTTCTGACTCCAGCGGGCCGTAACTCCAGCGTGTTCCCCTTCCTTACAGTCTGGGGGAGACCCTCAGGGGTCCCCAGGAACTAGTTTGCAGTTGGGCAGCATGACGCACTGCTCTGTTTCCTCTTTAGTGTCTCTCTCTGTGTCCCTGTCTCTGTCTCGCTGTCTCTCCCCCCTCTCTTTCCTGTTTGGGGTCTTGAGGAATGCTGTTTCCTTGTTCTTATGTGGTGTGGCTATGGAACCTAGGCTGGGTGTCATGACTTCTTATTTGAGGAGTCACTTTGTAGGTGTTCAGGTGTTTCACGGAGTGTTTCAAAAGTCACTGATGAAATTTTTAAAGGTCTGAAAACCCTGAGCAAAAAGCGTATTAACAAAAGAGAAATAGCCTCTTGATTCCTTTACTGCTGCAAATGGCTGCTTTTACCTTGCTTACGCAGTACAGGGGAGTCTAAAAAATAGAGCCTTAGTCAAGAGCATCTCCCTTTATTTTGAATGAAGTCCACCCCCCATTTCTTAATGGCCTTTTATGGAACATGCATTTATATAGAGACAACTGAAGAAGAATCCATCATATACCCTTCAATTAAACAAAAATTGCACATCATTTCCAGAGTTTGTGGGATTAATCTTAAGTAATAATTAAATAGTTCTAACAAAAACCATGAGAGACCTCATAAAACCCCATTAAACTTAGTGATAGTATGGCAAACCCTAAGGGTTTAGTAGTTGACTTTTAAATGGTTTATTAACCTTGTTTATTTTTGTATTTGGTTCAAGAAAATGGCCAGAAGTCTTTGGGTCTTCTCTGTGCTTTTTAATTGTTTTAAATACATTTATTTATTTTATTTTTGGCTGTGTTGGGTCTTTGTTGCTGCGAGCGGGCTTTCTCTGGTTGCGGCGAACAGGCTTCTCATTGCGGTGACTTCTCTTGTTGCGGAGCACGGGCTCTAGGCACGCGGGCTTCAGTAGTTGTGGCATGCGGGCTCAGTAGTTGTGGCTCGCGGGCTCTAGCGCAAGGCTCAGTAGTTGTGGCGCAAGGGCTTAGTTGCTCTGCGGCATGTGGGATCTTCCTGGACCAGGGCTCGAACCCACGTCCCCTGTGTTGGCAGGTGATTCTTAACCACTGTGCCACCAGGGAAGTCCCTGCCAATCTATTTTTAACATTTGATTCAAAAAAATGTTTTTAAACATGGCACTAAAATTTTGATTTCTTAATAGCTGGTCTTGACAAATTTGATTTGTAGCTTCTGTTTACTGTCTACCCCAGTCTGCTTTTCCTCTTTGGAATAATGACAATTTTCCTAGTTGTTGAGACATTTTTTTTTTACTTACTTTGTGACAAAAGTGGTGAAACAGAATCTGTTTCTAAGAAATAGTGTGAGCGTTCAGTGTTAGCTTACCAGGTAGGATGGTTTTTCTTATGCTGATCCACTCAGCTACCCAGCTAACAGCTGCTGTCACTATACTATGTTGGAAGAAACCCATAATGTGATTATCTCATTGTTATAAATCAGGAAGAACTTGTGTTCTTATTTTTGTTATTCCTGCTAACCAAAAGAAATGAGTACTTCATAAAGCTTTCTTCGGCACATATCATTGTAAGATCTTGTCTATTTACTTCCAGTAGTAATAGCTAAAATGAAGTATTTCCTCAGTTAATGTTTATGGTATTCAAACTATCACCATAGTTACTGCCATTTTAAAATGCTGCTAGTAGCTTAGTTGAAACTGAAGTATTGTGATAGTGATGGTTAAGGTGGAAAATGACTTCTGTGTTACAACATGAAATGCTGACAGCATGGACCTTCCAGCAGGAGTGCTGGCAGTTCAAGCCCCTGCTCTTCATTTACTGGCTCTCTGACCTTGACTAAGGTGCTTACCTTCGCTGCTCCTTAGTTTTATTGCGTGTAAAGTGGGCATGGCAGAAGTACTAGCTTGTACACGTAAAGAACTTGAAATACTACCTCACCGTGATTAGTGCCATCTCTCGCATATAGGAGCTGGCTGATTTTGTTGCTCTATTTACCAAGCACAGAAAAGCTGCTAGGAAACGATGACCACCATGACTATAGTATATATTCTTATGCATTCTTTTTGTTTCTTCTTAGCCTTTCCTAAGCCCAAGTGGGAGTGTGCGTTATTTGATTCTTATTCTGAGTCAGTGCCAGCAAACCAACAACCCCGTGACTTGAATCGGATGGAGGTAAAAGATCTTCATATGTTAATAAGTAAGGATGTGTGTACTATTAAATCCATTAGCTGATTGTTCTTTACAAACTCTGGAAAATTTGCTTTCGTAACGATTTCTCTTAATACTTAGTACTTACCTTGGAGCTCAGCATTTCAAATCTAGACACCAGATATATCTATAATTATCTTTTTTTCTCTTCTCCCTAAAACTAGATTTGGTGAAAAAAGCAAAGTAGCCTCTTGACCTTTTAGAGGTGAAATTTAGGTATAGCCAAACTAAGCCAGGAAAACGTAAGCCAGGTTATTTGCTTCAACCGAGCTTTAATTTTGAAGTAAACATTGTAAAGTTGTATTTTTAGCAGCTGATTATTAACAAGGTGTAATGAATCAGAACAGTTTTGAGAGGAGGTTTGAGAACTGTATATGAGGGCCCCAGATCACATTGAAAGCTGCCTGATTTGGATGGTCCTCAAGAGAAACCCGAAGAATTCCTATAACGTTGGGCCACTGATGCAGGGGCTTAACTGTGTGCTTTAGGGGTCCTTATGGTTATTGTTAATATCAGCACTTTCGTCACCGTCACCACCATTATGATTGCTGTGATGACAACTTATGATATCTGCTGTTCCCAACCTGAAAAAAGTCTGGAAATGTTTCATAAATGGAGGTTTGTTCATAGGCTCCTATTACAGTGCTCCGACGTTGCAAGATGATAGAAGTCAAAGGCAGGATACAGGGCCATTTAAAAAATTTCTTGTGATTGTGTGTGATTATTTATTCTTTCCCACAAGGCTCTTGTGCCTGTAGTGCATGTTGTGGATGCCATCCTCTGCTCTTCTCTGAGCGAATCAAGCCTGCTTCTGCTGCGCCCCCTCTGATAACGTCTCTCTTGACCTCTCTACTGCTCTTTGAGTCGTAGCCTCCGTGTTCCTTTCCTCAGCAGATTTCTACTCTTGGGAAGGAGATAAAGTGATTTCAGGTGGAGTGATAGAGGTGCATTCTAAGAGTTTTGGCTTTTTCCATTTCTTTTTCTGTAGAATGTGTATGATGGTGAAGCAAGTATGATTGTCAGTCACTTTTCCCGGCCCTCGGTGTACTCTGGGGTTGCTGACAGTGTACGGAGAAGTTTGTCTGTCAGGCCAGGACAGACATCTCTACAACTGTCTTATGCAGTTGCCCTGTTTTATTTTGTTTGTTTGTTTTGCTTTGTTTTTTGTTTTATTTTTAAATTTTTTTTGCTATGGGTACCCCTGCTTGTGTAAAATTATGTTGTTGTTAGGTGATTTACTAAAAACGTCATAATTCACATTTTTTCTAGTTAAACATTTTGTTCCAACTTGCCATGCTATCAGATGATCTTTGCTTTTCCAACAGAGATAAATAATGCTGTTTGTTTTTGGAGAAATTAATTACTGACTCACGTTGCTGTTCTTCGTGCACTCACTTATCATCTCTAAAAGGAAAGGAGCAAATATCCAGGTGTCTGTGAAGCCTGGAAATGGAGATATTTTAAACACAGGAATGCATGCTTGGAGTTTATTTTATTTTATTATTATTATTTTTTGGCCACGCCACATGGCTTGTGGGATCTTAGTTCCCCAACCAGCGACTGAACCTGGGCTCTTGGCAGTGAAAGCGTGTAGTCCTAACCACTGGACTGCCAGGGAATTCCCCAGGCTTGGAGTTTAGATAGATCTTGGTACCAGCCCTGTGAAGGATGACTCCGTAAAGGTGTTTGTTGTGAATGGAGCTATAGCTGAGTCAGGTCTTGAGAAGTTTGCTCAGCAGTACATCTTTTTCTAAAGACAGCAGAGCTGTACCATGTACTTATTTCCATCAAGAATTAAAGATTATAATTTCAGGGACACTTGTCTTTAGCAGTGCTTCTTAGGTTACTGGATTTCTTTCTTTTGTAAACAGGCTTATTGAGATAAAATTCATATACCATATTCATCTAAAGTATACAATTTGTATAAAGTATTCAGTGGATTTTTTTATATTGACAGTTGTGCAACCAGCACTATAGTCGAATTTTAGAACATCTTCATCACTCCAAAATGAAAACCTGTACCCATTAGCAGTCATCTACTGTTCCCTGCTTCCCCCAGCCTCTAGTAATCATTAAGCTATTTTCTGTCTCTGAATTTGCCTATTCTGGACATTTCATATAAATAGAAACGTAAAATATGTGGTCTTTTGTGACAGGCTTCTTTCACTTAGTATAATGTTTGCTTTTGATCTTCCAGTTTTATTGAGATAGAGTTGACATATAGCACTGGATAAGTTTAAGGTGTACATACAGCAAAATGATTTGACTTACATACATCTTGAAATGATTACTGTGTTAAGTTTAGTGAACATCCATCATCTCACATAAATACGCTATTAAAGAATTAGGAAAAAAAATTTTTTCTTGTGATGAGATCACTTTGTGTAATGTTTTAAAGTTCATTCACATTGTAGCATGTATCAGTGCTTCATTCCTTTTTATTGCTGAATAGTATTCCGTTGTATGGATACTAACACAATTTTTGTTGGTCCATTCTTGGTCTGATGGACATTTGGGTTGTTTCTCCTTTTGGGCTGTTAGAAAAAATGCTGCTCTGAATGTCCATGTACAGGTTTTTGTGTGCACACGTTTTCACTTCTCTTGAGTATATATTGAGGAGTGGAATCATTGGATCATATTGTACCTTGTGTTTAACTTTTTGAGGAACTCACAAACTACTTTCCAGAGCAGCTGCACCATTTTACATTCCTCCACCAGCAGTGTATGAGGGTTCCAGTTTCCCCATATCCTTGTTAACGTTGGTTATTATCTGTCTTTTTGATTTTAGTCACCCTAGTGGGAGTGAAGTGGTATCTCGTGGTTTTGATTTGAATTTCCTAATGACTACTGATATTGAGCATCTTTTTGTGTGCTAATTAGCCATTTGTATGTCTTCTTTGGTGAAATATCTATTCCTATCCCTTGTCCATTTATAAACTGGGTTATTTATTGAGTTGTAAGTGTTCTTTATATATTCTGGATATAAATCTCTTATTAAATGTATAATTTGCAAGTATTTTTCTTTGTTTTTCCCTCCCTTTCTTGATAGTATCCTTTGTAACACAAATGTTTTGTATTTTGATGAAGTTCAGTTTATCTAATTTTTTTCTTTTTTTGCTTGTGCTTTTGGTGTCATATCTAAGAAACCATTGCCTAATACAAGATCATGAAGGTTTATTCCTATATTTTCTTCTAAGGGTTTTATAGTTTTAGGTCTTACATTTAGGTCTGTGATCCATTTTGAGTGAATTTTTATATATGCCGTGAAGAAGAGGACCAACTTCATTCTTTATTTTTATATGGATATCGAGTTGTCCCAGCATCATTTATTGAATAGACAATTTTCTCCCACTGAATTGTTTTGTACGCTTACTGAAAATCAGTTGACCACAAATTTAAGGGTTTATTTATGGATTCTCAATTCTAGTCCATTGATCTATATGTCTGTCATTATGTGAGTACTACAGTGTCTTGATTACTATAAGTTTCTGGTAAGTTGTTCTTCTTTTTCAAGAATATTTTTGCGGGGCTTCCCTGGTGGCGCAGTGGTTGAGAGTGTGCCTGCCGATGCGGGGGACACGGGTTCGTGCCCCGATCTGGGAAGATCCCACATGCCGCGGGGCCGCTGGGCCCGTGAGCCATGGCCGCTGAGCCTGCGCGTCTGGAGCCTGTGCTCCGCAACAGGGGAGGCCACAACAGTGCGGGGCCCACGTACCGCAAAAAAAAAAAAAAAAAAAAAAAAGAATATTTTTGCTATTCTGGGTCCCTTACATTTTTATATGAAATTTACGACCAGCTGGTCAAATTCTGCAAAAAAGCAAGAAGGATTGCTTCAAATCTGTAGATGGATTTAGAGAATATTACCATCTTAACAATATTAAGTCTTCTGACCATGAGCACGGGGTGTCTTTCCTTTTATTTAGATTTTAAAAATTTCTTTCAACAGTGTTCTTTTGGATTTCTTTTTATCCATATTTTCTACTCCTAAATTATTTTATTCTGCTAAGGATCTGGATTACAATCCACGTGGGACAAGAAAATGAAAGAAGGGCGCTGTTGAGATACATTCTCTGTTCTAAATTACATCTGGAGGCTTCATTGTAATGCCAAGAATGACTTGCCTGTGGATAGCTAAGCCCTAGATCAGGTTACCACCAAGCAGTATTCTAACTGCATTCTTTGAAACAGTTTGGAAACAGAAGTATTGCTTAGGTCTCTTGGGCTGTTCAGATTCTGAGAGGTAAACCAGTTAACCTTTTGGAGCACCGGCTAACTCCAGGAATTTACCCTACTTCTTTAAGTTTTAAAATTTATCTTTATTTGATTTTTTTAATATGTTTAAAATAAAAAGAATATCAAAAGGCATATAATGGCAAGTTCTCCTCTTATCCCTATCCCCACCTACCAATCACCCTTCAATTTTTATATATCTTTCTAGAATGTGTTTACATATATATATCAACTATGAATATGTATTATCCTTTAATCTTATCAGAGGACAGAGTCCATGTTAATTGAGAGTGTAGAAGAAATTATAGTAAGTAGATTTTACATAGAATTTTAAACTAATCAATACTTGATCAATTTGGGTATTCATCTTCTTAGTGTAAGTGAGGACTTCTTTCTTCAGTGAGTTAGCAGAAAATTTTGTTCCGCTCATCAGTCAAATTCTCTTATTCCATGACAAGGAGGCTGTTTGAATCAGGGTTGAACACCCTCTACATAAGAGATCCTGGCAAATACCCATGTGATGGGGCCGCTTGTCAGAACCTCTCTCTGCTTGTGAGAAAGTACCTAGAGCACAGGTTTGTTCTTGACTGGAGTCGTGGGCAAATGCTCCACAACTCTGGCTGAGTCCCACACCAGATTGAGATATAATGCGTGGTCTATACATGTACTTCAATCTAAGTCGTTATTTTTTCCCTCTGTGTATATAAATTTTTCAATACAAATTAACTTATACCCCACTAGAAATCTAAAAAATAAAATAGTATTAAATGTCAGGGTTTATGGGAGACAGAAATATTGGCAAGATACATAGCTTTTAAAAACATTTGCATCAGATGTGCACATCACTTCATTTCCATTCCAACCCATATTATTAATTTACTTTTCTTTTCCAAGAAGCTATCTATTAAAGACATGGCCGACTTTCCTGTCCCTACCCAAGATGTGACTGGTGATGACAAACAAGGTATGGAAAGAATGAGTTTTCTCCCTTTAGGGACATTTTACCTATATATATTTTTAATCTACTTCTCTTGGAGTGGCTGGCTTCTAGAGCATCTGAGGCCTGTTCTCTGTATATGAAAACATTTGGATGGATTAAGTAGTTCCAGTTGCTGTGACGAAACTATAGTTCATAAAGTGGTAACAAGACCTTGAGTGTCCACAGCCCTTCAGTTATGACCCTGTGCTCACTGCTGACCCTCAGGCTACTCCAACACCTTTTATTGGAATCTGGTCGTACTAATTAGGAAATGACTAGAAGCTGAACGGTTTGTGAGCATAACATCTTGTGTTGGCAGATGTGATCCCAGAATGTCAATATACATGCACATTTGTACACAGGTCTAATCCTCGAGGAAGTTACCTTCTGGAGAGAGTTTCTACCCCTGGGCTTTATTCTCTGTGACTTTGTGGGTGTTGGGTTGTGATGATTTGCTTATCTTACTGGACGGGTGAGAGCAGTGCAGCACGGTGTTCCGTGTTACAGCTAGCATCAAGCACAGGGATGAGTTGGCCAGGGACTTATCTAGAAGAGCAGGAGGAACACCCCACCTCCTGCCATACTTCTATATAATGCTTTATAATCTATCAGGTCCTTCCTCATGCACTGTATTATTCAGTCCTCACAAAATGGAATGGAGGCTGGTATGTTTTATCACATAAAATATAGAGATGAGTAAACTAAAGTTCAGGCAGTATGAATTATTTGCTCAGTAAGAAAAAGAGCAGGGATAAGAACCAAGATTTTCGAATTCTCAAGCCCGTATTCCTTCTATTATCTGATATTGATTCACTGCCCATGAATGAAAGGCTTATCTGAAGGGACTAAAAATCAGTGAAGCTATTTCAGGTTTTGTTATCATGACCTGCCATGGATGTAGCTTTGTATGGGAGTTAAACATGAAAAATGTTTCCCATTAGGAAATAGTAATTGCATGCTCTCTGTTTCAGTATTTGCTCAGGAGAGGCAGGCAGACCTAGATGTTATCTGTGGCAGCAAGTACTCTGATTACTGTCTTTACTAGTGGGTCTTAGCCTTGACTACCCATTGGAATAACCTCGCGAGCTCTAAAAATCCTGAATCCTGGCTGTCACTCTCAGAGAGGTCCTTGTATCTTTGCTCTGGATGTCAGGAAAGAAATGGGGAAATTTGATACTTCCTGGTAATACTCCTCCCAGCCACTAGAGGCACTCTCTCTGGAACATTGAAAATACCTCTGTTCTCTGTAGGAGGAGAACCTGTTACCATAGTTTAGGAGACTTTTATTGTTTTAGTAAGTGCTATAGCAACTTATAGATGTTTGTAACACCGTTTTCATAAGTGATGACTAGGGGTTCTTTGTTTTAATGTAATGTGTCTGAGACATAAATTTTTTTTTTCTTTACTTTTCCCTCTCTTGTTCTTTAAAAACAAAACGAAACACTGCTAGCTTTGAAGAGTGCTACGGATGAAGCCTTACCAAAGGATATGTCCGAGGATTCAGGTAGGAGAAAACCAATTTAATATATTTTTAATGTAGTTATTTCTTAAACAAACAAACAAACCAAAACAACCCTGTAGTTTCAGTGAGAAAACTGGTACATCTCTGATAGTATATATATATATATATATTTCTGTCCAAATATTTGTCTTGTGTTTTATTCTAAGGAAACCTTTTGGTTTCTTTTTTACTCCTCCCCTCTTCTCAGGTATGAGAAGAGGGTGATTTCTTTTTAATTTCTGAATATAGGTTTCACTGAAAGGATTTCTCAGTTTGAATCGAGGGTCTCATTGTCACTAAGTATAAAATTGTGAAGGCTTGGATTTGGGAAGATTTCAACAAGCCATTGTGATTTCTGTGTAGAGTAAGCTGATGGGGTGGATTAATGGGAGGCTCACAGGTGAAACTTTCCATTTCCAAAGCATAAATCTCAAACGCTTTCATTATGCTTCACCACCAAGAAGGCAGGTAAATGTGCTTACACATGGAGTGGATTCCAAGGAGAGAAATAAAAGTCGTATTTGCCCAGGTTCTTGGAGAGTCAGAACTGTGTCTGGGAACCATGGAGATGGTCGGGCCTGTGGCCTCAGCTTTCTCGACAGAGCCATCACTGAACCAAGATGAACCTAGCTGAGAACAAACTGGCTAGGGATGGCATTACTGTTTGGAGCTCTGGTTATGAGCACATGAAAGAAGTTGCTGCTTTCTCTTTTAGTGTTATCTCTCTTAATATTTCATAAGTAAATCATGTTTGTTTTGGTTTACTAGCTATCATCCAGGCTTCATTTTTTTAAAGTTGGAACAGAGGAATCAATATACATCGAGGCTTATGCTACAGTACAGTATTTCCCAAACACTAAGTTCATTTAAGGTTTAAAAGAGAGAGGGGTAGAGGGAGAGAGAGGGACGGAGGGAGGGAGAATGAATATGAATGAGAATATATGATTGATTGCAGTGATAAGGCCTAAGAATCTGTATTTTTAGGCAGCCCCTCCCTCCCAGGGGGTTCCAATGTTCAGCCTATTTTGGGAACCACTACCTCTAGAAAGTGACGTTAAGAAATAGAAAATTAAGATCGTAGATCAACTATGACTCCAAAAGTGGTAGGAATTCTCAAGCCTAGTTTTGGCTTTTGGAACTGATTCAGGTTCCTTCATCATAGACGGAAATGCTCTATTTGTGTAGGACAGATGCCTGAGGTAGGTACTTTCCAACTCTAATTTCTGGAAATGAAGTGGATACATCCTAGTTTTTGTAAACTTCATGTTATGGTATCAGTAAAAGTTATTTGAATTTGGAGAGTTAAATTGTGCTTCTCCAACAGCCTTTTAGGCTAATAACTCTTCCTATTTTTTCCATGAGCATTTCGTGTTCTCTGGGACATGAGCTTTAGATGTCATTTTCAACATTCCTTCATTGAATGGGGCATGGCGTCACCAGACAGAACCTATCAGGGTGTGCGTGCCACAGTACGCGAAGTATATCTGAATTTGTTTCACATTCTGTCTGGGAGCATGCTATGTGGTTTCTGATTTGTTCTTCCCTTTGCTGCCCTTTCTGGAGTGGATATGAGGGAATCCCTCATCTGAAAACGTATTTAATACCCTCTTTTCCGGGGAATGTTTGGATTCCTAGAGGGAGACACAAGAGTTTCAAGCTGGTGGTTTCTAATTCTGGAAGGCTGTCCGTGCCATGTGGGCAGTTCACCTCAGTTGAGTTGCCGCCTTCTGGAGAATTAAACTTTAGGCTTGCCCTCCTATCCTGTTTCTGTTTCCTGGAAAGATGACATGCCTGGAGTGTTCTAGGAAGTTCTCATTCTTCTTCCCTCTGCCCAGCTCAGTGAGAAGCTGTGATCCGCCCGTGGGCTTCTGCCTGGATTCTGACCCAACCTGCCCTTGCCATTTTTGTGGATATTCACATGCTCCAAATGCTGAGTCTGACTTTCAGGGGCTTGGAGGCTGATGGAAGACTTAACTAAAATCGTGTTCTCCAGCTTTTTCTGATCTCGAACCTGTGGAAGCTTACCAGCCCTGCCTGGGATCTCATTTCCCTCTTTTGCTCTTCCTTCCACAGTGGGTGGTGATAACCATGATAATAGTAATGGTGGTGAAGAAAATGTGGTGGCTTACAGATGGGATATGGGACTCTGTCATCAGGGAACGCGGTATTCCTTGTTACATCTTTTTCTCATAGACCTTTACCCTTTTAAGTACTGAACATGTACATATTAGTGGAATCTGATGGATTTCTTAGCTAATGGCACATTCTAGCCTAATTCAAAAGGCTATACTGCACCGTGGCCATCTTTTTCTGTGTGTCTCTAGGTCCTGCCGAGGGCGTCGGGCCTGCTCGCCCTCGCGCTGTAGTCTTCAGCCTGCTGTTGGTGATTCTCATAGCTGCCCAGTTGCTGGCAGCCACCCCTTGGTCTCTCTTTCCATTCCCTGCACCCACCTGCACCTCCCGTGCTGTCCTAGAAGGAACTGAACTTCAAAACCAGATTTCTAATCTTGAAAAATTAGGAACACCCTACAGCAGTAATACGTTGCAATTCTAGAATACATTTAAGTTTTTAAAGCGCCTTCACTTTCTTATCTCTCTGAGTGAGAAAGGGGCCTCATTTTTATTATCTTCATTCTGTAGGTGAGGAGACTGAGGTTCACGGAGGTCACAGCTAGAGAGGGTCGTGGCCAGGAGTAGCCCCTGGACCTCAGGACTCCTAGCCTGGTCTCCACGGCTCAGCCACACCCATCACGCCATCTGCCTGCCTATCTCTCACCAACAGGGTTCCCCGCTCCTTCCACACCCATCCCTCCCCCCCCCCTCCCCGGCACAAAGGCAAAGATAGTGGCACTGGACAAAGGAAGTAACGGTTACCGCGGTCTGGTTTGGGGAACAGTGTTTTAAAATGGCTGAGACTTCTGCCCACATATTTCTGGGAAGCAGTGGGGCCTGAGAGAAGCGGGCTGGAGCCAGCCGTGGGCGGCCCGCTTGGAGGGTGGCCCTCAGCCCCGTGGTGGGTGGCCCTTGCAGCCCCAGGTGGCCCCAGGTAGCCTGCTGGGCTGGAGGAGAGGCTCTCTTGGGCCACCATCTTTTGCCGCCAGGGGGCTGGAGCAGGGGAGGTGGTTGTCCATCTTCGTGTGGGCGCACGAGACCGGCCAAGGCAGGCTCACACTGCTTGGGCCTCCCGTGCTTCTCGGGGCTCTGGCAGCCTTTCAGTGGTTTGCAGTTAAAAGGTGCTCGTGTCCTCACTCCGAGAAGCCAGAGCGCTTCAGTTGGGAGAAAAGCACGTCTTCTATAGCTGACTGAAGCTAAGGGGACGTGTGTTGCTAGTTTGCTTTGGGCCTTGTTAGCATCTCAGCTCCGCATTCTGCCCTGCTTATCCAACCCAAGGAGTTTAATGATCGTCAGAAATCCAGCATGCTTCATACCAAGGAGGGGTTTTATCTTTGGAGTAATGTTAAAGAGGATGGCATCATGCAGTGCGACATTTTCTTTCCGGAAAAATTTGTGCAAACAGTGTACAAACTATATTCTCCTTGCTCCTAGTTAGTAGCACTTTTTCTTTGAATGTTTATGACATTTTATGATGAAAAATTTGCAACGTTTGCAAAACCTTAGCACAGCTAGTGGTTTCTAAAGTTGTCTTCCACAGAGGATTGAAGACGTAAAAAGAGGATTAATGTTTTTGTAAGTATTTCTCATTACTCCCAACAACTTATGATGGGAAAGTAGGCTCCATGTGTGTTGGTAGTGAGCAAGCTAGTTCATGATTTAAATTGGAGAAGGAAAAGTTGTATGGTTGACAAAATATTTTAATGATTTCACTTCATAATATTCTCTCTACGATTTGGGACACAAGAATATTTTCTTACAGGAAAAGCTGCATAGATCATTTAGACTTAACTGTGGGACTTTGATTTCTTGTGGTCATGTGGTCCTGGTGGTGTATTTTAAGAAAATCTTAAAATATGTAGCCCAATACATTTCTTCCTAGCCTTCAGGGGAGACTGGTTCAAAATCTATTATTACTAGGCTATCATGATAGACCAAGAAACCCTCAAGTCTGAACCCATCATTGTATAAATAGATAACCTCTTGAGAGAGTTGTCTTTTAGGCCGGAATTGGTTCATTAATCAACTTCGATTTGAGAATGGCTTCATGGCTAATGCTCTGATGAGAGGAAAAATATGTTGGTTTTTCTTTCTTTTTAATCGTGCCTTTAGCTTTAGAAATAAAATTATGGAATCACAAAAATGTGGAAGCGGTCAAGTTTTCCACACGGATACCTGTACCTCATGTTTACCTGTTGATGTGTTCTGTACTAGCCCAGGTGCTGCTTAAAACCTGTTTAACTGCAGACATGAAACCCAAGCAAACAACAACTAATCTTTGTTTCAGCCACTCCTAAGGATTCCAACAGTCTCAAAGCAAGACCAAGATCCAGGTAGTGTTTGTTTAACTTCTACTTGAATGCCCTTTGTGCCATGCCCCTGACTAGAAATAAACCTCCCAACCCAAAATCTTTTCCCTTCAATTTGAAGCTTAGGATGAGGGTGAGTTCACTCGTCATGAGGGGCCTGACTGGAGCCCGCAGTGCTGCTGGGGAGGCGCTTAGTTTCTGGGTTTGTTGGTGCTGGGAGAGGGGCTGCTGCTCTCCGGCCACCTAACACAAAGAAGGGGCAATGTGATGTGACCCTCTTGCTGCAGGATGATAACGAATAGGGGGAAAGTAGCTTTGGAAAGCGGGAAATACCGTTAAAAGGTAACTAACATTGAAATGTCCTATCATGACAAGGTGCACACCAAAAAACAGGAAGTCTGGGGGATAAAAATCTAGAGTAGGGAACTAAAATGCTTCGGCAATTTCAGTGCAGCTCGGAACTTCAGGTAAGCAGTGTTTGTGGACTGTTTCATCCTCTTAGAGCCTCTTCTCAACTTCACAGTTTTTAAGTCAGTAGAGGTTAGTAGAAGAGGGAGAGCCAGTAAGGCAGTGCTGTGGTTGACATCAGACATCAGAAGGGAGGAATGAAGAGAAATACAGACTCTCATAGAAATACTAGAACCTCAAAGAGGGGAAATGGTATTGAGACTGCTCTTTACCAGTAGACTGCAGTGGGAGACAGGATGCTACGTGTGTGTTTTCCAAGTTTTGCTTTGGCTCTTAGTGACTTTTTTCCTCCTTTGGCTGCTAGATGTATTCCTGAGAAAGTGAATTTAAATCGGATCGTATTTTGTATGCTTGCAATATTGCCAATTTAAGGAGCTCTCGTCTCCTTGTAAGTCAAAGAGTTACCCCTTGTAGAAGGTACAGATATCTGTGTTCATATTTTTAAAAATAATAGGTACACTAATTCGTTTTGGTAGGAAAAGAAGTTATAGTTCCTGTTTCTCTCAATGGCCACCACATTTGCTCATCCTGTTTTTGAAGGATGAGTGGATCTTTTACAAGTTAGTCCGTGCTGGCTTTAGGATGTAGGAATAGTAACATTTATCTGCCTTCATAGTAGGCAAACCCTTCTCTGAATGGCAGAAATTGAACCTCACAGTTTTTACTTCTGCTGGCTTCCTCTCAAAGCGAGTGAAATGACAAAATCTCAGTCACATATTCTATTATTAATATCGCTGCTAAATTTTATATACGATTCTTTTAGGGATTGGTCTCTTGGTCTAATTTGGATGTTTTTGTTTTCACTACACCCAACTGGGTCCTTACTGAGACCGTGAGAATTAAATTATTGTAATCCTCCTTTTTAGAATAATAAAGCCATGTAGAAATGTAAGGGAAAGGAAAATCACCCTTCTAACACTGCTGCGTTCGTCATTTTGTTGATTCCCTGCACATTTATGTTTTAATTGGTTGCAGTCATAGTTTTACTGTATCACTTATTGGATATTCATTTAACTTTCCATATAAAAATACAAATACGCAGGTTATATATGGAAGTAAAATGGAATAAGATGTAGTATGAGATTGTGCGCTCAATTACATGTATGTGTGTATATATACACACGCACACACATGATTTATACATGTACACATTATTTTCTCTCTCTTGAGTGAAAAATGTCACTAGAGCTGTATCTGACATAGAAAGTTCTTTCTAGCCAGGGTCTCTAATTTCCTTTTTTAATCAAGAGTTTCCATTTGAAAACTTTCTTGTCCTTTTCTATGGATTCCCTTTTATTCTGGTTGAAAGGATCAGAGCACCCTTCCTGCTAGTTCCTGCCTGCCTTTGTCTTGCCTGTCTTGCCAGTTGTGTTACAGGGACCACCCCAGAGCATGTCACATGCCATTATGGTGGCTTTATTAAAGATTGCAACCTTGCATGACAAAAAACCTCTGGACTACCACAAAGAAACCTTGAGGAAGTTATTCAGGAAAATAAGAACTTGCTGTGTCAAAACCAGCTTTACTAAGAACTGAAGTTGCTTAATAGTAATGGATAGATTCTAATTTCCTGAGTGCCACTGTAATAGCTAAATACCAAGACACTTTTCTGAGTTTAATTTATCTGTAGGGCGCATCTCTGATCAAAGGTCATTTTCTTCTTTGACAGGAAGTTAGCTCAGAAGCTGAATAGAACAGACATAAGATGTACACGTGAGCTTCTTAGAAAATCATATTGGGAATTCATCCACAAACTTATTCCTAACCGATAGAGTAATGTACTGAGTTGAATTAATTTAGAAAATAAGTAGGGCTCTAATATATAGTCTAGCTGTGCCCCAAGTTTTCTTCCCTGGCTCATAGGCAGGCAGTCTCAGAACATTTTAAAGATATAATTTAGAAACTGAGACTGGAATTTGAATGAAACCTATGTAACCTTCTAGCTATGTGACCTTTAGCAACTTACTTAGTTCCTTTTTCATTAAATGCCGTGAATTGGAGTTATAATCTCTGAAATTGCCTAGTTAGCTCCTGCCTTGTTACAGATTGAGAGAGAAGGTTAAGAGGAGGCTTTTGCTTTGAAAATTTCCCCAAACCTGTATTTCTCATGGTAAGACAACCAAGGCCCCTCAACCTGACTGATGTGTGTTTTCCTCTCCTGAATTTCATTTGTGGCATATTCCGTTGAACATTTGATTCTTACTCTCAGCTTATCTGTCCCAGTTCCATATGTGCCTGTTATCACGTTTGCATGTAAACAGGAGAAGGGTTCTGCGGTCAGTTAATACCATGAAGCCCTTCTATTAAAGTATGGAAGTACCTAAGTGGAAGGGTTTACGTGTTATTAACAATTCCAACCGAAATGGATTTGAATTTACAGAAAGCGTTCCCTCTGGGGTAAGTTCAGGTCTAAGGTGTAATAAGAGCAAAGAGTTTAAAAAAGGTAGTGACTCAGGGTTGGGGGTTGGGCGCTTGTTGCAGCTGGTGTGGTATCCAGGGGGCAGCACCGTATCTGGCTCCTCCGGGAACTCAGCAAGCCTTGGCAGTCGCTTTGCCTTTTGTGGGTATTTTCTGTTTCAGCCCAGTTTCAGAGAGTAAAGCTTTGCTGTCTGCCTTCTGACCTTCCCTTATTTTGCTGCAGATCCTACTCTAGCACCTCCATAGAAGAGGCCATGAAGAGGGGCGAGGACCCTCCCACCCCGCCACCGCGGCCACAGAAAACCCATTCCAGAGCCTCCTCCTTGGATCTGAATAAAGTCTTCCAGCCCAGTGTGCCAGGTGAAGTGCCCCTCTGCGCCCCAGCCCTTCCCTTTCCTGTTGGAGTCATTGGATGGGTGTCACTACAGAGGCCTCTGTGGGTCCAGAGAACGAGCAGACCTGGCCCAGACGGCCTTCACGTGGCTGGCACATAGATATCACGTGTGTCTGGAGCCTTGCCCACACTTGCTATGGACCAGGAATTATGAAATTCTGTACCCAGGGGATGAAAATGCTTCCTCCCCAGACAGTGCACTGAGTGTGTGGCCAGGGTCTTGTTCTCTGCATCGTGGTGATTTGTGTCCAGGATTGCCATCTGTGATTTCCTCAGACGCTTATGCCGTTCTTCTGTGAAAGGTCTCGGTGGTCAATGCCTGGCCGGAATTTTCTGCATTTTATCCTCTGGTGAAGATCCTGTGTCCTCCAGGCTTAATGCTTAAGGGGGCTCTGCTTTCTAAATCTGACTGATGGTTAGGTGTTTAGTGTGGGCATCTGGGTCAAGGGCTCCTTCAGTTGGGCTGCTCTGGGGCTTCTGGGGATGGGACTTGCTCAAGGCAGCTGCTGTACAGCTGGGCTGGAGGCGGGGAGTGTGGGGCGGCCTGTCTGCTCCCCTGGCTCCTTGTGAAGAGGAGCTGTCCTCCCGGGAGCCTGCGGAACCGCAGATGCGAGCCATGCCTTCACATGAGTGAAGGTGCTAGCGTACAGCTGCTGTCCCAAGTGTTATTTTGGGAGGCGCAAGGGCCTTTCCACTGACTAATGCAGGCAAGCTCTAAATACAATGATTTCCTGGAACTTTTTCTGTATCTCTGTGCATTTTAAATCAAGCCAACCTCAGATGCTAGTGATTTGCAGATGATTATCTTTTTTACTAACGCAAGGAAAGAATCTCCTTGGCTCACACATGAGCGTGACCCCTGTGTCCCGGCAGAGCTCAGCATGTTTTATTTGTTCTAATAAAGTACTCTCCTCATAGTAAAGTTATAGATTGTTTTTTAATATACCAGAATCTGGAACTCTCTATGAAATTTGATTCTCTGCCATGAGTTCATCAGATAAAAATTTGTCTTGAATTTTCCCCCATACTTTGATCCAAATTCTGGCATAATTTCATAGTAACTGGTATTTGGGGTGGGAGTAGCCACGGATGATGATGCTATAAAAAATTCACGTGGCTGGTGGATGTTGACCTCGAAGGTTTTTCTGTGGACACAAGAAGGTTAAAACAATCTGGGCAAGCATCTCCGTACGTTTTCCTTGCAAGGAGAGGCTGGAAACATGCCCCCCCCTCAGGCTGTGTCTCTCTCCCCATGAGGAGCGCCAGCTATGCTGCAGAATGGATGGGCCGTGGCCTTTACCACGTGGCACCCTAGAGTGGGAGAGAGAAGACTGAATTTGGAGTTCAGCTCAGCTGCTTATTAACTATCTGATTTTCAGCAAGTGGCTTAATCTTTTCTGCCTCTCAGATTCCTAATTTCGAAAACAGGACCAACCCTCAAGAGAATTACAGGGTGTTGATGAGGTAATAGATGTCATTCAAGTAGTGCCATGTTTGGCTCCTAGGCACTCACTCCCACGGAAGACCGACGGGGAGAGGGGGGTCTGAGGAAAGCCCCTGACGTCCTGACCCCCGGTGGGACAGTTCTGTGCCTCGTTCCTCGCAGTCCCCGGGATGGCTCGCAGAGGTACCGAGCTGTGGCCACCTGTGGCAGTAGCCCCTCATTAACATACCTTGTCTGGGTCCACTGCCCTCCTGCCCTGTCGTGCTCGCCTCACACCGAAATCAAATGCCCGCTCCCAAGTCCCAGCGGTAGGGGCTGCTTTCAGGAGAGCCTGAATTCAGACGGCTTCTCTTTACGTCTCCGATGTTGATAGGACTTCAAGGGAAAAGTATTTTCATTTGATAAATGCCAAAGAATAGCTAGGTGGGTGACATCTGTATTCATAGCTTAATTCCATCGTCTTTCCAGTACAGGTTTACACAAATGAAATTTTAACAAGCAGTTTAAATTGATCACATGAGAAACAGAGCATGTCTGCATTATGAAAAGCAGGTGGTACCATTTCATCTACTTAATTTGTTTGCCTGTGGGTTAATTCTCACAGGAAAGTACAAGGGTCTGTCTAAACTATGTAGAATTTTAGTGTAGTGCATATTGCTAGAAATTACTTACTAAAACTCTGACAAGCTAGGAAAGCACGAGGTAGAGTCTAAACCAGTCGCCATAGCACCGTCAGTGAGAACCGTGGTGCCCACGTAGTCACCCCTCTGCCACACTTGTCTTCATGTGTCACTCTAGCTAAGCTGGGTCACACTGTGCTTGCTGTCCTATATCCTGAGCTTCCTGATTAACCCTCTTTCATAATATGGAGCTGTGTCATTTCTTCGTGCCTGGGTGACGTGGTTGATTGCGCCCTGTGGGGCTTTCTGTGTCCCCGTCTCCCCCCATCTCGTTCTCCTGTCTCTACCTCATAGTGTCCTCTCGTGCTCACATGCTGCTCCCCTCTCCTCCCCTTCCCTCTCTGTTTCTCTCCTCTCCGCCCGCCCCCACGGAGGCATGGACCTCTCTTTCCCAGGCTCCGCCACCAACCTCTCTCTGCTCTCTTGTCATAAACAAGGTAGAGGTTATTAATGACTTCGTATCTACATCTTTGTTTCCTTGTCTACTTATTTTCTTGGGCTGAAGTCGGAGATGCTGAGTCAGAGGCCATATACCTTTGAAGTGTAGATACAGGTTGCCAAACTGTGCTGTCAAAAACTTGTACCTTATGAACTTATCCCACTGGTTACGTCACCTGAGAGTGTTTCCTCACACCCTCATCAGCACTGGGTAATGTTCATCTTTTTAATCGTTACCTATCTGATAGACAAATGTTTGCATTTCCTTGATTCCTAGTGAGCCTGAACAGCTTTTCCTGTGTTGTTACTAGACATTAATATTTCTTCTTTGGTGAATTGCCCGAGTGGAGGCACACTTAGCTTCCGGCGCTCCTGCTCTTTGCCCAACCACAGAAACCGCTTGTCTCCTCTTCATTTTTCCTGTGAGGGCCTGGACCTGTCTTATCTCAGGCCCTTGGGAATGTGAAGGTGGCCTTGGGGAGCCTAAGCTAACCTGCTCCTTCATGGGGTCCATGTTCTTCCAGCCCCCAGTACCCCATCTTTTAGCCAACTTTATCACTTAAGACAGACTCTACCTAGGCCATCCTGTTTATAACAATAGAAGAACGAGGAAAGGGTAAAGAAAACAGGGAAAGATAATGTGCGATGAAATAAGATATGAACTTGAATTGAAAAGGAAAGATAAAGTGAAGCTAATGTTTTTAAAAATGAGAATCACAGGATTGTGAAAAACAGAGTGAATGAGGCTAAGTTGCTGAGTCAGAGTAGCCTAAGGTGGAGCGATAGTGTGGAGAAGAAGTAGGATGGAGAGAAGATGCAAAGAAGCAAGAATGAAAGAGGGAAATGAAGGAAAAGGTGAGATGGTTGTTATATAGTGGTGATGATGTTTATACAGAGGGAGAAGCAAATAGGATAAGAGCCTGAGGAGACCAAGCGGGGGCGAGCCCACAGACTCGGTATAGGATTCAGATAGCATTCAAAGGACTCTTGGGAAGGAAGGAATAGCTCAGAAGTGGGTGGCATTAATGCCTTCAAATTTATGATAGGTAACATAATATGGGGAAGAATAATGAAGGATTGTTTTAGATTGTAAATCTATAAAAATGAACCAGGCCAACTCTGGCAGTGTGGGATAGTTGGCTTTAACCTTGATATCTGCAAAGAGGGTGTGAACATGTGATTTGCAGGAGTCTAGACTATCCCAGGGCTCGAGATAGGTAGGTGCTAGCATTACACCTAAAGCGTGTGTTTTCATAGGGAGAAGTTGACGTAATAGGATCGCTGTGCGGAAAAGGGAGCTCACCTTTGTCATAGCTGATTCAGGCCGTGGAGCCATCCTTTCACAGTCCCATTGTAGCTGCTCTGTTGGAGAGAAAAAAATGTGCAAGAAGGTCTAAGGCAGTGATGATGCAAGCATACAAAATCTAGAGGCAGTCAAGCCTGGGACTTGCTCAGTGAGGTTTAGATTTTATAGCTCTAGACTTACAGCCACGTAACATGTTTTATTACTGAAATTCCTGTGAGAAAAATCAGACAGTGAAGACGATACTTTTTAGATCCTAACCTCTTTTTCCTCACTGGAACAGTTGTTTTCATAAGGCTTCCCCCCACCCCCGTAAAAGGGTTTATTCTGTTTCACTGTGTGGGGTGGGAACTCCCCTCCTCCCACTTTTGACACTGCCCTGCCTCCTCCAAAGCCATGGGTTTGCAGCCCGAGGTTTCCATAGTGACGGTCAGCTGCCTCAGTGCTACACACAGCCCTGTCCAGCCACTGAGCCTCCGCCTGGCAGAAAGGGCAGAGATTACGGAGTGGGGGGGCGGGGGAGACGTAGCCATGCCTTTAGAGATTCAGACCAAGAATCTTCATCATGTCCGCACAAATCTAACAGGGGCAACTTGGTCCCTTGGATAGAGCTAGCTGCCGCGCAGTGGGAAAGGAAGTCCCTGGCAGGGCCGCCACTTCCCAGTGCCACCCCGCTTACGTTAAGAAAGGAGAGTGCATTTTGGTGGACAGCTCTTTCCACCACATCCCGTATGGCCGAGGACACTGAGAGCCACATGTTAAAACCATTACGATGGCCAAACAAAACACATCCATGGGTAGTATCTGCCCATGGGTAGATAATGTCCTCTCTCTGCTTTAGACACACTGATAATAAAAGTTCACTCCATGGTTAAGAAATGATGGTACATCCATCTCATGGAATCTTATGAAGCTGTTAAAAAGAATAAGGTACGTGTACTAAGTGGAGAGCTGTCTGAGATGAGTGAGAAAGGCATTGGTGCGTGATATGTATGTTTTTCATTGTATAGACAGTTTTTCGGAAGGATACTTGAAAAAGTGGTAACAGTGGTTGCCTCTGGGGAAGAGAATAGGATGACCGGGGCCCAGGTGTAAGAGAGAAACTTACTTTTCATTGAATATCCATTTGTATCTCTTCAGTTTTGCCTCACGTATAGATATTACTGACTACAAAAAATATACTTTTCACTCTATAGCTGCAATGACCAGATGGCACCTGAGAGTACCACAGATGGCCTTCCCGGATGAGTTTATCTGTCTCAAACCTGCCTACCAATCTGTATCCAGGGTATTTTTACAACCGATCTGCTGCCACCTCCTAGAATGGAGCTGAAATGACAGAGCATTGTTTAAGGCTCTGATATGTTCTTCGGATTCCTCCTCAGTGGCCCTCCAGCACTGAGGAATAGTTTTGGAGGACTTCCCATAGCCTCCATTGTGAGATGTATGGATGGGCAAAGGGTTGTGATAAGGGCTGTGTCTTAATTTGGTGGTGGTGGGGATGTGTTTATTGAGTGATGAGCTGAGAACAATCTGTCCTGGGTTTTCTACAGATGAATATTTCTTTCTGCAACTTTAATTAATTAATTTATTTATTGGGCTTCTTTGGGTCTTTGTTGCTGCACACAGGCTTTCTCTACTTGCGGCGAGCGGGGGCTACTCTTCCTTGTGGTGCGCGGGCTTCTCATTGTGGTGGCTTCTCTTGTTGTGGAGCACAGGCTCTAGGCACGTGGGTTTCAGTAGTGGTGGTGCACGGGCTCAGTAGTTGTGGCTCGCGGGCTCTAGAGTGCAGGCTCAGTAGTTGTGGTGCATGGGCTTAGTTGCTCCGAGGCATGTGGGATCTTCCCGGACCAGGGCTCAAACCTGTGTCCCCTGTATTTGCAGGCGGATTCTTAACTACTGCGCCACCAGGGAAGCCCTCTTTCTGTAACTTTAGAAAAGGTAAACCCCTTGGGAGTAAGAGATGGTCTCAAGACCAAACTTGCCTTTGAAGTTTTCTAAAGGATGAATTTGGCCACACAGATGGCTATGACCTTATAGATTTCCTTATTGTATCATTGCTGTGAGAGCTACTTGTTCCCTTTTAAAATCTAGTAGGATTTTGAAATCTAGTGGAATTATGGGATTCCTGCCCCATGCCCAGACTTTGGGGTCCACAGTACATAGCCAGCCAAGGGTTCAGTTTGTCAGTCTAGACAGTTCTTTTTTTAAATGAAAGCTTTACTGAGGTATATATAATCCACGTTCTATAAAATTCACCCTTTTAGAACACTCTTGCACTGCTGGTGGGAATGTGAATTGGTTCAGCCACTATGGAGAACAGTATGGAGGTTCCTTAAAAAACTACAAATAGAACTACCATATGACCCAGCAATCCCACTACTGGGCATATACCCTGAGGAAACCAAAATTCAAAAAGAGTCATGTACCAAAATGTTCATTGCAGCTCTATTTACAATAGCCCGGAGATGGAAACAACCTAAGTGCTCATCATCGGATGAATGGATAAAGAAGATGTGGCACATATATACAATGGAATATTACTCAGCCATAAAAAGAAACGAAATTGAGCTATTTGTAATGAGGTGGATAGACCTAGAGTCTGTCATACAGAGTGAAGTAAGTCAGAAAGAAAAAGACAAATACCGTATGCTAACACATATATATGGAATTTAAGGGAAAAAAATGTCATGAAGAACCTAGGGGTAAGGCAGGAATAAAGACGCAGACCTCCTAGAGAACGGACTTGAGGTTATGGGGAGGGGGAAGGGTGAGCGGTGACAGGGCGAGAGAGAGTCATGGGCATATACACACTAACAAACGTAGTAAGGTAGATAGCTAGTGGGAAGCAGCCGCATGGCACAGGGATATTGGCTCGGTGCTTTGTGACAGCCTGGAGGGGTGGGACAGGGAGGGTGGGAGGGAGGGAGACGCAAGAGGGAAGACATATGGGAACATATGTTTATGTATGACTGATTCACTTTGTTATAAAGCAGAAACTAACACACCATTGTAAAGCAATTATACCCCAATAAAGATGTTAAAAAAAATTTACCCTTTTAAAGTGTACAGTTCAGTGGCTTTTAGTGTATTCACAGTGTTGTACAGCCACCAGTATTGTCCAATTTCAGAACATTCTCACCACCCCCAAAAGACACCCCATACCTGTTAGCAATCATTCTCCACACCGCGCTCCTCTCCCCAGAGCCATGGGCAATCACTAACCTACTTTCTGTGTCTATAAATTTGTCTGTTCTGGACAAATATATATATATAGTCTTTTGTGATGGGCTTCTTTCACTTAGCATCATGTTCGCGAGGTTTATCCATGTTGTAGAATGAACCAGCACTTCATTCCTTTTATGGATGAATAAATAATATTACATTTTATGGATATGGCACATTTTATTCATCCATTTGTCAGTTGATGGACATTTCGGTTGTTTCTACCTTTTGACTATTATGAATAATACGGCTGTGAACATTCATGTACAGGTTTTTGTGTAAACAAGTATATGTTTTCCTTTTTCTTGGGCATATACGGGAGTGGAATTTCTGGGTTATATGTTAACTCTTTGTTGAACATTTTGAGGAACTACTGAACTGTTTTCCAAAGCAGCTGTACCAGTTTACCATCTCAGTAGCTGTGTATGAGGATTGCAATTTCTTCATATCCTTGAAACCTTTGTTACCGTCTGTCCTTTTTATTTTAGCCATCCTAGTAGGTCTGAAGTGATGTCTTATCATGGTTTTCATTTGCATTTTCTAATGACTAATGATATTGAACATCTTTTCCTGTGCTTATTGGCTACATTTATGTCATCTTTGGAGAAATGTCTATTCAGAATCTTTGCCTATTTTTAAATTGGGTTATTTGTCTTTTTTTGTTGAGTTGTAAGGGTTCATTATATACTCTGGATACAAGTCTCTTTTCAGATATATGATTTACAAATATTTTCTCTCATTTTGTGGGTTGTTCTTTCACGCTTTTTGATGGTGTCCTTTGAAGTGCAAAAGCTCTTCATTTTGATGACATCTACTTTATCTGTTTTTTCTTTGGTCATTTGTGCTTTTGGTGTCATATCTAAGAAACCATTGCCTAAGGCTTCCCTGGTGGTGCAGTGGTTAAGAACCCGCCTGCCAACGCAGGGGACACGGGTTTGAGCCCTGACCTGGGAGGATCCCACATGCCGCGGAGCAGCTGGGCCCATGTGCCACGACTACTGAGCCTGTGCTCTAGAGCCCGTGAGCCACAACTACTGAACCCGTGTGCCACAGCTACTGAAACCTGCACACCTAGAGCCTGTGCTCCACAACAAGAGAAGCCACGGCAATGAGAAGCCCGTGCACCGCAGCGAAGAGTAGCCCCCACCCGTCGCAACTAGAGAAAGCCCACGCACAGCAACAAAGGCCCAATGCAACCAAAAATAAATAATAAATAAAATAAATAAATTAAACAAATAAAGAAGATACCATTGCCTAACTCAAGGTCACAAAAATTTACTCCCCTTTTCTTTTAACAGTTTTATATTTTTAGCTCTCACATTTAGGTGTGTGATCCATTTGAGTTGATTTTTGTATATGGTATGAGATAGGGGTCCAGATCCATTTTTTTGCATGTGGCTACTCAGTTGTCCCAGTACTATTTGTTGAGAAAATGATTGATTCCCGTTGAATTTTCCTGGTACCCATGTTGAAAGTCAATTGACCATCAACATAAAGGTTTATTTCTGGACTCTCATTTCTATTCCATCGATCTATATGTCTATCCTTATGCCAGTACCGTACTGTCTTGATTATTACAGAATTGTAATAAGTTTTGAAATTGGAAAGTGCATAACTACCCACTTTATTCTTCTTTTTCAAGATTGTTTTGGTTATTCTGGGTACCTTGCATTTTCATATGAAATTTAGGATCAGCTCGTTAATTTCTGTTTATTAAAAAAAAAAAAGCCAGCTGGGATTTTGTTAGGGAGTGCATTGAATCTGTAGATTAATTTGATTAGTGTTGCTATATTAATATTTTTTCCCCAACTTAATTGAGGTTAATTGACAAATAAAAATCGTATATATTTATGGTGTACACATGGTGTTTTTGATTTTTTTTTTTTTGCGGTATGCGGGCCTCTCACTGTTGTGGCCTCTCCTGTTGCGGAGCACAGGCTGCGGACGCGCAGGCTCAGCGGCCATGGCTCACGGGCCCAGCCGCTCCGCGGCATGTGGGATATTCCCGGACCGAGGCACAAACCCGTGTCCCCTGCGTCGGCAGGTGGACTCTCAACCACCGTGCCACCAGGGAAGCCCTGTTTTTGATTTTAACAATATTAAGTCTTCCAGTCTTAATGGAAGAATGTATTTTCATTTGTTTAAGTATTTCAACAATGTTTTGTAATTTTCGGCATACAAATTTGTACTTCTTCAAATTCTTACAGTCAGCCCTCTGTATCCTCAGTTTCTGCATCCACTGATTCAACCAATTGTGGACTGAAAATATTAGGGAAAAAAATTCCAGAAAGTTCCAAACAACAAAGTTTGACTTTGTTGTGCGCCAGCAACCGTTTGTATTAGGTAGTATACGTAATCTAGAGCTGATTTGAAGTATATGGGAGGATGTGCATAGGTTATATGCAAGTATTACATCATTTTATATAAGGGACTTGAGCATCCTTGGATTTTTGTATCCACAGCGGGTCCTGGACCCAATCCCCCAGGGATACTGAGGAACGACTATATTTTATTTATTTTGATTTTATTCTAAAGGAAATTGTTTTCTTAATTTCATTTTTGCAATCTTCATTGCTAGTGTATAGAAATATAATTGTTTTTTGTATATTGACCTTTTATCCTGTAACTTTGTTGAACTTGTCTATTTGTTGTCTGGACACATCTTATCCTTAACTTAGATAATGAGGTAGGGAACATACTCATTATTCGACTTCAAACTGTTTATCTAATCCTGCATCTTTCCACAAGTCAGGGAGGAAATCCCTTTTAGTGTTTGGGAAGCATGGAAAGAATCATTACTGAATGCTTGCAACCAGTTTTACTTTTTCTCTCATTTGTGAAACCAATTGATCTAGTCCCATTTATTGAATAGTATATTCTTTACCCATCAGTATGCAATGTCCACTCTGTCCTAAGCGAAGTTTCCCTGTTTGCAAGAGTTGTTTCTGGGCTCTCTACTCCATTAACACCAAGTACTAGGTATCATAGTGTTAACGGCTGATATGAATTCGAGGCTTACTTTGTACAAAGGACACATTTAAAGTACTTTATATGCATCATCTCTTATCCTTACAACAATCCTAATGAGGTAGATGCTGTTTTATCCTTACTTTAGAGATGCAGAAACTGAGGTACAGAAGTTAATTTGGCCCAGGTCATGGAGCTAGTTGATGGTGGAGCTAACGCTCAAACTCATGCAGTCCAATGCTGGAGCCTGTGCTCTGCTGCCTCAAGAAGGGGCAAGTATTTCTCTTCTCTGTACCCTACTTGCCTCTCCCAACTTGTCTATTTGGCCAGATATTTACTAGGCACGTCTCTCTCTGTTCAGGTGCCTCTGCTGCAGATTGAGTTCTTAAGAGAGGGTAGAAGGCAGAATGCTATTATTCCTGTTGGTTGCAGGCCTCAGCCTGCTTCACCAGCCAGCCGAGGACTGGGATTCATCTCCAGACCTGGGCAACTGGCTGCTACTGCAGTCATTTGTCTTTGAAGGGCCAGGGAATGCCTTCCAATTTTCTAGACCCGAATCCTTGCTTTCAGGCCTGGTCTTGTTTGTGGAGGGGTCTATCGTGAGAAGTAACACACTCAGAATTCATTAAGTTTTCCCCTTGGGCTTCTCAGTGGTTGATAGATAAAAGGTGTTGGCTTTTATAAAAGGTATAGTGTCACTTTGTCATGAGATTTGAAGTCTGGAAGTTCATTTAAACATAGAGAAGTAGATGTGACTGGGCTGTTGGGCTCGGTGAACATTTTTGGAGGTAAAAATACAGTCCAGGGGCTTCCCTGGTGGCGCAGTGGTTGAGAGTCCGCCTGCCGATGCAGGGGACGCGGGTTCGTGCCCGGCTCCGGGAGGATCCCACGTGCCGCGGAGCGGCTAGGTCCGTGAGCCATGGCCGCTGAGCCTGCGCGTCCGGAGTCTGTGCTCCGCAGCGGGAGGGGCCACAGCAGTGAGAGGCCTGTGTACTGGGGAAAAAAAAATACAGTCCAGGTGCTTCAGGTTTGTCTGTGCCAGTGTTCAGTGTGTTCATCCAGACTCAGGCCAGTCTCAGCCTTTCGAAGCTGTGGTTGCAGTGTACTGTCTGTCTTTGGCTTCTTTTTGCCTTTTCCTGTTCCTTTCTCTATTTATAGAGGTTTCTTCTTTTCCAGTAAGTTATGTGAGAGTTTCTATAGTAGCACAGTGCATGCTTTGTATCTGTAAAAGACAAAAAGCTGGAGGTTTACAGAGGCCTACTGAGGTGAGGGTACAGCTGGTCCTGCCGTTGGGCAGCGTGCTTTCTCTTTTAGATCCACCGTCCAGTTTTACAGCCCTCCCTGCTGGCTGAGTGCTTTAACTAGGGAGTGTGGGGAGGAACAGGACTGGAATCTCTGGAGGATGGGGTGGGAAATATTACTGTAACCTTTATTTTTAAAATGTTTGTAAAACTCGTTTGAGTAATAGAAAAATACTTTCTCGTGTATAAAATTCATACATTACAGATGCGTCCCTTAACCTCATCCCCACCAAGCCCAGTGTCCTCCCCTGGGAATGTATTTCTCTGACATTTTCTAGTGCACTTATTAATGTATATGTGTACCTGTGACATCATTTTTGTTTTTTGTATTTAAAATAATTGGCGTCACGCTGTGCATGTTTCCCCCAATGCTTTTTCATACTATATTATTTCTTGGAGATATATCCATATCAGTACTGGTAATTTTGTCATTCTTTTTTTTTTTTTTTTTTTTTTTTTGCGGTGCGCGGGCCTCTCACCATTGTGGCCTCTCCCATTGCGGAGCACAGGCTCAGCGGCCATGGCTGACGGGCCCAGCTGCTCCGCGGCATGTGGGATCTTCCTGGACCGGGGCACGAACCTGCGTCCCCTGCATCGGCAGGCGGACTCTCAACCATTGCACCACCAGGGAAGCCCATGTCATTCTTTTTATATGTGTTCTACACACTGGCTACTCTGTTAAAAGCTGTATTGTGGAAAATTTCAAATGTGTATAAAAGTAGAGAACCCCCTATCCCCAGGTTATTTTGATGCAAATCCCAGGTAGTGTATAGTTTTATACATAAATACTTCATATGTATCTCTAACAGATAAGGCCTTTGAAAAAAATGACTAAGGCTTTATCATATGTAACAAACTTAGCAATAATCCCTCAATATCATCTAATATCTAGCCAGCGTTCAGATTCCCTGAATTGTCTCAAGTATGTCTTTTTTTATAGTGACTTGTTCCAGTCAGGATCCAAACAAGTGCAACATGCATATTGTACTTGTTTTGCCATCTGTTAAGTCTCTTTTTATTGATAGGGTCCTTTTTAAACCCCTCCCTTGCTATTCATTCATTCGTAAGAAAATCATCCACCCCGTAGACATTTCCACGTTCTGTATTTGACTTGTTCTCTGTTCTTCCATCTCCTGTATTTCCTATAAATGAGTAGATAGAGCTAGACTTCTTTAGAATCAGATTCTACTTTCGGCAAGAAGACGTCCAAGTGATAACTGTGTACTTCGTACTGCATCACGTTAGGAGGTTCTCAATGTCTAATGCCTCTGTTTTTGTCATGTTTGATTGATCGGTGGGTTCACATAGTATTAGCCTGATTCATCCATTATGATAAAGATCCCCAACAGCCTTTCAAATAATGGTTTTATCAGGTATTGATCACCATTGCCTGCATCTAGCGGCATGTTAGTAAATGGTTAACAACTGGCCATTATCAGTTTTTATGGTGTAAACATTCCTGCCATGGCAAATTTCACTCTTACTGATGGGTCGCTGAATGTGGGGTTTAGACAGATCTGCACAGTTGGCTCTCACAAGCTGGTATGAGCTGTTTCTAGCAAACCACTGCTTATAGATCCATGATTTCATTGGAAGTTGCAGAATGGCGATACTCTATTTTATTTCTTTTACCTTTATTAACTTGGACCATGACTTATTTAACCATTTTCCTATTGTTGGACATTTTCCTTATGACCCATATAATTCTAGTGAGCTGAAGAGTACCACAATACAATTTAGTTGTCCGTACATCACTAAATTCCTTATATGCATTTGAGTTTATAGAATTGTATGAAAACTGAAATAGACTTCAGTACTGGTGATCAGGAAGAGTGTCTTATTCATTTAACCAGTACTTACTTAGCACTTAACTGTGTCCTTGGTACTATGGAGAATTCCGAGAGGAACATGGATATGGCCACATCGTGCCAATCAGTATTACAGTTACATGGGAGAAGGGTGCTGAGTCTCAGTGGTTTCTAACTAGCATGATCTGTGGTTGTGTTGGGGAGGGGTGTGCAGACTTGTGTAAGCTAATCTCTGAAGGGTGGATATGATTTTTGCAGTCAAATTCTGTTCGTTTTTCTTCGGTATCTGCCTTGGTTCAGTTTTTATTACCACTTGCCTGGGAGGCTACTTAAGTAATCTCCAGTCTGGTTTGCTTGCTTCATTCTTCACTTCATAGAGCAACAGGATTAATTGTTTTGAGCACAACTATGATGTGTCACCTCCCTCCTCAAAACCCTTCAGGACCTTCTGTGTAAACACTAGATTCCTTTGTCTTGACAACTGGACCTGAAGCCATTAGAGTACATGAATTCAGTAAGGGACATAGTACCATGACCTGGCATACCCAGGGAGGAGTGTATTTCAGGAATAGGTGGAGACTGTAAGTCTAAAAGTCCGCTGACTGGCCAAGGAGAATGGAGACTAGGGGCGAAGGAGTTTGTAGGAAGTCAGAGGAGTCCATTGGCATGGTAGGGTTAATTCGGATTGCAAAAGGTTATGGAGTGATTAAGAAACTTTGGTGTGAAGTAGTTATCACAAATTCATTTTGAAATGTTTAAGACTAAAAGTTGGTTTGACTATATGTCATATTTTAAAAATTCATCATGGAACAGAGACAATTCCAATAGACTCTTTCTCCAGGTTGCCTGTCTGCCTGCCTTCCTTCCTGCCTACCTTCCTTCCCTCCAACACACACACCTGTGCGTACGTGCACATGCTCGCGTGTGCATGCATGTGCCCACGCACGTGTGTGCACACACACAAGGCTGGTGATTTAAGGAGTTTGGTAGTAAAATGATTAGGAGAAATACATTTATGTAAATGTAACATGAGAAATGAAACTTGTCTTTCACTGAAGTTAAATCTTACGTGTTTTTGTCATTTAACTCTGTGTCTCCATTTGAGAGCTAGCTAACCCATGTCACGTATCCCATGGTGCAGGAACAAGGAGTTATTGGTAAACACTGGCAAATAAATTCTAGAATCATAGAAAGTCAGTGCTAAAAGAGAACTTGAGTTCTCTTGTCATCTTGGCCAACTCTCACATATTACAGGCTAGGAGACTGAGATCCAGAGAATGTAATTGTTTTGTTCTCCATCAGAATCCTTTGAAGATGGGAAATCTTTGTTCAGATTTTTGTTGCAGCAGATTTGGTGTCAGAGAAAGCAATCTATATTAATTTAATTTGGGAAGCATGCCTTACGATTTTTCTATGGGTAATAACACTAATTAATATCTAAAGTTAAATAATATATTAAAGAATAAATTTGTTGCCCTCTATATGCAAGAAACTAATATCATTTTCCTGCTTCCTTCTACGTGATTTACAGTGTTGGACAGATTTCCCTGAGGTACTTCAGGGAGACAGGAAAGGAAGTTTTGCCTTCATAAGTACTTGGAGATGTTAGGAATATATCTGTTCTTTTAATGATTAAAAAATTAAGTTATTATCAAAAACCTTATGTGTGTCTGTGAGAGAGAGAAAAGGACTAGAATGCTGAACCCGTAGCTTCAATAATTATCACTGTGTTTCACCCATCTTGTTTCACCTGTATTCGCATATGATTAATTATACTTTTTCTCCATGCGTAGCTTTAAAAAAATATATTGAATAAACCACAAGATCCTACTGCATAGCACAGGGAACTATATTCAATATCTTGTAATAACCTATAATGGGAAAGAATCTGAAAAACAATATATATCTTTATCTATAAAAAAAAGTGAATCACTTTGCTATACACTGGAAACTAACACAACATTGTAAATCAACTTCAATTTAAAGAAAACAACTATTGAGGTATAATTTGCAGACCATAAAGTTCATCCATTTTAAGTGAACAACTCAATGATCTCTAGTAAATTTATGAAATTTTGCTACTGTCACCATATTCCAGTTTTAGAACATTTTCAGCACCCCAGTAACATCCCTTCATGCCTTAGAGTTAATCTCAATGCCGAGCCCCAGACAACTACTAATCTACTTTCTGTTCCTGTAGATTTGCCTTTTCTGGACATTTCATAATAAATAGAATCATACAATATGGGATTTTTTGTGTCTGGCTTCCTTTACTTTGTATAATGTTTTTGAGGTTCATCCATGTTGTAGCATGTATCAGTATTTCATTTCTTTTTATTGATGAATAGTATTCCATTGTATGGCTACACCATTTTGTCTATCCATTCTTCAGTTCAGTGGACATCTGAGTTGATTTTCCTTTTTGCCTATTATGAGTAATGATGTCAGGACTTAAATGCATGAAAATCTTGTGTGAACATATGTTGTCATTTCTTTTGGCAAGATACCTAGGAGTGGAATTGCTGGGTGTATGGTGCATTTATATTTAACTTTTTTTTTTTTTTTTGGCCTCTCCGAGTAGCACGTGGGATCTTAGTTCCCTGACCAGGGATCGAACCCACGCCCCCTGCATTGGAAGCGCGGAGTCTTAACCATTGGACCACCAAGGAAGTCCCTAAATTTAACTTTTAAAGAAACTGCCAAACTAGTTTTTAAAGTTCATGTACCATTTTACATTCCCACCAGCAATGCTTACTATTTCTTAACATATTCACCAACGCTTATTATTATCTTTTTTGTTATAGCCATCCTAGTAAGTATGACATGGTATTTCACTGTGGTTTTTATTTGCATTTCCTTGATGGCTAATGATATTGAGTATCTTTTCATGTGCTTATTAGTGATTCCTATATCTTCTTTGGTGAAATATCTACTCAAATCATTTGCTCACTTTTAAATTGGGTGTTTGTCTTCTTATTGTTGAGTTGTATATTCTGGAGTTCTTTGTATATTCTGGATACAAGTCTTTTATCAAACATGTGACTTGCAAACATTTCCCCCCAGTCTGTGCCTTGTCTTTTCATTTTCTTAACCGTGTCTTTTGAAGCAGAAAAGTTTTGAATTTTGATGAATGCAAGTTATGAATTCTTTCCTGATTGGCTCATGCTTTTGGTGTCACAGCTAAGAAATCTTTGCTCAACACAAGGTCTTGAAGATCTTCTCCTGTTTGCTTCTAAAGGTGTTATAATTTTAGCTCTTACATTCACATCTCTAATCCATTTTGATTTAATTTTTGTGTATAGTGTGAGGTAAGGGTCTAAGTTCCTCTGTTTATATGTGGATATCCACGTGTCCCAGTGCTGTATGTTGAAAAAATATTCCCCTTTCCCTATTGAATTGCCTTGGCATCTTGGTCGAAAATCACTTGATTGTAGATATAAGGGTTTATTTTGCAACCCTCCATTCTGTTTCATTGATCTGTATGTCTGTATGCCATTACTACACTGAATATTTTCTAAAGCAGGGGAGTTACATGTAGGCTTGTGAAGAGGCATTCATATGAATCAGAAGGCTAAATATTTGCTGCAGTGGCACATTTTTAGGTAGTGTTTAGCATCTTACTTAAATGAGTTTGTGGTGTGTAGCATATGCAGAAGCATCCTTTAGTTTCAGTATTCTTGATTTATAGCCTTCTGACATATTCTCTGGCTATAGAATAACCCCTTTGCAGCTGCTTATTTCCCATCTCAGTGCCCTCTTCTGCTGTTTACCACTACTTGTCCTATAGGTTCAAAATGTGATACTGATTGCTGCATCACAGTAGCCTTGTGACCTTGATGATGTCATTTTACTGCCCCAGGCTTTAATTTTCTCATCTGTAAAGTGAAAGAATGGAATTTGATTTCAATACTTTTCCAAACGCAATCATTAGTATTTTCCTTCTTGAACAGTTCCAAGGCATATGTAAGTACATTTCTTTTAACTGGTGAAAAAATTATTCCGCTTAACAGAGAATTTAATGATCTTTTATTTTTTTTAGGGTAAGTTGGTCATTATCAGGGGATCAAGGCAGGTATTGTTGGAAAGGTACTCCTGGCACACACTTCATCATATATATATATATATATATATATATATATATATATATAGGTGTATATGACGTAGTGAACCCATCACTATGTGTAACTGGGTGATCAGGGGGCAGGCATAGGCTCACACATGCTTTTGTGATTAGAAAGGAGAGAAAGGGGACTTCCCTGGTGGCGCAGTGGGTAAGACTCCACACTCTCAATTCAGGGGGCCTGGGTTCAATCCCTGGTCAGGGAACTAGATCCCACATGCATGCTGCAACTAAGAGTTCGCATGCCACAACTAAGGAGACCATGTGCTGCAACTAAGGAGCTGGCAAGCCGCAACTAAGACCCAGTGCAACCAAATAAATAAATAAATATTCTAAAAAAAAAAAAAGAGAAAGAAAGAACAATTTCTTTTACAAAGAAATAGCCATTTTTATAAACTTGCCAAGAAGAATGATCCTTACTGATGAAATCCTTGAAGTTTTGCATATGGCCAACTCCACTTGATTGATACTTAAAAGTGTAGGTCCCACAGGCAGGCTTCTTTCAACATTTTCCATCCTTTAAGGGTGTTTTTTTCCTTTGGCATTTGAATGCTTTTATTTTTTTCATAAAATATTCCTAGTTTGGGGGAATGGGAGCACTTTTCCACAGCTGAAGTTATTCCAAGTTTTATTCCCCCAAAGAATCGGCTTTCTGTTCCTTGAAGCTTTCGGTTGCTACATCTGCTGCTTTATTTCCACTCAGTAAATTGGAACATGTTTTCATTTAGTCATTGATTTGGGGCTTTGTAAAAACCTGAAGGAAATTAGTAAATAGGCAGTAATATAAATGAATAATATTTTGTTGGGAAATTTCTAAGCATAATGTAGTAAGAGGATAAAAAATTTTAGAGGTTAGTGTTTTGGATAAAGATACTAAGAAGCTGAGATTCAGCAGATCAGTGTCAGAAGATGCATATCTTTCAATAAATTTAATAAACTGGAAATTATTACTGTGTTTTCTGAATTTAGGATTAAATGGTAGTTTCTTTTATGAAGTTTTTAATCTATTTTTCAAGTTATGGGTATTTATTACTTTTTCCCTGATTACACTTATAAAAAATTTTTAAATCAAGTATAGTTTATTTACAATGTTGTATTACTTTCAGGTGTACATCATAGTGATTCGATATTTTTGTAGATTATACTCCACTTAAAGTTATTATAAAATATTTGTTGTATTCCCTGTGCTGTATATTACATCCTTGTGTCTTATTTATTTTATACCTAAGTAGTCTATATCTCTTAATCCCCTTCCCCTATCATGCCCTTCCCTTCAGCCCTCTCCCCACTGGTAACCGCTAATTTGTTCTCTGTATCTATGATTCTGTTTCTATTTTGTTATATTCATTCACTTATTTCATTTTTTAGATTCCACATACAAGTGAAAACATGCAGTGCTGGCTGTTCTCTGACTTAACTGAGCATAGTACCCTCCAGGTTCATCCATGGTGCTGCAAATGGCAACATTTTGTTCTTTTTTATGGCTAAGTACTATTCCATTTTGTACATATACATACCACATCTTCTTTATCCGTTTATTTGTTGATAGACACTTATTTGACAAAGCCTTACTGATACCTGGTGTCCCATCTTATTAACTGTTAAGACTTTAGGAATAAACCTGTAATTGCTTCACGGGTACGGTTGCTTTTAATGTATGCAGAAAATGTGTTCACCTCCCCTCTTTTCTCTCCTTCTCTTCCTTTCTGGGAAAGCAGGTGGTACTATTAACAGGTACATTGTCATCTTTTGCATGTGTACACGAGATTATTCAGCTGAAGTACATTTTCAATTTCACTTTGCTTGAAGGTGTACTTTTTTAAAAAAAGTGGTTAGAGCATGCTGGATAAAATATTTGAATCTAATTTAAGGTCATGAATGGGCTGAAAATATTATAAGAAAGACTTTTCACTAAATTAAATTCCAGTTATTCACCCACTGTGTACTTACTAAACACAAGGTAGTGTGCTTAGGCGCCACGGGAGACCAAAAGATGAATTAGACATAAAATTGGAAGAATGAAGCTAGATTAATATCTCCTGCCATTAAAGGAAATGAACACAGAATCATAAACACATGGAAGAAATTTCTCAGCAACAACCAAACAAGGAAAGATGCATGAGCTAGTGCCATTTTGGGGGGAAAGGGTAGCAGCTAAGGGAAAAACTGAGGCTTGGCGGTGCACTCTTGGCTCTGCCTGCCTCCTTCCAGGAGCCATGTGTGTGAGTAGGCAGATCTTAAGATTTCTTTCTTTTAAAATATTTATTTAGCTGCGCCAGGTCTTAGCTGCAGCATGGGGGACCTTTGTTGCCCTGTGTGGGACCTCCATTGCAGCATGTGGGATCTTTTAGTCTTGAGATTTCTTACTGATGCTCCAAATCTGAAGTGAAGTGGAATGAGTGGGAACTCTTAGTTTTCCCTTCTCTTGATTGAGGGTCAGTGGACATGACTTCTGGAAAGAGGGGGAAGAAGCTGCAAAAGTGAGTAATCACAGCTGATATCCTGATACCATGGCGTTGAAGGCCAGGGCTCCGTGGTGAACTGACGGGACAAACTGAAGTGTGGGAAGTTCCTCCGAGGCCATTGATTTACCTCAAGACTTGGGAGAATGCACTCTGCTACAGAGTTTTTTTTTTTTTTTTTTTTTGCGGTACGCGGGCCTCCCTCTGTTGTGGCCTCTCCCGTTGCGGAGCACAGGCTCCGGACGCGCAGGCTCGGCGGCCATGGCTCACGGGCCCAGCCGCTCCGCGGCACGTGGGATCTTTCCCAGACCGGGGCACGAACCCGTGTCCCCTGCATCGGCAGGTGGACTCTCAACCACTGCGCCACCAGGGAAGGCCCTGCTACAGAGTTTTTAATGTTGCTTATTTTGATATTTCCTTCATATTTCAAAATAAGATACTTGTATAACCTCTTGTTGACTTTACAATTTTAGTCATTTACTGTCTTCCCTCCCCTGTCACCTTTCCCCTCTTCCACCCCACCAATATAGTATTATTATCGTTTTGGTTAGATTAATATTAAGTGTTTATATTATTACTATGGCTATGTAGTCATATAGAAAATTTTTCACTTTTCCTACTGCACAGATTTTTGTTTGCTTTGGAGTGAATAATCATCTTGTTTCTTTTTAGTGTACTTTCCCCTGAATCAACTGTAGACTCCCTCAGTTTTCTAAGGTTACTCTTATGAAATTCTGAAACATCAGGTATTAGTTTCATCTTTTTGAGGAAATCTAAAATGATTATGTTCTATGCCTGGTATGTAGTTTTCATCATGGCTTCTCCTATACTGTCATCCAAGGATCCCCTTCCTATTTCTCCCATGTTGGATCTCCTTTATCCTGTACCTCATGTCTTACTCTTTCTTGGTTTACTCTTGTCTTGGTAGAGCACATCCTTGAGTAGCTTTCCTGGAAAGGGTACATGGTGCTCAATTTGAGACCTTGAATGTCTAAAAATATCTTTAATTGAACCATCATGCAGGCTGCTAGTTTGGGTATATAATCATAGGTTGGAAATCAGATTCCTTCAGAATTTTGATGGTACTGCTCCAATGAATTCTAGCTTCCAGTGGTATAATAAGAAATCTAAAACCATTTGGACATCTGATCCTTTGTATGTAGACTTCCCTCCTCTCCCACCCCCTGGTGGAAAATAGTAGAATCTTCTAACTCCAGTTTTTTGAAATTTCACGTTGATGTGCCGTGCCATGGGTCTGTTTTCTTCCACTGTCCTGGGTACTCAGTGGGCTCTTTTATTTTATTTTTTTATTTTTTCAAAAACAGTGACTCTTTTTTTTAATTAATTTATTTTTGGCTGCGTTTGGTCTTCGTTGCTGCGCGCAGGCTTTCTCTAGTTGTGGCGAGTGGGGGCTACTCTTTGTTGCGGTGCGTGGGCTTCTCTAGCAAGGGCTCTAGGCATGTGGGCTTCGGTCGTTGTGGCTCGCGGGCTCAGTAGTTGTGGCTCGTAGGCTCTAGAGCGCAGGCTCAGTAGTTGTGGCGCACGGGCTTAGGTGCTCCGCAGCATGTGGGATCTTCTCGGACCAGGGCTCGAACCCATGTCCCCTGCATTGGCAGGCAGATTCTTAACCACTACACCACCTGGGAAGTCCCTCCGTGAGCTCTTTTAATTTAGAAACTCATATTCTTCATTTCTGGGAAGTTTTCTTGAACTAGTTAATTGATTTATTACTATTTTCTCTATTTCTTTTTGTGGAACTTTTGTTTGGATATTTCCCTACTTTCTTTGAGATTTCCTTAGACTTTGAACCTTTCTATTAAGCTTTTCCTCTTCTGCTGTCATGTTTTTAATTTCCAAGTGCTCTTTTTAATTTTTTGAATATTCTGTTTTCAGTAACATCCCATTATTTCATCTTTGCAAATAACATTTTTTATCTCTTATTGAGGCTTTCCCTGTTGACTGTATTAAAAATTTCATCCCTCACTCCTACCCCATTATCTGTCTTATCAATGAAATATAAGCTTCATGCGGATAAGACTTTTTTTCCTGTGTATTTTTTTCCTACTGATATTTTCCCAGCACCTTAAACAGTGCCTGGGACATAGTAAATGTTTAAATATTTCTGGATTAAACCGAATAATCATTCTGATGATATTAATAACATTAAATTTTTTCTCCTTGTATAGATCTAATCTGTTTCTTTGAGGCCAATTGTTTTCTATTTTTATTGCTCTGTCTTAGGTTAGAAAATTTTCTGCAGATACCTGGTGGTAGTTCATCACCTGCTTATATTTAAGAATGGGGGCTAAAAAGCTGATTGGAATTCATGAGTAAATGGATGGGACTTGCCATGCATGGGCGTCATGGTAGAATGATCTGGCTGAACCATCTTCTTGGAGATCTCTTGATGTTGATATCTAGATCTTCCATCTTGGCTGGTCCAATTCCCTGGAGCACAGTTTTCTAGTCTCTGGGTAAAATAGTCTGGGAGCAGATAGGGAGAGGGCTGGAAGTGTCTCAGCGTCCAGAGTTCTACATTTACTGTTTTCAGTGTGGCCCCTGTGCCTTCACCTGGGCCTTGTGTCCTCCCTGGAGAAGAAAATATTTCTAGCATTTTTCTGGAGTGGGAGAAAGGCTGAAACTGTGCAGAATGTGTGAGAAAAATCTCAGAATCTAACTGCTCCTAAACTCCTTCAATCAGCTTTTTTAAAATGTAGGAATGGAGCATAATAGTATAGTTCTTTCTTATGGTAGTTCAAACAAATATTTGTTGGTCACTTACTATATTCTGAGTTATCCAGGTGCATTAGAGGCAGAAGGGACCACAGGAGCAGGGATCCTGAAGCCCAAAACAGCATGAGGTATAGCTGGAACCAGATCTTCAAGGGTCTACGCCCTTCTCCTGAAGGATGGGAAATAGGATCCCCTATCAGTTAACTTTCTTTACTTTTCATTACTTTCCTCATTTTTTTTTTTTTTTTTTTTTTGCGGTACGTGGGCCTCTCACTGTTGTGGCCTCTCCCGTTGCGGAGCACAGGCTCCGGACGCGCAGGCTCAGTGGCCATGGCTCACGGGCCCAGCCGCTCCGCGGCATGTGGGATCTTCCCAGACCGGGGCACGAACCTGTGTCCCCTGCATCGGCAGGCGGACTCTCAACCGCTGAGCCACCAGGGAAGCCCCTACTTTCCTCATTTTACCCCTACTTCTTGAAGAGTTTGGTGTCACCAGCTCTTGAGAACTGGAAGCTTCTCTGGTCCAAATTGGTTACTCTCTGCCTTCTCTACTGCTCATTCAGCTATCAGTCACTCATCCTTTTTCCCAATTCCAAATTTAAACAATTTAAACAAGAAAATTTTAACAGTTCTCATCACTGTTCTGTTGATGGGGTAAGAGTGAGATTAGTTGCAGACATTCAAACTACTATCTTTACTCAAAAGTCGTATTTATAGGACATTTAACAAAATATCAGGACAGCAGAAACTAGGAATCCTACACATTATCAAACCAAGATTTTAGTTTAAAGTGGTCCCGGGTTGGTAGTGCCTTTAGATTTCTGGCAGAAGTAATAGAAGAGGAACCCACTTCCCGCTTAGGCCCCGAAGTATTCCTGTAGGTAACGTTTAGAATTAAAGGTTGCATTCAGAGTTAAAGGTTGCCAAGCACTCTAGGAAGTGGAACACAATGAGAGAGAGCCCACAGAAGCAACAAAACAGTAGGAAATACAAACCCCTCAGATTTTGGAATTATCAGACACAGAGTGTTAGGTAATATGTTTAGTATATTGAAAGAAAAGGAGATGAAGAAAATGAGTAAGTAGCCAATCAATTATGAAAATGAAAAAGCCATTTTGAAAAAAGACCAAATAGAACTCCTAGAAATGAAAAATTTAGTAATTGAAATAAAATGAAAGACAGGCTTAACAGGACATTAAGTATAGTTGAAGAGGGAACTGCTTAATTGGACAGCAGATAATAGAAAATTATCCAGGGTACCTCACGGTTAGACAAAGAGCTTCAGAAGGAGAGGTGAGAGAAAATGGTGGAAAGATTATTTGAAGAATCGCTTACAGTTTCCCAAAGTTAATGGGATGCCACATGGTTCAGAAATTCTGACAACGCTTAGCAGCTTATGAAAGAAAAAGTAGGTGAAGAAATACACATGCAGATGCAAAGTAAGATTGGTACTGCAGGGTACCAAAAACAAAGAGTAGATCTTAAAAGCAACCAGAGTGAAGACAGACCACCTACCAAAAACAATGATTCTGTTGACATCTGACTTCTCAACAGCAATAATGGAAGCCAGAAGACAGTGAAATGTTATTTTCAATGTGCTGGGAGAAAATAGCTATCAGTCTAGAATTCTGTACTCAGTGAAATCACCTTTCAAGAATGAGGGCAAAATAAAGAGTTTTTAGTTAAAACGACTAAGCTTGCTACTAATGGGCTCTCAATAAAGGAAATTCTAAAGGATGAACTTCAGACACAAGGTATTATCATGAAAGAAATTGTAATGGAAATCAGGAAAATTTAAAAACTGAATGGTATCACATATCAAAAGCTATGGGAGTATATTAAAGAGATACTTGGAAGAAAGTTTATAACCCTAAATGTTTACGTTAGAAAAGAAGAAAAGCTGGAAGTTAATGAGCCAAGCAACCAATTTAAGCTAGAAAAAGAACAATAGGATGAGCCCAAAGAAAGTAAACGGAAGGAGATGAGCAGACACGAATTGAACAGAAGAGAAGCATGTAATTCAGAGGCTCAAAAAAGTTAAAGGTTGGCTTTTTGAAGAGTACTAAAACTTGACAAATGTCAGGTGAGATTGATGAAAGAAAACTAGAGTGATGACACAAATGGTATTAGGAATGGAAAAAGAAAATTACATATGCAGAGATTAAGACGATAAGGGGGGTTTGAACACCTTTATGGCAGTAAATATGAAAATTTATTAGAGAAAATGAATAAATGTCTAGAAAAATACCATTTGTCAACACTGACAAGAATTAGAAAGTCTGAATAATCCTGTAATAGTTAGAGAAGTGAAATCATTAAAAATCTCATTTCAAAGAAAACTGAGGCCCGGATGGCTCTGCTGTCATGTTTTACCTCACATTCAACAACAACAACAATTTTCGATCTCATACAACCTATTCCAGAGCATAGACAGGGGGAACACTCTCCAGCCGAATCAAGCATATCAAAGGAAACTGACTTGTCAGTCGAACTCATGAATATAGTTGCAAAAATCCTAAACAAAGTATTAGCCAACTAAATCTAGCAGATAGAAAAACCTGACCAAGTTGGGATTATCCTAGGTCTGCAAGAGTGTTTTAATATTAAGAAATTCATAGTGTAATTTACCATATTAATAAATCATAAGGGAAAAAACCATACCATCACCTCAACAGATAGAGATGTGGCTTTGGTTAAAATTTGACAATGAAGTTATCATGAAAAAAAGTCTCAAAATAAATGGGAATTTTTGTAATCCATTAAGGGGTATCTACAACAAACCTACAGCAAATGCCATACTTAATGGTGAAATAGTGAAAGCCTTAGCTTTGAGATCAAGAGAAGACAAGAATGCTCATGTCACCGTTATTTGACTCTATAGTAGGTGTTGTAGCCAGGTAAGGAAGAAATAGATAAAGGTACTGGAAAGAGGAAAGAAAACTGCTGTTAATATTTATGATGTAATTTTACCCCAAAGTATATTCACAACATACCCTTACATCATCTTTTACAAATACAGCGCATTTGTTTTGAAAAATAATAGTAAAAATGAAATTAATCAGATGTGAATCTGGAGGCAGGTTCTGTTTCTAGTAACTCGCAGGGCTGTCAGCAGGGACAGTGAGTCACAGAGCTCACCTGGTTTGTTTCCTGTCTCTCAGGGATCACTGTCTTTTGTTGCCTGATTTTCTGGTGTCTTAAGAACTGTTTGTTTTATATAAAAAACATCTATATGTTTGTTTCTGGCTGTTGAAAAGGGGAGGGTGAATGTGGCCTCTGTTAGTCCATCTTGGCTGGAATCAGAAGTCATTTAATTAAATGGCTTATTGCTTCTTAGTCCTCTTTTGTTAATGAAGGGTTGCTTTTTTTTTTTTTTTTTTTTTTTTTTTGGCGGTACGTGGGCCTCTCACCCTTGTGGCCTCTCCCGCTGCAGAGCACAGGCTCTGGACGCGCAGGCCCAGCGGCTGTGGCTCACAGGCCCAGCCGCTCCTCGGCAGGTGTGATCCTCCCGGACCGGGGCACGAACCTGTGTCCCCTGCAGCAGCAGGCGGACTCTCAACCACTGCGCCACCAGGGAAGCCCTGAAGGGTTGTTTTAACATACACTTCATTCTGGTGCAAGACCTCTCCTTTAAAAGCAAGCATAAATTTTGTGTTTTGTTGGTTTTTTCATTTTATTTTTAAAGTAATCCGTAATTTAAAGGCCCAATCCATGAGGACCTATAGAGTGGGGGCCCTGAGGTGGATAATTCCTGAGGCTTTTGTCATTCTCTCTTGCTACATGCTTTGTTACCGAAGGCTGTTCAAGGTCTCACCACCTCTGGAGTTTTGACTCACTGCTGTGTTTCATAAATGTTAATGAAAGACAGATTGAGAGAAATCACTGATGGGCCAACATGGTTGTACCACATCCATGCACTGACTCAGGAGGAAAATCTCTATGAAATTACTCTGAGTTACCTTTGTGGAAAGCCCTGAGCTCCACCTTCTAGCTCGTCTGATCTAGCTGGGTCAAATCAAAAGGGATATGCAAAAACCTTTATGTTCTTGGCACATTGCTATGATTTATTTTATTTTATTTTTTTGTTATCTGAATAATTATTTTCTTAACATCTTTATTGGAGAATAATTGCTTTACAATGCTGTGTTAGTTTCTGCTGTATAACAATCAGCTATATGTATACATATATCCCCATATCCCCTCCCTCTTGCATCTCCCTCCCACCCTCCCTATCCCACACCTCTAGGTGGTCACAAAACACCGAGCTGATCTCCCTGTGTGATGCAGCTGCTTCCCACTAGCTATCAGTTTTACATTTGGTAGCGTATATATGTCCATGCCACTCTCACTTTGTCCCAGCTTACCCTTCCCCCTCCCCGTGTCCTCAAGTCCATTCTCTGTGTCTGCATCTTTATTCCTGTCCTGCCCCTAGGTTCTTCAGAACCATTTTTTTTTTACATTCCATATATATGTGTTAGCATACTGTATTTGTTTTTCTTTTTCTGACTTACTTCACTCTGTATGACAGACTCTAGGTCCATCCACCTCACTACAAATAACTCAATTTTATTTCTTTTTATGGCCGAGTAATATTCCATTGTATATATGTGCCACATCTTCTTTATCCATTCGTCTGTCGATGAACACTTAGGTTGCTTCCATGTCCTGGCTATTGTAAATAGAGCTGCAGTGAACATTGTGGTACCTGACTCTTTTTGAATTATGGTTTTCTCAGGGTATATGCCCAGTAGTGGGATTGCTGGATCATATGGTAGTTCTATTTTTAGTTTTTTTGTTTGTTTGTTTTGTTTTTCAATTAATTAATTTATTTTTGGCTGCATTGGGTCTTTGTTGCTGTGCGTGGGCTTTCTCTAGTTGCAGTGAGCGGAGGCTACTCTTAGTTGTGGTGCACGGGCTTCTCAATGCAGTAGCTTCTCTTGTTGCAGAGCACAGGCTCTAGGTGCGTAGCCTTCAGTACTGTGGCGCGTGGGCTCAGTAGTTGTGGCTCATGGGCTCTAGAGCACAGGCTCAGTAGTTGTGGCGCATGGGCTTAGTTGCTCCGTGGCATGTGGGATCTTCGTGACCAGGGCTTGAACTTGTGTCCCCTGCATTGGCAGGCAGATTCTTAACCACTGTGCCACCAGGGAAGTCCCTTATTTTTAGTTTTTTAAGGAATCTCCATGCTGTTTTCCATAGTGGCTGTATAAATTTACATTCCCACCAACAGTGCAAGAGGGTTCCCCTTTCTCCACACCCTCTCCAGCATTTATTGTTTGTAGATTTTTGGATGATGGCCATTCTGACCAGTGTGAGGTGATACCTCATTGTAGTTGATTTACATTTCTCTAATAATTAGTGATGTTGAGCATCCTTTCATGTGTTTGTTGGCAAACTGTATATCTTCTTTGGAGAAATGTCTATTTAGGTCTTCTGCCCATTTTAGGATTGGGTTGTTTGTTTTTTTGATATTGAGCTGCATGAGCTGCTTGTATATTTTGGAGATTAATCCTTTGTCAGTTGGTTCGTTTGCATATATTTTCTCCCATTCTGAGGGTTGTCTTTTCGTCTTGTTTACGTTTTCCTTTGCTGTGCAAAAGCTTTTAAGTCTCATTAGGTCTCATTTGTTTATTTTTGTTTTTATTTCCATTTCTCTAGGAGGTGGGTCAAAAAGGACCTTGCTGTGATTTATGTCATAGAGTGTTCTGCCTATGTTTTCCTCTAAGGATTTTATAGTGTCTGGCCTTACATTTAGGTCTTTAATCCATTTTGAGTTTATTTTTATATACAGTGTTAGGGAGTGTTCTAATTTCATTCTTTTAATGTAGCTGTCCAGTTTTCCCAGCACCACTTATTGAAGAGGCTGTCTTTTCTCCATTGTATATTCTAGCCTTCTTTGTCAAAATAAGGTGACCATATGTGCGTGGGTTTATCTCTGGGCTTTCTGTCCTGTTCCATTGATCTTTCTGTTTTTGTGCCAGTACCATACTGTCTTGATTACTGTAGCTTTGTAGTATAGTCTGAAGTCAGGGAGCCTGATTCCTCCAGCTCCGTTTTTCATTCTCAAGATTGCTTTGGCTCTTCGGGTCTTTGGTGTTTCCATACAAATTGTGAAATTTTTTGTTCTAGTTCTGTGAAAAATGCCATTGTTCGTTTAATAGGGATTGCATTGAATCTGTAGATTGCTTTGGGTAGTATAGTTATTTTCTCAATGTTGATTCTTCCAATCTGAGAACATGGTAAGTCTCCCCATCTGTTTGTATCATCTTTAATGTCTTTCATCAGTGTCTTATAGTTTTCTGCATACAGTTCTTTTGTCTCCTTAGGTAGGTTTATTCCTAGGTATTTTATTCTTTTTCTTGCAGTGGTTAATGGGAGTGTTTCCTTAATTTCTCTTTCAGATTTTTCATCACTAGTATATAGGAATGCAAGAGATTTCTGTGCATTAATTTTGTATCCTGCTACTTTACCAAATTCATTGATTAGCTCTAGTAGTTTTCTGTTAGCATCTTTAGGATTCTCTGTTTATAAGTATCATGTCATCTGCAGACAGTGACAGTTTTACTTCTTCTTTTCCGATGTGGATTCCTTTTATTTCTTTTTCTTCTCTGATTGCTGTGGCTAAAACTTCCAAAACTATGTTGAATGACAGTGGTGACAGTGGGCAACCTTGTCTTGTTCCTGATCTTAGTGGAAATGGTTTCAGTTTCTCACCATTGAGAATTTTGTTGGCTGTGGGTTTGTCGTATATGGCCTTTATTTTTTATTTTTTTGCGGTATGTGGGCCTCTCACTGTTGTGGCCTCTCCCGTTGTGGAGCACAGGCTCCAGACGCACAGGATCAGCGGCCATGGCTCACGGGCCCAGCCGCTCTGCGGCATGTGGGATCTTCCCGGACCGGGGCACGAACCTGTGTCCCCCACGTCGGCAGGTGGACCCTTAAACTACTGCACCACCAGGGAAGCCCTGGCCTTTATTATGTTGAGGTAAGTTCCCTCTATGCCTACTTTCTGGAGCATTTTTTTCATAAATGGGTGTTTTTTTTTTTTTTTTTTGTACGCGGGCCTCTCACCGTTGTGGCCTCTCCCGTTGCGGAGCACAGGCTCCGGACGCGCAGGCTCAGTGGCCATGGCTCACGGGCTCAGCTGCTTCGCGGCATGTGGGATCTTCACGGACCGAGGCATGAACCTGTGTTCCCTGCACCGGCAGGCGGACTCTCAACGACTGTGCCACCAGGGAAGCCCATGGGTGTTGAATTTTGTCAAAAGTTTTTTCTGCGTCTCCTGAGATGATCATATGGTTTTTATCCTTCAGTTTGTTAATATGGTGTATCATTGATTGATTTGCGTATATTGAAAAATCCTTGCGTTCCTGGGATATACCCCACTGGATCATGGTGTATGATCCTTCCCCACTGGATCTTGGTGTATGATCCTTTTAATGTGTTGTTGGATTCTGTTTGCTAGTATTTTGTTGAGGATTTTTGCATCTATGTTCATCACTGATATTGGCTTGTAGTTTTTTTTTTTTTTTTTGCGGTACACGGGCCTCTCACTGTCGTGGCCTCTCCCGTTGCAGAGCACAGGCTCCTGACACGCAGGCTCAGGGGCCATGGCTCACGGGCCCAGCCACTCCGCGGCATGTGGGATCCTCCGGGACCAGGGAACAAACCCGTGTCCCCTGCATCGGCAGGCGGACTCCCAACCACTGCGCCACCAGGGAAGCCCTGGCTTGTAGTTTTCTTCTTTGTGACATCTTTGTCTGGTTTTGGTATCAGGGTGATGGTGGCCTCGTAGAATGAGTTTGGGGTTTTTCCTCCCTCTGCTATATTTTGGAAGAGTTTGAGAAGGATAGGTATGAGCTCTTCTCTAAACGTTTGGTAGAATTCGCCTGTGAAGCCATCTGGTCCTGGGCTTTTGTTTGCTGGAAGATTTTTAATCACAGTTTCAACTTCAGTGATTGTGATTAGTCTGTTTATATTTTCTATTTCTTCCTGGTTCAGTCTTGGAAGATTGTGCTTTTCTAAGAATGTGTCCATTTCTTCCTCGTTGTCCTTTTTATTGGCATATTGTTGCTTGTAGTAATCTCTCATGATCCTTTGTATTTTTGCAGTGTCAGTTGTTACTTCTCCTTTTTCATTTCTAATTCTGTTGATTTGAGTCTTCTCCCTTTTTGTCTTGATGAGTCTGGCTAATGGCTTATGAATTTTGTTTATCTTCTCAAAGAACCAGCTTTTAGTTTTATTGATCTTTGCTATTGTTTTCTTCATTTTTTCATTTATTTCTGATCTGATCTTTATGACTTCTTTCCTTCTGCTAACTTTGGGGTTTTTTGTTCTTCTTTCTCTAATTGTTTTAGGTGTAAGGTTAGGTTGTTTATTTGAGATTTTTCTTGTGTCTTGAGATAGGATTGTATTGCTCGAAACTTCCCTCTTAGAACTGCTTTTGTTGCATCCCATAGGTTTTGGGTCGTCATGTTATCATTGTCATTTGTTTCTAGGTTTATTGTTTAGCCTCCATGTGTTTGTGTTTTTTACAGATTTTTTCCTGTAATTGATATCTAGTCTCATAGCGTTGTGGTCTGAAAAGATACTTGATAGGATTTCAGTTTTCTTAAATTGACCAAGGCTTGATTTGTGACCCAAGGTATGATCTATCCTGGAGAATGTTCCATGAGCACTTGAGAAGAAAGTGTATTCTGTTGTTTTGGGATGGATTGTCCTATAAATATCCATTAAGTCCATCTTGTTTAATGTATCATTTAAAGCTTGTGTTGCCGTGTTTATTTTCATTTTGCATGATCTGTCCATTGGTGAAAGTGGGGTGTTAAAGTCCCCTGTTATGATTGTGTTACTGTGTATTTCCCCGTTTATGGCTGTTAGCATTTGCTTTGTGTATTGAGGTGCTCCTATGTTGCGTGCATGAATATTTACAATTGTTATATCTTCTCCTTGGATTGATCCCTTGATCATTATGCAGTGTCCTTCCTTGTCTCTTGTAACATTCTTTATTTTAAAGTCTATTTCATCTGATATGAGTATTGCTACTCCAGCTTTCTTTTGATTTCCGTTTGCATGGAATATCTTTTTCCATCCCCTCACTTTCAGTCTGTATGTGTCCCAAGGTCTGAAGTGGGTCTCTTGTAGACAGCATATACATGGGTCTTGTTTTTGTATGCATTCAGCCAGTCTTTTGGTTGGAGCATTTAATCCTTTTACATTTAAGGTAATTATCGATATGTATGTTCCTATTCCCATTTTCTTAATTGTTTTGGGCTTGTTATTGTAGGTCTTTTCCTTCTCTTGTGCTTCCTGCCTTGAGAAGTTCCTTTAGCATTTGTTGTAAAGCTGGTTTGGTGGTGCTGAATTCTCTTAGCTTTTGCTTGTCTGTAAAGGTTTTAATTTCTCCATGGAATCTGAATGAGAACCTTGCTGGGTAGAGTAATCTTGGTTGTAGTTTTTTCCCTTTCATCACTTTAAATATGTCCTGCCAGTCCCTTCTGGCTTGCAGAGTTTCTGCTGAAAGATCAGCTGTTAACCTTATGGGGATTCCCTTGTATTTTATTTGTTGTTTTTCCCTTGCTGTTTTTAATATTTTTTCTTTGTACTTAATTTAAAAAAATGTATTTATTTATTTATTTTTGGCTCTCTTGGGTCCTCGTTGCTGTGTGCGCGTTTCCTCTAGTTGTAGTGAGCGGGGGCTGCTCTTCTTTGCGGTGCATGGGATTCTCATTGTCGTGGCTTCTCATTTTGCAGAGCATGGGCTCTAGGCACACAGTCTTCAGTAGTTGTGCATGGGCTTATTTGCTCCACGGCATGTGGGATCTTCCCGGGCCAGGGCTCGAACCCGTGTTCCTTGCATTGGCAGGCAGATTCTTAACCACTGTGCCACCCGGGGAGCCCATGTATTTAATTTTTGATAGTTTGATTAGTATGTGTGTTGGCATGTTTCCTCTTGGATTTATCCTGTATGGGACTGTCTGTGCTTCCTGGATTTGATTGGCCATTTCCTTTCCCATATTAGGGAAGTTTTCAACTATAATCTCTTCAAATATTTTCTCAGTCCCTTTCCTTTTCTCTTCTTCTTCTGGCACCCCTATAATTCGAATGTTGGTGCATTTAATGTTGCCCCAGGGGTCTGTGAGACTCTCCTCAATTCTTTTCATGTTTTTTTCTTTATTCTGGTCTGTGGTAGTTTTTTCCACTATTTTATCTTCCAGGTCACTTATCCGTTCTTCTGCCTCAGTTATTCTGTTTTTGATTCCTTCTAGAGAATTTTTAATTTCATTTATTGTGTTGTTCATCATTGTTTGTTTGCTCTTTAGTTCTTCTAGGTTCTTGTTAAATGTTTCTTATATTTTCTCCATTCTGCTTCCAAGATTTTGCATCATCTTTACTGTCATTCCTCTGAATTCTTTTTCAGGTAGACTGCCTATTTCCTGTTCATTTGTTTGGTCTGATGGGTGTTTACCTTGCTCTTTCTTCTGCTGTGTGTTTCTCTGTTTTCTCATTTTGCTTAACTTTCTGTGTTTGGGGTCTCCTTTTCGCAGTCTGCAGGTTCGTACTTCCTGTTGTTTTTGATGTCTGCCCCCAGTGGTTGAGGTTGGTTCTGTGGGTTGTGTAGGCTTGCTGGTGGAGGGGGCTAGTGCCTGTGTTCTGGTGGGTGAGGCTGGATCTTGTCTTTCTGGTGGGCAGGGCTGCATCCGGTGGTGTGTTTTGGTGTGTCTGTGAACTTAGTATGATTTTAGGCAGCCTCTCTGCTGATGGGTGGGGCTGTGTTCCTGTCTTGCTAGTTGTTTGGCATGCGGCGTCCAGCACTGGAGCTTGCTGGCCATTGGGTGGAGCTGGGTCTTAGTGTTGAGACGAAGATCTCTGGGAGAGCTCTTGCTGATTGATATTACATGGGGCTGAGAGGTCTGGTGGACCAGTGTCCTGAACTCGGCTCTGCTACCTGGGAGCGTCAAGCCTCACAGCAGGCTGGAGCACCAAGACCATGTCAGCCACATGGTGGATGGTCTAAGGAGCCCTGCCTGGGCACCTGGAGTGTAGTGGGTGTGCGGTGAACCGCAGCCCAAGATCTACGTGCCCAGTGGAATCGCAATCTGCCAAGGAAACACAGAGCTGAGTTCCTGTCCTGGCAGCAGGAGAAAGGGTATGAATTATTTTTAAGGCATAGAAAGTTGTTTAAATATTAGGCCACATATTACAGATTTGGAAATAAACTGCATATAGTTATATAGAGCATGGTGTGCTTTTCTAAGGAGTTTGTAAAGAATGTGGTTTAACTTGGCCAGTGTGTGATGATAAACTTATTTCTTGCGTGTGATCATGGGCCTTATTTATAATTCGATAGCAGATGTTTGTTTTCATTGTTAAATTACAACTCAGACATTCTTGGCTTAACTCCAGCTTTCTCTGCATCTCACAAAAATTTTTTAAAAGGTTAGAATGAAACTTTCTTTCAGAAGATGCTTCAAATGGGGCCAGATTTTTTTAGAAACAGATTTAATTATCTCTGATAATAAGGATCAGAGGGCGAAAAGGAAATTGAGATCTTTGAAGAATCCCTAAATATCATTTTAGTCCATCATTTGCAGCCTCTCCTACTGCTCTCAGACCCACTCACAGGGCAGCAGTGCTGCCTTGTTGGGATTCTGGATTTCTGGCTCCCAACTCAAGCTAATGAGCAGTGTAATGGCTGAGAGCTTGGGAGAAATAGGAGAGGAGTCAAAGGGCCTAGAGTATTTGAAACTAAATAATTAACATCAGATTAATTGGGGATTGACTGTCCTTCCCGTGCTGGGTTCCAGTCTTTTGATCAAAGAGTGTCATTTCCTTACTGTTTTACACTGTCTTAATCACAACAGCCTATATAGATATTTGGATTTTGGATAGGAGGAAAATGAAAAAGGGATTGGAAATAGCATGTACTCATTTTTTTTTTAAGGAAAAAAAAGCCCTCAGATAGATTTTAAAAATTTAAAATTGTTAAATGCGATAGCTCTTCCCAGTGAACAAGTGGAAGAGTGCTGTGTGTTGTTTTCGGTGGTCCTTAACAGTGTGTATTTTTCTTTTCAGCTTCTAAGTCAGGATTGTTACCTCCACCACCCGCACTTCCTCCGAGACCTTGTCCATCGCAGGTAGGAGACGACGTTGGTTTCTGAGAACTGTCAGTAGGCAGTTGTCCTCCCACTGTGGTTCCTTTGCGAGGGTTGATCACCACAGAACTGGCTGGTCAGGTTCCCAAGATGATGTCTGGACTGGACCGGGAGAGCAGAGTGGGGTTGAATTTCTTCCTATCCAGCCAGCCCCCAGCCTCATGTGGAAAGGGGACAGTTTCCTCAATAAGCAACCAAGCAAATGTGTGAAACAGTTCAGTCTTGGCTGTAGAGGGTTGCATGTGGTCTTCATTACAGAGAGAGGAGCAGAAGGGGTGCCTTTCCGATTGGTGCTGGGGAACGTGGCTTTTCTGTGTAGTATGTGCAGTCTGAGTGCCTATATTTTCCTCAGTGTTTTAGGAGCTGTGTTAATTCTGCATAAACTAAAAATAAATGGTCCTCAGCATGGAGTTAGCGCGCCCACAGTGCTTTTTTTAGGATGGTATTTTCCTTCGGGACAAAAAGCTGAATCAGCAGCGTTGGGAGACTGTATCACCCGAATCTGTTTCACCTGTGAATCAATTCCGCCTTGTTGACGTGTGCTACTATGGCCTTTTACATGAACACTCTTTGTAGAGTTGAAAATGAGAAGCAAAACAGCAAATCCGTGGAGTGTGGTAAAGAGTGCTACAGATCCTTCCTTTCATTAATTGCTCCTGAAGAAACTATCTTTAAAGACTCTCTCTGACTTTGGGCAGGAAATGTTGAGAAATTTCTCTATAAAGCGACCCAGTTTCTACCTCATTGCTCTGGGTAGTTCAGAGCATACGTTTCCATATGGTGCATCTCAGGACTCGCTGAGTCACTGAAACCACTTTAAACATTGGCTTGTCCTTCTTTTAGAGAATTAGGTGGTCTTTAGTGTCCACTCAACCTCGAGATGCAAATACCATGAGACATGGGCTTCCTCCTTCAGTTTGAAGGGTAATTAAACCCCTCTTCCTCCTGACCCACATATAAATAAGTGAGAACCGTTTTTTCAATATTCCAGTGTTAGCTTTACGAGAGGTTAATTAACCAGTCAACAAGTGTTTATTGAGTCCCTGCTATTTACTACTGCCAAGCTTTAGTTCCATCCTTGCCCTTCCTTGCCTGTGATTTCTACTCATTTAAATTATTAGCTGTGTTTACTGAGCATCTATAGTAGAGCACGCATTTGTGCTAAGTGCTTTCAATGCATTATTTAATCTTCACAAAAACCCTATGAAGTGTAGGTATAAATATTAACCTTAAAAAAAAACCCAAAAAAAACAGATGAAGAAGTTGAAGCATACAGGGGTTAAGCAAGTTACCCAAGGTGACATAGCTAGTAAACAGTAGAGCCAAGGTCCATCTCCTGAAGCTTCCACCCCCTTCCCATTGTTGGAGTCAAAGTATCCGTGTGTACAGGAAGACAGGGCTCCATTGCGCTGGCAGTTGAGGCTTTCACCATGTCCCCCAGGAGGACCTAGATGAGCTGATGCTCCTGATTTACACCAACAGCAAGCCTGTCACAGCAACATTAGTGGGCGTTCCGGAGGTGCTTATCTACCAGCTGCTGGTTTCAGACCAGGACTTGGGAGCCACCTGGATGAATGCTTGGAACACTTGTCTGAAAGGGCTTTTGTGACCAACTTCCTTATGTTTCTCCTGCTGCACAAGTGACAGTAGTTAGTTCCCGGTTGTGAACCGTGCTGCCGCTATCAGCAGTCCTCATCTGAGCTGCTCTAGGTGGGCTTCCTGCCTGCTCTGGGGCTTGGTGACTGAGGAGCTGGTGGGGACCTGGGAATTCTGAAGTCAACTGTTAACGAAAGAGACTGCCTGTTTGTCTATCAGATTTCCCATCACAATGTATAAACAGTGAGCCTAGCACTCCGCCCAAGCCTCCAGCTCAGCTGCCTAACTATGGAGTTTTCAGACTATAGAAACAGGTGTGTACGAAAGCAGGCAGAAGAGCCCTCCACCACTTCGCTCCCCTACACTCCCCTCCTCGCCCACTGTACGTGGGACACACACGGTCAACAGAGGAAGTCCTGGCTGATCCACACATGGTGGTGTTTAGTCTTTGTGCCGTGTCAAATTCCTACTGTTGGCCCCAGGAGAAAGTCACCTAACCATCTGTATGGAGCACCTATATGTTTCAGTCTTTCCCAAACTACTTGTGATGAAGCCTTCTCCTGGGAGATATTAATAGGGCTGTGTGGTAAGACAGATTTGCTGCCTCTGTACCTGCTCTGGGAGATTTGCAGTGCACGCCAGCTCATTAAGGGCTTTGAAGTCTTACAGTAAAGCAACCTGGTCAATTTTTTTTTTTTTTTTTTTTTTTTTGTGGTACGCGGGCCTCTCACTATTGTGGCCTCTCCCGTTGCGGAGCACAGGCTCTGGACGCGCAGGCTCAGCGGCCATGGCTCACGGGCCCAGCCGCTCCACGGCACGTGGGATCTTCCCGGACCGGGGCACGAACCCGTGTCCCCTGCATCGGCAGGCGGACTCTCAACCACTGTGCCACCAGGGAAGCCCCAACCTGCTCAATTTTGTTAAAGCTGGCAGCTTTCTAGCTTGTGACCATTCATCCCTTTATTTATAAAATACTGTTAATATCCTGAGGGCGTAGCACATGATTATACACCAGCCTTAAGGTATTGGTAAGAACATTTCCAAACATCTTTAATCTGTCACCTCATCTATATATTATGTGATTAAAGTTAAATTTTTATATCTTATGCCAATAGGTTTCCCTAGAAGAGGTGAAAATGAAAAAGAAAGTTTACCACACATTAGCTTGGGATTTCAAATTGTTGTGTTTTAGGTTTGTTGTGTTTTCTTCGTTGCTTCCTCATGAGAGAGGAAGAAGGAACAGAAAAGCAACAAATTTTATTTATAGAGAACTTAAATACTCTGAGTTATTCTTTTGCTATGTTAAAATTTTTTTGACTGTTCTTTGGTATATATGGACAATCAAGGTGACTTTGGAAAAAAATATATATATACTTAACTACAGAGACTTCTTTTGTAGGGCTTAAACTGTAGTACTTAGGGGAGAAACCAGGAAGCCTGGTATAGTTAAAATCATTGTATTTATTAGTAGCTTTGAGAAGAGATTAAGATTAAAAGTTTTTGGATTTAACATTTTCATATTATATAACTTGATAAACGGGCAAGACTAGATTATAATAAAGAAAACATTTTATTCCCCCAAGAGGAACACTATTTAAAAAACTATGTGGCCAATCAGTAATGCACTATCAGTTTTTAAGTATGTAAGAGAGTTTGTACAGTTGCAGATATGTGCACAAAGATATATATATATATATATATATATATATATATATATGTTTATATATATATACAGATAGATAGATAGATACATACATACATACATACACCAAAAGTCTGTCTCTAATTTTATCAAGTGAGAGATGAGATTTAGGTTTTCAGCATAAAATGCAGCCTCACTGGCCCTTACTTAGACCAGGCACCTCCATGGTATGAACATCTGGATTAAGTTATACAAATGGGGCCTTGGAGTTAGGAAAAGGAATAAATTCAAAGAAACTGATCTTATTTTTCATGCTATATAGGTAAGATCAAGAAGGACCAAGTGAGCATATAAAGAATCAAATGTTTTGGTCCCACGTTTTCCTGTGGACAGGCCGGAGAGCAGGGTGTAGTATTTTGGCTCAGGCTAGAGGCCAGAGGTGACACTTTTTTTTTAAAAGACTGATTCATAGTGTAAATGATTAAAAAGCAATTAGAGGTAACTGTTTCATATGGAGCAGTGTTAAAATGAGAGTTAGTTAAACTTATTAGCTCATTGTGTGCATATGAACTGAGTAAAATGCCATTCACAGGGTTGGTGCTTGTCCTGTAGGTCTGTTTTCTGCTCGGGGCCTGTGTGGTACTTCAATAGCCAAATCCCTTTAATAGTGTTGATCTCGGGCCAGATTTCTTGTAGCAATTGTGATAGAGCCACAGCTTCAGTGTAGTTATCTTTAATAAAGAGGAGATTTTTTTTTTGGTCCAAAGGATAATATTTTCAGTTTTGTGTTAGCACCACATTTGATGAATTGCAGCTCCCTATAGACTCATGTGCTCTGAATTTTCCTACTTATACCACTAATTTCTCACTTTATAACGGCAAGTGCTCTTCGCGAGCAATGCAGTGAGCACTACAATAGCATTGTGGGATGAAAGTCCTATGAAGGAAGCATTTTAGCAATACTTCTAAGCTCAGAGAGACCAAGAGGGCTTCATGCAAGGGCCAAGGTTACCAGTGAAATGAGTTTTACAGAATCAAGAGAACTTTTCTTTTTAATGGCTGAGGGGTTCAGAACATTACTGTAGAGAAAAAGCAAATGCAAAGAAACAGGTGTACAAGAGGTCCCTGTGTGTTGGAGGAACTGCCCGCAATTTGGAAAGCTAGGAGGTTTTAGACGAGAGAGATTTCATGTTCGGAGGTGGCAGTGAAGAGCAGCCAGCCTGCTCACTTTAGTCCCGGTGGTGCCAGAGCTGTGGGAGAGGAAAGGCCCCCGATGAGAGAGTTCCGTCTGGGGAGCAGCTGCTGAGGGGACAGCACAGGGTGTCACTCAGCACAGCAGCGCTCACCCTTGCGGACACCAGCATCGTTTGGGGGAGCTTGCAACCTACTGAGGAGTTTGTAGAAGCTCCCCAGGTGATTCTGAAGTGCAGTCAGGATTGAGAGGCACTGGATTAAGGTGAGAGGAAGGAATGTTCAAAGAAGAAGTTGAGAATATAGGGGATCTGTTGATGCTCCACCGCGAGTTCTTAAAGGGCACGGTGGGAGGCTTTCTCAAGCTGGGGAGGGCGGGAGACACGAAGTCCGGTTAGGGGATATATCCAGACCCTGTGGGGACAGGGACCCTGATCACAATGAATGTCCTGGGGGTCCCGGGCTTCTGGTGATAACTGATTTCAGCAGGGTCAGGGGGCATGATGGGAAGGTCTTGCTGGAATGACTAGTCGCTGTGTGCCTCCAGTCCTCTGTGTACTGTTGTGAAGGACTAGCCATGAACACAGATGGCCTTGAAAGGACTCCATAGTCCATTCAGCTAATGTGTCATCTGACTTTGCCATCTGGCTAGGATCAGGTCTCTAAGGCTGTACTGAATCCAGTAGGGATATGCTGGGCATGCCGCTTTACTTCAAAGCCAAATTTCTTAGATACAAGTTGATATAAAATACTCTCTTCATTTAATTTGCAAGGGAAGACTGAGGCTCACTTAAACTCAAATGGCAGTTTGTAGGCCCTGAAGTTCTGAAATATTTGATACTCCATGCTTTTTTTAAAAAAAAAAATACATTGTCCTTGTAAATGAGTATCTTTTCATTTCAAGACTGTTTTCCTTAAGTTAATATAGTTGATGATACAAAATAGTAAATTCTCCTGGGAGACGTTTAAGAGTTTTAGAGCTCTCTCTCTCTTTTTTGGCATTACTAGTGATTATGTACGTCTCTTACAGGGTTATGTAATATGTTTTTAAAATGTAAATTTGATTAAAGTATAGCATGCATACTGAATCCATTTTAAATTCATACTAAATCCATTTTCAGGAGAGTAAAATGAAGTATTATCTCACTGGCAATTTTCAAATATCTATAAGAAAACAGCAAGAAACATTCTTGAAATGTAAACAACATAGAAATGTTACTGCTTCTAAAACTTTGTGGCTTTTTTCTTTATTAAATTAGAACCCTGTGGGCGTATATCACATATCATGAGATCTTTTGCTATAATGTGTTCAGATGATGTCATGTAATGTACATTAGTTACTAAATCACCTTAATATATTGGTTATGTAGATGAAGCATATTTGTAAGCTTTCCAAGGTATATACGGCATCCTGATTTTCACTCATCAAAATATAAATTTAGTATATGTCAAGAGGTAGTCTTCTATGTACTTATGTATTAGAAACTCAGTAATTATTTTGAAGAGAATTTACAAACATATATCACCTAAGATGCCATCTTCATTTTCTTCCAAAGTGTTACTCTCTTCTGTCCTACGGTGCATGCTGAAGATTAGCTGAAAATCACAGTATGTTAGTGAGTGTTTCAGTGATTAAGGAAAGAAGATCTAGGTCCAGGATTTATCTTCATCTGCGATGATGAAAGAACGTAATGAAAGCTGTACAGCATTATACAAATGTGTCTGTCCGTGGTCTTATTCTTAGCCTTACTATTATGAAGCTCTATGGCTTTATGGGAAGTAAGCAAATTCATGTGACGGACCTACTGTCTCTTCTAGAAAATGAGAAGATTAGACTAGATAGATCCTTTTAGTGCTTAAAGTTTCTGATCATGTGTTGTATTCCTCGGTCCAAGAAAAATTTTGTTGCAAGTATAGATGAAACATCACAAAACACAATTGAGGACAAGATGGCTTAGACTAATTTCTCCCTGCTCTCCCACTGCTAAGTACAACTAAAAACTCTAGGCATAATATGGCAGAAAGAGGATTTCAAAAGATGTAAAGAGGAAAGCAGGCTGACTAGGGCCTCAGGAGTTGAGGAATAGCATAGTAGTGAGTCCCCTGAGTTTTAACAAATCTTTCATATATCCTGGACTGGGCACTGGAGGAGCCTGCAACCCAGAACCACTGACAGATGCAAACAAAAACATATACTCCCCAGCCAAAGCACTGGGAAGGAGGTAGCTAAGCTGGATATAGACCTTTTTAACAATACTTGCTGTACCCCAGCCAAACACCATGGATGCTCCCCCCTCTGATGTCAGCAGGGACCTACTGGAGAGGCTGGTATTTTGCTCCTCATGTGGTAGCAGTAGACAGCCCAGAGTGGTGCTTTCCTAGTCAGCAAACATGGCTTCAGCAGAGACCAAAGGGGGAATCTAGTCTCTCAACTGTGACTGATGGCAGCAGATCGCCTGGGGAGGCACTTTACACCCCCACAGACAGTGTCACTGGAGACTGAAACATTCCCAGATAAGCAAAACCTCAAGGAATTTGTCATTAGTAGACTTGCCCTGTAAGAAATGCTAAAGGATGTCCTCCAGGCTGAAATGAAAGGATATTAGACAGTGCCTTGAGGCTCTAAAAAGAAATGAAGAAACGTAAAGGTAGCTACATAGGTAAGTATAAAAGCCAGTAGTGTTGCATTGTTAGTTTGTAACTCCTTTGTTTTTCTATATGATTTAAAAGGGAAATGCTTAAAACAATAATTTAAAATCTGTGTTAATGGGCACACATGCATAGAGATGTAATTTGTGACAATAGTAATATAAGGAGGCAGCAGGGCTGTGTAGGAGCAGAGGTTTCTATACTATTGATATGAAGTTGGTATTAATTCAAACTTGTTATAAAGTTAAGATATTAACTAATTCCTAGGGTAACTACTAAGGAAAAAACTAAAAAAAAAATGGAAAAAATGAGAAGGTAATAAAAATGTTACACTAAAAAAAAAAATCAGTTAATCACAAAAGAGGATAGTGATGGAGAAATTGAGAAGAAAACAGGTATAAGACCTGGAAAACAAACAGCAAATGGCAAAAGTAAATCTTTCCTTATTAGTAATTACTTTAAATTATATGGATTAAAATCTCCAATTAAAAGGCAGAGACAGGACTTCCCTGGTGGTCCAGTGGTTAAGACTTCACCTTCCACTGCAGGGGGTGTGGGTTCGATCCCTGGTCAGGGAGCTAAGATCCCACATACCTCATGGCCCAAAACCAAAACATAAAAGACAGAAGCAATATTGTAACAAATTCAATAAAAATACATTAAAAGAAAATATATATATTAAAAAAAGGCAGGGACAGACAGAATGCATTAAAAACTATCCAAATATGTGCTCTCTACAATAGACTTCACTTTAGATCCAGTGATACAAATAGATTGAAAGTGGAAGGATGGAAAAAGATATTACATGCAAATAGTAACCAAAAGAGAGCTGGGGTGGCTATACTAATATCAGACCAAAATAAACTTAAAGACAAAAATTGTTACAGGAGACTTAGAATGACATTATGTGTTGATAAATGAGTCAATCCATTAATGTGATAAAAATTATAAACATATACACACCTAACAACAGAGCACCAAAATATGTGAGGCAAAACCAACAGAACTGAAGGGAATAATAGCCAATTCTACAATAATAGAGACTTTAATATATCACTTTCATTAATGGATTGACAACTAGACAGAAGACCAGTAATGAAATAGATACCTAATAGACGTCTATAGAACACTCTACTCAACAACAGCAGCCTACACATTTTTTCTCAAGTGCACGTGGAACATTCTCCAGGATAGAAAATATGTTAGGCCACAAAACAAATCTCAGTACATTTAAAAAGACTGAAATCATACAAAGTATCTTCTCTGACCACAGTGGAATGAAAGTAGAAATCAGTACCAGAAGTAAAACTGGAAGATTCAGTAATATGTGGAAATTAGATGACATACTCTTAAAAAACCAAGTGGCCTTAAGGGATACACAAAACAACTAGATGTACAAATGCAGAGTTGTTAAAATGCATTTGAAATTAAGAGATGGGCAACTTAAAACAATCATATATTATATGATATTTATAGCATATTTTATATATTGCTATATAAAAACTTCATGGTAACCACAAACCAAAAATCTATAATAGATGTACACACATAAAATAAAAAGGAATCCAAATATAACACTAAATATAGTCATCAAATCACAAGAGAACAAAAGAAGAAAGGAACAAAGAAGACCTAAAAAAACACCAAACAATTAACAAAATAACAATAAGAATATACATGTGAATAATTATCTTAAACGTGAATGGACTAAATGTTCCAATCAAAAGACATAGTGTACCTGATTGGATATAGAAACAAGACCCACGTACATGCTGTCTACAAGATACGCAGTGTAGAGCCAAAGACACACACCGACTGAAAATGAGGGGATGGAAAAAGATATTTCATGCAAATGAAAATGACAAGAAAGCAGGGGTAGTAACACTCATATCAGACAAAGTAGACTTTAAAACAAAGGCTATAAAAAAGACAGAGAAGGCTATTTTATATGACAAAGGGATCAATACAAGAGGAGGATATTATACTTGTTAATATATATGTACCCAATACAGGAGCACCTAAATATATAAAGGAAATATTAACAGACATAAAGAGAGAAACTGACAATAATACAATAATAGTATGAGACTTTAACACCCCCCATATATCAATGGACAGATCAGATGGAAAATCATTAAGGCAACAGTGGTCTTAAATGACATAATAGAGCAGTTGGACTTAATAGTAAGGACATTGCATCTGAAAAGACCAGAATACACATTCTTTTCAAGTGCACATGGAATGTTCTCCAGGATAGATCACAAGCTAGGGCACAAAGGAAGTTTCAACAAATTTAAGAGGATAGAAATTATATCAAGCATTTTTTCCAACCACAGTGGTATGAAACTAGAAATCAATTACAGAAAAAAACAGGAAAAGCACAAACACATGGAGAGTAAACAACACACTCCTAAAAAACCAATGGGACAATGAGGAAATCAAAGAGGAAATGAGAAAATACCATGAGACAAATGAAAATAGAAGCACAGCTTTCTACAGTCTGTGGGATGCAGCAAAAGTAGTTCTAGAAGGGATGTTAGAGGGATACATGCCTTCCTCAAGAAACAAGAAAAACCTCAAACAACTTAACCTAAGCGTTCTAAAGGAATTAGAAAAAGAAGAACAAACAAAGCCCAAAATGAGCAGAAGGAAGGAAATAATAATGATCAGAGAGGAAATAAATAGACCAAAAAAAAAAAAAGAAAAGATGAAACCAAGACCTGTTTCTTTGAAATGATAAACAAAATTGATAAGCCTTTAGCCAGGCTCATCAGGAAGGAAAGAGAGAGGACCCAAATGAACAACATAAGAGATGAAAGAGGAGAAATAACAACCAATACTACAGAAATACAAAAAATCATAAGAGAATACTATAGACAGTTATATGCCAACAAATTGGACAACCTAGAAGAAATGAACAAAGTTCTAGAAACATAAAACTTGCCAAAAATGAATCAGGAAGAGACAGACAATTTGAACAGACCTATTGCTAGTAGTGAAATTGAATTTGTAATTAAAAAAGCTCCCAGCAAACAAAAGCCCAGGACCAGATGTCTTCAAAGGAGAATTCTCCCAAACATAAGAATAACTACTACCTATCCTCAAACTATTCCAAAAAATTTAAGAGGACAGAACAACACTCCCAAATTCATTCTGTGAGGCCACCATGACCCTGATACCAAAACCAGACAAAGACACTACAAAAAAAGAAAATTACAGACCAACATCTTTGATAAATATAGATGCAAAAATTCTCAACAAAATATTAGCAAACTCAATTCAACAATACATAAAAAGGATCATACACCATGATCAACTGGTATTTTTTCCAGGGATGCAAGGATGGTTCAGTATTCACAAATCAGTGTAATACACACCATCTTAACAAAAGGAAGGATCACTATTATGTAATCATCTCGATAGATGCATAAAAAACCTTTGACAGAATTCAATATCCATTCATGATAAAAAAAAACTGTCATCATAGTTGGTATAGAGGGAACATATCTCAACATAATAAAGGTTCTTTATGACAATCCCACAACTAACATCATACTCAGTGGTGAAAAGCTGAAAGCATTTCCTCTAAGATAAGGAACAAGACAAGGATGCCCACTCTCCACCACTTCTATTTAACAATGTATTGGAAGTTCTGACAGCAACAATCAGAGAAGAAAAAGAAATATCAATAAAAAGCATCCAAATTGGAAGGGAAGAAGTAAAACTCACTATTTGAAGATGACATGATACTATACATAGAAAACCCTAAAGTCTCCACCTCAAAACTATTAGAACTAATTAATGAATTCAGTAAAGTTGCAGGATACAAGATTAATATACAGAAATCTGTTGATTTTCTATACACTAATAATGAACTATTGGAAAGCAAGAGCAAAGAAAAAAAAAAACCACCAAAAAACAACCAAAAAGCAGTTGCCCCAAAAAGAACAAAATACCTAGGAATCAATTTAACCTAGAAAGTGAAAGACCTATACTCTGAAAACTATAAAACATTGATGAAGGAAATTGAAGATGATACAAAGAAATGGAAAGATATCCTATATTCTTGTATTGTTAGAATTAATATTGTTAAAATGTCTATACTACCCAAAGCAATCTACAGATTTTAAAAAATTTTTTATTTATTTATTTTTGGCTGCATTGGGTCTTCGTTGCTGTGCACGGGCTTTCTCTAGTTGGGGCAAGCGGGGGCTACTCTTTGATGCGGTGTGTGGGGTTCTCATTACAGTGGCTTCTCTTGTTGCAGAGTACGGGCTCTAGGCGCACAGGCTTCAATAGTTGTGGCACGTGGGCTCAGTAGTTGTGGCTCGCGGGCTCTAGAGCGCAGGCTCAGTAGTTGTGGCACACGGGCTTAGTTGCTCAGCAGCATGTGGGATCTTCCTGGACCAGGGCTTGAACCCGTGTCCCCTGAATTGGCAGGAGGATTCTTATCCACTGCGCTGGGAAGCCCCAATCTACAGATTTAATGCAATTCCTATTAAAATACCCATGACATTTTCCACAGTAGAACAAAGAATCCTAAAATTCATATGGAACCACAAAAGACCTCAAATTGCTGAAGCAACTTTGAGAAAAAGTGAACGAAGCTGGAGGTATCACTCTCCCTAACTTTAGACTATACTGCAGAGCTACAGTAAGCAGGACAGCATGGTACTGGTACACAAACAGACACATAGATCAGTGGAACAGAACAGAGAACCCAGAAATAAACCCATGCACTCATGGCCAATTAATTTACATCAAAGGAGGCAAGAATATACAATGGAGAAAAGACAGTCTCTTCAGTAAGTGGTGTTGGGAGAACTGGACAGTTACATGTAAAAGAATGAAATTAGAACGTTTTCTCACACTATGTACAAAAATAAACTTAAAATGGATTAAAGACCTAACTGCAAGACGTGAAAGCATAAAACTAGAACACTTTGACAAAAGTAGAAGCAATACGTTTTTGGATCTGTCTACTAAGAGAAAAAAAATAAAAGCAAAAATAAACAAACGGGACCTAATTCAAGTTAAAAGCTTTTGCACAGCAAAGGAAATCATCCGCAAAACAAAAAGACAACCTAATGAATGGGAGAAAATACTTTACAAATGATATGACCAACAAGGGACTAATATCCAAGATAAATAAACAGCTCACACAACTCAATATTTTTAAAAAAGCAGCCTGGCTAAAAAAATGGATAGAAGACTTGAATAGATGTTTTTCCAAAGCAGACCTGCAGGTGGCCAACAGGCACATGAAGAGATGGTCAGTGTTGCTAATTATTAGAGAAATGCAAATCAAAACCATGATGAGACATCACTTCACACCTGTCAGAATGGCTGTCATCAAAATGACCACAAATAACAAATGTTGGCTAGGATGTGGAGAAAAGGGTACTCTTGTACATTGTCAGTGGGCATGCAAATTGGTGCAGGTACTGTGAAAAACAGTATGGAGGTTCCTCAAGCAACTAAAAATAGAACTACCTTATGATCCAGCAATTCCATTCCTGGGTATACATCCAAAAAAAAATGAGAACACTGATTTGGAAAGATACATGCACCCAGTGTTCATAGCAGCATTATTTATAATTTCCAAGGTGTGAAAGCAACCTAAGTATCCATCAACAGTGAATGGATAAAGAAGTGGTGTATATATATAAAATGGAATACTACTCATCCATAAAAAGGAATGAAATTCTGCCATTTATAGCAATATGGATGGACTTAGAGAATATTATGCTTAGTGAAATAAGTCAGGCAGGCAAAGACAAATACTGTGTGTTATCACTTACGTGTGGAATCTGAAAGGTAAACAAATGTATATAGTAAAATAGAAATAGACTCACAAAGAAAATAAACTAGCGGATACCAGTGGGGAGGGGCAAGATAGGCGTATGGGATTAATAGGTACAAACTACTATGTATAAAATAGGTTAACAACAAGGGTTAGGGTTAGGGTGCAGCACAGGGAATTATAGCCATTATTTTATAATAACTTTAAATGGAGTATAGTCTGTAAAAATGCTGAATCACTGTGTTGTACACCTTAAACTAATATAATATTGTAAATCAAGTATACTTCAATTAAAAAAAAGAGGAGGAGCTAGCTAAACCCGAAGCTAGCAGAAGGAAGGAAATAATAGAGTGGAGATAGATAGAGAATCGGAAAACAACAGGGAAATCATTGAAACCAAAAGTTGGGTTTCTTAGATGATCAACAAAATTGACAAACCTGTAGCTTGACTGACACAACTCCTCTTGTGTTGTCCTCTAGTTAAAATAAAAGGCTGTATTTTAAATTAAAATTAGGTTCTGATAAATTTCTCCCTCACTGTAGATAACATTGTTTTGAATTTATCAAGGCTGAAGATTCAAGTAGATTATTCTGCTTTGTGTAAGACCTTTTTTCATATATTGATTTTGGCAGTACATTTTACTCTATGGTACCTAGCTCTAGAATTGTTTCATAGTTTACTCAAAAAGCTAATCATATTTCCAGGTTGGTGTAGCATGAAGAAACAGTTGTGGTTTAGACCAGTCTTTGTTGATAGAATTTTGAGAGCTCTCCAAGTCCTTTTATAAGGATTTATTAAAGGAATTTGAAAAGTACTATTTTCATACAGCTGGCACTGAATGAGAAATTCAAAAGGCATAGGAAATGGCCGTAGTGAGAAGTTCAAGGAGAAGAGAGAGTGATGAAATACTGGCATTGGAATAGAGGAGGAAAGATTAAGTATAAATCCCCTCCTTTTAAAAGGAGCACTCAGAGTTTTCCAGCTATCAACAAATGCCATTAGAATTTTCCCCAAGAGCTTGTTCAAAAGAAAGGAAAAGTTCTATGATGACATTTATTTTAGTATTATTGATAAAAATTAAAACAATACAGACAATACAAATGCCCAAGAAGAAGCCTCTGGTTAAGAGTATTGTATGTATATCCACCCAATAGAGTATTAGACATCCATTAGAATGTTTACAGGGAAAATAGTAGAAAAGATCCAAATACAGAAATGTTTACTGATTGTACCACATAAAAGTACTCAGTAGAACTTTGATAGTAAGATATTCTACTCTCTGAGAGTGATCTTGAAGGTCCATAGAAAACACTGATCGGCCCCTTTGCTGTGGTCAGAGTTTAAATTCCTTTTCCTTTGTTGCTGGCCAGTGTTCGCTCCTCATTGGGCCTTTGAACTTGGAAGTTAACTCCTCAGTGAATTTCCACTAACTCTTTTTAGGGGTCTAAAGGGGTCGCTTAAGTAATTCATCTATAATTTAGCTATCTCATCTTATGATAAATTGTTTATATAAGTACATTCTCTATTTTGGGGAGACTTTTTGTGAGAGGTAGATTTGTGAATTTGGGTATCCTTGAAGGTCTCTATACGTTTCAATCACAAATGTCACGTATCTACTGTTGAGCATTTGGAAGTGGACTGCAGTAACTGGTAGAAGTTTAAATAGCTGTTTTGGTGGGGAAATTAGGGAGTTTTTCTTTTAAAGATTTCCTCTTTCAATTAAAGATTGGGAGAAAGGGAAAAAATGCTCTCTGTTATGACAACTAGAATAAAACAAAGTCAAAGCTCTATCAGAATAAAATGGCCTTTGGAAGCTACTTTTAAGAGACCATGCTCTCAGAACTTGTGATGAGGCATATAATATTGCATAATCGTATAGTTAGGATAACTCCAGCAATTGTGAGGTTCACATAAACCTTTTACTGAAATACATAACCTAGTAGTTTTTTTCATCCATGTTCTCTGGATGGTAAACTTATTGCCCTTTCTATTAAGTGGTAATTTTGCTGCATGTATGAATAGAATTCTAGGTTGAAGATTATTTTCCCTCAGCATTTTGAATGTATTATCTCCTTCTCTTCTGGCATTTGTTTTTGTTGCTGCTGAGTATTCTGTGAATCTATTTTGGGTTCCTTTGGAGTTACTATCTTTTCTCTGTGGTGGCTTTTAAAACTTTATTTTCGATGTTCTGTTGCAATTTCACTGTGATGTGTCTAGGCATAGATTTAAATTTATTTATTCTAGATGATGATTGGTATGCACTTTCCATCTGGAAAATCATGTCTTTAATTTTTAGAACACTCTTAGTCATATCTCTGCAGGTTTTGATTCTCTACTTATTTCTTCTATTTTCTTCTCAAACTCATTAGCTATGCTTCTATATCTGGTAACACATCTTTTATTTCTAGTAGTGGTACTTTCATCTTTTTATGTCATGATCTCTCTGGGTTGGCTGTGGATGAAATCTTTGACTTCCAAATTTATAACTGTTTATGATTCCGGGTTTTATAGTCCATTCTTTTTTATGTTAATCTGTTCTTGTTTCACTTTTCCCAATTTCTGTTTCATAGTTCTCTGTTCTTTTTCAGGATGCATTCCCTACTTTTAACTTTGTGGGTTCTAAACAAAATTATTTTAAAGTTATTTTCAACTTGTTCTGTCTTCATTTTAGTCAGGAGTAAATTCATCTTATTTTTGGGAGGCTGTTCTTACTGCTGGCTTTTTTCCTTCCATGCTTTTTGGAAATTTGCTTAGCAGTCTTATTTGGTATCGGAGTTTCAATTTCATTCTCAGTTCTCCGAGCTCCTCTCTTCCTAGCAGTTCAGTGGTGTCCCTGCCAACCATACCCCACCACCCTGCGCCCATGGGCCTCTAGTCTGGGACCAATTCTTCTCCTTGAGGTTCAGCACTTCCATCTGGTACAGATGTAAGTGATCATGCAGATGTCACCAGATGGTGGCTGAGCCCAAGACCAGGCTAAAGTGTTGTATCTGTTTCTGCTTCCTTTCATTAGGAGGCAGCCCCGAGCACCTTCACAGGCTTCTTCGTGGCTTTGCAGGTTTATAGGTAGTGAAGTGTCACCTTAGCCTCTGGCTTTAGGGAATGAGCTTGGTGCGGGAACCCTGCCTCATGTGGGGCATTTAAATCCCTGTTATTCTGCTGGGTATGAGCTCTCAGCTGCCTCCACCTGCTGCTGAACCCTCAGCCTGGCCTACCACTTGGGGTTTTTTTGGCTGTTTTGGATTTTATTGTTTTTATACAACAGGTGCTTATTAGTTATCTATTTTATGCATATGCCTGCCACTTTGTGATTTGGCCCCACAGGGATCTTTGTCTTGCTGCTGAGTGTGTCTTAGTCTTTCGAATTTTATCACTTCTGTGCTCATGCTCTCCTTTGTCATTGCATAGCATTTTACAGAACAGGAAGTTGAAGTTCAGAAAGCAGAAGTGAACTACTTGGGACCTCTTCGTTAGTAAGTGACAGAACCAGCTTTTGTAGAACAGGAGAGCTGGGAAAGGTTTCTGGGCTGGTGCTAGAAATTTAATGATAAACCTTGAGAGAGAGAGAGAGAGAAATCATTCATCGCACATCATAAAAATTAACTATAGGTATGCTGAGCACAAGTTAATAAGGATTTTCAGTCTCTCTGCCCATTTTCTAAATATGAAGTATCGATATTTCCTAATATTAAGCTAAAACGTTTATTGTTTAAAGTGCCTTCCCCAGGGAAGACTTAACGTTCAGCTTTGCCAAAATAGGTTGCACAGTTTGGTCACTGGGCCATATTTGGTGTAGCCGAAGGCCAAGTGTAATCCATATCCTGCTTTCAAAAAGGGAAAAAGAGGCAGAAGTTTTACATCATAAATAATTATTATTTATGCATTTCAGAATTGATTTTAGAAGTATACAAACCATTGAGGCTTTGCGATTATTTATTTTATAAATTTATCATGTACTTAAGTATAGTGTTTATGTGTCAGATGCTCTTCTAAGTCCTTTATAAATATTAACTTATTTAATCCTAGCAACCATGTGCAGTAGGTTCTGTTGCTATCGTCACTTTGCAGATAAGCAAACTGAGGCACAGAGAACTAGAAATTTGCCCAGAGTCACCCACAGCACGTTAAAGCTGTGATTCTGACCCTGACTATCTAGGCTCAGAGTGCCGGCTCCACCCACCATGCTCTGCTATGCAACCACGTCTCACAGTTATTTTCTTAACCTCTCTCTTATTTATTTATTTATGCATGCGTGGGCTTCAGTAGTTGCAGCACGCGGGCTCAGTAGTTGTGGCTTGTGGGCTCTAGAGCGCAGGCTCAGCAGTTGTGGCACACGGGCTTAGTTGCTCTGCAGCATGTGGGATCTTCCTGGGCCAGGGCACGAACCCTTGTCCCCTGCATTGGCAGGCGGATTCTTAACCACTGCGCCACCAGGGAAGCCCACCTCTTTTTTCTTAACAACAGAGTTGACATATTATCACCAATACATTTTATGTTCTGAAACCTCTTAATAAGTTAGCTTTATCCTACCACTGGTAACTTGTTTTCTTTCCTAGGTTTCCCCTCCTTATGACATTTTGCTTGTAATGTTATTGTGTAAAGCTTACTGTGCTAGCATCACTCCTCTGAAAGATGCCTTAAGTTCATCTAATCAGTTCATCAGGGGTTAATGAAATGTGCTTACGAGAGGCCCACACTTTGCTGACAGCTGTGGGATCACAAGGGTTGTGATGTGCTCTTTCTCCTCCAGCTCCTTTCCCCTTCCCCACCCTCTGAAAGCGGCCACGCCTAACACCTTCCATCCTGTAGTCTCTCATGGTGTATGTATGTAACTGTGTCATTTTCCATGTGTCTAATCTAAACCCATTTTCTCATGCTCTGTGCTCAAGGATTGTAGGCGATTGCTGGACACCATGTTTCCTATAACTAACAAGATAGCCCGGTGTTTCCCCTGGGAGTCAACTACGGCTGGTTTCTAGGTTCCTGAACAAAGGAATCCTTATTTCTCTTCTCTGACACCCCCACACAGTGATAAAAAGCAGGAAGCACCCCTAAGTGTCAGGGGAGAAGCAGGATGGGATGGGAGGGTGCCCCCCTGTGCTGTGGTGTCACTAAGAGAGGATGGTGGAGGATGCCCAGAGGGTGGGCCCAGGGAGGCAGCCTGACAGAGTAGTTAAGAACGTGGGCTTGGGGTACAAATCCTCTCTCTGCCTCTTACTGGCTGTGTGTCTTTGGACACATTTACTTAGCCTCTCCGTGTCTCAGTTTCATCATCTGTGAATGAGGATAGTTGTAGTGTCTACTCTCATAGGGTTGTGATAATTAAGCGAGTTAATATCTGTAAAGCACTTAGGATGGTGCCTGGCACATGGTTGGCTCTCACCAACAATGAACTATTATAATTATCAGTACAGGCCCAGCGAAGCAGAGGTGGAGTCTAGTTGGCAAACAGAAGAACAGACTCAGGACAGCCAGAACTTCATGATCACGAGCCCAGAATGAGTGCCGGGCTGGCTTACTAAACTACTTGTGTTTAAACCACCTTCTTTCCCTTCTGTGACCTTTCGTGACTGGCCTTCTGCCTACATCAGGGGTCAACAAACTACAATCTATAGGCCAAATCCACATGTCACCTGTTTCTGTAAATAGTGGAAATGAAAAGGAAAAGAATCAACAGAAAGACAGTTCCCCCATCAGCCTTTTAACCCACCATCTCCTAACACAAGGATTGCAATGCCTGTGTCTATAGTTTGCGGCTTTGCCTTGAGGACCTTTTTCTGATCAAGATGCTCTGTCTTTCCAACTTTACTAGTAAAACCTCGAGCAAATATCATTTATTCACCTGGCAGCTTCCAAGGCTTGCTGTGGGTGGTCCTTCTCAACTCTGTGTTTCTGAAGCATAACTAGAAGAAACCAACTAAGGCCTTGCCTTTAAGGTGAGGAAGAGGGAAAGAAGCTTGTCCTGGGAAAACACGATAAAGGAGTTGTTCCTTCCCGTCTCCCTCCTGAATACCCTGCTCTGCTCAGCAAGTTCTGTAGGTATCCCTTACTTGTGTGCTGGTAAATCTTCTCTCTGAGAAAAGAAAAAGCCCCTATTTGTAGCTGTTGCCAACCTCTGCTTGTAAATATTCCCACATGGTTGATCGCAGGTGCAGCTGGGAAGGGATGTGCCTCATCATTGGCTCATTGGTACCAGTGTGCCCTGTGGTAGACAGCTTTATTTTGCCACTGAATCTTTGTGTCAGTATTCTCTGTGCCAGGGGAAAGGTTTTTTGTTGTTTTGTGGGGGTTTTTTTCGTTTGTTTTTAAATCTAGGGCACTGTTCCAGCCCAGTCCCAAACTGTGCTGAGAGAAATGGGGCCATGTCTTTCAAGTCAACTTGAAATGAATCTTCCTTCTTGTTTACATTTAACTTGTGCCACTAGGTGGCACTTTAAGGACATTACAGGAAATTGGCTTTACTGGATTTATTTTTTAACTTTTTATTCAAGTATAATGTGCGTATTGAAGAGTACATATTGAGTGTTCAACTCAGTGAATTATCACAAGCTCAACCCACGTGTGTTACTGGCACTCAAATCAAGAAGCAGAATATTACTGGTGCCTAGAAAGCCCCTCTTATGCTATCTTTCAGTTCCTATCCCTTATTCTTAGGGTTCCCACTATTCTGACTCGCAGCAGCATAGGTGAGTTTTACTTGTTTCCTGCCTTATATAAGTGGAACCATGTAGTATATACTCTTGTGTCTGGCCTCTTTTGCTTACACGCTGTTTGTGTGATCCATCCAGATTGTTGTATGCGGTTGTAGATCATTGCTGTATAGTATTCCGTTGTGTATGCAAATATGTCACTGTTTTCTCTTTCTTTTTTTTTTTTGGCTGTGTCGGGTCTTTGTTGCTGTGCCAGGCTTTCTCTAGTTGTGGCAAGCAGGGGCTTCTCTTCATTGAGGTGCGTGGGCTTCTCATTGTGGTGACTTCTGTTGTTGTGGAGCCATGGGCTCAAGGTGTGTGGGCTTCAGTAGTTGTGGTGCGTGCAGGCTTAGTAGTTGTGGCGCACGGGCTTAGTTGCTCCAGGGCCTGTGGGATCTTCCCGGACCAGGGCTCGAACCTGTGTCCCCTGCATTGGCAGGTGGATTCTTAACCACTGAGCCACCAGGGACGTTCTATATCACTGTTTTCTACTGTTGATGGATATTTGGGTAGTTTTCAAATTTTGGCAGTTATAAATAATGCTGCTATGCATATTCATGTACGAGTTTCTGAGTGGATGTACGTTTTCATTTCTCTTGGGTCTATCCCTAGGAGTAGAATTTCTGGGTTATATGGTAAGCATATGTTCGGCTTTAGTGGATGCTGCCAAATGGTTTTATAAAGTGTACTGATTTATGCTCCATCAACAGTGTTCTCATTTCACTTCCACATCCTCATCAATACTGAATTTATTTTATGGCTGGTTCCTAACTCTTACATAATTTTTACAGCTCTCTCTCTAGCCAGCTATTTCTAATTGAGTTTCTTCTAAAGCCACTTTTCTCTGATGGACCTGGCTCATGCAGGAAGGGCTGTGTCATCCCAAAAGGGGACATTTATCACAGTCTAAGTATGAGCTATCAGCAGTTAGAAGAAATGTTATTGAAACACTCCATCACTAATACAGAGCAATGGGAATGGGAAAGGAATTCAAAATTATAAGTGTGGTAAAACATCGAGTGAAGCTAGGACTTTGAGGCGCTTTGAAATTTTTATATTGTATTGTTGCCAGTCTGTGTATGTCAGGTGTGAGGGACCAGCAAAAGATTTTTAAAGGCCTTGTAACCAGATGCCTTTGAATTTTGATGGTGGTGGGTACCTGTTTTAGTAAGAGTCTGTTTGGTGTGGCAAGGGGCGTTCATATAGCATCTTTCTTCAACCCTACAGTGGGGAAAATGGGTCTCAGGAGAATCTTGCCGTATATCACCTGTGTTGTTGACTCTTTGGGCTGTGTTATAATATGGCTTTACATATGGGATGAATAGAGGGTGGGGCTCAGACTTGGTTCTATTACTAGAAAAGAACCAAAATCTAGTTATGGTCAAATATTTTTCTTTTAGACCAAAATGCAGTGCCCATAGTCCTCTAGTTGTAACAGGAAGTCTGTTTCGTGGATGTTGTCCATAATCCAGTAGGTTCCAGGAATCCCTGAGTGATTATGCTTTGTGACTTTCGTATCCAGGGGCTAGTTGTCCATTATAGTTGCTGATTATCCACTTCGTTGAAATTGTCCCTGAGCTCCTCTGTCAGTGTTCGCCCGAGTGTCCCTGATGTTGGACTGGCCTGCTGTAAGGGCACCAGAGATACTCAGTGCAAGCTGCCTGAGATGTTTGTACTGAGGCAGCCACGAAATCTGCTTTTATTTGTAAAAATGTCTTCCCTCCCGTATTGGTAGCAGTAATATCCAGTGGCACAAATTTGGATTGTGGGCAGCCTGCTCTATGGGATCTGCTTATTATCTAAGCCAGAGTCAGCACTCTCCCAGTCAAGGTTTTCATCTTTTGGCAAGAGGGGAAAAGTCCCTCATGTTGAGTTAGCTTCTGCTTACAGAAATAGATCCTGTGCCTGGGAAACCAATTGTAATTTTACTCCCGATTATGATAGTAGCTGCCATTAGTGAATAGCTACTGGGTTACTGTGCTTCGCACCCGAGACAGATGTTTCACTTAATCTTCACAATGCTAGGAGTTAGATGGATTATCCCCTTTTGCAGATGATGAAATTGTGGCTCAGAGAGGTTAAGCCCATGCCCAAACCAGTGCCAAGCCTGGATTTGACTCCAAAGCCTGTGTCCTGTACCTGCTGTGCTCTGTGGCCCCAGTTGCCATGGGATGAAGTTTTTGACTTGTCCACTGGAATATGAAACAGTGTTGGATTCATTACTAGTTCACTGCATACATTGATGAGAGGACCTGCTGTTTGCTGGTCTTTAGCTTCGGCACTGGGAAAGCGAGAGTGAAACAAGACCCAGCTCCTGCCCTCCAGGTGCTTATACTTCAGCTCCATTTTTGTCTCTCATAAGTGACTTGGGTCATGGATTTTGGTAATTGTTCTTACAGAGAACTCAGTCCTCTGGATTTTCTCTCTGAGACTGACTGTCGAATGGTGGGGTTTGTTGTGGCCACTGTGCTGCTGGCTGTTGGTTCTGCATCTTCTATGCCTGGGTTTGACCACAGGGCTTTCTGGTGTGTCCTTAACCAGCAGAGATTGGGGTCAGGTTAAAGTCAAGCACCAAATGACACTGAGACTACCACTAAGATGCTGGAGATCCCCTAGATACAGTAGCAGGATTATCTGCTCATCTGCCTAGAAATTAGCCTTGACCTTTGTGATTCTGTCTTGGGATCTGCCTGGATTCTTGGGAGGTAAATGAAGCTTAAGTTTCTTTTTCTAATCTGTCAGTAGCATGAATATGTGACTCTTTGCTTGTTGCAAATTCGACTTGTATTTATTTTTTTAAAACACATTCATGTTTCTTTTTTTTAAAGTTTTTTTTGATGTTGACCATTTTTAAAAAAAATTAATTTATTTATTTACTTTTGGCTGCATTGGGTCTTCGTTGCTGCGCGCCGGCCTTCTCTAGTTGCGGCAAGCGGGGGCTGCTTTCGTTGCAGTGTGCAGGCTTCTCACTGTGGGGGCTTCTTTTGTGGAGGAGCACGGGCTCTAGGCACGTGGGCTTCAGTAGTTGTGGCGCGTGCGGGCTCAGTAGTTGTGGCGCACGGGCTTAGTTGCTCTGCGGCCTGTGGGATCTTCCTGGACCAGGGCTCGAACCTGTGTCCCGTGCATTGGCAGGTGGATTCCTAACCACTGCACCACCAGGGAAGCCCAATGTTGACCATTTTTAAAGTCTTTATTGGATTTGTTGCAATATTGCTTCTGTTTTATGTTTTGCTTTTTTGGCCGTGAGGCATATGGGATACCAGCTTCCCCAACCAGGGATTGAACCCGCACCCCCTGCATTGGAAGGCGAAGTCCCAACCACTGGATTGCCAGGGAAGTCCCTCGACTTTTAAATAAAAGTCTTACTGGTAAAAATTTTGCACAGCTTCAAATATGTATTTATTTGTTTATGAAACCATATTGCATATACCACCTATTGCCTCCATGGTAAATGGAGAAGAAAACAATTAAGAAGCCTGGTTAGTTTTTGCTGGAGCACCTGTGGCCTTTTCCAGACCAGGACCTTGGAGACTTGGTTTTCTCATTTCTTAAATGAAGAGTTTGGGCCATCAGTGGTCCCTAGCTGGTCTGGGCTGGCTACATAAAAATCACTCAGGGAGCTTGTTAAAATAGAAGTTCTAGTGTTCCAGCCCTAGGAGATTCTAATTAGAGAAGTCTGGGGTAGTATCTAAAAGTCTGTAATTTATAAAAATTCCCCAGATAATTCTCTTGTGTAGCTGTATTTGGGAACCATTGGGCTAGAAGTTCTAGAATAAATAGAATTGAATTGAGAAGAAACTTGTGGTGTGTTTGAAGATTCAGGTAATACTTATGTGCCTGGAGTGGGTTCCCGATTGGCAAACTAATGCAGTTATGATGCAGAGGTAAATTGGAGCCAAATGATGGAGGATCTTTTTTTAAATTTTTTTTCCTATTTCTTTATTTTATTTAATTGATTTATTTATTTACTTTTGGCTGTGTTTGGTCTTCGTTGCGGTGCACGGGCTTCTCATTGCAGTGGCTTCTCTTTGTTGCGGAGCACGGGCTCTAGGCGCGTGGGCTTCAGTAGTTGTCACACGTGGGCTCAGTAGTTGGGGCTCGCAGGCCCTGGAGTGCAGGCTCAGTAGTTGTGGCGCACGGGCTTAGTTGCTGCGCGGCATGTGGGATCTTCCCGGACCAGGGCTCGAACCCGTGTCTCCTGCATTGGCAGGCGGATTCTTAACCACTGCGCCACCAGGGAAGCCCAGGAAGGTAAATTTTAAGATGGAAAACAGTTTTCAGGCCTCACAACTGCTCCTCATCCTTCCCAAGCCCCACCCCATTGTTGTTGGTGATTTAGAGATGTTTACAAGAAAAGGAAGTCAGTGATACAGACACTCTACTGCTTTTGCTGTGCTCAGAATCCTCATTTTTGTTGAAAAGAGGATGAAATTTATCATTTCCCTCAATATTTCCACAAGAAGGAGACTTCACTCATCTCCCCAGGAAAGGGAGCATTAGGACGGACACCTCTCTCCACCTGCCTGATGATACGGAGGGGAACTGACCAACTGAAAGGTGGGGTGACTGGTCCGTCACTTCTCTCCTCTCTGCCTGGCTGCTGGGCCATGTGGGCGCAAACCTGTGGTCCCTGTGGAGAGCGGGTGGGCCGTAGCAGGGCAGGCCGTGGATTGGCCGTGGAAGGCGAGTGCGGGCCTCAGGTCCAGGTCCTGTTCTTCAGCACAGGTCACGGGCAGCCCTGCACTAGGTGCCTGTCAGGTCCTTGCTCAGCCATTCAGAAAGCTGACATTGGACTAGTGCATCTTGGAGTGTGATGCCATCTGTCCGAACCCCCGAGAAGGTGGGGGAGCCTGACCGTGAATGGCTCTTGACCGACTTCACTTGGATGCTTCCGGGTACTTCAAACTCAGTGTGTCCCAAAGCAGGCTCCCCTTCCCACCTGCTTCTCCCTCGGTTCCTGTTGTGGAGGTTGGCCTCCGTGCTCTCGTGGTACCCCAGCCTGCCCTCCCGGGTGTCAGAGCCTGGGAGGCCCCTCAATCCTCCTTTCTCGCCCCCCCTGTGCAGTGCCCCTCTGCACCCAGCTCGCAGCCGGGATGTCACCTTTGCCTGAGTGTTGGTGACCCACAAGGCCGGCTGCTGTTGTAGCCCCCGCACACCCTCGCTGTAGTCCTTATTCCCCTGAAGCCTGTTTGCCTGCTCATTCTCTGCCTTTCCCGCTAGACTGCAAGGTCCAGAGCTTGTTCATCCTTGAACACCGGTGCTACTACAGGGGCTGCCTGTCGTGGCTGTTGGATAGGTACTTCTTGAGTGAATAACACTCAGGCCCAAGAGTGCTGGAGGCGGTAGAGCATAGTGGTCACAGCCCAGCTTTGGAACCTGAGGCCTGGGTTTGGACTCTGCTATTTGTGTGATATTGGGTGAGTCCCTTACCTTCTGAGTCCTTAGTTTCTTCCCGACTTCCTAAGACTGTGATGATGAAATGCAGTAATCCATGCAAAACATCTAGAGCAACATGTTGACACATAGCAAGTGTTCGGTGGTTCATAGTGCACATCTATTAATAACAACAACAACAATAATAATAATACAGTTACCCTTAATGGAAAGGAGAAGGCTATAAGAAAAACCTGGAACTAGAAATCATGCATGTTGAGTGCCTGCAGCGTGGGTTTCAAAGAGGCGGGGAGTTGCTTGGGCACCAAGGATTCCAGCGCGGGCAGTGGAAGTGTAGGAGCAGACGGGCTTACTGTGGGGAAGAGTGGACAGGGAGGGAAACATGGAGCAGGAGAGCCGAAAACAGGACCTTGAGAAACCGCTCACGTGAGGGACAAGAGGGGCCAGAACAGGAAGAGAGAATGATTCCAAGTAGGAGACTGCGACTCATCAGATGCCAGGGACAGGACCTTTACAAACACAGCTGAGGGTGCCGAGCTGGGCTGCTGGTCTCTGAAGACTAGAGGCAGCTGGAACGTGCTGGGTGGGGCGGTGGTTGGGGAGGAGTAGGGTCAGAATAAGGAAGAAGCCAGGCCCCACAAGGGTTTGAAGAGGGCTGCTTAGCGACGAGGTAGGTGCCCTCAGACCCATAGGTTGCATGCTGCAGTGTGTGTTTCTGTGATGCAGATTAGCTTGTGGGTCAGTAGAGGACTGGTAATGTGGAGGTCACGTTGGTTCACATGTTATTAACATTTTGCATCCCTGGCTAATAGTGGCTGAAAGCCAAGGACTCCAGCAGCGCTGAATGTAGCAAGCCCGGGAGATAGGAAGCTGAGCAGGGGCACCCGCGCTCCCTGGGCTCTGCGCCGGGCTGTGTGGCCCCGCTGTCTTGCAGGCCTTTGGGGCCATTCCTCCCGTCTTTGTGCTTACATTCACGGACTCCATACCACTCAGCAGCCAGAATCCCTCTGTTTACCCCTTCCATCATGCTTACCCCTCACCTTTTTTTAAGGTAAAGAGTCATATCTACTAGAGTGTTTTATCAGAAATTTAATATTTAAAAAACTTTCAGTGCTTTTCATTATAATTATTGTTTTTGTTAGTGATCGGGTTGAAATTTTAACTTCTTTCCCCACCCTATTTTTCTGATACGCTTTGTTATTTTTAGTTTGTGCTTTCGAAGCATTAGTTTTTAGCAATACATACATCCAGTTATAGAAGACATTCCTGTGACTTCTTTCCCTAAGATTGAACAATGCTGGGAGGAGGGATGGGAGGGAACAGCAGGGTCTACAGAAGCTTTTCTCGAGGATTGGCAGCCCCGACCATCCTTGGCTCTTTCTCCTTAGTAACTCTTTTCCTAAGCTCTCTTCATTACATGTTTAGGTGGTTATGTTTTTACATTTTTTTCCTTTCTGTGATCTTTTGCTACAGTCTGAACAAGCGTCTGAGGCCGAGTTACACCCCCAGCTGAACAGAGCCCCTTCCCAAGCTGCGGAAAGTAGTCCAGCAAAGAAGGTAAGGCCAGCGTGAGGATGTTACTGTGATGGTCTTGGGACCCCTCCCTCCCCTGGGCTGCTTGCCGCTGTTAGCAGACATACCGTTTTAAAGTTTTCATGCCCTGACATGAATGTTTGTGGTCCAGATTTCCTAGAATCTGGGTTCTTTGTGAAGATTAGGGTCCTGATGATTCCTGGGCTCCACCTTGATGTTTCTGACAGTTTGTACTTCCCTCTTCAACCTCCCAGCTAAATATGGTGGCCTTGCTTTTGGCAAGACCAAGAGGTGCAGTGGGGAGCCCTGCATCCTGCTAAGCCTCGAGGAGCAAGCTGGGGGCTGGGGTGGTCTCCCCTTCCTAGTCTTTTTGCTACGGTCTCCCCTTGCCCACCCATGTCACCAAGTCCTGGGCCATTTGCTTGCTCACTCACCGTGCTCTCCCATTCGTCTTCTCCCCCTCCTTTCTCCTTGCCCATTTCCTCAGGCCCTCCTCCCATCACAGAGCACGTGGGCCTGGGCTCGGGAGCACAGGTGAGGCAGGGCCTCCAAGGAAGCAGGCCAACTGTCTCCTTCCAGAAGACACAGTGGCTCGTCAGCTTGGCTTGATGTAGGAGCCGGGGGTTGGAGAATGATGAGCATATGACAAAGACCTCTACAAACTTTAAAACTTAGAACAGATTCAGAACATATTCCCAAAAGCCCCAAAGTGAGGCAAGAGTGCATTTTGTCTTCAGTAAGGAAAAGCCCTGTGGTGTGAGATGCACACAGCATTTAAAAAAGAAAAGAGAGGAGGGAGAGAGGGCATCTGAGTCCTGTGTCCTTCCAGGTGACAAAAGAGGTAATAGGCTGCAAGCATGAAAAAAAAGAAAAAGAAAGAAGGAAAGGCCCCTGGAATCTGATGCCCGGGTCTCTCCAGGTCTTGCCAAGCCACGAACCAGCCACTTGTCCTGAGGTGTGGAGTTTGAATAGAGCACACGACTGACCTTGGGGATACGCCGAGAGTAACATGGGGCATTGACGTGATGGGTGGCATTTGTTTAACTTTTTGGTTTTTTTTTTAACTTCACAGGATATACCGTATTCTCAGCCCCCATCAAAGCCCATCCGTAGAAAATTCCGACCTGAAAATCAAGCTACAGAAAGTCAAGAGCCTACTACGGCTGTCGGCGGGCCAGCTTCTGTAGCAACCGTGAAACCGCATCCAACAGTGCAAAAGTAAGTAGAATGGATAAATGCGCGAAAGGTCGGAAAGTTTATTTTAAATCTGCTTATACATATGTAAATGTAAACTTACATTTACACTCATCACCATGGACATGTGTGATTTTAATGGTTATAGTCTTACCTTACTCATTTCTATGATGGGATTACAGTCTCCCGGTCACATAGAAAGAGGCTTTCTAAGTGATGGGCTTAACTTGACCCCAGGGACCAGCAGGTCCCAGGCTGGCGTGTGCTTTGGGTTGGTTTGATTTCCTTCCCCTCCTCCCCTCCTCTTCCTTTCCTTCCTACCGCTCTTCTTTGTTCTGGCCTGTGTTTTCCTGGGAAGAAGACAGTAATATAAATGGCAGTTTCCCTCTTTGCCTGTCTTATCTCATGTTCCCCGGTGCACGTGGCCAGCTTTAAGACCCTCAGACCCAACTTTGAGTAGATGTGGTGTATGATTCCTTTTCATCCCCATGAAGGGGTTCTGTTGTTGAGCATCTCAGCACAGAATGGTCACATGCAGAACTGCTAAGATATCTGTCTGTATGATCAGCTGGATGGAGGGTGGGGGCACCTGTGGACATGGCCCGGGACCGAGAAGACCATCCTTCTCCAGACTTTGGCTTTAAGAAGAGCCATCACTTGCCTCAGTGAAATTGAGCCAGGTGTCCAGGGCAGAAAACCGCTGCTGCGTGTTACTTCAAGTGAGCCTGACTAGTCACTAACACAAATGCTCGGGATACGTCATGGCACCGCTCCAGGGGCCCTGTGGGTCTCAGGGGCTGCTTCGGAGTTACTCCTGCTTACACTGTTATGGGAAGAAAAGCAACAGGTTCTGTGGGTGCAGCTTGCCTTTGAAGCCAATCCCCATTCTGAATCTGTGCAGCACTCTTCTTCAGGTAATGGCTTTTGTTTTTTCCAAATAGACAGTTCCCTGGTAGTATTAGTGCTTAAAGGAAGTATATTTTGTCCTTAATAGTCACTGAAAGCTTTGGCCATCTTCCAGCCACCTTCCAGCCTAGAGGATGCATCTCTATCAGGGACACAGACAGCCAAACTTGCTTCCATGTTCTCCCCAGCTTTCCACTGTAATCTGCACTTCACATCAATGCTAGTCACTCAGTGGTGGCTACGACATCCTCCAAATTGGATGGCAGGGCCGCTGGTGGAGTTCACGCAGAGATCTTCTTTTTTCATCTTTTATTTTTAAATATATAAATGTACTTACTTAGTTTTGGCTGCGTTGGGTCTTCGTTGCTGCGCACGGGCTTTATCTAGTTGCGGCGAGTGGGGGCTACTCTTTGTTGCGGTGCATGGGCTTCTCATTGCAGTGGCTTCTCTTGTTGCGGAGCACGGGCTCTATGTGTGCGGGCTTCAGTAGTTGTGGCACGCGGGCTCAGTAGTCGTGGTGCACAGGCTTAGTTGCTCCGCTGCATGTGGGATCTTCCCAGACCAGGGCTCGAGCCCGTGTCCCCTGCATTGGCAGGCGGATTTTTAACCACTGCACCACCAGGGAAGTCCTCTTCATCTTTTTTAAAAGACAACTTTATTTAGATACATTTCATATAGCATACAATTCACTCTTTTAAGTGTATACTTCAGTGGTTTTTAGCATATTTACGAAGTTGTGCAACCATCATAACAGTGTAATTTTAGAACATTTTCATCACCCCCAAAAGAGATTCTGTGCCCATTAGCAGTCACTTTCCATTCTCCCCTGCCCCACGCCCCAGGCAACCGCTCTCTACTTTCCGTCTTCATAGATGTGCCTGCTCTTGCCATTTCATTTAAATGGAATCATACAACATGTGGTCTTCTGTGATTGGCTTCTTTCACTTAGCATCATGTTTTTAAGGTTCATACATGTTGTATAGTAAGTCAGAACTTAATTTTTTTAATTGCTGAATAATGTTCCATTATATGGATATACCACATTTTATTCATCCATTCATCAGTTGATGGACATTTGGGTTGTTTCCACTTTTCAGCTAATAAGAATAATGATGCTGTGAATATTTGTGTACAAATTTTTGTGTGGACTTACCTTTTCATTTGTCTTGAGTATTTATACCTAGGAGTAGAATTGCTGGGTCATATGGTAACTCTATGTTTAACAGTTTGGGGACCTGCCGAACTGTTTTCCACAGTGGCTAAAGCATTTTACAATCCTGCCAGTAAAGTATGAGGGTTTCAAATTTTCCTCCTCTTTACCAACACTTGTTATTTGATTTTTAGGGTTTTTATCATAGCCATCTTAGTGGGTGTGAAGTGGTATCTCATTGTAGTTTTGATTTTTATTTCTTTAATGAATAGTGATGTTGAGCATCTTTTCATGTGCTTATTGGCCATGTGTATAACTTCTTTGGAGAAATGTCTTCTCAGGTTTTTGCCCATTTTTAATTGGATTATTTATCTTTTTATTTTTAAGTTATGAGTTCTTTATATGCTCTGGATGCAAGTCCCTAGTCAGATGTATGATTTGCAAATATTTTCTCCCATTCTGTGCATTGTCTTTTCACTTTCTTGATGGTGCTATTTGCAGCACAATATTTTTAAGTTTGATCAAGTCCAATTTATCGAATTTTTTTCTTTTGTCACTTGTGCTTTTGCTGTCATACCTAAGAAACCATTGCCCAGTGGCATAGGGAGGGTGGGAGGGAGATGCAAGAGGGAGGGGATATGGGGTTATACGTATACATATAGCTGATTCGCTTTGTCATACAGCAGAAACTAACACAACATTGTAAAGCAATTATAGTCCAATAAAGATATTAAAAAAAATTTACCTTAGGAACCACTGCCCAAATCAAGTTCATGAAGATTTGTTCCTGTGTTCGCATCTAAAAGCTTTATAGTTTTAGCTGTTACATTGAGCCCTGTGGTCTATTTTAAATTCATTTTTGTGTATTATATAATGAAGGGGTCCAGCTTCATTCTTTTGCATATGGATTTCCAGTTTTCCCAGCAGCATTTGTTGAAAGGAGATATTTTCTTTTATCTGCCTATTCAGTCACTGCCCCTCACCATGATACTCTTTCACTAGTTAGGTGACCACATGGGGTCAGGCTGAGAGAGGCTAGCACCCACCAGCAGCACAAATAGTGCTGTAAATGGCAGGGAACTTTATAAGACTTACTTCAGGTCCCAGACCAGTTTATTTTGGAGTGATAAGGAGCAACTTAGCATTCATAATTTTTTAAAACCTGGAGAGAGGACAGCCAGACACATGATGGTTAGTCTGTATGGCCCTTTCTCAACTAGGGTTCTGGGAGAGAATTAAGCTGTGATGCCCTTAGATACCCATTGTATGTAGTAAGTTAATCTCTCTCCAGTGCATTTAGAGTGGTCGTTACTATATACCGTCTTTGGGAAAACCGAGAAAAGAGTCACAAATCAAGTTGCAAAATGGTCTTCATCCTTTGGGGAAATTAACGTTAGAACTGATCTATTAATAAGAAACAAATTCTGCTTCGGATATCATCACTGTCTGCTCCATTTAGGGGAGAGGAACTAATAAAATATTCTCTCCAGGTGTGCGCTCCTGAGTCCAGGTTACAAGTAATAAACAGCTCTCCGATTGTGTCATCATTAATGAGCTACCCGTAAGGACAGAAGTGGGTTTTTCTTAGAAATAATTTAGCTTGATTTTTTCCCCCATATCTAATGTATCTGCTAAGGATCGATTTTGGGAAAATAGAGTTGTTTGAACAGTTTAGAACTAGAGGATGTTGTGTGGCAGTACTGTGACTGAACCTGTGCCAGCCTCTGTGGCCTTTGCTCTTCTCTGGAACCCCAGGAATTGTCCTGGGCCACCCCAGGGCATTCCAAGGAGCTTGCGTGGCAGTGTCTGCTTGTCTGTATGACGTTCTCAGTGTGGCTGGGATTCTGTTTCCCTTCCCTCCTCATGTTTGGCAACACTGGAATATCTTTGGGGTTGATGATTGGCATCTCTAATGAAAACCTACCATTTCCAAGAAGAGAAAAGGCAGTATAAACTCACTTCTTAAAAGCTGTACTCAGAATTCCGTGGGAGAAATCAGGGCCCAGGGTGAAGGCTAAGAAGATTTTTCTCATCTAGAGACCCCAGTTTATATTCCTTCAAACATTGGTTCAGTTGCTTGAACATAAACCAGGTAACAGTCACTCACATAACATAGAAATTAACTACTTTCTTATGTAAAAGTCTGAGTTGGTGAGTGGTCCAGAAGAGTACCTGCCCAGAACCCAGGTACCTTCTGTCGTCTTGTTTTAGATCCCTGTGAGGGTTGCCTTTATCCATAGGGTTGGAGGTGGCTCACCTCTAACATGTTCGTGTTCCAGGTCCCAGGAAGGGGAAAGGAGCAAATGGAGAGAAAACAGATTACTTTTAAGGGCATGACTCAGAAGTGGCATACATCACTTCTCTCGCATCCATTTCACCCAGACTTAGTCATGTGGCCTCATCTCCTTGCCAGGGAGACATGGAAATGCCACTAGTTTCTAGTTGCATGGCCATGTGCCTGGCTCAACCTGAGGAGAGGCTACTGAAAACAGGAAGGCATGAGAAGAGGATTGGAGGACAGTCTGCCACAGAACCTTCAGTGGGTGAGCCTCACAGTACGCAGTTCAAAACCGAGAGATCGCCTGACGTACAACAGCAGCAGGCGAAATAAACACCTTGCTGTTATTCCCTTATCTTCCTCCTTGGAAACCAGGCCACTTAGAGCCCACCTTGGAACAGTGAGTAACGAAGTTAGGAGAACCTGGAGAGACAAACTCTAGAAGCAAGTCTTAAGAGGTGAGGCAAGTTAGACACCTTTACTGAACCCTTAGGTTTTTGGGGCCGGATACTGTCTTTGCGTTACTTAGGGCTCATTTGGTTGTAAAACATAAAGAGCAACTTGAGCTAGCAAAACCCTGTTCATTATTATAAGAGTACAGGGGTGACTCATGGAAACCAGGGGCACGGATGGATGGGAGAGAGGACTGTATACCTGTTGGCTCTCCTCCTGATTCTTCTCTATTTTCTGTCATTTTTATCTGTGAAGACTTCTCAACCACCTTCAGCTCCAGATGTTACATTCTCACTGTGCAGGGCCTAGGCTAAACCAAACTCTTAACCAGGACCCATACATCCCTGGGAGAGAGAATCTGGTCAGCTTACGACAGGCCAGGATCCGTTCAAGTGTGAAAACAGAGCTGAGCGTTTCTTAAGACAAATAGGACTGTCTGCCTGGGGCCCATCCCTGTGGAGGGAGGGGGAAGGGGATGGAGACAGTTCCCAGAGGAGGGGAAACTGTTATAAGCTGGCACACTTAGCGAAGTATTTGTTTAAGTAGGGGCATCTAGTTCTGATCAACATGTATTTTCATAAAACTTTTGGACTTCCCTGGTGGTGCAGTGGTTAAGAATCCACCTGCCAGTGCAGGGGATACAGGTTCGAGACCTGGTCTGGGAAGGTCCCACATGCCTCGGAGCAACTAAGCCCGTGTGCCGCAACTACTGAAGCCCGCACTCCTAGAGCCCGTGCTCTGCAACAAGAGAAGCCACCGCAATGAGAAGCCTGCACGCCACAACGAAGAGTAGCCCCCGCTCGCCGCAACTAGAGAAAGCCCACGTGCAGCAATGAAGACCCAACGCAGCCAAAAATAAAATATAAATAAATAAATTTATAAAAAAACCCAACCCTTTTTGTTTTGTAATAATTATAGATTCATAGGAAATTCAAAAATAGTATAAAGAAGTCCTGTGTATCTTTCACCTAGTTTCTCTCAATGATTGCATTTAACCTAACTATAATATAATATCAAAACTAGGAAATTGACGTTGGGACAGTGTATATGTATAGTTCTTTGCCATTTTATCACATGTGTGTGTCTTGTAACCACCACTGTAATCAAGGTACAGGAGTCACCCTTACCCCATCTTCTTCTTTACTCCTTACCCGTGGTAACCATTGATCAGTTTCCCATCTCTATAACTTTGTCATTTTCTGAATGTTATATTCATAGAATCACACAGCATGTGACCTTCTGAGTTTGGCTTGTTTTCACTCGGCATAATGCCCTTGATATCTGTCCAAGTTGTTGTATAAATCAATACTGCTAAGCAGTATTCTATGCTATGGGTGTACCACAGTTTGTTTAGCCATTCACCTTTTGAGAGACATTTTGTTTGTGTCTAGTTGTCAAGTATTACAGATAAAGCTGCTGTGAGCATCTGTGTACGGGTTCTTGTGTATACGTAAGTTTTCATTTCTCTGGGCTAAATGTCCAAGAGTGTGATTGTTGGGTTGTGTGCTAAGTGTATATTTAGTTTTTAAAGAAGCTGCCAAGTTGTTTTCCAAAATGGCTGTACCATTTTATCTTCCCACCAGCCAGCACTGTATGAGGTTCAGTGTCTCCACATCCTCACCAGCATTTGGTATTGTCACTGTTTGGTTGTTTTTTTTTTTTGTCACTGTTTTTTAAATTTAGCTGTTCTAATACGTGTGTAGTGGTATCCCACTGTGGTATTAATTTGCATTTACCTAATGGCTAGAACATCTTTTCATGTGTGTATTTGCCATCATGTGTCCTGTTTGGTGACATGTCTCTTCATCTCCTTTGCCCATTTTCTGATTGAATTGTTTTTTAATGTTGAGTTTTGAGAGTTCTTTATATATTCTAAATACAAATCAATGTGGTTTGCAATGTTTTCTCTCAGTCTGTGGCTTGTTTTTTCATCCTCTTAAAAGAGTCTTGCAGAGCAAAAGTTTAAAAATTTTAAGGAAGTCCAACTTACTTATTTCTTTTCCTTTTATGGATTGTGCTTTTCTTGTCACCTCTAAAATCTCTTCACTTAGCTCTAGGTCCTGAAGATTTTTTCTCTTACGTGTTCTTCTAAAAGTTTTATAATTTTACACTTTACATTTCAGTTGGTGATCCATTTTGTGTTAATTTTTATATAAGGGGTGAGATTTGGGTCAAGGTTCATTTTTTGGCCTATGGATATTGAATTGCTTCAGCACTTTTGTTGAAAAGGCTGTTCTTTCTCCATTGACTTGCTTTTGCACGTCTGTCAAAAATAAGTTGGTTGTACTAGTGTGAGTCTATTTCTGGGTTCTTTATTCCGTTCCATTGATCTATGTGTCTTTCCCTCTGCCAATACCACACAAGATAGTAATGAAGATTAGTATCTTCATTACTTCACCACTTGATAACTATAGCTATATGTCTTCTGTTTTTCCCACTTATAATTATTTTTCAAAATTGTTTAGCTATTCTGATTCCTTTGACTTTCCATTTGATTTTAGAATAATTTTGTCTTGAGCTACAAAAATCCTACTGGGATTTCTATAGGAAATCTGGGGAGAGTTGACATCTTTTACTATGTTGAGTTTTCCAATCCGTGAACATTTCTCTATTTATGTAGATCCTATTTTATTTTTTTCATCAGTGTTGTATAGTTCTCAGCATGTAAATTACATATATGTTGTGATATATCTAAGAAAATCAGCTTGAGTCTTTATAAATGAAGTTGTATTTTTGATTTTCAGGTGTTCATTGTTAGTATATCAAAATACTATTGATTTTTGTAGATTAATCTATCTTGCAAATTCACTTCTGTCCTTACTGAAATCACTTGTTAGTTCTAGGAGTTTTTTATAGATTCCTTGAAATTTTCTACATGGACCGTCGTGTCATCTGCAGATAGGGACAGTTTTGTTTCTTTCTTTTCAATATTTGTACCTTTTGTTTCCTTTTCTTGTATAATTGGGCTGGCTAGGACTTCCAGCACTATGTTGAAAATAGTGATGAGAGTAGAAATTTTTGCCTTGTTCCTAAGCTTAGGGGGAACCATTCAGTTTTTCATTAAGTATGATGTTAGCTATAGTTTTTTTGGTAGAGGTTCTTTATCAAGTTGAGGAAGTTCACCTCTATTAATAGCTTTCTGAGAGTTTTTATTATAAATTGGTGTTGCGTTTTATCAGGTGCTTTTTCTACATTAGTTGATATGATCATTTGATTTTTTCTTTCACCTGTTAAGATGGTGAATTATATTGATTGTTTTTTGAATATTGAATCAGTCTTGTATCTCTGGAATCAACTCCTCTTGGTCATGATATATAATTTTTTTATATTGCTGAATTCTGTTTGCTAATATTTTATTAAAGATTTTACATCTGTATTCAGGAGGGCTATTGTGTCTAATCTTCTGTCTTGTTAGGTTGCCCCTTTCCAAGTCCTTTGGCTAGAGAGAGCAGAATTGTGGGGAGGCTTTACATTATCTGCTCTCATTGGCATTGATGGGATGCATGAAGTGAAAAAAGAAAACCCAGGGAATTCATGGCTATTCTTTCCCTGGGTACTGAGTTCCCTAGCTGGTTTGCCTTCTTCACTCCACTTCACTTCACTTTGCAGAGTCATCTATATTATTCTGTATATTATGTCCAGGGTTTTAACTGTATTTAGTGGAAGGAATAGAGAGAAGTGTGTCTACTCCGTCTTATCCTGAAACCAGAAATGCAATCTATATCTTGTAAAAATTAGATTTTGAAGCCTCTTCCCTGCCTATTTATGGGTTAAAAAAATATTAATCTTTCAACTTGTTGGGGAGGGAGCATGCCTTCTGCAGGTGAGCAGAGCGGCTAGCATAGTGTGTATTCGCAGTGAACAGTCACCAGATCTCTCTAGTGGTCACAATGCATTCTAGTTCAGTCGCTCTGGCCTGGAACCCTTCTCCCAGTGATTACAAATACGTTTGTTTTTCTAGGGGAACTTAGATTGCCCTTTTGCTCTGAGGATTCAGTATTTCTTGCTGTGGGATATAAGGATATAGGTTCTACAACCACATTGACAGTTTTGAGGGGGAAAGAGGGTGCTAAGAAAAATTAGGGCCAGACAGGCAGTGTAAGCAGAGACGGTAATGGGCTGGGTGGGATGTGTGGTCCCCTTAGTTATACCTGTTCTGTGAATTTACTCTTGACTTAATTTGGGAAGACTAGTATTAAAACATTTTTGTGTTTTTCTCAAGTGCCACAGAATGTATGTTGGTGTATGCACATGCGCACACGCACTCACACACATACACACTCAGGCATTCATGCCAAATAATAAAGAAATAAAAGAGAGGTATGTAGGCTGGCTAAGTTAATGTAGGATTTTTTGCTAAAGGGAATATTCTTCTATTCTTTTCCTTCACACTTGTCCGCGGGGCCACTTGCAGTTCTTTTAAACACCATTAATAATTGCACAAAAAGGGCATTTCAGTTAATGTCGTTTGTCAGGAAGAAATAGTTATTAAAATGTCTTTGGATAAATGGAACGAAGAGTGTTTGAAAAGGCCCAATTCACAGCTTTTCTTCAAGTTATAAAATGGACATTATTTCAGGTGCAAATAATTCATCCCAACAAATTTGTTTCCTTTGGTGTGTGCCTGCCTGCCTGCCTGCCTGTGTGAATATCTGATTTTATTTTTGGAGCCCTGTGACATTAGCCCCTTGTTAGTTTAGCACTTACTGTGAATCGGAGAGTTCTGACCCACAAGGATCCAGACCTCTAAGTTCTATTTCAGTGAACTGTTTGTACTTTTTTATAGACAGTCTTCCAAACAGAAGAAGGCTATTCAAACTGCTATCCGCAAAAATAAAGAGGCAAATGCAGTGCTGGCCCGGTTGAACAGTGAACTCCAGCAGCAGCTCAAGGTAAGGAGCTTCCTGAATTTGGATTACCAGGCTTTGTGTCTGTCCGTTGTATTTTGTTTTGACAAACATTGGTTGAGCATCTGGTTCCATTCCTGTTGGTAAGACTTGCTCTTCGTTCTCAAACTCCTTTTGGAAGGCAGAGTTGCTGTATTTAAGTTTCATAGGTTGGTTCTTGTATGCTTAGAGGAAGACTCGTACCTTTAATATGCAGGCTGCATATTGTGTGCTAGTTAAAAAGACAGAGAAGCTATTACAAAGGCTCTTTGAAGCATTCTTTATTGTCCAAGCCTTCTGGGTAAACCCCTCATTTGTTTAGATCCTCCATGAATGATGCTATACTTATTTCAATGGAAGAGGGTGGCCCTGATCCTCTCGAAGGCTAACTCCTGCCCTGGTGTCTTGGAAATGGTTCCATGTCAGCTTCTCAAGGACATTACCCCATCCTCATCGCCTGTTTCTCTTCACCATTAATCTCCCCTGTATTAGTTTCCCAGGGCTGTCCTAACAAAGCGCTACAAACTTGGTGGCTTAAGATAGTAGCAACTTATTCTCTCCCAGCTCTGGAGGCTAGAAGTCTGAATCACGGTGTCAGCAGAGCTATGCTATCTCTGAAGGCTCTAGGGGGGGAATTCTTCCTTTCTTCTTCCGGTTTCTGGTGGTGGCTGGCAGTCCTTGGCTGGTAGATGCATCACTCCAGTTTCTGCCTCTGCTGCCACATGGCGTTTTCTCTGTGTCTCTGTGTCTGTGTCGGAATTCCTCTTTTTATTGTGCCCTCTTTTTATAAGGATACCAGTCATTGGGTTAGGGCTCACCCTGATCTGGCCCAGTCTCATTTCTAACTAGATTATATCCACAAAGACCCTATTTCCATAGAAGGTCACATTTATAGGTACGGGGGGTTGGGAGTTAAACATATATTTTCGGAGCACCCACGACACCCCGATTCTATGCTGGATTATTGCCACCCACACATAAACATGCTCTGGTGTTGTCCAGTGTAGTGACGCCACATCCTCCTTCAGCTGCTGCCCCGTCTCTCTGGTCTCCTTTTCACAGCCAAGTTTCTTAAGAGTTGTTTTCATTTATTGTCTCTCATTCCTCACCAGCAGTTTTCTCTCCCTCCACTTCGTTGTGGCTTTCATTCTCCTCCGCTTACACCCCTCTTACAGCCAAATTCAGTGGGCCTGTTTTAACATTATTTGGATTTTCAGAAAAATCTATGCCATTGACCGTTGACCGTTCTTTCCTCTAAATGTCCTTTCTAACTGGTTTTTGGGATATCATACTTTCCTTGTTTTCCTTCTACTTCACTGGTGATTCCTCTTTAGCAATCTCTGCCGTCCCTTCCTTTTTTATTTTCTCTTTCGTTACTACCCTGCTTCGCCCTAATTTTTTTTTTTTTTTTGGCTGCGCCATGTGGCTTGTGGGGTCTCAGTTCCCAGATCAGGGATTGAACCCAGGCCATGACAGTCAAAGCCCGGAATCCTAACCACTAGACCACCAGGGAGCTCCCCCTAATATTTTATTATGAACATTTTCAAGCATACAAGAAAGTTGAAAGAATCATACAGTGAATATTTTCATAGCCACCACTTCAGTTCTACCATTCACATCTCGTTATACTTGTTTTATCACGTTTTTCTATCCCTCTTATCTGTCCTTCAGTCCATCTTATTTTTAACATGTTTTCAAGTAAATTGCAGACATCTGTATGCGTCCCCTAAATATTTTAACATGCATATCATTAACTAGAGTTCAATATTTTTACAAGTTTTTCTCATGTTGTAAATGTTACATACAATGAGTATACAAATCTTAAGTGTACACTTGCTGACTTTTAAACAAATGCATCTACTTATGGATCTCAACCCCCTATCAAAGGTATAGCACATTACCATCTCCCCGGAAAGCTCCCTCATGCTCCTTCCCAGTTAATTTCTGCCCCACTCACATAGAGGTAACCACTATTCTAAACTTCTTAGGCCATACTGTTGCCTATTCTGTAACTTTATGTAAATGGTGTCCTCTGACATGTACTTTTATGGAAAGCTTCTTTCACTTAGTATTATGTTTTTGAGATTCATTTTCATTGTTGTATGTCTCAGTAATCTGTTCCTTTTTATTGCTGAGTGGTATTCTATTGAGTGAATATGCTGCAATTTGGTTATCAGTTTTCCTATTAGTGGACACCTGAGATGGTTCTAGTTTTTGCTATTTTGAATAAAACTACATTCTTGGATAAGTCTTTGTGTGGGAATATGTTCTCATTTCTCTTGGGTAAATTTCTAGGATTAGGATTAGTAGGTAATATGGTGATTGTGTGTAATTAGTTTTAATAGAAACTGCTAGAGCTTTTCCCAAAGTGGTTGTAGCGTTTAGTACTCCCACCACTACTGTGTGAGAATTCTGGTTGTTCCTCATCCTCGCCAACACTTGGTGTTATTGTTTTAATTTTTAGCAAGTCCTGTGGTGAGATAGTTTTTATTTTGCATCTCCTTAGCACTTTTCTATGTGATTATTTACTTTTCATATATTTTATTTTATGAAGTGTCTTTTCCAAATATTTGGCCATTTAAAAATCATTTTCAGCCGTTTTTTTGGAGTTGTAGGTAGATGCTTTTTATATATCTTGGTTACCAGTCCTTTGTCAAGGTATATATTTTATGAATGTTTTCTTCTAGTCTTTGTTTTGCCTATTAATTTTTTTAACTGAATCTTTTCATGAACAGAACTTTTTAATTTTGATAAAGTCTGATTTATCGTTTTTTCCTCTTATGGTTTATTAACTTTCTTCCTATATAGGGAAACTTTGCCTACATCTGAATTATGAAGATATTCTCTTATGTTTTCTTCTAAAGTCTTTATTGTTATAACTTTTACATTTAGATCTATGATAACATTTGTTTTTTTTTAAACTACTTTATTGAGATAAGATTGTACATACCTCAGTAAAGCTGTACATATTTAATGTATGCAACATGATGAGTTTGGAGATAATTATACATCCATGAGTCTGTCACAGTTTATGCCATAAAACTGCCCATCACCTCTAAAAATTCCTCTCACCCTCATTATTAGTATTTATTTTTATTGAAGTATTGTTGCTATAGTTGCTGTACAATGTTATGTAAGTTATAGGTGTACAATATAGTGATTCATGATTTTTAAAGGTTATACTCCATTTATAGTCATTATAAAATATTGGCTATATTCCCTGTGTTGTACAGTATATCCTTGTAGCTTATTTTATACCTATTAATTTGTACCTCTTAATCTCCTACCCCTATAATGCCCCTTTCCCCTTTTCTCTCCCCACTGGTAACCATTAGTTTGTTCTTTATATCTGTGAGTCTGCTTCCTTTTTGTTATATTCACAAGTTTGTTGACTTTTTTTTAGATTCCACATATAAGTGAGATCATACGGTATTTGTCTTTCTCTGTCTGACTTATTTCACTTAGCATAATGCCCCAAGTCCATCCATGTTGCTGCAAATGGCAAAATTTCATTCTGTTTTATCACTCACATAATTATCATTTCTTTTATGTGGTGAGAACATTTAAGATTTACTTTCTTAGCAATTTTTAAGTATGTAATACAGTATTGTTAACTATAGTCACCATGCTATACATTAGATCCCCAGAACTTATTCATCTTATGATTGGAAGTATGTACCCTTGCCCAACATCTCCCCATTTCCTGCACGACCCTCCCCTCAGTCTCTGGCAACCACCATTCTACTCTGTTTCTATGAATTTGGCCTTTTTTAGATTGCACATATAAGTGATATCACATGGTATTTGCCTTTCTCTGTGTGACTTATTTCACTTAGCATAGTGCCCACAAGGTCCATCCATGTCACAAATGGCAGAATTTCCTTCTTTCTTACAGCTGAATAATACCCTATTGTATGTATGTACCACATCTTCTTTATCCATTCGTCTGTAGATGGAAATTTAAGTTGTTTCCATATCTTAGCTATTGTATCAATGCATAATGCTGCAGTGAACATGGGAGTGCACATATCCCTTTGAGGTCCTGATTTCATTTCCTTTGGATACCCAGAAGTGGGATTGGTAGATTATATGATGGTTCTTTTTTTTTAATTTTGAGAAACGTCCATACTATTTTCTGTAGTTGCTGGATCAATTTACATTCTGACCAACATTGCACAAGCATTCCCTTTTCTCCACATCCTTGCCAACACTTACCTCTTATCTTTTTGGTGATAGCTATTCTAACAAGTGTGAGGTGATATCTCATTGTGGTTTTGACTTGCATTTCCCTGATGATTAGTGATGTTGAGCACATTTTCATGTAGCTGTTGGCCATTTGTTTTAGAATGTTGTCTTTCCGTTTTTATTTGTTTCAAGATATTTCTTTGATTCCCCTTTTGACTTCTTCTTTGACTCATTGGTTGTTCAGGAGTGTTTTGTTTAATTTCCACATATTTCTGAATTTTCTAGTTTTCTTCCTGTTACTGATTTCTAGTTTAATAACTTTGCAGTTGCAAAAGGTACTTGGTATGATTTTGATATTCTTAAGTCTGCTAAGACTTATCTTGTAACCTATCATATGATATATCCTCGAGAGTATTCCATGTGCGCTTGAGAAGAATATGTATTCCGCTTCTGTTGGCTGGAATGTTTTGTATATGTCTGTTAGCTCCATTTGGTATAAAGTATAGTTCAAGTCCAACATTTCCTTGTTGATTTTCTGTCTGGATGATATACCCACTGTTGAAAGTAAGGTATTGAAGTCCCCTACTATTATTGTATTGTTGTCTATTTCTTCCTTCAGATCTTTTAGTATTTGCTTAATATATTTAGGTGCTCTGATGTTGCCTGCATGTATATTTACGATTGTTATATTTTCTTTATGAATTAATCCCTTTAACATTACATAATGACATTCTTTGTCTCTTGTTATAGTTTTTGGCCAAAAGTCTATTTTGTCTGGTAAAAGAATAGCTACCCTGTTCTCTTTTGGTATCTACTTGCATGGAATATCTTTTTCATCCCTTCATTCTTTCTTATGTGTGACTGTAAAACTGAAGTGAGTCTCCTGTAGGCAGCATATAGTTCAGTCTTGTTTTTTAAATCCATCCAGCTGCTCTATGCCTTTGGACTGGAGAATTTAATTCACTTACATTTAAAGTGAATATTGATACGTAAGGATTTACGAATACCATGTTACTATTTTCTGGCTATTTTGTAGTTCTCTTGTTCTTTTCTTCCTCTCTTACTGCCTGCCTTTGTGAATTGATGATTTTCCATAAAGGTATGCTTTGATTGTCTTCTCTTTATCTTTTGTGAATCTACTCTAGGTTTTTGTATTTGCTTTGTTGTTATCATGAGGCTTACATAAAATATCTTGTAGATATAACAGTGTATTATATGCTGATAACAACTTAACTTGGACTGTGTATAAAAACTCTACCCTTTTACTTCCCCCTTTTTGTTTTTGATGTCATCATTTACTTCTTTTCATATTTTGTATTCATTAACAAGTTATTGTAGCTATAGTTATTTTTAATATTCTTTTCCTTTAACCTTTATACTAGATTTAAGTGGTTAACACACTACCATATTCAGTATTAGAGTATTCTGAATTTGACTATATACTTAACTTTACCCCAGTATATTGTATGTTTTCATGTTACTAATTAGTGTCCATTCATTTAGCTTGAAGAACTCCTTTCTACATTTCTTGTAAGGCAGGTCTAGTGGTGATGAACTCCCTCAGCTTCTGTTTGCCTGGGAAAGTCTTTCTCTCTCCTTCATTTCTTAAGGATAACTTGGCTGAATAGCATATTCCTGATTGGCAGTTTTTTTCTTTTTCTTTTAGCACTTTGGATTATCATCCTACTCTCTCAAAGGGTGCCTGCTGAGAAATCCACTGATAGCCTTATGAGAGGTCCCTTTTAAGTTACAAGCTTCTTTTCTCTTACTGCTTTTAAGATTTTTCTCTTTGTCTTTGATTTTTGACAAATTTATTATAATGAGTCTTAAAGAGGAACTCTTTTTTAAAAAATAAATTTATTATTTTATTTATTTATTTTTGGCTGCATTGGGTCTTCGTTGCTGCGCGCAGGCTTTCTCTAGTTTCGGCGAGCAGAGGCTACTCTTCGTTGCAGTACCCACGGGCTTCTCATTGCGGTGGCTTCTCTTGTTGTGGGGCATGGGCTCTAGAGCACAGGCTCAGTAGTTGTGGTGCACGGGCTTAGCTGCTCTGCAGCATGTGGGATCTTCCCGAACCAGGGCTCGAACCCGTGTCCCCTGCATTGGCAGGCGGATTCTTAGCCACTGTGCCACCAGGGAAGCCCAAGAGGAACTCTTAAGTTGAGTTTGTTTAATGATCTGTGAGCTTCATGAACTTGGATATCCATATGTCTCCCGAGATTTGGGAAGTTCTCAGCCATTATTTCTTCAAATTAGCTTTCTGCCCTCTTCTCTCTCTCGTCAACTTCAGGAACTCTCATAATTCACAAACTGTTTCTTTTGATGACATCCCATAGATCACGTACCTTTCTTCATTCTTTTAAATTCTTTTTTCTTTGTTCTTCTCTGACTGGATAGTTTCAAAATCCCTGTCTTCTATCTCAGATTCTTTCATTCTGCTTGATCCATTCAGATGTCGATGTTCTGTATTATATTTTTAATTGCATTCATTGCATTCTTCAGCTCCAGAATTCCTGTGTAGTTCTTTTTTATGATTTCTATCTCTTTGTTAAACTTCTCATTTTATTCGTGTAGTGTAGTTTTCCTGAATTAATTGACTTCTCTTTCTGTGTTTTCTTGCAGCACATTGAGTTTCCTTAAAATAGCCATTTAAAATTCTTTATTGGGAAAATCATAGATCTCCACGTCTTTGGGATTGGTTACTGGAAGATTGTTGTAATTCTTTGGTGGCGTCATGTTTCCTTGAAGTTTTGTGTTGCTGTCTTCACATTTGAAGTAGCAGTCACATCCTCCAGTCTTTACTAACTGCCTTCAGGAGAGAAATACTTTCTATCAGCCCTATTAGAGATTCTGAGAATTTCTCAGATCTTCTATGGGTACACTTGCTCAACATTTCTTGTTCCTTCTTGTGGCAGAATTCTTAAGCTTGTATGCCTTATTCTGATCCTGCACAACACCAGGCCAACTGCTAACAGCCTCCCTTTTGTTTCCCAAAGATGGCACTACAGCTCAAATTTGTGGTCTCTCATGGTCCACACATTTGGGCCAGCAAAGCTTTCTGTATGTGCTCAGTTCGTCATGCTGCTGTCATCAGGAATGTGAACAGGAAGCTTGCCACAAGTTGGTGGTGTGTGTAAGTCCCATGGAGTGCTGAGAGTGCCCCATGGCCAGTTGGAGGATCCCCAGGGGCTTATGGGTGGGCTTCTTGATGGAGTCCCTGGACACATTAAGTAAGATCCACGTTCCTTTAATCCTCTTTTGAGAGTCCTGTTTGCCACTCTCCAGCCTCTTCCCGCTCCCCACCCCCCAGTCATGCAGTTCACAATTCAGTGTTCTGGATGGGGCGAGACAGGAATGAGCCTCTTTGACAGTGTCCCACACAGCCAGGGAAACTGGGTGCTCACGTATGTGCTCTTCCTTCCCTCATGAGAAAAATCATAGGCCAAGATCTTTTTTAGTCCTAAGCTGTGCTGCTTTGTGAGAAGGTGATGTGAGTAGTCAAACAGTTCTTCTTACCCCCCGCAGTGCATCTAGACTTGTATTATTTTTCTCTAGCATTGTGCTGGAACTTCTCTGCTTGAAACTTGAACTTCCACAAAGGCTGTTTCATCTGTGGGTGATTGTCTAAAACAGTGTTTTCCAGGGTCTCTTGGACTGTGGCCGAGAGGGGCTAGAGCTGCTTCATGGTCCCCTGCTGGGTCCAGAGCCGGAACTGAGGTCTGTGTGCCTATTACCCGATGTGTGGCTGGACGAGACTCCTCCTGGGTCCCTTGGTGTATGGTGCTGGATCCCAAAGCTCCCAAAAAGGCACTTTGTCTGTGAATAGAGGCCAAATTGTTATTGGCAGGGGGATATGGACGAAGGATGTCTTACCCAGCCGTGCCGCTGGCATCACACCTGGTAGTTCTATTTTTAATTTTTTTTTTTTTTTTTTGCGGTACACGGGCCTCTCACTGTTGTGGCCTCTCCCATTGTGGAGCACAGGCTCCGGACGCGCAGGCTCAGCAGCCATCATGGCTCACGGGCCCAGCCGCTCCGCGGCATGTGGGATCTTCCCGGACCGGGGCACGAACCCGTGTCCCCTTCATCGGCAGGCGGACCCTCAACCACTGTGCCACCAGGGAAGCCCCTCATTGTAGTTTTGATTTGCGTTTCTCTAATGATTAGTGATGTTGAGCATCCTTTCATGTGTTTGTTGGCAATCTGTATATCTTCTTTGGAGGAATGTCTATTTAGGTCTTCTGCCCATTTTTGGATTGGATTGTTTGCTTTTTTGATGTTGAGCTGCATGAGCTGCTTGTAAATTTTGGAGATTAACCCTTGTCAGTTGCTTCATTTGCAAATATTTTCTCCCATTCTGAGGGTTGTCTTTTCGTCTTGTTTATAGTTTCTTTTGCTGTATAAAAGATTTTAAGTTTCATTAGGTCCCATTTGTTTATTTCTGTTTTTATTTCCATTTCTCTAGGAGGTGGGTCAAAAAGGACCTTGCTGTGATTTATGTCATAGAGTGTTCTGCCTATGTTTTCCTCAAAGCGTTTGATAGTTTCTGGCCTTACATTTAGGTCTTTAATCCATTTTGAGTTTATTTTTGTGTATGGTGTTAGGAAGTGTTCTAATTTCATTCTTCTACATGTAGCTGTTCAGTTTTCCCAGCACCACTTATTGAAGAGGCTGTCTTTTCTCCATTGTATATTCTTACTTCCTTTATCAAAGATAAGGTGACCATATGTGCATGGGTTTACCTCTGGGATTTCTATCTTGTTCCATTGATCTATATTTCTGTTTTTGTGCCAGTACCATACTGTCTTGATTACTGTAGCTTTGTAGTATAGTCTGAAGTCTGGGAGCCTGATTCCTCCAGCTCCGTTTTTCTTTCTCAAGACTGCTTTGGCTATTCGGGGTCTTTTGTGTTTCCATACAAATTGTGAAATTTTTTGTTCTAGGTCTGTGAAAAATGCCACTGGTAGTTTGATAGGGACTGCATTGAATCTGTAGATTGATTTCGGTAGTAGAGTCATTTTCACAATGTTGATTCTTCCAATCCGAGAACATGGTATATCTCTCCATCTGTTTGTATCATCTTTAATGTCTTTTCATCAGTGTCTTGTAGTTTTCTGCATACAGGTCTTTTGTCTCCTTAGGTAGGTTTATTCCTAGGTATTTTATTCTTTTTGTTGCACTGGTAAAGGGGAGTGTTTCCTTAATTTCTCTTTCAGATTTTTCATCATTAGTGTATAGGAATGCAAGAGATTTCTGTGTATTAATTTTGTATCCTGTGACTTTAACAGATTCATTGATTAGCTCTAGTAGTTTTCTAGTAGCATCTTTAGGATACTTTATGTATAAGTGTCATGCCATCTGCAAACAGTGACAGTTTTACTTCTTCTGTTCCGATTTGGATTCCTTTTATTTCTTTTTCTTCTCTGATTGCTGTAGCTAAAACTTCCAAAACTACGTTGAATAATAGTGGTGACAGTGGGCAACCTTGTCTTGTTCCTGATCTTAGAGGAAATGGTTTCAGTTTTTCACCATTGAGAACGATGTTGGCTGTGGGTTTGTCATATATGGCCTTTATTATGTTGAGGTAAGTTCCCTCTATGCCTACTTTCTGGAGGGTTTTTATCATAAATGGGTGTTGAATTTTGTCAGAAGTTTTTCCGGCATCTCTTCAGATTATCATATGGTTTTGATCCTTCAGTTTGTTAATATGGGGTATCACATTGATTGATTTGTGTATATTGAAGAATCCTTGCATTCCTGGGATAAACCCCACTTGATCATGGTGTATGATCCTTTTAATGTGCTGTTGGATTCTGTTTGCTTGTATTTTGTTGAGGATTTTTGCATCTATGTTCATCAGTGATATTGGCCTGTAGTTTTCTTTCATTGTGACATCTTTGTCTTGTTTTGGTATCAGGGTGATGGTGGCCTCGTAGAGTGAGTTTGAGAGTGTTCCTCCCTCTGCTATACTTTGGAAGAGTTTGAGAAGGATAGGTTTTAGCACTTCTCTAGTAGTTTGATAGAATTCGCCTGTGAAGCCATCTGGTCCTGGGCTTTTGTTTGCTGGAAGATTTTTAATCACAGTTTCAACTTCAGTGCTTGTGATTGCTCTGTTTATATTTTCTATTTCTTCCTGGTTTAGTCTCCGAAGGTTGTGCTTTTCTAAGAATTTGTCCATTTCTTCCAGGTTGACCATTTTATTGGCATAGAGTTGCTTGCAGTAGTCTCGTAGGATGCTTTGTATTTCTGTGGTGTCTGTTGTAACTTCTCCTTTTTCATTTCTAATATTATTGATTTGAGTCTTCTCCCTCTTTTTCTTGATGAGTGTGGCTAATGGTTTATCAGTTTTGTTTATCTTCTCAAAGAACCAGCTTTTACTTTTCTTGAGCTTTGCTATTGTTTTCTTTGTTTCTGATTCATTTATTTCTGCTCTGATCTTTATGATTTCTTTCCTTCTACTAACTTTGGGTTTTGTTTGTTCTTCTTTTTCTAGTTCTTTTAGGTGTAAAGTTAGATTGTTTATTTGAGATGTTTGTTGTTTCTTGAGGTAGGATTTTATTGCTATAAACTTCCCTCTTAGAACTGCTTTTGCTGCATCCCATAGGTTTTGGATCATCGTGTTTTCATCGTCATTGGTCTCTAGGTATTTTTTGATTTCCTCTTTGCTTTCTTCAGTGATCTCTTGGTTATTTAGCAGTATATTTTTTAGCCTCCATGTGTTTGTATTTTTTTACAGATTTTTTCCTGTAATTGATATCTAGTCTCATAGCGTTGTGGTCAGAAAAGATACTTGATAGGATTTCAGTTTTCTTAAATTTACCAGGGCTTGATTTGTGACCCAAGATATGATCTATCCTGGAGAATGTTCCATGAGCACTTGAGAAGAAAGTGTATTCTGTTGTTTTTGGATGGAATGTCCTATTAATATCAATTAAGTCCATGTTGTTTAATGTATCATTTAAAGCTTGTGTTGCTGTGTTTATTTTCATTTTGGATGACCTGTCCATTGGTGAAAGTGGGGTGTTAAAGTCCCCTACTATGATTGTGTTACTGTTGATTTCCCCTTTTATGGCTGTTAGCATTTGCCTTATATATTGAGGTGCTCCTATGTTGGGTGCATAAATATTTACTATTGCTGTATCTTCTTCTTGGGTTGGTCCCTTGATTATTATGTAGTGTCCTTCCTTGTCTCTGTAACATTCTTTATTTTAAAATCTATTTTGTCTGATATGTGTATTGCTACTCCAGGTTTCTTTTGATTTCCATTTGCATGGAATATCTTTTTCCATCCCCTCACTTTCAGTCTGTATGTGTCCCTAGGTCTGAAGTGGGTCTCTTATAGACAGCATATATACAGGTCTTGTTTTTGTATCCATTCAGCCAGTCTATGTCTTTCGGTTGGAGCATTTAATCCATTTACATTTAAGGTAATTATCCATATGTATGTTCCTATTACGATTTTCTTAATTATTTTCGGTTTGTTATTGTAGGTCTTTTCCTTCTCTTGTGTTTCCTGCCTAGAGAAGTTCCTTTAGCATTTGTTGTAAAGCTGGTTTGGTGGTGCTGAATTCTCTTAGCTTTTGCTTGTCTGTAAAGGTTTTAATGTCTCCGTAGAATCTGAATGAGATCCTTGCTGGGTAGAGTAATCTTGGTTGTAGGTTTTTCCCTTTCATCACTTTAAATATGTCCTGCCAGTCGCTTCTGGCTTGCAGAGTTTCTGCTGAAAGATCAGCTGTTAACCTTATGGGGATTCCCTTGTATGTTATTTGTTGTTTTTCCCTTGCTGCTTTTAATATTCTTTCTGTGTATTTAATTTTTGATAGTTTGATTAATATGTGTCTTGGCGTGTTTCTCCTTGGGTTTATCCTGTATGGAACTCTCTGTGCTTCCTGGACTTGATTGACTATTTCCTTTCCCATCTTAGGGAAGATTTCAATTATAATATCTTCAAATATTTTCTCAGTCCCTTTCTTTTTCTCTTCTTCTTCTAGGACCCCTGTAATTCGAATGCTGGTGAGTTTCATGTTGTCCCAGAGGTCTCTGAGACTATCCTCAATTCTTTTCATTCTTTTTTCTTTGTCCTGCTCTGCAGTAGTTATTTCCACTCTTTTATGTTCCAGGTCATTTATCTGTCCTTCTGCCTCAGTTATTCTGCTATTGATTCCTTCTAGAGAATTTTTAATGTCATTTATTGTGTTGTTCATCATTGTTTGTTTGCTCTTAAGTTCTTCTAGGTCCTTGTTAAACGTTTCTTGTATTTTCTCCTTTCTATTTCCAAGATTTTGGATCATCTTTACTATCATTACTCTGAGTTCTTTTTCAGGTACACTGCCTATTTCCTCTTCATTCATTTGCTCTGGTGGGTTTTTACTTTGCTCCTTCATCTGCTGTGTGTTTTTCTGTCTTCTCATTTTGATTAACTTACTGTATTTGGGGTCTCCTTTTTGCAGGCTGTAGGTTTGTAGTTCCTGGTGTTTTTGGTATCTGCCCCGTGTGGCTAAGGTTGGTTCAGTGGGGTGTGTAGGCTTCCTGGTGGAGACGACTAGTGCCTGTGTTCTGGTGGATGAGGCTGCATCTTGTCTTTCTGGTGGGCAGGACCACATCATTGGTGTGTTTTGGGGCGTCTGTGACCTCTATGATTTTAGGCAGCCTCCCTGCTAATGGGTGGGGTTGTGTTCCCGTCTTGCTAGTTGTTTGGCATAGGGTGTCCAACACCGTAGCTTGCTGGTCGTTGAGTGGATCTGGGTCTTAGCGTTGAGATGGAGATCTCTGGGAGAGCTTTTGCTGTTTGATACTACATGGAGCCAGGAGGTCTCTGGTGGACCAATGTCCTGAACTCGTCTCCCACCTCAGAGGCACAGGCCTGACACCTGGCTGGAGCACCAAGCCCCTGTCAGCCACACAGCCTTTGCTTTCTTCTGCCAGTTTTCCCCAGGATTCTGCAGGCTCTGGAGCGAGTGGGATGTCCCACCTGGTCTTATCCTGGCCACCAGAAGCTCGTGAAGAGGTGGAAAAATAGTTTGCCCTCTTCTTTTTTTAGTGAGTGCTTGGCTGAGAACCCTTTTTTTTCTAGGGCACCTTGTAAATGGAAAAGCTTATCTGGGTTAGAAGTTCTAACTGCTGTGGCTGCTGTAATTCATGGTTATCTTGCGTAAGGTTAACTCGCTTTTCGGCCTTAAAAGAAAATTTATTCACCTGATGCCTCACACTGGGCCCATTCCAGCTTCAGTCTGGCCCCTATTTGTTGATCTTTATATTGGTACTACACGGTCTTGATTTCTGTAAGTCTTGAAATCAGGTCGTATAAATTTTTCAAGATTCTCTCTCTAATTGTTTAGATTTTAGAAAACACTCCTCTCAGTGGTTCTGAGTGTGTAAGTATTATGTGTCTTTTGTTAAATTTGTTCCCTTGTTTTTGGCGACACTATTGCAAATTGAACTGTTTCTTAAAATTTCATTTTCTAATTGAGTTTATGAAGGTCACAGAATATAAGGTCATACAGAAAGCAATTATATTCCTATATACAAGCAATGAACAACTGATCACAGAAATTTGAAAAACAGTACCATTCATAATAGCTCGCCCCCTCCCCCAAATGAAATACTTAAGTATAAATTCATCGTAAAACACAGGATCTGTATACTGAAAACTACAAAATGGTGCTAAAAGAAATCCAAGAAGACCTAAATAAAGGGAGAGACATATGCTGTTTGTGGATTGAAAGACTCAACATAGTAGTGATACTTTTTTCCTCCAAAGTGATCTAGAGATTCATTGCAAGCAATCATCAAAATCCCAACAGGATATTTTGTAGATATAGACCAGCCTATCCTGTAATTTATATATAAGGGCCAAGGAACTAGAATAGCTAAAACAAATTTGCAAAAGAAGAACGAAGGTAGAGGAATCACTTTTAGTATCAAGCTCCAGTAATCAAGACAGTGTGGGATTGATGATAAATCGGTGGAGAGGGATTGGGAGTCCTGAAGTAGACCACATGAATATAGGCATTCGATCTTTGACAAAGGTACAAAATCAATTCATTGAGGAAAGGATGGTCTTTTCAAGAAATTGTTTTGTAGCAGTTGGTCATCCATCTGTAAAAAAATGAACCTTGATCGAAGACCTCACTCCTGATACAAAGATTAACTTGAAATGGATCATAGATGCAAATGTAGAACATAAAGGTATAAAACCTGTAGAAGAAAACGTAGGAAGAAGTTATTGTGACCTGGGGTTAGAAATGATGCCAAAAGCACAATCTATAACAAAAAAAATCAATAAATTGGGCTTTATCAAAATTAAAACTTTTACTCTGCCAAAAACACTGTCAAGAGAATTAAGAGACAAGCTACAGACTAGGAGAAAATATTTGCAGCCCACGTATTTGACAAAGGACTAGTGTCCAGATTATATAAAGAACTCAGTAATAAGAACTCTCAAAGCTCAACCAACTCAGTTTAAAAATGGGCAAAGGACGTGAACAGACACTTCACCAAAGAGGATATAAGGACGGCAAGTAAACATGTGAGAAGATATTCAGCATTGTTAGCCATTAGGCAAATGCAAATTGAAACCATGATCACAGACCAGTATACACAGTGATAGAATTGCTAAAACAGAAAATCGTGACAGCATCAAGTGCTGGCAACTGGAACCCTCGTGAATTGGTGGTGAGAATGCCAAATGATACCCCACTCTGGGTAACTGTTGGGCATTTTCTTATGAAGTTATATATACATTTAACCTTGTGACCCAGCAGTTCCACTCCTGGGTATCTACCTTAGTGAAATGGAAAAATTTATGTTCACTCAAAAACCTGTACACAAATGTTCATAGCAGTTTTATATGATAGTGGAAACGTGAAAAAAACTCAAATGTCCTTCAAAGGATGAATGGAGAAATGGAGTATGATGAAATAGTACTCATCAGGCAAAAGGAATGATACACGTAGCAATCTGAATGAAACTGAAAGTTGTTATGCTACGTGAGACAAGCCAGCGTCAAAGGGTTATGTACTGCGTGATTCCTTTTATTTGACATTTTTGAAAAGGCAAAACTGTAGTGCTGGAAAACAGACCACTGGTTGTCAAGGGTTATGCATGAGGTGAAGGTTTGTATATCAGTGAGTAGTTCCAGGGAGCTTTTTGGTTGTTGGAACTGTATTGAACCCTCTTTGTGGTGGTGGTGTCACAAATCTATATGTGTTAACATTTGTAGAACTGTACAATAAAAGAAAAGAAGTCAGTTTTACCATATGATAATAAAAAAATTTGTAAAATGTCGCACTTCGTTCTGTTTTATGGATCTTTGTATGTGACCTCGTTTCTGTTTTGCAGTTTGCTTTTGCCTCCCCCGCCCCTACCTTTGCTTTGGCGTAGGTCACTATTATCCATTGGTCTCTATATTTGGTAGGACCTTTTAATTGGGAAGCCCATATTCCTCAGTTCTGGGAGTTTTCTTGAATTTTATTGACCTCCCTTCCCCCATTTTCTCTGTTCTCCCTTCCTGAAAGTTTTCAGACTCTGGACTTCTTAGTTTGGTTTTCTAATTTTTCTTTTCTAGTTTCTTTCTTTTCTCTTTTTTCTTTTGTCTATATGTGGAGACATACTTATTTTTTAAACTGTACATCTCCTGTGTTTAATAACCAAGAGTTCATTTTTGTTGTTGTTCTCTGATTCTTTTCAATGGCATCCTATTCTTGTTTCAGTGTTGTAATATCTTCTCTTAATGGTAGTTTTTCTTCTTCCTCAATACTTGCTTTTTTTGTTGTTGTATACACTTCTAATTAGATACTTTCCTTCAATAGCTGATGGTCCTTCTCTGCTTATATTTAGGAGGAGGATGAGAATGCATATTGCAAGTTCATGGCCTGTTGTGGGGCTTGTCAACTTTGAGCTTCATTCTCCCCCAGTTTGGCTGAGCTACAGAGTTGGGGAACCCCCAAAGACAGTGTCATTTGCTGTTTCCTCTTGGTCTGGTTGGAGTCCTCAGGGAGGAGACTCTTGTGGACTCCTGCATGGAGGGAAGACCTGGTTCGGTGGAGGAGAGGGATCTGTTTCTCAGCATTCAGGGCATTCATTTAACCCCCCTATTTCCAGTCCAATTTCTAGTCCTTAATTGTATCTCTCTATTGCTAATCCAGACGCCATCTGTTTTACCTTTCAAAGAAGTAAACCTTCAGTGTTCTACCATAGTGGCAGGAAGGATTCGGGGATCTAATTCTGAAGCAGACTTTCAAGCAAAACTTATTTAAGCCAGTCGTCCTCCCCTCTTTCACTCCCACTTTCATAGGTATCTGGTGCTGCCAATTTGAGTCTTTCAGGGATTCTTCTATGTGAAATCGGATTGGTTCTTGTTTTATCCTCATGCTTAGCTTGCAGTTCACTTTTCTTTACTTGATCTGTAGAAGTGAAAAAGTTCTAGGTCTAGTGGACAGAAGTCTGAAGAATCATCAAGCAGAGCTCTAGTCATGGCTTCTCAGTCAGTTCCCAGACTAAGTCAGTTTACAGATACAGAACCCTTGCATAAAGGGGCCTCTGAGTCACCTTTAGGAAGGACCGTACTCTGCAGCCAAAAGTTTATATTGTTAATCTTTCTCCCAGCCCTTCCCAAAGTGTGTGACTGTGCACTGGGGAAAAGGGACTCATCAGATTTAGGGGGGATTACTGGACACAGGCTCTGAACTGATACTTATTCCAGGAGACCCAAAACATCACTGTGATCCACCAGTTAAGAGTAGGAGCTTATGGAGGTCAGGTGATCAGTGGAGTTGTAGCTTAGGTCCTTGTCACAGTGGGTTCAGTTTATCCCCGAATCCACCCTGTGGTTATTTTCTCCAGTTCCATGATGCGTAACTGGAAGAGACGTATTCAGCACCTAGGAGAATCCCCACATTTATTTTTCCTGGATTTGCTAATTCATTCAGCATTCCTCAGTTTGCCTTCCAGTTTACCAATTTTATTGTTATCACCTCTTCCCTTTTGTCTTCCCTGTCCTTGTGTGTCTATGACCATGCACACCCCCCCAGTTAAAAAAATTGTTTTAGTAGAGTTGCAGTAGGGAATGAGTTTGGTACATATGTTAAGTTCTGTCTTTACCTGCAGCCTCCATCTATTGGGTTGGCCAAAAAGTTCGGGCTTTTCTGAAAGATGCTGTGGAAAAACAGAACGAACTTTTTGGCCAACCCAATATATTATTTTGCTGGGTGTTGTTACATAATCCTATGGCTTTGAAGGCTATCCAACCTCATAAATTTATGCCTCAAGCCCTATTTCTCTTTCTTCTAAGCTCTAGACATGTATTTACAACTGCTTATTCAACTTTTCTCGTAATATATCTGATACACATCTCAGATGCTTCATTCCCAACCCTCTCCTTGAAATGCCCATTTCTCATCCAATCTTCTTGTTCTCAATTAATACCACACTACCAGCCGCCCACTTGCTCAATCCCAAATTCCTTTCCTTCTTTCCTATATCACCTTCATCAACATCTCCTATTGGTTCTAGATTTAAATTATGTCCAGAATCCATCTCCTTCTCTCTATCTTTATGGCTGCTACCTGATCTAAGCCATTTTCATTTCTCACCTGGTTCCATGCAGTAACCTCCCAACTGCTCCCTGCTTCCACTCTTGTCCTGCTACAATCCATTGTCTACGCAGTAGCCAGAGTGAAAATTCTGAATTCTAAGTTAGGCCGAATGCCTTTCCTGATTCAACGTCCTCGTTGCCGTACACTTTGAATCCTTATTGAATCCATCCACACTCCTTATTCTGTCCACAAGGTGCCTGCCTAACTCTTTGACTTTAGCTCCTGCCAAGGTCTTAATTGTCTCCTCTGCTCTGGTCACACAGGCCTTTTGGTTCATCAAATACACTAAGCTTGTTCCCTCCTTTGGGGCCTTAGCGGTTGCCATTTTATCTCCCTGAATATGCTTCGCCTGTATCTTCATGTGGCTCACCTCTCACTTCATTCAAGTCTCTGCTCAGTAGCATCCGCTTTGAGAAGCCTTCCCGGGCCACCCTCTCCACCTTTCTCCCAGATCCCCCACATTACTCTCTATTACATCATCTTATTTATTTCCTTCTGAAAGTATCTCGTTGTTTTTTTTTTTCTTTTAACTTTCTTGTTTTTCTCTAGTCATTTGAGTATGAGCCCTGTGAGGGCATTGGTTTGATCTATCTTGTTCCTTGGTGGTATCATCACACCCAGAGCAGAATCGGGCCCATAGTAGATAGATACTCAAAGACTGTTGGATGGTAGGTAGGAGGGTGGGTGAATAAATGTTTGTTGAGTTCTACGCTACTATTAGCATGTTGTTTCTTCTGGGATGTCTCAGAATTGAGCCTTTATTGTTTTTTTTGTTTTGTTTTGTTTTTTTGTTTTTTTGTGTGGTACGCAGGTCTCTCACTGTTGTGGCCTCTCCCGTTGCGGAGCACAGGCACCGGACACGCAGGCTCAGCGGCCGTGGCTCACGGGCCCAGCCGCTCCGTGGCATGTGGGATCTTCCCAGACCGGGGCACGAACCCGTGTCCCCTGCGTCGGCAGGCGGACTCTCAACCACTGCGCCGCCAGGGAAGCCCAGAATTGAGCCTTTATACAGAATTCCTTCCCACCTTGACTGATTCTACTTCAGAGTGCCTTTACGTGTCCCCATCTCTCCCTGCCAGTAGGTCTGTTTTAGGGCTCAAAGTTTGAATTCCCAAATAGCAGATTGTGGATCCTGTTTTCTACCTTTAGCCAAGAAGTCACACCTTCAGCCATAATTTATGCAGGAACCTGGATGACACTTTGGTGGAAGGACGACCAGTGCCCTTTCTCATCCCTCAGTCCTAATCCAGTATGGTGCTGGAGTGGAAACAAGAGATTGCAACTAGAGATGTAGTCCTGATGGCTCGCCTCTCAGTATTAGGAGTCTGCTTTTGCTTTTCTGCTCCCTTCCAATCATTTTTTAGAATTTTTAACATCATTCTGTGCCAGCCGCTGTTAAAACTGAGGGTGAGATTTAGGTGTGGGGGGTGGGGAGGGTTGGTCAATCAGTTTCATTTCATCATCTTAAGAAAGGAGTCGAGAGACTGCAAATTGTGAAGCCTCCTGTGTCCGGTCACCAGCTTTAAATATGATGCCTCCCAGTCCACTTGTCCTTGAGTCATGTGGCACCTAAATGCTTGTGGGTCCAGTCATAAGTTTCTTTTCAGTATCTGATGAAGTAGGGATGAACCCAGGAAATGACCCCTCTCTTCTCTTTGTTTTGTACAACTCAGGAGGTTCATCAAGAACGGATTGCATTGGAAAACCAACTGGAACAACTTCGTCCAGTCACTGTGTTGTGACCCCCAAGATTCAAGTAACAGTGGGTGACCTTTCCTGCCAAGATCTTTCCTTTGAATGTTTCGACGCAGCTACTTGTCATCGATGTCTGAGACTGTGTCAAAAGCTCTTAGCGGCGGAATATAATCCATATCACCTTTTCTTTTGTGCTTCACGTGTACGTTTTACTGTGGTGGAAAAAATACAACTGATTATCACACTTGAAATTGTAACTATCAGTGGGATTTACCTCCCATTCTTAAGTACTTCCTCAAGGTGTTAGATGTTGCTCCTTACCCAAAACCAATCTTCTAGCAAATAAAAACAATTTAGAGCACTACTTATTTCAAGAATTTATGACTTGTACAAAACCTTGTAATCCAGTACCTTCAGGATGCTTGTTTTATTTTCGTATGTCTATCATATACAGTAGATTGGTTTCCTGAATAATTGTGATTCCAACTGGATAGTCTTTGGCATGATGATAATACAAACAAAAAGGAGAAGAAAACAAAAGCATTAGCTTTAGACTGGCTCCGTGCCCTCCACCACTATATGCCAAAAATTGCTTCTCTAGTGCCATCTTGATATTATATCTAGCTATAAATAATACATGACTATTGTTTTCTGTTGAATGGCAAAGACTTATTCAGTCTTTACACCTCTGTAAAGTAGTAGTTTTGTCCATGATCTATTTAACTTGGCCCAGCTAAGCCGTCAACCCAGACAACTCAGCCCTTTCATGTAGATTTTTGGGCAAGAGAAATCTGCCTGAGCTGCCTTGCCCGATCAAATTAAATAAATAGTTGCCAGGTCTCTACTTTTATCCTGCACGGGTTAACATATCTGTAAATGCATGAATTTGGAAACCACCCATCAAATGTGAACGGCTGATGAGACTGTTTGGACTGATAAATATTTGTTGTTTGAACCCAGGTATTCAAACTAGGGAAGAAGGGGCAATGGTTGTTACCAGTAACGCAACAATCTCTGGTAGTTATTTTTGTCTTTGTTATTTTAACCCGGATCGTGAGTGTATTGGGTATGAAGAAATAATGAAAGAAAGCCGATCCTCACACTGGATATATGACTATTTTGTTCTCTGTGAAGTGTACCCTTGGGAAGGGATTGGTTTATGTGCAGTTCAGAGGCGCCCAACCGACTCCAGTGTAAGTGATGTAAAACAGTAAGCTCAAATTGCAGGAGCCAGTACTCTATCGAAATTTACATAGCCTGTGCTTCTCCTGTAAGCTCAAGTTGAAAGTGGGAATTGATCGACCCTCCCAGGTATCCGGCCTCGCCAGCTTTAACATCACTTCAGAAGACGGATGGCAAGACATGCGGTCTCTTGTGCATTTTGCTAATTTACCGATTCTTAGGATAGCGGGGTGGGGTGTGCTAGGGTCCTTTCTGAAGTGGTTTAGGATAGGTTTGCGGTACGCGGGACTAAGCCTTTGATTTCAATAGAGTTGACAGCTTTTAGAAGAAGTAGGCTTTTGTTTTAATGCTTTCTTACTCCATTAAGCTTTATCAATAGCTTAATGACGGAAGAGAAACGCTCAAACGATGATGCTTTTCCAAAACAAACCAAATTGTTGATTCTGTTCTGTGCATATTAAAGGATTCTGAATTGCTTGGATTTTGAAAATCACGGGACTTGAGCTATTTCTCTAGTCCCCCTTTCCTTCCCTTTTGGCTGCCTTTTGTGTCCCTGTGGGAGGGGTTCGGAGTCAGTTTAAACCCTTCCTAAGATTGTGAATGGGCGAGTGCACATTTTTTAGGTAACCTCTTTTCACTTGTTCTGAGCTCTGGGGGCTGCAACACATTTTATCAACAGTGTCCTTGTCACAGACGTTTCATTATCATGTTTGCCTTTTGTTCCATTCAATCCAGGAAAGACTAGCATATGCACTTCATCTCATAGTCTTCCAGGACATATGCACACACTCCAGATAGCACTTCATATCCATTAAGCAGACATATAAACTAAAGAATGTTAGTCTATGTTATGCATTTTTAAAATATTGACATGTTTTTCTCCCATCAAGCCAAGGCCAGAGTGAGCCAAATTCGGAGGTTGGGGTTTTGTTTAGTTAGCTTGGATTTCATTAAATGAAAAAACTTGCATTGGACAATCGAAGCCTCATGCATTGCACAGTCTAACCAGTAATTTAACATAGGCATTGCATTAAAGCCCACACCATAATATCTCCACCCCACCTTGTTGACTGGACTTAAGAGTGACCACAGTTTCTTAGTTGCTTAGAAGTGGATTTTTAAAAAAACAATTACACCCCCCCCCCGACACACACACAGAACATGATATTACCTAACTAGCGCTCATCCTCTCTTTCTCTATTTTCGTAGGATGTATACTTTTATTTAATTTAGGATTATAACTCCTGATAATGTTTCTGTGTGCCTTTAATATGATTTATAGGAAGGCTGGGTTATTGATATCACCATTATACCTCTTCTATAAAACTACTCAAGCGTAAGACCTTGTTGAGCAGAAGTCTCTGGGCAGAATGTTGATGTTGCCCCCATCCACGGGGGTTTAATAACCTTATTGTTAAGTGGTCTTCCTCCATGGGAGTCCCATAGTCCCAAGGGTGAAAACACAGTAGGAGTAGATCACCAGCTTATTGGGTACCTCAGTGTCTCTGCTAGTGGCTTATTGCTTTGGCCACCTCCCTATCCAGCAGCCATGAAGCAAACCCAAAAGGTAGATTTCTGGAATTGGGGAGTGTGTTGGAATCAAGGCAGACATTTGCCTTAGTTGGAGGGATCTGACTGCTTTATAAATATTAGAGAAGCGCTTTGGGTCTGGTTAGGAGAAGGAGGCAACTTAGCTGGGAGCTGTGCCCATTTTCTTCTCATTGCACAGTAGGATGTCAGAGATGAGAGGACCCCTTCCCATATCCTGCATTTGCTTGTGGGGAGACCAAGGCCCTAAGAAACCACAGTTCCTAGTCCAAGAATCCATAGAAGGAGGGAGCTGGTGGCAGAGTTGGGATTTTATGGATTCTCAGTCGAGTCCTCTCGCCACTAGCATTACTAAAAATAGATTAGAAGGGTTTTTTTCTATGTACCATGTTGAATTTTATTTACTTAATTTATCAGTCTTAAAATATGAAAACAGGTCTTAGTGAGCTTTAGATCTAGATAATTCTCTTGGATTGAAGCAAAAACTAAAATCTGAAGAGAAGGAATATGATTGAAGTATTTGTTCTTCAGAACACCTCATCTTTCATGATGCAGTAAATTACCCTGAGTTTCTTGGCAGAACTTTTGACAGCTGTTGCTTTGAATAGATTCCATTCCTGTATTCCTTATGGGAGTTTGTTTTTAAAATAGACTACTGTGATTGAAATGAACTCAATATGTAGTAAGTTATAGTTTTCTTCAATATATCTTGGGTTACTTGGGTTGCAAATGTTCAGTTTCAGTACAGTTTAGGGTGAGTAATCAAAAACATGGATTTTTCTTTGATTTCCTAGTAGCGTCTGAACTATCATGAAACATTCTTCTCTTCATGTGACTTGATTCTACTCTGTTTCTAAATGATATTTGTCCATTTCTTAGATGAGCTCACAACCATGGTAATGATAGATGTGCTCTTAGAATATCAATAAGAAAAGAATCTGGAATGGATGTTTTCCTTGAAATTAAGACAGCCATTTGCAAATGTAGTAGTTGGAAAGATCTCAGTTTCATTACAACACCTTAGAGCTAAAAATATTTGTTCAGCACAGGCTAGAATCACACCTCCTGACAAGATATCACTAAGGGAATTTGGTTTGTAAAATATTAAAGAAAAAGAATTACAGATATCATAGCACCCAGATCTTCCCATATTGCTGAGAAGTAGGGCTCAGTAGGTTGTGGTTTGAACATTATGAATGTGAACAAAATGAAATCTCTGTTGAGAGGTCTTTTTCTTCTCTAGTTAAAGAGAACATGCTAGTAACTTTGGTTTCTCTTTCCGACTGGTTTACTCTGTTTCAAGTGTACTGTTTTGAAACTGATTTCAAAGGATCGCTTGAATTTACACTTTAGTTATGGGTGCTTTGTTACAGATTTTTGCCTCAGTGTGGTTCAAATTCCTAGTGAGAGGTGGGGGGATGTGGGCTTTTGCAGTCCTGAAGTGGCATATTCTGCTTCCCCTTCAGCCCAGGCTAAGGGAGGCTGCCCACCAACGGCCACAGATTAGTCATCCATGGCAGTTCATGAGAGTCTTACTCTAGGAGCCTCCCCACTTTGCTGTTTGCAGTGAGAAATGTAGCTGGTTATGTGACCCTCCCAAGAGCAACTGTAAGAACAGCAGACCAAGAGGGGCAGACATGAAGAGCAATACCAACTGATTCTCCCCAAAATAGACTTTCAGAGGTTGCCTTAGTAAGTGTTCCCTGAAACAGCCAGTCTGTGAATGTGGGGAGACATCCCAGGTGCACTGTCACTTTTAGGCTTGTCTCGTTATTTTCTACATTTACTGACGCATATGATTGGTAAAGGAACCGTTTCCGAAAGGCATTACAGCGTTTCAATCGACAGGATTTGTTCTAGTGACAGAAGTCTTGCTCTGCTCTCAGCACTTGAGGAGTGTTTAGTTTTTGTGTTTTGGGGGTTCTACTGCCCTGCTCTAAGCTAAGTTCAGGACTGTGGGAGGTTGGAGCAAGTGGTTTATGATTCTGAAGACCAGAGGACACTGGAACTTAAGCAGGCCAGAACTGGAGTTTGAGGGCTGCAGTAGGGAAACTTCTGGTCCCAGTTCTGTCCTAAAGCACTATGTCAGACATCAGGACTGGACCCTAAAGCTCCTTCAGGGAGCCCTGACCTGGGAATGGGACAGGTGGCGCAGGGACCGCCTTGTATGGAGACTGGATCCACTGAGTTGTGTTGGTTTTATTTTGTTTTAAGGTAACTTGTGTGAGGGCTTCAGCTGCAGCCAGCCTGGGAGCTGGGGTGTACCCTTACCTTTAGCCATTCTTTTTGTCTTCAGCACACATCCAGTGTTCAAGTGAGCCAGAGGTGGGAAGAGCCATTTTACGCCTTGTAGCCGTGGGCCTGGAGAGATAATGAGTTGATGGTCTATTTTAACCTCGAAAGTAAAAATGTATATTTTTTCACTACAGTTACATTGAACAGTAAAATGAGGAACAGCAAAGTATATATTTGATGCCTTCTGTCTTTTCATGATAATGTGCTAACAAGTTGTGTTAGTATTTTACTCAGCCAGAGTCTCATTCGTGTGCTAAGCATTGGGAACTGTATGTGTATTGATCTTAAACATAAATAAATACAGGGTGTCCTATATTTGGATTGTGACTTGTCGACTCAAGCTAACCTTACTGCCTCTCTTTCACACTTGTTGGAAAGTCTGTGGAGAACATAGTAGGTTGAGAATCTCCAACTCTGGAAAATGTACATGCTGTGAAACTGGGGTGCTATGTGAAAAAATAAATGTCTGATAACGAAGCGTGGCTCTGGTGGAGTCTTAGCGTCAGTCAGTATATTGTGGTCCGCATTTGGTCTCGTGTATTTAATGCAAGTGACGTGAAAAGGAGTTGGAGGTCTTCCCAGTTAAATCAAAGTCTGAGATCTGGTTATTTTCACCTCCTGGTGATCTGAGCTGGGTCCTTAAATATCTGTGCACACTTGGCACTCGGCATTCATGGGGTATCATGGCCAGCTCACAGTGCATTTTAAAGTTCCACCGAACTGAAAACTTGGATTAATCTAGGGTCAAGTTTTTTGCCTCATCTTCTTGACATTCTTTTTTGCGGTACGCGGGCCTCTCACTGTTGTGGCCTTTCCCGTTGCGGAGCACAGGCTCCGGACGCGCAGGCTCAGCGGCCATGGCTCACGGGCCCAGCCGCTCCGCGGCACGTGGGATCTTCCCGGACCGGGGCACGAACCCGTGTGCCCTGCATCGGCAGGCGGACTCTCAACCACTGCGCCACCGGGGAAGCCCTCTTCTTGGCATTCTTTGTGCTCAGAAATGTTTCCATCATAATGCCCTTACCTAGCGTGCAAGGGAAGGGGAGGGATCAGGAAGGGTTGGTTTTAAATCCCCACCAGATAACCTGGCACCCCAGTTGCAGTTTCTTATCTTTAACACTTGGGTAATTTGAGGAGCCACCAGTCTCCTATCAGGTAGGAGTTTTATTCCGTACTGTGAATGCAAATTGGCCACACATAGGATATTTCCAACCTAGTGGTTCCAAATGCCAAACTAACTCTGGAAGAATCATGCATGATTTGGCTTATAAGCTTGAGCACTGGAGACCACCAGGCCCTGACCGTTCCCAGGGATCTGAGATCATCTAGGCAAGTGGTTCCCAAGTCTGGTCCCCAGACCATCATCAGGGAACTTAACTCGAAATGCAAATTCTTGGGACCCACCCCAGACCAACTGAATTAGGAACCCTGGGAATGAGCCCGGCAATCTTCCTGTTAACGAGCCCTCTAGGGGACAGTGATTGCTCACTAAAATTGAACTACTGATCTTGCTAACCACATTTTACAGTCGGGGACACTGGTGCAGAGAGGCAAAGGTGACTTATCTAGGGTCTCAGCTAATTCTGAGCAAAGGGTAAAAATGTTCCCAGGGCCGACTTTCTGCTGTGCTACAGTGTCCATTCATAAGTTTGTTCCCTCTCCTGACCTTCCTTCCACAGATATTTACTGTGGCCCTACTCTGTATCAAACACTATGTTAAGAGCTCGAGATGAGACCTATAGGACAGAGTCCCTTCCCTCAAGGAACTCACAGAGACCAGATGACTTGCAAGGCAGTGCGGGGTAGGCGCTATGATGTATTAGTCAGTGCCAGCTAACTGCTATCTCAGAGCCCTGAGAGGTCAGTGGCTTGACGCAATGAAAGTTTCTCATTCAGTGTATAGTCCAGAGTGGATGTTCATAGTCGTGCCATTTTTCTTTGTGGTTATGTAGGGACCCAGACCCCTTCTATGTGTGCTTCCGTCTTCCTCTAGGGCTAGAGAGTTTTCTCCTTTTAGCCAGTGTGTGGAAGAAACAGAGAACTGTAGAGAGGACACAATTTCTCTTCACACATCACTTCTGTGCATATTTCATTTCCTGGAGCTCGGTCATGTGACAGGAGTTAACTGCAAGGGTGACTGGGACATGTAGTCTAGCTGTGAGCTCAGGAGGAGTAAGTGGCGGTGAACACAGCATCCGCCAGAAGGCACAAAGCCAGGTGGCTCTGAGAACACACAGGAGGGGCATCTAATTCAGACTGTGGCAATCCAGGAAGGCTTCATGGAAGTCTTAGAAGAGGGAGCGTTAAGCAAGAAAAAGAGGGTGTTCCAGGAAGAGGGAGCTGTGTGTGCTAAGGCAAGGCTGGAAAAGAGCGTGCCACCTTCTGGGAACTGCAAAAGAGTCTCCTCTGGACGGAATGAGGGGAGGAAGTGGCCAGAGTCAGGCACAAGGCCAGAAGAGAAGGCCTTGCATGTCCCAGGAAGGCATAAAGCACCAGCCGTTGCAGCCCGCTTTGAGATTTAAGCACAGTGAATGATGTCACTTCACTGATATTCAAGGAGTGGTTTGTGTTCTCCCAATTTTTTTTCCCCAACCTCCTCCTGAAATGCTTCACTGGAAGATTGTAAACTAGTGTTTATGGCATGAACCAAGCCCGCTAGTTTGATTTGTTACATTTCTGGCATGCGTTTGGACAAAGGGGCAAAGCCCAGAACACAAGGGCGTAAGCCCTGGTAGGCAGGAGTCCTACCAGATGACATGAGACTTTATCCATCCTCAACTCTTTCTTTGGGGGCAGGGGGAGATATCAGGGGCTCTGAGGTGACCGAGAGGTGCAAGGTCCCCCTCTCCCCCTTTTCTTTGGCGAGAAGGCTTATCAAAGTACAGAAATGAAGAGTTTAGAAATGAAGCTGAAATATCCAATTCCATTTGAATAAGGATTCTCAGTTGAGTTTATTTAACAATTTTGAAAAATCCCTGAGCCTGGAGGGGAAATGCTCCAAGTATAGCATCTCAGTGGCTAAATGCAACTTCAGAGAGCCCCGCCATATTGTTTTGTAAATACAAGGTGTTCTGGAAGAGCCAACTTTAGTGTTGCAGGTATTGACGTGGTTTTCCCCTCCCTGCATTTTTCTTTCAAACACTGAATAAAAAGTATCTTTGAAAATAAGATTGTAACCCAGATATACATTCCTTTATTTGCCCTGAAATCCTCTTAGCAGATTTGATAGGAAAAAGGAATTGGCACAGAAGCTGTATAAAATTTTCAAGGTTCACCTGTGAATATCCTGTAGCATTATAAGCAAAAGGAACATCAGCAGAGGACATAAATATTTGTGTGTGTGTGTGTGTGTGTGTGTGTGTGTGTGTGTGTGTGTGTAAAATATTTATGTTCTCTGCTGATGTTGCTTATGCTTATGATTATAAATATGTATATTAAAAAAATAATGACAGTAATCATTTGGAACATAGACCAAGAGAATCGGGGGCGGGGGAGGGGTGTTTTATCACTGACAAATGTCTAAACAATTTTGGAAGTGCTGGTGCACGCTGATTAATAAAAGCAGACTGACTTTTAGTCAAATTTATTACTGTTTTTAAATTTTCTACCGTAAGTGTACCCCTTAGTCTTGTAACTGCGTGGACCGCTCCCATCCTTGGGACATCACTGGGGAACAGGGTACAGGCCTCCACCCCTGCATTAGACTTCATCAATGCTATGAGGCTGAAGGAAAGCCAAGGGGAAGAAAGATAATGCTTGGGGAATGAAATAAAGGGACCACAAAGCAAATTAAAGACAGATACGGAGAATAGTGATGCAGGACCTTTGAAATGCAAATGAAATTAGCTTGAACCTCAACCCACGTGTGCTGAGAGCCTGCATCTTTATCTTTCTGGAGATTCTGAGAGGCAGAGGTAATGGCGGAGGAGCTGATGTTTTTTATCCTAGTCACTCGGAATGGGAAAGGGGCAGAATTTATAGACTATTTAGAGAGATGGGAGCTTTTTTAAATAGTTTATATCTAGGGCCACACATTGCACAACTCTAGGGGACATTGTTCTTATATTTTACACAGAAGATGCCCCTTGGAGTTTGTGAAGCCGCTGTCCTGCTCACAGCTCCCCGTGGCACCATCCACTCTTTCTCTGTCGGTCTTCCTCTCTCTCTTTGTAGATCTCTTGTTCTGCGTGTTGAGGGAAGGTGGGTAGATGGGAACTGCAGGGGTCCTGCCTGTGTTCCTAACCCAGGGCCCGTACCCCCTACACATCTCCCTTCCTTTTTCCTGTTTGTGCTCTGGGTCTAGGCCAGCAGTTCTCAACTGGGTGCGATTCTACCTCTGCTCCCAGGGAACGTTTGGCAACGTCTAGAAACGTTTTTGGTTGTCACAACTCGGGAGAGCATCTAGTGGGATCCAGGGATACTGCTGAACATCCTTCAGTGCCCAGGACAGTCCCACCACCAAGAATGATCTGGCCCGCAGTGTCAGTAGTGGGCATATTGAGAAACCTGCTCTGGAGGAGCCCCTCGGCCATCCTTCCGTCTCCCTCAATTATCCAGAGCTATGCAGCCTTCTCACCATCACCAGGAACGCCTCTTCATATGGCCAGAGCTACGGCAACAGGCTCTGCTAAACTAGTGCATTCGTTCAAATACGCCCAGGATCCAAGCAGCAAGGTAGATGAGTGAAGCAAGTCCAGAGTAAGATGAGAGATGTCAGTGGCCCATCTTCCTCAGTGGTGGGGAGCGGTAGGTGGGGCCTGTCACAGATTGGAGCTTGCACACCGTGTCTAGAAAGGCAGCTCTAGACTACTGCCATACAGGCTTCCGTGTTGCTAGGTTTCTGATTCTTTGAGAGAGGCTCAATATCTCATCTCCCTTAACCCCCAGAAAGTCCCTTTTGTGTTATTTTTCATTGAGGCTTAACATTGATACATACATACGTGCACCAGTGTTAAGTGTCCATCCCAATGAATAGTCAAGATAATCTTGAAGAACAGATTGGAAGACTTACAGTACTAGGTTTCAAAACTTACTAGAAAGTCACGGTAACTGAGAATGTGGCATTGTTGCACATGTTAGACAGATAGAGCAATGGTTCGGAATAGAGAGGCCAGAAACATCCGCACATATATGATCCCTTGATTTACAATAAAGGCACCATCATAATCCAGTAGGGGGTGGTGGGGAAAGGGTGTTTTCAATAAATGGCGCTGGAGCAATTGGATATCCACATGGCAAAAAATGAACCTGGATCCCTACCATGCCCCCAGATTATTTCAGTATGGGTCTTAGATCTAAATGTGAAAGGTAAAACAATAAAGCTGCTAGAAGAGAGCATAGGATAATATCTTCATGAATTTCATAAAGAGGTTTTTTTTTTTAAACAGGGCATACAAAGCAGTCGCCATAAAGGAAAAGACTGATAAATTGAAATTAGGAACTTCTGTTTGTCAAAATTCACAACTAGGAGAGTTTTGGCACACTGCAGAACAGTAGAACTTATTTGCAATACATCTGTCAAAGGATTCTTGCCTATTTTTTTTTATATGTTGGCCACTATTTCCAATTTAAAACACTGAGGGGGGAAAAAACCGCACTGTGCAGGCTAACATTCTGCAGGCCAAACAAAACATGTCTGCGAGCCAGCTCGGCCCCTGCGTGGCCAGTTTGCAACCTCACCTTTAGCGGCATAGGAGAATGATAGAAGCTCTCACATTTCCGTATTTTCTCATTCTTTCCTTGCCGGCCTCTGTAAGGGGAAGAAACAATGTAGAGATCTATTTCTCAATAATAAGAATTTTTCCCTTGATGGCAGAATGGCTGATAATGAGTTTAGCTTCTAAGTAGCACTTCCCTCCCTCTGATAGACACAATAATTTAAAAAAATATTTAAAATATGATTTGATCAAGTTTTTTAAAAAATTGAAGTATAGTTGACTTACAATGTTGTGTTAGTTTCAGGTGTACAGCAAAGTGATTCAGATATATATATATATATTTTTTCTGTTTCAGATTCTTTTCCATTATAGGTTATTACAAGGTATTGAACATAGTTCCCTGTGCTATACAGTAGGATCTTGTTGTTTGTCTATTTTATATATAGTAATGTGCATCTGTTGTTCTCAAACTTCTAATTTATCCCTCCTTCCCCTTCCCTTTGGTAGCCATAAGTTTGATCAAGTGTTTTTAATTGGCCTCCACTGTGTGTTCAGCCTGCTGGGCTCTGTGAAGTCCGCAGCTGATCCGTTTTGCACTCTGCTCTCTAACTCTAAATTTTCTCAGCATCCCTGGAAGTCAGCTTCAAGCTGCAGTGAGGCAGAAGACGTGGAGAAATAGAGGTTAAACTTTTAACATTTTGAGCTCATTAATGTCCAACTTCCTTACTTTCGACCTCCTTCCCTAACTCTGGTTTCAGCCTCCTCCTTTTATTCTTCTCCCAAGCACCACTCTTCCTTAATTCTCTGATGGTCCAGTTGGAGGCAGTGGCGTCGGGTGGGAGGATAATTTCCTATTGTCACCTCTTCTGATCCCACTGTTAGAATGAATAAGAAGAGGTAGCCTGAAGGATGGCATTCTGGCAGCATAGCACACTGGTTAAAAGCATGAGATTGGGAGTTTGCCTGGACTCAAATCCTGGCTCCATCTCTTTTATTTATTCATTTACATTCTTTTTAAAAAATATTCTTTTCCATTATGGTTTATCATAGGATATTTTCTTTAAATTTTTCTTTTATTTTAAAATTTTACTTATTTTTGGCTGCATTGGGTTTTCGTTGCTGCGTGCGGGCTTTCTCTAGTTGTGGTGAGCGGGGGCTACTCTTCGTTTCAGGGTGCGGGCTTCTCATTGCAGTGGCTTCTCTTTTGTTGTGGAGCACGGGCTCTAGGCGCGTGGACTTCAGTAGTTGTGGTGTGTAGGTTCAGTAGTTGTGGCTCGTGGGCTCTAGAGCACGGGCTCAGTAGTTGTGGCGCACGGGCTCAGTAGTTGTGGCTCATGGGCTTGGTTGCTCCGCGGCATGTGGGATCTTCCTGGACCAGGGCTCAAACCCATGTCCCCTGCACTGGCAGGTGGATTCTTAACCACTGCACCACCAGGGAAGTCCCTACCATAGGATACTGAATATAGTTCTCTGTGCTCTATGGTAGGCCCTTATTGTTTATCCCTTCCGTATATAAAAGCTTCCATCTGCTAACCCCAACCTCCCACTCCGTCACTCCTCCAACCCCAGCCCCAACCTCCTCCCCCTTGGCAACCACAAGTCTGTCCTCTATGTCTGTGAGTCTGTTTCTGTTTCATAGCTAGGTTCATTTGTGTCATATTTTAGATTCCACATATAAGTGATATCATATGGTATTTGTCTTTCTCTTTCTGACTTACTTCACCTAGTATGATAATCTCTAGGTCCATCCATGTTGCTGCAAATGGCATTATTTCATTCTTTTTATGGCTGAATAGTATTCCATTGTATGTACATACCACGTCTTCTTTATCCATTCATCTGTCAATGGACATTTAGGTTATTTCCATGTCTTGGCTATTGTGAATAGTGCTCCTATGAACATAGGAGTGCATGTATCTTTTTGAATTATAGTTTGTCTGGATATATGCCCAGGAGTGGGATTGCTGGATTGTATGGTAGTTCTGTTTTTTGTTTTCTGAGGAACTTCCATACTGTTTTCCACAGTGGCTGCACCAATTTACGTTCCCAACAGGGCAAGAGGGTTACCTCTTCTCCACACCCTCTCCAGCATTTGTTGTTTGTAGACTTTTTAATGATGGCCATTCTGACTGGTATGAGGTGGTACCTCACTGTAGTTTTATTTTTTTAAAAAAATATTTATTTATTTATGGCTGCGCTGGGTCTTCGTTGCTGCGCGCGGGCTTTCTCTAGTTGTGGCGAGTGGGGGCTACTCTTCATTGCAATGCTCAGGCTTCTCGTTGCAGTGGCTTCTGTTGTTGTGGAGCACGGGCTTTAGGTGCGAGGCTTCAGTAGTTGCAGCACTTTGGGCTCAATAGTTGTGGCTCGTGGGCTCTGGAGCACAGGCTCAGTAGTTGTGGTGCACTCAGTTAGTGGCTCCGCGGCATGTGGGATCTTCCTGTACCAGGGCTTGAATCCGAGTCCCCTGCATTGGCAGGCGGATTCTTAACCACTGTGCCACCAGGGAAGCCCTCAGTGTAGTTTTGATTTGCATTTCTCTAATTAATAATTTGCAGTGTTGAGCATCTTTTCATGTCTGGCTCTGTCTCGTAATAACTGTGTGATCTTAAGTAAGTTACTTGCTTCTCTGTGCCTCACTTCCTCATCCAGAAGTTACCAGTAATAGTGCCTATATGTTAATATAAATATAAAGCACTTAGAATAGTGCCTAGTAAGCGTTAGACATGTGTTTGTTAAATTAAAAATTGACAGTTGGTGGTTGTCAGGCCTTGGCATTGTGTCCAGTGTTGGGAAGTAGAAGACGCAGGAGCTCCTATCTCAGAGATCATCTCAGAGCCCCAAAGCCCTGGTTTCAAGATGGGCAAACAGCTTGGCCAAACTGCTCTCCCCTTCTTCGAACTGGCCAAAATGTGACCACTGGGTCATTTGATGACATTCTTCTTGTGGAGCCTGGTAATGGCTGAAATCCGAAGCCCATCGGAAGATGATTAAGGTCATTCTGTGGAGTATTCTCTCTCCTAAAATTTAAAACTAGAATTATTATGCAGATGAGGAAGTTTTTAACCCTGAGAAGTGAAGTAACTTACTTAGGACATGGAAGCATGACAGAGAAAAGCCTAGATTTCCTTGAACAGACTCTTAGTAGAAATACGGATATTAAAGGATGCTGGTGGGGGCTCAGAAGGATTAAGGACAATTACAGAGAAAGCCTAAATACCATAGAAAAACTGAGTAGAAATCTGGACTAGGAGGCCATGAGGAATGGATGCATGTGGAATGGATGGGAGTCATGGGGGCCACCAGAAAGTGGATCGTGCTAAGCAGAATTTTGGCCCCAAGGATCCTAGCCCTGTGGTATTACTCCTGTAGTTATGTCACGTGGTAAAGGGGACTTTGCCGATGTAATTATGGTTGCTAATCAGCTGACTTTAAAGTAGGGGAATTATCCAACAGGCCCAATATGGTCACATAAGCTCTTAAATGCAGAAGAGGAGGACAGAGAGATGTGAAGCGTGAGAAGGACTTGCAGGTGGAAGGGGCAACGTGATGAGGAATGCAGGCGGCCAAAGAAATTGAGAGAGGCTTCTAGCTGACAGCCAGCAAGGAAACAGGACATCAGCCCTGTAGTCACAAGGAACTGATTCTGCCAACACCTTGAATGTGCACGGAAGCAGATTCATCCCCAGAGCCTCGAGAAAGGAATACAGCCCTGCCACACCTTGATTTTGTTTTTGAGAAACGCTGAGCAGAAGACTCACTTGAGCCATGCTGTACCCAGATATCTGATTTCCAGAAGTGTAATATAAGAAATTTATGTTGTTTGAAAACACTAAATTTGTCAGAATTTGTTACAGCAGTGATAGGAAACTAATACAAAGTCCTTATTCTACCAAGAATTTCCTGGGTTTGGAGTAGGAAGGGATAGGGGAGAGGCCAAAACATAAAAAGCCCTTTCTGACCTCTCCCAGCATTCATAGTTTTTATGAGACTGTCTTGAAAAGTTTAAAAAAAGGTCATAGAGGTACAATGGGTTCTTCTAGTGGGTTTCTAGAGGAGATTCTGTTCCTATCTACATCAGTCCTGCAGGGTTATTATTTACTCCCCAGCTCGTGAGCCTGGCCATGAAAGCAGCATTTCTTAGCACAGTTATAAATAGATGCTGTAACAGTGACATTAGGAAAGTGAGCATCAGATGGCTGGACTGTGTGGGGTGGGAGTTAGGAGTCCCTGGAGACTCCCACGTCTTCCAGAGGAGGACCCTAGCGCCAAGTACTGGCTCCTGGGCCCCAGATGTCCACAACACAGAACAGAAGGAGAAAGAGCAAGAGATCTGGGATCAGAAGGCCTGGGCCGGAGGTTTGCTGATCACTTCCAGGCTGTGGCTGTGTGACGTTCACTTCTCCTAACTTCTCCTTGGCTTCCTATCACAAAGTGGAGACGAGAAGACCCACCTTAAGGAACTGTAGCCCCACTTAAATAACACGATGCACGTGGAAGCATTTTGTCAGCTGTACAGACAGCATCACATAAGTCACGGTTGGGATTTGTGACAGCTGTGATACTGACACAAAACTTAAGTCAACGGACATCAGTTGAGTTCTTCATACAAAACATCTTGGAGAGCATAAAAGAGACCCTGCCATGGCTCCTGCTGATGGCAGATGTGGCTGCCGACATGGGACCCCCCCACAGCCGTATCTCCAGTATCCCAGAGGATCGCTACCTTCTTCATGGCTCCAGTGTGGGGCAGAGGCAGGAAGTGGAAAGCTGCCTCCTACCTCTTTTCCACTTCCACCCAAGGTGGTTTTCTTGGGAGGGCTGGGGGAAGCTGAGGTAGTACTACGTTGAGGGATTCGTGGCATTTTGATTTCTGAGTGATTTTTCAGGTAAAAACCATTTCTCCAGGAGCATGGTATGAGGAGCTGTGCACCTGTGCATGCGTGTACACGTATAGTGGTGGGCCTGGGAAGAGGCCCCCACAGCCTATACGGAAATACTGAAATTAATTGACGTGAGATTGGGACTAAAAAGAGAGAGATCCATTCTGTTGAAGGTCAGGTTCCTCCTGATTGGGGAATCTCAAGTGCCCGTGGACTACAGATAGGATCTGGACGTGATGCACCTGTGTTCTGTCCTACCTTGGTCTCTGTTTCTGGGAGGGCTGGAATGGTTAGGTTCTGTAAGTGGTTACGTTCACAGGGCTTGACTTTTATAACAGCAGGAATGGTACATGTCTGGTTTCTGCAGGTAAATAGAAAAGGAGTGTTTTCAAAAGCTGGGTTGCCGGAAAATGATTATGGGAGTATCTGGAATCATTCAGGGAAATCTCCAGAAGCCTGCCAGCTTCCAGGCAGCAAATATAAATAAAAGAGAAAAAAACGAAAGCATTTGGCAAATATCCCATCCCTAGGACATCTTAATAGTGGAATTTATTATCTTACAAAATAAAAAGTCCTAAGCAAGAGTGGTTTTGTGGCAGATCAATTAAGTGGCTTGACAACCTATCCACAACTCAGGTTCCTTCCATCTTTTTGCTCTGTCGTCTTTAGAAGGTTGTAATTCCTCAGACTTGTCTCTTCCTGACCTCAGGGTGGCCTTAGCAGTCCCAACCACTTTATTCTTAACAATAAGGTGGGAAAAGCTATTTTCTCTCATGTGTCTATTACTTTTTAGATTTAAAAAAATTGACATAAAGTTCACATAACATAAAATTCACCATTTTAAAGTGAAGAATTCAGTGGCAGTACATTCACAATGTTCTCCAACCACCACCTTTATCTAGTTACAAAACATTCTCGTCACCCCAAAAGGAAACCCCATACTTTAAATGGGGTTTAATTGAGCAGTCATAGCCCATTCCCTCTCCCCCAACCCCAGGCAACCACTAAGCTGCTTTCTGCCTCCCTGGATTTGCCTGTTCTGGACATTTCATGTAGATGGAATCATATAGTATATGACCTTCCTTTCACTTAACACAATGTTTTCAAGGTTCATCTGTACTGTAGCATGTATCAGGACTTCGTTCTTTTTTATGGCTAATGTTCCGTTGTATACCTGGTAGACCACAATTGGTTTATCTAGTCCTTCGTTGATGGGCATTTGGGTTGTTTCCATATTTTTCATATTATCAATACTGCTGATATGAATTATTTGTGAATGAGTTTTTGTGTGGACAAGTATTTGTATTTGGTGGCAGGGAGTACATGCTTAGGAGTAGAGTTGCTAGGTCATGATAATTCTGTTTCACTTTTTGAGGGCCTGCCAAACGGTTTTCCACAGCAACTGTACCATTTTCCTTCCCTCCGGCAGTGTATGAGGGTTTCAGTTTCTCCACAACCTTACCAACACTTATTTACCCTGTTTTTTGGGAAAGCCTAGTGCATATAAAGTGGTACCTCATTGTGGTTTTGATTTGCATCTCCCTAATAACTAATTATATATCGAGCATCTTTTTTACGGGTTTGTTGGCCATTTCATTTGCCTATTTTAAAGGTTCCCTCCAGAACTTACATGATGCTCACATTTTATTTCTCTGGGCCAAGAAGAGATTCTTCCCCCTTCCCTGTATGTTATTTGTGGAGCGTTCATAGCTGGTGCCCCTGATACAGTTGCAGGTGTAAAGTAAATGCCGGGTGAATGGATAGGCACACAAAAAGCCACTGCCCGCCTGTCTTTCCTGTTGTTCTTTGCTGATAGAAACCCAGTTTGGTTCAGGTCATGGGTAGCCATATGATTCACGGGAGGCTAAACCGTTGAGACGCTGGTTGGCTCAGTATATAAACACTCCAATGATGAACTCAGGAAGGAAGAATGAAGACAATAACAGGGCTGCTTTAGCTTTACATTTTTAAAATTAAAAAGTACTGTCATACCTTTTGACCTAATAATTGTACTTTGAAGCATATGTCATAAGCAGATAACCAAAATGAGAGAAAAAGTGGCAAGGAGATAATCATAGTCTGAGAAGCGAACTTTTTATAATCCCATTCCCCTTGCCAATGACTGGTTTAGGGTGGACATATGGCCAGTCCGTCTCATGGGATGTCAGGACAGGTCTGCTAGGGAGACTTCTTGGAAAGGTTTCCTCACAAGTCAAAAACAGACACTTTTGAATGTTAGTGTGTGAGGGTGTGATGGTTGTAACTGCTTCAGACACCTTGCGACCATGAAGAGACAAACCTGAGGACAAACCCAACATGCTAAGGATGGTGAACAAGAAGATGGGAAGGATGCTGATGGAATCATTGAGCCGTTAATTGGCCTTCTCTGAAACCACACTACCTTTGAACTTCTCATGTGAGACAAGAAGTCTCCCTACGTTTAAGCCGCTTTGACTCACTTGCAGTCAAAAGCTTCCTGAGACACACAGGATGAATTGGATGGCTCTTGTCTCTCTAGTTTTCATCCAGAAATTGAAAGCTTAGGTTAGAATAGCTGGCCTCCTGATTTCCAGCCAAGTTTTCACTTGTTCAAATAAGTGTCAAGATGTGGCTTTGTGATGTGTCGACTCGGCTAGAAGCTGGTACTACATTTCTCAGAGTTCCCTTCCTTGTATGTTTCTAGTTAGACTTGGTCACAGGAGACGTTTGCAGGAGGTTTGCAAAGGGGAAGTGGAGCAGTCGCCATGTTCGCTTTCAGAAACTCAGCATGGGTCAGGCCCTCTTAACAGTCAGTGCACATTTTGCTCGATCTCCTGCTCTTGTTTCCAGAGCAGCAGTCAGGTTCACAATTCAGCTACCGCGGGATCTCTTTCCTCAGCTTCTCCAAATCCTGGGTCAGATGTCAGTGTGGCTTCATGGCAAGAGCACCAGCTTCTCCTGCTCGTCACCCAAAGCATCGCGGCTGGAGGCTTGGAGATCAATGCAAGTTCCAGTTTGTTCCTTGCCAGTTCCAGTGGCCCCTATTCTCTCCTACCTCATGCCTACCTGATCCCAGGCTCTGTACCAGACACAGAAGAAGCAACCAAACCGAGACCGTTTCACTTCTTCCCCTAATTGCTCAACGTCCAATCCCTATAATAAATTCCTACTCTACGTCACTCCTCATGGTTCTGTCTCTGACTGAACCCTGTGATACACAGAGTCAAGTTTTCCTGATCCCAGGTTTTAGCTTTAGCTTTTACATCCTGTTCGTAGCAGTGAAAGAAGTTTAAACGAATGGAGGTAAGCTCTCTAATATAGACTCAATTATTCTTGCTGGCTTAAAAGAAGACAAGAAATCATGGTTTCATCGTGGCATAGGATCGCATCTCTGTGGATGGTGGGCAACCGGTTTGCACCCGCTGACCTGGGTGTTTTAGAATCCATCCATCACTTATCTAGGTATTTATGAGTATTCAGATGACATGCTGAATTTACCCATTTTATGTGAGTTTTGGGGTTTATTGCCCAAGAAAGGATATACTCCTCAGTCTCCATCCTTACTGTATTAATTATCTGTCTCCGTCAAAATGCTGTGTAACAAATCACGGTGACACTCAGTGGCTTAAAATATTAACTAAAAATTTAATGTGTCTGAGGGTTGGTGATGTAAGCTGGGCTCAGCTGGGCAGTATCTCTGGTCTTGCCTGAGCTCACTCACATTATCTGGTGATTAGCTGGCTGTCAGCTGGTCCCTGATGGCCTTGGCTAAAATGAGTGAGGTTGCTCAGCTGTGCTCCACACGTCTCTTATCTACCAGCAGGCCATCCTGCGCCTGTTCTCATGGTGTTGGCAGAAGGCAGGAGCGAGCCAGTCCAATCATGGAAGCTCTTTTCAAGCCTCTGCTTGTGTCTTGTTCGTCTCTGTCTGGGTGTCCTAAAGTAAGCCACATGGCTGAGCCACAAGGCACAGCAGAACACTGCAGAGTTACTTTGCAAAGAGAATATCGAAACAGGGAAGGGTAAAGAATTGGGGCAATTTTTGCAGTCTATCACAGTTACCAACATTCTCCCCTCAGAGGTGTTAAGTAACCATGTCAGCTGCTGCTATTTCCAGAACCATTTCATTTCCAGTATCTAGATTTCTCAAGGTTTGTAATTGCCACGTTAATGCGTGATGCAAATTGTTCACTGTCAAAACCACTGTGTTCAAGCCTTGAGCTCAGCACCCCCTCTCATTAGGATAAGTAATCGCCTTAAAAAGCTGCAGTTTTGTGCAATGAGCTTGCTTTCGTCTTTTCTTCTCATGTATCTTATGAAAACAAATGAGTAAGGGATCACAAAAACAAAAACTCCGGGGGTGAAGAGTTGCTGACAAATATATACTGTTAGGCTGAGAATAAACTGAGTGATGGCCAACATTGCCTGAGTTCTCCGTCAGAAACGGTGAGGAGCAAATCAACTCTAAGTCAGTTGCATATATTATTGCTTATTTTTAATCACACTGGTTTTATAGACAGTAATTATAAACATATCGTAGGCTGAAAAAAACACAAATTTGGGGCTTCCCTGGTGGCGCAGTGGTTAAGAATCTGCCTGCCAATGCAGGGGGCACAGGTTCGAGTCCTGGTCCAGGAAGATCCCACATGCCGCGGAGCAGCTAAGCCCGTGCGCCACAACTGCTGAACCTGTGCTCTAGAGCCTGCGAGCCACAACTACTGAGCCCGCGTGACACAACTACTGAAGCCCATGCGCCTAGAGCCCGTGCTCCACAACAAGAGAAGCCACCTCAATGAGAAGCCTGAGCGCTGCAATGAAGAGTAGATCCCTGCATGCCGCAGCTAGAGAAAGCCCGTGCGCAGCAACGAAGACACAACACAGCCAAAAAAATACATATACATAAATTAAATAAATTTTAAAACCCCCCACAAATTTTAGGTTCTTTTTCTTTTTTTCCCCAAACTGATGAATTACAAGTTATTTTTTACACTTAAAGGCTGACGAAAACCCATTTCTAATCCTATTAAAGTCCAACACAACATCTCAGATGAAAAATATGGTAACCATATTTACTCATTAAATACTGTTTTTTTAAAAGACAACTTGGAAACAGCCAGCACGCATGTTTAATCTCAGTGCAATGGATTCAAAACCAAGTATACATATTACATGCATCAAAGCTAGATTGCAAATTATCATAGTCATGTCATAATCTTCACATTTTCTTTTCAATGCGTTTGATGATTCATTGGCAGTATTTGTGATGACACCATGTTAGTTGTAATGAAAATGATTTTGAACCTAATTTCATGAAGGAGTAATTAGAACATTCTGAACTACTGATGTTGCAGGAGTTGATGCTTTTACAGATGGAGATTTTGAAGTGGGCATCTGTACTGTAAACCTCTGAGGTTGACTGGAGTCCCTCCTTTAGTTGACACAGACATGGTTTGTTGGGTTGGTGGGCCAAGTTGGGGAGTACTTCGTCTGCTAGTAACTGAACCAACACTTAACTGCGGAACTGTTATTCTTCCCGCAGAAGTAGGTGCTTTTTGTGGTAAAGACTTACTTAAATCTATAATTTGGAGCAGTCAAACAATATCTATCAGGTGGCAGTCTAGGGCCTGAATATAGCTTCATCAATAGCAAAGGGATTTGATTTCTTTGCCTTGCAATATCTAATAAAAAATCTCTTGTGGGGAAGAGAGGTAAATGACTGGTCAGCACGACACTGGATTGCCAGTCGCACATCATCTGCATCAACAGTAGCTTTCTTAGCATGACTTGAATAAATGTTTGCATCATATAGAATTGTGGTTACATATTGGAATGCAAACTCCAACATCTGATTTATAACTCTTGGCTCATCTTCTGTAATCCCCGTATCCTTCAGGATTTGTGTCATCATCTGTGTATCTTGCGGCATGCTCTTGGGAGAAGCCATCTTGCCAGACTCCATGATATACGGTGATCAGACTTCTCGAACTAAATCATCCACAGTAACATATTTCAGTCCTGATCTTGATGGAAGTTCTTTGCCTAGTGCAGTTTTCCCAATCCCTGTTGTACCGGTGAGCAGGATGTTCCAAAGCAGCATGGTCCTCACTGCGCTTGCTCAGGACGCCTCTGCACATGCACCCTGCACGTGACAGGGAGGGGCCAAATTTTCGGCTCTTGAAGTTCTTGGTAGCTTTGCTATTCAAGAGGAGTATGTTCGTTAGCAAGATTTCTAAGAGATGCTCATTATTCACTAAAGGTGCCCACTACATATTTGTCTTAGTTTGGGTACCCCCAGAAGCCAGTCCTGAGACAAGGATTCAAGTGCAAGTAGTTTATTTGGAAGTAAAGCAAATGCCAGTAGGGAAGTGAGGAAGTGAGACAAGTATGGGAAGGCAGCCAATAAAAGATACATTATCAGGTACTTCTGTAGGCAATTGGAGAGCATAATCTTGTTGTGGAACTCTGGAAAATGGTGTGGAACACGCATTTCAGTTACTCCACCCAAGGGTTGAGGAAGCTGGGATATTTATATACCAATCAGTTCCCAGCAGTCACTGGTTGAAGGCAGTTCCTCTGGGGCCATTAATTTCCTGGCACTTCTGGCCTGATATATGGCAGGCAAACTAGGCTTCAGTAGCTAGAGAAATCCATCAGCCAAACGCAGTTGCTGGCTGTTGGAAGTGGGAAGTGGTAAGGGTGTGGGCATAAGGGCAGACCACCAAAAGAGCCTGGATATGCTCTGGTACCTGAGCTATAAGTATTGGAACACTTCCTCTGCCTACAGAAGGTTACCTTCTCTAGTTGAGTGAGGCACCAAATTAACTTTTCACTGGAGAATAGCATGCATTAGATTAATACATTTTCCAGTGATATTAAGGTATAATTGACATACAAGAAACTGCACATACGTAAAGTGTACAATTGGATGAATTTGACATATGCATACACATCAATGAATCTTGCCTGCAGCAGGTATTGCTGTGGTGTTCTAAGGGTGATTTTCTCTTTCTCTTGTTCTTTCTGCATATGAAATTAATTGAAATTCTTCTGTATGGAATATTTGCTTCTTCATCCCCATTTATTATTCAATCATTTTTTCTCCCTTTATTCATTTTTTAAAATTAACTTTTATTGGAGTATAGTTGCTTACAATGTTGTGTTAAGACCCCGAATAGCCAAAGCAATCTTGAGAAAGAAAAACGGAACTGGAGGAATCAGGCTCCCAGACTTCAGACTATATGACAAAACTACAGTAATCAAGACAGTATGGTACTGGCACAAAAACAGAAATATAGATCAATGGAACAGGATAGAAAGCCCAGAGATAAACCCACGCACATATGGTCACCTTATCTTTGATAAAGGAGGCAAGAATATACAGTGGAGAAAAGACAGCCTCTTCAATAAGTGGTGCTGGGAAACCTGGACAGTTACACGTAAAAGAATGAAATTAGAACACTCCCTAACACCGTATACAAAAATAAACTCAAAATGGATTAAAGACCTAAATGTAAGCCCAGACACTATAAAACTCTTAGAGGAAAACATAGAATACTCCTTGACATAAATCGCAGCAGTATCTTTTTTGACCCACCTACTAGAGTAATGAAAATAAAGACAAAAATAAGCAAATGGGACCTAATGAAACTTCAAAGCTTTTGCACAGCAAAGGAAACCATAAACAAGACGAAAAGACAACCCTCAGAATGGGAGAAAATATTTGCAAATGAAGCAACTGACAAGGGCGTAATCTCCAAAATATACAAACAGCTCATGCAGCTCAATGTCAAAAAAACAAACAACCCAACCCAAAAATGGGCAGAAGAACTAAATAGACATTTCTCCAAAGAAGACATACAGACTGCCAACAAACACATGAAAAGATGCTCCACATCACTAATTATTAGCGAAATGCAAATCAATCATTTATTTATTTCAGTATGGACTCATGGATATTATTTATTGGGTTAAAATCCAATGCTATCATTAGTTATTTTGTTGTTCAAATTGTTTTATCTTTGGCAATTGGAAGTTAAGATGTTAATTATAATCCCCAGGGCAGTTGCTAAGAAAATAGCTAAAAAATATAATAAAAGAAATAAAAAGAGAATTAAAATGGTACACTAAATATATGTATTTAACACAAGAGAAGGCAGTAATGGAGGAATATAGGAACAAAAAAGACATAGTTCGTGTATTTAGAAAACAAGTAACAAAATGGTAGATGTAGATCCTATATTTTAAAATATAAGTGGATTAAACAATCAAAAGGCAGAGATTGGCAGAATGGATATTTGAAAAATGATCCATGATATGCTGTCTACAACAGGCACACTTCATCTTTTTGAGGCAGATATTTTTATTAAACATTAATATTATTAGTAAGCTAATAATTTTACTGCTGCTATAATTGATATCACTACTTTTCCCAATTCTAGCAACTTGTGCAAGATCACAGCTATTTAGTGGAGACAACAGGATTTGAATAGAGCAGAATATATTTTTGTGTGTGTGTGATGTTTATCTGAGTCAACAACTTTCAGTTGGTTTAACACCTGGTATTGCCATCTATCACCTTATCAATCTGCAAAGCTGTGTTTTCCATTTCACATATGTATTTTTTCTTTTTTTATTGAGGTATAGTTCATTTACAATATTATTTAAGTTTCAGGTGTACAACATAGTGGTTCACAATTTTTGGAGGGTATATTCCATTTATAGTTATTATAAAATATTGGCTATATTCCCTGTGCTGTACAATATATCCTTGTAACTTATTTATCTTATACTCCTTAGTAGTTTACACCTATTAATCCCCTACCCCTATCTTGTCCCTCCCCTCTTCCCTCTCCCCACTGGTAACCACTATTTGTTCTCTATATATGTCTGCCTCTTTTTTGTTAAGTTCACTAGTTCGTTTTATTGTTTTGGTTCCATATATAAGTGATATTATATAGTATTTGTCTTTCTCTGTCTGACTTATTTCACTTAACACAATATCCTCCAAGCCCATCCATGTTGTTGCAAACGGCAAAATTTCATTCTTTTTTATGGCTGAGTAGTATTCCATTGTATAGATATACCACATCCTCTTTATTCATTCATCTCTTCTTTTTTTTAAACTTAAAAAATTTTTTTAACATCTTTACTAGAGTATAATTGCTCTACGATGGTGTGTTAGTTTCTGCTGTATAACAAAGTGAATCAGCTATACCTATACATATATCCCCATATCCCCTCCCTCTTGCGTCTCCCTCCCACCCTCCCTATCCCACTCCTTTGCTTTGTGGTCACTGATCTCCCTGGGCTATGTGGCTGCTTCCCACTAGCTATCTATTTTACATTTGGTAGTGTATACATCTCCATGCCACTCTCTCACTTTGTCCCAGCTTACCCTTCGCCCTCCCCATATCCTCAAGTCCATTCTCTAGTAGGTCTGTGTCTTTATTCCTGTCTTACCCCTAGGTTCTTCATGACCTTTTTTTTTCTTTCTTAAATTCCATATATATGTGTTAGCATATGGTATTTGTTTTTCTCTTTCTGACTGACTTCACTCTGTATGACAGACTCTAGGTCCATCCAGCTCACTACAAACAATTCAGTTTCGTTTCTTTTTATGGATGAGTAATATTCCATTGTATATATGTGCCACATCTTCTTTATCCATTCATCTGTCGATCGACACTTAGGTTGATTCCATGTCCTGGCTATTGTAAAAGGTGCTGCAATGAACATTGTGATACATGATTCTTTGAATTTTGGTTTTCTCAGGGTACATGCCCAGTAGTGGGATTGCTGGGTCGTATGGTAGTTCTATTTTTTAGTTTTTTAAGGAACCTCCATAGTGGTTGTATCAATTTACATTCCCACCAACAGTGCAAGAGGGTTCCCTTTACTCCACACCCTCTCCAGCATTTATTGTTTCTAGATTTTTTGATGATGGCCATTCTGACTAGTGTGAGGTGATACCTCATTGTAGTTTTGATTTGCATTTTGCTAATGTTTAGTGATGTTGAGCATCCTTTCATGTGTTTGTTGGCAATCTGTATATCTTCTTTGGGGAAATGTCTGTTTAGGTCTTCTGCCCATTTTTGGATTGGTTTTTTTTTTGTTTTTTTTTGATATTGAGCTGCATGAGATGCTTGTATACTTTGGAGATTAATCCTTTATCAGTTACTTCGTTTGCAAATACTTTCTCCCATCCTGAGGGTTCTCTTTTTGTCTTGTTTATGGTTTCCTTTGCTGTGCAAAAGCTTTGAAGTTTCATTAGGTCCCATTTGTTTATTTTTGTTTTTATTTCCATTTCTCTAGGAGGTGGGTCAAAAAGGATCTTGCTGTGATTTATGTCATAGAGTGTTATGTCTGTGTTTTCCTCTAAGAGTTTTATAATGTCTGGGCTTACATTTAGGTCTTTAATCCATTTTGAGTTTATTTTTGTATACGGTGTTAGAGAGTGTCCTAATTTCATTCTTTTACATGTAGCTGTCCAGTTTTCCCAGCACCACTTATTGAAGAGGCTGTCTTTTCTCCACTGTATATTCTTGCCTCCTTTATCAAAGATAAGGTGACCATATGTGCGTGGGTTTATCTCTGGGCTTTCTATCCTGTTCCATTGATCTATATTTCTGTTTTTGTGCCAGTACCATACTGTCTTGATTACTGTAGTTTTGTCATATAGTCTGAAGTCCAGGAACCTGATTCCTCCAGTTCCGTTTTTCTTTCTCAAGATTACTTTGGCTATTCGGGGTCTTTTGTGTTTCCATACAAATTGTGAAATTTTTTGTTCTAGTTCTGTGAAAAATGCCACTGGTAGTTTGATAGGGACTGCATTGAATCTGTAGATTGCTTTGGGTAGTAGAGTCATTTTCACAATGTTGATTCTTCCAATCCGAGAACACGGTATATCTCTCCATCTGTTTGTATTGTCTTTAATGTCTTTCATCAATATCTAATAGTTTTCTGCATATAGGTCTTTTGTCTCCTTAGGTAGGTTTATTCCTAGGTATTTTATTCTTTTCATTGCACTGGTAAAGGGGAGTGTTTCCTTAATTTCTCTTTCAGATTTTTCATCATTAGTGTACAGGAATGCAAGAGATTTCTGTGCATTAATTTTGTATCCTACGACTTTACCAAATTCATTGATTAGCTCTAGTAGTTTTATGGTAGCATCTTTAGGATTCTCTATGTCTAGTGTCATGTCATCTGCAAGCAGTGACAGTTTTACTGCTTCTTTTCTGATTTGGATTCCTTTTATTTCTTTTCCTTCTCTGATTGCTGTAGCTAAAACTTCCAAAACTACATTGAATAATAGTGGTGACAGTGGGCAACCTTGTCTTCTTCCTGATGTTAGTGGAAATGGTTTCAGTTTCTCACCATTGAGAAGTTTGTTGGCTGTGGGTTTGTCATATATGCCCTTTATTATGTTGAGGAAAGTTCTCTCTATGCCTAATTTCTGGAGGGGTGTTATCATAAATGGGTGTCGAATTTGGTCAAAAGCTTTTTCTGCATCTATTGAGATGATCATATGGTTTTTATCCTTCAATTTGTTTATATGGTTTTTCACATTGATTGATTTGTGTATATTGAAGAATCCTTGCATTCCTGGGATAAACCCCACTTGATCATGGTGTGTGATCCTTTTAATGTGCTGTTGGATTCTGTTTGCTAGTATTTTGTTGAGGATTTTTGCCTCTATGTTCATCAGTGTTATTGGCCTGTAGTTTTCTTTCATTGTGACATCTCTGTCTGGTTTTGGTATCAGGGTGATGGTGGCCTCATAGAATGAGTTTGGGAGTGTCCCTCCGTCTCCTCTATTTTGGAAGACTTTGAGAAGGATAGGTGTTAGCTCTTTTCTAAATGTTTGATTGAATTCGCCTGTGAAGCCATCTGGTCCTGGGCTTTTGTTTGTTGGAAGATTTTTAATCACAGTTTCACCTTCAGTGCTTGTGATTGGTAAGTTCACATTTTCTGTTTCTTCCTAGTTCAGTCTCGGAAGATGTTGCTTTTCTAAGAATTTGTACGTTTCTTCCAGGTTGTCCATTTTATTGGCATATAGTTACTTGTAGTAATGTCTCATGATCCTTTGTATTTCTGCAGTGTCAGTTGTTAGTTCTCCTTTTTCATTTCTAATTCTGTTGACTTGAGTCTTCTCCCTGTTTTTCTTGATGAGTCTGGCTAATGGTTGATCAATTTTGTTTATCTTCCCAAAGAACCATCTTTTAGTTTTATTGATCTCTGCTACTGTTTCCTTCATTTCTTTTTCATTTATTTCTATCTGATTTTTATGATTTCTTTCCTTGTGCTAACTTTGGGTTTTTTTTGTTCTTCTTTCTCTAATTGCTTTAGGTGTAAGGTTAGGTTGTTTATTTGAGATGTTTCTTGTTTCTTGAGGTAGGGTTGTATTGCTATAAAGTTCCCTTGTAGAACCGCTGATGCTGAATCCCATAGGTTTTGCATCAGCGTGTTTTCATTGTCATTTGTTTCTAGGTATTTTTTGAGTTCCTCTTTGATTTCTTCAGTGATGTCTTGGTTTTTTAGTGGTGTATTGTTTAGCCTCCACGTGTTTGCATTTTTTACAGATTTTTTCCTGTAATTGATATCTAGTCTCATAGCATTGTGGTCAGAAAAGATACTTGATAGGATTTCAGTTTTCTTAAATTTACCAGGGCTTGATTTGTGACCCAAGATATGATGTATCCTGGAGAATGTTCCATGAGCACTTGAGAAGAAAGTGTATTCTGTTGTTTTTGGATGGATTGTCCTATAAATATCCATTAAGTCCATCTTGTTTAATGTATCATTTAAAGCTTGTGTTGCTGTGTTTATTTTCATTTTGCATGATCTGTCCATTGGTGAAAGTGGGGTTTTAAAGTCCCCTACTATGATTGTGTTACTGTCGATTTCCCCTTTTATGGCTGTTAGCATTTGCCTTATGTATTGAGGTGCTCCTATGTTGGGTGCATAAATATTTACTATTGCTGTATCTTCTTCTTGGGTTGGTCCCTTGATTATTATGTAGTGTCCTTCCTTGTCTCTGTAACATTCTTTATTTTAAAATCTATTTTGTCTGATATGTGTATTGCTACTCCAGGTTTCTTTTGATTTCCATTTGCATGGAATATCTTTTTCCATCCCCTCACTTTCAGTCTGTATGTGTCCCTAGGTCTGAAGTGGGTCTCTTATAGACAGCATATATACAGGTCTTGTTTTTGTATCCATTCAGCCAGTCTATGTCTTTTGGTTGGAGCATTTAATCCATTTACATTTAAGGTAATTATCCATATGTATGTTCCTATTACGATTTTCTTAATTGTTTTCGGTTTGTTATTGTAGGTCTTTTCCTTCTCTTGTGTTTCCTGCCTAGAGAAGTTCCTTTAGCATTTGTTGTAAAGCTGGTTTGGTGGTGCTGAATTCTCTTAGCTTTTGCTTGTCTGTAAAGGTTTTAATGTCTCCGTAGAATCTGAATGAGATCCTTGCTGGGTAGAGTAATCTTGGTTGTAGGTTTTTCCCTTTCATCACTTTAAATATGTCCTGCCAGTCGCTTCTGGCTTGCAGAGTTTCTGCTGAAAGATCAGCTGTTAACCTTATGGGGATTCCCTTGTATGTTATTTGTTGCTTTTCCCTTGCTGCTTTTAATATTTTTTCTTTGTATTTAATAACTTTTGATAGTTTGATTTATATGTGTCTTGGTGTGTTTCTCCTTGGGTTTATCCTGTATGGGACTCTCTGTGCTTCCTGGACTTGATTGACTTTTTCCTTTCCCATCTTAGGGAAGTTTTCAACTATAATCTCTTCAAATATTTTCTCAGTCCCCTTTTTTTTTCTCTTCTTCTTCTGGGACCCCTGTAATTCGAATGTTGGTGCTTTTAATGTTGTGCCAGATATGTCTGAGAGTGTCCTCAATTCTTTTCATTCTTTTTGCTTTATTCTGCTCTGCAGTAGTTATTTCCAGTATTTTATCTGCCAGGTCACTTCTCCGTTTTTCTGCCTCAGTTGTTCTGCTATTGATTCCTTCTAGGGAATTTTTAGTTTCATTTATTGTGCTGTTCATCATTGTTTGTTTCCTCTTTAGTTCTTCTGTGTCCTTGTTAAATGTTTCTTTTATTTTCTCCATTCTGTTTCCAAGATTTTGGATCATCTTTACTATCATTACTCTGAATTCTTTTTCAGGTAGACTGCGTATGTCTTCCTCATTTGTTTGGTGTGGTGGGTTTGTACTTTGCTCTTTCATCTGCTGTGTGTTTCTCTGTCTTCTCATTTTGCTTAACTTACTGTGTTTGGGGTCTCCTTTTCGCAGGCTGCAGGTTCATAGTTCCCATTGTTTTTGGTGTCTGCTGCCAGTGGGTAAGGTTGGTTCAGTGGGTTGTGTAGGCTTCCTGGTGGAGGGGTCTGGTGCCTGTGTTCTGGTGGATGAGGCTGCATCTTTTCTTTCTCTTGGGCATGACTGCATCCGGTGGTGTTTTTGGTGTCTGTGAGCTTATTATGATTTTAGACAACCTCTCTGCTCCTGGGTGGGGTTGTGTTCCTGTCCTGGTAGTTGTTTGGCATGGGGCATCCAGCACTGGAGCTTGCTGGTCGTTGAGTGGAGCTGGGTCTTGGCGTTGAGATGGCGGTCTCTGGGAGATCTCTCACAGATTGCTATTACTTGGGGCCAGGAGGTCTCTGTTGTTCCAGTGTCCTGAACTTGGCTCTCCCACGTCAGAGGCTCATGCGTGACACCCGACCGGAACAGCAAGACCCTGTCAGCCACACAGAGATCCCAGAGGGGAGTTACTGCATGCCATGCAGGGCCACAGAGGATGGTCCAGGGTTTGGTCAGGTGGCAAAGACAGGAGTCAGAGGAAACTCTAGGCCAGAGCCTTGATGGGGTTTCTGAACTTGAGTTTACTGGGGAATAGCAGAGGAACTGCAGTTCTGGAAGGCTCGGTGTTGCAAGTTACAGGCCAGTCTGTGGAGAGTCAGAATGGGCTGTATTTATGGGGAAGGAACACACCTATTCATTCATCTCTTGATGGACACTCACTGCTATGAACATTGGGGTGCATGTATCTTTTTGAATTATTATTTTTGTTTTTTTTGGGAAAATACCCGGGAGTGGATTTGCTGGGACATATGGTAGTTCTGTTTTTAGTTTTTTGAGAAACCTCCATACCGTTTTCCAGTGTGGATGCACCAATTTACATTCCCACCGACAGGGTAGGAGGCTTCCCTTTTCTCCACATCCTTGGCAACATTTGTAATTTGTGGTCTTTTTGATGATAGCCATTTTGACAGATGTGAGGTGATATCTCATTGTAGTTTTAATTTGCATTTCTCTGATGATGAACGATGATGAGCCTCTTTTCATGTGCCTATTGGCCATCTGTATGTCTTCTTTCGAAGAATGTCTATTCAGATCTTCTGCCCATGTTTTATTTGGGTTGGTTTTTTTTTTTTGGATGTTGAGTTACATGAGCTGCTTATATATTTTGCTTATCGATCATATCCTTTGCAAATATTTTCTCCCATTCAGTAGGTTGTCTTTTTGTTTTGTTTATAGTTTCCTTTACTGTGCAAAAGCTTTTAAGTTTAATTAGGTCCCATTTGTTTATTTTTGCTTTTATTTCAAGAGGCACACTTTAGATCCAAAGACACAAATTGGCTGAAAGTAAAAGAAAAAGATAACATGAAAATGTAAGCTAAAAGCGTTAGAGTGTCTATACTAATATCAGACAAAAGACACTTTATTACAAACATTGGTACTAGAGACAAAGAAGGATATTTTCTAATGATAAAAGAGTCAATTCATCAGGAAAATAGAACAATTATAAATATATGTGCATGTAACAACAGACTCCCAAAAATCATGAAACAAAAGCTGACTAGACTGAAGGGACATATAGACAAAACTTCTGGAATGCAACTCAAGTAGTGCTTACAGAGAATTTTATAGGTATAAACGCCTATATTAAAAAAAGAATCATCTCAAATAAATAACCTAATTTTCTACCTTAAGAAATTAGAAAAGGAAGAACTAACTAAACACAAAGCAAGCAGAAGGGAGGAAATGACAAAGATTAGAGTGGAAATTAATGAAATAGAAAATAGAAAAACAATAGAGAAATATCAATGAAACCAAAAGCTGGGTCTTTGAAAAGATCAACGGAATTGACCAACCTTTATCTAGATTGAGCAAGAAAAAAAGAGAAGACTCAAATTACTAAAGTGAGTAACGAATGTGAGGACATTGCTACTGACCCTATGAAAATAACAAGGATTAGAAGGGAATAATATGAACAATTATATGCCAACAAATTGGATAACCTAGATGACATGGGTAAATCCCCAGAAAGATACAAGTACTGAAACTGTTTCAAGCAGGAATAGAAAATCTAAATATAAGTAAAAACATTGAATCAGGAATCAAAAAACTTCCCACAATGTAAGTCCCGTGACCAGATGACTTTGCTCATGAATTCTACTAAGTGTTTAAGGAAGAAGTAACACCAAGCTGTTGCAAACTCTTCCAAAAAATAGAAAGGAGGGAATTCTTAACAACTCATTCCATGTGGTCAGTATTACCCTCATACCAAAACCAAAGACGTTACAAGAAAAGAAACTATAGACCAATATCCATTATGATTATAGATGCATAAATACTCTCCAAAACACTGGGAAACCAAATCCAAATATAAAAGGGATTTTACACTATGACCAAGTGATATTTATCCCACGTATGCAAGATGGTGTCAATGTATGAAAATCAATCAATGTAATACATCATATTAATAAAGAAGAAGAACCCCATAATCACTTCAATAGACAAAGAAAAAGCATTTGACAAAATTCAAGACCTTTTCATTATAAAAAAAAAAAACACTCAACAAACTAGGAATAGAAGGGAACTTCCTTAACTTGGTATAGGGCATCTATGAAAAGCCCACAGCTAACACCATACTTGTGACTGAAAGCTTTCTCCCTAAGAACAGGAACAAGATGGGTGTCCCCTTCTTGCTACTTCTATTCAACAGTTAACTGGACGTTATTGCCAGGGCAGTCAGGCAAGTAAAAAAAAATAAAAGGTATCTAGATTGGAAAAGAAGAAGTAAAACTACCTCTGTTTGCAGATGACATGATCTTCTATGTAGAAAATCCTGAGGAGTTCTCACAGACACAGACACACACACACACACACACACACACACACAATTAGGGCTAATCAACAGGTCAGCAAAATTGCGGGACAAAGGATCAATATTAAAAAATCAATTGTATTTCTATACACTAGCAATGAAGAATCCAAAAGTAAAATAAAATAAAATAATTCCATTTACAAAAGAAATAAAAAGAATAAAATGCTTAGGAGTAAATTGAACAAAAGACGTGTAAGACTTGTACCCTAGGAAGTACAAAACATCACTGAAAGAAGTTAAAGAAGACTTAAATAAATGGAATGGCATCTCACGTTCATGGATTGAAAGACTTAATGTTGTTAAGATTACAACATTGATCTATAGATTGAGCACAGTCCCTATAAAAATCTTAGCTGCTTTGTTTTTAAAGCTAAAATTGACAAGCTTCTCCTAAAATTCACATGGAAACTCAAAATACCCAGAACAGGGCTTCCCTGGTGGCGCAGTGGTTGGGAGTCCGCCTGCCGATGCAGGGGACACAGGTTCGTGCCCCGGTCCAGGAAGATCCCACATGCCACAGAGCGGCTGGGCCCGTGAGCCATGGCCACTGAGCCTGCGCGTCCGGAGCCTGTGCTCCACAACGGGAGAGGCCACAACAGTGAGAGGCCAGCGTACAGCAAAAAAAAAAAAAAAAAAAAATACCCAGAACAGCTAAAACAATGTTGAAAAAGAAAAACAAAGTTGGAAGACTCACACTTTCCAGCTGCAAACTTATAATGCTTCAGAGCAACAGTAATCAAGATGGTGTGGTACTGGTATGAGCATAGACATATAGATCAATGGAGTAGAACTGAGATTCCAAAAATAAACCTTTACATTTATGATCCATTGATTTTCTGCAAGGATCCGAGACAATTCGATAAGGTATGAATAGCCTTTCCAATAAATGGTGATGGGACAACTAGATATCCATATGCAAAAGAATGAAGTTGGACCACTACCTCACATCATATGCCAAATTTAACCTAAAAATGGACCAAAAACCTGAATGCAAAAGCTAAAACTATAAAACTCTTAGAAGAAAGTATACACATAAATAAATCTTCATATTCTTGAATTAGACAATAGTTTCTTAGCTATGATAGCAAAAACATAAGTGATGAAAGAAAAAAATAGATAATTTTGACTTCATCAAACTAAGAACTTTTGTGCTTCAAAGGACACTATCAAGAAAGTGAAAAGACAACTCACAAAATAGGACAAAATATTTACAAATCATTTATCTGATAATGGACCAGTAACCAGAACATGTAAAGAGCTCTTACAACTCACCAATAAAAATCAAATAACCCAATTTTTTAAATGGGTGAAGTCTTTGAATAGATTTTTCTCTAAATAGGATATACAAATGGCCAACAAACACGTGAAAAAATGTTCAACACCGTTAGTCATTAGGGAAATACAAGTCAAAACCATAATGAGATACCATTCATACACACTAGGTTGGTAATAGGAAAGAAAAAGCAAAAGATAACAAATTTTGCAATAATGTGGAGAAATTAGAACCCTTGTACAAAGCTGTTAAGATTGTAAAATGGTGCAGCTCCTTTGGAAACCAATTTGGCCGTTCCTCAAAAAGTTAAACAGAGACTTACCACGTGACCTAGCAATTCCACTTCTACACATATACCCGAGAGAATTGAAATGTCCATGCAAAAACTTGTACACAAATGTTCATAGCACCATTATTTATAGTAGCCCCAAAGTGGAACCACCCCAAATATCCATCAATCAAAGAAGAGATAAACAAAATATGGTGTGTCTATACATATCCATAAAAGGAATGAAGTATTGACAAACAGGCTACAGCATGGGTGAACCTTGCAACATCATGCTAAGTAAAAGGAGTCAGACACAAGCTGCCACGTATTTTTTTACATTGAAGTATAGTTGATTTACAATGTTGTGTTAGTTTCTGGTATACAGCAAAGTGATTGAGTTATATACGTAAAAAGAATATATATATCCTTTTTCATATTCTTTGCCATTATGATTTGTTATAGGATATTATAGTTCCCTGTGCTATACAGTAGGACCTTGTTGTTTATCTGTTTTATATGTAATAGTTTGTATCTACTAATCCCAAACTCCTAATTTATCCCTCCCCACCACCTTTCCACTTTGATAACCATAAGTTGGTTCTCTACGTCTGTGAGTCTGTTTCTGTTTCGTAGATAAGTTCATTTGTGTCGTAATTTAGATTCCACTTGTAAGTGATATCATATGGTATTTGTCTTTCTCTGTCTGACTTGCTTCATTTGGTGTGATAATCTCTAGGTCCATCCATGTTGCTGCAAATCAAAATGCCACATATTGCATGAGTCTCTTTATATGAAAGGTACACAGTAGGCAAATCCGTAGAGGCAGAATGTAGATTAGCGGTTGCCAGGGGTTGGAAGGAGAGGCGAATAGGGAGTGACTGTTAATGGGTATGGGGTTTATCTTTGGGGTGATAAAATATTCTGGAATTAGATAGTAGTGATGGTTGCAGAACTTTGTGAACATTACTAAAAATCACTAAATCATACACTTTAAAAGGGTGAATTTTATGGTATGTGAGTTATATCTCAATAAAAATTAAATAATAGAAGTAACGTGCCTTTTATTCTCCGCTTTAAACCTTCTCCTGGTCCCCCTTCTGTTGGCTTGATTGTGGATTCCTTATTTTGAATGACCACCAGGGTGGACGGTTTGACAGTACGAATTGCCCACTCACTTCCATTCCAACCCTCTGTAGCGTGCCTTACTGCATGCTGGGGATTTGAAAGCTAAAGTCATTTCTCATTTTCTCTTATAGCTTGGATTCCATATGTGTCCTAGGTTTTGCCATGAAGATAACCTCCCTGAGAGATTTGCTAAGTGGAAGTGAGGCGGACACCATGCTTCTCATGACACACACAGTTGTAGAGTTTTGTTTCTCTGCAGCAGCATTTACAGTGGTCCCTGTATGAAGCCCTCCCTTCACGGGTGTTGAGGAACAGATCATGGGGCTTTTGTTTTGTTGAGGCTGTATGGTAATTGAGCAGGAGGTAACATACTTTTTCCTTTTTTAAAATTTTTATTTTATATTAGAGTATAGTTGATTTACAGTGTTGTGTTAGTTTCAGGTGTACAGCAAAGTGATTCAGTTATACATGTACATATATCTATTCTTTTTCAAATTCGTTTCCCATTGAAGTTATTACAGAATACTGAGTAGAGTTCCCCACACTATATTGTACGTCCCCGTTGACCATCTATTCTAAGTACAGTAATGTGTATATGTCAATCCCAAACCCCCGTTTTATCCCTCCCCACCACCTTTCCCCTTTGGTAACCATAAGTTTATTTTCTAAATCTCTGAATCTGTTTCTGTTTTGTAAATAAGTTCGTTTTTATCATTTTTTTACATTCCACATATAAGCGATATCAAAGGTATTTGAATTAAATTTTTCTATAGAATGCCAGATAGTAAATATTTGTGGCTTTGAGGGCCATGTGGTCTCTGTTGCAACTATTCAAGTCTGCCATTGTAGCATGAAAACCAGCATATACAATAAATAAATGAATGAGCATGGCAGTTTTCCAATAAAACTTTATTTATAAAAATTTGGCCCATGGGCCATAGTTTGCTTACCCCCTGTCCTAGAGCAATAATTGTGGTGATGGTAGTTTTATGATATTTTATTAGCTTTTTTGTTGCAGCAGAGGTAGTATTTCCTTCATCAGGTCAGTGCTATGGTATGTTCTAAACAGTTGACTTATGTTTTAGTAGTTGCTGTAGGGATTGCAAAATGCATGCTTAAGTTTTCACATTTTATTTAGAATCAGTGTTTTCCTACTTCGATGAAAATGTAGAAACCTTACGACCATATGGATCCCTCTCTCCTTTCCCCTTATACTATAGTTTTATATATTACATCTACCTATGTTGAGATCCCCATCATACAGTGTTATGTATTTTGCTTTCAACCTTCACGCATGCTTTAAAGAACTATGATTCGCCTATATTTTTACCATTTTTGTCTCCAGTTAACTTGTGCTCTTTCGTCTAGCTTCTTGAACGTATGGAATACAGTTATAATAACTGTTTTAATGAGTTTGTCTACTAATTCAATCATTTCTCCCTTCTCGGTCAGTTTCAATTGATTGATTTTTCCTGCTTCTTTGCTTTCCTGATATTTTTTAAAAGTAGATTCCAGACATTGTGAATTTTACCTTCTTGGGTGTTGGATATTTTTTTGCATTCTTCTAAATTGCTTTCCCTTTTTCTGGGATGTGGTTAAATTACTTAGAAACGGTTTGATTCTTTTGGGTCTTGCTTTTAAGATTTGCTAGGCAGGACTGGGCAGCATTCAGTTTAAGGCTCATTATTTCCCACTTTTGAGTCAACAGGCATCTGAGTACTGTACCTGATGCCCCATGAATTCTGAGACTTTCCACTCTGGCTGGTGGGAATGGGTGCTGTATCCTGCCTCGTATGAGTTGTAGGTCATCTTGTTCCTGATTTTCCCTCTAGCTACTCTTCACTCTCTTGAAAATCTCCTCAACCCCATGTCCTCATTGTCTTTTAATTGTACTCGCCTGACAGAACCCCACCCTGGATCAGTCTGGCACTCAGACTCATTCAATCTGTAGCTGCACGCATGGAAAAAAGTTCAGACAATGGCATATACAAAGTTAGATTGTCCAAGTTTACTGGGTCCTCAAAACTGTTATATAGTCATTCTCTGTGTCCTTAGATGTCTCTCCTGTTTTCTGCCAGAGTTATTTTCAAACTTCTCCATTTTCTTCAGCACTGCCCTCCACCAAGACACACGCACGCGCATGCACACACCACCTGCATTGAATTTGCAGGAAATAAACTTGTCATCATTTTCCTAGAGAAAACAGAAGGCATCAGACGGGAACTTCCTCAGCTTCTGACCACCAAACTTACTAACAGCCCTGATTTACTCCACCCGAAGACAGATCCGGTGAGTCAGTCTGTCAGAGAAGTCAGACATTTAACTGAGAGATGGACAAACCAGTGGGAGAAACTAGGGGAACTTGGACCTTTGCCCACTGCCACCAACAGAACCAGATTGGATCCCGGCTGCCACGCTTGGGACGGGCTCAGCGATGAAGTGCCTATTTGTTTGCTGGTTAGAAATTGTTCTCAACGCCTGGGAATCTTGTTCTCCCCTTGTGCATTTAAAGTGAGCCCAACATTTTCATGTGGCTCTTTCTCTCCAAGTTCTGTTTCAAGGGATGTCGGTCTCTCTCTACCTCTGAGGGGATTCTGGTTGTGACCCAACCTGCACCCTTCTGAGTTGCCTGAGGGAGGAGTGGAGTGTGTTTTCGAACAGACTCTGCTTTGGAAAGTTCCTTGCAGTCTGCCGTTTGCAATGCCCTGGCCTCATCAGAACGTCATGCTAGGGAGACTGTTACTCGTCACTCATTGACCTCCACGCTTGGTCAGGGGGCCGCTATGGAGGGAGGCGAGGTTGGGTGGAAGGGAGGAAAGAGAGCAGCCTGGGTGCCTCTTTGCTCATGGTGATGAGAAGGTTATGCCCTGGCCTTATTCTCCAAGAGGAATGATGCATTGCTTTATGCAGGTAACCTGATCGCTCCCCACAAAAGTGTGTTTAGACGCTGAGGTATAGGTGAACAAAAGAGATGTTCTTTTTTTTTTCTCCCATATGCTCCACTGATTCTTTTATTTTAATTTTTTAAAAATTTTATTGAAGTATAGTTAATTTACAATATTGTTAGTTCCTGCTGTACAGCAAAGTGATTCAGTTATACGTACACATATGTCCACTCCAAAAGAGATGTTCTTGCATTTACTAAAAGAAAGAAAGACAGAGAGCAAGCAAGCTGTGACTTCATCTAAGGCTCTATCTCTAAAATTCCTTTCAGCCTTCCTGATTGTTACACATGTTGTTTTCCAGCGCAGGAGGAAGGTTAAATCGTTGCCAAGCTCTCTGTTGCCGCTCTGATTCTTGCCCCTGGCATGGGTGATGATGGCAGTGGGGGATTTGGAAGTGGCTGGTGGGAAGAGAGGTGGGGAGGTGTTGTTTCCTTTGCCACCCACAGAGTCCCTGAATGTATTTCTCCTCTGATACCGGAGGGTTTGTGTCATCAGCAAAGCCCAGAAGAGAGATAACCAGAGTGGCTAAGACACAGAGAGCTTGGTCTTCTCTGTGACTCCAGTGACCATGGGCTACTCCCCAGGAAGCGTATTTGTTTCCTGGCTACTAATCCACAGCCTGCTGTACTGGGGGAAAATAATAAATGAGCCCAGAACGTTCTGTTGGGTTTTAGCTCATTAACTTAAAAGGCTGAGGTATAATTTCCCTGAGATTCTTACAGGCATGAACATCTGCTCACAGGAGCCTGCGACATCTGCAGCCCTTGTAGTCATTCTTTGCAAAGGACCATGGAGTTTAGAGAAAAATGAATCCACCCAGACACAGAGGGGACCTGGGAGAGCCACCTTTCTGGCTGAGAAGCCGGTTATTTTGTCCTGGGACGTGGGCAGCAGAGCGCTGCGAGCCCGTCCCCGAGGACGTGTGGAAGAAGACGGGTTCCCCCGGCCCCCACCCCGCCCCAGTCACGTGTCCACCCAGCCACACTTTCGGGGCCCCTGCTGCACGCAGGGTGCTTTCTCATTTGTGTTGTTGCCTTAACCTCTCACAGTGACTCTGTCGGCAGCCGTGATCTCTCTCCCCAGCAATGTTTACCTACGTAGACAGACAATTTTAGGAACACATACTGATTTGGAAAATCGCAAGCCCCGAATGTAAGTTTCTTGTCTGTACTCACAATCGTGTGGGGAGGAAGAAGAGTTAAATAGAGGCAGCAGCATGAAGAAGGCGCCCTGGATTGGGAATGGGGGACCTCCATTCTGGTCTCAAACCCTAGGGCCTTCCTACGTCCCTTGATTTCTTTGGGCCTCCTGTTTCTCATTTCTTTCTTTCTTTCTTCTTCTTCTTTTTTTGGCCGTGCATTTAACGGGATCTTAGTTCCCTGACTAGGGATCGAACCCGTGCCCCCTGCAGTGGAAGCATGGAGTCTTAACCACTGGACCGCCAGGGAAGCTCCCTGTTTCTCACTTATATAGTGAAGCGGTTGAGCTCAATTTTCTCTGTCTCTTCTGGCTCTCATGCTAAATAAATCAGAAGTGACTTCAGTCATGTAACATGAGCGTGTAGGAGGAAGGTGAGAAGGAACTGCATCAAAATGTTTTTAGCAGATACCTTTGGGTGGTAGGACTGTGACGGGGTGGTAGCTCTATTCTTTGGGGTTTTTTTTTTTTGCTTTTCTAACTCTTCTGTAATGTGCATGTATCATATTTATGGTCAGAAGGGCATTGTAGACATATTGAACAATTTGGTGAAAATGGCCCCTCCTTTTATTGCGTCATCTCCTTCTTCAGCTCAGCCTCCGTTATGGCCTCCAGACCAAATCACCACCTCCATTGAGGCTTCCCTGCATAACCATCGTCTCCCCAGATTATGCCCATGGCACTGCCTTAGACATGCTTCCTTTTAGACTTTATGGTGTATGTGTGGTGTATATACCCAATTAAATTTTTTTCAATATTGGGGACTGTGGCTCTTCTGCTGGGTTTTGTTTTTTTACAACCCTTGTAGCACTGCACATGGTAGGTACCTACGGTTACTTGTTGAAGGAGTGTCTGAGTGAAAGATGACAATGTCTTGGATCTAGGAAGTTTCTTCTCTTACTCAGCCAGCAAAACTGATAGGGCTTTGTGCTAGGGGCCAGCACAGGGGTCTAGAAAGTTCTATCCAATGTGGCCACTGTCCTTAGGAGCTTGTAGTCCAGCAGGAGAGATTATACACATATGTGAATGTCTGCAATTAAAAACAGTGTATAATTGGTACTGTAGGATGATGGGAATTTCAGAGCACAGGATCCCTGAGGAGGGAGAAATCCCCTCCAAGCAGACATTAGAGAAATCATACCTAACCTCTTTGGTACCTCACAAAACACTCCCTGGTCTCTGATTTCAGACACAGCTGTAGTGGATTGTTCCAGGCAAGCTCAGGGTCCCAGGCTGAGAGCATCCCACTTGGAGCCCGCACGTGTATCTTTCTGCCTCGGGTCTTTCCTCTCGTACTGCGGAGCTGGCTCAGTCCACATGCAAGAGCAGCCTGAAAGTGCGGAGAAGATACTGCTCTCCGGGAGCTGGTGGATAAAGGCTCCACCTCCACTTTGAAGGATGGACAGTTCTGAGAGGCATCCCGTGGCTGAGCGGATCCCTGTGGAATCAGCTCCCATGCCCATAGCAGTGATCTCAGTAAAGCATCCTTATGTTGGCTTTTCCTGCGTCTCTGTTCTACTCCTCACACTTCTTCACTCGATATCTGTACTCAAGCCCTTGTCTCAGACTGTCTGGGGGAGAGCCTAAGCTAAGGCAGAAGCCACCGTGGGATAGGAGGCATTTGAGCTGGAATGGTCCACAGGCAAAGACAAAGAGGAGGGGGAGGTTTTAGGTAGATGGCACATTGTGTGGAAGGCATGGAGAGTACAGTACTTATCTGGTGGAGCCGTTTTGAAGTTTCTTCGATCAAGAGGTGGAATCTCTTGTCCACTCTTTGAATCTGCACTGGCCTTGTGACTGGCTTTGTCCGATAAAGTGCTGCAAAAGTGAGTGACTTGGGAGTGTGGGCCTTAGGTGGCTCCGCCCAGTCTGCTCTCATTCTTCCAAGCCCGCCGCTGCTGTGTCTACAAGCCTGGACTAGGCTGCAGGAGGATAAGAGACCACATGAAGCAAAGGCAAGCAGGCTCAGTTGAGAAATCCTCTGGACCCAAAGTCCCAGCCAACCTGGCAGCTGACCACAGACACATGAGTGAGCATCGCTGGACCAGAAGAACCTCTCAGGTGAGCTCAACCCAAACAGCCAGTCTGAGGAATTGTGAGCTAAATAAATGGTGGTTGTTTTAAGCCACTAAGTTTTGAATGGTTTGCTTTGCAACACAAGCTAACCGATATGTCTGGTGGCAAATTGGGTCATCCTGATTGGCTAGAACATGGTCTTCATGACTTGAATTGGAGCCAAGTTGAGGTAGGCTTTTTTTTTTCTTTTTTTCTTTTTTTTTTTGCGGTACGCAGGCCTCTCACTGTTGTGGCCTCTCCCGTTGTGGAGCACAGGCTCTGGGCGCGCAGGCTCAGCGGCCATGGCTCACGGGCCCAGCCGCTCCGCGGCATGTGGGATCTTCCTGGACCAGGGCACGAACCCATGTCCCCTGCATCGGCAGGCGGACTCCCAACCACTGCGTCACCAGGGAAGCCCAGGGTAGGCTTTTTAAAAAAAATTTTTAAACTTATTTTTGCTGCATTGGGTCTTTGTTGCTGAGTGCAAGCTTTCTCTAGTTGTGGCAAGCGGGGGCTACTCTTCGTTGCGGTGTGCGGACTTCTCGTTGTGGTGGCTTCTCTTGTTGCAGAGAGCACAGGCTCTAGGCATGCGGGCTTCAGTTGTTGTGGCGTGCGGGCTTAGTTGCTCTGCGGCATGTGGGATCTTCCCGGACCAGGGAATTGAACCCGTGTCCCCTGCATTGGCAGGCGGACTCTCAACCACTGTGCTACCAGGGAAGTCCCTGGGGTAGGCTTTGAATGCCACCCTAAAGCGTGTGAAAGTAATTCACTGGGCAGAGAGGTGCTGTGGAATAGATGGTTGGCTGATGACCAAACATTTGTGTTCCACATTGCATAGTGTAGAGTTGTCGCTGGGAACAGACTGCCCAGCCAGGAGCCATGTTTCCCCAGCTCTCTTTTCACATGACTAGTTCTCTCCAGTGGGATGTGAGTGGTAGGGGTCTGTGTTGCCTCCAGGTTGAGATGGCTAGGTATGAAGTATGAGATCCTCCATGCTCTCTCTATGCCCCACCTGGCAGCTGGTGATATCAGCTCAGCCTCGAACACACAGGATGGTGGAACCTCAAGATGGATACAACCTGGATTCCTGAGTCTCCCTTTAGAGGAGAACCACTCAGCAGAGTGGTCCTTGCATGAGCAAGAAATAAACTTTTATCATGTTCTACTTTACTTTATCACGTTAAACTTTTAGGTCATTGAGATTTGAGGGTTGCTTGTTACAGCATCTGGCATTACTCACCCAGACTAATGTAGGCACCATTGCAAGCTTTTGAGTGGGGGTATTGGAACCCTCAAAGCAGTGATTTGGGGATGCTGGCTTTAGCAGCCAAATGCAAGGTAGAAAGCCTCCTGCAGTATTCTGGGTCTAAGGAGACAATAATCTGGATGTGGCCTTGGCCAGAAGAGCAAAGAGGATAGCACCAAAGTAGAGTCCTTTCAAGTTAGACACCTTCCTTCCAGGGGAGGAAACTAGTTACATCGTGGACATTCCCACATACACAGGAAAATACTTATGCCTAAATTGGTTTCCACCTGTTTGGTTGTGAATTAGAAAATGGGTCCTGGTATTTTAGGATTGGAATCTGAAAAGGCCAGTTTTTCAAAAATAAACACATCTGAAGGGTTTTTTTAAAGGATGATGATGATGATGATGATGGTAAAGCTTGACCCACCAGAGGGGCAGTATTCTTCCTGTAAGCCTGGGGATAAGTGGCACCTTCCTCCCCATGTGCTGCCGAGCTCCTAATCTAAACAAGATGGATGCCACTGTTTCACTGCTTAGTCCCTCGTGAGTGTGGAGACAGGTCCTCCTGAGGACATGTGAGGATCCTTTAGGAGTTGTCCTGGGGAAGATTTGGATGGATTTCCTTTTTTACCCTGTTCCCCCTGGGAGTAGCTCCACGCCTGTCCCCGGAAGTGTTTTGGGGCCACATGCTTCTGAGGGAGACTCAGCCCTTAGAATTGCTCCTTGGGACCACAAGCCATCCTTAGCATCTCCTAGCTGTGGCACTGCTACCAGCAGCTTGGCTCCCTTGTGCTGTCAGTGGCTTGGCCTAGCCTCTGCCCACCAGTCTCTGCCAGACACCCAAGGCCAGGTCTGTCCCAGGCAATGAAAACTTTGTAGGACATCCCTGACTCCATCTGCCTGTCTGGCTGGCCATTCGCCTATTGCCTGTGGCCGCACAACCGGACACCTGGCCTGTAGGTCCGTGATGTCGGCCCCTCCCCTGCTCCAGCCTGTTTGTCAAGTCTCCTTGGCCTGGTCTGCCCCAGCCGACCCAGATTTTGACACTCTCCCAAGGGCAGCTGTAGCTCTTCAGCTGTGCTTCATGGTGGCCTTGGAGTGCTTCCACCTCCCACCCAGTGCCCAGAGGCCCCTGGAATGTTGAGAGAGAGCGTTGCCCTAGAGTTGGCTCACCTCACACCATAACTAACCAGTTTAATGTAGCATGCAATCAACCTCAAACCAGCTTGACTCAGATTCTTAAAGGGCCAGTTCACCCCATGTCACCTAGCAGAACGTAACGTTAATTGTATTTAAGAACCTCTTTCTACCATTGAAGTGGGCAAAATGTGTCTTCAGCAACCCACAACAAAGCATCTACTTTAGGTCTTTAAAGGGTTGTGATATTCCTTTTAATATCTGAATTAATATGCCATCGTTATAATTCCTGTGTTTATCTTTTGCACTTGTTTTAAAAGCTGAACCTAAGAACAACACGAGGACTGAAATATTGGCCACCGCTACAATGGCAGGTTGGTTAATAATAATAATGATGATGGTAAACACTAACAAACATTTATTGAGCACTTGCTATATACCAGGCTCATTTAAAAATAAATTATATACACTGACTTATAGAATCTCCATGATATCCTTACCTTATGAGGTAGACATTATTATTCTCTCATTTTATAGATGAGGCTAAATAGTTTGCCCAACTTCAGAAAACACAGCAATTGGGTAGTCAGGCTTGGAATCGAGGTCATGTGGTACTAGAATTAGTGCTGTTAGCTCTAGGTCATCCTGCATCTCTCTGTGTGGCAGACAGACTCTATGTGGCTAGTTTTCCTCTGTTAATTCAATCTGGAAGCACTGGTGGTGGAATTTTCTTTTCAATAATTGAAAAAAATAATTGGGAGTTATTTATTGATTGATATTTTGTTTAATTACACCAAGAAATGTCAACTCTTCAAAGTAGAAAAATTAAAATAACTTTCTAGAATTCTGGAATATAAAATTCAACCACAGTTTTACCACCCTGACACAACCACTGTCAACACTTGAATATTTTATTCAGTATTTTTATTTTCAATGTTTTCTAGTGTCATACTAATAATGCAAGTAACTTTAGAAGAAACAGAGAATCGAAAAGAAGGAAATAAAAGTCACCCCAAGTTCTACGATATTTGCTTTTCCAGATTCTGTGTGTGTGTGTGAGGGTATTGGATCATATTGCTTTATAATCTGAGCTTATAATTTAGTTATGTTTTGTAAATGTCTTTCATGTAAGAGAATGTTCTTCCATGACACCTCTATTAGTCTCTGTTTCAGTGTAACAAATTACTGCATATTGAGTGGCTTAAAATAACACACATTTGTTATCTCACAGTTTCCATGGGTCAAGAGCCCAGGCCTGGCTTACCTTGAGCCTCTGTTTGAGGTCTCGCAAGGCTACAGTCATGGTGTAGGCCAGCTGTATTCTCATCTGGAGGCTTGATGAGGAAGAATCCACATCCCAGCTCATTCAGGTTGGTGGCAGATTTCATTCTCTTGAGGCTGTATGTCTGAGGGCCCCGCTTCTTTCTGGCTATTGGCTAGGGGCTGCTCTTGGGTCCTAGAGGCCACCCGTGGTTCCCCGCCATGCGGCTCTCTTAGGCAGCTCACAACATGGTGGTTGTTTCTTCCAGGCCAGCAAGAGAGTCTCTCCAGTGTGTGCTAGCAAGATCAGTATTCTATCTATGTCTATATCCACGTCTACATCTCTCTCTCTATCACTATTATAATCTAACCACACCAGTGACATCTCATCACCTTTGCCATTTTATTGATTGATTGATTGATTGGGCTGCATTGGGTCTTCCTTGCTGCGTGCAGGCTTTCTCTAGTTGAGGTGAGCGGGGGCAACTCTTCATTGCACTGCACGGGCTTCTCATTGCCGTGGCTTCTCTTGTTGCGGAGCATGGGCTCTAGGCGCACGGCCTTCAGTAGTTGCAGCACGTGGGCTCAGTAGTTGCGGCATGCTGGCCCTAGAGCGTGTGGGCTTCAGTAGTTGTGGCATGCAGGCTCTAGGATGTGCAAACTTCAGTAGTTGTGGCTCGCGGGCTCTAGACCACAGGCTCAGTAGTAGTGGCACACGGGCTTAGTTTTTCCACGGCGTGTGGGATCTTCCTGGACCAGGGATCGAACCCGTGTCCCCTGCATAGGCAGGTAGATTCTCAACCACTGCGCCGCCAGGGAAGTCTACCTTTGCCGTATTCTATTGGTTAGAATTTGCAGGTCCTGCCCACAGTCAAGGGGAGGGGATTATGCAGGGTGTGAACATGAAACTACCCTAGAATCTGTTTGCTGCACACTTTTTTTTTGGTTAAATTTTATTTTATCCTTGTTAAAGATTTTTTAACTCATTAACCAGTGAATATGGAATAACCAGGAATATGGTATAACCAGTTCGAAAGAAAATCCAAAGAACAGACATTTATAGATCAAGAATATTGGCATGAATGTGCCAGTGGAGACAAAACCAGCCTCTTCCACAGTGGGAGAGGTCAGCCACTTGAACCTCTGTGGGACGGGACAGGGCAGGATTTGCATGTCTCTAAGCAAGAGGTATTTCACATCGCTATCAGTTATACAATTTAAAGAGTTGTAAAATAGCTTCCGTGGAATCAGAGTCAGATAACATGGAAGGGGTGCCACACACCATTTAAAACTGAGCCATGCGAGTTCAGTTTTTTTGATGTGCAATCATTTATTTAACGAATCCATTATATTCGAACATTAGTGTTTCCATTTTGTCATTATAAAAACTGCAGTGATCACCCTTGTGGTTAAATGTTTTCAAAGACATCCTTAATTATTTCCTCTGCATGACTTATGAGACTTCGCTTGGTCAAAAAGTTCACACATTTTAAAGGCAACTGGTAGGGCTGCTAAATTGCTCCCTAGAGCAATTCCCCGCAGGGGTGTAGGAAGGTACAGGAGGCTATTTTAGTGAACTTAGCCGAGTTCATATTATTTGTAAAGTGCTAGAATCGTGCTGGGCACAGCGGAAGGCCATATGTAGATACAAAGTAAAACAAATAAAGAAAATCGAGTTGTTTCATCCTCACAACAACCCTGTGAGGTAGGTTAATGATAATGTTCGTTTTATAGAAGAGCAAGATGAGGCCAGAAGGGTTGAAGAGAAAGATGAGTGAATTAAATGCCCAAAGGCCTGGGCCGTGTCCCAGCTCCTTCACTTACCAAGCATCTGACTTTAAGCAAATGATTTTTCCTGTCTGAGTTTATTGTCTGCTCTGTCAAATGGGGCCAACATCAAGGGAGCTAATGCCTGGGTGAGAACTTGGAGGCTGTAGCCCAGTGATTCTTGCCCTTGGCCGCATAGTGGAATCACCTGGGGAGCTTTAACCAGCCCCCCCACCCCCCGCCCCGCCTGGGCCCCAGCCCCGGAAACACTGACGTCAGCGGCCTGCGCAGCGGGCGGTTTTTAAAGCTCCCAGGTGATTCCACTATGCAGGCAGGGCGTTTTTTTAAAGCTCCCAGTTGATTCCACTATGCAGGCAGGGCGGTTTTTAAAGCTCCCAGGTGATTCCACTATGCAGGCAGGGCGTTTTTTAAAGCTCCCAGGTGATTTCACTATGCAGGCAGGGCCGAGACCCACGACTAGAGCCGCCGCCACTTGCAAGGCATTATTTGTGTCTGCAGCCGAAGAAGCAACAGTCAGCTCCTGCTTGCTGCTCCGAGCTGTCAGGAAATGGCCCACTAGGGTCGGGCTGGAATCAAACCTCTGTCTTAAACTTCAGAGTCGACTCAGTCTGCTAAGTTAGTTTGGGAAATCATCAATTACCTGCTGTTTTACCCTCCGGTGTGGGTCCCTGGGCAGCGGGGCGTCTGCATCGGCCGTGCTGGCAGGGCTGCTTTCCGGTAGAGCCTGCTGCTGCTGCCGCTGTTTTTCTAGAAGCCAGAGCAGATCTTCAGCTCCCTGCTGCCTGTCACTCACAGCTGCCCGACTGAGGCCGAGGGACCAGACGCCTGGCTGTCCGCCACTGGAGCTGGGTAGCAGATTTGCTGAGGTGTCTTTGGGGCCAGGCCAGCCTTCCAGCTCGCTGTGAGGACTGGGGATGAATTTCTCTGAGCAGCCAAACGCAGCTTGAAATGAACGTGATCCGTCAGTGGAATGAAAGCCCCGGTCCGGTTACCCCAGCGTGACAGAGCAGACCAGTACCAGGCCCTGTCTTTCTCCTGCACCTGATAAATTGCAAAGAGGTATGTGTTTCGGCGATTTCACCGAGGTCACACACCACCCAGTGATTATGGGGGAAACTGGTAGTGTTGAGAAGTTTCCAGAGAAAGACAAGAGAACGGAAACTCATATTTAAGGGGGGCACTGTGTGGACAGTAGATGTGTCGTCTCATTGAATCTGAGCATTACAACCGCCACAGAAACGGGATGTGCTTCTCTGTCGCTTACAGGTGAGGAGATCGTGCCTCAGAGGTGAAGTGTCCTCGCGAGGTCACACACTAGCCAGTGACCGAGCCAGATTCACGTCTTGTCAAGCTGCATAGCGCTTGGTCTGTGTACACGATTCCTCAGACCGGGAAGGGGACTTCTGGATCCAGGGAGCTAGTTCTCTGTTGGTTTGTTTGCTTCTTGTGAGGATGAGTGTCCGTGGGGCCCATCCTTGGCCCAGTTGTGAAACATCAAAGGTTGCTTTTCTCATGGTTCAGCTTCCCTGCTGAATTCATGGAGGTAATGTCAGCTGCTGTAACAAAGAAACCCGTCAGTCTCGGGGGCTTAACACAGGCGACATTGGTGTGTGGCTCACACAAAGCCCAGCTGGCCACGTGGGGAGGGAGTTCGGCTCCACGGGGTCATGCAGGGCCCCAGATCCCTTCCACCTGTGGGTCTGCTCTCCTGGGCTTCGCTGTTGCCTGCGAGATCCTCTGCCTTTGGAAGGCAGGCGGGGGAGGGGAGCTCAGGGGCTCCTGGAGGAGGTTCTGTGGGCCAGACGAGGCCGAGTCGTCCACGTTTCTGTCCACATTACGTTAGCCAGAACTCAGTCACTTGTCAATGCCTAATGCAAGGGAGGCTGGGAGATGTATCCTGCTGTGTGCCAGTGAAGACAGGAAAGGGATTTGGCGACCAGGTCGCAGCCTTGGCCATAGCCCTGCATGCCCCTGGGGATCTCTTCCTCCTGAGCCCTCCCTCTTGAGCCTCCCTGTGCCCTCTCCAGAACCCATCCTGTGCTTCGTGTACGCTCTCCTCGGGTTGACAAGGACCTTCTACCAAGTTTCTGCCTAGGATGCAGACACTGGGGCAGGGGCATCAAGGGTTCCTGGCCACGGTTTTGCTGAAGGTCTTCACGAGGCACCTGGGCCACAGTCCGTGGGCCTCTCACCAGCTGCGTGGCTCGCCTTCCTGCCAGCCCTTCTGAGGAGGGAGCCAGTAATGTAGGTTGCCGACCCTTGCCTTAACTCTTCATTTGTCTAATGATAATGAATGTCGGCGTCTCTGAATCCGAAAGCCCTGGCCGCTTTTCCTGCAGGGTCTCCTCCTCGATGTGTTTTCTTTTTCCTCAGCTCTGCAAGCTTCGGACCCCAGGGGGAAGATGAGTTTTGCAGTGATGGACGGTAGGGATTTTCCTCACCTGCCAGTTCTGACATCCCAAGTCAGCAGGATCTGTGCAGCCAAGATACATGATTTAGAGGCGCTCCATTCAGATGAGAAATGTTCCCTTAGCGTGTTCATGCTCCTCTGTGGTCAAGGACACCTCTTAACAGAATTCCTTCAGAACAAGCATGGGCAGGAAAGGCGCCATGTGGAGTGAGAGTTCTTTGGTCGTCTCCCTTCCGCGGGAGAAGTGCTCCCACACCCTTTCCCACTGTAACCCCAGGATGAGTACTTAGCACTCAAACCTTCGTGCTGCCGCCCTGACACCTGGCAGAACCACTCGGGCTAGCCCAAGCAAAGTCGACCGAGGAAGCTACTTTCGATGGCTTCTAGGAGACCTGTTAGCATTTGAGCAGAGAAGGTCTTGGCCCAGAAAGTTTGGTGAGCTTGCAATCCCTGGCCAAGGTTGGGGAGAGACAGGGCCGTTGGTGAGGGGAGCCAGGCCCTGTCACACCGTGGCTTGCAGCCTGGAGAAGGAACAGTGTTGGCCCGGGTGCCTGTCACCAGGTGGCGCGGACAAAGGTCGGAGGCTTTAAGCAGTCAGCTCCCCCTGCCCGGCCCTCACCGAAATCAAGCCTGTGGGAACGGCAGCCACCCCCAGTCCTACTCGCCTTTTGTCTTAGGATGGGTTCCCTAAAGCACACCCTGGCCTGAGGCTTCATGGGACGGTGCTGTATTTAAAGACGGGGAGGGGAGTGGGAAGTGGGGCTGGGGAGGGAAGGGGGCCCGGCAAGGGCGAGGCAACTGGCACAGCCCATGGGGATAACTGACTCACGCCTGCAACGGTGCTCTGGAGTTTGTGTCCGCATTAAGGGACAAGAGGTATTTACAGCCTATACCCGTCAGTACGTCACCAATACACTGTCTCTGGGCAGCTCATTGTCGATGATCAGAGCAGCCCGCCAAACGAGACACAGGTACTGGTGATTGGGTGGGAAAGCGCACCAGGTGCCATGTGCCAAAATGGGGAATAGTTCTGAGGGCGTGTGGGAGGATGAGTGACATCACCGGCTTTGTGCCCAGTCGGAGGCTGCTTTTCCCTCACGGAACAGCCGTTAATAGCAACTTTAGCCTAAGAGCACAGAGTGAGTTTGGCCTGGGTTGGGGAGATGCTTTGTTGTAGGTGTGGGGTTTCCCAAGCCCCTCTCTGTATAGGGCAGTGGCCCGGCACGTGGAGCCAGGCCATTAGAAACTTAGAAGCATTTTCAAAGGAAACTTCAACTTAATTCACATTCCTTTCACTGTGGGAAAGGGACTCAGATCTGATACTTCATAGCCTTTTAAGCTGAGCTTGCACTCTGGGGGTGGGAATCTGTGTGTGTGTGTGTGTGTGTGCGCGCGCGCGTGCGCGCACGTGTGCACATCAGCAGTCCACGTTGACGGTGTCTGGGCTGGCACTCCTCTCCACGCAGCCCCGTCTGCAGAGCCATTCGCCTCTTGGACCCAAGCCCTGCAGCGTCCCTCCTCAGAACTCTCGTAATGCCTTGTGAGCATTTCTGTCGTTGCCTGAACCACATTATTTTACAAAGATTTGTTTATATGTCTGTGTTTTTTTAAATGAAGAATAGTTGATTTACAATGTCGTGTTAATTTCTGCAGTACAGCAAAATGATTCAGTTATACATATATATATACCTTCTCTTTTGTATTCTTTTCCATTAGGGTTGATCGCAGGATATTGAATATAGTTCTCTGTGCTATACAGTAGGACCTTGTTGTTTATCTATTCTATATAGAATAGCTTACATCTGCGAATCCCAAACTCCCCCTCCATCCCTCCCCCAATCCCCTCCCCCTTGGCAGCCACAAGTCTGTCCTCTCTGTCTGCGAGACTGTTTCTGTTTCGTAAATAAGTTCACTTGTGTCATATTTTAGATTCCACATATAAGTGGTACCATATGGTATTTGTCTTTCTCTTTCTGACTTACTTCGGTTGGTATGAAAACCTCTAGGTCTATCCATGTTGCTGAAGATGGTATTATTTTGTTTTTACTTATGGCTGAGTAGTATTCCACTGTATATATGTACCATATCTTTATCCAGTCATCTGTCAATGGACATTTAGGTTGTTTCCACGTCTTGGCTATTGTAAATAGTGCTGCTATGAACATAAGAGTGTATGTATCATTTTGAGTTATAGTTTTGTCCAGATATCTGCCCAGGAGTGGGACTGCTGGATCATATGGCAATTCTTACGTGTCTGTCGTAATCAGTACGCTGAGCTCCTTGAGAGCAGAGTCTACATCTTATATTTGTCCAAGCTCTAGCCCCCAACTTGATGTCTGGATGTAGGGTAGGTGCTGAATGAATGAATGGTGTGGGAGAACTGAAGAGTTACCCAAGGAAAAAGCCAAGGTCATGAGGCCAGAACCATGACTGAAAGGGAGACAAAAGGATGACGAGAACTGGAATCGGTAAATCCATGAGACCAGGATGTGGACCAATAGGAAGCCTCCGCCACTGCTTGTGGGAGAACGGCTGAATCTAGACTTCAGTATCACCACGTAGACCTGCCCATGTGCACGCCCTGCAAGCAGCAGTCCCGTTCCACAGCGTGTGCCCTAGAGAAGCTCTTGCACACGCGCACTAGGAGGTGTGTGCAAGAACGTTCATGGACGCGTGACAGCTGCAAACTGGAAAAAACCCATGTGTCTGTCAACAACAGACTGGATGAATGGGTTGTGGTAGCACAGTGCATATAACGGCCTACTATACAGCAGTGCAAAGGAGGGAACTGCAGCTACCTACATCAGCGTGGCCGAATCTCAAAAATTAGATGGTGCTGGGGAGACGTAAGTCACAGAGGGAGTCATGCAGAATGATTGCATTTGCCTGAAGTTCAACAAAGGGGAAATGAAAAAATTAAGAATAACTGCACAGATGATAAAAAATAGAAAGCAAACCAAGAGGGAGATTAATACACAATTAAGGATAACAGTTACCCCTGGTGGGGGTGGACAGGATAGTTCAATTATAGATGGACATGGGAGTGCAAGGGCTTCTGGGGGAGGATAAAGTTTGAATTCTTAGGCCGTTTGATGGTACATAGGTTATCAGTTCATTGCTCCTCTGTGGACTGTACATATGTTTTATACATTCTTTTGTATGTGTACATTTTTATTGATACTTTATTTAAAAAAAAGAGAGTTCTGAAGCATCTCTCCTCTCCAAATTTTCACACAAAAAGAAACACTTCCAAATTACGAATGGCGCCATGAAAAGCAAGGGATATTCTACAAGAGCGCTCAGCTGCCAAGAGGTCAAGCTACTCATTTCTTGAAGAGTTACTGGGAATTTCTCCCCTTTTAGAAGCTCAGTGTGGAAGCATGGGTGGGAGGGGAGCTTGGGACAAAACAGTATTGTTTCCATGAGCGCATTCACCTTTCCTTCTGGTAAACCATGGGTTGGCAAACTGGCCTGCAGGCCAAATCCTGCCAGCCATCTGTTCCTGTAGATAAAGTTTTATTGAAACACAGCCCTGCTCACCCATTTACACATGGTCTATGGCTGCTCTCATGCTGCAGTGACAGTATTGAGTAGTTGCCACAGAGACTGTACAAGGCCCACAAAGCTGAAAGTATTTACTGTCAGGCCGTTGAGGAAGAATGTTGCCCACATTGCAGGCAGCAGGTCCCTGAGTCCACGGTGTGTGAGGCAGCGGTGCTCAAGCATTACCGTATATAGGAATGACCAGGGGGCGGGGCCCGTGCTTCTGCATTTCTAACAAGCTCCCAGGTGATGATGATGCCCCTGGTCCAGGGACACACCTCCTGCCTGTCCTTCATTCCAGAAACATTTGTTGAGTGTCTTCAATGTGCCAGGCCCTGGGGACACAGAACTGAGACCAAGGCAGCACCTGAGTTCGGAAATTTCTTTTAAAAGGGAAGGCAGAGGGGCTTCCCTGGTGGCGCAGTTGTTGGGAATCCGCCTGCCAATGCAGGGACACGGGTTCGAGCCCTGACCCGGGAGGATCCCACAGGCCCTGGAGTGGCTGGGCCCGTGCGCCACAACTACTGAGCCTGTGTGTCACAGCTGCTGAAGCCTGTGGGCCTGGAGCCCATGCTCCGCAACAAGAGAAGCCACCGCAGTGAGAAGCCCGCGCACGGCAACGAAGAGCGGCCCCCACTCGCCACAACTAGAGAAAGCCCGTGCACAGCAACGAAGACCCAATGCAGCCAAAATAAATAAATAAGTAAGTAAATAAATAAGTAAATAAATAAGTAAATAAATAAGGCAGAAACCCTCGAAAGGGACTTAATTCTGTATTAGCAGCCAGGACAAAATGTTGCCCGGAGGAGGGAGGCATCTCTTCCTGGAGTAGTCAGGGATTGCTTCCTTGAGGAGGTGGCATTTGAGTGGGGCTTGAAGGAGAAACCATGCACTTGAAGCAAAGCAGTCGAAGTGAAAGGAAAAGCAGGTGAGGCCATGATCATGGGGGCAGAACTGGCATGTTCTAGAATGTCAAGTTCAGTTGGTGTTGGTTGAGCTGCTGGAACTCACTGACCATCTCTGAACCTCATGGTAACCTCAGCGGGCTTCCTCGCCTTCCCTCCAGCAAACCTTTCCTGAGAACTACCAGAAGAGGCTAGCTCTCTGCCCTTTGCCCTCTCTCCGATGACAGAGGTACTCATGAGCCCTGAAAGGCACAAAGTTCCTGCTGTGGCGCGGGGGGGATAGTAGAGGAGCAGTACGAGCTGGAGGGCCCGGCCCTGAGGCTGCAGCACGGAAGCGAGGGCCCTCAGCTCCGCCTCAGAAGCCCGGACGAGGACGAGGGCTCGGGCTACAGGGCTGCCTCCGGCTGTGGAGAGCCAGGGTGGGCCTCTTCTCTACCTGTTCACCACTCCCGGGCCCTTCCGCTGCGGCAGGTCACGATCCCAAAATGTCAAGGTTAGGAAGCACATGGAAGACCCTTTGGCTCACCCTCGTCATGGTGCACATGGCAGGATCAAACACCTGCGCGGGGGCTGTGCCGAAAAGTTATTATTTGATCCTTAGTGAGTCTGCTAAGGCCCCCACCTGCTTGTTGGTGGGGAAAAACGTACATGAAATGTCCAATCTGGTTTTGATGTAGTCAGTTGCGATCATGTAAATGGGCCTTTGAGGAGATATTCAGACTTTGAATTGGTGAAAACTTTGGCTCTCACAGCGCTTTCCCAACTCCAGGAGGAAAGGGGCTTGGGCAGGTTCCTTAGCCTCTTGTGGACACTAGACCAATGTCTTTTTTGCTGGTGCAACTTGGGCTCGGACCATTCTCTGGGGGTGGTCAAGGCCTGTGGCCCTCCCGGGATGACTAGGCCTCCCTGGGGCTCCTGCTGGCTGCAGCCCCCTGGGTACCTGTGGATGCCTCTGTGCAGCCCCCTGCAGGGTGACCTTGTCCTGCCAAGGTAGGCTCGTAGTGGGCCCTCTCGCTCTTAACTTAGGTGTCATACCCTCCCGGGAACGAAGGCAGCTTGGGGAGACCAGAGACCCCTGTGCTCAATCCCATTACCTCCCAGTTGACTCTAAGGTGACTGTTTGAGGTTGGTCTGAGCCCCTCTTGTTTCTCAGTGTGGCTACTGCACGTTCCAGAAAGGGGCGCTCAGGACACACCCCTGTGACTGCTTGCTCACCTCACACTCTCCTACTTTTCAAAATTCGTAGGCTGGGAAAGGGGTAGGCTTTTATTTCCCTTTTGTCATGTTTCCTTCTTCCTGACTCCAGCTATGCCTTCATGGCAGACAAAGGTCTCCCCTCTTCCACCATAGTAAAAACCCAGAAGCAGAGTCGTCCAAGTTCATTTGCTGACTGGCTCCAAGAGGTGACAAAGGATTCTGGAAAATCTTTCCTGAAGACCATCTCTTGGCTTGCAAGCCCCTTGCCTGCTGCATATTTCAGTTTTGTATGTCAAAAGCCAAATATTACTTTGATCTTTCTCACCACATTCCCTCTATAGGAAAATAATCTCTCACCCTGCCCCACCCCATCTCGCAGTAGATAGAGGCCTTAGGCTGACCAGGGCAAGGTCATGTCCTTGAAGAGGCACAGGAAAAAATGTGCCCTAAAATTGTGGGAAAAAAATTGTCCTGGTGGTCTATACGAGAGGCAGCTGAAGGTCATAAAGGTTATCTGTAGGCCCCTCATTTCCCAGCTACTGGGAGCTTTGGCTGATAACTCAGAGCTGCTCCTGTCTCTGCAAGCTCTGCCCCTCCCTTACTTAAACCTCTCCCCCAAACCCCCACGACCTTGATCAGTCACTGACTGGCATGGGGGTAGAAAAGCCTTCTGGAATTCTGACCGACTTGGTGGTGCTGTTTGTGATCCAGAGCTCATCATAGGATCAGGCTGAAGCCAGTCTCCAGTAGAGACCACATCGTTGCTTAGCTTCCCTCGCCCACATCCTATCCTGCTCCCCCCACCCAATCATTTGCACAGAGATCCTCATCTCAGGCTCTGCTTCTAGGGAACATGACCTAAGACCAATTTTCTATTGCTGCCTTAAAAATTACCACAAACTTGGTGACTTAAAGAAGACAATTTTAGAAACTTACAGTTCTGTAGGTCAGAAGTCTGACATAAGTTTCCTTGGGCTAAAATCAAGGTGTTGGCAGGGCTGCATTCCTTTCTGAAAGCTCTAGGAAAAAATCAGTTTCTTTGATTTTTCTTTATTTTATTTTATTTTTTAGCTTCTAGAGGCTGCCACATTCCTTGGCTTGGGGCCCTCTTCCATCACCTTCATCACATCTCTCTGACCATTCTTCCATCCTCACATATCTGTCTCTCCGTAGTTGGAAAAGATTTTCTACTTTAGGGGCTCATGTGATGCTATAGGGCTCACTTGGACAATTCAGGATAATCTTCCCATCTCAAAATCCTTTGAGTAACCTTAATCACATCTGCAAAGTTCCTTTTGCCATGTAATGTAACATATTCATAGGTTCCAGGGATTAGTGCACAGACATCTGTTGTGTGTTGAATTATGTCTCCCCCAAATAGGTTGAAGTCCTAACCCCAGTACCTGTGAATGTGACCTTATTTGGAGATAGGGTCTTTGCAGATGATCAAATTAAGATGAGGTCATTAGGGTGCGTGCTCATCTGATATGACTGTGTCCTTACAAAAAGGGGAAATTTGGACACAGACACGTGCACACACACACAGGGAGAACAACCATATGAACACGAAGGCAGAAATCAGGGTGATGCATCTACAAGCCGAGGAACATCAGAGATTGCAAGTAAATGTTTTCTCCTATTCAGTAGGTTGCCTTTTCATTATGTTTATGGTTTCCTTTGCTATGCAAAAGGTTATAAGTTTAATTTGTTTATTTTTGCTTTTACTTCCTTTACTTTAGGAAGTGGATCAAAAAAGTATTGCTGCAATTTATGTCAAAGAGTGTTCTGCTTGTATTTTCCTCTAGGAGTTTTATAGTATCCAGTCTTACATTTAGATCTCAAATCAATTTTGAGTTCTTTTTTTTATATGGTGTTAGAGAATGTTCTAATTTCGTTCTTTTACATGTAGCTGTCCACTTTTCCCAGCACCACTTATTGAAGAGACTGCCTTTTCTCCATTGTGTATTCTTGCCTCCTTTGTTGTGCATTAATTGACCATAAGTGCATGAGTTTATTTCTGGGCTGTCTATCCTGTTCCACTGATCTATGTGTTTATTTTTGTGCCAGTACCATACTGTTTTGATGACTGTAGCTTTGTAGTATAGTCTGAAGTCAGGGATTCTTCTTTCTCAGGATTGTTTTGGCTATTCAGGGTCTTTTGTATTTCCATACATATTTTAAAATTATTTGTTCTAGTTCTATGAAAAATGCCATTGGTATTTTGATAGAGATTGCATTGAATCTGTAGGTTGCCTTGGGTAGTATGGTCATTTTAACAATATTGAGTCTTCCAATCCAAGAACATGGTGTATCTTTCCATGTGTTTGTGTCATCTTCCATTTCTTTCATCAGTGTCTTACAGTTTTCTGAGTACAGCTCTTTTGCCTCCTTAGGTGGGTTTATTCCTAGGTATTTTATTCTTTTTCGTGCAGTGATAAATGGAATTATTTCTTTAATTTCTCTTTCTGCTACTTCATTGTTTGTGTATATAAATGCAACATATTTCTGTATATTTATTTTGTATTTTGAAACTTTACCAAATTCATTGATGAGCTCTAGCAGCATTCTGGTAGCATCTTTAGGATTTTCTATGTATAGTACCATGTCATCTGCAAACAGTGACAATTTTACTTCTTTTCCTGTTTGGATTCCTTTTGGATTCCTTTTATTTATTTATTTTTTAATTTTTTTTTTAATAGAAGTATTTACAATGTTCTGTTAACTTCTGCTGTACAGCAAAGTGTCTCAGTTATACACATATATACATTCTTTTTTATATTGTTTTCCATTATGGTTTATCCCAGGATATTGGGTATAATTCCCTGTGCTGTACAGTAGGACCTTGCCATTTATCCATTCTATATGTAATAGTTTGCATCTACTAAGCCCAAACTCCCATTCCATTCCTCCCCCACCCCCACCCTGGCAACCACAAGTCTGTTCTCTTTGTCTGTGAGTCTGTTTCTGATTCATAGATAGGTTCATTTGTGCCATATTTTAGACTCCACATATAAGTGATATCATATGGTATTTGTCTTTCTCTTTCTGATGTACTTCACTTAGTATGATAATCTCTAGTTGCATCCATGTTGCTGCAAATGACATTATTTCATTCTTTTTATGGCTGAGTAGTATTCCATTGTATATATGCATCACATCTTCTTTCTCCATTCATCTGTCGATGGACATTTAGGTTGTTTCCATGTCTGGGGTATTGCGAATAGTGCTGCTATGAACATAGGTGTGCGTGTATCTTTTAGAATTATAGTTTTGTCCAGATATATGCCCAGGAGTGGGATTGCTGGATCATATGGTAATTCCATTTTTAGTTTTCTGAGGAACCTCCAGACTGTTTTCCATAGTGGCTACACCAACTTACATTCCCACCAGCAGTGTAGGAGGGTTCCCTTTTCTCCACACCCTCTCCAGCATTTGTTATTTGTAGACCAGTTCAAAAAGATACACGCACCCCAATGTTCATGGCAGCATTATATACAATTGCCAATATATGGAAGCAACTGAAGTGTCCACCAGCAGAAGAATGGATAAAGAAGATGTGGTGTATATATATATATATATGATGGAATATTAATCAGGCATAAAAAAGAAGGAAAATTTGCCATTTGCAGCAACATGGATGGACTCAGAGGGCATTATGCTAAGTGAAATAAGTCAGAGAAAGACAAATACTGTATGATATCACATGTGGAATCTAAAAAATACAACAAGGTAGTGAATATAACAAAAAAGAACCAGACTCACAGTTGTAGAGAACAAGCTAGTCGTTACCAGTGGGGAGAGTGAGGGGAAAGACATTATAGGGGTGGTGGGGTGGTAGGCACAAACTGTTGGGTGCAAGGTAGGCTCAAAGATGTATTGGGCAGCACAGGGAATATAGCCAATATTTTGTTACAACTGTAAATGGAAAGTAAGCTTTAAAAAATGTATAGATTTTTTTAATTAAATAAAGGAAGAATAAAAGATTGACAGATAACCACCAGAGGCTAGGAGAGAGTCCTGGAACGGATTCTTCCTCACAGCCTTAACAACCTAATGTATATTTGGGGTTGCTAATATCCTACCTGTGCTACCAGGCCCACGAATTTGGAAACAACTAGAAGGCGTCCTGGAATCAAGTAGTGGCCTACCTGCAGCTCACATGACTCTGAAAGGACATCATGAGTTGGGGAGAACTTGCCATAGACGTTGGCCTAGAGTGTGTCTGCTGTCAGAGACTGGTCTCAATTCCACAAGCCTAATCCTCCTGAGTGAAGGAGGAACAGAGATTTGGAACTCCATTAAGGGGTTAGTGGCCAAGCTGTGGGGATGGGGTAGGAGGATGGAAGGTGAGGATGAGGATTGATTGTTCTTTGAGACAAATCGTTCATAGCTTAGTTAAATACTAACCCCCCAAAATAGGTGAAGCCTCAGAACAAGGCTGTGGTTTATGTTTGGGGTAAATAAATGAGGCATCTAAGTGGAAGAAATAAAGAAGGTCAAAGACCCAAGGACAGTTTTTTTTTTTTGTTTTGTTTTTTTTTTTTGCGGTACGCGGGCCTCTCACTGTTGTGGCCTCTCCCATTGGCTCCGGACGCGCAGGCCCAGCGGCCATGGCTCACGGGCCCAGCCGCTCCGCGGCATGTGGGATCCTCCCGGACCGGGACACGAACCCGCGTCCGCTGCATCGGCAGGTGGACTCTCAACCACTGCGCCACCAGGGAAGCCCCCAAGGACAGTTTTTTAAAGATAATTTAATATTCTGAAATGCACTCATGCCTCACACTGCACAATAACACACTTACCTCTCGGGCTTTGACTGTGCAACCATGTCCATTTGTGTGGTAAGTAGCTTTTCCTGCTCCAGCTGACCTTTTGTTCTTTTCATCTCCAGGTCTGAACTGCGCCACTCTGTCCAAACAAAAATGTAAAAAGAAGAAAAACAGAACAAAAAGCAGAACTGAGTTATTTTACTTTCTTGCTCATGGTAGTATGAATGTATTGAGGCTGAATGAAAACTCCATTCTGGGACAGGTGGTAAATGATGAATGGGAGCAGCAGTGCTAGACAGGCGTCCTCTGGAAGGGGCTTGGTTGCCAAAACCATTAGGAAGTCCCTGTGGCTCCTTAGCCACCGTGTCTTAACCTTGTTATGCTATAGGTAGAAAGGCATTTCACTGCAGACAGGGGCGTTTGAAGTCATTGGATAATCCTGGTAGGTTATTACCATAAGGTGTAGTGCACACTTGGCCCCTGTGTTCAATCTTTCCTTATGAAATAAAAAACAGACAAAGGTTTTAGTCTTAGTTCCATTACTTATTAGCAGTGTGATCTTTGTCTGGTAGGGCTGTATTTTCCAAAGATGCTGCAGCAATATCTTCCATCCCACATGCTCTTCCAAAACCTTGCCCCTCCACCACCCCCATCAGAAGATCAGAAGGTGGAGTCTAATTCCCCTACACTTGGATCTGGGTGGACTTGTGACTATTTCCCCAAATAGAATGTGGTAAAAGTGATACTGCATGACCTCTGAGGTTAGGTTATAAAAAGATAATGCAATTTCTGCTTGGTTCTTTTTGACACACTCATGTTTGTAAGCCAGCCACCATGCTGTGAGGAAGCCCAAGTAGCCTGTGGAGTCGTGGTCCAAGTGGAGAGGAATTAAGGCCCCTGACCCATAGTCCTGACTGAGTTCCTAATCAACAGCTGACAACCGCTTACTAGTCTTGTGAATGAGCCATCTTGAAAGTAGATCTCCCAGCCCACTGTTGAACTGATCCAGCTGATACCACTGAGAACAGAGGTGATCCATCCCTTCTGACTCCTTGCTGAATTGAAGATGATTTGAGGTCAAAAGGAAATTATTGTTATTTTTTAAGCCACTAAGTTTTGGGATGGTTTGTTGCACAGTAATAGGTAACTGCAACATTTGGGACCCAAAAGACCTACATTTCAGAATATATTCTATAGACACACAATCATCGGTATATAAGTAGATCTAGAAAGATGTACTTGTGTCTTGCCTGCAGGGGAAAAAAACTCTTGAAGCAGCCAGAACACCAGTCAACAGAAAAATTGTTGCATAAATTGTGTATCCTATTCACAGTGCGTAGGCTGTGCAGTTTTTACAAAGAATTATTTAGATCTACATTAGTTGCCTTAGAAGGATGTCTGTGATGTATTGGTTTTTTTCCTGTTTGTAAAAAAATTTTTATTGGAGTATAGTTGGTTTACAATGTTGTGTTAGTATCAGGTATACAGCAAAGTGAATCAGTTATACATATATATATATATATATATATATCTCCACACGTTTTTAGATTTTTTTCCCATATAGGTCATTACAGAGTATTGAGTAGAGTTCCCTGTGCTATACAGTAGGTCCTTATTATCTATTATCTCTTTTACATATAGTAGTATATAAAAATGTCAACCCCAATCTTCCAATTTACCCCTCCCCCCATTCCCTCCCCAGGTAACCATAAGTTTGTTTTCTACATCTGTGTCTCTATTTCTGTTTCATAAATAGTTCATTTGTACCTTATTTTAGATTTCACATATAAGTGATATCATATGATATTTGTCTTTCCCTGTCTGACTTCACTCAGTATGACAATGTCTAGGTCTATCCATGTTGCTGCAAATGGCATTATTTCGTTATTTTATGGCTGAGTAGTATTTCATTGTATATATGTACCACATCTTCTTTATCCACTCCTCTATCAACAGACATTTAGGTTGCTTCCATGTCTTGGATATTGTAAATAGAGCTGCAATGAACATTGTGGTACATGCCTCTTTTTGAATTATGGTTTTCTCTGGATATACACCCAGTAGTGGGATTGCTGGATCATATGGTAGCTCTATTCTTAGTTTTTAAGGAACCTCCATACTGTTCTCCATATGGTTATACCAATTTACATTCCCACCAACAGTGCAAGAGGGTTCCCTTTTCTCCACACCCTCTCCAGCATTTATTGTTTGTAGATTTTTTCATGATGGCCATTCTGATTGGTGGGAGGTGATACTTCATTGTAGTTTTGATTTGCATTCCTCGAATAATTAGTGACGTGGAGCATCTTTTCATGTGCTTGTTGGCCATCTGTATGTCTTTGGAGAAATGTTTATTTAGATATTCTGCCCATTTTTGGATTGGGTTGTTTGTTTTTTGATATTGAGCTGCATGAGCTGTTTGTATATTTTGGAGATTAATCCCTTGTTGGTCGCTTTGTTTGCATATATTTTCTCTCATTCTGTAGGTTGTCTTTTCGTTTTGTTTATGGTTTCCTTCACTGTGCAAAAGCTTTTAAATTTAATTAGGTCCCATTTGTTTATTTCTGTTTTTATTTTCATTACTCTAGGAGATGGCTCGAAAAAGATACTGCTGAGATTTATGTCAGAGAGTGTTCTGCCTATGTTTTCCTCTAAGAGTTTTATAGTGTCCGGTCTTACATTTAGGTCTCTAATCCATTTTGAGTTTATTTTTGTGTATGGTGTTAGGGAGTGTTCTAATTTCATTCTTCTACATGTAGCTGTCCAGTTTTCCCAGCACCACTTATTGAAGAGACTGCCTTTTCTCCATTGTATATTCTTGCCTCCTTTGTCAAAGATTAGTTGACCATAGGTGCGTGGGTTTATCTCTGGACTTTGTATCCTGTTCCATTGATCTATGTTTCTGTTTTTGTGCCAGTACCATACTATTTTGAGTACTTTAGTGTTGTAGTATAGTCTGAAACCAGGGAGCCTGATTCCTGCAGCTCCATTTTTCTTTCTCAAGATTGCTTTGTGATGTACTGTTAAGAGAGGCAATTTGCAGAATAATTTATAATATGATCCATTTTTTGTAAAAGTTAATAGCAGTTAACATCCTCTATACATGCGTCTGTATGTCTATAGGAGTATGGAGAAATGTTTAGAAAGATACACACCATGTTGATAATGTTGGTTACTTCAGCAAGATGGAGGTGGGGCAGGCAGGGACCATGATCATGATGGTGATCCTGAGGAGAAGAGGGTCTTGGGGTAAAAATATTAACTTTATACACCTTTGGATTACAGTGGGCTCATGTTGTCTTTGAAAGAAAAGAAATGTAATAAAGGAAAAGAAACTTCCTAGTAAGTTTAAGAAAGGAAGGAAGGAAGGGCATGGTCTTGAACTCTGACGGATCTAGTCTTGAATCCTGGATCTGCCATGTACTAAGTAACCTAGAGCCATCCACCTGACCTCCTTGGGTTTCTGTTTCTTTACCTGTAAAGGAAGAGTTACACCTACCTTGCAGAGTGGTTGTGAGGATGAAATAAGAACATCATTTTCTGTGAATAATCCCAATGGAAATGCAGCTCCGCATCTCCAGTCTTGGCTGACATCCCATTTGAAGAAACACAGTGTGGCAGACACAAAAGCAATGAATACTTAAGGCTTTTGTTCTGTCTTTCTCCAGGAAATATCAAAAGGGAATTGGTGGCAAGTGAACTGTTACAAAACTTCATCACAATCCTCTGTCCTATCACTTCCCCTCTGTAACCTCCACACACATGATGGTGACCGTGATGATTCATTGATCCTTGACGATGTGCCAGGAACAAGTGTTTTACACGTATTATCACATCCCAAGGTCAAAACTAGTTAAGCAGCAGTGCGCCAGAATTGTTATCCACGCAGTCTGGCTGCAGAACCATTCTCAGCCATGTTGTCTCTCAGTGACACACCAAAATTCACTCTTTCTCTACCTCTCAAGTCCTCATTACTGCCAAGTTTCCCCTCACTCTTCTCCCATTCATACTTCTTCCTTGTCTCAAAATATGCTGCTGTCATTCCAGGCTAGAGGTGGCCCCTGGATGCCCCTTTGTGCTTGTGGACCACGTGGGGCTGCTCTAGTGTGCCCAGCCATTCTGGACACGCTGCTCCTGGTCCTCCCTGGCTCTCCTTGGGCAAAGCATAAGGAGTCTCAGCATGGCCGTTCTCTCACTGTGCTCCTCTTCTGTGAGAGATGATTGTGGAGTTGGTGAACGAAATTTGACTTCTCAGGCTGGGGTACGCTGCAAAAAATGGCTGCAAATTCTTCCCTTCCCTGCGTCCCCACTCCTGCAACATTTGTGGAGCTTGTCTGGTCACATGACTTGATTGGGGCCCTGGAATGAAAGCAATCGTGATGTAAGAAGACACTTCAAAAGTGCTCATGTAATGGGGATTGCGTCCATCATATGAACAGGGACCAGGTTGGGGAGAACGAAGGTGCCTCGCCTATCAACTGGTGGATGATGTTGATGAGGCGCCAGCCAGCCCAGCTCTCAGCTGAAGCTGGTGTAGGGCAGACAAGCTGGCCAGCTGAGTCTAATGCAAATCGCCTTCCTGAAGAATCGTGGACTGAGTGGTTGTTGATCCACAGTCAGCTTTGTGCGCAGCATTCGGGGCATAATAGGTGCTCAATAAATATGAGTGTCCTTCTTCCCCTTCCCCTTCCTCCTTAATCACTCTTTCTCTTCACGTGATGAAAGTAGGGCCATTCAGGTAAAGCTATAAAGTACACTGGCTCAGGTGGACCTGTGACTTTTTGTTCATGGTGGGTATCATCTCCTGGGCCAGCACAGGTCATGCTTCAATTGACTGACTCTTGCCAACTGTGGCAGAGCATATTTTCCCCAAATGTCCATAAATTTCCAGTCCCATGTGTTCTTCCAGAACCTTCCCACTCCCCCATCCAGAGGTGGAGTCTAAGTTCCTTCCCCTTGAACATCTGGTGGGCCTTTCTGACAGCCTCAACTAGTAGACTACAGTATTAGTTGTGACAAGTATGTGACTTCCAAGGCTGGCTCATAAAAGGCAGTACAGTGTCTGCCTGGCACATGTGTGCTCTCTCTCTCTCCTTCCCTCCCTCCCCATGTCCCGCCTCCCCTGCTCCCCTTCTCCACCCCTCTACAGGCACTGTTGGCATCCTGAGCTACCATATAGGAGGTCTGGCTACCCTGTGGCCGCCATGTTGGAGAAGCCACAGGGAGAGACCACATAGAGATAGAGATGCCCGAGGAGCCCCAGCTGGTCACATCCTCCCAACCCAGGCACTAGACATTTGACCTAATAAGCCTGCAAGATGACCTCAGTCCCAGTCCCTCTCTAAGTGCAACCTCAGGACTAGCTCTCCATCCACCTCTTTTGGAGCAGCAGGCGACTTTTCCATGACCATCTCTGGCATAGTCACCATGCACTGTGCTGCCGATGTGGTTGCTCTTACCTACACAATCCACAGTTGAGAACTCAATGCTGGTGCTGCCCTAGCGGACAGGGAGCATGAAAACCAGGCGTGAGTGGACAAGCTATAGTCAGAACTCACAGACACAGAAAGTTAGGAAGCGAATGCTGGATTAGGGAAAATCTGAAATGTGATATTTTGGGTTAATTTTTATTTTTATTTATTTAAAAAAATTTTTTTGTTTATTTTTTACATCTTTATTGGAGTATAATTGCTTTACAATGGTGTGTTAGTTTCTGCTTTATAACAAAGTGAATCAGTTATACATATACATATGTTCCCATATTTCTTCCCTCTTGCGTCTCCCTCCCTCCCACCCTCCCTATCCCACCCTTCTAGGTGGTCACAGAGCTCTGAGTTGATCTCCCTGTGCTATGCGGCTGCTTCCCACTAGCTATCTACCTTACGTTTGGTAGCGTATATATGTCCATGCCACTCTCTCACTTTGTCACAGCTTACCCTTCCCCCTCCCCATATCCTCAAGTCCATTCTCTAGTAGGTCTGTGTCTTTATTCCTGTCTTACTCCTAGGTTCTTCATGACCTTTTTTTTTTTCTTAGATTCCATATATATGTGTTAGCATACGGTATTTGTTTTTCTCTTTCTGACTTCAGTCTGTATGACAGACTCTAGGCCCATCCAGCTCACTACAAATAACTCAATTTCGTTTCTTTTTATGGCTGAGTAATATTCCATTGTATATATGTGCCACATCTTCTTTATCCATTCATCCGATGATGGACACTTAGGTTGTTTCCATCTCCTGGCTATTGTAAATAGAGCTGCAGTGAACACTGTGGTACATAACTCTTTCTGAATTATGGTTTTCTCAGGGTATATGCCCAGTAGTGGGATTGCTGGATCATATGGTAGTTCTATTTGTAGTTTTTTAAGGAACCTCCATACTGTTCTCCATAGTGGCTGTACCAATTCACATTCCCACCAGCAGTGCAAGAGTGTTCCCTTTTCTCCACACCCTCTCCAGCATTTATTGTTTCTAGATTTTTTTTTTGACAATTTTTAAAAAAAATTTTTTTAACATCTTTATTGGGGTATAATTGCTTTACAATGGTGTGTTAGTTTCTGCTTTATAACAAAGCGAATTAGTCGTACATAAACATATGTTCCCATATGTCTTCCCTCTTGCGTCTCCCTCCCTCCCACCCTCCCTATCCCACCCCTCCAGGCTGTCACAAAGCACCGAGCCAATATCCCTGTGCCATGCGGCTGCTTCCCACTAGCTATCTACCTTACTACGTTTGTTAGTGTGTATATGCCCATGACTCTCTCTCGCCCTGTCACAGCTCACCCTTCCCCCTCCCCATAACCTCAAGTCCGTTCTCTAGGAGGTCTGCGTCTTTATTCCTGCTTTACCCCTAGGTTCTTCATGACATTTTTTTCCTTAAATTCCATATATATGTGTTAGCATATGGTATTTGTCTTTTTCTTTCTGACTTACTTCACTCTGTATGACAGACTCTAGGTCTATCCACCTCATTACAAATAGCTCAATTTCGTTTCTTTTTATGGCTGAGTAATATTCCATTGTATATATGTGCCACATCTTCTTTATCCATTCATCCGATGATGGGCACTTAGGTTGTTTCCATCTCTGGGCTATTGTAAATAGAGCTGCAATGAACATTTTGGTACATGACTCTTTTTGAATTTTGGTTTTCTCAGGGTATATGCCCAGTAGTGGGATTGCTGGGTCATATGGTAGTTCTATTTGTAGTTTTTTAAGGAACCTCCATACTGTTCTCCATAGTGGCTGAACCAATTCACATTCCCACCAGCAGTGCAAGAGTGTTCCCTTTTCTCCACACCCTCTCCAGCATTTATTGTTTGTAGATTTTTTGATGATGGCCATTCTGACTGGTGTGAGATGATATCTCATTGTAGTTTTGATTTGCATTTCTCTAATGATTAATGATGTTGAGCATTCTTTCATGTGTTTGTTGGCAGTCTGTATATCTTCTTTGGAGAAATGTCTATTTAGGTCTTCTGCCCATTTTTGGATTGGGTTGTTTGTTTTCTTGTTACTGAGTTGCATGAGCTGCTTGTAAATTTTGGAGATTAATCCTTTGTCGGTTGCTTCATTTGCAAATATTTTCTCCCATTCTAAGGGTTGTCTTTTGGTCTTGTTTATGGTTTCCTTTGCTGTGCAAAAGCTTTGAAGTTTCATTAGGTCCCATTTTTTTATTTTTGTTTTTATTTCCATTTCTCTAGGAGGTGGGTCAAAAAGGATCTTGCTGTGATTTATGTCATAGAGTGTTCTGCCTATGTTTTCCTCTAAGAGTTTGATAGTTTCTGGCCTTACATTTAGGTCTTTAATCCATTTTGAGCTTATGTTTGTGTATGGTGTTAGGGAGTGTTCTAATCTCATACTTTTACATGTACCTGTCCAGTTTTCCCAGCACCACTTATTGAAGAGGCTGTCCTTTCTCCACTGTACATTCCTGCCTCCTTTATCAAAGGTAAGGTGACCATATGTGCGTGGGTTTATCTCTGGGCTTTCTATCCCGTTCCATTGATCTATCTTTCTGTTTTTGTGCCAGTACCATACTGTCTTGATTACTGTAGCTTTGTAGTATAGTCTGAATTCAGGGAGCCTGATTCCTCCAGCTCCGTTTTTCGTTCTCAAGATTGCTTTGGCTATTCGAGGTCTTTTGTGTTTCTATACAAATTGTGAAATTTTTTGTTCTAGTTCTGTGAAAAATGCCAGTGGTAGTTTGATAGGGACTGCATTGAATCTGTAGATTGCTTTGGGTAGTAGAGTCATTTTCACAATGTTGATTCTTCCAATCCGGTTAATTTTTAAATGAAATGTTATTCTGCACCTTTCAAGTAGTTACGCCAACAAAGACATGTAGCCTGGTGACCGGCATCCTAAAGGCCCCTACTATGCACCAGAGCCTATTCTAAGTGCTTTCTGTGTGTTAGATAATTTCAATAATTTAATCATCACAACACCACCATATGGGAAATGCTATTATTGCCTTATTGTTAAAAAACATTTCAAAGATCCTACAAGTAATAAATGGCAGAGTTCAAATTTTGACTGGGCAGACTGGCTCCAGAGTCCTTGATTTTTTAATCACTGAACTATACTGTTTCTCAATAATTGTCAAACAGATGTTTCCAAATTAACTTCTAAGAAAACTGACATTTTAAGGAAATAGTTTATAAGTGAATGTTTATATCTTGGGAGATGATAATGGGGATTCTGGTTTAAAAGGTTCAGAATGATTTCTGAATAGAAAAAAAAATTTAATCCTGTTCACAAAATTGTGAATATAAGAATTATGAACCAAATACTCCATTCTCTGTACAACCAGATGTTGGACTTAGGTTTCATCCACTTTTAAGTATAGGGAAGACCTCATGCACCTATTAATAATTAACAATAAAAACTGGTATAAAATATGAATAAATTAAACACTTACTAAAAACTCTTCAGTAAAATTTTTGGAGTAAGCATATGGAGAGTAAAGCAATACCAATGACCTAAAGTTTATTAGACATTTGGCTCAAATAACAAACTTTGGTTTCAAGCCAGCATATGTGCTATAAAGATACTTTCCTTCCAAAATAGTTCGAGAATCTGACCCCATCCTCTGACCACCACTGATAGCTCCGTCGTCTAAGCCAGCGTCTTGGCTCGCCTGGATTTTGCAGTAGCCTTCCGCTCTTGGCACCTTATGAGCCGTCCTCCACACCCACACTGCAGCCAGAGAGACCTTTCAAAGATGGGACTCAGGGCTTCCCTAGTGGCTCAGTGGTTGAGAATCTGCCTGCCAATGCAGGGGACACGGGTTCGAGCCCTGGTCTGGGAGGATCCCACATGCCGCGGAGCAACTGGGCCCATGAGCCACAACTACGGAGCCTGCACGTCTGGAGCCTGTGCTCCGCAACAAGAGAGGCCACGATAGTGAGAGGCCCGTGCACCGCGATGAAGAGTGACCCCCGCTTGCCACAACTAGAGAAAGCCCTCACACAGAAACGAAGACCCAACACAGCCATCAATAAATAAATAAAATTAAAAAAAATAAGCAATTCACATTGCATATCTCTTCCATGAAGGCTGTGTTTACTCCGTCTATAAATGTGACACCACCAGTCACAGAAGTATAGATGCAAGAAGGGACATGCATTTGAAAAAAAAAAAAAAAAAAAGATGGGACTCAGATGGTGTCTCTCTTCTGTTTAAAACCCTTCCGTGGCTTGCTGCTGTGCTTTGCCCACCCCTCTGACTCCCCTTGGCCCTGTTCTCCCACTCTGCCTGGGCTCCAGCCACACTGGCCTTGGTTCCCTTTCTTGAAAACACACCTTCGAGGTTGTGCTGGCAGCCTCATCTCCCCTCAGGTCTTTTTTTTTTTTTTGAGTTTTTGTCCATATTTTAAAATTAAAGTATAGTTGATTTACCATGTTGTGTTAATTACTGCTATACAGCAGTGATTCAGTTATACATATATATGCATCTTTTTAACATTCTTTTCCATTACGTTTTATCACAGGATATTGAATATAGTTCTCCATGCTATACAGTAGGACCTTGTTGTTTATCCATTCTGTATATAAAAGCTCACATCTGCTAACCCCAACCTCCCATTCCACCCCTCCCCCAACCCCTTCCCCTTTGGCAACCACCAGTCTACTCTGTGTCCATGATTCTGTTTCTGTTTCATAGATATGTTCATTTGTGTCATATTTTAGATTCCACATGTAAGTGATATCATATGGGATTTGTCTTTATCTTTCTGATTTGCTTCACTTTGTATGATAATCTCTAGTTCCGTCCTTGTTGCTGCAAATGGCATTATTTTATTCCTTTTTATGGCTGAGTAGTATTCCATTGTATATATGAACCACATCTTCTTTATCCAATCAACTGTCGATGGACATTTAGGTTGTTTCCATGTCTTGGCTATTGGGAATAGTGCTGCTATGAACATAGGTGTGCGTGTATCTTTTAGAATTATAGTTCTGTCCAGATATATGCCCAGGAGTGGGATTGCTGGATCATACGCTAATTCTATTTTTTGTTTTCAGAGGAACCTCCATACTGTTCTCCACAGTGCCTGCACCAGCTTACATTCCCACCAACAGTGTAGGAGGGTTCGCTTTTCTCCACACCCTCTCCAGCATTTGTTATTTGTAGACTTTTTAATGATAGCCACTCTGACCGGTGTGAGGTGGTACCTCATGGTAGTTTTGATTTGCATTTCTCTAATAATTAGCGATGTTGAGCATCTTTTCATGTGCTTGTTGGCCATATGTCTGTCTTCTTTGGAGGAATGTCTTTAGATCTTCTGCCCATTTTTGGATAAGGTGGTTTGTTTTTTTGTTGTTGAGTTGTATGCTGTTTGTATATTTTGGAAATTAAGCCCTTGTCGGTTGCGTTATTTGCAAATATTTTCTCCCATTCCATAGGTTGCCTTTTCGTTTTGTTTATGGTTTCCTTTGCTGTGCAAAAGCTTGTAAGTTTGATTAGGTCCCATTTGTTTATTTTTGTGCCCTCAGGTCTTCACCTTGCTCACTCCTTCCCCTCCTTTGGGTCTTAGCAAAAATGTCACCTCTTTAGAGAGGTCTTCCCTTGACTCACTTTCCAAATCTGTCACCCATAGTCCTTCTCCATCACACAACCCTGTTTGCTTCCTTTATTGTTTGTGTCACAGTTTGTATTATATTGATCTTTTTAAAAATTTGTGTCCTTCCTGGCTTACCGTCTCCCCCTTTAGCAATATTATTATGGAACAAACTAGCCCCAAACTCAGTGACGTAAATCATTACTTATTTAATTGCTCATGAGTTTCTAAGCTGCCAATCTGGTCTAAGCTCAGCTGGGTTGTTCTTCTGCTTGTGCTGGACTTGGCTGATCTGGGCCAGGCCTCTCATGCTTCTGCTGTCAGCTGCTGGGTCAGCAGGGACTGGTTGGTTTATAAGGTGGGAAGGCGGGGGCACTGGGCCTTTCTGCACATGCTCTCTCGTCCTCTAGCAGGTTAGCGCAAGCTCGTTCACATGGCGGTCGGAGCGTTCCAAGAGCTTGAGAGTGGAAGTTTCAAGGCTTCTTCAGGTCTAAGCCAGGCATTGACACGGTGTCACTCCTGTTGCATTCCACGGGTGAAACAAGTCACAAGGCCAGCCTGGATTCAAGGGGTGCGGAAATGGACCCCACCTCTTGATGAGGGGAGCTGCCAAGTATGGCAGCCTTTACTGCATGTGACCGCGCCCCCACTGGCTCCCAATTCCTTGAGCAGGGCCTTGGCCCTGCTCCATGGACTGATGTTTGGAAAGTACTGCTCAACAGGACTGTGCTAGCTTCTGGTCAATCCCATATTCAGCCCTCCCTTTGGTTTAAGTTATTCAAGATGTGGCCATTCTGCCTTTCACATTAACCCACTCGGAATGCAACCACCAACTGAGAAACTGGCGCATTAGAGAAAAATTACCCCAGCCGGAATGACAGGAGGAGAGGGGGTAATATGAGAAACTTCAAATGAAAGAGTGAGGCCGAAAATCTGTCAAGTTCTGTAAGATAAAAATCTTCTCGAAAGGGCACATCCGCCAAGACTACGCTTTCACAGGCAACCTCGCCTGGAAACGGGGTCAACGCAGAGCTAGTGTCTTCCCTGGCAGCCAGGCCTGGGGAGGGAGGGAAGGGATTTTGATGAGAACTCACTTGCATCCCCCAAAGCCCCTGCTCTGTAGCCCATCTTAAAAAAATAATAAGAAAGAAAGAAAGGAAAGCAACCTCCTAAGTTGGCAAGTGATGCTGGCAAGGGCAGCCTCATCCCTGCTGTGGACTTGGAATTAGGCTCCATGGACTTTCCCGTCCTCTCACCTGCAAGGTTTCAAAGTAGACACCACTGAAATACATCCCGAGTTTCAGAAGTAAGTCATTTAATGAGTCAGCCCATCCGGAAGTATTTAGAGCTGACCTCGTATATTTGCAGCGCTGTGCTGCGTATCCTGGGGACACCAAGAAGTGGGAGGTTCTGCCTTCAGAGAACTTACTAGGGTCACACAGGCCCCGAAGGCGCCGACAGTGGCCCGGTCTGCTGGTCGCACTCCCCGCAGCTGGGGTCACGAGGCTGTCCTCCAGGGAGGATTTGGCATGCACAGCTCCACGTCTATCACGACTGTAATTTATTGAGTAATTCAAACATGCAGGCATTCTGCCGAGTGCTTTGTGCGATCACGCAGTTGAATTTTGATGACCACCCTCTCTTGATGGGGATATACTATTAGTATCACCATTTTATCAATGGAAACTGCAGCCCGCAGTTACAGCACTGATTAGTGGCCAAGCCAAGATTTCAACCCACGTTTGTCTAACTCCAAGCTGGAACACCATCTGGGCTGCCCCAGCTCAGATTCTCAGTGGTAAACATAAATGGTAACATTTATTCCTGCCACGTGCCAGGCTTTAAATGTATTATTTTACTTAATCTCCACCGTAGCCTTAGGAGATAGTTATTATTTCCATGTCACAGATCAGGAAACGGAGGCAGAGAGAGGCGGAGCTCTTGCCCAAGGTCACAAGGCAGGTCAGGGTGGCCCTGGATTTCCTCATAATTTCATGAGCTGATGGTGACCCTCCTGTGCGTTCTCGTTCTGGGTGCTGATCTGGTTCAGTGGTAGGGGAACTGCCACCCACAAGTACCTTCAAGACCCACTCAAATGGGAATCCTGGCTCTTTGCAAGAAACCTTCCCACTGACCCTGATCCCATTCAGCGTGGGCCTGTTGTCAATTTCATTCCTCTTGCTGCCCTCAATCCCCTCCCAGCTGGAATTCTCACAAGGCTTCCCCTTTGCTCCTTCCTTGTTGGAGGATGGCTCTGCGGAAACCGCTTTCTTCCGCTCCCGCATCCGTCATGGTCTCCCTTCCTAGGTGGGCCGCGGAGCCCAGGGCACGCAGCCAGCGAGGGGGCAGGAGAGTTTAGAAGCCGGCCCTCCTCGGAAGCTCCTGAGCAACTGACGCTCTGTCGGCTTTATTTCAGGCAACGAAAGCAGACTGCAGAAGAAGGGGTCCAAAGTCACCCAGCCCGTCACACTTCTGCATGTGACACCCAACTTCTACCTAGACGATAGAAGGTCTGCTGGAGAGGCTTCAGAAATGACTGCAACGGACCCTCTCATTCTAGGCAGGATGGGACCGACGCTCAGAGAGGTCATGGCTAGTGCAAGGTCACACAGCTCTTCAGTGACAGAGCCAGGCCTAGCGCCCTGGTCCTGAAGTCACTGTTCTTTCCAAGCACCACACAGCAGGGTTTCCAGCCTGCATCCCTTTCAGGATCATCTTCACTATTTTTGCCACGTCCGCGCGCCATCTGTGCCGTTGATTGCTTAAGATTTTCTTTAAATTGCCTAATGTTTTAAACAAATCAGATGAATTGAAAAGGGAAGCTTCAAACCCCTAGTTTGTTCTGTTTTTACATTTTGCTAATCAATATATCAAATATAAAATGAAATCATTTGGCACCCCGCTGGCAGTGTGCCTTTCATCTTTTGGAAAACAGGGCCTTCGAGGTAACCGCGAGGAGGAGCTCTTGAGTTCAAGTTTCTCCTGTGTCGCTTACAGCCTGCAACGCCACAGGCAAATCTCATCACCTTTCTGAGTCTCTGTTTCCTCATCTGTGAGATGAGAGTGACTGCATTCCTGGCAGAGTCGTTTCTGAGACTCAAACAGGAGAATGTACCCCAAAGGGCTTTACTTGCACAAACGAGCTAAACCCATGAAAGTTTTCATTATCACTCTACTTATGAGATTTATTATTTTCCCATTTACAGTAGAAATATTTCTTTAGTTGCGCATCTTCAGGGAGATGGGGAGGTCTCCAAGTACAGTTCCATCCTTTTCCTGAAAGAGTGTCTTTGGCCAAATCTCTTACTGTCCTGTGGGGCTCTGCTCCTCCATGGTACCCACAGACGGCCCCAGGCAGATGATGAACGAAGGTTTGTTTCCACACAGCTTAGTGAAAGGACTTTCCTAAATGGCGTTTAGGTCTGCACAGTCAGAGAGGAAAATCTAGGAAAGGCTGGGCTGGTCTAGCTCTGGACAGGGGAGGGAGAATGCTGACTTATAGCTGAGAAGTCTGGTCTGAGTTGCTGGTTATGAGTGACAGGAGGAGCCCTGCTCAGTGCTTCCGGGTCAGCGGGGCAGGGAAATGGGTGGCTTTGTCAGTTTGCAACCATTACTCACTAGAACCAGGGGTAAATTTCACCACAGATAAGAAAAAAATAGGAAATTAGTTATCTAGTGTCTGCATTTAAAAATCTCACAGATTTAAAATTGGTTGAAGATGTGTGTGTGTGTGTGTGTGTGTGTGTATGCACTTGCCCATCTATAGTACTTACGTGCCAGGCATTACTCTAGAATTTTACAAATATTAACTCACTTAATCCTCAACAACCTATGAAGCAGGCACTGTTAGTCTCCTCCTTTTATATATGTGGAAACTGAGGCACAGAGATGTTAAGTGGCTTATCCAAGGTCACACAGCTAGTATTGGGCAGATCTGGCATTTGAACCTGAACCGTCTGTCTCCAGAACCCCTGGCCTTAATGATTATAGTACGTTATGAAATGTAAACATACTGAAGATCAGATTTCTAACATCTTACAAGGCTTAGTTTTAAAGATTCCTGGTGCTTGGAGCCTCACCTGGAGCCTCCCCTAAGCTCATACAAGAGAAACCTTCTCTTAATTCCATGTGTACTTTCTCTGTACCACTCTAGAGGGGCATACCACTTTCTACCTTGCATTACAATGATTTTTATATCCTGTCTTTGTGTGTGTGTGTGTGTTTGTGTGTGTGTGTGTGTGTGTGTGTATGCCTTGATAGTCATTAGTGCTCTTCACCAAATATTTCTGGCTCTCCACTTTTGGGCATATGGTAGAATGGCATCTCCCCTTCTAGTGGAGTGCGGTCATTTGACTTGTTCTGGTCAATGACTCGTGAGCAGAATGTATGAGGCACTTCTGGGCTGAATCTTCTGTGAACAAATTTCTGGAATTCTCCTTTGCTCTGGCGCAGTCACCGATAACATTTAAGGCAGTGGCTGGTCTATCTACCTGGGTCCCTGAGAGGCCATGAAGGGCAGAGCCCTCCTGTCAACCAGGAATGGGTATATACTCTGAGCAAGATTTTACAACTTTTCCGTTGTAAGAGGTATTTGTTGTTGAGGCACCAGGACTATTTTTTACTACAGCAAAACCTAACCTATCCTGACTGCTGTAGTTTAGTGGTCCCCACTTTTACTTATTAGTGTGCAATATGAGAGAGAGGCAATATCTTAAGAACTGCGAAGTTCGGCTTTTGGAAGGGAAACATTTTAACCAGCCATGGGATTGACCTTAAAATGCGTATATAAAATGCCTCCAGGTTGGAAAGGAAGAATTAAACTTGTTTCTATTTACAGACAACATCATTGTCTATGTAAAAAAATCCCAAAGAATCTACCAAAAAAGCTTCTAGAACTAATGAGTAAGTTTAGCAAGGTCACAGGATACAAGGCAAATATACAATAAGCGATGGTGTTAGCAAAACAATTGGAATTCAAAATTTTAAAACAGTGCTATTTACAACAGCAACAAAAAATGCGAAACATTTAAGTGTAAGTGTAACAAAGCACACAGGATGTATGCTGAAAGCTATAATGCACTGAAGAAGTAAGTGAAAGAAGATCTAGGGGGCTTCCCTGGTGGTGCAGTGGTTAAGAATCCACCTGCCCGTGCAGGGGACACGGGTTCGAGTCCTGATCCGGGAAGATCCCACATGCCATGGAGCAACTAAGCCCGTGTGCCGCACTCTGAGCCTGCGCTCTAGAGCCTGCGAGCCACAACTACTGAGCCTGCGTGCCTAGAGCCTGTGCTCCGCAACAAGAGAAGCCACTGCAGTGAGAAGGCTGCGCACCAAAACGAAGAGTAGCCCTCGCTCACTGCAACTAGAGAAAGCCCACACGCAGCAACGAAGACCCAATGCAGCCAAAATTAAATAAATAAACAAACAAACAAATAAATAATAAAAGAAGATTTAAATAAATGGGAAGAGATAGCATGTTCGTGGATTGGGAAACTCGATGTTGTTTAGATGTCAGTTCTCCATAAATTGATCTATCAATTCAATGCAATCCTAATCAAAACACCAGCATGATTTTTTGGGGTAGATATTGATAAGCTGATTCTAAAATTTACATGGAAAAGCAAACAGACTGGATTAACCAAAGCAATTTTGAAAAAGAACAAAGTCAGTGGACTCTATGATTTCAAGACTTACTATAAAGCTATATTAATTAAGACAGTGTGGTATTAGTGAAAGGACAGAAACACAGAACAGTGAAATAAAACAAAGTCCAGAAATTAACCAACTCAAATAGAGTCAGTTGAGTTTCATTAGAGTTGCAGACACAAGTCGATGAAGAAAAAATAGTTTTTTCAATAAATAGTACTAGAACAATTGGACATACATACGCAAAAAGATCAACCTCTATCCAACTTCAGAACTTATACCAAAATTAACTCAAAATGGATCATATATACAAATATAAAAATAAAGCTGTAAAGTTTCTAGGAACACATAGGAGGAAAGCTTTTTGACCCAAGGAGTTCTTAGATATGACACGAAAATGATGATCCATAAAAGAAAAACTTGATAAATTAGACATTATCAAAATTAAAAACTTCTGCTCTTTGAAAGATACTCTTAAGAGAGTGAAAAGACAAGCCATAGACTGGGAGAAAATATTTGCATATCACACTTCTGACAAAGCACTGGTGTCCAGAACATAGAAAGATTTCCCCAAATTCAGCATTATTGCAAATAAACATCCCATTTAAAAAATGGACAAAGGATTTGAACAGACACATCACCAAAGAAGGTATGAGGACGGCAAATAAGCATATGGAAAAATGCTCACCTTCGTTCGTCACTAAGGAAATGCCAAGTTAAAACTGCAGTGTACTACTACTTCACACTTGTTACAGTGGCTAACATTTTTTAAAGGTGAAAATACCAATAGCCAAAGCAGTCTTGAGGGAAAAAAACGGAGCTGGAGGAATCAGACTCCCTGAGTTCAGACTATACTACAAAGCTACAGTAATCAAGACAATATGGTACTGGCACAAAAACAGAAATATAGATCAATGGAACAGGATAGAAAGCCCAAAGATAAACCCAGGCACCTATGATCAACTAATCTATGACAAAGGAGGCAAGGATATACAATGGAGAAAAGACAGTCTCTTCAATAAGTGGTGCTGGAAAACTGGATAGCTAAATGTAAAAGAATGAAATGAGAACACCTCCTAACACCATACACAAAAATAAACTCAAAATGGATTAGAGACCTAAATGTAAGACCGGACACTATAAAACTCTTAGAGGAAAACATAGGAAGAACACTCTTTGACATAAATCACAGCAAGATCTTTTTTGATCCACCTCCTAGAGTAATGGAAATAAAAACAAAAATAAACAAATGGGACCTAATGAAACTTAAAAGCTTTTGCAAAGCAAAGGAAACTACAAACAAGATGAAAAGACAACCCTCAGAATGGGAGAAAATATTTGCAAACTAATCAACGGACAAAGGATTAATCTCCAAAATATATAAACAGCTCATGTAGATCAATATTAAAAAAACAAAGAACCCAATCCAAAGATGGGCAGAAGACCTAAATAGACATTTCTCCGAAGAAGACATACAGATGGCCAAGAAGCACATGAAAAGCTGCTCAACATCACTAATTATTAGAGAAATGCAAATCAAAACTACAATGAGGTATCACCTCACACCAGTTAGAATGGGCATCATCAGAAAATCTACAAACAACAAATGCTGGAGAGGGTGTGAAGAAAAGGGAACCCTCTTGCACTGTTGGTGGGAATGTAAATTGATACAGCCACTATGGAGAACAGTATGGAGCTTCCTTAAAAAACTAAAAATAGAATTACCATGTGAGCCAGCAATCCCACTATGGGGCGTATACCCAGAGAAAACCATAATTCAAAAAGACACATGCACCCCAGTGTTCATTGCAGCACTATTTACAATAGCCAGGTCATAGAAGCAACCTAAATGCCCATCGACAGATGAATGGATAAAGAAGATGTGGTACATATATACAATGGAATATTACTCAGCCATAAAAAGGAACGAAATTGGGCCATTTGTAGAGACGTGGATGAATCTAGACTGTCATACAGAGTGAAGTAAGTCAGAAAGAGAAAAACAAATATCGTATATTAACGCAGGTATGTGGAACCTAGAATAATGGTACAGATGAACCGGTTTGCAGGGCAGAAATAGAGACACAGATGTAGAGAACAAACATATGGACACCACGGGTGGAAAGTGGCGGGGGTGGTGGTGGTGGTGGGATGAATTGGGCGATTGGGATTGACATGGATACACTAATATGTATAAAATGGATAACTAATAAGAACCTGCTGTATAAAAAAATAAATAAAATAAAATTCAAAAGTTCAAAAAAGAAAGTGAAAATACCAAATGTTGGTGAGGATGTAGAACAAGCGGTACGCTTGTGCATCGCAAGTGAGAAAGCAAAATAGTACAAGCACTTCGGAAAATAGTTTGTTGATGTCTTATCAAGTCAAACCTACACTTACCAGCAATCCCACTTGTAGGTATTTTCCCAAGAAATGAAAACATATGTTCACATGAAAACCTATATGTGAATGTTTGTAGCAGCTTTATTCATAATTGCCCCAAACTAAGAATAAGCCAGGTGTCCTTTAGTGGGTGGTTAAACTGTATTCCATCCATACCATGGAGTAAAACTCAGTAATAAAACGGAATGAACTATTGATACACACAACAACATGGCTGATTCTCAGAGGCCTTATGCTGAGTGAAAGAAGTCAAACCAAAAGGCTCCATGGGACTTCCCTGATGGTCCAGTGGTAGAGAATCTGCCTTCCAGTGCAAGGGACGTGTGTTTGATCCCTGGTCAGGGAACTAAGATCCCACATGCTGTGAGACAACTAAGCCCGCACGCCACTATTACTGAGCTCGTGCGCCTCAACTAGAGAGCCCGTGTGCCACAAACTACAGATCCCGCGTGCTCTGGACCCCACACACCACAACTAGAGAAGAGAAATCCTGCACGCCACAGCTAGAGAGAGGCCTGCGCGCTGCAGCGAAGGGCACCCGCACTGCAATAGAAGATCCCGCACGCCACAACTGAGACCCGATGCAGCAAAAACTAAATAAATGAATCTTTAAAAAAAATAAAACAAAGAATTACCAAATATTTGAAAACAAAAACAAAAGGCTCCGTACTGTATGATTCCATTTATGTGACGTGGAAAAGGTAAAAGTGTAGGGACCATAGGGCTGGAGAAGGGATCAGCATTGCCAGTGTTGGGTGGGACAAGGGGTTGATTACAAAGAGGCACCTCAAGGGAACTGTTTGGTGTGATAGAACTGTTCTGTGTCTTAATAGTAGTGCTGGTTCCACAACCATATGCATTTGTTGAAACTTATACTACTATATACTACAAAGAGTGAATTTTCCTGCTGCCAATTAGATCAATAAAAAGAATAAATGCATATATTGTGTGAGGTTGGCACACCCTGCTGATTTTTCTTAACTCTCTGTCTCTTGTTTTGAATATTTAAATCCCTCTGGAATCAGTGCCTGTCAGAAGTGGATTACTGTGTGTGTGTGTGTGTGTGTGTGTGTGTGTGTGTGTGTGTGTCTCCCCAGCTCAGGTTTCCAAGGGAGCGGAAACCATCCATGCTCAAATAATTCCTCCATCTCCGCCTCAGCGTGAGTCACCCTTTTGTTCACTGGAGACAGGAAAGTCTCTGGAGGCATTTTAGCATGAAATGCTTATCCTGCCTCCAACTGCGGTGCCAATCTCTCATCTGCTTTCCCACTAATTATACCCTACTGTTGTATCAATTTGGCTTCCCCAAATCATCCACTGGGTGGAGCGGTCAACTGGCTCTGGGACACATCCCCGTGTCCATCAGATCCGTAGATGAGGAGGAGGAAGGCAGGAAAGAAGGGTGGCCTGGTCCAGTGTCCCCTGAGGTGAATGCGGAGCAACTCTCCCTTGTATTTTTTTTTAACTTAAAAAATTTTGGCAATAATATTTATTTAGGAAAGGGCAGATCTTGTGTTTTGCTTGTTGAATTTTTACCTATGTATATACTCAAGCAACCACCCCCCAGATCAAGATGAGGCACCCTACATGGCTCCCCATGCCCCTGTCCAGTCAGTAACCATCTCCCATTCCCTCTAGAGGTAACCACTCTTCTAACTTCTGTCGGCATAGGTGAATTTTGCCTGTTCTCGAACTTCGTGTAAATGGTATCACACAGTATGTACTCTTGAGTTCAGCCTCCGTAAGGTTCATCCCGGTTGTAAATATCAGTAATTTTTTTTTGCTCTTTAATATTCTATTGTATGAATATTCAGTACTTATTTATCCATTGTCCAATTGATGGACATTTGTTTATTATGAATAAATCTGCTGTGAACATTTTGGTACATGTCTTTTGGTGGACATGAGCATTCATTTCTCTTGAATTTATGCCCAGAAGTCGATTGCTGGGCTCTAAGAGATGCACATTATAGCTTTAGTAGACATTGCCAAACAGTTTTCCAAAGCAGTCGTCCCATTTGGTGTTCCTGTCAGCAGTGTATGAGAGCTCCTGTTGCTTTGCCCCTTGTCAGCACTTGGTATTGTCAGTGTTTTTAGTTTTAGCCATTGTGGTGGGTGTGTGGTGGTCTCTCAGTGTGATTTTCACTTCCCCCTTGAAATGTACATATGCCTCCTGACTGTTGTCACAATTTCAGAACTTCTGATTGGTTTCAGGGGTGTGGGGTGGGCATGGCAATTGTAGGCCATGGGCTGATGGGAGAAGCACTTTAAATAGGAGAGAGGGCTTAGGAATTGCCCCAGCGTTGAAGTCCCAAAGGAGGTAACATCCACGTGCCTATTTTCTCGAAGGCTGTCCCGTCAGAGCTGGCTCATTATTGACAGGCATACTCATTCTTCCAGGAGACTTACTTCAGTTATGACAGGCACAGTGTGTCCCTCCCCTGGGCAGACGGGCTGCTCTGAGGCTTTTTCTGGAACTGTATGAGCTGGCATGGCATTTCCAGTCATTTGTTTTCAAAATGACAGTGTGTCTGCTTAACTACCACTCCCCTGATACCTTTGTCAATTGGCAGAGAAAGTGGGAAAAGAGCACAAGTAACAGTTGAATCTTGATCAAGATGGGGGAAACCAAATCTCACCTTCATCTTTTTATTTGGTTTGTTGATGAGCCCCTGAGCACAGGCTCCTCTGAAGCAGAAAACCATCGAGCAGGTGAGATACCAGGCATTTCACTGCCCATTTCCCCAGGCCTGTTCTGATTTATGGTGGGAAAATAATGAAGAAACCTGGCGTTGCATAAACAGCCCCAAGTGCTCTCACTCTGAGCTCATTTTGGCCAGCCCGAGGCCCGATACCCAAGCTAGCCCAAGGGAAGAACCATCAAATCAACTGGCAAATAGCACTCATGGGCTTGGCACTTGAAGACCTTACCATTAGTGTGACCTTGGCATGTTAATTGGCATAATGGAGGCTCAGTTTCTTAATATATATTATAAATGCAGATACTAATATTTATTTCACAAGGATTTGGGGGGTAAAAAGTAGTTGGGACAACAGATACAGAAGTACCTAACATATATAGTAGGTGCTCAATAAATATTACTAATGTAATAACCCCAATTGGAAACAGCACAGATGCCCTTCAACAGGTGAATGGTTAACTAAACCATGCTATGTCTATCCCCTGGAAAACCACTCAGCAGAAGAGAGGAAGGAACTACTGATAGACACAAAACTTAGATAAATCTGCAGAGTATTATGCTGAGAGAAAGAATCCCTAAAAGGTTACATAATGTGTGATTCCATTTATATAACAGTTTTGAAATGACAACATTTTAGAAATGGTGAGCAGATTAGTGGTTGCCAGGGGTTAGGGGTGGGGTTGGGAGGTGAGCGAGATGTGGGTGTGGTTATAAAAGGGCACCATGAAGGAATTTTGTGGTATCTTTTTTTTTATTGAAGTATAGTTTTACAAATTATGTTAGTTTCAGGTGTACAGCAAGTGATTCAGTTTTATATATGTGTGTATATATATACTATTTTCATATTCTTTTCCATTATAGGTTATTACAAGATATAGAATATAGTTCCTTGTGCTATATAGTAAATCCTTGTTGTTTATTTTATATATAGTAGTGTGTATTTGTTAATCCCATATTCCTAATTTATCCCTTCCCCCTTTCCCTTTGGTAACTATAAGTTTGTTTTCTATGTTTGTGAGTCTGTTTCTGTTTTGTCAGTAAGTTCATCTGTATTATTTGTTTTAGATTCTGCATTTAAGTGATATTGTATAATATTTATCTTTGACTTACTTCACTTAGTATGATAATCTCTAGGTCCATCCATGTTGCTGCAAATAGCATTATTTCATTCTTTTTTATGACTGAGTACTATTCCATTGTGTATATATATGTACACCACATCTCCTTTGTCCATTCATCTGGTTGGTCATGGACACTTAGGTTGCTTCTGTGTCTTGGCTGTTGTAAATAGTGCTGCTATGAACATTGGGGTACATGTATCTTTTAGAATTAGTGTTTTCATCTCTTCTGAATATATGCCCAGGAGTGGGATTGCTGGATCATATGGTAGTTCTATTTGTAGTTTTTTAAGGAACCTCCATACTGTTCTGCATAGTGGTTGCACCAATTTACATTCTCACCAGCAGTGCAAGAGGGTTCCCTTTTCTCCACACCCTCTGCAGCATTTATTGTTTGTAGATTTTTTGATCATGGTTATTCTTTTTTTAATAATTAGTTTTTATTGGAGTACAGTTGCTTTACAATGTTGTGTTAGTTTCTACTGAGTAGCAAAGTGAATCAGCTATAAGTTTACATATATCCCCTCAGTTTTGGATTTCCTTCCCGTTTAGGTCACCACAGAGCACTGAGTAGAGTTACCTGAGCTATACAGTAGGTTCTCATTAGTTATCTGTTTTATACATAGTGTCAATAGTGTACATATCAATCCCAGTCTCCCAATTCATCCCACCTCCCCTTCCCCGCTTGGTGTCTATATGTTTGTTCTCTACGTCTCTGTCTCTATTTCTGCTTTGCAGATAAGTTCACCTGCACCATTTTTCTAGATTCCACATATAAGAGGTATTATATGATATTTCAGTATTTGTTTTTCTCTGTCTGACTTACTTCACTCTGTATGACAGTCTCTAGATCCATCCACGTCTCTACAAATGACCCAGTTTCATTCCTTTTTATGGCTGAGTAATATTCCATTGTATATATGTACCACATCTTCTTTATCCATTAGTCTGTTGATGGGCATTTAGGTTGGTTCCATGACCTGGCTATTGTAAATAGTGCTGCAATGAACATTGGGGTGCATGTGTCTTTTTTTTTTCTGTACGCGGGCCTCTCACTGTTGTGGCCTCTCCCGTTGCGGAGCACAGGCTCTGGACATGCAGGCTCAGCGGCCATGGCTCACGGGCCCAGCCGCTCCGCGGCATGTGGGATCCTCCCGGACCGGGGCATGAACCCGTGTCCCCTGCAGCAGCAGGCGGACTCTCAACCACTGCGCCACCAGGGAAGCCTGCATGTGTCTTTTTGAATTATGGTTTTCTCTGGTTATATGCCCAGTAATGGGATTGCTGGATCATATGGTAGTTCTGTTTTTAGTTTTTTAAGGAACCTCCTTACTGGTCTCCATAGTGGCTGTATCAGTTTACATTCCCACCAACAGTGCAGAAGGGTTCCCTTTTCTCCACACCCTCTCCAGCATTTGTTGTTTGTAGATTTTTTGATGATGGCCGTTCTGTCTGGTGTGTGGTGATACCTCATTGTTTTGATTTGCATTTCTCTAATAATTAGTGATGTTGAGCATCTTTTCATGTGCCTGTTGGCCATCTGTGTGTCTTCTTTGGAGAAATGTCTATTTAGGTGCTCTGCCCTTTTTTTGTTATTGGGTTGTTTGTGGGTTTTTTAATATTGAGTTGCATAAGCTGTTTGTATATTGTGCTATCTTGACTGTGATGGTGGATTCATGAACCTGTACATGTGATAAAGTTGCATAGAACTAAACACGCACACACACACACAGGGAAGTGCTAGTAAAACTGGGGGAATCCAATTAAGATTTGTGGATTGTATCAATGTTAATGTCCTGGTTGTGATATTATACTATAGTTTTATACAATGTTACCATTGGGGGAAACTGGATAAAGAGTTCACAGGATATCTCTGTGTTTTATCTTATGACTTCATGTAAATCCACAATTATCTCAATTAAAATTTCACCTAAAATACTACTGATCTCTTAGTATTACCTGCCATGGATTATAAGAAGCACTATTTAATGACAAGCTCAATTTAATAACTTAAGAAAAAAGAAGAAATGCACTGCCTCATTAAATCTATATGTGGATTGCAGGATAAATCCTGACTTGAGAAATTATTAAAATGTGTGAGGGAGGGAGAAATGATAACTTAAATCAAGGAGATATGATAGTTTCTAGCAGCTTCTCTACCCTTCCCCCAACTTCCATCTTCTATTTCTCTTTCTTCTTCCTGTTCTCTTTTCAGATACCCAAAGCTCTCATTAAGCCTAATTCCCAAAGGAAGGAAAACTTCTGGGAAAAGTCACACTAAGGCGTTGCTGACTTTTAATCAATTTGTTGCTTCTCCCTCATCTCTGCCCACCCTCCATCCCAACTCGTCTTTGAACCCTAGTATAGAGACTTGTACATAGTGCTCTTTAAATATTTGATAAAGCTCGTAAGAAAATTTTAAAAGAGGATTGCTGATTAGGGTAATTCCTAGGTTAGAGAAATAACTCTCTAATGGTGAAATGTTCCACACCTTGGCACCTGGTTGGGGAAGGCAGTTAGGGATGGGGACCTTTTCTGGTTCTGTTCAAATAACCCAACAGAACCTCCTGCCCACTCTAATCTCATCCACACACAAAGCTCATCTTTTCCCAAATGTATGTTTTCAGGGTAAAGAAAAACTCACCCCAAAAGTGTAAGGGTGTGTACACATTGAGGAACCAGCTTGTCATTAACCCAAATGTGACTGCTGGTGGGTGTTGTAGATCTATCAGATGATGATTGCCGATGAGAACTTTGTCTTCTAAATTCATGATCTCGCTGCTTCTGTCCTGGGAAAACACGTTTCAAATGTTGTACCTGGTGTATTGGAGGTAATATTTAAAGATTTCTCCCTCTGGCTTCAAAATTCCTCCATGGATAATGATAATTAAGTTGAATTCAGATTTATGCAAAATGCAATAAAATAACTCAATGTTTTAATTATCAGCAAACCAATTTTCATTTTCTTAGAGTAGATGTAATTTAAAATAAAAGCCAATATACCACAACTTTTCACAACGTTACTCTTCTACTTAGCTTAGATAGTAGAAGACTATTTTAAAATATTATCCAAATGTGTTTTCCGTGTTTGCTAGGTAGGTTTTATTTAAAAAAAGAAAGAGAAGGGCTTCCCTGGTGGCGCAGTGGTTGAGAGTCCGCCTGCCGATGCAGGGGACACGGGTTCGTGCCCCCATCCAGGAGGATCCCACATGCCGTGGAGCGGCTGGGCCCGTGAGCCATGGCCGCTGAGCCTGCGTGTCCGGAGCCTGTGCTCCGCAACGGGAGAGGCCACAACAGTGAGAGACCCGCGTACCACAAAAAAAAAAAAGAAAGAAAGAAAAAGAAAGAAAGAGAAAAAGAATCACTTGCTGTTCTGTCATGAAGATTATGCCAAGAGATGGAGGCTTACTGTCCTGGGAAGAGGTGGGTATGGCGTAGGACACATGATTATTGCTTAGCTTGGCATTTCAACTAGATTCTTAAAAGCCCTTCCTAGGACAGTAATCTTGAAAGGCAGACTAACAAGGGAAAGCAAAGGCTTTTCTCAGGATTCCGAGTTGGGCTCTTATAAAATAGAAATCGGAGCTTAGAGGGTTGACCATGGAAAAGGCATAGAGTAGGAAGGATGAGGACCCAGCGTGAGGAAGGGGGGCCACCACATGCAGGAGAGGGGACACCCTTCCCGTTCTGAGAGGTGAAGCTGGAAGAAGGAAATGTCCCCCCCATCTCCCCATCCTTCTCACCCTCCAAATCAGGCATGGAGGCTGAAGGAAGGGGTTATAGAAACATCCACCTAAGCTTGGGAGAACCTGAAAGCACTGGGGTAAGTGACCACCTCACCAGGCACATCCTGAATCGCTACGAGCATCTCAGGAACCTGCGACAGCATTGGGTTGCATCCTCCCGGACGAGGAAGAAGTGAGGCGACATCAGCCTCACAGCCTTGTGTACTCGCACCCAGAAGGCAGTAGGGAGTTCCTGGGCTCCTGACTCGGGCATGAAAGCATTGAGAGGGCAGAGGTACTCGAGAGGGCCTGAGGAGACCTCGCAGAATTTGGGGACCTTCCAGTGGAGGCAGTGGCAAGGGCTGCCGTCATCAGCAGGGGGTGCTGGCACAATGACCAAAGAGCAGCCAGCCCTCAGTGGAGACCAGGGCAGGATGCCAAGTGATCAGGGGAGCCAAGCTACCCCACCCCCGTCAAGAAGAGCAGGAGAACCAGGCCATCTTTCCCCAACCATAAAAATGCACCTGGTCACCATATCAGAAAAAAAAGAGGAGGAGGAATCCTTGATAGGGAGGCAAAATTCTGAAAAACTAAGTAACTACCCGAAAGAAGCAGTGAAAGCAAGAGGACACCGAGATGTCTGTAATCAGCTCCATCAATGGAGACAGGTGCTTCAGAGGAAGAAATAAGGTTAGATTTCTGTACACCCCAGTTCGTGAGTTTCAAATATTGATAGTGGTACACTTTTAAAAGTATAACTTAAAAGTATAATTTATTCAAAGAAGAAGGGGCATAGAGTTGTGACGAATGCATGGGAGTGAAGAAGAGGGCTTCAGTCTGAGGGCTACTCCTCAATTTCCTGTCTGGGTGGCCGGTTAGTGCTGCCAAAACAGGAAATGAGGACGAATGCGGATTGGCAGAAGGAGATGGGGTGGCAGTGGGCCCGGGACCATGGTTAGAGATGCTGCTGGGATAACGAGTTGCAGACGCTGGGAGGCAGGGGCCTTCTTGCACTCTGCCTGCCTGCTACGACCTCCCACTCTTTCTGGGGTGTGAGCTGGCTCCCTTCCAGTGAAAGCTTTTCATTTCTTAAAAGACACCAGTTCAGTTTCCCCCAGCTCTATTTATGAAGGCTTTCCCACTCCCCAGCCTGGTTGTCATGGTCATCTATCGATGCATAATAAATTACCCCCGAACTCAGTGACATCAAACAACCACTTATTATGCTCATGGATTCTGTGGTTCTGTGGGTCAGGAATTTGGACCGGGCACAGCAGGAATGGTTTATCTCTGTTACACAGTGGGGCCCCAGAGGCTGATGATGACCTGACAGCCGGGGGCTAGAATCGTCTGCAGCCTTGTTCACTAACGTGTCTGGGACCTTAGCTGAGGTTCTTGGCCGGAACACCTACACATGACTTCTCTGGGTAGCTTGGGCTTCCTCACAGTATGGTAGCTCAGTTTCAAGGATGAGTATCCCAAGAAAGAGACAAGCAGGTAGAAGATATATTGCCTTTTCTAATCTAGTGTTGGAAATCACACGTCACTTCTGCATTCTGTTTGTTGAGGCAGTTACAAAGACCCACCCAGCTTGAAGGGGAGGGAGAATAGATTCCACCTCTGGAGGGGGGAATGGCAAGTTTCTGGAAAAGCATATGGAACTGGAAGTATTGTTAAGGCCATTTTTGGAAAATATCATCTGCCTCAGAGGTCTGTTCCCTTTCTCAGTACGAGACTAGAAGCCATTAGACACCCTTCAACCCATTTCCTCTCCATCTCCTCATTTTACTGGGGTCTTATTCCACACTCTTCCCCTTTCCATCCTCTTTCAAAATGAGGGTTCCTCTGTACCTGCAGGGCTCACTTCCCCGTACATCCTCTTGATCCACCTCTCCTCACCCCAGCCTGCCCCAGTTACTCTCCTGTAATAAAACTCGCTGGCATATGCAGGTGTCACCTGGTCCTCTTCACATCCCTCTGTGGGAATTGGGGCTTGGGAAACTGATGGAAACACTGCTGCCGATCTGGCTACTATTATTGCTGTAAGAAACTGTCCTTCGTCTCTGATCCAGGAGTCTGTGTTTTCTACCTGAATCCATAAAACCGTGGCAGGCTAGCTTGTTAGATTGCAAGCAGGGTAAGCTCTTACCCTTTACAGTTCTTGACACCTACTTTGTGCCACGCACTCCACATACAATATGGCTAATCTTCACGATAACCCTGTGGTCTAGGTGTCAATAGCCCCCATTTTCTAGATGAGGAAACAGGTTCTAAGAGGCTTAGAAACTCACTCAAGTAAGTGGCCGTGTTAGGATTTGAACTCAGGACAGTCAGTTTCCAAAGCGGTGCTTCCCACAGTTCTGTAGGAATTCTGTGGCCATAGCTTCTCTTTGCTTCAGAGAAAGAGTGAATCTTGGTTACTTAATCACTGGCCAGTGTCCCAAAGATTATTCACCTACTGTGGAGGTGAACAGAGCCATTCCAAGAATTGTCTTCTCCTTGACTTGTGAAGTCTTTGGAAATTCAGGGCTACTTGAAAGAAAAATCTGTCTTCACTCTATTTTATTTCTTTGTGGCTTTTAACATATATTTTCTGTTATTACAAAGCTCCACGTGGGATTTGAGAATCTGGCAGTTGGTAACTTTTCTCAAGGAAGAGAAACATTGAGACATTTGTTCTTGGAAAAAATAAATCCACGTATGTGACATGTATACCCACGCATGTATACAATGGAGCAATCTATTCAGGATTTATTTTTATTCAGAGGACTGCTGTTACGCAAATACACACAGACCCACTCTATGCCTTAAAGACATTTGGTATATGGAGAACCAGGGGTGGCAGGAAGGAGGAGGGAACAGAAAGAAAGAGTCAGGATTGCAGAGACACACAGCAAATCTACCTTCCCTAGGCTCTTAGATGTCTTTGGAATAAATGTTGCATGGCGATTCGAAAGCACATTGAATATTTTAACTCCCCCTTTAGAAGTAGAGCTCCGAATGCTGGGGAGTAGCTGCTGTGCCTTCCTGAGGTCCACATGCCTGTAATTCCACAGTAGCATCCGAGCCCCTTTGTTTAAGAAATTGAGTCAAAATAGCGACAACATCTGAAGTCCTCTAGATCACAAACCCAGTTTTAAAGCCCTTCTAGAATGATTTCCCCCCGTCATTGGTGATGCCGGCTCAGGTTAACGGTGATGGCGTACCTTGCAGTCTGCTACTCCACACTCTGGATGGACTGTGGACGGCTTCCACGGCCCGGGTGTCAGGAAAATAAAAGGAAGATCAGGGGCCTATTGGCTTCATACCTAAGCCTTGAATGCAAAAACAACTGCTGATGCCGCCACGTGCTTTCCCATCCCCCTCCAGCCCACTGACTCAGGTCTGACTTCACCGGGTTCACCAGAGCCCCCTGGTTTAATTAGCATAACTGTGGCTGTGAGAGCACATGGCAAAGATTAGGGTTTCCATGACCTCACTGATTCTGGAGAACACTGATATTTGAGAAAATATATGTACTCTTTCCTTCTGGGATTAAGAATAAATCTAGTAACACATACAGGACGCCCCTGAGCCTTCTCTTACCATTCCCCCAGCGTCCAAGTACAGATCCTCTTATTCCCTTTTCCACAAGCAAGTTCAAGAATGCGTTTAAATGAATTGAGGGTTGAGAGGTACCGAGATGGGCTGCTTATCAACACTCTACCCACTAGGTGTGGTCCATTGTCTCCTGCATCCCCCTTTTCGGAAATGACTGTACGAGGCCTAGCCTATAGTGTATAGGACGTACATCCCCTTTTCCCGACAACCACATTTGGACAGGTAGGTGATTTTTTCCCTGTATAATTCTCCTCTTGGTGAGCTGCTGTCGTAGGAAGCAGCAAAAGGAGCTCCTTGCTAGCAGACTCCGGGGGTTCCCTCTCCATAACCCTTGAACTCTGTCATTTCAGAGTGCTCCACCGATTTCCACACGGCAGCACCTACATCTCCGTGCCGGATGGCTTCTTCTGGAACAGTGGGGGCCACCATGCTCCTGTGTGTGGCAGGCTTGAAGTGCCAAGGAATTAACACCCCTGAGAGCAGCCTTCAACCAATGACTCTTGGCTGTTGGGGTATAAATACCTCAGCTCCCTTTCCCCGCATGTGGGATAAATTTGAGACTTGTGTTTTATACCATTTCCCAAGCTTCTTCATGGGATTCATTTCTAATTATCATCTGTTGTAGGTAGATGACGTGATAATGTACCCCTTATTGGCTGCCTTCTCTTTTCTGAATCACTTTTCCACTCTCCTATTCGCTTTCCCCAAACCTCCCAAATAGACTATTTGCACTGAATTCTTTGGGGGAACCCAAACTAAGATACCCTCTAAACCTTATATAAGACCTTTAAAGACGCTTCCATTAACCCACTAGCTGTAAGGGTAAGGAAGCATGGGTCCATGATTCCGATAGCCTTCAGAGGCTCTGACTGAGGGGGGAGACTTTGGCCAAGAAGTTCCATGTGAGCAAATGCATTCACTTGTAGCTTTTGCCATTGGTCCGTTATCCTCAAAACAAGCCAAGCAGCCTTGGTTGAGTTGGGGAGTTTTTCAATGCTGCTCATCGGTCAGTTTTCTTCACCCACTTTCATCTCTTCCAGTGGATAAGGTCAAGATGATTTCTGTGATGAGAATAGTCCACTACCTTTATAGATAAGGGATCTGGGTTTCAATCCCAACTCTCCCATTTGTGGCATAATTGGGCATGTTTTAAAATTCTTTTGAATTTTAGTTTACTTATTTCTAACTTCAGGGCAAAAATACCTATTAGGTAATTCATTCAACAAATACTTTTTGTGTTAGCTCCCTGAGGATACAGTCATGAATAGTTACAGTTTCTTCTCTCATGATACTCAGAGCATAGATATTGTGGGTTCTGGAATCAGGCAGCTTGCCTTCAAATTCTACTTCCAACTAGCTCCCTGACCTCCCGAAGCCTCTTTTTCTTTGTAAAGTGGGACCAGTTTTCTCACAGAGTTGTGAGAAGTAATATCTATGATCGAGGTAAAGCACATAGCACATTATGTGCTTTATGTAGAAAATGTTCAATTAGTGGGTAAGTCATAAGAAGATTACAATAGTTAATATTTACTACATGCCCAGCACTGCTTAAACATTTTAAATTCATACACTCATTTAGGTCACCCAAGAACCCTTAGACTGCTTAAACATTTTAAATACATACACTCTTTTAGGTCACCCAAGAACCCTTAGACACTATTCTTTGCCCTTTTTACCATCCCCATTTTACAAATAAGGAAGTGCAGGAAGGCCAGGTAGCTTGTCAGAAGTCACACAGCTGATATACGGAGCCAGGATTTGAACCCAGCTGGTCTGGGTGCAGAACCCACACTCTTATCCTTCCACCTTGACTTCTCCGGGTATGGTTCTTGGAGGAGCTTGTTAGAAATGCAGAATCTTGGGCCACCCCAGACCTACTGAATCAGAATCTAGAGTCTAACGAGACGCTCAGGCAACTCACATGCACGTTACCATTGGAGAAGGACTGCTCGCCCCAATCCACGTGCAGTTTGATGAGTTAAGGGCTTCTATGGTGGAGCTATGTCTCAGATGCTAAAGTCCAGGAAGGCCAGAACTGAAGAAAATTAAGTGAAATACAGCATGCCTTTTCTTAAAGTCTTTGGTATATAGGTGTTCAATAAACATACACACGTGTGCATACACCCCGCCCCCAAACATGCCACCATTGTGAACATGAACATGAACATGTAGGAGTGACCCGTGAAGGTCTAGCTTTCTCCCTGACCACAGCTGCCACCACAGGTGCCACTAGCCCTAACTCCGTATTTGTCATAGGCCACTAGACGTTATTGCGGACAGACAGTCCGTTCTCTCTCACCTTGCCGGGTTCAGGAAAGAATTTGCATAGGCATAATTGGTTAGTTTTGTTTCCTTCCCGTCTTTGTTGTCATGGTTGCTCAGTTCATTTGCATCTTCAAGCTTCTTTCCTATTAACCTGAGAACCACTCAGAGAGTCTCCTTCAAGGGGAAGGGGAAGCATACGTGAAGGGTGAGGCAGAGCCTCAGGGTCTGGGTGATGGTTTTAGATGAAGGCATCTCCACAGTAGAAACAATTTCTAAGATCCAGCCTGAAACCACAGTTCATCTGGAGACCTCTTCTTCCAATCCAGGATTGAAGCTCCGTGTCTTGCCTATGCGCAGAGTATAGGTCCTGAGGCAGAAAAGAAGTCATCGTTGTACAGTAACTCAGCGCAGAGACCCTAAGGTGAAGGGGCACTTCCCAAGGCAATCCCATTCTTCCAGTTGCTCAGGGGAAAAAAAAGTTTAGCTCATTAAGCCTTTACCCCTGATGATGTCAGTCACAAAAGAAACTCCAGGTTCCTCAGTCGTTCCTCACTTACTTACCCTAAGCCCCAGATGACTTTGTGTATCCCTGGTTCAGCCATCTGCTGTACCCAAACCACTCAGAAATGTAATGGCTTAAGATACCAACCATTTTATTATTGCTCACGATTTAACGGGTTGTCTGAGCCAAGCTGGATGGCTCTTTTGTTGCAGGAGGAAGGGGAGCGAGAGAATGGTCGCATCCCAGGTCTCATTTGGGCCGCCAACTGAGGGTCCTTGGCTTCACTCAGGAAAGAATTCAAGAGGGAGCCAAAGTAGAGTGGAAGCAGATTTACTCAGGGAGATACACACTCCATAGACGGAGTGTCGTCTGTCTTGGAAGGCGAGAGAGAGGCCCTGGGGTACAGGGTGGTTAGTTTTTATGGGCTGGGTAATTTCATATGCTAACGAGTGGGAGGAATATTCTATTTTGGGGGAAGGGGCGGTGAGGTGGGGTTTCTAGGAATTGGGCCACAGCCCACTTTTTGGCCTTTTATGATCATGGCGCCTGTGTGTGTGTCATTTAGCGTATGCTAATGTATTACAATGAGCATGTAATGAGGCTCAAGGTCTACGGGATGTTGAATCTTCCACCATCTTGGGCCTAGTAGGTTTGAATCAGTTTTTTTTAATCAAATTTTATTTTTTTAATTGAGGTATAATTAATTTATAATGTTCTGTTAGTTTCAAGTGTACAGCAAAGTGATTCAGTTATATATATATACATATATATATTCTATTCTTTTTCAATTCTTTTCCATTATATTATAGATTATTACAAGATATTGAATATAGTTCCCTGTGCTATATTTGTGGAATCTAAAACAGTGATACAAATGAACTTATAGACAAGACAGAAATGGACTCACAGACATAGAAAACAAACTTATGGCTACCAAAGGGGATAGTGGGGCATGGAGGGAGATAAATTAGGAGTTTGGGGCTAAGCAGTTTTTGTCGTGTCCCGTTTCTCTCAATGGCTGTGTCATTCTTTTAATGGTTGTGCCCTGCCCTCTTTCTTCCCGTCTCACTTCTGCTCATGAGGTCAGCTGGAGCAGCACTCGTCTGGGGGCCTGACTGGACTGCAGTAGCCACTATGGCTTGCTCACGTGGCTAGCCGTTGAGGTGGGCTTTGACAGAAAGCTCCAGGGGGTAGCTGACCAGAGTTCCTCGGCACCCCTCCGTGTAGCATCTCCACCTGGCTTGGACTTCTCACAGCACAGTAGCTGAGTCGCAGAAGGGAGTAGTCCTAGGAAAGCAGTGCTCTTTGGGTCAAGGGACAGCAATTCAAGGGGAGAGGAAATAGGCTCTCCACCTCCCGATGAGCAGAGAGAGAAGGCAGGACTCATTGGGGAATCCCTGGAGACTAGCTTACGCACCCCACTTCCTGACCTTTTTGTCCACCCTTTCCCAACTCCTTAAACTTTTCTACTGTGCCATCTGGAATTCTTGGTCAGTCGTCAATAAAATTCCTTTTGTCCTAAATCTCTTCTCTGAATATCTCCTTTATCTTCTCGCTCGCCATGAAACCTGACTTTGTCTTGAGGACATAGCTTTTCCTACCATCTTCTCAGTGGTGGCTGTTTGCTCTCACATTCCTCATATCCCTGGACTGCGAGGCGGGATGGGTACCTTTCCTTGCTATTTATTTCTAGTTTCCCAGACCATTCTCTCCTCTTCCTCACTAATAGCACCTGTGTCTCCATCTTTGAATGTCAGGTTATCAGACTGTACCACCCACCTCTCCTCGTGGTTGCAGTCATTTGTCAGCCCTGTGTCATTCTCCTTTCCTCTAGGATTTTACGTCCTCCTGTCTGTCACTTTCGCTGACTCTGTTCCTACCCTGATCCTTGGGGACTTCCATACCATGTCAATAACCTTTCCAATAGTCTGCCTCTCTGTACTTTGACTTTCCTTCTTGCAGTGATTTTGTTTCTCCGCTCCTCAGCCACACTCTCCCATAGTCATACACTGGAATTATGTCCAGTTCCTTCATCTCCCTCACAGTCTCTGTTCTCCTAAGGCATCAGTCCAAGCAGTTGTTTTGATTCTATAAAAAGTAGAGCTGGGGCATTACAAAATTACACACAGTACCCTTAATGTGGGACGGCTTTAGCCAGTTTATTTAAGAGCTGCTGCGTGGAGATGAGCAATACCCACCAATAGCATGTTCAACACTGGAATGAAGAAACCTGCTAAATCCACAGGGACATGACGTAGTGTGGGGCACAATGCAGCCGCACTCGCGGGGGCATTTAGAGGCTCAAGGGCTGGGTCTGAGATCCAGATTTGTTTCTTGGGTGCTGTGGTGTATCGGGCAAATCACTTCATTCCTACGAGCATCAGTTTCCTTATATAAAACGACAATAAGACATTCCACTGAGTCTACCTCCTAGGATTGTTTTGAGGATTAAATAAAATATATATGTGATATTCTTGTAAATTGTAAGGGTGTGGAGAATGGACAGGAGGGGCTAGTAATTGAGGTGAACAAGGCTGATAGCTTGTAGTAGCTGCAAATGGAGAGGCGTGGAAGGGTGGGAGCGAGATGTAGGAGGGAGCTCAACAGGATGGGGTAATGCTTGAGGCTTCAGTGTGAGGGAGGAGTGAAGGATGCCAAGAACAACTAACTGGCTTCAGCCCTGTATCCCTGGATGAGTGATGGTGCAACTCACGGAGATAGGGAAGAGATCAGCAACAAGGATGAGGTTTGTTTTGGACGCTTAGGAGTTTGATTTGGAAGTGCTTGATTTGGGGTGCCCTTGAGCACCCACGAGGAGGTGTCAACTAGACCATTGGTAGAGGTCTGGGATGGAGAAGAAATGTATGAGCCATCATCATATACATGTCTGAGGCATAGGCATGGATGAGACGTTTTAGGGAGAGTGGGAACAGGAGATGGTCAAGGGCCAAGGATTGAGGAAGCCCAGAATCTAACAGCTTGGTGGAAGGGGACCAACCTCGCCAGCAGACAGAGAGTCCAGAAAAGAAGCAAGAAGACCAGCAGGGTGTTATTTCATTGAAGCCAAGAGAAGTGAAGGTTTTGCCAAGTAGTGAGTGGTCCATGGTGGCTACAGATTTTGTGAGGTCAAGTCAGAGGAAAACAGAAAAATGTCTCCTGGATTTAATGACATTATCTAGTAAATTCCTCAGAAGTGTGGGACTGCCTATGCCCATGTATTGTTTTTTCTTAGTTTTTGAAATGAAGAAACTGAGTTACACTAGCAGAAAAAAACTGAACCAGGGTGAAATCACAGCAACCTGAACTGGGTGGGGCCAGTTCCTGGTTTGGAGCTTCACTGTCCTGGTACCTGTGACTGCAGGCTGAGTTCATGACCCTCCTCTTCCTTCTCAAGGTCCACGTGACTTACAGGAAGTGCAGGACTCTATACATAGTTGGCACTCGAGAAATATTTGTTGATTGATTACATGAACAACCCAGACATTTCCGCCTGACATGTATTCATCTCCCCCACAGGAATTAGCAGTTCTTACCCATGTACTGCCTCAAGGTCCTGAGTCATAATCAAACAAAACTTCTGTCCTATTCACTGAAGCGTGCTTTTCAAAAAACCACAATAGCTCTTATGTTCTCACATGCCCGAGAGATTATTTTCCTATTGTGCACTCTTGGTCATTTCCTTCTTATGTGCAGAAATGTTTGAGAATGGTTCTTTGCGGAGACAAAATGAAAAGTTTGTTTGTTTGTTTGTTTTTAATGGAAGAAGGTGTTTTCGCTTTTTCATAGAAGAAAATGTTTTCGCTCTTTAATGGAAGAAGGTGGGAGAGACAGTAAGCAGGGAAGCGGATGTCTGAGCTCCCAGCCTGGCTATGAAAAATCATCATGAACTAGCTTCCTGCCAGTTGCCCTTTCTTTTTGAAAAATGGGCTCAGGGCAGTTGCTGCAACTGAAGGCAACAAAGAGAAGTTATGAAAAGAAAACGAAGATCTGTGCGCGCGCGCGTGTGTGTGTGAATAATTTGGTACTTTAAGAATGAAGCAGATCCACCAGCATTTTCACTCCTACACTCAACAGAACTGCATACACATGTGGACGAGTTGTGTACTAGCACGTTCATAGCAGCACTATTGCCAAGAGCCCCCAAACTGAATGCTCGTTCTATCGGTTAGCTTCTGCTGTGTAACAAACAACTACAAAACTTAGCAGTTAAAACAGCAACCCGTGATTCTGCAGGTCAGCAATTTGGACTGGCCCCTCCTGGGTGGTTTTTCGTATCTGGGCTAACCGAGATCAGCTGAGTCTGGCCCAGATCAGAGAACTGTCCCGAAGAATGTAAACTAAATACTGGTTGTTGTCATACGTCACTACATTTTGGGTGGTTTGCTAGACAGCAATAGATCAGTGATACAAAGCTACCTCAGTTCACAGTCTAAAAGGGCATAGGCAACTTTCTCAAGTTCTTGGAATAAAAGATCTAGCAATGATTTCCCCCTAATTTTCCATTCTCCTTTGCTTAAAGATAGACTCGTGTTCTTGGAAACAGAGCAAAGGCGGTAACTGCTGAAATTGTCCTTAGTGAATTTAGTTATAGGCTGCTCTAAAATCAAATTGTTTTCTTTTTTTTTTTTTAATTTATTTTATTTATTTATTTTTGGCTGCATTGGGTCTTCGTGGCTGCGTGCGGGCTTTCTCTAGTTGTGGCGAGCGGGGGCTACACTTAGTTGCAGTGCCCAGGTTTCTCTCATTGCGGTGGCTTCTCTTGTTGCCAAGCACGGGCTCTAAAGTACAGGCCCAGTAGTTGTGGCACACGGGCTTAGTTGCTCCGCAGCATGTGGGATCCTCCCGAACCAGGGCTCGAACCCCGTACCCCTGCACTGGTAGGCGGATTCTCAACCACTGTGCCACCAGGGAAGCCCAAATTGTTTTCTTAAATGCAGTGCCCTGCCAATTTGAACAGCCACCTGGAGCTTTATAAACTCCTCTAAATGAGGGTTTCTCAACCTCAGTACTACCGGCATCTTGGACCAGATAATTCTTTGTTGTTCTTTGCATAAGATGATGTCGAGCAGCGTCCCTGGTCTCTACTCACAAGACACCAGTAGTCTCCCTTTCTCCAGTTGTGACAACAGCATGTCTCCAGACACTACCAAGTGGCCCCTGGGGGCACAGTGGCTTCTGGTTGAAAACCACTGCTCTAGAAAAACTGTTCAGGGAACATCAACTCGGGAGTCACTCTGAAAACTGAGGAGGGTGATGACGAATGGGCGCCAGTGAAGCAAGTGAAGAGATAGTGAGACGAGGGATGCACGTTTACTCCGCCCCCACCGTGTGCGTTGCTTATGCGGCTCAAAGTCTCACAACAACCTGTGAAGAAGCTGCCATCACCTCTGTACAGATGAGGAGGTAACATCTGGCTATGAAGGTAAATGTCATGATCCAATCCAGGGCTGTCTGACTCCAGTACCCGTGAGCTTTCCACCAGGAATCCAGGGCCACCTCCCACTGTGGCCAGGAGGAGGCAGAGATGCCAAGCAGCAGTGATGGCTGCCAGTCCCAGGGAGGGGACACTGGCTCTTCTCTTATGAGCTCAAAGCCAGTACCCGAGGTCAGCGGGGAGGACGAGGCACAGGGAGGGTTGCAAAGCAGGGCGCCACTGACCATCACGACTCTGGGTCACGGAATGTTCTCTAGGCCTGGGTGTACGATGTGGAGGACTGTTACCAGCGTAGGAGAGGAAACGTGTGGGCAACTGAAACCCACCAATAACTCCCACACCTCATTTAACTCTCTAGTCCTCGTTACAAGATTTTTTAATCTTTAAAAAATTAACATATTTTAACAGCAAGGCATGCACATAGTACGAAATTTAAAAGATGCCAAAAATAAACAATAAAGGGTAAGTTTCCCTCTTATCTTTATCCTCCAGATCCTTATTTCCCATTCCGGAAGGTAACCACTGTTGCATTTTCGGTATATCCTTCCAGAGGTACTCTATATGTAGTCAAGCATATATATGTATTTTTTCCATCATGGCAGCATGGTATATACGTTATTGAGGACCAGAGCACATGCACTCTCTGTCCGTCGATCTATATCTATGTATCTACCTTGGAGCACCTTTCATATCAGTACATGAGATCTGCCTCGTTCTTTTTAATAGTTGCACAATTTGGTAAATCAGTCTTTTAGGGATGGACATTCAGAATGTTTCCACTCTGTTGCTGTTACAAATAAAACTGCGATGAACAGCTCTGTATACCCATTGTACCCCACATATGTAACTCTGTTCACTCGGTTTTATTTCATAACCTTTCATTTTCCCCTTCTGCCTGCAGTGTCAGTGTACTGAGATCAGTTTAACTTTGGAAGCCAGGGAAGGAAATAGAGTATCTGAACAAAATATCAAGTATACAGTTAACCTTGATAAATCAAGCCTCAGAACTAAAAATAGAAAAGAGGTTGATCACAGGTGGGAAGTTAAACGTTATGTCAGCTGGCTTCTCAGGCCCCAGGTATCTCATCTAGAAACTGCTAGAGCAGGATGGGACCTCCGACATTCTTTAGTGCATCCCTCCCCCGTGTTTTTACATATAAGGACATTGGGATCCTGAGATGCCTGTAAATAGTAGAGCTTAGTTAGAGTGAAATGTAGGTCTTCCAAGGTCCAATTCTGGGCTTCTTGAAACACACTATTACAATGTCTTTCCCAACCCCAGTATTTTTGAAACTGAGAACAAAATTATTATTTACAACCCAAACTGACTGTATCCAGCTCTGCCTTCCAAAGTGGTAGCGTAATTCACAGCAATAAAGAATGGAAGCTCTGCTCCCTTTCATCAGAGAGTCTGCGAAGTGAGGTACAAGGCAAGGATGGATGGTTCACTACCTTTGCCCGTGGAGTGTTTGGCCCGTTTTGTAGTAGAACATAGAACAATGATGTACGGAAGGGGCTGCCCACCCAGTAGAGGTGTCGAGAGCTCAGTGACTTTGCCTAATATTGTGAGAGGAATGGGGTTTTTGGGGCGACCCTGAGATGATGATCCCCAAACTGGGTAAGCAAGGAATTTTAGAAGACAAGCACCCGGGCTAAATAACATGGAGAGGTGGCCGAAATATTTTATAAGGACAAACCTGATGGTCAGTTCTATGTTGTTTTACCTTGTTGTGGCGTAGACGCAAAGCTTAAGTAAAGTCAGCTTCACGCATGAATGTGTCCGGTGAATGGGTCGAGGATCGTTTCTTCGGCTCTCTCACGTCAGGGTGCTGGGTTAGCACTGTGTGATTCTGTTGTTGCTTTTCTTCCTCAAGTTCACATGAAGGTTGCCGTAGCTCTAGTCAAATCAGTCTTTGAAATACTTTAAAATTCAGGGAAGGAGGACGGGGATGGGAGAAAAGTGTTCTCCTTGTAACGCGGAGAAGAATCTTTCCCAGGCCCCCATCCCCTCTACCCCCAGGAGACTTTCCCTCGCTTTGACCAGAATTTACTCTCATTTCCATCCTTAGCTGCAAGGTGGGCTAAGAAGTAAGTACCCTAGTCTCTCACTTTGCAACTTTCATTCATTCTTGAAAGCCCTGCCACTGAGTGGAAAGCTATTCATTTTTTTAAAAATTCCATTAATTTCTGTGGGAAAAATGATAACCTGGTCTGTCCCAATCAAAGATACCCTGATAATTTTCACAGGTAAGAAAATATATTGAGTGAACAGTGAAAACAAGTTTTTATAAGAAATGGAGAACAATTTGAAAGTAAATAACTGCAGTCTGTACACAAACTATAATGTAGAAACAGTAGGCTTGGTAGGGATGGTGGTGGAGAGACTGGAGCAGTCATTCTTTGGAAGGTGAATTCTTTTGTCTCCACCATTGTCTCGCCAGCTTTCCAGCTTTTAGAGAGGGAGTTCTTGGTTACTTTGTACTCTCGGTGCACTTCAGTATAAAGTTACAGCCTAGAAATTATCTTTAGGACAAAATAAAAGGTAAACACGAGAGTGCTTTGAAGCTTGTGAAATTGCACGCGCGCGAAGACTGAAGAGATGGAGGTGACGCCTCTTCCTCCCTCTCGTTTGGTATCCATACGCAAAGCGGAACATTTTGGGCTCATTCAAACATGAGGCTCAGTCCAAATTCATTCCATATGGTGTGCTCTGACAAGTAACTGCATGTTGAGTAAAATTGGTGAGCGGGACTCAGGCTGAGACCTCGATGATGTCATATCACTTCTTATAGCATATTTGTTTAGTGTGTTTTGAGGTGGAAAAAGTCAGTCTGTTGGGGAAAAAAGGGAGTCATTGTTCACAAAGTGGTACAACTTTTCAAGAGCCGTTACGGCAAAACGTCGTTAACTGAACAGTCGTTATGTGAGGTAGATCAGCACCTGGAAAGGAGGGGGATGGAATTAGCATGATTGGTTTCTCATTTATCATAGTCGCCCTTTAGGCCTGGGCACGTTGCCCACCCAAACCAAATTAGAGCGAGTGTCTTCTCACTGAGAAGGGTGGGGGGTGGCAGTGGGATAGGCCCCTAAGCGTGTCTGCCACAAGATGTCCCTTCCACATTGCTTGGAAAATGGGCACTGTGCAAGGAGTTAACGGAGGTTGGTAATATGACTTATATAATTTTAATCCCGGAGTTAATAGGTCATTATGGTTCTTAGAAATATTTCACTGGCACGTAATTGATGGCCAGGTTCTGGTGCAGGGTCCTCTGTATCCGAGAGACAGGCAATAGCCACCGTCCACGCTGCAGAAATGCAGCGTTTGGCCCTTGCACTGAAATCTGAAGATCTATTTGCAGCATTGCCCGTTCTGCTTACCAGCCTTGGTGACGGCTCCAGCGACCGTCTCTTGGTGTCACTTGTCATGGGTATGAAGCATATCCCAAATCACTTTCCACATGATCAAACTTGGAACTTCCTTTTCCTTTCTGACTTTGAAATTGAGTTATCGATTCGATGACCCTTTACTGAACATCCATTGTGGGTTAGGCACTTTTCTCAGTCCTGTGGAAAATTTAGAGGCAAATCAGAGATGACCCTTCTCTCAAAGAGCTTGCAGTCTAGCAGGGTGATAAGACATGAATGATAATGGTAGAAGGTATAAAGTATTATCTGGACCGTAGAAGTGGGACAGATAGATGTTTCTGGGAAAAAATTAGGACTATTTATCGATCCTTAACTTTTTTCATCTCTCTTGACCTACTCATTCACATATATTTAACTTAGGGACCCTTGGACTCCTAGGAAATCCACATGTGAGCTTCAGATAAATTTCCAGAAAGTGTATGCAAAAGTGTGGTTGTGTTTGATTGCATTATTCTGGGAAGAGGATCCTTAATTTTGTCTACTTCTCAAATAAAAGCATTATTTAATTCACTACAATACTCCCACTTCTAGAAACACATCTTGAGGAAATAGACACGTACACAAAGATTTATGATTAAGGATGTTTATCGCAGCATTATGTATAATAGTATAAAACTGGAAACTACACAAATACGGAACAACTGAGCATAAGTCAATTACGGTACATCTGCACAATAGAATTTATGTTCCTGTTGAAATGAGACATCAAAAAGTTAACGACATGAAAATATGTTCATGATAAAATGTTAGGTTAAAAAAAACTATATCCACGGTATGCTCTCAATTATGTTTAAAAAAAATCATTGAAAAGGCCAAAGGGATAACACAGGAAAATGTTAACAATGATTATCTCTGTGTGTTGTGGGATTGAGTGATTTTTTTTCTTTAATCTTTTCCATATTTCTCAACTCTTCTACGACGAGCATGAATCACTTCACAAATGAGAAAAAAAACGAAAGTTGTATCAGAACTAGTATAGATGAAGTATCATGGCAGTTGTGCAGTGAGATCTCTTTTATTTGGGATATCAGAGAGGCCTCTTAGAGGAGGTGGCCTTCAAGCATAGCTTCGAATCATGGCCACAGTCTTGACCTTCTGAGGGGCTGGGAGAGGGCAATGCAGGGGAGTGGTCGAAGAAGTCAAGAGTTGAAGGAGAGAGCTCCATGTAAAAGTTGAGGTGTGGCGGTGACCTAATCACTCTCCCTAGAAGTGTTGGAGCAGGGAGAGCTGGCCCGCTTTCAGGCAAAGAGCAGTTCTGGAGTGTGGGCTGACTCCCAAGGCCTCTCAGGACCCCTGAGATATAGCCTGTAATGTCCAGGGACCCTTCCCATTCCATGATAGAGAGTTCAACATGGGGTTACACTGGATAAATGATGGAAGGATAGGAGTAATCAAAAATTTGACAGGGGGACTTTTTTGGAGGGATTAGCCAAAAATTCTGAGAGTACGATTGTACGCCTCAGGGAAGAATGGTGAGAAAGCCACACACACACACACACACACACACACACACACACACACACACACATCTTTGTGACTTAAATGGTTTTGAAGCCAGATGTCTTAGTGTGAAGCTATACTTTTTAATCCCTTGTATACCCAGAGGAAAATAAAAGCTAGTAACAGACTGATTAATGCCAGACGGTGTAAGGTTACACTGCATAATGTTTATTTATACAATTTACTATTCCACATTACCTTTAACAAGACAGTATCTTTGAAGGAACTGATTATGCACTTTGACCCATTAATTCATTTGGGGAATGACACTTAAGAAATTAACTCAAAAAGAGGGAAAGTAGATATTTGTGTAAACTAACTTCTTAGAGCAGAGGAAAAAATATTAGAAATCTACTTGCGTGAGAACTCAAAGGTGCTTAAATATATTAAATAAAAGAAATATATTACTACCATGAAAATGATCAATTTATGGGTTTTGAGAGTTATATGGCTACATCAGTAAAGTCAGAAAAAAAGGGCACAAAACTAGTATGTGTAGACTGGTCGCATTTTGTTACAATATATCCATACGATATGGGGTTGCAGTCTTAAGAACAGTGGGTGCTGTAAGGTTAAGAGGACTTGGCGGTCTGTGCTGAATGGTTTTATTTTGACAAGTATTCATCCCCATTTCTTTATATGGTCTCCCATATAAAGGGCTAGAAGGGCTAGAAGCCTAGTAGCTACATCTCCTAGAAACCCTTGCCAGCCAGCTTTCAGAATAGAGTCCTCCAATGTTAGGGACCTTTGCAAGATTTGGAAAGCAGAAGAGAAGCAGAAGTCATTAGAATTGCAATAGGAATCGTGTGGGCTTTGCCAGACAATAGATGTGAGGTTTTCCAGCAGCTTCTAGATATTCTCTTGTAAATTACCCATTTCGGTGTGTCTGTCGCGGAGACCATGAATGGCAGCTTTCTACAATTTTTGCAAGTTCCTGATTTCTCTTTTTTTAAAAACAATTTATTTATTTATTTATGGCTGCGTTGGGTCTCTGTTGCTGCGCGCGGGCTTTCTCTAGCTGTGGTGAGCTGGGGCTACTCTTCGTTGTGGTGTGTGGGCTTCTTATTGCGGTGGCTTCTCTTGTTGCGGAGCACGGGCTCTAGGGTGCACGGGCTTCAGGAGTTGTGGCGCACGGGCTTAGTTGCTCCGAGGCATGTGGGATCTTCCCGGACCAGGGCTGGAAACCGTGTCTCCTGCATTGGCAGGCGGATTCTTAACCACTGCGCCACCAGGGAAGTCCGAGTTCCTGATTTCTTGAAAGCTAGGGACAGCTTTTCCTTACCGTCATTTCCTGAGCCCTTCCAATGGTTTTGTAAGCATTTAATATTTTTTAGCTTTTTATTTTATATTGGAGTATAGCTGATTAACAATGTGATAGTTTCAGGTGCACAGCAAAGTGACTCAGCCATACATATACAGGTATCCATTCTCCCCCAGACTCCCCTCCCATCTAGGCTGCCACATAACATTGAGCAGAGTTCCGTGTGCTACACAGTAGGTCCTTGTTGGTTATCCTTTTTAAATATAGCAGTGTGTACATGTCAATCCCAAACTCCCTAACTATCCCTTCCCTCCACCCTTCCCCCCGGTAACCATAAGTTCATTCTCTAAGTCTGTGAGTCCGTTTCTTTTTTGTCAATACATTCATTTGTATCATTTCTTTTTAGATTCTGCATATAAGCAATATCATATGATATTTCTCTTTCTCTGACTTACTTCACTCAGTCTGACAATCCGTAGGTCCATCCATGTTGCTGCAAATGGCATTATTTCATTCCTTTTTATGGCTGAGTAATATTCCATTGTATATATGTACCACATCTTCTTTATCCATTTCTCTGTCGATGGGCATTTAGGTTGCTTCCATGTCCTGGCTATTGTAAATAGTGCTGCAGTGAACATTGGGGTGCGTGTATCCTCTTGGACCATGTTTTTCTCCGGATGTATGCCCAGGAGTGGGATTGCAGGGTCATATGGTAGCTCTATTTTTAGTTTTTTAAGGAACCTCCATACTGTTCTCCATAGTGGCTGTACAAATTTACATTCCCACCAACAGTGCAGGAGGGTTCCCTTCTCTTCACACCCTCTCCAGCATTTATTGTTTGTGGATTTTTTGATGATGGCCGTTTTGTAAATTTTGAAGACTAATCCCTTGTTCGTCACATCATTTGCAAATATTTTCTTCTGGTCTGTGGGTTGTCTTTTCATGTTGTTTATGGTTTCCTTTGCTGTGCAAAAGCTTTTGAGTTTAATTAGGTCCCATTTGTTTATCTGAGTTTTTGTCTTCATTACTCTGGGACACAGATCAGAAAAGATATTGCTGTGATTTATGTCAGAGTGTTCTGCCTGTGTTTTCCTCTAGGAGTTTTATAGTGTCCGGTCTCACATTTAGGTCTTTAATCCATTTTGAGCTTATTTTTTTGTATGGTGTTAAAGAATGATCTAATTTCATTGTTTTACATGTAGCTGTCCAGTTTTCCCAGCACCTTTGTTGAAGAGACTGTCTTTCCACCATTGTATAGTCTTGCCTCCTTTGTCATAGATTGAGTGACCATAGGTGCGTGTGTTTATTTCTGGACTTCTATCCTGTTCCATTGATCTACAGTTCTACTTTTGTGCCAGTACCATACTGTTTTGATGACTATAGCTTTGTAGTATAGTCTGAAGTCAGGGAGCCTGATTCCTCCAGCCCCATTTTTCTTTCTCAGGATTTGTAAGCATTTAATTTTACGCATGAAATCTTTTTCTTCTCAGAGTACCTAGAGTGGTTTCTGATTTCCTGACCAAACCCTGACCGATATATGATATAGGGTCTTTATAATCCCTGTGTTTGCTTTCTATGATGAAGTTGATTAAACAGTTGAAATATATGTTCAACCATTATGTTATTATGTCCTTGTAGGTTAAATATATTTAAAAAATATATATAGTATGTATAGTATTCCTACCTAGATAAATTATATGATACCTCTTCCACTCACACCACCATTGTTTTTGTGACCTTTGGCATATGCTCCTTACACAGAATAACAGAGTGGATCGACACATGTTGTCATAAAAGGAAGAAAGTGAAAAGAAAATCTTATCATTTCTCGATACTTATCATTTAGCTTGAAAACAGAATGTGTGTGTTTGTGTGTCTTTTATAGGGGATTATATGGATCAGCTTACAGATTGATGTGGAAACTTTCTGTTTCTCTCAGATGAATAAGTCAAGGTTGGGACTATTTATTTATTTGGTAGACATTATCAGCACTGCTTTCACATACAGAAAAAGAGGTGCCCAGACTCTGCACTAGCATGCGTAGTTGTCACAGGAATGCAGCATGTATGTGTGTATACATAATTTCTCTGTGTATATACATACATATCAGATATACATATGTGTGTGATTTTGTTCTTGTAGAGATATGGAAATGTAATTGAAACAATACCCTCTGGCAACTTGAAGCACTTCACATCTTTTCCTTTGTCTCCTCCAAACCGTTTCATTTTTCCAGAGGAAAAACATGAAACACGGAGTCCGACCAAGCCTGTTACACTGCCAGCCAGAGGCAAGCGAGATGCCTTGCATGGGCTGCTGTCTCAAACGGCAGCAGGGCTCTGGGAGATGGTTTGCAGAAGTGGCCACAGTAACCGTGTCCTCTCTTGCATGCACCCCGTCCCTTTGCAGTGTGACTTTGTAACAATTCCCATCCAGGTATGGAGTCTACTTTTCCACCCCTTGAATCTGGACTTGACCGTGTGACTTACTTTACCCGCGGGGTATTTGAAAAACATGGTGGAAGCAGAAACTTGAGAAGTGCTTCTGCTCTGGGCTCGTCCTCTCTTGATGCTCCTAGGAACGCTGAGAACTGTATCATCTGAATAAACTGGGGCTGGCCTGCCAAAGATGTGTGGCCCAGTTACCCACATGGTCCCAACCGACAGCCAGCACCAACCACCAGACATGTGAATAAGGCCACCCTAGACCAGCCAGCCTCCAGTCAGTCCTCTAGCTGATGGCAGCTGTACACATAAGTCCAGATGAGACCACCAGGAGAACTGTCCAGCAAATCCCAGGCCAAATCACTGACCCACAGAATAGCAAGCTAATACGTGATGGTTATTTTCAGCTCTCAACTTTGAGTGGTAAGAGTTAGGCCAGGTATAAAGTAGTGAGCCTGGGTCAGAACTGGAGGCCTCACTTCCTGTCTTCCCTCTACCAAGTAAAATAAAAAACAAAAACAAAAACCATGGTGAGAGTAGCCAACTGCAAAAATGTATGACCTCTGCCTTAGAGGAAGGCAAAGAGCTAAGCGAAGTTGAAGACTCCTTTTCTTTCCATGCTAATTAGAAAATGTTGACAAATGAGTAGTTCCTCACCCGATTACCATCAAAACTCAATGAAGTGAAAATGATTTTGATTCATGGAGAAACGGAAGGAAATTAAAATGAACCAGAATCGGCATTCTCTCTTCATCCAGACCGCCACAGTTTTGCCTGACAAGAGTCCATCAGTTGGCCTTGCCCTAGACTCTTGGGACTTGCCCTCCAACCTGACTCTCTTCAAGTTTAGCCATCCTTGGATCCACGATAGCCCAGGAGCATGGTTTTGCTTTGTCCACCAAGTTCTGTTTCTCTGCCAGTGATAAGTAAACTAGAGACAGAAGAGAAAGGGAACACACTCCATGGTAATATTCCCTCCCCAAATAATAATCCTCCCCTCACCTATCATGTAGTTTTTTCCACCAGCCCGTCTCGAGAGTTAAACAGCCAAAGATTCAAACAGGTCTCACTTTTACAAGCCAGTGGTCACTTTCTTGAAATAAGCACAGTGATCTTCCCAAATGATGGATCAGTCGTCTGTGTCATTCAGAAAGGGGCAAGGGGGGCTTCCCTGGTGGCTCAGTGGTTAAGAATCCAACTGCCAATGCAGGGGACACGGGTTCGATCCCTGGTCCGGGAAGATTCCACATGCCGCGGAGCAGCTAAGCCCGTGCGCCACGACTACTGAGCCTGTGCTCTAGAGCTCACGAGCCACAACTAGTGAGTCCATGTGCCACAACTACTGAAGCCTGCGTGCCTCGAGCCCGTGCTCCGCAACAAGAGAAGCCACCGCAATGAGAAGCCCGCACACCGCAACGAAGAGTAGCCCCTGCTTGCTGCAACTAGAGAAAACCCGCGTGCAGCAATGAAGACCCAACACGGCCAAAAATAAATAAATGAATAAATTTATTTACTTAAAAAAAGGAGAGGGAGGGGGCCATGCCTGATGCCCAGTGAGAGGAAGGAGGCAGGGCTGCCTTCCCCTGGGGCCTGACTCTGAGCCGTTATCACATGGTCATCAGTGTGAGATCCACGGTCAAGGTTGATGATCATATCCACTTTTTCTCTTCTCGTAAGACCCACACGTTTTCCTGGTCTTCTAGAAGGCAGGAAGCTGAGGTTTTATTTTGAATTCTGCAGGTTTGCCTAGTACTGGTCCAACTTCAGAGGTGAAAGTGAAGACACCATGGGGAGTTCCTAAAGGCTGAGAGCTGATTCAGGAACATAATTCAAAGTGGACCAGTCATTTATGATGCCCTCAAAGTAGCAGGTCTTAAAGATATATTTCTTCTCCCTCTACCCCTCCATCAGGTGGATTTGGAAGTTCACCTACAAGCAAATTTGTCTCTGGAGATACAGGTTAAGGGATGAATGCAATGTATACAGGCATTGGGTAGATTTCCTTCAAGATACCTCATTAAGGATTCCCCTCACAAAGGAACTTCAGAGTGTATAAAGTAGCTGGAGACAAGCTTGGGGATGAGCTTGGGCAGGGATAAAAGGGGGAAATGGAAATATATTGCCTGTGACATTGCTTGTGTTCTTGCCTGGAATTCTAATCTAGCTCTTGTGTAAGTATTTAATTCTTACTGTGCCTATGTTTTCTTTCTTCCTCCTAAGGAAACTGTGGCTTCATTGACGTTAGCAAACGCTCTCGTTTGCTTCTCTGAATCCTTCATATTACTGAGCACAGCATAAGCTAGATGGCAGGCTCTGTAAAGGCAGGTGATATATCTGTCTTGTTTACGATCATATCTCATACCTAATAGAGTACCTGGCACATAGTAGGTACTCAATAAATATTGAATGAATGAATGTGTAATTGTAGCATCAGATACCTTATAACATCTGTTGAACGAAAGAGTGAACTGATAAATACATGTATGAGAATAAGTCAAGTCTTGAAATTTGCCACTGGTACATTTGAAAAGCCTAGGGGTATGCATGTGATTGGAATACAGCCCCCAGGAGGAAGGGCTACTGAGAGCATACGTGTGTTTGCATCTTCCGTGTAGAGAAGCCGATGATTTTCGCTACCTTGATTTTCACTGCTTCCTGAGACTTGAGTCACCTGGCTTTTAAAAATTGCTTCATTCATTTTCGATTCATTTCACTCCTTTGCTCAGCCTCTGTGCTTTAGGGTTTCATTTCCCACTAATGGGGCTTGCTGAGCTCCATGTGACACTACTCTGAAGACCTTGGAACAGTTTCCATGGTTACTTCTTCTGGAATTTTCCCTTTGGAAACCTTGTGTTCTTTCCTTACCTTTAACTTCCCTCTCAGAAATGTAAATACACGCCTTAGGGTTCTCGGGAGTGTTCACACGCTCCCTAGAAACACCTCAAACCACAGAGGAGAGAATCAAGGCCTGCATACTGCCTTTCTTCTCTCCTGTGTGGAAAGGGGGTCGGTGATTTGATGCTGAAATGCCCCGAAGCCCAGAGATCCAGAAATTTCCCGCGAAAAACACACAAAAGACCCCCCAGGTTGCCAAAGCCACCATCTCCTTATTTCAGTTGGGTTCATATCCGCGAAATGATCACTGCCACCATCATGGAAGCCTTTTCTTTCTTCTTTTCTCTTTTCTGTTTTTAATGAGTGTTCCTGCTGATTGCTGGCGTGTCTCGCCTTGAAGTGCTTGTGCGTATTTGTGACCGAGAAGAAACTCAGAAAAGGGTAAGGGCCAGTGGAGGTGGGAGACAAAGGCGACTGATTTTCTTTTAGAGGAACTTCAAAAGCTAAACAGATTCTGAATTACATTTTGCTCTGTGGAATCTTCCAGCCTTTCTTCTCCTGGGATGATTATCTAAGATCTAGACAGTGGGAGACTGCTGGGGAATCAAGTTCTGAACCAGACTCGTGTTGGGTGCACCTGGGATACACCTGTGGCTCCCGGGGGACTTAAATGTACCAGTCATGCAATCAGTAATATAAAAATGCCCCCGGGGGAGCAGCCTTCTCTTTTCCGGCTCCCCTCCCCTGCACCTGTCTCTCCCGTATCCTCTCTGTGCTCTCATCTCCGTCCCCCCTCCCCCGGAAACCCTCATTCTTTCCTCAAACAGCTTCCAGCAAAGTCTCTTTCCAGCTTCCAAAGGCCCAGACATCAAAATGAGAAGCCGCCACTGCTGGCTGTTTCCCATGAAGTGCAGGGCACTGGGCTGTCCTTCAGATCCCGCGCTGCGTGCGTTTCTATCCAGGAGGGATGCTTGGTTCCGGATAGAGCCCAAGGCAGCCAGGCCTTTCTCTCTAAAATGAGGGGGGGCTCTACTTGATCTCCTCGTGGAGTTCCTGCCCTCACAGATCTTTACATTGTGATCAGTCCTCATCTGAGGCCTGTCCCGGTACCGTGAGCCCATCCGCTGGGCCACTCCAAAGCCCCGAGAGTGGTGGCAGCCGCGGTGGGTGGGGCTGGAATCTGGTAGCGCACTGATAGGCGTTTCAGTGCAGTTGCTCCAAACGCAGACTCTGAAGCCGGACTCCGTGGGTTCGCGATGCAGCCTCACCACTTACGAGCTCAGTGATCTCGGGTGAGCTGTGTCCTGTCTCCTCATCTGTGAACTGGGGATGATGGTAATCCTGGTGCCTGGCTGTTCTGAGTGTCAAACGAGTGAACCATGTAAAGCACTGAGAATAGCGTGTGGCACGTAGTAAGCGCCCAAAAGTGTGGTCTGTTGTTATTGTCCACGTCAAGTCTGCTTTTCCTTGTGGGCTGAGGACTGACTCAAGTCCCGGTCCTGCCACTTTGGGGCACTATAGTCTTAGAGCAACTGACATGGCCTGTGTGAGCCTCAGTTTCCCCAGGACAGTTGGGAAGGTTAAATGGCTTACTGGGCATGCAAACACCTGAACGTAATAAGCACATGTTTTCCTTCGTGCTCTTTATGACCGAGTGTGGGTAATATTTGGCATCTTCTTTCTCTTCTGTTTTTTCTCTCATATTTTTTTCTTTCCTTTGTTTTTTGATTCCCTTTCTCCTTCTCTGACACTCAACTCCTGATGTTCTTTTCTCCTACTTCATCTCTTATAATTCTCATTTTCTCAAATCGTGCCAAGCATGGGGGAAAAATGGGCCTGAGTAACCCTTAAAAACCACTTTGTAGCCTCACCTTTGCAGGCCTTCCTTTGGTGGGAGATAGAGTGACTGGAGGGGGGAGCCCAGTAGTTATTCTGGGGCCCAGATAATTGCAGCTAGGCCGAGGGCAGTGAGGACCCGGCATACGGATCCTGTTTCCCCTCTGCTCCCTGGCCATCTATCCTGCTCAGCCTGGCTTGTGGGGCCGTCACAGAGCCTCCCCGTGGTTTGGAACATGGTCTTCCAGCAGGTCTGGGCTTCTTCCCTGCTGTCTCCACCATGCACGGCCACAGGGGATGCTGGTACCTGGCAAACAGAGCCATTGTATTCCCTCCTGTATCGGTTGGCTTTTGCCGCATAACAAACCATCCCCAAACTTAGTGCCTTAAAAACAGTCAGCTATTTACTCAGCTTACAGGGCTGGTAGTTCGGGCTGGGCTCAGCGGGGTGGTACTACTGCTGTCTCGACAGGACTCACTCATGTGCCTGCAGTCAGCTGCCACCCAGATATGTGTTCTGCTTCTGAGGATTGACTGACTGTAGGCTGGGATGGTGGGGGTGAGTGGATCGTATGTTTCTCAACATCCATCAGGCTAACTCAGGCTGTTGCATATGGAGGTGGTGGCAGGGACCCCAAAAAGGGTAAAAAAGAAGGAAATTGCCAGTGTTTGAGTAGTTTTCAAGTCTCTGCTTCTGTCATAATTGCTGTTGTTCCTTTGGCCAAAGCAAGTCACATGGCCAAACTCAGAGTTAGTATTGGAGATGACTACCCAAGGGGGGGATGGATATAGAGACATACAGAGAAAAAAAATGGGGGCCATCACTGTAATAGTCTCCCACATCTCCTGAGATTGCGAGGCATGGCAGCTCGTTCCAAAATCTCCTTCACATATTTTTCCCCATAGGGCCTAAGGGCCCTCATGAAAATAAGGACATCTGGTGTGACATCTGAGAATTCACAAATTGGATATGAACGTTGGTTCCTCAAAATGCTCCATTAGCCCTCTGTCAGATTGCCTTCAAGTACAAGTATATGCTTCTTCAAGGAAGTCCAGGCTTTGAAAACACCTACATTAGCGGTGGCTCTTAACTCTTTTTTTTTTTTTTTTTTTGGAGGTAGGAGGGTAGTTATAAACTCCTTTCAAAATCTACTGAGAGCTTAGTTATCTTCTCCTCAGAGAAATTCACATTTACACATAGACACAGAATGTTGCTTCTAATTTCATGGGATTCACGGATTCCCTGAAGCCAAACCCCAATTTAAGGAATCACTCATCACATGGAGAATATATACTTTTAAAGGAGAATTCCTCTGAGCCCAAAAGGATTTGCCATAAGCTTGCTTATTTAAAGGAAATCTTATTGTTGCAAGTGATTCGTAAGCTACGACGACCTCAGGTTTATCGAGAACATTTCCCAAAACATTATCTAATATAGTTCACCTGCTCTTCCACGTGGGAAAAATTCAGTTTCCACCCGACTTTAGGAGTTGTATTAACTAAAGGCCAGATGGGCTCATTTAGATGTGCTCCTGGTCTGTTCAGGCCGATCCTTACAGACACTACATGCATAATGACACTATGCTAGAGAACGTGGCCAAGCCCAGTGCAAATATATGGGCCATTAAGAACATTGGTGGGCAGATCATCTGTGTATTAAAATCATTCTTTCGTATGTTTTTTTTTTAAAAAACTAACTTGTAAAGCCTAAGGACTTCATCATATCATTTCAGTGTGGTTTTGGTTGCAAGCAACAGATAACTCAACTGAAATGGACTCATACAGTCCTATGGGACGTCTCTAGGGTTGGTGTAATCAGTGGCTCAACAATATGGTGGCCCTAGTTCACTTCTTTCATTTTCTCTTGTATTTTCTTCATGGTTCTGAGAGGATTGTGGCAATTCTGGGTGTTATGTGCAGGTAACAATGTCCAGAAGCAGAAGAAAAAAGATCCCTTTTCACAAGCAAGGCAAACCTTGCCCCGGGCATTCCCCAGTTCTCCTTAGCCGGCATTGCCCAACCGGACAGCGTCTAAATCGGTCACTTGCAAGGGAAAGGCTCAGCCCTGATTGGCTTAGACCCAAAAGTACTTCTTTGGTTTTGACCTCTCTGAAGGACGTGCCTTTTTCTGGAAGGTTAAAAAAAATATCAGTGTGTTCTTGGTAAGAAGAAAGGGATCAAGTGGCCATTGGTCGAGCAATCCACAGTGTCTGCCTCTGGTCTTTTGCTTAATACTCAATTTGAACGGTAACCTGCCCTTTCGTGGGGCAAGAGAGATGAAGGTGCTTTTGCTAACATAAGTCATGGGAGAAGGGGCTTCTGAAATAGCACAAAGGCTGATTCCTGAACAGTTGGGAAAGAAGTTGATGGTCGCCAGAGAGTGGGAAACAAAGAATCATGGCTCAAACGTGAGGGAACTGAGCAAAAGACAGTGAGTCGAAGAGGGTAGTCATATAGGTCGGGAGGGAGAGGAGGGGAGAGGAACGTAGTGTAGAAAAGAGATTAAGAATGATGGATCAGTGAATAAAGTAGAGAATCCACAAGGACCTACTGTACAGCACACGGGATGCTACTCAGTATTCTGTAATGACCTATATGGGAAAAGAATCTAAAAAAGAATGGATGTGTGTATTTGTATGACTGAGTCACTTTGCTGTACACCTAACACAACACTGTAAATCAACTATACTCCAGTATAAAAATTAAATTAAAAAGAATGTTGCATCAGGATTAAAGCAGAACGTGATGACAGAAGAGGAGGATAGCAAGTGCGTCACACGTTGTATTCGGCAAAATGGCAGAAGAGAGTCTGAAGGGGGATGGGATGGCGAAGGGTCAGGGGAGCAGGGCCGTGCCTGGCACAGGCTGGCTGCTGAGAGCAGACGCTGTGATGCACTGCTTAGGGCCCACGGTCCCGTCGGGGCGCTCTGGCGCCCTTCCACCTGCCTGCATCCGCATCTCCGTGCACGCATGGAGCGGCCCTCAACAAATGACTCTCAGGGATTGGTCCACAAACACACCAGTTCCCTCAGTCCTTGTTTGGGGTAATTCTGAGCGGAGGGCCTCACACTGTTTCCCAGGGCTTTCCTTCAGGGTGAGATCCCAGCGGGCCACCGTGGTAGCCAGCTTAGCAATGCGCCCTGTATTGGCCGCCCTCCCTTCCTGGCTTTACTTCCCCTGCTTCCCTGCCAGTCTTGTCTGCGCCTCCCGAATAAACTAGTGCCACCCAAAGCCTGGCACCGTGGACTCCTTTATACACATGCTTTTGTCCAATCACCCCAGCAATCCTAAGGGTATAGTATCAGCTCCCATTGACGGATGACGTAACAGACTCAGGCACGTCAAGTGATCCTCTCAAGTTCATTCAGCCGGGAAATGGCAGAGCTCAGACTGAAATCCGGGTCTGTCTCGTGAAAGCCCGTGCTCTTTCCCTGGTAACAGTTTGTATCTTGGTGCTACTGAATAAGAAAATGCAAAGATGGGAGACTTTGTCAAAGGTTTCTCAAGGGATCCCCAGCGGAGTTGAGCCTCAGTTGCCCAGAGCTGTAACCCATTTGTTAATGAGGTCTTTTATTCGATTTTGTCCTTTCCCTGTGTCGCTATCGCAGGTTGCTTAATTTTCTTAAGCCTGTGAAATTAGGAGCACGTCCTCATCGTATGGTTGTTATGAGGATTAAATGAGCTCCTATCTTTAGAGTGGTCTGTACATAATAAACGTTCATTAGGAACATGGTGGTGGTTACATTATTGATTCCTTCTTTTCGGCCTTTAGGCTCCATCCCTGCAGTTCCAGTTCCTCCACTAGGTGGCAGAATATCAACATTCATCATCCATGGGAGGCCTGCCTCTTAGAAAGAGTAAGTAAAATACGTAAATTAGAGACCCCGAGGGACAATGGTCAGTGTGACTTGAGAAGGGCAAGGCTATGATTAAAACCCAATCCAAATAAAGAAAGCAGTGCCCTGAAATTCCAGCCTCGGTCAGATCGGTGTCTGATTCAAAGCTTTGAAAGGTAGAGACTGTTGGATGAATTCCCAAAGCAACAGGGGGAACCTGTATGCGAGAAGCAGGTGGAGTCTGTTTGCAAGAAATGACTGGGCGCTACTTTCCCATGCCTGGGGTAATCCTAAGTCATGGGAGATGGCTAGGAGGTGGGGGAATGGCAAGGAGCCAGGGGAAAAAACCAAACAATCACCTGAACAAAGTAGATCTTGATAAGAGTCAGCGTGATCCTCCAGCCAGCTTTGGGACAGAATCTTTCAGGATTATTTGGAATTCTTTTTGGTAAGATGTTTGCAGCATTGGACAGACCATACCAGCTGGGGGTTAATCAACTGTCTGGTTAAAGGATGGGGAGAGGGGACTTCCCTGGTGGTCCAGTGGTTAAGACTCTGCCCTTCCAATGCAGGGGGCGTGGGTTCGATGCCTGGTTTGGGGAAGTAGGATCCCACATGCCGTGCGGCGCGGCCAAAAAACAAAATAAATAAATTTTTTTTTTAAAAAAGGGATGGGGGAGAATGGGGCATTTATCTGCTGGCTTCTGTCCGTCGTTGCTTGTGGGTTTACCCGGTGGCATCAACGCCGGTAGGCTTGCAAGGAGCTAAGGTGCGGGCACTCGAGGCTATTGGCCTGTTGGAAACCGTCTACCATATCTGCTGATGAATTCAGTGGACAGACGAGATACGGCGTGAGGTCCTCTGCAGTGACTGCCACAGCAGTGCGTCTCAGATTTTAGTGGAGATACAAATCACCCGGGGTCGTGTTAAAACACAGGCTCTGATTCTGTAGGTCTTAGGTGGAGCCTGAGAGTCTGCATTTTTGTAGTTTCCCGAACGGTGGCCTAGAGAGTTTTGCTCTTATATAAAAGGGGGTATTGGTTCTAAAAGGCTGACAAAGACTGGATTTGATGATCTGTGAGACCTCATCCAGGTCTAATACCTTTCAGCTGAATTTTACATTAATCTCTCTATTATAATATCAAATTGCTGATTTGTGTCTGTCTTCCCTGCTGGCCTAGAAGCTTCTCTAGCCAGGGGCTCATCTCCATCTCTCTCACCCACTCTACTGCCTGGAACCCAGCTGATGCTCAGTAAATCCTTGAATGCATGGGTCAATCTGTAGGTTCCTTCCAGGTCTAAAAAAATTGCGACAGCATGAGGTTGAACCACACACTTTTGCAAAGGGGTCTTTTAAGAGATTTTTTTTTGGACCTATATGGTACGATTTCCTTTGAAGCTTTATGGTAACAGAATTCTAGCCACATACAACCCTTTGCCCAGTTTTTAATAACCCTATTAATTCATGTGAGCTCCTCCAGAGTAAATACCATTTAGCGACATCCCAGTGATGATTCTTTGGCTGGAGAATTGTTTGAAAATGGTTCTTTGGAGTAAGAAACATCTGCCCTGGTTTGCCATGGAAGAGGAGTCTGTGTGGTACATTTGGATGGGCTCTGCCGGATTGAGCTTGCCGGGGACGGGGCGGAGGTACCACTAATTACATGTCTTGCATTATGAGTTGGAAATAGATACACAGAGCAAATGTTCTGGCCCACAAAGCCTCAAAAAGCGAGGAAAGCAACATCAACTTGAAGTTCATTTTCAAAATTCCCAGCATTGCAGAGCAGGGGCAGACGTACAATTTTTCCTCTTTCTCGCGTGGCACTTAAGACACAGAAGAGTGAACCGACAGAGGATCTGGAAATCTACTTGTAAATTAAAAAAAAAAAAAAACCACAGTGGCAAAAAGGATATAGAAAGTGACAATGTTAACATGATTTTCACTGGAGGTATTAATTAGTAACTCCCTCGGGCCCTTGATGTCCTTGAAACGGGTCAGCACCCTTGCTTGACTTATACAAATTTGATTGCACTCAGTTAGAAATTGTTTTTCTCTAGGTGGGTCTTAGTTATACAGTGCCCAAAGGGACCTTCCGAAAAGGGAGAGAAGTAGTAGAAGCAGCGAGCAGAAAGAGTGCCCCGAATGGGCAATGAGGGGGAGCCCTGTAGAGGAGCCCTGCCCCAGGTTCAAATGAGGAATTCTGGTGCTTATAGGACGGGGAGGCCATCTTAGCAGCAGCCCATTAAGATAAAATCTGGTAGCGTTTGGGCAACAGCAAGCTCAAGAAAAACCATCAGTGGGATGCAGGTGCCCAGTGGCTAAATATCTGGGGCAGAAATCGTTAGACTCCATTTCCCAGCCTCCCTTGTGGCTAGGCGCGGCCATGTGACTGAGTCCTAGCTAACAGGAAGTGAGGTGCTCTGTTTCCTGGCCTATAACTGCTGCCCACACACAACCCTTTACGTCCTGGCCCCTTCTAGTTTGATACAGAGAGAAAGGGTGACCTTGGGTGCTGTGTGTTGACTACGACAGAGCCACAAGTTGGAAGGGGCGTGAGTCACCACTGCTTGGAGGAGAGCTACCTGGCAACCAGGACTCCATGTGCGTGAGAAATAAACGTCTGTTGTGTAAAAAGGCCTCGAGATATGGGGGTTTATCTGTTACAGTAGCTTTCATTACCTTAGTTACAATATCTGGTCTTCGGCTGTATTAGTGGAGGGATTGTAGGAAAAACAAAGGAGGGTGTCGCTTTGCTGCTCTTTCTGGGACATGACCTTGTAAGAGGGATTTTGTCAAACTGGAACATGTACATAAATGAGAAAGAAGAGTCGTGAAGAGGTGGGAAACGATATATTGGGGAGGATAAAAGGGGGTTTAGCCTAAAGAAGAGAAAACTTTGGTGTAAGAATATACAGTATTTGTCTTGCAAGTTTTGAAAGTATGTCACAAGGAAGGTTTAGACTTCTGCTGTGGAGTTCCAGAGAGCAAAGCTAGGAGCAAGGTTTGGGCTCAATATAAAGAAGAACCTTCCAGCACTGCTCCAAGGTGGATGGCCTTTCTTACCGGGTAAAGCCTTCTGCATCTTTAGTGGATGCTGTCGATTCATCACTCAGTATCCAATCCCCCCCACCCCCGCCGGCTTCTTGACTATAGAACCCCAATTTTGTTGAAGTATCATCTTCTTGTGGTTATGGGAGAGGGACCCTATCCCCAGGTCCAGGGATAGATCCCTGTTAGTCACAGCCATTCAGTACCTGGCATTCTCTTCATAGCTCTTACTGGTCCAAGGGTGGATATACACCCTAAGATCACCCAGTCAGACCTAAAGGAAGGTCTGTATCTCATGGTTGGGGAAGAGATTTTCTCTCCTTACTGCTGGATATGCATCAGGACTCATTAGTTTTGACTCTCACTGGCAGCCATCTTGTGGCCACGAGGGGAACCAGCCTTAAGATGAAACTAGCACTGTGGATGGCGGAGCAGAGAGGTGGAAAGAACGTGTGCATTAAGCTGCAGGTCACCCTATGCTGGAAAGCTCCTCTAGCTCCGGCTTTCACTTTTAGTTGGGGTTTTCTATCATGTATAGCTTGAAACATCTCAGTTGATACAGTGCTTCTGAGGAGGTTTGGGAATACAGGTTGAATACTGCCTTGTCATCAGGAATGCCAGAGGGGACTTCTAACCTGGGCAGCAGGTAGACCTCGCAGGGTAACATCCAACCCCAAGAGTTATAAACTCCAGTAAAGGAGGTACAGCCAATCCATTTAAATTAAAATATAGCCTTCCTGACCAGGGTCTGGAAATACGTTTTGTAACAGACTTATGTTGGCTTTTGGCTGCCACACATCCTGCCCTCTCCGTTTCTGTCGGCCCCCATCTCTCTTTGTGGGAGGTCTCCCACGATAGAGACACATTTTTGTCCATAGAAGATTTGGACCCCCTTTTGCAGAGCGTAGAATCATTGATTGTAAGCGTTAGCCTACCAGAAACTACATTTCCCATGCCTCCTTACGCGTAGTTGAGGCCACAGGACTGGTTCTCACCAATGGCATGGAAGCAGTAGTGATGTACGTGACGTCTGCTCAGGAAGCTTACCTTCATTGTTTTGATCCGTTCTCCAGCTGAACACAAAGGACTCTCAGGCCCGAGAGGAGGGTGGAGCCACAATATGGAAGGAGAAGCCTGGGTCATGAATAATCCTGGGAAGGCTGACTGCCAGCCAGGAATGTCTGTGTTGGACAGTTACGTGCCTGGTGAATACACTTCTGTTGTGTTAAGCCATTAAACCCTGGGGTTTGTGACAGCAGTTAGTATTGCCCAACTAATATATCCCCATCGGGCATGGTTTCAGTAGGACGGCAATAGCCATCTCATCCTTCTGCTGGTGCTCCAATTATAGAAGGCAAAGGAGACAGCTCCTCCTTCTATCTGCCCCCGGTACACTAAGGTTTAAATAAACGGTTAGACACTTGATCCTGGGATACTGAATCTTAAACAAGGGGCACAAAGATGTAGGGAAAGTTCAGAATCAGATACATAGCAGCACTTGGGCTTCAGCTGTGGTTTCTGTTGCTTCAGTAGCAGCCGTGGGTCTTCCTGGTTGTCCCAAGCCTTCTCCTCCAGCTTCTCATTGGTTCTGTTAGCCCTTGGCAGCCTGCCAGTTCATTCCTCCACTTGCCTAAGATAATCTGGGTTTCTTCTCTTGCTTGCAATCACATGGTGGAGGGTTGTAATTTTTTTTTCTAGAAGAGGCCCATCTCAAACGTATGCATTTTATTTAGTTTTGCCTTTTGTAAGTGAAGTCTTTCCCTTACAAAATTCTGTCTTCATCTCGGCGTTTGCCTCTGCTTTACTCTCTTCACGATCTAACAGCAGTTACGTACTTTTGCCTTCGTTTGAGGGTTCGGTCCCTCTCCTAGCTTTTAGCAGTTATTTTCCTCACTCACGGATTGTCCTTACTGTTGCATTTTTGTGGTATTTCCACTTGTTAATGATTTCTAGCATTAAACTGTACCATCCAATTAGCAATCTGTAACATTTTTTGGTGAGTGGCAGAGTTGGTGGAGACAGCACTGGATTTCTAGTCCCAAGACTCGTTTCTGTTTCTTACAAGGTATGTGACCTTGGGCAAATCATTGAACTTTTGTCTCTCCCTGAGACTTGTTTTGCTAAGTGATGAGAATGAGAAGAATACGTGAAAATCTCAGGGTCAGTTACAATGACAGCAGTTAATTAGAGGCTACGTGGCTTAAGAAACACAGTTGGAGGGGAGGTAGGAAAGTCCGAAGTCAGGAGGTCCACAGCCCTGCCTGGGAAGCGGGGCTGTGAGGGCGGTGAGTGAGGCAGGGAATCTTCATTAGTGCTTGCAGGCCACCATCAACTGATGGCAACCACCCAATTCCTTTTTCTTTTTCAGCCAGTTTTATACTTTTGGTTTGTTCTCAAATACAGTCCTTGAAGAGAATCCAAACAGGGCAGTGGCCCAGCTTCAACACTTTATCCAATCCTCACACATCGTGAATGCAAGACAGATTTGACACCCCACAGAGACTTTTTACATAATGGAGTGTAATTTCTCAGTGAGCAATTCTTCTGCACCTCTGATCAAATATCTGTTCATATTTGCGACTAAACTTCATTAGGAACTTCACCTCCACCTCCCAGGGACTGTACTGGGGACCAGATTTGGCGACCCCCAACGCTGGGCCTCAGTTGCCTCACCCGTAAAATGGGGTGGCTCAGCTGGTGCTCCCAGAGCCGCTCTCCAGTCCCAGGCCACGATGATGCTGGAAGATAGTCTTGTGACCCCTACCTCGGGTGTCTGCTTAGATTCTTGATGGAGTTAGCTTTCCTTCCAAAAAGCAAAAGAACATGTCTGGCTGGAGTTTCTCCCTTGGTGAGAGCCTCCTCCTTCACCAGGGTGGAGCTTGTTGTCATGGTAACCTGCAGCCAAAGGCTCTGAGGTCGACACTAAATCCAGGTAAATGGTCTCACATCCGTGGTTACAGAAGGTCAGAACAAAGTATTTCTCCAAACCTGATGATTCACTAACACGGAACAAAGTATTTAGCTGCTCTGGTACCTTTTCACAAAAATTTCGCTTGTTTTCTTAGAGGTCACTTGACAAAATAAGAGAGGACTGGAGCCCATTTGGTTCAATTTGCCAATCTTGTCAAATATTCTTGCAGAGGGATGCGTTTATCTTAGGCCGTTTTTGAGTTGGAAAAAATTCTCTTCTGAAACATATTCTGTGAGTGCTTGAACTCGAGCCAAGGAAAGAAGACGACAGGGAACACAAACTGAAATAATCATATTCAGATACTAATAATCAAATCTTATTTGATAGCACTCCAGTCAGTATTCTGTGCAATATCATCTCCTGCTGCACACACACACCCCTACCCACCTTCCCGTATAATCAGATGAAACTTGAAGCAAAGAGTAACATCCCACACAGAGCTCGGAAAATCCTGGACTAAGTCCGCCTTTTTGATTACTGCACAGAAGTTCAAGGCCAAGTAGAGAAGCAGTTGGTTCAGGACGACGTGGTACCAGGGGGGAAGTGGAAGTGGAGGGTTATCGGAGTGCCTGAGCCGTTCATTTCCCATGGAGCCTCTAAAAATAAGGAGGTTTAGAATGTAGGCATCCCAGCCCTTTAGGTGCCACTGGGGCCCCTGGGATGCAGGCAAGCTCTTCATCTGATGCTTGGAATAAAAGGCGTGTTGCCAACTGGGACAAAGGAAGAAGGATCCACGCACACAAGAGACGGTGGCTGGGCTGTCAGGCTGTATTTGCATCTGCCTGAGCTGTTCTGAAAAGATCCTCCGTTTGTGAATCACCAAGATCCCCCACACACAATAGAGGGATGGAGTGGCGACGCGCACTGTGCTAAGCAACAGATTGGCCATGTGGGAGTGGGGCCTTTCATCTCGGCTCCGTTACCGATAACTACCCCTGAGTCCGACCCTAATGGCCTCGGCTTCCTTGGCTCCTGGGGTGGGAGGATGAAGAGTCTGGGCCATCCCATCAAGCTGGTCTGAGACGATAAGTCACCCCTGTGACTCGTCCCCGCTTCGTGCCCCATCCGAGCCCCGGACATCTCTCCCTGGGGTCTCAGCACTTGCCTTCCGCTCTTACCTCCCAGGAGCCGATTGCTCACCCTCACTCAAAGCAGAGAGAGCCTCTCAAGATACAGGTGGAACTGAGTCACCCTTCTTCTCACAACCCTCTGATGGCTTCCCGGTATTTTTATTATGACCTTCCAGGCCCTCCGCATGCTGCCTCGCACTCCTGTTACTCCTCCAACCTCCTCTCCTGTGACTTCGCCCCTCTTGTACTTTGTTCCAGACACACTGGCCTCCTTGCTCAAGCATGTCATTTCTGTTTCCATCTCCGAGTTTCCGTCCGCACTTGCTGTTCCCTCTGCCTGGAACGACCTTTCACGAGTTCCCGGCATTCTTCGTTGCTTCACCTCATTCAGATCTTGTGTCACGTGTCGTCTCCCCAGCGAGGCCTCCCCGATCACCTTATTTGAAATTGTGACTGTTCTGTGCTAGTCAGCCGTTGCCGGGATTTGGCCACAGAGTAAGCCACCTAAAGTCGGTGGCTTGCAACGAGCTCTTATTTCCATACTCCTGGGTTCGACTGAGACGTGATTGCCCTGGGATGGGCTTGTCAGCTCTGCTGTAGGCTGCAGACAGTGGGGTTCAGATCTGCTCTTTGTGTGCTTGTGTTGAGGCCCATAATGAAGGGGCAGTGGCTCCCAAGGCATGTTCTCCTGCTCTCTCGTCAGGGTCCAAGAGCCAATTCATGATCTCAGCTCGTTTCACACCCCACAGATATTCTACTGGTCAAAGGAAATCACATGACCAAGCCCAACATGAATAAGTTAGGGAAGTATACTCTGCCCACAGTGGGAGGGGGGAAGAGAGAGAATATTTGCTGAACCATCATCCAAACCATCACTCTTTCCCTCTCTCTCTCTCTCTCTCTCTGTCTCTCTCTTACACACACACACACCCCCCAGCCCTGCCTGTACTCCTTATGTCATGTTCCCTGCTTTTTTTCTTTAGGGCTTATCATCACCCTATATATAACATATTTTATTTATCTATTTGGTTTATTGTTTGTCTCGTTGGCTAAAATACCAACTTTGTGAGAGCACAGAGTTTTGTTTGTTTTGTTTACTGCTGTATCATCAGCACCTTGAACAGTGCCTGGAACAGAGTGGGTGCTGAATCAATACTTTTTGACAGAATAAATCAGTCCACCTATTACTGGGAAGACTCAGTAAGAAAGTTCACAAATGAATTCTAGGATCTTGCAGCCTTTGGAACAGGGACATAATCTCTGCAAAAGACTGGTCTTATATTTATCACACCACCGCTGCTCCCATCAGGAACTCATTACCTTCACTACCACCATCATCACTGTTGCCATCAACATCACCGTCACCATCATAATCCCCATTAACATCACCACCATCATTGTCACCATCATCTCCACTACCATTACTGTCACCACTTTTACCATCAGCATCAGCATCAACGTCACCACTGTCTCTACCACACTGTCACTGTCAGTGTCACACACCATCATCACTTCTACTGTGTCACCGTTATCACCACCACCAGCCCACCGTCACCACGCCACCATCACTGCTCCCATTACCATCCCATCCCTACCGCCTCATCGCGCTCATCTCCATCATCGCTGTCACTATCGCTGTGACTATCATCTCCATTAGATGAGGATGACTGACAGTCATACTTGTTGCACACAGGTCTCAATAAACTAATGGCAGTACAGGGAGCAGAAGGAAAATCCCTTCGTCCCGGTGCTCTAGCTGCCGTGACAAAACCTCAGTCTGAGAAAATTATTCAAGAACCCCGGAGGAAATCTAAAGCAGTTACACAACCAATATTTATGACAGCTTCAGAAGGGCTTCCCACTCCTTTGGAGGTCTGCAGAAACAATCAAACCTCAAATCTCACCTCCTAAGAAGCCCTGAAATTGTCTCTGGCTCTTCTTCCTCTTTTCCTCTTGGAGGAAAACAAGGTTTGTTTACGAAGTCATTTCTTTCACCACTTACTTATAAGTCGGTTACTTCTTGTTGCATAATAATAGACCACGTGACTTCTTGAGTACTTGTTTCCATCCTGAAACAAAAGCTTTTTCTGAATCGCTGCTGCTTCTCTAGTTCTTTGTAAACACTGAGTGACAAAAACGTGTGGGTGCGGGAAGGCCCCCAAATGCCAGGCGTAAGATTAAAGTCCATCAAATCTCCACTCCACGTCAATTCTCCCTGCTTGCAGAGCAAGGCAGTGTCGTCTTTCTTTCACATCTACTTGTGTTCTTTTCATCATTCCTCTTTAAGGCCAGATTTCACCTTCATTTTAGCTGGTCTGTGACTCTGAAATGATTTGCTAAAGCCTCCACTTTATTTTTGCTGAAGTCATCAAATGCATCGATTTGAAATATGGAAATATTCAAGATATTCTACAAAAAGGTCTTCCTCCTGAAATAGTGTACCCTGGGGTTGCGGAAGGGTCTATTGAGGATGGTGTGAGGAAGGAAAATGTTGTTTAATTCTTAATAGCAATTTTTCTTTTTGTATCACCTTTGATTCTGTTTATATCGCAGAGTTTTATTATTATGTTGGTATTATGAATATGCATTTTGGAATAGACTGTGAATTTATTTATTTATTTTATTGGGGTGTAGTTGTTTTAGAAAGCAATTTTTCTTTGAAGGGGAGAAATTGCCACTGTTTGGCTTTAGTCCCAAAGCTGCTATTATGCTGAAACACCAAGAGTACAGTTTATCACATCCTGATGGCAACGCATCTGATTTTGATTCTATCAAATACAAAGAAAAAACTGTATTGCTGGGGAAGGGGATGGTTGAAAGAGGAATGTTAGAGCCTCCTGAGAAGGCTTTCTTTTTTTGTGTGGGCTTGAGAGAATGTTACACAGACAGAGGGAAAAATGGATGAAAGGCCTACGTGACTAATAAGGAGACGTTTGCCCAGCCGATTGTGTGACTGACGTCCGGTGTCTGCCGCGGGCACCCGATGCGACAAGATGGTGGACCGGTCCGGGGTAGGAGTGAAGGGACTTAGCTGCCCTAGCGATCAAGTGAAAGCCAGCAGGTCAAATCTGTGTTTGGTAGTTTCCCATCATGTCCTTAGTCCCCTCAGTGATTCTCATCTCTGGTTGGATCGGGGCTGGACTAGTCTGGGAAGACTCCAGGCTGAGCTCTGCCCAGGGGGGGGCCACCTCCTCCATAGTAATCCAAAAGCCATCCCCAGCTAAGAGGAGCTCCAGGTGGTGGAAAACCCGAGCTGCGGCAACTTTGTGAATGAAGCCAGGTGAGCAGCTGGTCTGTGCCGGGGTGCCTCTGCCGGGCTGTTTTGCTGTGTGAGGCTGGGATTTGAGCTTGGGATGCGCTCAGTTGTGAAAAGATATTGGAAGCAGGCGCTTCCCATAAAGGGATTCGGTTTCAACTACACAGTGTTCAGTTTACAATTACTTTGGATCCGTAGAGGGAATTTTCGTCTGTTTGGATCATAACAGGATCTCCGAGTAGGGACGTGGAGACGTCTGTAGCCGAGCGGGAAGGAGGGGGACCGGAGAACAGAGTAGTGTCTTGTGAGTGAGACTCTGGTACTCTCTCCTTTATCCGCCAGGCCTCTTTAGTGAAGACTCAGCCCAGAGGTAGATCTGGGCTCCGACAGGTATCCAGTGTTTTATGGCTCAGGCCTGAGAAGGACACATCTGTAACAGGTTAGAGAGCATTGCCTGCTCTCTAACGCGGGAAAAGCATTGCCTTTCCCGCGAAGCCGACTCTGACGGAGAAATCAGTCGGCAGAGTTTATTAGGGGTGCTCTTAGGATTAACACCTGGGAAAGAAGAGAGACTAGCTGAATGAGGCAGGGGATAACTTGAGCTACAGTGCAGTCGCCACGAAGGCCTCTGTTGATCCCGTGGGGAGCTCTGGAGCGGAGATGACCTTTGCAGAGGTGTCTGGGCTTAGGGCAAGGGCCCAGGTCTTCATATCTCTGCATGGACCCCCCGTAAGGGGCACATCATTGTTGAGGCGGCTCTCTTCCATCAAGTGGCGATTGCTGGGCGGCCAGCACTCCAGTCAGCGGGGGAGTGAGTACTTCAATCCTGAAGGGAGGAGTGGGAGGGCACAGCACGGCCCCCACGGCGCTGACCTAGAAACAGAGCCAAAGAATTTTCTGTAGAAGTGAGCCAGCGACAGGTGACATACTAATCTACTGCTTCTTAGTATTGATTCTAGCCAATTAAAAACAAATTTCAGTGTTGACTGGGGTCCAGGCACTGTGGATACACAGATGACTAAGACAAGATGCTTGCCTTTGAGGGACCTATGGTTTGGTAGAAAGACAGATGTATCAGAAATTAACCAGCACTCGACATGATTATACAGGCATTGAACAGGTAGAATCGGGTGCAGAGGGGGCTGTCAGCTTAATGAACGTGTGATAGTGCAAGTTTTGTGCGGTATTAGCCTACTGAGCGCACAGCACCAAAGAAACACGTTATAATTTAGAAAAACAACCATTTCATGAAGTTTCCTTTATCCCATTCATTATGGGGGAGAGGTTTTCTCCTACTGAGTGGCAATGCATTTGTTGATAATGTCAGAGAAGCCAGACTATTTCCGAAAACATTTAGACTTCCTTTTGGATAAATAAATGTTTGTTGAGTGAAATCTTTAAAAAAGGAAGGAAGAAGGAAGATGGATGACAACAACAGGAGGAATAAAAACAGAACATGTCGGGACTTCCCTGGTGGTCCTGTGGTTAACACTCTGCGCTCCCACTGCAGGGGGTGTGGGTTCGATCCCTGGTCAGGGAACTAAGATCCCACACGCCACACAGTGCGGCCAAAAAACAAAACAAAGCAAGGAAACCCAGAATACGTCATAGCCACTGTAGTGGAAATGGGACTGAAACTCACGTTTTCTGTCCTTGGTTCAGCATTCTTTTCCCCCCTTTTCCCAGCACTGAATATATCAATAGTTTTCCCCTACAGTAGCCTTCCTTCCATTAATTGACGTTCTTTTTGCTGGAGTACCTTCTCTATGCTTGATTAGACAAAGCCTCCTAATGGTCATGGATTCGAGCCCCTCTGAGAGACCGTCAGCCTTCCTCTGTTCTCTGGCTGCAGAGTGGCATTCTTGTTGAGGTAGGCTACTGGACCCACTGCAGAACAAGATGAGAGAGGACGAGTACATCAGTACAGACAGATTAACAAGACTAAGGTGGGAATTACAACTATTTATCAGCTGTGCTTCATGGTAACCCGCCAGTCAGTCTGGGAACAACTGGTGCGGCCAAAGCTATTGCGGACAGGCTGAATACTAGGCTGTTCGGGATTAGTAAGAAATTGCAAGTGCTTAGCTTTTATTATTATTATTTTTTTAAATTAATTAATTAATTTATTTTTTTGCGGTACGCGGGCCTCTCACTGCTGTGGCCTCTCCCGTTGCGGAGCACAGGCTCCGGACGCGCAGGCTCAGCGGCCATGGCTCACGGGCCCAGCCGCTCCGCGGCATGTGGGATCTTCCCGGACCGGGGCACGAACCCGTGTCCCCTGCATCGGCAGGCAGACTCTCAACCACTGCATCAGCAGGGAAGCCCCAAGAAATTGCAAGTGCTTAGCTTTTAAAAATAATTTCTGTTTATAAACAACATTGCAGTTGTTGTTGTTACCATTGAACCACTTGTTTTTCTACTTTATTGAGCCACTAAATTATAGCATTGACCAGAAATTTATTAAGGGTGAACCCCTAGAGCAAGGATTAATGTGTTTCAGCTATGGGCAAGAGGTCTGGAGAAGATGCTAAAATTATTGATGGGACTTCCAATGAGCCTTCAAGAGCTGCAAATCTGAAGCCTGTGTTTATTTCCCTGTTCCTTTGTCTCTATAAAATGAAACCAACAGTGTTTCTTGATTATACCTTACATTCATCAAAATGACACTCCTGTGGATTCACAAATAAGCTTATTTTTATTCTTTAAAAGATGTTATAAATTTAAAGAAATAGAGACAATCTTAAAATAATGTAACAAATACCTGTGGTCTCACCTTCCAGAATTACAAATCCTAACATTTAGTAATTTTTTCCTTCAGATTTGAAGTAAAGTTGGTTTCCTCTTGCTAATTCCATGCTTCTCCCTCCCTCCTCCAGGCAACCAACACAGATTTCTTATGTCTCCTTCAGGCCCGGGGGTTCTCAACCCTGGATGCACACGTGGGATCACCTGGGAATCTTTTAGGAACCCCTGGTGCCTGGATCTCATGCCAGACAGATAAAATCAGAAAAGGGGGGAAGGGTAAGAAGGGGAGAACTCAAGCATCAGTTAGTTTTTTTCCCCAAGTCAGAGTGATTCTTATTTGCTACTTCAGTGTGATTTTCCAGATTCCTAAGCATGTTGTTGTATATACTTTGAAACCCCTGTTTAATGTAGGTATGGACAGGTCTTAGTTTTCTTTCTTGAAACTAGGGAGCGCTAGGTGACAAAGGGAAGGACTATAGGTTACCTTCTTTTAACATAGCCTGCATCAGTAGCTTTTAAAGCTCCCAAGTTGATTCCACCGTGCAGACGAGACAGAGAACCAAACCACTGTCTAGCTCGCGTCTGTATGTTTTTTTGGTACATGTGTATCTATCTATGAACAATGCATTTTATTGCTTATATGTGTCTGTGTATTTTAGAAGATTATGTTAACAGACTCATAGTGTAACATTCCGAACTCTTGTTTAATTTAACATTAGGTGTTTAAAAAATTACATTGAAATCACTTTAGATTTAAGGCTGAACACTAGCCTGTTCAGGATTATCAAAAAATTGCATTTTGTTTTCAACAGAGAAATTGCAAAAATGGTGTGAATTTCCCATATACCCTCAACCCAACTTCCCCTACTGTTAACATCTTGCATAACCGTAGTTGCAAGTTCCACTTAAATCAGGAAATTGATATTGATAAATACTATTAATTAGTCTACAGGCTTTATTTGGATTTTGCCGGTTTTCCCACTGATGTCTTTTTCTGGTCTAGGATCCAATCCAGGATCCTACATGACATTTAGATGTCTCTTTAGTCTCCTGCAATCTGTGACAGTTCCTCAGTTTTTCCATGACTTTTGCACTTTTCAAGAGTACTAGTCAGTTACTTTGTAGAATGTCCTTCAATTTGGATGTGTCTAATGTTTTTTCGTTTTTTAAAAAATTGAGGTTATGCTTTTTAGGCAAGAATTCAACAGAAATGATGTGTCTGTTGTATCGGGGGTTCATGATGTCAGTGTCTCATTACTAGTGATGTTAACCTTGATCACTTGATTAAGGTGGGGTCTGCAGGGTTTCTCCACTGTAACGTTACTGTTTTAACCCTTGTAGTTCAAAAGTGTCATGTGAGGGGAGACATTGAGATGATGTAAATATCTTCTCATGATACTTCTGCACACTAATTTTATCATCCATATTGGTCTGCTGGGGCTGCCATAACAAAATACCACAGACTGAGGGGCTTAAACAACAGAAATTTATTTTCTCACAGCCCTAGAAGCTGGAAGTTCAAGATCAAGGTGCCGGCAAGATTGGTTTCTCTCGAGGCCTCTCTCCCTGGCTTGCAGATGGCCGCCTTCTCACTGTGTCCTCACATGGCCTTTTCTCTCTGTGTGTGCATCCCACGTGTCTCTTTCTCGTAAGGATACTATTTATATTGGATTAGGGCGTCATTCTTATGACCTCATTTAACCTTAATTACCTCCTTAAAGGCCCCGTCTCCAAACACAGTCACATTGGGGTTAGGGCTTCAACATACGAATTTTGAGGGAACACAAGTCAGTCCGTAATAGTATCCGTCAGTGATTCTTACCTGCAGCAGATATTACTGTGGTCTTTGCCAAGTAGTGTTTTTCAGTTTCCAACATTTCTTCTACATTTATTGATCGGAGTTCTACTGCAAGGCGGAGCTGCTACTTTATTTATATCAGTATAGATATTTTTTCCTGTAGGTTATAATCCATCACTGTCGTCATTTTATTGGTCACATTGTCCCAGATTTGACCACTGGAGGTTCCTTTGAGTTGGTTCCATGTCCTTTCAACATGCCCCATCATTTTCTGAGCACTTCATTACGTTCTGGCACTACCAGGTATGCCAGGCTTACCTTACATTTTCCCTGACCCGACTCTGAATCACCATTTCTCTAAGGAGCTCTGGTTCCTTTTACTGGAAAATGGTATTTAGAAACCAAGATGTGGGGCTTAGGTATGCTTGTTGCTTCTGGGGCATCATTAATTCCTTGTGCTCTCAGTAAATGGAGGTAGGGAATATATGCACCCATGCCCACACGTGTACCACACACCTATATGTATTTCTCTGCATCTCATTATGTACGTGTATTAAAAAACATGTGTTCATATTGATAGTTCCTCCGGTCCAACACTACAGAGTTCATTCTAGCTTTCCTCTTGTTCTTATTTGTAATTCCTTTCCCCAACAGTGAGAAACCTGTTTCTCATTATCCATGATAAATTTACGTACTTGCTCAGTCCTAGTACACACATAAAGTAGTTTCAGGATTGCTAAACTAAACCCCCATGAAAAACAATTTACTAACTAGAGAATAATGTGTAGTTCTTTATGTCTTTAACCTTCAGGTATATAATCAAACTACTGTTTAAAAATTTTATGTAGGTTAGTTATTTTCCCTTCAGTGTGGCTATATTGTTCACTTGTAACAACTTAGACTCGTTTGTTGCTGGTTGCATACCATCTTGAGCTCTCTTCACAGCCTGGTTTTAATCACTTTTTTACAGTAATCAAAGCATTAACAAAGTTCTAAAAGCCAGAACTAAACAAGTATGCGTGCTCATAAAAATGTCACTTCCCTCTCATCTCTACTACGCTGTTCCCATTCCCCCATTTTTCCCACTTTGTTCCCACTCGTCCCCTATAGTTACCCAATATCCTCAGTTTCTAGTTTCTCCTCTGTCTATTTCTTCTGCACAGTTGAGCAGATACACGTGTATTTTCTTATTCGTCTTCTTTCTCACGTGAAGGGGAGCAAACTGTGGGTACTCTTTTGCACTGTGCTTTTTTCCCCCACTTACCATTACGTCTTGGAATTCATTCCTTATCAGTTCACAGATATCTTCCTCATTCTTTTTTTTACACCTGCATATAGTACTCCATTGTGTAGATGCCTCATTTATTTATTCAACCACTCTCCCATGTATCAGCATTTAGGCAGTTTCCAATATTTTGTCATTACAAATAACCTTATACATATGTATTCTTGTATTTGGGGATTTTTTTTTTCCAGAAGGGATATTGCTGGGTCAAAAGCAAACTTGCATATATAATTTGGTACATACTGCTAAACTTCCCTCCAGAAGAGTTGTGCCAGTTTGCAGTCCCACTAATAATGTATGAGAGTGCCTGTTTCCTCACAGCCATGTCTATATAATTTGTTGTCATACTTTTAAAGTTTTACCAATCTGATAGGTGAGAGATCATATCTTAGTATTGCTGTATTTTGTATTTCTCTATGAATGAGTTTGAACCTTTTTCTTATGTTGAAGGGCCATTTTTATGACTTCTTTGTGAATTGCCTGTTCATGTATTTTTCTGATTTTTCCGTCAGGATTTTTGTCCTTTTTCCTTCAATTTTTTTCAGTGATTAAAAAATGTTAATGGTGGTATTATATATATGTGTGTGTGTATGTATATATTTATATATGTACTTATATTTAAATATAAATATATACAACACAGCACTTGCCATTTTATCCATTTTAAGCGTACAATTGATTGACATTAAGTACATTCATATTGTTCTGCAACCATCACGAATATCTATTTCCAGAACTTTTCCATCCTCCCATACAGAAACTCTATAACCATTAAGCATTAACTCCTCATTAGTCCCTTCCCCCAGCCCCTTATCCTCCCATTTTCAAGAGTTTTTATATATTAGGAATAGTAATGCTTTTTCTATGATGCCTTTAAGAATTTTTCTCTCATTTGCCAGTTGTCTTTTGACTTTGTTTGTAGTGTTTTTGGCCGTGCAAAATTTTGTTTTGAAGTGATCACATTTGTCAACCTTTTCTTTTACTGCCTCTGGTTTTTGAGGCATCGTTAAGAAGCCTTTCCCTACACCCAGATCTTAGAGGCAGTCACTTATATTTTCTCCCAGTACGGTTGTGGCTTTTTTTTTTTTTTAACATTTAGATACCTGATCCATTTGGAGTTTATGCTTGTGGACAGTGTGAGGTATGGATCTCATTTGATCTTTTTCCTTATGGCTAGCCGGTTGTCCCAGCACTATTTATTAATAGCGTCTGCTTCCTCTCCTGATTTATAATACCACCTCATTCACATAACAAGATCCTGTGAATGCTGGATTGTGACTAAAATTGCATTGATTTTACATACATATTACTAGTTTATAAAGTAATTTGCGAAGAAGCAAATGGTTTTCTAGACTCAAAGAAATTTTTTCTTGAAGAGGGCTCCAGAAGTCATCTAGGTCAACCTTCAGTGGCTTCTCACCATTATCGAGATTAAGTAACCTCTCACCTTAGCTCAATGAATTCCTTATGAGCTGATCTCTGCCTGCCTTTCTAGCTATTTGTCCCACCTCCTTCCCCTGCTACCCTACACCGCATCCTGCTGACCTTCCTGCCTTTTCTCTTCCCCATAATGCCTAGGTCATGTGTCCGGGCCCTCACCTGTGCTATTACATCTGCCCAGAAAGCCATTCCTTCTTTATCGCTGAGTGGCTTAGCACTCAAATCTCATGCCACTGCCTTTAGGAAGCCTTCCCCTACCTTTCCATCTGAGCCAGAACCTCCCCTCCTGCACTCTTGCAGTGTCCAGGGACACTAGAGTCACGGCCTCATTGTACCACATTAGAGTCGTGGGTTTCTTTGTCTGTCTGTCCCACTAGAATATGATTCCACTGAGGCCAAGGACAGTGTCTTAATCTTGTTTTTTTATATCTCTAGATACAGACAAAGCTCGGTAAATATACAACAGTACATCTAGGCTTGGCTTGAATTCTTCAAATAACAGTTTGCTGCCCCCAAAGGCAGCCTGTTCCATTTTTACGTTATTCGAAAGTTCTTGCTCACAGCACGCTGGACTCTGCCTTCCTGTAACGTCTACCCTCTCATCCTTGTTGTGTTCTGAGGAGCCACATCTCTTATTAAAGGGCAGTGGTCTGCCCCCAGAGCTGGGCCTCGGCCGGGGATACAGCTATAACTGGCATCTCTTCTTGAAACAGTTCAGTGCTGCTTGTTTGGGGTATGAATTCTTCCCTGAAGGTTTGATGTAAAGTAAGAAAAGTCTGAGTTGCCCAGAAAGTGCTGCAGTTTGCTATGCTATTTTAATGTGTTCCCACAAGCTGCTTCCCTGAAAGGCTTCTGCCTGCTTAATTCAAGCACAGGGCTCACATTCAGCGTGTTATTTGTCACCTCACTGATGACAGTTGCCCTTTCTCTCCATCTTTTCATGGGGACTCAATGGATTTAGTTGGAGTCTTTGTTCTCCGTTCTTCTGGGCGTTCTGTGGTGCTGACTTGCTAGCAGTTCTGGGCACCACTGGGCACGTTGCTACCCAGTGCCCCCAGCCTTTGGCTTCAAAGGCCTGGCCTAGAGCTGCCCATGAGTTCCAGTATCACATCGACAAAGTTCTGTGGAAATGCCACCCCTACCGCAGACGAGAGTTTCTCAAAGGGCAGTAGGAATTAGAACCTCCCAGTGAGTTTGTTAAAAGTGCAGATTTCCTGAGTCCGTACTCCTCGTCTCCCAGATCAAAATCTCTGAGGATCAGGCTGTAGGGTGTGCTTGTTAAATTCAAGCCTCTCTGGATGATTCTCATACAAGCTAACGTGAAGAACTGCTGCCCTAGGTGTTGGCAAAATACCCACCGTGCGCACCGTCACTCCTCTGTTCTGCACAGTCATTGACCTCTAAGCAGATTCACACCTCGATCAATGGCCCATCTACTGCCTTTCCTTTTCCCATCAGATATAAGCTTGGGGAGGGCAGGGATTCGACAGGGTTTTTTCATTGTATGGCCAGGGCCCAGCACAATACATGGCACATAGTAGGTGTTCAGTGAGTAGCTGTTGAAAGAAAGCGCAAGGAACAAACATTCTGTTGCCCCTTCCACTGCACTGATCCTTGAAATATGGGGAGAGGCTGTGGTGTCAATGAAGGGAGAGGCATGGGGAGCAGAGGAGAGCACTGAAATGCACAGGCGCATGCCCCTTGTGGTAGATGCAGAGCTCTGCAGAAAGCTGTGCATGCAGACAGCTCCTTCATTAGTGAGAAGTTCTGTACGTGCAGGGTCTTTAGGCCGTTCTCTCCGACTATGACAGACGGGGCAGCTGGAGTCTGAAGAGACGGGGAGGGACTTCCCTGGTGGCGCAGTGGTTGGGAGTCCACCTGCCGGTGCAGGGGACACGAGCTCAAGCCCTGGTCCAGGAAGATCCCACATGCAGTGGAGCAACTAAGCCCGTGCGCCACAACTACTGAGCCTGCGCTCTGGAGCCCGCGAGCCACAACAACTGAGCCTGTGCGCCACAACTATGGAAGCTCGCGCGCCTAGAGCCCGTGCTCCGCAACAAGAGAAGCCACCGCAATGAGAAGCCTGCGCACCACAGGGAAGAGTGGCCCACACTCGCTGCAACTACAGAAAGCCCGCGCGTAGCAGCGAAGACCCAACACAGCCAAAAATAAATAAATAAATAAATTTTTAAAAAAGAGAGAGAGACAGGGACACGAATATGAATTCCTCCCTCCACAGCAACGTCAAAGGCTGTGGAGTTTGGGGAATGGGGGAAGGGCAAGAAATGGCAAAGGCTTGTATTGTTGCATCTCTACCCAGTAACTCCTAAATGAAAGCCTCAAGGACTATTAGTAAGTCTGACTGTGACAGCAGCCTTGGGAACCTAGTATGTGGACTTGGTATGAGTCAGACAGCCTAGGTTTCTGTTCAGATTCATACTGGCTTATTTTCTCTTTACTCAGTTTCTTTATTGGTAAATGGGAATAAGTTAAACACATAATTCGTGTGCTAGTTCAGATAACAGTAACTGCTATGACAGAGACCTCCTCAGACTTCAGTGGCTTAACCCAATTGGGCTTTACTACTTGATCGTATAAAGTCCAAATGGATATTTTCAGTCGGTGGGTGGCTCTCCTCCATGTGGTGTTTCAGGGACCCAGGTTCTTCCCGTATTGCGGCTCCACATCCCCTAAGGCCTTGGAGCCCTTTGCTGGAGCCTGTGCTATTCAGTAGACAAAGGAAAAGGAAGTGAGAAGACACACCGTCTCCTAAACTGCTTTGGCATGAAAGTGACACGTGCCACTTTCTCCTCCCATTTCATGGGGGTGAACTAGTCACAAGGCTAGTGGAAGAGCAAAGGAGTATGGGAAATATAGTCTAGCTATGTACTCAAGAAGAAAATGGCTTGCATTACAAGTCATCACAAAGCGTAGTGGTTTAAAACCACCATCCTTTCTTTAGTTCATAATTCTGTGGGGCAGCAATGTGGACTGGGATCTGCTAGGCAGTTCTGCTGATCTCAGTCAGGCTTGCCTGGTCAGCTGACTCGTGCAGATGAGGTCAGCTGCTGTGTTGGCTGGCGGCTGGTTGGTCTAGGATGGCTTCAGCTAGGGAAGCGTGGCTTTACTCCATTTGCGGGTTACCCTTCAGTAGACCAGGCCAGGTTTGTTTACACGGCAGCTGGGCTGAGTCCCAAGAGCAACAGCAGATGTCCGTAAAGTCTGAGGCCTAGGCTCAGAACTCACACAGTATCGTTTCTGTCATGTTATATTGGCCAATACTTGGAATCCAGAAGCGGAGATACAGAACCTGCAAAGAATTGCGGCTACTGTTGTAACCTGTCGCCAAAGGGAAATCTATTTGGTTAAACAGGTTGTCTGTAACATGCTTAACAGAATACCTGACATCATAGGAAGTGTCCAATAAACTTATCTATCATGGTTATTATGATCATTTATTGAATACCTACTAGGTGGCAGGCTCTGTACAGTACTAGATGATTTACTTACATTGTCTTATTTCATCGCCGTAACTATCCCACTTTATAGATGAGGGAACTGAGGCTCGAAGAGATGAAGAAAGCTATTGAAGGCCATTCAACTAGTAAGCGACGGTGCCCAAGCTTATTCTCCATACTGCCTTGGGTCTTAGCTTTCCACCCCAAATTGTTGAAGGAGAAAGTAAACTTGAATGTGGGATGATATTAAATCTCTACGAAAGTCTGGGAAATGATATGGAAAGAAGGACCCTGGCCAGGTGACCTGAAATATGAGGGTGAAGTCAGGAGGCAGTTTGGGCAGATGACCCTCCAGTTGGTCACAGATCATCACGAGGACAAAGCCGTGATGATTATTGTCACTCACCTGCTGTCATCCGCTGCCTGGCTCTTTCATCTGTCGCCAGGGTTGGGAGATTCCTTCCTGACCAAATGAAACCGTGTCACTGTTAGAAGATCTTGGGTCAGGGGGAAGGAAGTAGAAGGGAAGTGGGTAGAGGAGAGAGAGAAATTCAGCCTCAGAATAGAGAGTCCCAGAGAAGAAGAGGAGTTTGAAATTCTCTTGGCCAGACATTCCCACTCCCTTTTGGGAATGAAGACACTGGTAAGATAGCACTTCATTGATCCTGGAGACGAGGCTTGGTGAGCGTTATGACTTAACAGACATTTTTCAGCAACCTCCCAGCCTCCCAGGACAGTGCAGCCCAAAGGTTGGGAACCAGTGGGCTACTTCAGAAGAGCGGGTACGTTTAATTTTGAGAGCCAATTTTGTTAATTTGGTAGTGGTCACTGGAAGCCCTGTGTTGAGATGGATTCTGAGAACACGTCTAGGTGTTACAGGAAAGATTGTGCCGACTGATGATTGATGTCTCTTGGTGGCCTGGACAGAGCCGTTGGTGTCATGCGTGCTAACGTTTTGCCATCTGCCATCCAGTCATGTCCTCAGAAGAGGAAACTGGAGCACAGAAAGATGATGTGTTTTTCTCCATCTTACACAGTTCGTTAAGAGCAGAAGCAGGTCTAATTCCTTGGTCTCTCAATTAGTGCCTCAGGCATGATGTATTATTTTAGTTTTCTTTCCACATTTGCCCCTATTTTTACCAGGAAGTCTGCTTCTGTGCCAGATGTGGTAGAGTTTCCTTCCTTCCTTTACGAAAACAAAACTAAACTAAGCAAAGCTTATTTAGGGATTTGCCTGGTGAATTCAGTTGATTGTTGAGACAAGGGTTTCCATTCTGGTCTATCTCCACATGCATTCTCCTGTTCAAACACATTCTTGCCCAAGCATTAGATGTCAAAATCAGAGGACTAGTTTATTGTTGAACTAAAATCTGGTACAATTCAAGACGACCCAGTGAACGCCTTCCCCCTTCAACCTCCAAGGTCTCTCACTCCCTTTCTCTTTTAATACTTTTCTGGCATCTGAGATGAATTTATTTCTGCGTACTCATCTGCACGCCCACACACAACCCCATGAAACTCCAGGGTCCCATAAAACCTCATTTCACCAGGGCCTTGGGCTTCACCGTGCTGTTTTTTTTCTGAGAAGACAGACGCACAGAGAGGGAAGAGCTGGAAGTTTTCAGTGTGCTGAAGCCAGAAGCCAGTTTTCCAGAATCCAGCGGGCCACGTGGCCAACTCTCTGAGTGGCCACCTCACGCCAAGGGCTTGTTCTAGTGAACTCTTTTGTTTAGTCGGCGGGGGCTCGTTTTGTCTTCGTTTTCGGGAATATTCAATCTGCTCCCACCCCAGCTCCCTCCTCCTGTAGCTGCGTGAGCCTGGGGAGAAGAGAATGGTGGAGGGTGGGAACAGCACAAGAAGACTGGAGAAAGAACATGAATATATTTTCTTAGCGTATCCTCTACTAATTATATAATCAAGCTCTGTATTCAGAATATATAAATATATATATATATATTTTTTTTTTTTTTTTTTGCGGTACGCGGGCCTCTCACTGTTGTGGCCTCTCCCGCTGCGGAGCACAGGCTCCGAACGCGCAGGCTCAGCGGCCATGGCTCACGGGCCCAGCCGCTCTGCGGCACGTGGGATCTTCCCGGACCGGGGCACGAACCCGTGTCCCCTGCGTCGGCAGGCGGACTCTCAACCACTGCGCCACCAGGGAAGCCCTCAGAATACATTTTTGAATAAGGCTCTATTAATGAAGGATATTAATAAAGATCACATTTTTATGACTCCTTTCCTCTCATGAGTTACAGTAGGAATAGGTTTTCCCTGAGCGCCTTAATCTTTTCTCTCTCTCTCTCTGCCCTTCAGCCCTGGTAGTATTTCTTCATCTTCCTTCAATTCCCTCAAAACACCAAGTCTTTCCTGCCACAACCTTCGCATTTGCTGTCCTCTGTGCCTTGCCCCCTCTGCCCCCTCTTAGCATCCCCATCTCCCTGGCATCTTTTAAGGCTCAGCTTAAATGGGCCCTCTCAGTGAGGCTTTACCCGGCCACCTGATAATCTAACAGCGCTCCTTCAGTCCGTGTATCAGTTAGCTTTTGCCATGTGACCATCCCCAAATTGAGTGGCTTAAAACAACCATTCATTTAACTCACATCTACAGACCTATGAGAGGGCCAAGCAGAAATCAGCTGAGCTGGCCCAGATCAGAATTACCTGGTCAACCCACAGAATTGTGAGTTAAACAAAATGTTTATTGTTTGAAGCCACCTTGGTTTGGGGTGGTTTGTTACACAGCAAAAGCTAACCAGTACAGGGCCCTGGATTAAGACCCCAGACCCAATCAGGGAACACTACTGGTCCTCTATGTTTCCGTCTTATAGCAGACAGTAATAATGCCCTGCCCTTAACCCTTCATGCCTTACCATTTCTGTCCATATGGATCTGAATTCCAGCTGCCAGCGCATGCATTTCTTTGCTTGGGGGCTTTCTCTGTCTGCCAGATCCCACCTTGCCTGTGCTCATAGTAGAGCAGAGGTTCTGGAGAATTAGCACCCCTATGAACAGCCTTCAGCCAGGGACTGATGGGAGCTGCTGTATAAATGCCCCACCTTCCTCATCGTTTGGGTGGGATCATCCCTTACCCTCTCCCACAGTTCCCCAGTGGGATGGAGCTCTAGGGCTTGGTAAAGAGCTTGCATCATCTCCCTGCTCTTGTCTTTTTCAACCACAGCCTGACCCGGAAGCACACAACGCAGGGATGAGCCTAGGGTGCCCGTTTCAGTCTGTCCCAGGTGAAGGTGCACGTTTGCATCAGCTGATTTGGCATGACGGTTTTGATGGGTGGGGCAAGAGATTTTGCTAGTTATCAGAGATGGAACGAGGGTGAAGGCTAGATGAAGCCAAGAGATATGAGTGAAGAATGAGTTTGGGCAAGATCCACTTTGTGCATTTTGTGGCAAGGAGCAAAAGCTACAAATTTAATGTATCCATTTCCCTTTAATAGTCTCTTTTCTCCTAATACTAGCACGTGTGCGTGCATGTGTGTGTGTGTGTTTGAGGTATAATTTACATGTAGTGAAATGCACAGTTCTTCAATGTACTGTTCAGTGAGCTTTGACAAATGCACACAGGCAACCCTAACCTCACAAATCAAGGTACAGAGCATTTCAATCACCGTGGGGTGTTCCCTCGTGCCCCTTTACAGTCAGTCCCCACCCCCCAGCAGAGGCAATCATTGCTGGGATTTCTGTCATCGTATATTAGTCTTACTTCTTCTGGAACTTCACACAAGTGAAGTCATACAGTGTGTGTTCTTCTATGCCTTGCTTTTTTCACTCAATACAGTGCTTTTGAGATCATCCATGTTGTCGTGTATAGCAGCAGTTCATTCCTTTTTTAAAAACAGATGTAAAACAACATTTACTATTCAACACATTTTCTGGAGGTCAGAAATTGAGGAGGAGCTAATGGTTCCAGCTCAGGGTGTCTCAAGAGTGTCTCTCATGAATGTCTCTCTTGAGGATTGGCTTCCAAGCTCACTCACGTGACTGTTGGCATGAGGCTTCTGTTCTTTGCTATGTGGGACTCTCTTTTGGGCTGCTCATAGCACGATTGCTCCCAGGTCAAGTGACAGGCCAACAGGAAGCCATAGATTTTTATAACCTAATCTTGGAAGTGACATACCATCATTCGTGCAGTATTCTGTTGTTCATACAGAACAACTCTAGTCTGGTACAACATAGGGAACTATGTACAGTGTAATACCAGGAGGCAGTTTCATTGGGAGCCTTCTTGAAAACTGACTACCGTATTTGTCTTACTTTGTTCCCTGCCTTCTTGTAATAGCTGGCCTTTAGAACAGTGATAACGACCAGTTCATTCCTTTTTTTTATTGCTGGATCGTGTTCCTTTGTATGACTACACCATAATTTATTTAACAGTTCTCATCATGTTGGATATTTGCATTATTTCCTGTTTTTATCTATTATGAATAAGCAACCATGAACATTCCCAGACAAGTGTTCTTACAGGCATGTATTGTCGCTTCTCTTGAGTAAACAGCTAGGAGTGAAATTGTTGGCTCACAGGGTGGGTGTGCAGCCTTTGCCCTGGCTGCCTCTGTGGCTGGCTTGTTTCCCCAGCCCTCTGTCTGGCCTGCCTTCCTGCCCCTCTGGTGGGTCTAGTGGACTGAAGCTCCAGGAAGCATTCTGTGGAGGGGCCTCAGGTACTTCCCTCCAAGTTTCCGAGCAGGGAGTGGGGGTAAGGGCAGGAGGGAGCATGGGGCTAGAAGTTGAGCACGAGTGGTTCACAGAGCAGGGTCCGTTCTTGGTTCTTCCATTAATAAGTTCCAGGCAAGTAATTTTCTGAACTTTGGTTTTCTCATTGGTTGCTCTTCAGGATTCCTTCCAGATGGTTCTATATCTGTCTTGTGAGTACATAGTAGCTGCTCATTTAGAATCTGTTTCCCTAGGCAGGACAGAGACAAATAGTAAATTCTTTCTGTTCCTCCTGACTTCAAAAGCATGAAAACTGTTTCTATTTCACTGATTTTTCTGCCTCCCAATAAGGGTTGGTGTTCAGGATGATCTTTTGTTTTTTGTGACGTGGAAAGACGATAGGGACGCAAATGGGGGAGGGGATACAAGAGAGCTGAGACTAGAAGAAGGGGGAGGCTGCAGAAGAAGAGCAAAGAGCAAAAGGGGAAGACAGGCCTGAGAGGAGTAGGGGGGTTTGCGTGTGTTTGTGTGTGTGTGTGTAGCGTAAGAGCAAGAGGAAGAATGAGAGACGTACACACAGAGGATGATAGTTGCCACAGGGAATAAACTTTGGGGAGGAAAAAAGTTGTTCTGAAACAATTTGGCTGAGTCACGTGCAATGTCATCACATCCTCTGCACACACCCCCCCCCCACCCAAAAAAATGTTTCAGGGAAAGCAGCCATCATTCTACAGTCTTTTCAGAGTTGCATATATATTTTGATTTTTTTTTTATTCATTAGCGTTTAAGACTGGCCTCATGGTGACCTCAAGACCAGAGGAGAATCTCCCAAAGGGGCCCTACAAGATTGAGGTTGAATGGATGAAAATCTTAGTTAGGGTAAAAGGCTAAGTTGTAACAAAGAGACTTAACAACACAGTAGCCTACAGAACCAAGAGGTTTATTTGTCTTTCAGATAACAATTCAGAGGGGCATGGTTCAGCTAAGTGAAGCAGCTCTGTTCCCCAGTCAGTCAGAAACCCGAGTTCCTTCTCTTGTGTGGCTCTGCTATCCCCTGGGGTATTGTTGTTATCTGTGTGGTTGAAGCTAGATTGCGGGGAGTTCCCAGTGGTGGGAGGGAGAAAGATAACACAGAGGAGACATGTCTACTGTCTTAAATCCCAGTTCTGGAGGTGGCATTGCTTCCTTTTGCATCCTACTGGCCAGAATTCAATCACATGATCAAGCCTCATGGCAAGGGAGACTGGGAAATGTAGTCAAGCTGTGTGCCCAGTAAGAAGGGGAAAGTTGGACTGTAATGGGCACCTGGCAACCCTCATCCCAAAGAGCGAGCTCTCAAATCCCCCAAAGGGCTACCTGGGGGGCTGTTCCACTCATGCTTTGAGGGAAGAACAACATTCGATAGGCTCCCCTGGCCTACCCCACCTCTCCACTGTGTGTGTGCGCTCACACCGTGCTTTGGGCAAGAGGGTTATCTGCTAGTCCTTGAGAAGCTGGCTGATACCAAGTTAAACTGTATTTCAGGAGCTGAGTAAAGCGGGAGGGGAGGGAGCTGAAGGGCCCTGTTCCTTCCCCCTCATGTTTGTCTCACAGTGGGGAGCTGAGACTCAAGTCTCAAATCTCTCTCTTTCCCTGGAAAATCCTCTCATGCCAGATGTGCCCTTCCCCACCTACCTCTGTTACCCAACAATCTTTTCTCTGCCTTCCTCCCTCTCAGACCCCAACAGTGTTGACTGCCTGTGACAGCATGTAATTGAACACAGAGCATCTTCCCTCCATTTTGATTAGTCAACCTTTACCTCAGATGTAGTCGAATCAACCCTTAAAAAGATGCAGCTAAGACCTCCGGGCTACAAATTCCTCCTGAGGTGTTAAGCGGTGTGTGCTTGGGTGTTCCTTCAGGGTGACACCAATGCCAGTTCTGTTAACTGAGTGCTTCCCCTCCTCTCACTGTCTTCCTCCCTCTCCCCCTCTCCTCTTTCATGGCTTTGGCATTGCCATTTTTCTTCCCTTCAGGCTCACCATGACCCGGGGGCCAAATCCACCCTGTCAACAGGTTCCCTGGCATGGCTTCTTACATTTGGCTTGTAACCAGACTCTGGGGGCATCTCCATAGCAGTCAGTAGCTGATTAGGGCAACAGAGAATTTTCTCTTCAAGAGAAAGAGCTAGAGTTTAATTTTTCTCAGGGCAAAATGGCTCATCTCAAAATAAATTATATTCTCTAGCTGCTAGAAGGGCTGTTGAACAAAACACATTCTCCAGCAAGTGAGAAGAATGACAACCCACAGATCTGAAATGAGAAGAGAATTAAAAAAAAAAATAAACAAAAACGAACAGGTGAGGTGGCTGATATAAATGATAGCCCCCAGTACTCCCCCTGCCCCTGACACGGCAGCTCTTTGCATCAAGAGGGAGAATCTATTTCTTCTTCCCTTGAGTCTAGACTGGCCATGTGACCTGCTCTGGCCAATGGGAAATTAGCAAAGAGGAAGCAAGCCGAGGCTTAAAACGTGCTTGTGCTTTGGGACTTTCTCTCTTGCGGCTCCCAGGACCCTGAGACCCAAGATTGCCTGCCAGTTGGCGAGAGACATGTGGTTGCCCCTGTTGCCCCAGCCAGTAGCTTCCAAATACTAGACACGTGAGTGTGGCCGTCCTAGATCACCCAGCCTCTAGGTAACTCCCAGGTTGTCTAGTTGGCTGCAGGCAAGTGAAAAATCTCAGCCCAGACCAAAAGAACTCCCTGCACAGACCCCAGAATCATGATCTATATAAATGGTGGTTGTTTTAAGCCCCTAAGTTTTGGGGTGTTTTGTTATGTAGCAAAAGCTAACTGATACAACCAAGTCACCAGCATGCGTATGTGTGTGTACGTACATGTGTGTGTATTTGTGCCTGTGTGTATCTGTATGTATGTCTCTTACATCTTCCCCCCCCACGTGCATAAGAGAGGCTCCCAACATTCTCTGAAATCAGTGTAGTCCAGGTAAGGCCTTTACTCAGATGCTCTGTAGGAGCTCCAAGCTCAGTAAGTAAACATGTAGAGAAGGACTAAGTGATCAATACGCTCATCCCGCTCCTGTCCCAGGCTCCTGAACTTTGATCCTAGCCAGGCAGAGACCTGGCTAATCAGAAGGAAGGGGGCACCTAGAATGGGCCACGCCGCTCACTTCCCTGGGGACACTGCTTCTCTCAGCAGGAGAGATGAAGGAAGGTATGTGCGCGTACCTAAGTACTGCTGATTTTAAGGAAGTGGATGATAACTAGTCGTGCTTTCCTCCTTCTCATCATGGGGTTGAGATGCCAGTATCTCACAACCTCCCTCACCACGCCTCACACCCCATAAGGATTGGTCGCTGCTGATGGCTTTCTTAAGACAACTTCCCTAGGAGTGTTCTTATATATCAGACGGGGATATTGGTTCCTCAAACCACAGATGTAGCATTTCTGGGGGAGTCTTCTTTGGTTAGACAAAGCCCTCATGAGATTCTGTCTTTAATATTAGTTTTCTGTATTTGAGGAGGCACAGTTTGGCCTCATTACTACTTGTCCTGTATCAAATACGTTGGTTTTATTTTGGAAGAGACTGTAGTAGATCTAGTTCTTATGGCTCTAAAGTGGCGGCAATAGGAATCCTTTCCTTCGCATTTCCCTCTGTCCTACGTCGTTCTTTTCTTCTCATTTCTATACTTGTTTCAGCTGTGAAAATCAGTTTTCATATGTATTGAGGCACAGCTTATATACAATAAAAGTCACCTGTTTAAAGTGCATACTTTGTTAATATTTAGGAAATATATAGCGTCTTAGCTCTCACTATGATCCAGTGTTAGGATATTTCTATTACCCTGTATTTCTGTTACCTTGTGCCCAGTTGCAGTCAGTCCCCATTCCCTCCCTCAGTCCAAGACAACCACTAATCTACTTTCTGTCTCTATAGATTTGCCTGTCCTGGACATTTCATATACATGGAATCATAAGATATATGTTAGAGCTATTTTTGATAAAGACTTAGAATAGTTGTTTTCTAAAGGCGTAAGAATATTCACAAGAGCTACTCTTCCTTTGAAAAGTTGATCCATGAATAGGAACAAGATGCCCTATCTTGTTTTGGGTTCCCTCAAAGAACATGCCAAGGCAAGGACTTCGGGGCAGGTAGTTTATTTGGGAGATGATCCCAAGAACTGAGGGAGTAGGAAGAATGAGACACAGAGGGGGAAAAAATAACAAAAAAATTAGAAGCATGCAGTGAGAAGATTACCACTGTGGACAACCAGGGTTCGGTTCCACTGAGGACTGCCTGAGGAACCATGTGGAATGTGCTTCCGGGCAAGCTGGGGTATTTATCCACCATATTAGTTATCTAATGCTTTGTGACAAGTTACCCTCAATTTAGCAGTTTAAAGCAACAATGAACATTTATTAGCTCTTACACTTTTAAGGGTCAGGAATTTGAGGCTGACTTAGCTGGCTGGTCTGGCATGGGGTCTCTCATAAGATATGGGTCAGGATACAGTCATCTGAAGGCTTAGCTGGGGCTGGAGAATCCACTTCCAAGATGGCTCCCTAACCTGGCTGACAGCACAGTGCTGGCTGTTGGCAGGAGGCCTCAGTTCCTCACCACATGGCCTTCTCCATAAGGCTACCTGAGCGTCCTCGTGACATGGCCACCAGCTTCCCCCAGAGAGAGCAAGATGGAAACATAAATGCCTTTTATGATCTAGCCCGAAAAGTCACACACCAGCATTTCCTCTGTATTATATTGCTTACAAAGGTTAGCCATATTCATTGTGGGAGGGAACTACACAAGGGCCTGAACAGTAGGAGGCAAGGATCATTGGGGCCATCTTGGAGCCTGGCTTTCACATCCATTGTCTCTCATCCCTCTTTGGTTGAGGGTTGCCCTGTGGGTTGAGCAGGTTCAAGGGCGGGCAGGTGAAGCCTCAGGCAGTGGGTTTATACGTGTTTGTGGTAAGAAGCTACCAACCTGCTGGGACGTATCTATGCGGCTGTAGATGAACTCAGAGGTGGGCCTAGGGACTAAGGGACGGAACCTCCCTAGCATCTGCCGCGTGCCAAGGCTGTCATTAATGTCATGGTTTTGCAGGTCCACCCTTAGTAATGAAAACAGGAATCTTCCACAGCTCAGACTTACAGGGACAGAGAAATGATAGGTTGTTGGTGAGGTATTTATACCTTTGGGACACCCTCTAGGGGACAGCTGGACCAATGAGCTTTGGGCTTTTAAGACCCCATCATACCTGAAGAAGGAGCTTCCAGAACAAGAAAGCCAGCCTGCTCCGTGTATCGCTGAAGAGTAGAAAATCACAGGGCAGCCCTGGGCAGAAGGTCTGGCCACATTCGTGAAATATGGGAAGGGAGCTGGAATCAAAGGCAGGAGTCAAGATTTAGAGCCTCCGTGTGGTGAAGTTTTTTCTCAAGGTAACCCGGAGTAGGAGGAACTGATGACAGCTCGATGCCCGGCAGCACTGCCAAGTGTGGGATTTAAAGCGCTGGCGTCAGTGGGCCCTGTCACTCAGGCCACCTCATTCTGCTCCCCTATAAAGGAGTGACAGTAGGATGAGAATGGGGACAGGTAGGAACAGAGTCACAGAGGGAGGGGAGTGGACCTGTGAACTGAGGTCCCTGGCTGCATGGCCAAAGCTTAGAGGACCCATACAACCCGGCTGGCCCAGGACAGTCCTAGTTTAACCTGCTGTTCTAGAATAGTTATTACTATTTTACTCCCACAGGCATCCAGGTCCAGATAGCAAATTACATGGTCATCCCCCCCACAGCACGCTGTACCGTCCCACACATAACCTTCCTCACGTGGAATCGTAAATGTTGAACATCTGTCTTGTCTACTCACCTGTAATTTCGGGGAGGACGGGGACCACGTGTGACTTTGACACCTCTGGAGCTGAAGCATCGGCATTTGCGAGCTGCTCAGTATACGCCAACTTACAGAATGAATGAGTGAGTGAATGAACGCCTGCGCTGCTGAAAGAATACACTAGCTCTGCTTGAGAAGGTGTGGTATGGTTGGAATGACCAAAGGGGAAGGAAGGGGGAAGTCTTTAAGTCTCTAATTCCAAAGGAAGCCATAGGAGGCGGGTTTTCAAACCCCAGGTCAAAGCTCTATTCAAATGGATTCCCTCCATTTAGCTGCAGGGCTCTGGGGCCAGATGGTGTGTGCTCACAGAGCTGCCGCTGCTGCGAGTCCGGGGCTGTCAAACGTTCTGAAAAGCCCCGCGTGTGAATCAACAGGCTTGGCATCTCTGCTCTCCCTGGCTCTGCTCTGTCAGCAAGTGGTCTGCCAGCCAGGAAATTGTCCTCTCGGCAGCATGGTGACCATAATGTACATTTTCTTCAGTATTTCCTTTTTAGGCAGAGGGAGCCAAGCGTTTTGCCACCAGACAAGGACCATTTATGGACTACGCAGTCGCATTTGCCGAGAGCCGCTGGGACTGCCACGTGATCTTAAGCGTAAACCTTAGTCCATCTCCCGGAGCCAAGAGCACAGGCTCAGCGCTCGGCAGAGCAGGAAAAATGAAACCCGAAAGCTGAAGCCAGAGTTCTGCACAGACTGTTAGATGGTGGCTCATTTAGAAGGGAGACTCCAGTGGTGGGGCTTGATTTATCGTCCCCAGCTTGGCCAAAGACACTAAAAATGCCTTTGCACTCGGGTCTTAAATTCCTTAACAGAGGGTTCTGTTATTATTTTTCTTTTGGAGCTTAGAAATAGAGTGAGGACTGGCTTGGCAAAAAAGTTCGTTCGGGTTTTTCCGTACCATCTTATGGCAAAACCCAAACGAACTTTTGGGCCAACCCCAATACCTGGCTTCTTTTTGTCCCTCTGCCATTAGGTCATTGTAGAGCTGCTTGACTTCTGAATTTTTTTTGGTGTGTCTTTTTCTCCTAGGACGGGAATTACTATTCTGACCACATCATTTTAAGGCTGAGGCCCTGCAGACTGTTCTTAGGAATATTGACATTTTCCCATTCCGGTTCTTCCCAAGCACAATTCCAAAACACACCCTCTTTAAAAATGCCCCCCGAAGTAGAACACTTCTTAGCAAATGGTTCAGTATTTGTCTCGCACCTACTAGAATACATGGGATTACAGTGCAGTAACGGCAGCCGAAGACAGTAGGTGATAAGCAGGATGGACAGAATTTAAGTAGGCAGATGGGAGAAAGGGCCTTCCAGGAAGGGGAGCAACATTAGCAAAGTCCCAGACCAGGGATTGGCAACTTGTGGTCATCGGGCCAAACCTGGCCTGCTGTTTTTTGTAAATAAAGTTTTATTGGAACACAGCCATGCTTATTCACTTACCTGTTGTCTATCACTGCTTTCACGCTATGATGGTAGAGTTGAGAGGTTGTGAACAGAGACTGTATGGCCCCCAAAGACTAAACTATTTACTATCTGGCCCTTTATAGAAAATGTTGGCTGAGTGCTGACATGGTGAAGTGGGGGTCATTTTTCCTTCCTGGAATGGGTATTGAGAAAAATGTGAGTTTGAACAGAAGGGATGGAACTTCAAAACCGTTCGGTAGGAAATAGGGAGCTGGCTCATGGGACATGGAAATCTCTGTTCTCACCCGGCAGCAAACTCTGCCTCAGACCCAGATACTGAGAATCAGTGGAATGGAAACTGGTTAAACGTATTGACTACATCTATCCTTCCATCTGTCTGTCCATCCATCCATCCATCCATCTTATTGAGTATACACTTGTTAATTTTTACAGGATCATATCATTACTCAAAGAAAACATAACCATGGTAGGGAAAAAAATGTTTTTAAATATAGAAGAGACCCCTGCCCCCCAAAAAGGAGAAAACCAACCATAATCCCACCAACTTTAGATAACCATGGTTACATTTTGGTATGTGTCCTTCGTATCTTTTTTCCTACCTGGAAAAGGAAGTCTTTATTGAGTGCCTGCTACATGCCAGGCAGTATGCTAAGCACTGAGGATATAAAATGGTGGAAGCTTGGTCTTGACCTCAAGGTTGGAGAGCAGTGACCAAAAGCACTGCAGTATGGGGTGACAGGTGCAATAATAGCTGCCCGAAGAGGTACGAGAAAAGCAGGGCAGAAGGAGGGACCGCCTCTTCCTGGACTGTTATATTCAAGGCAAGTCTTAGAGGGTGCCTGGGAGTCTGCCACAGGAGCAAGAATATTCCAGACAGAGGGGGAAGTAACTGATGTTTCCCAGGCGCCTATTAGGTACTTAGGAGTCTTACTGAGAATATCTCATGTAATCATCACAACAGCTCTGGGAGGTAGATATTATCATTCCCATTTTACAGATGAGGAAATTGAGACTCTGAGAGGTTAAGGCATTTGCTGAAGCCCATGCAGATAGCTCGAGGTGGAGGCAGGATTTAAACTCAGGTCTGTTGCCCATGCTCTCCCCACTTGATCATGCAGCCTGCCCAGGATAACCAAGTCATGGTGTCCACCTTCATTGAGTTTTATTTAGCAAATATTTATTAAGCATCCACTGTGTACCAGGTAAAGAATATTTGAGGACTGTGGCCTCAAAAAGTCCTATAGGATCTCTCATCGTGTGTGGGTGTGGGTGAAGGGGGGTGGCGGCGTTGGAGGAGTCTATGTGCAAAGGCAGGTTATGCTTTGGTTTCAGACAGAACTTGAAACTGATCTAGACTCCAAACATATATGTTGAATTTCTTCCCTCCTCGGTTGTAAGACTCTGGGCCCCTTCTTGGAAGAGGTGGACCCATCATGTTGCATTGTTTGCCCGCTAGAGAGGCCATGCTAACTGGATGATTTTAATACACCAAAGATGAAGGTTGCCATTCATTTGTTAGGTCAGTCAACCAATCACCAGTGCTCTGGTGGGGCTGGGCGGTATGTATGGAGTAGGGAGGGAAACAGGAAAGTAACCCCTTCCCGAGTTGCAGCTGTCCAGAGAAATGGCTGTCTCATGGCGGACGGAAGACAGGCCTGGCTTGACAGTCTGCCGTAGGAGTTCTCGGGAAGGGGCCTCACGGTGCGCAGAATGGATTAGAAGAGGCTTCCTGGAGCGGCCGCATCTCCAACACCTCTTATTGCGGCTGGCTGGCTAGCAAGCAGCTCCACAGGAGCGCTAGGAGAGGTTCAGATCTCCACTCAAAAACCCGGGAGGTGCTTTAACTTCCAAATCCACCGGGAGGGGTGCGTGAGGATTGGAGGGTGGGGATGCATCTCACCCTCCCTTTCTCCGGAACACACACAGAGCCGCCCACGGTGTTAGGGAGCTGCACCATGAAGTATGGCGTGGCCATAGATAAAATTATGAAGGAGTCGCTTCCAAAGGCTTCACCCTGAAACCTTACCGTCTCCACCGTGTGCACACCATTTATTGCCACCACTGCTGAGAAAGGGAGCTGTTAGTGTGATGCCGAGAGGAGGAGGCAGTCTCAGGAGCCAAAAATGGTAAGATTTATTGTGGGAATAAAACCCTGGGCAGATTGCCTCTTGTTAAATATGTGTGTTGGGCCCAGTGTCAAAGCAGTTCACTGCAGGCAAACACAGTGGTCTTGCTGGAAGATTCTCTCAACTGCTCTGTGCCTCTGTTTCTCTCTTTGTAGGATGGCATATTAAATGGTTGTTAAGAAAGGATCGGTGAGTGGGCAGATATTTGATTCTTTTTCAGGTTCCTTTGTCCAACTGTCCGTTTACTGCTTTGCTCATGACTGGTCGCCCAGGTGACCTCCACAATGGTCATGATGTTCACCTCACAGCTGCTCCCCAGCCCCTACCTACTGATGGTCTGTGACTGCTGCCCAAAGGATGCTTCTCATCACCATTCACCAGAGCTCTCTCGAGGGCTCCTGTGGGCCAGGTCCTGGGCTGGGGACATGGTAATGGACGAGAGACCTGACCTTTCCCTCCAGAGGTCTCGCTGAGCTTGACCTCGGGATCTTTTTATACCTAGGAAGTCTGGGAGCTTGTGCAACCAGCCAAGTTAATCTTGGTGCTCAACAGGTTGAGGGTCCATCAAACCCACTTCCTGCCTTTTATTTTTGGGAAGATTTCAAGCCCAGGGTTCCAGCCTAGCTAGAGATCCTAGGGTTCTCTCCTGGCTTCTTGTCAACTACCTCTACCACCCACAGGTGCTCTAAGTTGGAGCAAATGACACAAACTAACTGGACCAGCACTGTCCAATGGGACTTTCTGCAGTGATGGAAATGTTTTGATTGGTGCTCTTCCGTATGGTAGGCACTAGCCACAGGTGGGTACTGAGCCCTTGAAAGGCGGCCAGTCAGAACTGCGATGTGCCGTAAGTGGAAAACTTCAAAGCTGCAGTACCAGAAATGCAAAATATCTCAGTATGCATTTTTCTGTTGATTATGGTAAAACTCTAATAGTTTGAGCATATTGGGTTGAATAAAGTATGCTCTTGAAATCAACTTCACCTGTTCATTTTACCTTTTAAAGGTGCTACTGACATTAAAAAAATTACATAGGTGGCTTGCATTATATTTTTATTGGACAGTGCTGTTCTAAACCTTGGTTTTCTTATCTGGAGAATGGGAGGATAGGCCAGAGATCAGTAAGGTGCACTCATCTCAAAGATGTTGTGATTTCCCCCCCGCACCTGACTCATTGTGTGAATTGCCTACCCCGCCATGTGGACCGTGGTCAAGGTTAATGTAGCAGGTGCTATCAGGCCCCACTCACATCCCCTCAGCACGTACCATTCTAGTACATGCTGAAGGCATCCTACTTCAAGCACCCATAGCTCTTCCTCTTAGGGTTCTCTATCGACCTGCAGGAGGGAGGCCAACGATGCCTCCGGGAATTGCCCTCGGCCAGCGATGGATGGGAGTTGGAAGATAAATACCCCAGTTTCCATGCCCCTCAGGTGGCACACTGAGGCGTGTTCTGCACTGTTTCCCAGAGTTCCCCAGCAGGACTGAGCCTCAGTACCCACAGTGGTATCCTACTCAAGAATCCTCCCTTTATCGGCTTCCTTCCCTTCCCTGTCTCACTTCCCCATTCACCTACAGGTACTTTCTAGGATCACTTCCTATGTAAACTACTTCACTCCCATCCTCTTCTGAGTCTGCGCCTGGATGAATGCAGAGGAGCCTTTCAGTGGTTTTTCCTGTTTTATCAGCTCATCAGAATCTCTGGCACATTAAGCAATAAGTAGATGCTTAATGTTGTTCTTCAGTTAGTCCTGTCCCACAGAACTGCAGACATAACTACCTGGCGCCCTCTCCTTGCCCTCCCAAACACGCTACCTCACATGAATGGGCACTTTCAGCTACATTTTGCCTACGTTAATGATTTCTATTTTAATACTAGTTTCCAACCTCGGTTTTCATCAGACGGAGTTCCTGGTTTCATTTTCTTCTAATTGCAGTAAGATGCTCTAAGACATCTTAGGCATGATGGGTCCTGGGTGGGTGTAAATTGTTTGCTGCTGTTGAAGACACTCTGGGAGGGAACCTTCTAGGATCTGACAGGAAGTTGTTACAGATGTCAGAAACCCAACGCCAAAAAGTAAAAATAAGCTCGTTACTAAACTGATCAGGGTCCGGCATTTCAGAAATAAGAGCACCTTTAGGATGAGCAAAATCTGAAATCTCTGGAGATGGTCCAGAGATACGGCACATATATGGCTTAGGAGTATTCCGGAAGTTAGAAGATGGATTATGGCCATTTAAGGAATCATTTTCTCATGTCACATCCAGAATTAGAATCCTAGAAGAGCAGGAGGGGATCTTAGGATTTCTCTTATCCACCCTCCACCCTCTAATTTTATGAATGAGAAACACTGAGGCCCAGAGAAATGAAGCGACGTGTCTCTAGACACACAGATAGTGAGCTCAATCTCAAAACAAGTCCCGTGCTTTTTCCACAACCCTGGAGCACCACCCCTAGTCTTTGTACAGAAAGAAAAGCCAGTGATTCCAGACCAACCACCACTGCTCCCACCTCTGGACTGGAGAGTTAGGATAACGAAGGGAAAGACGAGAATCCTCAGAGCTGTCTCTTGGCTGTACACCATGACAGGAGCCACACTGGGTAACTCCCCAAGAGGGATCACCCGACGTCTAGCTAGAGGGCTGGCATGTGAAATGCACTGCCCTAAAAATGAATCCACCCCGCTGAAGCAGCATGAGAACGGGAAGAGTATACTTGGCGCACCTCGTGACGTTGGGCTCTGTGCTAGGGCCCCGGGGATCTGAATCAGTCGTAAGCTTGGGCTCTGCTCTGAAGCTGTTTATAATTGAAACAGTGGAGACAAGACAGACAATGAACTAATTCAAAATAAAGACATGTGATTCTCAAGTTTCTTCCACCAAATATCTGGTTGCAGCCTGGCATGTGTCTTGTACCCCCTCCCATCCCTGGAATGCTACAATAATTCCATGAATATAAATTGTATCTTATTACAACACTCATAAGTTCTTTAGGGACAGAGATCATATTTTTATTCATTCATGCATCCATGCACGCATGCATTCATGCATTTACAGTAAGTCCCCTACGTACGAACCTTCAAGTCGGGAACTTTCAAAGATGCGAACATGCGTAAATTAGTAAATGCGTAAATTTACATGCGTAAATTAGTTCAAGTGTCTGGCGTACATTGTCACGTGTGTGCATCCTCTACAAATGGTTGTGCTTTTGTGTACTTTACTGTGTTTGTTTTTTTATGTATTATTTGTGTGAAAAGTATTATAAACCTATTACAGTATAGTACGGTACTCTATAGCCAACTGTGTTAGGTGGGTACCAAAGCTAACTTTGTTGGACTTACGAACAAATTGGACTTGCGAATGTGCTCTCGGAACGGAACTTGTTCGTATGTAGGGGACTTACTGTATTCAACAAATTTATTGAATGCCTACTGTGAGTCACTAGGGATGGGAGGGAGTGCAAGGTGAAGCAGAGGAGGAGCTAAAGATGTCCCAACCCCTCCAGTGCCTCCCCATATCACTCAGAATACAAGCCCAGGTCTTTATAACCATCTTTAAAATCTGTCCTGCCCAAATCCTTTCCCACCCCTCTGGCATCTTGATATCCGTAGTCTGGTTGGAAGAATAGTAGACTGTTATGTGAGGTTAGAAGGGGTGACTAGTTTTCAGTAATTTAATTTCACTTGATGTAATTGATTTATTCGTGCATTCACTTGTTTGACACACATTTATTGATTATCACCTCCATGTCAGGGCCTGTGCTAAACACTGGGTTATTGGTGGTAGATGATGTTTCAGTTCTCATGAACCTTACACTGTAGTCTGTAGAGAGGAACCCGAGCAGTAAACAGATTGGCAGGTATCTCAGCAATCATACCTGGTGATAAGCTCTCTGAAGAAAAAGCAAGACATAGGGACAAGAATAATGGGAGAAACCTAATTTGTATTGAGGGTCAGGAGAGGCATCCCTGGGGGAAGTAACCTTTAAATTGAGGCCCTAAAGAGAAAGATAAGTCAGACAGGGGTAGAGGTGAGAGCGGAGGTTTTTCAGCAGAGGTTCTGAAGATTGCCAGGGAGGTTCTGAACTTGGCACACTGATAGGCCTCTGCTCTACCCTTGTGCTTCGGATCCACTCTGCGTGAGGCATCCTTGTGGACCACTCTGCCCTTGAGAAACCAGCAGAGGCAGGTGTGTGGAAGCAGGGAGGTTGAAATACGAGGAGAGTCTCTGAAGACGGAGCCAACTCAACACACAAGGGTTCTGGGAGGAGAATTAGAGAGAGTGATCACACGAGGCTGCCCATCTCCCCGCCACACACACACACACACACACACACACACACACACACACCCTCATACTCGGACACACTTAGTTGGCCAGAAGTAAGTAGGGTTTACTCCCATTTCTATCAGTGACAAAATGTGCAAATCAGGAAAATTTCTCTTTGTTTTCTTCCTCAGCTTCCGTACGATTTCATCCCACAAAACTGACCTCTGTTCTCTGCACACTGAACTTAGAATCAGAAGGCTCTCCCACTTGTTACTTGAACGTGAATTACTTGAAGCTTAATTTTCCTTGTCTGTAGCATGAGGATACTGTATTTGCCCTATCTCTTCCCAGCAACTTTTATGCAAAGGCTTTAGGAAATATAAATCACTATACAATATTTTTTAATTTAATAGACTTTTAAATTATGTGTATATATAATTTTTAGTAAATTTATTTATTTATTTTCAGCTGTGTCGGGTCTTCGTTGCTGCACACGGGCTTTCTCTAGTTGCGGCGAGCAGGGACTGCTCTTCGTTGCGGTGCACGGGCTTCTCATTGCAGTGGCTTCTCTTGTAGCGGAGCACAGGCTCTAGGCGCGCGGGCTTCAGTAGTTGTGGCGCGCGGGCTTCAGTAGTTGTGGCACGTGGGCTTCAGTAGTTGTGGCTCGCGGGCTCTAGAACGCAGGCCCAGTAGTTGTGGCGCACGGGCTTAGTTGCTCCGCGGCATGTGGGTTTTTCCCAGACCAGGGCCCGAACCCGTGTCCCCTGCAATTGCAGGTGGATTCTTAACCACTGCGCCACCAGGGAAGTCCCTATGTATATATTTTTAATTGAGGTATAGTTGATGTACAATAGATTTTATTTTTAAAAGCAGTTTTAGGTTCACAGCAAGACTGAGTAGAAAGTACAGAGATTTCCCTATACAGTAGCTTCCCCCTACTATCAGTGCCCCCCGCCAGAGTGGTACATCTGTTATGATTGATGAGCCTACGTTGATATATCATTGTCACTCAGAATCCGTAGTTTACATTAGGTTTCACTCTTGGTGTTGTATATTGTGTGGGTTTTGAGCATTGTAAAACATAATAGTAATAATTGTGCTGGTTATTCTTCACCCCCACCCCCAAGATGCATCCTCCACCCTCTTTGCCTGGTTCTGTGCCCCTAGAGGCAGACTACATCACCCAGATTCCCTGGCAGCTGACTTCTGATGGGGTTCTGCCAATGGGTGGGCCCAGCAAGAGATCAGAAGACAGGAGGAGAGAGAGGCTGAAATATTGCTTCCCTGGTCCTTGCCTGTTTCAGCGCTCCATGTCTGGCGAGAACTGGGTCCCCCCATGACCACAGAATCTGACCTGTGGCCCCTCGGCCCCAGCTCTCACTGCAATCCAGTGATGCCGTGTCCTCCCTTTGTCCCCTTCAGCACATGGTAATGGCACAGTCTCTGGACTTTGTCATAGTCTCTGGACTTTAACATCTCTCGTTTGTTCCCTTAACCTGCCCACAAAGTAGTCCCTTCACTGGAATCTCTTCGTTTGAACCATTTGGGCTGAGTTCTGTTTCTTGTTGGAATTCTCACTCGTATAATCATAACAGCAAAAGTGGCAATAACAACTCAACCACAACTTTATTACGTGTTTGCCATGGGCCAGTTTCTATGTTAATTCTTTCAAAAACATTGGCTGGATTAAAGGTTAATTTTCAGAACCTTTTTTTTTTAGATTCCATATATATGTGTTAGCATACGGTATTTGTTTTTCTCTTTCTGACTTACTTCACTCTGTATTACCTAGGGGCAGGACAGGAATAAAGATGCAGACGTAGAGAATGGACTTGAGGATATGGGGAGGGGGAGGGTAAGCTGTGACAAAGTGAGAGAGTGGCATGGACATATATACACTACCAAACGTAAAACCGGTAGCTAGTGGGAAGCAGCCGCATAGCACAGGGAGACCAGCTCGGTGCTTTGTGACCACCTAGAGGGGTGGGATAGGGAGGGTGGGAGGGAGGGAGACGCAAGAGGGAGGAGATATGGGGATATATGTATATGTATAGCTGATTCACTCTGTTATACAGCAGAAACTAACACACCACTGTCAAGCAATTATATTCCAATAAAGATGTTAAAAAAAATAAAGGTTAATTTTCAAGAAAACCTCATCTATGACTTTCATACAGATGTAAAGTGAACACATGTTGACTGACAAAGACTCTCTCCTCAACCTAACTCTAGTCAGGCTCCTCTAAGTCCTCAAGGCCCCAGCTTTGGGCGCTGTCGTTGGTCTGCTTATTCAAGAGTCTCGCTGAGTCAGTTTAGCCACAGTCCTCCACTGTTTGAATGCCGCCGCTCTTGCATCCGATCGTATTTCTCATCCCCTCTCCCTGGGCATCGTATGACCCTGGCCTGCCTTCAGCAAGGGTCCTATCAAATCAGTTTAGCCAGAATCTCCCTCATCCCTGAGCCTCTTAGTAGTTTTCCATCCACGGACCCCCCTGGCCCCACCTTTGGCTATAAACCTTCACTTGTCCTTGTTTTTGGAGTTGAGTCTGATCTCTTTCCCCCTGTGCAAAACCATTGTAGTAACCCCCCTGGATAAAGTCTGCCTTACTGTCTTTAATAAGTGTCACGAAACTTTTTCTTTAACATGACAAAGACTCTTCCCTTGACCAGACTCGAGACAGGCTCCTCTGAGGTCTCTTTTTGACTAGGCCTCATCTTTGGGCCTTGTCGTTGGCCTGCCTAGTCCAGTGTTAGCAAGAATCCTGCTAAATCAGGTTAGTGAGAACCACTCCATTCCTGATATCTGATCACCCTTGATATCTGATCAAATTCCCCATCGTCCATCCTTGGTATCTCATCAGCCTGGCCTGCGTTCACCAAGAATCCTCCTATACTTGATGTTTCCTCTTAGTAATTTTAGACCCACTGCTTCCTTCACTCTGCTCATTGGCTGTAAATCCCCAGCTGTCTTTGCCATATTCTGAGTTGAGCCCGACCTCTCTCCACCATCGTAGTAGTCCTGACACCTATTGCAATAGTGTTGAATAAAGTCTTCCTTACCATTTTAACAATTGTCAGAATAACTTTTTCTTCAACGATATTAAATATTTAATTCATTAATGAGGGAACTGGTAGGATGGTAGAACCTGTTCAAGAACAGACACACTTATAGATCAGGGATATGGAAATGAATATGCAAACACAGGCAAATTTGATCTCTCCCACGGGGCGGCCGGCACATCAAATGGAACCTCTAATGGACAGAATTTGCATGTCTATAGACAAGAACAATTTTGCAAATCCAGAGTTGTAAAATGGCTCAATGGCAACTGAGAAAGGTGTGCTCTAGCCTACTGCCCATGGGCCAAATGCAGCCCACCGCCTGCCTTTGTAAATAAAGTTTTATGGGAACACGGCCACGCACATTCATTTGTGTATTTCCTCTGGTTGCTTCCATGCTCCAGTGGCAGAACTGAGTAGTTGCAGCAGTGGCCAGGTAGCAGTTAGCCCACAAAACCTTAAATATTTACTCTCTGGCTGTTTACAGGAAAGGTTACTTGACCTCCCTGCTATGGAGACTGTATTGTTTTCCATTGGAGCTGATAAGGAATATATCAGTATGGGCTCCATTTTACAAGTAAAAAAACTAATACCAGTTAAGTGACAGAACCCGAACTCTAACCTAGGTCAGCCTGATTCCATCCTTAGTGCTAGCATCAGCAAGCAGTTTAGCTGACCCTAATAACGAAAAACACCTCAGAAGTTATTTCACCTTTAAGAAAGAAGATGTCTTCAGAAAGGCATGTGTGTGGAGGCGTGTGTGTGTGCGTGTGTGTGTGTGTGTGTGTGTGTGTGTGTGTGTGTGTAGTGGGGGACACAGTTAAGAAAAGAGTGACTGCTTTGATAACTGCTTAGCTTAATTTTACTTTTATTCCTTGGTGTAAAACTACTTTCACAAGAGCACGTGAATTAAATTGCAGCAGCCTTGTACAAGGCAGGACACGGGTTGTACATCACTGAACGAGGATCTGAACCAGAAACTGAAAATTCTGAAACAGTTTTGTACTGTTTTTCTTTGGGATGTTTGCTCTTTCTGAACCTAGCCGGCGTCAGAGTCCTCCATAGTCAGTGCGAGTTAACATCTGTGGTCGCCTTCTTCAATAGTCAGCTCCTCCCTCCCTCCCCGCTTATTACATTTTTCTTCTAGTTTAAAGCTGTTGAAAGTGCTAGTCTCTGAAAGGGATTAAGTGGGTTAATTAGCATTAAAAAGGCCCTTGATTTAGGCGGTATTTAAAATCTCGAAACACTGCCTCTGCTGGCCACCCCTCACCCCATTTTGTGAATGGGAAAGTGGGCTGGAAAAACTCCAGCTATAAGGAGAATGTCTGAGCCTCAACCCAGCCCAGCCCGTTCCCCAGTCCAATTCGGAAATCATCTCTTTCGTATCAGGTTGCACGTGAAATCTTTGTCCAATCCTTTTCGGTACGCGCTCCTAAATAATACTTCCCAGAGTATGACTAATAGTCCAAAGACGCAGTGGGTGAATTTCAATGGCTGAACCGCTGGGGAGAAAATGAATGGACTGTTAATAGGATCGCTCTGGAAATAATAGCTAAATTATTAAACTGTAGTGTGGTGGGTGTCCCTTCCTCTGTGTGGCAAATTAGATTGGAAGGTGCCACTGTGAACGTCTCAGGAATATTACATTGCACAGCTCTGTGGAGGGATTTAAACCTTTTCTATAGCCTTCTCTCCTTCACCAGAGTTCGTGTCTATTTCTCTTTTTCTTTAGCTTTTATTAGTAGACGGTGGAGCAGACAGTGTTGGTTTTCTGCCACACCCCCTCGGTACCCACCTCTACGCCAAAGGCTCTTTACTCCAAACACCTGCAAGCCTCGGCCAGCAGGACCTTTTTGAGCCCTGAGAGCATGTGGGTCCACCCTCAGGGGAAACCCAGAGTTCCTGAGAACTAATCCCTCCATGGCCGCCCTCGTGTAGTGATGGGTGTGAATCGGTGGATAAAAACCCAGCCTCCTAACCCCTCCATTGGAGCAACGATGGGTAACTCTAAGGTAGAGGGCAACCGGGGGCTCTGGGATTCCCCAGCAGGACTGCACCCCAGTGACCCCAGTGTTTGATAACCTTCCATTTACTGGCTGCCTCTCCTTCCTGTCTCACTTCCTCTACTGCTGTTTCCTGGAATCACCACACAAAGAAACGATTTGCACTGAAATCCTTGTCTTAGGTCCCGCTTCTAGGGTAACCCACACCAAGACAGAGAGTCAGTGGAAAGATTTTTCCTCACCAGTTATCCTGCAGCAAAGGCGACACTTTATAATTCCTTTTCACAGAAGCACTTCACCATGTCCCCTGCTCTGACTGGAGGGCAGCATGTTGCAGTGGGAAAGCCGTGAACTTTGGGCTGAGATTCAATCTGGAGTTCAAATCCCGCCTTTGCCATTGGCTGGCTGTTTGACCTGTGTGACCTTGCTGAAGTGATTTTGCCTCAGTGACTCTTCATTTGCCCACTTATTTTAAGGGCAAAAAATACCTCCCTCCAGAATTGCTGAGAGAATTAAGGACGTAATGTAGGTCCACAGCTCAGGACAATGCTTAGCGTATAGGAGTAAACCGACAGATGGCCGTTCTTTGACCTCCAAAAGGCTGCGCCACGGTCACTACCAAGAGAATGTAATGTTCTTGTCCTTGAAGCTTTTGTCATGGGAGAATAGAGCAAACAGATACCCAGTCCATCTTTTAATTAGTTTTTGAGAACTTTCTGACATCATGGACTAAACTGCATTGTATTAATATTCTAGTCTTCTAGTTCTATGACAGACAAAAAAATGCATGAGCACAAAACCCCAAAGTAAAACAAAACAGGGAGAAGCTTAGAAAACTAAATATGGAACTCAGCTCTACCAGCTGAATGGAGAAAGGAATTCGAATAATTTAAAAATCACAAGTGGATGTAAAGTGTAAAGAAATGGAAACTTACAGACTATTTAAAACCTGGAATTGCTGACTGTTCAGAAACGACACAGATGGATCAAGAGTGGTGAACAGCCAGAAAGGATTGTGGATGGATCTGCATTGCTTTAGCGGCTCCCCGTGCCACCTGTCTCTGAGGACAGCCAGACAATTTGGTATGGAACAAGGCTAATGCTGGCAGCAGATCCAGTGACGGTAACCAGCCTAACGGTAGATCCTTCCACTGGGTTTGCAATGACGAACTATGCCCCAGAAGTCTGGTGGCTCTTATTGATTTGGGCACCCTAATGCCCCATTGTGCAGCCAGTTAAAAGGCTTGAAATGTGCGTTCATGAGTACTCTCAGAAGATACATCCCAACCTGCCCAATAGCCTTTCATCTCTGGAGAGTGGATTCAATGTCACTGAATCCAGGGTTGCCATGCATCATAGGAAAACAAAACTGTTGCAGTGCCGGCCTCCAGAGGGAGTTCCTCTAGGTCATGGTTGAGGCACGTGGATGGGTGGGGAGTGGGGGTGAGGAAAGCCCCCACCGTTGCTGCCTGTGTGGTACGTGTCCTGACCACCTGCAAAGATGACCCGAGAGCTGGTTGGGGTCAGGGTGACTCCAACATGACTGGACAGGCTTGTTGGACACACTCAGTGATGGCTTGCCCAACGCCAGCAGTTATAATGGCCTGCTCAGTTGAGTCAGGAGGCTTATTCTCTGCCACCTGGCCCTGAGCCCCTGTACACTCTCGTCATATTTCCTTGATCTCGAAACCTCCTTTCCCAATGAGAGAGCCACACTGCTAGCAAGGACCACCAGGCTCAGGGTGACCAGGGTCTGCTGGCAGCTGTGCTGTTGTGCTGACGTCCTCTTCCAGTGCATCCGTGATCATAGCAAAGGCTTTAAAGATGGCATTCAGGGGTCCAGCCAAAGTGATAATTCTCTCAGCACAGTTCCCTTTGGAGATGTCGATATGTACACCACTCTCCCCACGCATCTTCTTAACTGATTCTCTGTTCTTTCTGATGAGGCTGCCAACTTCCTTTCCATGCATAAAGAGCTGTATGGTGAAAGTGACATTCGATCCACTTGCAATCATACCCTCCATCCGCCCCTGTTGCCTTCTTGACAACCCCTCTTGTTCCTCCTCTGGCCTTCTACCCTTCCCCTTCCCACCCACTCCCCTTTTCTTCTCCAGCCTACAGTTTTTGGCTTTGACCACTACCAGTGACCAATGACTTGACCATTTCAAGTCTAGCTCCTTGGAATACCGCTGGACATAGAGACATATTATTACAGGTGTCACACAAAGCACTAAGCATAAAAGGAAAAAACGAATACATTTGATTACGTTTAAATGAAGAACTTCTGTTCAACAAAAGACCCCATTAGGAAAGAGAAAAAACGAGCCGAAGAGCAGGAGAATACATTTGCAACTCCTGTACCCAACAAAGGACTTCTATCTAGAATAGATAAAGAACTCCTATGCATTAAGAAAGACATAGAAACTCTGTAAAGAAGTGAGCAAAAGGCTTGAACATGAGCTGCACAAAAGAGGCTATACAAATGACCAGTAAACATAATGAAATGTGCTCAACCTCCTTACTGAACAGAGAAATGCAAATTCAAAACTCCACTGCCCATTGAGTAGATTGGCAAAAATGAAAACATCTGACATCACCAACTGTAACCTAGGACGTGGAGCAACTGGAACTCTCGCACACTGATGATAGGAGTGTCAGTTGGTACCCTTTCCCTCAATTTGGGAAAGAGTTTGACATCTGTTGAAGTTGAAGATACTTACACCCTCTGCCCCTCCAATGCATACTGTGTAATTCCATTTTTATAGCTTTCAAAAATAGACAAAGCAAGTGTATCATTTAGGTATATATACTAGGTGGCAAAAGAATAAAACACTGCAAGGAAGTTATTACCATAAAGTCTGGGAAATGGTTCCCTCTGGAGAGGAACCAGGAAATTGTAATGGCCCAGGAATGCACGGGTCTGGTGGAGGTGTTGACAATGATCTACTTCTTGAGCAGGATGGTAGTTAAAAGAGTATTTGGTCTACAGTAATTCATTATGCTGCCTGTTTCTGCTTCATGTACTTCTCCATATGTGTGCTGTATTTCACTGTAAGAAAGTTTAAAAAAAAACTTTCTCAAAGTGTTTTCTGAGAAACGTTGCGTAATGAGGTCTTAATATATGTTACTCACAAAAAGGATTCTGTGGTCAAGTACATCTCAGCACTGGAATAAGTGAAGACAAACAGGTCTTTAATATGCCAAGGTACATTGTGAAATTCCAAGAAGGATCAAGAGTATACAATAATTTATGTGACCACGGCACCCTTTTCCTAAGGGAGATTTTACAGAGCATATACTTAGGAGAAGTAGATGGAAAAAAGTCATAGAGCAAGTTTCAGTTTCATGAGCCAGTTGACCTGATCCAACCAAAGGCTTTCAGGAGCTTTATGCAAAGCGTGAAATGCAAAATAGCAAACAAATGAAGTTTTAGGTGGCGCTGAACTGGAGGCTCTCACTATTGCTAAGATGCTCATCATTTCAAGTGTCAGACCCCAAACGCTGAAGGGGTTAGCCCATCCCCATCCCCCTCCTCTGTAGTTATGTTTGTTCCAATTTTCACAGTCACCATGATGTAACTGTGTGTCTGTGGATGGATGGACCAACTGGTGTTCGCGCACTTCTCTTTATGTCGATGTCCATCACAGCTGTTTATAAACAAAATCGTTCTGATGGAATCCAACTTCTGCCCCAGTGCTGGTGCTGCAACCCTGCTCTCACTGGGACACTGGGTCAGTCAGCTTTCACTGTGTAACAAACCACCCCACAGAGACCTAGTGGCTTAAAACAACAACCACAATTTTGTGCTCTGGAAATTTGGACTGGGCTCAGGTGGATGAGTCTTCTGCTGGTCTCAACTAGGTGTCACTCACATGTGTCTGCAGGCAGCTGCTGGGTCAGCTAGGATGTTGGCTGGCTGTTAGCTGAGGCAGCCATTTGAGTTCCAGCCATGGTTTTCTCTTATTCATCAGGCAGCCCTAGATGGGCTTGTTCACATGGCAGCTATAACAAGAGTCCTAAGAATAGCAGGAGAGAGATAGCCCCAATGTGCACGTGTTTTTCAAGTCTTTGCTAGCATCACATTTGTTATTGTGCTGTCGATCAGACAGTCACATGGCCAAGTCTAGAGTCAGAGTAGAAGGAGACTACCCAAGGGTATGGATACAGAGAGACTTAAACAAATTGGGAGCCATTGCTACATCAATCTGCCACAGGTACTTTGGGCATCATAGTCATTCATTATCAAAACTATCTCTCAAACTGCACTGACTTACGGTACCTCTGATACCAGTCGAATTCACTACTGAGTTGTATTTTTAAAAACAGATGTGTTCATCAGCCTTTTAAAGGAATGATCCAAATAGGAAAGCTTGATTAAAATAGAGATCGATTACATTTTCAAAGATATGACGAAATGTAAACGGTTTCCCCTAAGGAAAGTATGCAAGATGATTGTTCAAGGAGAAATTTAATTACAACCTAAAAAACACAGGGATTCTTGCAGATACAAATTATCGTTAGATTGTATTCGTTACAGAAATACAAAAATGATGACCTTTCCTTTAGTTTCACTTGTTTTTATTTAACAAACTCTGTTCCTTGGCTTTTTTCAGCATGACTCTGTTTAATTGTCGCAGACTTGAAATTATTATCTAAGCCTGCACATATTAATCCTGTCTGTTGGAAGAAAAGAAGCCTGTCATGTGGGGTAATTATGGCTGCGGGGGGCAATAATGAATGGGCCTGCTTTCTGTTGTCCTCAAGCATCGACAATCGATGGCTGTGGCCATGCTGAGTTGGGAAAGGATCACATCTCTAAGTCACAGCAGTATTGGGGGGTAATTTCTCAGGAAATGACAAGGATCATTAGGTAACTCCAGATGGCATTACCAATCTTGATTCCATTTGACCACCTGAGGCCACCATCTTGTACTGATTTTACACTATCAAGACCACAAGAAAGGTTTGTCACTAAGAATTTTGGACTCTCAGTTCTGTCTTCCATGGCAGAGTTCTCCTTTTTCTTTGCTTTGGATGACATTGAAGTCTATGGATAATTTAGAATGTGATGAAATCATAGTTTCTAAACTTTTTATTGCTAAATTGAGATGATGATGGTGATAGAGAGGAGCAGCTCTTGCCAAGTTCTTGACAAGAATCGTATCATTTAGTCTTCACAATGCCCTCTTATCTCTATTTGACACCAGGAGATTAACTGACTTGCCCAAGGACCCACGACTTGTAAATGGTGGCGACAGAATTTGAACCCAGGTCTAATCTGACTCTGAAGTTCTGCTTTTAACGAGTCAGCCACACCACCCCCCTTCTGAGAGCTGGCTAGGTATGTCTGAGCCTCCTCCCCCTCCTCACCTATACTTCTGTTGAGCATTCGCTGTTCGTAGAGTGTACAGAACTGTGCTAGAAATGCGGTATAAAAAATGCCTCTTGTGCAGTAGAATATGGGATAAACAACCTTATAAATAGCTTTCTCTTGGTGCTGGTCTTGGTGGAGAGGGAAAGCAGAAATTATAAGAACCTTGTCAACTGGCAAACCTGTTTTTAGGTAGAGGTTTCACACCGTCCACCTCCCTCAACACATCCCTCTCAGAGAGTTGATAGCAAGCAACATGATGGAACCACTTGACAGCTAGCACATCCTCACCGCCACATCCACCCTCGCACTTTATTGCTTGATGAAACTGTATGAAGTTAGGAAACCCAAGAGAGACCAGGGAGCATGCTGGATATCTCATAGCTGTAACTTTCAGATACCAAATCATTAAGAAATGACCTTGCATATTTACATAGAGTTTTGCCTCTGTCTTATGCCAGTTAAAGGCACAGACTCAGGAAACAGACTGCTTGGGATCAACCACAGATCTGCCATTTTACTAGCTGTGTGACCTTGCACAAGTTATTAAACCACTCTGAGCCTCACTTTCCTCAGCCAGAAAAAGGAAATGATAATAGTGTTCTTTGTAAAAGAATACTATTTTGCAAAAGAATGCAAAACATGTAGTGCCTTGGCACGTAGCAAGTGCTATTTAAATGTTAGCTATTAATACTGTTACTCTGTTAAACAGCTTAAATCAGGTATAGGGTTTCATTTTCTTTATTTAAAAATTTTAAAAAGCAATTAAAAAATTTTTTATGTTCCTGGTGGCAGCCAGTTATTTTATTTAGAAAGGTGCATTCAGCATGCAGCGGTTGTACGCTAGGTATATTTTGGAATAAGTTTGTCAGTTAGATATTGATTTACGTACATTAAGATCATTCAAACGGCTAATGATTTTCTTTTATTTTTTCTATTTTTTCCTTCAATTTTTTTATTGAAGTATAGTTGATGTACAATATTATGTAAGTTACAGGTATATAACATAGTGATCACAGATTTAAAGATTATATTCCATTTATAGTTACTACAAAATACTGGTTATATTCTCTGCTGTACAGTACATCCTTGTAGCTTATTTATTTCATACATAATAGTTTGTACCTCCCAATCCCCCACCCCCATATGGCCCCTTCCCCCTTCCCTCTCCCCACTGGTAACCACTAGTTTGTTCTCTATTTCTGTGAGTCTGTTTCTTTTTTGTTATATTCACTAGTTTCTTTTATTTCTTAGATTCCACATATAAGTGATATCATGCAGTATTTATCTCTCTCTGACTTACGTCACTTAGCATAATGCCCTCCATGTATATTCATGTTGTTGCACATGGCAAAATTTCATTCTTTTTTATGGCTAATATTCCATTGTATATGTGCCACATCTTCTTTATCCATTCTCCTGTTGATGGACATTTAGGTTGCTTCCATATCTTGGCAATTGTATATAACACTGCTATGAACATTGGGGTGCATGTATCTTTTCGAATTAGTGTTTTCATTTTTTTCGGATATATACCCAGGAGTGGAATTGCTGGGTCATATGGTAGTTCTGTTTTTAGTTTCTTGAGAAAACTCCATGCTGTTTTCCACAGTAGTTGCACCAATTTACATTCCTACCAACAGTGCACGCATACCAGCAGAGGCTTCCCTTTTCTCCACATCCTCACCAACATTTGTTACTTGCGTTCTTTTTGATGGTAGCCATTCTGACAGGTGTGAGGTGATACCTCATTGTGGTTTTGATTTTCATTTCCCTGATGATTAACTGTGTCAAGCATCTTTTCATATGACTCCTGGCCATCCGCATTTCCTCTTTGGAAAAATGCCTATTCAGGTCTTCCGCCCATTTTAAAACTAGGTTGTTTGGTTTTTTGATGTTGAGTTGTATGAGCTGCTTATATATTTTGGATATTAACCCTTTATCAGTCATATCGTCAGAAAATATTTTCTCTCATTCAGTAGGTTGTCTTTTTGTTTTGCCAATGGTTTCCTTTGCTGTGCAAAAGCTTTTAAGTTTAATTCAGTTCCATTTGTTTATGTTTGCTTTTATTTCCTTTGCTTTGGGAAACATATCCAAAAAATATTGCTATAATTTATGTCAAACAGTATTCTGCATGTGTTTTCCTCTAGGAGTTTTAGAGTATCTGGTCTTACATTTAGATCTTGGATCCATTTTGAATTTATCTTTGTATATGGTGTTAGAGAATGTTCTAATTACATTCTTTTACATGTAGCTGTCCAGTTTTCCCAGGACCACTTATTGAAGAGACTGTCTTTTCTCCATTGTATTGGTAGATTCTTGCCTCCTTTGTTGTAGATTAATGGACCATAGGAGCCTGGGTTTATTTCTGGGCTTTATATCCTCTTCCACTGATCTATGTGTCTGTTTTTGTGGCAGTGCCATACTGTTTTGATGACTATAGCTTTGTAGTATAGTCTGAAGTCAGAGAGCATGACTCCTCCAGCTCTGTTCTTCTTTCTCAAGATTGTTGAGGCTAGTCAGGGTCTTTTGTATTTCCATACAACTTTTAAAATTATTTGTTCTAGTTTTTTGAAAAGCGCCGTTGGTATTTTGATAGGGATTGCATTGAATCTGTAGATTGCCTTGGGTAGTGTGGTCATTTTAATAATATTAATTCTTCCAGTCCATGAACATGGTATATCTTCCAATGGTTTGTGTCATCTTCAATTTCTTTCATCTCTGTCTTATAGTTTTCTGAGTACAGGTCTTTTACCTCCTTAGATTTATTCCTAGGTATTTTATTCTTTTTGATGTGATGGTAAATGGGATTGTTTCTTTAATTTCTCTTTCTGGTAGTTCATTGTTGGCATGTAGAAATGCAGCAGATGTCTGGGTATTACTTTTGTATACTGCGACTTAATCAAATTCATTGATATGCTCTAGTACTTTTCTGGTGGAGTCTTTAGGATTTTCTATGTATAGTATCCTGTCATCTGCAAACAGTGACGGTTTTATTTCTTCCTTTCCAATTTGGATTGCTTTTATCAGCAGTATGCTATTAAACAACCAATGTGTCACTAAAGAAATCAGAAAATATCTGGAGACAAATGAAAACAAAAACACAAAGATCCAAAATCTGTGGGATGCAGCAAAAGCAGTTCTAAGAGGGAAGTTTATAGCGATACAAGTTTACCTTATAGCGATACAAGTTTACCTCAGGAAACAAGAAAAATCTCAAATAAACAATCTAACCTTACACCTAAAGGAATTAAAAAAAAGAAGAACAAACAAAGCCTAAAGTTAGTAGAATGAAAGAAATCATAAAGATCAGAGCAGAAATAAATGAAATAGAGTCTAAAAAGACAAAAGTAAAGATCAATGAAACTACAAGCTTGTTCTTTGAAAAGGTAAAGAAAATTGATAAACCTTTACCCAGACTCCTCAAGAAAAAAAGGGAGAGGGCGCAAATAAAATCAGAAATGAAAAAGGAGAAGTTACAACCAACACCACAGAAATACAAAGGATCCTAAGAGACTACTACGAACAAGTATATGCCAATAAAATAGACAACGAAGAAGAAATGGACAAATTCTTAGAAATGTACAATCCCCCAAGACTGAACCAGGAAGATATAGAAAATATGAACAGACCAATTACCAGTAATGAAATGAAATTAGTAATTTAAAATCTCCCAACAAACAAAAGTCCAGGTCCAGATGGCTTCACAGGTGAAACCTACCAAACATTCACAGAAGTTAACACCTATCCTTCTGAAACTATTGCAAAAAATTGCAGAGGAAGAAATGCTTCCAAATTAATTAGCCGAGGCCGACATCACCCTGATACCCCAACCAGACAAAGATATCACAAAAAAATGAAAATTACAGGCCAGTATCACTGATGAACTTTGATGCAAAAATCCTCAGCAAAATATTAGCAACCTGAATCCAACAATACCCTAAAAGGCTCATGCACCATGATCAAGTGGGATTTATCCCAGGGATGCAAGGAGCTTTCATTATCTACAAATCAGTCAGTGTGGTACACCACATTAACAAGTTGAAGCACAAAAACCGTATGGTCATCTCCATAGATGGAGAAAAAGCTTTTAACAAAATTTAACATCCATTTATGATAAAAAAAACTCTCCAGAAAGTGGGCATAGAGGGAACATACCTCAACATAATAAAGACCAAATATGACAAACCTACAGCTAACATCATACTCAATGGTGAAAAGCTGAAAGCATTTCCTCTCATATCAGGAATAAGAGAAGGATGCCCACTCACGACCCTTTTTTTTCTAATATAAATTTATTTATTTTATTTTTGGCTGCGTTGGGTCTTCATTGCTGCATGCAGCCTTTCTCTAGTTGTGGCGAGCGGGGGCTACTGTTTGTTGTGGTGCGCGGGCTTCTCATTGCGGTGGCTTCTCTTGTTGTGGAGCATGGGCTCTAGGCGCGCGGGCTTCAGTAGTGACTTGTGGGCTCTTGAGTGCAGGCTCAGTAGTTGTGGCTCAAGGGCTTAGTTGCTCCGCGACATGTGGGATCTTCCCATGGGCTCTAACCCATGTCTCCTGCATTGGCAGGCAGATTCTTAACCACTGAGCCACCAGGGAAGCCCCTCGACACTTTTATTCAACATAGTAGTGTTGGAAGTTCTAGCCATAACAATTAGACAAGAAAAAGAAATTTAAAACTTTTAAATAGAAAAGGCGGTTTTTTTCTTATTTTAAGAGTAATGCGTGTTCATTGTAAAAGTATAGAAAATACAGTCATAAAAAATTGCCTTAAAATTGTCAGTGTTCAATATTTAAATATAGCAAACCAGAACTTAGTAGCTTGAAACAATAATCCATTTTTACTTGATAATTCTGTGGGTTGGCAGGTTGGGCTTAGCGTATCTATGTAGTCTTTTGGAGGCTTGGTTGGGGCTGGATGGTGGAGCATGACCTCACTCACAGCCTGCAGTTGGCAGGCTGTTGGCCACGGCACCTCAGATTTCCTCCACGTGACCTATTCATGTGATGTTCACCTGCTGGAGAATAAACAGACTGTTCTCCTATTCACACGGTGGTTTCAGGATTCCAAGTGCAGCAACAAGAGTCTGAGCGCAAGAGCCCAAGCATTTCTCAGGCCTCTGCTAGTACCATATCTGCTGATGTCCCCTTGGCCAAACAAGCGACATGGCTAAGTAAGAACAAATTCAAGGGATCAGGACAGACATTTCACCTTTTGATCTGAGGAGAGCCAAAGTCACATTCCAAAGGTACAGGCATGCAGAGATAGGAGAAATTTATTGCTATTTTTAGCAATTCACCACAGATAAATACTGTTAAAATTACATATATATAAAATACATGTATGTGTATGTGTGTGTTATACATTTACATGTGTTTCATACATAGAAATACATGGAAAAATATATGCCCAAACAAAAGTGATCTTATTAAACATTTTGTACCTTCCCCCCCCCCCCCATTGATGACTTCCTAAGGTCATTTTAATGTCCTCATTTTAAGATGTGCATAATACTACATTGTATAGACTTACCATGAAATATTTAACCCAAGTCTCTTGTACGACTTTTAGGTTGTTTCCAATTTTGCAATAAACTGAATATGTAGAGTTTTCTACGTTTTTCTCATTAGTTCGTTATTTTGACCTCTGACATATTGTAAGAATACTCTACTGAAAGATTGCATCCAGAGATAATATTCAAAATACTCAACAACACTGTAGATCCTGATGTTAGCATGGAGCAAGGTCCTGAGGATAATCCTTTAATTGCTAGATTCGGAGGTCCAGGTCCCAAGGGAGAGGGCCGTGCAGGTGGGGTAGCGGGTGCTACTCACGGTGGTTAGTGGTGGGATAACTGTTATTTACCTTCACAACCATACTAAATATCAGCCACAGAGAAGTGTGTGGGAATGTCTGTTTCCCATCACCTCTCCAGCTGTCGATGTCGTCCGTCTTTTTAATCTTTGCCAACCTGACCCGTGATAACAACAAAAATAATACCATCTTTATATTGAATTTTCCTAATCACAAGTGAGGGCTCTTTTTTTTTTTTTTTTTGAGGGCTCTTTTTTATGTCTCATCACCATTTGTACTGGGTTGTTATCGTTGATTTCAGTGAATCACCTGTTTACGTCATCGGTCCATTTTTCTTTGAAATGTTACTCTTTTAATTGGAAAGCTGATATTTATTGATGCCTTACAATGTGTCACTATTCTAAGCCCTTAATAGGCATTATCTATTTTAATATTCATCATGACCCTATGAAGTTATTATTATTCCCATTTTAGAGATGTAAAAATAGAGGCAGAGGTGCAGTAATGTGTCCACCAGGATCTTGTTTGTAAGTGCTGAAGCCAGGATTCAAAACCAAGCAGGCAGATCCCATAACTCAGGTTCTTAATCATTCTTATCTATTCTATTGCTCCTGCAGTATTTACTTATAAGAGCTTTTTACATAGGGATATTAATTTTTTAATACGTATTGTACATTTTTCCTAGTTTGTCCTACTACTTTTTACTTTCCTTATTGTGGTGTTTGCTATACAGACATTTAAAAATCTTATGGATGCGCTTTTCTATATGAAGTTTTCAGCTTGATAGAGGTTTAATTGAGAAATAAAATTGTAATATATTTAAAGTGTACAAAGTGATGATTTGATATATGTATACATTGTGAAAGGATTCTGACTATTGAGTTAATTAACACGTTCATCACCTCACATATTTACCTTTTCTTTGGTGAGAACACTTAAGTTCTACTCTCAGCAAATTTCAGTTATACCATACAGTATTATCAACTAGTTACCATGTTATACATTAGATCCTTAGAGCTTATTCATCTTATAACTGATAGTTGTATACAGTTTAGGAATATTTAATATGGTCAAATATCTCATGCTTTTTTCTTAGTGGATTTTGTCTGTAATATCATTCTCGGATGTTTCCTATCTAAAGGATATAAAAATATTCATGTATATTTTCTTCTATATAGAGCTTCAAAATTGCCTGTATTAACAAAATATACATGCTTAGGCACCAACTCAGACCTGTTGAATCAGAATTTGTACAACGAGAACTAGATGTTTATGCTTTTAAAAAGATACACAAAATTACAGTCCAGAGGACTGCAAATACACACATTTATCTCTTTTTATTTCCCTAAACACATGACATTGAAGAAATAATAAATTAAGAATATGTCCACAAAATCAGTTCCAGATGGGTTAAAAAGTTAGTTGTGAAATCCCAAACTTAACTTTTAGAACAACACATAGGAGAATATCTGTATTAGTCAGAGTTCTCTAGAGAAATGGAACCAGTGGGATGTGTGTGTGTGTGTGTGTGTATGTGTGTGTGTGTGTGTGTGTGTGTATGTGTGTGTGTGTGTGTGTGTATGTAAATACTCTTGATGTATGTGTGTGAAATATATACGTGTGTGTGTGCGTGTGTATATATGTATGTATAAGAGAGAGGGAGATTGATTGATTTAGTTATTTTAAGGAATTGACTGACACAATTCTAGGGGCGGGACTGGAAAGTCTAAAATCCCCAGGGCAGGCCAGCAGGTTGGAAATTCTGGCAAGAATTTGTGTTACAGTCTTGAATCTGAAGATGGTTTGGAGACCAAATTCCTTCTTCCTTGAGGAAGCTCAGTCTTTCAAGGCTTTCACCTGATTCGATAAGGCCCACGCACGCTCTGGATGGTAATCTCCTTTAGCAAAGTCTACTGACGTAGATGTCAAATCACATTTGTAAAATACCTTCACAGCAATATCTAGACTGGCGTTTGACCAAATAACCGGGCACCATAGCCTAGCCACGTTGAAAACTTAACCATCACAATAGCTTTATGACCGTGTGGTAGGGAAGGATTTTTAAACAAGATACACACAGGCCTTGATAAATGGCTTGAACAGAGGAAAAATGTTGTGTTTTCCTACCTGTGCCTTTCTTCCCCTTCATGTGAGATGCCCCCAGCAGAGCAGAATCCGTATGAGATAATATGCTTCATGGGATTATTACAGCTTGCTTCCCTGCCAAAGAGCTCTTTTCTTTCTTTCACTTCTGTGATTCCAGGTAAACACCAAGAGACACAGTGCAAGAACATAAAAGAGACAAGTGTGTTTTAATTTAGGTTCCAGAAACCTAGATATTATCTGTGGTGCTACAGTATCCCAAGCCAAAATGCCAAACACGGATGGATCTATTGTGGCCCTAACTTAAAACAAGCCTGATTTCTTTTTTTAAAATGCGACCTCAAAACACAGCTCAGCAGACGTGATTAGGAATGTATTATATGCCTAACCAGAAAACAAAACGCTACTCGCTACAGTGGACTTGAAAATTGTCTTGCTATTAATAGATCTCCCGGATGGTATGATCTCTTGGATTTGATATGTTCAGATTTCGGCAGCCGCTGAGGACTGAAAACAAGACGTTCCATGTGTTATTACTTAATAAAGAAACTAGGCCATGAAGTAGCCCTTTGGTCATTTTTTTAAAAAAGATTTTGAAGAGCCCAATTCCATCTTTAATAAGTCCTTGTCGCCAGGTATGTTTGCCACAACAGCAATGTGATTAGCAGACTCCTTCTCCAGAGCTGTGTGAAATTGAGAGCAACTTGGGGAACCTGTTACTTTCATCTCTCCATCTGGCACAGATGCCTCAAACACTGTACACCTGCAACAAATATTTGCTGAATGGAGAAGCATCCCTCTCTTTCCTTGTTATTTTGAGGGCGTGACACTGAGCTACTGATTCAAATGTTTAGATTGAGGACCCTGGCGAACATATCTGTTGGACAGAGAACACCATTTTCAAGAGTTTAAGATAACACTGGGCGCTTCCCTGGTGGCGCAGTGGTTAAGAATCCGCCTGCTGGGCTTCCCCAGTGGTGCAGTGGTTGAGAGTCTGCCTGCCGATGCAGGGGACGCGGGTTCGTGCCCCGGTCTGGGAAGTCCCACATGCCGCGGAGTGGCTGGGCCCGTGAGCCACGGCCGTCGAGCCTGCGCGTCCGGAGCCTGTGCTCCGCAACGGGAGAGGCCACAACAGTGAGAGGCCCGCGTACCGGTAAAAAAAAAAAAAAAAAAAAAAAAAGAATCCGCCTGCCAATGCAGGGGACACGGTCCGGGAAGATCCCACATGCCGCAGAGCTACTAAGCCCATGCACCACAACTACTGAGCCCACATGCCTAGAGCCTGTGCTCCGCAACAAGAGAAGCCACCGCAATGAGAAGCCCGCCCACGGCAACGAAGAGTAGCCCCCGCTCGCCACAACTAGAGAAAGCCCGCACGCAGTAACGAAGACCCAACGCAGCCAAAAATAAATAAATAAATTTAAGATAACACTGATCTCTTCTGATATGCTCAAAATATTTAAAAATGTTTAATTGGATATTGCTGCCCACTCGTCTCTTTAAAAACAAAGTTTAAAAAAAGAGATTACAAACAAAAAACAAACAAGGAGAAGCAGCTTTAGAGGATTTTAGGGTTTGGGTTTTTTATTTCAAGAAATACTTGTTTTAGGTTGGATTCCACAGTAGTAGACTCTGAGATGAAGGTTCATAAAAACCAGTATGGAAATGGAACTGGAAAGGGAAGAACTCCAAGGAGGGGTGATACATCAAGCCAAGTCCCCGGGAGGGTAACCTCGCTGAGTCCTGGTCTGGGGATAGTGTAATTCCTCATCAGGGGATGAGGGAGCTGGAGTAGTTACAGGCCCGCATCCCCCGCCACGATAATCAGTGGTTCAGAACTCACCGCACCATAGATTCCCAGGCACTTCTGTACCTCCTTGCATAGACAAAGTGGGTTCTAGCAGCCTGAGGACTTTCCTCCAGCAAAGAAATGCAGGCTCCAGCTGGAGGGGGGTGGGGAGTGACAGATGTGCATGAAGACGGTGAAGGCCTCTAAGGGGACATGTGCAAACCTCCGACAGCATCTGCCTCACTGTGAAACTAGGGATAGTTTGTCAAGGCCTCTCCACAAATTCAGAGCAGGCCTAGGGACGAAGGGAAGGAGGGGTACTGTGTCCCTGATGTAAGGTTTGCGGCAAGTCACCATCTTTTCTCCGGTGTCTCCCCTGGTTGAGTCAGTAGGAAGGAGGTTAAAGAGGAGTGTGGTTTGAAGACAGAGAGCTCTGTGGTCCTTTCCTCATGGGGCAGCCCCACCAATAGATCCCAAAGGCCGGGAGGCGGTGGACAGCGCGCAGGTCTGGAGAACAGACAAAAAGTCAATCCTGAAGGGGATACTTGGGTCAAAGACAGGAAAATGGGCTCAAGCCAGGGCTTCACTGGGGAGAAGAAGGAAAAGGGGATTGGGGAAAATGCTGGCACTGGAATAACCATTCTTTTAATTATAATATGATTATAAAGCTATATTTAACAGCATATATAATAATGTAATATATGAATTATTTAAATAACTGTAATACATATCGAATGCACATTATCCACATTTCAAGTACTTAATAGCCACATGGGGCTAGCAGCTACTGTATTAGACAGTGTAGCTCTAGAACATTCCATCATCACAGAAAGTTCTGTTGGACAGTGCTTACTAGAGCTTACTGAATGGATTAAGGGTCAAGATGTAATGGGCCTCATTCTCATCTCAGACTCTCATTTTCTTCCTTCCCGTATTCAGCTTATAAATTTTGCCACTGGGACTTTCCTGAAAAATTTGGAATAGCCAGTTAAAGGACAATCATTTAAAGATAATTTTTAAACTTGCTGTGTGGAGTTACCTTCGTTAAATGGCTTTTGCCTCCTTGGGTCTAACCTGAGTTTTTAGCAGTTAAATGTTAACTCAGATTTCGTATACGCTGAGCTTCCAATGAGCTATTACAACAACCCAACAGTCATCTTCTTCGATTGCTGCTTTCCCTGACCTACTTGTTTGTGTACATGTTAATCTTTACAAGGAAAAGGAACAAAATGTGATCTTAAGAGGCAGGAGGCAAGAAGCCACACAGGAGTAGAAAAAGTGGTCGACTCTAACTTGCTCACTCTCTCTTCTGTTCCGACTTCCACGCGGCCAGGGCAGGGCAGTTCTGCTTAGCTGCTGGGACAAATTCTTATGAGATCCAGTGACCCAGTCCAATTTGGGCACAGTATTTCCAACAGCATGGGACTGTCTGCTGCTTTTGTTGCTATCTAGGAGCACTTTTAAGGGGCAGATTGCCTCCTGGGCCACCAGTCAGAAGTCCATGTTTGAGGAGATCCTGTGTTTTCTTTGATCACCTTTTCTTCCAAAGTTGAGTTCCAGAGTATCTTAATCGGGGCACCCCCAGAAGAAGACCCTGACACAAGGATTCAAGTGCAAGTACTTTGTTTATGGGGTAACTCCAGGAGACACCAGTAGTGCGCGGTGGGGAAGAGGAAGGAAAAAGAAGGAAGCGTATTAAGATACCCTGTCAAGCAAGTTTCCCAGTGGGAGCTCTGGGAGCCACTGCCTCAGAATTATCCCACTGAAGGGTGAGAAAGCTGGGGCATTTATCCATCATTTCTCATCAGTCACTGGTTGAGGGATGGTGGGGGAGAGGCAGTGCAGGACCTACTGTGTGCATGAGCCGAGAATGCCTTCAGACAAAGAAATACACATGCAAGCACTCAGGCTGACGTGCAGGGAGATGCCAGCGTGGAAGCATACGGGTGGGGCATTTACAGTGTCTGCTGCACACACTTTCGTTTTAAATGGACAAAATAGACCTAAGACTCTTAGTGTCCAGCCCATCCACGTCCTTGTAGGGCTGATCTACTGGCCCAGAGGAGATAATCAATCAGTGTCAAACGGAGAAACAAAAGGATCTTTAATGGGCAACTTGACCTCTGGTCAGAACATCCGAGACAGCGGAGAGTGGGGACAGAGCCTTTGGTATTAAATGCCTCTGAATGGAAAGGGCGGGGAGGCAGCGTTCAGGCCTTCGTGCTTAAGACGAGGAATAAGTTCTTTTAACCGCTTGTCAGAGCGCACATGCGTGGCTCGTGCATTCTGGAGTTTCGGAGAGAGTCTTACCAAGTGCTTTCTGCTGAGGCTGACGAAGCCAAGCTGGGGCATCTGCATGCCAGGAATCTATGGTTGCATATGTGCCACTGTTTATCTGTTTGCAAAATATGCCATATGTTGACAGCCTGACATATGTTGAGCTATATGGAAGAGAAGTCAGAGAGAAAGAGCCAGAGTATAAGAAAGAGAGGGAGAAGGAGAAACAGGAAAGTGAACACAAACGCTGGTGACTTTGGCTAGATGGTGAATTCCTTGAGCGTGCGGGGTTTATCTCGATCACCTTTAATCCCTAGTGCCTGCAGTTTGGCTGGGCACGTAGTAGATGCTTAGTTAGTGCATCCTGAGGATGAAAAGAGCACATGCAAGGTGCCTAGAACCATGTCTTCTATCATATATGATGCATGGTAAGTGTAGATTGAATTAACCCATGAGAGGATGCTTAGCGCTAGAAAGACTCTTGGAGTTTCATCCTATCACGCTTTTACCCATAAAACTGAATCTCGGAGGAGCGTGAGAATGATGGCAGCCACGGTAACCTCTGGGCCTGGGTGTTGGAGCTGGTGCTTATGTCCCGAGGTGTCATCCGCCATCTTCTTTGCCGCACTGCTCTTGCTGCTGGTGTCTGGACCCCACGTGTTCCTGCTGTAGCCACCTCTGGTGCCCTCGGGCTTCTCACTGCAAGCCAAGGCCCTGTGCAACTGGTAAGTTTTGGGGCTGGTGACATACAAAACGATAAAACTCCTGGAAGAAAACGAAGAGAAAAGGCTTCATGACATTGGATGTGGCAATGATTTCTTGGATATGACAGCAAAAGCACAGGCGAGAAAAGCAAAAATAGATAAACCGGACAACATAAAACTTAAAAACTTTTGTTCATCAAAGGACATAATCAACAAAGTGGAAAGGCAACCTGCAGAATGAGAGAAAATATTGCAAATCATATATTTGATACGGGGTTAATGTCCAGAATATGCAAAGAACTCCTACAACTCAACAACAAACAAAAAAATCAAGTAACCCAATTAAGAAATGGGCAAAGGACTTGAATAGACATTTCTCCAGAGATGATATACAAATGGCCAACAAGCATATGAAAAGATGTTCAACACCACTAGTCATCAGGCAAATGCATATCTAAACCACAACGAGACATCACCTCACACCCGTTAGGACAACTACTATCTAAAAACCAGAAAATACAGGTGTTGGTGGGGATGTGGAGAAGTTGGAACCCTTGTGCGCTGTTAGTGGGAACGCAGAGCAATGTAACCGCTATGGAAACACAATGGAGGTTCCTCCAAAAATTAAAAATAGAACCACCATATGATCCAGAAATTGCACTTCTGGATATATCTCCAAAAGAATCGAAACCAGAGCCTCAAAGAGATAGCAGTGTCCAACGTTCTCCATTCCTAAATGACGAAACCGAATCCAGAGGTCTCGTGAGCCAATGAATAGAAAATCAGGAGGAGAACACCCAGAGCGCTGACTCCCTCCCAACTCTCCTTCCATTCTTGGCTTCAGTTTCGTACAGGCCCACATGCCGGCCCACCTGCAGCCTATCTGCCTTGTCTCCTCCCGTCCATCCTTCCAGTCCCTTGGTCTCGTGTCATCCCTAATGCCCATTGTGCTGCAGCTAAGCTTCTGCATCCACTCTTCCCAGGCATAACCTTGCCCCCATTTGCTCTGGGCCTTTGTCCCCTTTGTTTCCCTTTGCCTCCCTTCCCTCCTAATCTAACTATCAAAATCCCAACCATCTTCTGGGTCAATCCAAATGGCACTTTGGCGTGCATCCTTCCCTAGAATACAGGACTGGAAAGAATTTCTCCGTCCTCTGTATTCCTATGGCATTCTGTATTCCAATCAGACCATGCATTAGTTCTGCCTTGTATGATCGTTGTTTATGCTCATTTTTCTCTATAAAATTAGAATCCACTTGCATGCAGACACTCTTTCATCTTTGACCCTCCTCAGTGCCTATCACAGAAGCTTCAACATAGTAATAATAATCAGTAGCAGCAATTATTGAGTGTTTACTATATGTTAAGCACCCCATGAATTGGTCATTTACTTCTCCCAGTAACCCTATGAAGCAAATACCATCATTAGTCTCATTTTACACATGAGGACCCTGAAACACAGAGAGGTTAAGGACCTTGCCTGAGATAACACAGCCGGGGAGTCAGTCTCAGGGGTGCTGATGCCAAAGCTCTTACCCACAGTGCTACGCTTCCTTCTAAGGACCATCTGAGGATTTGGATTTATTTCACTGTTATCAAATACTGAAAAGATAATTTTTATTTAAAAAAATAATTCAAGGGCTTCCCTGGTGGCGCAGTGGTTGAGAGTCCACCTGCCGATGCAGGGGACGCGGGTTCGTGCCCCGGTCCGGGAAGATCCCACAAGCCGCGGAGCGGCTGGGCCCGTGAGCCACGGCCGCTGAGCCTGCGCGTCTGGAGCCTGTGCTCCACAACGGGAGAGGCCACAACAAGTGAGAGGCCCGCGTACCGCAAAATACTACCACTACTACTACTACTAATAATAATTCAATATTGAAATCTATAAGAATAGTTGTCCTGCCAGAAAGAAAGCACAGAATAAAAGGTTAAAATTGCCCAGATTTTCCTCAGCAAAATGTTAAATGAGCTTCATCAAATTATTTAAATTTTTAAAAATCTCCTCCCTCTGTCTAAAGAGCAAAGTCTGAGTCCTCATCCCTGCCACCCAAATGATTTTATGAAGTCTTGTGTTGTTTATGAAACCTTTAAAATCCAAGGAAGGATAGAGGAAAACATGAGTCATTATTAGTTGGCGTAAATCTTATGAGATCTCCTGTGGCTTCCGAAGGGCGGGAATCCGCTCAGGCGTCTGCCATTCTTGGGTGGATGTAGGCTTATTACGCTTTAGTTTTATCATCTCAAGTGGGACATAGCCAACGACAGCAGTGGCAGCTCCGTGGGAGCCTAAAGGTTAGTATAGGGCTCCTTTTCCTCCCCAAACCCCTAAATTGCCAGCTAGCTGAAGAGATCTTAAGGGCAGGGATACATAACCAACCACGCCTCAGAACAAGACCTTCTGAAGCATTTGGCCTGAAAAAAAGAAACCTGAGGAGTTACATCACAGTTGGCTAGAGTTACTATTATACTTTGCCTGGAAAACTGACAAGGTGATGGGTTGGCAGGTGGGATACAGCTTTGGGTTTACCTGAGAAGCTGTGTGGTGAAGTGCTGAAGCAGCAGACCGAACCCAGACCATCCAGCCATTTAGTAGTTTGGTGACATTAGCTAAGCTATCTAGACTGTCTACGCTGCTCTTTCCTCCTGTGTCAAATAGGGAGAACGATACTCATCTTAAAAGGTTGTTATTATGACTTAATAACACAGTTCAGATTCCCAGACTTGAGTCATGCACAAATATCACTGTATCAATCAGGGCAACTTTGACAAAGTTTAGTAAAGGAATCTGTTACAAATGTGTGGGCAGGGTTCAAGGAAACCAGCTAAGGGATAGTGCAAGGATCCAAGACTAGCAGTTGTGGGGAGGTGTTATCACGCCAGGCCCGAAGGGGGCAAGAGAAGCGAGCATGGGCAGAACTGGGGAGCGTATAGAAAAGGCTGCAAGACCGGGGCCCAAGCAAACTGCAGCGACACCCACTGGGGAGGAAGCCGGGGACTGAACTAGTACACCAGCCTCACTCTCCTGCTCCCCCATCTCCTGCTGGGGCTCCCCATTGGCTGAACCCAGCCAGAAGCAAGGGAGCCCATGATATGACCAGCCTCCAGGGAGGAGGAGCGAGGAGAGTGGGTGGATAGGGAGGGGCCAGTGGAACCAATGCCACTCACCGCCTCTATTAGCATTTTCCCATTTCCCCCTTTAACACAAACCCCCTTTTATTAACTGAAATATAGTTACTTTAAAAAGGCAACTTTTCGTTTTTCTTTTTTTTTTTTTTTTTGCAATACGCGGGCCTCTCACTGTTGTGGCGTCTCCCGTTGCGGAGCACAGGCTCCGGACGCGCAGGCTCAGCGGTCATGGCTCACGGGCCCAGCCGCTCCGCGGCATGTGGGATCTTCCCGGACCGGGGCACGAACCCGTGTCCCCTGCATCGGGCAGGCGGACTCTCAACCACTGCACCACTAGGGAAGCCCTAAAAAGGCAACTTTTATGGTTTGTCCTAAGCAGAGATATCTGTGAAACCACAGACTGAATGTGCTGGCTTTTTCTCTGTAATATATACTTTGGGAAGCTCTGCCTCAGTTCAGCATTTGGAACATAGTAAATACTCAATAAGTGATCATCTCTGTTGCTAGGAGGCACAGATGAACGCACAGTGGAGCACATTGTGCACATTGAAACTGTTTTTTTTTGGCTGCATTGGGTCTTTGGTGCTGCATGCGGCTTTCTCTAGTTGTGGTGAGCGGGGGCTACTCTTTGTTGTGGTGCGCGAGCTTCTCATTGCGGTGGCTTCTCGTTGTGGAGCACGGGCTCTAGGCATGTGGGCTCAGTAGTTGTGGCTTGCGGGCTCTAGAGCTCAGGCTCAGTAGTTGTAGTGCACAGTCTTAGTTGCTCCGCGGCATGTGGGATCTTCCTGGACCAAGGCTCAAACCCATGTCCCCTGCATCGGCAGGCGGATTCTTAACCACTGCGCCACCAGGGAAGCTCCTGAAACTAACTTTTAAAAACATATGTTACTATCAACAATGCGATCTTTTTCCCAATATATTTGCTAACTGGAGATTGCTAATTTATAAAAAAAGATGATAGAAATGAGTTTTGTGTATATGTTTTATAAACGGCCCATGTTAATGAATTTGATTATTTGGCCCATTGGTTTTTCATTAGATTCTTTGGTTTCTCAGGGCAAACAAGTAAATCATCTGGGAATGTTGATAAGTTTTTCCTTCCAAACTTGTTGCTGTTTAAGGTCTTATCATAGTGGCTAGAACCTACAGGGCAATGTTCAACAACAGTGAACAACAATGAACAACAATGGTGATATCAGGACTTCTTTGTTTCTTCCTTGCTTTAATGGAAACTTCTAGCTCTTTTGTTGTTCGTTTATTTGGTAACATTCAACGTGATGTTGGCTGTTGGTTTATGAGAGAGATTCTTTATCTTGTTAAGGAAGTGTCCTTATATTCTTGGTTGACTAAATTATTGTCAGGAAGGGGCATTATGTCTTATCAAATGCTTCTTAGATGTCTATTGAGACCTTACAATCCTGGAGTAAATCCTGCTAGATTAAGATGTATAATTCTTTTAGTATATCACTCTATTTTTTTTTCCTAGAAGAGCTCCATCTTGATGAGAGAAAAGGACGGTGTATGTGCCTAAAGTCATTTTCAGGATTTTGAGGAACTAAAAAAAGTGCATAAAATTAAAATGCAAATTACTTATAAAGAAAAAAATATGTAAAATTGTATATTATACATACAATAATGTTTAAAATAACATTGTATGAGAAGTAACTGTTGTTGTAGGCTCCCAACAAAATGGGAACATTCCTCAACCGCCCGCAGGTCACTGAGTCTCCCTTTTACCTCCAGCACCTTAGCAGTTTCTCGAAGAATATAGAGACTGAAAAGTTGGAAGATGCTGGATATTGAAAGTTGAATATTCAAGATAGAATTCCAAGCTAAGGTGAATTGGGGTCTTGCAGATCTGCCTATGTTTCTGAAACTAGATGCAACTTGAGACTTTTCTCTTTGTCTTTACTTAGGGTAGGTAAGTTTAGCCCAGTATGAGCAAGGACAACTAACTAAGCAAGTGACAAGCCAAAATATAAGTAAGAAAATTAAGCGTATGTTGTAACAGTTGTATGTGGGATGGGGGTGGGGGGGACATGCATAAATCCCAGCCACCTTCCTGTCCACCTCAGCTCAGTGCTACGTTCACAAGAAACACCACTCCAACAACCCAAACTAACTGAAAAGCTATTTAAATTTTTCATGTCATATCAACAAAACGTAAAGAAGGAATAGCATTTGTAGCACACAGCCAAGTTCCTCTTCACTTATCTTTCTCCCCAAAGCTCCATTTCCTTACAGCCCAAAATTTGCCCCTCTTTTTCCCGGTGTCTCTCCCAGCATCCCTCGACTTTCTCTCCAACTCAGCCTGACCTGGCGTTTGTCCTCTTTCCCCTCCTAGATCCATTCTTTTTTCTGCCCTTCTCATTGTGAAGCAGTCAAGTTCTTTTTGGTTCAGTGCCTCGCCCATTGCCCCCATCTGCACATTAAGGCCCAAGAACTATCAGGCAAAGGCAGACCTCTTAGCAGGCAGGATTTTTATTGTGTTTTGTTTTATTTTTCTCTCACACATGCAGAAACAAAATTCCCAGGCTGTCCCCAAAGCTCTGCTTAGCCGGGACTTGAATTTTCCTCCCCCGGTGAACGTGTCACCATGTGCTACTTTGCCAGTCTAATCTCCCCACCCCCACCAATTCAGTGACAGAACTAATAAACAACGAAGAGGTCAAGAGCAGGGAGACAAAGAGAGACCTGGGTAGTCCGGGACCTGGGAAAGGAACTCCGTGAGTAATGGGGGGGTTGGGTCTGTTGGCCAAATTATGGTCACAAAAAGTGCCGTCTCTTCTACTTGGCCTGGTTCCTCTGAAGCTGAAGTTTCCCCCAAAGTATTATTAAGGCCTCAAGAAAGAGGAACAAGGCGGCATTAAGCTGTCTTTCTGCTTCCTAAAGCTGGAGGTTTTTCAAGGGCCGAGGTGCAGGGAGATAGAGGAGGAGGGGCCTCCCTGCCTTGCGCGTCCGGCCTTTGCCCTCTGCCACCCGCTCAGTCTCTAAAGCCCCCCCAGCAGAGTGACGAGCCTGTTTTTTTTAAAGACCAGGCCTACTCTGAATGAATAATGCTTCGCTTTTTCTCCACCCGGTGCCAATCAGTGACTCATCAACCATTTTCTAAATGACTATGTTTTCATTCCCCAGTTTCCTTCGTGCTGCGGTATTAGAGAAGATTAAGTGCAGCCCCTAGCTGCCTCACTCTGCTTTTCTACGTCTTGTTCTAAAGATGGTCATGCCCCCCCAATAGAAGCATTTCATTGAATGCCGATCATTTAGTGACAAGTGAACACACACACACACACACACACACACACACACACACACACGCACACACACTGCTGTGTTAGCGAAAGCTCTGTCCATCTTCCAGGAGGACATTGGGTGAAAAGAGAAGGAAGTGGAGTCTTGGACTATGAAAAATGAGATATCTCAACTGGACCCCATTCCCTGCCCCCCACATGTCACCCCCGATTTCCAGGCCGAGGCCCTTTATCACAGACCCCGACTACACGTTGTACAGCCACCTTCTAGTCCACGCTCTTCTCTGCCCTATATTTGTTTTCCTTTATGAGCCCTTCTGCTCTGTCCCTCCACCCTGGCACCTTTTCTTGCCCCGACAGTACCCTATGTAGTTCCCTGTGGTCCTGTCAGCAGCCCCGGGGGAACTTGACTTCTTTGCCAGGCTTTTCTCTTCCTACTCCTACCCCTGGGTGTGGCTCTTTTCAAAATGAGCCTTGTCTTTTGCCCCAAGAGCGGAGAGAGGGTTTGATGGTGAATATAAACCCATCATCATTTCTGAGATAGTCAGCCTATCCTGCTGCTGCTGGGCCTGTGGTCTTATCTTTACACACACACACACACACACACACACACCCCAAAAGAACCCATCACAGATTTCCCCACTATCTGAAAGTAGAGTGTTCTACGAAAACTTACATAAGCAAAAAATGGCGTAAAGCAAAGAAGCGATTACCTTAGGACACATCTTGCTAAGGGATGCACAGAATAAATCGAGATACAGCACAGGTGCTCACAGACACAGGCGAAAGCTCTGGCGGCTGGATGCTGAGATGCTGAGCGCGGTTCCCGGGAAGGAGCTTGGCGGGGCCCCTCTCGCTGCTCAGGATGGGCGCTGCCTCTGTAACGGCTGCTTGCAAAACAAACGCTGAGTGCTGTTTTCGATTCTCACCTTTTTCGTAAAAGAATCCTCTCTGGATTTCTTTCGGTTAGGGAAAACAGGTATTGATGTAGGTCTTTTGTAAAAGCAAAGGGACATAAGGCGAACGTGCCAAAAGCGGGGGGCGGGGCGGGGGGGGCGGCCGTGGGGATACCTGCCTTCAGCCTTAGGTATTCCTCATCGCCCGGGCCAGTTGTCTGCTGCTTGGCGTCTCCATCCTTCTCCAGCCTGCTCTGTGGCCTGGGTACTACGTGGATTATGTCAACAGGGTTCCCTTGTGCAGAGACTTCCAGGTGGGTTTAAATTATGGGGAGTTCTGCAAGTAGATCAGAAGGTGGGAGGACAATAAGGTCCAGACATTTATTCTGCTCAGTTGCCTCTTTGGGCTGACTCTGTCCCTTGACCTAAGGCCACTGCTTCTTTCAGGGAAGCCTGCGTGACTCTCTTCTTCTGCAAACCTCTCTCCCCTCACCTCTGTAGGCCTAGGGGTGGTAACAGCTCTGCTGCCTGTTGCCCCGAGTTCCCGCATTTTCCCACCCACTGCCATTGGTCGCTGCCAATGTGTAATTAGTCCCTCTGTAAAAGAACCCTCTTCAAATCACCCTCATTTGAATATGCCATCTGTTTCCTGTTGGGACCCTGACTGGCCCTATCTTCCTCTCCTCTCCATCCCCACCCAACCTCTTGGCTCTGTGTTGCTCTGATTTTTCTCTTGCAGCCCAACATATACTTGCTGGGAAGAAAGGCTAAGGATGGATGTGGAGCTGGATTATTGACTCTGTCCTTAAACCCTCCACGTTACAATCTACTTGTTCTGAGCCTGCGGGACTTCTTACTCTGTGAAACGTTCTGGGATCATTTAAGGCCACGGGATATCTATAGCAACTGAATCTCAATCATCATAATCATCATAATCACCATCATGGCTGCCAATTGCTGATTGCCAACTCTGAACCAGGCACCGTGCCTGGTGTTTTGCCTCTGTACATCAGATGGAAGTTTCCATCTCACTCTTCAGGGTTGCTTCCCCACCGTATTTGGGAAAGGGATGGATTGAATCCCAGCGGCCTCTCAAGCTGTCCACCGGCGTCGCTCCACTTCTCTGCGTCGTGTGTTACTCCAGACTCCACCAGGGGGCGCTGCAAACGTCAGTTGGGGTGGAGGTCCGCCGCTCGGGAGGACCTTCCCCTTGGTAAGTCGCTGTTCCCTCTGCAAGGATCTTTGGGAGCTTTAGGAAGTAATTGGAAGGCCCGGCTCTCACTTTCCTCCCTTGCAGAGCCACACCCTTATGCGGCTCTGTCAGTCTGTGCTCAAGGTTTGAGGAGCATCAGAGGGGAAAAACCATATGTGAAGGAAAGACTGTGAAACCTCGGAAACCCGCGAGGAGTTTAAGCTTTCACGAGGGGACTCTTGGAGGCAGACCCCGGTTCCTGAGCTTGCTCCCTTGCCCTCAAGTCGGCTCCTTTCTGTGGAATACCCTCCTTCTACCTCTGCCTCTCGCCTTTTGGAAATGTTTATCCACTGGAGCTGTTCTCACACCAGGATACGTTCCTTTTCCCCCAGTGGGACCTTTTCCCCCAGTGTGAATCAGTCAACCAGTGGTGTTCTGTTCACTGTTCCTCCAGATCTGCCTCCCAGGTGCGGGGGACATACATGCGTTTACTCTTCAGATTACCCAGCAGTAGCTGTGGCTCTTGTCTCTCCCTCTCTCTCCCTCTCTCTCTCTCTCTCTCTCTCTCTCTCTCTCTCTCTCTCTCTCTCTCTCTCTCTCTCTCTCTTTCCCCCCACCCCCCACTCTTTCCCCCGGGCCTGTGGCAACAGGGTCTTCAGTGGACTCCCCTTTAGCTATATGAAAACCCAGCCCAGGGACTGAAATGACCACTTGTGAGAGCCATTTCATTTCGTAGCCAAGGTCCCTCCTCCGCCCTGATCGCTGTCTGAGATGGGGGTAGGTTTCATTGCCCCAGTTTCACGTGCTTTGGCTCTAGACCCTCACAACCTTCTGGGGTGGCTAAGGTTCTTTTCTCACATTCTGCCCCAGTGAATGACCCCTCAGTCTTGGCACCCGGGAATTGGCCTTCTTCCCTTTTTCTCTCTCATCCCTATATCATATCCATCACCAAGTCCTGGAGATGTTATCTCCTTGACTTTTTCTGGAACCTATCTACCTCTCCCCATCCCCCCCTTCTCCACCCCACTCCCCACTGCCTCCATGTTGGCTGCCAGCCCCTCTCATTATCCTCCCATCCTTTATCTGACATTGCTATTTAATTTTCACTACTTGTATATGGTCACGCCTCCCCCAACTAAACTGTAAGCTCCACGAGGGCAGGGAGTCTGTCCATCGAGTCTGTACCCCTGATGCCTTGCACAGTGCCTGGGAGGTAGTAGGCACTCTATACTTTTTGCCAAATGAATGAATAAATTGTTAAGTCCAATTCACTTATCTTGGAAACTGGAGAGATAAGGTCCCTAGCACTGTCTTACACACAACAAGCTGTCAAGGAATACCTATTGGTTAACTGAATATTTCTTTTGCTCAAGGCTACAGAGCTAATTAGTGGCAGTATTTAAATCAAGTCTCCTCACCCCAGTTGATTCTTAGCCTTGGTTGAATATTAGAACCATCTGGGGAGTTAAAAAAATTCTGATGCCCAGGCTGCACCCTAGACCAGTTAAACCAGACCTTCTTGGTGGGGTTGGTGATAGGAAGCCAGGTATCAATCCTTTTTAACGCTTTCCAGGTGATTCCAACGTGCAGACAAGGTTGAGAACCACATTGAATCTTGAAGTAGGCCCAAGGTAACCCCCTATTGCTCATACTGCATCTAATAGAAAATTATTGAGAAAAGTAAGAAAACCTTACTGAATTCAGATGTGCAGAAATAGTGGCAGCTGTGGGAGGAGAGGAGCACGTCCTCGTGTTGGGTTGGGACCACACCGTGGTAAGAACCAGCGTGTGTTCATTTTCAGAAGTATACCCTGAAGGCAGAGAAATAGTTTTGTAAGGTGGGTGGAGGCACTGGGAGAAAGTAAGTAACGGGAATGTATTTGGGACTGGTTACTGGGAAGCCGTTGCCTAATGAGTCTCTTAGACCACAGAAGAATAACTCCAGAGGTTTAGGGAGGATTCTTTGCTTTGCGTCATTTGAAATGGACAAACCTCCAGTTGTGTGTACCAAGGAAACCATTTTAGACAGTGATGGAGAAAAGGCTATAGGAGTCATTTTCTCCCAGAAATGCATCGTGCTGGAGACTGCAGTACTGGGTGGTTCATTTCATTCCCAAATCGCCAAGCCCCTTGGTTGAGGCTTGGTTTCGGAACTGCCATGTGTAAAGATAGGAATTATGACTTGAAAGAGAAGCAAGATAAGAAAGGACGAGTAGCTTGCCCAGGGAATGTCATTGAAATCCCTGAGAGAGAGTGCTGTGCTAAAAGAGATTCTGAGTCCCAGGCTCCACCATTTGGATGCTACCCTAACCATGGGGGGCGAACTTCATACCATTTGAACTCTTTACAGTGACAACTTCTTAAATCCATTATAGGATGTCTTAAAATGTGAGGAAAGAGGAAAGGAAACCGCCCTTCAGTAGCACAGAATTGGATTTGCTTTTGTCTGTTTGCAGCATATATAATAAATAGATGTCGACATTAATATACAAAGAACTCATATAAAGTACTTAAGTTAGGTATTGTAACTCAATATAGTATTTAATCAATATACTATCTTTAAAATAGATCAGTACCTCTATTTACAAAGAATTGCCCAGGGGGGAATTTTGCAGAGCTCTGGCGGTGCACGGGCAGACCTGTCAGTTACTTCTAGGTTTTAGCCACTCAGTTGACATATGTGGGAGAAAGAGACTAAGGAGGAAGAAAGGTCATACAGATTTAATAAGGCTTAATAAGATGGGCTTATTAATAAGCTTTAATAAGATGGAATCCTGTGTTTCTGGTGGGAAAAACCACACCAGTTGTTGTAAAGCTGACGAGTTAGTTGGTCCAAACGGAAACTTGATTTGGGTATCTTTTCTTATCTTCCAGATCACAGTTTTCTCTGGTTATCTTCACTGTACGCAGTGCTCTGTGCTTGTGGTCTAGACACTGTCTACAATGTGCATTTCATGTATTTTAACATGGAAGGTAATCAAGCAGCGTGCAAGAGCTTGGCCTGGATTAATATTGAGCATCAGTGGTTGGAAACTTGTAATCTTAGAATTGAAAGGCTCATTTAGTTCATTTCCTTCCCTCTAGGTATTTGAATGTTTAAACACCAAGATGTTGAGTTTGGAGACATTCTAAAATATCTCTAGGGCTGGAGAATCCATAAACTCAGTTCAGGGTTTCTCCAGTCAAGAGACTTGTATTGTTTGGTTCACTTCACATCCCAGTGTACTTTTTTCCTTGAGTAAGTCTAGTATTCTTGTTTCAAAAAAATACGGTACGACAAGACACGTTCTAGGGCAGAGGAAGGCTCCATGAGTTGCAGGAGACCAACGAGGGAGTTAGCTTAGAGGTGGGCAATAAAAGAATGGGGCAGCGTGGGAAAATGTCCTGTTTTTAATTACCTAAGTACTGTTATCTTACTACCTACTAATATAATGGCAGATAAATAAAGGTCCCCAGGCATGCTGCAGCTCCCAATTCAACTTATGACAGGACAGTCATAGTTATTCAGACCATATGCAACTCCAGAGAGCAGCTATTTCAGCATTTCCATTTTATGGACACTTGAACCCCTTTGAAAGTGACCTGCCATCTTTTCAGTCCCTTAAAATGTTAAAAAAAATCACTTTATCTTTTTTATATAGTGGATGATAAAATATCTGATTTTAAGCAAATACTGTTTAATTTTGGATTAACAGATAATTAAAAGTTATACTAGGAAATTCATTTTAAAGCAATTTTAACGCTATTCAAAATCTATAAAGATAAATTTTTGATATTTTTCTATTTAACAAGTGACACAATTTTATTTACCCTAAGTTGCTTATATAAGAATGTCAACAAATTCATTTTAAATTGATATATTGTTTCATATGTGGTTTTAGACTGAATGTATATTAAGTTTAGTGAAAATTTAATGTTCGGGCATCAAAATAGACAAAAACTATTTTCATGACATGATTTTAATAATTCTTTCATTTTGTGCTTTTTATATGTGACATATTTGTTGGGTTTTTGTTTTGTTTTTTTACTTTTGGCTGCACCGCACAGCATGTGGGACCTCAGTTCCCCTACCAGGGATCGAACCTGCACCCCTGCATTAGAAGCACGGAGTCTTAACCAGTGAACTGCCAGGGCAGTCCCAGGGGGTTTTTAAAAATAATATTGGAGGTGAGGTCTTTGGGAAGTGATTAGGTTTACATGAAGTCATGAGGGTGGAGCCCCCATGAGGGGATTAGTGCCCTTATAGGAAGAGAAAGAGACCAAAGCCCTCTCTCTCCACCATGTGAGGACACAGCGAGAAGGCAGCCTACAAGCTAGGAGAAGGGTCCTCACCAGAACCCAACCATGCAGGCACCCTTTCAGACTCCCAGCCTCCAGAACTGTGAGAAATAAATTACTATTGTTTAAGTCTCCCCGTCTATAGGATTTTGTTATGGCAGCCTGAGCAGACTAAGACATAATATGAAAGTTTTGGTGCTATTATTTATGAGTATAACAAATCATAGTGTGCATACTATTTATTCCCAATAAATACAAATGCAAGATGGATATAATCATCATGATATTTTATTATTTTTTGAGGTACCAACAACATCCTGATGTGTGCATAAGATTTGGATCAGTTGAATACTGGTCTAGAGGCAATTTTCATAACTTTTCTTGTTTTTATACTTCTCATGAAATTCTCTTTCAACATTAAGAAGCTTTATGCGTCTTTTCTTATCTGGTGGTCAACTGAAGGTGAAACTTAAATGGTTTGCTATTGTTAGAACAATTAGGATGTTGTACTGGTCAGAACCAACATGGTGGCTAGCTGTATTTAGCTGAATAATAATAAACTGAGTTATAAGTCAGCCCCTCTAATATCTATGAACCTTAATTCAAACAAGAAAGTTTTCAGACAGTTTGTTCAAATGGGGGAAATGAAAACATTATACTCTTTATTAATTAAAGAAGACTGGAGGCAGACCCTGTCTTAGGTAGGGTTCTCAACAGCAGAGCCTGAGGTGGGGAGTGTTTGGTGCAGATGATGTAGTGAGGGAGCAGAGTTGAGGTGTGAGGGAAGCAGCGTTGGCAGGGTAAGCAAAGATGTGGGTTCAGGACAAGGCAGCCTCAGCCTGAGCCTACAAAGAGCTCTGGGATGTGGATACTGGCACAGAGTGTGTTCCACACTGTACCAATGAGTCATTGGCCATGGGCTGCCCTTCTGGAGGGATGTAACTTCCCCGGTAGCTCTGGTGAGATACAGGAAATCCTCTGGAGCGCGTTGCAGCCAACATCCACGGCAGTGTGGGGCTGGGTGCTCCAGCCAGGTGAGGGAATTCTGGAAGGAACTCAGCATCATCCGCTCCAGACATCACTTCTTTTTATTATTTTAAGTATATGAACCCAGTAGAGTCATCTTCTTTCCTTCCAGTTTTATTGAGGTATAATTGACGTATAGCACTGTATATGTTTAAGGTGTACAGCATCATAATTTGACTGACATCCATCATGAAATGATTATCACAATAAGTTTAGTGAACATCCATCATCTCATATAGACACAAAATTAAAGAAATAGAAGAAAAGGTTTTTTCTTGTGATGAGAACTCTTAGGATGTACTCTTAACTTTCCTATATAACATACAGCAGTGTTAATTATATTTGTCAGGTTGTACATTACATCCCTAGTACTTTATCTTAGAACTGGACTAGAACCATCTTTGTTTCTTTGTTTCTTTGTTTCTTTGTTTTTTGTGGTACGCGGGCCTCTCACTGCTGCGGCCTGTCCCGTTGCGGAGCACGGGCTCCGGACGCGCAGGCTCAGTGGCCATGGCTCACGAGCCCAGCCGCTCCGCGGCATGTGGGATCTTCCCGGACCGGGGCACGAACCCGTGTCCTCTGCATCGGCAGGTGGACTCTCAACCACTGCGCCACCAGGGAAGCCCTAGAACCATCTTTTGAATACATAAACTTTTGTTATTGGACAATGATTATTTAATGCTGTTTAACTGGAAGGGAAACACCTTGAGGGCAGGTCTTTGTTTTGTTTCATTCAAAGATGATTCCTTGTTTCCTAGAAGAGTCACAGACACGTAGTAGGTACAGTATTTGTTTCTTGAATGACACCTGTGGAATGAATGAATGAGGAAGATCCTGAGCCCTGGTATTCTGAATGTTAGAGCAATGCTTTGTAAGGAAGTGGTAATCCAGTCGGTCAGAACTGCATCTGACCATGTGTAGTAGCTGACCCGAATACAGGGTTATTTTTTTCACAATACAAGAACTCTGGAGTGGCGGAGGCTGGGTCTGGGGCAGCACTCTGCTCCATCGTTTTCATTCCAAGAGCCTTATCCCTTTGCTTTCATCCTCATGTATGTCACAGTCGCAGGGTAGCCCTTCTCTGTCACCCTCGAGTCCATTCTCCAGGGCAAAGAAGAAGAAGGAAGCCTGTCCAGGACTGCATCATCTGGCCAATCCTGAATGCAAGGGTGTCTAGGATGGGTAGGAGGTTGGCTGGGGCCATTGCCACCCGGAACAAAATTGAGATTCTGTTAGAAAAGGAGAAGGGGTGAGTGGGGAGGCTGATGACAGTGTCTGTCACCGTAGCAAAACTGAGCAAGGCTATGAGTGGTTCAAAATGAACACCTTCTCGAGAGCAAATAAAGGCAAAATTCAAATAAAAATGGAAAATAACTTAAAAACCTCAAATCCCTTTTTTCTCTTTTGCTCCTTCCCCATCTTTTTATGTTGACTTTCCTAGTAACCAGGGCTGAAGTTCTTCCCAAAGTCCATAGGAAATACTTGAAACATGTTTCAAAACAAATCAAGATGAGCCTATAATCCAGGCACTCTCGCTTACCCCCTTTTTTTTCCCCAACAGAATTCTTGGACAACTGTTTTATTTTTGTCTTGGTGGCCTGACATTCCATCTGTACACTAGTGAGTGTGGATGAGGATCACCTTTAAAATTCTTCTTTTACTTTTAAGGAGGAGCTTCGGACTGCTGCAATGTTTCTGCTGCTGTTGCCGTTACTATAGGCGACTCCTAGGAGCTGCCGTTTCTGATGGTGGGTCTTGTGTTTCTCCACGGAGAAGCTTTCATTATTTCCAGATTCCTAGTGAACCCACTATGAGACCATTGAGACAGGATGAGAAATAAAAATGTCTACTTTGTTCACTGGGCTGTTATTCCTGGATCTTTACAATTGAGGTGGAGAAAGAAAACACCTCCGGAAAAATAATTTAAGAGGCACGGCTGGTCGGTTGTCTCCTGTTTGATCCCAGGAGCCCTGCAGTTCACGCGCAAATATGAAAAGGGCCACGGAAGTAAATTTCAGTGACATTTTTTATTTCAGAATCTCCCGCCGACAGAATCACCTTTCCCACCAAGGGTCGTTTTGGTGCACGATTTAAAGACTGGCCTGTCCAGTGAAGTACCTTTGTGCCAAGAATTGTGGATTTTTCTTTACAGGGTTCCTTCTCTGAGTGGTCGTGCTGGGTTTGAATTAGTGCAGTGACCTTTTTCAGCCTTTGTGTTCCCCATTCATCAAAAAAATTGGCGGTACTTTTTGGTTATATTGATGTGGAGTCACCAAGTCAAATATCCTGACCCCAAAATACCTACCTCACACCAGCAGCAGCATTTTGCCAGGCCAGACACCATTTCTGCAAGTAGGTTTATAAGCCAGTTTTATCTGAAGGGTGTTAACAGTTCCTTCCAAAGAGCCGGGTTCTCGCCCATCATTGCTAATTGGCTAGATATTGGGGGTTTTTCTTTGTTTGTTATAGCCCGTCCAATGCAATATCATATATTATTATCTCGGTGAGCTTCCTATGGGGGTGTTAACTTGTTCTACACCCCCATAAAATACTTTCTTCTCTGGTTTTCTTGTTAGATTTACCAACATGTCACTGCTGTACCATTACCATTTAACAGCCTGGAAGGCAGAAGGAACACACTATTATACAAGTCTTGGCAAAGGCAACCCCGATGTAGGGAAATCATTAAGCTTCAGGAAGTTTTAACTTGCTTGCACCCAGTCTCTTATCATTTATACGAGGTTCGTATTCTTCCCTGACCCCCTGATCTCGTAAAGGAAATAGAGGGGAAAATGGGGAGGGGGAGGCGAGGAAGAGACACAAATCAGGCTGAGCCATAGCCGTTTCCAGGGCCTGCACTTAACATCAGTGATTAATCAAACTAATGGGGAGTTCTAATTCGGTGCTCTGCTACCCCTAAGCCCTGTAATTGCGGTGTCTCTGAACCCAAAGGAAACACGTTGCGCTCTGCGTGCCCAGGCACATAGCTTTTAAATCTTCGTAACTCTGTAATTACTCCAGCGCTTTCCTTCAAATCTGGCTTCATTTCACTTCCTTAATGAGCACGACGATCTTGATAAAGTTTGAAGTTTGCTGCCTCTGCCGTTCCCAAGGACTCAATCCCAGACTGATAATGTGAGTTGTAGATTTCACTCCCTCAGGGTCCTCTCAGAAAGAGCTGATTTATTTCAGGACCACCACAGTCCAAAGCACTTCCTGTGGGTCAAGGCCAGCACTGGGTGTTTTCATCACAGAAGGGTGCTTGGAGAGCAAATTCTGAACAGTTTAAGAAAAAAAAAAAAAAGAAGGAGGTGCAGGGAGTGGGGAGGCGGGAAGCTTAGGAACCCTTGGGGAATGGCTGTTTCACTTTATTAGCGCCATGTGCTCCAGAGACTGTGGTTCATTTTACCCAATCGAAGACTTTGCTTTATAGTAAATATATTAAAAATCCACTTCCTCTTTCTAAACGGAGCCCTGCCAAAGAGTGAACATTTCATGTCAGCTTAAAAAAAAAAAAAAAGCAACATAATTTCCACATTCTTTCTGCTACCAACTGGTTTGCAGGATTTGGAAAAGAGTTGTTGGAAATGCCCTTTAATGATACTAGTCAAAAGCTCATCTTCTCTTGCAGCTGGTTGGAGGGTCTCAGTTTTGGCCACCCTGTTTTGCTTTTAACCATGTGGTGATGCTTGGTCTCAGCTTCAGTCTTTCCTTTCTAAGCTGTAAGCAGCAGCCCTGAAACCCATGTTGCTTTTAGAATCCCTGCTCCAGTCTGTATTCCCCCCAGACAGTGTTAATCGCTCTGGGATTCTGGGCAGCACTTAATTCCTATCTCTATTACAGCTCTTGCCGGCATTGCGCTGCCATTGTTTGTTTACATGTCTATCTACCCTACTAGACTCCACCCTTTGAAAGCGATGTTTGTGTCTTCTTTCCTTTTATATCCCTGGCAGCAAACAGAGGCCTGAGCACCCAATAAATGTTTGCACTCAGTAAATAGAGCTTCCGGTAAATGTTTGTTGCATAACCAGAGGAACGAATAAGTGAATGAAACTCCCTTGTTGTTTGCTCCATCTGCTTTAACTCTGTCCGTTATTTTGATGTATTCGCAGTTCTGACTAGATCCAGATTTGGCATGTTTAAAATTATATTCAGTTGTAAAATGTGAGGCTAGGATTTTTGAAGATAAGAAAGAAATCAAAATCTCTCCCATTGGAAACAATGTGAGTAATCAACAGTTCTTTGCAGGGAAGATAAAAAGGCTGGTTGGAACAATCTTTGGATTTGCTGTCTTTGGCATTTTGGGAAAACCATTTAATAGCATCATTGTTTTTCTCCCCATGTTTCCCTGCCAGTAAAATGCAGAGAAAAACCTCTGTCCTGCATACTTAATAGACTAGATGAGGATTTTTTGAGGAAGAAAAGCACCAACTAAAACAAAGGAAACCCTTTTGTAGTGGTATATAGTCTTTTTTCCCCGCCAGGAAACTGTACACTTGATAGTTGTCAACAGGCAGGTACCTGAACTTATTTGTACGGTGGCTTCACATTTTGATATTTAGTGAATTTTTTCCCCCGGTGGTTCCTGGGAACACGGGTACGCGAGACCAAATTTAAGGTTCTTGAACTAGAAGGACTTGGACTTTTGAGTTTCAAAAACGAAGCCATGAAGGCTTTGGACATAACGTTCACGGTGCGAACCACAGATCTGGGAGAAAGCATGCTCCCCCCCCACAGTATGGCAAAGAAGCACAGGCTGCCGGCTTCCTCCTGGGACCCAGCACAGCTAAAGGAGAGAGGGAGCTGGTGAATCTCAGAGCTCAGCAACTAACGGAACACTGGGGAGCACCTCCTTGGGAGCACTGATGTGGAGGAGAGAGGGGCCAGTAACGTCTTCTGCAGCCTTTCTGTTGGTTGTGCGTATGTCTTCTTCCCATATGTTTCACGGCTCTCTCATCTTCAGCTTTTAGTTTGCCCTCAAGGTGTTTTTCTGTGCTCTAACTTTATTCGAGGGTACAGTTTGAGTATAGGATAATGATGAGCTCCAAAAAGTGTTCTGCTTGAATGTGAACCGTATGACTCTCCAGTAGTTTCCCAAGAATGGCAGCCTCTCCTTTCTTCTCCAGCCCTTGCTACAGAGTCTGAGATCTGTGCTTCTGCCTCTAGCAAGTGTAAGGCACCTCCAATTACAAGATATTTTCACGTTACGTTTTATGGTTTACATTCATTCACTTTCAAATTGTTGCTTTTTCCTTATGGAAACTTGATAGATTTCTCTATCTGCGAAATGGTTTGGGTAACTTGGGTTGGGATGGGAGGCGCATAATTTTGCCCAATAAAATTACTGAAAACGTTTTTTATTTAACAGCTTTTTACTCAGCGGCAGGGCTTTTCGGAGTGAATTAAAGTGATTCAGTGAGGAATAGGTGCAATTGGGTGAAGGAAGGGAGACTGCAGCCACTGTAATTACATGATTATGCTAACAAGCCCGTGTGTCTCCCGGAATTTCTTGGACAAAAGAAATATTTTTCAAGTATAAATAATGGCGGTGCAGTGTCTATGCTGGAATATTTGAAACAGAACAGACATTTTTGGTGAAGGAACTTTCAGGAATCTCTGCTTTGTTGCTTGTGAGGTTCCAGAGGCTGCTTGACAACGGTTCTGTGCTAGCCGGAGCCTAGCCAGGCTGAGGGCGGAGGGGCTGTGTGGCTTCTCAATGCCAGTCCTTTCCTTCAACAAAGACCTTGTCCCCGCTGGCCTGCAGCAGGCAGGAGTGTAACTGTGGGGCGTGGTGACACAGGATACTTCGTTCGTTTTACAATGGCAAAGGGTATATACTGACCGAACATTCGAGTTTATGGGAGAATTGTGCTGGCCTTTGAGCTGCATGAATGACTGCCCGGAATTAGGCAATGGGGTCATTTTTAAATGCTGCCTTTCTTTTCCCTTTTGGCTATAAGCTCTTGGTGATAAATATGTGTACATGGTGTGGGGGGTGGGTATGTGATCTCCAGAGATCAACACACACATAAGTAGATGTAACAGTCTGGCTTCAGATGTCAACCTCGATTTCATCAGAGCTTTTTGTGGGAAAACTCGGAGTCAAATGGGGCAATCCGGGATTTGAGTAAGAGAGACACAGCTCCTGGATGTATGGAAAATTCATCAGCACGAAGAATATTCGTGCACCCCATCACCACGACATGATTTAAATGCTTCGGGTCTATAAAGTAGCAGCCGAACTGAAGCTGTGGGCGTAGGGTGAGGGTGGAGCTTGAAGTGGGCGGGGCACAGTGAGGCCCCCAGGTGGTCTGAAGCGGCCCTTGCAACAAGGCTAGCGCACAGTTTTTTAGGCAGCGTCTCGGATGTTTAACGATCACTTCTCTAAAAGTGCCTTTATTCACACCTTCCAGTGGACCGAGAAACACATCAGCCCACCGTGCTAATGCATATTTTAAGTAGTATTCGTTTTATTTTTGGTGACTTTGAAAGGAAAGCTGTCCTTCAAAGCCGTCAAAAATAAAATACTGAAGTGACCTTGGAGAGGTCCCTGCCGACTACCAAAGAGGGTCCAGGGGCAGTGGGAACGGAGGAGATCAAAAACCACAATCAGAGCTTTTTATTTTCCCCACATGGTTTTAGTAGCACATGACCAGGAGGCCAGGAGATTACAAAGAGTTTCTCTTTTTACACTACTGAGCTGTACTTTGAATCGTTTTGAGATGTCGACTTGAGTTTCCGCTGGCCACTTTGGGGCAGACAGCAAGGTAGCTAGCGTGTTGTAGAACTTAACTACCCCGTGGAATCCTACCCCTCCTGGGCCCAGAGGAGGGCTCCCCCTCCCGTGGAATTTTTCCATCCTCCCCTTCAATCACCTCTGTCTGGTGGAGAGGACCCCTGGACGCTGGGACTAGGGCAGTGCCGGGGGAGGGGCAGTGAGCAGTGGGGCAGACTTGCCACAAGGGCCTCTAACTGGAGGCCTTCAAATACCCCTCATTGTTCTTTCTGCCTCAGTGTGTTTAGGGAGGAGCGCGTGGCTTGGCTACCTAGCAGAACTCATGTTCGGAATTGTGAACATATTAAAAAAGTCAAGCTAGATTTGAAAACAGCCAGCTCTAAGCTCTCTAGATTTGCGAGATGAAAAAACAACTCCCAAAAGACCCTTTTCCAAAATACTCTTTTTTTTCCCACTTTTTATTTGGAAACAAACCCAAATTTAAAGTTGCAAGAAATGTACGATGAATCCCAATCTGCCCTTTACCTAGACTCGGTATTTACCTATTTTGTCATATTTTCTTTTGTCTCCAGATACATTATTATCATCACTCTTCTTGTTGCTACTGAAACACTTATGTGTACCTTGCAGACATCATGACCTTTTACCCCCAAATCCCCAGCCTGGATCTTTTATGAACAAGCACACTCCCTCGCCAAAAATGTTATATTTTGAGGTAGAATAGGAGAGGGGGGTCTATTGAAGCCTTTATGACTGAAGTATGGGCCAGTCCAGAGTGCCGAGTGGCGGGCCCCACCACTGGTCTGGAGGGCTTTATTGTTGCCATAAAACATATTTTTTCCATGTTCTCTTTAGACACATGAAATGAAGTCTGCATTCCCCAGATCTGGCTTGTGGCTTTAAAATAAAAAATATTTTTACAGTATTCTTTTTGGAGGGATGAAAGCATGCATTTTATTAACATTTCTCAAACTCTTTTTTGGGTTTTAGGCTGACAGCATCCAGCCTTCGACTGCTGCAATCGAAATAGTGTACATGCCTTTTTAGAACTTATACCTTTCAGTTAACCAAATGGGAAAATCTTCCCTTCTGTGAACCATCAGCTCTCTGATGGAGAACTTTCACATTCCCGTGTCTGATCAGCAGAGTAGGGTGACAGGGAGGTAATATGGCTTATCCTACCGAACGCGTCAATGAGTTTTGCAAGCAGTTTTCTGGGGGTTTTGCTCACGGGTGGTTTGGGTCTCATTCATGATGTTCTATAGGGACCTGGCCCAGCGTAGCGGCCGGCCGAGGGATGCCCGGGAAGGGGTATAAATAGCGTCCTGCCCTCTCTGGCCACCCCAAGCTGTGCCCACGCCCCGTCACCCTCCCCAGCTGTGTCACAGCGCTCACAGAGCCCAGGGCACTCTAAGGGGCAGCCCAGTTTTCCCAGCTAAGAACTCAAAGGACTTGCTCAGAGCTGGAATTCGGCGAAGCAACTTGCTCCAACACGTCAAATCTGCCGCATCTCCAGCACCCCACCCTCCTGCCTCTGCGCTCGCCACCCACACCGGCAACCCCAACTTGAGGACTCCCCGCCCTCACCGCGCTGACAGTCTCAATCCTCACCCCTCGGATGCGAGGAAGTGTCTTTGCATCTGAACAAGCCTGGAGAGGCGAGGCCACCAGTGACTCCCAGCGGCCGCACAGGGCGCTGCGCCCCGCTCGCCCGGGCCTCTCCCCCCACCCCTCCCCTCCCCTGCCCTGCGTCCGCCCCGCCGCCCCCGCGCCGCCTCCTGCGCCTGGGCTGGAGGCGGATTCCTCTCTCCGGGTTTTCAAAGCGCCTTTCCGAAACCTCCTCCCAGCCCAGAGAGGGAGACAGATCCCGGGCGCAATTGCTCCCCGGAGCGGCCGAGGGGCGCGCGGGGAGAGGCCTGAGCCGGGGTACTTTCAAACTGAGGCGCGCGCACACCCACCCACCCAGACACACACGCGCGCGGGTGCGCGCGCACAGGCGCGCGCGCGCGCGCACACACACACACACACACACACACACACACACACACACGCCCATTTATATAGGCGGTGGCGGCGGCAGCGGCCGGGGCGGCGGCGGCGAGCGCAGGAATGATGGAGCTGAGCCAGCCGACCCGGGTTGGAAGCAAGTGAGGAGAGCCAAGGCGCGCCCCGGGATTTCTGTGCCCCGCGCTTGTCATCCTCCTCAGGGAACGGTGCACGCGGAGGAGGAGCGGCTGGACTGATTTGCTAAGGGGAGGGCGGGGACGAGGAGGAGGCCAGGTGAGCGAGGAGCCCCCTGCGTATCCGGACTCCCCGAACACGCCTTTGCCCGACTCCTAACCCCTCTCCACCCAGGTGGGCGCGCCCGTTTCCCCGCTCGCCCGGGGCGCTTTGAGGAGACCAGAAAGTCGCGGCCCGGCTGCGCGGGATGCCTTTCGCCAAGCGGATCGTGGAGCCGCAGTGGCTGTGCCGGCAGCGACGCCCGGCGCCTGACCCGGCGGAGGACGCGAACAGAGGCAGCGCTGAACCGCCGCCGCCGCCCCTGCAGCTGCCCGGCCGACGGGACGAGGCCGTGGCGCCGGGGCCGGAGGATCCTCCCCGCGCGCCCCGCGCGCTGCCCGCGCCAACCGACCAGGCGCTGCCGCCGCACGGAGAGGCGCCCGCGGCGGGCGAGGAGAGCGCGGCAGGGGTCTTGGAGGCGGCGTCAGCGGCCGGCGAGGCGTCCTCGGCGGCGGCCGCGGCCGTGTTGCTCATGCTGGACCTGTGCGCGGTCAGCAACGCGGCGCTGGCCCGCGTCCTCCGGCAGCTCTCGGACGTGGCCCGGCACGCGTGCAGCCTCTTCCAGGAGCTCGAGAGCGACATCCAGCTCACTCACCGTCGCGTCTGGGCGCTGCAGGGCAAGCTCGGTGGCGTGCAGCGCGTGCTCGGCACGCTGGACCCCAAGCAGGAGGCAGTGCGTGAGTACCCGCGCCGTCCTCCCGCCCGCCCGGCGCTCCGCGTCGGCGCCGCACCCTCGCGCCGTCCGCGGTCGCCGCAATCCCGGCGCCGCGCCTGCTGCAGCTCTGCACCTTACGCTTGCCTCCCCTGAGACCCACCCCAGGCCTCCCGGAGTTCGGGGCAGGGACGCAGACGCGGAGGGGAGAAAGTTAAAGGGGCAGTCTCGGGACTCGAAGGCAGCCGTGGGCTGAGAGGGAGCATTTATGGGAACACAGGAGACAGGGGGGCCTGTCATTCACCTCTGGGGCTCGATTTCTCGGTGCCTCCCCGGCGGGGCGGGAGGTTGGTGCAACTTCTGTGGTTTCCAGTAGCCCATCCCGGAGCCCTGTAGTCCCCCCACCCCCACCCCAGTGCGTGCTTGGGCCGCTCGAGGAGCAGTGAGTGTCCTCTTAGGGCTTCTGCAACGCCGTGGCGTTTTTGTCCCTCTTACTGTGACCTCACGTGCTGCACCAAGCCCCGAACTTGTGCCTTGCGTTTGTGTGCGACGTAGCGCGGCGCCATTCGCCTCCCGGAGTGAACTCCGAAGAGCTCTGCTCCAGCCTTCTGGCCTGGGAGGGGCGTGGATGGAGGAGTGTCCCCGGCCCTGGGGAGATCGATGAGACCCTTGGGCATCTCTTCTGTCCTGAACAGAACAGGGTTCCTACTAAATGGCTGTCTGTGCCATCTTCTCGGAGGGGTTCCGCCCCCCTCCCTTTCCCCCAACGTGGAATGTCGTCCAAATTCACCCGTGTGTACAAGACCCCTGGACACCTTTGCTGCCCGTTAACTTCACTCTTGCGACATCCCAGGGCTCCCAATAAATGTCATCCTGGCGCTCAGGAGAGTCCCCTGGCACACGGTTGGCTAAATCGGGAGGCGTTGGAGTCATTTAGGAACAACCGGACGGTGGGCGGGGGCCGTAAGCCAGCACGCCGGTCCTTTGGCGCCTAGTCCAGCGGCTGCGACGCTCGCAGCGAAGGTGATGTCAGCGGCTCTGACTTACATAAGAAGCTTCCCCGGTTGCTGCAGCAGCTGCGCCGGTGGCGGTGGCCGCGGAGCGCGCGGGGCGGGGGCGCCCTCACGGCATCCTTCCCCGGGGACTTCCGGGCACCTCAGTCCCGCAACCCGCACAGCCTCCTAACCGACCCCCCCGCCCCGTTCGCGCACTACCCCCCCCCCCAAAAAACCCCTCTGAACCCCGCCCCGGGAATTCGCTGCTTTTCTGCAATAACAATAATAATAAGCGTAATGAATAAATGATGTGCGCGATCGGTTTTCGCAGCTATAAAAGACCCGGAGTTGGGTTAATGACTGGTTGTTTAAAAGGGCAATTCCGGGGATGAGTTCTGGAAAGAATTAGGACTGCCGTAGGCCAAGTCGTATTTTACTTTTGGGACTTGAAATGAGCGCTTTAATCCTGCCTCCTTTTTACCTCAAACCACACAGCAGGGACCGGCCCTTCACTTTCAACAGCGCTGATATCTGGGGAGTGTGGTCAGGGTGAGTGGTGATTTCACTTCAAAAGAAGTGGAGGGAAGTTTTGCAGACTGTTGAGTGGTGCATACATTTCCCGTATGTGTGTGTGTGCGTGTGCGTGTGCGTGTGCGTGACCCACTGCACCTTAAATTAGATTTCTCACAAGTGAAACTCAGCGATGGAGCAGAATGAGTTCTCTTCTCCCCTTTTTCTTTAGAGGCAGGAGGGGGTAGTTATGTACCCAGAATTTAATATAATCCTTTTCACTGTTTGGAGTACAAACTAATGGTGAATGGAGAAGAGAGGGGATTTTTGGTGTGTGCATATGACTGATGAACATATACTCTATTTGTGCATATTTATACATGAATAAATAAATGAAGATGGGGCTCATATAATACGAGGAATAGACTTCAAACCTATTATTTTTACGTTTTTCAAAAATGGTGTCTCCATACTTTGTGCACAGACCTCTCCTCTTGTCCAGATAAATTTAGGATGGCATTGTTCCTGTTTGATGTCGTAAAAGGCATTACCTTCGGGAGGAAAAGCACAGTATTCTGTGTCTTAATTTGGGCTTCCCAGTGTGCAGAGACGGAGGCAAGGATTTCTGTGCAAGGAGTTTATTTGAGAGGGGATCCCAGGAAGCACAGGGAGAGAGTGGGGAAGTGGGCAACTGGGGTTCAATCCAGCACACACCTCAGAAGCATCCCACTGAGGAGTGAGGACGCTGCAGTATTTCTCCACCAACTTCCATCGCTCACTGATGGAGAGCACCTGGGGTATGAACTCCCTGGCTCCTGGGCCTGCCCCCGGTGTGGGCTCGGCAGGCTCCCGGGCCAGGTAGAGAGATGCCAAAAGCCTATGGTGTGTACCGGAATGTCTGCAGGGCTTGCCTGGGGAGGGGAGCGGGGCCGTGTGTGGGTGGAGTACCAGTGGCATCTGCTACCTCATGCATCTCTCTTTAGCATTGCTCAAGGTCTCAGGGAGCTTCAAAGGGAGAGGGAGCCTGGAAGTGACCGAAGTTCTCTTTTCTCTCCCTTTGAATGTGTCTGGGTGCCTCCATGCCCCCTGTATAGCCTTCCCACCCGAGTCACCATTCTCCATGCTGCTTCATCCTTGGACAGCTGCTTCCTGTTGCCCTGAGACAGGCTGGAGTGGTTTTTGCGGGGGTGACATGATCTGACACACACTTCAGCAAAGTCGCTCCGGGGGCAAGTCTGGAGCTGGTAGACCAGTTAGACAGTGTGAGTGGTGACCGTGGCTGGGACTAGGGTGACGGTGAACAGTGCTTGGATTCTGAATTCACTTTGGAAATAGAATTGACGGGACTTACCAGTTGGTTTGGGTACAGGGTATAAGAGCAAATAATAATACTAATTGTGGGTGACACCCAGCGTTGTTGTTGTTTTGGGCTTAAACAGCTCATAGAAGGTCCATTTCCAGAAATGGGTAAGGTTCGTGGAAGAGTGGATCTTTTATCTTTGGGGGTGGGGATGGAATCAATGCTTTTCTGTTTGTGCCATGTTAACTTGAGCTGCTTGTGTCTTAGACAATTAGACGTGTGAGTTCAGAACTCAAGAGAGAGGTCCAGGCTGGAGATGTAGATGTGAGATGTAAGGGTAGAGATGATACGCGAAGCCCTGGAGCTCGGGACCGTGTAGAGAGTAAAGAAAAGGGGACCAAGACTTAGCCTAGGGCAGTCCAACTTGGGAATTTTAGTAGAGGAGAAGAAAGACTGAGGAAGAGCAGTGAGCAAGCTAGAAGGGAAATCAGGAGGGCATGGTATGATGGAAGCCAGGAGAAGGTGTCTCAGGAATGGAGGAGGAATCGTTTCGGTCAAATGCTTCTGAGAGGAAGATGAGCGCTGAGGCAAGGCCATTGAGCTGGGTACGTTTTTAGCAATGAGTGGCCCTGCTAACTGCTGTGTAAGTGGAGGGGTGGAGAGGAAGGCCACATAAGAGGGGATGAAGAGAGAACAAGTATGGTATGGTCTTTTTTATTTTTATTTTTTACATCTTTATTAGAGTATAATTGCTTTACAGTGGTGTGTTAGTTTCTGCTTTATAACAAAGTGAATCAGTTATACACATGTTCCCGTATCTCTTCCCTCTTGCGTCTCCCTCCCTCCCACCCTCCCTATCCCACCCCTCCAGGCGGTCACAAAGCACCGAGCTGATCTCCCCGTGCTATGCGGCTGCTTCCCACTCGCTATCTACCTTACATTTGGTAGTGTATATATGGCCACTGTAGCTACTCTGTGGGTAGCTAATAAAAATCTCATTGTGGTTTTAATTTGCATTTTGCTGATGGCTTGTGAGATTGAACACCTTTTCATATATATTTTTGACCGCTTGAATATTCTCTTTTGTGAATTCCCTGTTCGAGACCTTTACTCCCTTTCCAGTAAGGTTCTTTGTATGTTTTTTTCTTGTAGGAGTTCTTTATATGTTGTGTATATGAGTTATTTGTGAGCTATAGATATTGCAATTACCGTCTCTCTGTTGTGTGCCTTTTTCCTCTCTTAGTGTTACCTCTTGGCGAGCGGAAGTTCTTATTTTCATGTAGTCCGACTTAAGGATCCTTTTCTTTATGGTTAGCGGTCTTCGTGCTCTGTTCTGTTTGTTCGTAAATTCTTCACTGACCCCATGGTCGTGAGGATATTCTTTTATGTTCTAGAAGTTTTTTTTTGTTTTGCCTTTGTCGTTTAGGTCCATGATTCACATGGAATTGATGTTTGCAAATAGTATGAGGTAGGGATCAAGATGCCTTTTTTCCATGTTAGATGCACAGTTAATCCACTGCCATGTCCTGAAAAGACCATCGTTTTCCCATCTCACCGCAGTAACACGTTTGTCATCTAGCGAGTCGATTTATTTTATTTTTAGTTAACATTTATTCAGTTCTGCTCTATGTCAGGCCCTATGCTAAGATTTTATATGAATCATCTTACTTAATCTTCACAGCGACTCTATGAGAGTGATTTTCGTACTTTACTGAGGATTAGCAACTTGCTCTGGGGAGCAGCAGCTAGAAAGCGCTGGAGCCTAGAATTAGGGTCCAGGTCTGAGTGCACAAACTATTCCCAAACATCAGTCTTTTCTCCCACACGTTGCTGCACAAATCCAGGGGAATTACAGTATGAAAATCAAGGCCCTTCTCGATACGCTTCTGTCCACTTGACGTGTCCCTCCCTGCCTTCCCCACATTCCACCCTAGTCCAGTCACACTGAACTACTGGCTGTACCCCAACTTGCCAGGCTTTCTCATCCTTCGGGCCAATGTGTATACTACTCTTTTCTTCTGGAACATTTTGCTGGCTCATTTCTGCTCTTTCTTTGATAATCAGTGGACACGTCATCTTCTCTGTGAAGTGGAATCTGATTCCTTGCCTGCCACCTCCCGCCTCCGAGTTTTCTAGAACTCTGTGCTAACCTTTATCTTAGCTTTTCTCCTTCTGGACGGCAGACTGTGTTGGCGCCCTGCTAGATTCCTTCAGCCCTCACCTCTCATTCTGATGGCTGCTAACTGCCAACTCCTGTGACTCTGCCTAGGGCTTTTTTTTTTTTCTGACTGATGGACCGCGCTGGGCCTTGCACACAGGGAAAGCCAGAAGTGCAAGCGAATCATTGCCTCTGAAGTAGTACTCAGTCAATGATGGACGGGGCGTTGGTGGACCAGTGGCCTCACTTCCTTGCGCCTTGGAGGCGAGAGCTCTGAGGCACGTTCTACACCATCTCTCAGAGTTCCCCAGAGGACTGAGCTGCAGTTGCCCACAGTGGCGACTTAATTGGAAAACACACTGTGTATTCACTGCCTTCTTTTCTCCGTCTCACTTCTCAGTTACCTGTGGGTGCTTCCTGGGGTCGCCTCCCACGAAGCCTTCTTGCACTTGAACTTGCATTTGTACTCATCAGGTCTGGGAGAACCCATGTCAAAACAACCTGTTTAATCTTTGAACTGTGAGGACAGAGACCTAGGGCTGGGAGTGTGGTAGAGGTGGTGCTTCTCATTCTTTTTCCCTAAACTCCTTCCCCGAGGGTCACTAGATTCGTCACATGGCCAAGCCCTCCCGTCGCTCTGTGCTGGGTCTGGAAATAACTTACTACCCTTTAGTGAGCTCACAGTCTAACCTCTCATTGGCGTAGGAGGAGATCGTCAGTGCTTCAGAGGTGAGAAGAGGCTGGAAAGGAGCTCAGGTCCACGATGACCGAGACACACCCGCTCAGTTCCTCAGCGTTTCCTCGGCCAGCCTTTGAGGGGACTGCTTATCGTCCTGTAGAATGGGCAGGTGATGACGGCCCCGAGAGACCCACGCTCCCTGTGTGAGATGCGCCATTTCAGCCAGAGCAGACCCAGGACCTGCTAAGCCCAGACGTAGACGAGGAAGTTACGCAGGGGGTGAATCGATCATTTGGGGTCGGTATGGCAGTGCTAATTGTGGGTTCAGCCTGCTTTGGAAGGATCATCCTTTTCCTCCCCTTTCTGTTCGTTCTACCACTCGCAGAAACCCTTTGCAGTCTGCTTAATGTGTTTTTAGGGGGGGATATTTTCGGAACTGTCGTTAGGCGTCTTTTCCTCCTGGCTCTACTCAGTGAGTTCTTCTGAGGCATTATGATATCCGAATAGCTCCATTGAAAGCTGCTTTTAAACCCATCACGGAGCTACTGAGGAAAAGCGTAATCTTTCAAGTGTTAATAATTCATGGGTGTAATTTCCTCATAACCAGTAACAGCAGCACATTTCTTTCTGGACTTGTTGTACTGGATTGGGTATTTATTTATTTATTTATCTACTTAATATTTATTTATTTACCCGTGCCGGGTCTTAGTTGCAGCATGCGGACTCTTAGTTGCGGCGTCCAGGATCTAGTTCCCTGACCAGGGATCAAACCCGGGCCCCCTGCGTGGGGAGCGTGGAGTCTTAACCACTTGGGCCACCAGGGGAGTCCCTGGATTGGGCTTCTAGATCAAAACTACCAAACTGCTTTACCTCGGAAATCCTTGAGGTTCTGTTGGGCTGATATTGCTAAGATGGTAACAATAAAGATTCCTTTCTTCCTGTTTGTGGAGGCATTTTCCACACAATGCCATCAGGAAAGTGTAAATGCCGCATAAGTGCTCAGAAACATCTTCAGTCTCCGGGCTTCTGGTCTACGGTGGGCATCACCTTTAAGTTCCAGTCACATATGACATCTTTCCTGTTGTCCCACGTCAGCGCAAACGTCTTGAAGATCCATTGACTTCATATAATGCTTTGAATTTTTCTTTTGTGGCCGCATCCGTGCCTTGCGGGATTTTAGTTCTCTGACCAGGGATCAAACCCTGGCCCCCTGTAGTGGAAGCACAGAGTCCTAACCACTGGACTGCCGGGTAAGTCCCAATGCTTTGAAATTTTAGAACAAAGACAATTTTAAATGCAGTTGGGATTTTGTTTTGATAGTTCAGTTGAATTTCTTTTTAACTCTAGTAAAAATCGTGAACCAAAAGATTTTGTGGGACCCTCGGTTAAAAACAATCATGGGAAGAGTATCCCAAGACCAAACTATCAATCACAGAAATTCCTGCAAGTTCTTTTTGCATCAAGAATTCCTCATGAATCACATCTTGATAGTAAGTGAAAACTAAAGATAATGAGGTGAGAATGGTTTCTGAATGTAAGGCTCTCATTCTAGGGTCTAAATTTGTTGAAATAAGGTTTTGGAGAGCACTCTTAACCAGACCGTAAGCCCACAAAGGGCAGAGACCCTGTCTAGCTCATCTCTGTAAATGACTAAGACAGGCAGGGTCAATTTTTGTTTCTGACGCTAATGTCTGTCCCTCAATCTATTAATGAACATGAGAAGGTTTGAGTGTAGTGAAATAGGAATCTGAGGACCTGGGCATCCGTATGCTGAAAAATTCCTTAATTATGAAACACCCAAGTCCTTCAAAGTGAAATTAAGCAAGAACAAAATGAAGTTAACAAGGGTTGGACAGTCTTGGGATCTTAGAGTTGGGAAAGACCCTAGTGTCCCTCAAATCCAGCCTCCCACTCAGGGTGGGACTCTTTTTAGAGATGTCCCAAGCGGAAGCCCATCTAGTTTCTATGCGCTCTGAGACTCCTAGGCGTGGCCACCCACACCCCAACTTTATTGCTGTATAGTTCCCATTCTCAAATAATCCTTATCTACACTGAGACTAAATCTGTCTTTTGGCAATGGCTGTCTTTCAGTCCTAATCTGCTGTCTGGAGCCATATGGAATCTGCTTATAATCTCTTTTCCAGGACCTCTTTAAGTGTCTAGAGGTGACTGTTATTGTCCCTCCTAAGCTTTCTTCATCCCAGGTGAAACAACTTCACTTCCTTCAACCAGGAATCTTAATGCCACAGAGGCTTCCTCTGTTCCATTTGTGTAGTTGGTATTTTGAACTTAAATTTCACAAGACTCCCCCATTGTCTCTGTTAAATTGAATCTTGCTTGCTTTGCTCTTTCATTTCCAATCAGTGGTGATGGTTTAAAATCTTGATTCAGTGTGTCAGCTACTGCCCACAGCGTTTTGCTCTTTGCAGACATCCTCAACATGATGCTACCCCATCACCCACATCTTTGATAAAATTATTGTTCCGATGTACTCAAGGCCAGAGCACACTGGCAGGCGGTGCTAACAACATCCCTCCAGGCTGACGTGTATTAATCACTGTTCCTTGGGTACCATTGTTGCAGCAGCCCCGAACGCTCCCCCCACCTTCCCATTCAAACCACATTTCTCCACCTTGCCCACAAGATCTATCATCATGAGTGATTGTCAGATGGTTTGCTGAAATCAAGATACCATATGTCTGTAGCATTTCTTTGATCTCCCAGTCTAATAACCCTACTCAAAAGGAAAATGAGGTTAGTCTGGCTCAAACTGGACTCACAGCCATCAGAGGGGCTATTTAAATTTCCTTGTGTGTAATGGATAAAGAGTTTATTTGGGGGAACCCGCTTTGGTGTTCGCCATCGAAGGACTGTAAAGCTGGACGGCAAGGGAACTCTCTGGGTCCTAGAGTCCATTTCTCTGGCTCCAAAGTGCCTGGTTTGTCCAAGGCAGAGAATCCCAGTGCCTGTCCCTGCCTTTCTTTGAGGATACGTGGTGAGAACTTTATGTCCTTGTGCTCTGTTCCTTCAAGAAAGGTCTGGAATTCACAACCTTCGGAGTTTGCTTGGGCTCAGTTTGAGCAAGGTTGTCGGGTATCTGGTTTATCTAATTGTCGAGAGGAAGCTAGTACGTGGTTAAGAGTATGGAAGCTGAAGTTAGACCACGCGCTTCAAATCCTGGGTCCCCGGTCTTCATCTATTATGGGATGGAGATAAAAACAGTACCTGCTACATCAGTTTGTTGACAGGGCCAGAGGAGTCAGGTTGAGCGCTCGGGCACTTAGAGCTGTGCCTGGTACATGGTGAGCCCCTGGCAATTATTGGCTGTTATTTTACTGGTACTATAATTGGATCATGCAGAGCTGGAGGCCTGTGTTAATTTTTTCCAAGCAGGTGTAAACCTGTGCCTGAATCTGTAATGCTGGGTCAGGGGGAAGGAGACAGCTGACCAAGCAGTTCTCTGTCCCTCCGTGTGGTCAGACGGCTATTAAGATCTCTATGTTCTTTGTGGCCTCTTTTTTTTTTTTTTTTTTCCTTTTTGCGATACGCGGGCCTCCCACTGTTGTGGCCTCTCCCGTTGCGGAGCACAGGCTCCGGACGCGCAGGCCCAGCGGCCATGGCTCACGGGCCCAGCCGCTCCGCGGCATGTGGGATCCTCCCGGACCGGGGCACGAACCCGTGTCCCCTGCATCGGCAGGCGGACTCTCAACCACTGCGCCACCAGGGAAGCCCTTTGTGGCCTCTTTTTGTTATGCAGAGAGGTATCAAAATAAAATGACCAATGACCTTAGTATCCAGAGTCATTCATTTATTGTATTCCAGGCACTCTTCTAGGCCCTTGAGTTTCACCAGTGAACAAAAAGTTCCAAACAGTTTACAGAGGAGAGAGAGAAACCATAAACAACAAACCTAGTATTACTTGTAAGGAGAGTACAAAGCACGTTCGCAGGTGTTAAGTGTTATGGGCGAGGGCCGTCCAGAGGACTGGAGTGAGGTTGCCGTTTTCAGTGGGGCGGTCAGGTGGGCCTCATTGAGGAAACGGCATTTAAGTGAAGATTGGGAAAAGGTGAGGGAGTTAATGAGGTAGTACGCTGGAGGACGTGTTTCAGCAGAGGAAACCGGAGATCCTGCCAAGGCCCTGAGCTGAGAGCGTGCCTGGTGTGATGGAGGGCTGGTAAGGAGGCCAGTGTGGTGGCTTTGGGGCATGCAGGGAGGAGAGTGGGAGGAGAGGAGGCCGGGGAGGGGGGCTGGAAGGCGGCTCGGCGGGGTAGAGTGTAGTAGGCCATCGTGAGTGAGGACTCTGCCCTTTGCTCTGAGTGAAGTGGCGACTCACTGGACAGTTTCAAGCCTAGCAGTAACATGATTGACTTCTTAGAGGTTAAAAGGATCACTTTGGCTACTCGGTCAAGAAGAGACTGTGGGAGAGGCAGGGGTAGAAGCAGACAGACCAAGTCCGAGGCTGTCCTGGTGAGAGACAGTGGTAGTTTGGTGGAAGTAATGAGAAGCGGTTGGTTCCAGCTTAGAGCTGTTGGCATCTTTTGTTTCATGTTCAGGGCTGGGCACCTCGGCCCACACAGAAGGGCATAAAATTGAAAAGGAAAGGACCTCCCCACCCCTTACTCTGCCGGACTTGCTCCAAGGGAAGCCATGTTATAACGTTTCATGCTCCTGCTAGGAGGAGCGAAAGCAAATTCTCACACGTGTCTAATGCGTTTTGCAAAGCCAGTTCTTTATTTTTATTTTTACTTTTTTTTTAACATCTTATTGGAGTATAATTGCTTTACAATGGTGTGCTAGTTTCTGCTTTATAACAAAGTGAGTCAGTTACGCATATACACATGTTCCCGTATCTCCTCCCTGCAAAGCCACTTCTAAACGTCCAGGCAGGCTCTTGTCTCAGAGCCTTGTTGATTAATCTTATTTTGCTGTCTCGGAGCAATTGAAAAGACAATAGTCTTTTTACAACAGAAACTAACACAACATTGTAAAGCAATTATACTCCAATAAAGATGTTAAAAAAAAGTCCATGTATAATTTGCAGTGAAATGTACAGCTCTCAAGTGTGTAGTTTGGTGAGTTTTAACAACTGTATTCACCTGTGTAACCCACCCTCCCATTAAGATGGCGACTCTTCCGTCTCTTCAGATAGATAGTACTCTTTTGAGGTTAGAAAACAGTTTTTGAACTCTGGTGCCCTCACACCAGCCCCTGTCAGGCCTGTTGTATGAATATGGGCGTGGAAGATAAGAATTCCACAGAAACTTCGGGACCATCCAGTAGGATCAGGCTAAGAACTAGAGATTCCATGTTTGAGATTTGCAAGGGAGCAAACTTCCAGTTATAACATAAAAGTCCTGGGGATGTAATGCACAGCATGGTGAGTATAGTCAATAATAACGTATATTTGAAAGCTGCTAAGAGGGTAGATCTTCAAAGTTCTCATCACAAGAAAAAAAACTGTCACTGTGTAAGATGGTGGATGTTAAGTAGGCTTCTTGGAGCAGTCATTTCACAATATATACCAATATTGAGCCATTACGTTGCACACCTGAAACTAATATAGTGTATGGCCGTTGCGTCCCAATTAAAAAAGACTGAAAGAAAAAAAACAGATTTCTAACACAAATTGGGACAGTGGAGTTTCCTCACTTTGGTCTGATGCCGCTGTTTATAACATCTTGGTGCCGAGCTCTAGGGAGAGCACCGCTTGACACAAGGATAAGAATCTGGCCTCAGAGGCCCCAGGGGTAACTTAGAAGTAGGAGTTTTTCTAAGATAAAGCTAAAATAACATTTAAAAAGAGATGGGAAAAGAAAGAACTTACTACTCTTAAGCAAACTTGTAAGTAGCAGGGAATGCTGATTTGTAACTGTTTTCAGCTGATGCTTGAAGCCTGGCTGGAGGATGAGGAAAGTTGTTTAAAACGTGATTTATAATTATTATATCTAAGTGCATTTAGATTTGTGGAATAAGAAGCCCTACTCTGGAGTTCAGCTACTCTTGATTTTTACTACTAGACAACTGAGGGAGGAAAGAAGTAGGAGCTATGACGAAGGATGACAGCCAGTGAGACAGTGTTCATTAGATTATAATATCAGTATTTATGTTTCTCTCCAAAGTGCATCTGGACTCTGTTCCTCGAGCCTGGGTTTATATGTGTATATTTTTACATCTTTATTGGAGTGTAATTGCTTTACAATGGTGTGTTAGTTTCTGCTTTGTAACAAAGTGAATCAGCTCTACGTATACATATGTCCCCATATCTCTTCCCTCTTGCGTCTCCCTCCCACCCTCCCTATTCCACCCCTCCAGGTGGTCACAAAGCACCGAGCTGATCTCCCTGTGCTATGCGGCTGCTTCCCACTATGGATTTATATTTCAATAGTACGAGTAAAGCTGTATTTTCCGTGTGAATTTCGCATCAAAGCTCTGCTGCCTCAGCCCGCCGCCTCCTCGCCCCGGAAGTGCTCCCGTTTACAAGATGGCACACGTTCATTGAGACTTTGATGCTAGGGCTGAGCTTTGGGGGCGGGGAGAGCGCGGCATGAATAAATCCCACGGAAATCCTTTTCCATGTGAGAGTCATGGGGTTTTCTGCTTCATAAATAGCAGAGAAGGATGCTTCAAAGTTTGGGGCAGTGTTGGGGGAAAGTGGGCAAACCAAGAAGAGACACCGGGAAGGCTGTCGTGGAAGGTTTTCGGAGAGTTTCACTTGGGTTAAATGCCTTCAGTGTGAGAGAAGAGATTTTGGAGCCTTGCTCAGGTATCAGATGTCACTGGAGCTCATCTGGCAAAGTTTGAGCTTTCGCTAATTAAAACTAATCCAGTTGCGCGAAGGAAAATATATTGCATAAGGTTGCTGCTTGTGTGGCTTTATTTTAACCCTTTCCCCGTAGCCTAAGACCGGCGAATCTCAGGCTGGTGTCAGGGTGGGAGGTGATAGTGAGAAATGAGATTCACTTACACGCTCATCTGAGTAAAGACAGTGAGAGGTGTAGCCTATTAAGAGCATTGGCTGGTCAAGGTCAATTGGAAGCCCTTTTGGGTTTTCTTGATTGATTTGCCGATTCACAGTTTTGAACAGCTGTTGAGTGAGAAGGAAAATTTAAAACAAAACAAAACGAAACCCAAACCAGAGAGACACCCTTCTTTACTTCTCAGGTTGGACTTTCTTTCCGAGTTGCTCTGTCCACTTTTCTGTGGCCTATTCACCTTGGTTGGATCAAGCCCCCTTTAGGGAGCTTGGGTTCAAGGTTTGTACCCTGAGGGTCTGGGATTTTTTGTCATGATCACAGGCTGTGTTACGAATCCCAGTTGCCTTTCTAGTGAAAGGCCTTTGATTCTCTCAGTTCTGATACTTGCCAGCTATGCAACCTTGGACAAATTTGTAGCCTCTTTGTCTTAGTTTCCTTATCTGTGAAATGGGGATAGTGTCAGGACTCACCACAGAGAATGGTTGTGAAGACTGAGCGAATCGATCCATAGACAGGTCCGGCAGTGTGTGACATATACACAGAATACATAGTAAGTGCTGGCGAACGCCCGTATGCCATCAGTGCTACTATTGTTGTTGTTTTATCATTATTATTATCAGGGGGCTTGGGTAAAGGAAACAGATGTGAAAATGGATAACACCCAGCCCCTGTTGCTCGTCAACCAGCATAAATATTCCGGCTGGCTGGATGCAGGGTGCAGATGAGAGCAGAAGAATCCCAGCCCGCTTTCTGGCTTGGCTAGCCTAACTCATGTCATGGGATACTGCAAGAACAATTTAGCATCGGCTGCCATTACACCTTCATTGTTTTGGGGGACGTGGACTTCTGCTGATGGTGGGGGAGGCCTGGCTGAGGACGTGTACCATTGTGGCAGTGGTGCTGAGTGCAGACACCCGTGCCCTCACTTTCTGGGACTGTCTGTATCGTGTCCGGTAATGACTTGCTTTGCCCTTTTCCCCCTGGGCAACACAGCTGGACTACATTTCCCAGCCTCCCTTGCATTTAGGTGGGACCATGTAACTGAGTTCTGTCCAATGGAATGTGAGAGGAATAATTGCTCTCCCCTGGGATGGGCAGATAAAAGCTCCTACCTGATCCTCTGCAGTTTATTTCCTCCCCGCCGTGCTGGTTGCGTGCAGAGGATTCAGCAGAGGACTCCAAGGCCCTAAAGGATGGTAGAGCCACCAGACAGAAGGAGCCTGGGTCCCAGAATCACCACATAAAAGGCTGTCTGCCGCCACCCGATTGGCTTTCACATAAGGGAGAAGTAAACTTTCCTTGTGAGGTTTAGGGGATATTTGTTACAGCAGTTAGCCGACCCTGACTAATGTAGAGATACAGCGCAGGGAGAAAAAACGACTGGTTTTCCTGAAAATGAACAGGTGACGAAAGTACTCCAAAGTACTTTCACGGAATAAAAGGGGCTCTAAATATAGAGTCTTTTTCCCTGAGACACATAAAGAGTTTCTGTGTGTGCCCAGAGCAGTGTAACAGCTTTCCTCAAGTAAGCAAATGGAACTTAAGACTTGTTAAGAGAGTTCTAGTTTCTAGAGAAACGTTGCTACCTGTGACCAATAGAATTCATTCATATTCATTCTCTTTCTCTCCCACCATATAAAAATGATATACATATATTTGTAAAACTTTTAAGAGCTAATTACAACACAAAGCAACGTGCACAAGTTATAAATGTACAGATCGATGAATCTTCACGCACTGAACGTGCCTCTTTAACCAGCACCTGCAATAAGAAACAGCATTCACGGCCCTCTGGAAATCCTGCCAGTTCCTTTCCAAGCATGCCCCCCGCTCCCCACCTAGTTGGCCATTATCCTGACTTCTGACAGTCTGTTTTGGTCTGTTGTGTCATCATCCAGTATGTGCTTTTTTATATATGGATTTTTTTGTCTGCTCAAAATTATATTTGTGTGACCCATCTATGTTGTATGTAAGCGTCGGTCGTTCATTTTCATTGCTGTATAGTATTCCTTTGTATGACTGTACCGTGATTTATTTGCCCATTCTGTTGTTGATGGGCATTTGGATAGTTTCCTGTTTGGGTTATTCTGAATAATGCTGCTATGAACATTCTAGTTCCTAGCTTTTGGTGAACGTACCTACACTTTTCTTTTGAGTGAAAACTCCCTGCCTTGTAGTTTGACAAAACTCTCTTCCTCAGTAAGATGTTTCAAGGCTCTGACAGTGACTGTTCTTATTCCTTGCCGTCTCTTGGCTTCTAGGCTAAGCAAAAGTTTCGTTCTGCTTTTCTGGAATGGAAAGATTATGCCTGATCTGTAATGGCAAAGTTTGGGTGTCTAAAATGAAGGAAATGTGATTTACTTCAAAGGACCTTATTTCCGCCTCTTTTTATATTAAAGCATAGCCACGGAGCCTTTTGATTCTCAGACGAGGGCTGTTCACAGAGCTGTGTTTCAGATCGCTTGGAAACTCCTTGTAATCGGAGTTTGCCACTGGAATCTTTACTGGCGCGGCATCAGCTCTTCCTCTGTGAGCAGGAGAATCCTTTTGGATTTTCAGATCGCTTCCTTCCCTTGGGGAGGGAATGGAGGACACATCGAGTGATGAGTCCTCTAATCCCTTGGAGGGATTAGCCTTAGAGCTGTCGGGAGTTGCCTCCTCTATTTGCCCCTACTGTCAAGATTTTATGCAAAATCTAGGCAAAGCAGAACATTTCCTCAGAAGGGCAAGAGGCAACGAAGAGGGGAAAGCCTTTCTGTCCCGCTGAGGGGGTTTCTGCTCGTGGCTCTGCTTTCAGGGCCTTGGATATCTGATCCACAGAGTAGCAACCCGGACTAGACGGGACTTTGTGAGGCCTCAAGCAAGTTCTAAAAAGCCGCCCACCGGCCTTTCTTTCAAACCTCCGACCCAGGCTCAGCTTCCCAGACTCCATTGCTGAGGCTAGAAGTCCTGGGCTCGATGAGTAGTGTAACCCCCGTAACCCCACCCCAGCCCCCCAGGCTTCCTCACTGGAGAATTGAGGAGAATTGAGGCCCGACTGTTGGAGTCTGAGCCTTTTCCTTCAAGCCTCCTGGAAATATCCGAAACATCCTGGGGGCTCCAGCAGCCGGACGGCCGCCTGGTGTTCTGATGGAACGTTTGGTTCCTTTGGGTGTGAAAGTGTGTGAAGCCTTTACAGTTAAGTCTGAAAAATGGCCGTGAAAAGGCCCCGGGGAACCCCGCTGCCGAGTGACACACAGCTGAGCCTTCGGAAGGGGGGGTTTATGATAAATTTGAACATGGTTTTCAGCTTCACTGTACTTTGCTATACTCCTTTAACCGGCTAGAGGATAAGTGAGCTGATTCTTTGCATGGGGAACTGCTTTGGACCGTTAACCCAGATTTTCTTCAAATGCAGAGGAGACTGTAACTGACTTTTGGCTTTTAAAAGCTGGAGGCCTGATGAGACGGCTCTGTGAGGTCAGAAGTTGCAGCTGGGGCCAGGATAGGCTCTTCTCTACGAACCAGGTGTGAAATGCGGAAGAGATGTATGCAGAATAAGGGGCCTTTAAAAACCCAGATTTACTCTGAGGACCTGGGTAGCGCTTGCTTAAATCCACTGCTTGGCTCGAGTTGCCCTTCTCTTCTCGGGGGGCACAGCCGAAACCAGGGCCTACAATTTCTTCTTCACCCCTGAACTTTTTTTCTGTGGCCAGCCCTGCCCCTGGTTTTTAGAAAATGGCTGAATTTTTGCCCGAGCTCACTGTCGTCAAGGAGATTCTTCTGGACGTGTTGAGGCGGACATCAAGCCAATTCGCGGGCACACTCACGTTTCCTTTACATTTGTTGTGTGACTTCTTTCTGCTAGTACATGTTATTCGTGTTATTTCACAAGCCCCTCAAAACGCTGTGATGGAAATGTGATTTTTTTTGTAGATGAGGAAACAGGCTCTCCTGGGGGCTCTAAGAGCACACTGCTTAAAAGGGCCTCAGCCAGGATCTAGACGTGGCTGTCTGTCTTCAGCTTCGATCCTCTGTTTACCCTGCCCAGCTCCTTATCGCCACTGAGATAGCCTTCTGCCTCCAGTTTATGACGGGGAAGCAGAGGCATAAAAAAAAAAAAAAGACATACGGACGATGCCCAGGTGGGACCTTGGATGCTCAGAAGGGCTGGGATTGGGACGTCTGGACAGAAAGTTTCACGAATCAAGGAGTACCGGCCATGCATCTGATGGCAGGCATATGACTTTGTTGGATGTTACCACATGGGATGGGGCCAGGCAGTGGCTACGTGTCTGGCTGTAACTAATTAGTTGTTTGATGGTAACTTAGTAGATAGGGTAAAATAAGGCGTTGGCTGTAGCAGGAGTCATCTTCTATATCAAGGCCTTTACTACCTGGACCCAAAAGATTCACCTCCTGGATACACAGGATTCTTTCCTAGCTCGGTGGTTGCCTATTTGTATTCTATAGTGTTGCTCGAAGGCGGGTGTAAATTAACTGTGAGTGCCCTCAATTCAGATAACTAATCAAGCCAAAATAAAATAAGTTGCCATTTTTCTCATTTATTCAAGTAGGCCAAAATGAAATACTGATAATGGTCAGGTTTGGGGTGGGAATGAGGATGGGGTGGGTATAAGGGTACTTTCAGACGTTGCTGATGGAAGTGTGAATTGGTATCATTTCCAGAGACTGCTGACAGAAGTGTGGAATTGGTGTAAATTTTCTAGTAAGCAGTTGGCCTTTATGAAATTAATATACAAAAAAACCGTATGCCAGAGACGTCACTTCAGAATTTAACCTGAGAAAAGAAGTATCTAAGTAAAAGAATGTATAGATGCCTCAGTGTTGCTTATAATTACGAATTATTGGAAATACATTAAATGATTAGCAATAGAAAATTGATCAAACAAACAACACTACTATACATTAGTACAGCAAACAACATTAGTACATGCTGGAATGGTGAAATAGTCTACTGCCATTAAAATGATACAGATAGATATTGATGAACTCAAAATTGTGTTTATGTTATATTCCAAAGTTAAAAACTCTTACTACTAATTAGTATGCAGAGTATTGCATGTTTATTAAGAAGATGTAAGAATATAGGGAGAAAACGTCTGGAAGGATATATACCAAATCAGTACTTTTAAAACATATTTTGATCATGATCCACAGTGAGAAATATGTTTTACATTTGTGATCCAGTAGATGCCTGTAGCTGAGACAATAGTTTTAGCAACAATACTACTTTTCTCTATGTAATGCGTTCTGATATATTTATTTTTTCCTTTCTTTACTATATTATTCTATCTTTCCCTCCTGTATTTTACTTTATTCCAATTCTATTCCTCTTCTCCTTTTTTCTGTTTCATTTTTTAAGATGCTGGTCATGACCCACTAAGTTGATTTCATGATTTCCTAATGGGCCACAAGCCATAGTTTGAAAAACACGGCTCTGGAATGTTAACAGTGGTGATCTCTGGCAGGTGGGATTATACTAGATAACTTTTTTTTTCTTTTTGAGAAGGGAGGTCCTTTTTGCTTTTCCATGTTACTTATGTAATACAAAGGCTAATGCAAATTTTAAATTGACAACGACTCCATTGAAAACCAAATTGATACCCTGCAACTTTTAAGGAATGTATTGATTGTATAAAATAAGATGCCTACTCTACACCATAATTATTGGGCATGCAGAGTGTTCTGGCGACCTTAAAGAACTTTACGGCAGGACAAATATATCCATTGAGGCACAGAGTTTAAATAATAGAATAACAAGACAATGAAACGTGGCCTTATCTCTTCAAACTCAAAAGGTCACCAGGCATCCCTGCTTACTGTTTTACCCCAGTGGTGTTGCATCAGTTCTCTGGGATTTACTTCTATTTCTGTTCCAGATTGCACTTTGTTATGCTCATTCCCCGCCTTAAAAGAAATAGGTATTAAATTCATCAGACTACTTTCTGGCCAGATTATCTTGGCTTCCAGCACTGTCAAACTTAGCCTCCTTTAAAGCTAAAGATGATTTTAAATAGTAAGTAGTCATTAAGAACTTAGAGCAGGAAGCAGAAGCGTTAAAGGAGGACAGGAAGAATCCCTGGCCTGAGTCAATGTACTTCCCTGTGGGCTTCCTGCTCTCAACACACAGCTGGAAATCTGTAGACCCACCTGCATCGTGGCCACGCAACCAAAGTGGGTAGCACACGAAGTGAGCTTTCGCTGGGAAAACAGTGGACAAGTGGGGCAGAGATTTCTGCAGAAGCTTCTGTTTATGTAGGGCACAAGTAAGTCTTTGGGCGTGTGTGCCAACTGCCAGGTCGGGGAGGGTGATCCATACGGTTGGGGCTGGGGAGAGGCTGGCTGACATTTGCAGAGTTGGGGCCTGAGAGATGCTTCCTGACCTTGAAAGGAATTGATAGGAAATCTGAGAAAATAACTGGGGTTGCTTTCCAAGAGGTACTAATTTAGTTACCGTTGTTTCAGACTGTGCCAAGAGTAGTCTGACAATGCTAAAAAGGTTATTGGGAGCCTGGACTTCCACTAAGGGAGAAGACTAACATTCATTCTGTCTCTGAAAGATTGTGAATAACGTGTCAAAGTTATTCATGTACTCATTTATTTATTCATTTATTATCCGATGAATTATTGAATCATGTAGTCATTTGTTCATTCATTCATTCATTCTTCCATCCATCCATATATCCACCCATCAACCGATCCATTTATGTAAGCATCCAGTTACATGGCCAGGTGCTTTGTACTGTGGGGCAAGCAGCAAGCGTGGGGGTAGGGAAGGAACTCTAAAAGGGGGAAGAGCAGTCTGTATAGTTGAGTTGCTCACAGTCTGGCAGAACAGACAGACGAGTAAATAACTAATTCCCACATAGTGTGGGCAGTGCTACCAGAGGGGCCAACGTGGCTTGATTCATGCAAAACTAAGTCTCCCCTTCTGGCCTGGAATCACGGAATGTTAGCCCGAGAGAAGCCTTAGAAAAACTGAATGGCACAATGCTTTCCAGACTTTATCCACAGAGTTCTGGGGTGGGAGAAAGAGGGGGGAGTTAGAGGAAAGCTGAAAAGATGGGGTTTAGCTTCTTTGAGAACCAGGGCAGGTCCTTTTTTTTTTTTATCTGTTTCATATATTGAGGTTCCTTGTAGAGCATCATTTGAGGAAGGGCCTTGTCTGCTTAATGATGTTTGCAAAACACTGGGCCAGTCCACCATCTTTCCTTGTGTCTCTGGTTTAGAAATTGAGGCCCAAAAGGGTGGAGTGACTAATCCAAGGTTAAAGAATTGGTTAGTTAACAATCCAGGAATAGACCTGGTCTTCTAATTTATGTGGGCATAAATAGATTACTTCAGTTAGCTTTTGCTTTGTAACAGATAACCCCCGAACTTAGTAGCTTAAAACAACCACTACTTAGGCCATAATTCTGTGAGTTGGCAATTTGGGCTAGACTCAGCTGGGAGCGTTCTTCTGGTCTCAGCTGAGCTCACTCATGTCGGTGATGAGCTGCTGATCGACTGACAAGTCACGGTAGAACAGGCCAGTCTAAGATGGCCTTCCATCCAAGGGATGGCTGGGAATTGGCTGGGGTAAGCAGGTAACTGAGTCCTAAATCTCTCATGATCAGGATTCCAGCAGGGAAATATCCATAACCTCTTGAGGCCTAGGCTTCGGGCTGGTCAAAGCAAACCACAGGACCAACTCAGACTCAGGAGGTGGAGAAAGAGGCTCTACTTCTTCACTGGAGAATTGTAAGAGTTGTGGTTACAGGAAGGGAAGAATCATTGCCCTTTTTGCTATCTACCACAAGAATACTGAGTTATTACCATGTCTTCTCTTCTTAATTTGGGCATTGGAAAAATGTGTGTTTGAAAATACTATCTAGGGCTTCCCTGGTGGCGCAGTGGTTGAGAGTCCGCCTGCCAATGCAGGGGACGCGGGTTCGTGCCCCGGTCCGGGAAGCTCCCACATGCCGCGGAGCGGCTGGGCCCGTGAGCCATGGCCGCTGAGCCTGCGCTCCGCAATGGGAGAGGCCACAACAGTGAGAGACCCGCGTACCGCAAAAAAAAAAAAAAAAAAAAAAAAGAAAGAAAATACTATCTAGTTCCAAAGCCATCTTTATAAGAAGACCATAGTCATGACTCTTTCTATATACTGTGAGGCCTCTTGCTTACCTGAGTGTTTGAGACAGGTGGTATTTACTGCTTGTAGTAAGGGCCGTTGTACCTTAAGAACATCCCTACCTTAATCCCAGTCACAGTCTTTGCATCAACAGCCCTTTCCATGGAAAGGACCCTTCAGCTCTTGGTTACTGTGATTCTCATCATTTCCATAAATATTTATTGAGTGACTCCTATGTAGCAGACACATGACTAGATATTGAGGATATAAATATGTCTAAGGTGGGCCCCTAACCTCAGGTAACTCACAGTCTGGAAGGGAAGGAGGAAGGGTAAACAGATTATTATAGTGAAATATGATGGGGAAGAGGGCTGGAAGTTGAATTTCTTTTTAGTGGTCATTGTTACCTTTGTAATTAGAAGGTGCAGCCACACGGTCATCTAAGTAGATGCAGAAGAAAACATTCAAGAAAATTCAGCACCCTTTCTTGACAAAAACATTTAACAAACTAGGAATAGAAGGAAACGTCCTCAACTTGATAAAGTACATCTATGAAAACTGACAGCAGGCATCATACTTTGTAGTGCAAAATTGAATGATTTTCCTCCTAAGATGGGACACAGGACAACACTGTCCATTCTTGCCATTTCTATTTAACGTTATACTGGAGATTCTAGCCAGAGCAATTAGGAAAGAAAAAAAAGGCATTCAGATTGGAAAGGTAGAAGTAAAAGTATGTCTATTTACAGATGACATGATCTTGTATAAAGAAATTCTTAAGGAATCCATACACACACACACACACACAACCATTACAACCAATAAATGAATTTAGCAAGCTTTGAGGGTACGAGATCAATATACAAAAATCAGTTGTATTCTATACATCAGCAAGGACCAATTAGACAAGGACAAGAAATTAAGAGAACAACTCCTTTTACATAGCATCAAAAAGAATAAGATACTTAGGAATAAATTTTACAAAAGTACAAGACTTGTACACTAAAAAGTATGAAACATCATGAAAGAAAATTAAGGAAGACCTGAATAAATGAAAAGACATTCCATGTTAATGGATCAGAAGACTTAATACTATTAAGATGGCAGTATTCCCCGACTGATATACCGATTGGTTTCAATCCATATTAAAATCGCAGCTGATTTTTTTTGCAGAAATTGATAAGTTGATTCTAAAATTCATATGGAAATGCAAGGTACCCAACATAGCCAAAACAATGTTGAAAAAGAACAAAGTTGGAGGACTCACACTTTCCAGTTTCCAAATTTATAACAAAACAACAGTAATCAAGACAGTGTGGTAGTGGTGTAAGGGTAGACCTATAGATGAATGGAATAGAATCAAGAGTCCAGAAATAAATCCTTACCTTTATGGTCATAAGATTTTTGACAAGGGTGTTAAGATAATTCAGTGTGGGAAACAATCATCTTTATAACAGATGGCTCTGGGACAGCTGAATATCCGTATGCAAAATAAGTTGAACCCCTCCCTCCCCCACGTTATTACAACGGAAATTAACTCAGAATGGATCACAGACTTAAAGTTAAGAGTTAAAACTGTAAAACTCTTAGAAGAAAACATAGGAGTAAATCTTCATGACCTTGGATTAGGCAGTGATTTCTTAGATATGACACTAGTAGCAGAAGTGATAAAAGAAAAAAATTAGATAAATAGCACTTCATCGAAATTAAAAACTTTGGCTCTCAAGGGACACCGTCAAAAACTGAAGAGTCATCCCACAGAATGGGAGAAAATATTTGCAAATCACATATCTGAGAAGGGACTTTGTATTAGTTTCCTAGGGCTGCTGTAACTACCTACCACAAACTAGGTGGATTAAGACAACAGAAATTTATTCTTTCACAGTTTATGAAGCTAGAAGCCCAGAATCATGGTGTCAGCAGGGCTGTACTCACTCTGAAGGCTCTAAGAATGAATCCTTGTTTGCCTCTGTCCTGGCTTCCGGTGGTTGTCAGCAATACTTGGTGTTCCCTGGCTTGTAGACACATGATTCCGTTCTGTCTCCCTCTTCACGTGGCACTCTCCTCTCTGTGTGTCTCAGTGTCCCTGTGTCTTCATATGACCTTCTTATATACCAGTCATTGGAGTTAGGGCTAACCCTAATCCAGTATGACCTCATCTTTACTTGATTCCATCTGCAAAGAATGTATTTCACTTTCATCGGTACCGGGGGTTAGGACTTCAACATATTTGCGGGGGGGGGGGGCCAGCACAATTCAACCCACAACAGACTTGTATCTAGAATTATAAAACAATCTTAAAACTCAACAGAAAAAGACAATTTAATTTTTAAAAGGGGTAAAGGATTTGAATAGACATTTCTCCAAAGAAGACATAAAAGTCGGCATAAGCACACGGAAAGATGCTTGATACCGATCAAAACCACGAGGTGTCATTTCATACCCATTAGGATGGCTAAACTAAAAAAGACAATAATGTGTTGATGAGGATGTGGGAAATTGGAACCCTTACACATTGCTGGTGGGAAGGTTCAATAGTGTAGTAGCTTTGGAGAACAGTTTTGGCAGATCCTGAAGATGTTAGACATAATTACCTTATGACCCAGCAATGCTCCTCCTACGTGTGAATATACCCAAGAGAACTGAAAACATATGTTCAAACAAAAACACGTATATGAATGATCATTGCAGTATTATTTGTAGTAGTCAAAAGGTCAAAATAGCCCAAATGTTCATCAACTGATAAATGGATAAAGAAAATGTGGTATATCCATGCAACGGATTATTGTTTGGCAGTAAAGGTGGTAAAAGATAATACAAATGATTGACACATGCTACAACATGGATAAACCATGGATAAACCTTGAACACGGTTACGTTAAGTGAAAGAAGCCGGTCATACAAGAATACGCACTGTATGGTCCCGATGATATGAAACGTCCAGAACAGGCGAATTTATTGAGACATAAAGCAGGTCAGTGGTTGCCTAGTGCTGGGGGATGGAGAGAATAGAAAGTGACTGCTCGTGAGTTTAGGGTTTCTCTTAGGGGTGGTGAAAATGGTCTAAAATTAGATAGCGGTGGTGCTTTCGGAACTCTGTGAATATGCTCAAAACCATTGAATTGTACATTTTAAAGGGTGAATTTTGTTGTGTGTAAATTATATCTCAATAAAGCTGTTAAAATCACTGACATAGAAAACGACCTAGCAGCATCATACCCTATCACTTATATGTGGAACCTTTAAAAAAAAAATGGTACGAATGAACTTGTATACAAAATGGAAACAAACTCACAGACATAGAAAACAAACTTACGGTTACCAAAGGGGATAGTGGGGGGGGGGAGGATAAATTAGGAGTTTGGAGTTAGCAGATACAAACTACTATATATAAAATAAACAAATAGGTCCTACTGTAGAGCACATCCTATAATAAATGATAATGGAAAAGAATAAGAAAAAGAGACATATATATTATATAATGGATAACGGACTCACTTTGCTGGGCACCTGAAACTAACAACATTGTAAACCAACTATACCTCAATTTTTTTTTTTTAAAAAAAGGTGCAGTTCTTTGTGAGGGGAAGCGGATGTTAGGAAACTTGAGGAAAGTGGTAACAATTTGGAATCCTCACTCAAAAGAATGGGGGAAAGAGCTGTGTGAGTTACGCTAGGTCAGCTACAGCAACCAGCCGCCCCCAGCTTTCAGTGGCAGAGCACAGGAAAGTTGCTTTCAGGCAGTTGTCTGATCCTAGCCAGGTCACCATCCTTGGTGGGTACTCTTCTCCAAGCGGCGCCTCAGGGACCTAGGTTCTTTCCATCTTTTGTCTCTGCCCTCGTTGAGAACTCGGGCGCCCTCTTCTTTCAGCGGCTGGCTGGGGAAAGGAGAGTGGAGGGTTGAGAATTTTGTGATCTAGGCCTGGCGGAGGAGCTGGAAGTTCTCTTCCACTCACAGTGCACTGGCCGGAACTGGGTCTCATGACCACACCTCCCTGCGGGGGAGATTGGCGCATACCATCTGCTCGTGTGTCCGAGAAGAAAAAGGAAACAGGTGTGCTGACCAGCTAGCCAGCCTCTGTCACAAGGGCTGACCAAGGGCAAGGAGAAATGCGGCAGGCTCAGAGCCCAGCTGGAGGTGGCATGGGTTGTGGTCACCAGTGAGAGCAGGCCTGCCTCGTCCCCCCCACCCCCCACCCCCCGCTCTTCTTGGTGGTACAGTCCCAGGTCGAAAGTACTGCTACAGGGCACATTCCTGCTGGTGCTTGTAGCCCGGCTTCCATTGGTAACGCCTGGGGAAGGATGTAAAGACCAGGGCAACCTGGAACATTTTAGCATCTCACCAATGGAATGACAAAGCCACATTGTCGGTCAGAGGGGAGCAAGAGATGAATGTGGGAAATAAACCGCAGTTTCTTTGCACTTGGACATGGGATGAATAAAAATAAGAATCTGTCCCCTTTTAAGATTGTGCTTTAAATAGAAATCTGCCCCAGGCCCTTCGTGATCTTTTTCTTCTTGGCTTGCTCGGAGTGTCCTTCACTCCCAGCCACATCTGCTCCTTTGTGGCCGAGGGACTTGAGCTCTGCTTGGGAACCAGGTCGCCTGAGTGGATCCCTCCGATGGAAGCTCCCTCCTCCAAGTACCTTACGTTTTCAGGGCTGCCATGACAGACCGGCTATTTTAGTGACATTTCTGTAGTGATTGTCCCTGCCCTTCTAGATAAGTGCTGCCTGTCTTTCTGACAGCCTGTTTGTTTGTGTCTAGCTGCTAAGGCCATAGTGAAAGTCACCTTTACTGGCCTGTCCTTGTTTTCAGTGGCACTTGTCTCTTGGTGTAATGCTGGATGTTTAACGAGCTTTGTTTATGGAGAGTGTAAGATGGGATAGGACTGCCTCTTCTTGTGTGGCATCAGCCCCCGTGGGCTTTGCTGAAAGGCATGCTGGGACCTTGAGGACAGGCTGGCAGGAAGAGGGGAAGGGGGAGCACCAGGGCCAGGGAGAGTGATTCTGCTGAGATTGGGCCCTTAGAGAAGACGGCCAACTGTCCAAATCACAATGGCCGAGGTTTGGGGTCATGGTGGGTGGGGTCTGGGCTGACGTCAGTGCCCAAGGGTCTGGTGCATGGAAGAGGTTTCCGGTTGGTCACTGTGTTTGCCTGTCTTGTCCCCCCCTAATCCGTTGTCTATACTCCTGCAGAGTGCAAGGCACAAATCCGGTCACATCACTCCCCGGTTCACATTCTTCCATGGCTTCTTATGGCTCTTCCTGGTAGCAACTAAATGAATTGGTTTTCGAGATCATATGAGTCTGTTCCCAGCCTCTCTCCAGCCTCATCTGTCTCCCTAGACTCATCGCTTTGGTCCCGGTTCTAAGATTGCTCAGGATCCTCTTACGTGGAGAGCTCTCTAGCTCCTCCAGCTTCACCTGGTCCTGGCCTTTGTGCCCCCTTCTCCTAGTTGCCTTGTTGACTAACTCCTTCACTGAGCCAGCAGCCACTGCACTGTGTCTCCCTCTCCCCGCCAGGTATCTCGCTCTGTTGTAATTTCCTGTTTGTTTTTGTGCACCTCCACGAAACCGAAAACTTTGTAGGCTCAGGGACCGTGTCTCATTCCCCATCATACTCCCAAGTGTTTTAGTCAGGGTGGACTAATTTCTGTAACACAGACCCCCAGACATCTAAGTGACTAATTTCTTGCCCACGTGACAATTCATTGTGGGTGTTCAGTAGATGGCCTGCCACACAGTTACTCAGAAATCTAGGCCCCTTTCTTGTTGTAGCTCTCTCATCCCCTAGGGCTGTTCTCTTTTTCCAAGTCCACCTCTGACAGGCAAATGGGAGAAGGGACAATGGAGATCATATGAGTGTTCTTATGGGTCATGCTCGGAAGTTATTCAATTGGCCAGAACTCAGTCACGTGACCACATATAATTGCAGGGGATGCTGGGAAATGGCATCCAGCAGTGAGCAGGCTGGGTGAGCAAGTAGCTGGTCTCTGACACCCCAGTGCTTGCCTCGCGCATGGTGGGAACTGAGTAAATCTTTGTTGAATTTGTTGAACGGGTGAACGTTGTATGCTAGGCTCCATCTTGATTCTTAGGTGATTTAATTTACTCATCAGGAGGGACATGTGATAACAGGTCACAGAGAAAGAGCCCAGTGGATTCCAGGGGCCCGAGCCCTGTGGAAGTGTTACAGACAGTGGCAGAGGGAAGGACAGTGTAGTCTGGGAATCTGGCACCTAGACAGCGAGGTGCTACCCTTCCAAGTCCTCCAGGGGGACAGATTTTTATTAATACTAAAAGTTATTTTCTCAGAGGGGACAAAAGAGATAACAGAGAGGAGGAGTGAGGACTGCTTCTTTAATTTTGTAGAAGGTAATGGTGTCAGCTTTTTTCACACGTTGCTGCTAGGTGTATATGGAGGAAGAGCGTGGCATGCCCGTGCATGTGCCCGGCTGCCTCTCTCTCTCCTGCCCGGGGGGGAGCAGGTGTGTAACACATGTGACGTGGCCATTCTCTCTTGCACGGTCAGAACATCCCTGAGGCCATGCTCCCTTCTGATTGAAGTGTCCACCTGGGCTTCTCCTACGACCCAGCCCCCCTATGGGTGCAAAACCTCATTCCTCACACAGATAGGAAGATGCAAGAGAACCACGTGGTGATAGCTAACGGCGACCAACAATTTAGTTTGCAAATTAACCTCCAAAGACTCACCTTCTGGATGGGCTGGGATATAATAACTCCTTGCCCGTGGGTGGCTCTAGAATCTTCCAAAGCACTTTCTCACACCTTATCTCATTTCACCCTCATCACGACATGGTGAGGTCAGAAAAGCCAGGGGTGATTATGTCTACTTTACAGATGAGCAAACCGAGGCTCACATACCTCAGCTGACTTTCTCAAGCCCATGGGGCTGCTCTTCCACACTGGCCATCTCCACCTCGGGCCCCATTGCTCAAATCTGCAAACTGTGTTCCAGAAGATTCCCTCAGAGCTTGCGATTCGGGAGACTGGAAAGTATGTCTGATGGCCGACCTTCCCTCTCAGCACTGCCCGTGTATTTTCCTGTCTAAACAAGCGGGTCTGCAAGAAGCTACCACACGATCCTCCCCGGTGTTTAGATCCTGTGTGCTGTGGCTTGTGACCTCCCTCCGAGTGCTGGCAGAGAAAACCAAAGACGGCTAAAACCATTTCCTAGTTGCCGCGCCCCACGTCCCAGTTAATTAAAACAGGGGCTAGGTGGGGTTGTACCTTGGGACTCTTTCTTATTAAAACAAAACCAGACCAAATGCCCAGAGCTGGATGTTTCCATAACTGTCCACGTGCGCGCTTGCTGGCAAGCACGAGTGTCGTATTCCCAGGACTCTTTAGCACTCTCTCCCGACCTCACTCAGACGGAAAGCCGACATTAACCTTGCTATCCTATCTAATTAACGGTGAAGGCTGTAGTTTGCGCAAGTCTGTCATAATCTGGTTTCTGGGTTTTGCCGGCACAGAGGAGGAGGGAAATGCTGAAGGCTGGCTATAATGTGGGAGGATGCAAGAAGGGGCAGAGGGGGTCAGGATGAGTTCCTTACCCCACGGAACCTAAAGCAGAATTTCTACCATCAGAATCCTCACAGCGCAAAGAAGGTATCCTGGTGGAGGAAAGGATGGCTAATGTCAGTTCCGAAACCTCCCTCCCTCCGTCCCACTGGCTCAGGTATACCTGGGAAACTCCCATCTTCTGGCATGGTCTCGCATGCATTGTTTTCTCAGAGGCAGAGCATGACCGCCGTCTAATAGAATCTATGTTGGTATCTGTCTCAGCAAATCCCTTTCCATGTTAAAAGATTAATGTGGTAAATCCAGAGTTAGCGGGAGATTGTGATGTTTCCTCTTCTGCCATCAGAGACTTGTTTATTACCACTGTTTTCTGTTTTCCTTTTCTGCTCTCCCCTCACATCCCGATAAACCATATTTTGAAGCCGTCCTCCAGTTTCTCACTTTTCCTAATAGTAATAAAAAGCCCAAACAATTTGGATGGCATCTGTGCTTCGTCTAACAGAGAAGTTACAGGTCTATATGATCTGGCCTAAGGTCCCTTGTGTGAGGTTGACATGAAGAAGTAATGCTTGGTCCGTAGAATTTGAGGAAAGGCTCTGAATAGCAGGCTGTCTCTGAGGAACACTGATACTGCTTTTCGGAGGGATTATTTTGCCACTGTTCAGGTAGGAATTCAAACCTGCTTCTGTCACTCTTCCTGACAGCCTCGTGGTGTGCTTACTTCAGATACTGTGCTATGTGCTACGCAATGACCACTTGCTTTGAATTGTACATTAAGACATGTTAGCATAGAAGCTTCTCTGCGAGCCGAACATTTGCCTGATGGCGCTGAGGATGAGGCTGTGACTAGTTCATCTTTTGCGAGCACCTGCTGTTCACAGGGCACCATACTGGTCAGACTCCTTCCTTTTGAGATATTCCAGGGTAAGTCAGCCAGTCCGAGACCAGCTCAGGGAGAAGATGGTGAGATTCTGAAGACCATGTGGTGAGAAGGCCATGGGGTGTTTGTCCCCCAACCTACCCACTGGTTATTGATTCTGCTCATGGTTGGGCGGTATGTACACTTCTCTGAAGAACAATGAGTTGATCAATAATTGTGTATTACGTGGTTCAACTCCCAGCACGATGTTTAATAGCACGTGGTAGGTGCTCAGCAAGTGTCTGTGGGGTTGAAGTACAGTAATATGTTTGCTCAGTGTATTTCCCATTAGATTTTGAGTTCTTTGGCATCAGGGCCCATGTATCATTGACATTTGTGTCCCCTGCTCCACGCCCAGTGCCTGACACATAATGAATATTTATTGTGCTTCCACAGAACACCTATCTGTCTGTTAGGGATTGTTCAAATCCCCCCTTCCTTATGATGAGCCCTTTTTCATCCTAGTGTCTTAGTCCTGAGAGAAATTCCTTTCATGTGATCACCAACTCATCTCATCGTATGCCCATATGACTAGTCCCAATGTGTATTAGTCAGATCAGGCTGACATAACAAAGCACCACAGACTGGGTGGCCTAAACGACAGAAATTTATTTCTCATAGTAATGGAGGCTGGAAGTCCAAGGTCGAGGTCCTGGTCTATTCAGTTTCTGGTGAGAACTCTCTTCCTGGCTTGCAGGTGGCCCCATCCTCACTGTATCCTCACATGGTGGAGAGAGAGAAAGAGCTCTCTGGTGTCTCTTCTCATAAAGACACTAATTCTGTTGGATCAGGGCCCCATTCTTATGACCTTATTTAACTTCAGTTACCTCCTTGGAGGCCCCATCTCCAAACGGAGTCACACTGGGAGATTAGGACTTCAAAATACGAATTTGGGGTGGGCACAAGCATTCAGTTGATAACACAATGTACTTGTTGCCTAATGTAACATCTGGAATTTCCTGGTCAAGAAAAGGGTGATGAAAAATCAACGCAGTACTAGACCGTTCCTGTAAATAAGCATAGTACCATGCATGAGATGTCTGAAAGGAGTCAGGTAGGAGCACTTAATGAAAGTCTGTGGTTGATTGAACCTAATTTTCCCATGCCCTTGTCTTTTCCTTTCATTATGAATTTTCTTTTGAATCCACGGGAATTTTCCTGAACATGTCTATTGCAGAAAGATACTCACGTTTTGAAGACAGGGCAGCAGTAGTCAAAGGAAGTGGAATAGGAAAGTCAGGATAAGCTGGGTTATGCTGTGATGATAAACATCCCCCAAATCCCAGCGGCTCACTGTAACAAAAGTTTGTTTCTCCTTCCCACTCCGTGCCTAAGGTGTGTCAACAGGGGTGCTCTGCTAGTTGTAATTGTTCTGGGATCCAGGCTGACGGAGGTTCCATTTTGACACATGTGTCACAAAGGGGAACGTAGTAAATGGCATACTGCCTCTTTAAGGTTTCCCCTTCATGCTTATCCTTGATTGGCTAAAGTAAGCCACATGGCCACATCTAACCGCAAAGAGACTGATGAAATGAAGGAGGAAAGGTAGAGTGTTTGGTGCTTCAAAAAGGCTTTATCCTTATGGGGTAATAATAAGGCTTAGGTAAATGTGGGTAGAACTTGAGCAGAATTTGTGGCACAAATGAGAAGTTTTAAAATTCTTTAAAAAAAATCTGTTTGCAAAAGAGCTCTCACAGCTAGGATTTCTTGCCTAGCTGAGCGTTTCTGTGCCTGGAATGAGATCCAGAGAATGAAACCATTTTTCATTGAGATCATGAGAGTTGCCTTTCAAGTGTCCATAGAGTATAAATAACAATAGCCTCAAAGAAACAATTAAAAGCTCTCCAGGTGGCTTATCTCAGATCCACTGAGAAATGAAAACCCCCAAACATGCCAAAACATTAAAAAAAAATGGCCATGTCTGAGGGTGGTCTCCTTGTAATGATAAAGCTTTCTCCCCATCCTTCCTGAAAGTGATACCAGTGTGATGTTAGCAGAGTATCGCTGTCTGGAAGGGGACGGCTGAATCTGGTGGGATTACGTTTGAGCTGCATAAACACAGGTTGAATTAAGCGTGGTGAGTTGATGATGGGGAGCGGAGAAAGAGTCAAGACCTTCCGTTGAGATAATAACTAGTTCATTATCTACCCAGATAAAGGTCGTACAGGCTTTCAGCAACAGCATGGAAAGGAGACTAGACTGACCTTTCTGACAGCAACTCTCTGCTCCATTTTTGTAAAAAACAGACCTTAGAACACCAGTGAGTAAGGAAATTATTGTTCCTTCTGACACCATTCCTTCCCCTTCCCTAGCCTGCCCAGTACACAGGCCTTTCACGCCCATTGATTTTGGAGTGGCTGCCTTTGTTTAAACTACTTATAATGGAAAATTCCTGGAAAATTCTCAAATAAGCCCACGAATAAATGTTATTAGATTACATCCCCCGCATTTTTTGGGGTTTTTTTTTGCGGTACGCGGGCCTCTCACTGTTGCGGCCTCTCCCGTTGCGGAGCACAGGCTCCGGACGCGCAGGCTCAGCGGCCATGGCTCACGGGCCCAGCCGCTCCGCCGCATGTGGGAGCTTCCCAGACCGCGGCACGAACCCGTGTCCCCTGCATCGGCAGGCGGACTCTCAACCACTGCGCCACCAGGGAAGCCCCATCTCCCGCATTTTTACACACTCTTTCCCACCTCTTCCTCACTCCTCAATTTTGTCTTCACATCAAAAGGCAAAAATGCTGTCACTTAGTCAAAGGAAACTTCTGCCTCTTGTCCTGAATCTTCCAATCGTCCTTCAAAGGGCCCGTTATGGATCGTTGGAAGGAGCCGGCCTGCCGTATTGTCTTTGTGTGGAACTTAGCAAGCGTTGTGGTGTGGATGGGGTACTTGCGCTCGGAACGAGAAATGATAGTTCCGAGGGGCTTTCGAGACATTCAGGATATGTTAGCACCTAAGTTAAGCAACAGCAGCTTAAACTTTTCCCGGGAGATGGTGCTTTTGGCTAAGTGTCATAAAAGTGTTACCCCAAAGCCAAAGATTCCGATGAGGTTTCAAGTGAATGATTTTTCCCTTATTCATTTTGCATAATCGTTTTAATACGCAGTCATTTTAATATGTTCTGTAACGGACTGGCAAACCCTGGGCAATATATTTTCTTTCCACTACCTTAGAAACCTTGTCAGTAGAATGAAGCCTAGTAATACAGATTTCTTACGTGACAATCATTTTTCTTTGTGAGAGGAGTTGCTTCAGTAAGAGGAATGGCCTGTGTTGAATGTCAGATCATAACGAGGCCTCCTGGCTCCAATAAATTACATTTGCTCTAGGTTGACTATCTATGGAATGAGGTCATGTACCCTTGATCCAAATCATGAATGTGACAGTCTGCATCTACGTACAGAATAACCCAATCATTGCTACCCTACAAAATTTCATCACCGTCTCTGTCATCTGTAGGGCATGGGTTTGACGGAGGATGACAGGAATGATGTGTATTATGCTCAGCCCTTAGCCTCAGACAGTCAAAGCCTTACATTTAGATTTTTCCAAAAAGATAATTTCATATCACCTAGGGATAATTAATGGGTTCCGTGTGAGAAATGAAATCAGAATTGTTAAATTTAGAAATAGAGGGGAAAATGGAATATTCCTTGAAATAGATTCAGATAGTATAGAATAAGTCGTGACCAGATTCTGTAACCGTTTCCTCTCCCTGGCTGCCTGCCCCATGTTTATATTCTCCCCACATGCACTTTTAAACACACAACACGAGAAAAAAGAACGTGAGCGATAAGAACGAGTAATTTTGGGGGGAAATAGGATCATCTCATCTGGTAAGGGGTAAGTGGATGTTATACCCAGGAAAGAGTTGTGTGAGAAATGTATTTCACAGTGGTATTAGAATTACACGTAGCTTCATACTTTTTGGTGACAGGGGGTTTCAGTTGGCTGTTCAGCGGTCCCTGATTGTTATACACCTTCCTGAATTTTGCACTGAGATAGAATGAAATGAAAGTGAACGATAGTAAATGTAGTTATGGAGTTGTGTGCGTCTGTCCATATGAAATAATAGGAAAAATCCTGTGCACGTATGAAGCTCTTGAAACACATTTGAGTAATATTTGTGTAGCTCTGTTTCAATGATATTTATACGCTTAAGTAATGTATTTAGAGTACATATTATATGTTAGAGTAATATATATCTGTTATAGCATCATATCAAGAACATAGCTCAAAAACATTTCCAAAGAAATTAAGGTTCAAAATAAAGGTAGTAATTATACTAAGTCTCAAAAGTTTCTCTTATCCGAATTCTTAGCCCGTCATGATACTTAACAACAGCTTCCGGTAATTTGGGAAACAAAAGAGTTTAGAGCTTGTTGAATCAGACCTGAACAATGAGTACAGGCTGATTTATGTCTGAGCGAGAAGGTATTCGTTGTCTTCGTCAGGAATTGGCAAACTTTCTCTGTAAAGATTTAGATAGTAAATTTTTTAAGTTTGCAGGCTATACAGTCTCCGTTGCAACTTCTCAACTTTGTCATTGTAACTCGAGAGCAGCCATAGACAATATGTGAGTGAGTGAGCACGGCTGTGTCCCAATAAAACTTTATTTATAAAAACAGATGATGGGCCAGTTTGGCTGGGGGCCTGAAGTTTGTCAGTCCCCGATGTTTAACTAGGAAGCTTTTTAAGTGTAGCCTAATGGAAAAGCAATGTATAGATAGCACCTAGTTGAATTTGAGAATGCTTGTATATTAGTGCGTGCATGTGCACCCAAATGTGTGTGTGTGAGTGATGCACACACACAAGAACACACAAGAATAAGATGGAGTATCTAGAGGCCTTTTTAAGATCAGTCTAGAAGAATTCCTGTATATGTAATTTTGTCTTACAGCAAATAAACACGCCCCATTTTCTAAATAAATATTCTGATTCTCTCTGGGATTGTGGCTACCTTATCCATCTAAAGTTCATGCCGTGTTGTCATTGCTGTCTTTTCTCCTCTCAAGTTCATTGCTTCATGATCGTAGGGGCTGCTTAATTAATACTCTTTAGTGGTGATGGTGTTATTCACATGGGCTTTTTTTTTTTTTTTAATGTGGGCTATGCAAGTCGCCTTTGTTATGAGTCATTCTCTATCGATGTCATTATACAGTTTTCGAGGAGGCATTAATTGAAACGAAAGCACAGGTTTGGTCAGATCAGTCTTTTCAGACTCTCTTCAAAATACTTTTCTTCCTTCCCAGAAAAAACAACAACAACAACAAAAAAAACTGTAGTCATTTGCCCAGAAATGGGAGAGGACAGTGCTTTCCTACGCGATCAGTCTGTTTGCTTTGAGAAGTGGATTTACTGGGATGATAAAGCTGGCTTGCACTACCAGCTCACCTGTTTGTCCTCAGGGGAACTATCACTCTTTATTAATCCTTTTACACTGGAAACGTTGAAATGATAGACAGTTTCAAAAGTTGGACTAAAAAAAGCTGGTAAGCATTGAAAAAAAATGTCTCTTCTACTTCGGATACGTGCTGGGTCAGCATCCGGGAGCGTCTCCTTACGAGAGACAGCCAGTCAGATGTGCTGTGCCTTTTTATAGCTGGGTCTGCCTTGTATTTGTGAAGCTCTGTCTTTAAAGAGATTCAGGCAGCGGGTCTTACTTTCTAACTCTTGGACTAAACATCTTTCTTTCTTTTTTTTTTTTGCCAAAGAAATAACTGATTTGTTTTCCTAAATGGGAAGAATTTCAGTTAAAAGGCTGATTTTCACTCACGAAATGACAGGGCAGACAAGTTTAGAAGTTCAAACAAGAAATGCAGATATCATTTACATTTTATTTCTAGGAAATGACCTTTTATTTTCCTAAAGAGTTTTCTTGAGATCCCCTCCCTAGAAGAAGGGGTATTCTGCCCCCCTCCCCACCTTCAGCCATAACGGATACCATCTGAGTTTTCTAAGGCAGCACAAAGCACACACAAATGGTCAAAAAAAAAAAAATGAAAAGAAGAGAAGAGTTAATGTAGACCTTTTTGAGGCACCCCTCAAAAAAACCGTCAAAAGGCATATGGAAACAGAATAACCCCTTCATCATGGGAGGGAGCTCATTTTAGCAAAATCTAAATGAAATCCAGTTAGACACTTCTTAACATGGGCAAGCCTGAGGAAACATTCTTGTAATTTTTTTTATTGATCTCATTTCCTTTTGACGCACCTCACATCTCCACCGAAAGCCTGGAAAGCCACACCAAATGACATTGGCTCATCCTTTTTTATTATTAATTTTTATTGGAGTATAATTGCTTTACAGTGCTGTGTTAGTTTCTCCTGTACAGCAAAATGAATCAGCTATATGTATACATATATGCCCTCTTATTTGTTTTCTTAAAAAATTAATTATATTATTATTATTTTTTTTTGCGGTATGCGGGCCCCTCACTGTTGTGGCCTCTCCCGCTGCGGAGCACAGGCTCTGGACGCGCAGGCTCAGCGGCCATGGCTCACGGGCCCAGCCGCTCCGCGGCATGTGGGATCTTCCCGGACCGGGGCACGAATCTGTGTCCCCTGCATCGGCAGGCGGACTCTGAACCGCTGCACCACCGGGGAAGCCCCTAATTATATTATTTATTTTTGGCTACGTAGGGTCTTCGTTGCTGTGCACAGGCTTTCTCTAGCTGCGGTGAGCGGCGGCTACTCTTCGTTGCGGTGCACGGGCTTCTCATTGCGGTGGCTTCTCTTGTTGTGGAGCTCGGGCTCTAGGTGCGTGGGCTCAGTAGTTGTGGCGCACGGGCTTAGTTGCTCCGCGGCATGTGGGATCTTCCCAGACCAGGGATCGAACCCATGTCCCCTGCATTGGCAGGCGGATTCTCAACCACTGTGCCACCAGGGAAGTCCATCCTGTCTTATTTGGATTTCCTTCCCATTTAGGTCACCACAGTGCCTTAAGTAGAGTTCCTTGTGCTATACAGTAGGTTCTCATTTGTTACCTGTTTTATACATAGTATCAATATGTATTGATATGTATGTGTGTCAATCCCAGTCTCCCGATTCCTCCCGCCCCCTCCGTTTCCCGCCTCCTTTTTAAATGTTAGCACCCCTTGGGGCCCGGGCTACTACTTCTGGGCATTTTCTCCACCAGCTTTTATTAGGGGGCACTGGCGCAGACAGTGTCCAGATGAGAATTTGTTTTCCCTTCCTTCCTTCTGTGGCAAACCACCCACGTTCTCGTCACCTTAGTCTGCTTCTTTGTAAAATGAGCTAATCCTTCGCATAAGGCGGCAGCAGGCAAAGGCGTAAAAGTCACCTGAGGGGGGGAAGGAGAGAAATGAATCCGTGTGGCTCTGGGTGCAGTGGTGCCTCTGTAGATCCCCTCAGCACGTGCAGTTACGGATGTTAGTGTGACAGTTCGGTCCTTTCATCATTGGCAGTGGTGTGCTTTCCTGTGCTATCTGTTCTTAAAAATACGTGCGCTTTCAAGTTTTTCATTTCATAACGTTTTCTCCCCTCGGTGAAATAATTGGGTAATATGTGGAAAAGGGCGCCTCTTCTTAGCAGGGCCTGTTGGCTCCAAGAGGTTGCTAGCTGTGTGGTCATTAGCAGCAGCAAGGAAATAGCATCCTTGCCGCTTTTGCGAACGGGATCCACCGGGACCCGAGAGGTGGGCGACTGACGGAGCGGCCGGGGCCTCAGCAGTTTTAGCAGAAGGGGAAAAGGGAAATAAGGACTTGTCTAGCCTCTGATGTTTCCGTGCATCCACTCTGCAAAGCAGGTGAGGATAATGAATTCCCCTTTAAGATGGGCAACACAGAGGGAAAGACAGACAGATGTACACACGCACACTGAGGCTGAACAACGAGATGAGAGATTCAGGGTGGAGCAGCAGGGCCCTCAGTCATGGGTCTTTGGAGTCATCTTTAATCTTTGTCCTTCCAGGAAAGGGGGGTAGAAAGGCAGACGAGAAAATGGTGAATATTACTCAGCTGTAAAAAAGAATGAAATATTGCCATTTGCAGCAACATGGCTGGACCTAGAGATGATTATGCTTAGTGAAGTAAGCCAGACAGAGAAAGACAAATATCATATAATATCACTTATATGTGGAATCTAAAGAAATGGTATGAAAGAACTTATTTACAAAACAGAAATAGATTCACAGGCATAGAAAACAAACTTACGGTTACCAAAGGGGAAAGAGGGAGGAGGGATAAATTAGGAGTTTGGGATTAACAGATACAAACTACTATATATAAAATAGATAATCAACAAGGACCTAGTGTATAGCACAGGGAACTCTACTCAGTATCTTGTAATAACCTCTAACGAAAAAGAATCTGAGAAAGAATATTTATATATATGTATATACATGTATAAGTGAATCACTTGCTGTACACCTGAAACTAACAGAGCATTGTAAATTAACTATACTTCGGTTAGAGAAATGGTTATTAAAAAAGAAAAAGAAATCGGCACAGCAGCAGTTCTCTGTTGCCCTTGGCAACACTGCAGGAGGTCGGTGGGGGGGGGGGACGACTGGCGTCTTGGGAGCAGGCCTGCCCTGCCCTGGGGAGGTCACGGGACATCACAGAGGGGTGGACACCTCTCTGGGGAGGGCTAAGCAGTGTGGTGATCACGAGACTGCGCTGGCAACAAGCAAAACTTCCTTGCTGGACACTGCGGCTCTACCTGGTTCCTTCTAGCACCTTCTGAACATGGTCCCTGGGGCAGTCTATAGTCCCCTTATGGACCCTGTAGGACTCCCCCCCCACCCCGCCCCAGTTCAGTGTATCAATTCATCAAAGTAAAATCTGGCCAAGAATAAGAGTGGGGAATGAAACAATCCCCCAGACTCCTCTCTCCTCCCCCTTCCTGAGTCTCCATGGTGTCGGATGGCTGGTTGCAACCATTTACTTCTGATTGAGCGCTCTGATTTCTTTAGTCTCTTATCTCCTCCTCCCCCACCCCATTCACCCCGGTCCCCTCTGCTCTCCTCTCCCCACAGCGTTGGTAAGAAAGAGGCAGCCTTGAATTCAAACATAATTGCTCGGTAGGGGGGACTTCCTTGAAAAAACCTCAAATTTTTGGGCTGTAACAGTGGAAATCTGTTTGAACCCTTGAACTTCCTTTATTGTTGAAATGACCACCTACAGAAACATGCTGGGGGAAAGTAGCAGAAGCACAGTGGTCCCTTTTATGGGAAAAACAGTAGCTGGAATTATTTCACTTTTGCAAGAATTCTATAATGAGGAGGCATTTCTGAAGGGGAGTGTGGAGCAAACATTCCACAAGTTGGAGATGTCTGGGCTGCGATCGGGATATTGTAATAATCGATGCTTCTGGGGCTTGGGAACAAGAGTCTTCATTCTTTTTTGACCACGAGTACAAAAGCTGGTAACTGTGGCATTTCTGTCTACTTTTGTTGCCATTTGCAGGGCTCTGCTCGGGATACTGGGAATTTTCAGACACACAGCAACAGTAGGGAGGAGAAGGGTTTTTGCCTCTTATGAAGTATAATTGGCACGCTATGACTGTCCTGTAGTTTCCAGCGAACAGATTGCGTGAACTCTCTCTTCGGTTCACCCAGGCACTAGGATATCTTCCATTTATGGAGGCCCTTTCACTGGGTGTGTTGGGGAGGGCTCGTGGGTGGACACACACTGATAAATCTGGGAAGATGTTGCTTTATGTCTCTCTCCCCCTTCATCCTCCTCCAACTCACCTCCAGTGTTGTCATTTTTTTTTTTTTAATCTTTGGGCGCACTGTGCAGCATGCCGGATTACGGGATCTTAGTTCCCTGACCAGGGGTCGAACCCGTGCCCCCTGCGTTGGAAGCATGGAGTCTCAACCACTGGACCACCAGGGAAGTCTCCAATGTTATCATCTTAAAACAGAAAGAGCCTGTCATTTCTCTGCTTAAGAAACGCCTATAGCCCCCACCTTTAAAGATAAAGGTGAGACTCCTTAGCAGGGCATAGGTCTGCCTCCAGCCCACTTTTTTAGCTCATGCCTTTGAGCTCTGCCACGTCCCCGGAGCTCCAACCCGCACACACAGTGTGTATCCCTGCACCCGCCATGTCTGTTTCACTTCCCTGCCTAGGCTGTTCCCACTGCTTCCATGCCCTTTGTTCTCCTGTTCACTGGAAACAACTCCTACTCAGACTTCAAGCCCCAAGCCAAACGTCACTTCCTCCCTGAAGTCTTCCCTAATTTCAGCATCTGTTCTCTCCCTCCATTTTGCTGCCAAAATATTCTCCTATTTTACAGATATTCCTCTGGACAGTACTTACCACATGGGGCCATAATTATTTGTGACATGCCTGTTGCAGTCCGTTGCCAGCCCGGTGAGGGCGGGGAACAGGTCTTCTTTCTTCTGCTTTGGCTTCTCGGGGCCCAGCAGAGTCCCTGACATCCAGTGGGCGTTCAGTAAATATTTACTGAATGAATGAATGGGGCCCATGAAGAAATTGTGGAAGTGTGTGTGTGTGTTTGTGTTTGTGTGTGTGTATGAGAGAGAGAGAGAGAGAGAGAGAGAGAGAGAGAGAGAGGTTACTGCGATTAGTCTTGTCATCTAATTACAAGATTACAAGAGTCATCGTTTTCTTGAAATGAGCATTGAAAGAGGGGATGTTTCCTTCCAGAAATAGCAAGAAAATTACATCTACCCTCTTTATCAGCCTTCTGGACAGACACCCAGTATTGATAGGAGATGACACAATGCTTCTGTACTTTACCGAGATTTGTGGGTCTGTGTGAATTTCAGAAGACACACACACATACGCAAACTCTCGGTTTAAAAAACACACACATCGACATTTTTATTCATTGCGTTATTACGTACCAGGGGTCAGCAAACTTTTTCTGTAAAGGGCCAGATAGTAAATATTTTAGGCTTTGTGAGACATGTAGTCTTTTTTTATAACTACTCAAGTTGGCCTTGTAGAGAGAAAGCAGCCATAGACAATACATAACTTACAAAACATAATTTAAAAAAAAAGATTTTTAACTTTACATACAGAGTCTCTGCTTTTGAATAGTGAATACTCAGCAGTGACTTTATCTTAAAATTATTTTTTCCTGCAACTTTTTGGGACTACATAAACCACATGAAGGGAGATACAGTGGGAGCAAATGCCCTGAGAATGGGTGATCAGAAGATTGGAATCAGTTTTGTTTTCATGTCAACCACAAATATTTATGATGAAATTCTTCAAACTGCCACAAGTAAAATAAAATGCAATACAAAATCCAAGTTTTTGGCAATAAGTTTACTTACTTACGCCCTCCACGGTTCATTTTCTCATTTGCAATGGTTAAACGTTGGCTTATCTGAGAAAGATGAATTTTTCCAGAGAAGATTACTGTTTCTTTTTGGCATTGCGTTGATCAGAACATTTAGAATTGGGCATCAAAAATATGTTTGTAGAAGTTACAGCATGGTCAGGGTGTCTGCATATTTGGTAACAGGGCTGCAGAGTATTCCGTGAACCACTCTAGCTAGCGATGTGCGTTTGGATGAGGAATAAGGGACCATGGGTTTTGTGCGTCAATGTCATGCCTTTGGTTAATTTTGCAATTTCTTGTTTTGTCAGCTGTGGCCTTTCTTTGCAGCCACATTCACAGAGGCCTCATTTTAGGCAACTCGGGTCCGGATCATGTGTGCCACCTGAGAGCACGGGGACAGCAGTCCAGAAATGGCAAGTCCCACAGAAGCGTGGGCTTTGATGTCACTGTTTATCATGGGGCTGCTCGCATCTCCACTTAAGCGTGGAGCTCATTGACTTCACTGCAGAATATTTGCAAGGTTGTAGCCTGTTCTTGTACGTCGAGAGCTTCTGACAGCACTAAGCAGTAAGAAATCAATGCAAAAAGAAGAGATAAACGACAAGGAGCTGAATGATGAATGAATGTGTTAATACGTAAATATTATGAGAAAGCAAGATGGTGCATTCAGAGAATTCATTCCTTCTCTGAGTACTAGAGCCTTTTCACTAGTGCTCATTTTTAAAAAAGGGTTGGAGGTGTAGCGATGACCTCTTCATCACCCTAGCAGGGGCTGGCCCTTCCCTGCTCCTCCCTTCCAGCGTGCTCTGGCCTCCCCAGGACATGCCTGCTCTGCCCAGGGTCCCTACCTGCCTGGCCCAGGCTGGTCTGTGTCATTTCCCTCCCAGGAGTCCTAGTTTCTTCTGCTGGGCCTGCCTGGAGCCTGTCCTCAGAGGCCTCAAATCCAGTCTTTCGGGACACCAGGGTTTCTTTCTTCTCACGCTTGGCTGCCCTCAATCCAATGCCGAGGAGGCTGGGAAGTTCCCTCAGCTTCTTCCACGTTCACGCCAACTTTGTAGAAAGAAACATCTCTACCCTCTGAGGATTTGTTAATCCTCAGATCTCTGGGTGGCCTTGAAGCCTATGATACATTTTCTCGAAGGCCTGCACCAAGGGTTCTTGCCAGTGCCTTTTGCCAGGGCTTACCTTCGTGATGATATTCATCCAGCGCATATAATAGTAAGTGAAGGAAAGAGATTGCAAGTCGGAGAATGATTAAGGGAAACTAGAAGGAGGAGGAGGAGGGAAAGAAAGAGCAAATCTATCGGCAAGAGGCCAATAGAAGAAAACACTGGTGTTCAGGCTGGTGACTGATAAACATAAATTTCACAGCTGAAGCTCTCGGAGCAGAGACCTCTCCTTCTGGCTCATGTACATGTGTTTGTGGATAGGACCACAAATAAGTGGGACTGTTCTGTTGTAAATATTTTTGTTGCAGTTTTATATTAGCGACTTCATGGTTCAACATACATCTTTGCTTTGATGAATATATCTTAAAGGCAGCGAGCTTTGCTGTAGACTTCTAAAACCCGAATTTTCTCTTTTTAGTGTGGAGCCTGGAAATCTAAAGAGTGTGGTCCTTCTGGGCAGTTCTTTTGTTTAAAATCTATAATGACTCGTCATCAGCACCAGGAACAGTTTCAAACTGGATTCTGAACTATTCTCTTTGGTTTGCATTAAAATTCTCCAGAGACTTTTTTCTTTTTCAAGTGGAACTTCTGAACTTGGATGTAAACTTCCACAATCCAGCATATTTCTCAGAACAGTAACACTTAAAGAAAGCTTTTGTCTGACTATCATTTCTGGCTTGAAGTGAGAGCAAAAATGTAGACACAGTGCACAGGTATAAAACATGAAAAGACAATAACTGTTGTCTTTAATGTCTGTGGGAAACCTGGGTGGTATTTGCTCTGGGCCGCTTATGCTTATATAATGTTACTTAAACTTGGTTTGGTGCTGCAGGAACCATCTGTGTGTCCATGTGTGGGCATGTGTGATAGAAAGAATATTGCTAGATTTGGTGTGTAAACAATAATTGGTTAGAAGGTGAGAAACCATTAGTTATGACCACGATCCACCCAGCCCAGGGCTGGCCATCGACTACCTTTAAGGCATGGGCTATAAAAAGCTAAAATGGTTCCCTGGATGTCACTTTTCAAGGTGAGGCGTACGATACCTTCTTTCTCGGTTTTGAATTATTGAAATGTCCTGCTTATACACACTTTAGAATAAGTGATTGTGCAAATTGTTCCTAACGTTTCTAAATGTGGGGAGCAATCTGTGTTCACTTTATTCAGGCACTTTATGGATTTATAGACTGCTGTTGTATTAACCTTGGCTTTCTTCAACAAATCCGATAGCTGAATGGTGGCTGTAGACTGTTCCTTTAACATCTCGGTGTCATGGTATTCTGTCTCAGTATGCGATCTGCTCGTTCCTTCACTTTTGTAAAATATGGTTCTCTTTTAATTCTTAACATTGACAGGTGTTAACTAAGGACCTACTATGAACCTGACTCTGAGAAATGTTGTAAGTAGATGTCTATGAAAACAATTTGGGAAGCTAAAAATTATTTGCCAAAGTATATAATCCGTCTGATAGCGCTTTGTTCATTCATCCATTCACCTACTAACCTGACGTTCATCTTCTCATCCCTCTACCTGCTCTTCCAATCGCTCATGCATCCATCCATCCATCCCCACATTCCTTCATCCTTCCCTCTCCCCATCCATTCATCCCCGCATCCCTTTATCCCTCCTTCCCCATCTGTGCATCGTCCCATCCATCAGTCATTCACCAGACAGATGCTGAAGGCTGATGATGGTTTTGCACATGTCTTGGTATTTTAAATACAAAGGTGACAAAATAGTCCGTCCTCTGGAAGCTCAAAATCGGAGTGGGGAGACAGGATAAATAAATTAATCCTTTATAAAGATTTTAAACTAGTGGAAAAGCATTCTTCAAACGCACAGAGGCCTAATCACAATAAATGTATATTGGGCATTCTTTAATAGTTATTGTTTTAAAAGACAGTACTGAGGTTGACTTTGGCAACTGAATATTCTTTTTGTCCTCTCTGACTTCGTATATACAGGTAGAGCGGTTTTATAATCTATAAGGTAAGCTTTTAAAGTGGAGATAAGAAATATAGAGGCAGGTGTTCCGTGGTGTTAAGGGGCTACTGGAATGTGGGAATTGGTTAGAGGGACATAGCTGAGAGTTTACTGGTTTTAAAAAGACCATCTTTTTTTCAGTAGCAGGAAACCAGTGATCTTTTTATTTGTTTCTTGGGAGGGAGAGGGCACAGACAGTTTCTTAATTATGAAATGCAATTGCTTAGATTTTAAGTAGTAGTATTTTTGTTTTGAGCTGCCCCAGGCAGCCACATCAGAGGCAGTGCTGTGTGTGTGTGCGTGTGCGTGTGCGTGTGTGTGTGTGTGTGTGTGTGTGTGTGTGTGTGTGTGGTGGCTTGGATCTTGGAGACAGACCTGGTCTGTCAGACTCGGATTTAATTTCATTGTTTGAATGGGAAATAAGTTAGTGTGTTCTTTCTGGCTGAGAGAGTCATTTTTTTCCCCTGCTTTGTTTCCTAGCGATCAAGCCTACATTTGCATTTTAATTAAGAAAGACAACTCTTGCGGCTGAAATTTGGATGAAAGCTGTGCGTATTTATCATTGGAAAGAGCCTTGTTAACATAAGTCTACCTGTTTAAAACCATAGTTTTAAACTTTTATACTGTGCCTGAGTTTCGTACTTTGTGTTTTTAATTAATGTTTTCCTTTTTAAACAGATCTTAAGTGTACAGCCTGGTAAATTCTTGTGTGTTCACACACATCTGACCACCAACCAGATCCATATGTAGAACATTTCCAGTGTTCCCAAAAGTTCCCTTGTGCCCATTTCAGTCATGAGTCATATCCCACCTCTTGCGACAATAACCGCTCTTCTGACCTCTCTCATAGAGTCATTTTGCTTATTTTTGAACTTCATAAAAATGGAGTCATACAGTATATATCTTTTGTGTCGGGGCTTCTTTTGATCAATATTACGCCTCTGTAATTCATCTGTGTTATTGTGTTGAAGAGCTGTTCTTTTGGGGGGAGGGGCGGATTGCTGTGTTGTATTTTTATATAATGACTGACTTCTTTTTTTGTGTGTGTGGTACGCGGGTCTCTCACTGTTGTGGCCTCTCCCGTTGCGGAGCACAGGCTCCGGACGCACAGGCTCAGCGGCCGTGGTTCACGGGCCCAGCCGCTCCGCGGCATGTGGGATCCTCCCGGACCGGGGCATGAACCCGTGTCCCCTGCATCGGCAGGCGGACTATCAACCACTGCGCCACCAGGGAAGCCCCTATAATGACTGACTTTTGACAGCTTCCCCGGGTGTGTTATCTTAAAACCATACTGAGATTGAGCTAAAATGTTCTATTTCTTTTTCCATTGATATTCGGTTGTTTGCCCCCCCCCTTATGATGTAATTATGGTCCACAATCGGCAATCAGTTAACGAATTTTCTTTACACCTACTGTGTATCCAGCATCACTGGGGATAAGGGAAGTATATGCCGTGATCCCTACCATCAAATATCTCATAGTTGATTTAAAGTAGATAAACTATGCTTTCATTCACAGACAGAATGATCAAGGTTTCTGCCTCGGTTCTAAGAAAGTGGAATTGCTACCTGTGTTGCTCTTAGTTGGGTTCGTCCGATTTCTTTATTTTGTTGTGACAGCAGGGGTTGGTCCCAGTGATAGAGGCGGCTAATGGTTTAGTCCGTCAGGCTGTCGGTTTTTATTGAAATCCCACTTACTGTGTGCTCGGCATGTGCTTCACCGAGATGGTTCTCTTCTAATCCAGTTTCTCATCCTCAGCACTATTGGCGCTGGAGGCTGGCTCGTTCTTTGCAGTCGGGGCTGTCCTGTGCACTGTAGGCTAACCAGCAGCGTCCCTAACCTCTGCCCACTAGACGCCAGTTGCATCCGTGCCACGCTCCCATGCCAGCCATGACAACCAAAGATGTCTCCGGACGTTGCCAGATGACCCCTGGGGGCATAATCGCCCTCAGTCGAAAACCACTGACCTCAGCATAGTGCTGCTGCTTGCTCCATTTTCGTTCATATGCCTTTTTGGATACGTACTGCACGCTTCTAATCGGAAGGACCACGAGGGGTTTTGGAGGAATGGCGAGGGTGGTCTCCACCTTCTCCATTTGTCACGTACCTGGATGTGCGAAGCACGCAGAGTTCACTTCTAGGGCTGGAGAATAGTGTGAAAGAAAAGCACGACGGTAGAAATTGGTAAGCTTGGATGGTAGCTGGCGACAGGGCAAACGGTCAGACTTAAAAGCGGCAATTCTGAAGACTGTGCTAGCAGTCTGAATCTCCAGGAGGTTTTGAGAGCTTTTGAAAATTCAAGAACTTCTGAGACCGCCACAGTTTGGAATTCTGCCTTGAGTAATAGGCCTGGGGTAGACATCAAGTTCCTATACTGCATTTAATTATGAGGTTTTGACCAGGGTTCCAACTGGCTTTTGCAGCTGAGGTTTGGTCAGAGAAAGTCTGGTCCTCAAATAGGAGAAAACTTGGATAATAAAAGCACCACGCTGATGCCTTTTCATGTATTTGTTAAGAACCTGCCTTGGGTCCAGGACGGGTTTAAGGTGGCTGTCCTTCAGCGCATATGCCGTCTTCAGCATTGGTTGAAAATTCCCAGCAGGGTGGCGATATAGAGAGAGGAACGTCAGAGTCTTGGCTCAGAGGACGACTGGAGAGGCATCTGTTCTCCATCCTCCTCCATCTAACCTTCAAAAAGGACCTGCCCTAACCAGACAGTTCAGTTAAATCATGAATTAATTATGGACTTGGAAGGGTTAGCTTGAGAGTCTTGTCTCTCTTGCCTCTGGCTCTCTGTCTGCTCGGGCTCCCTCCTGGTTGGGAGCTGTTGGCAGCACTCGGGTTGGGGATGAGATACCTCGGCAGGCCTGGGTGGGCATCAAAGACACTGGCAAGGAGCCCAGCCCAGTTTCTGGCAGTTTCGTCTGTCACCGGGTTTTATGCCCGTGTTCAAAATACTCCATTTCCCCATCTGTGAAATGGAGATAATCCTTCCTCACCTTGCAGGGCTGTTGGGAGGATTAATTAGCTAATGTTCCTCAAGTGCTTTGAAGATGAAAAAGCCTGTGGAAATGCTAAGTAGTCTTAAGGAAAGGCAGAGAGTGCCTGTTGGAAGGGCCCTTGTTTTCCCCATTCTCTTTTCAGCAGTTGCGTCTCTGTTGACTTTTAAGTGCGTTTCATGACACCAAGTGCCGCCTGGTGGGCAGGACGGGGTGCTGATCACTAGAGAACAAAGGCAGTGCCGCCCTGTTTTATGCCTTGGTTCTAATTTGGCTTATCAGTCGGCATGCCTTCTGAAGATCTTTCGCACAGAATGTTGTAATCATCAAGTTCTGGTGCTCATCCAAGGTGAGCTTAATCTCCTTTGGGGTGGAGGGTTCTCTCAAAATGGAGGCCAGTTTCGAAGTTATGAAAGGCGAGAAAGACGGCCAGGGAGAGAGAAGCTGAGAGGAAAATGTTCCGTGCCTCCTCCGCACTTTTGCAAACAGCACTAGGACTTCCGCTGTCCCAGCGGCAACTCGCTTCTCCAGGCTGTCATGCCTTCTGATGATGTCTTTCAAGAGGTGAACTGCTCCTTCCTAGCTCAGACTTAGAAGAGGGATTCCATGCGGGTGCCCAGACCATGAGGAGGATTGATTGGTCCTGACTGTGGCAGCTAATCAATTGGTCCTTTGCTGCCCTGAGGTTTCTGCATCTGAGTGGAGCTCACGGTGACGGGGCTGTGTTGAGAAGTATGTCTGCTACTCTTGGACTGGTGGCTTCTTTAGATCTTGCAACTTTCCGAGGGTCTTTCTAGGCATGTTATTGTTTGTGATAACTCCCTTGAGCCTAAAAGAAGAAAAGTAGTAGTACCGGCTGTACTTGAGTTGAATATTGTCGTCTTAAAAATTCGATCTCATTCTTCTGAGAGGTTTCTGTGGTCGTTGATTTTGAAGACCACCTCGCTTTAGAGAATGAGTATCTCCTGAAATGCTGAGGGCAAACCAGATATTAGTTAATCAGGTGATCTTAGGGGTCCCACAGGAGTCTGTCAGTTAAATGATGCTTAGAGGGAATCCTTGTCTAAGGCAAAGTATCTTGTATATTCTGTATCTTCCAGGAACTTAGATCTGTTGACTTTGTCATGGGTGTGTGGGGAGATGAGACTAAAGACCAATAGGCAACATATGGCAAGATGTCCCCCCAGGTGACCCTCTGGAAAGGGTTGCAGGTATGTCATTTTGGTGGGGGTGGATCACAGGGTCAAGAAACCAGGGAGAAAGCTGAGAGACTGGCATTTATAGGTCTTTCTCTTTAAATCAGGTCTGCTTATGATCTGTCTGGTATTTATTCTCCTCCATTTCTAAAACCGAGGCCCCAGATTCCCTCCTCTTCAACGGCCTCTTGGCAACCTTCCAAGTAATGGCAGCGTTCGTTCTGATTGGTGTCCGGTGAGTGGAGCTCAACCTGTCAAACTCGCAGAAAAATGTCCATTACATATTCCGTCTGTTCCTTAAACATGCTCCCTAAGAGCTATTTCCATTTGTTAGCTGTCAGAACCATGTAGAGGAATTGCTCCAGACCCTCCGATGTCATCAGCCACCTTTGTTTATACACCATTGTTTTTTCTCCATTAGCCAATCAGTGTTTGGCAAAGAGGACGCACAGGCTAAGAACTTTGCCTGATGAGTTGCTAACCCCAGCCTTGGAGCTCCTCTCAACGAAAGGAAATTGAGAGGAATTTGGGTTTTCATGTTTTCCTGCCTACTTATGAGACCTGTGGAGGGCTGCCCAAACTGAATGCGAGCACCTCCGTTGACATTGGCAAACACGGAGGTCTGAGCTCATGCATCACCTTGGAAACTGGATCCCACTGCTGCTGGGAAAGGAATGCTTGGTTGCCCAGAGCATTAAGATAGGTAACGTTGAATCCACCTCTCAACGCTCCTGCCTGGAGTCATCAGAGATGCAAGTGACTTTTCAAGACTTTGATTCTCTCTGGGTCCCTTGGACATTGGAACTGGAGGCTTTGGGGTTCAATGAGTGAGGGGGTATGCTGCTAGAATTTTTCTTACAAACCTGGATTTTTTTCCCTTGTGAGGCGAAAGGTCATTCTATCTTGCAATCCCAGTCATTTGGACTTCTCGGAAATTCCAGTGGCGTGCCGGCGTCAGCTTGCACCAGCCCTCGAGAGCTGATTGCAGACGTCTCTCCCCCACTTGTGTTCAATGACAACACATTGGTGGCTTGAAATCTGCCATGGAGGGAGTGTTTATACCACAGAAATAGACACATGGTGGAAGTCAGCGTTCCCCGCCACCCAGGCTGGTTGTTAAATGTCTACTAGCACAAACCGGAAGTTCTCCTCACTCCTAACATCCCCTCAGCCTCAGTTATGGGACTGGTTAGCTTAGAGGGAAGAGATTCCCTTTGCTCTGGTTTCATTGTGTGTACCTGCTGTGAACAGGCAGACCGCCCGTCGTTCTCTCATCTACAGCACTCAGCCTGAGAGAGGATCGCAGGGTGAGGCTGTGTGGCAGGAGATCACCAGGGTGATGATTCTGTTCCTTTCACTAATAAGCTGCATGACAGGTCATTATACCTCTCTAGTCCTCAGCTGCCTCTTCACCGTAATAAAAATAATTTGAATCATTAGATGGTCGTTCAGTTTCCTTTCAGCTCTGACATTCGGCGATTCAGTGAGGGCTTAGCTGCCGGGAAATGGCATGTCTTTCAAAGGCTCGGGACCCTTCAAAGCTCTCTTGTTTTCTTGCCGGATTTTGGGCTCCCAATCATTTCACTTCTATCTAGACTTCCACCTCCATCATGAATGAATGGGGGCTGCTCCAGGTGAGAACATCGGTAATTAGTTCCTTTTCTCTGGAGATGTCAACGCACTTTCAAGGCAACAGCCCTCTCCGAGGAAGGCTGCGTGAGTGTGCCTGTTTTGCAAGGGGTCTATGATGGTAGTGAACTGAGGGTCTGGAATTAGTGACTTCTCTTCTCTTGATCAGAAGAGAGGCTACTTCTTGGTCTTAAAGAAGTTCCAGTTTTGAGAGTAATCGGCTGTCTCTAGCCCCCGATAATGTGGCCTGGCCGACTTGCCAACAGAGCTGTGTATATTTTCCATCTCTCTGAAGTGGAAATACGCTCGAATAGGTTTTGGCTAGTCCAGAAGATTTTGGAACACATGTTTAAATAAAGCTTTCTCTTCAGATTTCTTTAAAAAGAGTGGTGTGGGTTTGTATGGGGGATTGAGGGTAGACTTAATGGGGGGGGCGTGTCTGGAAGGAGAAGGGTGAGTGATGGGGAAGTTGGGACTGACTACAGATTCGGGCAGCTTTGCGATTTTGCTAAGAATCTTGTCAAGACATGTAGGCCCATATTTCAGCACTTGTAGAGATATACGTCCATGGGATGAGCCTTCTCTGCCCAGATGTGCACATTGACACGTGCCAGTTCATACCAGCTGTTACTGTCATTGTGTTTATGAGGCCATTCACTCTTTAAAAAAAATTTTTTTATTGAAGTATAGTTGATTTACAGTGTTGTGTTAGTTTCATGTGTACAGCAAAGTGAAAGAGATTCAGTTATGCATATATAATATATACATCTATATATTCTTCTTCAGATTCTTTTCCCTTATAGGTTATTACAAAGTATTGAATATAGTTCCCTGTGCTATACGGTAGGTCCTTGTTGGTTATCTATTTTATATATAGTAGTGTGTATTTGTTAATTCCGAACTCCTAATTTATCCCTTCCCTGTCCCTTTCCCATTTGGTAACCATAAGTTTGCTTTCTATGTCTGTGAGTCTGTTTCTGTTTTGTAAATAAGTTCATTTGTACCATGTTTTTGGATTCCACATATAAGTGATATCATATGATATTTGTCTGTCTCTGTCTGATTTGCTTCACTTAGTATGATCATCTGTAGGTCCATCCATGTTGCTGCAAATGGCATTATTTCATTCTTCTTTATGGCTGAGTAATATTCCATTGTATATATGTACCACATCTCCTTTATCCATTCCTCTGTCAACAGGTACTTAGGTTGCTTCCATGTCTTGGCTATTGTGAATAGTGCTACTTTGAACATTAGGGTGCATGTATCCTTTTGAATTAGAGTTTTCGTCTTTTCCGGACATTTGCCCAGGAGGCCACGTACTCTTGAATCAGGAATCCTGAGCTTTACTGACTGTTAGCAAGGTTGCTTACCCACCCTGACATCCCAGCAAGGCTCTTTGCATTCAGCAGCTGCAGCCGTGATTCCCACACCTGAAGGTTTGGGCCATTGAGTCTGCCACCAGAAACGTCAGCTACGTGAAGGGCTAGCAAAGCAGTAAATTCCTCTGGGATTCAACTTCAGAGGAAAAGTAGAGTTCTTCCCTGCACAGACAGCAGAGGCTGGATGCAAACCTCTTATCCTCAGACTGCCAACAGTGGCCCAAATCAGAGGTCCTCAAACTTTTCTTATAGGAATATTTCCTCAATATATTTAAAAAAATCACGCACCCCTTATACATTTTATATTTGATATCTGAATTTTTAAATAAGTTGAATTCATTGCAAAAAGTGTATCTCTCGGCACATTTTATATTCTCACGGTTCAAAGTGTGATTCACGGACCAGTAACCTCAGCATCCTCTGGGAATTTGCTAGAAATGCAGAATCGTGAGTCCTTCCCTAGACCCGCTAAATCAGAATCCGCATTTTAATAAGATTTCCAGGTGATTTATATGCACATTAAAGAAGCACTGGTGTATGTCATATACGTGCTTTAAGTACATCTTCATCAAAACCTTTCAATTTATGAAGAAAGGTCTGTTATATGCCCTCATGGGAGAAGCCATTTCTTTTTGTCCAGCCAGTCAGCCAGACTAGACTTGCTTTCAGTCAGTAAAAAGAATTGACTTTCTTTGTTGATTCACGTGAATGTGTTGATAGGTGCGCTTGGCCAATCTTCTCCCTTCTGAGTTCTGATTCTAGGATGGGTGCGTGGCTGCATTGGCTATATAAATATGTAAGGCGCAGAGCTCTGCTGTGAATTTGTCACCTGAATAAAATAGGGCACTGTAGTCTTCAGTATTTTTTTTTAAAGAAGGATATTTATTTATTTAATTAATTAATTTATTTTTTGGCGGTACGCGGGCCTCTCACTGCTGTGGCCTCTCCCGTTGCGGAGCACAGGCTCCGGACGCGCAGGCCCAGCGGCCATGGCTCACGGCCCCAGCCGCTCCGCGGCACGTGGGATCCTCCCGGACCGGGGCACGAACCCGTGTCGCCTGCATCGGCAGGCGGACTCTCAACCACTGTGCCACCGGGGAAGCCCTCTTCAATATTTCTTATGGAAGCTTCCTTTGCTTGACTCTTGGGATTGGCCCTCTAAACTGATGCTGTCTTAAATTATTCTCTTTGTTTGGGTACCAGGAGATGTTTACTCCCTGGGACAATGCACCCTGGCAGGGTTGAGGATAGGTGGGCAATACACATTTCTTTAGGAAGCGGGGAGGGGGAGCTGTGAAGGAGAAGCAGGAGACCACAGACCTGGCAGGTCAGCTTTAGGGAGGCAAACAAATGGAAGCTGAAGATCTGGATACCCAACATCCTGCCAGAAAGTCTTTGGGGACCCCAGTGGTAGGTGAACCTCAGTTTAGATATACTGAATTGGAGAATATTGATACCCCTGTGGAACTTACTGGATTCAAACCTTTTAGTCTCCCTTCCGCCCTTGAATTCGTGTGTGCGTGTGTGTGCGCATGTGCACACGCACATATGCACACGCACATATGCACACATGTACAAGTATGTTAAACAAAAGAAATTTAGCCCCAGTTCACCAGGACCAAAGCTTCTTCCTTTTCTCTCATCTGCTCTTGCATCCCAACTTCAATTGAATTGACCAAATATTTAACACCTGCTGGGCATCAGGCACTGCACCATGCATTGGGGATGTAGAGGTTACCAACGTATACACGGGGACGGTCATCATTTAGTAACCAGTATGGAAACGGTTGTGGGAATCATACAGAGATTTTCATAGGATTCCGAAAGAAGGGATGGCAAGAAACTCCCATCGTTAACCTAGCAGCTCAACCTCCTTATTGGGGGAGGTTCCTCAAGAAGGGATAATGAAGTATCTTAGAGAAAAGAGGCATCTCCCTCCTGTGTGTGTGTGCGCACGCGTGTGCGTGCACGCACACATGCGTGTGCCTTGTAGCTCAAATGCATCAGACCTGCAATGTTATCCGAGTGCTTTAATGTTTAATTCCCTTTGATTTGGTCCACGGTAACATCAAGTGTTTCTGCGGGCAATTCCAAGGCATCCGAGGAACCTTGCTGGGAATCAAAATCCAGTAAGACCTTCAGAGAAATTGGAGAAGGGGAACTTTATTGGTTTTTTAGGCCAGTCTTATAATTTCATTCTGTTTTCCATCTGAGACAAACATGCACAGAATCTTTTATCACCCGTTAGGCATGTGTCCTGCCAATCACAAGATTTAAGATGCGAAAAAGAAGCAAATGCTTAATTGGGAAGACAGCAGGGCCATTAGGGCCCTGGGGCTGTACCTACACTGGGCCGTCAGACAAACCCAGGATCCAGGTGTCAGAAGAGAAACGCTACAGAGGCTCTAATGCCCTCCTTGAGCTGTGACCCATGGTAACTTGTCAACTCTGGTCCTGGGGTCAGGTTACTGCTGAGCTGCTGGTAGCATTAATAATTGTAAAATGGCCCTTTTATTTTTCTACCTAAGGTGAGATTATTTGGGTGCTTTTAGGGAGAATGTTCTCTGGGCGGCAACACAGAACTTCCCGCCAGTACTGTTCGGGGGGGCCCTTGGCCCCAGGCCCCTCCCCGCCGTGCCTGTCACTGCAGCCCAGCCTGTGGCACTTGTCGCCTTCTGCCCTCCCCCCTTTGGTTAACTTGCCGAGGGCTGGAGAACTCATGAAGGAAGCTCACGGCTGTAAGGGGGCGGACATTTGGGCATCGTTAAATACCTAGAGACCAGAAGCGGTTACTGCCGGCTTGCTCTCTTTCTTCTTCTTTGTCTTTAATTTAATAATTTAACTTTTTAAAAATATCATTTCAAACTTACAGAAAAGTTGCAAGAATAGTACAAAGGGCCCTTTCCTGACACTGACAATGACTTTCATAACATGGATATCTTTGACGAGTTCAGGCCAGTCACTTCATAGAATTTTCCTTATTTGGAGTTTGCCTGATATTTTTGCATGAAATTCAGTGCACTCATTTGAAGCATACAGTTCAGTGGTTTTTAGTAGATTCATGGTTGTGCCACCATCGCTACAGTCTATTTTAGGCAACTGTCATTGTCCCCCAAAGAAACCCTGTACCCATTGTGAGTCACTCCCCAGTTGCCCCTCCGCACAGCCCCTGGCGATCACTAATCTCTCTCTGTCTCTATAGATTTGCCTGTTCTGGACATTTCACATAAATGGAATCACATCATACGTGACGTTTTATGTCTGGCTTCTTGGACTCAGCATGATGTTTTCAAGGTTCATCCATGTTGTAGCCTGTGTCAGTATTTCATTCCTTTTTATAGCTGACTAACATTCCACTGTACGGCTCCACCACATTTTGCTTATCCAGTCGTCTGCTGGGTTGTGTTCTTGGCACTTTTTGACCAGTATGAATCTTGCTACTATAGCCATTTGTGTACAAGGTTTTGCGTGAGCACATATTTTCGTTTCTTTCTGGTCTGTGTCTACAAGCGGACTTGCTGGGTCGTATGGTAGCACCAGATGACTTCTGGAGGAACACGTTATGCAGTGGTGACCGTTTTTGTCCACTGAGGCTTGAAGGTAGGAAAGGGGAGGGTAAGTTGTTATATATAGGGTACGGAGCTAGGGATTTTTTTATTTTTAACCTCTCTTGAGGGACGCCTGTGAAACATGACCCCCTGGAGTGGTTGGTGGACTGTCAGCCCCGTATCTGTGGGGAACACAAACCAGCTAGCTGTTCAGCTCCATTAGCTCCCGTCTTATCTCGAAGTGCCTTTGGTAGGTCCCCCCGGAACAATGGCCCAAGTGATAGCCTTGCAGTTGCCAGCCCCCTTTAATTGGGTCCTTCGTTTCATAGCCTGTAATTTGCATGGTGTCTGGGCCTTGACTGGAGGGCCACGCTTTCTCTTAAACTCAACAGTTTAGTAAGATGTTTGATGGAATCCAGTGATTCATCTATTCCATGAAGAATGGGAGGGGTGCGTGTGTGTGTGTGTGTGTGTGTGTGTGTGTGTGTGGAGTGGTGAGGGGGCACACGGTGCACCAAAGAGAAATCACCTTTAAAACAGAATCAGATCAGGCTGGAAACACCTCTGCTTTCCATACAGGACCCCCTTCCGAGGGCCTTTCGTGACTAAAATGACAGAAGTGTCTGGTAGTGTAGTTTCACTGATAAATGCCCCCCCCCCCCCCCCCCCCCGGCATGGATTTCCATGGCACTGGCCATGCCAAGTGAGACCTTCATCACTTACGTTCTGGGGCACATAGAACAATCTTCTTGTGCTTTGTCGAATCGTCCTGAATTTGGGGTGGAAGGCCTTCCCTGACTTGCGCCACTGGCAGGTTTACACAAGTTTCATTTATGTGTTTTCATCCCGTGCGTAGCCCTGGCTCAGATCGTGGCAAAGACTGGGCTTGAAATTCTTTGCCCTGGAATTCCAGACCATTCATGATTTAGGGTGTGGTGGATAAGAGTGAAGGCCGTGGAGTAGACTGCCTGGGGCTAATCCGGCTCTGGGTGACCCTGAGCAAGTAATTTAACCTCTTGGAGCCTTCCTCGGTAAAATGTGTATAAAAATACCTACCTCCTGCAGTAGTTGGGTGGATTAAGTAGGTTGACAGATGTAAGACCCTTAGAATGTGCTTAGGTAGTGCTCAGTTGCCTCTGTTGTTGTTATTTTCCTCTGCTCCATCCACTGATGGCTACTGGCCCAGCTCAGGTGCCACCTCCTCTGTGGAGCTGCGCCTGCGCGTGTGTCTGTCTGGCTCTCTGCTGCGTGCGCAGCACCAAACATGGTGCCTGGTGTATAATAAATGCTCAATAAATATTTGTTGACTGAATGTATGCATGCCTTTTCCTCTCTGGGAGCAAGCCACTGCTCCTCGAGGCTTTGCTACCACTTTGTCTCTACCTCCTTTTACGGCGTTTCATACATTTCACCTTTATTGGAGTTAATTGTGCTCTAAATGTAACTCCCTTATCCAGATGGTCAGCCCTTAGGGAGTGGAGCCTGGGTCAGTCATTTTGGTATTTCCTGTGAGGCCTTGCTTGGAGGGCAATAAATATTTGGTAAATAATTAATCCCTTTTGGAAGTGATGGTCTTAAGCCATTAAGTTGCTGGGTGTTTTTTTTTTTTTTTTTACTGGATGCAAACACAGAAACGTAAGCATACAGAGAGGGTATCTCTCCAACAATTTCATGGCATGTGGCCTGCTTTCTTTTTTTTGCTAAAGGAAGTGATAAAGGTAAAAGTTAAAGAGGTGGGTGACAGTGGGAGCCAGAGACTCGTAATAAATAAAAATGTGAGTTCAGTTCAAAGAACAGGTTGATGTTAAAGTTTTATCAGAGTTTAGCAATTTTAGAAAATATATAGGTTTCATTCTGCTTTGAACTCCTTCAACTGTTGCGTTTAAAAAAAAATAAAAGCACATAAAAATCCTTTGGTTCCATCTGAAAAATAATGGATTACTTGCATCGGGTTCTAGATTTTGAAGCTAATCACCGTTGCTGGGCTTCTTTGGTTCATGGTCAGGAATGCTGTGGTTATCTGGTTGGGAGCCAAGGCCTGTCTCTTCTTGGGCATAGCTGGTTAGAGAGAACAGAAGTGGTGCAGAATAGGGCAGACTTGGTCCCCATGCAGGCCGGGGTCCTTCCCGGATTCCCAGAGGACAGGTGATCGGTCAAAGGGAGGTGGATGCCAGTGGTACCTAAGGATACCCCCCCCCCCATTGTATTTAGGGTCAGGTAACGCTTGGCCAGGTTGGGAGGTGGGGAAGTGAGTTACCCTGAACCAGACCCCACATGTTCTGCGGAAAGAAGCCTGTGCATCAGAACGGCAGTATGGAGTAAGTCAGGCGAGTTTTCTTCACTTTGACCTTTGAATTTATGCATTCCATGTACCCTGAAGTTTTGGTAAACTGGTGAAAAAAATTTTAAAGTACAGTCAACCTTTGATCAACACGAGTTTGAACTGCACTTATACGTGGAAGGTTTTTCGGTAGTAAATACTACAGTGCTGCACGATTTGTGGTTGGTGGAATCTGCAGATGCGGAACCTCAGATACAGAGGAACTGCAGACGGAGAGGGCCGAGTGTCAGTTACGCGTGGATTTTTGATCACGGGCGCTGTCGGCGCCCCGATCCCCGGCGTTGTTCAAGGGTCAGCTGTGTGCTTCCCGCGGTCAGCTACCTGATGTGACACCCTCGAACCTCAGTGACTTATCCCGGTAAATGTTTGTCACTCACGCCGCAGCCATTCAAGGCCCCAGGCTCCTTCCATCTTGTGGCTCCACCCTCCTTAAGGGCCTCAGAGTCCTCCACTGGATCCCCAAATTCCGCCAGCGGTCAGGACACGAGAGAGAGCGAGTGTGGGCAAAGCGAAGGCAATTTTTATGGGCTGGGTCTGGCAGTGGCATTGCTCGCTGCTCCCCACACCCCAGTGGCCAGCCCCACTTCCTGGCCACACCTAGCCACAGGGAGGCTCGGACACGTGGTCTAGCAGTGAGCCCAGAGGAAAGGGAAATGGTTTGGTAAAAAACTAGTCAGTCTCTGCCACAAAACCGAACTGGAAACTTCCCCTCTCAGTTGCCCTAAAGAGGGTCAGGGTATCTCACTGTGCTTTGGAAGATGCTTGATTTAAACTTTGCTCCCAGTGTGTCCTAGGGAAGGCGGCCAGCAGTGACTCAACCAAGGGCAATCGTTCATTCAGTTTTCTGTTAAGCATCTACCCGGGGTCGGGCATCCTCTTGGGCCCAGGGGCTGCGATGGTGAACAATACCAGAATCGGTCCCTGACCTCTTAGAGCTGACACTTGTCAGAGGGCAGGCAACTGAACGTGCAAATTCCACACAGGATGAGGATTCTACAGGGGAAAGTTGGGGTGCTATGGGAGCACATAGCTAGAGACCTAGGCCAGTCTGGGAGAGCTAGAGAAGTTTCCAGAAAAAGATGACATTTACGCTGAGACCCGAAGGAGGGGGTCCTAAGACTTAGCCCGCTGAAGGAAGGCAGGGCAGGGTGTGTGGGTGAGGGTGTGGCCGGCAGAGGGAATATAGCTCAGTGGTCTCAGCCTTCACTGTGCTTTGGAGCTATTTGTGGGAGATTTGGCCAGTTAACTCAGAATCTTGGGGGCAGCGTAGGTCCAAGCGGTTTTTTTCTTTTGAAGAAGCTCTCAGATGATTCTGACGCACAGCCAAGGTCAATAACCACTAGAATCGCAGCTTCCAAGAGTGGCCAGGAGGACAGCGCCCACTTGCCCGGCCCGTGTGTGTGTGTGTGTGTGTGTGTGTGTGTGTGTGTGTGTGTGTGTGACTGAAAGCTTTTTAGGGTGAAGTTGCTTCCATGCTGAGGTTCGGGGTCGGTGGGGAGCAGGGTAGAGGGGGGAAATGTTTAGCTGAGGAGAAGCTACTTCCCAGGAGTTGTTTGCTTGGGGTGTAGGGAGGGATCACTTCTCCCCAGGGCTCTACCGACACCAAGACTCGCCCCGCAGGGCCTAATGAACTCACCGCCTTTGGTGGTTTGGGGGAAGGTAGGGCCAGGGGAAGGTTGGAGTATGTAAAAGTCGGCCTCTCTCTCTGATTTTTTAAGCAGAGAAGGGCCAAAGTCAGGCCCTGCCCGCCGCTGGCTGGAGCCTGTGTTCCCCGGGGGCCGGGGGTGCAGGTGCAGCCCCGGAATTGTGGGCCCACCATTCAGCAAGCTGGCCAGCCTGTGGGCAAGGGCTCCTTTAGAAGGAACCCGTTGGGATTTATCTGGTCGGCATGGGATCCTGCACACGGTGGAGGGGTTCACAGGCTACTGTGTCTAGCCCCCTCTCGGGCCTGCCAGTCTGCTCCCTCAGAAATGAGGCGAACGCGCCCTAGGCCTCATGCCTTCCCCGGGATGCACCGTTCTGCTCATGTATTTGGAAGCCCCTGGGACATCCTTGGTAGCAAATACGTACCTGCTCACCCATGAAGAGTGACCTTAACATGAAAAGCAAAACTGTGTTCCTTTTTGGAAAGCATAAAGCCTTAACCTTACAATTTTATCATCCGAACTACAGAATTGGAGGCATAAAAATGTTGGGGCCAGGTATGGAATCAGGGTCAGAACTGTGTCTCTCAGAAGGCTGTGAGGTCTGAGGGGGTTCATCCCAAATATAGAGGTGAGCTTGTTTAAGAATAAAATTGAAGGCAAAGTTTAGACCCGTTCTGCCCTCTCATGGTGTCCTCTTGGGCACACATTTTTCCAGGCATCCTGGGTGCTGGGTGTGGGGAAAAGGTTTGGAAATGGTCTATATCTGGATACTTACATTGTGGATATATATGAATACCTAGAAACTGACTTAAAATAAAATTATAGTGATTATATACTACAGCCATTTGGCCAGAAGATTTCAGGGAAACACGTAGGCTAAAATAATCAAGCCCCGCTCCCCCATCAGTTTCCACTGGGTGATCAGCCGCTACGGCAATATGGCACCTGGCTTGGACTTTCTCAGGTATTGGAATGTGACACCCAGCTGGTGCCCGGGTCACCATTGCCAGACAGCAAGAATGAGCCGTGGCGGACAGGAAAACCTGCTAGAGTCCAAGACGTCCAGCAGAGTCAACTTGGGTTCTCTGCCAGAAACAACCCCCTTCTCCAACTCAAGGGCTCTTACGTCTCAGTTTTCCCACTTGACACATGGAAAAACAGGAGAGCTGAGAGGTCAACGACCCGGTCCAAGGTCAGACAACTGTTGAGTGGCAAAGCCAGGACTAGAAACCTGGTCTCCTGAAGCTCGGGGATAACTCATTACCTTAACAGGGATGGCAGTCAAGTTTTCAAATGCATGCCTGTCTCCATCTTTTGATAGCGGTTGTGGAAGCACTGTGTTGAGAAGGATTCTGAGGCTCAGTATTCACTGACTAAGAAGTGCCCTGAGTCATTAGCTTGGTCTACCCTAGGTATAGTTGAGAGGAGTTGCTGCACTTTGTTTGTCTCCAGCTGTTAAACCATGCTGTGTTTTTAATTTTAGAGTAGGTTCTAGAGCTCCTGTTGCCTTCACTGTGGTGCAGCCAAGCTTCTTCAGGGTAACCTGACAGCTGCGTTTGCCGGCCCCGCAGGCAAGCCCTGGGGGAGGGCAACAGAGGCTTCTCAGCCTACCGGGGCACTTTGTCTTGCCGCCTCTGAATGAGGCCCAACAGAACTCGTGGCCTTAGAATGTTCCACTCGGCGTCTCTACTGTACCTTTCAGGGAGTGGAAAATGAAATCAAAACACTGCTCTCAGCCACCCTGCTGAGACAGTGCTGACAACACTCCGAGGCAGTGACACTGCGGAGGATCGCTGTCGAGTACACGAGATTGCATATCGGTAAGGCTAGTGCCTCTGCAACCGTAACATGCGTGCGGGTCATCTGGGATCTTACTTCAAATGCAGATTCTGACTTAGTAGATCTGGGCTGCGGGCCTGGGATTCTGCATTTCTGAGGAGCTCCCAGGTGATGGTGATGCTCCTGGTCTGTGGACCCCACTTTGAGAAGCAAGAGTTCAGAGGACCATAGGCCAGCGCTGCCCTGTCAGTTTGGAGCAGCCAGAAACGGCATGGCCAGTTTGGTGGGTTGGTGTTTCCTGCAGTGGTGACCTGCTGTAGATGAATGGACCAATACTGAAGCCCAGCTCTGACAAGCCAGGTTCTCGTCCTGGCAAAGGGCTGAGGGAGCGTGAGCCATGCCCCTTCTATCCCTCGGCCTTGACAGCTCTCCCATCTTTAAAGAAAATGGCAGCTTAGGTATCACTCTTGCCCTTCCCAGATTGGTCCTCAGCCCAGCATCACTGGGTTGCCTCAGACCTCCTGCACCTGAAGCTGCATTTTAAGAAGATCACCAGGGGATTCAGTTGCATGTTAACATTGGAGGAGCGCTGGTCTAAGACTCCTTCCAGCCATATGATTCCGTTTATTTGTTAGGTTCTAACTCTAGCTGTGAGGACAGAAATCTTAGAAATCAATCACTCCATTTACACAATAGATAGGCCTTTCTCAAGAAATATCCTCTTTTAGTTCAACATTCTCCTTGGCGATGTACAGAGAAGGTCAAACCAGTAAAATTTATTCCAAAGCAGCCTTTGCCTGAACTCGATCAAGCGAGACGGGAGAGTGTTGAGAATCCCCGTAGAGTTGGAAACGAGGTGCTGGATGCCGTATGCATCGTTAGGGGCGGCGCTGATCGACAACAGACTTCGTGGCTTCGATTCTGCGGCTCTTTTAGACTATGTTCCCTGGAGTAACGGCTTCCACTGCCAACACACCTCTCAGATCCTCGATGAATTGCAGCATGGTCTCCCTATCTTTCCCGGACCTAGCACCAGCTGGGTGCTAGTTTTTCAGGGCAGGATTTTTCAGAGTGCGTTGTGACCCATTGATGGGTCATGAATTCAAACCAAGGGGTTGTAACTGGCACGGAAAAAAGTGGAATCGAATCGGAAATAGAATCAGACACATTAGAAAAGATCAGAATGTGTTCCCCATGGTTAAGAGGAGTCACTATTTCATCAAAGTTGTTTCAGTGACAAGGTGACACAGTTTACATTGACACGCAGTTACCTTGTCATTGAAACAAGTTCGGTGAAATTAAACTCACTGTGGATCACAGTCAACCTAGGGGTGGGCTTGCTTGTCGGAGGCTGTGTGTATCTTTGACTTTGGTAGACCTCGCCAAATTCCTCTTCTAAGTCTACCAGTTCCACTTCTGTGAGTTTTTAAGTCAAAAAGCTCAAGGAAAAAAGGACCCCAAGGTCAGAGGGAAGCTGGAGGATGAAGAAGAAAAAATGCTGACAGTTTCCACGTCCCGGCTCGTCTTGCCTGCTTTTCCAACCCTAGGCAGGCGTTGTGGGGGGTTTTGACCTTGTAAATTTGCTTCTCATCTTAAAAAAGAAAAAAAGTTTAGAAGGAAATTCCTCGTCTTCCTGTCTCTCTCGCCTCAGTTCAGGAAGAGGCGAGCTAGAAGGAGGTAATAAATAAGCAACCCCCTTCCTTTTTGGAATCCAGTAATAACAAGTCTGACGAGAGCTGTGTCTAACCTTTGCTCTGGAACTGCCGTGCCCAGGTTCTCGCAGTTGGACAAAGATTTCTCTGGGTCATCGGCAATGGTGCCGTCGTTGTTGCTTGTTTAGAAATGAAGCAGGGATTTGGGGAGTCTGGTCAGTTCCCGCTCCAGTCCCGAACCCCTGCAGGAAGGCCAAGCCCTCTGTGACTTGCACCCTGTTTTCCTGGAAATGTGTACCCGTGTATTCTCTCCCCCCACCGCCCCCTCCCCCCAGCACTGCACAAACAAGACCTCAAGTTGCAAAGAAGGCAGGTTTGGAGGGGAGGGAACCCCTGAGCCCTTGACCTGGCCCCTCGTCCATGCCAGTCCCTACCATTCACCGTCTCAATTGATCCTTACAACACCCCATTCTATAGATGAGGAAACTGAGGCTCAGAGGTGACTTGCCCAGGTCATTCTAGGATATAACTCCTAGCCTCATAGAGCACTTTCTTTACACTAGGCATTGTTGTAAGCATTGGACACAGTTCCTCTTTTTTTTAAAAGATATTGGGGGTAGGAGTTAATTAATTAATTAATTTATTTTTGCTGTGTTGCGTCTTCGTTTCTGTGCGAGGGCTTTCTCTAGTTGTGGCAGGCGGGAGCCACTCTTCATCGCGGTGTGCGGGCCTCTCACTATGGTGGCCTCTCTTGTTGCGGAGCACAGGCTCCAGACGCGCAGGCTCAGTAGTTGTGGCTCACGGGCCTAGTTGCTCCGCGCCATGTGGGATCCTCCCAGACCAGGGTTCGAACCCGTGTCCCCTGCATTAGCAGGTAGATTCTCAACCACTGCGCCACCAGGGAAGCCCCACAGTTCCTCTTTAAATCCTCATCCCAGTGAGGGTAGGTACCATTTTTATCCCAACTTTACAGGTGAGGAAACCGAGAGACCAAAAGGTTAAATAACTGGCCTGAAATTGCACAGCCAGTTACTACAAAAGCCCAGATTTGAGCCCAGAAAGTCCGGCTTTAGTAGTGTCCTGTCTCTGCAATTGTGACGACCTCAGGCCTCCCAAAGCGAGCATTTTACTGAATTACAGCCTGACACATCACCTAGTTTTTTGGTACTTAACATTTTCCATGCGTTGAATGGGGGTGACCAATGACTTGGCTGTACTACCCTCTTCTGTATCATGGGTATGCCCCTCTCTCCCTTCCTTCCAGCATTTACCAATAGGTAAGGGAGATGGTCTCTACCCGTGGGTATTTGGGATAAGCACAAGGGAAGCAGTGTGGTCAAGCCTGTGCAGTTAAGGGCAGAGAATCAACTGCAGGACTTGCTAAAACACAGATGACTGGACTCCCACTCCCGCCATCCCAAAAGCAAATTTCTGATTGAGTAGGCAGGAGTGAGGCCTGAGGTTTCGCATTGCTAGCAAGTTCCTGCTGCTGTTTAGGGACCACGCTTGGGAAATCACTGACTGAAACAATAGGTAAGATTTTGAAAAGCGCAAGAAATAGGAAATGAGTCTGATCTGTGTATTAGTCAGAGTAGGTAAACTCTCCTAACAAACAAGCCCTACAGTCTCCTCGGGGTAATGCAGTAAAGCGTTACTTCTTGTTTTGTTACGGTCTGGTGTGGGTTTGTCGGGGAGTTCTCTGCTCCGTGCAGGCATTCAGGGCCCCAGGCTCCTTTGCTCTGTGGCTCTGCCACTCCCTGGGGACTTGCACTCCTGCATTGGAGCATCTGAATCTAGCCAGCAGCTGAGAGAAGAGAAAATGGAGAGTTGTGCAGCAGGCTTTTATGTGCCAGGCCTAAAGGAGAAACATGTCACTGCTGCCCACGTGCCATTGGCCAGAACTCACACAGTTCTGCTTTACTGCAAGGCAGTCTGGGAAATGTGTCTCAGCTGAGTGCCTGGGTAGAAAAGGGAACAGAGAATGAATATACAGCAGTCTTTGCCACAGCCTATTTGAGGATCCTCAAGGCACTTGATTTGACTGGAAAGGAACTTTCATGGTGAGAGAATAAATGAGCGTTTTGTGCTCTTCCAAGGAAATATGCTACAGACAGTTCAGATCATTATTTAGCATCATTATAGTGGAGCTGCAGAATGGGAAAAACACTCACCAGATTTAGGCCCAGATGCTCTTCATTGAAAAACTGTTATATAACTTCTCTGTACCTGTTTTTTTCCTTATAAAAATTGGGATGAGAGATATGAAAGTCGCTAGCCCAGTGCGAAGCACATAACAACAGAGAGTAGTTCCTTCCGTGTTTCCTGCGCTTAGATGGACAGACGGACCCCAGCTGTGTGGCACTGGGCGCCCCTTCACATGGGCAGCTGTGGGACACAGCTTTTACAGAACACAGGCACAAGCCCCATCTCAGCAGTTAGGCGGCTGTCCCGAAGGCTGCAGCGTGATGCCTCAGTCATAGCCCAGGGAATCAGGCCCGAGGGCGCAGCCCCCAGGCCTGCGTCCGCAGCGAGATTCATTTCCTACTTGGCTTTTGGAGTTGCACTGCCTGGAATCTTTGTGCCTCGGCTTCCTCCTGTGTGAAAAGGGGCTAATCATATTACCCACCTCCTATGACTGTTGTGACGATGGGATGAGAAAAAGCTAAGGACTCTGCTGAGGAGTAGGGGATAAAGATTCATGAATTGCCTCGTCCGCCTTTTCTCCCTCTTGGCGTCATTAGCTGAGGCCAGTTTGGAGGTTCTTGGGGCATATAAACCCCTTAGCTTTTGTTTGGTCTTAGGGTGGCCATCCTCGGCCTGGCAGAGTCCTGCCCGCTTCCCACAAGTTGAGTGCCTTTCAGTTATACGGAGAGGGCCTTGAACTGTCGATGGACGTGAACTCAGTCTGCGGGAGGAGGCGGTGAGAAAGCCTCTGAGCTCTTCCTCCGGGCTGTGCCTGCCTGTTTGATCAGTGGACCGAGCAGCAGAGAGGAAAGTCTCCTGGGCTCCTCGAGGGCAGTACTGATGCCCGAAGGTCCCCCTGACATCCCGGCACCAGTGCAAGTCTCCTTCACTTCACCTTGTTATTGGCTCCCCTCAGGTCTGGGCCCTTTAAAAGCCTTTCTCTCCCCCTTGTTCAAACGGTGCAATTGTGGGTGATTGAAACCACATTTTTGTATGTGTCAAAATCAGTTCAGCCCTTCGAAAGAAATCATAGTATAAATTGGATCATATATCCTAAGTGGATGCCACCAGCTAATTCGTTTGTTAGACCGTTCAGCTACATAGGATTAAGTGAGTGTTTACTCTTAAGCAGTCCCATGTGGGCCTCATTAATGCAGACTCTGGTCTGGCTTGTGCCTAATATCTTGTCAAATCGGGGGGCATAGGGAAGGCCCTCGCAAACCACCAAACGGCAGGGAGCCCTCACTTCTCGAGCAGCCTCTAGTGATTAATGGGTCGGGAGCCGGGAGGGGGCCGGCTGCCGTTCTCTGACTTGACGTTCCAGACACTTGGTGTCCTCCACTTCTGTTGGCCTCTCCCTAAAGCAGAGGAGGGCAGAAGCCTCCCGCACATCTGCTTTAGTCCAAAGGGACGCAGACTTGGAATCCCATTGTGTGTACGTGGGCATAAGGGGCTAGGGAAGATCTTTGGAGGAGCGTTCCCTCCGCCTTACTGAAATGCACACTGAGCAAGTTGCGTACAGCCTCAGAGGCTGTGGTCTGTACCCTCGCAGGTCCAAGTGGGGTTCAGGAGCGGAAAGCACCAGCAGCAGCGCGTTCTCGGGCCCCGCCCAGACCTACTGAATCAGAATCTGACTTTTCCTATGCGATGGAGACACATTAAGGTTTTTTGTTTGTTTGTTTGTTTTGCGGTACGCGGGCCTCTCACTGTTGTGGCCTCTCCCGTTGTGGAGCACAGGCTCCGGACGCGCAGGCTCAGCGGCCACGGCTCACGGGCCCAGCCGCTCCGCGGCATGTGGGCTCTTCCCGGACCGGGGCACGAACCCGTGTCCCCTGCATTGGCAGGCGGACTCTCAACCACCGCGCCCCCAGGGAAGCCCCACCCATTAAGGTTTAATATGTGCTGCTCTAAACCGTTGCTCTCAACCTTAGCTGCACGTTGGATTCATCTGGAGGGTTTTAAAAATGTTAATGCCTGCATCCCATCCCCCACCCCCAGAGACTTAAAGGTCATTGTTTTGGGGTCGGACCTGGGCATCGGGATTTTTAAAAGTTCCTGGGCGATCATAACGCACAACCAAGGTCAGGAAGCACTACCCTAAGGGCTGTGCCTCAGTCCCCCCGTGTTTAGGGGAGATTGCAATTCCCCAAATCCTCCCAGCTGCCTGGACACTGAGTGTGAGAATGTTGGGAACCGATGCTGAGAAGCGTTCAGGAACCTGTAGGCATTATTTTCATCCAGAACTGTCTTGTTGGCTGTCCTTGTGTTTTTTGCAACATGACAGCAAAAGCTTCATTTGTTCGTGTGTGTGTGTATGTGTGTGTGTGTGTGTGTGTGTGTTCATCCCTGTTTCATTTATTTATTGTGATTTTGCACAGCCAGCCAGTGGGAACCCAAGTGTGGAGAAGAACGAGTTTGGAAACACTCCCTTCCTGGTACCTGTACTGGAATCCAGATTCATACAGTGTGTGTGAAATTCCGGATGTGCGTGTTGTTGGCTGGTCCTGGCGTAGGTCAGAGCTCCAAGGGCACAGCAGGCATGTCGTTTGGCCACCAGATCTGTCTTTTATAAGGGGGTAGGTCAGGTGTTTTTACACAGGACTCCTGGCCTGGGTGGCCCACATGAGCTGCCAGAGATTCATCCCTCCCAGCTCCCCCCCAACTAAGTACAACTAGAAACACTGCAAGACACTACATCATGCTCTGAGTACTCGCTTAGCCCAAGGGTAACTCCCGCCCTAACTTCTGACATCATAGTGTTGTTTTTGTGTTTTAGGTAAATGAATCATTTAGTTGCTGCGCTTTTGTGTCTGACTTCTTCCGCTCAGTATTGTGTTTGTGAGATCCACCGTGTGCAGTTGTAGATTGTAGTAGGGAAGAATTTCAACCAACTATTGATCTTGGACTCTCGGCAGAGTTAGGACTTGAGTAAAACTAGATGTAGCAGCGTTTAAATTTTTGTTTCTTAGTATAGAAGCCTAAGACCTGCACAAGGAAGCAAATTTTAAAAGATCAACACAATAAAATAATAAAAGTAATCCCTACATCTGTCACCCAAAGAGAATCACTCTTAATGTTTTAGTGTGTATCCTCCAGGGTTTTTCCGACATATTTTAATAAAATGGGCTTATAATCTACGTATTGCTTTGTTAACTGATTTTTTTTCACTTATTAGAACAAGGACATCTTTGTGTGTCACCAAATATTCTTCTGTAACATCCTCTTTAATGATTCCATTGTTTTTGTTTGTATAGCCAAATTAGGCTTAATATATTAAAAAAAAGTTTTTTGGCGTGAGGTTTATGAGCTGCCTTAAACAGCTTTTATTGTCCTAAGAAATGTAATCAGTAAGTCACATCGCCAACTCTTTTGAAGGAAAGCAGGCTTTAATTTGTGCCTTAATGATGTGTTTGCCCCAAGCTTTTGGGTGCCAGTTGGTGTCTGCTGGGTGGCGAGAAGCTGGGTGGGCACAGTTGCAAAATGAGAAGGTCTCCATGTGTTTCGTTTTTTTTTTTTTTTTTTTTTTTTTTTTTTTTTTTTTTTTGCGGTACGCGGGCCTCTCACTGTTGTGGCCTCTCCCGTTGCGGAGCACAGGGTCCAGACGCGCAGGCTCAGCAGCCACGGCTCACAGACCCAGCCGCTCCGCGGCATGTGGGATCTTCCCGGACCGGGGCACGAACCCGTGTCCCCTGCATCGGCAGGTGGACTCTCAACCACTGCGCCACCAGGGAAGCCCTCCATGTGTTTCTGAAATGAAGGCCAGCATTAGGTGTCTAGTGTCCTGATCTCAGGTTATTTTCAGAAAGTAAAGAGCTAAGGGGTGATTTTTCATTAATTCACCTTTAGGTTGGGATTAGGAATTTTCCCAGCCCGGCCTGCCAAAAAGTCAGGCTGTGTCCGCTAGGCATTAGGGTCACAAGATTCTCATTTTGAAGGCATACCTTTTTAATTTTATGAAATTATGCACCTCTGTTCACTAGTACCTGTGGGCATTGGTTGCCCTTTTTCCTTTTTACCGAAAGAGATTAAATGGTAATCAGTTCCCTAATTCTTATGCACTCTCCTAAACTGAGGCCCAGACAGGTGGACATTGTCATTTTTATTGGGGATGCTGTTAGAATGTTTATAAACCAGGGAACTACTTTGGAGAACTTTAAAGCACTTTGAGCCAGTAAGCTCATTAATGATGAGGAAAAGGAAATAAAATTTCATTGTCTTTATACACATGCTGTGGCTAAAGTCCAAGTCAGTTTGGCTCCTATCAACGCCTTGAGAACAGATAGACACAGTATTAGCAAGATTTTGAGTCAACAATACAATTGGGACTGTGGTCACATGCACACGGCGAGGGGCTGGGGATGTGTGTGTGTGTGTGTGTGTGAGAGAGAGAGAGAGAGAGAGAGAGAGAGAGAATGAGAACGAGAAGGTTTTAGTCCTTCTCCTTTAATCATAAAACAAGAAGAAACTGCAAGTTCTGAAATTCTTTGAGGCCCTTCCTTATGTGTGTCCTAAAGAGGTATAACTATTTCTGCTTAGAAAGGCCTTTTAAAATTTCATACAATAAATACCTGGCCTTCCTGGGGTTTCAGGAGTCTTTAAGCTCCATCACTGTCCCATCACCCCGACCCCCTCCCCCAACCCCTGCCCCTTGTTGAACTGACCTTTAAGGTTGGGTTTTGAGTTGCTTCCTTCTGACCCTCTTGGGCAGTAAGTATAACAGTATATTTTCGTTCCATGCTCACCTCCTGGGTGAGATGCCCGAGAGAAATATGTCACGGGAGATTTGTAATAATACTAGAAAATGTTGGACTTCCCTAGTGGCGCAGTGATTAGGAATCCGCCTGCCAGTGCAGGGGGCATGGGTTCGATCCCTGGTCCGGGAGGATCCCACGTGCCATGGAGCAGCTAAGCCCGTGCGCCACAACTACTGAGCCTGTACTCTAGAGCCCACGAGCCACAACTACTGAAGCCTAGAGCCCGTGCTCCGCAACAAGAGAAGCCACCGCAATGAGAAGCCCGCGCACCGCAATGAAGAGTAGCCCTCACTCGCCGCAACTAGAGAAGAGCCCGCGCACAGCAACGAAGACCTAACGCAGCCATAAATAAATAAATAAATAAATTTATTTTTAAGAAAAGAAGAAAAGAAAATGTTTTAGTAGGAAAGTTTCTTACTTTGTTCGTAGCACCTCTGAAAATTTTCAGTGCTGTCTAGGAAAAAAATCTTCACAGCTGTTAAATGTTCCTCGATGTCGCCGAATGCCACTTACCCATCTCTCTCCAGCCCTGGGGCTTTGGGACATCTTGTAGGTGGTATGGAGTTCTAGAGGTGGATGGGATTCCTAAGATGATATCCTGGGACGAGTGGATTTTAGATCTAGCGTTTGCTCTCGTGCGAATGAGAATAACCCACTTCCCTTTCTCCTCCTATGAATACCCGCTCTGGTTTGGAGCCGGAAGTCTTGTCTCCCACCCGTATTTTAGGGCCATTTTGTGAATTCCAGCTCACACAGTGTCATCTGAGCACGAGTGAACCCAGCATGCATTCAGGGAGTGAGACGTTTGCGTTTCCCAGACCTGCTTATGGCAGATATGTTCCTTTGTGAATGAGGTTCCTCTCCCCGTTTTACGCTCTGTTTACTTTGATCTTTTGCCTCTGGGTTTTAATGAGCAGGAGCTTTTTAGGAAGGTTGGGAGGATTTTTGTCACCTGTATCCTGAGATGAGGGGAGTTGAAGGTGCATATTCGTGTGCAAGCACATGCATGCGTGTGTGCAGATCTGTATGCGTGGATATGTGTGTACGCGCGCACCTGTCTGTACACCTGTGTGCAGGTGTTTGTGTACCTTGCACCTTCGTTGGTCTATACTCTACCCTTCAGATGTCTCGCATGAAGGCATGAAGGATATTGTCTAATAATAAGAAGAATCAGAATAGCTCATCTTTATGCAGTACCACGTTTCAAGCACTGTTCTAGGCATTGAATCCTTACAACGCCTGATGAAGTAGGTACTGTTGCTATCCCCATTTTTCGGGTGAGGACACTGAGGCACAGAGAAGTGAAGAAACTTACCTGAGGTCACAGAGCCAGGAAGCGGCCAAGCCAGCTTCAAACCCAGGCTGGCTGTCCCCAGCTCTTCGCTTGCATGCTCGACTGAAAAGGAGGTCCCCAGGAGAAGCAACACCTCCTCGCCTTTCCCCAGATACAGTGGAATCGTGTTATGCTGCAGCTCAGCACCTGCTGGCTGTGGATGACGTCCTCCAGAGCAATACCAGCAGTGGATTTGGACACCTGGGAGGCCTAGGACAGTGTGTTGTTGCATTGGAGTCAGTGGACCTGAGAGGAGCTGTCGGGATGTCATCCTCTCGAGGGCTGCTTTGCTGGTGCCCTGTTGGGGTATCAGGTTGTAAAAATGAGACAGATCTTGTGTCCGTGGTCACTTTCTCCCGTTCCCTTTCCATCATTTGCTTAAGTACGTGCTCGAGGACGCCGGAAAGAGAAGGGAGGCGTATTTATATGGAGTTCAAAACCAGGCAAAGCTAATCTATGGAGAGAGAGGTCAGAGGAGTGGTTACAAATAAGATGTATGTGAGCGATACCTCAAGAAAAAAGTAAATAAAAACGGAGGTATCTATATTGACGGGTGACGATATTGTTGAAGCCTGGCCGAGGCACGCCAGGGAGGAGAAGTAGACGTATCTGAGCATCAGGACTTTAGAGATGCAGATAGCTCTTCATCTGTGGGAATCAGAGGTTATTTCCGGGAAGACATAATTGCTTGTATTCAGCAGACGCTAATTTTATCACTCTTAATTTCTTCTTTATTTTCATGGTTTGTCTTCTGGCTTCTAACGCCCCTGACCACTTGTGTGTCTGGCCCGTCTTCATTTGATCCTGGCTCTGCCTTTTAAAACAGTTGCTGCTGCTGCCTCTCCCAAATTCACAATGACTTACAAATGTTTGAACAGAGAAACAAAGACAGAAAATGGGAGACATGGTCTGGTTTGTTGCAAATGGCTTTTCCTGCCAAGCTGTGGGGAGTGGTATTGGGGCCAGCTTTGCCTCCCTAATTGGAACCATAGCTCCTCAGATTGCCTCTCGATTACAAACTTGAGGGCCCGCCACCCTTCAAGGGACCATTTCCCTCTAGGACGCTGTGTACCGGGCTTCTCACTTGCATTGGCCTTTAAGAGAGGACAGCAGAGTTGCCTACTCCGTTTGGGTAACACCGCAAGGGAAGTAGCTAACCTCTAATCCTCTATAGGTTTTATACTTCTTTGCTAATCTCTTCCCGCCCCCCTCTGGAGCTGTAATAATAACACTAGTTAACATTTATTGAAAGCTTACTACGTGCCTGATGCAGTTCTAAGCATTTTGCATGTGTTCGTTCATTTACTCTTCAACTCTGGAAGCTGGTATTGCTATTGCCCTGTTACAGATGAAGAAGTTAGACACAGGCAGATAAAGTCCCTTGCCCAAGGTCAGACAGCTGGTAAGTGACAAAGACAGCCTCCGAACCCAGTCTGGTTCCAGAGTCTGAGCTCTTATCCACTGTCTAAATAAAATGTAGACAGTCTGATTTCCAGCGGGGCGATCCCCATAGCTCTCACCATGCTAGCTAGACCAGTATAGCAGCCCCTAGCCACACGTGGCCATCGAGCACCTGAAACGTATCTGGAAGATCACTGTACGTGTAAAATACACACCCGGCTTCTAAGACTTAGTATGAGAAAAATAATGTAAAATATATTATCAGTACATTTTTATATTGATTGTATATTGAAATAATATTTTAGATATATTGGGTTAAAGAAAAAATATTAATTTCACCTGTTTCTTTTTACTTTTTTTTTTTTTTTTTTTAGTGGCTCCTGGAAAAGTTACCATTACTATATATGGCTCATGCTGTATTTCTGTTTTACTCTTGGGCACTGACCTAAACCTTCTTTCCAGCCTGTTCCACGTAGAGTAAAAGTTGGTTCCAGCACAGTCACGGGTGGAATGGATTTAGGAGTAACATGCCACAGAGCAAATTCCTGTTTTCTACCGCTACCACCACCTTGCTGACTATGTACAATTAAAAAGCTTTTATATATGAGGGAAAAGATCTAAACCTTTAATGAATGTTATGTACCAGTTAGTGTACCAAGTCCTTTCACATAATGCTTGCATTTAATCTTCCTAACTCTTCTACGAGATAAGCATCATTAGCCCCATTTTACAGACAGGGAAATGGAGGCTTGGTCTAGCAACTTGTCTAAGTTTCTTTCCTTTTTTTTTTTTTTGTCATTTGATTCTTTAGTTGCTCCTACAATCCATTTCAAACAAAAGAGTAAAAGCGATCATATAAATAGGTTAGGGAAGGGGAAAGGAAGATAGAAATGCTTACAAGTTGCAAACAGGAAAAAGAAATGAGGACATCAGGGCTTCAGAAAGGCTGCAAACACATTCATAAACAAAGACTGCCCTGGAGCAACCCTCGTGTTTGTCTTTGCTCTGATGGTGCAGTGTGGTCTAGTGGTCTGACCAACTGGGAATCCAGTGCCTGGGTTCTCAGTTTTGCTTCACACTCACTGTTCTGTACTGATTGGCCTTGGACTGGATGGTCTTGGACAGGGTTTCTTGATCTGAGAGATAGGCAGATTTCCCGGGTGAGAGGCTCTATGTTTCTAAGTGGAAAGGTTGCAGAGGGGTGAAGAACATTGTTCCAACTAAAGCAAGGCTATCATGGATGAACTATCAATGCAAGGTGTTTTATTTTTACTTGCACATTTGGAGGCAAACTCCAATCTTCTCTGCCCCTTACAGTGTGGTTGTTTGTTTTGTTGAGGTCCCTGCTAATCTAGGCAGTTTGCAAAGGGCTGGGGAGTGTGTGTGAGGAGCAAAGAGAATCACCTATTGTAAGTTTCTGTTAGTAATAAGTGGTGGGGCCGGGATTTGGATATATGTCATCTGACTCTAGTGCTAATGGTAGTTTTCCCCCAAAATGATCTATCTTGGACAGTATGTATCTCATGGTATATGCATTGTGTTGGAGATGTTTCTCCATGTCTTACTCTCTCATACTAGTTAAATCCTTACGGGAAGGGGGTGTGACCTACGGTAGGTCACGGTAAATGTTCATTGAACTGAATTGCCTTAACAACTGTTACGTGAGAGGCCTTAATTCTAATATTCTCCTATAGGGTTTGGTATCTGCTCCATTATTTTCCTCTTTAGAGCTGTGGCTAGGTCACTAAGCTTCCATCATTAAATTATTTTTATATACCTATGACTTCCTGTAGAAACTTCATTCATTGATGGATTCAATAAAATTATGAACTACAGTACATACTGTAGGACATTTACTGTGCCAAGCCCTGGAAATCCAAAGGAGACCAACAGGGTTCCTGCCCACAAAAAACTTACGGTCTGAAGTGAGATAGAGAGAGATATGTAGGCATTACAGTGAACATTGTCCCTATGTTGTTAAGGAGAGGGGACAGGGGCTCGGGAGCACATGGTTGGGGCACCTCACCCAATCTTCGAGTTTACGGGAGGCTTCCCGGAGGAAGGGGAAGAAGATGCTAAGTTTCAGTTCCAGGTTAGTGAAAATTAAAATGTGATTTTTTTTTGTCCCCCATGAACCCTCTGAATTCCATTCATGGGATTTTACTTTGCGGACAGAAGTGGAAGGCAGGGTGAATCTGAGCCCACCCTAGAGGCCCATCTTTGGGGCTCATGGTCTCCAGTGCAGTGCTCCACCATTAGTTGGACTCAGATTCTTTCGGGGTTCTTCCTTCTTATGACCCTGAGCCATTCTTCCTTCTTATGACCCTGAGCCAAGGTCTGGCTTCCTTCTATGTTTTCTTTTAGCTTTGACTCCCACTTAGAATTGCCTCCTTACAGTATGTCTCAGTCCCTATTCTTGAGCAGAGCATGAGAAAGAGAGGCCGTTTGACCCAGATTCTCCCCCCACCTCCCCCCCAAAAAATCAAGCCATATCATCGGCTGCTGACCAGTCAGTAGTTAGGCTGCTCTTGAAGCTGGTGTTCACTCTTGATCCAATCAACCGTGGCATGAGGAGGGGTGGGGACATGGTATAAACAGTGGCCGCCGAAGTCACCCTCCTACATATATACCTTTTCTGGGCTGTGGTGGGTTGGACAGTTTGTCCAAGGATGTGGCATGGCAGGCCTGATCACTGGCCTAGAAAGTTCTTTTAATACAAAGAGAAACAATATAATGGATAACAAGTGAGTGAGTTAGAAGCCTCCCTCTTTCATTTTACCAGGGCAGGTCTCTGCGTCCCCTGCATTGGGATTGTTTTAGCTGTGGTTTCACCATGCTTGTAAGGCCATGCCCCAGAACATCATCTTTTCTTCATTGTCAGGGGCTCAGTTCAATATTTAGAGATTGTCCCTCTACCCTCTCCAACAACGACTAGTTGTTGGCACACCCCTTATTGGTGTGCATGGCTCACCCATACCTTCTTCAGCCATCCATCAGGGTAGCCTCTCTCTGGGAGAAGAGTTGATCCTAACCTGGAATGGCCCTGCCTAAAGTGGTCTGTGGATAGAATTCACGAAGTTTGGGAGGAAATGACATCTTTAGTTTCACTAAGCTTAACCTGAAATTTGGCATTTCCTTCCATTCTGAATAAAGCCATAAACCACAGGAGTGTACCTGTGACTTGGTTGCTAATAGAAATCATAGACATTTATGTATTGTGTTACAACTCCTAGAGAGATCTCAAAATAGGCTCATTACTTCACAATCATGGTGGTATTGGACTCACCATTAGATCTTGTTATTTCATGTGTTAGAGAAACGAGCACACGTAATACTCTATGACCAGTTTTCTGTTTAGTATTCAGATGACTGCATTTTTGATATAATTGAGTGGCTCTGTGAGCCTATATATTTTATTTTACGCAGAAAGCATTCTGAGGAGGGCTTCCCCAGCCTGCCGAAGGGGGCACGGCACAGCAGTGTTCAGGAACTCCTGCTAAAGGAAGTCATCCTCTGATGCGCATACTCAATTGTGGAGGCTGCTGCTCGCCCCAGGGTCTCTAATTCATCAGAGCTGTACTGGTGTGTATTAGTCTGAAGGAGGGAAAGACTGAAGCTGAAATCCTACCGTGGTCCTGGGGAACATGATTCAGGTGGTTTGCAGTCTAGGGACAAAGCTATCAAGGAGTGGAACAATGACTTAAAGAGGACAGTGGCAGGCAGCCTTTAATTAAAGTCACCCTGATGCACTCACCCTGTGGTACGTGTATGAACGTGCACCATGGAGTGCATGTCTTCTTGTCTGGCATTAACTGGCCCCGTATGCTTTGTGTCATGGAATGAACTGAGACTTTAATTACCTCTCCTTCCTGGTTTAAAAGGGAGCAGAGTGGGCACATTTTTGTTCAGGAGCCCAAGTCTGAGTCTTTGGACCTTTGTTCATTTCCTAGGCTATTTGGTGTCATTGGAGCTCATTTAGGCTGGGTTATCCATGCCTTAGCCATTGGAGAGCCACACGAGGGAAGCTACTGGGTGGGCTGGCATGAAGGAATAAACTCAGGGCAGAAGGGGCCACAGAAGATATGGGCTGGAGGCAAGTTGAGAACTTTTCATGGATACCATCTTGTCAGTGTCCCTGGCCATTGCCAATCCCAGATGCACATTCATGTAGGTTAGCTCTGGGGCCCCCCGATACCTACACTCAGGGCTACTGGCTTCTCCCCTATTCTAGTCACAAGCGATCCATCCTCTCATTCTGCTGGTGAGGAGTTCATAAGCTCAGTTCAGCAGCTGAATGTTTCCTGGGGGAAAGGAGCGCAAGTTTGGTGTAAGGAGACTGAGATTCTGGTGACAGCTGTGTGACCTTGGGAGTGGCGTATTGCCTCTGTCCACTTCAGTTTCCTCAGCTGATACATGAGTTCCACCAGGTCCCTGCTTAGGATTCTTATGAGCACCGAAGGATATGAAAACACATGGAGAAGAACAGAACCTGGCGAGAGCACGAGAGAATCTCATAAGGCACCTGTGGGCTCCATCACGAGAGCCTCATGGCGATTGAATCTTGTCTTTCCACTGAATGTTCAGTGAAGAGAAGAGTGTAAAGCCCTGAGGTTTGTTTTCTGCCTGGAACACGTCTAGTGGTCAGCTGGCAAATTACAATGAAAGGCCTTCATTTTATGCTCAATTACAACAGGGTCCCTGTTGCTTTTTTCCCCTTACCGGGTTGAGCGCCAAGCTTGAGGATGAGGGTTGGGGAGTGGGTGGGTTTCTTTCTATCCATGGGTCCAATTTGGCCATCACAGAGGGTACCGGAAGAGAGGGGATCATGGGGACCAGTGGAGAGCAGAGTGGAATCCTGCTCCTCCTCCTAATCTTCCTCCTCATTCTCATCATCATCACATTATCATCACGATCACCACATATTCTATAGTTCACCCCTGTGTGGGGCACTGTGCCAGGTGCTTTACATACGTAGTGGCGTTTAGCTCCCACAACTGTACTCCACTGCCCTTCGGCACCTGAGGCTTAGAGAAGCCACATGACTTGTCCAAGGACACAGCTGGTCAAACGGTAGAACCGGAAATCGAGCAGGTCTGCTTGAACACAAAGCCTCTGCCGTCAGCCATGATGCCCTATGTGGTCTCTTTGGTACTTGACTAAAGTGTGATGAACAAATGAGCAAATGGATAAAAGAATAAATCCCACAGGGTGAAAAGAAAGGACTGGAGGTCGCAGTAGTAGTGGATTTACTGAGGTGTCATTTATTCTTCTGTTGTCTCTTCACTTCCCATCCCAAATAGTATAAACGCTGTTGCTCGGTTCCTGTAAATCTCAACTCAGAGTGTGTCTGCCTTTGCTTCTTGTGCCAGTTGAACCCTCCCTAAAGGGCCCTTGAGCCATGGATCGAGGGTGGTGCTCAGCTTGTAGCCAAGGCAGGCAGAACTGAGTCCCTCACAGAATTTCCTGGAGATATTTACAGGCAAGTAGCCCCCTCCTGAGAGGAAGGAGTGTAGAATTTGCAGAGAGAATGTGAGTTCTAGTTTCTTACCTGTCGTCTCGGCTGGCCAGATACCAGGCTGGACACTGTCTTTTCGAGGCGGGCAGGCCAAGAGTGTCTTGGTTTGTATAAACTGAGCTCCTGGCCCCTGGGAGGCCTTATGCTAAATTATAACATGAAGTCCGTTTGTTAACCCAGAAGAGTTTGGCCTATAGGTTTATAAAAACATGCCCGTGGCGAGGCCTCTGAGCCGGTTGAGATAAACAGAGATGGCAAATAATTGTCTGCAGACCCGGGATCTCAGGGCAGGGGAGAGAGGGAAGAGGGCTGAGCTGCTATCTTTTAATCTAATTGTCCTCAATTCCATGGTGGGGATCAATAAACTGTGAACACAGGAAGTGAAAGCTCCAGGGGAGAGAACCAGTTGCAGCTGGCAGAAGTGGCCCACCATGGCAAGTGGTAATGCCATTTTAGTTAGGCGAAAGCCTGAATGGGCGCCGCGTGTAGACCTTCTCCTGGGTGCCCTGGGTTGCTGGGAGAGAGAACATGCGCCCTTTGTGTGCTTTGCCAAAACCCACCGGCTGCCACCTCGCAGGAGACTTACATTGGAGTCACTGGTTTCCAGAAGGGTGACAAGTGCACTGTGTGTCGCTGAATGAGGGGGCCCGTCTTGCCTGACCCTGCCAGCTTGGGCCTGGACTCGAGCCATTGCGGCAATGGCCCTGATTTCTGAACGGGTCGGGTGTTTCCAGAAGCTTTTGCGAGAGCCGATTGGGGGTGAACAGGAAAAATAAGGGTGGAGGAAGGAAGCGGTAAGGCTGAGCTGGGCCTTTCCAGGCTCGGAAGGCTTGTTTTATCTCCCCACTTCTCAGTTTCACACCTTATAAGCCGAATAGCATCTTGTGCTGCTAAGCGTGTCAGCTTTTGATGATGATGATAATAATGATAATAAAAATAAGTGAGCACTGAACAACCACTTTCTAGGTACCAGGCACTGTTCTAAGTGCATCTCCATCTGCACTCTAGTCCTTTCACAGGGTTTCTACTCTTATCCCCATTTTAGGGATGAAGAAACAGAAGCACAGAGAGGTTAAGTAACTTACCCTAAGACCCAGAGCCGGCAAGCCAGGATTCAGATCCAGGGACTGTGGCATTCCAGCCAGAGGTGGATGCAGTGTGCTCTGGACTCAAGTATGGAGAACGTCACCCGCAGAGGAACCTCAGACTCTCAGCTTTAGGAAAGCAGGAACCACATATGTCATGCTCACTGTGGGATCCAGGACAGAATGTTCTAGGCACAGTCCTTGTGCTCTTTCAGTGCTTGTTGATACACTGGTTTTTGACAAGGCAGAGCAATGCACTACCAGGACCTGCGATTTTTGTTACATACAGTTCAACGGATGGTTGCTTATTCGTTCACTCATTCATTCCGTAAACATTCCATCGAGCACGTGTCCCAGGCATTGTACTAGGCGTTAGAAGTAGAGAAATGAATACGATGAGGTCTTTGCCTGCAAAGCACTCACGTCTGGAGGTAGGTGCACACAGACATAACGTGCACACACAGGTGTTGCTTCGGCCCAACCTCTCCTCTCCGTTTCCCTCACTTGCTGCCTGGGTCTCTCCTCAGGCTAAGACTTACCACGTTTTACACGGCATTATAGCTGTGTTTTGTGCACACTCGTGCGCACGTACGTGTCTTGTGTCCACCAAGACATTCGTGGCTGTTGGAGGCCAGCTGTGCCCCTGGAACAGTGCTCCTCCAAGTCTGGTCCACACACCGGTGGCATTAGCATTACCTGGGAGCTGGTTGGAAATGCTGACTTTTACTGCCTTACGAGCTCGGGGGGTAGGGTCCAGGAATTCGTGTTTTCTCGTTTCTCCGGGCGATCCTGATGCGTGCTCAAGTTTAGATGAGCTGCTAGGGTAGGGAGCCCAGGTCCTGTCACATGTGGGTGCTCCGTAAATAACCTTTGAATGATTGCATGCATATTGACATTGAGTGGGGGAACTGGGTTGGTCTTACTAGGTCTGGGCAGGACTCCAGGTATCCGGTTTGCCAAGTACGAAGAGGCTATGGGGAGATGGAGTCATATTTCTTCCCCTCTCAAAAAATTTGGATGGAGGCGCTAAATGGCTGGGAAGATTGACTCCACCAGCATTGAAGAGCAACTGAGCATGTGACCTGATGGGAACCGAGTGACTGGGCCAGTTTATAATGAAGGCCAGGAGATAAAACAGGGCGGAGTGAGAACTCCGTGCAGATGGTTTGGGACGGTATGCTAAAGCCACAAGCGGAGAAGAATTGTATGTTTGGGACTCTTGTCTGTTCCGGGGCCTTATTGCAAATTAAACTTCCCCTCTTCTTGCCTATGTGGCAGAGCCTTGGTGTAAATCTATTTCAAACTAGGGTTTCTCTCCCATCCCGTTTCCCTTTTCAGTTTCTTGAACTCTCCCGTTGCTCCTCAGCTCCCTCCTTGTTTCTGCCCAAGAGGGTATTGTTGTCCAGACTTTGATCAGGATGCAAGCTACCCTGTGGCCTGACATTTGTCAAGGGCAGGGATGTGTGGGCTTCTGTGAGTAATCAGCAGCTGTTTCTGGAGTCATGGTTTTAAGGAATCTCCCTCCCTCAACAATGTGATCGTTCCCCCCCCTCCCAACACCTCCCCCTCCCCCCTGAAAAACCTTGCCTAAGAGCAGTTGGCTCAGTATAATAAAACACAGCTTGGCATCGGGAGCTACATACACAAGAGACATTTAGTAAACTGCGTAGCATTTTGGCAGTGGGAGGGACAGTAGCACCCAAAGAGACGCATATGGTGGGCTTAACAGCATCCTGGACTCATGGGAAGAGGATCCCTGGGTTTAGCTGCCCGGGGTGAGGAGGTGTGGTGAACAAGGGGTTAGAGACGCTAGGCTGGTTCAGCATCCTTGGGAACTCTGCTCTGCCTAGGTTTTCCCAAGGACAAGGCTTGTTTATGTGATCTGATAAACACTTAGGTACTGCTCATTCTCGGCCAGGCACTGTTCTCTAAACTCTTTGCATATTTTAATTTTTTTATTTTTTGTCTTTTAATGGCTTTATTGACGTAGAATTCACATACCAATTTACCCATTTAAAGTGTGCAATTCAATGGCTTTTAGTATATTCACAAAGTTGTGCAACCATCACTATAATCTAATTTTAGAACTTTTTGTTTTTACATCTTTATTGGAGTATAACTGCTTTACAATGGTGTGTTAGTTTCTGCTTTATAACAAAGTGAGTCAGTTATACATATACACATGTTCCCATATCTCTTCCCTCTTGCGTCTCCCTCCCTCCCACCCTCCCTATCCCACCCCTCCAGGCGGTCACAAAGCACCGAGCTGATCTCCCTGTGCCATGCGGCTGCTTCCCACTAGCTATCTACCTTACGTTTGGTAGTGTATATATGTCCATGCCTCTCTCTCGCTTTGTCACAGCTTACCCTTCCCCCTCCCCATATTCTCAAGTCCTTTCTCTAGTAGGTCTGTGTCTTTATTCCTGTCTTACCCCCAGGTTCTTCATGACGTTTTTTAAAAAAATTCCATATATGTGTGTTAGCATACGGTACCTGTCTCTCTCTTTCTGACTGACTTCTCTCTGTATGACAGACTCTAGGTCCATCCACCTCAGTACAAATAGCTCAATTTCGTTTCTTTTTATGGCTGAGTAATATTCCATTGTATATATGTGCCACATCTTCTTTATCCATTCATCCGATGATGGACACTTAGGTTGTTTCCATCTCCGGGCCACATGTCCTTTGCATATTTTTAAACAGCTTTCTTGAGGTGTCGTTTACATACCGTAAAATTCACCTGTTTTGAGGGTGCCATTCAATGATTTCTTTATAGTAAGTTTACAGAATTGTGCTGCCATCATCACGATCTGATTGTGGAACATTCCTCTCACCCCTCGTGCCCATTTACAGTCAATTCCCAGTCTCACCCCCAGCACCAGGCAGCCACAAACCTACTTTCTGTCTCTATGAATTTGCCTTTTCCAGAAAGGTCGTATAAATGAAATCATGTAATATGCGATCTTTTGTGATTGGCTTCTTTCACTGAGTGTAACGTGTCTGAAGTTTATTCCTTTTTATTGCCAAATAGTATTCTGTGGTATCGTAACAGTGCTTTCTGTTTATCACCTCGGTTCTTCCTCATGACAGTATCATGATTCACAGATGTGGAAACTGAGGTGCAGTTAGTACTTCGGAGGGTAATGGTTCAAACCCAGGCAGTCTGGCAGTAGAGTGTGTGCTCTCATTTAGTCTCTCTTGCTGTGCCGCCTCTCCATGGGTACAAAATATGTCTTCATTTCTAAGATGGGGAGTTTCTTTTATGTAACGACCGCTGAATTTCTAAAACTGTAATACTTAGTTTTATGCAATCTGATAAGATTTTCTTGAACGCCTAATTTGTGCCTGGAGTTTTACTAGGTGCTGTGAGGGATGGAGACACGTTTCTGCTTTCGAAGAATTTAGCATTTTGCTTGGTAGATAAGACTCAGATGCGCATGGTAACATAGCTCCCCGACGGCCACGTGGGATCATATATGATCTAAAGCCTACATGCATACTCCAGGTAGAGGAAGTCAACAAGAAGAGGCTGATGTCAGTGAGAAGAGCTGAGGACAACTTTTCAGAGGCCATGGCTGTGAGCCAGCTCTAGCCCCTTGGCCTAATCAGTCCCAAGTTGCAGGAGTGGAAGCTTGTAATTGTTGAGAACCCGCACTATGTTTTAATGTCCCTTCCACCCACAAAGTTTTCTGCTTGTTATGTTCCAACTTTTAGATCCCATCTGTGTGTCTATAATTATACCAGGAAGCTTTTCCTCTTAAGCTGTTTTTAATAGAAATGTCTTGAGGGGGTTTTGCTCTCTTTAGAAAAACTGGTTAGCCAAGGCACAGGGCTTGATGTGTGTGTGTGTGTGTGTGTGTGTGTGTGTGTGTGTGTGTGTGTGTTTATTGTAAAATGCCTTATAGCATCCACTTCTTAGGCTGGCCACCAAAGCCTGGCAGACAAGGATTCAGGAGTAAGAATAGTACATGGAACTGCATTTAAACTCTAGAAGGCCTGGTTTAGGTAGCTTGTGCTGTGTAACAAACCACCTCGGAACTTAATGGCTTAAAACAACAACCGTTTATTTGGCTCGTAATTTTGTGGATCGTCCGGGCAGTTCTTTGTGGACTGGCTCAGCTTACCTCATGTATGTATCTGTGGCCAGCAGGCGGGTCAGCTCATGACTGGGCCGCAAGTCTGCCTCTTGGCAGGCTTTTAGTCAGGGTATGGCTCTTGGCTAGGGTGCCTTAGTTCTCTTCCACGTGGCCTCTTATCTCCAGCAGGCTAGCTCAGGCTTGTTCACAGGGTGGACACAGGGCTCCCAAGAGCAGCAACAGAGGGCAGGTCCCAGTTCACAAGCGCTTTTCCAAGCCACTGCTGCATAGTGTTTGTTAATGGTCCGTTGGCCAAAGCAAGTCACATGACCAGCTCCGATTCAAGGAGTGGGAAAATCATCTCCACCGCTTGATGGGAGATCTGCAGTGTCATATTTCAAGGGTGTGAATGCAGGGAGAGGATGAATCTGTGGCCATTTTAGTAATCATTCTCAAAGTCAGAGCATATAATAGCAATAAGGTTAGCCAACATCTACTGAATGCTTACAAGCTGCAGGTACTATTAGAAGTACTTTATATATGTATCTTAAGTCATTTCAGTCACACAGTGGCCCTGAGAGCTAGGTGTTAACCATTTCCCCCATTTTTCAGAGGAACAACTTGAGTCTCTGAGAGGCTAAGTAACTTGCCCAAAGTCACACAAATAGTAAGAGGTGGCCCAGGATTCTCAGCCAGGCAGCCTTGCTCCTGTTCTAAGCACTTCACACATATCGTGGCATTTCATTCCCATGACCATCTGCTCCATCAAGGACTGCTTTTATCCCCATTTTCTAGATGAGGAAACCCAAGCTCCAGGAAGTGATTTATATGTCGTAGGCCGCACAGCTTGTACATGGGCAAGCTGAGATTCAACTCTCCAAAGCGTCTACACTCTTACCTAATTCGCAGCATCATTTCACTTACCCAGACTTTATTTCATAGTCTCAATTTACAGTGCTGGAGGAGGGGGATCTGGGAACTCTCCAGAACATAGATAATAATAAAGAAGAGGAAAAAAGACATCTGGAGATGCAGCTAGAGTTGTCATCACGAAGCCCATGCATTTGCTAGGGGAGTTGATTAGTTCGTTGTCCACTGTACCAAGTGGAGCCAACTGTGCACTGTCCCCTCTCCAGGGCCACCGTTCGCGTGGGCGCACCGGAGTGTGCGAGGTGGCGCCCCGACGAGGCTCACAAGCTCACTCATCTGGTTTCTACCTTGTAGAGATGAGGGAAGCAGATAAAACAGGATTAGGTTAAAAAGTCTGACAATAGCTTGTAAGGGCACCACCATCGGACAGTGAAGGAAGAGTCAGAAGAACTAGTTTACCAAAAGCACAAGAACTCAAAGTACGAGAGTTTGGGGGTGTTGGTGTAGGGCCAAACAGCCCATAAAAAGTTCCATAGCTCCTGGCAGGGGGTCACCGTCTTACTACTTGGTATAGTAGTTGGTTTTTAGAGAGGAAAAACGCTTAGGTTACATGCAGATGCTTTGTTGATCAGGGAGGGAAGTAAATAATGAAATTTTGAAAGATTTGTCATAGATGATGACGATGAGATTAATGTTTCTTGGGTGGAGCACCTCATACCCTGAGATGACAGGCAGATGAGGCTTTATGGAAACTGACATCTCAGGGTTGCAGTGGCCTCTTGGGGTCACTTTGACTTTTCATATTTTTCCTCTTGGGTTTCTGCAGGGTGGATGTAATTCTAAATGAAGATGAGTGGAGGCTCTCAGGGATCGAGGCGGTGGCCAACGACCATTAAGACTTGTGCAAAGGCAGCTTTTTGACTCCAGAGGTGGCTGCTTCCCCACCAGGAGGGTTTACACCTGGCCTTCAGGGTAGTTCTTCAAGGCAGATAGAGTCTGATGGGCTGGCTGGCAATATGTGGACACTGGTATTATGTTGCAAAATGCCTTCAGTTCCTGGGATGAAAGATGCAGAGCAGAAGATGGGCACAATGTCGCCACCGGATTGTGGGAGCATTCTCAGCAGCTGGTGAGTCATGGGCGCACATGTGCGTCTTCAGTGGGGCCGGGGGAGAAAGGAGACCCACGTTTCAAGGTAAGGTGGTTTGAGCGATTACACATGTGGATTGCAGGTGTCTGGGGTACGGAGTTTGACCAGGACTCGGGAGCTTCTGGATGGGTTCGGTGAAAGTACGATGATACTAAACGCTGCACTCGGCTGTTCAGCTCATTAAGGTCTTCATAAATGCCCCAGAGCCAGAAATATGGAAAGAATTAAAGTAGCCCTGTGGAGGCCTCCACTGAAATTTCTTTTCTGTGTATCATATGTGGTCAAGACAGCAGCAGACAGCATGAAAGGAAAGGGCTCTTTGTGCCCTTGTCAGTGTGGGGCTCAGATGGGGTGAGCTTGTTCATCGTTAATCCTTGTCATGATATCTGTGGAGGCGAAGAAGAAACGAAATGCCCTTCAGCTAATTTCTCAGATTGCTGGAGCAGTCGATGGAGGCTCAAGAACTGGGTTGCCTGAATCTCAGAAGCATCTGCTCTCCCAGGGGAAAGAAAATGTCCTCCTTACACAGTGGAGGCTAGCGTCTAGGAGAGCGTTTTCTTTCTCTGGGAACACACCATTTTCTGTTCTTGTTTTTCACCTTTCCGTACTTGTATGTGCAGAAATTTCCATTGGTCTGTTCGCCTTGTCTGTTGTTAAAGCATCAGGTTTTCCGGTGTATGCTGCTAGTTCATTGTGAGTAGCACCCAGCCCGCCTTTGGTGTATAATGGGATTTGAATGTGTAGCCTATGGGAATTAGCTGTGACACCGGCTGTGCGCGAGTGTGCTGTGAAATGACACGTATCCACATGCATGTGCCTTCCTGCAAAGGCATGAGCACACACATGCTTATTGTGGGGCTAATCAAATAAAGTTTTGCCCTCCTGCCCTTGCGGGCGTCATATTTACCTCACTGAGCGCGAGAGAGCTGCAGTGGAGCGGGCGGGCGGGCAAGGACGGGGAGGGGAGTTTGAGATGCCATATGGAAGTGGTTGCAAAACAGATGGGGGAAGTCTGGAAAAATCCAATTTGTTGTCCTCGGGTATTTTAAGGAATGTCTTGACATTAAGGTGTTAGAAAGGATTTCAGTGCCCAAGACGGGTTAGAATTAGATGGTACAAAGCAACTTCCCAGGTAGGATTGGTATATAACTAACCACTGAATAATGATGTTTCATTCGGGGCTGATGGGTCGGTGGAAAGGCTAGTAGGTCTGTCTATTAGGCACGGTTTGGGTGGAAGGAGTTGGCCAGAGTTGGGGTAGTCAAGCACCTCTTAGTGGAAAGAAAGAAGTATGCAAATAATCTTATTGTAATCTCGTCAACAGTGAAAATGGAAGGGAGGAACAGAAAGATGCTTTGCATCGCTGGGGAAGGAGCTGTTGCCAGTAGATCGGTTATACAGCGTCAGACCCCTAATATGGCATTTTTAATGATCGTCTCTGAGGGGGATTTTGATGCAGTCCAGAAACGTAGCCCTTCCCGCCCTGGACCATGCACCCAGCCAACTTGGACGCTGTTGACTGTACCTTTAGAGGTGATGGAAGCTCATTTGATGTGTTTGATCCCATGATGGGAGCAATACCACACCCTCTTCAGGGGTTCCTTTCATGGGCTTCTATTGAAGAAATCACATTTGCGGTCACATGGAAGCCCCGGATGTCCTTGTGAACCAGCTGGTAAGGGGTCATGGCCAGTGGCTCCACTCGGAGTGAAGGCTTTCTCTCTCTTAGCTCCCATGCTCAGCATCTAGTCCCAGGGCTGGAGAGCTTAGAAGGCCTGGGAGGGCTTCAGACCTCTGGATCTTAGCCGTGGTGACATGACGGAAGTGCTCCTGGGTCTGCCTCCATTCCTGATCCAGTGCCCTTGCTGTTCTGCTGTCTGTTTGCTAATTTCTCTTGTCCCCTACATTACCGTAATGCTCCTAAGGAACGGTGATGGTCCTATCGAAGTTGCCTTTCCTTTCCTTTAAATTTCAAAAGAAGACACAGAAATGCACTTTTACTTACTACAGGGGGTGCATCTAGTTTCCCCAACCTCTTGCTCTTTCCTTTCGGTGTCAGATATGCATCTCATCCCTTGGTTTCATTTCCAACTGAACAAATGAACTTGATAAGGTTGCATTGTAATAAGAGCTGGGCATACGGGTTCCTACTATTTCAGGACTTTTTCTTGAGGGTGGGGATCATAGAGGGGTGACATCGGCTTTCATAGTAATTCAAGTTGGATTTGCAGTTTACCATTCTTCAAAATGATAATTTTGCCAATTATAATCAAACATGTTTTAAGAACCTGAATTTTCTCACTTAAAGTTATTCCCCTAGACACACTTTAAAATTTTTAAATTAATTACCATTTCACTAATTAATGACTTAATTGGCTCTTAACCCAATAATTGAATAGATTTTAACAGGAAGAGCCAAAAAGAAAACAAAACCAAAACCAAACAAAATCTACACAAGGATTTTTTCTTAACTAGAAATATTTCTGGAATGATCAGACATTAAAATCTGTACTACATAGGTGAAACTGGGATTTTAAAAATTTTTGAGGAAAAGACATATCATTGTAATTGATAGGAGTCAAGATTTCAATCTCATTAATAGGCTTTTAAAATTTTGGGTCAGTTAAAAGCACATGAAATATACTTGCTCTTCATGGGAAAGAACAAATTTACAGATTTGAACACATTCATATAAATCATCATTTTGATTTTTCTCTCTCAGCATACCCACTCCTACCCTGGGCACTTGGGAATGGGCTGTTTCTGCTTATATTATGAACATATAAAACTGGACTCATTGATCTACTGTAACAGACCAAGGAAACAAAGCCATGTGATTTCTAGATGTGACATGGTATTTGTACACGTACTCTTTTCACCTACCCAATCCACTGCTGGCTCTTCTGATAGTGCTATTTGCCAGTATTAAAAAAGAGGTGGGGCTTCCCTGGTGTCGCACTGGTTAAGAATCCGCCTGCCAGTGCAGGGGACACGGGTTCAATCCCTGGTCTGGGAAGATCCAGCATGCCGCAGAGCAGCTAAACCCGTGCGCCACAACTACTGAGCCTGGGCTCTAGAGCCTGCGAGCCACAACTACTGAGCCCACGTGCCACAACTACTGAAGCCCCTGTGCCTAGAGCCCATGCTTCGCAACAAGAGAAGCCACCGCAACGAAGAGTAGCCCCCGCTCACTGCAACTAGAGAAAGCCCGCGCGCAGCAACGAAGACCCAATGCTGCCAAAAATGAATTAATTAATTAAAAAAAATAAGATACTAAAAAAAAGAGGGAGATAAGGAATAAGCTGTCCATGCCATCAAAATATGAAGTCCCTCACCATCCATCGCAGTTCATATAATTCTTTAAAACCTTTCTCTTGAGGTGTGAGCCTTTGACAGGTTCAGCCATGTCCAGGGTGGCCTGAAAGAAGCAAGTATCTGTCAGGGTTGGGCTTGCTGTCCTTTTCACTCCCAGCACACTGTCTGAAGGACTTCGGAGAGGGTGACATCCTGGTAGTGGCACCAAAAGCCGATGATCACACGAAGGTCTAGTTGCCATCAAAGTTCGACCTCACCAAGAATTCTTTTCCAATACATTTTAAAATTGAAGTAGAACCCAAACATAGAAGAGGGACCACAGTTAACAGTACAGCTTGATGAATTTTCACAAGCTCAACACGGAACAAGCAACAGAATGTTACCAGCACCCAGACGCCCTCGTTGGCTCTATCCACACACCGTCCCCTCGCCCCCCGCCCACAGGAAAATCGTATTCTGACTAATAACACCATGGATTCATTTTGCTTATTTTCATACTTTATATAAATGGAGTCATACAGTATGTGCCTTTTTGTATCTGGCCTCTTCTGCTCCACATATGTTTTGTGAGATTCAAGCCTGTCGTGGGTAGAGCAGGGCTCATTCATCCGCATCGCTGTATGGCATCCCATCGTGTAAGTAGGCTGTGGTGCATTTATTTATCCAGCCTGTTGTCCATGGGCATTTGGGTCTTTTATGGTTTAGGGCTATTCCTAATAGCGCTTCTATGAACATTCTTGTCCGTGACTTTTGGAGAACATGTGTTTCTGTTTCTTTTGGATGGATATATATCCAAGAGGGGAAATTCTGGGTCATTCAAGAGGGATTATTTATCCAGAAACCTTTTGTTCCCCCGCCCCCCATCATCTTCTACAGGTGAAGGTACTTACGGCTGGTGTTTTTCTGATTCTTCCCCCCTGTGCTCTAGAGCTCAGGGGCTTCACTGAGGGGAGGGGGAGCTTGGGTGGGTCCCTCGGAGCAGTGGCCCTTTTATCTGGCTCAGGGACAGTGTTGGAATTCCACACAATATCTTGTTTTAAGAATGAGCTCTATAGGTTTAAAAAAATGAGTTTGGAAACAGGCGATTTTGGTTAAGAGAGGGCAAACAGGCGTCCATGGCAGCGTCGGGAGGGCCGATGCGCCCAGACAGTGTTGGTACTTCATGGCTTTTCCTTCACTCAGTCCTCACCTCAGTTCTGCGAGGCTGCCACGGCTTCCTCCCTAGTTTACAGCTGAGGAAACAGAAGGGTAAAGCGGTTAGGTGACATTCCTACAGACACACATCTAAAAGAGAGCTGAACCCAGGCAGCCTGACTCCACGACTCCTCTCCTTAATTATCCAAACCAGAACAGTCTGCTCCCACGCACTGCCCATTTCACAATCTCTCCCAGACTGTCAAGGGCCTGCGTGATACATTATGGTGACAGTAGTTGACGTTTTTGGTCCAAATTTTCATTTCTCTGGTAAAGCTATTGCCTAAGGAGCCACGGTACAATAGGGACAGGCCCAAATAAAAATGATCCCACTAGCTTTTCTCTTCCCCTAAGTCCATTTCAGAGCAGAATCTCACCCTTTGTATTTGCCCTTCTACATGCTCAGTCCTCTGTGATTGTTGCTCTAAACCTGGGAGATAAGCACGATAAATGTTACTAGCCCTTATTTTGTCCTTCTCCCTGCTCAGATACCCCAACCCCTTCAGTGCGCTCTAGCCACACTGGCCTCCTCAGCATGCCTCAGGACCTTTGCACTTGCTATCCCCGCCAGCAGGAATTCTCTTTCCCGCATATTCTCATGGCTCACTTTCTCATTTCCTTCAGGGCTCTGCTGAAAGTCACTGAATTAAAAGAGACCTTTTCTGACCTCCCTGTGTAAAATTAACTCTTCGTTGCTTTCCACTTCCTGAGCTGCTTTACTTTTCTTTCAAGTATTTCTGCTACCTGGCATGTGATATACTGATTTGCTTTGTTTGTTTTATATCAGTTGACAGACAAGGTAGGCTTCAGATGGGCTGGGGCGTTTTAGATCTTGGGGCATCCCTGACACACCAATAAATATTGACTGAATTAACGAAACTGGCTTTAAAATTCAGAAAATCGCTACCCAAAGAGGGTAGCTGGAACTGATGTTTAATGGGGGAAACTCTTATGTGCCATATCCTTTTACGTTTCCAATATTATTTATTTTTGCGTTCTTTCTTTTTCTCTTGATTATTCTTGCCAGAGGTTTATCTTTTCATTAGGCTTTTCAGAGAACCAGCTTTTGGTTTGGTTGAGCCTTTTGTTCTAGGCCTTTCTTCTTGTTCAGCTCTGTATTCATTTACTTCGGTTTGTATACGTCTGTTTTATCTCCACACATTAAAGGGTGTTTGAGCGCTGAGACCGTAGCCAACCACAACTGCGATGAGGCCTGCTGACTCAGTTAGACCTTGAACCTCCGTGTCTGGGCGTCTGTGCTTTAGGCCTCTTCTCCTGCCCTCCTGGTTTTACACGAGCCACTGGAGTGGAAAAGAGCAACACTTAGATTTTTAAAAAGGAACAGATGATCCAGTTATCATTTAAACCAAGCTAGTTTTAAACAACATCCCAATCGCAATGGATCGGTTTCTGACCTGCGAGTACGATTGCTATTATAGTATCATTTGTTAATTCCCTTCTAGCAAACGTCTTCTATTATTTGCAACGTTCCTTGTATGATTTTACTGTTGTAATTAAAACCACGGGGAGATGAAGGTGACGCTAGAATGAAAAAGTTCAAACCACATTTTGAGGCTCTTTGGCTCTAAGTAAAATCTAACTATGTTAGAGTAACAAGACAGAAAATCGATCTCTAGAATTAGGAAATGAGCAGAGTCAGAATGAAGTGGTAGGAAGGTACATTGCTAAGGGATGCTTCTCCCAGTGCATACAGAAGCCAGTAGCAAATAAAACCTATGTGGACAAGGAGAATCCTGTGCACGGACCTTCAGGGGTGGAGATGTGTGCTTGAGGGGCAGGGAAGCGACTGATGGCAGCCTAGTATCTAGTTAAAGCGCTTAACCTCTGGGGTGAAATCTTGGTCCAGAGAACACTGAATGGTTTCACAGGAAAAATGATGAACCCCGCCTTATAAAGCGGTGGAGAAGTGGTCATAAATTTGTTCGGAGATCCTTACGTCTCATTCTGGCTTTGGTTTGCAATCCGATAGGCTTGATTTTCCCCGGGAGTCTCCCGACACCATGTCCATTTGTGTTAAGATTAAGGCATTTGGTTGCTATGTGAAACGTGATCAGGGAAAGCACCAAGGATTCTCCATCGTGGGGAGATCATCGCTGACTTGAGAGGAAATCGGGGGCAAGAACTAAAGAGAAACTGAAGGGGGGAGAGGGAGGTGAAGAGCAAGGGTGGGAGACGCAGCAACAGACGGACACATTTGGGCTGTTCAGGATAATGAAAAAGTGGATCTGTACTGCCCTCCTAAAGCTGAAAATTTCACCCAATCCAACTTTTCAGACTCCCGCCATCGAGGTGCACAGCGAGAGGTGAGTTGATTCCTAGTGTTCCTTCCAGCTGGAACCTCCTTTGATTCCAAATACAAGAAGCACATTGTCTGCGAGGCAGGATAGCTTTCAGCATACCTTGAGAGGTCAAAGGGCAGCGGTTGTCACCTAGTGCCGTCCAACTGTGAATACAGGAAATGTTCCCTGCAGGTTCTGTGTACAGAGGTATTCGGGTCCAGTGTCTAGACAGTCATAGATCCAGGATAAGGGACTTTGTCCAGTCCAGTGGGAGTCACTCTGGATTCTTTGGACTCCAGGTATGCTGATCGAGTGCGATGGCGTAGCCACTACGTGCAGAGCTATTTTCACTGGTCAGTCCCTCAGTGTGTGATACTAAGGCGATGTTTCCTTTTAGCAAATGGAATTTAAGTTCCAGATAGCAGCTGTAGCAGGAGGAAAAGGTTATGTTCTGCTTCTTCAAAGGCGTCAAAGGAACAGAGTGTATTAAGTACAAGTCTGAGGGTAAAGAAGATTCAGATTTTCCAGTGATACGCAGAGAGTGAAAACTTTCAATGTAAACACACGATTTATTTACCACACCGTATCAAGAATATCAAGCCAGGCCATGAGGCGTGAGCGAGCCGGTAAAATCCTGACAAATACCGGAAGGAAAATGAGAACCCAACTTACTAAGTGGTGGGAAAGAATCAGTGGTGAGAGATGGAATTCTTTTTATAGAGCCCATGTAGAAATAAGTGTAGTGTTCTCAACAGTAGCCCATTTATACTGGAAGATTTCTCTTTGACGTGTACAAGCAAGCCAGATCACGGAGAGGGATGACGCTTCTTCCCATCAGAAGAGTAACCTGATTGTTTATTTCTCAGCTAAATAACTAGTTTATTATCGACCCAGAATATTCAGTTGTCAAGGACTCTAAGGCTGTGCTGTCCAATATGGCAGCCACTAGCCACTGGTGGCTATTGTATACTTGAAATGGGGCTTGTGTCATTAAAGAGCTGAACTTTAAATGTTATTTCATTGTCATTAATTTCAATTAAAAGACTGACATTGGATTCGGTTATTGGACAGGTTTCAGTATCTTTGGAGCAGTTTTGATATTGTGAAACTACTTTGCCAACTGTCCATTTCATGAAATCAAAACACAGCTCAGGTATTTCTGATGCAAATTTGTCACCCAAATTGAGATGTGCTTTAGGTGTAAAAAACACACGGGATTTCAAAGACTTAATATGGGAAAGAGAACGGAAAGTATCTCATTAGTAATTTTTTACACTGATCACATGTTGAAATGATAGTATTTTAGACATTTTGAGCTAAATAAAATCCATTATTAGACTTAATTTCACCTGATGCTTTTACGTTTTTTTTCTTTTTACTTTTTAAAATATGACTACTGGAAAAAGTAATGTTACACGTGTGGCCTGTATTCTTGCATTACAGCTCAGTTGCATAGTGCTGTAGGCACTGCGTTTGATGGTGAAGGCTAGCTTTGCCACTGAAGTTTGAAATGAATTGGAATCTCAGGAAAACGGTGGACCCTCTAGCGTCACGTGGAACTGAAAGTCTGCCCTGCACTTTCCTTCTGTTTCTGAACCCAACCATTAGGTGAGTTATCTGATGCAAATCTCTGTGTGAGGAGAGAGCTAGGTTTTACTGGATTCTGGTGTTATGTTTAAGCCTTAAGCTCAGTGAAGAATCTAGTTGGTAAATGGTTTCAGGACACTGGGCTTCTTCCTAGCAGTCCTCTTAGGCTGGGTTCCCTGGACGGACTCTGAGAGGACTCGGAGGTCTGCGTACAGGAAGCTTACTGAGGGTGTCTGTGGGATCAACGCAGGACGGAGGGAAGTAAGGGAATGAACGGCTATGCAGTGCAATGGAGATGTCCATTCTGGAGGCGAGTTGGCCCAAATCGAGGCAGGGAGGTTGGCCCTTCGTGTCCTCCCGTTGACCAGTCTTTGGATGCAGGTTGCCCCTGGGGAGGGGACTGAATGAACCTTGAGGCAGGCAGCTCCGTTCCACAGAAGGCAGTTCCCAGAGCAGGAAACAGCTGTGAGCCCTCAGCAGCCCACACGCCCGGCAGCTGGGGGAGGAGCCGCTCCATCTAGAACGTGGTGTCTCGGTGGCACATCGCAGCATCCACCGCAATGTTTCAGTCTTGCTCTACGCATCAGCCCCCAGCCAGACTCTGCCACGCCACACCTTTCAAGCGCCGCCATGCTAGACCCAGCCCAGCAGGCAGTCAGAAACGTGGGGCGGGACGGGCGAGGAGGAAACTGGTCCCAGAGCAGACGCCCTGCCCCGATCCATTTAGAAGGAAATCAGGACCCTCAGTGTAGACTAGTAGTCCACTGGCTTCCAGCCACACAGAGGACGAGTGTCACTCAGATGACAAGCCGAGAAAGAGAGCAGGTCCCGGTCCCCAGGGGTTCCAGAGAGTGACCCGCCGTTGCTGCAGTGGAACTAAGAGCTTAGGAGCCACTTGGCTCCTGAGACGTTGACTCTGATTTTTCTCTGTGTGTCTGTCTGTCCATCCATCCATCTGATTGTTCCGTTTCCTCTTTTCTATTTTGTCCTCCGGGCCAAGTTGACATCATGGTACTACTTCTTCCCAAGCATCTGCCCTGCCTGTTTGTAAGTGCCCAGTAGCCTGTGATCATTGGACAGGAGCATTTTCCCATCGGCCTCTTCCGTTTCTCCGGCTCATTTTCCATAAGTTAACAGCTGGGCGTGTCACACGTGTCTGTGCTCACACAGGGATGCGCACATTCTCACTTGTACACACCTCTAAAAGCGTGCCAGTGCAAACTGGGTTAAAGCTGCCCTCAGCTACCTCATTTCCCCTCCTGCCCCCCTCGTCCCTTTCCTATCTCCAGCCGCCTCGCTCTTTGCCTCTCATTTCACGCTGCCTCTGAGAGAGAAATCTCATTATTTCTGATTCAGGGCGTCCTGTGCCCTCCCCTGCTACATGTCATGCCCGTTGCCAGCTTATTACAGCATCACAAGGGAATTCGGAGCTCTGATTTAGCCGCCAGAGGGAATGACCGGAGGGGGCACTGACAGGGAAGAACCTCAGTTTTCACAGCTTCGGGTTGCTTGGATTAGTTGGGTTAGGTCACATGATGAATGTAGTGCGTTTGATCAGTAGTCTAAAGAAGAAGCAGGGCAGCCTTTATTTAATTTTAGAGATGGGCTGTGGACACGGCACTGGGGCTCTGGGACAGCTGTTGAGGAAAGCTACGATGGGCTTTTTAATCCTTCTCTCCCTTTTCCTCCTGGAAAGTCGTATATGGTGTGGATGGTCATATAGTTCATAACTTAGCTTCATGTCTCCCTCTGCCCCACTCATCAGGCGGGAATTAGACATCTTCTGTTGGGCTCAGTACGTGGGTCTGGCACGTAGTGGGGGCTCAGAAAATGTTCGCTCAGTGTGTCATCAGCCAGGTCTCTCAGCTGTCTTGGGGTTGGTTCTCCCGGAAATAACCTCGAGACAGTGAGGGAGGTATAGGTAGTTTACTTGGGGGATTCAGGCACACTAATAGGTCATGAGGATATGATACTGGGAAGCGGGGAAGCCAGTAAAGGGGCATTATCAAGCTTAGTCCTGCAGGAGAACCCAAGGGGCGAGGGAGCCGGAGTATTTATACTCCAGCCTCCTGAGTCCTTGGTTGGGGGCTGCTTCTGGGGGTGTTAGTTCCCCAGCATTTCTGGGCCACGTCATGCATGGGCACCGTACTGGTTCAGGAAAATTGGCCCTCAGGCTCGGAGATGCAGGCGCCAGCAGCTGGAAATCTACTAACACTTACCTGAAAGGCCTGATAGGCATGGAGCGCTGACGGGGTCATTCATTCACTCAACAGATATTTGTTGAGCCGCTTCTGTGTTCCTGGCACCGTCCTAAGTGTTGAGGATAGAGCAGTAAACAAAACACACGCAAACCTCTGCCGACAGAGAGCTTACAGTCTAGGCAGGAGACTAGACTATGAGGAGACCACCGTAAGCAAAATACGTACATTATATAGCTTGTCAGGTGGTGAGGATGCCATGAAAGGAATAAAGATAGAGGATGAGTGTTGCTGAGGGCGCCGTATTAAACCAGGCGGTCGGGGGAAGCCTCACTGAGATGTGAGTAAGAACCTGGCAGGAATGAATCATGTGGATATCGGGGAGCAAACGGTTCCAAGCAGAGGCACACACTCCTGCCTCAGGACCTCTGCACTTAGTATGTCCTCTGCCATTTACTCGGAATGAGGTGGGGAGCCACTGAAGGGCTTCTAGTAAAGAAGGGACGTATTCTGGCTTACGTTACTGTGTGGAGGACATACCAAGGCAGGGCAGGGGTGCATGGAAGCAGGGAGGCTCATCAGGAAGCACATCTTCTAGAACCTTCCATATTACTGCATAATAAATGAATAAAAGTTAAGAGTCAGAACAGACCTCTTGAGGCTTACATGTGGTATGACACAGTTTCTGCTGCATTGTGTTGGCTAAAACAAGTCAAAAAATAAGCCTAGATTCAAAGGAAGGAGAAATGGTCTCACCTCTTGATGGGAGGAGCTGCACAGTCGTTTTGTGTAGGGGTGTGGAGAAAGGAAAGGGAACTTATCGTGACTCTCTTGGCAAACAATCTACCGTGGCAGACAGTGTCATGTTGAACCTCCAATATCCCTGTTCTTAGAATATCCTTGGGCCACCCCACCTTCTATGATGGAGTGCAGTGGAAGGTCCAGGAACATGTGCCTTGTCCATTGTAGACCACGGTGACCATCTCTGCCCGTGGGTATGCGTATGGGGGCGGGGGACAGATTGGAAAAGCACTTCACGTGATTGCTTTGCTCCTTTCAGCCCTATGACATGGCCCTTTGTTAGCTCCCCTCTTCCCTTCTCATTGCTGCCTCTTCAGGCCTCCATGTGCTCCTTTCTTGAGAACAAACGCCCATCCCTTGTGTCACAAAGAGCACTTTGCCGGATCTTCAGTAACTTTGCTCTTGACCACTTTGCACTGAATCTCCCCATTCACTTCCAGTAGCTTCCAAGGGATTTTTCCCAGCCAAAATCAGGCCCCCCAACCCTAACCCCCCACGTGATTTCTGTGCCAGTTATTGATACTCCTTTTCTACCTGCTTCACTCATGGATGGGCTTCATTTGAGAACTGAAGCTGTTCGGGGTTGTTCTCTGTGTTGTGTGCAGACTAGTATTCTGAACGTCGTGTTGACCAGAGGTCTGGTACTGGCTTCTTGTATTCGAGTAATTGATGGGTAAGTTTCTTGAAGTCAAGGTCTGTACCTGTTTCTCTGGTTTTCTTCCCAACACCTAGTAGCTGGTAGAATTTCAATTAATGTGACCGTGGAATTGAAGTCAGTTTCTCCAATAGTCTATCTGATACCTCAGACCTTCCCCTCTTCTTGTCAAGATAGGAGGGAAGGATCTTGAAGCATCTCTGTAGATGAACCAGATTTTTGTAATCTGGACCAGCGCTGTCCAATAGAACTTTGCGTGGTGATGGAAATGTTCCATACCTGCGCTAATATGGTCGCCACCAGCCACTTATGGCGCTCAGCATTTGACATGTGGTTAGCACAACCGAGGAACGGAATTTTTAACTCGCCTTAATTTTATTTAAAATTTTAATTAATTTAAATTTGAACTTAAATACCAGAGTAGACTGTGCAGTTCTAGATAGTACTTCTCAAACTTTTCTACTGAAGCGTTCCTGGTGGTAGAGAAAAGAGAATTAATACCTCGATGGTCTGGGGGGTACAAGTTTTCAAGTACAAAATTACTTGGAAGTCTTAGCTTGAAAATGCACGACGATTTTGCATTTATAATATGTGTGTGATTTTGAGTATGTATACTCTACTGTGGAGCAAAATGGTCTAGGGAGGATGTACGCCCGACCTCCTTAGCACACGCTGCCGTGTACTCTTGTGAGCTCGTGAGTGCCGGTTGAGATAGGTGAATGCACTGGCTTAAAGTTGAAACATCACATTCTTCCTATTTTGAGCGCAGCCTGAGAATGAAAACGTCTCATCCGACACCCCTTCCGTGTTAGGAATGACCTCCCAGCTGGGGTGAGATAGAACCTTCATGCTGCAATGCAAACCTATCGGTTAAAAAAGAATTCTCCCCCAGAAAGCCCTTCAAGTGCATTTAATGAATAAGGTGGGGTCCGTAACTTTGTGTGACATTTACTTTAAAAGCCGTGGGAGTGATTTAGTGGTCAGTGGGCACTGACATTTGAGGAAGAAAAGAAAAAGTTGGCTTCTCCTGACGTGACTTTTTTTCTTCTCCTCTTGACTTATGGCCTTGCATCCATGGAAACTTTGTTTCCTGAGAGACATATTGTGTTCTTTGGAATTAATCTATTTTTTTTCTTTTGATACGCAGCCACAAATTAATTTCTCCTTTGTGTGTCTGATGGCGCAATTATTTGTAGTGAGTAGAGTTTGTTTTCTATGGTATTTGAGCTTGGTCTTGTTGTGAGGGGTGTGCATGTGTGTACGTGTGCGTGTGTGTGTCTGTGTGTGTCTGCACATGCTTTTCCTCAATATAGAATTTGCTCCATCTTGTTTAGAAGAAAAACACATGGAAAAAAGAGGATTGAAGAAAGCAGATTTAAAAATATTACACAGAGGCATATATAACTACACCTATAACCGTGGCTCTGTACCAGTGTATGACTACCTCCCAGATCAAGATAGAGAACATTGTCAGCACCCCCACGAGCGTCTCTTTTGTCCCCTGCCAGTCCCTATATCCCACCCAGAAGTAACTATGCTGACATCTGTTACCAGAGATTAGTTGTGCCTGTTCTTGAACGTCACATAAATGGAATCACACAAAATGTATTTTACAGCATTTTGTCCGTAAGACTCATGCATGTTGCTGTGTGACTCAGTCCTTTATTTTTGAATTGCTCTTCAGTATTCCGCTATGTGAATATACCACAGTTGATTTATCCATTTCCCCATTGATGGATGACGTTTGGGTTGGTTCTAGGTTTGGACTATTATGAACAAAGCTGCTGTGAATATTCTTGCACCTGTCGTTTGTTTGTTTGTTTGTTTGTTTTTGGCGGTACGCGGGCCTCTCACAGCTGTGGCCTCTCCCGTTGCGGAGCACAGGCTCCGGACGCTCAGGCTCAGCGGCCGTGGCTCACGGGCCCAGCAGCTCAGCGGCATGCGGGATCTTCCCAGACCGGGGCACGAACCTGTGTCCCCTGCATTGGCGGGCGGACTCTCAACCACTGCGCTACCAGGGAAGCGCGCACCTGTCTTCTGATAGGCTTCTGCCCTCCTTTCTTTTGGCATATACCTAGAAGTGCAGTTACTGGGTTGTCAGATTAAAAGGAAGGTTTGGTTACTCTAACAAAGACCCCATCTAACAGTGGTTTAGACAAGGTAGAAGTTTTCTTCTTCCTCATATGGTAGTCAGAGACGCAGGGTCTGTCCATCGGGGTGCTCTGTCATTTCCAGCGAGATGCCCCTGTTCTGGTGGCCCAAGATGGCTGACCACCATGCCCACATTCCAGGCTAAAGGATGGGAGTACAAGGGGGGAAGTCGGCAGCGCACCTTCCCTGCAAAGACAGACCTCCTGAGATTGGGACACGTCACTTCCACTGAGACGGCACGCGCCAGAACTTGCTTTACCGCCACTCTCCCCCGAAACGCCAGAGGTCATCTTTATTTTGAGAAGCTTAGTGCTGGGGGATAGATACTGAGATATTGTGAAAAGTCTCTGCCACGGCTTACTTCTTGGGGTTGGCATCCACCCCAATAGGGGGAATAAGAGTGCAGGTGTCAGTGTTCAGCTCTTTCACACCCTGGACCAGGAGAACCTCCGAGAACTTTGCTGACTCCTTGGAGCAGTTTAACCAGCCATCCCACCTAAACTCTTTTACTAACCATGGACTGTGTTCACTCATCACTTGTATAGAGATGTCTCCCCAATAATGTTTTGGTTTTGTTTTTAATATTCTGAAAACAGAGTGTTACTACTCTTATTATTTTCAACGTTATTATTCTTTTCCTAGTAGGAGCCTGCATCTTGGCTCAGTCACTTATAAGTTGCTTGTTCTCTCTGAGCCTCTGTTTCACCATCCATAAAATGGGAGTAAAAATGTCTACCTTGAAGAACCGTTTTAAGTAATATATTTTACAGAGGTAATCTATTTTACACCCGGTATAACTGGAGCTCCACATGGTCCAGTCTTGGTATAGTGTCATGATAAAGACTATCTAGCAACTAGAAGATTAAATATAATTCTTGCTTCTCAAAATGTTTCTCAAAATGTTAAAGAAGATCCAAGTTATAACTCAGAGAAATAGTTCTCAAAACATACACATCCCCCCAAAACCTTCCTCTTTTCAGCTCTCAGACACACCTAAGCATCTTGAAAGGTTCTTTCTCTCCTTGCCCTCAGTTCCTCTCAGTTCTCGCAAACTGTCCCAGACTGTCTCCCCACCTATGTGAGTGCTTATCTTTCATCCCTCTTCCCATTTCTTTCCACCTCTATTCTTTTTCTCTCGCTCAAGTAAATCTGAGGGAAAGAGGTGGTGATTTTTCTTACATCATTAGTGTTTTCTCCTGTAACACAGGTCAAATATCTGTCACTTAGTCCACAATCGGTGGTTGCTATTTTCGTAACCATCCAGATGATGAAGACTGTTAGCTCTCTTTGCTTATCTAGGACCCTCCTAAGAGTTTGAGTGGAGGTGAATGCCACTGAGGTTGACTCTGAGAGCAGGGGTATGCGATGGGTGGGCTGTGGTTAGTCATAACGACAGCTGTCATGCAGTTTACCAAGTGTTTGCATTTCGTTTGTTCATTCATCTCACTGATATTGATTCGTTTATCTATTGGTATCCTGGAACAGTTTTGAAAGAGTCGACAGAAAATACATCTAGCATAGGGTGAAGTCAATAAATAATAAGTATGATCAAAGGGAAATAACACCGAGGCCCAACAATGCATCCCCCAAGCTGATGCTCATCTCAGAGGCATTGGGGAAGCTGGAGGTATGAGCCTCACAGTTATTTTGAGGAATAAACCATGGGAATACTTTCCCGGTATAAAGTGCTTGACAGCTAGGTAGCGGAATGAGCTTTGTGCCGTCTGTGTGCAGTTTTCATGACTGTGGTGGATGCCCGGTCTTTTTTTGCCTGAGCCCAGCATTTGCTGCTCCAGCAGTTGGCTTTGACCAGAAGAGGTACAATGCTATCAGCTCCCAAGATCTTGCTGTTCAGCTGGGTCGCAAATACCCTTAATCACTTGTTATTCATCACGGACCTGTAGTGAATTTTTGGTATTCTGAGAACTATTAAAGGATGAGCTTTTTCATAACACGTTTGGGTGCTGGGTCCCGGGCTGTGGTGTCCTGGAGCCAGCTTGTACCGGTTCACAGAAGCCAACCGTGCACATGTCTTACCAACTTGGCGTTCGGTGACATCAACTTGATAGCTTGAAATCAGCCAAGGTGTGAGTATTTACGTCACAGAAATCAGCAAACGCTACAGGTTAGGGCCTTTTCTTTTTCCTGTGGGAAGTCAGTAGTTAAACATTCACTAGCATATCACTGGTGCTCCGCGTATGATTATGTCAAGTAAAACAGATGCCACTGTTTGGGAAAGGAAATAGTCACAGGCCTTCTGTGGACTCGAAAGCACTGTGGGAAATTGCAGAAGAATTCTGAATAATGCTTATATCTGATCTGAGAGCCTCAGTGAATCTATCAGAATTTTAGAGTGGGCAACTCAGAGGTTGAACACTGTGATGAATGCTCTTGATTTGTTTGAAAATCACATGGGAGAAAGGAGGTTGGGGTTTTCTGCTGAAGCTGGAAGCAGAAAGCCTGAGACCACCGAGGGGCAGACTCTATGGTGTTCACCTCAGGGCACCATAGAGTTCAGCTGAAATGATCCTTCCTGACACATCGCTCTAGGAGAAAGAAAGGGTGACAAGGGACCAGGAAGGGTTGTCTCCGTGCAGCTGATGCCCTCGTCATAGTAACTCAGCTGACAGAGGCATCCTTTGGCTCCCAGTCGTCAGATCAACCAGCACTTTCATCTCTTCAAGTTCAGTATCCAAGGCTGACGTGTTGACTATAGCCGAAGAGTTATCCAGGATCGAAAGTCCACTCATCTGAAAAGAGACACGCACCCCAATGTTCACGGCAGCACTACTTACAATAGCCAAGACGTGGAAACAACCCAAGTGCCCATCAACAGATGAATGGATAAAGAAGATGTGGTAGAAATATACAATGCACTACTACTCAGCCATAAACAAAAGAATGAAAGTCTGCCACTTACGGCAATGTGGCTAGACCTAGAGAATATTAGGCTTAGGGAAATAAATCAGAGAAAGAGAAATACTGTACCGAGGTTGGTCAAGGAGAGGGGAAGACGGTGGGCAGAAGCTTTTTTTACTGTGGTTTCCAAGGGAAAGCACGGGTGAGACCGAGTAAGCAGATTTAGGATTGGCCACTTGGAGTAATGTCACCGGGCTCTGGAGTATAGGAGCTGTCCCTAGTTGACCTGGCGTGCTGAGGGCAGGTAGAGACTGGCCTGGAGAGCAAGAGTCCATAAAGGAGGCGGGTGCGAGTCTGGGCTGTGGATTGGTTAGCTTGCGTCGGAGAGATGGGCTCCCAGGGAAGTTGTTGACTGTCTCGACGAATTAGCGAGCCCTGGGAGAGGCAGTCCCTCCGGGGTCATCAAGGCCCCCAAGATGTCAAAGCATCAGAAATGGAGAATAAAAAGACATGACTAATACAGAAGCCCACGTTGTCCTGAGAGTAGAAGGCAGCAGCGTTAGATTGGCGTGGTTTCCAAACAAGTGGCGTGAGATGCCCGCCTGCCGCCTTGAGCCTCCGCTGGTGAGAATGTCTCATGCTGCACACACTGGCAGCTACAGCTGTCCTCGTAAGAAGCGTGACAGAAAGTACGCGCGGAGGTTTACGGCCAATTTAGAGCTTGAGGTAACTGTGCTATAATTGGTCTACGAGGTCCCCAGCCTCAGCCTTCTGTGTGCATGAATTCAGACTTTAGGGGACAGACATTTTACATTTCCAGAAACCAAGTGAGTGTTTAGAAGAAATAAACACTCACCGGTTGTTTTCACGCTACCACGTTCTGTGTTGCGCTTAAGAAGAGAAGTATGCCTTCTGGAGAGCTGTAAACATGCTGCACCCGAGGCCCATTATTCCAGGGCTCATAGTGGAGTCCAAATGGAGTGATCTGCAGACTAAACCCTTTCTTTATCCCCAGGGCCGAGGCAGAGGGCAGTGAGGGCAGCACGGGTGAAATGGCTTCTCAGGTGCCGTCTGACTCTGAAATGTGCTGACCTGGAGTTTCGCCAGTTGGCGCAGGTTGGATAATAGGCTCTTAGATGGCCTACATCGAAGGGATGATAAAATAGCGGCTTGGCCCTTGATCCCTGCCCCTGCCAGGTTCTAAAGAGCATCATTTGTTGGAGGAGTTTCCAGATGGACTGCTTTGCAATTCCCCCGAGCCTCAGAAAAGAAGTTGGCTGTTAAAGACCGGGATTGCTTTAGCCTGAGGGAGAGAGAGAAAATACAACTTACCGCCTTTCCCATCCCAGGTGTGAGCTGGGTTTTAGCCAGGAGAAAGATGGCAGTGCTTTGGATTCTGAACATCAGTGGCAACTTGGAGGCTGTAGAACTTTCCACAGAGCTGAGAGGATCCTGGACACTGACAGCCTTCCTGCTGAGCAGACACATGCCTGGCTAAAGACTTTGGTGGATTCCAGTGGTGATCATGGCATGCCAGCCTTCCTCCCCTGGCCGGGACTCAGGCATCACAGGGCACGATTTGGCTTTCTAAGAATCAGCATGTTAGGCAGTGGAAGATGATTTCACTGCAGGAATTAAATGCAGATGGTGCTGAAGCATATGTTTCTGCAGCACCTAGTGTGGTGCCTGTGTGTAGTAGGTGCTCAGTAAATGGTGGTTGAGTGAATGAACAGATGCTTGTTTTATATATCTTGTAGCGGAAAGACAACTGTTCTTCTTCTTGTTTCTTTTTTAGAATGAGTGTTGTCCAAAAACAGAATGGAGTGTTTTCAGGTTTAGCATTAAAACCTCCAAAGTATCCAAGCTGTAGCTGACTTGTAAAGCTAATGATAATAACTAGCAGTCGGCCATGGCTGAGTAACAAATAACCCCCAAACTCAGTAGCTTAGAGCAATTAGTATTATTCTTAGGCTTTCAGTTTTGCACATCAGCTGTGGTGACTCTGCTTTGAGCTGCAGGTCTGCAGATGGGCTCATCTCGTCCGGGCTTGGCTCTGGTTTTCAGGTTTGATTCCAGTCGGCTTCACATGACTTCTGTCCTTCTAGGACCAGTGGCCTAACCGGGGCTCATTCTTTTCACAGCCATGGCAGAAGCACAAGAGGACAGGCCCCGCAGCTCAAGCACATATGAAACTTTAGCTCACATCAGATTTTTCCAACTTCCCCTTGGCTGAGAAAGTCATATAGCCGAGCCCAAAAGCCATAGGTGGTAAAGTATAGTCGGCCCTTAGTGGGACCATGAGGGCAATGGGTGATCACTGAGCAATAATTCAGACTCCCATAATAGTGACCGTTTATTGACTGTTTCTCTGTGCCAGGCACCGCTCTAACCATTTTATATAAATAAACTCATTTAACCGTCGTGAGGACCCCAGGGGGTAGGAGCCATTGTGTTTAAGCTCCATTTTACAGATAAGATAGTTGAGGCACAGAATTACCAGTGAACTTGCAGGAGGACACACATGTAGGAGGCAGCCCAACCAGGATTCACACCCCAGCAGTCCAGTCACAACACCTGCTCTCTTAACCCCCCTGGTCTCCCACTCCAGACAGCAGGAAGCGTGCTGAGCGACACAGGAGCGCCTCCAGGTCGGCTGCATGGTAGCACAGGTGTTAGCTCATCTAACTTTTGTGGGAGCCCAGGTAGCGGAGGTCTTGCTCTCTCTGTTTACTGTAGATGAGGAGACTGAGGCTCAGAGAGGTTAAGGGACTTGGCCACGTCACACAGCTGGGGAGCAGCTGAGCCAGCACAGCGGCCTGGGCCTGGCTCCTGGCAGAAACTTCTCCTCTGAATGAGGAACGCACTCAGCAGCTACCAGGCGGCTTTTTCTTCCTCATTCTGCCTTCGGTCCTTGGGAGGCTTCTGAGTTAGGGCTCCCACCCTACAGGGCAGCCTTTTACTTTACTTCTTTATTTATTTTCCGGCCAGGGGATCGCGCCCTGGTGCCTTGGCACGGGCCGTGTGCCGTGGCCAGATAGCTGCGCGTTAGTTCCCACGGTCTCCAAGTCCTTACTTTCTCATGACATGGCATATCCCTGAGTGTCCCCGGCCCTCCCCCCGTGCACCCCGCCCTGGCTGGCTTCCTCCATCAAGTACTGTGGCAGCCCTGGCTGTCCCAGGGTGTCCGGTTACAGGCTCCGAAGGGCGAGGCCAGTTGCGTGGCTGTGATTTGAGTGCTGGATGAAAGGCCGGGGAAACGAAGGGGCTCTTTATGTCGTGTTAACAGGTGTCCCCAAGCCACAAGTCTCTGTCTCCTGGAGCTGACGAGATAGCAATGTTTTCACCCCAAAGACAGGAGAGGATCCGAAGCCACCGGTTTGGGGGAGCTCCAGGGAATTGGAAGCTCCCAACCCCCAAACAAAGCGCACGTCGGCAGCTCTGAACATAACCTTGTACTTGCTGCCCATCAGCTGGGGAAGTTGTGCCAGTGTATCCGCCCACCCTTGCAACCGGTTCAGAAACATCTCCAAGCCAGCAAAAACCCGGTGCAAGTATTTCTCCTCACCCGTTTCTGCTGGCGTGTCACCCGGCCCTTCCTTCCCACCTCCCAACTTCTGTCCTGTCACAATCTGGCTGCGACAGCCCTGGCACTCTGGAGTCTTCGCTACAGGCAGAGATCCCCATAGATAAGGCACAAACAATCCAGAAAGGGCAAGCAGAGAAGAGTGGTACTTTTCTTTGGCCCGCTGCCCCACGTTTCTTAATCCATTGCCTGAATTCTCTTTCGTACTAGAGGCAGGGCTTATCTCCAAGACACTGGAGGCTTCCAGATGCTTCCAGCCCCCTTCCCCCCTTCTCAGTGCTCCAGTCCCAGTGACATTTGGGCTTGAAGGCTGAAGGACCTACATTGTTTGGAGGGGGAAGGGACGGGAGATTTATTGCCGCTGCCGGCAGCACAGGCCCCCTGTGGGCACGCAGGGGCGTGGGGCGGGACAGCACTTCCCCGGGCAGGTGTGCAGTCCCTCTGTGTCCTGACCTCGAGGTGGAATTCCTAACCTTCTCTTGGCCATGGACCCCAGTGGTGGCCTGGCGAAACCTGGATCCTTCCCCGACAAAGATTTGAAAATGTAAAAACATCTGGAACTACCAGGGACCAGCAGTTACTAAACACAGTGACTAAAGAAACAGGGTTATTAAAATATTAACCTAGGAATTTGTGATGTAGTGAAATGAGAGCTTCTTATTAACTCGCTAATGATCGAGATCTAGTTGAAGGGTTAGAAGAGTGGTATTTTGAGATCCCTGGAAGGACAGTGACAAGGACATGAAAATGCCTGTGGTTTCTCTTGGTGACAGAGTCCTGCTCATATCAACCCTTTAGTTAGAGATGAGTGAAGTAAGATGCCAAACTCCCCTCCAGGCCCCTGGGCCCCCTGAATTCTAGGTTACGAACCCCTGACGTAGAATCAGGTTGCATGGCAGTTTGTAAGTTCTCTGAGGGCAGCTGTTATGTTCAAACCACTTACATACTTGAATTCTGTTTTTTTTTTTAAAAATTTTTGGAAAACGTTGAACATATAATAAAGTAAGCAGAAGAATCCAATGACCCTCTCCCAGGTGTCCATCACCCAGCTTCAACTCTTACTGACTCCAGTCAGTTACGTTTCACCTGTACCCTCACCCTTCCCATATTATTTTGAAGCAAATCCCAGACGTTGTATCATTTCATCCCGTACTTTGATTTCTATATAGCAGATGGGCCACTAAATCTCTATGGATTGCTAGAGGCTTAATTCAGCAGTGCCGTTAGCAGCAGTTGGTTCTCATGGCTCAGTATTCCAGGAACATGGAGCTGGGTCAGAGAACCTCATTCCCAGTCTCTGTCCCTCCTGTGCTTTCCAGCCTGTATCTGAGGATGTATTATTTATTTGTTTACTTCCACGTAGATTTTTTTGGTCTCTTTCCACCACATGTAAGCCCCATGAGAGAAAAGGCTTGGTCTACCTGTCCATGGCTGCACCCCCAGCTCCCAGCACGGTGCCTAGCACAGAGTAAGTGCTTAGTAATCACAGCACATTTTGAACGAGTGAATGGCTGAAAAGAGAAAAGTAGGCGATGGGGACATGTATGATGTTGCTACTCAAAGTGGGGTCCCTGGACCACAGCATCTGGAAGGCTTGCTGGAAATCCAGAATCTCAGGTCCTACCCCACACCTCCTGCATCAGAATCTGCATTTTGATGAGATTCCAGGTGACACTATAGGCACATCACAGTTTAAGGGACCCTGATTTGCCCCCTTCACCCGGAAGAGTGAGCATGCCAACCAGGAAGAGCTTCCCACTGTGATTTCAAAGATCTCACCCACCAGGAGGGGCGGGGAGCGCGTTCATCTGTGAGTCAGCCATCCCCGGTGTGAACTCACCTTTGCCCACTTACTGGTTATATAGGCCTCTATTTTCTCGTCTCAGAAATGGGGTGAATGAGGCATATCTCCCAGAGATATCATGGAAAGATCAAGTGAGGCAGTAACTGCGGTATGGAGTACAGAGCAGGTTGTAAATAATTCCTGGGCTAATTCCACTTGGGTGTCTTTGCAAAATATGAGGGAATGACATCTTTCAAAAGCTCTGATAATTTTGATTTCTGATAATTTTGACTCGCTTTGCAAATCTTTTCCCCTCTGGTTTGATCATGGTAACTGAGAGTGCTTAGCAAACTTGTGAAGTGGGAAGCGTGGCTCGGGTGCTCCAGCCCCTCACTTTCGCATCTTTTCCCCTTTTCTGTGACATCCTTCTCCTTCCGGGACATCACATATCCTGTCTCCTAAGAGCCTGCTTCCAGGCAAAACACCCTATATCAGCGATCACAAAGCATTCCATTCCCTAAGGACTTTGGGTCTTTGATCGTGGAATTAAAGTTTGTTTTTTCCCCTGATGTAGGTATCAGAAGACTGGTGGGGGGAAAACTTAAAAAAAACAAACAAACCAACTTTGCATGTGTGTGTGTGTCTAGAATCGCATCCCATGGACAGGTGATGGTCACGTCTACCTGTAGCTGGAACCACGGATCAGCAAGTTTGAGTCAGTTCAGCTCAAGGGTAGTCAGACAGTTTGGGACAACTTCTCCCTTTTCTAATCTGGAGGGATTCTGTTACAACTGAGCCATGCAGGGAGGCAGAACTCAAGATTTTTAATGATTCCAGGGAATAGTGACGGCCAAGGTGAATGTTTCACACCGCCCTCCCCACCGCCCATCACTCCCCAGGCTTGCCTCACACATCCATTACATGATACACTGTGTTTACCTAGGGCTTGTTCCAACAGAGCTCAGCAATCCTACTTCTAGCTGGGCCTGGCTGTGTATTTACATGGTAAACATTTCTATAAAAGAAAGGGAAATATTCACTTTAAAATATCTTATAAAAATTGCCCTTTAGAGGTGAGTGGATAGGAAAGAGCAAACATTTCATATTTATAAAATGAATCGTTTTATGAAAATGTTACCCATAGACCAAAACTTCATAACAACAGTATTGCTGAGAGTATAGTAATACTTGCTTAGGTTTCTTTAGCATTCTGTAGATATAGAGGCCCTTTCCTATACATCATTTCATCTAAGCTTCTCAGCAGTCAGTCCAGTAGACACTGTCAGCTCCATTTAAAAATGAGAAAATTAAGGCTTAGAAAGGTTATGTAAATGGCCAATGTCACAGCCCTTGGCAGTGAGAGCAGGAAAATGAGCCTAGGTCTTCTGACTCAAAACCAAATGCCACATCAGCGAAGAGTAACATATAAGCCAGCTGTAAACGCATTGGTACAGAGCCGCCTCCAAGTGTGCGTACCATTCGGCATTTGACCGGGATAATGGAACCATTCTAGGTATTTCACAAAGAGAGAATTTAACTCAGGGAATTGGTTACGCTGACTGTGGAAGAGCTGAGAAGCCAAACAGAGAATGACGAGGGAAGCCAGAGAACTTCTTCCCTCCTCCGCCCTCCAGCCTCCTCTCAGGCCCTCCCATTAGCTGTGCCTAGCCGGCAGCCAAAGGCCCTGGAAGATGCAGCCTGCAGGGCTGAGGCTTCCCTGTGATGCCCAGCAGAGCAGGGGAAGATGAGGAATTGATCTGGGGGTAGCAAGCCCAGTGCGGCATCTTCCACTCCTAGGCATGGGTATACTCCCAGAACTAGGCTTGTGGCCTTCCTCCTCCAAGGATCCCCGATTCCTCCTGGTTTCTTGGTGACACCCACTCCCATTGACCTTCCTCCCTCTCCAGCAGGTTTGGCAGACATCTATTTCTGACTACGCTTCAGGGCCAAAAAAAAGGAGCTTGCAAAGACGAGAGAAAGTGGTTTAGTTAGGTCCAGTTACACATTTAAGGCCCAGACAGAAACTTCTGTCGCTCTGGGACATGGAGACCAGAGCTCCAGTGAGCCCACAAAGGACTGCGTCAGTGAGTGTCTTGGCAAGCAGATGTCCACGAGAACGCTGCCAGCTGCCCCGCCAGGAGAACTGGTTTGGCAACAAGCTGATAGGCCCCAAGGACTGGCATCCGTCGCCCATTCTTCTGGATACCACTTAATTCGCCCGATTAAAATACTCACTTCAACCTCTGTCGTTTTGTAAAACTACAAAGTAGTTGTGTAGTTTTGTAAAACGCTCTCCCCATGTGCCGGATTCTGTAGGCTTGTTGTTGCGCTCTGTTTACCACCCCCCTCCACCTCCCAGGGCTCCATTTTCCATCTGTCTTTCTCTCGTAAAGGTAAGCTTGTTTGCCGGACACGTCCCCCCTCCATTCCAGAACCTTCTGTGTGGATAATTGGAGACGTCTGATGCCCTTAAACCAAAATGGCGTAAGAAAAATCATTTCTCTGCTTCATAGCAGTTTTGTGGACTCTTAGCAATGAAAAGGGAAACTCGTGGTCATTTGGGTTCACGATTGGGAAGAGATAAAAGGGAAACCCTACACCTCATTCAGGGCCAGGCGCACAATAGGTTCTCAAAAAAGAAATGCTCGCTGAGTGGATGGGAACGTGCAAAATATACAGTACCCTGTTCCTTTCCTTTGACAGGTGCCTTTTTGTTTTAAATACACATGGAAGCATTTGATAGCAAGCAACCAATGTCTTGGAGTTGTTCTGAGGATTTCATAAAGCCTCGGTAATAAAGTCGGTGCGAGCTTTCGTTTGGTTTCAGTTGTTTCAAGGAGTTACTACCTGCGCGCTCTGTACTGTTGAGTTTATGATGAACTTGCGGGCTTACGTTTACGTTGAGTCATTTTATCAGCTTGATCATTTTTATGTTCTGTAGCTTTAAATATGTATTGTGCAGGCTTTCAAACTGAGCGTGGCATAACAGCCACGTACCCACCCTCCGATTCTATCAAAGCTAACGTTTCTCCCGTGCTTGCTTTGTATTTGTTTAAAGAAAGAAAATGTTGCAGTTAGAATTGAAAGCCCCATGTCCCCTCTGTAATCTGCTTGCCCCCTCCTTCCCCAGTGGTAACTGTTATCCTCATTTTGGTGTTGATCAGTCCTCGCCTCGATCTGTCTTAATACTTTTACTGCATATGTATATATTCAAAAACAGTACTGACACGTTTCAAAATTTGCATAAATCATATAATATTGTATGTGTCCTTCTATAACTTGCTTTATGACTCAAACACGTTGGCCCGCATGGCCCTACTGGATTCATCTTTCACTGCCCTGAGGAATGCTGTTAGAGGAATTCAATGCAATTTATTTATGCCCCCTCCTATTGATGGGTATTTAGGTTAGTCCCCATTTCTTGCTCCTGCAAACAGTGCTGCCACAAGCAATTATGTCCAACGTCCTTATGGCACATGGGAGAAAAAAGGTCTCGAGGCGCTGGATCTCAACCTTTTTCTCCATATCAGAATTGCCCGGGGAGCTTTGAACCGTCCCAGGGCCGGGCTGCACCTAGCCCAATTCAATCCACATCACCGGGGCTGGGAACTAGGCACCTGCATATTTTTTAAGCTCCCCCAGAAAATTCCACTGTGCAGCCGGCCTTGACAACCATTGCTTTAGGGTAGCCAGCTAGAAACCAAATTCATGGAACCAAGGGTTTGTTCCTCTTCAGCTTTGTAGATGTTGCCAAATTATCCTCCAAAGTGGTCCCTCCAGTGGCAAGGGCACCAGCAGAGTATGAGGTCTCTTGTCCCTGTGGCTCGTCTCCTCCCCTAGACTTTATTGATCTTGTCCCCTCGGGGATCTCCAACGAGACAGAGAGCTATCCCTTTGATGGCCTCCCACGCCTGCCTCTACCTGATTCATACCCTGATAAAATCTTGCCTCGCCCCAGGGTTGCAGAGGAGGAACTGTTCTCACAAAGCATAACTCAAAGCTTGGGGCACCTAAAATACCACACTGTTTTGCAACTTAAAGTGCTGTGGTCAACAGGTTCCTGCCATCCGGGCTACTCGTTGTAGTCGAAGAGGCTTTTCAGGGTGTGGTTTGGTGCTCATCTGTGTTGTCTAGTTTGGGGGGACCAAGTAACAAAGGGCACAGGCCAGGTGGCTCTGGTGTTGAAGCTGGAGAAACAGGATGTTCAGCCAGGCCCAGACTTCCATGGTGGTTCCATCAGAGCAATTGCAGACACACATCAAAGAGAGCCTAGTCGTGGGCTTCCCTGGTGGCGCAGTGGTTGAGAGTCCGCCTGCCGATGCAGGGGACACGGGTTCGTGCCCCGGTCCGGGAAGATCCCACATGCCGTGGAGCGGCTGGGCCCATGAGCCATGGTCGCTGAGACTGCGCATCCGGAGCCTGTGCTCCGCGACGGGAGAGGCCACAGCAGTGAGAGGCCCGCGTACTGCAAAAAAAACAAAAAAAAAAAAAACAAAGAGAGCCTAGTCGTGGCCTTCCTCAAACCCTGGCAGCGTAGACATATCTTTTCGCCGTGATCTTCTTTCTCTTTGGACATTATGGACGATTCGCTGAGGTTTTCTCACCTGCTCACACACTGAAAGCTCATACCGGTCTTCCTCTCTCTGGGTTTGTGAAGATTTGGAAAATTGAACGGGTGAAAATTGGTGAGGCTGTCATTGTTTTCCACTTTGAACTTAGCCACCTTAATCCTCATAGAGTCAACTTCCTCGTGGTATGCACGTGAGGACCAAAAAAATGGTTCAAACGTGTAAACTTCTGGGCCAATGAAGTTAAGGAAAAATGGGGCGAGTCTACATAGCTACCTGGGCAGGCGTTCAAGGAGTCTGACTGTGGGATCCGGATCTGTCCAGGTGCAGTGTCTGGTGGCATTCCCTGGTGGCAGTGGCCCTCTCTGGCTTAAATGTCAACAGGGACCATTCTGGGTCCCCTGGGTGGCTTGGGTACTCCAGGAATCTCCTGGTGACTTGACACCTCTTTTATTGGCCTGTCTGCCAAGACTAGACCGGGAGAATCCTGGGGACTTGCAGGACTAACTCTCATCCCCCCTCCCTGTGTCATTTGCTGAGACACAGTTGCCTACCTTTTCCTGGTCCAGCCTCACCTTCCCGTCCATATTCCTTCCATCCCTCACCCCCCGAATGAGAGCTTTGCCTTTCTGTTTGAAGGCAGAACCCATCACCAACTGCATTGCGTACAGAACCTCGTTATCCTGGGGCGCCTCCTTGCAGGGTTTTACTCTACTGCTTAACGTTGCTTCTAACTTTGTGTCTTGGGGCAGGTTCCCAAGAGGCAGCGCCCGAGGCAGGGATTCTAGTGTGTGGGGTTTATCGGGGGAGGGCTCTCAGGGGAAACAGCTGAGGGCGTGCAGGGAGCACGATGGGGCAGGGGCTGTTGCCAAGCTGCGGCGTGCTCTCAGATAGAGCCTGGCTTTGCTCTCATCTCTAGAGACAGGGCTTGTGTTCCTTCTCTCAGGCAGTCGGTGGCTGGGAGCTGCCCGTGAACGGGGTGGGCCTAACGTCCCAGGCCAGATGGCTTTGCTCAGAAGGGGGCAGTTGGGAGCCACTAGCAGCTCCCACTCACAGCAGCTAGAGGATGGGTGCCACGGCCGGTAAAGAACATCCGGGCGGGGCACCATTGTCCCTACTGACCCCCGGGATACCCGGTAGACTGGCAACAGATGATAGCACTCCCAGCTCTCAGGTACTGCCATGTGGGGCTCTGCAAGGAGACAGGCTTCGTGTAGGTAGGCAATAGGAAGCACGATCTCCTATCGTGGACATAGTGAAAGGACTGTGTTTAAAAATGCATCTTTGGGACTTCCCTGGCGGTCCAGTGGTTAAGACTTCACCTTCCAATGCAGGGGGCACGGGTTCGATCCCTGGTCGGGGAGCTAAGATCCCACATGCCTCGCGGCCAAAACAACCAACAAAACATAAAAAACCAGAAGCAATATTGTAACAAATTCAATAAAGACTTTAAAAATGGTCCACATCAAAAAAATCTAAAAAAAAAAAAAAAATAATAATATGCATCTTTCTTCTGGCTCCAGATCTGAGTATAGCTTTGCTGTTTTCATCGTGATCCTGGAATTGAGTCTGGGACTTTCATTGTACCTGTGAGCCACTGTGTATGTTGAAAAGCGTTCTGAGGCACACGTGTGAACTGAGAACCAGAAGCGTCGTGATGAAATGAATCCCCCAGTGGATGGGAAAGGAAGGCCACTGCCTTTCCTCGTCTGGGCTCCCAAGCTGGGAGATGATTCACAAGCTGGTGCTTCGAGCCTGGAAAGCAAACAGCAGACCCGGGAGCCTTGGATGCAGTCGCTTCCGTAAGCCATAAACCTGGGCAACCCAGATAACTGAAGTGAATGTTTCCTGGGCCGAGGTCAGGTCTTATTTTTCTGGGAGCCTTCCTTGATTCCGATCGTGTCTTATCATTTGTTTGTCGGCTGGAGGTTGTGCTGGGCGTGGCGGGTGAGGAGCGGGGAAGGATTCATCGAAATGTCGCGGCTGAGATCCTGTTGTAAGTGTGTGGCCGTGTTTCCTCCTGGGGTATTTGGTTAGAACTTCCACTCTGAAGAAACAGCACTAGAAATAAATAGCTAAGATCGCGGCTCCCTTTCTGTGGGAGGTGAGAGAAAGGAGTCTGTGAGCGTTACATGGCGACTCAACGGGGAAATGACGTCTCCGCAGATATCTTCAGCTATTCCTTCAGGACAAGCGTGTGGGGACTGGTCTTGACCTTGGTTCCACCACTTATCAGCTGTGGGAGCTTCCTTAGCTGAGGCCCTTCACCACTCCCAGTCTCTATTGTTCCATCTGCGAGTGGGGAGAATAATACCTGTCTGGGGGGGGGCGGTGGTGAAGGATTAAGTTAGATAGTGTGTAAATTGCCTGTCACATTGTAAATACTCGGTAAGTGGCAGCTGTGATGGCTTTCTAAGAAAGTTCTGTTGCATTCCTGGTTTAGGGGAGCCTAGACATAGACCAGAGCTCACGGCCCTTCTTGGAGAGACCAAGAAAGGTATTAGGATATTTTGAGAGTCTCCCTTGAGACCCAGCCACAGCAGGAAAAAGACAGGTCAGAGGCATCCCATCCAGATGTGCGGGCAGGGTGGCCATATGTCTCGAATATTCCAGGACAGTTACGATTTCAGGTATTCTGCCTCAGCGGGCAACCAAGTGTACAGATTCCGCGTTCATAAAATATGATCACTGTTCTTGTGGGAGAAATACAGCTGTGGACCAAGCTGCTTGGGGATATGAGGAGTCCTTGGAGCGTCTTCAAAGCAAGCGGTTTCCTCACGGGGTTACTTTTGGTGTTTAGGACTGCACTTTAAACTGTTCGGTGGAGAGTCCGTGTACGTCAGTGGATTCCTTTTTTTTTTTTTTATTAACCTCAGTGTTCAATATCATAGGCCAACCTGTTAAGCACCAGGTTAAATGGATGCCCGTTTCAGCTCAGGAGAAAAAGAGCCCATTTGTCTCTGGTTCCTGCCATCTTTTTCTGTCTGCGGTGGTTGACGTCCCGTTCTCCCCACCGAATATTTGGAAGCACTCTTCCAACGCTCGGGAGGGACCCGTTTCCCAAGGATGGTCAGGTGAATGAGGTCCCGGGAGCACTTTGTCATCCTCGCCCAGCTTTTCACTCTGCGGTTGGGGAGAGCGAGCAGGGGGCAGTGGACAGGCGGCCACTGGCCCTTCTTCTCCTCCTTCCTGTCCCTTCTCTTTCTGGAGCCTTCTCCACGCTCCAGTTAACAAATCCGCATTTCAGTGTTCAGGCTGAAACTCAAGTGCCAACACGAGGCAACTAATGTCAGATGACTTGAGCAGAGCCTGCATGTAAGGAGTCAGGGCTTCCTACTCAGCCCAACGCACCTGCCTGAAAACAAACTAAAGGGGAGGGAGAAAACCCCAGCCCATCTTCAGATGCTGACTTTATCCACTTTGCTCCCAGAAACACCTCCATTTCCCTCTGAGCTCCACTAACCCCACATTTTTTTTTTTTTTTTTGCGGTACGCGAGCCTCTCACTGTTGTGGCCTCTCCCGTTGCCGGAGCACAGGCTCCGGACGCGCAGGCTCAGCGGCCATGGCTCACGGACCCAGCCGCACCGCGGCACGAACCCGTGTCCCCTGCATCGGCAGGCGGACTCTCAACCACTGCGCCAGCAGGGAAGCCCTAACCCCACTTTTGACTCTTCCCTCCTGTGTTCTGAGTCTGTAGTTCCCACCCTCCCATCCCCAATGCCGAATGTGAGCATCCTTTTTAAAAATGACCTGATCTTTTTAGAACCTTAAGCCTGGCAAGAAAAACAAATCAGTGTATCCCTTGCCTTCCTGGCCCACATATATACACTTTTAATTGCACAGGACGTGTTTCTAGAGGGAGAAGTGTTATTTGAATTCTTGAGATTTGCTCTGGCAATGCGGAGTTAGCTTATCTAGCACTTACTGTAGGCCAGGCATTGGCCTGTGTGCTTTACAAATAACAGCTCACTTAATCCTTATCTCAGTCCTCCGTGGCAGAGACTACCGTTATCTTCATTCTTCAGATAAGGAAATGGGAGGCCCAGAGAGGTCCAGTAACTTGCCTGAGGTCCTGCAGGATGCTGGGGTTAGAACCCAGGCATTCTGGCTCCAGAGTCCCGGCTCTGAACCGCTGGCTCTGTTCCCTTTTGAGGATTTTCTCGGGCTCCATTTCCTTATTTGTACGATGAATTTGGGGATGAGCCATATTCTTTCTAAATTCTATTCTAGGACTGATGTGATGGAGGACAGTGATAGCTTCCCAGGGTTTCTTTAGCCCCAGCACCTGACTTTCATCATTTTTGCCCCAATCCACATGTTGAAATAGTGCTTTCAGGTACCATATTCTGCGGCATAGCTTCTACTTCCCATACCCGTTCTCTGATCTCAACATTGAGGAGGAGAAACAACCCCTGAATGAATTGGCTTCTCAGAGCTCATTCCGAGGCTCACTAATCCAGCACCAGGCTTGAAAGAAAGGGTTCCCAGGCAGGAATTTGGGGAAGCACTGCAGGCCGTGTCTCACCCTCTGGCAATTCACAGTGCACGTGAACTTGTGCAAGGAACCTAGATGCTCCACAGTTGAGAAACCAATTCCACTTTGATTATTCAAGTGTTTACCATCCTTGTGTTGCCATGGAATCCAATCTTGGGGTCGCGTTTTATTCATGTCCCCCAGAGCTGGGGTTCTGGCAGACTCTAGGGACACAAGGCTTTACTCATTCTTTGTGAGTGACGGCTCCAGTTTTGAATCTGCAAGGATTTGAAAGTTCAGCTCTTTCGTCCTGGTGCCCATCTGTGCATATATAGCTGGAAAAGTATTAGGGACAACAGGGGTCTTCTGCTCCTTCTTGGGATTCTCAGCTAACAAGAAATGTATGCTTCACCCACAGCCATCCCTGTGGTGAAAATAGTTGCTTAAATACAAACGGTACGGGCTTCCCTGGTGGCGCAGTGGTTGCGAGTTCCGCCTGCCGATGCAGGGGACGCGGGTTCGTGCCCCGGTCCGGGAAGATCCCACATGCCGCGGAGCGGCTGGGCCCGTGAGCCATGGCCGCTGAGCATGCGCGTCCGGAGCCTGTGCTCCGCAACGGGAGAGGGCACGACAGTGAGAGGCCCGCGTACCGCCAAAAAAAAAAAAAAAAAAAAAAAAAAAAAATACAAACGGTACGTTTCAGATGTGAAGTTGTCCCCGGAGGCATCTCTCCCATCACTGCCGCTCCTCAGCTTGAGAATATGGTTCTCTGTTGACTTCTCCTCACCGTCTTCTTACACCTTATTTTCTCCCCATTTATTCCTGGGCTCCTTCCATATTTATTTTCCTTGGCTTTCCACTCCAGTTTCCCTCTGCCACCTCTACCTCTCAGGATTCCCAAGGACAAGGGTGTCCAGGGAGAGAGGACCGGCAGCTGGGAGAAGAGTGTTTCCTAAACCCTGAGCCTGGGCCACCTTGTGCCACATCCCGGTGTTTCCATTTGCTATTTCTTGGTTATTTTTACAACGCCCACATGCAAAAAAAGGCTCCTTTACTCCATTTGCTGGTTTTCTTTTATGCTGTGTAATTTGAAATTAAAAACAAAATAAAGTGGGTGCACAGGATTACAAATAAAACCTCCAACTGCAAAGAAAGGAAGAAAATAAAATGAGACGTGAAAGCCTTCCTCTCCCCTGAGTTGGACTTCTTCTCTCCAAAGGTAAGCACCCACAACGGGTTCACATGTGTCATTCCAGGAAGGTCTTACTCAATTACCTGTGTGTGTGTTTGTGTGATTATCTCTCAGTCTATCTCATACTACATACGATTTTCATTATCTGGCGTTTCAGTTAACTTAATAACAAACCTTCAAAATCTTTCCAGGTCCAAATGAGCTACTTATTCTTTTCATCAGACGCGTAGTATTTACAACTCTATAATTTATTGAACCAGTCCCCACTGATAGAGATAAGATTTTCCATTTTCTGCCACCAGCATTGCCTCATCGTATGTTCCTTTACTTAGAACTTGGCTTCCTTTTGCAAGTATATCTGGGAATTGCCAGTTCAAAGGGTGCTACGTTTTGTAGCTGGAGAGATACTGCCAAATTGCCCTCCGATTAGGTTGACTATTGATGCTTCGCCCCTGTGTGGATGAGAGCCTTCTTTATTCCAACCTGCAGCAACTCTCAGTCTAACCAAGGTGTTAACCTTTGCTCGCCTGCGATAGGTGACTCCAGGAATATTAACCGATTTCAAACGACAGCGCTCACGTTTATTGTGATTTCCTTTACAGAATACCTCAGACTCCATTCTCTTGTTTAATCTGCAGAACGACTAGTGATGTTAGGACTAGTGTTATTTTCCATACGAGGAAGCTGAGGCTCAGAGAGGAAAAGTGGCCAGAGCCAGGCACTGCGGGAACAGAGAATCAAAACCAAGGTTCCTGCCTCAAGATTTAATTTGTTTTCCCTCAATTGCATTGTCCCTCCAGCGGGGCTGAGGGTGGAAACATTGTGTGGATGTGCGGGTAACGTGGCACCAGGAGCTGAGAAGGAAGATGGCTGAACACAGGCTCTTTCTCTTCTGCTCCCAACCGTTCCCCTTAATACCCTGCAAAATTCACATTTGAGCCTCAGGTCCTTCCCGCTACATCATCCGCTTTAGTTCTCACACCAGCATTCTTATGCCTCATCTGACTTCCAGCCAAATCATCACTTTGTGGATCCCACCGAAATAGAACCAGGGAATAGGAAATTAGGTGCCATGTGTGAAATTTAAGTTAGAACGATCTAAGAAATTTGTCGCCTCACGTCTCGAAAGCGCTCAGTCCTAGAAGCAGCATACGCAGGCTGCCTCTCCCATCTCTTATTCTCATAAACATATTTGCCAGAAAGATGCGAACATTACACACGGCGTGTGATTAAAGGCAGGTGACCCTTGCGCTGACAGCACTGGAGAACCTTTGGGGCCGTTTTCATCTCTCCTCTTCTCTCCTTGTGACTGTTGGTAATTCCTTGAGAGCGGGTAGCTACAGGAGTCTCTGTCTCGCTGATTATTGACAAGATGGTGCATTGGCCCCGGCAGCCGGTTTTACCTCCTTGTAGCAAGCTTTCCTGTCCTTTACTGGTGACGCTGGAAAGCTCGAAACTACATTTCCCAAACTCTCCTGCAGGGGTCCTAGCTGGAAATTAGATTTTGTCAAGTAGATATAGCTGTGCCTTTTGGAATCTGCTGGCGGTTCTTCAGATTCACTGGTTTCTAGGGAATAAATCTGAGATGTATCTTCCCCTGGACACACTTAAGGCTGAGAACACCATTCATGTTAGATGACCCATCGTACATGATAGAGTGTATTTTGAAGTGTCTACTTGTAAGGTTCCTTACTACCTTTTATAGTTTTTTTTTTTTTCAGGCTGTATCTGAGTTTCTACAATCCCATTGGCTAGTCTTATTAGGCTTTTTGCTAAAACGAACACTCCCCGAATAGCCAATAAACAAAACTGGTACCAAAAAAAAGTCTACCCTTTCATTTGTAAAACGTGACATCTTCAGATGCCATATTTCACGGGCTTCATAAATGGATACTTAGCTCATGGGCCATTAACAATCCTGAAATGAGTGAAGAGAGGGTTTTATTGCTGTTTTGACATTTGGGGTATTTATGTGATGACATCTTTTCTACCGTGACTTGTACGCTCCTGTGAACTTGTCTGTCACACCTTTCCCGGTCTTTACTTGTGCTGGATTTTTGCTTTGAGCTGGGGAAAAAAAAACAAAACACAAATACCTAAAACCACACCTCACCACACTGTAATGAAGATCAAAGTGAAACAATGAAGAATGGCAAGACATCCCAGGTGTGTCTTTAAATCTCTGGAAAATTTCGCCCCTGGGGATTCTCCATGCTTCTTGGCAGAAAGGACTTTCCCTTTCAGAATGTAAAAAACAGTTGCTTCTTTTTCTGTTGTAGATGGGGAGTTTGAGGGGAGACCCGGCCTGCTGTCACGCTGGGGTACCTGGTCACTGTCATATTGGCACTTGCCCAAGACTTAGACAAAACCGCTAGAGGACCGTGGGGTTCATGAGGTGAGGTAAAGGGATGTGTTCATCTGTTTTTAGAGTACACGTTAGATGAGCTTTTTTTTATTAGGAGCCAAGAACGACATTCACTGTGAATCTAGTTCATCTCTCACAGGGTCGCTTTGCTGAGTGTTTCACCCTCTTCCTCTGAAAGGTGTGGGCAGGTGATAAAGGTCAGCGTTTATTGAGTGGTTACTCTGTGCCAGGCCTAGTGCTAAGCGTTTTCACACGCACCATCTCATTTAACCCTCATAGTCAGCCCGAGGGTGGGATTGTTATTGTTTTTAGAATCGTCTTGTTTTAATCGAGGTGAAATCCACGTAACGTACAATTCAGCATTTTAAAGTTAACGATTCGGGGGCGTGTAGGACATTCACCGTGTTGTGCAACCACCACCTCTGTCTAGTTCCAAAATGTTTTCATCACCCTCGGAGGAAACCCCATACCCACTAAGCAGTTGTGCCCGCGTCTCCTTCCCTCAGCCCTGGCGACCACCAGTCTGCTTTTCAGCTCTCTGGAGCTGCGTGTTCTGGGCATTTCCCAGAATTGGAGTCATACAATATCTGTCCCTTTGTGTCTGGCTTCTTTCACGGGAGCGTGATGTTTTCAAGGTTCATGCATGTTGCAGCCTGTGTCGGTACTTCATTCCTTTTGATGGCTGAACAAGATTCCATTGTATGCACAGACCGTGTTTTCTTGAGCTGTTTATCCACTGACGTCCCTTTGAGCTCTTTCTACCTTGTGGCTACTGTGAAGAGTGCTGCACGAACGTGCGTGTGCAGGTACTTGTTTGCCTACCAGTTCTCATTTCTTTGGGGTATATATGAGGTTGGTATTATTTCCATCAGTATTTTATGTGGAAACTTGATACAGAGAAACTACGTATGCTAAGAAGGGCTGGAGACAGGATTCAAACCCAGAGCCTTCATGTAACCACCATGTTATGCTGCTTCCCGCATCCACACTGCGGTGCTGTCCCTGGCATCCTTCCTGGGGAACTAACTTGCCCACAACACAATCTCTTTAGCATTGACACCTAAGGTCTAGCGGCAGTGGAAGGACTTTATGTGGGATCCCTTTAAAACTTCCACTGCTCTCCGGTAAAAAGTGTTGTTGGGAGGCATCCTTCTTTATTCTTGAACTTCAGCTAATAGTTAAAACTAATTTGAATCTATATGGCGAGTTACTTTTATAAAAGATTTTTGCATAGCGTTTTCATTTGGCCCTTAGAACAACCATCTGAGGTTGGAAGGGCCGGCTTTATAACTTGCATCTCCGTTTTGCAAATGAAGAAACTGGGGCTCACGGAGGTTAAGGACCTTGCTCAGGGCCACACAGCTTACAGGTAGGTGATCCAGGGCTTGTGCTGCGTTTCTGTGGTCTTTCTGCTGTGCCATGCAGTTACCCAAACTGCCTTCTTTAAATCGAAAGCCAGTTGTAATAAACGAATGTTATTTTAAAGCAATCGTGCCATATAATAATAGCAGCAGTAGACGGTTCCAGGATCTGTACCTGTGCTCATGTACCAGATATAATCCAGCACGGGAACCTTCTGCCAACATGTGCTCATCAGCACCTTAGCATTCAAAGTAAGCATCATAAAAGCTCTCAGCCCCAGAAGGTACACCTCGTACCCCAGGGTCTATCTCAGAGTTTCTCTCTGGAAGCTGTTCATCCCTGGTGACGTTACGGTTTGGCTACAAACCGTAGTTATTTTTAACAAAAATAAATAAGCAAAAACTTTGTTATTTTTTCTCTTTTTAAATACCTTCCCCTATCTTCCAGTTTTCTCAGGTCATAGGGACCACATCCTTTTTGAGATGAGGACCCTGGAAATGAGAGACATCAGGTGGGCAGTAAGAGCTGGCCTCAGAATTCCAGGCGCCTTTCTAGAACTTCCCAGATTGTTTTGCCTTCCCTTGGAGGGCCAATCCCACCACACTTCACCCCAAGTAACGGACATGGGCTTTTACATAGCCTCTGGTCTGTCTCATTCCTCATGGCGGGTTTACTGGTCTACCGCTACCCACCTCCTCCTTTCCTGCTGGCATATTTGTTCAGAAGATGTCGCGTGGAGGTGGGTTCTGTGCGATGAACTGCCATTAATGAGCACCGGGGAAAGCACTGCTTTCCGGGATGCCCAACACAAACACAGGGCCAAGGTTAGCACTGTTTCTATAGCAGCAGCCGAGGTGGGACTTAAGTAGTGAGATTATAAATTGAGTGGTGAAGCTGTTTAGATTTTCCCAAAGGAGCCTGGGTGGCTGGTCTCTGCATCTTCCCTTAGCCATGAGGGCCGATTCTGCCCTGCTGATTCATGCACCGCTGCATGTAAAAATAAACTCCAGCCTCATTACTCTGACATTTTATTTCTGGACTTTTCGGATGCAGCCATAAGGCTTCGATGGCCAATTTAACCGATGACCTAGGTTTATTTATTTATCGACTCGAGAGCAACATTTTCCATCCAGTTATTTCATTCCGTTTCATGGAGGAGGAGTTTGTTCGCTTGACTAGGCTTGGAAATGAACCGTATTTTGGGTTAAGGAAAAATAAGGAATTGAAGCTGATGCACCAGAGATTGACCCTGGTGGTAGAGGGGCTGCAGAATTCCAGCTCTGTGCCCGACCGCGGTAGCGAGGTGCGACTGCCTTGGCCTTAAGCTCTAGAAGATTAAATGTACAGCAATTTCCTGAAGCTGAGTTATCTCGAGGATGAGAGGAGCTATTCTGGGGCCTTAAGTGACCTTGCTTGTGGGCGGGCAGGATGTGACCTTGGACGGGAGGCCCGCGTGCCTGGTCCCTCGCTCTCCATAAGCCACTCACTGCCGTGGAAGATTAAGGGAAGAGGCGAACGACGACAGCTGGCCTGCCACCCCTCGTTGTCTTCTGAGAGTGGGTGCAGTGGGGGGTGGAGGGGCTGAGCCTCACCTCAGGCCTCTGCCACAGTGATTTCTAGTCCCTCTTCTGTCCCTGGGGCTCAGCATGGGGACTTCTGTGGCCAGTAGGCACCTGGCAGAACTAGTGGATTACTGGTTTGGCAATGTTTCCCGAGCTTGCCGCTGAGGCCGTCACCTTTGGAGGGTGGCAGTGGTGGGGAGGGAGTGTTGTGGACCTTAAAGAAGCTCCGTAGGCTCTTCCTCTGGAGAATTGGGTTCAACAGATGTGGGGTGGGACCCAGGAATCTGTATTTTAACAAGCCTCAGGTGATTCCTTGTACCAGGCATGCTTGGAAGATGCTGGCTTATAGTCAGAGGCTCTTGTCTTCTTTTCTTCTGCAGTGTTTTCCCCTTTTTTGCCTTCATGGCTCCTAGGGAGATGACTCACATCCCATGGGTCTTGCCAGTTCAGTGTGCTCCAGGGGGATTTCCATCTGTCAATCAGTGCATCTTCTTGCCTTCCCGAGGGCTCAACAGGCTGGAATTAACACCCCCAGGAGCAGCCCTCACCTGGGACTGGAGAGGAGTTGGTGTATAAATACCCCTGCTCCCTCGCCTCTCAGGTGGCATAAAATCTGAGCGGCGTCTTGTACCACTGGGCTTGAACTCCGGTCTCCCACAGTAGTAACGTGCGTGACAGCGCACTCTTTATAGGCTGCCTTTCCTTCCTGTCTCGCTTCCTCGTTTCCTTACCAGCATTCCCCTTGCCTCTCAAATTTTCTCCAGTCAGTTCTGCTATTACATGACATGAGTTTCTAGAAAAATCACCATGCTGTGCACAATTGTGCAACGGAAACCACGGGGCTTATAGGATAAATGAGACGAGGGGCACGCCACTTAAAAACTTAGTAGCACATAAAAAAATAAGATGGGAACCTAATAAAAATGATAGCGTGGTTTGGCACGTGTTGTACGGTTAAGAAATGCATAAGTACAATGGTTATGGCGCTCCACCGAGAAAAATCCCTGCAGGTGGCTTGCGGAAGTGGGCATCAGAAGGGTTGCAACTTGTGAGTTATTGTGAAGGGGCAGTTGGAGGATTATTGGGAACCAGACGGGCAGCTGTAACCCCAGGTGTGGACGGCAGGGGGTCCTAATGTGAACTGAGGGAGCTGTTGGCTGTTTGAGGTGTCTGCATTTCGTAAACGTGGCTCCGTTCAGCTGGGTGCACATTTCCGTGTTCCTCTACTGTTTCTTGCAGACAGAATTGCACATAAACAGGTACGAGATTTGCGTGATGTTCAAATCCTTCCGTAATACATCAGTCAGGTTGGAACAGATGTGTGTTTTCAAGACAAGGGTTAAAGCAGAGTGACTGTACTTGCATAGGCTTCCTGGTTGCAGGACTTGTTTCTAAACCTGAAGTAAGATACCTATTAATGGCAGCTTTATGTTGGTTTTATTTTTTAATTGGACCTTTCTTGGGTTGAACAAAGGTGCTCTCAAAACACAAGCCCCTTCACACCCAGATGAGTTCAACAGAGACTGTGGCTGGATGTAGGAAGTGGCATCTCCGGCCAAAATGTCCCCACAGGAGGCTCTGCACCCCCAAACCATATGGTCTCACCCACCCATTATCTCGTAAGTCACTAGGGGACTGCGACCCTGTTGTACAAGTCCTCAAAATCTTGGTTGCCTAGTTGCAGTTTCTTGCAACTGATTTAAACCTAAAATCGAATGTCAGATTATGAGCTGGAGCAGAATTCTGCAGATGCTCAGTTCCTTCCTTTATTAGGAAAAAGAAAGGTTAACATAGAACCTTGGTAGATATAGTATTCACCTGCATTCAGCGCTTCCCAGGAGGTAGAGTTACAGCATGACCTCAGCTCATTCTAAATTTCCCATGGTAGATTACAAATGGGTTCTTTTCTGTTCTATGGCTTCTTTAATCTCAGTACTACCTGATTTCTCCCGCATGTAGCTGTACACAGTCAAGCAACTTTTATACCACGTGGCTTATTTGTTTAACCGGTCCTGCTTTAGTTTCAGAGTCATACCTTCTGTAGCCTTGATTTTTGACCTGGGCACGCACCCAGGCTGCAAGATCAATGTTTTTCAGAGTGTGGACTTTCAGACCACCCACATCAGAATCCCTAGGGAGCTTGTTATAAACACAGCTTCTTGGGCTCCACCCCAGACCGCCTGAATCAAAATAGCTCGGGAGTGGGGCTCAGGGATGTACCTTTTCTACAAGCTACCAAATGACGCTTACGTGCACTCAAAGTTGAAACTCAAAGGTTTAGGTCAGTGAGTCTCAGCTGGGGCCAGCTCTGCCCGCACACACCTGCCCCGGGGGATATTTGGCCGGGTCTGGAGACATTGCGGTTGCCGTAGCTCAGGGGAGCGCTAGTGGCATCTAGTAGGTGGAGGCCAGGGATGCTGTTGAACATCCTACAGTGCGCAGGACGGCCCTACCGCAAAGAATGATCTGGCTGCCAATGTCAATAGTGCCAAGATTGAGAAACCCCGGCCTGGACCCTTAGGGATTTCTCCAGAGTTGGCTGCCCTTACAGGGCTGTTTCCTTTGTCATTATTTGCCTTGGTTTCTTCACATCTGGGTGGTTCAAAAGTGACAGAGTTCTCTGGATGAGCATGTTGGACAGCCTGGCAGCTTCAGGTAGGTGGAGTCAGTGTGGTTCCAGGTGGGGTTGATAGCTGATGCTTTTTTTTTTTTTTTTTTTTGCGGTATGCGGGCCTCTCACTGTTGTGGCCTCTGCTGTTGTGGAGCACAGGCTCCGGACGCGCAGGCTCAGCGGCCATGGCTCACGGGCCCAGGACCGGGGCACGAACCCGTGTCCCCTGCATCGGCAGGCGGACTCCCAACCACTGCACCACCAGGGAAGCCCGATAGCTGATTCTTAAAAGATGCCTTCTCCAGCATCCAGGAGTCGGACTGGAAATCAGGTCAGCTCAAGTCATCCTAGAGATTAAGGGCTCTTGCAGAGTTGAGCAAATACCGCAAATCTGGAGATGCAGAAACGGGCCTTGCTGCCGGTGTGTGTAGATTTTTTTGTCAAACATAGTCGATTTTTCGTACCTCACTGATACGTGCATGATACAGTGAAAGCTAGCCCTATCTGTCAGCTAGGGTAGTGCCTGCACTGGGACTTGCACGCTTCATTTGTTATTGACCCTTGCTTACTGAAAGATCTGGAAGCACCTTCTAAATCATCAAAGAGGAGTTTGTGTCATTTCAACACTGGGAGTATTCCATTGTGCCATGAGTTTTGGAAAACTGGTAATTCACGTATAGCGTCTCTATCATATGCTGAAGAAAACGTATCTCCATTATAAGCCTGTTATGCAGTGATAAGGTTTCTCAGCTAATCTACAAAGAAGGATGGCTGGAGTGCTACTTAGTGATATTTTACAAGTTCATGTTTATTTTTAAAATGTTTTGTGTATGTCCTAGCTTGAAGGTGGAACCTCTTTCATCCGTAGCCTATTAAAGTCTGGAAAACACTTTGGGATCTTTTAAAATTCTGGAAATGTCAACATGGTTGGGATAATTCTAATACCTGACAGCTGTTGAGTGCTCACACCTGCCAGGTGCTGTTCTAAACATCTTCCATTTATTTTGCTTATTTAATACAACTCTGTGGGGTAGAAGTATGATAATTACCGTTTTACAGATGAGGTTAAATACCAGGGATACACAGAGGTCCAGGGGGCCGAACTCCAGTGGGAGCTCAGGCAGTCTGGGTTCTTAACAAGAGTATTATTCTGCCTCAACCTCCTCAAGTGTCGTCAACAGTTTGTCACTCGTGGCTTGAACCAAGTGGAACAAACATTAAAATGATTCTCTTATTCCAACACTATCTAGTAGAAGTAGAACACAAGTCACATATGTAATTGCAAATTTTCTAGAAACAAAATTTTTTAAAGAGAAGTTTTAAAGAAATTTTTTTCGGAAACAGGTGCAATTTGTTTTGAGAATATATTCTGTTAACTCAGCGTATCTAAAATATTACAATTTCAAGATGTGATCACGATAGAATTGTATTAATGAGATATTTTACATTTTAATTTTGTACTCAGCCTTTGAAATCCACTGTTTATTTTACACTTAAGCACTTCTTAATTCGGACACGCCATGTTTTAAGTGTTCAAAAGCCATGTGTGGCTAGTGGCCACCATATTGGACAGTGCTGATACTGGCCTGAGCCGATACTTGATGAGAACCTTTAGGCTTTGAAAAGTGAGTTGGAATGATTTTTGAAAAGGCAGAGAGGTGATTTTCCAATCCTGCTTTAGCTCAAGTCAGAGAGAGACGTTAAATGTCTCTCCATATTTTGACAGAGTTTTGTGGTTACTTCTGTCCAGGGGCAGGCTTCTGAAAATGGGCCCAAGCATTTATACTCTTCTTTGCACACCCAGCAATATTTAACTGCTGACGAATATTCTTGAAAGGGGTTTGAACTTACAAATACACACACACACACACACACACACACACACACACACAATTTTTGTCATCAATGTACTCATTTTCATTTTCATTGGATTGAAGATGTAATACAAGTGTACAGGAAGGGAGAGATGTTTTATTTGTACCTATATGATCCTTTTCTTCGCTTGGCTGACCTTTCAACAGTCACGTAACTACCATCCTGGCCCCAGTGCAATCTAAATGGAATATATATTTTTAAATATAGATATTATATAAATTAATATATATTATATAAATATATAGTATATATTATATAAATTAAATGGAATATATGTTCTATTTTATAATGTATGTTTATATAAATTATATATACACACACACACACACACACACACATATATACATATATATATATATATATACACATACGCACCTAGCAGTGGGAGTGTACGGATTTACAGCCTTAAGGGCAAACAGGATTGTTGTGTAGCTAGCTCAGAACTCCAGCAGAGCTCCCGTGCTTGTCTAATGATGACACTAAGCTTCACGAAAGACATCAACTCAGAAAAGTACAGGGTTGTTTTATTAAAGTCTTGAAGAGCAAGTGCGTTTTGCGTACCTTTGTAGTAGAAGATAGCAATCCCTGATTGATGAATAAAATGCACAGAGGTGCCCTTGAACACTCAGACAGGCCAACAAGAGCACTAGCCATTGGTATTGTCATCTTTCTGTTTATTAAACTCATGGGAGCAAGTGGCTCTTTTAGAAAAGCATTCATAATCATTGAGAAACAACATACTCCAGTGGGAAGATCATGGACGAAAGGATTTAGTCTTGACCTCTGCCATTAACTAGCTATTTGACGTCCATCCCTCTGGGCCTTTGGGGTAAGAAAGGGGAGTGGGATTAGATTCCAATCCAGGATGCACATTAGAGACACCAGGGCCTGCTGATGCTCAGGCCCAGTTCTAGAGCAATGAAATCAGAATCTCTGGGGTTGAGGCTGTTGGTGTCAGAAATGAGCCCTCCCTTTTTTGGGGAAAATTAGAGGACCAGGGAGAGAGAAGTGGGGCATGGAGGTATCTAATTTCAAATGCTATTTGTTTATAATGTACTTAGAGAAAATCCATTTGTTTTAATTTAATTTCATTTAGGCCGTTTCTCATCTCAGAAAGGACTTAAGGTATCAGGGGAGGGGAACTAATATTGAATGTCTCCATCTCTTCCTCCTGGGAAGAGTTTCATAGAGAAGAGAATGCTGTGGTGTATCTCAACTCTAAAGCATAGATGAAATCAGAGTATTCTAAAGGTAGTTGATTGTATCAGTCAGGATAGACGTGGTAACAAGTGAGCCCCCAGATCTCAGTGGCTTACAACAGTAAAAGTTGATTTCCTGCTCATGAAGAATGTCTTTCGTGAGTCAGCTGCAGCTCTGTCCTTCACTACCTTCCCTCTAGGACTGAGGTTGATAGGGTCATTGTCTGCCTAAACACTGCTGGTCCAAGTGGTAGGTGGGGGAAGAGAAAATGGCTATCGTGCGCTTGCTTTTAATGCTTACGTTGGAAAGTGACACAACATTAGTGCTTACACTTAATTGGCAAAAGCAAGTCATGTGGCCAGGCCAGCTCTGAATTCAACATAGCAGAGATGGGGATGTGTCCACCTTCTGCAGGGATGAGGGTGAGAACAATAACACAACCCGTCACAGCAGCAAAAGATGATGGAGTAAGAAGCGTGCTAAACTCCCATCTACCCAAGTGGTGCCCGAGTGGCCGCAGTCTGAGGTTGGCTCATAGCTGGCATGGCCCGCCTCTCTTTTTCGCCCTGGTGGTCTACTAGAGTTCACTTTCACTCTGAACACACCAAAGGAGAGCCCTTGAGGCCTATTACAGCAGTAACTCCTGTCAGGCTGGCCTCTGCTGACCTTTGGCCTTTCCAAAATCCTTTCATCTGCTGAAAGATACTCGTTTGCTCTCCACGTGGACTTTCTGATGACCTGAACAGAGACCTAGGCTGGGCCCAGCCTATTCAGCTCTTCTTTCTTTTCTGAAGAGGCAGTGAAGAGTGATGGTGGGTGACATTGGTTCTCCAATTTGGTTGCCCCTGAAAGTCACCTGAGGAGCTTTCCAAACTACTGATGTTTAAATCCTACCTCCAGCTTGGGCCTGGGTGATTCTAATGCAAACTCGGAGGACCTCTGGTTCGAAGTACCTGCTTCCGAGCCGGCTGAGACCTGGGTTCTGAACCTGGCTTCTCCATTTCAGAGCTGTGTTGCTTTTGTCCAAGTTACTTTATTTCTCCACTCCCTGACTTCTTTTTTTTTTTCCCCTCTAAGTACAGTTTCTTCTTTAATGATCCTGAATGTGGTAACTACTTCGAACACAGATGTTAGAGTCGAAAGAGAAGTGTCTGGAGATTCCCGCTGTTGTCAGAAGTAGTTGCTGATGGTTTGGGTAGACTTTGGTGGTGATGATTATATGTTTTTGTTTTTTGTTTTTTTTTTGTGGTACGCAGGCCTCTCACTGTTGTGGCCTCTCCCGTTGCGGAGCACAGGCTCCGGATGCGCAGGCTCAGCGGCCATGGCTCGCGGGCCCAGCCGCTCCGCGGCATGTGGGATCTTCCCAGACCGGGGCACGAACCTGTATCCCCTGCATCGGCAGGCGGACTCTCAACCACTGCGCCACCAGGGAAGCCCCGTGATGATTATATGAGAGGTGGCTAAAGCCGTAAGCGTTGTACCTTGAGCCAGCGCTGCTGGATGGTCAGTGTAATGCTTTTTGTTTTTGCTGGGGTCATCGTTATCATGCTGCAGCTCGCTTCCTGTGCTGCCCCAGCGCCTTCTGGAGAATCCAGCTGTTCTCAGAGGTTGGCTGATGAAGGAATGGGGTGCTGTAAAAGCCACGCTGTGCTAGTCAACATGATTGCACTTAGCCGTGGTCTGGGTTAAAGTAATGAAGGCAGCTCTCAGCTTTCCCTGACTTCTCAGGGCCTCAGAGAAGAAAAACAGGTCGGGATCTCCTTGGGCCCTCACTGCTCTTTCTCCCGTATGCAGCCCGGAGGGCTTCTTTGGGGAGGAAGCTTTTATGTTCAAAGAAAAAAAGAATGAAAAGCAGCCATTTCAAAATGTGTTTCCGTGGCTCTGCTGCCCGTTTGACTTTCCCGCATGAATGAGCGGGCTGTTTGGAAGCGGGGCGCATTTCCCTTTCTCCCAGGGCCTTCCCCAGCCAGCTGGGCTCGGACCGCAGGAGTGCTTGTTCCCCGGATGTTCCTGCATGTGTTTGGGTTTCACTTTGAAATTAAACAGGATGCATGAGAAGTGCCGGGAAGAGGCTGGGTGGCGACCAGCTTAAAAGAGCTCTAACCACTTGCTTCTGATCTGATCATGTGTCTTTGTGGTTAATGATAACCCGCTGGGACCACCATCCTGGGAGACTTCCCTTAGGGAGGGGGGAGGTTGTCACTGTGGTACCTCCCATCATCCCTACTCCTTTTCAAATAAGCCTGCACGGCTGTTCGGCCTTTGAATGTTGATTTGGTAAGTTCCTTGCCTCTCAGTGTCTCGGTTCCTGAGACGGAGTCTCCCTGCCCACCCCACCACCCCATCTTTGGTTCTGGAGCTTTTAAATAATTTAATGAGTCAATGTTAAGACTTACATTTCTGTTTCCAGGAACTATTTCCCGATCGCTCCTAATTCTTTGCATATGATACACACATCAGAGAGTTAGTTCCGTTTGACATTTACGAATTTATGGGAAATCTCATCTTTGTAGACATTTAAAACTTGGCTGCCCCCATCGAATCGGCCCGAGGGAACAATTTTGCAAGAGTCCCTGAAGGATCAGGCCAGATGACCAGTAAAACGCCATCTCTGTAAATTCTGATTTCTATGGGCTTTTGGTGAGAAAGATTTTTTTTCACTTTCCTTCCCCCCCCCACCCCACCAACATGGAAAAGAGGAATGTCTCGGAATGATTAAGATCTAAGAGTGGATGACGAAAGCACAGACAGTGATAGTGTCACGGCTGCCAAGACGGCCGGCTCTGTAGGGATTTGGGGCTGGCTTGGAGCACAGCCTGGATTGCTCACACTCTATTTAGACAGAAAGGAGAGCGGCGGGACCCACAGTATTTTACCCCTTTTAGGAATTGCTTCTAGAGTTGTGGCCCTCCGGCTGGGCTGGCTGCAGGACATCAAGTTTAAGGTCGTGTTGAGAGGAATCGTAGGGGGAGAGAGGGAGAGGCTGGATGGAAGGAAATTAGCAATTTGTACATGGATTTTTCTGAAGAATGACTGGAAAGCAGAAACACATTTCCGTCCATCCCGAATGACGCCCTCGGTATAATGGGATGAGATTTTGCAAGCGCGACCCCTCTTTTGTCATTGAAAGTTTGATTGGAAGATGGAGGAGAGACCGGAAGGGGAGAGCACGTCCGCAGCCCTTGCCCCTTCGTCGCTGGCTGTATTTTAGAGCCTGGTTTCTCAAAGTGGGGTCAGTGGAACCAGCAGCGTTGCATCGCCTGGGAGATCGTGAGAAGTGGAGGCCCTCAGCCCCACCTCAGACACAGTGAAGCAGAACCTGCATTTCAGCAAGAGCCTGGGCTGCGTGGACCGCATGCACAGTACAGTCTAGGAGGCGTTGCTCTTGGGAGTTTTCAAAAGCCAAGGAGGGTGCTCTTGCTGGGTTGACTCTCCCTAACTCAGTCACGTCCCACGTAGGGGCCCGATTGGGCCCTCCCCGAGGAGCACGGAGCGAGAGGTTGGCCGTGTGCTCTGTGACCTCACATCCGAGGTGGAACTAGGGGCGCTCTGCCTCAGAAAGCCTTGTTGGAGGGATGGCGTGGGTAGGGGGCGGCAGTTGGAGGCTCCTCTCCTCGTCACTTGTGACCCGTGAGACCTTGCAGAATTAAACTGGGTTCTCCCAGTTCTCTGTTTCTGCCACTGAGGCAGTCTCCTGCTGACCGACCCTTCCCTTGCCACGCAAATGTTTGTCGTCTGGTGCCTTATGTATTTCCAAAAGTGCTTCTTTGGGAAGAGATGGTGCTTTCGCCGGCTGAATTGTCTTCGTTCACTCATTCATTCATTTGGCAAAACCGAATCTCTTTTTATTTGCTGCTAGTGCATTCTGGATATCAAGCTGGCTAAGGCCGGGTGCCCATAGCTGAAGCAAAGTGGAAAATTAAGAAATGGCCTCCGTTCTGCTCTATGGCCTTGGCGGGTCGGGGATTGGCTCCCGTTCTCTGGACAGTTGCCTCGTCGCTGCGTTGTGCTTTGCAGGGGAAGCAGCCCGCATGCTTGGCCCGTAACTGTGTTTCGTGAAATCAGAACAGCTCGGTCTCTGCCCCCCTGGAGGCTGTGGGGGACTTGGAGGACAGAGACAGATGGGTCCTGGGCCGTAGCCACCTCCAGCTCCCGGGCCACTCGGGAGATGCAGTCCACTGTACTCCGTGGCATTTTAAGGTCGTTCTTCCCGAATCTTCGCTTTGTCCAGCCCCTGAGTCGCCTGGAGCCAGCTGTCACATTAGTGTTTGGATTCCGGCCTCAGAGAAGTGCAGGGACTCCTCCAGCCACCAGGCCGTCCTGTCGATTGTGTGGGCCGCGGGGGGACTGACTTGGCTGTGTCAGGATGGTTTGGCCTGCTGGGTACCATAGACTCTGAAGGGAACCTCTTGGGGGCTGGGGGTGGGTAGGGCTCTGCGCCAGCCCCACAGTCTCCGGGCCCCCCGGGGCAGCTCACACACATCTGCTCCGAGAGTAGCCGGAAGCCTCTGCGAAGCAGCCCCGAACCCTCTGTGGTCCAGGTTTCAGGAGCAGCGGCCCTGGCAGCTCTTCCGAAGCTCCTGGTGCTGCCATCTGGGAAACCCGGCCTGGACGCGGCTCAGGCCGGGCTCGGAGCAGCTGCGGCCTTGCCTGGAGCAAGGGGCCCCTTGCTCTGTGAAGCGCTGGCTGAAGGGCCCAGAATGGTAGCTTCTGGCTATGGCTGCTGGCCTGCGGGGAGCTGTCTTGTGACGCTCTCCCCGAATCTCTTTCCTTTCTTAGAATGCTTCCTCTCGAAGGTACGTGGGAACCCAGCACCTGAACCCCCGGTGACCGTGGTTGGGGCGGTGATGCGGCTCCTTTGTGCAGTTACGATGGCTCTTTGTCCTGGTGCCTGCCTGGCCCCACCCAGAGGCAGCTTTGCGCGGCAGTAAGACTCTAGAGGTCGGGGGTCATCTCTGTGGTTACTCGATCCAAGGCTTGTTAGGAAAAGAGTGGATAGGGAAGACGCTTAACCTGGGAAAAACTCTCACGTTGGTGACTGTCCTTTGAAGGGTTGACCTTTTGGTGGACCTTCGCAGCCAGCAAGACGCTTCCGGCACTGTCTGAGCATCCTGTGTCGGGCTGGGGTGCTCACGGAGGTGGAGTCTGGTGAGGGGGTGACAGCAGGCAGCGCGACGCACAGCAAGCCAGTCACATGACTGAGTGACACAGAGGCCAGTAGGAGACTCAGCAGCAGGTGGCACTTGAGCCACAGAGACCCGCTTCTCCTGGCGGGGATGTTCTTCCAGGGCCCACCCCGCCCCAGGGTGGCAGGGCCCACACAGCAGGATGGCTTGTCTCCACTAAGCAGGTGAGAAAACTGAGCAGCCAGGAGACCTCCAAGGCCCCTGATGGCCCAGAGGCAGAGCCAGTGATGGGGACAGTTACTCCAGATGAGCTGCCCGCAGCGGATCTTTCCATGAAAGGTAGAAGACCGTCGAGACAGGGCAGCATCCAGCACCCCAGGGGACCATCTCGGGACCTGTGAGTTCTAGCCTGTCTCTGTCTCGGCTGCCCAGGCCCCTGGCGCCTCCATAAAAGCACAGGCACTCTCACAGCAGTGCCAGCACGCGAGCCGTACAGCCGCCAACCACCAACATGGAAAAGCCACAGGAAGAAAATGTTCAAAAGGAAGCGAACTGTGGCCTGGAGTGCTTTCAATTTCCTGACTTGCAAGACGCACATCGTCCCCGAGTGCCAGGGGCCTGTGGTCACAGAGGCTCCATCTCAGAAGACTCGAAGAGGGGGTCCTTTCTGGGGAAGGCTCTGGACAGCACCTCGGAAGGTGGCCGGGAAGGGAGCCTGCTCTCCCCAGTCGACGGCTCGGTGGGTCCAACCTGGCCATGCCCGCCGCTGGCAAACCTCCGAGTTTGTGATGTCGTTTGTCGCTTTTACTTTTTATTTCTAGGAAAGTCGCATGAACGATACAAAGAAGTCCTGGATATTTTTACCTAGATTCACTACCACATTCCTGTTTTATCTCTTCGCTCTTTCTCCGTTTACGCGGACTTGTGCTCAGACACACACACGTATTCATGTATATATGGAAATTTTTTCCTGAACCATTTACCAGTAAGCTGTTGACATCAAACTCCCTTTCCCCCTTGTACTTCCTAAGAACAGGAATATTCTCTTACGTAACTACAAACGACTATTAAATTTAGGAAATGTAATATTGATTTAACACTTTTGTCTAAGCCAGAGTCCATATTCCAATTTTGTCCCAATAATGCCCGTGATAACACTTTTCTTATGGTTCGCAAGCTAGTTCCGAATCCCACGTTACATTTTAATCGTCCTTCTCTTTCGTTTCTCTGAACCCAGAACAATTTATGTTTTCCTTTGTCTTGTACGACCCTGGCATTTTTGAACAGTGCTGGCCGATTATTTTATAGAATGTCCCTTAATTTACGATTCTCTGATGTCTCCTTGTGTTTCAATTCCGATATATGCATCTTTGGCTGGAATGCTATGTAAGTGATGTAGGTGACCTGTCCTTCTCTGGGGGCCGTAGCAAGAGGCGCAGATGTCCATTTGCGCCTGATTGGTGATGTCAGGTCTGATCACTTGGTTAGGGTGGTCTCTGTGTAGTCACTCTTTTCCCTTTTGTAATGAACAAGTGTACTTTGTAGGAAGATACTTTGACACTATGTAAATATCCCATTCCTCCTCAGATTCTCTCCACCTGGTCTTAGTGCTCATTGATGATTCTTGCCTGAATAACGGTTGACTCTGATGGTTGCATCCATCGTCCCTGCTATCTTTCTGAGTCCAGAATAGTCCTGGATGGGGTAAGCAGGCACATCCCTCCTGTGGAGCTTAGTAGCTGAATTCACGGGGAGGAAGGGCCTTGACATCTTCCTTGGGCCCTGTACAGCAGTCCTGGTCTGTTGCGTGTGTTTTGACGTGTGTAGTAACTCATTTTGGAAATACTTATCGGATACTAGATGACTTTGGAATAAGCTTTTTTTTCCCAGTTTTATTGAGTAAGAATTTACATACATCACTACGTAAGTTGGAATAACTTTAAATGCTCTGCAAAAAAGGGTGGCTTTTGGTCACACGTGTGATAAATTATTTTTGTGGCATCTGCTGGTAAAATTACACCTGGATCTTTTGCAAAGTGTTGATCAGCAGAAATCTGATCGTAAAGAGAGTATTATTAATACCTTCTCACCATCTGCACCCTGCTCCAGAGAAAGGGGGGAAATTAGAGAGACTGTTTGAACTCTGGGAAGGAGGGTTGGGCTGGAAAGGAAAACTAGCTATTAGAAGCAGATGAATTAAGTAAAAGATGAACTTCCAGGAACGCTTCACAATGCTTGTGTGGGAGCTCTACTGGGGGGGGAGGTGGGGTGAAGCCGTGAATGGCCTTGCTAGGAATTTTGGTTTTTTATTGATTGGATTCGAAATGAATGCTTAACCAGTATCTAGCTCGTTTGTTTGGCTCTAGTTTTTGCAAGCCATTTACTGCCATTTGCAGAAGGGGTTTCTGTGGGAGAACCTCTGTTGTTTTACTGGGGCTGGAATATTAGGTTCTTGGTCTTGAGTTTTACCTTTTCAAATAGTTCTGTATAGCCCACCGAAGGAACGAAGGAACTGTGTGGGAGGTTTCTCAGCTCTTGTGTGCTGTTATAACACTGGTCCTTCCCGTTCCCATTAAGGTAACTTTTTAGAACGGCAGTGAAAGCTGAAAGTGGACTGCGAAGGAGAAGCAGCTGTTTTCCATAAAACCTACAGATGAACAAACGCCAGTGAGTCCCGTGATGTGTGTCCTTCTGGAGCAGTCCTCCCCCTGTGCTCCGCGGGATGTGCATATGTGTGGACACGGAGAACAGAGAAAAGTGAAGGAGAGAGGAAGCTTGTGGTCCCAGACATTTCAAAAACGCTGCGAGTCCTAACTCCCTCTCGGAGGATCTGCAGGGAAGAGAGCTCAGTCAGTGCTCAGCAGGGAAGAGAGTTCAGTCAGTGCTCAGCAGGGAAGAGAGCTCAGTCAGTGCTCAGCAGGGAAGAGAGCTCAGTCAGTGCTCAGCAGGGAAGAGAGCTCAGTCAGTGCTCAGCAGGGAAGAGAGCTCAGTCAGTGCTCTGGACGGTACGCCTTTGCCGGGGAACAAAGCACCCCACAACTTAGCGGCTAGAAACAACAAGCATGTATCTCGTCTGTGGTTGAGCTGGGTGGCTCCCGTCCGGGCCTGGCCTGGCCCCTCTTGGCTGGGTCTGTCGTGTGTCCACAGTCCACTGGCAGGTCAGCTGGGGACTGACTGACCTCAACTGGCCTCGTCCAGGGTGTTTCTCCTGGAGGTGTTCACTTGACCTCCAGCAGGTTAGCCCAAGCTTACTCATGTCCTGGTCACAAGATTCATGCGACGCCACTTCGGCCGCAGTGTATTGGCCAGAGCAAGTCCCGTAACCGAGCCTAGATCTGGGGGTACCAGAGAAAGACTGCATCTCTCCATGGGACGGCCTGCGAGGTTCTCCTTGCAAAGGGGTGGAGATGCCGGGAAGGGATGCTGGGGGCCATTTTCACAGTCTTGCGCAGAGACCAACTCAATCCGTGGCTTGTTGTTATTTTTAGCTACATTTCTGCATTTGGGAAAATGCATAGGGAAGGAGGAAAATTAGATACAGATACTTTGTAATTACAGAAGTCATTTGAAAAGCTTCGGTGTGGATCTAATGAGTGAATCCAAGTAAGGCGCTTGGAACTAGCATGCAGTACGTGCTCTGTAAGTGTTGATGTTGTTATTGTTATAATGAAGGGGTGTGCGGCCTTACCTAGAAATGAAGCTGAGGATTCGCTTGGCACAAGGTGAACAAGCTTCAGATACGTTCGCAAAATGGATAATCGAATGCATTGCAGCAACAGTGAGTGCGGACCAGACAACTTCTTCCTCTCGGGCGCTGGATGCTGGAAGAGATGTCCAGTGTCGCCTTCTCTGACCAGTTCACCCTGTTTGGCTTGTTTCTGACAGAGGTCAGAGTTTGGCGGGTTATTGCTAGACTGGAGTCTGTAATAAAGAGGGTACCCAGGTGTGCAGGTTTTTATTTTCTCAAGACTTCTTCTTTGTTTATTTAGTTAGCCTTTATTAAGTGCTCTGCAGGCTCCTTTGTTATTTGATGAAGACGGCGCCTAACTTTCCAGTGACTGATTTGGCTCCTGAAAGAGGAGGGGGTGGCCTTGCCAGCTTCCCCAGGCCTGTCCCTTCCAAGCACCTGGGGGAGCAGTCCACTGACTACAGCCAAATGCCCTTGAATTCTGCCCGCGCTCTTGACTCCAGGGGGGGGCCTGGGAAGGAAACCTTCTCTGCCCCTCTTTCACTTTACTTATTGGTCTCAGCGGTTCCCCTGCCCTCCCTATGCCAACCCCCTGCCATTCTCGGTGTGTGTGTGTGTGTGTGTGTGTGTGTGTGTGTGTGTGTGTGTGTGTGTCTAGAAGACAAATTCTCGGAGGATTAAAAGCAGACACAATAGAGGGAGTGCTCCCTTCTGCTTTAATCACTCCAGGGTGCTATGTGTTGACGGAAAGTGTGGTTAGTCTTCAAGTTTAAAGAAAGGAGCATTCAGGCGAGTCTTTTTATTGCTTGGAATTCTTCAAGTAAGTTTGATAAGCTATCTGTTGAGCCTGAGACACTCCCTTTTTAATTGGCTTCTCTGCCCCTTTGGCCTGCTCACAAAGGCGCTGCTACCTTCCAAGGGCCCCATATCCCGGTGACTTCTTGGGTTGGAAGACTCTCCTCTCCCTGGGTCTTATCTGCAAGTTGAACTGGAATTTGAATTCTTCTTGGCTACAGCCTGTGAGGTCGTCCTTACATCGGTGTATGTTTTCCTTCCATCTCTGTTCCCCCTTCTCTGTATTTCTTCCTTTCTTCTCTTTTGTGCCCCCACCCCACCCCCGCATTGATTGGTGCCTGGTGACTCTTCCACTGTTCCCTCTTGTCTCCTTTGGCTTCCGTCTGGGGCCCTGCTTCCCAGCTGGGGTGTGATTCTGCCCCACTTGCAGCGCGGCCTCTCGCTCCCTCCTTCCAGGAGAGGACTGTTCTTGTGTCTTGTGTTGGTTACATCATCCCAGCCTTTAAAGAAGTTAGATCCCCAGAAGGAGAGAATATTCCCTTCAGGGTGCTACTGCCCCTTGAGTCCTGAAGTCCGCAAGAATAACTGGCTCATGTCAGCACTAGGAGCTCGGAGCGGAAGTCCCAGTTCCGGGTGGCTTGGGGCGGCAGCTGTCGGCTTGACCCACACGGGAGCTTCATGGCGGCTAATCTCTGACTCTGCTCTGCGGAAACAGTTCTCTCTGGGAGTGCTGACTAACTCACTCCTTCTTCCAAGAGTGCTTGTGTGGCTTTAGGGTAGGATTGCTGGCTTAAAAAAAAACAACAAAAAAAGGAAGAAATAAATGAAAACACCCACACTTCAAGGCGACCCCTATGAATATATGTTACACTGGCAATGCCCCATTTCTCAAATATTTACGAATGTGTGGTCTCTTCAGAATGTTCCAGATCTGTCATTTGCAAAAGTTAGCCAGCCCTGGGCCACCATCCTTCTTTGTTAGCGTGGTACACTGTAACCAACCCCAGACTGACAGCTGACGGAGGCCCAGGGTGGTGGTGGTGGGTTGACCCGTGTTGACCCAGACCTGAGCCGTGGAGCCGGCCATGCCTTTCCTGACACCAGCCCGGCAGCAATATTGTCTGGAAGGTGGCCACTCCCGGGATAGCTCCTTCGTCTTCCCCTCTCCTAGGGTCATTTCGGTAAACACCGAGGCATGTCTGTGGCGTGCGTCCTGTGTGCCAGGCACCCTGGGAGGCTTTGGAGAGGTGGCGGTGAACACAGCCGTCAGAGCCTCTGCCCAACTGGAGCTGCCATTCTAGCGGGGGGAGACGGACGATGCAGAATCCACAGAATGACGCCAGGTAGTGCTGAGCGCTCCGATGAGCGGGGATAGAATGTGGTGGCGGGGGGTGAGGGCGAGCTCTCAGGGGAAGTGGCATTGAGCAGACACCGGAAGGAGGCAGGGGAGCCAGGCCTGAGTGGCTCGCCCTCTGGGGAGGAGCATTCCGGCAGACGGACGTGCAAGGACAAAGGCCCTGAGGTGGGGACGTGCTTGGCACAGCCGTGGAGGAGCCACATCTTCGGCCCTGGGAGGCCGGGGGCAGGAACTTGGGTGTCGGCTCTGAGCGTGAGAGGGGCCAGTGGTGGCTTTGTGGTGGGGATTGACATGCCAACTGTGCCTCCCAGAAGGGGCGCTTTGGCAGGTGGAGACTAGACATCGGGAGGCCAGGGCCCCGGCAGGGAGCCAGTTGCGAGGTCATGGCCGCAACCCGAGAGAGACGCTGGTGGCTTGGACTTGCCTGCCCTTTCTGGCTCCCAGGCTCTGTCATGGCCAGGGTGCTGCTTTGTTGTTGGTTCCCTCCAGGGAAGGGAGTCAGGGGAGGTAGAGTCACCCTTTGTCTTCCTGGGGTAGACTGATGAATCTTGAGAGCCCCCAAAGATGCCGAGGAGGGCCTGTGCACTTAGGGTCGGGAGAACAAGGACCTAGCAGGGGTTCGGGCCCCTCCCCCCTCCCTTTCTTAGCACATCAGCACGAAGGGACCACAGCTTGACTTTCTGAAGCCGGTCAACCACCATGGGCTGCTTGTCAGGAAGGGTGCCCCGTAAGCTGAAATGCTGCTCTCATTTCCACATGATCCCTTCCTGCTGCTTGGTGAGTTTTTTAATTAGAAGACGCCGTATTTTCTAGGGAAAACATTTTGAACAGAAGAAGACCTGATTTAGCTGGAAACGGATGCCTTTATTACATGTCAGAGAGCTAAAAAAAAATTGCCCATGAGCTGTCCATGTGTGGATGTCTCCAAACACAGGACAACACGGCACCAGAGCGATCAGAAGAGACACAGGGAGGGCTAGGGGCATGGCGGATGGCCTGATCCCCGCTCGGGAGCGTGCAGGCTTCGGCTGGCTCCAGTCTGGCTAACGCTCTGAGCTGGCCCAGAGAGCTGACTCGCTGGTTTTCCAGGGGAAAAAATCCGCTCCCTCTACATTCCCACTGCAGACAAGCAGCGTAAAACCGAAATGAGACCCAGCCGCCCAGAGTCCACAGAGACTCCAACTCAGAGTCTTTGAATGATTTATTCAATTCTTGCCACTTTGCACATTTTCCTTAAAAAAAAAAAAAAAAAAGAAAGAAAAGAAAAGGAAAATCAGTTTACAGTAGCTGTTAAAAGCAGGAAGGTGACCTTCTCATCAGGACTCGACTGGTCCCAAGAGAGAACTTGTAAGTGTCATTCTCATGAGGAGATTTCATGTTTGGGAGATGACAATGTGAATTTCACCGGACAGGAAGTCAGCTAAAGCTCACCTGCTTTCTGTTTACCTGTGTCGTTTCTCTGTTTGTTTTGTTTGTTCTCCCCTTTGTGTCTCCTTTTGGCCTGTGCCCTTCACTCTGCTTCCAGGCTCCCTGGATGGCCGTGCGGCTTTGTGGCTTTGGGCGCCTTGGTGGCAGCCGAGGGGGATTGGATCCCTCTATTTCTGGGCCACAGAGAGGAAAGAACAGAGATGCTTTCCCTGCAAAGATGCTTTCTCTCCAAACTTGAACTAATAAAACTCCCCTCTTCAAGGACCTAATGGTTTAAAAATAGCTCGAGGGGAACTTGAAAATGAGTTTCAGCAAACACACCTAGTAATCTCTGGATTCCAATCTCTTATCTCCTCTCCAGCCAGGCTGTTGGATGGGATGGGTTATTCTGATCTCCTGGGTGGGTTTCCAGCCCTGCCGAGTGAGGGGCCTGTGTTGGGCTTTCCCTGGAAGAAGTTGGGCTAAAGAGCATGCCGTCTTTCAGGTTTCTGGAGAGATGATGATCTGGCTTTGTGCTGACAGCTTTTTTGTCACTGGTGAGCACATGAATGGTCTGCTCACCTCGGACCCTTGCTGCTCAAAGTGTGGTCCTGCTGCTAGTAGAATCATCACCTTGGGAACTGGTTAGAAATGGGGGGTCTTAGGCTCCACCCCTGACTACTAGAGTCAGAATTTTCTGTTTAACGTGATCCCCAGGGGATTCGCATAAACATTAGTGGTTCTCAAACTTGAGTGTACATCAGAATTACCCACTTTAGCCATCATGCTGAAACATGGATCTCTGGGCCCTGCTCTCGGATCCATCAGGTCTGGGGCAAGGCCCGAGAATCTGAATTCATTCATTCATTCATTCTTACTCAGCTTTACTGAGGTATAATTGACAAAATTGTGAGGTAGTTAAAGTATAAATCATGGTGATTTGGTGTCTTTCTACACTGTGAGAGGACTCCTCCCATCTAGTTAATTAACACCATCTATCACCTCACATATTTACCTTTGTTTTTTTATGAGAACATTTAAATTCTGCTGTCTCAGCAGAGTTCAGTTATACAATACAGTGTTTGAAAATCTGCATTTCTAATGGGTTCCCTGGTGATGGTGTGGGGCTAGGGGCTAGGACCACACTTGCAGATCCCTGGACCCTCGCTCAGCCCGTGTTTCCCGTCTCCTTATAAATCATCCACACTAACGCGGGTCCCCCTACTCTGTCCCCTTGATTCCCCTCTTTGGGGAGGCAAGTTCCTCCCCCTTAAGAACCTCCCCACTTCGTGCCTCTGAATCCAGGCCCACCTCACCTTTCTCGATCCCTCTGAGCTTTCCCCTCCCCCTCCAGCAGCTTCCCAGTTCTTCTCCAGTGCCCCCAACTTCCCAGTTAGGTTGTAAGTCCCCTGTGGACCTCCCTCCCCATCCCCCCACATCCCGTCTATCACCAGATCATTTGTTTCACCTCCCAAGCGCCTCCCCTCCACCCTGACCACCTGCACTGTGGTCTCCCTGGCAGCAGTCCTCAAAGTGGTCTGCTTGTGGCCTCTCTCGCCTTCATCCAGTTTTTTTTTCCAGCCGCAAGTTCCAATGACCTTTTCAGAGTCTCCCTCAACATCACTCCCTCTCCTCCCCTGCCACTGCTTCAGCCCTTTCAGTGGCTAACCATTGGTTAATACCAGTTAAGCCCTTCTGTAGGGGGAAAGACGGAGGGATTTGTCCAGTAAAGCATTTTACGCATCTCATAGAAAAGCCTTGTGCAGCTGCTTGACATGTTACAGAGCCATTGTCACCTTCACACCTCACTCTACAGCCAGACTGTCTGGGTTTGAGTCCCAACTCTGCCACTTAACTCCAGCCAAGTCACTTAACCTCCCTGTGCCTCGATTGCCTCATCTGTGAAATGGGGATCTTGGCCTACAATCCCGAGCATGGCCAGGAGTCACTGTGGGTGGCTCCTGCTGCGCTCACCCTGCTCTGCCCTCTGCTCCAGCCACACTAGCCTACTGTCAGGCCCCACGGGGCCTTTGCACAAGCTGAGATGCTCCCCCCAGGCAACCTCACCCGATTAGTGCCTCGGCAGCCTTCAGATTACTCTCCAAGCTTCCCCAGGGAGGCCTGTTGTGACCCCTTCCCAACTGGGGGCTTCCTTTGTTACAGACCCACGGTCTCACCCTCAGAGTCTTTCTTGCTCTTTGAGATCGTACATTCAGAGTGTCGTGATTGAATCAGTGGCTGTCTCTGCTCGTGGACTGTAAGTTCTATGGAGCAGGGACCCGATTCATTTGTGTCGGTCCCTGTATTTTCCGGAGCGGGCGTCCAGAATGCACCCAGTAAATAGCTGCTGCTGAAGCCAGTGGCGTCCTTTGCAACTCGGTGCAGCGGCATGCATGCTGTGCACGTCTCGGGTGGACTGTCTGCCTCGTGTAGGGGCTGTAGGGGAGTCCAGGTCTCCTAAAATATGATACTGAGAAACAAAAACCAGACTCCCCTCCGAATCTTTAACAACTGTCTTTTAAAAACTGTCTTACATATATAAGAATTCGGCTGTGAATGTCTCCATAATTGGTAGCATGAGGCGGCCCTCGAAGTCAGGAAGGTTTCTTTGCTCTGGCTTTAATTAGGACAAGCGGAAACCATTTCTCTGTGAATTAACCAGGCCATCGATGTACGCTTCTTCAGCCCTGACTGTATGCCAGGTGGCGGGCTGCAGCCCTAGGAGACGGAGCTGAGTGATGCACTTTCTGCCCTTGAGGGGCCAGGAGGCAGGTGGCAGGCCCCAGAGAGTTTAATCGCCGGGTGGAATTCGGTAACACTATGGACGAGGGCGTCAGAAGCGAACTTTGACCTTAGCCCCAAGCTTAGTCACTGCGTTTCAGAGAGCTTGAGCCGTCACCATGAGAAACCTACAGAATGTCTTCAGGGAGGGGGTGAGATTTGGGTACTTCAGTGGCAATGTCAGCGTTGTTGGAAGGGGCCCAGACCAAAGAAGCAGCTGGAGCTGGGGAGCAATCCTGACCCTGTCGCTCACCGGTGCCCAACTTGAACACTTTTCTGAACTTCTCTGAGCCTCAGTTTCCTCATCTGTGAAATGAGAATAATAATATCTACCTAGAGAGCCACGGTGAGGAATAAACAAAGCGATCTATTTAGCACAGCGCCTGCAGGTAGAGATGCTGGGTGTCTTGTCACGATCCATTTCAGGCCTGCAGAGCAGTGCCTACCGAGGACTTATGTGGAATCTTCTATGAGGAGCAACGGCCATCACCCAGCCTCTGAAGTTGCTGGCAGGCATCTGCCCTGCCCACCACACAGGACTGCTGGGGCATCAAAGAAGTGCGGGCGGGTCAGAGCTCTTGAAACAGTGAAGGTCACTGACGTGCCTTTATATGGCATCTTCCCTAGTGCCTGAGTCCATGTGCTTCCACAGTTTATTACTCTAAGTCCTTTACTTATTTTTCAACGACCTTTTTTGTAAGGCTTCTTGTTGTCTCGTAAAATTATGGATTAAAAAAAAGTTTGTCTAAAGCCATCAGGGAATCATCACTTTCAAGTACTGGGCACAAAGTGTCGACTCCTGCTAGGAAGGTAGGCGGGCCTTCGAGGCGCGGGCACAGCCTTGGGTTTCAGAGAACCGGGTTTGTAACCTGACGCAACCCCTTGGGCTCTGTGACCTTGGGCAGGCCCCATGGCCTCTCTAAGTCTCGTTTTGTAGCCTGCACAATGTGGTTTATAGTAATGCTTATTCCAAGGGCTGTGTTGAGGAGTAAATGACAGAGAAACCAAAGTGTCTAAAAACCTGTCCAGTGAATTGTCAGTTTCCCTTCTCTTCCCATCAATATGCACTTTCTCTAAGCAGAAGTCTTGTCAGCACTTAACAGAATTAATTACAAAACCAAATTAAGGGAGTCTGTGAGTGTGATATTTACTGTTTTCTCTTTTGGATGATGATTTCTCTCACCTTCTGAGGGAAAGAAAGGCTTCTGCAGAGTCTGTCTGAAAAGTCGTGTGTGTGTGTGTGTGTGTGTGTCCACCCCCATGTTAACAAACTTTTCCCAGGACACACTCGTGACGCCTTGGTAGCTGGTGGGTCTTTGGAAGGATTTCTATAGGTTTGGGACCACGACCTAATTTCGTGAGCCAAAAATTGTATATTTCGATGACAGAATGTTAGAGGATGCCTCCTGGTCACAAGGAGGCCAGTGTGGCCAGTGGTGCCTGGGACGTTGGCTTCTGGGAGGCGATGCCATGCTTTCCTTCCCCCTGCCCCATGGCTACCTTTGTTCACCACGCACACACCCTCAGGAACCAGTGTGGTTAGAAACCTTGGTGGCCTGTGCTGGATTTTGTGTTGCTGTAGCTCTCGTGTTTTGAAAGTTAGGGACTGGGGCTGGGAAAGCCAGCAGCCACTTCAAAGAGAGAACTTAAAAGTGCAGTTATGGCTCTAGCGGCCCCGTAAATGGCAACGCCCTGGTGCCTGGGGCTTCCTGAAGGACCCTTGGCCAGATCTGCTTTGGGGGTCCAAAACTGAACAGTATAAACTGTTCCACACATAAAGACAAGTGTTTAAAAAATAATCTTCCCGGCAGTTTCTATGAGCCCAGGTTGTTTGATTCCCGTACTAAATAAGTGACTGGATGCACTGTTCAGTTTAGGTCTTTGCATCTCTAGCAGATGCTACGGGTGCCCACCCATGTGTTCTTTTTATTTTTTTTAATAAATTTATTTATTTATCTATTTTATTTTTGGCTGCGTTGGGTCTTCGTTGCTACACACGGGCTTTCTCTAGTTGCGGTGAGCAGGGCCTACTCTTCCTTGCGGTATGCGGGCTTCTCATCGCGGTGGCTTCTCTTGTTGCGGAGCATAGGCTCTAGGCGTGCGGGCTTCAGTAGTTGTGACACGTGGGCTCAGTAGTTGTGGCTCGCGGGCTCTAGAGCGCAGGCTCAGTAGTTGTGGCACACGGGCTTAGTTGCTCCGCGGCGTGTGGGGTCTTCTCGGACCAAGGATCAAACCCGTGTCCCCTGCATTGGCAGGCGGATTCTTAACCATTGCGCCACCAGGGAAGTCCCCACCCATCTGTTCTTGATGTCTGCTGTTCCGGTACATACCCGGACAGCGTCCCACTCCAAGGAGCTACAATTCTCAGCCTGAGAGCTTTTTCTCAGCCTGCGAATTAATGCTCCTGGGAGCAGCCTTCAGTCAATAAAGAATGAAGTTGGAGGATCAATACCCCAGCTTTCTCACTGCTCAGGTGGGACACCTCTGAACTGTGTTTTACAGTATCCCCCCAGAATCCCCCAAAAAGATGGAACCTCCATGGCCCATGGTGGGAACCTGTTTGATAACCTACCCTTTGTGGCTGCCTTTCCTTCCCTGTGTCACTTCCCCGCTGCGCTACCGTGCTTCGCAAATACACTACTTACACTTGAATCTTTATCTTGGGGTTGGCTAATCTTTGTCTTAGGATTCCCAGGGGGAATCCATCCTAAGGCAACATTTCAGAGTGCCCCTGGAAGAGAAAAGTGATGATCTCATTTACTGCAGTTTAATATAAAACCTGGGTTACCAATCCCAGCCACGTTGCCGTCTCTGGCCTTGGGCAATTCACTTCATTTCTTGAGATCTCACCTTCTGTAAATGAGGGTCATGGGGTGCTTCAGCTGGGGTGCGAGAGGTGGTTTGGCTGGGACAGTGACTTGTGTGGGATGAACTGGGCATCCCAGGTCATCTTGCATCCCTGGCCATGCCTACTAAAACCAGTAGTAGTGGGAGGCCCTCCCCTAGTCATAGTGAAACAAAACACCCCCCGCGCTGCCAAGTACCTGCAAGAGGCAGTGCCACGCCCCAGTCGAGAACTGCTCCTAGATCATTTCTGAAGCCCTTTCTAGTTTGGACATTCTCCGCTTAGTTTCTCCACCAAGAACCTCAGATGTGGAGCGGCGTCCACCATGGCGTATTTCAGTTGCGGGGTGTGTAGTTCAGTGATGACTCTGGAGTAGATTCTGTGATGTCAGATATAACCACTGACTTGCCTCCTTCTTAAAACATTGAAGAAGGAAGCGTTTAACTTGGTCCCTCTGCCTCCTTAAATTCCTTGACCCGTTTCCCCTTTATTCATTTGTAGTCAGTGAGGAACTTGAAAAGTTTGCATTGGCTCTTTCTTAGAGCAGGTTCACCCTTGGGTAACAGCATCTCTGGTTATCTCTACCTTGTCAGAGACCCACAGGTATAGTATAGAAGAAGAGAGAAGGAGAAAGTTCTAGAAGGTTGGCTTTGCCTTAAGCAGAGTCAGATTTGCGATTTATTCCCGAGCCATTTATTGTCCTACCACTGGAGTGTTTTGGGGCCACCACCGTTTTCCTTTTCATTTCTTACAAGAGGGTGCCAGGAGCCCAATAAATTGCTTCTTTTTCTTGAAGAAAATCTAAAAATATGTCCCAGTGTGGGAAAGACTGGTCTCGTTATGCCACACAGCTAGCCACTGTCTGACAGGTAGGAAACTTTTCATAAATGTGGACTGCATTGACTAATCAACAAGTTGTTCACTACATGAAACAACTTTTCTTTGCAAAGATTTTTTTTCCATTCTAAAAAGGCATTGGAAGACCATGCTACCATGCTTCTTTGGTGTGAGGTGAGCTTAATATTTCCAGGAGGGGAAGTCTAGGGGAATTTTTATCTTGATTTTCCATAAAATGATTGAATTGTGGAGATAAAGTGACATGTGAGTCATAAAACTTATTGAAATAGCAGCAAAGTCTTGCCAGATAGGAAGCAAAGCAATTACTCTTGTCATGTCCAGGCAAGACAAGGACCAATCCAAAAGGGGAAGAAAAAAGGGGGCATTTTGCTCCCATCTTTCAGGCAGGCATATGGCATCAACCTTGAAGTGGAGTTTCTGGGAGACATGTTGCCTGTTCTGTTAGGCTTTGGCGTCAGCCGAGCGCTGGCCGGAGCACCAGGGGGAGATAGGGGAGCCTGATCTTGAAATTGGATTCCAAGCATAATGAACGATGAAATAGCTATGATCACCAGTTTAAGTGGCGGGCAAATCTACCTCTAGAAGTAGAACAAGACAGAATCTCTTTGCATAAGGAGGAGAAAGCAAAATGAGTTAGAACTCGGTGATGTAGAAACTGAAGGTTTTCTGGAAAACATGCTTCCTGGTCTGTCCCAGGCAGAGGTAACCACAGGGTCCTGCCTGGTGTTACCCTGATGATGTCAACTTTTCACAAGTCTTTAACTAACCCCGAGGAGGTTAATTTCTGGAAAAGGACAAAGCCGAACTTCAAAAGAGGAAGGCTTCCGCTCACAAAAAGTGGAGGCTCAGCACAGGGGCTCAGGCCACCAGTAAATGCGACGTCTGGCCTGGTGGTGACAGGGGAGTGCGTCGAGACAGAGGTCAGCAAAGCCAAAGGGTTTCAAAGCAGTGGGCATGGGGACTGTCCTGATCAGCGTCCTGACCCGCCAGGCTGATGTCAGAGGGTTTATTCAGATTTGAGGGCCTTTGTTCGGGGGGATCGGAGTGGTTCCTAAGAGACAATGCCGGACTGGAGACAGTTGCTGAGCAGATGGGGATCAGAGGGACGAACAAAGGGGAAGCTGTTCCCAGCACATCCACAGGAAGCGGGGGGAGCGGCAGAGCCAGCCACCGGCAGGAGGGCTTCCTGCGTGGCCTGGCTGGGGAGCCGCTGGGCCCCCATCTTGTGGGAGACAAAGCCTCCCCGGGGCTTGTGGGGCTCTGCCCGCTTTGCAGCCAGGTCCGCGAACTTGTCCCGCAGCTCACATTGCAGGGGGTTTGTGCCGTGGCCTCATCTGGGGGCTGGGGAGGTTCCTGGCCTCATAGGAGGTAGAGCAGAAAGTGGCCCCTGGCTAATCCAGTCCCACACCCTCCTTTTAAGTGCGTCGAAGGCAACTTTCGAGACTCGGAAGTGAAATGCTTTTCCTGGCTCGGGCAGCGTCTCCGACTGGCTTCCTCTAAAGACAGACACAGGACCGCGTGGAGCGCGAGCCGTGTGTTCGGAGGTGATCCTAGGAAGCCGCTCAGGGACTGGGGAGGGGAACCAGGGTCGCCACGGTCGTGAGCCGCGCCCAGTGGGCAACCGGGGCTCAACGTGCTGGGGACCTCGGAAGACAGCAGCACACACTTCAGAGCTTCCCACCCGGAGGGGCCAGTTGATCCACAGTTCCTGCCCCTCGTCGGTTGAGAGCTGCTCTCAGAGGCCTGGAGCCCGTGGCACATCTGAGCTCCCGTGGCCAGAGAAAGCCCTCGGGCAGAATGTCACGGGTGCCCGGCCATGTCCAGGACGGGGTGGATTCACCCGAGGGGGTCTTAGTCAAGCTCTTGCCAACCCCTCCGCCAGTGGGGAGGCCGGCCTTTCTGAATCCAGGCACGCACATCTCTGAGTGTTCAACACCCCACAGATCAAAGACGCTTTTCTGTGCTCTTCGGGGTGCACGCTCCTCTCTTCCTGGGAGCCCATCAGATGTTCAAGTGACACGTCCAGCGACTCTCCCTCCAGCCACTGCCCTTGTCTCCCTGCCTCGCTTTTAGCCAAGCTTTAACGAAGGCTGCGCGCCCGGCAGAGCCCTCCGCCTGCATGGCTCGCCTATTTGTCCTCTTTATCGCAACTGAACTGCCTCCTTGTTATTGCTGGAAATACACAAGGTTCCGCCTCAGGGCCTTTGCCCTTCTGGTTCCCTCTGCCCCGAGCCCTTTCCCCTACTTTACCGTCCTCTTTAGGGCGTCACTCTCAGCTTGCCCTTCCTGACCCCTTCATTTAAAATGTCACACACACACACACACACACACACACACACACACACACACACACACAAAATAAAACAAATAAAATAAAATGTGGGGCTTCCCTGGTGGCGCAGTGGTTGAGAGTCCGCTTGCCAGTGCAGGCGACACGGGTTCGAGCCCTGGTCCGGGAAGATCCCACATGCCACGGAGCAGCTGAGCCCGTGTGCCACAACTACTGAGCCTGCGCCCCACAACAGGGGAAGCCACCGCAATGAGAAGCCCACGCCCCGCAACGAAGAGTAGCCCCCGCTCGCCGCAACTAGAGAAAAGCCGGCGTGAAGCAACAAAGACCCAATGCGGCCAAAAATAAATAAATTAATTAAATTAATTAATTAATTTTTAAAGAGTTAAAGGGCCTGAGTTGTTAAAAATAAATAAAATGTGCCACAACCACTCGCCTGCTCTGTCTTCCTCCCCTGCTTGCTCGTTCTGCGTAGCCCTCAGTGCCCGTGGCATGCCGTAGAATGTTTGTTTAGTTCCACCTCCCCCATCTCCTTGTCTGAGTGGCCTGTCTAGAATATAACCTTCGTGAAGGCAGGGACCGCTGTCTGGTTCACAGTTGCGTCCCCAGTGCCTAGAACCGCGCCTGGCGTGTGGTAGATGTGAAACAAAATGGTTGACCCGATGAATGGTACCATGGGGGTCCGTGGCGATTAGACGACACTCCTCCTTTCCCCGTCTCTAGCTCCTAGTGCAGTGCCCGGAAGGCTCACAGGCTCTCCCTGCCCTAAAGCTGAACCGCCGCAGAGGCTCCTCCTCGTGCAGTAGACGGAGGAGAGGCTTTGGGAGGCAAGCGACCTTGGCTGGACCCTCTCGGTTCAGAGCCCACTTCCCTCAATGTCCTGGATGTTAGTCGCTCACCAGTATCCAGCTCTCCTCTCCTCCCGGGCACATGGAAGATCACGCTCCTCAGCACTCTTCAGTGGGGCAGGGCCACGTGACTGCTTCCGGCCAACAGAGTTTCAGCGGAAATGGCTTGTCACTTCCTGGCGGAGGTATAGCTGAGCAGGTGTGAAGCCTACATGTGCCCTGTCACCTGCCTCAGCAAACTCAAGCCAGCATGTGGAGATGGTGGACCTTCTGAGTCCTGATGTAGAGCAGAGCCCCCATTGTCTTGCCTTGGACATACGACATGGGCCAAAGCAAACCTTTAATTTGGGGGTAATTTGTTATTGCGGCGTGACCTAGCCTATCCCAACTAATATCATCAAGTACTAGTGGTAGTGTTGTGGGTAAGTCAGTTCACTCTGAACCCCTATTTTCTCATTCACAAAGTAAACAGTCTTTGTACCATAAGGCAGATATTCAGCATGGGGGAGGGGGACTGTGCACATGCTTTAACTTGTGACTTCCACGGTAGCCCCAGGGAGGAGATAGTATCTGTCCAGGTGGAAATAGCATGCTGCCTTTGGAGTCAGAAGAGGAAACAAATTCCATGATGTCAGACTCTCAGGGCATCAGGGGGTTTCTTGGTGAATTTGTACCTTGACCTGGGTTCTTTAGATTGAAGAGATTATCACCAGGAATGGCAGAGCCGATCGTGGGTGATAAAAGCCAGAGCATTCTGGGCTGGGACAGTTAGATATGACATCTGGGGCGACACAGCAGGTGACTTCGGTATTTGAGAAGGTGGAATGTCCGCCCGAGGGAAAAAGATTCGTTGATCAGACCAGGACTACCAAGCATCTGTTGTTGTTGTTGTTGTTTTGCTGTATTTTATTATTTTTTTCACATCTTTATTGGAGTATAATTGCTTTACAGTGTTGTGCTGGTTTCTGCTCTACAACACATTGAATCAGCTATACGTATACATATAGCCCCATATCTCCTCCCTGTTGCATCTCCCTCCCACCCTCCCTATCCCACCCCTCTGGGTGGTCACAAAGCACGGAGCTGATCTCCCTGTGCTGTGCGGGTGCTTCCCACCAGCCATCCGTTTTACATTTGGTAGTGTATATATATGTCCACGCTGCTCTCTCACTTCATACCAGCTTCCCCTTCCCCCCACACCGTGCCCTCAAGTGCGTTCTCTACATCTGTGTCTTTATGCCTGCCCTGCCCCTAGGTTCATCAGTATCGCTTTTTAAAATTCCATATATATGCATTAGCATACGGTATTGCTTTTTCTCTTTCTGACTTACTTCACTCTGTATGACAGACTCTAGGGCCATCCACCTCACTACAAATAACTCAATTTAGTTCCTTTTTATGGCTGAGTAATATTCCATTGTATATATGCCAAGCATCTGATTTGGGTGGTGGAGAGAGGGCGGATAGAAAGAGACAGCGATGGGGATCCTCGTTCTTGATAAACAGTCAGCCCTCTGAAGAGATTTGGAAAATTAAACCTGGTTAGGGCAAAACACCAGGCATTTCCCAAGAGGCTGTGAATAATGACATCATCACAACTGTAAGAGTTCCCACTGAGTGAATGTTCACTGTTTGCCAGCAACTTGGCTTCAGTGGGTCACTTGACTCACCTCATGTCACCCTCTCCATCACGCTCCGAGGGGGACAATGCTATGATCCCCATTTCACAGATGAGGAAATCGAGGCACAGAGAGGTTAAGCTACTTGCCTGGAGTTAAGTTGCAGAGTTGGGATTCAAACCCAGACACTCTGGCTTCCGAGTGAGGTGTGAAGGTGACAGTGGTTCTGTAATACATCAGGTGACTGCACAAGGCTTTTCACGAGATTAGTAAAATGCTTTTAATGGAAAAATCTCTCTTTCTTTCCCTCTGAAAGAGGGGTTACTGGGTATTTGTCTTTTGTCTTCCTCATGGGCGCATTGTGAAGATGAACAGCTTGGTCAGTTGGTAGCCCATCACTCAGTTCAGTGAGCGTGGTCAGAGATGCTAATAAATGTTGATAACGATAGTGATGATTTTTAACTCACAGGTAATACTTACCACGTTTTTTTTAAATTGAAGTACACTTGATTTACAATGATAATTATCACTGTACAACAAAGTGACTTAATGATATAAACATTTTTTCTATTCTTTTCCGTTATGGTTTATCATAGGATATTGAATATAGTTCTCTGTGCAGCACAGTAGGACCTTGTTGTTTATCCATTCTGTATATAAAAGCTCACATCTGCTCACCCCAACCTCCTACTCCATCTCTCTCCCAACCTTGGCAACCACCAGTCTGTTCTCCGTTTCCGTTATCAAATGTTAATAAAATGGGAGGAAAGGTGTATGTGGTAAAGAATGTGGGGGTTCTGTCTAGATCCCCAGAATTCTTTTAGGGTACCCCCAACACTCCAGCTTTGATGGCTCTCTCAGTGGCACGCACCCCTGGTTCATCTTTCAAGGATCGTCCCTGGGCTTCTACAGACCTGCTTTGCCCACAGGCTGGCAGAGACATATACACACACGTGCGTGCACAGACGGACATGCCCACATACACACAGACTTTAGCTAAAGACTGAAGAAGGGGACAAGAGCCCAGCTCCCTTGCCACAAGCTCCAACGACTCTGAGCTCTAACTTCCCCTCCAGAGTTCCCCACAGCCTCGCAGGAGCTTTGCCCGAGAGCCCACCTTTGCTCGGGTCTTCCCCTTCTCTGTCCTGCTTCTTCTGCCTTACCTGTCTCTCCTGAGAGCATCTCTTCGATAAATCACATGCACGTGAGTCATCTTGCAGGATTCTTTTGGGGTCTGCTTTCTGTAGAACATGACCTAAGAAAGCGAAATACCAAAGGTCAAAAAAGCTCTACCCAGTAGCTGATAATCCCAATTGCAACCGGGAAGGGTGAGAAGAGGAGACATCGAAAAACACCCCTGTAGGGGCATGTAAACATTTCAGAGAGGTGGGGCGAAGAGAGCTGAATCTTCTTGGTGTGGTCAGGCATCGCCCGCTTAGTTGTTCCAGAGCTGCGCCTGCTGCGAACTGATCTCTACCCTGGTGCCCTTCCAGCAGCATCGTGCGAGGCGGCCAGAGCCTTTGCAAGCAGCCTGCGGAGAGCCTGCCAGGGTTCGCTGTGCTTGCACGCCCGCTCCCCAGTGGCGAGAAGCAGTTTTTACATTTCTGCCGCTTGCCTGACCTGCTGTGGCAAAGCAGCCCGCGGGGGGGGGGGGGGGGGGGGGGGTGCGAAGACTGGAGGGGGCTGGCCATTTCCTTACAGCTTCCTGTCTCCTAGAAGTTGTGGTTTCCTGGGTCAGCCTCATAGGCATGTATTGTTCAGATGCCTGAATCCAACAAGGAGATACCTCAGGGGCCTTTTCCTCGAGGAAGTCCTGAATCGAGAGAGGGAGAGACGGGGGGGAGAGGCGGGAGAGGGGGGAGAGAGAGAGAGAGACTATGAATGGTTTATAAAGAAACCAGTGCTTCTCAAACTTCAGCATGCTTAAGAATCATCAGGAGAGAGTTGGTAAAAATGCAGATTTCTGAGCCCCACCCTCAGAGATTGTGATTCCACAGGTCTGCCTTTCTAACAAGGTCCTGGTGATGCTGGTGCCACTAGTCCACGGACCATACTTTGAGTAGCATTGCTATAAACCACAGGACAGCATTATCCTTATCTGCAGTGGATGTTCTGAAGCTTTGAGGGTTGGATGCAATGCATTTCATCTTAGCCCACGCCACAAGCTACGCATGGAATAATGTGACTTTGACCTGACTGCAATTCCTATTTCATTTGGCTGCAGAGTTCGTGCTTCACGTTGTCCTAAGCATTGGTAAGACAGGAAGGCAGAAGCTAATGCCAAGAAGAACTGACATAACTAAGAAAGGCTGAGAGCTTGAAGGCTGATTCCACCTCTGAACTTGAACGTACTTAGGAGTCAGAGCGTATTGTCATCACAGCGAAGTGAGGGTTCCCCTTCCCCGGGAAGGCAGTTGGAGCTGATGGAGGGAACTGTGTTCTTCTCTGCTTTTCTTGCACAGAGTTCGTGCAGAGAAGAAAATAAGAGTGCTTCAGAAATACTCTTTGGGCAGTTCTTGATTTTTTTTTCTTTTGTAGTTATGAGTCATGCAAATCAAATACCGCACCTATCAAAATAAAGGGCTAGATTGCCCTCGGTGTCCTGTCCGTTTCCCCTTACATCTTCCTATGCAGCGCCTTCGCGCAGAGTTTGGGATTTTGCTCTCTTCTCCATATCCTGCCTTTCTTCCCTTGATACCAGAGGCTCCTTCAACTCACAACTGCCTCGATTCGGGGAGTTCCGGAATTTGGATCTCCCTGAGGACAAAAGGCAAGAGAAAGGGAGCTATAGCGCATCCAGAAATCATGGTCTCTTTTTTTGTGATGTCTTGCCACATTTTCCCAATAGCCTACCATGAGGAAATATCACTTATATAATCAGAAAGCCTCACTCCTCTTTTCTTTCAATCAAGATTGGTAATTCTGTACATAGTCTGCAGCAACAGCTGACATTTCCCAAGTGCTTTGCCTCAGCCGGGCAGACACTGTGCTAAGCGCTTTCAAGTATGCCATCACTGAATTCTTGCCACGAGGTGAAACGAGGTGTGAATCATTCTCCCCATTTTACAGGTGAAGAAATGGAGACACAAAGAGGTGAAGTCACTTGTTTGAGGCTGTAGAGCTAGGAAGGGGCCAAGATAGGCTCCAAATCTGATATTTTGCACTCAGTTTTGAACCATAATGCTTCAGTTGTATATAACTAAAACCACGTAAAAAATATAAGCCGGGCAAAAATTCTGGAAGGAAATATATGAGCATTTTGACACTGATTTGTCTGCATGGTGCCGTCGTACAACTGTGCACTTTTTCCTTCTGTTCTGATTTTCTGATTACTGTTCCCGTGACCGTATATTAATTTACAATCCATAGACTTACTATTTGAAAGAAAAATCACTAGCTCAGTCTCTTTCTCCTAGTTCAGTGTCTGAAGTCGTCCCAGGCAGGTGATCTTCTGTTGTTCTGTGAGGGGTCCCAGGAATACAGACTCCGCAGGAGCCCATCAATTCGGTTAATCATTCTGTAGATTGACCTGCGTGAGGCCCCTGAAAGGGGCTGACTCCATCATCTGGATGGAAGGACTCCTTGTAATCACGCGCCTTCTTGCTGGGCAGGGACCAGCTGTCAGGAGGCTGTGCCCTTTGAGCTGTTCTTCCAGTTGTTAAAACGAGCTTCTGCTGATCACCCAGATTCCTGTTTAGCCACCTTCATGCCCCGAACCCTACCGCAGAGAGCTGGATGTCCAGGCCTAGAGATCAAACGCACGCCCTTGGCCTCTATTGGTTAGGGTTTATTGCTGCAGCACGCAGCCCTCAAATCTCCGCAGCTTAGTGCGATAGGCGTGTATTGTGTGCTCAGCTAAGAGTTTCATTTCATCGTTTTCTATTTCCACATTTGGCAGGAGATCCTCCCCTAGGTCAGAGACTAGGTCCCTCCCCCTTGTGGTTCTGCCTCACAGTCTTCCTTATCCTGTAAATCTGACCAGTGGACAGGGGAGTCTCACCCATGGGAGATGTCCGTGGGCCAGGTCTGGAAGTGGCACAGATCACATCTGCATTTTCCATTGGCCAGTACCTGGTCACATGGCCACCATAATTGCAGAGGAGGCTGGGAAATGTAGTCCAGCTGTGTTTGGAGAAGAAGAGATAACAGGTCCTGGGGAGCACATAACAGTCTCAGGTACAGGCACATTCATTTGTTCAATGAATATTTTTGGAGTGTCTGCTGCGTCAGGCCCATTGATGCCGTGTGTGTCCTGTTGGCTGTAGGCATGAGGCAGTTTTGTCTTTTGTCTTTTTGGTCAGAGCCGAATTTGGAGGGTCCTACTCTAGACTACGTAGAGGTCCCTGTGCCTGACTTCAAATCTTGAGGGGGAGTGCCCAAGGCGCTGCTGCCCCTAGAAACACCCTGGTTCCCATATCAGTCTGGATGCAGCCAGAAAGAGAGCGACCATGCCAACTATTTTAACCGAGGCCATTGGTTAAACAGGCATTAGAAGTGAAACAGAGGTGGGAACTGCAAGAAGTAGTGACCACCCCTAGGACTGGGGGAACAAAGGGAATGGGTCGAGGTTATCAAAACTGAGAAGTTCGTGATAGGATTAATCTCCAAAATATACAAGCAGCTCATGCAGCTCAATAACAAAAAAAACAAACAACCCAATCCAAAAATGGGCAGAAGACCTAAATGGACATTTCTCCAAAGAAGATATACAGACTGCCAACAAACACATGAAAGGATGCTCAACATCACTAATCATGAGAGAAACGCAAATCAAAACTACAAGGAGGTCTCACCTCACATCGGTCAGAATGGCCATCATCAAAAAATCTACAAACAATAAATGCTGGAGAGGGTGTGGAGAAAAGGGAACCCTCTTGCACTGTTGGTGGGAATGTGAATTGGTACAGCCACTATGGAGAACAGTATGGAGGTTCCTTAAAAAACTAAAAATCAAACTACCGTACGACCCAGCAATCCCACTACTGGGCATATACCCTGAGAAAACCATAATTCAAAAAGAGTCAGGTACCGCAGTGTTCATTGCAGCTCTATTTACAATAGCCAGGACATGGAAGCAACCTAAGTGTCCATCGACAGATGAATGGATAAAGGAGATGTGGCACATATATACAGTGGAGTATTACTCAGCCATAAAAGGAAATGAAATCGAGTTATTTGTAGTGAGGTGGATGGACCTAGAGTCTGCCATACAGAGTGACATAAGTCAGAAAGAGAAAAACAAATACTGTATGCTAACACATATATATGGAAACTAAAAAAAAAAAAAAGGTTCTGAACAACCTAGGGGCAGGGCAGGAATAAAGGCGCAGACATAGAGAATGGACTTGAGGACAAGGGGAGGGGGAAGGGTAAGCTGGGACGAAGTGAGAGAGTGGCATGGACATACATACACTACCAAAGGTAAAACAGATAGCTAGTGGGAAGCAGCCTCATGGCACAGGGAGATCAGCTCGGTGCTTTGTGACCACCGAGAAGGGTGGGATAGGGAGTGTAGGAGGGAGACACAAGAGGGGGGAGATATGGGGACATATGTATATGTATAGCTGATTTACTTTGTTATACAGCAGAAACTAACACAACACTGTAAAGCAGTTATACTCCAGTAAAGATGTGGGAAAAAAAGAAGTCTGGAGGTGATACCCAGCAGAGCTGAGACCCAGAGCCCTGAGGACGAAATGCTGCCTGGCTACTGTTGGTGTGTCAGGGGTGTGTGCGAGGCTGGTTCCGGGATTGCTAACACAAAACAAAACAGAACGATTCTGGAACCTGTGGCCACTGCCCTAATAAAGGGCTATTACTAAAGGGATGCTCGTGGAAACCGGAAGCCAAGAGGCAGAAGTTCCTTCTTCCTGCAGTCGCCAGTCTCCCTCTAGCTCCCCCTACTGGCAGAGCCCAGCAGGGAGCAGCTGGCAAAGCAGAAAGGAGGTGTGCAGAATCCCAGCTCCAGCATTACAGAGCAGGGTATAGAAAGGGTGGATTTGGAACTGAGAGACAGTAACTTAATAACTGGTACCAGCTCACATGATTTATGTCTTGGTTACATGGTGCAACCACAGTGGAATCTCACAAGGTCACTCAGAGAGACCTCCAAGTACAGTCCATTCATTCATCGGTTCACTGAACACATATTCTTGCATGCCAGGCGTGTGCTCGATATTGGGGATAGAGCTATAAATAAGGCAGCTCTTGCCCACAAGGAGTTCACACCACATGCACGTGTGTACACGTACGCAGGCATGCGCACACGTGGTATAAATAAGGAATAGCAAAGCGCTGAAAGCCACCTGGGCTCGAGAGCAGAGTGTGGTTCTTCTTCGCTGCCTCCATTAGAGGGTTGTGGGGCAGTGAGTTTAGCTCTTCTCGTTGGAGAAAAGAGAGGAGGAGAAAGTGGCAGTGAGCGCGGCCTTGGCCTGGCGTGGAGAGCGTCGATTGTTCTGCTGCCTGGATTTGCCCTCCAGCGAGCAGCCTTCCTGTTCAGGGGGCAGATCAAGGGGAGGTTGACCGTGACTGAACAGAATGAGAGAAGTAGAAATTAAACGAGGGCAGTCAATGCACGCTGGCCTCTTGGAAGCCTGTGCTTTCCTCCCTGGGGTGCGCAGAGGAGTCTGGCCCTTTGATTTGCATCTTTCAGGCATTTGCTGCTGAGCACTCAGAGCTGAATGGTTTCTAACACGTTGGGAAGGTGGTACGTTTTCTGTGACTCTGTGTGAGGGGCGAGGAAGGGCCCTGCGGCTGTGAACGGTAGATTGTTCCTTTAAGTTTTCCGCGTTCGTGGCCTCATTTGACATTGATTGAGCACCTGCTGTGTGCCAGTGACAGAGAACAAGAGAGATCCTATGGCTTTGAATCCGTGGATGGTACTGCTGCGGCTCACCCCCATCCCTCTGATGCAGGAAGGTCACAAGTCATCCAGACACCCGCTTTATGAAAATTATGAGTGTCATCTTGCAGAGGAGGCCTGCCCTTAGTTTTAGGACTGACGGAAGCCATTCACCTCCTTGGACCTCTGTCTTCTCATCTTTAAAATGGCAAGTCAGATTATACTATCGATAGTTCAGGACCCAGCCAGTATGTATTGAGGGCGTACTCTGTGCCACGCGCTGCATCATTTCTACGCTGTTGTTATGGTGACTTCTTTACCTTAGCATTTCTGAGACGGTCCTGATTTCCTGTAATTTGATTCGTTTCAATAAAGGCAACCTCTAAATAGATAACCCAGTGCGATCTAATGTTTTCTCTTGTCTGTAGACTTTTGATCTGAGTTAGAAAATAGTGAGGTCAGGTTTAGAGGTGGTGGCCGTGGTGAGGTAACTTTTGCCGCAGCTTAGTGACCTACGGGCACACACGCTTATTCTTTCCCATGATCCTGTAGGTCCGTGGGCAGACCTGCTCTGGGCTGGCCTGGCCAGAGCTGGAAGGTCTAGGCTGACCCACCCCCAGGGTTGGGGTCTCAGCCTGGACAGCTGTGGTAGCTGGGCCTCCTCCCCACGTGATCGCTTATCCTCCAGGGGGCTGGCCCAGGCTGGTTCGCGTGGTGGGGGAAGGCCCCCCAGCAGCAAGAGAGGGCAAGCCTCCAGGTCCTTCTGCCTTTCTCTCTTTGAGTCAGATTTGCTATTGCTTCTTGGGCCAAAGCAAGTGGCAAGGCCGGAGTCAGCATGGGTGGGGATGACCCAAGGGCCATATTGCCCACAGTTTCCACAGGAGGTGAGAGATGCTTGAGACATTTTGGCGCCTTGTTTACCAGTGGGGGCCGGTGAGAGAGGCGTGGGCTGTGAATGGTGTCAAGGGCAAGGACCAGATTCGCCGAATGAGATTTTGTTTCTTCGCAGGTTGAGGTGCTGATGAGTCTCACCCCACTACGAACAGGCTACTCAGGGTCATTCCACACATACTTCCTGAGCGCCGTCTCTTTGCCAGATCTGCAGATCCCCTAGGACAGAGGCTGAGGTGGAGGCAGTAACGTAGTGGAAACGTACGAGTTCTTGCCACGGAGATGATGGGAGAAGAGATGAGAAACTTGAGACTCTGCTGGAATCTAGGGACACACACGTGTACACGTGCACATGCGCACACATACCCACACGTGCATACAGGCACAAGCGTGCATGGCCCTACGCGTGTGTGCTCGACCCCCCTACGTGTCCACGCGGCCACGTGTCTGCGCGCTCACACACCGCACACGTGTACGCACACCACGCACGTGCGCAACGTGTACCTGCAGGCACGACCTTCAGACAGTCTCAGAGGACTTACAGAAGCTGGTCCCAGGGGGTCCTTGAATTGCCAAACCAAAAGCAGGCTGCGTAGACGGGAGAGGGAAGAGGGTGGACAATAGGCCCCAGGGGAAAGCGGCCCCTCTTTTCTTGAAGTTGAACGGAGATTCAGGAAACCACCACGCTCTGCTCTACAGAATGATTCTTGAAGTACATTTTTGTGTACGAGACTTGTCCCGTTTTTTTAAAGAATAGGGTTGACACGTCTGTTTAAATGAATTTTCCCATCTCAGTGGACACATTTTGGCGGAACAAGTTTTCATGGTGATAACAGAGAATCAGGGTGGTGGGGTGGGAAGAAAAAGGGGAGGAGACCTATTGAAAAAGGTTTCAAGATGAGTAGGCCCCTCATTTAAAGAAAAAAAAGGCCAGGCTGGACATTAGCATCAGAAAAGCAGCCCACTTCAGTGCCTGCTTTCCATTAGGGCCTGCGGTGGCCAGTTATGTTGGTGGCTGTGAATAATAGGCTCTTTTGGAAAATGGGGAAGCCACCGAGCTTTGTCCCTGCTTCCCCGAGGGGCTTAGGTTTTCCTGTAAGTCCTCCCCGGTCTCATCGTCCCGGACACTTGTCAGTCAAAATGTGGGCCTCAGCCCGCGGGATGCAAGAGAAAGTCGAGCCGTCGGTGGCCCCTCCCCAGCAGCTGGGGCCTTCCTCTTGTTTGTGTTTCGAGGTTTTCAGATCACCGGAGTGTCATCTTCCATCCAGCACTCAATGGCTTTACAGCCGCTCTTGGCGGTGGTGAGTGTGAGAGCGCCGACGGCAGGAAAGCTCGGTCCCGTTTGGCAGAAGCGAGGGGGGACAGGGTGGCAGCTGCGGCCACGCTCCCTTACAGAAACGGCCACTGTTGATTCTCCCAGGGGAAGCTGATTTTCTCCGAGGTGGAAGGCCCGCTGATATCAGCACCGGGGAAGCAGCTGGGGGACTTGGGGGGCAGGGGTAGCGGAGAGAGAGAATTTATAAAGCCCTTAAACCCCAGCTCAGGAACAAGTGTGTTCAGATCGGGCCACATCTTTGGCCTGGAGGAGAGGACTTGCCCGAGACCTGTTGAGCCTGCAAGGGGAGTGAGATAGACACCATGAAGGCTTTGGAAGAAACACTGAATTCATTAGTACTAATGAACTGAAGTTCAAATGCTCGGCCTTTGGGCTACTAACCAACCATAGGGCTATGGTTTTTCTTAAGAGGAAAAAAATCAATGTAAAGAAACAGGTAAGGAGGTGATTTCTTGATACCCCAAGCACCCAGAGACAATTAACTATTTTCTCTAGTTCTTTCACCATCTTGTGTGTGCGTTCATTCACACACACACACACACACACAGCCCAGCCAGCTGGCTCTGTGAGACAGAAAGGAATTCACCTCACAGGACTTTCTGAGCGTCTTCCTGACCGCACGTTTAACTCTTTCTTTTTAAAAATTATAAACCTTCCTTGGACTTGGCATCACCTCTCAAGGTCATACCCTAGGGAGACGACTGCTTTATTGTTTGGGTGCCTGTCAGGATTCTGGCTAAAGATCGGGCTGGCAGGTGCTTGGGTTGGCCTCTGGTGGTACCATGGTGTTGCAGCAATGAACAGTCCAGGGCGCGATGTGGCCTGGGGCACCCGGCTTTTGCTGTCACTTAGTCACAGAGTAGCCATTGGACACCCAGGTCTAGGGGCGATCTGCTCCAGGTGAAGCCTGGGGGGGCTCCCGCCTGGAGGGACAGAGGTGGTCTGGTTTTATGCCCACGGGGCTCCTCTGGTTGCCCCAGCTCTACCCCAACGCCCTGGAGTTCCGGAGCTTAGCAGGGCGAGGTCACGCAAAGTGCCGTCATCTGGCCCCGTGGATGACTGCCACGGCCTCCTGTCTCCCTGCTTCTGCCCTTGCCAGCATCTAGTTAATTCTGCATACAACCGCTAGAAGAGGTCTTTTAGAACAGGTCACATCATGTCCCTCCTCTGCTCAAAGCCATCCAAAAGTCACGTGTCTCACTGAGGGTAAAGCCCGACCCCTCACCTTGGGGAGGCCCACAAGCCCTGCACGATGGGCCCTGGCGTCTCTCTCCCCCGCTCCCCTCGCTCCCCTCGCTCTCCTCCTCTGGCTGCAGTGGACTCCTGGCCGCTCCCAGAACACACCCAGCACTTCCGCCTCGGGGCTTCCGCTCTCGCTGTTCCTGTGCCTGGAACACTCTCCCACCAGATGTTTGAATGGCTCCTTCCGTCGCCTCCTTCAAAATTCACCTTCACAGTGAGGTCTTTGCTGAGCACCCTCTAGGCCCTCTGAATCCCCCTTCCTCTCTTAATTTTTCTCCACAGCGTTGATCACCATCTAACGAACTATATATTTTACGCCTGTATTTTATTCTCCTCCTGCGCTAGAATGTAAGCTCTGTGAGGGCAAAGACTTTTGTCTTATTCTCCACTGTACCAGCAAGGCCTGCGACAGTGCTCGCTGCATAGAGGAGCTCAAGAAATATTCGTAGAAAGGATGAATGGACCCACACCAGAGGCTGCTTTTCGGGATGGTGCTAGAATGGTCCTAAATCCTGGTGCTTCCACTGAGCTGCAGAAGCCAAGCTCTTTCTCAGCTCCCGTGGCCACACCTCTTGGCACAAAGAGGGATAGCCTGTTTCCATGGCATCTGTTAGAACTCCTAGGTCTGGTGATGAGGCGGTTTCCCCAGGACATGGCCTGAATTCACAGCTTCACAGCGGTGGGGTGCAAGGGCTGCAGTGATGAAACTGCTGTCCCCATGAGTGGCAGCGCACAGTAGACGCTCTGGGGCAGGTGATCAAGTGGAGTAGGGCAGCCTCTGAACGGGCCTCCCTGATGTACAGACATCCCTCTCCTCCCTGCACGCCCCCTTGCCCTCCCCGCACCCCTCCACAGATGTCCCCGGCAGGAGCCTGGGCCTGACACACTGCAGCTGTGCGAGCAGGAGACCCTTATCTAGGCTGCCGTCATTCAAGGCAGGTGCTCCAAACAGACGCCAGCACAGATCGAGTGCCGTTTTCTGTAATAATATCTGCTATTTATAGTGTATCTGCTATGTGCCAGGTGTTTTACACATATCTTCAATCTTTACAAGAATCCTCCTGAGGAGGCATTATTATTTCTCTTTAAAGAGAGGGAACTGAGGCTCAGAGAGGTTACATAGCTGGTCCGGGGCCAATTAGGAGAGCAAGTAATGGAACTGGGTTTCTACCAAGGTCTGGCTCCAAACACCATGCGCTGCGTGACCTCCAAGATCGCCTTGTACGGGAATGCAGGTGGCCCACTGCACAACTCCTGAGCCATCGTGAATGATGCTCTCTATCCCCCCTGACTATCTGCTGGAGTAGCTTAGGGAGGCTGGTTGTATCAGTTGGGAATGCATCGCACTGGAAGGAATAGCAAAGCTGAACTCTTGCGGGACGGGGGCGTTGAACAATGTGGGATTTTGGTTTTCTCACACAGGCAAAGGTCTGGAGGTAGGTGGCTGCCGAGATTGGGTCAGTGGCTCAACAGTGCTGGGTTTAGTGCCTCAGATTCCCTTGGCCTTTTCGTCATTGTTGCAAGGTAGCTGCTGTAGCTCAAACCATCACATCTGTGTTCTAGGGAGAAAGGAGATGGGCAAGGGGGGTGTCAGTCACATCGGTTCCCTTTTTATCATGAAAACTAAACTTTCCCAGTCTTCCATCTCCAGCTCCCAGAAGGTTTCTGCTCATGACTCATCCACCAGAGCTCGAGAACAGGGGCACCCCTAACTGTAGACTGGAAAGAAGTATTTTAAATTTCAAGGCTTTGAAATGGGTGGCAACAAGGAAGAGGGTTGGAGAGGGAACTGCGGGCCAGCAGTGCCTGCCACAGCAATGTTTCCGACTTCCTGGCCGGGAGCATTTTCAGCAGACCCTGTGGCCAGCAGCGTCCCATTCTTTGTTGGCTGTGCCAAGGCAATAGGACGTACTTGTCCTCCTGGGCTGAAGTGTGGAAGAGGAATTAGGAGGCAGAGGGATGCTCTGATATGGTGTGTGACCTTCCTCAAATAGGGAGTGATTCTAGATCCCTGACGATGACATCAGCCTGGACCCTCTGAATCAGAATCTGCATTTGAGCTCAATGCCTGGGTGACCCACGTGAGCATCAGTGTTTGAGAAGTGCTGAGAAACTCCCCAGGCCTGGGCAAACCACCCTGTATCGGCTTTTGTCTACGGAGGGTTCCTTGTCTCCCTCTGCCTTTACGAAGGCGGAGCCAACAGCTAAACGCCAAGAAAGCTTCCTTGCAGAGGTCAGGAAAGACAGCTAGAAGGCCTTTCGCTTGGGATATGGGATTGAACAGGGCCTGAGCTGGGACTCCTCAGCAGAGGAACATGGTGAGGCCCTGCCCTCCTGGGGGAAGGTGTGGAGAGCTGGCACGGAGACGCTTAAGAACCCGGTGGGCTTTTTATCCGGGTGGTTCGGAGGTATCGTTACTGGACTTGATCACACATCGACAGCCAGCATGAATGGGCTTTGGGTTAAGAACCCGGTAACACAGCAGATTAACTCTTTCCTCACTCCTTTCTTCCACCCCTCCGTGCTGCTTTCTTCCTTCTGCCAAGAAAACAGAAGAGAAATGCCTGAATCCCACACAGGAAGCACTTGTCGTGAGTCGCACTGGTGACTCAGAGTTATTTTTTAGTCCTGCCAGCCAAGAGCAACAGGAATGAGCTGGAGTGATCTGATTTATTAGTGGAAAAAACCCAACTTTTCCTGACCTCGCGCCTCTTCTGAGCCCTCCCCCTCCTGCCTTCCAGCCTCCTGCTTCATGCCCTGGGCGGCCCGTGTGGCTGCCCGGAAACTCCTGTGTCGGGGGCCTCGGGGCCGACGGATTTCTCAGGCCTCGCGCTCCATTAACAAGTATGTGTCCCGGGCCTGCTGGAGTGGAAAGGAGAAGACGGGGCCCGGCTACTGAAGCCCGGTGTCTGGGAGCCACTCGGCAAGACACAGTGCCACACGCTAGGACTTCTGTATGCCACCTGTGGGAGGGGGCGAGAAATCCCAGAGCAGCTGGGGCGACTTCCTTAAGAGCTTGGATTTGGTCCTTTAGCGCCTCCATCCTGATCGTGAGCGCGGTGGCTCTCTGCCACGCAGCTAAGGACAGAGAGTACTGTCCCCAGGGCCTTAAGTCAGCTCACTGAGGCCCGTGCCTCTGTATTTGTCCCCTCAACCGCTTTGCTCTTGTCTGAGCGATGTTTGGGACGCAGACAAATGGCGCAGCCAGGAGCCTTGCTGTAGAATTTGCTGTGCTTCTTCAGACTCTCTTCTGCCGTCTAGGAAGACAGCTGTGGGGTATCGGGGTGTAGTTCCTCAAGCCAGGCTTCTGTGATTGAGTTTCTCCAATGCCTGTCCTCAGAAAACTAGACAGAGACCTTTTAAATGCCCCGTGTTCCCAGACACAGGCCAGAGCTGCAGGGGGACATAGGTCATGATGATGGGCAGGGGTGACAAGGTGGGTGGCACAAGGGCAGTGCCCGCCGAGTCTCCCGCCTGGACTGCAGAAGCTCCCTGTCGTGCCGAACTGGGAACCGCGGTGTGGTCGGCCCGATAGGACCATTCTGGAAGGAGCCATTTCTCACTGACTGGGATCTGGTGAGATGAAGTGCTGTCTCATTCTTCATTGTTTGGTCTCTAAGAGTTTGAAACCCAACTGGAAGACGTTTGTTGCTGTTTGCAGTACCAGAAGAAACAGCTCAGGGTCAGTGGCCGTGTTTACAACCCTGGTGACCCTTCACCCTCTTCCAGTCAGAAGACCGTTCCCGTCAGTGAGCGCGTCATGTGGCTACAGCGAGGGGCTGCCTGGGGGCTGCTGAGCTGGTGGGAGGGCCTGCAGTGGACTGTGGTCTTTCGGCCCTTGGTTTGGATTTGATTCGCATTCAGTAGTTCATCTGTCCCCTCTCCAGACTGCAGTGACGGATTCGAGCTCCAGGGTCACGGGTCTCCGCTGCGTGTGGCCGACTGCCTACAGCAGGGCTCCTCCTATGGGAGCGTGCACAGTATCACCTGGTATGCTTGACAGCCCCCAGGTTGTGGAGCCCCACGCTCAGAGATTCAGATCAGTGGGTCTGGAGTGGGGCTCGAGAATTGACAGCTTCTGTAACTTTTTATTTTATACTGGAGTATAGTTGATGAACAATGTTGTGATCGTTTCAGGTGTACAGCAGAGTGATTCAGTTTTACATAGACACGTATCTCTTCTTTTCCAAATTCTTTTCCCATTTAGGTTGTTACGTAATATTGAGCAGAATTCCCTGTGCTCTACAGTAGGTCCTTGTTGGTTACCTCTTTCATATATAGCAGTACGTGCGTGTCAATCCCAAGCTCCCTAACTATCCCTTGAGAATCGACATTTCTGAAGGCT